>NC_040079.1:33045389-35545389 GCF_003369695.1 Bos indicus x Bos taurus | reverse complement strand
TGTTTATCTACATGTTGTTGATGTTGTTGTTCAGTTGCCCAGCTGTGTCCAACTCTTTGTGACCCCATGGACTGCAGCACGCCAGGCCTCCCTGTCCCTCACCATATCCTGGAATTTCCCCAAGTTCATGTTCATTGCATCAGTGATACCATCCAGCTGTCTCATCGTCTGACACCCTCTTATCCTCTGTCCTCAATCTTTCCTAGCATCAGGCACTTTTCCAATGAGTAATCTGTGCACATCAGATGACCAAAATACTGGAGCTTCAGGTTTAGCATCAATCCCTCCAGTGAATATTCAGGGTTGATCTCCCTTAAGATTGACTGGTTGATCTCCTTGCTGTCCAAGGGACTTTCAGCAGTCTTCTCCAGTACCACAGTTTGAAGGCATTAATTCTTTGGCGTTCTGCCTTCTTGACTCTACAGCTCTCACAACCATATGTGACCACTGGGAAGACCATAGCCTTGACTATACGGACCTTTGTCTATCTCTGTGTGGTGGTGGTGATTTAGTCGCTAAGTCATATCCAACTCTTGTGGTCCTGTGGACTGTAGCCTGCCAGGCTCCTCTGTCCATGGAATTCTCCAGGCAAGAATACTGGAGTAGGTTGCCATATCCTTCCCCAGGGGATCTCCCTGACCCAGGAATCGAAGCCAGGCCTCCTGCATTGCAGGCAGGCAATTTATCAACTGAGCTATGAGGGAAGCCCCTATCTATATGTAGACTTTTAAATTTAAATTTATTTGTTTGAAGAGTATTTGTATGCATTCTACTCATTCAGGAGCATGGTGCATCACAACTATTCAGTGTATCTAAGTGGCAACTAGATCTAAAAATAGAGATTACAGAAGAGATTTAAAACTAAGATTTCAAGGAGCCTACATGTTTGTTTCATTTGTTGCAAAGATAACACATCTGCTAAACACTTTCTTTATATAATTTTTTTTTTCATGTAGTTGTGATGTGGCCCTGAACAAGATACTCTCTAATACATGTGTGCATACTCAGTCACGTCTGATTCTTTGTGACCACATGGACTGTAGACTTCCAGGCTCTTCTGTCCATGAGATTTCCAAACAAGAATACTGAAATGGGTTGCCATTTCCTTCATCAGTGTATCTTCCTGATACAGATACTCCCTAATAGAGGGAAAGCTAGCTAGACAGTAACACATTCAATGAATTGCTGGCATAGTCTGCTCCATCCCCTCTCCTCTGTTTTCAAGTTATAGCTGAGTCTCTTCTACAAATTACAAGCAATCAGATCATTGCTATTAGCTTAACTCCAGGTACCCCTAAGACTAAGTGCTTATAACTGATCCTACTCAAAAGCACAAATCATCAGGTCTTCACTCTCAGCAACTCTTGTCACCAGACTGAGTCACCACATTTGCTCCAGTCTTTGCCCAAAACCACAGAAGTTCCTCAGGCTGAGTACTTTCTAAATATGTTCATAGTAGCTTGGCTTAGCATTTGCTTCCAATTTTAACATAATTTTCTTCTTTAATAGCCTCAAATCATAGCTAGGATATGCACCATGCCCCAGATCAAAGAATAAGTAGAGCACGGTACATTTCTCAAATAACCCCATCATTACACAAGCAATTTTTTCTCAGTCTCTTTCTGGGAAAATCCTTTAACCACTTTAGATCTCTGGAAGGGTGAAAGTAGAGCCTAATAATAGTATTAAGGAGGGCAAAAAAATCAATCTGCATGCATGCATATAATTCAATTTTAAAGTGACCCTAGTGTTTTCTTCAAAAACAGTGAGGTGTAAAGCCTTATAATTATCCAAAATGAGAATGTATCACTGTCAGTTTCACCAAATCAATGGAATGCTGGAAATTATTTCCCAACATAGGATCTGAAACATGTAAATACATGACCAAATAATCAAATGCCAACATCTTTCCACGTACCAGTTTCATATGTGCACATGCATGTGTGTATCTGTATTTCTGAATAATACGGATGATATTGGACCTCTCTATTCTTTCCTTAATTTAGCAAACATTTTCAAGTCCCTACATTGCATCATACAGTGCACTATAGGAGAGGAGTAAAAGGATGACTAAGAAGATAATCCTTATTCTAATGAAACTTACAGTCTCAAGGGAGAGATACTAATTTAAATGTAAAATAGCTCTGTTGAGTGCTCTGAAGGAAATATTCAGGGTTCAGTAAATGTCTATAAGAGGACACTTGACCTCATCTGAGGGGTTAGACAGGCTTCACAGAGGAAGTGATATGTCTATTGAAATTTGAAGAATAATTTGGAGTTAAGTAGACAAAGAGGCAGAAAGCTTTTAATATATAGAGAGTATCAAGTGAAAGAACCAAGGGGTGTAAGGAGCATGGCATTTTTGAAAGCAAGTGTGGGCAAAATGCATGTTCAAGGAAGTCAAGGAAGTGAAAGGTGTGAAGCTAAAGGGATGAGAAGAAGCCAAAGCATGCAGAAGGCAGAACCACAAATATGATCACCTCAAAACCTGTCCTCCCTCTCAGAAACTTATTCCCACTCCCATGCGATGCAAACCACAGGCACACAGTCTATTGTATCTTGTTTGCACCCTGTTTATATGCTGCTTGTAAAATATTACCTATTTCTAACTTTGGCAGATTGCATCATGATAGTGACTTCTTTCTCTTTTTTTCACTTTTCATTTATTGTTCAGCATCGGTTTTAAAGCCATGAGTATTGCTATATATATATATGTCTCATCTACTCCTTCTAGATACAGCTCGAAGGAGTATTATGAGGTGCATTTCAAATATTTCATCTGCACCCTGTATTAAAGGTGAATACTTCACTTTAGCATTGTAACACCATAATTATGATTTATTAAATATTCTTGTATAGGTCACACCATTAATATGTGTAACATATTTCTTTATAAATAAAATAGATTCCCAGATAATAGAATGTGGTAAATTGCAAAAATTCTCCCTCTTATATGTAAATAGTTGATATTGTTCTCCAAGCCTTGAATCTTTGCTGGCCTTGTGACTTGCTTAGATCAATGGAACAATAATAAATGTGATGCAAGCTAATACTTTTAAAATATTTGCATATCAGGGCTTGATCTATTGATGTTTTGGACACTTTGCCATATGAGCAAGCCAAAACTAGCCCTTATGGGTTATGAGAGATATATGGTCTAGTCACCAGAGTCACCCCAGCTGGCAGCAAGCCACCTTGCAGATGACAGGCAGAATAAATGACCCTCAAGTGATTGTAGATTCATGAGTGAGCCCAGCTAAGGTTACCAAAGAAAATTCTCGACTGAATTCAGTTCAGTTATGAACAAAATAAAGATGCTGTTTTGAGCCATTGTTTTTTCAAAATTATTTGTAATGCAACAATAGATAACTGACACAGAAATAGAAACCTGAAAATGGAGTGTGCTACTGTAAGAAAAGCCTAAACTATGGGTGGAAGCAGAAGATGAGGTGAGGAAACATCTGAAGTATATTGGGAATGTGGCAACCCAAGATGTACAATAGAAGAGCAGGTAAATGTAACACCCACAATAATCTGGAAATTAGAAAATGTACCTAATGGTAGAACTTTGCAACATGCTTTCTATGCAGAAAATTGGAAATCTCAGTTGGATTCCTTTTGCTGTCTGTATTAAGATGCAGGAGAATGATGAATTAAACCAGGGTTTCTTGACCTCAGCACTGCTGACATTTGGGATGATGTCTTTGTTGTGGGGAGTGTCTTGTTCATGTTTATCAGGATACTTGGTCTCAGCCCATCCTTTGAGATGGGGCAATATTAGTACACATATATTTTGTTTGCTTTTGTTGTTCAGTCATGTCTAACTCTTGGTGACCCCATGGACTGCAGCACACCAGGCTTCCCTGTCCATCACCAACTGCCAGAGCTTGCTTAAACTCATGTCCATCCAGTTGGTGGTGCCATCCAACCATCTCATCCTCTGTAATCTCCTCCTCCTCCTGCCTTCAATCTTCCCCAGCATCAGGATCTTTTCCAATGAGTCAGCTCTTTGCATCAAGTGGCCAAAGCATTGGAGTTTCAGCCTCAGCATCAGTCCCTAAATAAATATTTAGGATTGATTGCTAGGAAGATTAACTGAAATGGGATGTGTAAAGGATGTAGAATAAAGCCTAACACAAAGTAAGATATTAATATTTATCTTATTTTTTTATTTTGTGGATAAGTATTTGCAAGATTGTAAAAGTCAAAGAATAATTCAAAGCTTGTCTAAACAGGGAAAATGATTGATTGTGTTGCTTGTGTTGTTGGGGACAGATGCAGCAAGTGTGAACAAATTAAAATTACTGTTCACCTTTGTTCTGAGAATCCTAGAGCATTTAAGAGTTAAGTCAAATAAATTTGAGTCACAAATTCTAAGGTAATGAATGTAAGACTATGAAAGTATATTTTATCATTTTATTCTAAATGTCACTACATATATTACTGAAATAACCATTATTTTAAAACAAAACTGGTTTAGAACTACACCTCAAATCATTCTCAATTTTCACAAGCAGAGTTCTAACTTGAAGATAATTTTCATGTCTCCCAACTGTATCAAGTATGAATTAATCTCATACTGTCCTCAGAGTCCATTTTTCTACAACAAGCTTTTAAAAGCATGTCTGTATTAATCAAGAAAAACAGAGCAAGGATCAAAGGGCTGTGAAAGATATTCAATGAGTATTTTATATTTATATTCTTCAGATCAGATCAGATCAATCTCTCAGTCATGTCTGACTCTTTGCGACCCCATGAATCGCAGCACACCAGGCCTCCCTGTCCATCACCAACTCCCGGAGTTCACTCAGACTCACGTCCATCGAGTCAGTGATGCCATCCAGCCATCTCATCCTCTGTCGTCCCCTTCTCCTCCTGCCCCCAATCCCTCCTAGCATCAGAGACTTTTCCAATGAGTCAACTCTTTGCATGAAGTGGCCAAAGTACTGGAGTTTCAGCTTTAGCATCATTCCTTCCAAAGAAATCCCAGGGCTGATCTCCTTCAGAATGGACTGGCTGGCTCTCCTTGCAGTCCAAGGGACTCTCAAGAGTCCTCTCCAACACCACAGTTCAAAAGCATCAATTCTTCAGTGCTCAGCCTTCTTCATAGTCCAATTTTCATCCATACATGACCACAGGAAAAACCATAGCCTTGACTAGATGAACCTTTGTTGGCAAAGTAATGTCTCTGCTTTTGAGATGCTATCTAGGTTGGTCATGGCTTTCCTTGCAAGGAGTAAGCGTCTTTTAATTTCATGGCTGCAGTCACCATATGCAGTGATTTTGGAGCCCAAAAAAATAAAGTCTGACACTGTTTCCACTGTTTCCCCATCTATTTCCCATGAAGTGGTGGGACCAGATGCCATGATCTTCGTTTTCTGAATGTTGAGCTTTAAGCCAACTTTTTCACTCTCCACTTTCACTTTCATCAAGAGATTTTTGAGTTCCTCTTCACTTTCTGCCATAAGGGTGGTGTCTTCTGCATATCTGAGGTTATTGATATTTCTCCCGGCAATCTTGACTCCAGCTTGTGTTTCTTCCAGTCCAGCGTTTCTCATGATGTACTCTCCATATAAGTTAAATAAACAGGGTGACAATATACAGCCTTGACGAACTCCTTTTCCTATGTGGAACCAGTCTGTTGTTCCATGTCCAGTTCTAACTGTTGCTTCCTGACCTGCATACAGATTTCTCAAGAGGCAGATCAGGTGGTCTGGTATTCCCATATCTTGAAGAATTTTCCACAGTTTATTGTGATCCACACAGGCAAAGGCTTTGGCATAGTCAATAAAGCAGAAATAGATGTTTTTCTGTAACTCTCTTGCTTTTTCTATGATCCAGCAGAGGTTGGCAATTTGATCTCTGGTTCCTCTGCCTTTTCTAAAACCAGCTTGAACATCAGGAAGTTCACGGTTCACATATTGCTGAAGCCTGGCTTGGAGAATTTTGAGCATTACTTTACTAGCATGTGAGATGAGTGCAATTGTCAGGTAGTTTAAGCATTCTTTGGCATTGCCTTTCTTTGGGTTTGGAATGAAAACTGACCTTTTCCAGTCCTGTGACCATTGCTGAGTTTTCCAAATTTGCTGGCATATTGAGTGCAGCACTTTCACAGCATCATCTTTCAGGATTTGAAAGATCTCAACTGGAATTCCATCACCTCCACTAGCTTTGTTTGTAGTGATGCTTTCTAAGGCCCACTTGACTTCACATTCCAGGATGTCTGGCTCTAGGTCAGTGATCACACTATCGTGATTATCTGAGTCATGAAGATCTTTTTTGTACAGTTCTTCTGTGTATTCTTGCCATCTCTTCTTAATATCTTCTGCTTCTGTTAGGTCCATACTATTTCTGTCCTTTATCGAGCTCATCTTTGCATGAAATGTTCCTTTGGTATCTCTGATTTTCTTGAAGAGATCCCTAGTCTTTCCCATTCTGTTGTTTTCCTCTATTTCTTTGCATTGATTGCTGAAGAAGGCTTTCTTATCTCTTCTTGCTCTTCTTTGGAACTCTGCATTCAGATGTTTATATCTTTCCTTTTCTCCTTTGCTTTTTGCTTCTCTTCTTTTCACAGCTATTTGTAAGGCCTCCCCAGACAGCCATGTTGCTTTTTTGCATTTCTTTTCTATGGGAATGGTCTTGATCCCTGTCTCCTGTACAATGTCATGAACCTCATTCCATAGTTCATCAGGCACTCTATCTATCAGATCTAGTCCCTTAAATCTATTTCTCACTTCCACTGTATAATCATAAGGGATTTGATTTAGGTCATACCTGAATGGTCTAATGGTTTTCCCTACTTTCTTCAATTTAAGTCGGAATTTGGCAATAAGGAATTCATGGTCTGAGCCACAGTCAGCTCCTGGTCTTGTTTTTGCTGACTGTATAGAGCTTCTCCATCTTTGGCTGCAAAGAATATAATCAATCTGATTTTGGTGTTGACCATCTGGTGATGTCCATGTATAGAGTCTTCTCTTGTGTTGTTGGAAGAGGGTGTTTGTTATGCCCAGTGCATTTTCTTGGCAAAATTCTGTTAGTCTTTGCGCTGCTTCATTCCGTATTCCAAGGCCAAATTTGCCTGTTACTCCAGGTGTTTCTTGACTTCCTACTTTTGCATTCCAGTCCCCTATAATGAAAAGGACATCTTTTTTGGATGTTAGTTCTAAAAGGTCTTGTAGGTCTTCATAGAACCATTCAGCTTCAGCTTCTTCAGCGTTACTGGTTGGGGCATGGACTTGGATTACTGTGATATTGAATGGTTTGCCTTGGAAATGAACAGAGATCATTCTGTCGTTTTTGAGATTGCATCCAAGTACTGTATTTTGGACTCTTTTGTTGACCATGATGGCCACTCCATTTCTTCTGAGGGATTCCTGCCTGCAGTAGTAGATATAATGGTCATCTGAGTTAAATTCACCCATTCCAGTCCATTTCAGTTCGCTGATTCCTAGAATATCGGCATTCACTCTTGCCATCTCTCATTGGACCACTTCCAATTTGCCTTGATTCATGGACCTGACATTCCAGGTTCCTATGCAATACTGCTCTTTACAGCATCCGACCTTGCTTCTATTACCAGTCACATCCACAGCTGGGTATTCTTTTTGCTTTGGCTCCATCCCTTCATTCTTTCTGGAGTTCTTTCTCCACTGATCTCCAGTAGCATATCGGGCACCTACTGACCTGGGGAGTTTCTCTTTCAGTATCCTATCATTTTGCCTTTTCATACTGTTCATGGGGTTCTCAAGGCAAGAATACTGAAGTGGTTTGCCATTCCCTTCTCTAGGGGACCACATTCTGTCAAATCTCTCCACCATGACCCACCCGTCTTGGGTTGCCCCACAGGCATGGCTTAGTTTCATTGAGTTAGACAGGCTGTGGTCCTAGTGTGATTAGATTGACTAGTTTTCTGTGAGCAGGGTTTCAGTGTGTTTGCCCCCTGATGCCCTCTTGCAATACCTACCGTCTTACTTGGGTTTCTCTTACCTTGGGCGTGGGGTATCTCTTCACGGCTGCTCCAGCAAAGCGCGGCTATTGCTCCTTACCTTGGACGAGGGGGTATCTCCTCACCACCACCCTTCCTGACCTTCAATGTGGGATAGCTCCTCTAGGCCCTCCTGCACCCGCGAAGCTCCAGGTAACTCCTCTGGTCGCCGCCCCTGGCCTTGGGCATGGGTTGCTCCTCCCAGCCACCGCCCCTGGCCTCAGGCATGGGGGCGGGGGGTAGCTCCTCCAAGCTTAAAAGTTTGTCACTGAAATATTATTAAAAGAATGTTAAAGAATATTATTTGTTTTAATCAGGCAATTTAAGAAAAATTTGTATGAAACCCAATAATAAGCATCTCCAAACCTGATTAAGTAAATTGAATGAAACAAGAATTTTCTCCTCAAGAGACTGTTGAAATCTCATTCACAGGAACTTAATATTGATAAACATATTAAAATGAAAGTGTGTAACAGAAGAAAATAAACAATAAAAGGAATAAGAAAAGGAAAAAATAAGAGTATTGAAAACAAGAAGAAAAGTGGGAACAGGAAGACAAGTAGTTGGAACCGAAAGACAATAAGAAAAAGAATAGAAGCAGAAATAAAAGAAAAACAACTCTTGGAAATTGTCTCGGAGTTGTTTGCTGTTGAAAGTTATTTCTATGAAACTGACCTCCTCGTAGAATGCTGCCATTGAAAGACTTTTGAATAAGAATTAAAGATAAAACTCAATTATAAGGGACTCTAAATTGAGTAAGGTCCCTAAAAATGCTTATTCATGTCACATAAAAACGTATCAGGAAGAATAAGTAGATCTCTAGCCCAAAATCTGACAAGTTCACATTTAAATGTCCTCAGTAAGGACAGCACAAACACAAATTCTGCCAAGGAAATATACTGACAGATTTTGTATGAAGTATTTTATTTTACATAGAAAATGTATGTTTGAAAATAATATGTTAATATTTCATCTTATTTTCAAATTTACTTTGATTTACTTTGTAAGCACATTATAACAAACGGTATAGAACATAACATTGCAACTATAGAAAACAAGGTTTCTTCCAGGACACCTTAACTTAGTACGTTGGTGCAGGTATAAACCAAATTTTATGTCAAATTTTATGTGAGTGCATGTGTGTGTGGGTGTGGCTGTATGCACTGAAGGTAATGTTGATCTACCCATTTCTTTCCTTTCTTCAGCTAATATTTTTGAGTCCATATCCTGAATCAAACAATGAACTATATGAGAAAGATAAAATGACAAAAAGGATGTCTTAATATAATAAACTTTACATTTAGATGCAATATAACAATAATTAGAAGTGCCATGAAGAAAATATGCAGGGTTTCATGAGAGTCTGAATGAGAGTACATGACCTAGTGTGAAGAGGTATTGAAGATAGAAAGGAATGACAATCTAGTAGTGATCGAAGAATTAGGAGTTTATAGGCAAGGAAGTGGCATACAGTGGTGGCAAAGACCAGGGATGTAAGGGTCACAGCAATTTCGTGGGCCTGAAAGAATGTCAGTGTGGCTAAATGCAGGTACATGGTAGAGAAGGATGAAGGGAGCATACTGAGTGGAATTGCACTCATTGCTAGGCAACGATTTGTAAACAACTTGCATCTTAAAGTGACTGAGTCTACTCATAGGTGATCCAGTACATGTCTCTACTTATTAAAGTCTTTATAATTCTTTTGTTTTTAACACATGAAGCAAAGACATTTTGCCAGATTTAGCCCTAATGATTTAATGTTTTTTAACACTATTATCAAAGGCATAAATTTGATGTAAATTTCTATTGCATTGTTATAATATAGAAGTAAAAAATAATTCTTACATGCAGATATTGTTTCCAGCAGCCTTGCTAAATAATTTAATTTGTGAAGTGATACCTAATATGGATATTATTTATCTTTTATGACTTGTCTATTCTTGTGTTTTATTGTTTTAATTATAATGCCAATAACTTGTCATGGAATGGATGCAATTGGAGGATCTGTCATACCAGAACATCTTCCCCACTGCCTTTGGGCATTCAATCTACAAATCCAGTCTCCCCAGTTGAGATGAGTCTGTGATCCCTGGCAAGAGTCCTTATAAAGAACAGCTGGTCCTAGATTTTAGTTGGTAGGCTTGCTTATTTATGATGCCCAAGATTTTTTCCAAATATAAACTAAACAGAGAATTTAACATCTATCTAGAAACCTATTGTATTGCAAAGAGTTCTAGAAAATTTCTTACACTCAGCTAAAATGGTAAAAAGAATCTTAAATCTAAATGGGAAAAGCTTTGATTGAATTAACTAGCTGCATTAATTTTTGTTTCCACTTTATGGTTTAAAACTTAAAATGCAGTGGTGTTTTAAATTGTCATATAAATTTGACACTGAAAACTCCAGCTCCAGAAAGAAAATAAAAATAAGTTTTGATTTTTTTTAAGAAAGCATTAATGACTGTTATTGTCCAATAAGATTATGACTTACTAGCTAAATATAATTATTTATTGTGAAACTTAAAGCTTGTTACATGTACACAAAAATCTAAATGTTTTACAATGTGATTTCTTTTCTTATTAACCCAACTCATTGAGACTAATAGAAGTGTTCATCAACTAGCACTGAAAGTTAAGGTTCTTTTAAACTCAAGATGCACATGAAACCTACTATTTTATTTTATCATTGTTATTTATTTAAAACTTAATTATAGCAGATCTTGCTGGCAACATTTTATTACAGGCACAGTTTTTCAGGAGTTTATGACTCAATGGTTTGAATTCACATTAGAACAAAACAGTGCACAAAATTGCCAGCCTGTATTTAATTTGCTTTCTAAAAAAAAAAAAAAAAAAGAATTAAATGAGTAAGGTATTTTAAACACAAATTATACAGAAATAAATAAGTATATAAATTAATTCACATTTTTCAAAGGTCCATATTTTATTGACATAGAAAATAAAGCAAGTTAACTTTAAAATATGAATTTCTCACAGTTAAATTGTCTTCAATTGCAGTCTTATGTAACTGTATTATAAATCATTGTAATTAGTATGATTATTAATAGTAATTCTAAAAACACTATTTTGCACAATATTATACCCCTAACATATGTTTAAAAGGATATTACATAGACACTGGTAGAATCATTGTTCATCAGAAACACTTGAGATATGTAAAATAGTGTAAACCTGAAAGCGCCTTGTACTTTTGTAAATCAAAACATTGGTTAGATATACTGAGAGCATTGCCTATAAATTGCTTTTAAGAATCATGTTTTCTTCTGTGTGAAAATAAGCCCCATTTACTGATATAATATTTTCTTTTTACTGCGGCTTAAAAATGTGGCAGAATAATTAGGGAAAATATAGACCCTCATTATTGTGAAATAGAATATAGTATAATACATATGACTGTGATGCTTTACACAGGGTAATAATCATTGATGGTATTAGAGTCATTCACTCAGTCTTACTCACAAAGTGTGACTAGGATGACATTGCAATATACACCTACAAATAAACAGATTATCTTTTTTTTAAAAAAAAACAAAATTCTTTTAAAAGGTCAATAAAATTGATACATTTTTAGGAAGTCTGACCAAAAGAAAAGAATGAGAGAGAGAAGACATAAATTACTAATACAAGGAATAAAATAGAGTATATTAGTATAGACAATGCAGAAATCAAAAGGATACTAAGAAAATAGTAACTAAATTTAGATTTCAAAATTGGATAATTAGATAAAATTGACAAATTCCTTGAAAATAACAGACTAATGCAAATCATCCAATATAAAATAAAAATTTTATGGCCTTATAACTATTGACATTGAAATCATAATTTTAAAGACTTCTCAAAAAGAAATCTTCTGACTCTAGTGAGTCACTGGAGAATTCAACCAAATTTTTCTAAAGGAATTAACAACAAATTCTCTACTATTTTCTCCAGAAAGTAGAAAATAAACTGTTTGCTTACCAATTCTATAAATTGAGAATTACCCTGACTTCAAAACCAGATAAAATAAATGCAAAACAACACACACTTCCCCCAATTCTCCAAATCTATAGACCAATATCCTTCATGGATATAGATACAAAATTCTATACAAAGTATTAACAAAATTCAGTGATGCATAATATTATGCACCATGACCAAATAGGGATTATTCCAGGGATCCAGGACTAGTTTATGGCAAATAGATGGGGAAACAATGGAAACAGTGACAGACATTATTTTCTTGGGCTTCAAAATCACTGTAGATGGTGACTGAAGCCATATAAGTAAAACAATCTTGCTCCTTGGAAGAAAAGTTATTAGTAACCTATACTGAGCGACTTCACTTTCACTTTTCATTTTCATGCATTGGAGAAGGAAATGGCAACCCACTCCAGTGTTCTTGCCTGGAGAATCCCAAGGACAGGGGAGCCTGGTGGGCTGCCATCTCTGGGGTTGCACAGAGTCGAACACGACTGAAGCGACTTAGCAGCTTCCAACTAGTCAAAGTTCCAACTAGTCAAAGCTATGGTTTTTCCAATAGTCATGTATGGGTATGAGAGTTGGACTATAAAGAAAGCTGAGCGCTGAAAAATTGGTGCTTTTGAGCTCTAGTGTTGAAGACTCTTGAGAGTCCCTTGGACTGCAAGGAGATTGAACCAGTCAATCCTGAAGGAAATCAGTCATGAATATTCACTGGAAGGACTGATGCTGAAGCTGAAACTCCAATACTTTGGCAACCTGATGCGAAGAACTGACTCATTGGAAAAAACCCTGGTGTGGGAAAGATTGAAGGCAGTAGGAGAAGGGGAGGACAGAGGATGAGATGGTTGGATGACATCACCGACTGGATGGACCTGAGTTTGAGCAAGCTCCAGGAAGTTGGTCATTGACAGGGAAGCCTGGCATGCTGCAGTCCATGGGGTTGCAAAGAGTCGGACATGACTGAGCAACTGAACTGACTGAACAGTGAACACATAGACATCAAAATTAGTAATGCACTGTCAGTCACAATTACTCAAAATATGAAATTCAGCAGTGTAAATCTTTTTTTAAAAATGTACAGGATGTCTCTGCTCAAAAATACAAAACATTAATTAAAGAAATCAAAGAGAGATAAACCTTACTTATAAATTGGAAGACTCAACAGAATAAAGATATTAATTCTTCTCACATTCAGGATTAACACAACTCTTATCAAAATCCAGGCAAGAAATGTTATAAATATAAAAATATTATTCTAAAAGAATGGAAAGATAAAGGAATAAAATGCTGAAATAATTTGGAAAAGAAAAGTGGGATAAAGCATTCTATCTAATTTCTACACTTTCATAGGTATAATACTCAAGTTGTTCAGTCGCTAAGTCATGTCCTACTCTTTATGACAACATGGACTGCAGCATGCCAGGCTTCCCTGTACTTCACTGTCTTTTGGAATTTGTTCAAATTCATGGCCATTGAGTTGGTGTACTCAAGATTGTGTATGTACACATAACTCAATAAATTATAATAGTATAAAAAATCAAGAAATGAACCTGTGAAAGTATAGCCACCTGATAAATTTATCATTTTGATAGATGTGCAAAAGCACTTCAATGTAGAAAAAGGGGAAGACAGGGGATGAGATGGTTGGATGGCATCCACTGACTTGATGGACATGAGTTTTAGCAAGCTCCAGGATTTGGTGATGGACAGGGAAGCCTGGGTGCTGCAGTCCTTGGGAATCACAAAAAGTCGAACAAAACTGAGTGATTGAACTCTACTGTAGGAACACCAGATTTGTCAACAATTGGTATTGGAAAATTATATTCATAGGCTAAATAAATAAATGAAATTAAAAAAAAACTTGCCTTATCATACTTTATTAAAAAATTAACTCAAACTGGATCATCAGTTCAGTTCAGTCGCTCGGTCATGTCCGTCTCTTTGCGACCCCATGAATTGCAGCACGCCAGGCCTCCCTGTCCATCATCAACTCCCGGAGCTCACTGAAACCCATGTCCATCGAGTTGGTGATGCCATCCAGCCATCTCATCCTCTGTCGTCCCCTTCTCCTCCTGCCCCCAATCCCTCCCAGCATCAGAGTCTTTTCCAATGAGTCAACACTTCACATGAGGTGGCCAAAGTATTGGAGTTTCAACTTTAGCATCAGTCCTTCCAATGAACACCCAAGACTGATCTCCATTGGAATGGACTGGCTGGATCTCCTTGCAGTCCAAGGGACTCTCAAGAGTCTTCTCCAACACCACAGTTCAAAACCATCAATTCTTCAGCACTGAGCTTTCTTCACAGTCCACCTCTCACATCCATACATGACCACTGGAAAAACCATAGCCTTGACTAGATGGACCTTTGTTGGCAAAGTAATGTCTCTGCTTTTCAATATGCTATCAGGTTGCCCATAACTTTCCTTCCAAGGAGTAAGCGTCTTTTAATTTCATGGCTGCAATCACTATCTGCAGTGATTGTGGAGCCCAAAAAAATAAAGTCTGACACTGTTTCCACTGTTTCCCCATCTATTTCCCTTGAAGTGAGGGGACCAGATGCCAGGATCTTAGTTTTCTGAAAGTTGAGCTTTAAGCCAACTTTTTCACTCTCCTCTTTCACTTTCATCAAGAGGCTTTCTAGTTGCTCTTCACTTTCTGCCATAAGGGTGGTGTCATCTGCATATCTGAGGTTATTGATATTTCTCCCAGTAATCTTGATTCCAGCCTGTGCTTCTTCCAGCCCAGCATTTCTCATAATGTACTCTGCATATAAGTTAAATAAGCAGGGTGACAATATACAGCCTTGACGTACCCCTTTTCCTGTTTGGAACCAGTCTGTTGTTCCATGTCCAGTTCTAACTGTTGCTTCCTGACCTGCATATAGGTTTCTCAAGAGGCAGGTCAGGTGGTCTGGTATTCCCATCTCTTCCAGAATTTTCCACAGTTTATTGTGATCCACACAAAGGCTTTGGCATAGTCAATAAAGCAGAAATAGATGTTTTTCAGGAACTCTCTTGCTTTTTCCATGATCCAGCGGATGTTGGCAATTTGACCTCTGGTTCCTCTGCCTTTTCTAAAACCAGCTTGAACATCTGGAAGTTCACAGTTCACGTATTGCTGAAGCCTGGCTTGGAGAATTTTCAGCATTATTTTACTAGTGTGTGAGATGAGTGCTATTGTGTGGTAGTTTGAGTATTCTTTGGCATTGCCTTTAATAAAAATAAAAACCATATTATTATCTCAATACATGCAGAGAAAGCCTTTGACAAAATTTAACATCCATTTATGATAAAAACTCTCCATAAAGCAGGAATAGAAGGAAAATACCTCAACATAATAAAAGCTATATATGACAAACCCACAGCAAACATTATCCTCAATGGTGAAAAATTGAAAGCATTTCCTCTAAAGTCAGGAACAAGGCAAGGGTGCCCACTTTCACCATTACTATTCAACATAGTTTTGGAAGTTTTGGCCACAGCAATCAGAGCAGAAAAAGAAATAAAAGGAATCCAAATTGGAAAAGAAGAAGTAAAACTCTCACTATTTGCAGATGACATGATCCTCTACATAGAAAACCCTAGACTCCACCAGAAAATTATTAGAAATAATCAATGACTATAGTAAAGTTGCAGGATATAAAATCAACACACAGAAATCCCTTGCATTCCTATACACTAACAATGAGAAAACAGAAAGAGAAATTAAGGAAACAATTCCATTCACCATTGCAACGGAAAGAATAAAATACTTAGGAATATATCTACCTAAAGAAACTAAAGACCTATATATAGAAAACTATAAAACACTGGTGAAAGAAATCAAAGAGGACACGAATAGATGGAGAAATATACCATATTCATGGATTGGAAGAATCAATATAGTGAAAATGAGTATACTACCCAAAGCAATTTATAGATTCAACACAATCCCTATCAAGCTACCAACAGTATTCTTCACAGAGCTAGAACAAATAATTTCACAATTTGTATGGAAATACAAAAAACCTCGAATAGCCAAAGCGATCTTGAGAAAGAAGAATGGAACTGGAGGAATCAACCTACCTGACTTCAGGCTCTACTACAAAGCCACAGTTATCAAGACAGTATGGTACTGGCACAAAAACAGAAATATAGATCAATGGAACAAAATAGAAAGCCCAGAGATAAATCCATGCACATATGGACACCTTATCTTTGACAAAGGAGGCAAGAATATACAATAGATTAAAGACAATCTCTTTAACAAGTGGTGCTGGGAAATCTGGTCAACCACTTGTAAAAGAACGAAACTAGAACACTTTCTAACACCATACACAAAAATAAACTCAAAATGGATTAAAGATCTAAATGTAAGACCAGACTATGAAACTCCTAGAGGAGAACATAGGCAAAACACTCTCCGACATACATCACAGCAGGATCCTCTATGACCCACCTCCCAGAATATTGGAAATAAAAGCAAAAATAAACAAATGGGACCTAATTAACCTTAAAAGCTTCTGCACATCAAAGGAAACTATTAGCAGGGTGAAAAGACAGCCTTCAGAATGGGAGAAAATAATAGCAAATGAAGCAACTGACAAACAACTAATCTCAAAAATATACAGGCAATTCCTACAGCTCAACTCCAGAAAAATAAATGACCCAATCAAAAAATGGGCCAAAGAACTAAATAGACATTTCTCCAAAGATGACATACAGATGGCTAACAAACACATGAAAAGATGCTCAACATCACTCATTATCAGAGAAATGCAAATCAAAACCACTATGAGGTACCATTTCATACCAGTCAGAATGGCTGCGATCCAAAAGTCTACAAATAATAAATGCTGGAGAGGGTGTGGAGAAAAGGGAACTCTCTTACACTGTTGGTGGGAACGCAAACTAGTACAGCCACTATGGAGAACAGTGTAGAGATTCCTTAAAAGACTGGAAATAGAACGGCCTTATGATCCAGCAATCCCACTGCTGGGCATACACACTGAGGGAACCAGAAGGGAAAGAGACACGTGTACCCCAATGTTCATCGCAGCACTGTTTATAATAGCCAGGACATGGAAGCAACCTAGATGTCCATCAGCAGATGAATGGATAAGAAAGCAGTGGTACATATACACAATGGAGTATTACTCAGCCATTAAAAAGAATTCATTTGAATCAGTTCTAATGAGGTGGATGAAACTGGAGCCTATTATACAGAGTGAAGTAAGCCAGAAGGAAAAACACCAATACAGTATACTAACGCATATATATGGAATTTAGAAAGATGGTAACAATAACCCTGTGTACGAGACAGCAAAAGAGACACTGATATATAGAACAGTCTTATGGACTCTGTGGGAGAGGGAGAGGGTGGGAAGATTTGGGAGAATGACATTTAAACATGTAAAATATCATGTAGGAAACGAGTTGCTAGTCCAGGTTCGATGCGCGATGCTGGATGCTTGGGGCTGGTGCACTGGGACGACACAGAGGGTTGGTGTGGGGAGGGAGTGGGGAGGAGGGTTCAGGATGGGGAGCACATGTGTGCCTGTGGTGGATTCATTTTGATGTTTGGTAAAACTAATGCAATTATGTAAAGTTATAAAATAAAATAAAATTTAAAATAAATAAATAAAAAAATGCAAAGCAAAAAAAAAAACTTTAAAAGATAAAATAGTAGAAAAGCTTGAGATTCTAGGGCTTGGTGAAGAGTTCTTAATCATGACACCAGAAGCACAATAAAGTAAAATAATTGACAAGGGGGGCTTTATTAAATCAAAGATTTATTCTTAGAAAAACCTGATTAAAAATATTTAAAGACAAGGTATCAAGTGGGAAAAAAATATTTGAAAACCACAACTGTGACAAAAGGAATCATATCTAGAATATGTTAAGAATTCTCAAAACTTGAGTATGAAAATCAAACAAGTCCAAATAGAAAATGGAAAAAAAAGATATAAAGAGGTATTTTGCAGAGAAGTATATGCCAAAGTATATTAAACATGTGATAAGCTTTCCAAAATCATTAACTTAAATGCAACTTAAGGCAATTATGAGATATCACCACACACCTATTGGAACAGCTGCTAATATTTTAAATAAAACAAAACACTGAGAATACTAAATGGTATTGGGATTCAGATAAACTACATCTCATACATTGCTGGTGAGATGCAAGTCAAATGATACAGCCAAGCTAGAAAACATTTTGACAGTTTCTTTTAAAAGTTAAACATACATTTACCTTATAACCCAATAACTGGGCTCCTAGGTTTTTATCCCACAGAAATGAAAACCTGTGTCCACACAAATACTTGTACATGATTGTTCATAGCAATTTTATTTGCAATAGTGAAAAATTAGAAAGACCAAAATATCTCTCAATAAGTGAAGTTAAAAATAACTGCCCCACATGCATACCATGGAATACTACTAACAAATAACAAGTAGCTATCTCCTAATACATGCAACAACTTGGAAGGTACTATGCTGAGTAGAAAAAGCTGATCTCAGAAGTTACTAGCATATCATTTTGTTTATATAACACTCTGGAAATGACAAAAGTATAGATTTGAAAAATACTTTAGGGCTTGTCATCTATTAGAAATGGTCAGCTGGGTAAAAGTTTGTTTATAAAAGAATATATCATGAGGAAGATTCTTATGTCATGGAAGACTCCTGTGCCTATGTTGTGATGTTGGTTATTCATATCTACATATGTGACCATGGCATAGAATTATACATATACATTCTATCAATGCCAAATTTCTTATTTAGATATTGTACCGCAGCAAGTAAGATGTACGCACTGGGGGAAACTGGGTGAGGAATACAAGAGTCTTTTCTGTATTATCTTTGCAACTTCCTTTGAGTATATAATTATTTTCAAAGTAAAGAGCAAACAATAAAATTTAATACAGAAAGAAAAACAAGTAAACCTGAAAAACTTAACACAACTTGAAACATAACTACAGTGCTCTTTCAGAGAAATCCCTGAGGTTTAGAGCAGTTGAATAATTAAATGAGTTATCAGATCTGAGAACTTTAAAGGGACTATTTTCCAAGCATTTGTTTTGGAACTTTATAGAATTATAAAGCATTATTTCATATTCTATGTCAGATCCTATTAATACTGAAAAACTATCAGTTGACCTTATAACAATTACAACTGAAAATGCACCAGTAAAAAAAAAGAAAATGCACCAGTATTTTCAAATTTATTACTGAAATACTTTTTTGGTTCAGGGGTAAAGAATCTGCCTGCCAAGCAGGAGATGCGAGTTCAATCCCTGGATCAGGAAGAACCCCTCAAGAAGGAGATGACAACCCACTTCTGTATTCTTGCCTGGGAAATCCCATGGACAGAGCCTGGCAGGCTACAATCCATGGGGTCACAAGAATGATAGACATGATTTAGCTAATAAACAACAACAACATTTTTAAAGTAAATTTAAGCAGATTATAATCAAAATTAAGTACTGTATTCTCCTTTGGAAAATCAAATCACATTTGCAACAATTTAATCAATATTTGAAAATTTTACATATACATGAAATCAAAATGATCAATAAGCCATAATCAGAAGAACATATCTATAAATATATTAACTCAAGGATTAAAAGTCATAACACACTCAAGACAACACAAATGTTTCACTAAAAATGCAACATCTATTATAAAAAGTGGAGAGATTTCTAGTATCTGTGAATATGCATACAGATAGGAGCTTTGCAACATTGCCAGGCATTGTGTGACAGCTGGTCTTAGTAGAATGCAGAATAAAAACTTTAGTTAAATTTAAGTATGCACTATTGTTTTTAGGAAATGATTGTCAACTGTCTGTAATGCTAATAAGTTTCTTAGTAGATTAATAGTAATTCTGTTACTAGAAGGAAATATCTGTGAGGTTTCATGCCAATGATTGTGACAACCAAAGCAATAATTTACTTGCTACATAAGGGATCAGCTCTTTTGAGATACGTTCTCCCGGCCTCTCTCAAGGGCAACCTATCTTAGGATCCTTCACATGTGATGGGCTTTTGTATTATACTTTGGAGGCTTAGCTACTGGTGATGTTACCGAAGTGAAAACTGAACAGGGGAATCCTGTTTCATCAGGGAGAATTGAGGAATGGAAGAAAGAGTTTACCCTCATTTCTTATCGCCTGGTTTTTTAGTCTTTTAAATGCTTATACAGGAAACACAATGTACATGAAAAATAATAACAATGATAATAAAAATAATAATAATGACTTAAATAGAGCTCTTACCATGTGCCAGCACTCCTCCCTTTGAAGAAATAATAATTACTCTTACTTTTTAATTTTGTAAGTAAGAAAAATAAGGGACAGAAATATTAACTCTTGTGACTGCTTTCATAGTTATACATTTTACATAATATCATTTGCTAGGTGATAAGGTGTCACACATTTGTTCTTTATTTCTTCTCCAAGATTTTTACCAATGGGCAGAGTGTCTTGTTCCACTCCAGTAATCTGAAGTGCCTTCTTCATAGTTGGTTCAGAGATCTCAGCCATGTCAGATATTATATTCACCAGTCCAATATTCTTCCCCTGACCACTGTTGAAATACATAGATCACATGATATATCTTATTGATGTATCATGAACTAAATATATATCATCAACAAAATATGAACAAAATCAGTATATGGCTCATTTGGGCCCATATATACAGTTTTACTTTTTTCACAATTTTATTCTCCATCTCCTGTATACAGAAGACTCTCAGACCCAAAAACATAGTGGAGTCACAGAATGGAAGAAGCTGACTCAGATCTTTAATATGTCTGCTTAGTATTGATTATGTTATGTTGACTTCTGTTGACTTTTCTTGTGTTGTTTATTGATGAGTTTTCTGTTATCAGAATTTTATGGAGTTAAACATGTCTTTTAAAGAGGATTTGTAGATCCCCCGCTACAATCCAGGGGTTACTATCAAAACTAGGACTTAAAATTATCTTGAATTTTTCAGGTCCTCAGACACCAATTCCAGGGTGAAGTCTTATTTAAAATTTTGCATTCTTAGTGTAAGATGTATTTTCCCCTCAATCTCAAGATTTACATCAAGTGTAATTAGATCTCAGTGTATGGAATGGATTTTTTGCTTGTTCATACTTTCACTGAAAGTCTTGACAAGGATAGGGTTATGTATTATGTGTGGCTTTCTGTCTTTTACTGGCTCCAGGCCTCAGCTGATAAAGAATCCACCTGCAATGCAGGAGACCTGGATTCGATCTCTGGGTTGGGAAGATACCCTGGAGAAGGGATCAGCTACCCATTCCAGTGTTCTGTCCTGGAGAATTCCATGGACTGTATGGTCCATGCGATCACAAAGAGTTGGGCACGACTGAGCGACTTTCACTTTCACAAGCTAAGATACACTACTTGCATGTCCATTAACATCAGAAATTATGCCTATCACTCTGTATTTTAGGATTCTGCTGTGTCATTTACTTTTCTGAATGTTTAGTGTTTTAAATAGTTATTATAATGCACATGGTATATTATATACATATTATATAATACATGTGATGTATACATATTATATAATTCATTATATTCCTGTGACAGGCTATGATTTTGGAATGATTTTCTCTCTTAAATCTGAAAATTCATTTATGATGTCTTTGTAAACACTTACGTGAATTTCTATAACTATCTTTAAAATAAAACTCCCAAAAAAGTCCAGTAGAACTGTATATAATATGATCTGATAAAAGTTTGATTATATGTGCAGTATGAGCATTTTCTCTACTTTGATGATTTGCTTTCTTTCTTAGTACCCTTGACTATCACTTCATTTAAAGTCCTCTCTTCCTAAGGATTAGAATATAAGCCTATTTTCAAAAGCAGAGGCAACATTTGTTCTATTTACTATTGCTCTCTTGGACCAATTTATTCCGTTTTCTAACATCCAATAGAAATTTAACTCTATCTCTAAAAATGAATCTCTATGTCTAAAAATGAATCATTCTAAAAATGTGCTCATACTATCAAACTTTTGTTTAGTGATAACTACTAAAATCCTGACTTTGTGAAGAGCTAATAATTTAAGATAATTGTGAACTTTAACTTCTGGCTATATGTGAATAAATATTCTATTTAAAGAAAATTTAAGCATGTGGTTAATAATTTAATGTAAGTACATAAATACAAATTAAAGAGTTCAAACATGTATTTAAATATAAAATGATAAAATTGTGATGAATGAACTTAAATATGGTTATTCATCAAAATAAAAGATATACTGTTAGTAATATTTTTTCATTTTATATATAAAGTGTTTATTTAAAAAAGACATTTTATAATAAAGTTCATAAGAAAATCTAATAGAGTAAATCAGTAATGGAATACAAAATTATATTTATTGAAATAATGCCAATGACAATTTTAGAAATAATTTTGTTAATAGGAGAGTAATTCATCATTAGTGTGATGTTTAGACCTATTGACATCATTAGGAATGACTTCATGGATTCCCCAGAACTTCTTAGTGTTACTCTTTGACAGTTGCTTAAAAGTAGAGACATCAAGGTCTGCCAATTATTTTCGAAGGAGATAGAGAGTACTAATGCATATCAAATTTGCTTAAAGGAACAGAGGATTGGTACAAGTCTTCAAAATTCAACTTAGTGAAATCCTACAAGAAAAAAATTGTTTCAGAGTAGGAGTTAATTGATAGAATTATTTATACTACAACAAAATAAGACACATTAAGGAGAATTAATGCATTATACTTTTCACTGAATATGTCAAATAACTACAATAGGTACAAATTTAGCATATCATGTTCTCCTGTTGTGGAGCTCGATTACAGGATTAACTGGAATCAAATTGATGGGCTTTTCTGAGTGATTCTGAAACTCCACTGGATAATTAATAAAATAAAAGCGAAATCCATGGTTACCAATAATTATATTTAGCCTATGTTATCATTTATCAGTTCAATCCCTTGCCCTATTCCTTCCTCTTTTAAATGAAATTTCACTGAAGTATAGGTCATAGACAATATTAAGTTTCAGAGACACAGCAGAATGATTTGTGGAGAGTTTTTATCATAAATAGATGTTGAATCTTATCAAATACTTTCTCTTCATGTATATAGATGGCCATATGATTTTTATCCTTCATTTTGTTACTGATCTGTATCATATGGATTGATTTGTGCATATTGAATGACTCTTGCATCCTGGGACAAATCCTACTTGATCTCAGTGTATGATCTCTTTGATGCATTATTGAATTTGATTTGGTAGTATTTTGTTGAGGATTTTTTTATCCATGTTCATCCACAATATTGATCTGTAATTTTTTGTGTGTGTATGGTGTCTTTGTCTATTTGGTAACAAGATGATGTTGGTCTAGTAGAAGAAGTTTGGAAACTCCCCCATCTTCAATTTTTTGGAATAGATTGAGAAAAGATAGGCATTGACTCATTTAAATGTTTTGTAGAATTCACCTGTGAAGCCATCTGGTCCTGGATTTTATTAGGCATTTTTGGTTACCGATTCAACTTCATACTAGTGATTGTTCTATTCAGATTTTTTCTTTTTCTTCTTGGTTCAGTCTTGGAAGACTGTATGTTTCTAGGAACTTGTCCATTTCTTCTACCTTGACCAATTTGTTAGCATATAATGTTCATAGAATTTCTTAAGATCATTTTCATTACTGTGGTTGGTTGTAATTTCTCCTCTTTTATTTCTGATTTTATTTATTTGGGTACTCTTTTTTATGAATCTGGCACAAAGGTTATCAATTTTGTTTATATTTTTAAAAATCAGCTCTGTTTTATTGACACATATATTAAAAGTAAGAATTTATTTGTCTTTCCCTTGGAAAATTTCTCTTTACATTAGTCCCTGGAGAATAGATTTTCTTATTTATATTAAATGATAGAGGTGACTACTATATATTTTCTGGCATCAAAATGATAAAAAGAAATGGTATGATTTTAGCTAAAGGAGTAAATATCCAACCAGAAATCAATTAGCAATATTCAGATATTTCATAATAAGCAGTGCCAAACTGGTATTACTCATAGAATTTTATTTTTTTTTCAAAGAATCATAATTTTATTTTATTTTTAAACTTTACAATATTGTATTAGTTTTTCCAAATATCAAAATGAGTCTGCCACAGGTATACATGTGTTCCCCATCCTGAACTCGTCCCAGTGCACTAGCCCCAAGCATCCAGTATCGTGCATCGAACCTGGACTGGCAACTCGTTTCTTACATGATATTTTACATGTTTCAATGTCATTCTCCCAAATCTTCCCACCCTCTCCCTCTCCCACAGAGTCCATAAGACTGTTCTATACATCAGTGTCTCTTTTGCTGTCGCGTAGAATTTTAAATTATGTGATTTCTGTGGTTGTACCTAATAGGCAATTAATGGAATAAAATCTTGAGTCTGTTATTCTGAATGTAAGAAGAGTACCCTTCTATAATTTTGAGTTTATGTATGGTCACAATTATCTTTTGAAGAGAAAACAAAGCAGCTAGACATTTTATTAACAATTTATTTTTGCATAAAAATTTTGTATGCTTATAATAACTTTTATTGATAATAAGGAGTAATTTGAGCCTATCTCCAGTGTCCATGCTTCTATTTTGAAGTCTATTGGATCCAGTAGAAATACACATATTAGTTTTAAAAGTACCAGATTGTTTTATCTGTCATTTCCTTCTCAGTTTTACCGAAGCCAGATCACTAAACAATAACAATATGGTCACAAATATTAAAAACAGATAAAGCAAAAGGATGAAGTGTGGAAGCTTTTTGGAAAGGTTATTAGAAGCAATAACCTAAATTGACAGTTACAGAGCACAGGTATAATACCAAGTTGTGCAAAGAAGAAGAATGTGTGTAAATAGTTTGCACACTGTGTGCTCATTGTACAAGTGAGACCAATTCATTTTCCAGAATCTCTGTTCATTCCCTTCTCTCTGGGCATCCTTCTGCTGCCTATCAAAGTCTGACAACATCCTAGTCACTAGGAATGATCTGTTAGCTTCCCACTGTGATTAATGACAGATTTTCTTTGTCAAGTTTCTCTAGAACAATAATATACTAAGTAAATATTTCTATGGCTTTACAAATCCAAAGTCCTCAGAAATTTTCTTCTAGAATAGTACAGGAAAAAAGACTAGGATTTATACAATGCTTTACTTAAAGTTTTTGTTGGTTTGTTTTGTTTTAAATCACATGCATTACCTCAGGGTTTCTACCATAGGAAAAAAACAACATATAACAAACTGTTTAGAAACAAGATAAATTTTCAAGAAGTATTAGTAAGAATTATTTAGGCTTAGAAAAGGGATATTTTCTAAAACTATTTACCTGAATTCCTTCAGCACTCCTCTGACTAAAATTTCCTTCAAAATCACTTAAACATTAAAATTCTCTTTGAATTTGTCTAAAGCCACCTCTAAATCATTATTTGTTCACTTGGCACTTAGTTATAGTATGTAGCTATAATCATGAAAATATAGTCTTTGTGGAAATATGTACTTCATTGATTGAACACATAAACTTTCATTTGTACAAAATGATTAGAGGTCAATATGCTCTGATTAATTTTAAAGTAGCTAATATTTTAATAATTAGTAAATATAAGTAAGTATAGCATCATACTAAAAATAATTCTTATTTTTCATAGGCTATTAAAATACCTTGTAAATTTTAAATAACTGTTGTTAGTGTCAATTACCATTTTCTACTAAGGGTCAAAATAAAATATAACAGAATTTCCCTTTTATTTTTATTAGGTTTAGAGTTAGTGACCATTCTCTAAAAGTTTTAAGTTAAGATTCTGTTGTAATATAAAAAACAGAAGTTTCGATGTGTTTAAGATGATGTATTTTAGAAATCGGACACAATTTGAAATTAATTGTAGTGTCAGCCATAGAATAGAAGATGCTTTATGAAAGTATGTAAGTGTCAATGTGGTACTGTTCACAACACATCACAGGAGTCCACAGATGGCCACAAGAATCAGGCTAACCTCCAATTAGTCTCACAAAGCTTACTGAAATTAGCAGGAAATATATTTTTTCCTCAATTCATATTTACTTAAAACCATACAATTTCCTGGAGAAGGAAGTGGCACCCCACTCCAGTACTCTTGCCTGGAAAATCCCATGGATGGAGCAGCCTGGAAGACTGCAGTCCATGGGGTCATGAAGAGTCGGACACGACTGAGCGACTTCACTTTCACTTTTCACTTTCATGCATTGGAGAAGGAAATGGCAACCCACTCCAGTGTTCTTGCCTGGAGAATCCCAGGGATGAGGGTGCCTGGTGGGCTTCCGTCTATGGGGTCGCACAGAGTTGGACACGACTGAAGCAACTTAGCAGCAGCAGCAGCAGCAGCATACAATTTCCTACTATAATTTTCCTTCCATAGAGTATATATTTAGTGGCCACTTTTCTCATTTAATATTAATGGTATAAACTATTCCCCAGGGAATGAAAAATAAAAATGGTAATTCTAAAGGGAAAGGCTTTAAAAATATGGGTCATTTCAGATGAAGTGTTCTTAAGAGGGGCTTGGGAATAACTATTCTTTTTGTAGAAAATAAATTGAAATCAATATTGCAAAAGATAGCTCTACATAACAGAGAACACTCAGATGAATGCCTTTGAACATTAAAATGTAATGATTTAAGATTATGGATCAATTGCTAGAAACACAGAGACCACACACTCACTTTATTTGCTCCAGTCATGGGGAGTAAAGCCTACTCCCAGAGCTCCATATCCTATGCTGACTTTCTGTCAGGATAGTTGTAGAATTCTGGGTGGTAGTTTTGAGCTAAAAATAATGCAAGATTTAGATTCTCCAGAGACTAGCTGACTTACTATGCCAGGATTTGAAAAGTTCTGAATCATTTGTGCTGACAGGCTCTTAATTTGCTCTTTTCAGGTCTAGGGTTTGTTGTCTTCTTTTAAGATGTTGTCAGATTTTTAATGGTTTTTTTTTAATCCTCCAGGGACCAGTATGTAGCTCTTTGATTTGTAAGTGTCCTTCCCGTAAATAAGGGTGATACTGGTTATAACCTAGAGTTGGTTAAGGATAGAGTGTTTGGCACTGTTTTCTATCCTATTAAAAACTATGATGCACAAAGTCTCTATGATGGTAGTCCTAATTTTGATAGAGTACTTAGTTATTACAGAATTTTTCATTACTGGATAGTGCTCAGAATTATTTTCATAAGCTGATATAAAGTAAAAATAAGCATGAACTCAAGGGTTCATATATTAGGCGATTGGAAGAAGTTTTCAGCAATCATAGACTTGAGAGATATTATTAATTCTTCTTGGGGAGGAAACAGGGATTCAACTATTGCTTTTGACAAAGGTCGGGGTCACGATTTTGTGACAGTACATTTTCTTGAGAGTCATTTTTAGATAGTTGGGAAAAAGTGAAAGGGATAACTTTAAATGGTGATTTGTGATGCTGGTTACACAACTGTTGATATTTATCAGTTAAAAGGTTGGGGCCTGAGTCAGATAGACCAAAGTTCAAATACTATCTCTAATAATGAAAAGGCCATGTGGTACTTGAATATATTACTTAACAGCTTCAAGAATCATTTATTTATCTATAAATATATGATCAGATCAGATCAGATCAGATCAGTCACTCAGTCATGTCCGACTCTTTGCGACCCCATGAATCGTAGCACGCCAGGCCTCCCTGTCCATCACCAACTCCTGGAGTTCACTGAGACTCGCATCCATCGAGCCAGTGATGCCATCCAGCCATCTCATCCTCTGTCGTCCCCTTCTCCTCCTGCTCCCAATCCCTCCCAGCATCAGAGTCTTTTCCAATGAGTCAACTCTTTGCATGAGGTGGCCAAAGTACTGGAGTTTCAGCTTTAGCATCATTCCTTCCAAAGAAATCCCAGGGCTGATTTCCTTTAGAATGAACTGGTTGGATCTCCTTGTAGTCCAAGGGACTCTCAAGAGTCTTCTCCAACACCACAGTTCAAAAGCATCAATTCTTCGGCACTCAGCCTTCTTCACAGTCCAACTCTCACATCCATACATGACCACAGGAAAAATCATAGCCTTGACTAGATGTATCTTTGTTGGCAAAGCAATGTCTCTGCTTTTGAATATGCTATCTAGGTTGGTCATAACTTTCCTTCCAAGGAGTAAGCGTCTTTTAATTTCATGGCTGCAGTCACTATCCACAGTGATTTTGGAGCCCAGAAAAATAAATTCTGACACTGTTTCCACTGTTTCCCCATCTATTTCCCTTGAAGTGAGGGGACCGGATGCCATGATCTTCGTTTTCTGAATGTTGAGCTTTAAGCCCACTTTTTCACTCTCCACTTTCACTTTCATCAAGAGGCTTTTGAGTTCCTCTTCACTTTCTGCCATAAGGGTGGTGTCATCTGCATATCTGAGGTTATTGATATTTCTCCCGGCAATCTTGATTCCAGCTTGTGTTTCTTCCAGTCCAGCGTTTCTCATGATGTACTCTGCATATAAGTTAAATAAACAGGGTGACAATATACAGCCTTGACGAACTCCTTTTCCTATTTGGAACCAGTCTGTTGTTCCATGTCCAGTTCTAACTGTTGCTTCCTGATCCGCATACAGATTTCTCAAGAGGCAGGTCAGGTGGTCTGGTATTCCATCTCCTTCAGAATTTTCCACAGTTTGTAGTGATCCACACAGTCAAAGGCTTTGGCATAGTCAATAAAGCAGAAATAGATGTTTTTCTGGAACACTCTTGCTTTTTCCATGATCCAGCGGATGTTGGCAATTTGACCTCTGGTTCCTCTGCCTTTTCTAAAACCAGCTTGAACATCTGGAAGTTCATGGTTCACATATTGCTGAAGCCTGGCTTGGAGAATTTTGAGCATTACTTTACTAGCATGTGAGGTGAGTGCAATTGTGCGGTAGTTTGAGCATTCTTTGCCATTGCTTTTCTTTGGGATTAGAATGAAAAATGACCTTTTCCAGACCTGTGGCCATTGCTGAGTTTTCCAAATTTACTGGCATATTGAATGCAACACTTTCACAGCATCATCTTTCAGGATTTGAAATAGCTCAACTGGAATTCCATCACCTCCACTAGCTTTGTTTGTAGTGATGCTTTCTAAGGTCCACTTGACTTCACATTCTGATAATAAAGATAAAAAATTCATAGTAGTATTGTGAAAATTAAATTGTCCAATGAATGTAGAATTTGAGCATAGTACATGACACATTTTTCTTGAAATTTATCTGCTGTTATTATTTTCATAATTACAATCCTCACCATCATTATTATTATGACTTGTTCATCTTTTTCTCCACTGTAAAATCATGCTAAGTAACTTGTCAAGATAAGTTTCTCCATATTTATTAATTATGTTGAATAAAATATCAACATTGATCCTATTTTGCATTACTTTAGGGTCAAGGTACCTCTTCTCTCTATCTAGTATTTAGCACTTGGCAAATATCCAGTTTTTAAGGGACTGGTGTACAGTTCTGACATAATGACACCATGTGTGCTGGGCCTAATATGTGTGTGTGCCAAGTCTCTTCAGTCATGTCCAACACTGTGCAATGCTATGGACTGTAGCCTGCCAGGATTCTCTGTCCATGGGATTTTCCAAGCAAGAATACTGGACTGGGTTGCCATTTCTTCCTCCAGGGGATCTTCCCAACCCAGGGATCAAACCTGTTTTGTCTCTTGCCTCTCCTGCATTGCAGGTGGGTTCTTTACCAGTAGCACCAATTTTTTTAAACTTATTTATATTTTAATTGCTTTACAGATCTCATTTTGTTGTTTTCTGTCAAACCTCAGCATGAATCAGCTATAGGTATATATATATATGTCCCCTCCCTTGAACCTCCCTCCCATCTCCCTCCCTATTCCACCCATCTAGTTTGATACAGAGCCCCTGTTTAAGTTCCCTGAGACATATAGCAAATTCCCATTGGCTGTCTCTTTTACAAGTGGTAATGTAAGTTCCCATGTTACTCTCTCCATGCCAATTTTTATCCATTTTTTTATTCTAAATTTTGGATAAAAATTGCATTCAAAAGAAACTTTAGAGATCAATGTTAAATAATATGGGCAAAGAATATGTAAAATTCTATTTCCCACAGGATTTTGATTTAACAGGAAAAAGTAACATTTCTTTTTTTATAAAGAGGGTAAAAAAGCATATACTCTTAGCATTAACTTTGATGCCATGGTATTTGGGAAAGGAAAAGAGATCCATCGTATTTGCAGAAAGATGAGGTTGCTCTTTTGGAATATAAAACAGAGGCTCATTGTGACCATAGAGCAGAATGCCTAATGCACCCTAATCATTTTATGTACTGCATGGAAAGTGAAGCAACTAGCTCCATCTCTGTGATTTATTAGATACAGGTATTGAATAAAGTTCTCAATTTCACAGAGCTTTTGTATTTTTAGCTATAAGATGAGGGTAATCATTTCTGACCTTCTTAACTCACAGGGATCAAATGACAAACTGTCAAAAGCCAAATGATATGAACATGTAAAAGAATATAAAATGCTATAGCTAATAGGTGCTCTAAATATAACAGGTATGATAACATTTTAACAGTTCAACAACTCCAGAGTTTTAATAGAAATATATATATCAAAGTCAGAGTCAAAGTGTTAATCACTCAGTCAATCACAAAGAGTCACCAACTCTTTGTGACCTCATGGGCTGTAGCCCACCAGGCTTCTCTGTCCATGGGGTTTCCTAGGCAAGAATACTGGAGTAGGTTTCCATTTCTTTCTCCAGGGGATCTTCCTGACCCACAGATCGAACTCAGGTCTCCTGCATCGCAGGGGGATTCTTTACCACCTGAGCCACAAGGGAAGCCCATAAATTATATATATATATATATATATATATATATATATATATTCTCTTCCGTCTGTACCCATTAACTTCTGTGTTTGTTTAATTATTTTCCCAGTGTGTTTTTGAACCCAGGGAAACTCAGCTTTCCCATCTATATTTCCATTATCTCCCTAGATACAAGAATGGCCATAAGAAAGAGTCTGATTCTATATTATATTACTATATATATACTATCTTTCCACTAAGTCTTCCACTGAAATAAGCAATCCCTAATGGGCTTTAGCATTCATATATGCTAGCTCATACTGTGATAACCCTCTGTCCTAGTAATATCTTACCATCCATATTTTCCTTCCCTTAAACCCAGGGCTTATATTTATTCTCTTCTTATCTCTCAGTAACTTCTCCTTTCCACTCTAGAGAGCTGACATTTGGCTCTTGTTCTCATGTGGAAAACTCAGAATCTGCCTTCAGGCATTTACCTAGATAACTTACTCAGTTATTACATTGCCAAAAAGGGTTTTACTTCCTTAATCCACTCCAATTGAATCCTTTGAGAAGTTGAGGTTCCCTAAATTTTCTAGTTAAGGAAGAAACTAGAGTCCCTTTTAAAATAGCCACACTAATAAGGACACCTCAGTTAAATCACCACCCAAATTTTCAGCTATCTTGCAAGCCAACTGACTTTTGATGTTAAACCAGAAAAACTGTCTCTCGAATATACATGATTTTTCCCAAATCTGAGGATGTGCATTAAATTTTAAGTTTTCTTTGTTCAAGAATCAGATTTTACTTTGTTAAAGCCAGGTTTTGTATTATAAAAAAGAAAAGCAAATAACATTTTATCTTTCCCCATGTCTCTGTAAATCACCCCATCTTAGTCTCCAAAATTTCATTCTATATTAAGATTCCAAACACCTGGTTAGGAGATCAATTGACTTCTTTGTACTTTCTTTGTTCTTTCATATCCTCTTTCCTAGGTGAATGAAAACTGCCCTTGAGGTGATGAAGTCATTTATTCTTAAGAGACATGAAGGCTGCAAGGGTCATATATTGGTTTGCTAGGTCTGGGTTTGGGCTTCCTTCAAGCTTCACTAGTGGCTTAGACAGTAAAAAATCTGTCTGCAATGCCAGAGACCTGGGTTTGATCCCCGGATCAGCAAGATATTCTGGAGAAGGGAATAGCTACCCACTCCGGTATTCTTGCATGGAGAATTCCATGGACAGAGGAGCCTGGCAGGCCTCAGTCCATAAGGTCACAAAGAATCAGATATGACTGAGTGACTAATATGAACATGAAGGGCTGCCGTAACCAATACCACAAATTGAGAGACTTAAATAACAGAAATGTGTTGTCTCACAGTTATGGGGGCTAGAATTCCAAGATCAAAGTATTGTTGTTTGTTTCTGAGGGATGTTACAGGCAATCCATTCCATGACTCTCTCTTAGTTACTAGTGATTTGCTGGCCATCTTTGACATTCTTAAGTACATCACCCCAGTCCTTGCCTTTAGATTTACAATACATGCATTCTCCCTGGGCATGTGGACATGTCCAAATCTCCCCAAAAGTGTTCTAGTCATGTTGAATTAGGGGCCCACCCTACAGTAGTATGACCTCATCTTACCTGATTACATCTGCAATGAAAGTGAAAGTGAAAGTGAAGTCACTCATCGTGTCCGAATCTTTGCGACCCCATAGACTGTAACTTACTAGGCTCCTCCTCCCATGGGATTTTCCAGGCAAGAGTATGGAGTGGGTTGCCATTTCCTTCTCCAGGGGATCTTCCCAATACAGGGATCGAAGCTGGGTCTCCTGCATTGCAGGCAGATTCTTTACCATCTGAACCACCAAGGAAGCCCCCATTAGGAAGAAAAGAAGTAATAAAAATGAAAGTTATCAAGAATATATGATTATTGTTTCCAAGATAAAAATCACATGGAAATTAGCTTTTGACTTGTGACTTGAAAATTTCCTTTTTACATTCCTAGTATTTATTATGAAATAAACAGTATTAACTTTTTGGGAGAATAGCTTATACCTACACAAATTATCCTGCTCCTTTCTCATGATGTAAATATATCTAAACAAACTATATGCAGTTTAAAGTGTAAGAGTTTATGAATATTTTAGCTATCCCAAAAGGTTAAAGTGATAGTTCATTGTGGTTTAATTAGCACTTCCTTGATGATTAGTGATGTTGCACACTAATACTTTTCTTTTTCAGTTCAGTTCAGTTCAGTTGCTCTATCGTGTCTGACTCTTTCCGACTCCATGAATCACAGCACGCCAGGCCTCCCTGTCCATCACCAACTCCCGGAGTTCACTCAAACTCACGTCCATCGAGTTGGTGATGGCATCCAGCAATCTCATCCTCTGTCATCCCCTTTTCCTCCTGCCCCCAATCCCTCCCAGCATCAGAGTCTTTTTCAATGAGTCAACTTTTCGCATGAGGTGGCCAAAGTACTGGAGTTTCAGCCTTAGCATCATTTCTTCCAAAGAACACCCAGGACTGATCTCCTTTAGAATGGACTGGTTGGATCTCCTTGCAGTCCAAGGGACTCTCAAGAGTCTTCTCCAACACCACAGTTCAAAATCATCAGTTCCTCGGTGCTCAGCCTTCTTCACAGTCCAACTCTCACAACCATACATGACCACTGGAAAAACCATAGCCTTGACTAGATGGACCTTTGTTGACAAAGTAATGTCTCTGCTTTTGAATATGCTGTCTAGGTTAGCCATAACTTTCCTTCCAAGGAGTAACCGTCTTTTAATTTCATGGCTGCATTCACCATCTGCAGTGATTTTGGAGCCCAAAAAAATAAAGTCTGACACTGTTTCCACTGTTTCCCCATCTATTTCCCATGATGTGATGGGACCAGATGCCATGATCTTAGTTTTCTGAACGTTGAGCTTTAAGCCAACTTTTTCAAACTCTCCACTTTCACTTTTATCAAGAGGCTTTTTAGTTCCTCTTCACTTTCTGTCATAAGCATGGTGTCATCTGCATATCTGAGGTTATTGATATTTCTCCCGGCAATCTTGATTCCAGCTTGTGATTCTCCCAGCCCCGTGTTTCTCATGATGTACTCTGCATATAAGTTAAATAAGCAGGGTGACAATATGTAGCCTTGACGTACTCCTTTTCCTATTTGGAACCAGTCTATTGTTCCATGTCCAGTTCTAACTGTTGCTTCCTGACCTGCATATAGGTTTCTCAAGAGGCAGGTCAGGTGATCTGGTATTCCCATCTTTTTTAGGATTTTCCACAGTTTACAGTCAAAGGCTTTGGCATAGTCAATAAAGCAGAAATAGATGTTTTTCTGGAACTCTCTTGCTTTTTCCATGATCCAGCGGATGTTGGCAATTTGATATCTTGTTCCTCTGCCATTTTGCTTTTTTGCATTTGTTTTCCATGGGGATGGTCTTGATCCCTGTCTAAAGGTCTTGATCCTTTTCTAAAACCAGCTTGAATATCTGGAAGTTCACGGTTCATGTATTGCTAAAGCCTGGCTTGGAGAATTTTGAGTGTTACTTTACTAGTGTGTGAGATGAGTGCAATTGTGTGGTAGTTTGAGCATTCTTTGGCATTGCCCTTCTTTGGGATTAGAATGAAAACTGACCTTTTCCAGTCCTGTGACCACTGCTGAGTTTTCCAAATTTGCTGGCATATTGAGTGCAGCATTTTCACAGCATCATCTTTCAGGATTTGAAATAACTCAACTGGAATTCCATCACCTGCACTAGCTTTGTTCATAGTGATGCTTTCTAAGGCTCACTTGACTTCACATTCCAGGATGTCTGGCTCTAGGTCAGTGACCACACCATTGTAATTATCTGGGTCATGAAGCTCTTTTTTGTACAGTTCTTCTGTGTATTCTTGCCATCTCTTCTTAATATCTTCTGCTTCTGTTAGGTCCATACCATTTCTGTCCTTTATCGAGCCCATCTTTGCATGAAATGTTCCCTTAGTATCTCTAATTTTCTTGAAGAGATCTCTAGTCTTTCCCATTCTGTTGTGTTCCTCTATTTCTTTGCATTGATTGCTGAGGAAGGCTTTCTTATTTCTCTTTGCTATTTTTTGGAACTCTGCATTCAGATGCTTATATCTTTCCTTTTCTCCTTTGCTTTTCGCTTCTCTTCTTTTCACAGCTATTTGTAAGGCCTCCCCAGACAGCCATTTTGCTTTTTTGCATTTGTTTTCCATGGAAATGGTCTTGGTCCCTGTCTCCTGTACAGTGTCACGAACCTCAGTCCATAGTTCATCAGACATTCTATCAGATCTAGTCCCTTAGATATATTTCTGACTTCCACTGTATAATCATAAGGGATTTGATTTAGGTCATACCTGAATGGTCTAGTGGTTTTCCCTACTTTCTTCAATTAGAAGACTCTACACATGGACATCACCAGATGGTCAACACTGAAATCAGATTGATTATATTCTTTGCAGCCAAAGATGGAGAAGCTCTATACAGTCAACAAAAACAAGACCAGGAGCTGACTGTGGATCAGATCATGAGCTCCTTATTCCCAAATTCAGACTATACTTGTTAGCCATTTGTAAATCTTCTTTGGTAAAATGTCTGTTCCAGGCCACTGTCTATTTTTCAATTGGGTTTTTTGGTTTTTTGTTTCCTTTTTTTCCCTGTTGAATTATATGAGTTTTTTGGTGCAGTGGTGCAGAAACCTCCTGCTAAGCAGGAGACAAAGAAGATGGGGTTCTATCCCTGTGTCAGGAAGGTCCCCTGGGGTAGGAAATGGCAACCCACTCCAGTATTCTTGGCTGGAAAATTCCATGGATAGTGGACCCTGGCAGGCTACAGTCCACGGAGTTACAAAAAGTTGGACACAACTTAGTGAATCAACAACAATATATTTTGAATATTAAGCCCTTATGAGTAATACCATTTGCAGATATTTTCCCCTGTTCTGTAGGTTGCCTTTCATTTTTTTGATTGTTCCCTTTGCATATTATTTGGTCATTAAAAAAAGAAAACCCTGTCATTTGCAACAACATTAACGAAACAGTTCATAACATTAAGTGAAATAAGGCTGTCAGAGAAGGACAAGTATTTTATGATCTCACTTATATGTGAAATCTAAAAATGACACACTCAGAGCCAGAAAGTAAATGATAATTGCCAGGGACTGTGGGGTTGGGGAAATGGGGAGATATTGGTCAAAGGGGATAAAATTTCAGTTATAAGATGAATGAGTTCTGGGGATGTAATGTCTAACATGCTGACTGTAGTTAGTAATACTGTATTGTGTACTTGAAATCTGCTAAGAGAATGGCTCTGAAGTAATGTCACCACATCAAAAAAAAAAAAAAAAAAGTGGTTGTGTGAGCTGATGAATGTGTTAGTTAGCATGATTGTGGCAATCATTCACAATGTATACATATAGCAAATATCAAATCATGATATTTATACCTTGAATACAACCTATAATTTGTAATGTTTGTCAACTATTCCCTATTAAAGCTGAAGCAATAATGAAAACTAATTGTTTATTTTTCAAGTTAAAATAGGAGTTAACTCAGCTTTTTCTTCCAGCAATGTGTACAAGTATTCCTCATCCCTGTTGGCTCAGTGGTAAAGAATCTGACTGCCAATGCAGGAGACGCAGGTTCCATCCTTAAGCCAAGGAGATCCCCTGCAGAAAGAAATGACAACTCACTCCAGTATCCTTGCCTAGGAAATCCCATGGACAGAGGAGCCTGGCAGGCTACAGTCCGTGGGGTCACAAAGAGTCAGACACAGCTTCGCAACTAGAAAAAAACAAATAATTGTTCCTTGTTCTTCTTTAAACCATTATCTTTTTGATTAAAAAAAATTCTCATGCTTCTTCTGTATACTGTGTTACCAAAAACAGTCGGTCGATGTTTTTCATTTGCCTAACAAAACAGCATTTTTATAATGCTGTATAATTTTTCAAGCTGTTACTACAAACACTATACATATGGAATGTAAGGAGCATGTACTAGTCTCACCTCTACTAAACAATGGAAACTAATTTATAAAGAACATAAACTGGAAAAGAAAAAGTTATACATTCATAAAAATCATACTTTCTAGTATTTCTGAGGAGGCAGTATAAGGTCAAAATACATTTTTAATATTTCTGATTTTTCTCATTATTTTAACATGTGAATGAGAGCTTGAATGCATGTAGAATTCTATGATCATGACACCTCAATTACTTTATTTGTAATTAATATTTTGAAAAAATAAATACATGCCTAGCTTGACTTTTATTTCATTGCAAGTAACCTAATTTCACTTACTTCTACATATGGAATTTATTCTGGGGAAAAAAGTCAACTGCCAAGAAAAAAATATGAAGGTAATTGTTGCAGCTATCAGGAAATAATGTTCCATAAATATTTTCAAGTTACCTTACTTTCAGAGCTTACTGAACAAAGGTTACTGACAACCTATGTAAAGGATGATTGAAGGAAAAATGAGCCTTGGAAGTTAAACATAGAGACCTTCTGAGAGATTTATAGACAGTCTCCCCTGGAGCCATTTGTTTACGTTCCAGGGGTTGTAAACCTAGAGACCTTCTCCTTTCTCCAGACTATTTATTTATATTCCATAACAGACATCAATTTCTTTCCATCTCTAGAGAGTTAGATGTACCAACCACCCAGTTTCACAGTTTAGTGGTTACTCTCCTGTGACACATACCCTGCATCTGTTTTCATCCCATCATCACCCTATGGGGATTCAGAGCATGAAAACTGGTATAGGTATTCTGTGAGGAATTAGATGGCTACCTCTGATCCCAGGGGATTCCTGATTTTACGTGTATGTGTGTATGTGCTATGTTAGTTGCTCAGTTGTGTCTGACTCTTTGGATTATAACCTATCAGGCTCCTCTGTCTATAGAGTTCTCCAGGCAAGAATACTGGATTCCATAGGCATTCCCTTCTCCAGGGGATCTTCCCAACCCATGGATCGAACCTGGGACTCCAAAATTTCAGGCAGATTCTATAATAATGTATAACTATGAAAGTAGGGTGATATCTTGAATCATTCTTTCATAGTTTCAGACTGGCTAATTATACTGGAGAGGACCTGCTTCACAATGTTAAATAGATATAATGTTAATAGACATCTTTGTTCTGTACAAATTTTCATACTATTTCACTTATAATCTAGTATTACTTATAAGCTATACTACTGAATTTTCTTTATGATTTAGTTCTGAGAATTATTTTATTTCGCTTGTAATTTTTTCTATGATTCAGAAATTTAGTAACTCAGTTGATAAAGAATCTTCCTGCAATGCAGGAGACCCAGGTTCAATACCTGGGTGAGGAAGATCCCCTGGAGAAGGAAATGGCAACCCACCCCAGTATTCTTGCCTGGAAAATCCCATGAACAGAAGAGCCTGGCAGGCTACAGTCCATGAAGTCATAAAAAATCAGACATGGCTGAGTGACTAACACACATGCAGGATAAGAACATACACACACTAAGCTGGATGTCAAATGCATTTTCCTGTATATTCAAATAGGCTCTTTATCAATTATATTTTGAAATTTTATTTGCATAATAGTATTGCCTGAAATAATGGCAACCTAGACAGCATATTAAAAATCAGAGACTTGACTTTGCCAACAAAAGTCCATCTAGTCAAGGCTATGGTTTTTCCAATGGTCATGTATGGATGTGAGAGTTGGACTATAAAGAAAGCTGAGCGCCAAAGAATTGATGCTTTTGAACTGTGATGTTGGAGAAGACTCTTGAGAGTCCCCTGGACTTCAAGGAGATCCAACCAGTCCATTCTGAAGGAGATCAGCCCTGGGATTTCTTTGGAAGGAATGATGCTAAAGCTGAAACTCCAATACTTTGGCCATCTCATGCGAAGAGCTGACTCATTGGAAAAGACTCTGATGCTGGGAGGGATTGGGGGCAGGAGGAGAAGGGGGCGACAGAGGATGAGATGGCTGGATGGCATCACTGACTCAATGGATATGGGTTTGGATGGACTCCAGGAGCTGATGATGGACAGGGAGGCCTGGTGTGCTGCGGTTCATGGGGTTACAAAGAGTCGAACACGACTGAGCAACTGAACTGAACTGAAATAATGGCAGGCTCATTTCTCCTTTTCCAATTATTATGTTTAAATAATAATTTAAAATTGCTGTTCAAAATGTTTTCTATCTTAATTAACTGCTAAAATAAACATTGACTGGAAGAGTGGATAGACAGCATCCTTGACTCTGTTCAGAATTCACTGGGAACTTTCTCAGTTGCTGTAAGATATTTGCAGAATCCATGAATTGCTGCTTCACAAGTACTTCTCCTCTGCGTGGAAAGCAAATATATCAGTGCTTTTCTTTGGTTATTTTAAATAGTGAGCAGTATTCTCTACCTTTCATGGAAGTTGCCTGATACATCAGCTAAATATATATTGTTCAAAGTAAAATAACTTGCCTGTTGCTGGACTTTGTTAGTAAAAAACAGCTACCAGCCCTGAGCTGTCACAAAATTCTGAGGGTTAAAATACCTGTGATGTCATGATTAATGTCAGAGAGAAATTCTAATTATGCTGGAATGGCACAGCAATACACAGTGATAAAATGAAAATGATGTATATAGAATCTTGCTGTTCTAGCAACCAAGAATGGAAACTATGAAGGTGTTTATTTTATTTATGGAAAGTGTTACAGCTCACAGTTTTCTTTAGTACTAATGACTGAAACTATAGTAAAGCTAAAAAGCACTGGATTATGTAATCCTTAGTATTTGAGAAATATGTGAGAGCATTTAAAGACATAGAACCAAAAATTCTTTAATAGTTAAGAAAGTACCCATGGTAGTTTTTACAGAGACCCTCCTCTCTTCTATAGCTGAAGGACAGACTATACTGAAAAACAGGCAAACAATTTGATGAGTGTCGGAATTTTGGAAAAACCTGTATTCACAGATGCAGTAAATTTCTAAACAAAATGGTGGATCTTATATGAAAGGAGTTGGGCTCGAGATTTGAGGTGAGGGTAAATGGATGCATATGCTTGAAAATATCAAACCCCTGACTCCCATCCTCAGTGCCAAAGAATGGCAGTCTCCTCCTTGATGAAGTCTTTGTTGATGTCTTACAAGCTAATACTTGTTCTACTCAAGACCTTCTCCCACTTTTGTCTTGGTCTGTAGCCAATAACAAAGAGTTTCAGCATGGTTCAATATGGAATGAGGGACAATTCAGGCTCTGCTAAGGAAGAAAATAAATCATTCACAAGGAATAGCAGGGCCTGGATGAGACACACCATCATTATCTTGTAAAGCATGATGGAGTGATCTTGAAAGTCCTTGCCTAAGTAGAATAGAATATAAATCTTAATAGGGGATCATTTGTTGATATGGGGGCAACTCCTGTTTCAGTGTTTAATGTCCCTGGAGACTTTCCTAACACAATGCTAAGATGACATTTGCAACAGTGGAAAAAGTTATTACCCATAATGTGCAAGTTAGAAATGTCAGAACTACCTTAGCAGACTTTTAAGGAAGGAATCAAATATACATTAGAACAAATCAATGTTATATGATCCAAGGATCTACCAGATGACTATGTTCCTTGGGAAATTCCAGAAGACAGCCCCTTTACTGAAACAATTCATGAATGAGTGAGTATGACATTTGCTTGTTTAGAAGTTCTTAAATAGTCACAACTGATGATAAGAAACACTGTTTAGTAACTGAGGATAACCAATGATGAACCGATAGATTTGTGAAATAAACATGGGGAAGGATCCTGACATAGGGAAAGAGAATATGAATATGAGATTGCACTGCTTATAAATCACTTATCAAATACTTGAGAATTTAAATTTGAGATATTAAGGGGTAGTTGATAATGGCAGAAGAGACACAGAACATACAGAGAAGAGCTAATACATAGTAATATATATTACTGTTAGTTTAGTCAGAATCTTAAGAGGACCCAGGAAATTTATCCAATTGGTTATGCTGCATTGTTTTCTTAATTGCCTTTGGGTTCCAGTTTAAATGAATTGTTGCTTTACTTGAGTTTCCCTCCTTTGTAAAAAGCCTTGTTCAATGTTTGAGGTCTAGTTTCGTGGCTATGCTGTCATTTTTATTTATTATCTTCCATCTGTTGCAATTAGTCCCCTCTTCATTATATAATTAAATTCTCATCTCTCAAAATACCCTATCTGCCACATTGTGCTGCTATGTCTGTTTATGAGTATTTTGGTAAACTTCAAGTTGTGACTATGTTACCCATATGTCTAGCTTTAAAGATGATGATCAAGTTGTAGGTATGCTTATACTCATTGCTTCAGAGATAGGCAATGTGGAGATCCAGTAAGAAAAAGAGCCTATAGAAATGTGTGATATATGTATGTATATATAAAGCCATACATTTTTAAGCCAAGTTATGAGTGTATTTTTCTTAGAGCAGAGGTAATTTTCATATCAGTTCAGTTCAGTCACTCAGTTGTGTCTGACTCTTTGCGACCCCATTAATCACAGTACGCCAGGCCTCCCTGTCCATCACCAACTCCAAAGTTTACTCAAACTGATGTCAATCGAGTCAGTGATGCCATCCAGCAATCTCATCTTCTGTCGTCCCCTTCTCCTCCTGCCCCCAATCCCTTGAGGCATAGGGTATTTTCCAATGAGTCAACTCTTCTCATGAGGTGGCCAAAGTATTGGAGTTTCAGCTTTAGCATCAGTCCTTCCAATGCACACCCAGGTCTGATTTCCTCTAGAATGGACTGGGTGGATCTCCTTGCAGTCCAAGGGACTCTCAAGAGTCTTCTCCAACACCACAGTTCAAAAGCATCAAATCTTCAGCGCTCAGCTTTCTTCACAGTCCAACTTTCACATCCATACATGACCACTGGAAAAACCATAGCTTTGTCTAGATGGACCTTTGTTGGTAAATTAATGTCTGCTTTTGAATATGCTATCTAGGTTAGTCATAATATTCCCTCCAAGGAGTAAGCATCTTTTAGTTTCATGGCTGCCATCACCATCTGCACTGATTTTGGAGCCCAAAAAAATGAAGTCTGACACTGTTTCCACTGTTTCCCCATCTATTTCCCATGAAGTGATGGGACCAGATTCCATGATCTTAGTTTTCTGAATGTTGAACTTTAAGCCAACTTTTTCACTCTCCTCTTTCACTTTCATCAAGAGGCTTTTTAGTTCCTCTTCACTTTCTGCCATAAGAGTGGTGTCATCTGCATATCTGAGGTTATTGATATTTCTCCCAGCAATCTTGACTCCAGCTTGTGCTTCTTCCAGCCCAGCACTTCTCATGATGTATTCTGCATATAAGTTAAATAAGCAGGGTGACAGTATGTAGCCTTGACGTACTCCTTTTCCTATTTGGAATCAGTCTGTTGTTCCATGTCCAGTTCTAACTGTTGCTTCCTGACCTGCATATAGGTTTCTCAAGAGGCAGGTCAGGTGATCTGGTATTCCCATCTCTTTTAGGATTTTCCACAGTTTGTAGTGATCCACACAGTCAAAGGCTTTGGCATAGTCAATAAAGCAGAAATAGGTGTTTTTCTGGAACTCTCTTGCTTTTTCCATGATCCAGAGGATGTTGGCAATTTGGTATCTGGTTCCTCTGCCTTTTCTAAAACCAGCTTGAACATCTGGAAGTTCACAGTTCACGTATTCCTGAAGCCTGGCTTGGATAATTTTGAGCTTTACTTTACTAGTGTGTGAGATGAGTGCAATTGTGCAGTAGTTTGAGCATTCTTTGGCATTGCCCTTCTTTGGGATTGGAATGAAAACTGACCTTTTCCAGTCCTGTGGCAACTGCCAAGTATTCCAAATTTGCTGGCATTTTGAGTGTAGCACTTTCGCAGCATCATCTTTTAGGATTTGAAATAGCTCCACTGGAATTCCATCACCTCCACTAATTTGTTCTTAGTGATGCTTTCTAAGGCCCACTTGACTTCACATTCCAGGATGTCTTGCTCTAGGTGAGTGATCACACCATCATGATTATATTGGTCATGAAGCTCTTTTTTGTACAGTTTTTCTGGTATTCTTGCCACCTCTTCTTAATATCTTCTGCTTCTGTTAGGTCCATACCATTTCTGTCCTTTATTGCGCTCATCTTTGCATGACATGTTTCCTTGGTTTCTCTAATTTTCTTGAAGAGATCTCTAGTCTTTCCCATTCTGTTGTTTTCCTCTATTTCTTTGCACTGATAACTGAGGAAGGCTTTCTTATCTCTCTTTGCTCTTCTTTGGAATTCTCCATTCAGATATTCATATCTCTTCTCCTTTGCTTCTCACTTCTCTTCTTTTCACAGCTATTTGTAAGGCCTCCTCAGACAGCTGTTTTGCTCTTTTGCATTTATTTTCCATGGGGATAGTCTTGATCCCTGTCCTCTGTACAATGTCACAAACCTTGGTCCATAGTTCATCAGGCACTGTGTCTATCAGATCTAGTCCCTTAAATCTATTTCTTGCTTCCACTGTAGGCACAGTGGCTGCACCAGACTGCGCAGAAGCGCAGCTGAGAGGAGCTACCCCTCACCCAAGGTCAGGGGTGGCGGCCAAGAGGAGCAACACCACGTCCAAGGAGCAGCTGCTGCGTGGGTGCGGGAGGGCCGAAAGGAGCTACTCCACGTTCAAGGTCAGGAGGGGTGGCCCTGAGGAGATACCCCTTGTCCAAGGTAAGGAGCAGCAGCTGTGCTTTGCTGGAGCAGCTCGTGAAGAGATACCCCACGTCCAAGGTAAGAGAAACCCAAGTAAGATGGGAGGTGTTGCAAGAGGGCATAAGAGGGCAGACACACTGAAACCACAATCACAGAAAACAAGCCAATCTGATCACACTGACCACAGCCTTGTCTAAATCAATGAAACTAAGCCATGCCATGTGGGGCCACTCAGGACAGATGGGTCATGGTGGAGAGGTCTGACAGAATGTGGTCCGCTGGAGAAGGGAATGGCAAACCACTTCAGTATTCTTGCCTTGAGAACCCCATGAACAGTATGAAAAGGCAAAATGATAGGATGCTGAAAGAGGAGCTCCCCAGGTCGGTAGGTGCCCAATGTGCTACTGGAGATCAGTGGAGAAATAACTCCAGAAAGAATGAAGGGATGGAGCCAAAGCAAAAACAATACCCAGTTGTGGATGTGACTGTTGATAGAAGCAAGTTCTGATGCTGTAAAGAGCAATATTGCATAGGAACCTGGAATGTCAGGTCCATGAATCAAGGCAAATTGGAAGTGGTCAAACAAGAGTGAACGTCGACATTCTAAGAATCAGTGAACTCAAATGGACTGGAATGGGTGAATTTAACTCAGATGACCATTATAGCTACTACTGCGGGCAGGAATCCCTTAGAAGAAATGGAGTAGCCATCATGGTCAACAAGAGAGTCCAAAATGCAGTACTTGGATGCAATCTCAAAAACAACAGAATGATCTCTGTTCGTTTCCAAGGCAAATCACTCAATATCACAGTAACCCAAGCCTATGCCCCAAGCAGTAATGCTGAAGAAGCTGAAGTTGAATGGTTCTATGAAGACCTACAAGACCTTTTAGAACTAACACCCCAAAAAGATGTCCTTTTCATTACAGGGGACTGGAATGCAAAAGTAGGAAGTCAAGAAACACCTGGAGTAACAGGCAATTTGGCCTTGGAATACAGAATGAAGAAGGGCAAAGGCTAATAGAGATTTGCCAAGAGAACACACCAGTCATAGCAAACACCCTCTTCCAACAGCACAAGAGAAGACTCTACACATGGACATCACCCGATGGTCAACACCAAAATCAGATTGATTATATTCTTTGCAGCCAAAAATGGAGAAGCTCTATACAGTCAGCAAAAAACAAGACCAGGAGCTGACTGTGGCTCAGATCATGAACTCCTTATTGCCAAATTCAGACTTAAATTTAAGAAAGTAGGGAAAACCACTAGACCATTCAGGTAATTTTTATATAACAAGATGTTAAAGGTTTTGACTACATGTGCTAATTAACTTGCTTCCTGAAATCTTTACTTCTGAGGGAAGTTGACATGATCTATTTAGTAAAAATAAAAGAGAAGCTTTGTGAATTTTCCTGTAATTCGGCATGCATGGCTACCACTTCCCAACTAATTGACTATTGGAATGGTATTTCATGGTCAAAGTCATCTCTCTCCAACATTGTTATACTAAAATATTGTGTTAAACTTCCACTATCACAAAACTGCCAAACTTAATAAATATGAGGATTTGAAAGACCATCTGTATGATTCTTTTGTACAATGTTTTTTCATTTTTTTTTTGCTAAAATGTTTTTATATTTTTCTACTTCCCTAATTTAGATACTAAATCATATCCAGATGCCCACTTTATATCAAGTTGCCATAGTCTCAGATATCAAATTTTATTGACAGCAAAACTAGTTCTTAGGTGCTAAATTAAGGTGCTTCCATAAAGCAAATTATATAATTCAAACTATCAGCTTTGTTCATGCTTCAGACACGACTTAACTACTGAACAACAACAAATGATATTATTAACATGTGATTTTGAAGTTGTTACTATCCCTCTTGTACATGTTATATTTCCATATTCATGTTTTATGAATCCAATTAATTTCCCTTATTATAAAATAGAACACAGAAAGTTATGCTTTAAGATATGTTTTTTCCATTTGACTCTGAAGTGATGATGCCTCTTTACCCACACATCTCTCACTACAGAAGCTCTGTGTCATCACAGTGAAACTGTCATTCTGTGTGATTCAATACTGTGGGTTTTATTTGCTACTAAAGGAATTAACCACTGTGTACAAATATCTACAAATCACTAACGTTTTCAGTACTAGAAAATATAACTGGAAGGAAAAATGATTATATTTTTAACAGATTTTTATTCAGCACCTTCAGTGGTCCTGGTATTACCTCTGTGGCTAGTATGGACAATTTTCTTTGTGTTCCCTATTAAATTACCTGAAGAAATTTTTCACCTTTTAAAAACTTACTTAATAAGATATTAATCATAAATTAAAAGGTTAATTAAGAAAATTGTGATAATAAAAGTGCTTATTTAAAATATGAAAACAGTAGCAAATGGGGGGAAATGATTCCCCTTTTTTGATAATAAACAGCATTATTTTCCAATTCTACCCAAAAAGTCACTAAATGCAAATCATTTTCAGGGAAAGTGTAAAACACTTTAAAATTGGTAAGCTCTAAGAAGACATTCTGAAAAACGAAAGATAACCTCCTTGTAACCAGTTATCAGATTTTCAGTTATCTTGCCACATGGAGCAGAGATTTTGAAACCTAATGTAGAAAAAAAAAAGAACAAAAAAAATTATCTTATCAATAACAAGTGTAGTCATAAATTATCTTATACCTTATCAGAATGACCAATGGATTTCAGATTCTATCAAATATGTTGCCTAAGATACATTTTTTTTGAAAACTGTATATGCCAGACTTAGCCAGAATGAGTAAATCCTAGGTTCTCAGATATGTGATAATCAGCAGTGAACAGCGGCTCAAGTCACATATCTTCATTTGTCTTCTCTTCTCTGGTCTTTTTTCCATTAGAATGTTTTAAATTGGTTTCCGATTAGTATCTCTTTGTGTGCATGAGCCTTAAGAATCACAAAGGAAAACAGATAAATCAAGACTATTGTGGTAAAATGTTTGTTGTTATTATACTCTATGGATTTTATAACAATTCTTAGGCAGCTAATTCTATTTACTCTATTCCACAAATTGGGCTTTTAGTGAAGAGATTCTATTGACTCTCCATGATTCTTGCTTTTTCATTTTTTATAGTCTTAAATGGGATTCCTTGGTGGCTCAGACTGTAAAGTGTCTGCCCGCAATGCGGGAGACCCGGGTTAGATCCCCGGGTCGGGAAGATCCCCTGGAGAAGGAAATGGCAACCCACTCCAGTACTCTTGCCTAGAAAATTCCACGGATGGAAGAGCCTGGTGGGCTACAGTCCATGGGGTCTCAAAGAGTCGGACACGAATGAGCGACTTCACTTTCAGTTTCTTTCGTCTTAAATAATCCTCTCTCCTTCAGTGTGAATAAGGTTTTGGCTTCCTTCTAACCAATAAAATGTGGCAAACATGATGGGATCTCATCCCTGTAAATTGCGGTACTGTGGTTTTTCCAGTGGTTTTGTATGGATGTGAGAGTTGGACTCTGAAGAAAGCTGAGCACCAAAGAATTGATGCTTCTGAACTGTGGTGCTGGAGAAGACTCTTGTGAATCCCTTGGACTGCAAGGAGATTCAACCAGTCCGTCCTAAAGGAGATCAGTCCTGGGTGTTCATTGGAAGGACTGATGCTGAGACTGAAACTCCAATATTTTGGCCACCTCATGTGAAGAGTTGACTCTTTTGAAAAGACCTTGATGCTGGGAAGGATTCGGGGCAGGAGGAGAAGGGCACGACAGAGGATGAGATGGCTGAATGGCATCACTGACTCAATGCACATGAGTTTGGGTGAACTCTGGGAGTTGGTGATGGACAGGGAGGCCTGGCGTGCTGCGATTCATGGGGTCACAGAGAGTTGGACACAACTGAGCGACTGAACGGAACTGAACTGAATTGATGTAAGATTCTATCCTCCAGGTAAATTTGTTCACTCAGTACTGTTGAGTTTGAAGCGAGTTTTCATTAAGTAAGTGGACATGTTGCAAAAGGCTACCTAGTAAGAAACTTAAGATGTTTCTAGGAGCTGAGTGTAGCCACCGGCAAGAAACTAATGCCCTCAGACCTGCCAACTTAAAAGGCTTCCCTGGTCACTCAGCTGGTGAAGAATCCACCTGCAATGCAGGAGACATCAGTTCAATTCCTGGGTGGGGAAGATCCCCTGGAGAAGGGATAGGCTACCTACTCCAGTATTCTCGGGCTTTTCTGATGTCTCAGCTGATAAAGAATCTGCCTGCAATCTGGGAGACCTGGGTTCAATACCTGGGCTGGGAAGAACACCTGGAGGAGTGCATGGCAACCCACTCCAGTATTCTTACCTGGGGAATCCCCATGGACAAAGGAGCCTGTGGGCTACAGTCCATGGTGTTAAAAAGAGTTGGACATGACTGAGCGGCTAAGCACACAGTGTGCCACTTACAGGAAAAGATTACTGCTCACAAATCTGAGAGCTGAAAAGGTTCTTTCTCTAGTAGAATCTTTGATAAGATCACAGCACTCAGCGACACATGGATTGTAGCCTGATGAGAACGTGAAGCAGAGAATTCACTAAATCATGAACAAACTTTGACAGAAACAGAGAAATAATAAATCCATGTTGTTTTAAGCTGTGTGTGTGATAATTTTTTACACAGCAATAGAAAACAGAAATAGATAATTTGTTATACAGCAATAGAAAATTATTACACAAAAGGACAAGATTTATTTTACCAAGTCAACAAAATATAATTTAATATGAATATAATTAGTTCAAATGATTTAATAAAATTAAACCCATGATTGTAAGTAAGCTTCAATTAATTATTTGGTTAACTGTCAAAATACTGTAAAGATTAGATGGCCTTAGGTGACTCTCAGGTACATTTCTCTCTCTATGTGGTTTTCTCTCCTAAATTGCTTATGTCAATCTATTTTTACATTATATTGTCAGAGCAGCAAGAAAATGAGAGCAAAAGATGTAATGTTTCTTGACTCCTATTCAGAATTCATGCAAAATTCAATTCTGTGAATTCCATTGGTCAAAGCAAATCCCAAAATCAAGGGATAAGGAAATAATTATCTACCTTTTAATGGGAGAAGCAGCAAATAATTTATAATCATTTTAGTAATCCACTTAGATAATTTTGAAGATGACTTCTGTGCTTGTGACTGAAATAAAATTGGTGAGAACTGACTATGCAAAGGAAATGGTTAGATAAAGAATTCTCATCAGAATATAATAATAAGCATATGATATATACATATAAATTGAAGATGTTAGATATCAAGAAAAAAAAAATGTGATACATCATATCTCCACATGGTGATGTATACTTTTTGGAGATTTGAGAAGTTATCTTAATGCAACTGTATATACTAACCATACTCTTTTTAAACAGCACAGAGAGAATGTCATGTGTGAGTACAAGTGTTAGTGTGTAAAAGGAATAATGTAAGCATATTTTATGAAAAGGAAATTATGTTTCCTACACACTTTTATTCTTGTTTGGGAAATCCCATGAACAGAGGAGCTTGGTAGGCAAAAGTCCATGGAGTCACAAAGAGCTGGACACGACTGAATGACTGAGCATACACACACTCACACACACACTTAAAGTGGCAATTTGTCATATAACTCCCATCCCAACCCTTTTCTAGTTACTTATAAAAACACAAATCCTAAGTTTCCCTAGGGCAGAGTTATTAAATATATATATATATATATATATATGTATACATATATTTGAAACCCACTATAAATTCTAATACAGTTCTTAATAGAGTAAAAATTTTAATAAACATTTACCTTAAATATAGTTGAATTTTTTGTTGTTGTTGTTGATATACCCTTTTATTTATTTATTTATTTATTTTTGCTTTTGTCTTTTTTTTTTTTTTTAATTTTTTATAACTTTAAAAATCATGTGTTCCCCATCCTGAACCCTCCTCCCTCCTCCCTCTCCACACCATCCCTCTGGGTCGTCCCAGTGCACCAGCCCCAAGCATCCAGCATCGTGCATTGAACCTGGATTGGCATCTCGTTTCATACATGACGTTTCACATGTTTCAATGCCATTCTCCCAAATCTTCCCACCCTCTCTCTCTCCCACAAAGTCCATAAGACTGTTCTATACATCAGTGTCTCTTTTGCTATCTCGTATACAGGGTTATCGTTACCATCTTTCTAAATTCCATATATATGCGTTAGTATACTGTATTGGTGTTTTTCTTTCTGGCTTACTTCACTCTGTATCATAGGCTCCAGTTTCATCCACCTCATTAGAACTGATTCAAATGTATTCTTTTTAATGGCTGAGTAATACTCCATTGTGTATATGTACCACTGATTTCTTATCCATTCATCTGCTGATGGACATCTAGGTTGCTTCCATGTCCTGGCTATTATAAACAGTGCTGCGATGAACATTGGGGTACACGTGTCTCTTTCCCTTCTGGTTTCCTCAGTGTGTATGCCCAGCAGTGGGATTGCTGGATCATAAGGCAGTTCTATTTCCAGTTTCTTAAGGAATCTCCACACTGTTCTCCATAGTGGCTGTACTAGTTTGCATTCCCACCAACAGTGTAAGAGGGTTCCCTTTTCTCCATACCCTCTCCAGCATTTATTATTTGTAGACTTTTGGATCGCAGCCATTCTGACTGGTGTGAAATGGTACCTCATTGTGGTTTTGATTTGCATTTCTCTGATAATGAGTGATGTTGAGCATCTTTTCATGTGTTTATTAGCCATCTGTATGTCTTCTTTGGAGAAATGTCTATTTAGATCTTTGGCCCATTTTTTGATTGGGTCATTTATTTTTCTGGAGTTGAGCTGTAGGAGTTGCTTGTATATTTTTGAGATTAGTTGTTTGTCGGTTGCTTCATTTGCTATTATTTTCTCCCATTCTGAAGGCTGTCTTTTCACCTTGCTAATAGTTTCCTTTGATGTGCAGAAATTATTTTTAGAGAGGTTGTATTACTTAGATATCAGGCAGGAGTCTATGATGGGCTGCCAAGATCAGTGACCAGAGTGGATGTGTCTAAATATTTCCAGATAGTGTGAATTTAATGCATTTTATTCCCATGAGAGGGATACTGCATATGTCACATGGACTTACCAAAAAGAGGTTATCCAAAGCAATGCTGACCTAATTATGTGAATCCTTTAAATCTGAGTCCAGAGGTCAGAGCCTGAGGAAGTGAGGTACTCTAAGAATGAGAGAGATTTGACAATGTAAGAAAATTTCTCCTGGCTTAATGATAATGAGGACAACCCCTCAGTCCATGGAGAAACTTAATTCTGCCTGAAACCTGGATAAGCTTGGAAGAAAACCCTAGCTGCAGGAGAAATGGTGCCTGTAGCACCTTCATTTCTGCCTTTTGAGAACCTGAGCAGAAAACCCAGGTAAACCATGCTCAGTGGTCCAATTTCTGACCTACAGACTGTGAGCTAGTATGTTGGAATTATTTTTACTTCCCTTGTGGCTCAGCTGGTAAAGAATCAGCCTGCAATGTGGGAGATCTGGGTTCAATCCCTGGGTTGGGAAGATCCTCTGGAGAAGGGAAAAGCTGCCCACTCTAGTATTCTGGCCTGGAGAATTTCATGCACTGTACAGTCCATGGGGTCACAAAGAGTCAGACAAGACTGAGCGACTTTCACTTTCACTAAGTTTTTAGTAATTTGTAACAGCAGCAATAGAAAACTAATATATCCAGAAAGGAATTAAAATATAGGAATTGAAATACTTTTGGAAGAAATACACTAAAATCATTATTCTTTGTTACCATATTCCTCTATATTCCATGCAGATTAATAACAAGTTTTTTAGACTGTGAAAGTGAAAGTCTCTTAGTGATGTCTGACTCTTTGTGACCCCATGGACTATACAGTCCATGGAATTCTCCAGGCCAGAATACTGGAGTGGGTAGCCTTTTCCTTCTCTAGGGGATCTTCCCAACTCAAGGACTGAACCCAAGTCTCCTGCATGCAGGCAGATTCTTTACCAGCTGAGCCACAAGGGAAGCCCAAAAATACTGGCGAGGGTAACCTATCCCTTCTCCAGGGGATATTCCTGACCCAGGAATTGAACTGGAGTCTCCTGCATTGCAGGTGGATTCTTAACCAACTGAGCTATGAAGGAAGCCACTTTTTTGACTGTAAGGTTAGCTAAATAATATGAGATCTATTTCCTCCATAATTTCTTGTCAATATTTACAGGCTACAAGGCAAAATGTCTGATTTCCTGAAAGATAACATCAGCTACTCTTAAAAAGTCATGTCAATATTAATTTAAGAGGTTTTTTGCACAAATGTTAGCATTGATAAATTGATTTTGCTCTTCTCATTCATTTAGTTTACAGACTATATAACATACTTCCATTTAAATTATGTATGTGAACACTTGTGTTCCCAATAGTTATCAATCACTTACAAGATGAATGTAAATGACAGTTTCACAATGCATGCTATAGATCTCCAGAACAAAGAGATAGAATAAAATATAATCTAGGTGACTAAAAGGTTTCTGAACCAAAAATACCATTAAATATTTATATGCTTTTGAGCAGAATGTACTTATTTCCCAGAGCAACTATTGATCTGTGTACTGCTTTTCCCAATAAATGATTTCACATTAAACTCAACTTGGTTCATGATTTTCTCACACAGAACAGTTATTCCCTTCATCTAAATGACTGGAATTCATATTCTTACATTTTCTCTAAGGTTCAATTAAATTTTAGCCCCCAAACAAAATGTTTATTTAAGTCTATCTCAAGTAAATTCAATTCCAATGAAGTTATATTGACTTACAATGTTTACATATGTTCCAAATAATATCCCATTGCCATCATAACTTCATTTTATATAATAAGTTCATTATAATATTTGTAATACAGCATCATTTTCTACTTGCTGTGAGCAAAATATGTTCAGAGATAAAAACTGTAGTAGGATTTCTGCTACTTGATTTATATTTTACAACAGAGATTTTATTCTTGTGTTAGAAGAAAATATTTCTTCCTTAAGAAGCTTAATTACTAGGGGAGGACAATTAAAATTTAAAATAATAAGAATATAAGATTAAGAATAAAATTCCAGATAGTGAGTAATGCTATACAAAAGTATAAGAAGGTTGGAGATAGGGTATGAGTGGGCTATGTTACTGGGTGATCAAAGAGTCTCTTTACGCTACTACTATATGAGGATAGACCAAAGTCATGAAAAAGACAGGGACAAGCAAAGAATAGCCTTAGACACACATATACAATAAATATAAAGGTCTTCACCAAGGACAGCTTAGAATACTCAAAAAATAGGAGAAAAGGCCAGAAAAACTAGTTCATAGTGAGAAAAGGATAGAATGTTTTGAGATGAAGTCAGACATGAAACAAATTATGGTGGTTTTTGAAAAACAGAAACTCACATATAGAGAAGGGATCTGTTTTATATATCTTTTATAATGCTCAATTGGTTGGCTGTGTAAAGAATAGCTTCCCAGGTGGCTCTAGCAGTAAAGAATCCACCTGCCAATGTAGGAGACAGAAGAAATGCAGGTTCAATCTCTGGGTCGGGAAGATCCCCTGGAGAAGGAAATGGCAACCCACTCCAGTATTCTTGCCTGGAGAATTCCATGGACAGAGAAGCCTGGTGGGCTACAGTCCATGGGGTCACAAAGAGTCAGACACAACTGAGCACATGAATTCATAAAGAAGAGGCTCTAGTGGATAAATGAAAGAAAGGTTATTATTAGAGGTTAAAGTTACACTCCAAGGAATGGAGTCTATGAATCCAACCATAAAAATCATGATATTATAGTTTATTAGAGAAATAATAAAAGTGGCAAAGCAGGGTTGTATTTGAAATATATATAGAAGATAAAGTTGCAGATGAAGTTCAGACTGATGATTGGAGTGGCTCAGCTAATAAAGAACCTGCCTGCAATAAGGGAGACCTGGGTTCAATCCCTGGGTTGGGAAGATCCCCTAGAGAAGGGAACGGTTACCCACTCCAGTATTCTGGCCTGGAGAATTCCATGGACTGTATAGTCCATGGGGTCGCAAAGATTTGGCCACAACTGAGTAACTTTCACTGCACTTCACTTCAACCACTATAAGGGAAATCAAGGATGACTAACTTAATTTGGATTCTCCCCAAAAGTAGACTTTGAGAAAAGGATTAGGTTTCAGATATTTTTAGGGTGAATTAATTTCATGAAACTTGTGGAAAAGTGAGGACAGTGAGACAAGGAAGGAAGACAAATAAAATAGGATTGTATTCACTTGGGAACTCTATAGTATCTGGGTCTCTGAGGAATGCAGAGAATGCTTTGCAGAATTAGCCATGTAAAGAACAAGAGACTGAGCAATTTGCCCACAATATTTTCTTCATCATTGATGAATTATTGATGGTTTTTAAAGTTATGAAGCTTGAAGAGAAAACTATGGAGAGAACATATATAGAAAATGAAAATCATCAGAGGACTGAGACAGGGAGCAGTAAAATATTTAAAGTCAGGGGCATGAGGAGAATTTAGAAAAGGAGACTGACATCGGTACAGTCAGGAGAAACACAAGTTCAGAAGCTTTTACAATAAGATATGTGCTGAGTTACTAGGACAGAGTGGATTCAGTTGACTACATTTTCATGGACGCTTTCTTCTTCCTGTCTACTGAAACAAAAATGCACAGTGTAAAAGTTGTGAGTCAAGTTTTATTTGAGCACCTTAATGGTGATGATAGCCCAGGAGAACAGCCTTCAGATAGCTCAAAGGAACTGCTCCAAAGAGGTAAGGGAGGAGTTAGGATGTACATGAATATTTTTTTCTGGGAAAAAGTATGTAGTTAAACATCAAAAGATTACTGTTAACCAGAACAGACATCTCAAGATTAATGATATTACTGCTTTACTACTAGGCTTCCCTAGTAGGTCAGTTGGTAAAGAATCTGCCTGCAATGCAGGAGACCAAGGTTCGATTCCTGGGTTCGGAAGATCCCCTGGAGAAGGCAATGGCAACCCACTCCAGTACTCTTGCCTGGAGAATTTCATGGTCAAAGGACCTGGTGGACTACAGTCTATGTAATGGCAAAGAGTCGGACACGGCTGTGTGACTAACTTTCCTTTTTCCTTTCCTGTTTATGTTTTGGGAGATTCAAGAATCAGGGGCCATTGAGATTTTTCCTTAGATACATATGTATCTTAATTATCTAGGGTTCAGTGTATACAAAGCACAGAATACTGCCTATTGTTCTCCACCCTGACTTTCTCCCAGGCTCACTGTTGGTGGGCAACTACAGTGGTTATTGGCTTGATTCTTATGGAATTGGGACAGCAGACTTTTTTTTTTTCTTTACAGTCACATATTATACCCTTTCTTTGTTTTCTTTTTCTTCATAGCACATATCAACACCTGAGATTATAAATTATTCTCCTTTGTTTTTCTATGATCTTTCTTTACTTCTCTAGGATGTAATTTCCAGAACAACACAGTCATTGTCTTTGTTACTGTTCTCATGTGCCTAGACTAGTGCTTTGCATTAAGTACATCCTCATGAAATATTGATTGAACAACATAATGGTTAAAATCACTTACTAGTGAGCTGTGCTAAAAGCCAAGAATTCAAAACATGAAAGTAAGAAAATTGAGCATAGTAAACTTTTCTTAGTAGTTTTGTTATGATAATGGAACATAAGGGAGCAGTAGCTAGAAAGGAGGGTTGGATTTTGCATTAAGGAATATTACAGCACTTAATGACTTTTCAGAAATGTTCATATAAAGGAGAAATCAGATGATGGAGTAGAGGAGTTACTTACAAGAGAATCCATTTAGTAGGCAAGAGGGATAGTGTCTCTCTATAATTCAAGGGCCCATACTTCTAATGAAAGTGGAAGAATGCCAGAATTTGTAGGTAAGACGTAGGTAGACTGATAAATTTGAGGGGGAGAAATTAGGTTGTTATATTACTGCTTCTATTTTCTTAGTGAAATTGGAAACATGGTCATCAGTAAAATTATGACAGAGATACTGTAAAGTTGTCGGACATCTGATGATGAAAGAGATGATATGACTGTGACAGAAACAGAGAAACTGAACGGATGAATAATAGTGATTACTTAGAAATACATTTTGGAGGGGCCGGGGGGCAGGCCTCATGGCCCAGCAGTCAGGATCTTACTTCCCTGAGCAGAGATTGAATCCATGTCCCCTGCAGTGAAGACACAGAGCCCTAACCACTGAACTACTGTTGAAATTCACAGCCCAGGAGCACAGATCCAATAAAACAGAGATTTAATCATGTGATTATAAGAATGATCCCCTCCCCCACCTCTTGTGACCACATCAGCAGAGCTCCAGCATAATGTAGCCACAGATTACAGCTGAAAGAGGGCTTCCCCAGTGACTCAGAGGTAAAGAATCTGCCTGCAATGCAGGAGACACAGGAGATGCACCTTTGATCCCTGGGTTGGGAAGATCCTCTGGAGAAGGAAATGGCCCTAGAGAAGGAAATGAAAACCTGCTCCAGTATTCTTGCCTGGAAAAAGAAGAGCCTGGTGGGCTACAGTCCAGAAGTTTGCAAAGTGTTAGATACAACTAAGCATATGGGAGCAGCCAAGAGAGTGCAAATCTCCAACCCTATTTTTAAAAACTCTTAAAGAAACACAAAGACAACAGAGGAGGGATAAACAAAGACACTCAAGGAAGTGAAAATCCTGGACCCTATAGCTACAGCACACATTTAAAAACAACCCAGTTCCTTGCCAGATTAACAGATTAATTTTATTAACTTTAAAGGCCTATTGATCTCAGTGCCTTTTACCCAATAATATCTGGCATTTAATTTATGAAGGAACACATGGGACAGTACATAATGATTAAAGGATCAACTGTTTAAACATTTTATAAAACTTTTTCAAAGTGAAAAGACTTTTTCAGACTTCAGAAGTGGTGAAGTTCGTGGTAACAACAAGTTCTGAGTTATGACCATGGGGGCTTATGTTGCCATTAATGTTGCCAGCACTTGGATGAAGAGGAAAGTGGTGAGAGATAGGCTAAAATCTTCATTTTATGAAGTAGTGGATGAATGACACAAGGATGGGGTGTCAAGAGGAGGAGAAAGGGTAAAGAAGAGGAATTAGGATCGAACATCGGCAGATAATGCAACCTTTACACATTTTGCCTAAAATGGGGATGAAAGGGAAGGAAAAATAAACAGGAAAATATCTGGCCACACTTGGAAGAAATTTGGTATAAAGTGTGTTGCTGAACCATAAACAGTTTTCACTTAGATCAGGAAGGTAATGGGAATATGGAGTGGAAAACTGGATAACTTTAGGGTGTAAGTGGATTATAGGGGGTTATTTATAACCTGAGATTCCACTGGTGAATGAGATAAATAGCAATGAAATGCATAGTGAAATTAGTTCTGAGGGATTTTTTTAGAGAAAAATGGTGACAAATTCTGCTTTTAGTCTCAAAGGGTTGCTTTGGTAGGCATTGTGTAGTGGTGACACAATGAATTCAGTCACAAAAACAGGTGATAGGTTACTTTTTGTTGTGTTGTTTATTTGCTAAATCATGTCCACCTCTTTGTGACCTCATGGACTGTAGCCCGCCAGGCTCCTCAGTCCATGGGATTTCCCAGACAAGAATACTGGAGTGGGTTGTCATTTCCTTCTCCAGGAGATCTTCCTGACCAGTTTTAGGCCTCTCTCAAAACCCACAGAACTATGTGCAGCTTATAGGCCTAATATATGTTTATATATGTACAGTGGAGAAATTGTTATATTCTCTACATTCTCTTCATTTTAGGATTTATATTTTAAGTTCATCATTTTGTAAAAAGTACTAATGGATTCATTATCAACTGTAATAAAAACTACACACCATAAAAATACTAACTTCTAGTAAGACTTCCATACAACTACCTCCCTTCATCAACACACATAACCTTAGCCTGTGTGTGTGTGCGTGTGCTCAGTCATGTCCAACTCTTTGTGACTCCTATGGACTGTAGCCTGCCAGACTCTTCTTTCCAAGGAGTTTTAGCCTAAACATCATTATTTGTAGTCATTCATATGTATTTCAGACATCATTTTCTGAGTAAGTCAGCATGTTTAAAACTTATTTTCAGACAAATTGCATTTGTATATTTGGTTGTTTTCCTTCTACTTTAGAATGGTCATTTCCTAGGTACAGTGATAATTGTGACAGTCTTTGGCAGAATGAAACTCATGATGCTTGAATTGAAATAAACGGAGCATTTGGTGTTGTGGGTATGAGAATCAGTGCTGCCGTATATCCCATTTTCATTTGAGACAATTGATAAATCAGGAAGAGTTTTTATTACTTCAAGGGAGAAGTCATAATATTTTTGTGTTATCAGGGAGAAGTCACAATATTTTCCAGTGTAGTTGTAACTCCCAATATTCTGTTAGCAGTGTGATTTTTATTTATTTAGTTGTATGTAAAATAATTGTTTCTTCTAAAATTTGCTACTTGTCACCTTGATACTTCTGTTTCTATTAGGAAATTCTAAATTTGCATCGAACCCTGGCAAGATACAGAATTTATTCTGATTTTGCTCTTATGTAGGGAAGGAAATGGAAAATAAATTTGATCTTTAGAGGCTTAGATAGTCTTATTATTTTAACACATTGCTCAAATGTGGACTAAATAATACTAAGCAGAAAATGAATTTGAGGTCTTAATTGTCAGAGCACCTCTATGTTATTTAAATAATATTTTAAAATAAATATATGAAAATATATTAATCAAATAAAAAAGGAAAATGTGTTTATAGGGTTTTAAAACATATCTGAAATCTTAAAAATATTCAAATGCAACTTTATATAGTTCAGTAAAACCTATACTATATAATTGTTTGGTAGCAATTAAAATGCAAAAAATAAAGTAGAATTTGAGGTTGAAGTTGGTTATAGATGAATTTAGATTTAAGCATGCAAAATGGCTAGAAGGCAAGAAAACAGTACAAATCAGAAACTGATAGAAGTATGGATTAGGGAAATATAATCACAATTTATCATAAAGAAAGCACCAGTTAAGTTGCCAGAGATTTAGTCTACTGTTGAAGGGACAGAGCTCTGGGAATTAAAAGTCAGAAAAAACTGGAAATATCAAAAATATGAAGTCAAGGTCATAAAATGTTAGAGAAAAATTTGATTATTGAATTACGACAGGAAATTATCCCACAGGTTTTATTTCCTTAAGGAAAAATGATCCTGTGGCCATCTCTTCATACACTTATTTTACCTCTGTATATCTTTTTTGGTAAGTCATTTGTTCATTTCTTTTACCCCTTGTTAATATGTCATTTGTTTGTTTTTGCTGACTGTAAAAGCTTCTCCATCTTTGGCTGCAAAGAATATAATCAATCTGATTTCGATGTTAACCATCTGGTGATGTCCATGTATAGAGTCTTCTCTTGTATTGTTGGAAGAGGGTGTTTGCTATGACCAGTGCGTTCTCTTGGGAAAACTCTATTAGCCTTTGCCCTGCTTCATTCCGTATTCCAAGGCCAAATTTGCCTGTTACTTCAGGTGTTTCTTGATTTCCTACTTTTGCATTCCAGTCCCCTGTAAGGAAAAGGACATCTTTTTTGGGTGTTAGTTCTAAAAGCTCTGGTAGGTCTTCTGAACTGTTCAACTTCAGCTTCTTCAGTGTTACTGGTTGGGGCATAGGCTTGGATTACTGTGATATTGAATGGTTTGCCTTGAAAATGAACAGAGATCATTCTGTCGTTTTTGAGATTGTATCCAAGTACTGCATTTCGGACTCTTTTGTTGACCATGATGGCTACTCCATTTCGCCTAAGGGATTCCTGCCCACTGTAGTAGATATAATGGTCATCTGAGTTATATTCACCCATTCCAGTCCATTTGAGTTCGCTGATTCCTAGAATGTCAACATTCACTCTTGCCATCTCCTGTTTGACTACTTCCAATTTGCTTTGGTTCATGGATGTAACATTCCAGGTTCCTATGCAATATTGCTCTTTACAGCACTGGACCTTGCTTCTGTCAACAGTCACATCCACAACTGGGTATTGTTTTTGCTTTGGCTCCATCCCTTCATTCTTTCTGGAGTTATTTCTCCACTGATCTCCAGTAGCATATTGGGCACCTACTGACCTGGGGAGCTCCTCTTTCAGCATCCTATCATTTTGCCTTTTCATACTGTTCATGGGGTTCTCAAGGCAAGAATACTGAAGTGGTTTGCCATTCCCTTCTCCAGTGGACCAAATTCTGTCAGATCTCTCCACCATGACCCATCTATCTTGGGTGCCCCACATGGCATGGCTTAGTTTCACTGAGTTAGACAAGGCTGTGGTCCATGTGATCAGATTGGCTAGTTTTCTGTGATTATGGTTTCAGTGTGTCTGCCCTCTGATGCCCTCTCGCAACACCTACTGCCTTACTTGGGTTTCTCTTATCTTGGATGTGGGGTATCTCTTCACACTGAAATCAGATTGATTATATTCTTTGCAGCCAAAGATGGAGAAGCTCTATACAGTCAACAAAAACAAGACCAGGAGCTGACTGTAGCTCAGATTATAAACTCCTTATTACCAAATTCAGACTTAAATTGAAGAAAGTAGGGAAAACCACTAGACCATTCAGGTATGACCTAAATCAAATCCCTTATGATTATACAGTGGAAGTGAGAAATAGATTTAAGGGACTAGATCTGATAGACAGAGTGCCTGATGAACTATGGACAGAGGTTCGTGACATTGTACAGGAGACAGGGATCAAGACCATGCCCATGGAAAACAAATGCAAACAAGCAAAATGGCTGTCTGAGGAGGCCTTACAAATAGCTTTGAAAAGAAAAATAAAAAGCAAAGGACAAAAGGAACGATATAAGCATCTGAATGCAGAATTCCAAAGAATAGCAAGGAGAGATAAGAAAGCCTTCCTCAGCAATCAATGCAAAGAAATAGAGGAAAACAACAGAATGGGAAAGACTAGGGATCTCTTCAAGAAAATTAGAGATACCAAGGGAACATTTCACGCAAAGATGGGTTCGATAAAGGACAGAAATTGTATGGACCTAACAGAAGCAGAAGATATTAAGAAGAGGTGGCAAGAATACACAGAAGAACTGTACAAAAAAAGATCTTCACGACTCAGATAATCACGATAGTGTGATCACTCACCTAGAGCCAGACATCCTGGAATGTGAAGTCAAGTGGGCCTTAGGAAGCATCACTACGAACAAAGCTAGTGGAGGTGATGGAATTCCAGTGACTTTTTCCCAAACTTTGGGCTCTGTGGTAGTTTTGTGTTTTAACTTGGCAGCATACGGACTCCAACTACTCAATCACACACTAATGAAGGTGTTGTGAAGCTCTTATATAGTTAGTATCTACAATCTATTAGCTTTAATTAAAAGAGGTTATACTTGATAATCTGGGTGGGTCTTATTCAATCAGTTTAAAGATCCTGAGAGCAGAATTGAGATTTACTAGAATAAGAAAATATCCTGTGGACTATAATGCCAGGTTCTTCTGTATTATACTAGCTTCCAGTCTGCATTTTCTGACATCATGCCATAAGGATTTCAGACTTGCCTAATGAGTCCTCATAGTTCCATAAGCCAATACATTTCAGGGTAAAGCTTATAATAAGGATAATATATTCCACTCAAGTCACAAGTAAAATATGGATATATTAATAGTATGGATGATATAGAACCTCTGACTTTGCTGGATATTTGAGTAAAGGTTATCCCATTTTCCATTATCTATTTATTATGTAAACCTATATATAGCTTATTGATTCTTTTTCTCTGCTGAAACCAGTCTAATACAGAAGTATAGAACCTCCATTAAGTTTTATGTTAGATTGACAATTTCAATTTATGCCATTTCTTAGACTATCTAAGAGATATTTAGAGCTATGAGTAATTTTAAAACTGTTTAAACATTTATATATTTAATTATTCTATCATTTACTAAATCCTATTTTAGTCACTATGCTAAAGACTTTTGTGGTGTGGATCACAACAAACTGTGGAAAATTCTTAAAGAGATGGAAATACCAGACCACCTTATCTATCTCCTGAAAAACCTGTATGCAGGTCAAGAAGCAACAGTTAGAACCAGATATGGAACAACAGATTAATTCAAAATTGGAAAAGGAGTACAACAAAGATGTATATTGTCACCTTGCTTATTTAACTTCCGTGCAGGGTACATCATGTGAAATGCCAGGCTGGATGATTCACAAGCTGGAATCAAGATTGTTGGGAGAAATATCAACCACCACAATATGAAGATGTTACCACTCTAATGGCAGAAAGTGAAGAGGAACTAAAGAGCCTCTTGATGAGGGTGAAAGAAGAGAGTGAAAAAGGTGACTTAAAACTCAACATTGAAAAGACTAAGATCGCGGCATCTGGTCCCATTAGGCTAAGTCTCTTCTGTCGTCTCCTACTTTTTGCAACTCTATGGACTGTAGCCTGCCAGGCTCCTCTGTCCATGGGATTCTCCAGACAAGAAAACTGGAGTGACTCACAAAGCCCTCCTCCAGGGGCTTCTCCCCACCCAGGGATAGAACCTACATCTTCTGCATTGCAGGTGGATTGTTTATCACTGAGCCACCAGGGAAGCCCCTGGTCCCATCACTTAATGGTAAATAGAAAGGAAAAGAGTGGAAAGAGTGACAGATTTTATTTTCTTGGGCTCCAAAATCACTGCAGACTGTGACTGCAGTCATGAAATTAAAAGATGCTTGTTCCTTGGAAGGAAAGCTATGACAAAGTTAGACAGCAGATTCAAAAGCAGAGACATCACTTTGCCGACAAAGGTCCATATAGTCAAAGCTATGGTTTTTCCAGTAGTCATGTGCAGGTATGAGAGTTGGACCATAAAAAAGCCTGACTGCTGAAGAATTAATGCTTTCAAATCATGCTGCTGAAGAAGATTCCTGAGGGTCTCTTGGACAGCAAGGAGATCAAACCAGTCACTTCCAAAGGAAATCAACCTTGAATATTCATTGGAAGGACCAATGCTGAAGCTGAAGCTCCTAAATTTTGGCCATTTAATGTGAAGAGCTGACTCATAGGAAAAGATCCTGATGCTGAGAAAGACTGAAGGCAAAAGGAGAAGGGAGTAACAGAGGATGAGATGGTTGGATAGCATCACCAACTTAAGGGACATGAGTTTGAGCAAATTCCAGAAGATAGTGAAGGACAGGGAAGCCTGGAGTTCTGCAGTCCTTGGGGTTGCAACAAGTCAAACACAATTTAGTGAGTGAATGACAACAATCACATTGAACTTTACAGTACTGGCCTATTGTTTAGACCTGTATGACAAGTCAGATTAAAATTAGATACATTTGAGTAAAAATTCTACATCAGAGATGGCTAGTTGAGTTTTACTGAAAAGGCCACCTATCACACAGAAGCTAAGAATTTTAACTTTTAGTTGTGATCAGAGTTAATCCTCACTACAGAGATAACTTCTTCTTACAGAGGCCTTAGCGCAAAGGAAAGATGTCTTCTGTAGTAGGTTTGAAATAAACAAGTAAACAAAACATACGAATCTGAATAAAATAACTATAGTCAAATTTGGCATATAAAATCTCCAGCATATACTAAATATTTTCAACTGAAATATTCAGTATTGCTTTGTAATATATCTTAACATCAGTCATAAATGGACCATTCCTAGATTATATAGATATGTTCATTAAAAATAAGTGCAATTGCAGCTTATTGACTAATTTCCAATAAATAATATATATGTAAAATTTTAAATAATACATGCATATAATTTTATTAAGGCATTAAAAGATTTGTTTTCATGAATTTCAATTGATATGATTTAGAAAACTACTAATTATTGTTTGAATTTGTAAGTATAAAAATTAAGTATCCTTGAAAAAATAGAATTATCTTTACTTAAATAAGGAACAAGGTTAGAGAGTCTATATCCATATTTTGCTTGTCACTCGAGTGGAATATATTGTCCTTATAATAAGCTTTGCTGTGAAATAACTGTGATTCAAATGTGTGTATGGATTCTCATATATCTTCAGCATAATACAGGTACTCTGTACCTTATTGATCCAGAAATTGGATGAGGTCCAATCTCAAATATTTCAGGATTACTACAGGTCACAAAAAAATTCCTTAAGATATGTAAGTCTTCTGGGAAAAAATTGCTCATACTTAAATTCCCATAAAAAATTTCAAAATCACTTTCCTAATATTGTATGTTGCAAAACAGCGAAACTACAATTTTTACCCCTTGAGATAAACATTTCTGGGGAGGGAAGACAGAATCTCAGTTTTGGCCAATATATCTCCCACTTCTTTTGCTTAAGGTGTACTTGTTTCATAGCTTTATGGCTAAATTATGCATGAGATGAGAAAATCTGCTCATCTCTATTTTATCATGAAGATAGCTTATTTAGAATTTCTTTACTAAACCTTTTTATATTTAAATCTTAGCTCCCAGTATTTTTGCATTTCTTTATTGCTTCCCCAAATAACCACCAGCTAATCTTTATACACACCAACATACCTCTGCTTTGAGGATGTGTCCCTATAATTTCTTCTACCTTATACATCTAGATTCTCAAATATATTCACTTCTGTTCCTTCTCTTACTCAAATTATTTCCATGCAACCAGGCTTAAGTCGAATGTCATCTCATTCTATAAAACATCCCCATGTGTAAGGGGAACAATCATTTAGTCCTTTTGTCTATTACCAAACTTGACAATTTTATACCACATTTGTGACACAAAATTTTCTATATAATCATTTGCATATACATTTCCCATCATATACTATAATATTCTTTATATAAACAAGTCTCTCCTTCCCACAAACTGAAAATTTCTTTTCTTTTAGCTTTTTCTCTGGAATGTTTCTTTTATTCTTGATGTGCAGCAACCAAGACTTTATTGCACAGTATTCCAGTAGAACTGGCATATGTTTTAGGATAGTAAATATCCAAGTTGTTTGGTTTATAACACTCCTTGTGATGAATTCTTCCATTTTGGCAGCTGTTTTGGCTACAGTAACATATTAGAATGTTGTCTTCAGAAAGAAAAAACACCCTCCAATTTCATCTTTATTTCATCTTTTACATTTGTTACTCATAACCTAGTACCAATCAAAATCTAAATACAACATTCTTCTGACTTTACTCAAAACAATGCTCCTTTTCTAGAAATTTTGTAAATATTTCCCAATAATACTTTATTAGTTCTAGTTGTGATGAACATTTCTCTAAAGGAAAATCAATGATGAAGCACTAAATCACCCTCCTAAGAAACGGCATCTAAGAAATGCTATTTAGGATCGAATTAAACTTATTCTCATTGGGCTTTGTTTTATACACCATAAGATCTACTTCTCTGAGGAAATTCAGAATTACCAGTAGCTATCGAAGGACAGATTTTTTTCTTCAGGTCTCACGCTATGTGTACCATTAGTCAATATCAAGTAAAGAGCTATAATGTAAGACAGATAGAAATTGAAATTTAGTGCTTTATTGCTGAACAAAAATATGATTGAGTTCTTTATATATACTATTTACCAATATTGTTCTTACCCACTGAAACCTACAATGAGTTTAAAGTGTCTTTACATTCCATTAACATCATCATTATTATTTATAGATGGTTTTCATCCAAACATAAAAAGCATTTATTCTTTCTAGCTATGTACCAGGACCTGAGTTATGAGAAAGAAATATAACATCAAAGAAATAATTTTTTGCTTGCTAGAATCTACAGATCTAATGAGAAAGATAGCAGAATGAGTACATAGTTGCTAAAAGATAATAAATGCTGTTTTAAAACTTGCTCAAGGATTATGGGAGGTTAGCACAGAATCAATTGATTTGACCTTGATAGTTTGGGTCAAACAAGTGATCTGGAAGAAGGGAAACAGGTGGTACCTATTTTATACTTGAGATATATTATGTTTTTTAATAATATTTTAATAGATCTAAAATGTTTTAGAAATTTTGAAGGAATTATAGATGTATGAGTGAAGACCCATATGTTTCTCCTATTTGATTCACCTATAAGCACTATTTTTTTTATGTACAAGCTTATTTCTATGCCAGACCAACTGACCATCAGCATTTCCAACTAAAGGTTCAGCAGCACACTGCCATCATTCACTTGAAGAATCTAGTGTATTCCTATTGCTGTTTGAGCTTCTAGAGGAGCTTCAAAGCATTCTCTCAAGATTTCTTTCAAAAAAGTGTATTGATTCTGGTTGTTTATGGAATCGAAACCTAACCTATTTATTGACAACAGCTAAATTTTGGTCCCAACTTCCCCATGTTATTTTAATTCTAACCGTGGCCTTGAATGCTTTAACCAAAGGAATAATTAACAGTGGAAGCTTCAGTTTATGTAATGGTGATCCTTTCTGGGTGATAAATACTCTCAAATTATACCTTACAGTTAATCATTTCTAAAGTTCTTTAAGTGTAAAGTACAAATAATAGCCATTTGACAGGAAGTGGTGGTGGAGGGGGTAAGCTATAGATGGAAGAGTACTTATCTGGGTTCAATTCCTAGCTCCACATTTGTTTGCCTAGATATATAATACTGATCAATTTGGTTAAATTTTTATATATCAAATTATCAGAAACATTTTCTTCACTTTGAATATGGCTTATGTTTATACTATGAGATTTTAAGGAAGAAGCAAATAAACCTCATACTGCCAGCAGTAGTGTTCTTTTTACTCTGTACTCTTTTCAGTATTCTAAGTAATAAAGCAGGTTCTAGTCATTAGCTTTTCCCAAGCCAAACCAAAACTCTGGCATGTTTTGTATAGTACTCAACTTCTCTGCTCTCCTGATTTAATGATTTCCTTTTCAAAAGTCCTTCAATATGTTGCTTGCTGCTTTACATGTGCCCTTCTGCAATTTTATAATAGTCACACAAAGGTAATTAAACGAGCCAAATATATTCTGCTAAATTTGAACTCAAAAGAGGAGCCCCTTGGTGCATATTAACTTATGATTAAAGATCATGGAACCAGGGTTGAAAAGTACATTGTTGAGTTCATATAAGTCCATACATTGATAGTAATAGTATAAATTGGAACTCTTTCAAAAATCAGTTTGATAAATTGTTTTCCAGCCATGGAAATGGTGATAAAACTTAAACTCAAATTCTTTATAAAAGATTATTTATTTAAAATAAATAATTTAAAGAAAAATACATATGAAGATATTCATTGCCACATTATTAATAATATATAACAAAATAATAAATATATGAAATGTCTAATTTTGGCTCATTAAATTAAAGATATGATATACTCATTTTGATGCAGATGTTATTATGGTTATTATGATTATTTTGAAAGTTATAAGAATTGGTAATACTATAAGGAGAACTGGTAATATTGATAATAAAATCTTAAATAAAAAAATTCAAAATCAAAGCAGCGTTTCTAATGCTGTTATACAAAATTACATAAAGTGGGGGAAAAGATTTTAGAACTTTATCCATGTGTCAGGTGATGTGATGATAAGTATTTTTCTTATTATTCTTTCTTATACATTTTACATATTTTAATCAGCTTGAAAAATATTAAATGCAAAAAATGCAATAGATAAAAATATTCCTGACACATATAACTGCCTACTAAGATCAGAATAAGCTCCTTTCAACTTTATAGTAATATAGTTAATGGTACTAATGCTTTTACAATTGACATAGGCATTCTTAAATTAAAATGCTGATTATAGAACATGAGGAACCCCAGCAAGTTTGATTTCCTTTTTGTGACAAGAGATGGACTTGGTAGTCTTTCCTCAATTATTATGCTAGTTAATATTTCCATATATGAACAAGCCTGCTCCTGCTTCTGCTGCTGCTAAGTTGCTTCAGTCATGTCTGACTCTGTGTGACCCCATAGACGGCAGCCCACCAGGCTCCCCCGTCCCCGGGATTCTCCAGGCAAGAACACTGGAGTGGGTTGCCATTTCCTTCTCCAGTGAATGAAAGTGAAAAGTGAAAGTGAAGTCACTCAGTCATGTCCGACTCTTAGCGACCCCATGGACTGCAGCCTACCAGGCTCCGCCGTCCATGGGATTTTCCAGGCAAGAGTACTGGAGTGGGGTGCCATTGCCTTCTCCATGAACAAGCCTACTGACTAAATTTTGATAACATAGATATCATTACAGGACTGATTGTTTGCCGCTTGTTTTTATTTATTTTTTAAGTTAAATTTATTTTATTTTAATTGGAGGCTAATTACTTTACAATATTGTATTGGTTTTGCCATACATCAACAAGAATCCACCACGGGTGTACACATGTTCCCCATCCTGAACCCCCCTCCCACTTCCCTCCCCCTACCAACCCTGTGGGTCATCCCAGTGCTCCAGCCCCAAGCATTCTGTATCCTGCATCGAACCTGGACTGGTGATTTGTTTCTTATATGATATTATACATGTTTCAATGCCATTCTCCCAAATCATCCCACCCTCTCCCTCTCCCACAGAGTCCAAAAAACTATTCTATACATCTGTGTCTCTTTTGCTGTCTTGCATACAGCGATGGTTATCATTACCATCTTTCTAAATTCGATATATATGCGTTAGTATACTGTATTGGTGTTTTTCTTTCCAGCTTACTTCACTCTGTATAATAGGCTCCAGTTTCATCCACCTCATTAGAACTGATTCAAATGTATTCTTTTTAATGGCTGAGTAATATTCCATTGTGTATATATACCACAGCTTTCTTATCCATTCATCTGCTGATGGACATCTAGGTTGCTTCAATGTCCTGGCTAGTATAAACAGTGCTGCGATGAACATTGGGGTACACATGTCTCTTTCAATTCTGGTTTCCTCGGTGTGTATGCCCCGCAGTGGGATTGCTGGATCGTATGGCAGTTCTATTTCCAGTTTTTAAGGAATCTCCACACTGTTCTCCGTAGTGGCTGTACTAGTTTGCATTCCCACCAACAGTGTAAGAGGGTTCCCTTTTCTCCACACCCTCTCCAGCATTTATGGCTTGTAGACTTTTCGATAGCAGCCACTCTGACTGGCATGAAATGGTACCTCATTGTGGTTTTGATTTGCATTTCTCTGATAATGAGTGATGTTGAGCATCTTTTCATGTGTTTGCTAGCCATCTGTATGTCTTCTTTGGAGAAATGTCTGTTTAGTTCTTTGGCCCATTTTTTGATTGGGTCGTTTATTTTTCTGGAGTTGAGCTGTAGGAGTTGCTTGTATATTTTTGAGATTAGTTGTTTGTCAGGTGCCTCATTTGCTATTATTTTCTCCCATTCCGAAGGCTGTCTTTCACCTTGCTTATAGTTTCCTGAGCTGTGCAGAAGCTTTTAATTTTAATTAGGTCCCATTTGTTTATTTTTGCTTTTATTTCCAATATTCTGGGAGGTGGGTCACAGAGGATCCTGCAAACTCTTCCAGAAAATTGCAGAGGAAGGTAAACTTCCAAACTCATTCTATGAGGCCACTATTACCCTAATACTAAAACCTGACAAAGATGCCACAAAAAAAGAAAACTACAGGCTTGATTTTAGATTCTGCTAAAATTATGTGCATTTTCTACTTGCATACAGGCCTAGTTCCATTTAATTCTTTATCAGTTTGTGTTGCCAGTAAATCAGGTATTTTGAAAATTTCTGTTTGGGTCTGTGTTTTATTCACATGAACAGAAGGCTATTTAGAAGACTAAATTTCATAATCACATTGAAAATATTACTTGAAAAACAATAGCACCATATGAAGACCACACTGAAAAAGAAGCAAGGGATATGTTTGCCACATGGAGAATAGTTACAGTTTGATTTTGTAAAAGCATTAATGCATAGGATTGTGAACATGTTCAAGAAAATGGCATCATTAATAATTTGATTTCCAGAGGTTGCTAAAACTTCTCTTAATGTGTTACAAATAGGGAAATTAGTAAGCTAATAATTTATCCATTGTCATCTCTAAACAAGTCACAGTATGAAAAACTAAATAAAAATTACCTCAACTCTCCTATCTGAGAGGATCAAGAAAAGAAGGATATGCATGTATCATTTCATATACAGATAGAAGTAGAGCTGTTGTTGTTTAGTCACTAAGTCATGCACAACTCTTTGAGACCCTACATACTGTAGCCTGTCAGTCTCCTGTGTCTATGGGATTTCCCAGGCAAGAATACTGGAGTGGGTTGCTATTTCCTTCTCCAGGGAATCTTCCTGACCCAGAGATCCAACCCACATCTCCTGCTTTGCAGGCAGATTCTTTACCACTGAGCCACCTAGGAAGTCAGAAGTAGAGTTAGAGAAGATAAAGATAGATCTGTATGTCCATTCAAGGTGTCATAACCAAATACCGTACATTTAGGGGCTTAAACAGAAATTTATTTTCTCACAGTTCTAGAGGTTCATGGTTCACATAAAAAGGTGCTATCAGGGTCAGTTTCTGATGATACTCCTGCTTCATGGCTTGTGGATAGCCACCTTCTTGCTATGTCCTTAACATGACTTTCCACCTGTTCATGATTGACAGTGGGAAGAGGAAGAGAGATGTCAGAGTGTCTCTTCCTTTTCTTACAAGGACACTGGCCCTACTGGATAAAGGCCTCACCTTAGGACATCACATAAACTTGAGTATCTCTTAATAGTCCCTATGTCCAAATAGGAGATAGTCACACTGATGTATGTGTGTGTGTGTGTGTGTGTGTATACTGTTGCTGAGTAAAGGAAGGTAGGAAAGCAATATACAAGTTTAGTAACATCCAAGAAAGGTGTAGCCATGCCAGACTTGAAATCTGTGGTCCATTTTGAGCATCGCTGATCTCCTGTCCATTCTAAAGGAGATCAATCCTGGGTGTTCATTGGAAGGACTGATGCTAAAGCTGAAACTCCAGTACTTTGGCCACCTCATGCAAAGAGTTGACTCATTGGAAAAGACCCTGATGCTGGGAGGGATTGGGGGCTGGAGGAGAAGGGGATGACAGAGGATGAGATGGCTGGATGGCATCACTGACTTGATGGACATGAGTTTGAGTAAACTCCGGGAGTTGGTGATGGACAGGGAGGCCTGGCGTGCTGCGATTCATGGGGTCACAAAGAATCAGACACAACTGAGTGACTGAAATGAACTGAACTGAACTGAACTGATCTCCTTGTAAGTCTCCTAATTGCCATAATACTAATTGGGATAAGAAAGCAGTCATGATCAGCTCAGAGGGATGTGTCACCATTTGTTTTAGATCTCACCTCATATATATCATAAACTTCATTGCTATGTTCTGGAAAAGCACTAGAGAACAGAAATCAGAGCACTGGAACTCAGTAGTTTTTCTAATTGGCAAGGTGTAGTCCATTAAACTTTTCCAATTCTGTCAATAAGAATGACATCTGGCCTATGAATTAAAGAAGTTGAAAGTCTGTAGCCTTAATTTTCTGGAAACATTTCTGTGATTTTTTTTATATAACAGCAGATTTATTTCTAATGAAAATTCAACCTATTGCTTAAAAAGAAAAAAAATATGGAATATCTTTCATATTAAATAAAGCAATTTCTACTTTATACTGAAATAAATCTATTCTCAATGTAATTATTTTTAAATAATGAATTACAATATCAAATTATACAATGCTGCTTTAACAAGAGGGCAAATCCCCTACCACACTACATGCTGTTATTTTAAAACTTCAAGTTGGCTTTCTTCCAACATAGCATAGAGTTTGCCATTGAGCACAAGGACTGGCAAGGCGTTTATTTATGTCCAATTGATTTTTCACTTTGGAGTGGCCAGTTGATATCTTGTCCATATTTGAATATGAGCAGTTAAAGTCCTCTGACCCATAAAACCTTTAAGTGATGTCAGATGAATATCAGAAAAGGGATGGCCCATTTATGATAACGCAGCATTTTGTTGATTTTTTGTGTGTGGCACTTGTCATATTGCATTCCATTCATTCTCTTTTTATATATCCTTTATACTCTTTTGTATGAGACCAGGTAGGCTGTTTTTTCACCATTTTCTTCCTTGTCCAAAGAGTGTCATATCAGAGGGACTTAATTGTGTTGAATAATGAACAGAACAAAATTCTAAAATTTTACTAGGGACCTTTGTCACACTTATATAATGCTCATCTCGAGTATTATAGAAATCCTTTTGTTTCCTTTAAGTGCATGATATGTCGTTGTTGTTCAGTCACTAATCACAGCAGACTCTGTGCAAACCCATGGACTGCAGAATTCCAGGCTCCTCTGTCTTTCACTGTCTCCTGGAGTTTGCTCAAACTCATGTCCATTGAGTTGCTGATTCTATCCAACCATCTCATCCTGTGTCATCCTCTTCTCCTGCTGCCGTTTTTCCCAGCATCACAGACTTTTCCAATGAGTCAGCTCTTTGCATCAGGTGGCCAAAGTATTGGAGCTTCAGCTTCCAACGAATATCCAGGGTTGATTTCCTTTATGTTTGACTGCTTTGATCTCCTTGCTGTCCAAGGCCTCCCAAGAGCCTTCTTAAGCACCACAGTTTGAAAAGCATCAATTCTTTGCGCTCAGCCTTCTTCATGCACCAACTCTCACATCCTTACATGACTACTGGAAAAACCAGAGCTTTGACTGTACAGATCTTTGTTGGCAAAGTGATGTCTCTGCTTTTTAATACACAGTCTAGGTTTCTCATAGCTTTCCTTCCAACAGTAAGCATCTTTTAATTTCCTGGCTGCAGTCACAGTCTGCAGTGATTTTTGGAGCTCAAGGGAGTCCAAGAAAATAAGATCTGTCATAGCTTCCACTTTTCCCCCTTCTATTTACCATGAAGTGATGGGACTGGATGCCATGATCTTAGTTTTTTTAATGTTGAGTTTCAAGACATCTTTTTCACTCCTCTCTTTCACCCTCATCAATAGACCCTTCCTCTTCACTCTTTGTCATTAGAGTTATATGATCTGCATATCTGAGACTGTTGATATTTCTGTCCTCAATTTTGATTCCAGATTGTGATTAATCAAGTCTAGCATTTTGCATGATGTACTCTGTATCTAAGTGAAATAAGCATGGTAACAATATACAGCCTTTCCCAATTTTGAACAAGACCATTGTTCCATATTTGTTTTCACTGTTGCTTCTTGACCCACATACAGGTTTCTCAGGGGACATGTAAGGTGGTCTGGGATGCCTAACATTTTAAGTATTTTCCACAGTTTGTTGTGATCCACTCAGTCATAGCAATTAGCGTAGTCAATGAAGCAGAAGTAGATGTTTTTCTGTAATTCCCTTGCTTACTCCATGATTCCTGGCTTCCTGGGTGGCTCAGATGGTAAAGCATCTGCCTTGAATGTGGGAGACCCAGGTTCAATCCCTGGGTCAGGAAGATCCCTTGGAGAAGGAAATGGCAACCCACTCCAGTATTCTTGCCTGGAAAATCCCGGACGGAAGAGCCTGTACAGTCCATGTGGTCACAAAGAGTCGGACACGACTGAGCGACTTCACTTTTCACTCCATGGTCCAACGAATGTTGGCAATTTGACCTCTTCTTCCTCTGCCTTTTCTAAATCCAGATTGTACCTCAAGAATTTCTTGGTTCATATACTGATGAAGCCTAGCTTGAAGAATTTTGAGCATAACCTTACTATCATAGGAAATGAGTACTTATTTTAGCCTCAATTTGAATATTCTTTGGCACTTGAACCCTTCTTTGGGATTGGAAGGAAAACTGACCTTTTCCAGTCCTGTGACCACTGCTGAATTTTCCAAATTTGCTGTTATATTGAGTTCATCACTTAACAGCATCATGTCTTAGGATTTGAAATAGCTCATAGCTCAGCTAGAATTCTGTCAGCTTTATTTGTAGTAATGATTCCTAAAGCCAACTTGACATCACACTCCAGGACGTCCTTCTCTAGGTGAGTGACCATGGCATTGTGGTTATCCAGTTCATTAAGACTTTTTTGTATAGTTCTTCTGTGTATTCTTACCTCTTCTTAATCTCTTCTGCTTCTCTTAGGTCTTTTCATTTCTGTCCTCTATCCTGCACATTCTTGCATGAAATGTTCACTTGATATCTCCAATTTTCTTGATAAGATCTCTAGTCTTTCCCTTTCTGTTGTTTCCCTATACTTCTCTGCCTTGTTTATTTAAGAAGGCTTTCTCATCTTTCCTGCTACTTCTGGAACTTTGCATTAATTTGGGTATATCTTTTTCTTTCTCCATTGCTTTTTGCTTCTTTTCTTTCCTCAGCTACTTGTAAAGCCTCCTCAGAAAACTACCTTGACATATTGCATTTCTTTTTCTTTGGGATGGTTTTGGTTACAGTGTTACAAACCTCTGTCCATGGTTCTTCAGACATTCTGTGTACCAGATCTAACACCATGAATCTATTCATCACCTCCAATGTATAAGTATAAGGGATATCTGAATAGCCTAGTGGTTTTCCCTGCTTTCTTCAATTTAAGCAAGAATTTTGCAATAAGGAGCTGGTGTTCTGGGCCACGGTCATTTCCAGGTCTTGTTTTTGCTGCATGTATACAGTTTCTCTCATTCTATTATTTTCCACTATTTCTTTGCATTGATCACTAAGGAAGGCTTTCTTATCTCTCCTTGCAATTCTTTGAAACTGTGCATTCAAATGGGTATATCTTTCCTTTTCTCCTTTGCCTTTAGCTTCTCCCTTTTCTCAGCTATTTGTAAGGCCTCCTCAGACAACCATTTTACCTTTTTACATTTCTTTTTCTTAAGGATGATTTTGATCCCTGCCTCCTGTACAATGTCAGGAACCTCTGTCCATAGTTATTCAGGTACTCTCTCTATCAGATCTAATCCCTTGAATCTATTTGTCACTTCCCACTGTATAATCATAAGGGATTTGATTTAGATCACACCTGAATTGTCTAGTGGTTTGCCCTACTTTTTAAAATTTAAGTCTGTATTTAGCAAGGAGTTCATGATCTGTGCCAAAGTCATCTCCAGGTCTTGTTTTTTGCTGAGTGTATAGAGCTTCTCCATTTTTGGCTGTAAAGGATATAATCAATCTGATTTCAGTATTGACCATCTGGTGATGTCCATGTAGTCTTCTCTTGTGTTGTTGGAAGAAGGTGTTTGCTATGACAGTGCATTCTCTTGGCAAAACTCTATTAGCCTTTGCCCTGCTTCATTTTGTACTCCAAGGCCAAATTTGCCTGTTATTCCAGGTATCTCTTGACTTTCTGCTTTTGCATTCCAATCCCCTATAATGAAAAGGACATCTTTTATGGGTGTTGGATCTAGAAGGTCTTTTAGGTCTTCATAGAACCCTTCAACTTCAGCTTCTTCAGCATTACTGGTTGGGGCATAGGCTTGGATTACTATGATATTGAATGGTTTACTTGGAAACAGATCATTCTGTCGTTTTTGAGATTGCATCCAAGTACTGCATTTTGGACTCTCCTGTTTACTATGATAGCCATTCCATTTCTTCTAAGGGATTCTTGCAACCAGTAGTAGAAATAATGGTCACCTGAGTTAAATTCACTCATTCCAATCCATTTTAGTTCACTGATTCCTAGAATGTTAATGTTCACTCTTGCCATCTCCTGTTTAAACACTTCCAATTTCCAGATGTTTGAGCTGCTTTTTGAAAAGGCAGAGGAACCAGAGATCAAATTGCCAACACCCACTGGATCATCAAAAAAAGCAAGAGAGTTCGAGTAAAACATCTATTTCTGCTTTATTGACTATCACAATAAATGGTGGAAAATTCTGAAAGGGATGAGAATACCAGGCCACCTGACCTGTCTCTTGAATCTGTATGCAGGTCAGGAAGCAATAGTCAGAACTGGACATGGAACAACAGGCTGGTTCCAAATAGGAAAAGGATTATGTCAAGGCTGTATATTGTCACCCTGCTTATGTAACTTATATGCAGAGTACATCATGAGAAACGCTGGGCTGGGTGAAGCACAAGCTGGAATCAAGATTGCTGGGAGAAATATCAATAACCTCAGATATGCAGATGACACCACTCTTATGGCAGAAAGTAAAGAGGAACTAAAAAGCCTTTTGATGAAAGTGAAAGAGGAAAGTGAAAAAGTTGGCTTAAAGCTCAACATTCAGAAAACTAAGATCATGGCATCCAGTCCCATCACTTCATGGCAAATAGATGGGGAAACAGTGGAAACTGGCTGACTTTAGTTTTTGGGCTCCAAAGTCACTGCCAATGGTGACTGCAGCCATGAAAGTAAAAGACACTTGCTCCTTGGAAGGAAAGTTATGACCAACCTACACAGCATATTAAAAAGCAGAGACATTGCCTTGCCAACAAAAGTCTGTCTAGTCAAGGCTATGATTTTTCCAGTAGTCATGTACGGATGTGAGAGTTGGACTATAAAGAAAGCTGAGTGCCAAAGAATTGATGCTTTTGAACTGTGGTGTTGGAGAAGACTCTTGACAGTCCCTTGGTCTGCAAAGAGATCCAGCCAGTCCATCCTAAAGGAGATCAGTCCCGAGTGTTCTTTGGATGGACTGATGTTGAAGCTGAAACTCCAATACTTTGGCCACCTGATGCGAAGAGCTGACTTATTTGAAAAGACCCTGATCCTGGGAAAGATTGAAGGCAGGAGGAGAAGGGGATGACAGAGGATGAGATGGTTGGATGGCATCACCAACTCAATGGATGTTAGTTTGGTTAAACTCTGGGAGTTGGTGATGGTCAGGGAGACCTGGTGTGCTGCGTCAGGTATGACTGAGCTACTGAACTGAACTGAACTGATAGAGTTTCTCCATCTTTGGGTGCAAAGAATATGATCAGTCTGATTTTGATATTGACCAGCTGGTTATGTCCCTTTTTAGATCATCTCTTGAGTTGTTGGAAGAGGGTGTTTGCTATACCCAGCATGTTCTCTTGATAGAACTCTGTTAGCCTTTGCTGTGCTTCACTTTGTACTCCAAGGTCAAACTTTCCTATTATTATCTCTATCTCATGATTTTTCATGTTTTCATTCCAATCCCCTATAATGAAAAGGACATTACTTTTTTGTGTCAGTTCTAGAAGATGTTGTGGACTTCCCTGGTGGCTAAGAACGGTAAAGACTCTGCCTGAATTGTTGGAGACCCTGGGAGAAATACTGGGAGAAAGGAATGGCTGCCCACTCCAGTATTCTTGCCTGGAGAATTCCACAGACAGAGGAGCCTTACAGGCCCCAGTCCGTGGGTTTGCAAAGAGACCGACACAACTGAGGGACTAACATTTTTCACTTTACTTTAGAAGGTGTTGCAGGTCTTCACAGAACTGGTTTGCCTCAGCTTCATTGGTATCAGTGGTTGTGCCATATATTTGGATTACTGTGATGTTGAATTATTTGTCTTGGCATTCTGTCATTCTTAGACTGCACCCAAGTACTGCATTTCAAAGTCTTTCGTTGACTGCGAGGGCTACTCCATTTCTTCTAAGGGATTCTTGTCCACAGTAGTAGATATGATGGTCATTTAAATTAAATTCACCCATTCCCATTCATTTTAGTTTGCCACTTCCTAAGATGTTGATGTTCACTCTTGCCATCTCCTGCTCAATCATGTTCAATTTACCTTGATTCATGGACCTAACATGCCAGGTTCCTATACAGTATTGTTCTTTACAGCATCACACTTTACTTTGACCACCAGACACATCCACAACTGAGTGTGTATTCCACTTTGGCCCAGCTGCTTCATTCTTTCTGGAGCTATTATTAATAGTAATTGCCCTTTGCTCTTTCCCAGTTACATATTGGACACCTTCCTAGCTAGGGGGCTCATCTTCTGGTGTCATATAATTTTACCTTTTCATACCACTCATGGGGTTTTCTTGGCAAGATTATTGGAGTGAGTCACCATTCCCTCCTACATAAAATAATCGCATTCAAGTTAAAGCCAAAGAATGTGAACAATTTGCAGGTTCAGTATTTATCTGCTTTGTTCATCATGCTCCATTGTGAGGATCAGTGTCACTCTAGATTCACCATACCTGTTTTTAATGATTTCTGTGGTGCCTGTCAAATGCTTTCATTTTTCAAGTAATTTTTGCTGAAAGAAATCACCTTAGAAATTAGCTGCTATTTTAGTAGTATCATCATTAGAATCAGGCCAAGCTTGTCGGTGTAAAGGAGCAAGCATATTCACCAATGAAGACTTCACTTCTACCATTTTCCCCACCTCTCAGAGATCACAGCTGCTGCAAATAGATTTCATGCTAGAGAGCTTCTTGTGAAAGAGGTCACTGGCCCTGTCTGCCTAGATTCTGGATTTCACTGACTTAAACCCATAATGCCTGCTTTTTCCAGAATTCCCTGCAGTAGACTTAATATTTGCTGACTCCTCTTTTCCTGACTTATATTTCCATTTCTGTTTTCCTCTCTCAGATGCTTTACCTGCAAAATATTCCAATCTTTTCCTGGTTAGTTCTGCCCTAGCATCCTCAGTGTAAAAATATAGCACTTGAGGAGAGATATGCATGATATCATCTGTGTGAATAGGCCTCCAACATACTGTGGAATAAATCACAGAGACTACTCTTATTTTCTTTCGGTTGAAAGTAATATTATCACTACATTTGTCTTTGTGAAGCTCATGTGTGGATTTTCAATTTTCCACACCAGAGCTTTATATAGAATTTTCTTTTTCTTTTTTTTTTCTTATAATCAAATGTTTTTTGTTTTTTTTTTTATTTTTTTTTTATTTTTTTCTCTAATTTTATTTTATTTTTAAACTTTACATAATTGTATTAGTTTTGCCAAATATCAAAATGAATCCGCCACAGGTATACATGTGCTCCCCATCCCGAACCCTCCTCCCTCCTCCCTCCCCATACCATCCCTCTGGGCCGTCCCAGTGCACCAGCCCCAAGCATCCAGCATCATGCATCGAACCTGGACTGGCAACTCGTTTCCTACATGATATTTTATATAGAATTTTCTAATCATAGGAGATTAGAGCCAGAAGTATCTTTACATTTTCATCTTTTGAACTGTATTTGTACAGTAAATCTTTTGTGAAACTATAGAAGACAAGGGACTTCCCTTGAAACTCAGTCAGTAAAGAATTTACCTGCAATGCTGGAGACCCAGGTTCGATTTCTGGTCGGGAAGATCCCCTGGAGAAGGAAATGGCAACCCACTCCAGTATTTTTGCCTAGGAAATCCCATGGACAGAGGAACCTGGCAGGCTACAGTCCTGAAGTTGCAAGAGTTGGACATGACTTAGCGACTAGATCACCACCACCAGAAGATGAGTAGAACTGTATTGGCTGAAGAGGGATAGGCAGGGATCTCCAAAGCCTGATTTTGACTCATCATTTTGGCTCTCATTCATACTCCGTTGGTTACTATCATGTCCAGTTTGAGTAAAATCAATACTTTCTCAGGATGTTTTACATTTGAAGAAAACTGAGGCCCAGTGACATGCAAATTAGTAATAAAACTTAGACTGAAAATAAAGTCTCTTAATATATCAGGAGATATATATGTCTAATATTAAGTCTATGAATGTTCATGTAAACAGATATTAACTTTTCTTTGTTGATCCCATTTACTTATTTAGTACATTGGAGTATAGCTGATTTACAATGTTGTGTTACTTTCTGCCATGCAACAAAGTGACTCAGTTATATGTATGTGTGTGTGTGTATATAGATAGATAGATTCTTTTTTATATTCTTTTCCACTATTGTTTATCCCAGGACAATGAATATAGTTCCCTGTGCTATATAGGACAACCTGATTTTCCATCCATCCTATATGTAATAAATTGCATCTACTAAACCCACACTCCCAGTCCATTCCTCTCCCAACACCCTCCTCCTTGGCAACCACAAGTTTGCTCTCTATGTATGTGTGTCTGTAACTTTTAAGTCAATGACATTATCCTTCTTCCTTGCTCTCAAGCAACAATACTTCTACCATAACACCAGAAAAAGCACTCATTTATTGTCAAGTTTCAATTATCTTGTTGTTGTTGTTCAGTCTCCCAGTCATGTCCAAATCTTTGCAACCCCGTGGACTGCCTCATGCCAGGCCTTCCTGTCCTTCACCATCTCCCAGAACTTGCCCAAGTTCATGTTCATTGCATCAATGATGTCATCCAGCCATCTCATCCTCTGATGCCCTCTTCTCCTTCTCTCAATCTTTCCCAGCATTAGGGACTTTTCCATTAAGTTTTCTGTGCACATCAGACTGAAGCTTCAGCTTCAGCATCAGTTCTTCCATTGAATATTCAGGGTTGATCTCCCTTAAGATTGACTGGTTTAATCTTGCTGTCCAAGGGACTTTCAGGAGTCTTCAGTTCAAAGGCATCAATTCTTTGGAGTTCTGCCTGCTTTATGGTCCAGGGCTCACAACCGTATACTACCAATGGGAAGACCATAGCCTTGACTTTACAGACCTTTGTCAGCAGAGTAATGTTTCTACATTTCAGCACACTGTCTGGGTTTGTCATCACTTTCCTGCCAAGAAGCAATTGTCTTCTGATTTCATGGCTGCAGTCACCATCTGCAGTGATTTTAGAGTGCGAGAAGAGGAAATCTATCACTGCTTCCATCCTTGCCCTTTCTATTTGCCATGCAGTAATGGGGCTGAATGCCATAATCTTGGTTTTTTTAATATTTAATCTTATGCTATGGGCTTCCCTGGTGGCTCAGATGGTAAAGAATCTGCCTGCAGTGTGGGAGACCCAGGTTTGATCCCTTGGTCAGGAAGATCCCCTGGAGGAAGAAATGGCAACCCACTCCAGTAGCCTTGCCTGGAAAATTCCATGGATTAGGAGCCTGGGGTCCATGGGGTCGCAAAGAGTCAGACAAGACTGAGTGATTTAACTAACTAACTAATCTTAAGCAGGCCCTTTCAGTCTCCTCCTTCACCCTCATCAAGAGGTTCTTTACTTTCTCTTTGCTCTCTGCCATTAGAGTGGTATCATCCACACACATGCAAGGTTGTTGATGTTTCTCCTGCCTATCTTGATTACATCTTGTAACTCACCCAGTCTGTCATTTCTCACAAACAAACAGGGTGACAGCAGGCAGCACTGTCGTACTTCTTTCTCAATCTTGAACAAATCAGTTGTTCCACACAGGGTTCTAACTGTTGCTTCTACAGGTCTCTCAGGAGACAGGTAAGATGGTCTGGTATTCCTATCTCTCTAAGAGCTTTCTGCAGTTTGTCAGGATGCACAGAGTCAATGGCCTTAATGTAGTCAATGAAACAGTGGTAGATGTTTTTTTCTGAAATTCCCTTGCTTTCTCTATAATCCAGCGAATGTTGGCAATTTGATCTTAGTTTGTCTTCCTTTACCACAGGACTAGAAAAGTCAATCCTCATCTCAATTCCCAAAAAGAGTAGTATCAAAGAATGTGTTAACCATCAGACAGTCACACTCATCTCCATGCTAGTAAGGTCATGCTTAAAATCTTGCAAGCTAGGCTTCAGCATTATGCAAACCAAGAACTTCCAGATGTCCAAGCTGGCTTCAGTTATCAAATAGAATTCAATTAAAAATTATCAGTTTCAATTATCTAAAGAATATCATATATCAATAAAACTTCAGATAGTACTATTATATTATTAGTATATTACATACTTAGTTTATTATATTATTTAATTTGTCCTGACAAATGTACATTAATTTACATATATTCAGTGCTCTACACTTAAAACTTTTACATTATTGACTTTTCCTCTTCTCATAAAAATTTATTTTATGCCTTACTTTAATGATTTTTAAAAAGAATCTCAATCATGTATTTTGTGAGAAGCAGCACTTAGACAAAAACTCAGAAATGATACAATCCGTCTCAACGCTCTTGCTGTGCTGTGTGTGCTTAGTCACTCAGTCATGTTCAACTCTTTGCGACCCCAAGGACTATAGCCCACCAAGCTCCAATACACCATCAAAAGCCACTCTCTTTTTCTTGATGTGTGCAAGTATGCACTCTTACACAGAACAGTGGAATCTCCTCAAAACTTTTCTTTCATCCCACTAATCGCAAGGATATTTCAAGAATAAAGTTTCAGTTACACAAGATGAGAAAATTCCAGATATCTGCTGTGCAACATTGTGCCTATAGCTGACAAGACTGTATTGTGCACATAAAAATTTATTCAGAATTTTTTTAATTTGTCAATTTCATGTGCATTCTTATCAAAATGAAAAAAAAAGATTATGGAATCAGAAGAAGTATATGTAATCCTTCTTTATAAGCTTGTCATTCTTACCAAATTTCAGTAAGCAAAGATACATATACTATAAAGGGAAATTGTTTGTCTTGTCTTTTTTATATCAATATAACATAATAAAAGCTTTGCTGTAAATGTCATTGTCATATATGATTTTAGAGGTAACCTCCCCTGCAGCTGACAAAATGAGCCAGACATGGAGTGACTAGGGTGATTTACACGTTAGAGCTTATTAGGCAGTAGATTGTTATAGGAGTTCAAAGAATGAAATCTATTTCATTTATGATGTAGAACTTTTTATAATGTTGTCTATATTCATTTTTATTTTAAATGGGTAATTAAATATTATTCAGTTGATATACATAGCTGTAAACAATAGGGGAAATTTAAGTTTTTGAATTAAATTAGAGCAAAGATGATTATAGGAAAGATGATATGACTTAGAAAATGTAGGTTGGGAGATAAGGCAGTTGATATGTATAACCATTCTTTCAGTTCAGTTCAGTTCAGTAGGCTAAACTAAATTCAGATGGGTCAGCTTTTCTCCAAGTAAGCATAAAATGGTTTCCAGAATTCTGGAAAGATCTAATGACCTTCATATTGTCTCTCTGATATCTGACCCACAACATTCACACTTCAAATACTTTATAAAATGTAAATGCCCTTCAGAGAGTCCTCTAAGCTGTGATCAGTCAGGTAGTACTTAGTGTGTGTGAAGAGATACTGCAACAGACTTTAAAGAGTAGGAAGTAGAGAAACAGATTTCACAAGGGGAAATAAGGGAATATGGACAACATCCACATTCATGACATATTCTAAATCCTATCTAAAATTTATCCTGATCCGTACAGTAGAATTCCTTCCTCTTAGCTTAATAAACTTGTAATTAACATAGCTATCTAGAAGATATATATAATGTATATGTGTAAAATCTATCAGGTGTAATCATTTCACAGACACACACACTTTGATTTCATGTACAGTATTAAATTTATACTCTAGTTTATCAAGCACCTCATCTATTCACTTTCTGTCCTTAAAAATATCTCTGACTTATTTTCCTTACACTAATGTGACTTATGATTAGTGCTGATATAATGTGGCTTTACTTTTACAAAAAATAAGTTTCTTCCCAAATTCATTTTCCATTTTGATAAGAAATTGATATATGGTCTTATGAGGCAAAAAATGTCTTTCTGCACCAGAATTGTGAGACCAAAGTAATTAGCAAAGTGTGAGATTAAAACTATACACTTTTCTATTGGGTCTTTGATGCTTGCCCCCTCAAATTTTAAGAATTCTTTATAAATTACAGATATTACCACTCCATAGTATATGTCTTGAATATTCTCCATTATCTTTTGCTTTATGCTGTTTTTGTCATGTAAATGCTTTCTTGTTTGTTTGATTTCTTTTAATAAAGAAAAACTAACTTTATCTACCTTTTTGAAGAATGAAAGAAAAAGATCTCTAAATAATATTCAACTGAGGAAAAAAATTGAAGGATGTAATATATGAAGTCTGGGGAAAAGTCATTCAACTCTAAATGAAAGAATATATAATTTTGTCTGAACATTTATTCTTATCTCCTTTGGCAATGTGTCTAATTAAGACATGTTTTTCAAAAGTAAAATGAAAATGTTTTTTAGTATTTATGAAGACAAAATAAATCTATAAGATATATGATATCTATGATATAGATTATTTGTTTAGATGTTTTTCTTATTTTTGTCCACTTGATCTGTCTTCTACTGAGAGAGCTGATTAAATTTCCAAATATAGTGACTTGCTTTGTAGTCTCCTTGAAATGCTTGTTGTTTTAATTTCATGAAGGTCATTGTTGTGTTATTTGATGCACAAATATTTCTAAGTATTCCTATATCTCCACAGCAGGTTGTAGATTTGAGCATCAAACCATATAGTTCTTTGACATCATTAATGCTTGTTGTCTTATTAGGACCACTATTGCTGCTGCTTGTAGTTCCTATTTGTCTAATACTTTTGTCTATCCTTTATATTTAGCCTTTCTGAATTCTTTATTTTACATCTGTAAAATATATAGCATACCTTTAATATACAACATATAGATGAGTTTTATCCACTGCGGCAAACTGAAACTCAAATTTTACTAATAATTTATTTTCTTCAAATTTGTTTTGTTGTGACTCTATTAAAATATTTTATAATTATGTGCAGTTTGTTAGATATGCTATGTTTCTTGATATTTTTGCTCTTTAAAAAGGTTTATATTTTTGTTCTAGTGATGATATTTGTATTTATTCCTTTTAATGCACTTTCACTCCCTGTTTTCCTATGTCTCTTTTTACTGTCTGATTTACCAGTTGTTTGGCTGTCCTTTATATATACATATTTGCTGTATATAAAAAAAAAAGCACCTTTTTCTTCTATATTCATTTTTATTTTAAAAAGGATGTTTTTTTCCTTTCTATTCTTTCTCTTCCAGTGTTTTAATTGCGTTATTTCTACTTTGTCACAATGTATAGTATTCATACATTAATATTCCACCACCACCATTTTGTCTTATAGGTGCATTCATATATTTTTAAATGTCCACCATCAGTCCTCCTGCTGAAGTTTTCTCTATCATCATTTGGCTAATTGAAGCCATCAGGTAGTATAGAGGTTGATAGACTACACCCTGTGGTCCAAATACAGCCCACCATGTACTTTTATGAATAAAGTTATACTGGAACACAGTCATTCCCACTTGTTTACACATTTTCTATATCTGCTTTCACACTAAAATGGAAAATTTGAGGAGCTGCAACAAAGAGCATATGACTGACAAAGTGAAAATTATTTCTTGCCTGGACATTAACAAAAAGTTTTGCCTACCTCTGATCTAGTATATTTCTCAGAAAAGCAAATAGGTTCTGAAATCTCTAAGTTTTTGTGTGTTGAAAGGAAGCTCATTTAACATAGGCTTGGTAATTTAATTGGAGCTTAGGCTGACTGGGCATAAATTTGTTGGTTTACATTTTCATTTAATTTTTATTTTTTTCCTATGCTACTCCCTTTCTCCCTTGCTTTGATGGTGGCCTTAAAAATGCTGGTGCACTGGGACGACCCAGAGGGATGGTATGGGGAGGGAGGAGGGAGGAGGGTTCAGGATGAGGAACACATGTATACCTGTGGCAGATTCATTTTGATATTTGGCAAAACTAATACAATATTGTAAAGTTTAAAAATAAAATAAAATTTTAAAAAATGCTGGTGCTAACATAATTATTGTGCCTTTGTACATTATTTTATCTTTTCATGGAGTCCTTGAAGGACTCCATCTTTATCTGTTAAATCTAGAGGTTTTCTCAGGTTATGGTTCAGAGTTAATAGCTCTATTAACTATCCAGTGTTACTGGATATTGGTTTTACATATTCACTGTTACATTATTTTTTTTCATTTAATTCAAATTTTAAAAAGTGATCATTCCTTCTTTTCTTGTCTATTTCCACTAAATCTTCTATCGTTTAATTCATCTGGTTGTTTTCATGTGTATTTTCAATCCCCATATTTAGGCTTTTATTTGAATTAATTATCTCTTAGATATCATATAATTTATTTTTCATATGTGAGGTAATTTTCTTTTTTTCTATCACTTCTTAGAATTCTGAGTTAAATCAACTTTTATTTTGACTTCTCTCTATTTTTGTTCATTCTACTTTTTTGTTTTTGAAAAATGTAATTCAAAGTGACTTTCTGTATCCTCATGTGAATAATTCTGTTCTACAACATAGTTGATTTTCTTGTGGACAGGGGAAGGATTTGAGGTGTGAAGTTGTGTTTCCTTGTTTTCTGAAATAGTTATGGACTTTATTTTCTCTTTAATAATTTTGTGATACTGATTTGCTTTATAAGATTCCTAGTTTCATAGCACCCTTTCTGTCAGTTTAGCACAGTCTAAGCACTTTAGTGATAATGCTTAGTGTCTGGGGGAATTGCCCACAGTCAGAGAAGGGTTCCCTGGTGGCTCGGACAGTAAAGAATCCACCTACAATGCAGGAGAACTGGATTCAATCCCTGGATTGGGAAGATCCCCTGGAAGAGGGCATGGCAACCCACTCCGCTATTCTTGCCTGGAGAATCACCATGGACAGAGAAGCCTGGCGGACTACACTCCTTGGGGTCACAAAGTCAGATGCAACAGAGTGACTAAGCACAGCACAGCACACAGAAGGGTGGCCTCTGATTTTGTGATTTACTTTTGTCTTGAAGGACCCTAAAGTTTCCATTTTTTCTTGTTTTCCCATGTCAAAGAGGGGTAATTCCTTTAATTAAAAAAAAAAAAAAATCTCTCAGGGCTATATGTTTGGAAGACAGTACTTTTAAAATATTCCTGTCCACCTTTTGCTAGCAAACCTCTTCTATTTTTTCACAGCAGTTTTCTGTGCCTATTCATGTAAGTTAGTTTACAAAAAAAAAAATTCTGTCAGTATGGACAAAATCATTAAGGTGCAATATAATACATGAAAGATAGTTTTTTTAACTGATGGAATAATGTTAAATACTTAAATCGATTCTCATGTAATATAAATACAAATTCTTTCCAGTTAGTGGGATTGACTGAACTCATTTTTGCCTCTTCCGTGGTGTTAGTCATGCCGCCTGTCTTCTTGTGTGTTTGCTTTAATAATATGACATGCTACTGATTCTAGCAGGCCAGTTGTTTTTTAAAATATGTTCCTAACATATTGTTTTCCTCTTTTTATAGCAAGCCCACTAACTTGTGTCTTTGGTAGTTAAGATGCTTTGTTTTAATATGGTTTTGATTCAACAATTAAAATGATAATTCTATCTAAAACTGTTGTTTCTTTGGAAATATTTCATTTTGATTTGAAAAATTCCTTGATGAGATGCTAAAGTGTGCTATCAAAAAATAAAATCTTACTGAAATAAATATAATTAGGATAATAATTTGCAAAATACAATTTTCAGATAAGCCATTTAGAAAAGAACAATGCATGACAGTTACACATAATTTCAAACATTTTCTCTGTTTCAAGTGATTCTATTTTTGTACATTTTATACACTTGTAACATTAAAAAACTGAAAAGGTCTAGTCATAATTTCTTCAGAATGTAGTCACTTTTCATTAACTATGTCTGATTTAAGTACAAGATATACTACTTTAAAGTAATAAAAATGCATTTATGTTTATTTTACAATAAAACAAATCAAGTTTATCAACACAGCTACCTTAATGGTGCCCATTAAATAAAACTTAAATTTATTAATTAAGGGAAATGCCCAGGTTGCTCAGTTGTAAAGAACCCATCTCCCAATGCAAGAGAGGCAAGAGACACAGGTTCAGTCTGTGGGTGGGGAAGATCCCCTGGAGAAGGAAATGGCAACCCACTCCAATGTTCTTGCCTGGAAAGTCCCTTGCCTGGAAAATTCTAGCCTGGCGGGCTAGAGTCCATGGAGTCACCAAGAGTCGGACACTATTCAGCATGCACCCACAATGATGAAACAAGTATTCTAAATGCTGCATAATTTTATATGTCAAAGAGTATTTAAATCACCCCTACTGTAAAACTAGCATTAGCTCCATATGTCACACATATGTCCAAACAAGATTCACAGTATACCAGATATGATGCTTTTATAACGGTATTAGAATATCCTGAAAAATACAAACCTAACTACTAGGAAGGAAACTTTTCAACTTTGGGAAGTAATTAAACTTTATTTAATTTTTATGCAGATATTGTTAATATATTAAAGCAATTTTAGAATTACCATTTGTACAGTTCATCATTTTTGTATCCTCTGATTATCCACGTAGAACTCTTGATTATTCAAAAATAGTTCTGCATACTAAAGGACTGCCCAAAGTTGCCTTTTATTCACCTCAACTTACCACACACTTTTTTCTTTTGTCCTATCTCCATCCCCCTCACTTTTTCATATTTCTTTCTCAATCAATTTTTCTTCAGATACAAAAACTTGTTTATCCCTCTTCTCCATATTTTATAACTATATTTCATTTAAAAGTCATCTTTGTGTCTTTTGTCAATTGAATAATGTTAGACGAGGTCAGAATAGAGAGGAGACCTAGAAGAATGAGTAAGGTAGTAGAGTATTATTTCCTGAAAATCTATAAAATTCCTTATGTAATAAATTATAATTATAAAGCACCATATATAAATAACTTTTATTTTTTATATTTTTTAAATTTATTTTTTAATATAAATGTATTTATTTTAATTGGAGGTTAATTACTTTACAATATTGTATTGGTTTTGCCATACATTGACATGAATCTGCCACGGGTATACACGTGTTCCCCATCCTGAACCCCCCTCACTCCTCCCTACTTGTACCATCCCTCTGGGTCATCCCAGTGCACCAGCCCCAAGCATCCTGTATCCAGCATCAAACCTGGACTGGCAATTCATTTCACATATGATAATATACATGTTTCAATGCAATTCTTCCAAATCATCCCACTCTCGCCTTACCCACAGAGTCCAAAAACTGTTCTATACATCTGTGTCTCTTTTGATCTCCTTTGCTGCCTTGTATACAGAGTTATTGTTACCATCTTTCTAAATTCCATATATATGTGTTAGCCATGAAATTAAAAGATGCTTACTCCTTGGAAGGAAAGTTATGACAAACCTAGATAGCATATTCAAAAGCAGAGACATTACTTTGCCAACAAAGATTCGTCTAGTCAAGGCTATGGTTTTTCCTGTGGTCATGTATGGATGTGAGAGTTGGACTGTGAAGAAGGCTGAGGGCCGAAGAATTGATGCTTTTGAACTGTGGTGTTGGAGAAGACTCTTGAGAGTCCCTTGGACTGCAAGGAGTTCCAACCAGTCCATTCTGAAGGAGATCAGCCCCGGGATTTCTTTGGAAGGAATGATGCTAAAGCTGAAACTCCAGTATTTTGGCCACCTCACGGGAAGAGTTGACTCATTGGAAAAGACCCTGATGCTGGGAGGGATTAGGGACAGGAGGAGAAGGGGACGACAGAGGATGAGATGGCTGGATGGCATCAGTGACTCGATGGATGTGAGTCTCAGTGAACTCCGGGAGTTGGTGATGGACAGGGAGGCCTGGTGTGCTGCGATTCATGGGGTCGCAAAGAGTCGGACACTACTGAGTGACTGATCTGATCTGATCTGATACTGTATTGATGTTTTCTTTCTGGCTTACTTCACTCTGTATCATAGGCTCCAGTTTCATCCACCTCATTAGAACTGATTCAAATGTATTCTTTTTAATGGCTGAGTAATACTCCGTTGTGTATATGTACCACAGCTTTCTTATCCATTTGTCTGCTGATGGACATCTAGGTTGCTTCCATGTCCTGGCTATCAGAAACAGTGCTACGATGAACACTGGGATACACGTCTCTTTCAATTCTGGTTTCCTTGCTCAGCAGTGGGATTCTTTGTCGTATAGCAGTTCTATTTCCAGTTTTTTAAGGAATCTCCACACTGATCTCCATAGTGGCTGTACTAGTTTGCATTCCCACCAACAGTGTAAGAGGGTTCCCTTTTCTCCACACCCTCTCCAGCATTTATGGCTTGTAGACTTTTGGATAGCAGCCATTCTGACTGGTATGAAATGGTACCTCATTGTGGTTTTGATTTGCATTTCTTTGATAATGAGTGATGTTGAGCATCTTTTCATGTGTTTTTTAGCCATCTGTATTTCTTCTTTGGAGAAATGCCTGTTTAGTTCTTTGATCCATTTTTTAATTGGGTCGTTTATTTTTCTGGAATTGAGCTGCAGGAGTTGCTTGCATATTTTTGAGGTTAATTCTTTGTCAGTTGCTTCATTTGCTATTATTTTCTCCCATTCTGAAGGCTGTCTTTTCACCTTGCTTACAGTTTCCTTTGTTGTGCAGAAGCTTTTAATTTTAATTAAGTCCCATTTGTTTATTTTTGCTCTTATTTCCAATATTCTGGGAGGTGGGTCATAGAGGATCCTGCTGTGATATATGTCAGAAACACAGAGCTAGAACAAATAACTTCACAATTTCTATGGAAATACAAAAATCCTCGAATAGCCAAAGCAATCTTGAGGAACAAGAACGGAACTGGAGGAATCAACCTGCCTGACTTCAGGCTCTACTACAAAGCCACAGTCATCAAGATAGTATGTTATTGGCACAAAGACAGAAATATAGATCAATGGAACAAAATAGAAAGCCCAGAGATAAATTTACACACCTGTGGACACCTTAATCTTTGACACCTTGTCTTATACAATGGAGAAAAGACAATCTCTTTAACAAGTGGTGCTGGGAAAACTGGTCAGCCACTTGTAAAAGGGGAGCCTGGTGGGCTGCCGTCTGGGGTCGCACAGAGTTGGACACGACTGAAGTGACTTAGCAGCAGCAGCAGAACACTTTCTAAAACCATACACAAAAATAAACTCAAAATGGATTAAAGATCTACATGTAAGACCAGAAACTATCAAACTCCTAGAGGAGAACATAGAAATAACTTTAAAATAAGGATATATCTGAAGTTTTTCTTTTTTTCTAAATTTTAAGGTATAGGGTCAAAAGGCAGAACAAAATGTGCTTTGCATGAGATCTATGTTAAATTTGATGATTCTAAACTAAAGACCTATATATGGAAAACTATAAAACACTGGTGAAAGAAAACAAAGAGAATACTAATAGATGGAGAAATATACCATGTTCATGGATTGGAAGAATCAATTTAGTGAAAATGAGTATACTACCCAAAGCAATTTATAGATTCAATGCAATCCCTATCAAGCTACCAATGGTATTCTTCACAGAGCTAGAACAAATAATTTCACAATTTGTATGGAAATATAAAAAACCTCGAATAGCCAAAGCGATCTTGAGAAAGAAGAATGGAACTGGAGGAATCAACCTACCTGACTTCAGGCTCTACTACAAAGCCACAGTTATCAAGACAGTATGGTACTGGCACAAAGACAGAAACATAGATCAATGGAACAAAATAGAAAGCCCAGAGATAAATCCACGCGCATATGGACACCTTATCTTTGACAAAGGAGGCAAGAATAAATAATGGATTAAAGACAATCTCTTTAACAAGTGGTGCTGGGAAAACTGGTCAACCACTTGTAAAAGAATGAAACTAGAACACTTTCTAACACCATACACAAAAATAAACTCAAAATGGATTAAAGATCTAAACGTAAGACCAGAAACTATAAAACTCCTAGAGGAGAACATAGGCAAAACACTCTCCAACAATACATCACAGCAGAATCCTCTACGACCCACCTCCCAAAATACTGGAAATAAAAGCAAAAATAAACAAATGGGACCTAATTAACCTTAAAAGCTTCTGCACAACAAAGGAAACTATTAGCAAGGTGAAAAGACAGGCTTCAGAATGGGAGAAAATAATAGCAAATGAAGCAACTGACAAACAACTAATCTCGAAAATATACAAGCAACTTCTACAGCTCAACTCCAGAAAAATAAATGACCCAATCAAAAAATGGGCCAAAGAACTAAATAGACATTTCTCCAAAGAAGACATACAGATGGCTACATGAAAAGATGCTCAACATCACTCATTATCAGAGAAATGCAAATCAAAACCACTATGAGGTACCATTTCACGCCAGTCAGAATGGCTGAGATCCAAAAGTCTACAAGCGATAAATGCTGGAGAGGGTGTGGAGAAAAGGGAACCCTCTTACACTGTTGGTGGGAATGCAAACTAGTACAGCCACTATGGAGAACAGTGTGGAGATTCCTTAAAAAACTGGAAATAGAACTGCCTTATGATCCAGCAATCCCACTGCTGGGCATACACACTGAAGAAACCGGAAAGGAATGAGCCACGTGTACCCCAATGTTCATTGCAGCACTGTTTATAATAGCCAGGACATGGAAGCAACCTAGATGTCCATCAGCAGATGAATGAATAAGAAAGCTGTGGTACATATACACAATGGAGTATTACTCAGCCATTAAAAAGAATACATTTGAATCAGTTCTAATGAGGTGGATGAAACTGGAGCCTATGATACAGAGTGAAGTAAGCCAGAAAGAAAAACACCAATACAGTATACTAACGCATATATATGGAATTTAGAAAGATGGTAACAATAACCCTGTGTACGAGACTGCAAAAGAGACACTGATGTATAGAACAGTCTTATGGACTCTATGGGAGAGGGAGAGGGTGGAAAGATTTGGGAGAATGGCATCGAAACATGTATGATATCATGTATGAAACGAGTTGCCAGTCCAGGTTTGATGCACGATACTGGATGCTTGGGGCTGGTGCACTGGGACGACCCAGAGGGATGGTATGGGGAGGGAGGAGGGTTCAGGATGGGAAACACATGTATACCTGTGGTGGATTCATTTCGATATTTGGCAAAACTAATACAATATTGTAAAGTTTAAAAATAAAATTAAATTAAAAAAAATAAATAATTAAGCAGGGTGACAATAAAAAAAAAATAAACCTAGAGAAAAAAATAAAAGCAGAAATACCTTTCACTTCAAAGTAAGTTTTTCATCTAGATGAGTTGAATTTATATCAAGAAAACCACTAGGAATCATTTGTAACTAGATTATTATACTAGTTGTTAATGTGATGAATCTTGAGTTAGCTATGAGGACAATCAATGTAGAAAAGTAATTTTTTCCTTATCTATCACCATTCAATAAATCAGTATTAATAGACTCGAAGATAAGTTACAATTTTAGGCTGCTAAATAAAGCTTGTAAATTGTTGTACTCTAGCTTATTATGATTGAATATGTATTTATATGGGCTTTCATTGTGGCTTAGTGGTAATGAATCTGTCTGCCAATGTTGGAGATGTGGGTTTGATCCCTGGGTCAGGAAGATCCTCTGGAGAATGAAATGGCAACCCATTCCAGTGTTCTTGCCTGGAAAATTCCATGGACAGAGAATCCTAGAGGGCTATGGTCCATGGGGTCACAAATAATTGGACATGACTTAGAGACTGAACTACAAAATACATTTATATAGTTGAGGTGTTTATTTTATTGTTGTTGTTTAGTCACTAAGTCATGTCCAATTCTTTGCAATCCCATTGACTGTAGCCCTGTCCATGGGAATTCCCAGGCAAGAATACTGTAGTGGCTTGCCATTTCCTTCTCTAGAGGATCATTCCAACCCAGAGATTGAACCTATCTCTCCTGCTTTGGCAGGCAGATCCTTTACTTCTAAAGTATCAGGAAGACCTTATTTTGTCATTATTCTCACTTTAATGCATATGTTCATACACCATTGATGAAATGATCTTTTGAACATCATACATAAAAAGGAAAACAAAACCTCCAATATGTCAGCCATTTGCCAACTGACTACTTCTCTGATTTTAATATTTCTTTCACTTTCCAATTGAGCTTTGATCAACAGACAAAAGATTAAAAGTTGAGATACAATCAGTACATGCCCTGTCCCATGATAAGAGAGAGAATTATTTGGTAGGATGCTTTTGTTCTAGCAACATATATCCAATTTTATCTTCTGTCACTATGATATATCAGTCCTTTGTTTTCTAAAATTGCATCCTTAAAACTTTGGATATATACTGCATGGTGACTGTCGTTAACGCTCCCATCTTGCATATTTGAAAGCTGCTGAAAGAGATCTTCAAGTTCTCATCTCAAGAAAAAAAAATGTAACTATGTATGGTGACAGATATTAACTAGATGTTTTGAGATAACCACCCTGCTATATATTTTATTATATATATATATATATATATATATATATGCACAATATATAGGATAATTATGTTATATACCTGAAACTAGTATAATTTTACCTCAAAAAAAGATAGAAGATTTTTGAGTGAGGAAATCTAATTACCCTAAAAGTAAAATTTCACTTACCCATGAAAAAAAGAATAGTAGTTACACTACTGTAAAAATTTGTCATAATTTATAGTTTAAAATATACATAATACTAATCTACATGAAAATGTTGTAAAGTTAAAAGAGGTAAGTGAATTTTAAAGTATTCCAAGTTTCTACTCTATTGTGCAACTAATAAAATAAATATTTTCATTGACTACAATGTTCAGGAATGCATATTGTATGTTTGGAGGTAATGGCTCTCAATAAAGGCAAATTTTGCCCCCTAATATATATTTGACAGTATCTTATATACTTTTTGAATGTCTCAAGTGGGGAAATGGTGCAACAGACAGTGAGCAGAATAAAGAGATGCTACTAAATATTGTATAAAATGAAAGAGAGTCTCTAAAAGAAAAGAATTATTCAGACCAAAATATCAAGTGACATGACCACTCTAGAGTGACCACTAAATTATATAAAGAGATGAAAAAAATAACAAACTGCTATAAAAATATGACAACAAAATAAATGATAATTTAAAAACAGAGCAAAAGAGAAACAGGATACAGATGAGTTAAAAAGAAAGCAAACAGGATGGTGACTGACAGATAAAGACACAACTATATCAGGAATTAAAACATATGTAGGCTGACTACTCCAAATAAAAGACTAGGATTTAAAATTGGGAAACCAAACATATACAAGACACACTTAAAATATAAAAACTGAGAAAGGATTAATATGAGTGGATGAAAGAAGACTTATAATGCAAATACTAATCAAATGAGTATCTTTTTTAGTTATACAAAAGTAAACTGAATTTTAAGGCAAGAAGCATTAATAGAGAAAAATATGGACATTTTAGTCTGAGATAGTAAATCTAACAGAAAGATATTACAATTTTAAATCTATATGCTCATAATTAAAAGCTTTAAATGATATGAATCATAATTTGGTGGGGATCAAAGGAAAAATAAAAGAATCTACAATCACAATATAGATATTAGTGCCTTTCTCTCAATAGAACCAAAAAATTTTATTTTTTCAGTTTGCAAAAGATCTGACTGACACACTGGTAAACTTGGTCTATTTGACAAATATAGGGAATTGAATTCAATGATTAAATAATTCAAATTATTTTCAAATGCACATAGATTGTTTACCAAAGTCAAGAGCATGCAATAAATATTGCACATAATAATAATAGCCTCAAAGAATATCAAATGTTTAAAATCATTCAAAAGTTATTTTATGACCAGGAAGTAATTAAACTACACCTAGATAATACAATTCCTATTACATAGACAATAAAAAAAATGCACTCTTATATAACAAAGAAACAAAGAATTTACAAGGGAAATTATTTTATACATGTTAAAATACAACTTTGTAATTATACTAGTGTTCTGTTCTTTGAGCTGGGTTGTTACTATATGGGATTTTAAATTTGTGCAAAGTGCAAATTCATTATGAATTATATTTATAATCTGTGGAGTATATATATATATAAATATATATATACACATATATATACATACATATACATGTATGTGAACGTCACTCAGTCATGTCTGACTCTGTGATCCCATGGACTATGCAATCCATGGAATTCTCCAGGCCAAAATACTGAAGTGGATAACCATTCCCTTCACCAGGGTATCTTCCCAACACAGAGTTCAAACCCAGGTCTCATGCATTGCAGGCAGATTCCTTACCAGCTGAACCACCAGGGAAGCCTAAGAATACTGGAATAGGTAGCCTATCCCATCTCCAGCTTATCGTCCTGAGCCAGGAATCCAACCAGGGTCTCCTGAATTGCAGGCAAATTCTTTACCAGCTGAGCTACTGGGGAAGCCCTATATGCATGAATCAGTTCAGTTGCGCAGTCATATCTGACTCTGCAGCCCCATGGACTGCAGCATGCCAGGCCTCCCTGTCCATCACCAACTCCCAGAGCTTGCTCAAACTCACATCCATCAAGTCAGTGATGCTATCCAAGCATCCCATCCTCTGTCGTCCCCTTCTCCTCCTGCCTTCAACTCTTCCCAGCATCAGGGTCTTTTCCAATGAGTCAGTTCTTCACATAAGGTGGGCAAAGTATTGCAGTTTCAACTTCAGCATCAGCCATTCCAATGAATACTCAGGACTGAGTTCTTCTAGGATTTACTGGTTCAATCTCCTTGCAGTCCAAGGGACCCTCAAAGCATCAATTCTTTGGTGCTCAACTTTCTTTATGGTCCAACTCGCACATCCATGCATGACTATTGGAAAACCCAGAGCTTTGACGAGAGGGACTTCTGTTGGCAAAGTAATGTCTCTGGTTTTTAATATGCTGCCTACGTTGGTCATAGCTTTTCTTCCAAGGAGCAAGCATCTTTTAATTTCGTGGCTGCAATCACCATCTGCAGTGATTTTGAAGCCCAAGAAAATACAGTCTGTCACTGTTTCCATTGCTTCTCCCTCTATTTGCTATGTAGTAATGGGACCAGATGCCAGGATCTTAGTCTCTCCCCTCAGGAAGCTTCCATAAGGTCTTATCCTTATTCATCACAGGGTAGACAGAATGAAAACCACAATCACAGAAAACTAACCAAACTGATCACGTGGACCATAGCCTTGTATAACTCAATGAAAATATGAGCCGTACCATGTTGGGCCACCCAAGATGGACGGGTCATGGTGGAGAGTTCTGGCAAAACATGGTCCACTGGAGAAGGGAATGTCAAACCACTTCAGTATTCTTGCCTTGAGAAACTCATGAACGTTTGAAAGGGCAAAAAAAGATGTATGCATGTATAGTGATATATATATATATATATATATATATATATATATATATATGAAATATTTGAAAAATGAGTTTTAAACTAATAAGGGTAGTCAAATGTCAATTGCTTTCTTCAATTTATGAACATAATTTAACATCAAATCTTACAAATTACTGAGGAAAACCATAGTCTAAAGCTAACCTGATATTATTTTACTTAGACCATTTTCATTTAATGTAATGATATTTGAGTTTTAGATACTATCCCACTCTGTTTTTGCTAGTTTGTTTTTCTCACTGTTTATGGTTATCTCTTTCCTATTACCTTCTTCTGAAATATTGAATTTATTATTATTATACTTTACTATTCACTTAGTGGCTAAACTAAAATATAGAATAAGTGCATGTGCCTGTATCCCTCACTTATTGCAACCCAATGTAACAATGCTTTTACTGTCTGGCAGATAATGCTTGGATCTTCGTGCAATTTATCTCCATATATTAACTGACTGTTACACTATTGTTGTTGGCCATATTTGTTCTACATTTACTTTATGCTCTAGATGACATTATTTTTACTGTTTTTAAATTCAATATTGATTTTATATCCTTATATTTCTACTCTTACATAGCTTTTTATTTCTTGCATTTCTCTGATTCCACCTTGGATCACTTTCTGATGCTTCTAAGAAATCACTATCATAGTTTTAATGCAGCAGAAAGTTGGCAGTGAATTTGCATTATCCTTTGTCTAGAAGTACCTGTAATTTACATTTGTGTGCTTCTAGCTCTAAGGTAATATGTAGGTATAATGCATATTAAAATGCTCACATTTACATTATACAATTTAACAAAATTGTTGATACATATATATATATCATGGGTTCGCAAAGAGTTGGACACGACTGAGCGACTGAACTGAACTGATATATATATATATATATATATATATATATATATATATATATACACATACACATCCTCCCATGAACTGAACTGATATATATATATATATATATATATATATATACACATACACATCCTCCCATGAAGTCATAATCACTGTGAGGATAACAATGATTTACATCAACTTCAGAGTTACTTTGTGAACAGTTGTAAGCCGTGTCTTCCTGCTTTCCCTTCAGTGTCAGGGAGCCAATAACACTTTATTTTTGTCACTATAAATTGCTTTGCTTTGTCTTGTTTTTCAGTCACTTAAAGTTGTGTCCAGCTCTTTGCAACCCCAAGGACTGCAGCATGCCAAGCTTCCATCTCCTGCACTATCTCCCAGAGCTGACTCAAATTCATGTCCATCGAGTCGGTGATGCCACCCAACTACCTCATTCTCTGTCACCCTTTTCTCCCCCTGCCCTTAATCTTTTCCAGCATCAGGGTCTTTGCCAGTGAGTTGGCTGTTTGCATCAGGTGGCCAAAGTATTGGAGCTTCAGCTTCAGCAGCAGTCCTTCCAGTGAATATTCAATGATATCCTTTAGGATTGCCTGATTTCATCTCCTGGCTGCCCAAGGGACTCTCAAGACTCTTCTCCAGCACCAGTTTGAAAGCATCAATTAAGTACTCAGCCTTCTTTATGGTACAACTCTCACATCCATACATGACTACTAGAAAAAACATAGCTTTAACTACATGGATCTTTGTTGGCAAAGTAATCTCTGCTATTTAATGCACTGTCTACGTTTGTCATAGCCTTCCTTCCAAGGAATAAGCATCTTAATTTTATGGCTGTAGTCACCATCAACAGTGATGTTGGAGCCCAAGAAAATAAAATCTGCCGCTGTTTCCATTTTCCGCCAACTATTTGCCATGTAGTGATGGAATCAGATTCCATGATCTTAGTTTTATGAATGTTGAGTTTTAAGCCAGCTTTTCCACTCTCCCCTTTCACTTTTGTCAATAGGCTCTTTAATTCCTCTTCAACTTCTGTCATTAACATAGTATATCAGCACCATATCTCAGGTTGTTGATATTTCTCCCAGCAATATTGGTTCCAGCTTGAGTCAACAAACCTGGCATTTCACATGATGTATTCTGCATATAAGTGAAATAAGCAGGTTGACAATACACAGCCTTGAAGTACTCCTTTCCAATTTGGAACCAGTCCATTGTTCCAAGTCAGGTTCTAACTGTTGCTTCTTGACCTGCATGTCTCAAGAGACAGGTAAGGTGGTCTGGTATTCTCATCTTTTTATGAATTTTCCACAGTTTGTTGTGATCCACACAGTCAAAGCTCTTCTGTAATCAATGAAGCAGAAGTAGATGTTTTCTGGAATTCTCTTGCTTTTTCTATGATCCACCAGATGTTAGCAATTTGATCTCTAGTTTCTTTGCCTTTTCTAAATACAGCTTGTACACCTAGATGTTCTTGGTTCACATACTGTTGCAGCCTAGCTTGAAACATTTTGAACATTGCCTTGCTAGCATGTGAAATGAGTACAATTTTGCTGTACAAAAAGAATTGAACATTCTTTGGCAAAGCGCTTCTTTGGGATTGGAATGAAAACTGACCTTTTCCAGTCCTGTGGCCACTGCTGAGTTTTCCAGATTTGCTGACCTATTGTGTGCAGCACTGTAACAGCATCATCTTCTAGGATTTTAAGTAGCTCAACTCACCTCCAATAGCTTTGTTCATAGTGATACCTCCTAAGGTCCACTTTGACTTTGAACTCTAAGATGTCTGCATCTAGGCGAGTGACCACACCATCAGGGTTATCAGGGTCACTAAGTCATTTACATATAGTTGTTCTGTGTATTCTTGCCACACCTAATTATCATCTTTTTCTTCTCTTAGGTCCATACCATTTCTGTCAATTGTGCCCATCTTTGCATGAAATGTTTCCTTGATATCTCTGATTTTCTCGAAGAGATGTCTGGTCTTTGCCATTCTGTTGTTTTCCTCTGTTTCTTTACATTGTTTACTTAAGAAGTCATTCTTATCTTTCCTTGCTATTCTTTAGAACTCTGCATTCAGTTCAGTATATCTTTCCCTTCCTCCTTTGCCTTTTGCTTCTCTTCTTTTCCCAGCTATTCGTAAAGCCTCCTCAGACAACCAATTTGCTTTCTGGCATTTCTTTTTCATTGAGATAGTTTTGGTCACCACCTTCTGTTCTGTTCAATTGCTCAGTTGTGTCCAACTCATTGTGACTCCATGGACTTCAGTACACCAGGCTGCAGCACATATGTCCTTCACCAATGCCTGGAGCTTGCTCAAACTCATGTCCATTGATTTTGTGATGTCATCCAACCATCTCATCCTCTGTCATCCCCTTCTCCTCCAACCTTCAATCTTTCCCTGCATCAGGATCTTTTCCAATGTGTTAGTTCTTCGCATCAGGTGGCCAAAGTATTGGAAATTCAGCTTCAGCATCAGTCCTTCCAATGAATATTCAGGACTGATTTCCTTTAGGATTGATTGGTTTGATCTCCTTGGGAGTCCCAGGGACTTCCAAGAGTCTTCTCCAATACCACAGTTCAAAAGTGCTCAGCATTCAGCTTTCTTTATAGACAGTCGACTCTTACATCCATACATGACTACTAGAAAAACCATAGCTTCAACTAGATGGACCTTTGTCAGCAAAGTAATGTCTCTGCTTTTTAATATGCTGTCTAATAGCAACCCACTCCAATATTCTTATCTGGAAAATTCCATGGATAGAGGAACCAGGTGGGCTATAGTCCATGGGGTTCCAAAGATTTGGTCATAACTGAGCACATCAGCACAGCATGCTGGTCATAGCTTTTCTTCCAAAGTGCAAGCATCTTTTATTTTGATGATTGCAGTCAGCATCTGTAGTGATTTTGGAACCCAAGAAAATAATGTCTGTCACTGTTTCCAATGTTTCCCCATATATTTGCCATGAAATGATGGGACTGGATGCCATGATCTTCATTTTTTGAATATTAAGTTTTAAACCAACTTTTTCACTCTCCTTTTTCACCTTCATCAGGAGGTTCTTTATTTCCTCTTCACTTTCTTCCATAAGGGTGCTGTTATCTGCATATCTGAGGTTATTGATATTTCTCCCGGCAATATTGATATCCAGCTTGTGCTTCATCCAACCTGGCCTTTCACATGATGTACTCTGATTATAAGTTAAATAAGCAGAATGACAATATACAGCCTTGATGTACTCCTTTCCCAGTTTGGAACCAATCCGTTGTTCCATGTCCAGTTCCACCTCCTGTGCAGTATTACAAACCTCCATCCATATTTCTTCAGGCACTCTATCAGATCTGATCCCTTGAATTTATTTGTCATTTCCACTGTATAGTCATAAGGTATTTGATGTAGGTCATATCTGAATTGCCTAGTGGTTTTCCCTACTTTCTTCAATTTAAGTCTGAATGTTGCAATGAGGAGCTCATGATCTAAGCCATAGTAGGTTCCAGGTCTTGTTTTTGCTGATTGTTTAGAGCTTCTCCATTTTGAGCTGCAAAGAAAATAATCAATCTGATTTCAGAGTTGTCTCTTGTGTTGGAAGAGGGTGTTTGCTGTGACCAGTATGTTCTCTTGGCAAAACTTTGTTAGCCTTTGCCCTGCTTTATTTTGTACTCCAAGACTAAACTTGCCCGTTACTCCAGGTATCCCTTGACTTCCTACTTTTGCGTTCCAGTCCCCCCCTGATGAAAAGAACATCTTTCATTGGTATTCTAGAAGGTCTTATAGATCTTCATAGAACTGCTCATCTCCAGCCTCTTCTTCATTAGGAATGGGGCATAGACTTGTATTACTGTGATGCAGAATGGTTTGCCTTGGAAACACATTGAGATCATTCTGTCATTTTTTAGATTGCACCCAAGTATTGCATTTTGTACTCTTGTTGCTTTGTATAGAATTTTATATAAGTGGAATAATTCACTATGTATTCCTTTGATATGTCTTCTTTTCCTTTATCATTTTTACTAAAATATAACTTCAAAAAGGCAAACAATTTTGTCCATCCTCTCCCTTCTTTGGTATATTACAGCAAACCAAGTGATTACCTGGCACAAAAAGTAAAACTTCAATAAACATTTGAATGAGGGATTATGTGACTCATGACCAGTTCTCTGCTGAGACTAAATGAGACCTCGGCCTCAGCAACCTGGGACACTGGGAAGACACAGCCTACTAAATGCTCTCAACAAAAAAAAAGGATATCTAATTGTTTTTCTGTAATTAGTGATAATATAGTTTCTTTTAGATCTTACATACTATTATTCTATTATATGGAAAATATAGTCGGTTATTTTGCCACCAGAACAATAAAATTCCTCTAAAATTTTTTAACATTTTAGGATATGTTTGTTTTAAACATCCATGAAATATCCTCATACTGACAAGAAGATGGAGATTTTCAGTTTTTATTTCTTCCTTAAATAGAAACACCCATATGAACATCCATACAGATAATGTTCTGTTCTTTTTAAGTTCAAGAAAAGACAGTAAAGACCTTTTATAATTCCCTAAGAAACAGCATGTTGTTTTTAAACTACACATATGTTCCCTTTGCCACAATGTCATCTTTCATGATTTACAATTCTCTTCTTATTAGTTAAAATTCAAATTCATTTTTTTTCCTTTAGGAATGTTATTCTGACAGTCAAGCAGAATTTAATTCTTTCTCCATTGCACTGATTTATACATGCCTATATTATTGCATTTAGATACTGGGATTAGTTGTTGATATGTTTGTCTCCCTTATGACAATTCAGGCTTTTTTAATTGGAGAACTCTGTCTTACTCATCTTTAGATCTTCAGCATCTATCATTGCCTGGCATATATTAGACTTTCAAAACTATTTTTGAATATATAATTGCCTAGTCAGAAGAGGTGGATGCTTTTTCTTAATTTATTTTTAAAATTTATTTTAATTGGAGGATAATTGCTTTGCAATGTTGTGCTTGTTTCTGCTGTACAACAATGCACGTTATTTATAAGTATACATAGACCCCGCTCCCTCTTGAGCCTTCTTCCCACCTCCCCCTGACCCCAGCCTCTAGGTCATCACAGAGCACAGAGCTGAGTTCCATGTTCTATACAGCTGCATCCCCGCTAGCTATCTGTTCTGCAAATGGCAGTGAATATATGTCAGTGCTACTCTCTCAATTCATCCCACCCTCTCCTTCCCCCGCCACGTCCACAGATCTGTTCTCTATGTCTGCGTCTCTATTCCTTTCCTGCAAATAGGTTCATCGGTACCATTTTCTAGTACCCATGAATATGCATTAATATATGATATTTCGTGTTCTCTTTCTGATTTACTTCACTCTATGTAACAGGATCTAGGTTTATCCACTTCACTTCAGCTGACTCAAACTCGATCAACTAGTTAGACTCTTTCTATGGTATATATAAAGGAGTCCAGAATGATTTTCTTTTAGATGTTTTGTAGTTCTGAACCACAGTCTGTAAATTTCAAGTGTGTTCTGCCTGGCCCTAAGTAACGTCACAAAATGATTAGCATTCAACCTCACACATGCGGATATGTAATTATTATTGAAACATTGGGGACAGACTCTCACTTTGTAATCCCTGGCTAGTTACCAAGACAACTCCCACCTCCAAACTGCCTGCGGCCTCTGGAGCCATATGATCCTTATATGCTTAGGACTTAGTGTTTTTCAGCAAGGCAAGAAACCATGAAATCAAATTCATCTGAGCACTTGCTTCTTCTCTGTATGCCTCTAAGAAGCAACGTGAAGACTCTAAGGGCTTTCTGAATCATATTCTCATGACTAAAGAACTTAAGAGGAAACTATGCTCATTTTGGTAATGATGCCTAATAAAATATTTACTGCTCTCCATGTGGAGTATCACAGTTTGAAAAATGCATTTATCTATTTGTTTAATATTGGCACAACAGTATATTAGATAGACCATTTACTTATGCAATGAAAATTCCATTTATGTAAGGAAGGTATACAATTATTTCCTATAAGTGTGCTAAGTATTATGACAGAGAACTAGAGCTGTCTGGGGGGCATAATCAGTCCAGTTAGATGAGAGAGATAATGAGGAATAGTTTGGAAGTGGCAATGTGTAATTTGAGATATCAAGAATGCACAGAAAATGGGTTAATGTTGATTGTATTGTCACACACACAAAGATAAAATTTTAAAGAAAAGAAGCAAGTAAAGTCAATGTGATTGGAACACAGTTGTACACTAAAAAATTGAGTTGTACAATTAAAAAATTGAGAACACAGGAGAGAGATGTAACAGAGGCCAGATGTGAAGGTTTAAAACAGCCTAGTAGCAATGGGGAGACAGCAAAGAGGCATCTTAAGATGACTTAATGTTTGCCCTTTAGATATACAACTCCATATGCAGGGGCCACTTAGGAATCTCTTAATTATAAAATTGTCAATGATGCTTACTAGTGTAGGGATTGTAGAAAGTATAGAGTGTTGAAAACAAAAAAATACAATTAGGAAATAGGATCAGTAGTATCTGATTATTGATTGACTGTGAAGATAAGGAAGAAGAAGAATAAATGGGAGAGTAAGTGATGGTGGCCTGGACTCCAGCACAGGCTTTCAGGACTTTCATTGAGAAGTCATGCTGGAGAAGCAAGTTGATAAACTGTTTTGAATGTAGTTGATGTGATAAATTCAAGAAGAGATATCTAATGGCAGTCAGGTATATGAGAGTCATATCTAAGTTGGTAGAAATAAATTTAGAAGTGAGCAGACACAGATAATAAATGAAGACAGTAAGTGAAGTGACTGAGAGAGTGAGAGTGAGAATACTCAAAGACACAAACTAGCACCCTAAAGAACACTAATATCTATTGTATATGCCAAGGACATGAAGCATGTAAGTTTCTTGCAGAATTAAAAGCCAGTTAAAAATAAAGTAAACCCAGTGAGTATAATAGTTTGGGAAACAGGAGAAAGCAGTGCTTTCAGAACGTGGAAGTCAAAAGCATAGAGTTAAGCTGTCCTGTAATCACATAATATCAAAACATTTACACATACCTTCAAGAAAATAAGCCTTTCAAGTATTGACCTAAGATACTTGTATTTTCTCTGTATTTTCAAAACTATCCTCAAGACAATTCTGGGAAATGAAATCAATTCTTACATACACATATTTTTAATCAAGAAGACAGTCTAGGTTGGAAACAAGTGAAAAAGCAAAAGCACAAAATAATTTTTGAACTTTCCCCACAAATGTTTAACTCAAGAAAAAAAGCAAGCTGATTTCTGATATTTTGTAGCACATCGAGGGGAGGCAGATTTATATTTATGTTCTCTACACTTTTTATTGCCTCTACTGATTCTCTTTTTTTTTTTTTCCTTTCTCTCCCATTTTTTGTCCTCTCTGTGAGCTGAAATTCAATTTAAATCAAGGTAAGGATGAATGAAGCACTGGACCCAGCGAGTGCACCACCAACATACACAGGGTTTTCAATGACCAGTTTTTCACACTGAAGGAAGTGAAATATTAGTATTCATCTCACATAGGAAGTAAGCCGAAAAGGCACAGTTACACTTTTTAGTCTGCTTGTTTATTTGAACTGTAAACTCACAAACTATAGTTTTAGAGAGGAATACAAAATGCACAGAACAGAAGCTGATTTTTTTTTTTTTTTTCTGTTAAATGCAGGGTCTATTCACTAGGCATCTACCTAAAAGATTTGACTTTGAGTTCAGAATGCCATACATTGTAATTGGTTGATTGATATTCATAAAAGGTGTTGGTGTCCTAAACAGATATTATATGGATGGGAAGAGAGAGTGTGTCTAACTCTTTGTTCATACATCTTATCCTTTGTATGAAAATAAGATAAATATAACATTAGCCTGAGTTCTGAGCTCTGAAAGACTTCAGCTGAAATAAAATAAGAAAGCAAATTTCATAGAAAAAAATTTTGACTGTGTTCTGCAACCTCAAATATTTTTCAACCCATTCCTCCTATAATTGTCTGGCGAGGAATGATATAATCCAATTATTATGAGCCTACCAATTTATGGAGATAACAAATACAAATGAATAAAACACAAATTTAAAACTCAGTTCTCTCTATTTAAATCAACTGATACTAGAAAAATAAAATGGGGTTTCTGTTTCCTTTACTCATCAAAATATGACCCTTTCAATTAAAAAAATAAACTCTGAATATAACGATTTGAAATGAGCTTACTGCCTTTTTAAAAAGAATTTTAAATAATATTTTAAAGACAAATATTTCATGAATAAAAAGAACACTTTCTGAAAGTGCTTAGTTTGAAATATAGTAAATTTAAACAAATGCTTAAACAGATCATTTCTCTGACTATTGAAACTGAGCAATTCATTTCAAATGAAACTGTATACAAGTAATTAAAAATATTCATTGATTGTGAATTGTATACATGACATTGTACCAAGTGGTAGGGAGATCAAGTAAAACAAAGAACTTTTGCCCTCAAAAAATTTCTCTTCTAATAGAGGAGAGGAATTTTAAAACATAGCTGACAGGGAAAAGAGCAGGCAATGAAATAGGTACCATAATAGTATTGAACTGATAAACACTGAGGAGTCTATCGTTCAAGATAGATACTTATTGCTGATGTTACTTATTTGTATGGTTTGAAATGTTAGTAACTCAGTTGTATCTGACTCTTTGAAACCCTTGGACTGGGGCTTGCCAGGCTCCTCTGCCCATGGAATTCTCCAGGCAAGAGTACTGAAGTAGGTTGCCGTTTCCTTCACCAGGGAATCTTCCCAAACCAGGGATCAAACCCAGGTCTCCTGAATTGAAAGCAGACTCTGAGCCACCAGAGAAGCTCTTGTATGGTCTGAAAGGACTCATAAAGTTCCTTTGCATATTTCCAGTTTAAGAATCCAAAACAAAAGGATGTAAAATGTTCAGTGTTATTTCTGATAAGGCCAACATTAGAAAATTTAATGTAAAAGCCAAAAGAGACTGGTAACCCTCCATCCTTATATCTCATTAAGGTTCTAGGAATATCTCACCTGAGGGATGGTTTGGATCTCCAAAGTAAGCAGTCTTACCTGGATCATTGTCTCATGCCAGGTCCAGATGAAGGAAGGAAAGAATGACAGACAATTGCTTATCATTATTATACACAACTGGGAAATGTTCTCCACCAATAAGGTGAATCATTTTATCTTCAATAAATGCATAAGAAGGAGAGTACAAGGTATCAAGAGAATTCATTTAAAAATTCCTCCACACAAAAAATCAAGAGATGCTAAGCTAAGCCCTGAATATCTCCCAGTTCTTTGATCTCTTAAACATTGAAATTTAGCCTTTAAGCCTATGTTCTTCCTTCATCAGAGAAGGCAATGGCACCCCACTCCAGTACTCTTGCCTGGAAAATCCCATGGACGGAGGAGCCTGGTAGGCTGCAGACCATGGGGTCACTAAGAGTCAGACATGACTACTCACATAAAACCAGCCACTATTCCTTTATGGAAACTCCATGGACCATTTGTGGTCAAAATTAATTTCACTTCCCAAAAGATGACAATCTACATTATATAAACTAATATATGTTGTCTTCATCAGAGATTATACAATGAAAATAAATAAAAATTTAACTACTTCAACAAAGGTTTTATGCAGATAATTGAAATTTGAATATAAATTCTACCCCATTGTAGTATACCCAGGAAAATGAAAAATATATTTAAAATTAGTAAGAAACTGAAGTCAAGAATCCTTAATTGAAGTCCAGAAATTCTCCATGAGTTAACATATGGAGAAAAATTGAATATACCATGTTTTTTTACAATGTATACCTTCTTTTAAATATGTTGTTTATTATTTGTGTATAACAGCACCAACAAACAGTGCTTCCAGAGACAGCCTACTTACAAATGGAAGACAAAGTAATAAGTAGTCTAGGACTACTTACTGTGGGTCAACTCTTTCCTTTCTTAAAAATGAACCATCTAAGCAGAGCAATGCCCTTGGTGAGGACATCCTCCTCTTGAACTCCTTTTGGAGTTTCCTTATCATTGGGACTTCCCTGATGACTCAGAGGGTAAAAAAGTTTCCTGCAACACAGGAAACCCAGATTTGATTCCTGGGTTGGGAAGATGCCCTGGAGAAGGAAACGGCAAACCACTCCAGTATTTTTGCCTGGAAAATTTCATGAACAGAGGAGCCTTCTGGGCTACAGTCCAAGGGGCTGCAAAGAGTCGGACATGACTGAGTCACTAACATTTTCACTTTCGTTTTTAATCACGGTTGCAGTGAAGAATCAGTAATAGTCTCAAAATGGAATTTTCACCACCCTAGGTCAGTCTGTGACAAGTATGGCCATCACTCTTTGTTAGGTCACAGCACTGTTGATATTCCAGCCTATACTGAGAGGATAAATGTTATGAATAGAATCGTGTCCCCCTGTAATTCATATGTTTAAGCTCTAACACTCATTGAGACTGTTCTTACGGGGTTCAGTTCAGTTCAGTCCCTCAAGAGTGTCCGGCTCTGCAACCTCATGGAGTGCAGCATCCCAGGCCTCCCTGTCCATCACAATTTCTGGAGCTTGCTCAAACTCATGTCCATTGAATTGGTGATGCCATCCAACCATCTCATCCTCTGTCATCCCTTTCTCCTCCAGCTTTCAATCTTTCCTAGCATCAGGGTCTTTTCCGATGAATCAGATATTCGCATCAGGTGGCCAAAGTATTGGAATTTCAGCTTCAACATCAGTTCTTCCAGTGAATATTCAGGACTGATTTCCTTTAGGATTGGCTGTTTTTTGTTTTTTTGGTTTTTTTTGGATTGGCTGGTTTGATCTCCTTGCCATCATCCAAGGGACTCTCAAGAGTCTTCTCCAACACCACAATTCAAAAGCATCAGTTCTTCAGTGCTCAGCTTTCTTTATGGACCAACTCTCACATCCATATATGACTACTGGAAAAACCATAGTTTGACTAGATGTACCTTTGTCAGCAAAGTAGTATCTCTGCTTTTTAATATGCTGTCTAGTTTGGTCATAACTTTTCTTCCAAGGAGTAAGTGTCTTTTAATTTCATGGGTTCAGTCACCATCTGCAGTGATTTTGGAACACCAAAAAATAAAGGGTTCTTGAGGGGTGAGGGTTTTAAACTGGTAATTAAGTTTTTTTATGAGTCTTCTAAATGTGGAGCCCTAATCCAATATAACTTGTCATAACCTTATGACAAGAGAGACAGACACCAAAGAGGTATGCAGAGAGGTCCTGTAAGGACATGGTGAGAAAGTGGCCATCTGTAGGACAATGAGAGAGGCCTCAGGAGAAGCCAAGTCTGTCAGCACCTTCATCTTTGAATTCCAGTTTCCATACTGTGAGAAAATAAACTTCTGCTTTTCAAGTCCTCCAATCTATATTTTGTTATGTTAACACTAGCAAATTAATACAATAAATATTTGGCTGTCCTTGGAAAATCATTATGTTGCATGAAATATCAGAATCAGTAAACTCTTTCAGACACCAGATATGTGAAGGGCAAGTTTTCAAGAGTCTAGATCAAATCCAAGGTTTCGTGATTTTTTTTATTATTAATCTTTAATTGATAAAACATTCATATGTGTGAAATGCACAGACCTAAATTATTTCAATTTATAACTGTTGCAAATATGTACAACATGTAACCAGTACTCTTATCATGCTATAGAATATTTTCATGAATAGAGACATTTCTTTCTTGCCCCTTGAAATCATTTTCTGCATATTGTAGATGACCACCATACTGATATTTTTTAATAACCAAAGATTATTTTTGCTTATTCTTTCTTTCCCATTTATTTTTAACTTTTGGTATTGGAATATAGTTAATTTATAATATTGTGTTAGTTTTAGTTGTATAGCACATAATTTAGTTATACATGTACATATGTCTATTCTTTTGCAGATTCTTTTCCCATATAGATTATTACAAAGTGCTAAATAGAGTTCCCTGCGGTCCTTGTTGATTATTTATTTTATAGATAATAGTGTGTATATGTTAATCCCAATCTTGTAATTTACCCTCCTTTCACCTTTCCCTTTTGGTAACCATAAGTTCATTTTCTAAATCTATGAGTCTGTTTCTGTTTTGTAAATAAGTTCATTTGTATCCTTTTTTAAGATTCCACATACAGGTGATATCTTATTTGACTTTACTTGTCTGACTTACTTCACTTAGTATGATAATCACTAAGTCCATGTTGTTGAAAATGGCATGACTCTATTCTTTTTATGGCTAATATTCCAATGTATATATTTATGTACTCCAGTGTATGTATTTACGTGTACCACATCTTTTTTATCCATTCATCAGTCGATGGACATTTAGGTTGCTTCCATGTCTTGGCTATTGTAAGTGCTGCTATGACCATTGGGGTGCATGAGTATTTTTGAATTATACACTATAAACTAATTATAGTTTTCTCCAAATATATGCCAAGAGTTGAATTGCTGGACCGTATGGTAGCTCTGTTTCTGGTTTCTTAAGGAACCTCCATGCCATTTTCCATAATGACTGTACCAATTTACATTTCCACCAACAGTGTAGGAGGGTTCCCCTTTTCTCTACACCTTCTCTAGCATTTATTATTTGTAGGCCTTTTGATGATGGCCATTCTGATTAGTGTGAAGGGATACCTCATTGTATATTTGATTTGCATTTCCCTAATGATTAGTGATGCTGAGCATCAGTTCATGTACTTTTTGGAGATCTGTATGTCTTTGGAGAAATGTGTATTTAGATCTTCTGCTCATTTTTTGATTTGGGTTGTTTGTTTTCCTGATATTGAGCTGCATGAGCAATTTATATATTTTGGAGATTAACCCCTTCTTAGTTGCATAGTTTGCAAATATTTTGTTCCATTTCATGGGCTGTCTTTTCACTTTGTTTATGGTTTCCTTTGTTGTGAAAAATATTTGAAGTTGAATTAGATCCCATTTGTCTATTTTTGTTCTTATGTTTATCACTGTAGGAGGCAGATCCAAAACGATATTGCGATTTATGTCAATGAGTGTTCTATGTTTTCCTCTAAGAGTTTATAGTATCCAGTGTTACATTTAAATCTTTAATTCATTTTCAGTTTATTTTTGTATATAGTGTTAGAGAATATTCTAATTTCATTCTTTTACATATAGCTGTCCAGTCTTCCCAACACTACTTATTAAAGAGATTGTCTTTTCTCCATTTCATATTCTTGCCTCCTTTGTCATAGATTAATTTACCACAGGTTTGTGAGTTTATTTCTGGACTTTCTATCTTGTCCCACTGATCTATAAGTCTGTCTTTGTGCTGGTACCATACTGTCTTGATGACTGTACAATAGTTTGATAACTATAACTTTAAATTATAGCATAATCTAAAGTCAAGGAGTCTGATTCCTCCAGCTCCATTTCTCTTTCTCAAGGTTGCTTTGGTTATTCAAAGGGTTTTGTGCTTTCATACAAATTTTAATATTTTTTGTTCTAGATCTTCAAAAAGTGTCATTGGTAATTTGATAGAGATCTGTAGATTACCTTGGGTAGTATAGTCATTTTGACAATATTGATTCTTACAATCCAAAAACATGGTATATTTTTCTGTTTGTGTTGCCCTCAATTTCTTTCATCTGTGTCTTATAGTTTTCAGAATATTTTGCACAACAAAGGAAAACTTCCTTAAGTAGGTTTGTTCCTGTATAGTTTATACTTTTTGATGTGTTGGTAAATGGGCTTGTTTCCTTAACTTCTTTTTCTGAAGTTCATTACTAATTTTGCCTCTTCTTAAAGCCCATGTGAATTAAACCATATAGGAGAGTCAGATCAAATCAGATCAGTTGCTCAGTCGTGTCCGACTCTTTGCGACCCCATGAATTGCAGCATGCCAGGCCTCCCTGTCCATCACCAACTCCAGGAGTTCACTGAGACTCACGTCCATCGAGTCAGTGATGCCATCCAGCCATCTCATCCTCTGTTGTCCCCTTCTCCTCCTGCCCCCAATCCCTCCCAGCATCAGAGTCTTTTCTAATGAGTCAACTCTTCGCGTGAGGTGGCCAAAGTACTGGAGTTTCAGCTTTAGCATCATTCCTTCCAAAGAAATCCCAGGGCTGATCTCCTTCAGAATGGACTGGTTGGCTCTCCTTGCAGTCCAAGGGACTCTCAAGAGTCTTCTCCAACACCACAGTTCAAAAGCATCAATTCTTCAGCACTCAGCCTTCTTCACAGTCCAACTCTCACATCCATACATGACCACAGGAAAAACCATAGCCTTGACTAGACGAAACTTTGTTGGCAAAGTAATGTCTCTGCTTTTGAATATGGTATCTAGGTTGGTCATAACTTTCCTTCCAAGGAGTAAGCGTCTTTTAATTTCATGGCTGCAGTCACCAACCGCAGTGATTTTGGAGCCCAGAAAAATAAAGTCTGACACTGTTTCCACTGTTTCCCCATCTATTTCCCATGAAGTGGTGGGACCGGATGCCATGATCTTCACTTTCTGAATGTTGAGCTTTAAGCCAACTTTTTCACTCTCCACTTTCACTTTCATCAAGAGGCTTTTGAGTTCCTCTTCACTTTCTGCCATAAGGGTGGTGTCATCTGCATATCTGAGCAGTAGTTACATGAAATTTTTTGCTAAACATTGTATTTCATGATTCATTCAAGTTGTGTAACAATAGTTCATTTTTCATCATTGCAGAGTAATATTCCAAAAAATGAGTATACCAAAATATTTATCTTTTCTCTTGGGGTTTACTTTAGTGCTGTGCCCAGGTTTCTTGAAATAAATTCACTTGATCATTATTTTCTTCTTTATTTGTTTCTGTGATAATTTTTAAAGGAATGCTGTATTCACATTCAAGTGATATTGTTTTGTAGTATATTTTTTCTTATAATGTCCTTTACTGGTTTTGATATTAGAATGTGCTGGCCTCATAAAAATTATTTAAAATTGCTTTTCCCCGTATATTTCTTGAAAAAATACATAAGATTGTATAAGATTTGTGTTTTTGCTTTTGGTTAGACCAATTGGCTCATTTTCTTATAGCAAGGTTAACTATGACAAAATTAATTTCTAAACATATGTAAAAGTATTTTGATCTATTTCCTCTTGTGCCAATGTTTATGTTAATTTTTAAAATAATTTTGTAATTTGTTTTAAATTTCAAAAATATTGGTGTTGTAGTATCATTCTGGGCTTTGCAGGTGGTACAGTGGTAAAGAATTGCCCTATCAATGCAGGAGATGCAAGAGACAAGTGTTCAATCTCTGGGTTGGGAAGATCCTCTGGAAAAGGAAATGGGAACCGATTCCATATTCTTGCCTGGAAAATTCCATGGACAGAGGGCCTGGCAAGTTACAGTCTATGGAGTCTCAAAGAGTTGGACATAACTGAGCTACTGAGCAGGGCACACAGTATCACTGTGTCACTTTGTTATCTTTCTATTATCTCTAATTTTCCTTCCTCCCTTCTTGGTTCTGATATTGTTTTTCTGTCTTTTTCAAAACTGTCATCCTAAGGATTTATACACTTTACTAAATCTGTTAAAAGAGTAAATAAATGAAACCTAGGATTGTTTCTATTAAGTGATTGGATTTGAAAGCAGTGTGGGCTACTAAGTATATGGGATACTAGTAGATAAGAACTTGACATTTTCTTGATGAGCTGCTTTCCTTCTGAGGAGAAGAAAAATCGCAAATGCTGTGGAATCACTTGAGCCTATTAAAAGATGGAACTTCTTTCCATAATTGGCTTCTAGGCCCAAAAGTAACAGAAATTATGGCCACTTAGAAAATATTGCATTTTATACGTACAATGTCATTATTGCTTTATATAATCTTGTTAAAAAGGAAAAGTAGAACAATACAAAATCTTATTAGTGTAGTTCATTTAATATGGCACAAGTTTGTTTGAAGAAGAGGAAGAAAAAGTCATAGCAAATGCTATTGATTTAGTTTCTTATCCACTTAATTTACCTTATTGAGGTGTAACTTAAATTATTTATAGACTATTTAAACATTAACAGGGATTTTCCATTTTTTCCCTTTTCTCCCAGAAAGAAAAGTAATGGTATTGGATGGAGATAACAGTCTATTAATGAGTTCTCAGAGTGACAAACTAAATACTGACTAAATGCACAGGTTAATATAAGCATCCAAAAATTTCATAGGTTATAAAAACAGCTGACTCTACATGTATAAATGAATAATTTTACCGTACTGCAGAAACTAACACTGTGTACTACTGAGGAGGCTCGTGGGCTACAGTTCATAATGTTGCAAAGAGTCAGACAGGACTGAAACGACTGAACACACACACATGCAAGTTTACTTCAGTAAAATATATTTTAAAAGCTGCTTACTATAGCTTAGTGATAAAGGATCACATAACTGGGAATGTCATATTAATTTATTAAAATAAGATTGTCATTATTTTCTTTTTTTTTATTAATTTTATTTTATTTTTAAACTTTACATAATTGTATTAGTTTTGCCAAATATCAAAATGAATCCACCACAGGTATACATGTGTTCCCCATCCTGAACCCTCCTCCCTCCTCCATTTTCAAAACATATAAGCTTGTTTTTTCAATTACTGGAATGATTATAAATCCTCATTATTTGTATAGTCTCTTCTACAGGACAGAAAGCTATGGTCAGATGCATTACATTATATATATATATATATATATATATATATATATGTGTGTGTGTGTGTGTGTGTGTGTGTGTGTGTATTCTATGATTTTCACTCTCAAAGTAGGTTTTGAGTTTAGTTTTCATTTTTTTCTTTATTATCCTATTTTGAGAAGTCCAATATTTGCCTTAGTTCCCTCAAGGAATTTAACTGAAAGTCAATTTCTTAAGAATCAAGTAGGAGATGGTCCATAAATACCTAGGAAGACAGCCAATTTATAATCTACAATATATTACTTGAATTGATTAAACCCACCCATTTCTACCCTGCTTCATATATGAGAATATCCCTGATTCTTATATGAGAACATAAACTGCTAAGGGTCTTTATTTCCAATAGTAAACAATAACTTAGAAATAGATCAAACATAAAAGTGTAGTTTTGTTCTATTTATCATAAAACACAAATTTGAAATTCAGATATGGTCTAGCTCTTCAGTGAACATGAATCTACTGGCAACCTAACACACTCATCAGTTATAGGATGTTCAAACTACTAATGTTAAATTCAAAGTGAGTTCCTGAATGAATGCTAAGGTAAAATAAAGAACCTAGTCAGAAATTTTCTTAGGTAAAAATAAATATCAACCCTAGAAAAGCCATATTCAAGAGATGTGGAAGGTAAGCAGTTTGGTTCTGTTCCTCTTGCATTCTTCAGATATTCAAAAATATCTGCTGCCTTCAAACAGCTGAAAATCTTCACTGTACTTTCATAAGTTTGAAGAATTCCCCATTTTTATTTTTTGCTCTTCTTTTTTCTACTTTTATCCCATCTTCAAATCAGCCTTTGAAACTTGAGCATGAACAGTGAGAGCACAGAGAAACCAGGCCATAGATGAATTTTTCTTTCATTTTTTATTTAATCAAAGAAAACTTAATCTAGCCTTGGAGCACATGGAAGCTTAATTAAGCTTCAGTCTCCCTTTCTCTGAAGCTCAAAGAAAACTTAAAGAAAAAAGCACTTAGATGATCTGCTTCAGAGCTTTGAGGGTCAGCTGTTACCTCCCTGAGTTTCAAGTCTCTGGTAAATGAATGTTACAAAGGAAAAATTAAAGTATCTTACAAAAATTGATTCTCCATCATATGTAAACAATCTGGAGTTTATAAGATTATTTTCTGGGACATCAGCAAGATGGAAGAATGGGAGCCTTCTTCTTTCCCCCATGATGACATTGATTCAAAGGCAATAAACACAATTACCTTTGTGAGAAATCCATGTATCAGTTAAGAGTCTTCTGCACCTGAATGAGCATAAAATCAGCCATACTGAAACTGATAAGAAAATCCATGGCATTTACCTGCCACAGTTCCTCCCATTGGCTAATTGATACATGATCCACTGGGAAAAAACAATCTCAGCTCCTGGCTTCTTGGTAAAGAAAAGGGAAAATTAGAATATAAGTCCAATGTGAAGATATTTAGGGGAGCTGCATGAGGGACTCGTTTCTATCTTGGTTGAATTAGCCCACTGACAAGGCACGGTGTCAGAGTGAGGGCTGCTGAGAACAAAGACAATGGCTTGGGTTACCATGCACTCACTCACCTTAGTCTTTCCATCAAACCCAGTGTGGAATGAGTGGGAGAAAATTCCCAACTCCTGGTTTCTTCCTGATGAGCATCTTTCAACAATCTGGCTTTTCTGAGGACTGCCTGAAGGACTAGTATATGCCTTGCCTATGTTAGAGTGCTGATAGGACCCAGTGTACCTAGGGGCCTAGAGACTATTGAGAACAAGAGTACCAGGCAGCTTACTGCTACACCAGAAGACCTGTGATAGAAGCCAATTCAGCTCCGCATGACCATTTGCCAACAGATACTGGAATAATGAAGCTGTAAGCCAAAAAACACTAAGAATTTCTGAGAACCAGTAGATGCTGTGAGAGGAAAAGGAGGACTCTCCTTTGGAGATTTCAGAGAGTATAGCCCTGCTGACATTTAGATTTGGATTTAGCCTTCATAACAGTGATAGAATAAATTATTCTTCTTTCAAGCCACTTAATTTGTGGCCGTCTGTGAAAACAGGTATAAGAAAGTATATCCTGCATAATGAAATAATTATAAAAGTGTTGATATATTGGAAGAAACATTTTACACTATTGAAATAAAATTAGTATTCATCCTAACTAGATTGCTTTAAGATGCTAATTGAAATCACAATGAAACAACTGAGAGTTTAACTCAAAATATATAATAAAAAAGAGAGAATTAAAATAATACAACAGACAATGCAGAAATACAAAGGATTATAAGAAACTATTATGAACAACTGCTGCTGCTGCTAAGTCGCTTCAGTCGTGTCCAATTCTGTGCAACCCCATAGATGGCAGCCCACCAGTCTCCCCAGTCCCTGGGATTCTCCAGGCAAGAACACTGGAGTGGGTTGTCATTTCCTTCTCCAATGCATGAAAGTGAAAAGTGAAAGTGAAGTCACTCAGCCGTGTCCAACTCTTCGCAACCCCATGGACTGCAGCCCATCAGTCTCCTCCATCCATGGGATTTTCCAGGCAAGAGTCCTGGAGTGGGGTGCCATTGCCTTCTCTGAACTATATGGCAATAAAATAGATAACCTGAAAGAAATGAAAAGATTCTTAGAAAAGTTCAATCTTCCAACACTGAACCAGGAAGAAATAGAAATTATGAATAACCAATTGCAAGCACTGAAATTGAAGCTGTGATCAAAAATCTCCCAAAAAGCAAAAGCCTAGGACCAGATGGCTTCACAGGAGAATTCTATCAAACATTTAGAGAAGAGCTAATGCCTATCCTTCTAAAACTCTTTCAAAAAATTGCAGAGGAAGGAACACTTGCAAATTCATTCTACAAGGCCACCATCACCCTGATACAAAACCAGACAAAGACAACACAAAAAAAGAAACCTTTAAGGTCAATATCACGGACAAACATAGATGCAAAAATCCTCAACAAAATTTTAGAAAACAGAATTCAGCAACACTTCAGAAAGCTCATACACCATGATCAAGTTGCGTTTATTCCAGCAATGCAAGGATTCTTCAATATATGCAAATCAATCAACGTGTTATACCATTTTAACAAATTGAAAGATAAAACTGTGTGATAATCTCAATAGATGCAGAAAAAGCCTTTGACAAAATTTAGCACCCATTTATAATTAAAACTCTTTAAAAAAATGGGCAGAGAAGGAACCTACGTCAACATAGTAAAGGCCATATATGATAAGCCTACAGCAAACATTATTCTCAATGGTGAAAAACTAAAAGCATTCCCCCTAAGATAAGGAACAAAACAAGGGTGTCCACTTTTACCACTATTATTCAACATAGTTCTGGAAGTTCTAGCTACAGCAATCAGAGGAGAAAAAGAAATAAAATGAATCCAGATTGGAAAAGAAGAAGTAAATCTCTCACTGTTTGCAGATGACATGATACTGTACATAGAAAACCCTAAAGATAGTATCAGAAAATTACTAGAGCTAATCAGTGAATTTAGTAAAGTTGCAGGATACAAAATCAATACACAGAAATCTCTTGCATTTCTGTATACTAACAATGAAAAATCAGAAAGAGAAATTAAGGAATCAATCCCATTCACCATTGCAACAAAAAGAATTAAATGTCTAGGAATAAAATTACCTAAGGAGACAACAGAACTGTACAGAGAAAATTATAAAACACTAATGAAAGAAATCAAAGATGACATAAACAGATGGAGAGATATTCCACGTTCCTGGGTAGGAAGAATCAATATTGTGAAAATGACTATAGTACCAAACGCACTCTACATATTTAATGCGATCCCTATCAAATTACCAATGACATTTTCCACAGAACTAGAACAAAAAAAAAAAAAAATTCACAATTCATATGGAAATGCTAAAGACCCTGAACAGCAGAAGCAGTCTTGAGAAAGAAGAATGGAAATGGAGGAATCAACCTTCCTGATTTCAGATTATACTACAAAGCTACAATCATCAACACAGTATGGTACTGGAGCAGAAACAGAAATATAGACCAACGGAACAAGATAGAAAGCCCAGAAATAAACCCATGCACCTACAGATACCTTATTTTTGACAAAGGAGGCAAGAATATACAATGGGGCAATGGCAGCCTCTTCAATAAATGATGCTGGGAAAACTGGACAGCTACATGTAAAACAATGAAATTAGAACACTTTCTAACACCATACACAAAGATAAACTCAAAATGGATTAAAGACCTACATGTAAGACCAGAAATTATAAAACTCTTAGAGGAAAATATAAGCAGAACACTCGATGACATAAAACAAGATCCTCTATGACCCAACCTCCTAGAGTAATGGAAATAAAAACAAAAGTACACAAGTGGGACCTGATTAAACTTAAAAGCTTTTGCACAGCAAAGGAAACTATAAGCAAGTAGAAAAGACAACCCTCAGAATGGGAGAAAACAATAGCAAATGAAACAACTGACAAAGGATTGTTTTCCAAAACATATAAGCAGCTCATACAACTCAATACCAAAAAACAAACAAATCAAAAAGTGGGGGAAAGACCTAAACAGACATTTCTCCAAAGAAGACATACAGATGGCTAACAAACACATGAAAAGATGCTCAACATCGCTCATTATTAGAGAAATGCAAATCAAAACTACAATGAGATATCACCTCACACAGGTCAGAATGGCCCTTATCAAAATGTCTACAAATGATAAATGCTGGAAAGGGTGTGAAGTAAAGGGAACACTCTTGCACTGTTGGTGGGAATGTAAATTGATACAGCCACTATGGAAGATGGTATGGAGTTTCCTTTAAAAGCTAGGAATGAAACCACCATATGACCTAGCAATCCTACTCCTAGACATATATCCTGAGGAACCAAAATTGAAAGAGACACATGTATCCCATTGTTCATTGCAGCATTATTTGCAATAGCTAGAACATGGAAGCAACCTAGATGTCCATCCACAGATGAATGGATAAAGAAGTTGTGGTACATATATACAATGGAATATGACTCATCCATAAAAATGAATACATTTGAGTCAGTTCTAATAAGGTGGATGAAACTAGAACCTATTATACAGAGTGAAGTGTGTCAGAAACAGAAAGATAAATACTGTATTCTAACACATATATATGGAACCAAAAAAGTGGTACTGAATAATTTAGTTACAGGGAAACAGTGGAAAAACAGACATAGAGAATAGACTTATGGACATGGGTAGAGGGGAAGAAAGGGTGAGATGTATGGAAAGAGTAACATGGAAACTAACATTACCTTGTGTAAAATAGATAGCCAATGGGAATTTGCTCTATGGTTCAGGAAACTCAAACAGGGGCTCTGTATCAACCTAGAGCAATGGGATAGGGAAGAAGATGGGAGGTAGTTTCAAAACAGCAGAGAGAGAGAGAGAGAGAGAGAGAGAGAGAGAGAGAGAGAGAGATAAATGAAAAGAAAGCTGAGTGCTGAAATATTGACACTTTTGAACTGTGATGTTGGAGAAGACTCTTGAGAGTCCCTTGGACTGCAAGGAGATACAACCAGTCAATCCTAAAGGAAATCAGTCCTGAATGTTCATTGCAAGGACTGATGCTAAAGCTGACACTCCAATACTTTGGCCACCTGATGTAGAGATCTGACTCATTTGAAAAGACCCTGATGCTGGGAAAGATTGAGGACAGGAGGAGAAGGGGATGACAGAGGATGAAACGGTTGGATGGCATCACTGACATAATGGACATGGGTTTGGGTGGACTCCAGGAGTTGATGATGGGCAGGGAGGTCTGGCGTGCTGCGGTTCATGGGGTCACAAAGAATTGGACACAACTGAGTGAGTGAACTGAACTGAACTGATAAAGGAACAATTATGGGGTAAGAGATAAAACAATGTATGAAGCAAGAAGAAGAAAGATATTCCAAGAAGAAGGAAAGATCTACTGTGCCACTGATGCTTAAGTTTTATTAGTTCACTCAAGATATAAATTTGAATCCTGGAGTTGATATTAATAGATTACTTTGAATACAGCTGGTACAGATGAGTACTGGTGAAAAGCTCAATTGGAATGGATTTCTAAGAACCTTAAAGAGAGGAATTAGAGAAAATAATAACAGATAACATTATCAGAAAAGTTGGTTCTAATGGAGGAAATATAGGGAGTATAGTAGGAGAGGAAGTGGGGTCAAGAAAAAGATGTTGTTTTAAGATAGAAGGAATTACAAGACATCTGTTGGATCATTAAGTATGATCCAACAGAGAGGGAAATTATGATTACTGTGTTCTGAATGTGTTCCCTGCCCAAAACCAAATTCGTATGTTGAAATCAATGACAAGAGTATTAGAAGGTGGGGCCTATGGGAGGTATTGAGCTCATAAGGATGGAGCCTTCATGAACAGAATCACAGTTTTTACAAGAGAGGCTCCAGAGAGAGTCCAGTTCACTTTCTACCATTTGAGTACATGGTGGAAAGTAAGCAGGCTTTGAACCAGGAAGATCACCTTCACCAGAACATGACCATACTGGTGACTTGATCTCAGATTTCTAACTTTCAGAGAGTAAGAAATTTCTGCTTTTTTAAGTACCTACCCAGTCTGAGATATTTTGTTTGACAACCTGAGTGGATAATGATGTAGAGGAAAAATAAAGAGTGAGAGTGAAGTCATATCCTGAATAATGAAAAGAAGAAAGGTAGTGTCCAAATAAAGTGCTGCCCTTACTTAGAATAACAAAGAGCTACACGGTTTTTATTCTACTATTTTATAAGCATGAGCACTGTTGTCCTTTAGTTGCTAAGTTGTGTTTGACCCTTTGTGTCCCCATGTATATAAGACTCTCAGGCTCTTCTGTCTATGGGACTTCACAGGCAAGAATACTGGAATGGCTTGTCATTTCCTTCTCCAAGCATAAGTTCAGTTCAGTTCAATTCAGTTAAGTTCAGTCACTCACTCATGTCAAACTCTTTGTGACCCCATGGACTGCAGGACCCAGGCCTCCCTGTCCATCACCAACTCCCAGCGTTTACTCAAACTCATGTCCATTGGGTTGGTGATGCCATCCAACCATCTCATCCTCTGTCCTCCCCTTCTTCTCCTGACTTCAATCTTTCCCAGCATCAGGATCTTTTCAAATGAGTCAGTTCTTTGCATCAGGGGGCCAAAGTGGTGGAGCTTCAGCTTCAGCATCAGTCCTTCCAATGAATATTCAGGACTGATTTCTTTACGATGGACTGGTTGGATCTCCTTGCAGTCGAAGGGACTGTCAAGAGTCTTCTCTAGAACCACCATTAAAAAGCATCAATTCTTTGGTGCTCAGCTTTCTTTATAGTCCAACTCTCACATCCACACATGATCACAGGAAAAACCATAGCCTTGAGTAAACAAACCTCTGTTGGCAAAGCAATGTCTCTGCTTTGTAATATGCTGTCTACTTTGGTCATAGCTTTTCATCCAAAGAGCAAGTGTCTTTTCTTCTGTCAGTGTTTCCATTGTTTCCCTATCTATTTTCCATGAAGTGATGGGACTAGATACCATGATCTTAGTTTTCTGAATGTTGAGCTTTAAGCCAACTTATTCACTCTCCCTTTTCACTTTCATCAAGAGGCTCTTTAGTTCTTATTCACTTTCTGCCATAAGGCTGATGTCATCTGCATATCTGAGGGTACTGATGGCAATCTTGTTTCCAGCTTGTGCTTCATCCAACCCAGCATTTCGCATAATGTACTCTGCATATAACTTAAATAAGCAGGGTGACAATATACGTCCTTTACATACTCCTTTCCTGATTTTGAACCAGTCTGTCCTTCCATGTCCAGTTCTCACTGTTATTTCTTGACTTCCATGCAGATTTCTCAGGAGGCAGGTCAGGTGCTCTGGTATTCCCATCTCTTTAAGAATGTTCCACAGTTTGTTGTGATCCACACAGTCAAAGGCTTTGGCATAGTCAATAAAGCAGAAGTAGATTTTTTTCTGGAATTCTCTTGCTTTATTGATGATCCAATGGATGTTGGCAATTTGATCTCTGGTTCCTCTGCCTTTTCTAAATCCAGCCTGAACATCTGGAATTTCACAGTTCATGTTCTTTAAAGCCTGGCTTGGAGGATTTTGAGCATTACTTTGCTAACATGTGAGATGAGTGCAATTGTGCAGTGGTTTGAACATTCTTTTGCATTGCCTTTCTTTAGGATTTGGAGAAGGCAATGGCACCCTACTCCAGTACTCTTGCCTGAAAAATCCCATGGATGGAGGAGCCTGGAAGGCTGCAGTCCATGGGGTTGCTGACTGAGCGACTTCATTGGAATGAAAACTAACCTGTTCCAGTCCTGTGGCAAATGCTGAGTTTTCCAAATTTGCTGGCATATTGAGTGCAGCACTGTCACATCGTCATCTTTTAGGATATGAAATAGCTCAACTGGAATGCCAGCACTTCCACTAGCTGTGTTTGTAGTGATGCTCCTTAAAGCCCATTTGACTTCACATTCCAGAATGTCTGGCTCTAGGTGAGTGATCACACCATCGTGATTATCTGGGTCATGAAGATTTTTTGAATAGTTCTTCTGTGTATTCTTGCCACCTCTTCTTAATATCGTGTGTTTCTGTTGCTGCTGCTGCTGCTAAGTCACTTCAGTTGTGTCCGACTCTATGCAACCCCATAGATGGCAGCCCACCAGGCTCCCCTGTCCCTGGGGTTCTCCAGGCAAGAACACTGGAGTGGGTTGCCATTTCTTTCTCCAGTGCAGGAAAGTAAAAAGTGAAAGTGAAGTCGCTCAGTTGTGTCCGACTCCTAGCGACCCCATGGACTGCAGCCTACCAGGCTCCTCCATCCATGGCATTTTCCAGGCAAGAGTACTGGAGTGGGGTGCCACTGCCTTCTCCCAAGGTCCATATTATTTCTGTCTTTTATTGTGCCCACCTTTGCGTGAAATATTCCCTTGGTATCTCTAATTTTCATGAAGGGATCTCTAGTCTTTCCCATTCTATTTTTTGCATTGATCACTGAGGAAGGCTTTTTTATCTCTCCTTGCTATTCTTTGGAACTCTGCATTCAAATAAGTATATCTTTCCTTTTCTCCTTTATCTTTAGCTTCTCTTCTTTTCTCAGCTATTTGTAAGACCTCCTCAGACAACCATTTTACCTTTTTGCATTTCTTTTTCTTGGGAATGGTTTTGATCCCTGCCTCCTGTACAATGTCACAAACCTCTGTCCATAGTTCTTCAGGCACTCTATCAGATCTAATCTCTTGAATCTATTTGTCACTTCCACTGTATAATCATAAGGGATTTGATTTAGGTCATATCTGAATGGTCTAGTGGTTTGCCATACTCTCTTCAATTAAAGCTGAATTTGGCAATAAGGAGTTCATGATCTGAGCCACAGTCAGCTCCCAGTCTTGTTTTTGCTGACTGTATAGAGCTTCTCCATCTTTGGCAGCAAAGAATATAATCAATCTGATTTCGGTATTGACCATCTGGTGATGTCCATGTGTAGTCTTTTCTTGTGTTGTTGGAAGAGGGTGTTTGCTATGACCAATGCATTCTTTTGGCAAAATTCCATTAGCCTTTGCCCTGCTTCATTCTGTACTCCAAGGTCAAATTTGCCTGTTACTCCATGTATCTCTTGATCCTACTTTTGCATTCCAGTTCCCTATAATGCAAAGAATATCTTTTTTTGGGTGTTAGTTCTAGAAGGCCTTCTAGGTCTTCATAGAATCGTTCAGCTTCAGCTTCTTCAGCATTACTGGTCAGGGCATAGACTTGGATTACTGTGATATTGAATATTTTGCCTTGGAAATGAACAGAGATGCTTCTATTCTTTTTGAGATTGCACCCAAGTACTGCATTTCAGACTCTTTTGATTATGAGGGCTACTCCATTTCTTCTACAGGACTCTTGCCCACAGTAGTAGGTACAATGGTCATCTGAGTTAAATTCACCCATGCTAGTCCATTTTAGTTCACTCATTCCTAAAATGTCAATGTTCATTCTTGCCATCTCCTGGGTGACCACTTCCAATTTACCTTGATTCATGGAACAAGCATAAGCACTCAGTCCAGTTCAGTAGTTCAGTCATGTCTGACTCTTTGCAACCCTATGGACCACAGCACACCAGGCTTCCCTATCCATCACCAACTCCTAAAGTCCACCTAAACTCATCTCCACTGAGTCAGTGATGCCATCCAAACATCTCATCCTCTGTCCTCTCCTTTTCCTCCTGCCTCCAGAAGTCCACCCAAACTCATGTCCATTGAGTCAGTGATGCCATACAACCATCTCATCATCTGTCCTCTCCTTCTGCTCTTGCCTTCAATCTTTCCAGCATCAGGGTCTTCTCAAATGAGTCAGCTCTTCACATCAGGTGGCCAAAGTATTGGAGTTTCAGCTTCAACATCAGTCCTTTCAATGAACACTTCAGACTGATTTCCTTTAGGATGGACTGGTTGGATCTCCTTGCAGTCCAAGGGACTCTCAAGAGTCTTAATACCACAGTTCAAAAGCATCAATTCTTTGGCACTCAGCTTTCTTTATAGTCCTTAACTCTCACATTCATACATGACTGCTGGAAAAACTATAGCCTTGACTAGACGGACCTTTCTTGGCAAAGTAATGTTTCTGCTTTTTAATATGCTATCTAGGTTGGTCATAACTTTCCTTCCTAGGAGTAAGCGTCTTTAATTTTATGGCTGCAGTCACCATCTGCAGTGATTAAGCTCTGAAAGTGAAAGTGAAAGTGAAGTCGCTCAGTAGTGTCTGACTCTTTGCGACCCCATGGACTGTAGCCTATCAGGCTCCTCCGACTATGGGGTTTTCCAGGCAAGAGTGCTGGAGTGGAATGCTATTCCTTCTCCAGGGGATCTTCCTGACCCAGGAATTGAACCTGGGTCTCCCACATTGCAGGCAGATGCTTTACCATCTGAGCCACCAGGGAGGCTGAGCGGTAAAGCTCTAATGGAATTTATAACTGAAACAGAAACAAAACTAATGTTTATTTTATATTCTAAGCATCCTAATGGGTGTGAAGTGTTATTGCATAGTAATTTTGATTTGCCTTTCCCTATCAAGTAATCGAATATTGCTCTTTACAGCATCGGACCTTGCTTCTATCACCTGTCGCATCCACAATTAGGTGTTGTTTTTGCTTTGGCTCTGTCTCTTCATTCTTTCTGGAGTTGTTTCTCCACTGATCTCCAGTAGCATATTGGGCATCTACCAACCTGGGAGTTCATCTTTCAGTGTCCTATCTTTTTGGCTTTTCATACTGTTCATGGGGTTCTCAAAGCAAGAATTCTGAATTGTTTTGCCATTCACTTCTCCAGTGGACCACATTTTGTCAGAACTGTCCACCATGACCTGGCCATCTTGGGTGACCCTACATGGCATGGCTTATAATTTCATCAAGTTATACAAGGCTGAGGTCCATGTGATTAGATTGGTTAGTTTTCTGTGATTGTGGTTTTCAGACTGTCTTCCCTCTGTTGGAGAAGGGAACAGGAAGCTTATGGAAGCTTCCTGACTGAGGGGGAAACTGGGTCTTGTTCTGATGGGAGGGACCATGCTCAGTAAATCTTTAATCCAATTTTCTGTTGATTGGTGGAGGTGGGTTCCCTCCCTGCTATTTACCTGGGGTCAAACTATGGTGTAGGTAATGAAGATAATGGTGACCTCCCTCAAAAGATCCCAGGCATGTAATGCTACACTCAGTGCCCCCACCCCTGCAGCAGGCCACGCCTGTGCCCAGAGATGCTGGGGCATCCACAGGCAAGTCCAGGACAGTCTCCTGTGGGGTCACTGCTCATTTCTCCTGGGTCCTGGTGCACAAGGTTCTGTTGTGCTCTCCAAGAATCTATTTCCCAGTCCAGTGTAAGTTCTGGCAGCTCTATAGTGGGGTTAATGGTGACCTCCTCCAAGAGGGCTTATGCCATACCCAAGTCTGCTGCACTCAGAGCCCCTGTCCCTGCAGCAGACCACTGCTGACCTGTATCTCCACAAGAGATGTTCAAACACAGTTCTGTATCAGTCTCAGGGGTCCCTGGGTCCTGGTGCGCACAAGGTTTGTTTGAGCCCTCTGAGCGTCTCTGGTGGGAATGGGATCTGATTCTAAACGTGAATTCCCCCCTCCTACCATCTTGCTGGGGCTTCTCCTTTGCCTTTTGATGTGGAGTTTCTCCTCACAGTCACTCCAGCGCCTACCGTCTTATTGAGGTTTCTCTGACCTTGGACGTGAGGTATTGGTCCAGCATGGTGCAGCTGCCACTCGCCTGGTTCCAAATAGGAAAAGGAGTATGTCAAGGCTGTATATTGTCACCAGGCTTATTTAACTTCTATGAAGAGTACATCATAAGAAATGCTGAGCTGGATGAAGCACAAGCTGGAATCAAGATTGCTGGGAGAAATATCAATAACCTCAGATATGCAGGTGACACCACCCTTGTGGCAGAAAGTGAAGAGGAACTAAAGAGCGTCTTGATAAAAGCGAAAGAGGAGATTTAAAAAGTTGGCTTAAAGCTCAACATTCAGAAAACTAAGATCATGGCATCTGGTCCCATCACTTCATGGCGAATAGATGGAGAAACAGTGGAAACACTGACATATTTATTTTCCTGGGCTCCAAAATCACTGCAGATGTTGACTGCAGCCATGAAATTAAAAGACATTTACTCCTTGGCAGAAAAGTTATGACCAATCTGACAGCATATTACAAAGCAGAAACATTACTTTACCAACAAAAGTCCATCTAGTTAAGGCTATAGTTTTTCCAGTAGTCATGTATGGATGTGAGAGTTGGACTATAAAGAAAGCTGAGCACCGAAGAATTGATGCTTTTGAACTGTGGTGTTGGAGAAGACTCTTGAGAGTCCCTTGGACTGGAAGGAGATCCAAACAGTCAATCCTAAAGGAGATCAGTCCTGAATATTTATTGGAAGGACTGATGTTGAAGCTGAAGCTCCACTACTTTGGCCAGCTGATGGAAGAGCCGACACATGACCCTGATGCTGGGAAAGATTGAAAGCAAAAGGAGAAGGAGAGGACAGAGTAAGAGATGGTTGTGTGGCATCACCAACTCAATGGACATGAGTTTTAGTAAACTCCAGGAGCTGGTGCTGGATAGGGAGGCCTGGCATACTGCAGTCCATGGGGTCACAAAGAGTCGGACATGACTAAGCGACTGAACTGATCAACTAATCATCCCAAGTGGCTCAGTTGTAAAGAATCCAGCTGCCAATATAGGAGATGCAGAAAATGCAGGTTTTATCCTTGGGTCAGGAAGATCCACTGGAGGAGGAAATGGCTACTCACTCCAGTATTGTTGCCTGGGAAATCCCATGAACACAGGAGCCTGGCAGGCTACAGTCCATGGGATGGCAAAAAGTCAGATAAGACTAAGCATGAACATATTGACTAATGAGGTTTAAAATCCTTTCTTGTGCTTACTGGCCATTTGTATACTCCATACATGGACATCACCAGATGGTCAACACCGAAATCAGATTGATTATATTCTTTGCAGCCAAAGATGGAGAAGCTCTATACAGTCAGCAAAAACAAGACCAGGAGCTGACTGTGGCTCAAACCAAGAACTCCTTATTGCCAAATTCAGACTTAAATTGAAGAAAGTAGGGAAAACCACTAGACCATTCAGGTATGACCTAAATCAAATCCCTTATGATTATACAGTGGAAGTGAGAAATAGATTTAAGGGCCTAGATCTGATAGATAGAGTGCCTGATGAACTATGAAATGAGGTTCGTGACATTGTACAGGAGACAGGGATCAAGACCATCCCCATGGAAAAGAAGTGCAAAAAAGCAAAATGGCTGGGGAGGCCTTACAAATACCTGTGAAAAGAAGAGAAGCAAAAAGCAAAGGAGAAAAGCAAAGATATAAACATCTGAATGCAGAGTTCCAAAGAATAGCAAGAAGAGATAAGAAATCCTGCCTCAGCAATCAATGCAAAGAAATAGAGGAAAACAACAGAATAGGAAAGACCAGGGATCTCTTCAAGAAAATCAGAGATACCAAAGGAACATTTCATGCAAAGATGGGCTCGATAAAGGACAGAAATGGTATGGACCTAACAGAAGCAGAAGATATTAAGAAGACATGGCAAGAATACAGAGAACTGTATAAAAAAGATCTTCACAACCCAGATAATCACGATGGTGTGATCACTGACCTAGAGCCAGACATCCTGGAATGTGAAGTCAAGTGGGCCTTAGGAAGCATCACTACGAACAAAGCTAGTGGAGGTGATGGAATTCCAGTTGAGCTATTTCAAATCCTGAAAGATGATGCTGTGAAAGTGCTGCACTTAATATGCCAGCAAATTTGGAAAACTCAGCAATGCCACAGGACTTGAAAAGGTCAGTTTTCATTCTAATCCCAAAGAAAGGCAATGCCAAAGACTGCTCAAACTACTGCACAATTGCACTCATCTCACACGCTAGTAAAGTAAGGCTCAAAATTCTCCAAGCCAGGCTTCAGCAATATGTGAACCGTGAACTTCCTGATGTTCAAGCTGGTTTTAGAAAACACAGAGGAACCAGAGATCAAATTGCCAACATCCGCTGGATCATCAAAAAAGCAAGAGTTCCAGAAAAATATCTATTTCTGCTTTATTGACTATGCCAAAGCCTTTGACTGTGTGGATCACTACAAACTGTGGAAAATTCTGAAAGAGATGGGAATACCAGACCACCTGATCTGCCTCTTGAGAAATTTGTATGCAGGTCAGGAAGCAACAGTTCGAACTGGACATGGAACAACAGACTGGTTCCAAATAGGAAAAGGAGTTCGTCAAGGCTGTATATTGTCACCCTGTTTATTTAACTTATATGCAGAGTACATTATGAGAAATGCTGGGCTGGAAGAAACACAAGCTGGAATCAAGATTGCCGGGAGAAATATCAATAACCTCAGATATGCAGATGACACCACCCTTATGGCAGAAAGTGAAGAGGAACTCAAAAGCCTCTTGATGAAAGTGAAAGTGGAGAGTGAAAATTTTGGCTTAAAACTCAACATTCAGAAAACGAACATCATCGCATCCAGTTCCATCACTTCATGGGAAATAGATGGGAAAACAGTGGAAACAGTGTCAGACTTTATTTTTCTGGGTTCCAAAATCACTGCAGATGGTGACTGCAGCCATGAAATTAAAAGACGCTTACTCCTTGGAAGGAAAGTTATGACCAACCTAGATAGCATATTCAAAAGCAGAAACATTACTTCGCCAACAAAGGTTCGTCTAGTCAAGGCTATGGTTTTTCCTGTGGTCATGTATGGATGTGAGAGTTGGACTGTGAAGAAGGCTGAGTGCCGAAGAATTGGTGCTTTTGAACTGTGGTGTTGGAGAAGACTCTTGAGAGTCCGTTGGACTGCAAAGAGATCCAACCAGTCCATTCTGAAGGAGATCAGCCCTGGGATTTCTTTGGAAGGAATGATATTAAAGCTGAAACTCCAGTACTTTGGCCACCTCATGCAAAGAGTTGACTCATTGGAAAAGACTCTGATGCTGGGAGGGATTGGGGGCAAGAGGAGAAGGGGACAACAGAGGATGAGATGGCTGGATGGCATCACTGACTCGATGGACATGAGTCTCAGTGAACTCTGGGAGTTGGTGATGGACAGGGAGGCCTGGCATGCTGCGATTCATGGGTTCACAAAGAGTCGGACACAACTGAGCGACTGATCTGATCTGATAACTTCTTTGGAGAAATATCAGTATCTTTATTTTTTAAATAAACAAACCACACATTATTATTTTATGTTTTTACGTTGAAGGATGATAATTGATCATATAAGTTGACTAGATCACCTATATTAATCTTTCCTCATGATCATTTAAATTTTCCTTTTTATTTTTCTCCCTTTCCTACACAGTAGATTCTTTAAACAAAATACTTCCATGTTTGTTTAAATATTTATGTTAAACTATTTTCAACCCACAGTTATATATTGCAATCATTTGCTCATTTCCTTGTCTAGACTCTGATCTCCCTGACACTGGGGAATATAAGGATTTAATGGTTATATCAATGAAGTCTAAATTAATATTTCTTTAACTTATCTTAGGGCTTTATTTCAGATTATCTAAAGTAATAAAATTGTTTTCCTACATCTTAGGCAGAAAACTTCCTGGCCACTAGTCTCTCTCAAAGGCTAAAGAGTATCATGCCATCTAAAAACTTTGAAAGATGGCAATTAAATAATAACTCTTAATGATGACTGAAGTTATTTAAAAAAAAAAAAAAAGACAGAAAGGAGTAATGACCCTTGATAGGACCAGAAAGTGACTGATAGACTCTAGAATTAAAATCACATTTCTCACATTGATTTTTTTCTATATTTATACCTGTGAACATAAAAGAAAGCTTCATATATGGCTGAGAAATGCATTTTATTAATGTTCACCCCTCTGTGTCTACAGGAAACTGTCAAATGAAAATGATAAGAAATGTGAAAATGTAAAAAGAGAGACAACACCAGGAAGAAAAAATGAGAAAGGAATAAAAAGATAGTAAAAAATGGATAATCAAAAGTAAAAGGTTTACATGAGAATAAGAAAAGAGAAAAATGAATCAATCTTAGGAAATCTGAATAAAGGTGAAACAAAGTGAGAGGATATAATAATTACATTGACGACAGAAATGAGAATTATAAGGAATGGAAGAATTTAAGTAAACAAGCAAACAAAAATTTCTCCAGTCAAACATTTTCCCTTTTGCCCTCAGTTACCTAAAATTAATCTCAGTAGCAAATATTGTTGAAAGAATGCAATGCAGTCGCTATAACTTTGAAGTATTTTCTTGATGAGGACAGCACTTTGCTGAAAGTCAAAGAAAAGTATGTTTTTAGTGCTGTTTCTACCATGTATTAGTTGGATTACCTTTAGTATGACAGAGTTGTATTCTTGGTGTTTTTGAGGGAGGAACGTTTATTGCTGTAAATTTTTACTTATTTGTATATGTTTATATATCATTCATTCACCCACTCCATCATTTATTTTCTTAAATAAACAATTAAAGAAGTTCCCTGATGGCTCAGTGGTAAAGAATGCACCTGCTAATGTAGGAAACATGGGTTTGATCCCTGGGTAGGGGAGATCCCCTGGAAAAGGAATGGGTTACCCATTCCAGTCTTCTTGCCTGGGAAATCCCAATGACAGAGAAGCCTGCTACAGTCCTTGGGATCACAAGAGTCAGACACAACTTAGCAACTAAACAATAATCTAGGTTGGCAATATCTACTATTTGAAATCAGATAGTATAACTGCATTAGTCAAATACTAGCCTCTCCATTGTTGCTATTCAATCACTAAGTTGTGTCTGACTCTTTGTGACCCCATGAACAGCAACAAGCCAGGCTTCCCTGTCCTTCACATCTCCTGGAGTTTGCTCAAACTCATATCCTTGAGTTGGTGATGCTATCCAATTATCTCTTCTTCCATCACCCCCTTCTCCTCCTGCCTTCAATCTTTCCCAGCATCAAGGTACTTGCACCAAAAACAAACCACGAAAAATGAAAATAGAAAACATTACTGATAGCTCACATCTACCTCTATGTTCTTCCCCCATCTCTCCCAGTGTCTTCTTCTTCCCTCTTAAAGATACCAGTATTCGGGGCTTGATGTTGATCATGCCTTCACTTTTTATTTGATACATGGCTTAATGAGATGAATATGTAAATCTAAAAATCTGTTAAGCTTTGAATTCTTCCTTATGCACATATGCAACAGTTCCCATGAGTCACTATCGTAATATTTTTTGCAAATATCTTCTTCACAATTTAGGTATGTCCTTACACTTCCTTTGGAGTTTTATTTATTTTTATTGAGGTGACTGTTGCTGAACACAAGTTCCTATTTTAATGTAACTAACCTTGTTAATTGGTTAGAAATGGGGTTAGATCCCCTGGAAAAGGAATGGGTTACCCATTCCAGTCTTCTTGCCTGGGAAATCCCAATGACAGAGGAGCCTGCTACAGTCCTTGGGATCACAAGAGTCAGACACAACTTAGCAACTAAACAATAGCGCGACTATGAAATTTTCAAAAATTAAAGTTAATGACGTGCCTACCATAGTGTCTGACACATAGCAATTATTCAATAAATGATAGCTATCTACCCCCTTTTATATTTTAAAATGTTAATATGTAGCTTATTACTCTGTATGATAGATTATAAATTACTTCAGTTTATTGTGAATGTAAGTGAATTTCACAACATAGAATTTCAATACATAGCATAAAAAGCAAATACACATCAAATTATCATCTATAGTTCTATTGCCATTTATCTGCTCCATGTTTTCAGATTACTGAGATATGAAAACCAATACACACACAAATACATGCACATGCATTAGCAAGGAAGGTAGGTTTTGTCAAACAGTGTTTCTTTGCAAGTTATAGTAAGCAATTCACATTAACTTAAAGAGGAAAAAAAGTAGTGAATAAAGGAAAGTAGGAGGTTAGAAGAGATGGCAGGTAGGAAAGCAAGAAGAAAGAAAAATGGAGTGAGGGTAAATGAAGGAGGAGGAGGAGGAGGAAGGGGAAGGACCAGGTAATAACTATATGTGTATATATATATATATATATATATATATATATATATATATTAATATATTAGGAAAGAGTATACATATACATATATATATATATATATATATATATATATATATATACATACACATATACATTAGCAGGTAATATATATTTCTACTCTAAGAACCAACCCATTATAACTAACTGTTTCTAGCCTCCTTCCCAAACTCTCAAACAATCTTTTCTAAATAGAGCTACCCCTTAACAGACCAATTGATTATTCATTATAAGCATTATTCTTCTGAGAGTCTACTACTGTGAATACTGAGGAAACTCAGTGATGAAGCAGGCCTTTTTTCCTACTAAAATATTTATCTACCATACAGTTGCAAATATTCTCTTTTTTAACCTTTATAGCATCCTTTAATTTCATAGATGGATATCTATTTTAGTTCCATACATTTTTTCAGGTTTGAATTTATTATTATTTTATAATAAAAACTAAAATTAATTAAAACTCCAGATCATAACATTTAACTGCATTGAAAAAAATTTCAAACTCTGAAGTGAAAGGGAATCTATTCTCAATTTATAAATCTTTTTTTTTATTAGAACTTATTGCTTAGTATTTGAAGATTTACCCTTTTTGTGTAATCTCATCATTCTTGGATGTTTCACAGTGAAAAAATAAATCTGCTTCCATAGTAAGGCCAATAACTCTGGAACTTGAGGGACTCCTAATTTTCTATTGTTATATTTTTATCAAATAGCATAAGTATAATATCACATAGGGAGACCTTTGTAAAACACAAAACATTCTGGTTAATAAAATGAATCAAACTAAATAATGCTTTTTGACCTTTACCACAATTTGGAGAACATTAATGCTTGTGGCTGATAACAAGTCAATCATTTATATAATGATATCCATTAGACCTCATGGATATCAAAGGCATTATTCATGTCTATTAATCAGCTGCTTTGGCTAAGCCTAGCTAATTTCTTTCCCCTGGGCCACCAGTATCATTAGTAACACGTTACTCCCGTCACTCAAAAAGCTTCATGATGAACCTCTGCCATTGTTTGATATGTGTTACCTCCTTGGCATTATTAAAAGGTGCCATTTCATTATTTATATATGCAACCTAATTGTTTTTCAACTGAGAGTATTAAGAAAATAAATCTGTCATATAAATGTGTAAAGTGACAAATAACTCAACAACTGTTTTACAGGAATCAATTAGCCTGATTACTCTGAGGACAATATGTGACTTGGTAAAGGGTTTAACAAGACCTTTATTTCTTTTAGCTTCTGGACTAAGGAGGGTTTTCCACTGACTCACATTAGAATCAAGTGGGATTCTTGATGATTTTTAACACAAAGTGACTCAATGCTACTGCTTCAAATATTCAGTGTATTTACTACACTTCTTTACAATTGATGAATGCAGGCTTAATTAGAGGAATAGAAAAAAAATTGAGTAAAGGTGACTTCCAAAAACCCAAAGAATTGATGAAGGCTCCCTCTTTAATAAAACTGAAGATATGTGAAAGTCAAAGTTTTTAAAGTCAGTGGCAGAATTCTGGGAATATATAGGCATATGAAGAAGTAATTAAGATTCTCTAAATAAATTTTCAAATGAACACCTTAAAAATCATTACTACAAAAGTCATATTATAACCTTATCACTGCCACTCATGCATCAGCTCATCAAAGAACAGACTATAGTAATGATAATATGTGTATAGCATTCTTACTCTGCTAAACATTTGCTTGCATTAGTCCAGGTAATCTCAACAAGTATATTACATAGGTTCCCGTATTATCCGTATTTGATAGATCAACAAACTAAAGGTTAGAAAACTCAAAGTTCACACAACTGTTGACAAAATACAGATTCAAACCGAGATCAGTCTGTTAATATTATCAAAACAAGTAGTGAGAAATATTGAAATATCTGAATTTAACAATTTTAGAAACAATTCCACAATGTTAAGTTTTTAAGAACTAAGAATTATTTAAAAATCTGGTAGTGCAAAGAAAAACCATAGGCATTTTTTTTAAAAACATTATTACCTACAGAAAAAACTTTAAAATTTCATGTATATATTTTCTTTATTGAAGGAAATTCATTAACTCAATATTGCTCATGTTACTGTATATATAAAACGTAAAAATGTGTTATCTCTTGAGCACCACAGAATTAAACATCATCTTCTCATGTGTTTCTTAAAAACTGTTACTCTGTTAAAGATATTTTATAGTCAGTTTTTGTAATATCTAAGAAAAAGTGTGCTCAAAACCTTGTGTAGCCAACACCAGAAAATGTTGGATATCACTCAGCAAATATTGATTTTTTCATGCTCAACTGTGATTGAAAGAGAATAAGTAAATGTAGGGTGGGTTGAATAAAGAGAAAGTCAATGACCAGACTGCCTTTGCTTTCATATCTTGGCTGTAATAAATATGCTGCTGTGAACATTGGGGTACATATACATTTTTGAACTAGTGTTTTCGTTTTCTTTAGAGATATACCCAGAAAAGGAACTGTTGAGTAGTATGATAGTTCTACTTTTAGTTTTTTTGAGGAAACTCCATATTGTTTTTCTCAGTAGCTGTACCAATTGACATTTTCACCAACAGTGCACAGGGTTTCCCTTTTCTCCACATCCTCACCAGCACTTGTTATTTGTGGTCTCTTTGTTGCCAGCCGTTCTGATATGTTTGAGGTGGTATCTCATCATGGTTTTGATTTGCTTTTCTCTAACTGACAGTGTTGAGCATTTTTTCATGTGCCTGTTGACCATCTGTTTGTGTTCTTTGAAAAAACATCTATTCAGGTCTTCAGCTCATGTTTTAATTGGTTTGTTTGTTTTGATGTTGAGTTGTATCAGCTGTTAATATCTTTTGGATATTAACCCCTTATCCCTCATATGATTTGCACATTTTTTCTACCATTTAGTGTGTTGTCTTTTAATTTTGTTGATGGTTTCCTTTACTGTACAAAAACTTTTAAGTTTAATTAGGTTCCATTTGTTTATTTTTGCTTTTTTTTCCCTTTGCCTGAAGAGACAGGTCCAAAAAATATTGCTATGATTTGTGTCAGAAAGAGTATAAGTATTCTCAGAAAGTGTATAAGTGTCAGAAAGAGTATAAGTATAATAAGTATTCTCCTTATGTGTTCTCCTAAGAGTTTTATATTTTCTGGTCTTACATTTACATCTTTAGTTCATTTTGAGTTTATCTTGTATATGGTGTTAGAGAATGATCTAAGAGGGAGATTTATAGTATACAAGGTTACGTCAGGGAACATGGGAAAAAAATCTAAACTTACATCTAAAGGAAATATAAAAAGAAAAAACAAATAAAGCTCAGTTATATGCATTATATGTAGGTAAATATGTGTGTGTATATTAGATGATAACAATTAACTGGTGTATAAGTTTATCTTTGAAAAGTTAATTAAGTTAATTAAGGTTAAATAATTACCTCAGGAAGTGCAGTCCCACTTGCTAAAGGAGATCCTCCAGTACCAACTTCTAAATTTATATTTATATTACAAAGAATGAAAATTTGACCCATTCTGTTCCAGTTTCTTTTAGTTTAATGCCTGGGAGTTTGTTAATTCCAAATTTACTCACAGCATGAGAATCACTTTTTTTAAAAAAGATTTTCAGAATAAGTACAGGAATTTCTCTTATTGGAGGTAAAAATAAGAATCTAGTCAGTTAGCATGTCTTTTCATCTAACAATTCATTTAGAGCCCAAAGAGTAGGTGAAAGATTTTTGGCTAAACTGACTTTGAACTAAACGTGTTCATAAAACTTCTTATCATGCTGATAGTAAGTTTCTAAGAAGTGGACACACACACACAAAGTTTGAGGTGTAGAAACATATAATACTATACATAATTAAATAATCTGATACATTTTGACATATTTATACAGAACTTTCATGCCATTAGAACAATCAGGAAAAATGACTCCAAATGTTTCTTCCTGCCATTTTGTTGCTTAAGGGTTTATAGTATTTATCTTTAATGTGTTATTGTCTACCTTCAAGTGAAATTATACCTAGGTGTAGGTGTAAGAATCTCAAAACAGTGTACTTTCTCCCCTCCAGACATTTGTGTTACCATTGTGATGTAATTGTTTCTGATCAATATGGTTAAATATTTATAAATGTTTTTGAAGAGATGTGTATTCTGTTACTGTTTCAATTAGCACAAGTTGCTTGATTTTAGAATTTCTTTCCTTATTTTTCCCTGCAAGTCATTTGTTAAAATAGAGAAGTTGAAATCTCCTGCTAATTTGAGATTTATCTATTTCTTGAAGTTCTGTCAAAGTTTGCTACATGAGAATTCATACTATGACTTCCCCACGTAGTTTCCATGCATGTGTATGCTGGTGATTACTCAGCTGACTACTAGGGATTGGCCCTACAGATCTCCGGAGTGGCTCTCTGTGCAACTCTCCTGTTTTTGTTCTTTCCTGCACATCTTCACCACCTTTTCCATCTTAGACTCTCACTCCTGCCTCTTAAAGTCGAATTGTCTACTAGGCTCCTCCTGGGCTAACCATGTTTGTAATGGTACCTGAAAAATTTCAGGAGGCAGTTAGCTTTGGCAAATGTAGGACTTCCTCCACTTATTTCCCATCTCTCAGGAATCACTGTCTTTCATTGCCTGACGTCCGGTGCCTTGCAAACCACTGTTTCATTTATTTTGTTTGTCTTGTGTTGTTTCAGGAAGGACAGCAAATCCATTCTTTGTTAATAACTTTTGTTCAAAAGTGAAGGTGGGGTCTCTGTTTATAAATTTCTGGGTCTCTGTCTTCCCTAATACTCTCTATCTATTAATTTATGTAAGCATCTGAAACATTTTTATCAAAGTTAAGACATTTTTCTGTTTGAATCAAATGAGAGTTATTAGTCTTTAGCATATCTTCTGAATTTCCAGTTTTCTTCATGGCCCAGTATATGAAGAACTTTTTATTATTTACTCATTCAGTACATATTTATTTAACATTTACCCATGCAGTGTTGATATAGGTGCTGGAAAAATTAGGAAAAACTCCTAATGAAAATCTCTGGTAAACTAAAGCTGATATTTAGGAAGAGGAAAAGGGACAGAAAATAAACATGTAACTGTAAAATAAATAATACATTAGGTGGTGATATGCAGTGGTAAAACGGGAAAATGCTAGAGGGTATAAACATTTTTATGACTTTAGATAGAGGCGTCTATAGTGTCCTCACAGAAAAGTTGACATTTAAAGAAAAACCTAAATGATGTAAGTAAGTAAACATGAGGAAACCAGGAAGCATTTTTCTGGGGAGGGCTTTGTGCTCCTGAGGAAAGGGTGTGCCTGGGGTAACTGAAGATTATTAGGGATCATCTTTAACTCTGATACTCACAGAAAAATTAGAATTGACCATGGTGGTGCAGTGGTAAAAGTTTCACCTGCCAGTGGAGGAGATGCAAGACATGCAGGTTCGATCCCTGTGTCAGGAAGATCCCCTGAAGGAGGGCATGACAACCCACTCCTGTATTCTTGCCTGAAGAATGCCATGGACAGAGGAGCCTGGCCAGCTACAGTCCATAGGGTCACAGAGAATCAGAACTACTGAGCAACTGATCATGCACCCACATACATGATGTTAAATTTAAAATGAATGTGCTGCTTTGTGTGTGTTAGTGAATGGAGGAAAACACCTTTAAACTACTAACATTTTTATGTTTATAGTGTTTTATATAATGTGCTCTTTACATATAAATATTTCCTTTTATTTTAATGATTGCTATCTGTGTTTGAGGCAGGATTACTATTATTCCCACATGGCAAAGCTGGCACTCTGAAAGGTTAGGGATGTAGTAAGCTCATGCAGTGAACAAGTAGGAGCTCCCAGATTTCGACCCTAGTCATCATCTGCCCTCAAAACCAGCGTCAGTTTCATCCCTTGCTGTCTCACATTGTTCAGTGATCTTCCTGAAAAACCATATTTCTGTGACACATTTCTGTACATAAAATATTTCTACAGTGAAGGTGCCCACAGAATTACAAAGAAATGCTGATACAGTGAAAAAGATGTTGAAGTGTGAACTATGTTCACTCTATGCCCTGTAATTACTCCCACAATTAAAGCTTTGAATTGACACCTTCTTCTAAGAATTGAATTCCTTCGGTGTATGGAAATACTCATCCTGATTACGAGAGTATTTTTCCTTTTCTCTTAAAAATATCAAAGTTATTATACTTTTCCTCATTTTCTTTATCCGTTTATATCATTCTGGTATTGATTAGTCAAATACCATTTGTTATTCTTTTTAAATATTTATATTCAAATGGGTGAGCGTATTTTTGTTCCACTTAACTTCAGTAGCTCATTAAAATTCATATATATATGTGTATGCATGATTTATTTATCCATGTGATGCTTAATATATTTTGAAATGTTCTAGTTGTCATTATGGCTGCTGCTGCTGCTGCTAAGTCGCTTCAGTCGTGTCCGACTCTGTGCGACCCATAGATGGCAGCCCACCAGGCTCCCCTGTCCCTGGGATTCTCCAGACAAGAACACTGGAGTGGGTTGCCATTTCCTTCTCCAATGCATGAAAGTGAAAAGTGAAAGTGAAGTCGCTCAGTCGTGTCCTACTCCTAGCGACCCCATGGACTGCAGCCTACCAGGCTCCTCCATCCAAGGGATTTTCCAGGCAAGAGTACTGGAGTGGGGTGCCATTGCCTTCTCCATCATTATGGCTATCATTTGGAATTATAGAGAAATTCATGTAGTTCATTTAGCTGTACAGAAATTAATCTCCCATATACAATTAATAAAAAATAAGAAAAACAATATAATTCTATTACATAAGTTTCTGTTAACATTAATAGTGATATCTAATTTATACTATAGTTCTATTAAGCCAAGAATTTCTTGAAATTATAATTTCAAATGTGTATTTTCCATAGATATATGAGATAAGTTCATAGGTGTTTAAGCAGCCAAGTTTACAAAGACATGCAGGATTTTAAACTTACCTCAAAAGTCCAATTAAGATAAAAAGGTATAAAAGAAAACCCATGCAATAGAAGAAGGTCATTGTACAAGATGATAATTATTTCATTAGGATTTTCTGTACCTTAGTTACTGTACTAAATTTAAATATTTTAAATGGCAATTTGTTTCATGTTATATTTGACTCTATATGGTTCTAACATGTTTAGTTTTATGATTCTTGTGCATTATCATATGATTATTTGTATAAAGAGTATGCATTTGTGTGTGTTTGTGTATATTAGATGGATGCTAAGTCACTTCAGTTGTGTCCGATTCTATGCAACCCCATAGACGGCAGCCCACCAGGCTCCCCCGTCCCTGGGATTCTCCAGGCAAGAACACTGGAGTGGGCTGCCATTTCCTTCACCAATGCATGAAAGTGAAAAGTGAAAGTGAAGTCGCTCAGTCATGTCCGACTCTTAGCGACCCCATGGATTGCAGTCTAACAGGGTCCTCTGTCCATGGGATTTTCTAAGCAAGAGTACTGGAGTGGGGTGCCATTGCCTTCTCCAGTATATTAGATTATATCTCCCTAAAGTGCAGTATTAAATGCTGTGAATTTTTTTTTACTTTATTCAGTTCTTATTTTGGGAATTAGCTACCAAATTAGCTGCCCCTGCCCCTATCCCAGACTTCTGTGACTAGCAGAATATTCAGCATGCAGTAGCAGGCACTCAACTTATGTTTTTCCAATTAGCATTCTGATTTTTTTTTCCTGCTTAGAAAAATGCATGTTTATTTTAGTCTAACTAGTCCTTCTATCATTTTATAGGATCAAAAATTAGTCTCAAGATGGAAATTCTCTGGCGGTCCAGTGGTTAGGACTTGCCACATTCACTGCCATGGCAAAGGTTCAATTCCTGGTCAAGGAACTAAGGTCCCACAAGCCTGACAAATAGAAAAAAAAAAAAAAAGCCAGGAATTGTATAACATATCTGTGAGTCTTGATGGAAAATAGTAATCTATGCACATTAAGCATGTAAAATATATATACAGCAGATGCCCTCAAAATAACATGGAGGAGTCTCCAGAGCTGGTATTCTCCACCAACAGGGAATGATTAGATCCAAGAAAGCACCCCCAAAATTGAAAGCAGACTTAAAGCCCTGAGAGTGAGTGAGATACATTTTAAAAACTATTTTATTTAGGTGTAGCTGACTTGTTAAAAAGCTGTACATATATAATGTGTACAACTCAATGAGTTTGTATACACCTGTGAAGCCATCATCACCACCATCAAAGACTTAAGCATGTCCATCAACACCAAAACATTCCTCCTGCTGCCTTCATTAATTTTTTGTATGTATGGTAAGATCTAACCTATTAGCAAATTTTAAGTATATAGGGCTGTACTGTTAGTTACAGGCAATATAGTGGGCAGTAGAACTTCAGCACATCTTATTCATCTCACATAACTGAAACTGTGTACCCTTTGACTGTCACCTCCCCATGTTCCCATCCCCCAAGCCCTGGTTATCACCGTTCCACTTTGATTCTATGAATGTGAATATTTAGCTGCAACTTTCTTTGAACAACCCAACTCAAAATGTGTACAATAATAATAATGATAGTGAGCAATTTGTTTTACTATGCAAAATTAAGGCTGATGAATCACCCATATTCTCAAACTTTAAAACAATTAGAAAGGGTTAAGGGAAATATAAACAAATGGGATAGTAGGAAGAGGTAAAGGTTAAAAGTCTCAGAACTTAGATGGAGGGAGCATGGGGAAAAAGAAAATAGAAAAACCACCATTATTAAAAAAAAAAACCTTACAGATATAAGGTAAAAATAGACTTCTTAACTCTCTATTCTTCTTCCCAGGTGTTAGATGTTTCAAAGACTCAGTAGATTTTTTTTTTTATATACTAGTCATTACCTTGAGTAATCAATTACCTCAAAGAATTAATGATTAAAAATTCTAGAGAAATTTTGATAACCCTAATGTAATACAGCAACCCTTTTCCAGTTTTTAATTAGATTATTTATTTCTTTGCTAATGTCCAATTAAATTATTTTATTGTACTCATATTTTGTCCTTAGGTGGAGCTCACCTCTTATAAAGGGTTCACCTCTTATAAAGTTTCCCTAGACAATGAGATAACAATTTCTTATTATTTTTTAAATTTATGCCTACTTAGCCTTCATTTTCATAATTTTTCCAAAAATATAATCGATATATTGTTAAATATATGTCTTTATTTTAAAATAGTCTCATCTAATGCTTTTTCCTGCTTTTATGACTTTGTTATCTTCATCTCTCATCCCTAATTTATAGAGTCAAAACTTTGAATGTAAATTTAGTGCACTTCAGGTGAAATTTTATAAAGTTAGTAGTAAGCCAAAATTGTCCTAGAATGAGGCATCTGTCTTATGATACCAACAATCCTTGAATGTTAAAGTTATTTTTGTTAATACCTTGAGGTTGATGGTCAGGAGGCTAAACAACTTCATCAAAGAAATGTGTAAATCTAGAAAGATGTATTAATTTACAATGAGAAATAGAGTCAAGCAGATTATTTGGTCCTACACTGTTTTTGTTTATTTATACTGATTCATAGCATTGTTATTTTATGTAGGACATATTCAATGTGCCTTTTTTCTCTTGACAAACACATTGTTAAATACTCCTTTCCCTCCTACAAACATATACACATATAATTTGATATATATACATATATATACAAATGTAACATTCATAAACATATACAATGTGATAAAATTCTTGATCCACGATAGACTTACACTGAAAGTTTTTCAAGTTCTATAGAACATATTTCTTGCTATAGGCTCTCCTAGTGTGATGGTTTTAGGAAGTGGAGACTTTGGGAGATGATCAGGTTGTAAGGGTGGAGCTCTCAGGAATGGGCTTTGCTGTTGTTGTTCAGTTGCTAAGTTGTGTCTGACTCTTTGTGACCCCGTGGACTATAGCATGTCAGGCTCCCCTGTCCTTGACTATCTCCAAGAGTTTGCTAAACTTCATGTTCATTGAGTTGGTGATCATCCTCTGATGCCCCCTTCTGCTTATGCCTTCAATCTTTCTCAGCATCAGGGTCTTTTCCAATGAATTGGCTCTACTCATCCTGTTGCCATATTAAAAAGCAGAGACATTACTTTGTCAACAAAGGTCCGTCTAGTCAAGGCTATGGTTTTTCCAGGGGTCATGTTTGGATGTGAGAGTTGGACTATAAAGAAAGCTGACAACTGAAGAATTGATGCTTTTGAACTGTGGTGTTGGAGAAGACTCTTGAGAGTCCCTTGGACTGCAAGGAGATCCAATGAGTCCATCGTAAAGGAAATCAGTCCTGAATATTCATTGGAAGAACTGATGCTGAGCTGAAACTACAAAACTTTGGCCACCTGATGTGAAGAATTGACTCATTGGAAAAGACCCTGATGCTGGGAAAGATTGAAGTTGGGAGAAGAAGGGAACAACAGAAGATGACATGGTGGTATGGTATTATCGACTCAATGGACATGAGTTTAAGCAAGCTCCAGGAGTTTGTGATGGACAGGGAGGCCTGGCATTCTGCAGTCCATGGGGTCACATTGTGTCAGACACAACTGAGCAACTGAATTAAACTGATCCTGTGGCCAAAGTACTGGAGCCTCAGCTTTAGCATCAGTCCTTCCAATGAATGAAAGGACTGATTTCCTTTAGGATTGACTGGTTTGTTCTCCTTGCTGTCCAAGGGACCCTCAAGAGTCTTATCTAGCACCATAGTTCAAAAGCATCAGTTCTTCAGTGCTCAGTGGGCTTAGTGCTCTCATAAAAGAGACTATAGAGAGTTCCCTCATTTCCTCCCCCAGTGAGGATACAATGAGAAGTCTGTAACCTAAAAGAGAACTCTCAAGTGACCATGCTGGCTCCCTGATCTCAGACTTGCAGCCACCAGAACTGTGTGAAATAAATTGCTGTTGCTTATAAGTCATTGGCATTTTGTGACACCAGTCCACGCAGACTAAGACTTTTCACAGTTTTTAACTTCAATGAACAATTATTTTTCCTTAGTCCCAAGATCATGGAAGTAGCCACCTTATAGTCAAGTCTCATGATGTCAACAGCTTTGTTTCTGTATTTAGATTTTCATTATATCTCAAATACTATTGTTTCCTCTACCTTTTTGCTTATTTTTTAAATTTAAATTGTATCTGTTAATATAGCTATTGTTAATTTAAAGATATGGTAATACTAGCAACTAAACAGATTTCATGGCATTAACTTAATATAAACTGTGCACATCTAAACTCTAAGTCAATGACTTTTCACCTCTTAATTGTGATTAATTTATCCTAATATTTAGTATGTTAATAGAAGAGAATTTCATGATGTCCTTTCTCCTTCCATATTTTAAAATCTATTTAAGGGAAATTTATTTTTCAACCTATTATTATGGGGACTAATGACTATAATTTGGCACAAGGGAGGGTTCTCAGGCAGTGGTAATGTTCTCTTTCTTTATCTAGAGGATTGCTATGTAGGGGATATTCTTTCAATCTTTGTCAATATTCACCAAGGTTTACAATTAACATTTCTACATCTTATGCAATAAGTGTTTCTTTAATACAAATTTATTTAAATACATTTTGGGGTTTATCTGTCATTTATAAAATGAAATCTTTGCTTGCTTGAATTTTGAAGTTTATAAACAGCATTGTTAATCATGTTTAAAGTGTAACTTTTCTCTGGATATCATTTAGAGGCAATTATATTTAGACTCATACATTTGCAGAATTTTAAATATGGAAAGCAGTAGAATCATCTATTTCAACCCTCAAATTATATAAAAGAGCAAAGGAGACATAAAAAACTATAGAGTTAATTAGTGGAAGAACTACAATTAGAAACTAACTCACTGGATAATATTCTCTTTTGACATATTTAAAAATAACATCTGGGTCACTCTGCAATTCAACTTGCTTGGGAAAACAGTCACAGACCCATTTCAAGGAGGATAAATAAAAGTATAGATATGATACAAAGTCTGAAATAATTGGTTATTTGTGGTTATTTAAATCTCATTTTAATTTATATTTCATAATTACTATGTTCTCCTTCATCTGAAATTTTCACATCATGTGCTGCCATGAAGTATTATAAACAGTTTGAAAAGATACAATGTCATGTTGTCATCAATGTTATGATTATAAATGATATTCTGAAGCTTGGGTGCTACCAATATTAGACTTGAAAGGAAATGTACCTTATACTAAAAGTACGTTTTTATATGCATATTGGTTACATGTAATTGAATTTTATGTTCATTCCACTGATAAATTTACAGATTTAATTTCCATTCTACTGTCTCATCTTCTATTGTAAGCCATGATCTCTATAACAGGATTAAGAAAATTTAGGCTGACATATAAGCTAGCATTCTTTCCTCTGGGACATTCAGAGGTCACCATACCATTGTGATTTTTTATCGAGTAATATATAATTAAACTGGAACTTTTTCCAACAGGATATTATAAGAGATAAAATACTTAGTTTCAAAAACGATTAAACATTTATACAAGAATAGCATATGCTAGGCTAAAAATAAAAGCTATTAATAAAAGCTTTTATGCAGTATTGCTGTCATCAAATCCATCTGTCCCTGTGAGGACTCAGCATGTTCATCCTAGAGTCAAGAGATGCCCTGTTTTGCAAGGACTTTGAATGACCTACCACCCATGAATACAGTCAGATCTCTATATACTTTTGGTTAGATAACAGAACCAACAAAAAGGATACTGTTTTTTGAATCCTGTGGTCTTCATTTCAGTTATCATTTTGCCATGGTGGTTTTTTTTTGGTTTTTTTTTTTCAGTGTCACTGAAACAGCTAACGTTACCACTTATACTTATTCATACATGGGATATCTATGATAATTTGGAACTCACTTTCCAAAGTGGTTTATCCTGTTATTAGCTACAGTTGTTAGAAATGTTGTCTTGTATTAAATAAAAATGGATTTGCATATTGTTTCTGTCCAGTGGTATTTGTTTAACAGCTTTAGTTTACACAAAACAAATTGTAACTTTTTTTTCTACAGCAACACTTCCTGTAGCTATGGTATTGGGAAAAAAAAGAAAAGAAAAAGCAATAATATGAATTAGAGAACATGGCAGAAGGAAGAATTGCTACTATAGTAGCAATTAAGTAATGGAAAATAATTCATAAAATAATATGAACAGGTTCATGGTGGACTCAGTTCCCTGTTTCATAATAATCTATGTCTAACTTTCCTAGCAACTTATAATGTCCTCCCAGATGACAGCACCCTTATCTTTATAGTGTTTGTATCCTCAGTGTCTGGTAACATTGCTATCTACAATTTGTTCAATAAATATTTGTTGAATGGATTCATATTACTTAATATAGATTTTTAAGTAGACTTTTTTTAAGACTATGATAGGTGACTAAATTCGAACATTCTATTAAGTCAAACAGATTTGGCTCATGTCCCACCAAAAAATGCAATGGGATTAGACATTTGGAAATCTAGAACAGATCTCAATGGTCCAATATGTTCCAGATCAATAATGTGAGAGTAAAACATATCATGATATAAATTCTGATTTCATCTTTAAATATGATTTTACAAATGTTTTGGATTGCATTTACAATGTTATTTTATTTATATTTACATATAAATGTAAAATATAGATTTGATGAAATACTAAGAACAATACAATAAAGTAAGAATAGAGGGGTATTTGCAATTATTACATTAACTAAAATCCCAAGATAAACCAAAACCATAGATAAAAATTTATTTTTTATGCCTCTGTTGTTTTGTATACTTTTTACTCCTATAGGAGTCTGAAAGAACAGAAACTATGATATGAAACATATCTTTTGAATTTGGTTGTTAAGCTAAGATTTGGAGCCGAAGAACTTCCAAGGGTCATAAAGTTCTGGCTACTCACCTTCTCTCCAGCTTCATTCCTCAGATTTACCGTTGTGTATCTTATTCTCTCCCCAGGGTCAAATTCCCTTCTGCTTCCCAGACAATCATTCTTGTATAGTGTTCTCTGTAACTTCATATTCTCCTATTTCTCAGTTCTGTTCCCCCAATTTGAAGGCCTATCATCCCCCAAACCCCACATATACTCCCCCCTCTCATTCATACTCCTCTTTGCCAAGTGAAACCTCCATTCTCCTTCTATGTTCAGTTTAAGTAAAACCTTTCATAAAAACCCCAAACAGGAGTTGTTTATCCATTCTCTGATCCTATACTTTCTATTTAGCACTTGAGTTAAATATCTGCATCATTAATCTGCTTCTCCCCCTCATTTATTAGATCTGGATTTCTGAAGAATAGAGAGCTGTGTTATTCATCAATGTTTTCCCAGGCCCAGCACATCATCTAGAACATAGAGGACATTCAATCAATCATGAAGGCCTGTATGAGTGAATAAATGGCAAAGCTGAAAACAGGGCAGATAAACCCGAAACCTAGATTTAACAGCATGTAAGCAAATTGGATAATATAGATATTATAGCATATGGAAACATAGGACTCAAAAAATAATTGAAAAGAAAAACATTAAGAGTCACCTGACAGACATTAGCTGGAGGAGGAGATGGCAACCCACCCCAGTATTCATGCCTGGATAATCCCATGAGTATTATCCAGGTACCTGGTAGACTATAGTCTATGGGATACAAAGAGTCTTTCACGACTGAGTGACTGAGTATGTACACACGACAGATATTATTAGATTTGCCAATTGTTAGTGCTTTAAGAGAGTTGGTTTGTGCAGATGAGAGTCAAAACACCTGTATTATTCATTTAGTGCTGCTAAGTCGGCTGCTAGCCAACTCTGTGCAACCCCATAGATGGCAGCCCACCAGGCTCCCCCGTCCCTGGGATTCTCCAGGCAAGAACACTGGAGTGGGTTGCCATTTCCTTCTCCAATGCATGAAAGTGAAAAGTGAAAGTAAAGTCGCTCAGTCGTGTCCGACTCTTAGCAACCCCATGGACTGAAGCCCACCAGGATCCTCTATCCATGGGATTTTCCAGGCAAGAGTACTGGAGTGGGGTGCCATTGCCTTCTCCATACATGTCTTTATATACTGTGAAAGTGAAAGTCACTCAGTTGTGTCCGACTCTTTGCAACCCCATGGACTGTATAGTCCATGGAATTCTCCAGGTCAGAATACTGGAATGGGTAGCTGTTTCCTTCTCCAGGGCATCTTCCCAACCCAGGGATCGAACCCAGGTCTCCCGCATTGCAGGAGGATCTTTTACCAGCTGAGCCAGGAGGGAGGTCCTTTATATATGGTACTATTTATTATTAGTTTATGTTCTAAGGGCTTTGCTCTTCTGAAAACATTTGGTAAGTACTTTGAAGTTACTGGATATTTCTCAGTTCATACTACATTTCTGTATTTCCTGGAATGTGGCTGAACATAAGAAAGGTTCACATTCATAATTTTAAGTTCAAAATTGTATCCATTTTTCTAAGGAAGTCACTTCAAAATTTGATGAGCCATGGTAAGTATTTTGGGGCTTCTCTGGTGGCTTAGATGGTAAAGAATCTACCTGCAATGCGGGAGACCCAGGTTCAATCCCTGGATTGGGAAGAACCCCTGGAGAAGGTTATGGGTTGAATTGTGTCCTCTCTACTCCTAAATTTTTATGTTGAAGTCCTAATCCCAAGTATCTCAGAATGTGACCTTATTTAGACCAAGAGTCTCTACAGTGGAAATGAAGTTAATATAAGATCATTAAGGTAGGCCCTAGCCCAGTAGGGTTTCCCAGTTGGAGCTAGGGGTAAAGAGCACAGTTGCCATCACAGGAGACTTAAGAGAGGCAGGTTCAATCCCTGGGTTGGGAAGATCCCCTGGAGTAGGAACTGGCCACCCACTCCAGTATTCTTGCCTGGAGAATCCCATGGACAGAAGAACCTGGTGGGCTACAGTCCATGGGGTCGCAAAGAGTCAGACACAACTGAAGTGACAGCACACAGCACGCCTAATCCAATATGACCAGTGTTCCTAAAAAGGGGGAAGTCTGGACAGAGAGATGCAAACATAGGGAAGACCATGTGAAGAAACTAGAAAGAAGACAACTTTCCACAAGCCAAAGAGAGAAGCCTTGAATAGATCTTTCCCTCATACCCACCAGGGGAACACATCTTACCAGCACCTTGACCTCAGATTTCCAGCTTTCAGAACTGTGAGGCAAAACATTTCTATTATTTAAGCTAACCAGTCTTTGATACTTTGTTAAGATGAACTTCACAAACTAATACAACGAGCAGTCACTCAAATATCAAAATGATACCATAAATTTCACTTTTTGTATCTTGCCTTGTTTTGGTAATGACCTTCCCCTTTTAGCCATGTAGAGTGTACTGTCTAATGTCATGGATTAAATATCATAAAAGATATTTTTCCTTTGTTATTTTCTGGGTTTTCTAATTTCTGCTTTTAACATGTAAGATTTTGTTTGTTGAAACTCTTTTTTATTTAGAAAATGAACAGAATGACCCTGAAACAGCAATGTTTGCTACAGACTTTGTTGAAGATTCTTAGAGCACTTGAAGAAATCAAGTAGAAGTCAAATATTTGGAGTCCTCAGGGATACTCTGGTGCCTTGAGAAACTCCAATTATTTCTTCCTCTCTATAGACTTTTTCCTCTCCTTAGAAAATGGTGAGATTTATTTTTCCTTTAAATCACATAAATCATTAATTGCAGTGGCATGAAGAGTATCTCAAAATTATAATACTGCAAAACTCATTAAAAGAAATTTCTCTTCTTAGTATAAGATCTGGATTGATAATGAAATCATTGAGTAAGTTGTATAATGGGATTTGCTATCCCTGGTCGATGTACAAACTGTTGACACCTAACTTCCCCATTTTCCCAAGATACTAAAAAGATATCATAGCAATGATTTATTTATACAGTGACAAAATACAGCAAGTTGAAAGTGGCTTTAGATAAGGCAGGTATTTTTGGTAACATCATAAATTTAGGTAATAAAGGAGGTGTTGTAAAACAATGTACTTTTCTTCAACCTCTTAAATTTTTAATAATCAATTGATTTTGCTTATATGAATATGTATTTCTAAGCTAAAAGCTTATCTGTAAAATTACAAAAATGTACCATTAAATAAGTTTACAGTCTTTTTATTTTTTTATTTTAGTGAATGTTTTGTAGAAGAATACAAATCTCACGCCAAAATACCTGTTTTGATTCCAGTTGTATATAATATAAATCAGTTGAGACAAACATTGGTCTTGAATAAAGTTGATGTTTTTGTCGTTTAGTCCCTATGTCATGTCCAGCTCTTTTGCGACCCCACGGACTATGAATATGGCCTGCCAGGCTCCTCTGTCCATGGAATTGGGCAAGAACACTGGAGTGGGTTGCCATTTTCTTTTCCAGGAAATCTTCCTAATCCAGGGACAGATTGCATGTCTCCAGCACTGGCAGGCAGATTCTTGACCACCCAGCCACAGGGAAGCCCCAAATGAAGCTTATAAATCTCATAAATTTGACTTTCCATTTTAATGAAATTGCTGAAAACAGGCAGTGGTAAATTCTCAAAATTAGTCTGGGATAGTGGTTGTATGAGTTTGTTAAGGCTTCATAACAAAATACTGTGTGACTTAAACCAGGTAAATTTATTTTCTTGCAGTTCTGGGAACTAGACATCCAAGCTCAAAGTGCCAGAAAGTTTGGTTTCCTGTGAGATATTTTTCCTTGGTTGGCCTCTGTCCATATTCTCACTGTGTCCTTACATAGCTTTTCTGTGCTATCTGTACGTTCAAGTGTCTTATAAAGACACCAGTCAGATGGATTATGGCCCACCTTAATGGCCTTATTTTAACTTAGTCATCTCTTTATAAGGTCATATCTCCAAAACAGGCACATTATGAGATCCTGGGAATTAGGGCTTCAACATATGAATTTGCAGGGAAACAATTCAGCCCATAATGGTGGGGAAAAGGATTCTGAACCCTTGTCAATCCCCCTCGTTCCAAACAAAAGGCTGAGTTACAGCTCTAGAGCTTCAGCTAGCAAGTTACCTGTGCATTTAGGTAGATGGTGCTTAGTAACTGAGAAACAGCATTATTATTAGTTAGTCATAGTTTTTAGAGAATTCTTCTTACATTTTGTCATATTGTAACTTCTTTTCCCATTCATGAAATTAGGAAATATTTATCTTCTTTAATTCTGTGTATCTAACATCCTCTCCTCAAAAATCTTCTTCAGGAGCTTCCTTATATTGAACCATTGTTTCTATAGAATTAAAACAACTTTTTTCATATTCACTTAAATTAATGAATATCATATCTGTGAAGTATTACAATAGCTCTTATTAATGATATTGTTACCAATAGAGACACAATTCCTGACCTAATTGAGTACAAATCTTCCACAACAGAAAGGCATTATTTAAATTACCAGAACAAATATATCATTAAAATATATGATACAAGCTATGAAGTAAGCATATGGGGATAATATGAGATATTTCATATCTCATAATATGAGAACTCAGTTAAGAGTCAAATGTACTGGAACTAAATAATGTTCTTCACAAATGGTTATGTAAACACTATGGAAAAGCATTCTAGACCCCGCAAAACTCAGACCAAATGATTATGATGAATCAGATGATGAGACATTCAAGATATATTAGAAGGCATGGCTGTAATACAGGAGTAGTAGAGGAGAGAATGGGATAGTAGGCAGATTGTACACACATGGCAGTATAAGTGATAGTATGCACTTTGGTATTTTTTTAAAGACCATTCAGAATGTAAATGATCAGAGGTGAACAGACTCATGAAATATTTACAAGGTATAATTGATATAATGATTGGATTTATGGTTTGAGAGTGAGAGAAGAGGCATTTCAAGGAGGATTCTTAAAATTTGGATTTATGAATCTAATAGTATTGATTCCATTCATTGAGGAAAGGAAGCTATGGATAAGATGGTAAGAGGGAAAGTCATGCATGAACACTGCTTTGGGCATGTTAAGTTTTAGGTGTTTATTAGATATTTAAATATGGAACTCAGTAGATAAGTAATTTGTGAGCTCAGAAGAAATGTTTAGACTCTGAAAGTATAAATGTGGAAAAACCTTGGCTTATTTTTAAAGTATGAGTGCGTGCATGCTAAGCTGCTTCAGTCATGTCCCACTCTTTGCGACCCTGTGGATCCTACAGCCATAGTTCCCTGTCCATGGTTCATATATATTAAGTATGCGTATATGTGTATATATATATGGCTTCCCTGGTGGTTCAGTGGTAAAGAATCCACCTACCAAAGCAAGAGACTTCGGTTCCATCCCTGGATCAAGAAAATCCCCTGCTGGAGAAAGAAAAGGTAACTCACTCCAGTATTCTTGCCCGGAAATCCCATGGACAGAGGAGTCTGGTGGGCTACAGTCCATGGGGTTGCAAAAGAGTCAGACACAACTTAGTGACTAAACAACAGCAATAATTTTATATATCAGATCAGATCAGATCAGTCTCTCAGTCGTGTCCAACTCTTTGCGACCCCATGAATCGCAGCACTCCAGACCTCCCTGTCCAACACCAACTCCCCGAGTTCACTCAGACTCACATCCATCGAGTCAGTGATGCCATCCAGCCATCTCATCCTCTGTCGTCCCCTTCTCCTCCTGCCCCCAATCCCTCCCAGCATCAGGGTCTTTTCCAATGAATCAACTCTTCGCATGAGGTGGCCAAAGTACTGGAGTTTCAGCTTTAGCATCATTCCTTCCAAAGAAATCCCAGGGTTGATCTCCTTCAGAATGGACTGGTTGGATCTCCTTGCAGTCCAAGGGACTCTCAAGAGTCTTCTCCAACACCACAGTTCAAAAGCATCAATTCTTCGGCGCTCAGCCTTCTTCACAGTCCAACTCTCACATCCATACATGACCACAGGAAAAACCATAGCCTTGACTAGACGAATCTTTGTTGGCAAAGTAATGTCTCTGCTTTTGAATATGCTATCTAGGTTGGTATATATATATATATATACATACACATATAGACCTTACCTTACATTCTATGCAATGCCAGATATAGTAAATCCAAGGGCCTTAAAGGAGCAAAGGGTGGTGCTAAGCCTGGGAAATTTGGTTGCTTATTTTCCACAATGTAAGTAATTGTAGATTTTTTTTTTCTATAGTAATTGTCGATTAACATAAACAATGGGACATATCTATTTGTGTTAATTTTGCTTGTGGTTAATTCTAATTCATGTAAATAAAGTTGAATGAATAGATTTAAAGCATTTTCAAAACACGCATTGAATTGCACAGATTAATAGCAAAAAGTATTGAAGGAAGTCCTTGTTAAGAATGTTTAAAACATGCTACCAAATTATTTTAGTCCTATTTTTATGGAATATTATAATTTTCTAGAGGATTTAAATATACTTTAGTCAGAGTTTTACCAAAAAGATATTTATAGTATCATAGAGAAAACAGTGAATTACAACAGTGTACAAAAAAAGGATAGATGTATATAATGTAGTGGGAAGTGACATTTAGATGGCATTTTGAAGGATTCATAATTATATGGGGAAACATAAAGAATTCATTTTGATTCCAACTCTACCTTATAGAGTTTTTTAAATTAATTTATTTATTTTAATTTTACCTTATAGGTTTATTTTGAGGATTAAAATAGTCAATGTTATGAGACACGAGATACTTATTAAACAATTGTCTGGAAAATATGAAAAAAAATAACTGTTAGTTATCATTACTCTTTCAAAAATTTGTAAAAGGAATTTTACTGGTTATTCAGTTGCTCAAAGAGAAAGTATCCTACTATTTAAAGCTTCCTATTTAAAAAATCTAAAATGTGAGCTTTCTAGATTATTGGCTTTAAAATGTATCAGAAAGGGGGTTATTGATGAGGTATGAACACAAGGGGAAAGAGTTTGAAAGTGTATTTAGAATTACTGAATTTATATCAGAATTAATTAGTTTTATTTTTTTTTCCTAATTTTATTTTATTTTTAAACTTTACATAATTGTATTAGTTTTGCCAAATATCAAAATGAATCCGCCACAGGTATACATGTGTTCCCCATCCTGAACCCTCCTCCCTCCTCCCTCCCCATACCATCTCTCTGGGTCGTCCCAGTGCACTAGCCCCAAGCATCCAGTATCGTGCATCGAACCTGGACTGGCAACTCGTTTCTTACATGATATTTTACATGTTTCAATGCCACAGAATTAATTAGTTTTAGTTTAGGCTTATTATTGGTTGAGAGTGTATCAGTAGTTTCACTATATTCTGCATATCTATGGAACTATATTCCTGCATTAACACTGATAAATTCCAGGTTTGGCCTTTTAGTTGTTAGACTGTCACAGTGTTTTTTTAATCATTTAATTAAAGAGTAGCAAAAAGCAGTGTTAAACCTAATGAAATGAGGTAGTTTATCTTATACAGTAGCTAAAAATGCAACTGCTGTAGTGCTGACAAGAGTTGATTCAATGAAATGAAAACACCATCTGTGCTGAGAAGACATATACCTGTTTGTATGATTTTCTTCTGAACAGCCCCTTGTTTACAGTGTAAGTGAATTTTATATCAATATAAAGTGTGAGTTTACTGCTGCAGAAGTCCGTAATGTAGGAAACAGACACATTGAAAAACCTAAGATTGATTATCCTTGTAAAAAGCATCAACACAGCATGCACCAGTGAATATGTTGAAAAGCACAGGAGAGAGAGGGGTATATTTATATTCACCAGAGGTTAAATCTTGCATTATATGTTCTGGGGAACATTTTAAAACTCTCTCCATATTAGAAAAGTTAAAATGGCAAAATCTAATAACTGAACATAAAAATGAGCATTTGATTTTAAATTCTCTAAGACATGAGCTTTATCTTACACTTACAGTAAGCTGTATCTGCATATCATTTTAAAGTGTACTTTTACTTTCCATACTTCCTTCCAGGGAGGTTAAAAATACTGTATCGAGTGGAATTTTATTACTTACCAGGCACTGGACACTGTACTGAGTGCTTTTCATGATGGTGATAGTAATGATGATATAATAACAAAACAATAAGCACATACTCAGACCTGGCACTGGGAGGCTCTGGGAGGTTTATGAGTATATCCTTCAATAGTCACAATTTTCATGAGGATCAGGAAGAACCTGTGTTACTAAGCTTCAGGTTCCTAAACTCTAGGTTCTGCTAACCCCCACCTCTGCCCTGCTGCTCCTCAAGCCCTAGAAGGGCGAGTTGCCTCCTTGGGTGATTCTCTCTCTAGGTCACCTATAGGATCTCATTTGCCCTTTCATCTCTCCAACACCTTGGTACCTAATTTCCTATATGAAAGCCCCTGCCTTGATTTCCTTGTGTGGTTTCTATTTTCCAGTCTGGTCTCTGACCTTTCAATCACACATGATTTAATTCATGTATTCCTTCAAATTAAATTCAGTTCCATTCAAGAAATATTTATTGAGGGCATAAACTGTCAGGCACTATTACAAAGATAAAGAAACCAGAGTCTTCAGATTAAACAAGCTGAAAGAAGGCCCTCTGAAAGAAGGCAATCTGTTTGTCTCATTCTTCAAGCCACACCCTTGAATCATCAATACCTATAGTAATCCTTTATGGAGCTCTGAAGTATAACTGCTAATTATCATGACCCAATGAAAATATTTTAATACTCTTCCTTCTAACTTCATAATTTAATTTTATTCTCTGCTTTTTAAAGATATATATGTATTTTCACCCCAACTCCTTTAAGAAAAATACTAGATCTATTTGAGCAGATGTGCCACCTGTACAAAACAAAAGTAATAAATGTAAGTATTAAGGGAATATTTAATAGTCTTTAACAGGGCTTCCCTGCTGGCTCAGTGGTAAATAATCCACCTGCCTATGCAGGAAACACAGGTTCGATCCCTGGGTTGGGAAGATCCCCGGGAGAAGGAAATGACAACCCACTCCAGTATTCTTGTATGGAAAATCCCATGGATAGAGGAGTCTGGCAGGGTATGGTCCATGGAGTTGCAGAAGAGTAGGACATGACTTAGCAACTAAACAATAAAAACCAGACATAATCTTGGGTTAACATATATGTAGATTTAAATAAGAGTTTGGAACTATTGTCTCAACTTAGTGTTTATTAAAATTTTATTATTATTATTAACATTGCATTAAAATAAATTTCTTTTCCCTGCCATGGTCTGTTCTAATTCTTAATGAATGAATGTGCAGTAAAAGAATGATCACTTTACCATGTGTTCAAATATGAAAGATTGTCAACAAATAGTTCTTTTTTCTGATTCTCCAAGCACAGGTTACTTTTCAAGTTGTTTGCATGGTGCTTCCTGGAAAATGAATTATCTTGGATTCAAATGGCTAGAAAAGCTATTTCCACTGTTAAGTGGTAATGAAAACAATTTGATATTACTTACTTTCCTGGTCAGAGTGCCACCCTTTGTGCCATGTCATGGCTGGCCAACTATAGCTTCCGTGCAACCCTTTGGCATTGTCAAAGGGAAACATTGTAATTGGTTAGGTTAGATATATAAGGAATAATTGTAACAATAAATTGATAGTTGTATAGATGCTCTTGCTACAGTGATTTTTGTACTTTTATGTAGAGTAAGTCTACTGTTTATTTATATTATTTGGAATCACTTCAGTTTTGCAAGGATGCTTCTTTTAGCAATTACCTCAAAAACAGGAAAGTCATGTGTAATGTAAATTTAAATATGTGTTCAGTTACTAAATCATGTCCAACTTTTTGCAACCCCATGGACTGCATCATGCCAGGCTTCTCTGTCCTTCATTTTCTCCCAGAGTTTGCTCAAATTCATGTCCATTGAGTTGGTAAGGCTAGCTAACCATCTCATTCTCTGCCTCCCCCTTCTCCTTTGGCTTTTAATCTTTCCTAGCATCAGGGTCTTTTCCAATGAGGTGGCTCATTGAAGTACCAAATTCAATTACTCAAGGAGTTTAATGATGGACACATAACTTGCACTTACTGGTATTTACTGTTCCACATAGGCACAGATGATATCATTTATTCATGAAAATCAGGTGTCACAAATCTTGCTAGAAAGCATCACCATTCATTTTATACGCCTTGTAGTCATTTTAAGAAGGTAATTTAGCACATTCAGTTGCAGAAGTTTCAATTACATATCACTCTATAAAGTATTACTTTGCATTTAGATCAAATGACCATTCTACTAAATCAATTTCACTCCTTTATAATCCCACATTTTTTTGTGTGTAGGTAGAAAACTAAATGTTTTGGTTCCATTAACTGAGAACCTCACATATAGTTGAATGATGCCCTGGATATTTTGAAAAGGAAATAGTTTCTTTAGCTATTATTTTTTCCTGCTATATTATAGGCTCTAGGACAGAGAAATCCCTGAAATGTAAGTGGGAAGAAAAAAGAGATAGGAACGTACAAAGATAAACTAGATTATTATTCCAAGATATACTGCTTTATATTGAGAAGAATTTCTTTTTCTCCATTTCACTACTTCTGTCCAATTTTCCTGTGATTTTATTAACTGCTAAATCCTCTCTGTATCATTTCTATTTTTAACAATCATCATTAAGGACTTTTACTGCTTTAGGCATATGCTATGACAATATATAATTCAAATATTAACTATAAATAAAATGGACATATTGGCAAATAGACATGAAGTCAATGCTTAGAATTGTGCTTGACTTATAATAGATATTGAATAAATATTTAGTGAAAGAGTGAAAGGAGAAGACAGACTATTAGAGAAATTAGACTTAAGAAAGACATGCAATAAAGAAAAAGCACCTGACAAAGCATGCTAGGAACCATTGACTTTAGGCTGAAAGAAATTGTAGGTCAATGGAGAAAGAAACTGATTTATTCAAATTTCATGTACGTGCATAATTTTAGGATAGTTATAAATAATGGCTTTCGTAAAACAGTTTGAAAACAAGGAGCTATTTCCATATTACAGAACCTGAAATACTGTTCATTTAAATAGTTATTCGCTTTCTGGCATGACCATATTTACATAGCTATAGATACAGTTTGCATATAGTTCAACTGCTGATTCTGCCTCAGTCTGTTGAGAAAGTTCTTGATAAAGCATAGAAGAATGGTCTCCTGACAGCTCCAGAAGTTTTGATAATCCAGCACCAGGTACTAAATCTCACCTTTCATGTTCTAATTAGCAATCCATTATTACTACATATGGCTTTTAATCTTTATGGCCATGCACTATGTTTATTTTTATTGTTAAAACTGATAGCAAGGTAAGCTCTTTTGATAGGGGCAATTCATTTAAGTTAAAACACATTCTTGCTCTCTACAATCTCATGCAATAAATTCTGATTCCCTTTGCTTCCCTTTATGTCTTTGGATCTTATAGCAACATAAAATCACAACCACAGTATCTACTGGCAAGAGTAAAGAAAGAGTTGCCAATTTTTCACGATCACAGAGGGAGGGTTATACACTTCTGTTAACTGCTCTGAAACAAGCTGAGGGTCATCATTTCCATAAAGTTTTTACTGATTGCCTAAATCATGAGTAGTGTACCCCTTAAAACTCAAATGTCTTCATTTTTTTATTCTGTCTTAAATAAACCTTATTAGTATATATTTTTTAAAAAGTTGTGTTTATTCAAAAATTTAACTAAGAATACATATATGAAATCCCTTTATTTTTAATTCAGCTGAAAGAGGCATGCCTTTATGGCAAACAAGGTTCATATATTTATGTCCCTCTCTCACAATTACTATTATGTATTAGCTACTGAAAATCTTTCTTGAAGTAATACAGAAATGGGTGAATCTACATTTAAGAAAGGCATCTCAATTTAACAACATCTATAAGTTTTCAGTTACAACCTGCTGTATATTTTTATGATGGTATTTATTCTTTCATACAAATATGTACTTAGTGCCTAGTATGTGCTGGTTCTGTGGCTTTGGTAGTTAAAATATTGAAGAATAATACAAATATTTACTTCACACACATGCTGTGAATTCTTCCTAGTTTATTAACAATAGTTCTGTGCTGCATTTTAAAGAGTTTTGTTGAGGTAAGACATACTTTGTTTAAATTCTTGGGACAAAGTATTTTTTTTCTTTTGTGTGTTGTGATTGTCTCAAGCCCTTGTTCAGCCTTTGTGGTATACCCTACAACTTGGTTCACTCAATAACTCATTCCAAACTCCTTTCATTATTTTATTTAACTTGGAAGCTGAAAGATAATTATACAATTTTTCAGCTTTTCCATGCATCTAGGGGTAGGTGTATGGCACAATTTTGAGCAATGGTATACAAACAAATAACTTAAGTACTAAGTTCTGGGTAAATTTTCTTCCCAGCAAGAAGGTAGAGATGGAGCTAAGGTTATCATCTTGATGGTCCATTTTTATTCACTTAAAATTGGATTTCATGATTAGAGCTATAAAGGCATCTTGTGATGGTTCAGTCACAGGCAGTCCTCAGATGGCACCAAAAAAACATAAAAAGCTTCTGTCTCTAATGGCATCCCTGGTGGCTCAGACAGTAAAGATTCTATCTCCGGGTTGGGAAGATCCACTGAAGAAGGAAATGGCAACCCACTCCAGTACTCTTGCCTGGAAAATCCCATGGACAGAGGAGCATGGTAGGCTACAGTCCACAGGGCAGCAGAGAGTCAGACACGACCTAGCAACTTCACTTTCTTTCACTTTCTAATGGCATTATTGAACAGCTGACCCAACATCAACAACTGTCTCCTTCAGACATCTTATGAGTAATAAAAATAAAATCAAGTTTACCTAAATCATGAAAGTTAGCTTTTCTTTTACTTGCAGCTGAATACATTCCTAACTGACTCTCATTACAATTGAAGATAACTCTTGTTTTTTTAATCATTTCATACATCATGGCAGAACTGAGGTGAAATTGCAAATTCACTTCATTAGAAACAATGATTTTGTTCTCTGTCTCACAATTTATAGATGAAAATTACATTTTGCATTTTAGATTTATTAGAAATGATTTGGGTCAGAAATATGTCAGTTACAGGCAGTAGTCCATCAATAAACTAAAGATACTCTAAGTTGGTATGTTTAATAGGGGAGGGAGCAGAAATGTTTTCCCCTTTAGAAATATAACACTTATTGAGAAATGCCAGGAGGTGCTAGTACAATGTGGCTAGTGATATTTTTCTCTTCCACTATAAGTGAAGATGTATGAAACTAGAAGCCAATTTTTCTCCTGTGCTGAGAAATTGAGACTGGATAGCTAGAGAGAGCTGAGCACATTCAAGCAGAATAAAAATACTATGCTATCAAAAGACTCCCAAATAAAACCTCAGCAAAAGAAAGCATGCTACAGGCCCAGGGATTTTCAATACTTATAGAATTATAAGGAAGCAGGGTGTTAAAATTTATTTTCTATAGAAAAAGAAGGAAAAGAGAGAAAAGGAGAAAGAATACATTGTTATTAAAGAATGGTAATTGAAATAGCAAAAAAGGAACGTGTTAAACTTTGCTATTTGTATTCATTTAAAGAAGAATTATATTTAAAAAAATTTTGAATACACCGTTTGGAATTCTGAATAGAGTAGGCCTCAGATTATGCAGTGACAAGAAATGGGTCATTTAATTTAAAAACTATGTCCCAAGAGTGACTAGTAATCACACATACTTTAAAAGACTTCAAACATAAAATATAAAAATACAGGAATCCTCATTTAATGTAAGCATAAATATCAATTTTCAGGATTAAAATATATATTTTATAGTTTTTACCCATGTTTAAGTGAGTAGCAATAACAGACAATTTTATTACAGTATGGAGTTTTACAAATTATTTAACTTAGTTCTCATTAATATAAGAACTCTTTATTATTTCTTCATATTTATCAATTTTAAAATATAAGACCGCGATAATAACTAGAATAAACAATGTGGCATAACAAAGATAACATTTTAAGTACATAACCAATGGGAACATTGAGTACATGGACATGTTAGTAAAGTTATCATATGAATCATTGTCACAGTTGAATGATTATGAAAGTAAAAGGGGTTATTAATTGGATAGAGCACTGGGAAACAGGTATAAACTATGACAGTCCCAGGAAAAACCTGGAAGTATATTCAGCCTATTAACTCTGAATATTTAGATGGTGAATATTCATTTACGTCTGTTATAGCTAAATGGGGTATAGGATCTATTATAGGAATTAGGAGGTGCAGATAAAATGCAATTTATTATTAGGTGTCGTTATTTACTTTCAATTCAGTTCAGTTCAGTTACACAGTCGTGTCCGACTCCTTGTTGTCCCATGTACTGCAGCACTCCAGGCCTCCCTGTCCTTTTAGAGAAAGTTAAATCAATGGAATTATATACTACATTTATATTTAATGTGTATTCATTTTACTCAGATAAAGAATTTATGATGAAACAAAAGAAATAGTCATCTGAAATAGACCATCCTTTTCATTTAATGGCATTGACCAGAAATAAAAATACTTAAATCACACTCCTAATACTACCAAAGACCTTCCTAATTGTGAGGCTCATTCTGTCAAGAAGAGTCTTGGCACCAGACATCTCTGCCCCATCTTTCTGAAAGGCCAGCACTACCATGGTACTGAAGGCCATGCATCGTAGATTAGGTGGACCAGATGTATATACCAGGTTTGCTAGAGTCCATCTATAAGCTGTAAGACAAATTGAGTTGCACATGGACAAAAGCACTTCTCTTAGGGCTGATTCAGATCAATTTCCCTTGTTTGCCATTTCCATCCACTTTCACACTCTTTAGTTTCAACATTTTCACTATTATAGAAGTTAAGGTTGGTGTGCTATAAAATGTAAATTGCACTGTATCAGATAGAGCGTTTATGTTTCTTTTGGTTTGCCCTTTTATAGTGAATGATTATGAAATGCATGGAAAACGACTACCCAGACTCCGTCTTATAGAAATATTCTTCTAGAATTAATGAAGTTAGTATAAACTGTATTCTGAAGAAAAATTTTATGCCAATTTTTATTTTAAAAAATAAATATATAACCTTCACCTAGATCCACCAATTAAGTAACTCTCCTTCTCCATTGCGCTCTCCCTTCTACCTTCTTTCCACCTTTTCTTTCTCTTCCTCCCTCAGACACTCACTCCCTCAAACACACACACACACACTCACTCTTACACTGAAACACATAGTTGTAGGTACCATGACACATCAGCTCTAAATATTTAGAATATATCTCCTCTCAAAAAAAAGACAGTCGTCTTCTTGACCACAATATAATTATCACCTCTGGAAATTTAACCATATCATTATCAGTACTTAATACATAGCACAGATTTAAATTTCAAGAAATTAACCCAGAATACAAACAAGGTTTTGTCGTGAACCTGTCTCCTTTTCTAGACGGGTGTCTCATTTCTTTGGTATTTCATGGTATTGAAATTTTTAAAGAATCAAGGCTAGCGGTTTTCCAGGCCTCCCACTTACTCTACACCTCTCATATCTCTTCACTGTGCCAGACTAAAGTCAAGCTCAACAAGGTCTTCTTCCCCAGATGATTCTGCCAGGCCTGTTCCCTTGGCTGTGGTTTCATGGATAGTAGGTAGGGACAATGGGAATCGGTTCATCCATTCATGTGCATCAGTAATTATATGATGAAGCTTTAGTTCTCTTAAGAGAGTCATCGTTACTCCCACCACTTACCTGCCCTTCATTGAATTTCTTTACTATGACATTCAGAGCACTGAGCAGAAATCGCATCAGGTCAACACCGGGTATGGGCCTTCCTGATGCTTTGTTTTAAATAGTCAGATTCCCCTCATCCGCACCAGTTCTAAGCTGGCTGCTAGGAGCCAAGGAGGCAGATGCCTTGCAACCGTGGCCCTGAGGGCACACCCAGTGGGGAGGACAACTAGCCTTGATTCTTTAAAAATTTCAATACCATTTGAATCTAAATCAAGCTGTCTATCATTGTTTCTTCATTATTATATCCAGATTAAACACTTTTGGCATGGACTCTATGTAAGTAGTAGGGCTTCCCTGCTAGTTCAGATGGTAAAGAATCCACTTGCAAGGCAGGAAACGTGAGTTCAATCCTTGGGTTAGGATAATCACCTGGAGAAGAACACTCCAGTGTTCTAGTCTGCAGAATTCCATGGACAGAGGAGCCTGGTGGGCTACAGTCTATTAGGGTCACAAAGGGTCCGACAGGCCTGAGCAAAGATCGACACTGTCATGCTACAGAAATGGTGCTATGACTTTAATATACCACATCAGAAAAATATTTCTGATAATTATATTTCCCAAAACACCAACATAGTAAACTATTTGCTCATGAAAATACTTTTATTAAAAATAATTTTATTATTGTGGCTCCCATTTCTACAACCAACAGCAAAGCTAGTAATTAAGATTTAGAATATACCTGAGAATCTCAAAAGTACCATGTTCAAAGATACTTGGATTAATTCTTTTTTTACTTCCTCCAAATGGTTATCAATTTTATATAAAGTTATATTTATTGTTTTGCATTTCTATTCAATTTTAGTTTTTTTTTCATCCTACACATTTAATTTTCCTTTTAAAATATGGAAAAATGTTAATAGAATTTAGAAGGCAAATATATCAAAATGTATCCTCAAAGAAATTCCATTCCCTTCACTGAATCTATTCCTACCTACTAATTTGGTAATCAGATTTATTCCTTATTTCTTTTTTGTATGTGTGCAAGATATTTTTTGTTATATAAAATTGTATTATACATGCATTTTAATAAAAATAATATTATTAATTTGTTTTTGGCATCAGGCACTGTAAGGATGATTGAAAAAATTTGAAACAGGTTGTTGTATGAATTTGTAATATTGATCTTTTCCATCTCTCATAAATTACTCAACCAGGCCAGATGATAAAAATCTTCGCTAAAGAAAATATGGCATTGTAGTTCTTATCTATGCACTAAATAGTTTAGCAGCAAAATAGCTTTCAACTGACATTTGGAGATGCCTTAATTGATGCAGCTGTTTTTCATTTTCTGTTTTGGATTTGATTGTCTGGGCAACTGCATAATCCACCTTTATTTTACACATTCATATTCATGTTTACATACTTCAGTTCAGTTCAGTTCAGTCACTCAGTCGTGTCCAACTCTTTGTGACCCCATGAATTGCAGCACACCAGGCCTCCCTGTCCATCACCAACTCCCGGAGTTCACCCAAACCCATGTCCATCGAGGGCTAATGTTACTATACTATTTTTCTTCATTTATTTTTTACAAGTTGGATTTTTCCTATTTTGTAATTAAGGAGTGAATTTCATCTTGGGATCTAGGATTTGTTTTTAATCAGTGAGTACTTCTCTGTTTTGCCGCTTCTGTAAAAAACTGTAAGAAATAATTAAAATTCGAGATTTGAGATCAGCTTGTTTTTAAACAATTGACAGTAAAGAATGTGAACTGTGAGTAGCAAAGTAGTGGCTGCAAAATAACTGAGTACCAAGATATATAACTCCATGTAACCTCAGAAAGTGGGGACTTGAAATGCAGTGATACACACTCAGTTTTTCCTTCTTTTATTTAACTCTGCCAATGAACTAGTCAAAGGAAATGCAAAGAGAAGAGAGTACTCCCTTTGATAAGTGATCCCATAAACTGTGGGCTTACCAGAAGGCACTTCCCAGTTCTTTCCAACTCTTTGTGACTCCATGGACTGTAGCCCACCATGCTCCTCTGTCTATGGGATTATCCTAGCAAGAATACTGAAGTGAGTTGTCATTTCCTCCTCCAGGGGATCTTTCCAATCCAGATATCATACCCAGGTCTCCTGCATAGCAAACAGATTCTTTACAGTCTGAGCCACCAGGGAAGCCCAGCCTTCAGAACCGTGAGAATAAATTTCTCTTGTTTTCATTCTCCCAGAATGTGGTATTTTATTACAATAGCCTTAGGAAACTAACATAGTGACTAATGGCTTGCTCTCTTTTACTATCAGATTTTCATATGCACATTCCAAGCACATCCTAGACTCTGTCTCCCACACCGCCAAGGCAGTGTTCCCTGTCTGTCCAAACAGAATAATCCTGGCCAAAAACATTCCTCCCAAACTCTCAAAAGAACTCAAATGAACCTAGAAAGCAAGAAGTTGAATTTTCTTGCAGTTTTTCCTCCAACCTCATGGTTCTTACCTCTACTTCCTATATTAACTGCTTTGTTTTTTGTTTTTACAGCTTTGTTGAAGTATAGTTGATATGTGTGTCAGTTGCTCAGTTGTGTCCGACTCTTTGTGATGCCATGGACTGTAGCCCACCAGGCTCCTCTGTTCATGGGGATTCTCCAGGCAAGAATACTGGAGTGGGTTGCCATTTCCTTCTCCAGGGGATCTTCCCTACCCAGGGACTGAACCTGGGTCTCCTGCATTAAAGGCAGATTCTTTACAGTCTGACCCAGCAGGGAAGCCCACATTGATATACAAAGAACTCTATATGAATATGTACAATTAGAAGAGTATACATAAACACCCAGTGATACCATTACCATGATCAAGGTAAAAGACATATCTAACACGTCCCAAAGTTTCTTTGCCTCCTTTTTTTTTTGATTTTAATTTTTTTTTGTCAGATAAAACTTTCATTTTGAATTCACCCTGAGACTCTTACTGTGTTGAAGGCTCCCCAGAGTTCACAGTTGGCATCACAGAACACAGGGCTTCTCAGATCCTGTGGGTCTCATTATAGAATGGCTTTGCCTTCCTGTCAGTATCAGACTGTGGAATATTGACCCTAAAATCAAAGTGTCAGTCCCACTCAGTGCTTTTCAAGCATCCTAAAAACTCAATGCTAATGAAAAGTGTTTTATTTTCTATTCCTTCTTTCATAATAGGATGCAAAATGAATGATCCTTAATTAATAACTGCAGGTTTTAAAAGCCAGTATAAATATTGTCCTTATAAGTGCTCTATGTTTAAGGGAAAGATATATAACTTTCCCTACTGGGGAAAAGCTAAAATTTATAGCACAGAGAAAGATAAAATTGAATTGGGTTGACACTTTACAAAGAGAGTATATGGACATTGTTTGTCAGTTTCTAAATTATTTTTGTCTGGTGCATTCCTTCAAACATTGGACAATAGAAAATAGGTATAATTCATGACACACCCTACAGGACTGGCTATTTTCTACTAAATTAACCACAACAAATGGAAACAACAGACATTCTTCCTACACAGATTCTGGTATAGAATTAATAACACTGACACTCACTAAACATACAAAATAACATGAATAAGAATGAGAATTTTCTATGGAAAATTAGGCTACTACACTCATATTTGCTGAACCACTTAGAGTATTTTCCTAGTGTAATTAGAAACACATTTAATTCATATCACTGAACTGTGAATCCCACCAGCACTTTATATTTTTCCATTTGTTTCTTTATTTTAGACAATTATTCTTTCACATCTATGTTAGTGAACTTAGATTTTAAGTATATTACAAGAATAACAGAAACCACCACTTCAAATGAATCTATCCCATATTCTAATCCTATGTAAAGTAAAACTGTGCTCAGAATAAGGAGACATGTTAAACAGAAGCAATTTGAAAATGAGTATTATTAGGACAGTGCAATTGTCACTCCTTTATTATAGTAACTACCTTCGTTCATGACAGTCTGTCTCCCCTGGGTTTGTTTCTTACAACAATCTCAGTACATTAGTACCCTACATCCTGTCATAAGCAATGTAATAACATACTGAAATTTCTTTAGTCCCAGCCACATATGGTGCCCAGAAGCTTTGTATATATTCAGCAGCACAACTAGCTCTGTGTGTTCCTGAAATTTAATGAATCAAATGCTGCTTTCTCCAATGCCTTAGCATATCTTTGAGCTTTGAAAAAAAATCAGTATTTTTCTTCTATGTGTATGTGAGGTAAGAGGGAAGGGGAAAGTATTTGAATAAATGAAAGCTATAAAATATTAATTATTTGGATAAAATAAAATTATTTTTTTTTAATAACAATATAGATTAATTAAAGCTAAATAAGTTGAAATAGGGGCTTTCCTGGTGGCTCAAATGGCAAAGAATCTGCCATGTGAAATGTGAGAGACCTGGGTTCAATCTCTGGGTTGAGAACATTGGAGAAGGGAATGGCTACCTGCTCCTATATTCTTGGGGCTTCCCTGGTGGTTTAGATGGTAAAAAAAAATCTGCCAGCAATGCTGAAGATTGAGACCCAGTTTCAATCCCTAGTCAGGAAGTTCCCCTGGAGAAGGGAATGGCTTACCCACTCCAGTATTCTTGCCTAGGGAATTCCTGGGACAGAGGAGCCTGGCAAGCTACTGTCCGTGGGATCCCACGGTCAGACCTGACAGAATGACTAACACTAACACACTAAATTTAAGTAAAGGTCCTGTTGGCTGTACATTAGTGGGAAGGATTACTTGTATTTAATATATTAATATGTGTGCATGCTTGGTTGCTTCAGTCATGTCCAACTCTGTGCGACCCTATGGACTGTAGCCTGCCAGACTCCTCTGTCCATGGGATTCTCCAAAGCCAAAATACTGGAATGAGTTGCCATGCCCTCCTCCAGGGGATCTTCCCGGCCCAAGAATCAAACCCGTGGCATCTTCTGCATCACAGGTGGATTCTTTACCACTGAGCCACCAGTGAAGCTCCTATCACTATGTAGAGTTATATAAAGGAAAGGTCAAGCATTTCAATAGTAATATTGTATTTTGTGTACTCTTTTTGCTGCTGCTGCTGTTAAGTCGCTTCAGTCGTGTCCGACTCTGTGCGACCCCATAGACAGCAGCCCACCAGGCTCTGCCATCCCTGGGATTCTCCAGGCAAGAACACTGGAGTCGGTTGCCATTTCCTTCTCCTTTGCGTGAAAGTGAAAAGTGAAAGTGAAGTCGCTCAGTCGCGACCGACTCGTGGCGACCCCATGGACTGTAGCCCACCAGGCTCCTCCATCCATGGGATTTTCAAGGCAAGAGTACTGGAGTGGCTTGTACTCTTTATGATTATATGAATATGGTTTAGTTTGCCCTTAGTAGAATATACACTTCTTCATGTGAAATGAAAATATCTCCTGTCATATTAAACAAGAAATGTCACAGCCGTCAGCAGTTTCTTGCCTCCAAATGTGAATGAGGGCTCCCAAAACTGATCCAGTGGATGCTTCCACTCCCCATGGTGACTGCTCCTGAGCGGGGGATGCAAGAAGCTGCCATCTGCCACTCCTTAAGGTGAACAAGAAAACAAGATTGGCCCCAGATAGCTGAGCTGCATATGAAAGGAATGAATTCAGTGGGCCCAGAGGCTTGCATCTTTCCATACATAGAATGCATATCCCATACATAAATTCCTTAACTTGATACCTGTTCTTTAATGTTCAGACTGCCTGCTCTCTTTGTTGCAAACTTGTATATAGCCTGACTTACTCCTGCCTCCTTGGAGCAGTTTTCTCAGAGCTCTTGAGATGCTGTCACTGGGGGCTCACGGTCCTAAACATTCCCACCAAATAAAATAACCCTCAACTTTCAGGTTGTGACTATATTTTTTAGTCAACATTCATAACCATGGTTCAATAATAACAGTTTAAAGACTCTGATCAGTACCTAGTCATTGGAGACAAAAGTTTTGACAAACATCAGTAAGAAAATGTAGAACACCTACTAAATTAAGAATTAACTTCCTGTAATTTTAGTAAATCTGTAAAAGTTATAGCAGAATTAAACTTGATTCAAATTTTGGTTAAATTTTTAAGGAGTAATAGAATAATATTATTTCATGCCAGAAAACCCTTCTCAATAAATTATGTGATAACTCTGAAGGTGACTTATGGAGAATATTAACAGCCTTCTATTTTCTCAGCCAAGTTCATGAGTGCAGAGCAATGTTATATCTGTTTGAATTGTTGAACTTCACCAGTTTAAAATGGCTGGGAAGAGATTTTTAAAATGTGATGACAGTTTAGTCAAGGCAGAGAAATCAGCATGCAGGAAGACATATAAAGAAAAAGAAAGTGAATCATTTACAGTCTTTCTAGTCATTCAAGATGGTTATATTGTAGAAGGTGTCACACGAGTGTATGTTCCTTGGTTCTTTGTCTCGTCACAACAAAGATTTGGAGTGACAGACATTAAACCCCCTCAGCCAGCGTGTCACAGCTCTCGGGTCTTGGACAGACCTTATTATAAGTCTCAGGTCTCGAATGGACCATGTTATAGCTCTTAGACAAATCAGCGTTACAGTTCAGTGCTACAGCTGTATTTTATTTAGAAGATAGCAGGAAAATCCATCTTCAAGGAGTGAGGGCACGTCGATCCAAAGACGCGAGGAGAAGAGCGCCCCAACGCGCGGGAGAGGGAGAGAGAGAGCTAGCTTTGGCTCCTCTTTTTATATGTTTATCTCTCCCTGGGCCTGTCCTATGTAAATTAGGCCAGCCAGGAGTGTTGTTTTTACCTGAGGTCCTCACTCCGGTCCTTGGACCTTCTTTTGTTCTATTTTTGTGGGCTTTTCCCTTCCTTGTCTTTTAGCCACCGCCATTTTGGACTCCTTTTTCCTATTCTACCCACCTAACATAGGCATGGATCGTGCTTATAAGAAATGAGCTAGGATTCCAAAAGATCTTAGATGCCTAAAAATCACCACTTTATCAAAGTGCCTTTATCAAAAGACTATGAAGAGACTCAAAGGAATTTAAGCAGAGAAGTAACAGAATTATATTTGCATTTTAGAAATGCTAGTAAGATACCTTGTAGAGAATAGATGCAAGGAGAGATTGCTGGTAGGAAGAGGTGGTTTGCAAGTTTCTATAGGGCAGGGCACTTTTTCTTGAATTCCTTTCCCTCCTTGAAAGAATCTGAACATGGAGTGTTATTGGCAACTGCTTTATACCTTTATCACAGTTGTTCATGGATTGAGTGAATTTTTTGGAGGCTATATTGTAACCCCAGAAGTCTAAAGAAGTACATGGCTCATCCCAGTGTTTGTAATGCATCCAGGAAATATGGTAAGAAGCAGGACTCTACTATTGTCTATGATCCAAACAATACACATATCATCATCAGTTTAATAAATTCTAGGAAGAAGCATTCAGTCCAAATGTCTTGAAACAATAAACAAAGAGCATTTGAAGAGACCCACAATTTTGTGACTACCAAAACTCTAAGGGACCCATTGGTAGAGTTTCGGGGACCATTGTCTGTAACCCTCAGGCATGACATCTGTCCACGAGGGGTGCCAAATCAAAGCTTGTCATGAAGGAGGAAACAGAACAGGCTCCATCTTGAAAGCAGGACTCCATCTTGGGCCAGTCGGTGGACTTAGCTATATGCCCAGTATCTATGCAAACGACAAACCAACAGGAAAACCAGGCCCCCGGAAGGAAGAGCCCCAGGGCTCCCCATCACCTAAAAGAATACCCTAATTTTCTGTGTGACCGAATAGAATCATACATTCTATTATGCTTATCGGAGTATGACCACAAGCCTATTGATAATTGTCTACTGTTAACTACCTAGGCTTAAGGCATATGAATCACTGGTCAACTTTGATTGTATCTTTCTTTTTCCTTTGTTCAGACTAGTTTCAGGGAATTTGGGGGAGGTGGGTTTGGGCACTTACGCTTCAGATATATAAGGTTTTCACAAAAAACTGGTCGGGGTCCTTGGCTAAGAGGAGACTCTGCTTTGGGCCCACTGGTGTATTAAACTGCACTCCACTATCTGCATTGTTCTTCTGAGTGAGTTTGTTTTCCGGAACGTGTGGCTACAACAGTTGAACTCTGCCATCCTCTCATACCAACACATGCACACACATTTTTATAAATATTAGCTAGATTCTACTTTGGAGTGCAGAAAGAAAGGCTGTAAATTTAGGGTTAGGAAATAGCATTTACTCCAGAAAGAAATTATCTGAAGTCATAAATTCTCATCCAGGTAAGGAATAACAGGAGCAGAGAACAAAGGTGCTCTCTGAGAAACAGGTTATATGCTTTTATTCTACTGTGCTCTTCACATTTTCAATTTCCTAACTATCCTCTTATCTTTTTATTTCTTTTTAATCTTTAGTGTTTAAAGATTTTGATTATGAGAGGCTATGCCACAAGTAAATATGCTGGTATCAGGTCTTAGGATGTACACATCACAAATATGTGAAAACTTTTCTTGTAAATTAATAACAAAGAGTTAAAATCTAGTTCTGTAAGAGCGGAGCAAGCCACTTCCTGATCTGTCCATGAAAGAAAGCAGGATGTCAAGAGGCTAGGGTGCAAGATTCTTCTGTTACCCTTGCCTTTCCTCAAGGAGTTGTGTCATGCCACTGGCATGACATATAAAGAAGCTTGAAGCAGGACTAGGTTTAGGAATTTATCAGCTTGCATGCAACAATAATGTGAGCAGCAACAGAACATGATTTGTATGTGCCGTGCTAAGGTGCTCAGTCGTGTCCAGCTCTTTGTGATGCCATGGACTGTAGCCCACCAGGCTCCTCTGTCCATGGAGATTCTCCAGAAAGAATGCTGGAATAGGTTGCCATGCCCCCCTCCAGGGGATCTTCTCAACCCAGGCATCAAACCCAGGTCTCCCACATTGCAGGCAAATTCTTTACCATTTGAGCCACCAGGGAAGTCTTATGGATGAAATGTTATTTTTTTCTACTTATTTATTTTTTTCTTTCTTTCTTTAAATGAAAAAAAGTATCATCTGCCATCATGCAGAACGCCAGAGAATATGATCCTGAGCTCATAAGACTTCTCAAAACTACATCCAGTGAAGGCTCACTATGGGCTGAATTGTGACCCCTAAAAATTCATGTTGATACCCTAAATCCCAGTACATCAGAATATGACTTATTTGGATTCTTCAGATGTAATAAAGTTAAGATGAGGTTATTAGCATGAACCCTAATCCAATAACATTTTTGTCTTTGTGTGTGCATGCATGCTATGCTCTTGCAATGCAGGACACCCAGGTTTGATCCCTGGATCAAGAAGATCCCCTTTAGAAAGGAATGGCTACCTATTCCAGTATTCTTTCCTGGAGAATCCCATGGATAGAGCAGCCTTGCAGGCTACAGTCGATACGGTCGCAAAACAGTCAGACATGACTAAGCAACTAACACTTTCAAGGTACCTGCTAAGGCGCTTCAGTCCTGTCTGACTCTTTGTGATCCTATAGACCATAGCCCTCAAGGCTGTTCTGTCCATGGGATTCTCCAGGCAAGAATATTGGAGTGAGTTGCCATGCCCTCCTCCAGGGGATCTTCCCAACCTAGGAATCGACCTGTATCTCTTACATCTCCAGCATTGCAAGTGAATTCTTTACCACTAGTGCCACCTGAGAAGTATAAAGAGGGAAAATTTGTGCACAGAGACATATATGAAAGGAAGACAATATGAAGAGATGTAGAGAGAAAATGACCACCAATAAGCAAAGGACAGAAGTGTGGAGCAGATCCTTCCTTCAAAGCCCTCAGAAGAAACCAACCCTGTCATCACCTTGATTTTGGATTTCCAGCCTACAGAAAGGTTAGGATTTTTATTTAAGACACACAGTTTTGTAGTACTTCATTAGAGCAGCACTAGAAAACAAATGTAGTGCCTTTTTTCCTTAGGTTTCATAAATAGACAGTATCTCCTTGCCTTCAAAGGACTCTACTTATCCTCCCCAATGGGTCATGACTTAACCCTTTCCAATGGATCAAATAAAGCTCTACTGTCCACATGCACTTATATATCCTTCTTCATGATCAATTTCTTGGCATGGGTATTAGTAAAGGTCTCAGACAAAACAGACATGGAGACATAGTTTTAAACTTGAAATAACAGAATTGTCCCTTAGAACAAAGAGAACAGAAAGCTAATCTATTAGCCAGTAGGTTGTCCATGATTATCCACATTTCATGAAATCTTTTATGCTCTACATTCTTTTTGGTAATTATTTTGAATCTTTTTATTTTTATTCATTTACACTTATTTTACATGTTTTATATATTGTACTGAGCCAGGTAAAATTATGGAATTATGCAAATACCTTTGTAGTATACATCTGTATTTTCCAATATGAGATTTTTATTCCAACCAATTCAGCATGTATATTAGCAGCTCAGTGTGTATCAGAAAATATTGTTGGAGATTGGAATACAGCAAATGACAAAATGGATGAAGACCTGCTTCCAAAACAATAAATATAAAAAGAGTTATGCATTGTGTCAGAAACTGAATTGAAAAGAGAAACATGTATTTGCTCCTTTTCACTCTGGAGTTTTTAATATCTGTAGAAAACTTATGGATATTATGAATTCATAGAGTAAAATGCAAATCCATATGGCAACTGTGACCTGCGTGCTGGGATTGCAGACTACCAGGCTGTATTGGGAATTAAGGCCTGGCAGATGATGGATGGCGACGGTGCTGTTTCACTTAATGAAGCCGCTATTGAAGCTTAAAAGGGGAAAGATGACAAGAGGGAACTGAGTGCTTTAGTCTTTGTAAAAAGTAAAAGCTTTGCAAGATTATACCAAGAAGAACTCAACTCACTACTTTTTGAACTTCATTAATCTTTTCTATAAAAATCTATCTCACTGTCAAGTGGCTCAATAGCTACTTTGGGAAAATGCTTTGCTTCTTTGTAATGGAACCAGTGCCTTAATTGTCCTGAGGCCCCAAGGATGTTCCACCTCACAGAAACACTAAAGAGGTGTGCAATGCTCTGGAGAAGCCAGTGTGAAGATGCCAAAATGGTCCAGTCAGGACAGTCAAAACTTGTGACCCATGGGGCAACTTTTCTGTATTAATTTGTTTCTGAGAACAATAACACATGGAAGAGGAGATAGTGTTACCAAGAATTTTCATGCAGAGATGTTTATTCTTGAGTTAAGGAAAGAGAAGCTTTTGAAATTGTTCTAGTGAATCTTTTTTGTAGTGTGAGCTTAAGGTTTAATGGAGAAGGCAATGGCAACCCACTCCAGTACTCTTGCCTGGAAAATCCCATGGATGGAGGAGCCTGGTAGGCTGCATTCCATGGGGTCACGAAGAATCGGACACTTACTAAGCAACTTCACTTTCACTTTTCACTTTCACGCATTGGAGAAGGAAATGGCAACCCACTCCAGTGTTCTTGCCTGGAGAATCCCAGGGACAGGGAGCCTGGTAGGCTGCAGTCTATGGGGTCGCACAGAGTCGGACATGACTGAAGCAACTTAGCAGCAGCAGCAAGGTTTAATAGCACACACTTTAAGTGTAGTCAAAAGGCTAAACTAAATGTCACAACAAAATATGTATCATGAAAACTCATACTCCTAAAAGCAGTCAAATCATTTTTCGGCCGCAATCCCCAAAGCTTTGCATCATCCCAATTAATATCTATTTTTATACAAAAGAAGCAGGAAAACAAGGCATGTGAATTACCCAAGTCTCCTTCCTATGGAAAGCATTCAAAATCCAGCACTATTTCCTTCTTTTAATATTAAAATATGGACATTGATTAATACAAGAACATTTTTCAAATAAGAATGTGTAAGCAGTAAAAATAATTTTGAATGAATACTTCATTATTAACTATTGTTTTTCTTTTGAAAACCATGAGGCAGACAGTTTTCAGTTGTGATATGTGGCCAATTAAATCATCCTGGTATTCTAGCATAGCTCACTTGTATCATACTTTGCCTTCACAGTGCCTGATGTTTTGTCTTTAACACAACTCTATTTCCTTTTAAATCATAGGTACTTATTTTCAGCTTCTTCTTCCCCCCATTGGTTCCTGCATCTGTGAGGTGGGTGGAACTGGCTCTGTATCAGTTCCAACCCTTTAATGATAGGGATCGCATACTAAAAAAACACAGTCTCGAATGCCAAAGGCAGTGTGGAGGAGGCAGAAAATGAGGACAAAGTCTGCTGCTGGCCTAATAATTCGACTTAAAAAATATAGCATGGTGTTCCTGGGGGTTATTATTCTTCTAGCATTCAAAAGAGAATTTAGAAAATCTGAGTTACCAGTTGCCTTTTATCATTTTGATTTAAGCTCATATAAAGAATTGGCCAAAATAGAAACACTACTCACTTCTGATTATAAATGTGAACATACTGAATAAATAAACTAGTGAAATACAATGTTACAAATGAGAAAATAAAAGAGAAAATATGTGTTTTTAAAAAAATTTTAACTGTTAGTCATATTTTTCCCCAAATGTTCTTTCAAATTTAACTGGCAGCAAGATTAACCCAGGATTTAGTTCTTTGGCTATTCATACAAGGAGAACATAAATTATTAATTACAGAATTTCAATTACAAAGTCATTTGAATCTAATTTTTGTTCAGCTTTTCTGGTTTTATTAAATCAGCATGAAAATATAACTAACTATGCTGTGGATCCAAAGATTCAGGGACTTAAATTAAGCAGATCTAATATGGGAATTAGGCAAAAGTAATCATAAATATTTCCTCTTTTATAACAGTTTTTCTAAGATTTTAATATTAAATTTATAATCTATTTGGGGTTTCAGTTTTCACCTTTTACATGTGAAAATCTTGGAAACTGTACTCCCCTCCTTAAAATTAGAAAAAAACTGGACAGACTAACATCAGTGACTCTTATTGGGCAAAGAACAAGTCTCCATAGATAAATCTAGAGTCACAACTGAGACTTCTTACCTGGAGCAAAATTTCTGGATCTGGAATACAAACGTGTAGGTCCCTTAAATGGTGATCTTGATGAATTACTGGAGGTTGATTTACTAACATGAGAATGCACAGGTACCCCCAACACATTCCTGGGCTTCACCATCAAGAATCCTACCAGGTTCCCATGGTAAAAATATGAAAAATACCATCAGGTTGGTCTATTAGGAGAATAACTATTGTAAAATACTCAGAGAGTCATCCCTGTGAAGTGATGACTTATTTCTTAAGGAGAAAATCATTATCAGATCCTTGTCCTAGAGCAGCGGAAGTGAAAGTGTTAGTTGCTCAGTCATGTCCAACTCTTTGGGACCCCAGGGACTGTAGCCCAAGAGGCTCCTCTGTCCATGGAATTCTCCAGGCAAGAATACTGGAGCAAGTTGCCATTCCCTTCTCCAGGGGATCTTCCAAACCCAGGGATTGAACCTGGATCTCCTGCATTGCAGGCAGATTTCTTATCATCTGAGCCACCAGGGATGTAGCAGAGCTAAGACATTTTTCTCACTAGCGTTCCTGTTCATGTGAATGTCACAGGTCAGAGACAATAGTCAAGAAAAGAGATATTTAACTGGAAAACTACAGAATGCTTGTCTCAGGCACCTTACCCCTGCACTGACAGTGCTCCAGAATGATAATGAATTATGGAAGAATGAGCTGTAAGAGATAGACTCTTAGAAGTTCTTAGGAAAGTCTCAAAACAAAAGAATTGATGAGACAAAAACAATAGAAAATTGTAAAGTCTGTGGAATATGTATAGCTACTGCAAACATTAAAGAGTGCCCAAAGTCCAGACAGATTAACATAAGGTCCTCACACTAATGGCTCATTTACTTCTATTAATACACTTAAAACATATGTGGCTTTCAATAAAACATTAAAAGGTATGCCTAAAGATAGGAAAAGACAAAGTTTGTAAAGTTATACGATAATCAAAACATCTCTATGACATAAATGTTGGAAGTATCAGAAGAGGAATTTAAAACAATGGTCAATATGTTAAGAGTTCTAATGGAAAAAGTAGACAGCATGCAAAAACAGATGAGAAACTGCATGTTAAAAAGCAGAGACATTACTTTGCTGACAAAGGTCTGTCTAGTCAAAGTTATCATTTTTTCCGGTAGTCATGTATGGATGTGGGAGTTGGACTAGAAAGAAAGCTGAGTGCTGAAGAATTGATGCATTTGAACTGTGGTGTTGAAGACTCTTGAGAGTCCTTGGACTCTCAAGGAGATCAACCCAGTCCATCCTAAAGGAAATCAGTCCTGAATATTCATTGGAAGGACTGATGCCGAAGCTGAATTTGCCACCTGATTTGGAGAACTGACTCATTGGAAAAGACCCCGATGCTGGCAAAGATTGAAGGCAGGAGGAGAAGGGGAAGACAGAGGATGAGATGTTTGAATGGTATCACCGACTCAATGGGCATGAATTTGAGTAAGCTCCGGGAATTGGAGGTGGACAGGGAAGCCTGGCGTGCTGCAGTCCGTGGGGTTGCAGAGTCGGACACAACTGAGAGACTGAACTGAACTGAATGTAAGCATAGACATAGAATTTCAAAAAGCAAATCAAAAAGAAATGAGAGAAATAAAAAACATTGTTAATAAAGAAAGGATCCCTTTTATAAGTTCACAAATAGACTTGACTTGGCCAAGGAAAACAAAGGTTAAAGATATTGCCAAAGAAATTTCACAAATAGAAATGCAAAGGGGAAAAAAAAAGAACAGAATATACATTTTCAAAAGATAATTTCAAAAGATGTAACTAACATGTATGCCAGTAGAATAATAGTAAGAGAAGAATGAAAGATTTGAGTAGAATAAGTATTTAAAATAATAATGGCTTAAACATTTAAAAAACAATTTATACCAATTTGTTAATCTCTTTCAAAAAATAGCAGAGGGAATACTTCCTAATTCATTCTGTGAGACCAGATTTACACTAATACCAAATCATACAAAGACACTACAAGAAAACTGCAAACCAATATCTCTCATGAATATAGATACAAAAATTTCCAACAAAATACTAGCAAATTTAATCCAACAATTTTTAAAAATATTTATGTAAGGGAATTTCAATGTGCAAGGTAGGATATGTCAAATGAATCTAGGTGTTTATAGTATAAGAAAGGAATCGGTCAGTTTTTTGTTCACCTGAAAATATTTGCTTTACCTTCCATCTTGATACTTTTGGCTAGTCTGAAATTTTAGATTTATTGAAATTTCACAACATTATTTTCTGGTTTTCAACCTAACGTTAGGGATTATATTATCAGCCTAATTTTTAGATGTGTGAACTCTCCTTATTACTGAATGTTAAAATATCTTTTTATTTGGCTTCTGAAATTTTGAGCAATTAGATATTAACATTAAAGTTAATTTCTATAACTAACAATTTGTACTTTGATTAGTTTTGGAAAGTTCTTAGCATTTTATTTTTAGTTATTTGCTCTTGTGCATAGCCTGCACTTTTTCCTCTGGGATCTCAAATAACCTGCATATTGATTTTTCCTCTTTCATCTTTCAGTCAATTGTTCACTTAACTTCTGTTTCATATTTTAAATCTTTGGTTTCCTGTGCTGCATTTGAGTAGGTATTGCAGTTGTGTCTAACTTGAGTGCCAGCTATTTAGTAAATATTTAAATTTGGAACTATAAACCCACATGTATGTGAAAAATGGAGTATTTCCTGCTATATCAGTAATCAAGGGTGTCACAATCATCAGTGACAAACATCCAGGGAACAGGAAGGAGAGAAATACCTGTGATCTAACAGCCATCAGATTGCAGCCACTCTCCTATGGTGAACCCAAGGGAGCTTTGGATATGAAAAAAAACATATCTAGATATGGCTCTAGATAGCTGACATACATATGAAAGGAATTATTTCAGTGAACACGGAATCTTGCATCTTCCCATGTATCAGTTCAGTTCAGTTGTTCAGTATGTGTCCAACGCTTTGTGACCCCATTGACTGCAGCACACCAGGCTTCCCTGTCCATGACAAACTCCCAGAGCTTGGTCAAACTCATGTCCATCGAGTCGGTGATGTCATCCAACCATCTTATCCTCTGTCATCCCCCTCTCCTCCTGCCTGCAACCCTTCCCAGAATCAGGGTCTTTTCCAATGAGTCAGTTCTTCGCATCAGGTGGTCAGACTGTTGGAGTTTCAACTTCAGCATCAGTCCTTCCAATGACTATTCAGGACTGATTTCCTTTAGGATGGACTGGTTGGATTTCCTTGCAGTCCAAGGGACCCTCAAGTCTTCTCCAACACCACAGTTCAAAAGTATCAATTCTTTGGTGCTCAACTTTCTTTATGGTCCAACTCGCACATCCATACATGAGTACTGGAAAAACGATAGCTTTGACTAGATGGGCCTTTGTTAAAGTCTCTGCTTTTTAATATGCTGTCTAGGTGGGTCATAACTTTCCTTCCAAGGAGCAAGTGTCTTTTAATTTCATGGCTGCAGTCACCATCTTCTGTGATTTTGGAGCCCGAGAAAATAAAGTCTCTCACAGTTTCCATTGTTTCCCCATCTATTTGGCATGAAGTGATGGGACTGGATGCCATAAACTTAGTTTTTTGAATATTGAGTTTTAAGCCAGCTTTTTCACTCTGTTTCGCTTTCATCAAGAGGCTCTTTAGTTCTTCTTCACTTTCTATCATAAGGGTGGTACCATCTGCGTATCTCAGGTTATCGATGTTTCTCCCTGCAGTCTTGTTTCCAGCTTCTGCTTCATCCAGTGCAGCATTTCACACAATGTGATCTGCATATAAATTAAATAAGCAAGTTGACAATATACAGATCTGACGTACTCCTTTCCCAATTTGGAGCCAGTCCATTGTTTCATGTCCGGTTCTAACCGTTGCTTCTTGACCTGCACACAGATTTCTCAGGAGGCAGGTAAGGTGGTCTGATATTCCTATCTCTTGAAGAATTTTCCAGTTTGTTGTGATCCACTCAGTCAAAGGTTTTAGTGTAGTCAATGAAGCATAAGTAGAGGTTTTTCTGGAATTCCCTTGCTTTCTCAAAACCCAACAGATGTTGGTAATTTGATCTCTGGTTCCTCTGCCTTTTCTAAATCCTGCTTGGAGTTCTTGGTTCAGGTACTGTTTAAGCCTTGCTTGAAGAATTTTGAGCATTACTTTGCTAGCCTGTGAGATGAATGCAATTCTGTGGTAGTTTGGATTGCCATTCCCTCTCTAGGGGATCTTACCTATCCAGGAATCAAACCTGAGTCTCCTGCATTGTAGACAGATTCTTTGCCATCTCCTGCATTGCAGCCAGATTCTTTACAGAATGCTTTTACCCATAGAGAAATTTTATTTGCTTCTATTAAGAGCCACTTAATAGCTTCTTTCAAGCATCACTTCCCCAGCTCCCCTTGCATAAAGGCTTAGTGTCCTTTGATACAGGCTTTCATTGGGTTAACCTTGCTGTTTACCTTCCATCTTGCTTACTTTACCCCACTTCCTGCTTCTTGCATAGATGCCATCTCCTTAATTTAATGTTTCCTCCCATCCTTCCTTCCTTCCTTCATCCTTTTCTCCTCCTTCCTTTCTTTCCTTTTCCTTCCTCTTTTTACTTTTTTGAGTCAGAGAATTCCATTGGTTACTAGTGAGTACAGGAATGCACTAAAATATATATATATATTTTTTTGTGTGTAATTTTATAGGAGGGATCCCAGAATATGTAGTTCACCAATAGAATGATAACCTTTTCTTGACTGATTTTTGTAAAGATTTTTAGGGTTAGTGATATGAGTCTATTTGTACATGGTTTATTTTCTATATATAATCAAGTTAAGTGCAGGAGAAATAGGGGAGGGGAATTTGGGGGAATATATATGGTGAAAAATTTATTATCCTCTCCTAATCCCCCTCTAAACATTTAATGATAGAGGATAAAGTATAATATACAAACAATTACTATTCCCAATGATTAGAAGGTGGTTCAGTTTTCTCCAAACTTTAATTTCTGTGACATCTCTGTAAGGTAAGCATTAATGATGTTTATTACTACTTTATTATGGTTTAAGAAGCTGAGTGCAAGAGTAGTTATTTAATTTATTTATTTCCTATTACACAGCTAATGGTGGTGTCAGAATTCAAATCTAAGATAGTCTCTATCAATACTTCATGCTTTATATACCTTGCTGTGTTTAAAAACAAATTAAACATCTAGGTGAACATGCAGAAAGGAAAAGAAGAACAACATGGTGAAATAGGACTGTTGTCAAGGGCACTCTGGGTCAAACCTTGGAAGCAAAGTACGTTAATTAAGATTTTGAATTCTGAAGGATATTGGGGGCTTAAAGTTATTCAGACAGATAATAGACTAGTCAAGAAACTACCTTGGCTGTGTATGAAGGTCACAAATAGTCTGCCCTATTAAAGAGAAATGAATATACCCAATACTGGTATCATATTTCAATATGAAATAGAGCTAAATGGATAAAACCTACAAGTGGAAGCATTACACAGTGTACAAGATAAAGGAGGACCTCATTTATTGTACAGATGCATACTGCAACTGGGCATAGCTAGATAATATGCAGTATGAATTAGCCTCCATGCAAAAGTAATCCCATACCTATAATTCTCAACCAACTTCAAGGGAAGGGAGATAAAGATTCCTTGTGACAGTAACGACTGTTAGGGATTGGGGCTTCTAGAGCAAATGAATTCATATCAGTCTATTTTGAAAGGAGGGATACTGAGGCATACTTCCTTGTTAAGCTGCTGAGAAGGAAGAAGAAATCAGTCAAAGATATTCAGATTTTTCTGTCCTAAAAATAACATCTTGAGTTGAAAGCTTATCACAAGCAGAAAGCCAATGAAGCCAAATAGCATTAGTCTTACAGTTAGCATTCTAGGTAAACCGCTTTAAAACTAGATGTTAGGGACTTCATATATGGATAGGATTTAGAAGAATCCAGACAGGTTTTGCATCTATGGTAACACAAAAATATCCCAAGAGAAAAATTTTGTCAAAATGTTTTATGACCTAACAAAGATCAGGATGCAAAAAATCCATGACCAAGTAAGTTCTAAAGAGAAATAACAATATATATCTAGTGGCAGCCTCCATTCCTGAATAGATTTATCTGGCTTTTTATTTAATTCAGACAAAGGAGCAGCCTGAACAGGTTAGTGGAAATATTCAGTGAATACATTAATGGTAGTATGGTTTGACAGAATATGGAAAAGCATAAAAAGTAAACACGAGTGACCAGGCCTGAATAACCACCCATATAGGGAAGAAGAAAGTGAAAGTGAAACCCCATAGACCATACAGTCCATGGAATTCTCCAGGCCAGAATACTGGAGTGGGTAACCGTTCCCTTCTCTAGGGTATCGTCCCAACCCAGGGATTGAACCCAGGTCTCCCTAATTGCAGGCAGATTCTTTACCAGCTGAGCCACAAGGGAGAAGAAAGCACAGAGAAATTGAGGATACTGTACATTTTTTCTGCCCTTGAATTCTTGAATCTTGCTGGAGTTGAATTCTTATGTGTATTAAAAATATCTCAATATTGCAGTTCAGATCTCTGTTGGAATATTAACAAGGTCAAAAGCTATAGAGGGTATAGGACATTGAAAATTGATCTAATCACAGGTGAACTCAATCTAATTATAGCTCTGGGCCATCACCAGCTTAACTCTGTTCTAGGAGGAATCTGAGTAATTAGATCTTCTTTTCAATCACAATAAAGAGTAATGGGCTTTCAATCTTAAGAAAATCAACACAACAAAACCATAGTAATTATAATTCCTTATATTTTATATCCAACATATGGAATAAAATTATGAAAGTGTATAAAATATGCAGAGAAGTATGGTAAAGGAAATCTTCATCAATAAAAGACACTAACAATAGGAATAGATGAACTTTTTTATTAACTTAAGATTAGCAGACAAGGATTTTAATATACCCATTAAAATGTGTAAAATGAAAGGAGGGAATAATATATGAAGATATGGAAGTTTCAGGAAAGGAAAAGAAATTCTACATAAGAAATAATGGCAATTAAATTTTTAAAATTAAATTTAAACAATCAAAAGTTAATTGAATGGTTTAACAGCATATTGAACACAACAAAAGAAAGACCAGCTTAACAAAATATAACTTATTTCCAAAGGGAGAAGAGAGAGATGATGCGGTAGAGAAGTCATTGGAAATTTAATGACCTATATTTTAAAAATTTGATATTTAACATCAACCATATATCTAAGAACCTCTACCTATCCAAAGTTAAATTAACGCAAAGCAAAAGATGTCCAAGCACATCATATTCAAATAGCTAAAAACCAAAGTTGAACACAACTAGAGAAAAAAATTACATAAAGGTAAGTGATAAGGATGATGACTGAGTTTTCACAAGAAACCATAAAGGTAAACATATGAAAATTTTCAAATGCTATGAGAAGAATAAAAAGATCAAATAAAACTAATTGAAAAATGTCAGTGTTAAGGAAAATGTCTATCAAAAATGTTTCATTCATCAAAATGAGGAAAGTAAATAAAGAATTGGGAAACTGCAGACTAGGAACACTATATTATGAATATTGATAATATTCACATATTATGAGTTTTAATTAATAACAAATATATGGATATCACAAAGAAAATATATTTGAATGTACAAACAATTCTTATAAATTGATGACTAACGGTCAAACAGTTCCCACAGGAGCAAACAACTTGAACAGGCATTTCACAAAGGAAAGTATGAATATGGCCAATAAGCAGAGGAAGTTATGGCCAGTGTCGGTAGAAAAAAATAAAACTATAAGAAGATACCATTATATACTCCATCAGAATTAAAAATATCCCCAAAATGTTAAAAAGCCAAAATATTAAAAGTTTTCGTACATAAAATTTTAGCAAGAGTGTAGCACCAAGGAACTCAAACTTTTATCAGTTCAGTTCAGTTCAGTCACTCAGTTGTGTCCAACTCTTTGCATCCCCATGAGCCACAGCACTCCAGGCCTCCCTGTCCATCACCAACTCCCGGAGTCCACTCAAACCCATGTCCACTGAGTCCGTGATGCCATCCAACAATTTCATCCTCTATCGTCCCCTTCTCCTCCTGCCCTCAATCTTTCCCAGCATCAGGGTCTTTTCAAATGAGTCAGCTCTTCCCATCAGGTGGCCAAAGTATTGGAGTTTCAGCTTCAACATCAGTCCTTCCAAGGAATACCCAGGACTAATCTCCTTTAAGATGGACTGGTTGGATCTTCTTGCACTCCAAGGGACTCTCAAGAGTCTTCTCCAACACCACAGTTCAAAAACATCAATTATTCGGTGCTCAGGTTTCTTTATAGTCCAACTCTCACATCCATACTTGACCACTGGAAAAACCATAGCCTTGACTAGACAGACCTTTGTTGGCAAAGTAATGTCTCTGCTTTTGAATATGCTGTCTAGGTTGGTCATAACTTTCCTTCTGAGGAGTAAGCGTCTTTTAATTTCATGGATGAAATCACCATCTGCAGTGATTTTGGAGCCCCCCAAAATAAAGTCTGACACTGTTTCCATTGTTTCCCCATCTATTTGCTTGAAGTGATGGGACTGGATGCCATGATCTTAGCTTTCTGAATGTTGAGCTTTAAGCCAACTTTTTCACTCTCCTCTTTCACTTGCATCAAGGGGCTTTTTAGTTCTTCACTTTCTGCCATAAGGGTGGTGTCATCTGCATATCTGAGGTTATTGATATTTCTCTCGGCAATCTTGATTCCAACTTGTGCTTCTTCCAGCCCAGTGTTTCTCATGATGTACTCTGCATATAAGTTAAATATGCAGGGTGACAATATACAGCCTTGACGTACTACTTTTTCTATTTGGAACCAGTCTGTTGTTCCATGTCCAGTTCTAACTGTTGCTTCCTGACCTGCATACAGGTTTCTCAAGAGGCAGGTCAGGTGGTCTGGTATTCCCATCTCTTCCAGAATTTTCCAGCTTATTGTGATCCACACAGTCAAAGGCTTTGGCATAGTCAATAAAGCAGAAATAGATGTTTTTTTCTGGAACTCTCTTGCTTTTTTGATACCCAGTGGATGTTGGCAATTTGATCTCTGGCTCTTCTGACTTTTCTAAAACCAGCTTGAACATCTGGAAGTTCACGGTTCATGTATTGCTGAAGCCTGGCGTGGAGAATTTTGAGCATTACTTTACTAGCATGTGAGATGAGTACAATTGTGAGGTAGTTTGAGCATTTTTTGGCATTGCCTTTCTTTGGGATTGGAATGAAAACTGACCTTTTCCAGTCCTGTGGCCAATGCTGAGTTTTCCAAATTTGCTGGCATATTGAGTGCAGCACTTTCACAGCATCATCTTTCAGGATTTGAAATAGCTCCACTGGAATTCCATCACCTCCACTAGCTTTGTTCGTAGTGATGCTTTCTAAGGCCCACTTGACTTCATATTCCAGGATGTCTGGCTCTAGATGGGTGATCACACCATCATGATTATCTTGGTCGTGAAGATCTTTTTTGTACAGTTATTCTGTGTATTCTTGTCACCTCTTCTTAATATCTTCTGCTTCTGTTGCTGCTGCTGCTGCTGCTGCTAAGTCACTTCAGCAGTGTCCGACTCTGCTTCTGTTATGTCCCTACTTTTTCTGTCCTTTTTGAGCCCATCTTTGCATGAAATGTTCCCTTGGTATCTCTAATTTTCTTGAAGAGATCTCTAGTCTTTTCCATTCTATTGCTTTCCTCTATTTCTTTGCATTGATCACTGAGGAAGACTTTATCTCTCCTTGCTATTCTTTGGAACTCTGCATTCAAATGGGTACATCTCTCCTTTACTCCTTTGCTTTTGCTTCTCTTCTTTTCAGAGCTATTTGTAAGGCCTCCTCAGACAGCCATTTTGCTTTTTTTGCATTTCTTTTTCTTAGGGATGCTCTTGATTCCTGTCTCCTGTACAATGTCACGAACCTCTGTCCATAGTTCATCAGGCACTCTGTGTGAATATAAAATAATGTTTGCAACCCATTGGACTGTAGCCCATCAGGCTCCTCTGTCCATGAGATTTTTCATGCAAGGATACTGGAGTGATTGCCATGTTCTTCTCCAGGGGATCTCCCCAACCAAGGGATTGAACCCACATTTCCTGTGTTTCCTGCATTCCTGGAGGATTCTTTACCTGCTGAACCATAGGGGACTATCTACCACTTTGTAAAACAGCAGTTTCTTTGTAAGAGAAAACTTTTTGTATAACATTAAAATAATTACCACTTTCTCAAATTAATCTGAACTAATATTTTGTAACAGAATCTTCAAAACAGTTTTTCACTGGAAAATGACAGTTTTATTTATATGGCACATGAAACAACAATTGCCAATGCCATTTCAAAAAAAAAATATTACACACGCTATTACTCAAAGCAAGATATTATATAAAACTCTAATAATTAGGTAATTGTAGCATATTTCATCGGAGAAGGCAATGGCACTGCAGTCCAGTACTTTTGCCCGGCAAATCCCATGGACGGAGGAGCCTGGTAGGCTGCAGTCCATGGGGTCGCTGAGGGTCGGACACGACTGAACTACTTCACTTTCACTTTTCACTTTCATGCATTAGAGAAGGAAATGGCAACCCACTCCAGTGTTCTTGCCTGGAGAATCCCAGGGACAAGGAAGCCTGGTGGGAGGCCGTTTATGGGGTCACACAGAGTCAGACACGACGAAGCGACGCAGCAGCAGCAGCAGCAGCAGCAGATTTCATAGGTCAACAAATATTGCTAACAAATACAATAGAAGGTCTAAAAAAACTACTGTGATGAGAAAATTTATACAACAGAGACTGGGGGAGAAAGTATAAACTTTCCAATAAATTTTTCTGAGTTAACTGCTTTTTTATAAGAAATGCATAAATTCTGATTTAGCATTATATACAGCAAGTATTTTCACTTGGCATGTAATTCTCAATTTCAAAAACAAAAATTTAACATTTTTGCAGAAAATCCTATAAATTACTCTTATGACCTAAGTGTTTAAAACATTTAAAAATAGGACACAAAATATACAAACCACATAGAAAAAGATTAATATATTTAGCTACTGAATACATTAAATATAATAAGTCATCATAAATAATAAGCAAACCAAGCAACATACATATGGAAGTTAATTTGCAGTGCATAGTTAACTAATTAAAAGTTATAGCCAGTATATGAATATCTCATACAAATAAATAATGAAAATATGTATGACCCAATTATAAATCAGCTATTCATAGAAGGAAAACAAAGTCAAAATCACTAGATTTTGTGATGCTCTCAGTCTTCTTATAATCAGTGGAAAGCAAAACATTTTGAATTAAAAATATTTGCAAAAAATTTGAATATATAACATTAGCAAATGAGGCTTAGGTGTCAAACAGGGGATACTTCACATAGTCATGAAGGAGAGTAATTTGTACAGCCACTTTTGAGAGTGACCTCAACAATAACTAAAGTATGTATTACCCTAAAATTCCACCTGCAGGAATATCACACAAACAAGAAAATACTCTAAGAATGTTTATCACACTATCTTTTATAACAGTAGTCACTTGGAAACACTGAATTTCTGTCAGGAGAAATATGGACAAATGTCCTACTTTTTTTTTACAGTGAAATGATAAATAGCAATGAATATGAATGAACTTGAACTTCATACACATACGAATATGGATAATCTAATCCAGAATCAAATGTTAATGAAGTAAGTTTTAGAAGGATGACAACGCCACAATATAATATATATATATATATATGCTGCTGCTGCTGCGTCGCTTCAGCCGTGTCCGACTCTGTGCGACCCCATAGACTGCAGCCCACCAGGCTCCCCCGTCCCTGGGATTCTCCAGGCAAGAACACTGGAGTGGGTTGCCATTTCCTTCTCCAAATATATATATATATTTTATGGGTATGTACATATACCCATATATATATATATATATATATATATATATATATATATATATGAAGAGCCCTGTTTACCCTTGCTCACCCCTTATAAAAATATCAACTTTTCCAAATTTTAATTTTATTATTCCAAAATATTTTTTATATCAGACTATGTACATATACATATAAATATATTTATTATATATTTTATACATATATATATATTTATTATATATTTTATGGGTATATGTACGTAGTCTGATATAAAAAATATTTTGGAATAATAAAATTAAAATTTGGAAAAGTTGATATCTTTATAAGGGGGTGAGCAAGGGTAAACAGGGCTCTTCATATATATCTGTAATACATTAAAAAACTGTCATATATAGGATTAAATTGTTAAAGTCAATAAATCTCGATCGTGGGTCTGAAGTAGTCTGTATTATTTTCTCCAGTAGCTCAATGGTTGATATTTTGGTAGTGAAAGGAAGAGAGACAGAGGGAAAGACAGGGAGAGTGACAGAGGGAAAGAGAGGGAGAGTGGGAGGGAGGAGGAAAGAGAAATAGGGACAGAGGGGGAAAGAGAGAGAGAACAGAAGAAGAAACAGAAGGCAAAACCCATTACGCCACTATACATTTTTAACTTGAATATGAAGTCTGTGACAAATACATTGAACGGCTGTTTTCAAGTGTGGTTTATCCAACCTTTGTTAAAGTTGATATATTGTATTACATATGGGAAATGCCTATTTTATGTCTAGGTAATCAATTCCAATAGAAACCCAGCCATATAGTGTATTGTTCAGGCTACTTAAACCTGAATTCTAGTAATCTTACTTTACTTTCATCTTGAGACTTGTTCCCATTCTGCTTAACACTTATTTTCTTACATTTAACCATAAATGATTTATATCCTTAAGGTTCCCTGAAGTTTGGGGATACAGTGTTCTGTATTTTTGTTAGAACTCAGTTAAATATTATTTAGTTCTCAGAAATTCCATCATTTGGAATTAAGGTCTACATGGCATTTACAATATGTTTGGCTTTTAGACATATGTCTATTTCTTGCGTTAGTGTATGAATTAATGGAGGACAAAAACTTCATGTTTTGATTTTCTGTCCTCTCTTTTCCTTTGCACTATCCTTTGTGGTGGTGTCCTTACTGGCTTAGTGACTAGAGATTAGGTGTCAGTCGTGTCTACCTCTTTGTGACCCCATGGACTGTAGCCTGCCAGGTTCTCCACCCATGGAATTCACCAGGCGAGAATAATGGAGTGGGTTGCCATTCCCTTCTACAGGGGATCTTCCAGACCCAGGGATTGAACCCAGGTCTCCTTGCATTGCAGGCAGACTCTACTATCTGAGCCACCAGGGATGCCCCATGACAGTATTCTGTGCTACCATAAAGGTTTCATTTTTTTTTACTTATAGAAAAAAGAAACATGAGAAAACTGCCATTCAGTTTTCACTTGTGCCAAAGTAAAGTGTATGTTTGTTCAAATCTAGAGGAGTATTTTTCACGGACATTTTTTCCCCTAGAAATTCTTTGTACTTTTATATCTTCCTTCATCATTTAGGAGGAATTGATAACTTTCTATATTCACTCTTTTATGAGGCAGGGCATATATACTTGAAGCTAAGTAACTGAAACATCTTAAAGGAAATAAAACTTAGAGATAATTGTCTTAAAGGCAAGAACCATTTTTCTCCATTGAGAGAAATTTCTAAGAAGTGTTTCTTAAATCTAGAATTCTCCTCAAAATGTTAAATGCTGCTGCTGCTAAGTCATTGCAGTCATGTCTGACTCTGTGCGACCCCATAAACGGCAGCCCACCAGACTCCTGTCCCTGGGATTCTCCAAGCAAAAACACTGGAGCGGGTTGCCATTTTCTTCTCCAATGCATGAAAGTGAAAAGTGAAGGTGAAGTCACTCAGTTGTGTCCGACTCTTCGTGACCCCATGGACTGCAGCCCACCAGGCTCCTAAGTCCATGGGATTTTCCAGGCAAGAGTACTGGAGTGGGGTGCCATTGCCTTCTCCTGTTAAATGCCAAAGTTTAATAAAACAAAAATTATAGTTTTTTTAATTAAAAAAATAGAGTGGGTAATAGTAGAAAGTGATAGAAGAGCAAGTTTCTGACCACCAAAGGGATATAAATTACCTGTTAAAAGTGAAAACAAGAAATGGGAGATGAGAACCAGGAAGTACAAAAAGATGTGACCTATGTACAGGTGAAGATATTTCAGCAGATTCAGTTCAGATCAGTCGCTCAGTCGTGTCCAACTCTTTGCGACCCCATGAATCATAGCACACCAGGCCTCCCTGTCTATCACCAACTCCCAGAGTTCACTCAGACTCATGTCCATCAAGTAAGTGATGCCATTCAGCCATCTCATCCTCTGTCGTCCCTTTCTCTTCCTGCCCCCAATCCCTCCCAGCATCAGAGTCTTTTCCAATGAGTCAACTCTTCGCATGAGGTGGCCAAAGTACTGGAGTTTCAGCTTTAGCATCATTCCTTCCAAAGAAATCCCAGGGCTGATCTCCTTCAGAATGGACTGGTTGGATCTCCCTGAAGTCCCAGGGACTCTCAAGAGTCTTCTCCAACACCACAGTTCAAAAGCATCACTTCTTCAGTGCTCAGCCTTCTTCACAGTCCAACTCTTACATCCATACATGACCACAGGAAAAACCATAGCCTTGACTAGACATATCTTTGTTGGCAAAGCAATGTCTCTGCTTTTGAATATGCTATCTAGGTTGGTCATAACTTTCCTTCCAAGGAGTAAGCATCTTTGAATTTCATGGCTGCAGTCACCATCTGCAGTGATTTTGGAGCCCCCAAAAAATAAAGTCTGACACTGTTTCCACTGTTTCCCCATCTATTTCCCATGAAGTGATGGGACAAGATGCCATGATCTTCATTTTCTGAATGTTGAGCTTTAAGCCAACTTTTTCACTCTCCACTTCCACTTTCATCAAGAGGCTTTTGAGTTCCTCTTCACTTTCTGCCATAAGGGTGGTGACATCTGCATATCTGAGGTTATTGATATTTCTCCCAGCAATCTTGATTCCAGCTTGTTTCTTCCAGTCCAGCGTTTCTCATGATGTACTCTGCATATAAGTTAAATAAGCAGGGTTAAAGGCCCCTAAACCTTAATTGGATTAAGGGATCTTAGGAAGGTGTAGAGACATACCCAAGTTCTGGAAGAAGTCATGCAGTGTGAAACATATTTTCATTTTGTTCTAACTTGTGAATTATCAAGATTCTTTCTGCATGTTGCTACCAAACTTCTTCCAGTTTTTGATAACTCACCATACCCACTTTCTCCCAACAAAGAATGCAAATTCAAGCCATTAAGAAAGCAGGGAAGGCTGTAAAATGAATTGAAAATGTGTTGGAAAACATAAACCCCAAACTATTTTTAGAGATTCATCGTGACTGCTTGGCACTTAAAATTTTAAATGCACAAAAATTTAATTCCAAGAAATACATTGAACACTTTGAACATTCTCATAAGACATTAAGAGAAACACATTTTTGATCAATTTGATGAATTTCTTATTTGAAAAATTCAGAAAAAAAGGCATGTTTGCTATATGATGGATTTATGTTTAGTGAAATAATCAGACTGACAATTTATTTTCAGCACATTGACCTGACTTTCCTTGATGGTATGTTTTTACAGTTTAAAAATTAACGTGGAACCTCTGATTGGTGTGAAGTTTAATATAAGCTTTAACATAAATTTCTTTTATTATTAGGTATGTTTGGTATCTTAACAATCTCTTTGCCGTTTGATACATTTAGTCCTTGATATGATAACTAATTTCCAAGTGAAAATATGGACATTTTGAGTATTATACTAGGGAATGCTTGATGTTACTTAAATATCATTTTAGCTGGTTTGTTTTGACACCAGACTGGCAGAGAGTGGCTGTCAAAATGTACTGTTGAGTGGGGTAGAAATTCAGGTTCCCCATTGGGCCTCCATTGACACTGGACAGGGAAGAACTCGCTCTTACTCCCAACAGGGGAGAGGGCATTCCAGCTACCATTAGGGATCCACTGATACCGCTGGGAAGGAGGTTACCTTGTTACCGTGGGGTACTGGTGAAAGCCCTAGCTGTCCCCTAGGCTTCCTCTGGCACCCGCCCCAGTGTGAAGAAGAGAGGCTTCATTACAGACAGGTGAGGGGAGAGATGCACTCTTGCCTTGAAATCTGTGCTGACGCTTGGCTAAAATTCCTTGAGATGCTGACATCTAATTGTGCACTTCTCTGTATCTATGTCATACTATAGTAAGATATGCACCTTCTTATCACTTGGTGGGATGAAATTCCTTACTCAGATGTTTAAAACCACCTCACAGAGGTGATTGGTACCCCTCCTGGTGAGAGTGGGAATCCAGGCATCTGTACTGGTTAATTTTATGTGTCAACGTGTCTGGACCATGAAACCCAGATATTTAGCTAAACATCCTGAATGTTTCTGTGAAAGAGTTTCGTTGTTTGTTGTTGTTTTTTGCTGAAGTTAACTTTTAAATGGGTTAACTTTTAACTTTTAAATAGATCGCCCCCGCATGGTGTGGGAAAGCCTCCACCAATCTGGCGAGGCCTTACTAGAACCAACCCAATAAAAGCCAGGGTTCTGTCGGCAGCGCTCCTTTGGGTTGCACCTCTTCCTGGAGTCTGCGGTCTGTAGTCCTACTCCGTCAGATTGGGACTCACCAAGCCTCCACAATCATGTGAGTCAATTTCTTAAAATAAATCCTTTTCTTTGTATATGTGTGTATGGATATATACATGTGCAAATACATCCTGTTTGTTGTGTTTCTGTGGAGAACCGTAAGACAGGCCTGCCAGCCCTTGCTGGATTGGACACAAATGGGGCTATCAGGTTTTTTTCTGTGCTATTTGGGTGGAATACAGTGGTTATCTTTGAAAAGCTTTGTGTTGTCTTAGGTTGCTCCTTCAGTGGTCCTTGTAGATACGGTAGAGCTAGGTGAAGGGAATGGCGTTTTTACCTCTATGGGTAATTAAAAAAAACACAACACACCTGTGTGGTTTCTGGGTTCCTGCTGCCTGGAAATCTGGGATACGGGCATAAAGAAGATAATCCATGGAATTTACCACCACGTGGCTCCTCAGTTCCTCACTATTCTATATTTTGGGTATTCATTGCCTGTAATAATTATGCTTTTCATGCTTATGTGTTCAAACACCTCTGACTCTTTGTAACCCCATGTACTATAGCCCGCCAGGCTACTCTGTCCATGGAATTTTCTAGGCAAGAATGCTTGAATGGGTTGCCATTTCCTACTCCAAAGCATCTTCCCAACTCAAGGATCGAACCTGCATCTCTTGCGTCTCCTGGATTGGCAGGGGGATTCTTTACCACTGCGCTGTCTGAGCAGCCAAATGAGGCTTTTTACCTTTTTATTTTTTCTACTCCTTAGTCCCTGTTCCCCCTCCCCCGCTCTGTTGCATCTTGAAATAGTTTTTAGTATTTGAGTTAAATTTAATCTCTCTTGCACATTTTGTCATTTAATGTTAACTACTGACATGAGTCTTTCTGGTGTTTTTCTGTTCACTTGTTTTAGTAACCCCTTTCATAATTATTTACCTGTTTAGAATCCATTTATAAACTGAGCAGAATTTCTGTTTTGAGGTCTGAATATCACTAATGCTTGTTTAAGAATATTATGTTGAGGTTTTGTGCTTTATTAATGATTTGAGAAGATTTTTTCAGCACCTCTAATACTTTATCATTTTCTAGTTGCATTTTATGATACTGTGCATTATTTTGAAATTGCTAGTAAGTTCCTGAAACATCAGTAATAATTATTTCTCTGTAAGCAGTATTAAAGAATTTGAGCAGCTTCTCAGGTTTCTTAAATCAATATTGTAGTATTCCATTGGTACTAGTAAGTGCAATTTCTTTAATGGATGGCATATTTTGAGGGAGAGAGTATTAATTTCTAGGGACTCCTTTGTTTCTATAGAACTTTAAATGATCTCCTTGCTTCCTTTTTCACCTTACCACCTTTCTCTTCAAAAAAGTCTTTCTCTTCCATATAACTAATGTCTTGGACTCCATTTCTGGCCTTTGAGGTCTTCGGATTAAGGCCCTTTTTCTCTTACTAATAGTGCAGTACTGCATTTAGTTCCTGGAGACCTGTTTTTGGTCACTGAACCTAGAATTCGCAGTAGTAGCAATCATGCAACAGATTCTTCTGAGGGTTGAATTTGTTGTCAGGGTTCTTCCTGAGTTCCCCGTGGATTTTCTCTTGCTTCCAGCTGGAGGCAGTTCTGTTTCTAAAGGTCAGGCATTATTTGTTCCACCTGGATCATCCAGGCCACTCTTCTTAAGGTCTGTAATGTTAACTATATTTTGTAAATTCTCCTTTGATTTGCAGTGTAATATTCATAAGTTCCAGGAGACATCTTTGGAGACCATCTGCCTACCACGTAATTAATTTCAGATAATACCCATTTAGATAAACATTCCCCAGTTTCACTATTGAAATACTTCAGTATCCTCTATTGGATGCTAATTGATTATACTAAAAATTGCCCAATAAATCATACACTGTCTCCCAACAGGCAGTGGATAACTGTATATGGAAAATCCATTAGAAAAGTACTTTTCCCATAAAATCCTCATTTAGCTTGTCTCCCCTTTTTCTGAGCAGTGCATTTGAAAATGTAGCTTTAATAATTATTGAGCTAACTCCTTTATTTATGAAAAAATGTATTTGTGATTTTTAGACTACCATGTGATATTCTTCTGAGTCTTTTCACCTGCCATGTTTCACTTTACACCTAATCAGCTCCAATAACACTATTTGTATAGTGGTTTATAGTTCACAGGTGCTTAAAATATACAACCTCATTCCATCCTTAAATAATTGTGCTATTTTCAGGTAAAGAATATCAGAGATTCAGAGAACTTAATTTTGACCTGAAACCCTATGACTCTTAACTACAACTGAAACTTAAGCACGTTTCATTATGCCAAGTTAATTTCTTTAAGTTAATCTGTAGTTACCAGAAATATTTTGCTTCGCTGACCACTTAAGCCATATGTCTTTTTTGCAAAACTTTTTTTGTGCATACATTTTAGAAAAACTCTGCTTTTACATATATATTTTACTTAAAATTTCAAACAATTTTTATAATTCATTATTTCTATTTTGAGAGTCCTTTTATCACAGCTTTTCTGAAATTAACTATAGGTGAAGCAGTTATTTACATTCTCAATATTATGCACTGTTTATCAACTAAGTGAAGTCCAGGACATTTCCCTACTAAGAAGTTTCTCGAACACTTAAAATCTTCTATTAAGTCAGTTTGCTACTGCTAAGTTGCTTCAGTCGTGTCCGACTCTGTGTGACCCCATAGACAGCAGCCCACCAGGCTCCCCCGTCCCTGGGATTCTCCAGGCAAGAACACTGGAGTGGGTTGCCGTTTCCTTCTCCAATGCATGAAAGTGAAAAGTGAAAGTGAAATCACTCAGTCGTGTCCGACTCTTAGCGACCCCATGGACCGCAGCCTACCAGGCTCCTCTGCCCATGGGATTTTCCAGGCAAGAGTACTGGAGTGGGGTGCCATTGCCTTCTCCGATTAAGTCAGTTTAAGAGCTATTTATTGACTACCTGTTAAGCTATTTATTGACTATTCTGTTAAGTCTCAGACTAAAAGTTGGAAGAATTAAATATGAGAAAGTCATGATCATTACTTTCAAAAAGTGACCTTTCAAGAAATAGGCAATCCTAATTCTACCTAAACTTTTTCAAATAATAAAGAAGCAATAGACTGGTTCCACAGTTTCTGGCAGTGTTACTGTTTTGTCCTATTAAGAAAGCCTAATTGGAAACAATTTATGACAAGTCAGTTTTCCTCATGAAATACTGATACAAAAGCCCTAAGCAAAATCATAGCATAACAAAACTATTAATACACTGAGTTTGATATATCATGGCTGTAAGATTGGTAACAGGAATACAAGTTTGTTTTACATTATAAAATCAATAAGAAAAATATTTTTTAGTATGTAACAAGATTCTCTTCTACTTTCCAATAACATTTTCCTTGCTTCCTTCTGAACCCTAACCAGCAGTATCCTCCAAATTCATATTTCTACCAACTGCCTTTTCAAGGCAGTTTGTATCTTCTCTATCATGCTCCTCAATATCCACCAGTCTCCATCCTATGCATGGTTTAATGGTCACTTTCACATTTTAGGTATTTGTTAGAGTAGCAGCCCCACTTCCTAGTATCAAACTTTGCCTTAGCTTTCTATTGCTGCCTAACAAATTACTACCAGCATAATGGCTTAAAACTATACACCCAGTTTATTTGGCCAGTCAGGTGTCCATGCCTAGCTTAGCTGAGATCTTCTGCTTGGGAGTCTCACAGGAATATATTTGAATTGTGTTCTTATTTGGAGGTTTTATTAAGTAAGGATCCATTTTGAAGCTTGCTCAGGTTTTTGGCACAATGAATTTTTTTTTTTTTTTTCTTTTGTGGTTGTAAGACCTAGGGCCACAGCTTCTTGGTGTCTATTCCTAAAGGCCACATGCATTTCCTTGCATGTGTTTACTTTCCTAACATGGTCTCCTAAGCCAGCAGTGAGAGTTTCTAGCCAGTTGGCTAGCAAAATAAAGTCCTATAAAAGGCCGTGTAGCCCTGGCAGGCTACCGTACATAGAGTAGGACATGACTTAAGTGACTGAGCATAGCACAACCATGGGAATGACAGTCCATCACTATGACCTTATTCTTTTGGTTAGAAACAAGACATAGGTTCTACCTACACTCAAGATAAGGGGATTTCACAATACCTGAAACAGTGGCTGACTTTATTTTTCTGGGCTCCAAAATCACTGTAGATGGTGATTGCAGCCATGAAATCGATTCAGTAAATATACTAAAAGCCTTTGACAAAATTCAACACATCCATTCAAGTTAAAAGACGCTTACTCCTTGGAAGGAGAGTTATGACCAGCCTAAACAGCATATTAAAAAGCAGAGACATTACTTTGTTAACAAAGGTCTGTCTAGTCAAGACTATGGTTTTTCCAGTAGTCAGTATGGATGTGAGAGTTGGACGAGAAAGAAAGCTGAGCACCAAAGAATTGATGCTTTTGAACTGTGTTGGAGATGCTTTTGAACTGTATTGGTGTTGGAGAAGACTCTCGAGAGTCCCTTGGACTGCAAGGAGATCAAACCAGTCCATCCTAAAGGAGATCAGTCCTGGGTGTTCCTTGGAAGGACTGATGTTGAAGCTAAAACTCCAATACTTTGGCCACCTGATGCAAAGAGCTGACTCATTGGAAAAGACCCTGATGCTAGGAAAGATTGAGGGCAGGAAGAGAAGGGGACAATAGAGGATGAAATGGTTGGATGGCATCACTGACTCAGTGGACAGGGATGTGGGTGGACTCCAGGAGTTGTTGATGGACAGGGAGGCCTGGCGTGCTGTGGTTCATGGGGTCACAAAGGGTCGGACACAACTAAGCGACTGAACTGAACTCAGGAATGTTTGGATCACCTTTTGGTCTGACTTCTGCACTCTAAAATGTGATTTTCTGAGAATTTTTAACTAGAATGGATGTGTTGAATTTTGTCAAAGGCTTTTAGTATATTTACTGAATCGATCTTATTTTTCTTACTGTTAAGATGGAAAACTTTACTGATAACATCAGGTTTCTCTTACATCCTAAGATAAACCTCACTTGATCAAGTTGTATTATATTTTTATATATTTTAAGGTCTGATTTGAAAATTTTATGTGAGGCCTTTTGCATATAAGCTTCTTTGAATTATTTTTTCCTTGTAATATCTCACATTTTAATATCACAGTTAACCCTAGCCTTATAAAATTAGAGTCAGGGTATGTTTCCTTTTTCTCTGTATTTTAAAAAAACTTACAGGTTTGGCATTAATTCTTATTTTTATTATTACTGTAATTGGCTACTGAAACAATCCAGCCCTAGAGTTTTCTTACTGGGAGTTTCCTTAATTAAAAATTGTACACATATTTATTACTCTGCAGATTTTTAAAATGCATTTAGTGTCAGTTTCAGAAACGTGCCTTTTAAGGAAAGTTTTCATTTCTTCTGTTGAAATTATTGAGAACGTTTCATAATATTCCCTTATTCTTTTGGTATGTGTAAGAATTGGAGTTATAACCTTACTTTCCTTTCAAATACTGCTAATTTGTATCTTGTTTCTATTATGGACTGAATATGCCTTCAAAATTCATGTGTAAAGCCCTGTCCCTCAGTGGTATTGGGATGGGGCCTTTGGAAGGTAATTAGGTTTAGAGGCGGTCTTGAGGGTTGAGCCTCCTGTGGTAGGGTTAGTGCCTTTAAAAGAAAAGGAAGAAGCACCAGAGTTGTCACTTTTATTTATGTGAGGACACAGTGAGAGGCAAGGCAGTCACCTGCAATCCAAAAGGAGGCTCTTACCAGAATCAAATCATGATAGCATCTGATCTCGGACTTCCAGCCTCAAGAACTGTGAAATACCTGGTATGTGATATTTTGTTATGGCAGCCCAGGAAGACTATTTCAGTTTCTTCTTTTATGTATTTTTTCTGGGTTTTTATCAGTGTTATTAATTGGTTGAGATAGCCAATTTATTCTTTGTCTTTCCCTATTGGTTGTTAATTTTATTTTGAATTCTGCTCTCATAATTACTTTTTCTACAACTTTCTTTAGTGTTAGATTTCATTTTCTAGATTAATAGAGTATATAGATTTTCATCCTTTGCAACATTGATATTTAATTCTGTTTTCCTCTATTCACTGCTTTCAAATGTTCTTTTGAAACTATTTTAAAGCATTTAAAAATTTCACTTGTGATTCCTCCTTGACTCATGTTTCTTTGTTGTTCAATTGCTAAGTTGTGTCCAACTCTTTGCAACCGCATGGACTTCAGCATGCCAGACTTCCCTGTCCTTTTCTGTCTCCCAGAGTTTCCTCAGATTTGTTATTTCCCACATGTATGGGAGTCTCCATATGTGTAGGGAATTTTTTTTGACATGACTGTTAACTGATTTTTGGTTTTTAAGTTTGATTGTGTCCATGTGAGAAAATAGTCAATCTAAGTGAGCATTCCACATGTACTTTAAAATGTAGTCAACAGGCATTGAATATAGTAATCCATAAAAGTTAGTTCAAGAGATTGATAGCAGGTTTTTAGACTTTCTATATAGTTATTTTTTTGTTTACTGATCAATTAGCTATTAAGGAAAGCTTGTTAAATCTTCAATATTATTTTAAATTTGTCTTTATGCCTTAGTTCTTTCCATTTATGCTTCATGAATTTTGATACTTTAATATTTCATTTTCCTAGTAAATCACACCTGATTTTTGTATAATGTTCAAATCTTATTTTGCATTGCCAGTTTTTTTATGCTTGATGGTGGTTAGGTATTTTATTTTCCATTCAGTTGTTTTCAACATGTCTGTGTTTTCATTTAAAGTTCATTGTATAAATACATCTAATTATATTTTTAAAATCTAGTTCACATCACAAACTCTCTAAAATAAGATGTTAAATCTACTTACTGTTTGGTATTTAGAGTTAACTATACCATCTTGCTAATTGCTTAATTTTCATTCTATTTTTGGTTTGTCTGTTCTTGATTTCTTACCTTCTTTTGGGTTATTAAATTTTTAGTGTTCCCCCTTTTTTTTTATCATGTACAGTCGCCTTAGTTGTACTTTATTGTTTTTAGTTGCTCTAGACTTAATATGTATCCTCATCTTCCCACAGTCTACTTTTGATCAAGTCCTCCAACTTTTAACTCCTCATGTGACATTTCACACTTCTCAATTTTCACTAAACTCTTTGTATTTCCCACTTTTACCTTCCATTTTTTTGCTTCTAATTTTCCATTTTACAAATGTAATAACCCTTTAAACTCTATATTAATTCTGTTTACATGTCCTGCATCTTTGTGACTCATGTATTTTTAACTTCCACATATATTTTAATACCATTTTATTGGACTGTTACTTTCAAGTAGTTAATTATGAGAAAGTATATTCTTATGTAATTTTCCACATATTTATCATGTTTTTTCTTCTTTTTTGTGGATGAAATTTTTTTCTGTATCATGTCATTTGTCTTCAACCTGAAAGGTACCCTGTAGTTTCCATTATAGTATGTTATCTGTGCTTGCAGGGAATATTATTATGTTATTTGGATATTTGTTTAGTCTCATTTAAAAAAATGTTTATTACTGATATATAATACTAGGATTATATTTTTTTCATTTTTGTTTTGGCCATTTTAAAGATTTTATTCTGTTCCTTTCCCAGGGAAGTCAGCTGTCACTATTATCCTTGTTTCCTAGTAGAGCATGTTTCTTTTATCTCTGACTGCTTTAACTTTTTTCTTTACATTTGGTATCCAGCTGTATGACTCTGATATACCTAGATATCATTCTGTTTATAAATTTATTTATGAGTTAGTGATAGTCATACAGTTTTTCAAGTTATATGTCATTATATGTTATATATGTTATATTATTAACAGTATTGTGTTTCTCCTGTACAGAAAGGTGATTCAGTTATACATGTATCTACTCTTTTTCAAAGTTTTTTCCCATGTATGTTATTATAGAATGTTGAGCAGAGTTCCCTGTGCAATATAGTAGGCCCTTTTTGGTTATCTGTTTTAAATATAGCAGTGTGTACATGTGAATCTCAAACTCCCAGTCTATCCCTCCTTTCCCTCCTGCCCCATTGTTAACCATAAATTCATTCTCAAAGCCTGTGAGTCTGTTTCTGTGTTATAAATAAGTTCATTCCTATCATTTCATATCTTAAAGTTATTTTCTAATTTTGTGTTCAGACATTCTGACATCCCAATAGTATGCAGAACAATTTGCCCCACTGTTTACAAAAGTATTGTTAACTAATTGGTATGCCTCCTCCTTCTTTGATTTGTCTGTTACTATGCCCAGTTGGATAAGTCCATTCAATACACTTTTGATTTCTGATATTGTACCTTTTGGATATAAAATGTGCTGTTGATTCTTTTTGACAATTTTTATTACTCTGAAGATATTTTATATTGTCTCACTCATTAAGAATCTATTTTTGTTTATCATATTTTATATAGTACTTAAAATATTTAAAATCTTTATCTGCTACATTCATTGTCATCTGGTTCATCTTAAATTCTGTTTCTATTGCCTATTTTCTTGATTATGATTCATAGTTTTAAGTCTATTAATTTTGATTGAATGTTGGACATTTGGATAATGTAGGAGGTCTTACTATTTTTCTCTGAAGAATCTTGATTCTTAGAATAGCAGGCAGTTGAAATAGTGGATGGTGAATTTGGACTTGGATAGTTTTGTTCTTGTACTTTTTTCTCAAGCACCTCTTCCTTGGCTGGGCTCAACTCTCTTGTGAGTTTTGTCAGGGCTTCACTGGGTCTTGTGAGAGCAGGTCTGAGATACAGTTCTTATTCCGAAGGTGCCTCACAGGGAAGATAGAGATATTAAGAAGATGTAAAAGACACAGGTTTACTGTGAGCTGCCCTTGTGGCTCAGACAAGAAGAGTGTGCTTACAATGCAGGATACCTGGATTTGGCCCCTGGGTCGGGAAGATCCCTTGGAGAAAGGAATGGCAACCCACTCCAGTATTCTTACCTGGGAAATCCCATGGACAGAGGACACCATCCATGAGATCACGTAGAGTCGGACACGGCTGAGTGACTAACATTTTCCCTTTCACTTTGTTTACTATGATGCCAAATCCTGATTGCTGCTTCCTCAGTTCACTGGGACAGGGGTACTGTACTTGGGTTTTCTTTACTTGTGGCCATAGTGGGAAGCTACCTCAAGCCATGAAACTGTGGTGGCAGGCCCACCTCATTGTGTCTCTTCTTTGAGACATCATTCTGATACTGCCTATTGTCCATTAAAAAAAAAAGTTTCATAAATTTTGAATAGTATTATGGCTGTTTATAGTGCATATTGGGCTTCCCAGGTGGCATTAGTTGGTAAAGAACCCACCTGCCAATGCAGGAGACTTAAGAGATGTGGGTTCAATCCCTGGGTTGGGAAGAACCCCTGGAGGAGGGCACAGCAACCTATTCCAGTACTCTTGCTTGGAGAATTCCATGAACAGAGGATCCTGGAGGGCTACAGTCCATAGAGTCACAGAGAGTCAGACATGACTAAGTGACTTAGGGCACACAATATTAGGGCTTCCCTTGTGGCTCAGACAATAAATAGTCTGCCCACAATGCAGAAGACTACAATTGATCCCTGGGTTGGGAAGATACCCTGGAGAAGGGAATGGCCCACTCCAGTATTCTTGCCTGGAGGATTACATGGACAGAGAGGCCTGGTAGGCTACAGCCCATGCTGTCCAAAGTGTTGGACACAACTGAGCAACTAACATATAGTGCATATTAACAGTTTTCCCTTTCTGGCTAAAAGCAGAGTTGTTGTTCATCTTTTTTTACTCATTTGCTGAATTTTTTTTAAAGTATTTTTTTAGCATTGACATAATATTTAAAATTAACCGATGATAATAATTATTAATATAATTGTCATTTTGTGCCACAGCACATAGGGAATTGCAGTAAAATAGGAAAGATTTTTTAAAATTTTAGTAAGGGCATATTTTCTCTAAGAACTGAAAATTTGCTCCCATGACCTACTTAAGGCTAACCCAAACCTTAATTCAGAGAGTAAATTGGTTAAAATGGCAATTAATTGGCAGTACCTGCTGCAGAGTTGTGTTGAGGTCACAGAAGAAATATCCACTGTTATGAGAGGAGTTTATCACTCATTGGCATGCAGCCCCAAAAAATAGTGTTAGTATATTATGTTATCATAATTTTTGCATTGCTCATCTACATAAAATATAGAGACAAATGTCTCAATCATGGTAGGAATACTTAGGACATATTTCTTGTACGAAAATGTGCACTATTCTATTACAAGATACTGTGATCCAGTTGTAGAGTACATTATTCTCCTCAAATTACAGAAAATCAACCTTAAAAGAAAGTAATCCTTCTTAGATATAAAAAGGCATCTCAATCAGCATTAATTATATGCTAATTTCAGGACTTACAGATTCTGACAAGAGTTGTCACCTCCTCCCAACAAAACCCATTGTGAATTGCAGGAATCTTCTTTGCTTCTTTTGTTTACATCCTGTTAATATCAGTTCATGTTAGCAGTTACTCACTGGTTGGTATGCAGATTAGTTTTGAATGTGGTCAGCTATAAGGAGTTTGAAATGATACTAGGATTAGAAAATACTTCAGGAGTTTTGCAAGTTGCCTAAGTTATTTGATTCACCAAGTTTGACAATAAATGTAGCAATGAACAGAAGAACGCCTGATTTTGTTCAGCAGTCATTTAAAAATGTGTCGATACATACTAATAATTGACTTCACATTAAGGATAAGTTGATTAAGAATGATTATTTTCCTTTTGGAATTGAGAAGAGAGGTTGGGTAATTTGCATCAGTTCTCACGGGTGGTTGAATTCACAATCAAGATTTCTGAATCCAAATGCAGTGCTTTTTCCTGTCTACTATACTGTCCCTTTATTCTAGCAAACATTTCCTTGCACGGAGAAAGGAAATAATTCCTTTCCTACTCAGGTTTCTATGCTTTTTTAACCTTATTCTAGCTGCCAGGTCTTTTTCTGTTTTTTTTTTTTTTTTTCCCACCAGATTTCTATTTGAATGGCATACTTATGGTCCTACCTTGGTATATTATAGAAAAGTATGCATGTTGCCATATATATCAGATGGTAATCTCTGAAAATTGCTCTTGGCTAAAAATTTCATTATAAATGTAAGATACCATTAGTACAATGTGGAAATATTCAATGGTTAATAACCATTTAAAGTATTCTCTCTCCTTCATGAAGCAGTTATTATTCATAACCTATAAGATATTATCTGGTGAATCAGATGATAAAGAATCCACCTACAGTGCCAGAGACCTGTGTTTGATCCCTGGGTTGGGAAGATCCCCTGGAGGAGGTTATGGCAACCCACTCCTGTATTCTTGTCTGGAGAATCCCCATGGATAGAGGAGGCTGGCAGGCTGTAGTCCACAGGGTTGCAAAGAGTTGGACACAACTGAACAACTAAGCACAGCACAGCACAACATAAGATATTCAAATAGTAGCTATTCCACTCGGTTTCACATTGCAGAGGAAAGCCCTTCTCATTCAAATATTTTGGTATGTTAGGAAATAAAGGGCTCTGGTTTAGGGAAAAGGCCAGAAAAATAGGATTAATTATTTTTCAATAGGTGGATCTCTGTTATGGGATCTGAGGGTTGATATAATACAGACCTTGTTCATGACTTTAAAAGTTTCAAATAGAATGGCAGTCATGTTTACTTGAAGTCACTTTTACACTTAAAAAGACAAACTTCCCCCAAATGTGTGTGCTTCAGAGTATTTGGAAACCACAATATGAAATTATTCATTATTAAATTACCAGGGCTTCAAATAGAAACTTATTACTGTATAAATTGAAAGTGATAAAATTGCATTTCCTTGAAAAATATATAGCAGATCCATTAATATAGGTCCTCTCATTAGTGTATTTCTAGTAGACCTCCTTTAGCATTCACAGCATTGTTTAACTCTCAATAAGAATGTAGACTATTATTAGGGAGAGGGTAAGTAGAAAGTTTGGGGGACATAGATATCCTTGTAAAAATCTCAGCTTTGTATTTAAAATTAGTGTGAGGTGAGATAACTTATTGAATCTCTGAGCCACAATTTGATAATTTTTGTTAAAGAAAAATAAGGTTAATGTTTAAGGGTTTAAAACATGTATCAAAAATACAATATAAGCTAATTACCTCTGATAAAAAGGGCCTTCAATAAAGAGTGGACATTATTACATTTGTCAGTGCTGCCTAGTTGTATGAACTTTGAGAAACAAGGTTACTTTTTCTGTTCAATAGAGTTGAAACAACAACCGCCTCTTTCCTACCTTGAAAGAATGAAAATATCAGACAAAGTTGCTGGCTGGATGCCCAAACCCTTCACTTTAATTCTCTTGGGAATTAACAAACTTGATGTGAAAAGAAAAAAGATTTTTTTTTACTCAGAAAAGAGCACTAAAACACTGAATAGAACCTTATTTTCTTTACCTGCAATCTGCAAGTAGCTTTTTAGCTATAAAAAGTATGCTATGGAGAATTTGTAACACCTATACACAACACAATAAAGAATCTACCTGCAGTGCAGGAGACGAAGGTTTGACCCTGGGGTTAAGAAGATTCCCTAGAGAAAGGAATGCAACATACTCCAGTATTCTTGCCTGGAGAAATCCATGGAGGGAGGAACCTGATGGACTATATAGTCCATGGGGTCACAAAGAGTCAGGCATGACTGAATGACTAACACTCCTTACAAAACGCAGACACACACAGACAAAATGACGTATTCTGTATGTTGACTTTCCTTGAGTTTTCAAAGCAACTAGAAAGTTATTTTTATATTTTGTGCTAGTGATATATAGCTTTTATATCTTTCTGCTAGCTAAGTTCAGTTCACTTCAATAATTCAGTCGTGTCCGACTCTGTGCAACCCCATACTATAGCACACAAGGCTTCCCTGTCCATCAACAATTCCAGAGCTTGCTCAAATTCATGTCCATCCAGTTGTGATGCCATCCAATCATCTCATCCTCTGTTGTCCCCTTCTTTTCCTGCTTTCAACCCTTCCCAGCATCAGGGTCTTTTCTAATGAGTCAATTCTTTGCATCAGGTTGCCAAAATATTGGAGTTTCAACTTCAGCATCAGTCCTTCCAATGAATATTCAGAACTGATTTCTTTAGGATGGACTGGTTGGATCTCCTTGCAGTCCAAGGGGATCTCAAGAGTCTTCTCCAAAACCACAGTTCAAAAGCATCGATTCTTTGGTGCTCACCTTTCTTTATAGTCCAACTCTCACATCCATACTTGACCACTGGAAAAACCATAGCTTTGACTAGACGGACCTTTGTTGACAAAGTAATGTCTCTGCTTTTGAATATGCCATTTAGGTTGGTCATAGCTTTTCTCCCAAGGAGCAAGTGTCTTTTGATTTCATGGCTGCAGTCACCATCTGCAGTGATTTTGGAGCCCTCCAAAATAAAGTCTGACACTGTTTCCATTGTTTTCCCATCTATTTGCCATGAAGTGATGGAACCCGATGCCATGATCTTAGTTTTCTGAATGTTGAGCTGTAAGCCAACTTTTTCACTCTTTCACTTTCATCAAGAGGCTCTTTAGAGTTCTTCTCTGCTTACTGCCATAAGGGTGGTTTCATCTGCATATCTGAGGTTATTGATATTTCTCCCGGCAATCTTGATTCCAGCTTTTGCTTCATCCAGCCCGGCATTCACATGATGTACTCTGCAGTAAGTTAAATAAGCAGGGTGACAATAAACAACCTTTACATATTCCTTTCCTAATTGGAACCAGTCTGTTGTTTCATGTCCAGTTGTAACTGTTGCTTCTTGACCTGCATATAGATTTCTCAAGAGGCAGGTCAGGTGGTCTGGTATTCCCATCTCTTGAAGAATTTTCCACCATTTGTTGTGATCCACACAGTCAAAGGCTTTGGTGTAGTCAATAAGACAGAAGTAGATGTTTTTCTGGAACTCTTTTGCTTTTTTGATGATCCCATGTATGATGACAATTTGATCTCTGGTTCCTCTGGTTTTCTAAATCCAGCTTGAAATTTTGAGCATTATTTTGCTAGCATGTGAGATGAGTGCAATTGTGTGGTAGTTTGTACATTCATTGGCATTGCCTTTCTTTGGGATTGGAATGAAAACTGACCTTTTCAAGTCCTGTGGCCAACACTGAGTTTTCCAAATTTGCTGGCATATTGAGTGCAGCACTTTAGCAGCATCATCTTTTAGGATTTGAAATAGCTCCACTGGAATTCCATCACCTCCTTTAGCTTTGTTTGTAGTGATGCTTCTTAAGGCCCACTTGACTTCACATTCCAGGATGTCTGGCTCAAGGTGAGTGATCACACCATTGTGGTTATCTGGATCATAAAGATCTTTTTTGTATAGTTCTTCTGTGTATTCTTGCCACCTCTTCTTAATATCTTCTGCTTCAGTTAGGTCCATACCATTTCTGTCCTTTACTGTGCCCATCTTTGTGTGATATGTTCCCTTGGTATCCAATTTGAGGAGATCTCTAATCTTTCCCATTCTATTGTTTCCCTCTATTTCTTTGCATTGATCACCAAGTAAGGCTTTCTTATCTCCTCTTGCTATTTTTTGGAACTCTGCATTCAAATGAGTATATCTTTCCTTTTCTCCTTGGCTTTTATTTCTCCTCTTTTCTCAGCTATTTGTATGGCCTCCTCAGACAACCATTTTTCCTTTTGGCATTTCTTTTTCTTGGGAATGGTCTTGATCACTGCCTCCTGTACAATGTCATGAACCTCCGTCCATAGTTCTTCAGGCACTCTGTCTATCAGATCTAATCCGTTGAATCTTTGTCACTTCCACTATATAATCATAAGGGATTTGATTTAGGTCATACTGAATGGCCTAGTAGTTTGCCCTTCTGATGCTGCTGATGTCACTTCAGTCGTGTCTGACTCTGTGCGACCCCATGGACTGCAGTCTACCAGGCTCCTCCATCCATGGGATTTTCCAGGCAAGAGTACTGGAGTGGGGTGCCATTGCCTTCTCAGGTGGTTTACCCTACTTTTTTCAATTTAAGTCTGAATTTGGTGATAAGGAGTTTGTTATCTGAGCCACAGTCAGCTCCCACTCTTGTTTTTACTGGCTGTATAGAGTTTCTCCATCTTTGGCTGCAAATATAATCAGTCTGATTTCAGTGTTGACCATCTGGTGATGTCCTTGTGCCGTGTCTTGTCTTGTGTTGTTGGAAGTGGGTGTTTGCTATGACCTGTGTGTTCTCTTGGCAAAACCCTGTTAGCCTTTGCCCTACTTCGTTTTGTACACCAAGGCCAAATTTGCCTTTTACTCCAGATATCTCTTGATTTTTGCATTCCAGTCCCTTGAAAAGGAAACCTTTTTTTGATGTTAAATGTAGAAGTTTTTGTAGGTCTTCATAGAACCATTCAACTTCCGCCTTTTCAGCATTACTGATTGGGGCATAGACTTGGATTACTGTGATATTGAATGGTTTGCCTTGGAAATGAACAGAGATCATTCTGTTTTTGAGATTGCATCAAGTACTTCATTTTGGACTCTTTTGTTGACTAGAGTTTCCTCTCTTAGCTAAAAGTTAGCTAACAAAAACCAAGATTCATTTACGAATTCACATGAAATGCCTGGTCAACTATATTTGTTGTCCCATGTTCCCAAGCACTGTTTTATCCAGAATAAAATGTTTCAAAATACCACCTAGTGTTATATATGGATATCTGTGTTTACTGTAGTCTATTCCTTATTAATCATTTATATGAATTGTTTTTAACATTCAACTCATTTTTCCCCTGGCTTTATTGAGACAGAAAAGACAAAAAAAATTGTGTATGTTTAGGGTGTGCAGATTTTTGCATAAGGAAGTAGCAAACCACTCCAGTACTCTTGCCTGGAAAATCCCATGGATGGATGAGCCTGGTAGGCTATAGTCCATGGGGTCGCTAAGAGTCCGACTTGACTGAGCGACTTCACTTTCACTCTTTACTTTCATGCATTGGAGAAGGAAATGGCAACCCACTGCAGTGTTCTTGCCTGGAGAGTCCCAGGAAGAGGGGAACCTGGTGGGCTGCCATCTGTGGGGTCACACAGAATTGATCATAACTAAAGAGACTTAGCAACAGCAGCAATCTTATTCCATTGATCTATGTGCTGGTTTTAATACCAGGGCCATATAGTTTTTATTACTATAGTCTTGTAATATAGTTTGAAATCAGGAAACATAGTGTCTCCAACTTTGTTACTCTTTTTTAAGTTTGCTTTGGCTATTTGGGGCCTTTTGTGGTTCTATACAAATTGTTCTATAGGATTGTTCTATTTTGGTGAAAAATAACATTGAAGTTTTGATGGGGATTGAACCTGTGGATTGCTTTGGGTAGTGTGAATATTTTAATAATATTGTTCCAATCTATGACCATGGAATCTTTCTATTTATTTATGTCTTTAATTTCTTTCATCAACATCTTAGTTTTCAGTGTGCAATTCCCCCCACCCCTTTGGTTATAAATGTTTCCCAGATATTTTATTCTTTTCAATGCAGTTGTGAATGGGATTGCTTTCTTAAGTTCTTTCAGATTATTCATAAGCAGTGGGTAGAAACACAATTTTGTATATTGAATTTTTGTAGCTTGAAACTTCACAGAATTTTAGTTCTAACAGTTTTTCATGGAGTCTAATTATATATGTGATGTATATTTTATATATATATATACACATATATGTACATTTGTGTTTATATACATGCACACACCAATTATCTGGGCACTCTGTGGCCCATCACAGATGTTTTCATGATGTTAAAGAATTGGTGATCAAAACAGTTATACCACTTGGGGACCTAAAATGTGAAGTAGACAGCCCATGAGGTGTGTGTGTGTCTGTATGTTCATGTAGGACAAATATATAATAAACACAAAAACAAATATCCAAATAAACAAAATCAACCTTACTCTCACTCTCTTCTCCTTTCCTCTTTCCCCAACCATCCCTTTCTAATAAAGCAGAAAAAATATCAGCACAGATTTGCATAAATTTGAAGGGTTTTTCAAATTTATTACAAAAAAATTTACCTTTTGTTACAAAAAAATTACCTTTTGTTACAGAGTCCCTGGTGTGTAAAACAGAAAGTTCTGCAAAAAAATTACCGTTTGTTACAGAGTTCCTGGTGTGTAAAACAAAGTTCAAATGCCTAATGTTTGGGATATGATAGTTGAAATAATCCATGGAGAAGCTAGTTTGGAGGAGGCAGATGAAAATAAGGCATTGTCAAAAATTAGTCACTGGATGAACAGGACCCAGAAATAACAATGAACCTGAAAACCTATGTGGCATAATTCATATCTGAATCCAGTGGAATTCAGACCAGTGGTAAAATATGAAGGATTTTCACAAAATGGTTTTTGTCCAAAAATTATTTTGGCTTCATGGAAAATGTGTAGATGGTACTTAAGGCCTTATGACATTGACCATCAAGGGACTCTTTTTGGTTCAACTAAACATTAAGATTTACACTATGTTAGACCACATTTGGCCCCAGTCTACTCAGAGATCGAGATTAGCTCCCACAGCATGGTCTTCCCCTTCAGTGAATATCCTTGAAGCAGTCCATATGGAACCAGGAGAAGAGTCCCACAGGCAGGAATTGCTTGTTTTGAAATCCTTGTATTATCTAAAAGCCAAAAACCTTGTTATACTTCCAGATGCATTGTTTCTGGGTGCTGTACAAGGGATATGATCGTTTACAAGAGTCACTGAATGTCATTGCATTTAGAGAATCTCAAATCAGATTGTCCAAAGATATTTTATTTCATATATGCTTCCTCCCATTCCTGAAAAAAATTACCAATCAGGCATCATTTTTATGTAAAGTAATATTGCCTAGTAATTTTGTTCATAATGTCATCCTTGTAATGTTAAAAACTAGAGTGGGACACTAAACTGAAAGTCAGGTAGGTTCTCATAAAAAGGAAAAAAAGGGGCTTTGCTAAACCTTTGCTCATAGATTCCCTGTAGATCATAACATCTGGGGGAAAAGAGTTCCAATAGAGATAACTGCCAGTGCCAAGAATCTAATTCAGAAATACGTCTGCAATATTTGAACAACAGTCAGGAGCCAAGAAGTCAGACCCTTCATAAAAGGTGGGTAGAGTTAGATGATATTGACCTTTATAGACATTAGAACACTTTGATTTTGACTTAAGTTTAAGAAGATAGCAAGTAGTTTAGAGAACGAGCTTGACAAACTCCAAGTAAGAAGTTTGTCATGAAGGTAAATGTGCAAGAAAAATGTCTGTTTTATTTTGCTTTTACCTTAGTCATTATGTGTTAAAATGTTAGAATTTCTTCATATTCCTTCCTTGATATCTTATTAGTTTTCAAATTTTTTATTGATGTATAGTTGATTTTAAAATATTAGTTTTAAATATGTAACATAGTAATTATTTTTATAGATTATTCTTCTTTAAAGTCATTATAAACAAATGGCTGAATTTCCCTGTGCTCTTATCCTTCTTGCATATTTTATACATAGTTGTTTGTCTCTTAACTTTCATACACCGATCTCTCCCGACCCCACTTCCCTCTCCCTTGTGAGAACCACTCGAATGTACTCTATATCTCTGAATCTGTTTTCTTATAGACAATCATTTGTTTTATTTTTTAGGTTATACGTATGGTAGTAACAGTTTATCTTTGTCTGACTTAATAGTACTCTATAGAAAGTCCATCCACGTTGTTGTAAATGGCAGAATTTCATTGTTTTTTTGTGGCTGAGTAATATTTCTTTATACAGATATATGCCACATTTTCTTTTTCCATTCATCTGTTCATGGGCGCTTGGGTTGTTTCCATATCTTGGCTGTTGTAAATAATGCTGCTATGAACATTAGGGTGCATTTTGTTCCAAACTAGTGTTTTAATTTTCTGAAGCTATATATCTGGCAGTAGAATTGCTGGATTGTATGGTAGCTCTATTTTTTTGTGTTTTGAAGAACGTCCATACTATTTTTCATATTGGCTGCACCAATTTACAGTCCCACCAACAGTGTGCTCGAGTTCTCTTTTCCCTAAATCCTTGGAACATTTGTTATTTATAAACTTTTTGAGGATAAATAACTATTTTGACAGGTGTGAAGTAGTATCTCATTGTGGTTTTGCACTTCTCTGATTAGCGGTGTTGAGTATATTTTCATGTGCCTGTCGGATATCTCTGTATCTTCCTTGGGGAAAAAATACCTATTCTGGTCTTCTGGCCAATTTTTTATACTGAGTTGTATGAGCTGTATATATATTTTGGATATTAACTGCTTATTGATCATAACATTTATATTTTTTTACCATTCAGTAGGTTATCTTAGGTATCTAAGATAGCCTTTATGTCACTCTTAATGGTTGTTCATATTTGGACCTTGGGGACCCAAGATTGGTGTTTAAGGTACAAACATAAACTTTTAATTTTTGATAAGTAGTTTGGTAATGTAGTGGAACTTAGTAATAGAGTAAATGTGGTAAAAACAAAACAAAACAAAACAAAAAAAAACTAAGTAGGCTCCTGATATATTTTTCTATGAAAATGCACGTAACAGCAACATTGTTCTCATACCTTACTTGTTTTCTCATACCCGTTTCTCCATTTCATTTTAAATATGCCTCTCTATACAATCTAAGGAGTATAAGCTTGGTAGGAAAGCCATGTTAATGTTTTGATCTTTGCTTTAGTTCAGAATAACTTCATCTAGTTGAATAGTCTCCACTGGTCTTATTTGCAGATATTTTCAGTCCTGTTTACACCTGTTTTGGGGCTAGAAGCAGTCAAATTATCCAGATTCATTGTATTATTTTTGCATATCTGCTTATAACCTTGGCAAATTTTTCTTGGTCTTTTTTAGTTGTAATTGCCAAACTCAATGGGGAAGCAATTAACACCCATTAGATTTTTAGATTTTCCCAAACACTTTCACTAGAGATATATGTTCAGGAAGAACTTTAAAATTATCACAGAAGATAATTTACCAAATATAAGGAAAAGATGAAAATAATAGGTGAACAGATAGGGAATCTAAAGCAAGTGAAGTGAAGTCGCTCAGTCATGTCCAACTCTTGGCGACCCCATGGACTGTAGCCTACCAGGTTCCTCCATCCATGGGATTTCCCAGGCAAGAATACTGGAGTGGGTTGCCATTTCCTTCTCCAGGAGATCTTCCCGACCCAGGGATTGAACCCGGGTCTCCCACATTGTAGGTAGATGCTTTACCGTCTGAGACATCAGGGAAGTTCAAAAAAGCAAGTAAATGAAAATTATTTTTGAATTATTTATGTAATCTTAAATGTTAAATTCAACAGATGGGCTATACTAAAGATTGGAGCAGGTTGAAGCCAACAGAGAAATGTAACAGTGGTAAATGGACATAGCATTCCCTCCAACCTGAGGGAAAGAAAGCAAGGGATGAAAAATAAAGAGAATCAGTGAACTGTGAAATATTATCACATAATCCAAAATATGTTTACTAGCAATTTCTGAAATAGAAAAAATATTTCAGTCTACAGTTTTGAGAAATCTGAAACACAAGCAGGATTGACGGATGGTATATCGAACAACCAAAAACACATATATATACAAAAATATCTTAAGCATTCACAGAAAAAAGATGAGTAGTGAAGAGTTGAGCGGAAGGCAGTACAAATAATGGGAGTATAGCAAAAGGGAGCTGGGAGGTAATGCAATGACAAGTTCAATTCAATTTGCTGAAAGGAACAAAAAAAGTCTTTCAATCCAGATACCTCTGTTGTTTGGTCTTTAAGTTGTGTCCAACTCTTTGTGACCTCATGGACTGCAGTATGTCTGGCTCCTCTGTCCATGGGATTTCCCAGGCAAGAATACTAGGGTGGGTTGCCATTTTCTTCTCCAAGGTCTCCTCTCCAGATACCTATAAACACCCAAAACAATTCTTCAAAGAAATGAGAGTAAAATAGATTTATATATAACCAAAAGCTATAAAAATTTAAATAGCAGTGTATCTTTGGTCTATTAAATCCTAAAGATAATACTTCATGCTGAAGGGAAACATCTGAACTATCAGGAAAGAATAAAGATGACACTTCATGCTGAAGGTAAATGATACCACCATAAGGAAACTGGGATCCAGAGTAGGGGAGTAGGGAGGAGTGCACCAGGAATGACAAATATATAATTAAGATAAATGGCTTCCTTTACTAATTTCTACTAAACTGGCCTGCATCTATGATTCATAAAAAACTGCCATCAATAGCACGTTGGATGCATGAAAAATTACATTGTTGAACTATTCTTATATTTTTCACAGTATGGTAAAATATATGACTGGTATCACTCAATATAAAGGTCAAATTCTTTAACCAGTATCAGCAATTTAAATCCAGCAATATATTAAAGTTATGATATAATCAAGGGAAGTATTCCAGATATCTAAGAACTTTTTAAACATTTTGTTTTATATATTTGAAAACAGTTCATCACATTAACAGGATAAATAATAAAATCATGAGTTAATTTCAATACATTAGTAACATTTGAAAAAAAATCTAATACATATCCATGATAACTCTCAAGTGTCTACTAATGGAAGGAAATTTCATCCATTTAATAAAAACAATTACTAAAATGCTCAGATAGCAGCATACCTAATGGTGAAATACTCAATGCTTTCCCCCATAAATTGAGTTCAAAGCAAGGATGAACACTTGTCTTTCTGTTCAACATTTTATTCAATACTATTGAAATAGTGAAACTTTCCAATAGGATAGAGAATAAGTCAAGGATGTCAGATCTCACTTCTATTTAATTCTATACTTGATTTTTAGCCAGTGAAGTAATTGAAGATAAAATTAATAAGGGGCTATTAATTAGGGTATAAGTCAAATTGTCTTTATATGCTGATAATGATTTTTCCCCTTAGAAACACTAAATTATTTTATATGTATGTGTCTGTAATTTCTATGTATATATATAAATAATTATAACTAAAAAATTTGGTTGCTTGATTCAAGGCCTATATCTATGTGTGTGTGTGTATATGTGTGTGTGTATGTGTGTTCATATGGGAAACAACTGGCAAAATTATAAATCAATTTCATTTATCAGTTCAGTCACTTAGTTGTGTCCAACTCTTTGCGGCCCCATGGACTGCAGCACACCAGGCTTCCCTGTCATCCACCATCTCTCAAAGCTTGCTCAAACTCATGTGATTGAGTCTGTGATGCCATCTGACCATCTCATCCTCTGTCATCCCCTTCTCTTCCTGCCTTCAATCTTTACCAGCATCAGGGTATTTTCCAATGAGTCAGCTCTTCCCATCAGGTGGCTAAATAGTGGCTAAAACAATTTTCCCTCTTGAACAGTCCAAACTTAAGCCTTGTAGGGATCCTGTGTTGGCTCTGCCTTGTCCAGAATCTAGTGATTCAAGTCTTTCCTTTTGTGATTTCTAGATTATGATGTTTATCCTCATGGTCTGAGATAGACAAATGTCAGCCATCATTTCCATGTTCTAAGAAACTGAAAGAAAGTGAATGAAAATGTTTAATTGAAACAGACTGCTGGATATTTCTCCAGCAAAGATGGATTTATTCAGGGTCTGCAACTATGGTGAGCCTCATAGTAGTCCCTAAATGGCAAGGGAAGAAGAATTCTTACAGAGAGGAAAAAGGAAGCTGTGAGGGTCATAGTAAAGAAAGAGTACTTGGTTTTTCATTGGCTGGGTCCTTGCTAAGAAAGAAGAGGAGTAAGTATGTCTTCTCCTTGTTGGTTTCTGATATGGTTTCAGGGTGTGAGAGCTCCCCTTTCTGGTCTCCCAAATCTATTCAAGCTTTCTGTTTATTAATTTTTTATGAGGTTAAGGGACATGATTTCTTCATTTTCTGTCATGAGATGTTGTAATATCACATTCCTGCACATTTTATTGACCACAGTTAGTTATAAAAAAAAAAAAGACAGTGTGAAATGTATATGCGACAGTAAGAATTGGTTGGGCTTCCCTGGTGGCTCAGTGGTAAAGAATCTGCTTGACAATGCAGGAGGTGCAGGTTTGATCCTTGGATCAGGAAGAGCCCCTGGAGAAGGAAATAGCAACCCATTCTAGTATTCTTGCCTGCAGAATCCATGGATAGAGCAGCCTGGCGGGCTACAACCCATAGGGTCACAAAGAATTGGACATGACTTAGAGACTAGACAACAACAAATAATTGGTGAAAGGCTCTATTGCTATAGAAGAGAACAAAAAATGTTCAGTTCAGTTCAGTCGCTCAGTAGTGTCCGACTCTTTGTGACCCCATGAATCGCAGCACGCCAGGCCTCCTTGTCCATCACCAACTCCCAGAGTTCACTCAAACTCACGTCCATTGAGTCAGTGATGCCATCCAGCCATCTCATCCTCTGTCGTCCCCTTCTCCTCCTGCCCCCAATCCCTCCCAGCATCAGAGTCTTTTCCAATGTGTCAACTCTTCGCATGAGGTGGCCAAAGTACTGGAGTTTCAGCTTTAGCATCATTCCTTCCAAAGAAATCCCAGGGCTGATCTCCTTCAGAATGGACTGGTTGGATCTCCTTGCAGCCCAAGGAACTCTCAAGAGTCTTCTCCAACACCACAGTTCAAAAGCATCAATTCTTTGGCATTCAGCTTTCTTCACAGTCCAACTCTTACATCCATACATGACCACAGGAAAAACCATAGCCTTGACTAGATGGACCTCTGTTGGCAAAGTAATGTCTCTGCTTTTCAATATGCTGTCTAGGTTGGTCAAAACTTTTCTTCCAAGGAGTAAGAATCTTTTAATTTCATGGCTACAGTCACCATCTGTAGTGATTTGGGAGCCCAAAAAATAAAGTCTGACACTGTTTCCACTGTTTCCCCATCTATTTCCCATGAAGTGGTGGGACCGGATGCCATGATCTTCGTTTTCTGAATGTTGAGCTTTAAGCCAACTTTTTCATTCTCCTCTTTCACTTTCATCAAGAGGCTTTTGAGTTCCTCTTCACTTTCTGCCATAAGGGTGGTGTCATCTGCATATCTGAGGTTATTGATATTTCTCCTGGAAATCTCGATTCCAGCTTGTGTTTCTTCCAGTCCAGCGTTTCTCATGATATACTCTGCATATAAGTTAAATAAACAGGGTGACAATATACAGCCTTGACGAACTCCTTTTTCGATTTGGAACCAGTCTGTTGTTCCATGTCCAGTTCTAACTGTTGCTTCCTGACCTGCATACAAATTTCTCAAGAGGCAGGTCAGGTAGTCTGGTATTCCATCTCTTTCAGAATTTTCCACAGTTTATTGTGATCCACACAGTCAAAGGCTTTGGCATAGTCAATAAAGCAGAAATAGATGTTTTTCTGGAACTCTTGCTTTTTTGATGATCCAGCGGATGTTGGCAATTTGGTCTCCTGTTCATCTGCCTTTTCTAAAACCAGCTTGAACATCTGGAATTTCACAGTTCACGTATTGCTGAAGCCTAGCTTGGAGAATTTTGAGCATTACTTTACTAGAGTGTGAGATGAGTGCAATTGTGCGGTAGTTTGAGCATTCTTTGGCATTGCCTTTCTTTGGGATTGGAATGAAAACTGACCTTTTCCAGTCCTGTGACCACTGCTGAGTTTTCCAAATTTGCTGGCATATTGAGTGCAGCACTTTCACAGCATCATCATTCAGGATTTGAAATAGCTCAACTGGAATTCCATCACCTCCACTAGCTTTGTTCATAGTGATGCTTTCTAAGGCCCACTTGACTTCACATTCCAGGATGTCTGGCTCTAGGTGAGTGATCACACCATCCTGATTATCTGGGTTGTGAAGATCTTTTTTTGTACAGTTCTTCTGTGTATTCTTGCCACCTCTTCTTAATATCTTCTGCTTCTGTTAGATCCATACCATTTCTGTCCTTTATCGAGCCCATCTTTGCATGAAATGTCCCCTTGGTATCTCTAATTTTCTTGAAGAGATCTCTAGTCTTTCCCATTCTGTTGTTTTCCTCTATTTCTTTGCATTGATCGCTGAGGAAGGCTTTCTTATATCTTCTTGCTATTCTTTGGAACTCTGCATTCAGATGTTTATATCTTTCCTTTTCTCCTTTGCTTTTTGCTTCTCTTCTTTTCACAGCTGTTTGTAAGGCCTCCCCAGACAGCCATTTTGCTTTTATGCATTTCTTTTCCATGGGGATGGTCTTGATCCCTGTCTCCTGTACAATGTCATGAACCTCAGTCTATAATTTATCAGGCATTCTATCTATCAGATCTAGTCCCTTAAATCTATTTCTCACTTCCACTGTATAATCATAAGGTATATGATTTAGGTCATACCTGAATGGTCTAGTGGTTTTCCCTACTCTCTTCAATTTCAGTCTGAATTTGGTCATAAGGAGTTCATGATCTGAGCCACAGTCAGCTCCTGGTCTTGTTTTTGTTGACTGTATTGAGCTTCTCCATCTTTGGCTGCAAAGAATATAATCAATCTAATTTTGGTGTTGACCATCTGGTAATGTCCATATGTAGAGTCTTCTCTTGTGTTGTTGGAAGAGGGTGTTTGCTATGACCAGTGCATTTTCTTGGCAAAACTCTTTTAGTCTTTGCCCTGCTTCATTCCGTATTCCAAGGCCAAATTTGCCCGTTACTCCCGGTGTTTCTTGACTTCCTACTTTTGCATTCCAGTCCCCTATAATGAAAAGGACATCTTTTTGGGGTGTTAGTTCTAAAAGGTCTTGTAGGTCTTCATAGAGAAATGAAATCTTTAGTTTTTGTCACACAGTTAACTGAAATTAACTTAAATTAAATGAATTGAATTTAATTAAATGAATATAAAAAGTAGCATATTTTAATCAACTCTATAAAAATTTTTAGAAATAATGGTGAAACTGAACTTCTGATCTTCAGCAAACACAGGTATACCTGTGGCAGATTCATTTCGATATTTGGCAAAACTAATACGATATTGTAAAGTTTAAAAATAAAATAAAATTTAAAAAAATAAAATACATAGTAGTCATATGTATTTTCTTGCCCTAGAAATGGAAATTTTGAAAGATAAAAAAGTGTAATAAAGAACACTTTCTATGAATTGGCTGTATTCATAAAGTCTGAACCAATTACAGACTCTCAGTTTGGGTCCACCAGAAGTATGAATACTTGAGATGGAGTTTAGGTTACAGGATGTTAATTAAGGATCAAGATCTCTGAAGGGTAAGGGGAGGAAGAAGAGTTGAACAGAGGACAAAGTCAAGCTGTGATGCAAACTTGTCAGAGCTTTGACCAATATAGTAGGAGATCTGGAACAAGTATTGCCTGGCAGAGTTGCCTGGTGTTGACTTGAAAAGTCAGAACTTTCTAGCTCACTTCTTTATCTAGATGTTATCAGCCTTGAGTAAGCTATGATTTGGGCAAATCCACTTTTGTAGTTGAGATGTTAGTCATCAAATGTGTTCTCCCTACTTCTTTCTCTAGCACCCTGCCGACTGTTCCCTGTGACTCTTCCCAATCAGTCTTCTGTGAGCTGAGTTATTTTATGGCACTTCCAAGCTGGAGCAGTGCATTCTTATGTCTGACCCTTCCAAGGTCTTTTTCTTCCCTGTAGCATAGTGGCATAGTGATAGTAATTTTTGAGATAGTGGTTGCTCAGTTCATCTGGGGATCTGAAAGACCATCATGAACAGAGCCCTCCTACAGGAAATGACTAAGTACACTACTCAGTTTAAGGGTCTATTACAACAACATAATTCAGTCCATTCTCACAGATATCCCCTCATGATTTCTTGGGGAGTAGAATTCTTGGGGAGAAAGAATTCATATACTTTCTCCTCAAAGCTTACTTCCAGACTGAAGTCATAGATACATTATACATTTTAAAACACACTTTAAAAATCTAGTCTGATAAACTTTTTCTTTTATGAATATTTTAAATTGAGGTATAATTTGCATAATGTATTTTCATATGTACAACATAATTTTTTAATGTTTGTATATGTATTATGGCATAGTGGTAAAGAATCTGCCTTCCACTGCAGGAGATGCAAGAGACATGGGTTTGATCCCTGGGTCGGAAAGATCCCGTGGAGGAGGAAAGGGCCACCCGCTCCAGTATTCTTGCCTGGAAAATTCCATTGACAGATGAACCTAGTGGACTACAAGTCCATGGAGTCTCAAAGAGTCAGATACGACTGAACACACAGACACACATTGCCAAATAACCATAATAGGTCTAGTTAACATCCATAACCATACAGAGTTACAAATTTTTTCTTCTGATGCGAACTTTTGGCAACTTTCAAATATGTAAAGCACTATTATGAACTGTAGTCACCACACTGTATGTTACATCCCCATGATTTATTTATTTTATAAGTAGAAGTTTGTACTTTTGACTCTCTTCACCTTTTTCCTACCCCATCCCCCACTTCTGGCAACAACCTGTCTATTCTCTGTTTATAAATATGGTTTTGCTTTTGAGGGTTACTTTTAGATTCTGCATATAAGTGAGATTATATGGTATTTGACTTTCTTTGACATTTCATTTTGTGTGTGTATATGTGCGAGTGTGTGCACGCACACATGCTCTCAATTGTGTCTGACTTTTTGTGACCCCATGGACTTTAGCTTACCAGGCTCCTCTGTCCATGGAGTCTTCCTGGCAAGAGTACTGGAGTGGGTTGCCATTTCCTCCTCCAGGGTCATTTAGCATAATGACATTCCATTTAGCATATTGCCAAAATGGTAAGATTTCCTTTCTATGGCTGAATAATATTCTTCTGTATATAGATTAGATAGGTAGATAACCACAGTTTCTTTATCCATACATCTGCTGATGGACATTTTGGTGTTTCCATCTCTTGGCTGCTATAATAGTGCTCTAATGAAAATGAGGTACATATATATTTTTGAATTAGTGTTTATATTTCCTTTGGGTAAATGCTCAGAAGTGTTTTCCACTTGTGGTGGATACACTAACTTATATTCCTACCAACAGCACACAGGGATTCTCTTTGCTTCACATCTTTGCCAATACCTGTTACCGAATATTTCTTGTCCTTTTGTTACTAGCCATTCTGACACATGTCAGGTGATACCTAATCGTGATTTTGATATGTATTTTCCTGATGATTGGTGATGCTTAGCCTCTTTTCATGTGCCTGTTAGCTTGAGTATGTCTTCCATCAGAACTGTTTATATCCTTTGCCCATGTTTAAGTTTGATAGTTTGCTTTTTGTTCTTGAGTTGAATTAGTTATTTATGTTTTGGATATTAACCTTTTATCATATATATCATTTCCAAATATTTTATCCCATTCTATAGGTTTCCTTTTCATTTTGTAGGTTTCTTTGGCTATACAGCTTTTCATTTTGATATAGTTTCATTTGTTTTTGCTTATGTTGACTTTGCTTTTGGAGTCAGGTTAAAAAAATAACAAGACCAATGTCAAGAACCTTACCACCTATGTTTCCTTCTAGGCATTTCTTAGTTTCAGGTTTTATGGTGAAGTTTTTAATCCATTTTTAGTTGATTTTGTGTATAGTATAAGATAGCAGGTTCAGTTTCATCCTTTTGCATGTGACTCTAGTTTCCACAGTGCCATTTATTGAAGAAATTATCCTTCCCTTATTGTATATTCTTGGTGCTTTTGTTATAACTTAGTTGAACCTATTTGTTTAAGTTTATTACTAGGCTCTTTATTCAGTTTCATTGATCTGTGTCTCCTACCAATATCACAGTATCATTCTGTTTTGATTACTATAGCTTTATAATATTTGAAATCGGGGCATATGATGCCTCCAGATTCTTAAGATTGCTTTGTTGGTTTTGTTTTATTTTGGTATATATGTCTTTGATTTTCTATAAATGTAGAACTATTTGTTCTATTTCTATGAAAAATGCCATTGGAATTTTGACAGGGACTGCACTGAATCTGTAGATTGTTTTGGGTGGTTTGGAAATTTTAACACCATTAATTCTTCCAGTTCACAAGCATGGGACACCTTTCCATTTATTTGTGTGTTTGTTTTTTTTAATCGGTGTCTTATAGATTTCAGTACATGAGTCTTTATCCTCCTGATTAAATTTATCTTAGGTATTTTATTCTTTTTGATGAGATTGTATATAAGGTAATTTTTGTTAATTCTCTTTGTGATTTTTTAATTAGTGTATCAGTCTGATAAAGCAGTTAAGCCAAATCAAATCCTATGTGATTCAAGTGTCAAAGGATATTATGAAGCCAAGCAGTGTGATTCTGAATACACAAGATAGTGCACACAGTTCAGCCAATCAGTGACTACATTCGTTGTCAAGGAATGTTTCTCAGAGGAAAGGGGGTGGACATTGACACAGGATATGTACAGAAAGAAAAAAAGTCCTGAACCCACTGCACAGTGCATAATCAAAGTTGAAATCTAAAACAATTCATTTACCTTTCTTTTAGAATCACAGGAAAAGTTGTCAGAGAGGTAGAAGTTATAGCTTATATGAGAAATTAAACCTGGAGAGGGATCTGGAGTGAGTCTATCCAACCTGCCACTCCAATTGTTAGCTGAGTTCTGAGAAGCAGGACAAACAGGTTTTTCCCTCATTTAAATTCCCACCATGTACATGGTCTATACCATTCACTTATCAACTGATCCCATGCTGTTTTGTGAGCTTTCATATTATCTTTACATGCCATTTGTAACATGTATTACACATTTGTTTTTATTATGCTTATCTCTTTTTCCTAAATAGACAGCCATTTAGAAACATAATCTCTGTGGGTTATATTGCCAAAATGTCCCATATTATATAACACAGAATTTAGTGATATATTAGAAACAAGATAATATTGATAAGTCAATATTTTTTATACATTCAAATATTGCTTCCACTATTTACTCTCTGTTATCAGAAGTTGTAGTCATGTTGACAAACTGCGTAACAAAAATGGATAAAAGAATGCTTGTCCCAGATGCCTTAACAAATGGTGTAGATATTATCTTTCCATGCATCAGTCTCTGATAAAAACATGTATTGTCTTTACAAATATAATCAGATGGCCATTATGTCTAAACACTCATCAATACAGGAAACTTGATTCTTAAATTACCACTGACTTGGGTATACTTGGAAAAATCACTTAAACCCTCTGTTTCTTTGATTTGCATTGCAAAATGAGAGGATACAGCATTTTACATTTGTTTTTTTATCACATACTTCTCCATTGAGTCCTCAGCACAAAGCAAAGAGATAAATACACTTCTTTCATTACTATTTTTGTTTTTGATGAAAAACAAAGGTATTCTAGATTATGTAACTTTTATAATAAGTGAGGAAAATGGAATTTGAATTTAAGTTAAATCTTAAATGTCTTCAGTCCCTAAGTTAAATTGTTGTAATGAATGGAATCATATATAAGTATAAATATAAAATGGACTAGAAAATAGAGAAAAGACCAATAGTTAATAATATCAAAAATAGATCCATTATTTCTTCGAAGTTAGGTAAAATCTAAACATCCTTTTTATGATGCCACCAAGAAAACATTTATGTTGGGGTCTAGGGTTGGCTAGACCAAATGTGCCTCAATGGCATATTAATTATTTTGAATTAAAGTTACATAGGAAATGGCCAAGGAAAAGGGACTCTGACCTTCCTTTCTTTCTTCCTGAAAGCAGAGAAGATCTGTCTCATGTGAAAGATACCCTTCTCACATTTAGAAGTAGAAAGACACCATTGTCATCAAAGATAATGGAATTTGCACCTCGAAGTCCAATTAAACAGACCTGTTACCTCTTTAACTTACCCAAGCCCAAATTCTGTTTAGATTCTTCACTAATTGGGCACCCAAAACCTAAGTTTCTTTGTCCTGTCATTTCTTCACAAGTTTATTGTTTCTTTGTTTAAAAATTATAAAACTGCCTACTCTGGCCACTTCTTAGGTCTTGTTTCTATGGGACTTCATGCATATGAATTAAAATGTTTCTCTCTCTTCTCTTTTTCTTATTAATATGTTTTTGTCAATTTTTTATTATTAGTCCTGCCACAGAACTCAAGTGTACTCCTCTTAAGGAAATTTTCCTCCCCTTGACACTTACCATACAAAATAAATATATAACATTATCTGAGTTTTTAGTATGAGCTATTTTAAATAAGGTAACATAATCTAGTGTAATATTACATATACCAACCACAATTATTTGAAATGAGGTAAGTGATATAAGATAATCATAAAAATAAATGATTAGGAGTTAAAATAAGCACTAGTATGAATATTTCTAATACTATGTTCCAAAATCTTGAACTACTAGATAATTATAATTATCATCTAACTTGAATTTGTTTGGAGGATTGTTTGTAATTGAGGCTAGGGAATAAGAACAGAGCTCATGTCTTCCATTAGATCAATCAATATTTTAACATGTTCAGTTCAGTCGCTCAGTCGTGTCTGACTCTTTGCAACCCCATGGACTGCAGCACGCCAGGCCTCCCTGTCCATCACCAACTCCTGGAGTCTACCCAAACCCATGTCCATTGAGTCGGTGATGCCATCAAACCATCTCATCCTCTGTCGTCCCCTTCTCCTCCTGCCTTCAATCTTTCCCAGCATCAGGGTCTTTTCAAATGAGTCAGCTCTTCAAATTAGGTGGCCAAAGTATTGGAGTGTCAGCTTCAACATAAGTCCTTCCAATGAACACTTATGACTGATCTCCTTTAGGATGGACTGGTTGGATCTTCTTGCAGTCCAAGGGACTCAAGAGTCTTCTCCAACACCATAGTTCAAAAGCATCAATTCTTCAGTGCTCAGCTTTCTTTATAGTCCAACTCTCACATCCATACATGACTACTGGAAAAACCATAGCTTTGACTAGATGGACCTTTGTTGGCAAAGTAATGTCTCTGCTTTTTAATATGCTGTCTGGGTTGGTCATAGCTTTTCTTCCACGGAGCAAGCATCTTTTAATTTCATGGCTGCAGTCACCATCTACAGTGATTTTGGAGCCCCCCAAAATAAAGTCTGCCATGTGTTTCCCCATCTATTTGCCATTAAGTGATGGAACTGGATGCCATGATCTTAGTTTTCTGAATGTTGAGTTTTAAGCCAGCTTTTTCACTTCCTCTTTCACCCGCATCAAGAGGCTCTTTAGTTCTTCTTCACTTTCTGCCAAAAGGGTGGTGTCATCTGCACGTCTGAGGTTATTGATATTTCTCCCAGCAATCTTGATTCTAGCTTGTGCTTCATCCAGCCCAGCGTTTCTCATGATGTACTCTGCATAGAAGTTAAATAAGCAGGGTGACAGCCTTGACATACTCTTTTCCTATTTGGAGCCAGTCTGTTGTTCCATGTCCAGTTGCTTCCTGACCTGCATACAGGTTTCTTAAGAGGCAGGTCAGGTGGTCTGGTATTCCCACCTCTTTTGAATTTTCCATGGTTTATTGTGATCCACACAGTCAAAGGCTTTGGCATAGTCAGTAAAGCAGAAGTAGATGTTTTTCTGGAACTCTCTTGCTTTTTCAATGATCCAGTGGATGTTGGCAATTTGATCTCTGGTTCCTCTGCGTTTTCTAAAACCAGCTTGAACATCTGGAAGTTCACGGTTCACATATTATTGGAGCATGGCTGGATTTTAACATGTACTTTTGATTAAAAAAAAAAAATAAACTTCTCTTCTTTGAGGTAAAAAATCAAATATATTCCACTGACTTTAAAAATTAAATCTTTAGATTACTAATCTGGTGTAGCTAACATGTGTATATAGGTAGCATGCCTAATTTGCATGAAAGTGAGTAAAGGATGGTTCATCTCCTGTCCCATAAAATATGGACTTGTTTTGGTAGTTGTTGTTCTTATGAAATGTGATAAACATGTTTATTTAAAACTTGTTTTTGAACATGTTTTTGAAAAAAGTTAAAAAGTGGAAAACATGTTTTTACCTTGAATGTGTGTAATATAAATAAGATGCTTGCCTGAGATACAAATTAGAGGGAAGCAGTAACAAGGATCTGTGGTGACCCCTGGCTCCTTTCACCCCTTACTGAACATTTTAATATTATGGCCTACCCACTCATACTGCTGTTGAGCTTTGAGCACCAAACATTAAACCTCTTTGTCTCTCATGGAAAAATCAAATTTTCTGCAGATGATGACACACTAACTGTGAAGCAACTGCATTGTCCTTTTAAGGACAAAACAATAAAAATCTTGCTGGTACAGTTGTGATTCAGAGGTCACTGTGCCTCAAAGGCAACGAGAGGCTGACCATGTCTGATGATGTAGTGTGTCCCTAATGCCCTTCTTCCTCCTGTGTTCACCGCCTCAGCTGTAAATCTTACATTAAACAGGAGTGTGCTTGTTATCAGTGACATCTCTCCATATTGTCTGTCTTTTTGTTCCCTAAACTTAAGCCTAGTGACCCCATGCAGTGTTCAGTGACAGTTAGGTAGGGTAGAAAAATGTGGTGAAATATAAAAGCTTAACTGTCTACCACATGATAACCCATATGGTCCTAGTTCTACAGATTGTCTGCCTGGTATAAAAGTTGATTATAATGATGTGTCTCTGATAGCCAGAGCAATGGCTCTGGCTAAAATGGAAGAAGTCATAGGAACCAGCTTGTATATTAAGGCAGACCTACAAAAGGTAAGAAAAAGATTCTGCCATGAGTCAGAAACATCAAAAGCCCCATGGCTCCTACTTATTTAAAGGAAGAAGATATTGGTTTATGGCAGATCAAGAAGTAGACCCAAAGACATGGCAGAAAAATTAAAAATCAAAAAAGCAATAGTCATATGTAAAAATATTACCAAGTCTTTACTAAGGTGGATGTTCAAAGAATGGAAACATTGATTGTTTGAACCTAATAAAGCCATCAAAACCCATAGTGGCAGCCATGGAATTAGTAACCGTAGTGGTAGAGTTAAATGGATATGTTAGGCACAACCAGAAAGGTATAGTGGACCGCCTTCTATAAGTTGAAGGAACAGAATAAATTAAAAAGATAGTAATGGGATCTGGACCACCAACAGAACAAAACTAAATTTTGTAGCATTAGAGTTGCTATAGGAAAAAAAAATTGAGGGATCAATAAATGCTTTGAGAATTACTGAGAATGCTCAGTATAAATCTTACTCTTTACAAATTAAATATAAAAAACTATATACACATACTCAAAAATGTGTGTGTACACATATCTAAGCATTATTTATGAAGAAACAGAAAAATCTTTAAATTCATAATTGATAGGAACATTGCTAAAGGCAAACATGTTTATTACCTGTAGGTAGCATGAAAGAATGTTCATATATAATGAAAATGATACTTTGGTGACAAAAGGAAGAATGAAAACAAGAAAACACCCTTAACTGAAAACATTCCTTGCCAATAATACATAAACAATGATATAATCCAGATAATTAGAAAAATCTATGAAAGCCCTGGTAGAAAAACCAAATGTCTTATACTGGAAACAAGAGCTGACTCATTGGAAAAGACCCTGATGCTGGGAAAGACTGAGGGAGGAGAAGAGGGCAACAGAGGATGAAATGGTTGGATGCTGTCATTGACTCAGTGGACATGAGTTTGAGCAAACTCCATGAGATAGTGAAGGACAGGGAAGCCTGGTGTGCTGCAGTCTATGGGGTCACAAAGAGTCAGACATGACTTAGTGTACAACATATACTAGAACCAAGATTTGGATTAAAAAACAACACAAGAACACAGGGGGAAAAATAATGTACTCTAGCCTGCAGCACTGTAAGTCCTCTAACCAGATGACAGGAAAGTGAACAATGGAGATGGCTGTTAAAAAAAAAAAAAACAAAACTATTTCAAGATGGCCATTAAAAAAATACTAAACTGTAAAAGCACCAGCTTATGAATGTAATAGAGATGGGTATTGGGGGAAAAAACTAAGGAAATATGCGAACAAATAAAATTGAACATAGATAAAAATGCATGTAATCTTGTTATACATACTGTCAAACTTCAAATACCCATCTATATAATATCAGAGGAGTATGAAAGATATCATAAAATATCTTAGGAAAAAATTCTGATTAAACAACCAGTACATATACCTCTCCGTTTAGCTAGAAAAGAAAATCTATGGGAAATAGAGGATGGTTTTTTTGGACCATTTTTCTTTTAATTGTTCTCTAAATTTTTATCAGAAAAACAAAAAACAATATTGGAAACGTGATTCACATGTGGAGAAAGGAGATTCATGTTGATCTTAGTAATTAAATAGAAAATATCACTGAAATAGCAGGTTCACTGCACAGCAAAGGTTAATTATTAGACAAAATTTCAAACAGCCCCTAAAAACACATGTCAATTGTACCTTTGAGCAGTGTAGATGTCTCAGTACTCACAAGAAAATCATTCCCACTTTGCACTCACAAAGAAAATTGTCTTATACACAATGACGATTAGCATAATGAAGTAGAAATAGTCTGGCAGTTGCAATCTATATAGAGTTGTTTTTTTTTTTTTTTTTAAGTCAGATTTAAAAGGAAGGTTTTGGGAGGAAAAGTAATTTTTCCTTGACTCTTCTAGGTTCTTGACTGAGACCCTCTGTAATAAAAAGCTCAATTAATAGGATAAAAACAGAAGTGTGTGTGTGTGTATGTGTATGTATGTGTGGGTTTTGCAGGTGATACTAGTGGTAAAGAACTATGTATGTGTATATACATGTATGTTTATATGCATACATGTATGTTTATAGGTATACATGCATGTTTATATGTATACATATATGTTTATATGTACATGTGTGTGTGTACCTCCTCTCTTGCACAGGGAGGGAGACACCCTTCAAATGGAGATTTCACTTATAAATATTAAGTTTCTCTTAAGCAAGGGTAACTTCTACTGGTTTTCAGAGCTTTTCCTATGTTTGATGTTTCTTAACAATCAGCCTAAAATCGTTCTTATGCCAAAGATGCCTATTTTAGGGTGGCATATTCTTCCCTTCAAAGGATTAACAGTGGAATGTTAATATATCAAGAGCAAGGGAACTAAGTAATAGGTAATCAAGAAATAATATAATAATTGTGTGGGTACAAAATAGAGAATAATATATACAAGTGTCAGTAGAATTAGCACAAAATATGATTAAATTCTTAAGATAAAGTCTTAGAAAGTTAATTTACAACTGGGTGGAGAGAGAATTTGGGAGATTTACTTACCTCTGAGATGTCCATCTTCCCATTTTAAGGAGAAATGACAGCAGAACTTGGACATTTTTAAGTCTTAAAGAGGGGACATGGCCAGGTTTATTTTGTTCTTGGGGAGATGCATTTATATTCTCAAAGCTTAGAGTGACAATCCAGGAGTCTGTCCATTCTGTCCCAGGGGCAAAGAATTTTCTGTCTCTCTACAGGAGGGAGTCAGTGGGAGGTACTTCCTCTTTCTCCTGTAAGCAGAGAAACCCATTTTCCTCTGTTGCCTATGTTACAGACTTTGTATCAGTAAAATACATGACTTGGTTTTGTTACCCCAGGTATAAAAATAGAGCTATAGGAAAACAGTGTCATTATCTATTGAGTTTACATTACTGAGCACAATGTAAGAGCTGTAAGTTTGTTTTACTCAGGTCTGGGAAACAGCCTCTCAGTAGCTCTGAGAAAATCACTTTGTGGAGATAGGAGAGAGGCTAAGGAATGTGTGCAGTCATCTCAGTAAAAGGTTACTGATAGTCCCAAGGAACAGATATCTCAGTTAATGATTATAGTGCTTTGTCTGTGAGTAGAAAGATGCATGAATCAGGGTTCATTACAATTCTTCCTGAGATAAACATCTAACTACCTTAAGAGGCCTGTTTTTCTAAAGTGCAGAGTACCTCATCTTGTTTTTCATTCTGAATTCCTCTCAGGGTGCATGGTTAGTCAGCAACTGTGGTAGCTAATGACTTTATCCTTGTGGAACTGGACAGTACGCTGTATGCTTTGTTTTACATCATTCAGTTCAGTTCAGTTGCTTAGTCGTGTCCAACTCTTGATGATCTCACAGACCACAGCACACCAGGCTTCCCTGTCTACCACCAACTCAAACTCAAAGCTTGCTCAAACTCATGTCCATTGAGTCAGTGATGCCATCCAACCGTCTCATCCTCTGTCGTCCCCTACTCCTCCTGCCTTCAATCTTTCCCAGAATCAGGGTCATTTCCAGTGAGTCAGTTCTGCAAATCAGGCAGCCAAAATATTGGAGTTTCAGCTTCAGCATCAGTTCTTCCAATGAATATTCAGGATTGATTTTCTTTAGGATTGACTGGTTTAATCTCTTGTAGTCCAAGAGACCCTCGAGTCTTCTCCAACACCACAGTTCAAAACCATCAATTCTTTGATGCTCAGCTTTCTTTATAGTCCAACTCTCACATCCATACATGACTACTGGAAAATCCATAGGTTTGACTAGACGGTTGACAAGTTTACATCATTACTTGCAGTTTAATTGAATAATGATAATTATTACCACTGATTACTCTTACTAAGATCTCAGTTCAGTTCATCACTCAGTCCTGTCCAGCTCTTTGTGACCCCATGGACACTAGCACACCAGGCTTCCCTGTCAATCCCAACTCCTGGACCTTACTCAAACTCATGTCCATTGAGTTGGTGATGCCATCCAGCCATCTCATCCTCTGTCGTCCCCTTCTCCTCCTGCCATCAGTCTTTCCCAGCATCAGGGTCTTTTCCCAATGAGTCAGTTCTTCGCATGAGGTGGCCAAAGTATTGGAGTTTCAGCTTCAGCATCAGTCCTTCCAATGAATACTCATGACTGATTTCCTTTAGGATGGACTGGTTGGATCTCCAAGATCTAGGAGAAAACAATATTAATTTTAGTGGATGTCTTCCCAGGACTAGAAATGCCATACTGAAATATCTCAGAATTATTAAATATCTACTTCAAAGCAATTAATAACTTGTAAGTCATCTCTGGATGAAATTGTAGGTTGCTAATCACTGAGATCCAGGGATTTATTTCACAGCTAGAGTAGTTCAGAATTGGACTAATAGAAAGGATATTATGTGAAACGTGTACCTACTTTCTAACCCTAAAGCAAAAAATAGAGAAGTGGAATAAACTATTAAAAACAGATATAAAGGAAAAAATAGATTCAAAATAGACTAATGAAAAATTGATGTAAATACTGCTAGATTTCCATTAGATAACTAAAAAACTATTAAAAGGATAAATTTGCCTTCTTCAATATAGATGGCAATTCCCCATACACTGCTGGAATAACTCTACCTTTGAAAAGTACGTATGTATAGGTATGTGTATATATATATATATATATATATATATGTGTGCATATATGTGTGTGTGTGTATACACTCCATAATTGTGGAGTCAGTGACAAAAGTTAATGTGATTTCCATAAAGATGATAACCAAAATAGCCATAGCCACTGTGTATAAGTGGGGTAACAGTGGAAAATATAATTTTCAGAAAATAAAATTCTGAAATACTGCACCAGAATTCATATAGTATGTGAAAATATACTATATTGTTTCCTAGACAGGTATTTTCAGTAAACCCATATTTTTTTTTACAGGCAATAATTTAGAGTTTTATGAGGTTAGTTACAATAAAAAACTGTGCTAATCCTCAATTCTGAACAGTTTTGAGAAATATAAATGATATGTTTAATATGTAATCACTAATTTCCACTTCTTGTTCTAAAACTGGTTATTAAGCAATCATGCAGAAATAAAATACAATCGATGTTTTATTAGAATGAGTTATTTTTTCAGACCATTTAAAAAATATGGTTATATTTACAGACCAATATGTAGGCAATTATGAAATTTATGAATCTACTGATAATCCTTTAGCATCAACTCATTTATATGTTGATGAAGCTTACTAATGTTTCGGAACAATCAAACTGACAGTTATATTACTTAAAGGAAACAACTTATTTATTACTAAACAGACATCCTAGTAACACTAATTTTTAATCACTTTAGTGATGACTTTAAATGGCTTTAGTCACTGAAAATGTAGTCAAAATATTACATTATTTTAGGTACTATATAGGAATGATTGTTCTCTCCAAGGATTAATTTCAGAAATACTGCCATCTTGTGGTGGTCTTCACAGAACCTCTAAGAATTAGAAGGACTTTAAGTGAAAACAAAATTGTCCTCTAATGAGATAAATAGACCCAAGTGAATACCCTGGAAACTGAGGGAGTACAAATAACCTTTATCTTGTCAATGATGAAATATCTCTTTAGTATGCAGCTAGGTGTAAAATTTCAGTGCAGTATTTCAGAAGCAGAAGAAAGGTATTTTATTTGCCTATACTTTTCTTAATAGGAAATAATTCAAGGAGAAATCTAATCAAATACTAATATTTAAAGAGAGAACTTTCTGTTTGTCTCTCTTCAATTTATTTCAGTGTAACAACTCCTTACCGAGTATATGTTATATAAATGTTACGCACTATTTGGCAAGCAGGCATGGGACAGTGGCTACATTTTGATTTCCTTTTGGCTCTGGATGGTGTCCAGTTTCATTTGTACTGTTATTTGGGCTATCAGATTCAAGGGGATACATTCTTATTTTGATACAGTTGGATTGCTTTATGCTCCAAGTATTAAAATTTTCTCCACTCTGTCTAGCCACAGTGTATAGAAATACAACTAATATAGAAAAAACAAGTTTTAGCTTAGGCTACTTCATTTTACCACTGAAATATGATTATTTGAAATACGGAATATGATTATTTTCATTTAATTTTCTCTTATTTACTAGTTTGACTCCAAATTAAACTCAGCTGTTTCCCCAAAGTTACCTCTAACTAAAAGTGGGTAAAAAAATACTAAACATGATTCAAAGACCACTGCAAAACTTTTCACAGGGGACTTCCCTGGCAACCCAGTGGTTAAGACTCCACACTTCCAATGCAACGGGCATGGGTTTGATTCCCGGTGAAAAATAAATAAAAATTAAACAATAAAATTTTTCATAAGATACTCACAAAATCACAATCTCCATTTTGTCTATAGACTCTAACTTGTTAATTCAGATGATTAATTATGTTAATTTATGGCTTACTTTGTAAAGGTACTTTGTTACATAAATATTAAAGATGGGGAGCACATGTATACCTGTGATGGATTCATTTTGATATTTGGCAAAACTAATACAATTATATAAAGTTTAAAAATAAAATAAAATTTAAAAAAAAAAACAATGAGAATATTATGAAAATTTAGTTTGAAGATGGAGAATTTCTGTGGTCTTTTGTACCAAGGGAATGCCTCGACCTGTAATGAGGCACTGAGAGTATTTGATAGATTATGAACACAAGAACGAGGTCCATAAATACTTTCAAGACCAGATCAGATTCAGCTTCCTCTGGTAACTGAAGCAGAAGGAAGCATTTTCAAAGTGATGCCAGGATAAAATGCCCTAAAGCTTTGAGTATTGAAGCAGTTTTCACACAATAAAAGGAAAACTCCTTATTCGGCAACTTCGCCCTTGCTCTCAAGACACTCTTTTATTTTCTGCAGCGGAAATTAATGTGAGCACTATCAATGAACTCAACCTTGTAATAAGCTCTGCTTATGTCTTTGCCAAATGTTTTGTGTATCTCTGCATCCAATTCCAAAAAATTCAAGTGCTTTTACTTTCCACTATGAAACATTAACTTAATGGAGAAAGCTCGGTATTTTCCTTCAAGATTGAACCTTTGACCCTGAAACATAATCAAGAATATTACTGCCCTTACTTTTCATGTCTTCAAATGCTAAAAGTCAGTATTAATAAGAGGAGAAAATTTATTGGTTTTGAATAAGTACTGTTGCTGATAGGGCAAGACCAAAATAATATGTTTTCATGTGAATGACACAGCTTCCACTGATGCTCATTGTTGTTAATATTTTAATTCAAATTAATATTTGAATATAATCCATAATGTGAAAGAAAAGCAATTTTTACAGATAAAAATTCAAGCATGATTGGAAATGACAAAATGAATAAGAATCTTAGCAAAATGCTACTTATAACAATTTTTCTTCCAGTTTTATTGAGATACAATTGACATACAACACTGTACATGTTTAACATGTACAGCATAATGATTTGACTTACATATATCATGAAATTATTATCCCAGTTTAGTGAACATTCATCATATGATATAGACACAAAATTAAAGAAGTAGAAAAAATGCTTTCATTGTGATCAGAACCCATAGGGTTTACTCTTACTGACTTTCATATGTAACATACATCAGTGTTAATTCTGTTTGTCATGTCATAATATTACATTCTTAGTACATTATCCTCTAACTTGAAGTTTGTACTTTTTGACTGCCTTCATCAAATTCACCCTATCTCCATCCCCTGCTTCTGGTAATCATGTATCTTTTTCCTTGACTTTGCTTTGTTTGTGAAGTGTAATTGACCTTCAACACTGTGTTAGTTCCTGTTACACAATGTAGTGATTTGATATTCCTAAACATTTCAAAATTATCACCATGGTAGAGCTAGTAACGGTATGTGACCATTCAAAAACATCATTGTTACTGATTTTATTCCCCATACTGTACATTTCATACTCATGATTTATTTTGCAACTGAAAGTTTTTACCTCTTATTCTCCCTCACCTATTTCTTTTCTCCCCCTAGCCTCATCCCTTCTGGTAGCTACCTGATTATTCTCTCTATCTATAACTCTGTTTGTTTGTTCCTTTATTTTGTTTTTTATATTCCACCTATAAGTGGAACACAGCGTTTCTCTGACTTATTTCACTTAGCACAACTGAAATAGGTTCATCCATGTTGTTGCAGATGGCAATATTTCATTATATTCTGTGCCTGAGTAATATCCCATTGTGTGTGTGTGTGTGTGTGTGTGTATCTGTGTGTGTATACACACACAGGCCCCATCTTTATCCATTTATCTTTTGGTGGGCACTTTGGTTGCTTCCATATCTGGGAATTGTAAATAATGCTCTGAAAATTGGCATGCATATATATCTTTCCTAATTAGTGTTTTTGATATTCTTTGGATAAATACCCAGGAGTGATATTGCTGGATCATGTGTGCATGTGTATCAAATTGCTTCAGTAGTGTCTGACTCTTGGCAATCCTATGGACTGTAGTCTGCCAGGCTCCTTTGTCCATGGGGATTCTCCAGGCAAGAATATTGGAGTAAGCTACCATGCCTTCCTCCTGGGCATCCTCCCCACCCAGGGGTCAAACCCATGTCTCTTACATCTCATGCATTGGCAGGCAGATTATTTACCACTGATGCCACCTGGGAAGCCCCTGCTGGATCATATGATAGTTCTATTTGTAGTTTTTTGAGCAATCTCCATACTGTTTTTTATAGTGGTTGCACCAACTTACATTCCCACCAATAGTGCACAAGAGTTCCTTTTTCTCCACATCCTCTTGAACATTTATTTATTGTCATTTTGTTAATAGTCATTCTGACATGTGTAGGTGATACCTCATTGTGATTTTGATTTACATTTCCCTGTTTAGCGATGTTGAGCATCTTTTCAAGTGTCTGTTGGTCATCTGTATGTTGTCTTTGGAAAAATGTTTATTCAGGTCCTCTGCCATTTTTTTTTTTTGATGTTGAATTCCATGAATCCTTTATATGTTTTGGATATTCAGTTCAGTTCAGTCGCTCAGTCATGCCCAACTCTTTGCAACCCCATGAACTACACCACGCCAGGCTTCCCTGTCCATCACCAACCCCCGGAGGCTACCCAAACCCATGTCCATTGAGTCGGTGATGCCATCCAACCATCTCATCCTCTGTCGTCCCCTGCTCCTCCTGCCTCAAACTTTCCCAGCATCAGGGTCTTTTCCAATGACTCAGTGCTTCGCATCAGGTGGCCAAATTATTGGAGTTTCAACATCAGTCCTTCCAATGAATATTCAGGACTGATTTCTTTTAGGATTGATTGGTTGGATCACCTTGCAGTCCAAGGGACTCTCAAGAGTCTTCTCCAACACCACAGTTCAAAAGCATCAATTTTTCTGCTCTCAGCTTTCTTTATAGTCCAGCTCTCACATCCATACATGACTACTGGAAAAACCATAGCCTTGCCTAGACAGACCTTTGTTGACAAAGTAATGTCTCTGCTTTTTAATATGCTGTCTAGGTTGGTCATAACTTTTCTTACAAGGAACAAGTGTCTTTTAATTTCATGGCTGCAGTCACCATCTGCAGTGATTTGGGAGCCCCCCAAAATGAAATCTATCACTGTTTCCCCATCTATTTGCTATGACGTGATGCAAAAAGCAAAGGAGAAAAGGAAAGATATAAACATCTGAATGCAGAGTTCCAAAGAATGGCAAAAAGAGATAAGAAAGCCTTGTTCAGCGATCAATGCAAAGAAATAGAGGAAAACAACAGAATGGGAAAGACTAGATATCTCTTCAAGAACATTAGAGATACCAAAGGAACATTTCATGCAAAAATGAGCTCGATAAAGGACAGAAATGGTATGGACCTAACAGAAGCAGAAGATATTAAGAAGACATGGCAAGAAAACATAGAAGAACTGTACAAAAAAGATCTTCACGACCCAGATAATCACGATGGTGTGATCACTGACCTAGAGCCAGACATCCTGGAATGTGAAGTCAAGTGGGCCTTAGAAAGCATCACTACGAACAAAGCTAGTGGAGGTGATGGAATTCCAGTTGAGCTATTTCAAATCCTGAAAGATGATGCTGTGAAAGTGCTGTACTCAATATGCCAGCAAATTTGGGAAACTCAGCATTGGCCACAGGACTGGAAAAGGTCAGTTTTCATTTCAATCCCAAAGAAAGGCAATGCCAAAGAATGCTCAAACTACCACACAATTGCACTCATCTCACATGCTAGTAAAGTAATGTTCAAAATTCTCCAAGCCAGGCTTCAGAAGTATGAGAACCGTGAACTTCCTGATGTTCAAGCTGGTTTTAGAAAAGGCAGAGGAACCAGAGATCAAATTGCCAACATCTGCTGGATCATCGAAAAAGCAAGCAAGTTCCAGAAAAACATCTATTTCTGCTTAATTGACTATGCCAAAGCCTTTGACAGTGTGGATCACAATAAACTGTGGAAAATTCTGAAAGAGATGGAATACCAGACCACCTGACCTGCCTCTTGAGAAATTTGTATGCAGGTCAGGAAGCAACAGTTAGAACTGGACATGGAACAACAGACTGGTTCCAAATAGTAAAAGGAGTTCGTCAAGGCTGTATATTGTCACCCTGCTTATTTAACTTATATGCAGAGTACATCATGAGAAACACTGGAAGAAACACAAGCTGGAATCAAGATTGCTGGGAGAAATATCAATAACCTCAAATATGCAGATAACACCACCCTTATGGCAGAAAATGAAGAGGAACTCAAAAGCCTCTTGATGAAGGTGAAAATGGAAAGTGAAAAAGTTGGCTTAAAGCTCAACATTCAGAAAACGAAGATCATGGCATCCGGTCCCACCACTTCATGGGAAATAGATGGGGAAACAGTGGAAACAGTGTCAGACTTTATTTTTCTGGGCTCCAAAATCACTACAGATGGTGACTGTAGCCATGAAATTAAAAGACGCTTACTCCTTGGAAGGAAAGTTATGACCAACCTAGATAGCATATTCAAAAGCAGAGACATTACTTTGCCAACAAAGATTCGTCTAGTCAAGGCTATGGTTTTTCCTGTGGTCATGTATGGATATGAGAGTTGGACTGTGAAGAAGGCTGAGCGCTGAAGAATTGATGCTTTTGAACTGTGGTGTTGGAGAAGACTCTTGAGAGTCTCTTGGACTGCAGGGAGATCCAACCAGTCCATTCTGAAGGAGATCAGCCCTGGGGTTTCTTTGGAAGGAATGATGCTAAAGCTGAAACTCCAGTACTTTGGCCACCTCATGGGAAGAGTTGACTCATTGGAAAAAACTCTGATGCTGGGAGGGATTGGGGGCAGGACAAGAAGGGGATGACAGAGGATGAGATGGCTGGATGGCATCACCAACTCGATGGATGTGAGTTTGAGTGAACTCCGGGAGTTGGTGATGGACAGGGAGGCCTGGCGTGCCACGATTCATGGGATCACAAAGAGTCGGACATGACTGAGCTACTGAAGTGAACTTGTGTAATATAAAATCACAGTATATGTGCAAATCTGTCTATATTATTACATTCATATAAAAATATTACAGGTTAGGAGTAAATAATTCTAGAAAGCATGAAATTTTAAAAAGTATATCTCTTCAGTGCAAGTTTTTTGGAATAATATATATATATTTCATATAGAGATATTTGGACATATGTTAGAACTTCTTTGAAAGATGCCAATGTATATTTTAAACAAGCATTTTAGAGTTCGTTCTGAATATAAAACCAGGAAAATGCAAAAAATCATATGTATTTAATTTCTAAGCAGAAATTCAAATGTACTCTGTTATAGGTAAACTGAGGCACTTTAAGTTTTTTTTCAGGAGTTTATCTTTGCGTATGTATGGTGAAATCTCGTATCGTTGAACTAAAGGGGATCACGGTAGCTCTACAGAAGCTTATCAGGTGGCACCATGGTAAAGAATCTGCCTGCCAATGCAGGAGATGTAAAAGATGCAGGTTCGATCCCTGGGTTGGGAAGATCCCTTGGAGTAGGAAATGTATTCTGCAGTATTCTTGCTGGAAAATTCCACAGACAGAGGAACCTGACAGGCTGCAGTTCCTGGGGTTGCAAAGAGTCAGACACAACTGAGCACACACACAGAAGCTTGGAGAGCAGTTTCTATGGAGAAGATCAGGAAGCAAAGCAAGGAAATTAATAGGCTGTAGCTCAAACAGGTGGCTTATTTAGCAACGCCTAATTGGTTGGTTGTGTTGTTCTTAAATTTTACTATCTTGGATTCAAGTACATTAAGATTTTGTTTTGCTTATATAGGCTACCAAGGCATTAGAGCCACCTCAGTGTAATGGCCTCTCTCATTAAATACTTTAACAGATCTTAAATAATTAGATTTTGTGTTTTATTTTTTCAAACAGAATGGAAAAGTTTTGCTGAAATATATCCTCATCACTTTTTGCTGTTTTATTTTTTCTTTGTTTTTTTTTTATGTCCCCATCAACACAACAATGAGAAGGAAAATTCTAGGAATTGTCTTCCTTTGGAATACATAAATCTAAACATGACTTTAAATTGCCCTTCAAGTGTAAATACAAAGACAGGAAATAATAATTGTTTGTAAACAAGTACCTATAGAAAAATAGTTCATTCTTTCTAAATAACTAGGATTAATCAATCTAAAATACAATGATTTCCGATTATATAATTATGAAGAAAATATCCACAGTACAGACATAGATTGTTCATCTCTAGAGATGTATCTGTATAGATTTGTTCATCTGTATCATGTATTATCAGGGAAAGCATTTGAGACCTGAATGAGCTACTTTGAACCTGAAAACCATTCATTGAGATTCTCTGTTTATGGGAACTTTGTTGAAGTAATCAATTTGGAATTTTTTAAAATAAAAATGTACCTTTGTGAAAATTTCATAAAGATAAGAATTTTTGAAATTTAAGAAATTAGATAAGACTTAGTGAAACTGGCCAACTACTTTAACTTCTGCAGTGTTGTTTCAAGTTTAAGTTTAAGGTTCAAGTTTCAAGTTTAAGGTTCAATTCTCTACAACCTCCTCTCTGGACCAGGACATGTGCAGGGACAACCACTTCAAACTGTCCTGGGCAGGGCGGCCCATGTTAAGTGGGCAACAGTGAATAAACAGGATTCTGGAAATGAAAATATAGAATTTTTCCTCTGCTTGGACATTTATTAAGCAAGGATTGAAGATAACGTCCATAAGAAGAGAGAAACAGTAGTGAACTTGGCATTGTTTTGTCCAGTCATTCAGCTTCTATGTGGTGCCCATTGTGTGACATGTGTTCAGCATTTAGAGAGCTGTGGGTCTGGAAGTTAAACTAAACAGCATTTAAATTCTAACTGAAGCTCTTGATTATATTTCCCCTTTGTCAAGAATACAAACACTACATTCAGATGGTCAATATCAACATAATCTTTAATAAGAACCACAAATGTGTCCCTGAAACAGAGCAATAACAACCCTGTTTCCTTCTTATATCTGCTTCCAGTGTCTAACAGAATACAAAGATGGGTACAAATGGGACACTAAATTAATTGAAAAGCCAAACATTTTTCTAAAATTCCCTCTGTACTTCTCCTGGGTCTTTGATTTATGATGTTATTTGAATATTCAAATCCCTTTTGTAGAGTCTAAGAAGCATAAATTAAAAGTGAAGATGGAAGCAAGAGGCTTAGTTTTTCATGTGTACATATTTTCATTGTTACCTATGCTGATTTTTTTTAAAGAAAAATCAATATGCTTGGATAATTTTCAGCTTTACAGATCATTTTGCTTTATATAAGTTCTAATGTGTCTAATAACAGTGAAGGAGAAGGAATATAACCACTATTAATTTTAAAAATTGAGTACGTCATTTTTCTAAGACCTTTTGATATAACTATCATTTTGCTAAATATTCCATAGTATTTAATAATTGTTTTGTAAAGAAAGTTTTATTTTCAAATGCTCATTTAATCTTGTTAAACTATTCATTTTATTTCATTTAGTATAAGAGACATAGTTGTGGTGGTTTAATTGCTAAGTTGTGTCTGACTCTTGCAACTCTATGGACTACAGCACACCAGGCTTCTCTGTTCATGAGATTTCCCAGGAAAGAATATTAGAATGTGTTGCCATTTCCTTCTCCAGGAATCTTCCCAACCCATGGCTTGAACCCAGATCTCCTGCATTGCAGGTGGATTCTTCACTGAATGAGCCACCAGAGAAACCCATAAGAGACATACTTAGAACAATTTATTTAAATGTAGTAGTTATTTCCATCATTTTATGTATTACTGATCCCATCTTGACATTGTTGTCTCCAAGTATTATCAGGAAATAGAGCAGGAATGCATGAGAGAAGGAAACTTTGGGGAAGGCCAGGGAAGACCGTTTGAAATATAATTTTTGATTAGTATATTATGTTTGTTCCTGGCTTGGTAAATAGGGCTGTTTAAATTTTCTGTGTTATTTCAAGTGTTAGCTTCCATATCTTTTTGCTTTCCCCACCATCCTAATCTACCAAAAATAGTTTTTTTCAAATATTGCTTTGCCTTATAAATCTTTTTTATACTGTTTATTGTTAGCATTTTGCTTTTTCAGAATAATACTTGTAGTATTATTGAACTGGGAAGTATGTTATGTTGTTTCAAATCACAAATATTTTATCAAATGAATTTTTGGCATGTATTATCAGCATGCTGCCGCTGCTAAGTCGTGTCAGTCGTGTCCGACTCTGTGCGACCCCATAGATGGCAGCCCACCAGGCTCTGCCGCCCCTGGGATTCTCCAGGCAAGAACACTGGAGCGGGTTGCCATTTCCTTCTCCAATGCATGAAAGTGAAAAGTGAAAGTGAAGTCGCTCAGTCGTGTCTGACTCTTCTCGACCCCATGGACTGCGGCCTACCAGGCTCCTCCGTCCGTGGGATTTTCCAGGCAAGAGTACTGGAGTGGGGTGCCATTGCCTTCTCCGTATAAAACATAGAATTTATCATAAATGATGTTAAATATATGCTGTGCTGATAATACTGGAGAAGGCAATGGCACCCCACTCCAGTACTCTTGCCTGGAGAATCCCAGGGGCGGCGGAGCCTGGTGGGCTGCCGTCTATGGGGTCGCACAGAGTCGGACACGACTGACGCGACTTAGTAGTAGTAGTAGTAGGTTTTATAATGACTCTCCATAAGTAAGGAAAAGAGTTTTTGCATGTTTGATTATTTATGAGAAAACTGTCTGGTAATGCTGTTTATCTATTGATTCAAAATGTTAATCTAAATTTTTTTATATAACATATATTATATTTCACAAAATATAAATTCATTCACTCATGAACCTATAAAAATCGCCAGTGAGAATTCATCATTATATTGTCCATAAACCTTGGCTATGATTGGGCATCTAATAAAATTGTTTTTTCACCAATACATTTCATTGCATTTTATGACTTAACAGTAAATATAACAACCTTGCAAACTTAGTTGAATTTTTGAAGATTTAATCAATTTGAGCATAATCAATTTTTGCCTATTTCTTTTAGTTCTGATTAATTTAAATTTCATTTCCACCCCTTGAGTTATTTCTTTTTTTAACATGGACAATGGCCTAGTATATGTTAACTTTACAATTATTCTATGAATCAATGTGTATGACAAAATGTGGCATGTTTTTACTTTCATCTGCCCCAGCAAGAATGGCTTTTATGAACATGTGTATGTTTTTGTTTGTACTTTGTAGTTTTCTGTTTATAAGGTATCTGGATGACTTTGAATTGGCTGCCAGCATTATTCTTAAGAGTTTCTATACAAACCAAAGTATAGAAAACTTGGGAAGTTATAACAAAAGAATCTTAAGTGGACTTCAGTGTACCTAAAACTTAGACCATTCCTAAAATCATCAGAAGAAAATTAAAAGCTGTAAAACAATACATGACCTTTTTTAAAAAGCTGAGGGGTAATCAGAAGTAAAAAGGAAAATGCATGATAAATTTATGATCTGAAATTCCCTTTTTTTAAACAACAAATGACACATTTTGCATTTTAGAAAACAAAATCAGTATGTTGAATGCAAAACTGAGAATTTCCCAGAATGAAAAGGCAGAGCAAAATTAAAAAGGTGGTAATAGGAAATTTAATACATGAAGGTAATCGGTATGATGAATGATTTGAACTTTATAGAATAAACATCTTTATTTTTCACCTCTTCAAACAAGTTCCCTTAAATATCCATTTTCTGTCTCTTGTTGACACCTTGGGCTTATTCTACAGCTGTCTATTCATGTTAATTAATAAGACACTATCCCTGTGGTAATTAAGACTCACTTTGTAATTAAATGAGTTTACTTCATTCTAAGCCATCACTTCAGTTGTATACCCAGTACAATGCTTTGTCCCTCACTTTATTGGAGACATGATTTACGACCAATATACAGCAATAAGAAGGAGAGTTTGTTTCTTCTCTCCATCATTATTTTTCACTCCATTTTGCATACCCTCTACCTTCTGTTTTTTCATCCACCAAGGAAAAAACAAACTGAATGGACATTAAAGAGGCTAATTCTTTTTTTTCTGGTGGGCATTCCAGTATTGCTACCTCAGGGAACATAGATGTGTTTTAGTCTTCGAGGTTCTGCAGGAGTTTTCCCCACTGAAGAGTGTTCTGATATGAAAGTGCATCCTAGATGTGACAGCTCACTATGCACAGTCTCCAGGTGTCACTCTTCATAGTACGTAAAATAGGCCCTGGCTACATGGGACCTTTTGCCTAGTGACCAGCCTTTTGGGAGCTCAAGCTCAGCTCCATTCTGTAGCATCCACACAGACCATGGTAAGGTCATACCCATTTGCCTTTCCAAACGGAGGAGTAGTGACTCTGTCTCTGGACCCCCTCTCCACCCTCTGTATTACCCAGTCTTCCAGAGATTATATGTTAGATTCTTTCCAGAAATCTATTCCCACACTGAACTCCCATGGAAGCTTCACAGTGGCCCTGTGGGCCTGAGCAAGACACTTGCAATTTTGTGGGCATCCTCAAGATCTATGAACAGTTTTTGTGGACTCCTCATGATGTGGCTTGAGATGGAAAGACTTATTTCTTCACTTCAGGGCAGGAGATGGGTGGCTCAGATAGGAAAGAATCTGTCTGCAATGCAGAAGACTTGAGTTCAACCCCTGGGTTGGGAAATTCCCCTGGAGAAAGGAATGACAACCCACTCCAGTATTCTTGATTGGAGAATTCCATGGACATAGGAGCCTGGTGGGCTACAGTCCATGGGGTCTCAAAGGAGTTGGACAAAACTGAGCAACACTTTCCCTTTGAGCCCCGGCGGCTCAGCAGTAAAAGAAGACATCTGCAATGCAGGAGACTCAGGTTTGATCCCTGGGTGGGGAAGATTCCCTGGAGAAGGAAATGGCAACCCACTCCAGTATTCTTGCCTAGAAAATCCTATGAACAGAGGAGATTGGTGGACTACAGTCCACAGGGTCTCAAAAGAGTAGGACACAACTGAGAGACTAAACAAGGGAAGGGGATGAGAAGGAAAGTAAAAATAAAAACAAAAGGGATAGAGGAATAATACTCCCAATTTGAATTACTATTCCTGTCTCAGTATTTGAAGCAGAATCTAAAGGATCAAAAACGTCTGAGGACTTGTGTGTGTTCAGTCACTTCAGATGTATCCAACACTTTGCAATCCTGTGGACTGTAGCCTGCGACTCTCCTCTGTCCATGGGGATTCTCCAGGCAAGAATGCTGAAGTGGGTTGCCATTTCTTCCTCCAGAGAGTCTTCCCAAACCAGAGACTGAACCTGCATCTCTTATGTCTCCTGCATTGGCAGGAAGGTTCTGTACACTAGCACCACCTGGGAATCCCCTCGGCGCAGTTCAGTTCGGTCACTCAGTTGTGTTCAACTCTTTGCAGTCCCATGGGCTGCAGAATGCCAGGCTTCCCTGCCCTTCACCAGCTCCCAGAGCTTGCTCAAACTCATGCCCATCAAATCAGTGATGCCATCCAACCATTTCATCCTCTGTCATCCCCTTCTCCTCCTGCCTTCAATCTTTCCCAGCATGAGGGTCTTTCCAGTGAGTCAGGTCTTTGCATCAGGTGGCCAAAGAGGTGGAGCTTCAGCTTCAGCAACAGTCCTTCCAATGAATATTCAGAACTGATTTCCTTTAGGATTGTCTGGTTGGATCTCCTTCCTGTCCAAGGGACCGACTGTCAAGAGTCTTCTCCAACACCACAGCTCAAAAGCATCAATTCGTTGGTGCTTAGTTTTCTTTATGGTCCAACTCTCACGCTCATACATGACTACTGGAAAAACCATAGCTTTGACTAGATGGACCTTTGTCAGCAAAGTGATGTATGTATGTATCTGCATGTATGTATGGTTAATATTATATTGAAACTCATCTAAATGTGAAAAACTACATTTGAAAATAGTTATTTTATATTAATTTAAAAATCATGTCCTTATTTCAGACAATATTTCAAAAATATCTGTCATTTAAAATTGAAGCCCAGTCATCATAGTTGTACAAATCCCATTCCATTTAATTATATTTAGGGTATTCACAAATACATTTACCAAGTTAATGTTACAAAGAGAAATTCCACTATATTTTTAAATTTCTCAGATAACTGATAAAATTTATTTAAAACAAAGCAGACATTCAGTTTTTTAAAATTTCTAATGATTATCATATGGAATGTGTTTGGTGGTTTAGTTGCTAAGTCGTGTCAGACTCTTGAGACCCCATGGATTGTAGCCCACCAGGCTCCTCTGTCCATGGGATTTTCCAGGCAAAAATACTGGAGTGGATTGCCATTTCCTTCTCCAGGGGATCTTCCCAACCTAGGAATCGAACCCAGGTCTCCCGCATTGCAGGAAGATTCTTTACCAACTGAGATATGAGGGAAGCCCTACGAATTTATCATGTCTTTGTAGATCTCAATGTGAAGTTTTATTTAACTGTCTGCACATAGAAAATTCTACCAGAAATATAAAATCCATTAGATATTGGTTAAGTAAATCTTAGGAAGAAATATTTACTTTGCACTAGAGAAAAAAAAATGCTAAATACACTGTTTGCTCTGGCAATCTTTTTTTTTTTTTTTTAATCTTTTAAAGTTAGAAGATGGCTGCAATCTAATAGCATATAAATATTTGTCCTTTCATTAAATAGGTCCGTATGCATTTCTTATGCTTCAAAACAAATGTCCTCAAATATTACGTGTGTATGTATGTGTGTGTGCATGAACTCTCAGTCGTTTCTGACTCTTTGCAGCCCCAGGACTGTAGCCTGAGAAGCTCCTCTGCCCATGGAAATTTCCAGGCAAGAATACTGGAGCAGGTTGCAATTTCCTGCTCTAGGAGATCTTCCCAACTCAGGGATTGAACCCATGTCATCTTCAATCGCAAGCAGATTCTTCACCACTAGCACCACCTGGGGAGCCCCAAATATTACTTGATAATGCATAATTCTTGACCTCTTGCCTGATGAGTTTCTGAACTAGTTGCCAGAGTAGGACTCTTAGTTTCTCCATGCTGCTGCTGCTGCTGCTAAGTCAATTCAGTCATGTCCGACTCTGTGCGACCCCATAGACAGCAGCCCACCAGGCTCTGACATCCCTGGGATTCTCCAGGCAAGAACACTGGAGTGGGTTGCCATTGCCTTCTCCAATGCATGAAAGTGAAAGTGAAGTCGCTCAGTTGTGTCCGACTCTTAGTGACCCCATGGACTGCAGCCTACCAGGCTCCTCCATCCATGGGATTTTCCAGGCAAGAGTACTGGAGTGGGTTGCCATTGCCTTCTCCATACATATTACTTATTGCCTTGCCAGATTTTCCCATCAACAGCAGCAACCCTGACCTTGACTTATAAACAGTGTGCTGAGTTTCAATCAAATAAAATAAGGTCCTCACAGTACATCATGAGGAGATGAGTTTTAGTGAAACTGGTAACCATTAACGTGATAAATTCTTGTAAAACAGTTTGTGTGTGCATGAGTGTGATAGCAAATGCAGTGGAAGTGCTCAAAAAGCAAAAATCAAATTTATATTCTTCTAGCTTTCCTAGAGAGAAGGTGTCTGAAACAAGCAAGTCATTTAAATTCTTGGATTTTCTCATCCTAGAATTCTATATTCTCTCAAACCATTTCTTATTTAACTAGAGTCCCAGGGGCTAGAAGATTGCCAGAAAGTCTAGTATTTCTTGCTCATGGACCTACAATAATTCCTGAAATGTAGAATGTATTGCATGTTGTTTGTTGTAAACATAAAGATATTGAAATTCTGTTCACAGTAGAACAAATTGAAATCTAGTGAGTTTGAAGGTAAGCATTATAGTTTCAGGTGTAGCCATCAACTAGCTGCAGTAGACACAATTGTAATGAGCATGTATCTAAGATAGTTGATTTTGGCACTTTTTTTTTTTTTTTTTTGGCCTTCAACATTTACTCAACAGAGCCTTCTGTTCTAGTGTAAAACTTAATCATTTGAATACATTGAATATTCAGATAATCACATGATTCTCATAAGCCCTCTGTGAAAATTAAAAATATAAATATAAAAATATAAATCTGCCCTTGTAGATTATCTATTCTTGGTAATAGAATGAAACATCCTTTTTGGCTTTTACAATATCATTGAGAATTAATACCTTAATTATATAATTTGGGGAACTTTGGTATTTTTTTTTTTTTTTTTTACTACTGAAGTGATAGGTGAGACCACAGTTAAATGAGACTATTTTGTAGATTTCTGTAATATATATTGTCCTTTAGAGGTCTTAGTGACTACAGAGATAAATCACCAACAAAGCCAATTAACATACAAAAAAATCATTTTTCCTGCTCTTTTATTTTTTTTAATAGTTATATCACTCTTGTAGCTAGCAGCAGGACAGCCAATTCGCATCAGGTAGATCAATAACAGAATTCATTATCTTGGTTACCTAAGCAATCTAAATGTAATACTGGTTCAAGTAGTGCTGAGTCATTTGCTTAAACTACACTTTATAAGTATTCTTGATGCTTTTACATCTCTGTTCAACTGGATTTGCCCTCAGATTCTATAAGATAGCGTCCATTTCATATTTCTCAGTGCAACCGGTGAAAACAAAGGAAACCTTCAGTTCAGTTCAATTCAGTTCAGTTGCTCAGTCATGTCCCCCTCTTTGTGACCCCATGAATTGCAGCACACCAGGCCTCCCTGTCCATCACCAACTCCCGGAGTTCACCCAAACTCATGTCCATCGAGTCAGTGATGCCAACCAGCCATCTCGTCCTCTGTCGTCCCCTTCTTCTCCTGCCCCCAATCCCTCCCAGCATCAGAGTCTTTTCCAATGAGTCAACTCTTTGCATGTGGTGGCCAAAGTATTGGAGTTTCACCTTCAGCATCAGTCCTTCCAAAGAACATCCAGGACTGATCTCCTTTAAAATGGACTGGTTGGATCTCCTTGTAGTCCAAGGGACTCTCAAGAGTCTTCTCCAAGACCACAGTTCAAAAACATCAATTATTCCGTGCTGAGCTTTCTTCATGGTCCAAATCTCACATTCACACATGACCACTGGAAAAACCATAGCCTTGACTAGACGGACCTTTGTTGGCAAAGTAATGTCTCTGCTTTTGAATATGCTATCTAGGTTGGTCATAACTTTTCTGCCAAGGATAAAGCATCTTTTAATTTCATGGTTTCAGTCAACATCTGCAGTGATTTTGGAGCACAAAAATATAAAGTCTGACGCTGTTTCCACTATTTCCCCATCTATTTGCCATGAAGTGAGGGGACCAGATGCCATGATCTTCGTTTTCTGAATGTTGAGCTTTAAGCCAGCTTTTTCACTCTCCTCTTTCACTTTCATCAAGAGGCTCATTAGTTCTTCTTTACATTCTGCCATAAGAGTGGTGTCATCTGCATATCTGAGGTTATTGATATTTCTCCCAGCAATCTTGATTCCAGCTTGTTTTCTTTCAGCCCAGCATTTCTCATGATGTACTCTGCATATAAGTTAAATAGTGTGACAATATACAGCCTTGACATACTCCTTTTCCTATTTGGAACCAGTCTGTTGTTCCATGTCCAGTTCTAACTGTTGCTTCCTGACCTGCATATAGGTTTCTCAAGAAGCAGGTCAGGTGGTCTGGTATTCCCATCTCTTTCAGAATTTTCCACAGTTTATTGTGATCCACACAGTCAAAGGCTTTGGCATAGTCAATAAAGCAGAAATAGATGTTTTTCTGGAACTCTCTTGCTTTTCGATGATCCAGCGTATGTTGGCAAATTGATCTCTGGTTCCTCTGCCTTTTCTAAAACCAGCTTGAACATCTGGAAGTTCACGGTTCACGTACTGCTGAAGCCTGGCTTGGAGAATTTTGAGCATTACTTTACTAGCGTGTGAGATGAGTGCAATTGTGCGGTAGTTTGAGCATTCTTTGGCATTGCCTTTCTTTGGGATTGGAATGAAAACTGACCTTTTCCAGTCCTGTGGCCAATGCTGAGTTTCCCAAATTTGCTGGCATATTGAGTACAGCACTTTCACAGCATCATCTTTCAGGATTTGAAATAGCTCAACTGGAATTCCATCACCTCCACTAGATTTGTTCATAGTGATGCTTTCCAAGGCCCACTTGACTTCACATTCCAGGATGTCTGGCTCTAGGTTAGTGATCACACCATCGTGATTATCTTGGTCATGAAGATCTTTTTTGTACAGTTCTCCTTTGTATTCTTGCCACCTCTTCTTAATATCTTCTGCTTCTGTTAGGTCCATAACATTTCTGTCCTTTATGAGCCCATTTTTGCATGAAATATTCCCTTGGTATCTCTAATTTCTTGAAGAGATCTCTGGACTTTCCCATTCTCTTATTTTCCTCTATTTCTTTGCATTGATCACTGAAGAAGGCTTTCTTATTTCTTCTTGCTATTCTTTGGAACTCTGCATTCAAGTGAATATATCTTTCCTTTTCTCCTTTGCTTTTCACTTCTCTTCTTTTCACAGCTATTTGTAAGGCCTCCCCAAACAGCCATTTTGCTTTATTGCATTTCTTTTCCATAGGGATGGTCTGGATCCCTGTCTCCTGTACAGTGTCACAAACCTCCGTCCATAGTTCATCAGGCACTCTGTCTATCAGATCTAGTCCCTTAAATCTATTTCTCAGTTCCACTGTATAATCATAAGGAAACCTTACATAATGGTAAAAACAAAGAACTACATAAAGTTCACAAGTTTTTGAAAATCATATTCATGTCTGAATGTGCATGTATATATATAGATATCATGTATATATATATTTCCAAAAGGATATAATAATCTCATAGATTATTACAGCTTCAAATCCAGCTTTAAATCTGATGTTAAGCTCAGATATAAGTTGTCAACATCTGATAAAGTGCATATTTAGCCAAAATGTAATAAAAGGAGAAAAAGATGGGGATAAGTTTTTAATTTGAGAGAGGAGGATAGAAAACTTCATCTCACTGTTAGGTTTAATCTCTAGATCAGGGATTTCCCTGGAGAAGAGAATGGCAACCCATGCCAGTATTCTTGCCTGGAGAATTCCATGGACAGAGGAACCTGGTGGCTGCAGTCCATGCGGTCACAGAGAGTCGAACATGACTGACAGACTAACACACATATATATCTTAAAACATGATCCTAAAATATAGAAGAGAAATAACTCCGAAAGCTAGTAATGAACTAAGGCATGGGGGGTTTGTTTTTTTGGTTTTTTTGCTCTTTTGTTTTGTATTTTTACATCATCTGTACCCCCCTGTTTGTTCTTACCCATTTGAACATATCTGAAATGTGTAGATGGCCTTCCTTTATTCAAGACGTAGTCCTCTGCGGCCAATATCTTGTAAGTGTGGTTCAGGTGGGCAGGCAGAGAGAATTCCAAGCATTTTGCTAATGCATATAATTGTAGACCAGGCTTACTTTTATCAAAGTCTAGCATCTATTAAGCAGTGCTAGGGATCTTGCCATTTATATTTTTCTATCCAGAAGGCTCTCTCTAGTCAGCAGTCTTCTGTGCTGTTTACCCTATTAGGATTTATGTCCTGGTTTCTGTTTGACCTCTGGCTCTTTTTTGGCTTCTAAACTGGTTTTAACCACTGACTTGGAAAAAGAACAATGGTCTGATGGGTTATGGGGAAGCATAGGCTACATCTCTCCTGAAATTATGTTAGGCAGAGAGTTCCTGAGAGGAGTTACATTAAATCCAGGAAAATACAGCTTTATTCATATCATATCTTATTATTTTCACAGACTTGTGTTTTAATATTATTATCTTGGTTCTCAATATCGATCTCCTCTAATCCTAGCTGTGTCCAGGTTGGGTTAAGTAATCTTGGATTATAGGACACATGAGATAAACGTCCTCATCTTATTTTATCCTCTTTATAATTTCAGAAAGTTTTCTTAATTCTGGTTCTAAAGGAAGCAGAACTTGACAGAATTAAGGTGATGATATTTCATTTTAGAGGCGTAAGCTCAAAACTATGAGAAAGGTGATGAAAAGTGAGGCAAAACAAGACACACTGCTTCTCTACCCTCTTCTGCTACATTTGTATGGGCACTGGTTTTTATTCTTTAGGAGGAACTTTTTAAAACAGAAATCTAAGATCACCTGGTAGAAGATTTAAGTTCCTTCTTTTCAACATATACACTTTATTATTCTATTTTAATTATTACGTTTGAGTCTGTCTTTGAAGTCTGCATTTAATGCATCACTGTTTTTAATGGTTGTAATCACAAGAAGGTTGTAATTCCATTTCTAGAAAGAATGGCTAAATACCAAATTATAAAGCTAACACATAAAGTCTAAAAGATGGCTAAGAGTAGCCATTTATGTTTCTTATTTTTCTTATCAATGCTCCCTTTGATGTTCATCTTCCTCTCTATTCTTGCTTACTTACAATGTGTTAGGTGTTCTAGCCCTTGATAAGGGAAGTTGAAAAATATGTGATGTATTTTTTTTGTTCTATCATATCACAAACTAAAGTATGTACTCTAAAAGGCAAACTTTTAATGTGATCGTAATAGCTATCTCTTAAAGTTTATTCTGTATTCTATTATGTTTAAATCTTTATTTCCTTTGACTTAATGAAAGTCTCATGTTGGTCAATTTGTATTTCAGGCTTTTTCAAGGTTATCGTGAAAATTTGTTATACATGATGGTTGCTTGTATTGGAGTAGTTGAGAGCACAGATGAAAAGGAATTGAAACATTTAAGACTTGGGGAACAGAATTGATAGGACTTTGTAATATAGAACGTGTGTGAGAGGTGTAAAGAAATTATTTGTTTAAGCTAATTAAGGGAATGACAGTTTTTGTAATTTCCTCTGGTATAATCTTATTCATACACAAGCACAGGTGTGTTCCATTATTTCAATTTTGATTCTAATGTATTTAAGACCAATTAATATAGTTTTGAGTATTTTATATGCAATTATCATGTCCTCTATTATCACAATGATTTATTAATATTTTTGAAATTTGAATATTTTATAGGTGTTTTTTATAATGGTATTATCCAGTTTGGTTTTTAAAAGTCTTAAGATAATTGGATAAAGACATTAAACCTATAAATTAATACTTGTAAGCAAGATACATGATTTGAGTCTCTAAATTGCTAAACGTGTTTTATATGTCTTAATACTACTTTTAGAGCTGTCTTTTCTCACCTTGAAGTATACTGATTTACAATGTTGTGTTAGTCTCAAGTGTACAGCAAAGTGATTCCATTTTACATATATCCATATATTCTTTTTCAGATTCTTTACTCTTAGGAGCACTATAAAATATCGAGTATAGTTCTCTGTACTATATAGTAGGTACTTGTTATTTATTTTATACATAGTAGTGTTTATATATTAATCCCAGATTCCTAATTTATCCCTTGCTCCTTCTCCCCTTTGGTTAACCATACATTTATCTTCTATGTCTGTGAATCTGTTTCTTTTCTGTATTTATTATTTAGGTTCATTTATATCATCTTTTAGATTCCACATATAAGTAATATCATGGTATATACTATATCTGTTTTGGCTTACTTCTCTTAGCATAGTAATCTTTCAGTTCAATTCAGTCGCTCAGTCATGTCCGACTCTTTGCGACCCCATGACGCCAGGCTTCCCTGTCCATCACCAACTCCCGGAGTTTACCCAAACTCATGTCCATTGAGTCGGTGATGCCATCCAGCCATCTCATCCTCTGTCGTCCCCTTCTCCTCCTGCCCCCAATCCCTCCCAACATCGGGGTCTTTTCCAACGAGTCAACTCTTCCCATGAGGTGGCCAAAGTATTGGAGTTTCAGCTTCAGCCTCAGTCCTTCCAACACCCAGCACTGATCTCCCTTAGGATGGACTGGTTGGATCTCCTTGCAGTCCAAGGAACTCTCAAGAGTCTTCTCCAACACCACAGTTCAAAAGTATCAATTCTTCGGTGCTCAGCTTTCTTCACAGTCCAACTCTCACATTCATACATGACCACTGGAAAAACCATAGCCTTGACTAGATGGAATCAATAAGAACAGTAGGAGAAACTGAAAAAAAAAGTATCAATTCTTCGGCACTCAGCTTTCTTCACAGTCCAACTGTCACATCCATACATGACCACTAGAAAAACAATAGCCTTGACAAGATGGACTTTTGTTGGCAAAGTAATGTCTTCCTTTTAATATGCTATCTAGGTTGGTCATAACTTTCCTTCCAAGGGGTAAGCGTCTTTTAATTTCATGGCTGCAATCACCATCTGCAGTGATTTTGGAGCCCCAAAAAATAAAGTCTGACACTGTTTCCATTGTTTCTCAATCTACTTCTCATGAAGTGATGGGACCAGATGGCATGATTTTCGTTTTCTGAATGTTGAGCTTTAAGCCAACTCTTTCACTCTCCTCTTTCACTTTCATCAAGAGGCTTTTTAGTTCCTCTTCACTTTCTGCCATAAGGGTGGTGTCATCTGCATATCTGAGGTTATTGATATTTCTCCCGGCAATCTTAATTCCAGTTTGTGCTTCTTACAGCCCAGCGTTTCTCATGATGTACTCGGCATATAAGTTAAATAAGCGGGCTAGGTTCATCCATATTACTGCAAATGACATTATTTCAATCTCTTTTATGACTGAGTAATATTTCTTTATATATATATATACACACATGTGTATCTATTGATACATGTGTATATGAATACATATGTACCATATCATTTTTATCCATCCATATCCTCAATACTGTTTTAATATATATAAGCCACATACACTGTTGTTTCTCTAAAAACAGATTGGTTGCCAAATATTTTCTCTACTTTTATTATTGCTAGTGTAAGGAAATGTGCTAATTTTATTCATTTATATTTGTATAATTTATTGTGCCTTTATTTTTTCCTCTCCATATATATTTGGTTTTTATCAGAATCATCATTTAAATTTTCATGGTTCTAGAAAAATTATTAAATTATAACAATATTAATAGTAGGCTTTGTTACCTTGATTTTTATTTGAATGAGAAGAAGTATTTCTCTTATTTTTAACATAATCTCTCCTCATTCATACATGCTCTATACAGTCAGCAAAAAATAGATCGGGAGCTGACTGTGGCTCAGATCATGAACTCCTTGTTGCAAAATTCAGACTTACATTGAGGAAAGTAGGGAAAGCTATTAGACCATCCAGGTATGACCTAAATCAAATCCTTGACAATTATATGGTGGAATTGACAAAAAGATTCAAGGGATTAGATCTGATAGACAGAGTGCCTGAAGAACTATGGATGAAGGTTCATGACACTGTACATGAAGCAGTGATCAACACCATCCCCAAGAGAAAGAAATGCAAAAAGGCAAAATGGTTGTCGATGAGGAGGCCTTAAAAATAGCTGAAAAAATAAGAGAAGTGAAAGGCAAAGGAGAAAAGGAAAGATATACACATTTGAATGCAGAGTTCCGAAGAACAGCAAGGAGAGATAAACAAGCTTACCTCAGTGATCAATGCAAAGAAATAGAGGAAAACAATAGTATGGGAAAGACTAGAGATCTCTTCAAGAAATTAGAGATACCAAGGGAACATTTCATGCAAAGATGGGAACAATAAAGGACAGAAATGGTATGGACCTAACTGAAGGAGAAGATATTAAGAAGAGGTGGCAAGAATACACAGAAGAACTATACAAAAAAGATCTTTATGATCCAGATAACCATGATAGTGTGATCACTCACCTAGAGCCAGACATCCTGGAATGTGAAGTCAAGTGGGCCTTAGGAAGCATCACTGTGAACAAAGCTAGTGGAGGTGATAGAAGTCCAGTTGAGCTATTTCAAATCCTGAAAGATGATGCTGTGAAAGTGCTGCACTCAATATGCCAGCAGATTTGGAAAACTCAGCAGTAGCCATAAGACTATAAAAAGTGTTTTCATTCCAATCCCAAAGAAAGGCAATGCCAAAGAATGTACAAACTACTGCACAATTGTACTCATCTCACATGCTAGCAAAGAATGCTCAAAATTCTCCAAGCCAGGCTTCAACAGTACATGAACTGTGAACTTTCAGATGTTCAAGCTGGATTTAGAAAAGGTAGAGGAACCAGAGCTCAAATTGCCAATATCCATTGGATCATCAAAAAAGCAAGAGAGTTCCAGAAAAACATCTACTTCTGCTTTATTGACTATCCCAAAGCCTTTGACTGTATGGATCACATCAAACTGTGGAAAATTCTTCAAGAGATAAGAATACCAGACCACCTTACCTGCCTCCTGAGAAATCTGTATGCAGGTCAAAAACAATAGTTAGAACTGGAAATGTAAAACAACAGACTGGTTCCAGATTGGGAAAGGAGTACATTAAGGCTGTATATTGTCTCCCTGCTTAATTAAGTTATATGCATGTGAAATGTACATGCTGGATGAAGGGTACATCATGCAAAATGCTGGGCTGGATGAAGCAAAAGCTGGAATCAAGATTGCTGGGAGAAATACCAATAACAGATACACAGATAACCCCAAGAAATGATAAAGGATGGCAGAAAATAAGAACTAAAGAGTCTCTTGATGAAAGTGAAAGAGGAGAGCAGAAAAGTTGACTTAAAATTCAACATTCAGAATACTAAGATCATGGCATCCAGTCCCATCACTTCATGGCAAGTAGATGGGAAAACAATGGAAACAGTGAGAGGCTTTATATTTTGGGGCTCAAAAATCACTACAGGTGGTGACTGCAGCCATGAAATTAAAAAACGCTTACCCCTTGGAAGAAAAGTTATGATCAACCTAGACAGCATATTAAAAAGCAGAGACATTACTTTGTTAACAAAGGTCCATCTAGTCAAAGCTATGGTTTTTCCAGTAGTCATGTATGGATGTGAGAGTTGGAGCATAAGAAAGCTGAGCGCCAAAGAATTGATGCTTTTGAACTGTGGTGTTGGAGAAGACTCTTAAAGAGTCCCTTGGACTGCACAGAGGTCAAACCAGTCTATCCTAAAGGAAATCAATCCTGAATATTCATTGGAAGGACTGATGTTGAAGCTGAAACTCCAGTACTTTGGCCACCTGATGGGAAGAACTGACTCATTGTAAAAGACCCTGATTCTGGCGATGATTGAAGGCAGGAGGAGAAAGGGACAACAGAAGTTGAGATGGTTGGAAGGCATCACCGACTTGATGGACATGAGTTTGAGCAAGCTCGGAATTTGGGGGATTTTCAGGGAAGCCTGCTGTGCTGCAGTCCATGGGGTCGCAATGAGTTGGACACAACTGAGCAACTGAACAGACTCCTCATTCATGACTGCTCTTGAAGTAGCTTTGCAGAAATAATAGACTTCTCCAAAGCATGAACTATTATTTTGAGGAATATCATTCAAATGCAGGTATTTAAAAATGGTGAAAAGTGATAATTTTCAGAAATATTCCCGAGTTTTGCCCAATCTCATTGCAAAGAGTAGTTTGGCTGCTTCTGAAGTCTTTACCACACCAGATTCTATATCTGTTGGTTCCAGAATCATAGAGCAATTTATCTGGAAGCTGAAACCATTTCAGGACATACCAACTTTCAGATTATTGGCTAAGAATTAAAAAATAAAGAGGAGTGAAGTGGGGGATATAAACTAGCCAAGTGTGATAATTTGAGTGATGAAGAGGAGTCTGTTTACAGACTCACTGAGATATATTTTGAGATGTGTTGAAGGAACACAGTTTGGATGAGGGGGTTGAAAGGAGAGCAGTAGAGCAAAGGGAATTATTTATGAGATCCCTCAAAGCTAGTGGTTGTACATTTATAAAGCCCAACACCCTGAAGCAAATAATACAGAATCTCAGCTATAATAGTACTGAAGCTTTTGAATAGAACAAGAGAAATTTCTGGTGACTGTGCACAGAAATATAAGCTGCAGCATTTATAAAAATCAGCAGGAGTCATTGAAATCAGTCATGAGTTACAATTAATTCTTATGGGATAGATTCTTCCTATATGTGAAGGGGACTAGATACAGAAAAGAGAATTAGTTTTCTGTTTAAGAGCATCATTTTTGTTGTTTAAAAATGATGTGATGAATAGATAAGTATGTTTCTGTATAAATTATGAAGAAATTTCAAGAAAGGACTGATAAAATTCTTGTATGCAATTTCATAAATTTGATAATTTTCATTTTCAAAAGTTTGTATTAGGCTTATTTTTGTTAACCCTTTTTTATAATAAATATTATTTTTATTTCAAACAAGAGAGTAGTGAAAAGAGGTAACATGTTCACTGTGGAAGAGGACCAGTAACTTGTTCAAGGTCACAGTAAAAGACTTAGAAACAAAAGACATTTTAAAATTTTCTTGAGATTTTTAAATAGAGTAGAAAGAAAGGAGTTAAGTGTGACAATTTTAATTGGGCTTTCCTTGTGACTCAGCTGGTGAAGAATTTGCCTGCAATGTGGCAGACCTGGGTTCAATTCCTAGGTTGGGAAGATCCCCTGGAGAAGGGAAAGGTGCTCCAGTATTCTGGCCGGGAGAACTCCATGGACTGTATAGTCCAAGCAGTCGCAAAGAGTCAGACATGACTGAGCGACCTTCACTCACTCACTCCGGAAGAGAGGAGTTAAGTGTGACAATTTTAATTGAGCCAAGATATGAAACACAGAAAGCCTTTAAATTGGAATGACTACACATACAAAATTTTCTTTCAGTGTTTGTTTCTATGTTCCAGACAGCGGCAGTGGTGAATCCCAGTTTTGTGAGAGCTTAAACTCAGACAGTTTGCAAGACATCTTTAGGTAAAAAGTAATACAAAATGATTTTCAAAAGTTATATTTGATAAAAGATACATATTTAATGAAAATAGATAATACTAAATTTTAAATAACTGACACATGACACAAACATAGTAAAATTAAGAGAAAAAAAAACACTTTAATTTTGTGACACACTATACTTATTTTGAGGCGGGCATAGCAACCCACTCCAATGTTCTTGCCTGGAGATTCCCCATGGATGAAGGAGCCTGGTAGGCTAATCTCCAATATTCTTAAAGACTTCTCTAGTTTTTCCAATTCTGTTGTTTTCCTCTATTTCTTTGCCTTGTTCATTTACAATGGCCTTCTTTTTTCTCTCCTTCCTATTCTTTGGAACACTGCATTCATTCGGGTATTTATTTCCCTTTCTCCCTTGCCTATCACTTCTTCTCTTTCCTCAGTTATTTGTAAGGCCCCCTAAGACAACAACTTTGCCTCTTTGAATTTCCTTTTCTTTGGAATGGTTTTAGATACTGCCTCGTGTATGATATTATAAACCTCGATCCATCATTTTTCAAGCACACTCTCTACCAGTTCTAATCCTCTGTCACCTCCACCATATAGTCATAAGGGATTATATTTAGATCAAAGCTGATCTAATGATTTTCCCTGCTTTCTTCAATTTAAGCCTGGATTTTACAATAAGGACCTCATGATCTGAGCCACAGTCAGCTGCAAGTCTCCTTAGGCCATAGCAAAAAAATTTGCTGAGTTGTGGAAATAGTTCAGAATTTAGGGAAGCTAAGGTGGCAAGAATTCACAAGAAAGAGTACTAAAGAAAAGAAATCTACACATAGAACTCTGGCTGAGTCTTTTGATTGGTATGAAGCAGTATATGCTTATGAAGAAATCACCTAAAGCCAAGACACACCAACAGCAGGACACAAATCCCAGATGTCATGAGGGTGCAGCGTAGGTAGAGTGGAGAAAACCTACCAAGATACTACAGATCATATAAAATACACAGAAGCATTATGCCTTATTAGTGGGGCCAAGTTTTACCCAGGAAAGGTTACACTAGTTTCTGGGAGATAAAACATGCAAAAAAAAATCACACATTGAAAGGATCAAATTATTTTTAAGTAATGTAACTAAGTCAAAGCTAAAAATATTTCAAAGAATATTACCATCCTCCCCAATATATCTTGCACCAAGTAAAGTTCAAATGTATGCCATTCAATTATTAAACATACCAAAAAACATAAAAATAACAATTATGCACATCAAGAAATAATTCCAGATTTGGAAATTAAAAAAATTATTAGTATAATTATCACAGCTATTTAAAAGATTTCAGTGGTGACGGTAGAAACAAAACATACACATGATAAAGAAATATCTGAAAGTACCAAAAAGACACATATCAAACTTAGAAGAATAAATATGTAACTTTAGAGAATATCAGCTTATATATCAGCTTAGACATTGCATTCAAATAGAAGCTATCCACAATTTAAAAAAACCTGAGCAAACTAAACTGTGTTCCATCAATGATCTATAAGTCGGCATTAAGCATCTTAATATTTGTGTAGGGTCCCAGAAAGAGAAGTTAAGTGTGTGAAGACAGCAGAAAAATAAACTAAATCATTGCTTACAATTTTCAAAAATTGACAAAACCCCTAAACATAAATTTCAAAACCAAGAATTTCAAACACCAGCCACACTAAACATGGAGAAAATCACACCAATACTCATTATGCTACAAATGTTCAGTGCTAACAATGAAGAGGAATCATAAAAGTGGCTGAGAAGAAAGACACATTGTCCAGAAGAGAGAGACATGTCCAAAGGAGCAGAGGCTTACAGAACACTTTTTTTAAATGAAGTAAGCCATTATGTTGTAAAGCAACATCCTTATGATTTTTAAAGAAACTTTCAAACTTACAACAAATAAAGGGAGAAAAGCCATTGGCTGCAGACCAGGATTTTAAGAAACATGAAGTTCTTCAGGTAGAAGGAAAATGATACCAGGTGGACATTCAGGCCTACAGAAAGAATAATTACTGAAAATGATAGATAATGTGGTAAATATAAAATATATTGTATTTAAAGAATCTTACAGAAATTTCAAAGTTTAAAGCAAAAAACCAATAATTTTAACAAGTATTGGAGTGTGTAGCATATATAGAAGTAAAACAGTAGGGCAATGATTGTGTGAGCACCAGATTATGCAAAATAGGATACTCTGATACTATTTTACTGTAAATGAAATAATATTGAGTGTTGACTATGATGACTAACACACTATAAGCCCTAATATAACCAATAAAAATCAGAACAAAGGTACAGCAGTAAGAAAAAGCCAGTGAAATAAAGTGGAATGATATAAAACTCAAGCAAAATAAAAAGAGAACAAAAGTAGATGATTAAAATAGAAAACAGTTACTAATATGGTAGGTTTAAATCCAAATATATTAATAATCACACCTTGTAAATTATTTAAACATCCAAATTAAAAGGCAGAGACTGTCAGTTTAGATTAAAATACTTAAAACAACTACTACAGCAAAAGGCACAACCATTTGAATAACCGATCAGTTTAAGAATGAAAGAAGATACTGTGCTTGTATTAGTGGAAATAAAACCAGCCTGGCTATATTATTATTAAAATAGTTATATATGATTGGTGGGAGCAGAAACTGATACAGTCCCTTTGGAAAATATTTCAACAGTTTCTTTTCAAGCTAAATACATAATTATCATTTGACCCAGAAATTGCACAACTTAGCTATTTACCCAATAGAACTGAAAGTATTTTTGCCAAAAAAACTGTAGGTGTTTATACTATCTTTATACATAAACTCCCTCAACTGGAAACAACCAAAATGTCCTTTAAATGATGAATGGACAAGCAGTGTTACCCTCAGACATTAAAATACTGCTCCACAGTAAATCCAAAGTCCAGATTCAATTTCAACATGAATTACATCACAAATGCATTATGCATAGTAACGGAAAATACACAGTGTTCGGATGATAATGTGTTACTTCACATGCAGTGTAATTATACAACAGCATACTTCTACTTCCCCTTATTTTGTGCTTATGTCGTTGCTGAATATTTCACTTCTACATATGCTCACATATCTGTTGTATAAATATATGGGAATGTTATGGCTGAATAATAGCATAGGTGCACATCTCCCTTTTTAAGAAACTTCTGCTGTTTTCCCAATGAACTGTACCATTTTACATTGTCATCAGAAGTTTGAGAATTCCAGTTACTCCAATTTCTACCAGTTTTTGGTATAGTCAGTGTTTTTTAATTTTAGCTTTCTAGTGTGTTAAATGGAATGCCATTATGGCAAAACTTTGAACAATAATAATATATTAGAAATTATTTGTATATTAATGCAAATGAATAATGATAATATCTTTCCATTTGGCTATGGCCATTAAATATAAATTACTAGGTATAATAGTGAATTTAGCACAGTCACGGAACATGCGATTGGTATTAAAAAGTATAATTGCATTTCTATGTATCAACAAAAACACATAGGAAAGAATACTGTATACAGTGCCATCAAAGAAACAAAAATGCAGTGTCAAATATCTGTAGAATAAGTATAAGGAAATGTACGCAAGATCTCACTGAGAACTGCAAAAATTTGATGAGGGCCAAAATTAGCCAAGGCAATTTGAAGAAAAAGAACAAAGCTGGAAGGATTACATTATCAGATATCAAGCCTAAAGCTATACTTTTACAAGTGTTCAACAGAGCATAGAGAGGAAAAACACATTTAACAATAATCTGATTCTCGACAAAGGGAACACATCAGAGCAGTAGGTGTTTATAAAAATATTTCAGTAAAGTTGCTACATCAATTGGATATACCAGTGAGATAAAAATAAATCTTGGCTTCTACACTATTCACAGGTTTTGCTAGTCACACATTGTAAAAAAAAGTTCTAGATAGATTTAATACTTAAATATTATGTGAGAAAAAATTAAAAAACAAGCCTTCATTACCTAAGATAGTAATGAATTTCTTAAGATAAAAACAGTTGGCTATAAAAAAATGTGTTGAAACAACTTAATCTGAAGAATTTCTGTTTATCAAATAATAGCCTTAAGAGTGAAATAGAAGCAATAGTGTAAGAGAAGATATTTTAATAATATGTCTAACATTAATTATATAGTATCTATAGTATTACATTAAATTTTTCTACAAATAAATAAGTCAAAGAGAGAAAACCCAATATAAATATGGGCAAAGGATAAGATCTTTTAAAAGCTTTTCACAGGAAAGGATATTTAAGGGGCCAAATAACGTGAAAAGATGTTCTACTTCAGAAAAGGAAGTGAAAACTTCATGGTGATACCTCTCCATACTCAAAAAGATGGCTAAATTTTAATTAGTGAAATCCAAATATTGCTGATAAGGAAGAACCAACCAAACCCTCATATACTGCTGGTGGGAGATACATACTCTGGTCAATACTGGTACAGTTGAACCACTTTATATGTATACTTTATAGCCTAGAAGTTCCACTATATGTTTATATACAGAGTACTAAAATAAAAATAGAATAATCCTGTAAATTTATCAAAATCTTCAGAGCAAGACTACCTGTAATAATAAAGGCTATTGACAGCAGACAGAAAATTAAATTCTAGTCATTCCACATAATAGAATGTTATATAGCAAATAGAATGAAAGATCCACTGTGTGTAGGAGTAAAGTTGAATCTCATAAACATAATGTTGAGTGAAAGAAGCCAGGCACAAGACAGTGTCTTATGATTTCATTTATAGGAAGGGCAAAAACAGGCAAAGCTAACCTGTGCTGTTAGAAGTCAGCAGAGTGCTTACCCTTTGAGTGGTAGGAGTGCCTCAGAAGGGAAACACTCAAGGTTTTTCTTGAGCATTGGACATATTCTTTGTGTATATTTTTACAATGCAAGGGATGATTTGCATGGGTATGTTCAGTTGTGAAAATGTGTCTCCTCTTTTCTTTCTCCTCCAACTTTTCTTCTGTTTGCTAAAACAGAACATCGTATGCAGTATAGAAGAAAATGCAATTTGACCTCCTACAGAACATTTGGACATGAGGCATATTATCTGGCAGTTGATTAGTTGGGCTGTAGTGGACTATTGGCTGATCCCTTGGGATATCAGCTGTGATTGTCTTATGTAATTCAGTTCATTCTCAGAATCACTGATTAGTGGCTCCACGTTCAAAAATAGATATTAGAGGGAGAGAAGCCATTTTAAAGCTCTCAATTATTATCTGTGATGCCTAGCTCTCTGGGATTAAATTTCTTTGTCATATGCATTGCTTCCAGGTAGTTGGCTGCAAAGTAGCTGTATCATAAAACAATCAAAATTATGACTGAATATATGCAGATATTAAGTCCGAAGCATTCAGGCACTTACAGGCCGGTTATCTGGCACCATTATATTCTTAAATTACTAAGTTTTTAGGGTATATTTTAATTATCACAGGTAATTAAAAATTATGCTATCCAGATAAGATTAAAAAATTGTGGCCTATATTACATGGAAAACTCCTTGATACTCTGTATTAGGTTTGCAATGATGCACACATTTCAGTATCATCCTTTATTATTCTTTGAAGTGCTCCTAGATATTGATTCGTTTGGGGTGTTCAGTAAATTTAATAAATAAAAAATATTGAGAGACATACTGCTGCGGTAAGGAAATTTCCTATTTATATACGCATTAACTTAAGTTATGGAGTAATGGATTCTAGTTCAGTTCAAAGGCAAATCAATGTCATACAGAATGGGGCAATAAAACCGTGCCCCATAAAACTTTTCCTGAATATCAGCCAAATCATGGAATATTTGGCAGAATTCCTAGAGTTTTCTTGCAGAATACAGCTTTAGAATTTCTTTAAATGCTCATAAGAACATTTAATGTACATGTTGCCAGTAAACTAGAAAGCTTCAATAACTTTTCATTACCCTGATATTCAGAAGCCAGTCATTATTTTCAGCAGCTCCAAACATTTGGATTAGAAAATAAGTTGTATTCTCTTAGAAAACTAGATTTTTTGTGTCATGAGAGTGCGCTACCATAGAGCTCCCATGGTCTGGTCTGAGTAGTCTGAATGAAATGTGGAGATTACTTAAAGCAGTGAGTGGCTGAAACTGAGAAGAGGTGACAAATGAGAATTGAATGGATATAGATTTAGAGCTTTAACCCTAATTTCCCAAATGTATGAGGCAAGGAAATGCAGATGAATAGAAGATTCTCAAACAACATGGAAATCCAGAACATTAAACAAAATACTTTAAAGAATTTTGAAGAGAACTAGGACAGTTGTTGTACCTGTTGGGCTTAGATGCTCTAGTATCCTCAGAGAAAATGATAGGTTTTAAAAATGGAGTCAGGCAGAGTAACCAAATTTCCATGATTGGAAGTGAGAAATTTTTAAACCCTAGACAGGTGTAAAGAGCTGACTCACTGGAAAAGACCCTGATGCTGGGCAATATTGAGGGTAGGAAGAGAATGGGGCAACCAGAGGATGAGATAGTTGGATGGCATCATCAACTCAATGGACATGAATTTGAGCAAACTCTGGGAGAAAATGAAGAACTGAGAAGCCTGGTGTGCTACAGTCCATGGGGCCTAAAGGGTCCGAAGAGACTTAGCAACAACAGACACCCAGAAATATTATCATGGTACCTCTAGATGTTGCGTCTTCATTTATTCATGCTACTATTTATCCAACCCTGATTTCTTTTTTCTTTTTACATTTTGCCAATTTATTTTCAGGAGTTCCTATCTGGAAAAAAATTGGAAATTCTGTATGTTCATTTCAATGCCCTACATTCCAGGGCCTTATCTTCCTTGCATCTATTGACTTTATACTACATGTTAGAAATGGTCTCTTGCCAAGTGGTAAGTAATTCATTCAAAATGCCTCAATCTAAAAAATAATTTTTGAACTCCTCTAAGTGGAAAGTTAAAAGTGAGTACAAAATGGACCTGATACAGTTTCAAAGTCCCAGAATCTGATTCTCAATGTCTCTTGTATCAGCTATAGCATTTTAGTATGTAGTTTTCCTTCTCAGAAAATATTTCTCCTTGTGATCTCAAGAGGGCAGCAGCAACAGCTGCTCCAGACCTCACAGGAGATGGAGGAATTGAGAGTGAAGGAGAGGTGGATTTTCACAAGAAAAAAAAAAAAAAGATGTCATCATAAGATCTAGAGGGTATGGCTACTGATTAAAAAAAAAAACAAAACACCCTAACAACAGTCATAGAGAGCAACAGTTCAGTTCAGTTCAGTTGCTCAGTCATGTCTGACTCTTTGCGACCCCATGAATTGCAGCACGCCAGGCCTCCCTGTCCATCACCAACTCCCGGAGTTCACTGTAATTCAAACGAATTATTGGACTCGCTAATTTTTCTGTTTTTCCAATTTTGTTAGTAAGCTCATATTCTATGTTAGATCGCACACAACAGTAACTCTTCTCTGGTTTAAGGGCCTTCCTCATGCTCCTGGATTTCCTCTACCTCTCAGCCAACTCTTCCCTTGATCTCAAACTCATTGACCCTACTACCCTGCTCACCATCATTAACAAAACATAGATTTGCCTGGCAGATTCTACTCCAGCTCTCCAAAGTTGATCTAATCTTGACTCGGTGGTATCTTTTGCATTAGTCTGTTCCTGTTTGTTTGGAGTTGTGGTTTCCTTTTTTATTCAAATCCATATTTCTTTTCATAAAAATATACCTTTTTTTTTTTTTAATGTCTTTCAGTTCATTCTTTGGTTTTAGGCCAAGAAGAAGAGGCTATAGTTCTATCTACTGCTCAGATTTTCACATTTGATTCTTATCCATAGCCCTGAAAAAAAACACCACATTCCATGATCATCCATTCCTCCTGAATTGTGAATTGTGGATTCTTTCTTTCTTTCCAAAAATACTATGAGTTTTCTTTGTTGAGATGAAACCTCTGTTTTTACTTACTGGTAAGAGACAATGCTACTAATTGTGAAACTATCTTTTCATAACATTCAATTTATTGCTTTAGCATGTTTATTTACCCTTTTGCATATATGTGTTTTACTTTGAAATATGGCTTTCATTTATATTGTGGGCTAAAATTATATCTGTAGGACATTTTAAATTATAGTAAATGTCAAGAAATATTTTTTTTAAATTGAGATATAAGTTTTCAGGAAAGTAGCCATTTTTCAAGGAAAATGTGTTTAGTTATATAAATATAATTAAATTGTTATTATACTTTAGTTATTACCTAAAATATTTGTGTTTTAATTGTCACAGACGCCACTGAATAATGATGTTTAAGATTTTTGGAAAAAGGAGAGATGTGCTTCCATAAGTTCTTTTTTAGCTGGTGTTCTATATTCTTTCCATGTTTGTTCAGCTCAGTTCCAGGACAGTTTTTATATCTAGTATTGTGTTCCCACAGCAGGTGGGAGTTCAGCCTACTCATATAGGTGACATTTGTATAGCATTTAAAGCTCAGCTGGTATAATTCACAGTATTCTACAGTATAGTTTCTCTTCATGCAAGTATAGTATAGAAGGTACTTGCCAGAGACACTTAATAATTACCTGAATTTTTAAAAGCACAAGCAGCTAACAATACCATTGCAGCAAGTATACAATTATCACACACTGACTAATCCACTTCTGGCAAATCTTCAAAGACCCCAAAATAAATGAGTAATAAATGGAGGGTCTATTGTACTATTTTCAGTGCAGATAGAAAATTTAGTAAGAATTATTATTAATGACACAGGATCACAACTAAAATGTACAATTATATAATCCTTTTACAGTGTTAAAATTGGATAAATTATTGACCATTTTATTTAATGAAATTTCTAGTTAACTTAGAATAAAAACATTTTGAAAAGTATTTCCTCTAAACATCATGTGGAAACGGAGATTTAGTAGACTCTTTCTGACTATAACTCTAATATCTCTAATAGATTTCAGAGCAGAATATGCCAGGAGTTCATCTGCATGGTTTATTTACTTATAACAACTATAAAATCATGTCAAGTTTTTTCTGCCATGAAGAAAGTAATTTCTATTTCCTGATTTTGTAGGAAGTATGTCCATAGCCCATAGTTCATCTATGGTGGAATGGATACATTGTTCTGCTATAAAAGACATGTGACAATTATAGGTGACTCTTTTTAAAAAAAAAATATTTATTTTTATTTTTGGTTGTGCTGGGTCTTCTCTGCTTTGTGCAGGCTTTCTCTAGTTGCAGCAAGCTGGGGCTATTCTTCATTGCCATGCGTGGGCTTCTCATTGCTATGGCTTCTCTTGTTGCAGAGCATGGGCCCTGTAGTTGCAGCTTGTGGGCTCTAAAGCATGTTCTCAGTTGTTGTGGCAGCCAGGCTTGGTTGCCCCATGGCATATGGGATCCTCCTGGACCAGGGATTGAACCTATGTATCCTACATTGGCAGGTGGATTCTTACCTGTTACATCACCAAGGAAGTCCAATCATAAGTGTACCTTAATTGTCTTATAAAATTTTACTATTTAAGCTTTTGGGAAGTTGAATATTTGCTAATAAAAATAATTTTATAAGAGTGAGTTTTGAGAGCCTGTTGGCACAAAAACCCCATCTGCCCAGTTGGGACCACCAGACTTTTCTTTTATTCAGCAAGCTTGAATCAGCCCAGCACAGATGCTTACTTGAGGATGAGAATAGCACTCTTCTCCCTGCAGCCCTGTAAGAGGAGTGTCAAAACAAGCAAACTGGACTATGTTAAAATAAAGCACCCATTTAAATTGTGCCTCCCTCAGGTTTATTATATATATATATATATATATATATATATATATATATATATATATATATATATATATGGTCCATCAATGTAAAGTGTCAACAACTTAGTCACATCACTATTTTGATACATATCAGGAAATTGCTGGTTTGAATTGCTTAGGTTTTCTTATTCAATTGGTGATTTAGGAGAAGACAACTTAAAAGGAGCAACACATTGACCTGAAATATATTTATTTCTGAAAAGGAAAATGGAAGGCAAGGAAATAAGAAATTGAACAAAAATAAACTTGTGTGAACCCTAATGGGATTTAAAAAAATGAGCCATAGAAGGAAGTACTGGTAAAATATCATGTAAGTAAAAACAGTAATTCATTCTGCTTGACAAACATCTTAGAGCAGCAGATGAAAATGTCTAAGTATCTAAGTCCGTATGTGTATTTACTCATTTTAGTGAAAGCATATTATTCCCATAGAAACCAGTAGCAGTAGAGTTACTGTTAAATATCATTCTGTGAATAAAGACCAAAGGAATGAAAGAACTCTCTGTACCTTTCCAGGATACTTCCAGAACTTTATGGAAAAGAGATGAAAGACATGATAATCTAAAGCCAATTAGACCCTGTTAAAATGCATCTCTTTATTACCGGTTAATGAAAGACAGACAATTATAGCTGATTTGACTATGAAATGGAACCCCTTGCAGTCTTTTTGAAATGTTTGTCAACACTTCAGTGTGAACTCCTCCCAATAAACCATCTGCTTATAATTTACTTGAATCTCATTACCAGCAAGGTGTACCAAATCAGTGGAACAAGCAAGAGGATTTATGTGATCTGCCTACTGAGATACTGTACCTAATATTTCTTAACAAATCACCTCTTAATAGTCACATATCTTAGTTTTATTAATGATGTAGCTGTCTTTTTTATCTAGAAAATAAACAACATGGCACTATGAAATCATGATTTGCCGAATCATGTAGAAATGTACATTCTTTCACGTACATGGTTCCCAAGTACATTTGAGCTGTGTCAGCTGGCCCATTCTGAACTAAAATGTCAACACCCCTACCAATCCCCTTAAAAAAAATTCAATCTTCTGCAGCTAATTGCCATATCAAATGCAATATATCACTGTGTACTGACCTAATTCTCCGATGTTGATTTTTGAAAGCACAATGCTGTTTTGGTTGCAGCCATACTTTAGTTTGTGTCTTCAGTGGAAATCAGTTTCCTTTATCTCCATGAGCCCATTGTTTCTGTATGACTCATGTTACTCATATCATACAAGCTGAGGGCATGGAAAACGGATGATCTCTATATACAGTGATTTGAATTTGGTAGTGCTTGGATTATTAGGAATGGCATAGGCAAGATAGATGAGACCATGAAAGCATAATTGAAGCACAAGCTGGAATCAAGATTGCCGGGAGAAATACCAATAACCTCAGATATGCAGATGATACCACCCTTATGGCAGAAAGTGAAGAGGAGCTAAAGAGCCTCTTGATGAAAGTGAAAGAGGAGAGTGAAAAGGTTGGCTTAAAGCTCAACATTCAGAAAACGAAGATCAGGGCATCTGGTCCCACCACTTCATTGGAAGTAGATGGGGAAACAGTGGAAACAGTGTCAGACTTTATTTTTTGGGGCTCCAAAATCACTGCAGATGGTGATTGCAGCCATGAAATTAAAAGACGCTTACTCCTTAGAAGGAAAGTTATGACCAAACTAGACAGCATATTCAAAACCAGAGACATTACTTTGCCAACAAAGGTCCGTCTAGTCAAGGCTATGGTTTTTCCTGTGGTCATGTATAGATGTGAGAGTTGGACTGTGAAGAAAGCTGAGCGCCAAAGAATTGATGTTTTTGAACTGTGGTGTTGGAGAAGACTCTTGAGAGTCCCTTGGACTGCAAGGAGATCCAGCCAGTCCATCCTAAAGATCAGTCCTGGGTGTTCATTGGAAGGACTGATGCTGAAGCTGAAACTCCAGTACTTTGGCCACCTCATGCAAAGAGTTGACTCATTGGAAAAGACTCTGATGCTGGGAGGGATTGGGGGCAGGAAGGGAAGGGGAAAACAGAGGATGAGATGGCTGGATGGCATAACCAACTTGATGGACATGAGTTTGAGTAAACTCCGGGAGTTGCTGATGGACAGGGAGGCCTGGCGTGCTGCGATTCATGGGGTCGCAAAGAGTCAGACACGACTGAGCGACTGAACTGAACTGAACTTGGTAGGTAGTTCAGACACAGATTCACACTCCTATGTAAATCAGTGATATAAGTAAATATGAGCATTCTCAGAGATCTTTTAGCCAGAGTTCTTACATGTATTTATAATTACAACATCTGAAGAGGGTTTTCTTTTTAAAATTTTTATTGTAGTATAATTGATTTACGGTGTTGTGTTAGTTTCAAGTGCACAACAAAGTTAATCAGTTATACAAATATCCACTCTGTTTAGATTCTTTTCCCATATAGGTCATTACAGAGTACTGAGTAGAGTTCCCTGTGCTATACAATAGGTTCTTATTAGAAGAGTCGGACACGACTGAGCGACTTCACTTTCCCTTTTCACTTTCATGCACTGGAGAAGGACATGGCAACCCACTCCAGCGTTCTTGCCTGGAGAATCCCAGGGACGGGGGAGCCTGGTGGGCTGCCGTCTCTGGGGTCGCACAGAGTCGGACACGACTGAAGCGACTTTTCAGCAGCAGCAGATTTCTATTTTATATACAGTAATGTGTATATGTCAATCTCAGTTTTTCAATTTCTCTCTCCTTCCTACTTTCCCTGCTGGTTATTAAAAGGTTTTTATTTATTTATTTATTTTAAGAGTTATTCTGGGGTTGTACCCTTAGAGATCTAGAGATTCTGGATCAATTAACTGTTATAAGGTCTGACTATCTTTATTTCTAAAGCTCCTCAAATGGTCCTTGTGACTGTTTACAATTGGAACCATATTGTAAAGCCAAGTTTTATCTAGTTAACCTAATCCTTTGGTTCATCTAGGATGTGTGTTTGATGTTCAGAATATGCCAGGTTTCTTTGCTCATTTGACAGAAGTTTTCCTACTACATGGGTTTATCATGTTAATTATTCTAACATGAGATGGGAAGATGACTTTAATTTTATACAAACACATGGAAATAAATGTATGTGTGTTTCCCTTCAGTCAATATCTACTTAAAAATTAATTTCTCAAAAATTTGAAATTGTCACTGGAAGTGGACTTAGAGAAAAAATTTGACCATGTCTAATACAACATTGCCAGACTCTAACTCTTAGTTTTCTGATTAATTCATATTTAGTCAATTGATTTAACTAATAATGTATATAGCATTTACTATCTGCCAACATGTTTCCTAGCACTTTACAAATGCTGTCTAATTAAAGTGCTGTTTTAATTCCTGTTTGCAGATGAGGAAACTGAAGCACACAGAGAGGTTATTAAGTGGTTTTTACAAGTCACAACAGCTGATGAATATTAGAACCAGGGGATATTCTCAGCTCCTGAATTTAAACTCTGTTATATAGCTAAATTTAACTTCAAAACATAGATGGACAACTTTATAACATTGCAAAGATTAATACAGTTTTACTTTGGAATGTCTAAAACATTTGTCTTTAAAAATAAAAATTGTCAACTTGCATTTAATTTATAAATTAATAGAATTTAAATACATATGATGGCCCTAGCAAATGATCAAAGCTGTTTTCATAATTCAGGTGCAGGGATTCAAAATTATAACAAATACTACACAGGGAGTCAATGCAGAAGGATAAGATCCGACTTACAATTTTCATCTCTTTAGAAATTCTAAATGAAAGGTAGATTTTCATTCTCAGTGGTCAGTAATTGATGTCACTATGATCAAACTGCTGTAAGTTAATGGAGACTCAATGATCTTATTCCAGCATCAAAAGAAAAGAGCTTTTTATCCTCCAAAATGATACTTCTACTTACTTTGTTATTACTGTTTAGTTGCTAAGTCGTGTCCAGGTCTTTGTAGCCTATCAGGCTGCTCTGTCCCTGGGATTTTCCAGGCAAGAATATTGGAGTGGGTTGCCATTTCCTTCTCCAGGGAATCTTCCTGACCCAGGGACTGAACCCAGGTCTCCTACTTTGACAGACAGATTTTTTTTTTTTAACCACTGAGCCACCAGGGAAGCCCACATAAACTTACACTATGATTTAAATATTTCTCAGAAACCTCTGACATCTAGAATTCTTATTGGTTATTAAAACATATGAGTAAAGAGTATAGTTATTTGAGTAATTCAGGTTCATGATCAGTAGAGTCCAAGTCAAAAATAGATTTTCTTTTCCTTTTCCCAATTCAATTCTATACCCAAATGTATGTATTTTGAATTTAATATATATTTTTCCACAACTGGAATTTTTTCATATAATGATACTGGGCCATTTTCTTTGCCAAAGTGTATATATGTATCTTATTCCACATAACTGGATCTTATATTCCTTTGAAATGTGCCATAAATTATTACCATGAAAAATAAGTTCTTGTTTTCTAACGTAGTGATGATGTATATAGGTGTTAATATTTTTCAAATGGCCCAGAAGAATATAGAATTCAAAATAAAAGCCTTCATCTATGTAACTGACAAAGACAACCAGTGCTAAAAGTTTCAATATGCAGGTCAGGAAGCACCAGTTAGAACTGGACATGGAACAATAGACTGGTTCCAAATAGGAAAAGGAGTATGTCAAGGCTGTCCCCTGCTTATTTAACTTATATGCAGAGTACATCATGAGAAACACTGGGCTGGAGGAAGCACAAGCTGGAATCAAGATTGCTGGGAGAAATATCAATAACCTCAGATATGCAGATGACACCACCCTTATGGCAGAAAGTGAAGAAGAACTAAAGAGCCGTGGATGAAAGTGAAAGAGGAGACAGAAAAAGTTGGCTTAAAGCTCAACATTCAGAAAACTAAGATTATGGCATCCAGTCCCATCACTTCCTGGCAAATAGATGGGGAAACAGTGGAAACAGTGGCAGACTTTATTTTGTTAGGCTCCAAAATCATTGCAGATGGTGATTGCAGCCATGAAATTAAGAGACGCTTGCTCCTTGGAAGGAAAGTTATGACCAAACTAGACAGCATATTAAAAACCATAGACATTACTTTGTCAACAAAGGTCCATCTAATCAAGGCTATGGTTTTTCCAGTCGTCATGTATGGATGTGAGAGTTGGACTATAAAGAAAGCTAAGCACAAAAGAATTGATGCTTTAGAACTGTGGTGTTGGAGAAGACTCTTGAGAGTCCCTTGGACTGCAAGGAGATCCAAGCAGTCCATCCTAAGGGAAATCAGTCCTGGGTGCATTGGAAGGACTGATGTTGAAGCTGAAACTCCAATATTTTGGCCACCTGATGCAAAGAGCTGACTCATGTGAAAAGACCCTGATGTTGGGAAAGATTGAAGACAGGAGGAGAAGGGGACAACAGAGGATGAGATGGTTAGTTGACATCACCGACTTGATGGACATGACTTTGGGTAAGCTCCGGGAGTTGGCGGTGGACAGGGAGGCCTGATGTGTTGTGGATCAACACGTTGCAAAGAGTTGGACACACTGAGTAACTGAATTAAACTGAATGTCCATTATTTTATATATATATATGTGTGTGTGTGTGTGTATAGTTTATAGCTACCTTAAAACTGTTTGCTTATCTGTTTTTAAGAGCATTTGTTGATGTACCATCATGAATTAGAATACTTTCATTAATTCATATTTCCTACTCTTTTCACATGTACTATTAGGGGTATTTTTGTAATTACCTCAAGAGTCGGATACAACTGAGTGACTTCACTTTCACTTTTCACTTTCATACATTGGAGAAGGAAATGGCAACCCACCCCAGCGTTCTTGCCTGGAGAATCCCAGGGACAGAGGAACCTGGTGGGCTTACCTGTCTATGGAGTCGCACAGAGTCGGACATGACTGATGCGACTTAGCAACAGCAGCAGCATGTTATTTTCATGATTGAACTTTTACATTAAAACATTTCTTGATTTGCAAATTGTAAGCAGGCCTTGATACCTATGTAAAATGTTGCTTTAGCAACTATTCACATTGATTCCTCCATCCTCAATTTTTTCAGTTTTTACTGCATCATTTCCATGAATACATACCTACTATTTATTCTAAAAAAAAAAAACAAAATAGGTACTGTTCATATCCTCACTTTTCTGCTAACTACTGTTATACTTTTTTTCAGTTTTCAGCAAGATTCCTTCAAAATAGGTGATTATAATTTCTCTTTCCACTCAGTTTATTCATACTCATTTTAAAGCATTCAATCTGATTTATTTTTTAAATCAAAAGGAATCAATGCTAAGAGGTCAATATGTTTATATTTTTTAATGATTACTGATTTATTTGAAATTACTTGATAGATTTTTTTTCTTAATCCATAAAAGTTTATGGTTTTTAAGTGAGTGTTGCATCTATTCATATTCATTATGATTGTTGATTTATTTGGAATTATGTACACTGTATCTTTCTGTTTTGTATTTAACATTATTTTTTGTGCTTCCTTCATTAACCTTCCCTGACTTCCCTTACACTGACTGGATTTCTTTGACTTTCATTTTTCTTGCTCTGTTGGTTTGGATGATATATACATCTACACATTCTTTTAGGTTTTTCCCTTTAAATCTTAACACAAAATACATATATATGCATATTTTCAGTAAATTACAAGCTTGCCTTAATTTTTCAACTTTCTCTTTGCTAATTTAGATATTTCTAATATCTAAACTTAATTTTAAACATATCAAATTTGATTATTCTAATTACAGTTTTAAAATTATAGTTGTATGGATTAGTAATATACTTTAATGATTTACTTGCTTGTTCTCCTTGGAGGTCATTACTTTTTTTTTCTGTGGTGCTTTTAAATTTTCTTTCTGAAATATATTCATCCTCTGAGAGTTTCTGTACTCTCAGATAAATCAAAATATATTTATTTTCCTAATGAATAACAGGCTGTTATTCCCTTGTAGGGGCTTCCCTGGTGGCTCAGATAGTAAAGAATCTGCCTGAAAGGCAGGAGACCCTGGGTCGGGAATATCCTTTGAAGAAGGGAATGGCAACCCACTCCAGTATTTTTGCCTGGAGAATTCCATGGACAAAGCACCCTGTGCAGTTACAGTCCATGGGGTCACAAAGAGTTGGACATGACTGAGCAACTAATACACACATTCCCTTGTATGTAATGATCCTTAAAGGTTATCTATATTTTCTTTTCTCCCCCTGTGTTTTTGAGTATTTTTGCTCAGAGATCTTTTCTACTCCATGAAGGTCTTCCTTCTTGTTTTCAAGATGCAGTCTGGCTTTTATTCAAATATTTAATCATAAGTATTTTTCTTTTTACAGAGATTGTCTTTGCATTTGAAGTCAGCTAAAGTTTTGAGAATATTTCAGTGAAGTATTCTTACATTCATGGTTAGGAAAATATTCAGAGAAGGTAATATTGCATCTTTTACCATGATACAATCTTACATCATCAAAGACAGTCAACATACTGAATAAGTTTCCCTGATAATGTACAGCTTATTGAACTGTTTCTTTTTGTACAAAAAGTGCTAGAAAATTTATTTCTTCTGAAGGAGTTAAAGGGCCAGGAACATTTTTTTTTTTCAGATATCAGTGTCCTTTCTTGAAAGATAACTCTTTTGTCCTCTTCCTCTAAAAAATAAGCTGAGGAAACTGAATTAAATCACCTCCTATTTCTAGTCTCATTGTCAACACCATTTCTCAGTTTCCTGAGTCTGCAAAAGTCAGTCCATTAATCACTACCTCTTGTCTACCTAGTTGAACAAATGGAAGAAACTGACCTTGTTTCAATCACTTGAATCACCAATTTATCTTGTATCACCTGGAAATACCTACAAGTACTCGAAGACTTTTCTTTGGTTTAGGATAAACATGTTACTCAGTTCTTTAACTTCCTTCTCTTATTTCATATGGTATCTTCTGGATTTTCTTCATACTGAGTCTCTATCTATAAGCAGGTATGGCAGAATGTATCAGTGTTCCATAGGATTATATATTTTAGATATATAAATATATACAGAAAATATTGTTTGTATCCTTAAAGTCCCAAACTGTTCCACCTCACAGATTTGCTTATTTATTATCCTTAAGTAGAAATCACCCCCTCTCAGAGAAAGCATGTCACTTGAATTATTAACTATACATTTTCAACTTTGAAATATTCTGATTCTTTAACTTTCCCACCCACTCCTCACTTTTCCCCTACCTCCTTCCTATTGTTTATTTTATTCAAATAATGCTTCTCTTTTTCCTTACATAATGTTTGTATAGGAGACCTGTATACTTACTAATATCTCAACTGCTTTTCCTTTCTTCTTCTGTGGCTAGATTTACCTTTACAGATAATTTTTCAGTATTAGAAAAGATAATAAAGCCATGTGATCCTCCACATCTGTGTTTAAACTATTCTATTTTTACTTAACATAATAAAACCATGTAAAACGTTGTCTAAAAATATTGTAGCAGTGTCTGGGGATGATACAAAACTCTCCAAATGGGTTTTTTATTGCCATCTTTGTGATAAGGAAAAGATTAAAAATTGAAAAAGGCATCCTTTTAACTTTTGCAAGGAATTATTTAGGCAAAGAGAAATATGTTTATATGCCTGAAGTACAGTGCCCCAAAATAATTATTACAATAATAACTTCATTAAAAATAAAAATGAGCTCATTTAATTGAATTACTTGTAATTACAAATCAATTAGAAACACATCCAGAAAGGTTATGGCATTTTTGGGCTTCAGGTTAGATAACTCTCAGCGGAGAGAAAGCTCATTAACAGTTCCCTATTTAAAGATGAAATAAATTAAGACCTAGGCTTTTAAAGATTTAGATAATTTCTTAAAACATTAAAAAAAATATTTAAAGGAATGAATATGAAACAAATTTCTTCAGGATTCAAGGTTAGAATATAGTTCATATCCGAACAGTATACAGCTATGTAGTATAATTCCTAATAAAATTTATTTTTAAATTTTGCAGTTTTTCTTTTTTTTGGTCAAAATTACATCTTCTGTCAATAATCCCCAGTTGTCCTGCCGTTCAGAATTTGCAACAAATTTAAGCCCTCTATGCCTGTTAACACCTCAAATACTGTTTTGCACTTGTGTGACTCTAGTGAACTGACACTGTATGTGTTTCCTGATCTGTAAAATGAGATTTGTAATAGCATTTGTTTCTTGGTTATTTTGAAAATTAAATATGTGCAAAGTTCAAATTGAAGAAAATTTTGTAATTTTAGTGGTTGCTGCTGCTGTTATTACAGTAATAGTTACTAGTTAATAGCAGTTACTAATAATTAGGCAACAGAGGATGAGATGGTTGGGTGACATCGCCGATGCAATGGATATGAACTTGGGCAAACTCCAGAAGATGACGAGAGAGACAGGGAAGCCTGGCATGCTGAAGTCCCTGGGATCTCAAAGAGTTGGACACAACTTGGTGACTGAACAATAGTAATTACTATTATCTTTCTTAGCTTTCTACTTGTACATTTCCCTTTTTGGTTTGCATATAAAGGACAGTTTATCATCTAGAGCTCCAGTCACAATCCACAATTTCCCTCAGATTCTTCCCATGTATATCTCTCCTCTAATGAGGCTACATCCTCTTGTAACTATTTTATTATCTGCACCTCTGTCATACAATTTTTCCTCTCTTCTACTTCTTTATAGTCCTTTATTTGTGGAGACTGTACAGCTGAGAATTTAAAACTCATTGTTAACTCCTCCCCAACACACACATACACACTTCATTTATCTTCCATGATTTTTTTCTCTCTTCTGAGAATCGCTACCTTTGAATGCATGTGAAAAATGGTAGGTAACTGAAAGGTCAATACTTTGTCTAAAAGAAAAAGCATCAGCAAACGGCCAACGCAGGTTTGGTTTGCTCAGTTTTCATGTCATAAAGACTGATTTTTTAACTCATTGGATTGACTATAAGAAAAATTTAAAGCACCTTCTACCATTTCCCAAGGAGTCTTTTTATAATGAAAAAGAGGGAAAGAGAAATGGAAAAAAAAAAAAAAAAAACATGCTGGTTAATGAAGGGAAGCTCAGTAAATTCCTCATAATAAAATTCCTGGGCCTTAGATAGGGAAGCATACAACAATATTCTGACGTTATATAGTTCTCTTTATTCTGATTATTTTTAAAATTGGGTTTTCATCATTACGTATGTACTTATTTTAGTGGAGTGGTAGAAGATAAAATATTGGAGGTTGCTTGTTGTCAAATACTGTTTAAATCCTCAAGACTCAGTAATTCTGTGTAATAATAATTCTAATTCTGAACTTTTGAGTCTAAGGAAATGTCTAAGCTTGAAGAGTGCATTCATGGGTGTGTGTTTGTGAGAGAGAGAGACTCTAAGTTTTAAGTTCTGCGTATTCATGTTTAAGAGAGGAATAGGAAATAAAGAATGAAAAATTTTAACAATTTTTGGTTTATTGACTGGATCTCTGTCAGCAGGCCTTTCCCTGCTGATGTATATGTTAATTTTCTCTATTATTTTTATACACTGTACCTCAGTTTAAGATATATATAGCGTGAATCAAATTGTTTTCTGTAAATGAAAGCAACTGTGACTTATTCCAAGCAGAATCTGTGATTTTTATGGATTAAAAAATACCTAAGGCAAGACAAATTTTAGCAGAAACATAATCTTGGTACTCAATTGATAGTACACAGTCCTGCTTTCATTAACATATTAAAATAGCGATGTTGGTGAAGGTATCCATTGTGCAGTGTTAGAAGTATCCCAAAGTGGAAAGGGCCTGGTCCTGTTCATACCATAAACATGCTTGGACAAAAGTAATGCCAACATATTTTAAAAAGCATCTGATAACATGTAGAGTTAAAGTAGTTGCCAATAATCATTAAGTGGATTTATAGGTTAAACAGCTGGATTATCTTAAAGATATTTGAAGAGAAAGTGTTAAAGTAGCTACATGCAACCCTAGGTTCTGAATTCTCAGAAAGCTGCATGTGTGTTTGTGTGTTGTGTGTGCATGCTAAATCACTTCAGAAGTGTCCCACTCTTTGACACCCAGTGGACTGTAGCCTGCCAGGTTCCTCTGTCCTTGGGATTTTCCAGGCAAGAACACTGGAGTGGGTTGCCATGCCCTCCTCCAGAGGAATCTTCCCAACCCGGGGATCAAACCCACATTTCTTATGTCTCCTGCATTGGCAGGCAGGTTCTTTACCACTAGCACCCCCTGGGAAGCCCACAGTACTCTAAGATGCAATTAAATGTTTTAGAAAATAAAATTTTAGCAACATAAACTCAGGAGAACAGCTGTCTACAATATCATGGAATTACTATTTCTAAAGTTGGTCTTTATTAAAAAATACATTTTTATGTAAGTTAAATTCTCTTTATAAAGCATTAATGGAGAAACATTTCTCCAAATATACCACCTAGCTATACCCATCATTAATATTCTTCTAAATAGACTTTATCACTTCATGGGAAATAGATGGGGAAACAGTGGAAACATGGCAGACTTTATTTTGTGGGGCTTCAAAATCAGTGTTGATCGTGATTGCAGCCATGAAATTAAAAGACACTTACTCCTTGGAAGGAAAGTTATGACCAACCTAGATAGCATATTCAAAAGCAGAGACATTACTTTGCCAACAAAGGTCCATCTAGTCAAGGCTATGGTTTTTCCTGTGGTCAAGTATGGATATGAGAGTTGGACTGTGAAGAAAGCTGAGCACAGAAGAATTGATGCTTTTGAACTGTGGTGTTGAAGAAGACTCTTGAGAGTCCCTTGGACTGCAAGGAGATCCAATCAGTCCATTCTAAAGGAGATCAGTCCTGGGTGTTCTTTGGAAGGAATGATGCTAAAGCTGAAACTCCAATACTTTGGCCACCTCATGCGAAGAGTTGACTCCTTGGAAAAGACTCTGATGCTGGGAGGGATTGAGGGCAGGAGGAGAAGGGGATAACAGAGGCTGAGATGGCTGGATGGCATCACCGACTAGATGGACATGAGTTTGAGTGAACTCCGGGAGTTGGTGATGGACAGGGAGGCCTGGTGTTTTGTGATTCATGGGGTCGCAAAGAGTTGGACATGACTGAGTAACTGAACTGAACTGAAATAGACTTAATTGCTTAGAAGAATTTTAGATTTACAGAAAGAACTGAGACAATATAAAGAGGTTTCTCATATACCCTATTCTTAGTTTCCCACATTATTGGTATGATACACTTATTAAATTTAATAAATTATTAGTAACTAGTCTATCTTACTCAGCTGTCCTTAATTGTTACCTAATGTCCCTTTCCTATTCCAGGATCCCATCTAGGATAACATAATTAGTTGCTATGTCTCCTTAGACTTCTCCTGACTCTGACAACTTCTGAGATTTTCTTTGCTTTTGATGATCTTGCCAGATTTAATGATTAATGATCATATATTTCATATAATATCCTTCTATTGAGATCTGTCTCATTTTACACTATGATTATGATTTTGGGGAGGAAGATCACAGAGGTAAAATGCCATTTTTATTATATCACCTTAAGGGTACATACTATTGATATTAATTATAACTGTTAACGTTGACCTCAGTCACCTTGTTGAGATGGTATATGTTAGTTTTCTCTACTGTTAAGTTATTCTTGAGGGCTTCCCAGGTGGTGCTAGTGGTAAAGAACCCACCTGCTAATTCTGAAGACATAAGAGATGCAGGTTCAATGCCTGGGTGAAGGAGGATCCCCCAGAGGAGGACACAGCAACCCACTCTAGTATTCTTGCCAGGAGAATCCCCATGGACAGAGGAGCCTGGCGGGCTACAGTCCATAGGGTCACAGAGTCAAGACATGACAAAAGTGACTTAGCACACAAGTAAGTTACTCCTGTTCCCTATTACATGCTACATTCTTGAAAAGAAACTCATTCTAGGATGCCCACACTTAAGCTGCAGACAATTATAACTCTTTGAAGATGTAGAGTGGACATAAATTACTTAGAATTCTGCAGGGGAAATTTTTCTCTTCACCATTTTTTACATTAAGTCATTTATGTACATCAGTATGTACTCATGCATATTTATTTTGGAAAACACTTTTCCTGCTTTAATTGATATGATCATATGGTTATTGTTCTTTATCCTGTTAAAAAAGGTGGATGGATTACATTATTTCATTTTCAAATGTTGAACCAGTGTTGAGGCCCTTCAATAAATCTGACTTGCTTGTAGTATATATGTTTTTGTATATTGATAGATTCAGTTTGCTAATGTTCCATTTTGTTGGGGGCCAGCGTGAGGCACTCCGCCAGTGGCAAAGGTCATGAGAAAGGAGGCTCAACGTACACAAAGGCGGGATCGAGCCTCAGGAGTCCCCCTGGAAATCCTCGAGCATCTACCCCCATAACCAGAGCCTGCCTACTTTACTACTTTGTGCTCTCACCTACACCTCTGACTTTATGGGGGGCTGTCCCCCACCACCTCTTTCGGAGAAGGCGTTAACTTAGAGCTCCAGTTAATAAAAACTCCTGGGCATGACAGGAGTGTTTCAACCTACAAACTCCTCTGAAGGTTCTCTAGCCTGCCTGACAGGCTTGTCCAGCCACATGTGATTGCTCACAGCCTCCCAACCGTGAGAGGCACGAGATGCTTTAAACCTTCTAAAAACAAGTTCTTTAGAGAAGTTAGAAAACTATTAGTATAATGGGCTGATTAGAAATTGTATTGGTGAAGGGTTTTTCGTTTGTTGAGCCAATGTTTGTTGCTAAGTCTCCACATCCCCTGCCCTTACACACATTAATGAATATACAGAAGAAATAACTATTAACCTTTGATATTAATCACGTTAGACCTTAGGCTAAGTAAATTCTTTCTGGTACCTTCGGAAGGTGGAGTCTTTTTTAAGAATAATCACCCCTGGAGAAATAAGTGTCCTGGTTGACTGACCGCTGTCACAAGGAGAGGGTCATAAATTGTCAGCAGGCCCCCTGGCCAGAAGATGATGTAACACCCCTAAGACCTCTGTATACATTTGTATGAAGCACCTGACTTTGATAAAAGTCAGGACTGCTGACCCCACATGACTTTTGCATAACATCTCAGTGTATAAAAGTAGACCATGGAAAATAAAGAATTGGGATCAGTTTCTCGAAATACTGGTCTCCCCATGTCACTCTCTCAAACTCTGGCTGAGTCTCCATCTGGAGCGCAGAACCCACCAAGCTTACTAATTTTGCCTGGGCTTCTAAGATCCGACCAGGGAGGCTTCAGTGTCTCCTCTCCTTCAGGAGAACGGAAGGACACTTGCGGCCTACGTAAGTGGTGCAAACTTCTTTTCTTGAAGTTTTACTGGTCTCCCACGTAAACCAAGCTACTCAGCCTCTCTTCTCCACTGAATTTTCCTACTGAGCTATCCTCATTCTATTGCTTTTTACATCTCTAATTAATATCTAATTGAAGCTATTGTATCCTGATCCTCGCCGACGCCGTCCCCGCTTCGAACTCCCTAGATCAGCCGGGGCTGGACCTCGGCACCATTTGTTGTTCAGTTGCTAAGTCATGCCCAGCTCCCCTGTTCTCCATCCTACCCGCCCCTGCCAAGTTTGCTTAAATTCATATCCATTGAGTTGGTGATGCTATCTAACCATTTCACGATCTGCCACCTCTTCTCCTTTTGCCTTCAATCTTACCCAGCATCAGGGTGTTTTCCAATGAGTTGGCTCTTCACATCAGGTGGCCAAGTATTGGAGCTTCAGCATCAATCTTTCCAATGGATGTTCATGGTTGATTTCCTTTAAGATTGACTGGTTTGACCTTCTTGCTGTCCAAGGGACTCTCAAGAGTCTTCTCCAGAACCAGAGTTGGAAAGCATCAATTCTTCAGCACTTAGCCTTCTTTATGGCCCAGCTCTCACATCTATTAATGACTACTGGGAAAACCATAATTCTGACTATATGGACCTTTGTTGGCAAAGTGATGTCTCTGCTTTTTAATATTCAATCTAGGTTTTTCATAGTTTTCCTTACAAGGAGCAAGCAAGCGTTTTTTAGTTTCATGATGGCAGTCATCATCCGCAGTGATTTTGGAGACCAAGAATATAAAATCTGTCACTGCTTCCACTTTTCCCTCTTCTGTTTGCCATGAAGTGATGGGGCAGAATGCTATGATCCTCATTTTTTGAATGTTGAATTTTAAGCCAGATTTTTCACTTGGCTCTTTCATCCTCCTGAAGAGGCTGTTTAGTTCCTCTTCATTTTCTGCCATGAGAGTGGTATCATCTGCATGTCTGAAGTTGTTGATATTTCTCCTGGCAATCTTGATTCCAGCTTGTGATTCATTCAGTAGAGCATTTCACACAATGAACTCTGCATAGAAGTTAAGTAAACAGGACAATATACAGCCTTTTTGTACTCCTTTCCCAATTATAAACCAGTCTGTAGTTTCATGTCCTGTTCTTACTGTTGCTTCTTGACTCACATGCTTCTCAGGAAACAAAGTGGTCTGGTATTCCCGTCTCTTTAAGAATTTTCCACAGTGTTCCATTATTTTTAAAAACATCAGGCCTGGTATACTTTATGCTAGATATTGATCAAAAGATTGATTTATATAAATTGATATTAAAATAGTTCAAGAATCCTATGCTATACTTAAAATCATGTATCTTTAACGTAACATCAGAAAATAAAGTAAAAATAAAAACATTGTGGATGTTCTAATTAAAAACACGTTTTGTGGTGAATAAAAAGGTTATTCTATGGATACGAAAAGCAATTATGGAGCACATTAAGACGGGAATCCTTATGTAATGTTTAGCTGTTTATATTTTAAAATCAAGACTTTACTAAGTCCTTAGGAGTCTTACACAGCTTTAAAATTTTTTTCTTTTTAATCTTCAAATTCTTGTTAGTAATATTATTATTACAATGTAACATCTTATAACATCTGTAGTCTGTTAGGTAACCATTTATATTTGTTTATGTTATTGCTGCTGCTGCTGCATGGACTCATATTTGAAGCTTTTTCTTCTTGATTTCTTTAATTAGATGATTTCTTAATTGGTTAGAATTTTATCTTCGATATATCAAGGAAGGTTCATGTGTGTTGTCATTCCTGAGTTCTTCGATAGTTGACACTACCTGTTAGCTTATATCCTAAACTTGGTGGTTTAGTTGCTGAATTGTGTTCAACTCTTGCAACCCCATGGACTGTAGCCCACCAGGCTCCTCTGTCCATGGGATTCTCCAAGCAAGAATACTGGAGTGGGTTGCCATTTCCTTCTCCAATCCTAAACTTGGAAACATCTAAATTGCAGTATTCTTAGGGTGCACTTTCCATTATTCGGAGCTTTCCAGCTCTGTTTTTAAGTATTTTATTGTATGAGAAATGTTTAATTCTAGGCTAACTGGTTCTCCTTTATCCAAGATTTTTTCCCATTTGGTGGCTTTCCTCAAACTTGAAGTTCTGTAATGTTTTTCTGTATTATAAAGGATCATAAAGAATGTATGTGATTATGTCATTTTTACCTTGTACAAAAACCTGTTTCTTGCTGTTTTGAATTTTATTCTCCCAAATGCTATTTTTGTCCTTGATCTGACTTAAGTCTGCAAAGCTACATTTATATCCCATTTTTTCCCTTTACATTGTCTTAGAGATACTGTTTTTAATTAAAACATTATTACACTATTTAAGTATCTAAACTATCAGAATTTTTTTTCTATTTCAGCATCATACAAAGTAGTCTGCCTTGTGCATAATATGATCCATTTACATTAATTAATTTTCATTGCTACCATTCTGTTTCTTCTTTTTTTCTCGCTTGGGTAACATTGTCCACATCTTTTCTTTTCTCTTTGACATATCCTCACTGTAATATCATCATATCTATATTGTTTGTTTCCCTGCTTTCTTACTGTTTAAAACTGTCATTTCCTGTTTTAACCACATATCTGTAGCCTGAGAACATGGCAGGTAAAGGAGAAAGCTCAACTGAGCCATGTGCCCTCCTTGTTAGAAAATTCAAACTCTGTTTTGGAATCTGCAATGATGTTGAATGCTCATGCGATGTGTCCTCAGTGCCTGCCATGGAATCTGGCACATTATAGGTGCTCAATAAATGATTGTTGACTGAAAGAAGGAATAAATATCTTAAACCAAAACACCTGTCATGTAACTGAATGGTTATTACCCTTCTGCTACAGATTATTGCCCCATTCATTATATTTGAAATTCACACTTGAATTAGAATTAGGAGGCTCATGCAATGCTATGCAAAACTGGAATTGACACACTGTCACATTCACTCATAATTTATTAGCCCAAGCAAATCACACGGTTGAGCCTGATACTGGGGAAGAAATATATTTTCCATCCTTAGGGAGGCATTAAAAACACCAGATGGAAGAGGGTGGATATTTCAAAGAAGCAAATAAATATTCAGGAACAAAAATACAATGGATCTTCAATTGTTCCACTCTTTTCATGCAGGCAGCCCTTTCTAGAGCTCACCAGCCTTAATAAATGTAAGGTAAGGACACAGTCTCAGATTTTTATTCTTCTTATTTGAAGCTAGTATTAAGAATTATCTGTCCTCTGATTGCCTGTCCTATGTCCCTCTAGATATTTTAGGCCTCAGTAATCTTGACTGCCAATACTCTTGGCACCTTTTCCAGTTTCTAAAACCATATGTTAGTTTGCTTAGCAGACACTTTTTAAGGGTTTTCTTTATAATGTTTAATTATTTTAATAATTAAAGAAAATGATAACGTGTTATAGTTCACTTCTGCCTTTTGTACATCCATTCAAACTCAAGTTTTGGCCACGGTCTCTAAAGCAATAATATGTAGTCTGGTATTCTTTCATACTACCATCTCTCAAAATTATGACCTTCAGTGTAATATAGCTTTATCCATGCATAGTTTCAGATACTTAATATATGATACAACACATTATAGATGGTTAGTCTAGTGTTATGGCTCTGTTATTATTTTCTTTATTACCTATCAATATTATTCATATTGAAGATAAAGAATTTTTTTAAGAATTTTATTTATACTGTTCTTTTTAATATTGAGAAACAAAGACACTTAATAAAATTTGCCAGTATTTTAAATTTTATATTAATTTCTTCACATTCTATTTTTTGAAAACCATTAAATCTTTTTAAAAAATGTACCCTTCAATTTAAACATATTTAGATATATGGTATTCTTCACATTTTTGCCATGTTCTGTTAAGATCTGTAAGAAAACTGCTAGGTGGTGAGTTATATTTATGCATCAGAGAGTAATCTCAGGACATGTACATAACCAGAGTCTGCACGTTCAGCATCAATTTTTGTCGTTTGTCTTTTTGATGGTAGCCTTTCTAAGAGGAAATGTTAGGTTATATCTCATTGTGCTTTTGATTTGCATTTGCCTAGAAATTAAAGATGTTGACCACCTCGTATGTACTTTGTGGCCATTTGAATATCCTTTTTGAAACATTGCCTATTCAAGTCATTTGCCCAGTATTTAATTAGATTGTTTGGTTTTTTGTTATTGACTTGTATGAACTCCTTATATATTTTGGTTGTTAACGCCTTATCAGATATGTGGTTTGCAAATATTTTCTTTTGTTCCACTGATTGCCTTTTCATTTTATGAATGCTGATTGCTAAGTCACTTCAGTCGTGTCCGACTCTGTGTGACCCCATAGACGGCAGCCCACCAGGCTTCCCCATCCCTGGGATTCTCCAGGCAAGAACACTGGAGTGGGTTGCCATTTCCTTCTCCAATGCATGAAAGTGGAAAGTGAAAGGGAAGTCGCTCAGTCGTGTCCGACCCTCAGCGACCCCATGGACTGCAGCCTTCCAGGCTCCTCCATCCATGGAATTTTCCAGGCAAGAGTACTGGAGTGGGGTGCCATTGCCTTCTCCGATGAATGCTGATACTGCTGTGCAGAAGCTTTTAGTTTGCTTGTGGCCCTTGTTTGCTTTTTCATGTCTTTCTTAGATGTCATATCAAAAAATAGACTGCCAAGATTCATGTCAAGAAACTTTTCTCCATTTTCTTCTAGGACCTTTGTAAGTTTCAGGTCTTATGTATTTGTCTTTAATTCATTTTGAGTTCATTTTTGTAAGTGGTATACAACCTTTTCATTCTTTTACATTTTTCTGTCTTTACTGTTACTCTATTTTCATTCTTTTGCATGTGAATATTCCATTTTTTACATTAAAGAGATCACCTTTTCTCCATTGAGTGTTCTCGGCTACTTTGTCAAATATTACTGAATTTTGCCACCTTGACCATTTTTATCTCTATCTCTTTTATGAATACATTACAGGATATGAATATATCCAGTTATTGTTCTTTCTTTCCAATTTAATATATATTTCTTCACCATAAAGTACTTGAATTTTATAATTTATGAAAATGTGGAGGTGTTTGGTAGGTAAAAGTATGTCAGCATTGTTAAAACTAATTGCCTAAAGATTTACAAGGGAAGACACATTTAAAGGCACAATCATTACAGTAATTGCTGCGTTGAATGCTGTGAACTTTCACTATATTATTAAGCAATGCCCTAGAGAGGTGTCATTTCTAACACATGGTTTCTAACATGGCATCTCTTAAACATCTGCCAGTGAATGCCAAATTTATTGAGTATATATTTCTATAATTATGTATTAAATCATTCATAATCAATGAAAACATTATCATTCCAAAATGCAGATCTCATCTACAATCTACTTAAAAGTGTAGAGAATTAGGTTTTAATATCTAGAGCTATAAAATAGCATAAAATAAAATCAAAGAATTTTACTTTGTTGGAAAACAATTTAAAGAGAAAAATAGGATAAGATTATTAAAAGTACAACAGCCACCTGGTTTTTTAAAGTAAATATAAATGACAGAGATTGCATACTTTTAAAAACCAAATGCAATGCCTTTGTCAACTTAAAAATTAGTCACAATCTGAAAGGTGAGAGTTATTTTATTTGGTGGGAAATTAGGACTTCAAGCCAAGGAGGTAGCATCTCAAGTGGCTCTGAGAGACTGCTCTAAGAAGTCAGGAGAAACTGCTCCAAGAAGTCAGGAGAGGAGGGTTATATATACGTTTCCAACAAAGGGGGCAGATGGCCTGAACATCAAAGATTATTGTTAATTAAGGAAAACCAGCTATCTCAAACTGAGGAATTCTGTTGTTATTGTTTAGTCGCTAAGTCGTATCTGACTGTTTATAACCCCATGGACTGCCGCACACCAGGCTTCCCTGTCCTTCACTGTCGCCCAGAGTTTGCTCAAACTCACGTCCATGGAGTCAGTGATGCTATCTAACCATCTCATCCTCTGCTGCCCCCTTGTCCTCTTGCCCTCAATCTTTCCCAGCATCAGGATCTTTTTTTTAATATAAATTTATTTATTTTAATTGGAGGTTAATTACTTTACAATATTGTATTGGTTTTGCCATACATCAACATGAATCCGCCACAGGTATTCATGTGTTCCCCATCCTGAACCCCCCCCACCTCCCTCCCCGTACCATCCCTCTGGGTCATCCCAGTGCACCAGCCCCAAGCATCCAGTAATCATGCATCAAACCTGGACTGGTGACTCGTTTCATATATGATATTATACGTTTCAATGCCCTTCTCCCAAATCATCCCACCCTCACCCTCTCCCACAGAGTCCAAAAGACTGTTCTATACATCTGTGTCTCTTTTGCTGTCTCGCATACAGGGTTATCATTACCATCTTTCTAAATTCCATATATATGCATTGCCTGGAAAATCCCATGGACGGAGGAGCCTGGAAGGCTGCAGTCGATGGGGTCGCTAAGGGTCGGGCACTACTGAGCGACTTCACTTTCACTTTTCACTTTCATGCATTGGAGAAGGAAATGGCAACCCACTCCAGTGTTCTTGCCTGGAGAATCCCAGGGACGGGGGAGCCTGGTGGGCTGCCATCTATGGGGTCGCACAGAGTCAGACACAACTGAAGTGACTTAGCAGTAGCAGTATACTGAATTGGTGTTTTTCTTTCTGGCTTACTTCTCTGTATAATAGGCTCCTGTTTCATCCACCTCATTAGAACAGATTCAAATGTATTCTTTTTAATGGCTGAGTAATACTCCATTGTGTATATGTACCATAGCTTTCTTATCCATTCATCTGCTGGTGGACATCTAGGTTACTTCCATGTCCTGGCTATTACAAACAGTGCTGCGATGAACATTGGGGTACACGTGTCTCTTTCAATTCTGGTTTCCTCGGTATGTATGCCCAGCAGTGGGATTGCTGGATCATAAGGCAGTTCTATTTCCAGTTTTTTAAGGAGTCTCCACACTGTTTTCCATAGTGGCTGGACTAGCTTGCATTCCCACCAACAGTGTAAGAGGGTTCCCTTTTCTCCACACCCTCTCCAGCATTTATTGCTTATAGACTTTTGGATTGCACAGGATCTTTTCCAATGAGTTGGTTCCTCACATCAGGTAGTCAAAGTATTGGACCTCAGCTTTAGCATCAGTCCTTCTAATGAATATTCAGGGTTGATTTCCTTTAGGATTAACTGGTTTGATCTCCTTGCTGTCAAAGGGATTCTCAAGAGTCTTCTCTAGCACTACAGTTTGAAAGCATCAGTTCTTCAGCACTCAGCGGTCTTTATGGTCCAACTCTCACGTCTGTGCATGACTCCTGGAAAAACCACAGATTTGATTACATTGACCTTTGTCAGCAAAGTGATGTTGCTACTTTTTAATATGCTGTCTAGGTTTGTCGTAGCTTTTTTGTCCAAGGAGCAAGCATCTTCCAATTTCATGGCTGCAGTCACCATCTGCAGTGATTTTGGAGCCCAAGAAAATAAAATCTGGCGTTGTTTCCATTTTTTTCCCCATCTATTTGCCATGAAGTGATGGGGCCAGATACCATGATCTTAGTTTTTTGCATGTTGAGTTTTAAGCCAATATTTTCATTCTCCTCTTTCACCTTCCTCAAGACGCTCTTTAGTTCCTCTTTGCTTTCTGTCATTAGGGTGGTGTCATCTGCATATCTGAGGTTATTGATATTTCTCCTGGCAATCTTGATTTCAGCTTGTGAGTTACACAGCCCAGTATTTCACATGATGTCCTCTGCATATAAGTTAAATAAGCAGGGTGACAATATACAGCCTTGATGTACTCCTTTCCCAGTTTGGAACCATTTTGTTGCTCCATGTTCAGTTCTAACTGTTGCTTCTTGACCTGCATACAGGTTTCTCAGAAGGCAGGAAAGGTAGTCTGGTATTCCCATCTCTTTAAGAATTTTCCACAGTTTGCTGTAACCCACACAGTCAAAGGCTGCAGAAGTAGATGTTTTTCTGGAATTCTCTTTTTCTATGATTCAATGGATGTTGACAATTTGATCTCTGGTTCCTCTGCCTTTTCTAAATTCATTTTTTATATTTGAAAGTCCTCAGTTCACATACTGTTGAAGCCTACCTTGGAGGATTTTGAGCATTACCTTGCTGCAAGTGTCTGGGCTTACTGAAATCATTTCTTTTCTTTTTTTTTTTAATGTCTCCCTTGCTTAGGGAATGTCTGTAGCCTGACAGCAAGTATTCTTCTTGAAATCCCTTAGAACTCACTGGTTCACACTGGAGGGCTGTAATCTTTAAGTTGCTAGTTCACTTTAGGGAGTGGCAGATGGCTGCTCTTTGCAGGCATTGTTCCTCCTGGACTTTAATTCACTTTTTGGAGGGCTGCAACCATGGATAGTTGTGACACACTTGTTTATTAATATGGTAGAAGATATTCTCTTTCATATGTTAATGAAGGATAAATATTTTTTACAGTTTAGTAAAGGATAAACATCATTTAGGATAAACATTAATTTAGGATAAATTATTTATCTTTAGAAGGATAAATTGTTTAGTTGAGAAGGATATATTATGTTTTTACTGTTTAGTATCACACTCTGTGTAAGATGAATTGTAGCAAAATAAATTCACTCAGTCCAAAACATCTATACTCTTCCAATTACTAAGATTCAATATGTGTATCTCTGAATATAGCTCAATCTTAAACATCACTCAGGGATTTGAGTCTCATGCTGAGGTTACAAGTAGCATTATTTGGAAGATCTGCTTTTAGTTTGAAATTTTCAGTTTGTATTGATCACAGTGGCCTTAATGCCCACCCCCCAACCTCCAGCTTCACTAAACTTTAGACAAGCTTCTTACTAACTATAGGCCTCTGACCTCCCTTTACTTATAGCACTTACTTTAGAAGACTTGTAACTGTAAATTCTTCCTCTGCCCTTTTGAGATGTAAAACTTCTTAAAAGCCTCTTGCAAGTTTTACAACCTAGGAATGTTTTTCTCAAGGAATTGAGAGCCATTTATTTGAAATATAATCATCAAAGGTGATAGTACAGGCATGCCTCCCTAGTTTTAGTGTGCTTCACTTTATTGTGCTTTGCAGATACTGTGTTTTTGTTGCTGTTGTTTAACAAATCGACAATTTGAGCAACCCTACATCCAGAAAGCTTATCAACACCATTTGTCCACCACTATTTGCTCATTTTACTTCAGTGTCACATTTTGGTAATTCCTGCAGTATTTCAATTTTTTTTCATGGCTATTATATTTGTTATGGTGATCAGTGACCTTCGTTGTTACTATTGTAATTATTTTGGGGTGTCATGAACCATGCCTGTATAAGTTGGGAAACTTCAGAAATAAAAATTATGTGTCTTCTGACCTCTCCACCAACCAATAGTTCCTCCTCTCTCTTCCTCTCATTGGGCCTCCCTCTTCCCTGAGACATAGCAGTATTGAAATTAGGCCAGTTAGTAACCCTGCAATGGCCTTTTAGGCGTTCAAATGAAAGAGTCCCAAGTCTCTAAATCAAAAGCTAGAAATGATTAAGCTTAGTAAGGCAGGCATATCAAAAGCATAGGCTGGAAAGTAGGCCTCTCGTGCCACTTGGCCAAGTTGTAAATGTAAAGGAAATGTTCTTGAAGGAAATTAAACTTGCCACTCCAGTGAACACAATTATGGCGAAAGGGCCTTATTGCTGTGATATTTAGAAAGTTTTAGTGGTCTGGATAGAAGTTCACACCAGCCAAAACACTCCGTTAAGCCAAAGCACAATCCAGAGCAAAACCCTAACTCTCTTCAATTCAGTGAAGGCTGAAGAAAGTGTGAGAAAATGGCAGAGGAAAAGTTTGGAGCTAACAGAGGTTAGGTAATGAGACTGAAGGGAAGAAGCTATTTCCATAATATAACGGTGCAAAGGGAAGCAGCAGGTGCTAATGTAGAAGCTTAAACTTATCCCGAAAATCTAGTTAAGGTAATGACGGTGGCTACACTAAACAAGAGTTTTTCAGTATAGACTCAACAGCCTTCTATTGGAAGAAGATGTCATCTAGGACTTTCACAGCTAGAGAAGCGAAGTCAATGCCTGGCTTCAAAGAAGATTCTTGCTAGGGGCTAACAGAGCTGGTGACTTTAAGTCAAAGTCAGTGCTCATTTACCGTTCTGAAAATTCTTGAGCCTTTATAAATTTGCTAAATTTACTGTTCTCTGTAAATGGAACAACAAAGCCTTGAAGACAGCGCATCTGTTAATACCACAGTTTACTGAAATAGAAGCCCCTGTTCAGACCTACTTTTCTTTTCATTGGCAATGCACCTTATCACTTAAGAGCTCTGATGGAGAGGTACAATGAGATTAATGTTGGTTTCATGCCTGCTAACAGATCTATTCTGCATGAACCAAGGAGTCATTTCAGCTTTCAAGTCATGACCTAGAGCATCATCCAGTAAATTTCCACTAGCTGATTTCAGCCCAGAGAAAACCTGCCACCCTGTATTTCACTGGAGTTGACTTTAAACTCAGTTTCAGCCTCTGTCCTCTACCATAGTAGTCTAGAATGTCTTCATTGTGTGATTAATTTTGTCCAGTTCAGTGTAGAATCAACGTTCAAATATTTTAGTAACTTTTGAAGGGACCTTTAACTTAGCTTATTTAGTTGCACAGTGGGAAACAGAGCAAAATAAAATATCTGACCTTGAATAACATCATCTGGATTTGAGTCTGTTCCTCTCTTTGTAAATTATTAAAGGATGCAGTTCATTTTTTCCTGTAATCACCAAGTAAGCATTGCCGCCGCTGCTGCTAAGTCGCTTCAGTCGTGTCCGACTCTGTGCAACCCCATAGACAGCAGCCCACCAGACTCCCCCGTCCCTAGGATTCTCCAGGCAAGAACACTGGAGTGGGTTGCCATTTCCTTCTCCAATGCATGAAAGTGAAAAGTGAAAGTGAAGCCACTCAGTCGTGTCCGACTCTTAGCGACCCCATGGACTGGAGCCTACCAGGCTCCTCCCTCCATGGGACTCCAGTGTTCTTGCCTGGAAAATCCCATGGAGGGAGGAGCCTGGTAGGCTCCAGTCCATGGGGTCGCAAAGAGTCGGACACGACTGAGCGACTTCAGGACATGATGACGATGAAAGTAAAGATGGAATACATATTGTTTTACTAGCATTGCTATGTACTTGATGTTTATATCTCCCACAACATCATAGATTGTAACCTAATCTTCGATGTGCTGCTATTTGGAGGGGGGACCTTTGGTGAGTGATTGGGTCATGAGGATGGAATCTTTTTGTGACTTGGATTAGTGCCTTGGGAAAGAGACCCCATCACTACTAGCACAGCAATAAGAGAGTGTTTATGAACCAGGAAGTGGGCCCTCACTGGATACTGAAACTGCTGGTGCCTTAATCTTGGACTTCCCCTCCACCAGAACTGTGAGAAATTAATTTTCATTGTTTGTAAGCCACCCACCCAGTTTTTGCTATTTTTATTTAGCAGCCCAAATGGACTAAACACCTTATACTTACTTACCTTTACCAGATTCATTTTTGTTTTTCTTCTAGTGAATAGACTTAGTGATGGGACAGTGTATGATTAACCAGGAATATGATTAAGTTTGGCCTGAACATTGCTTTTAAATGTTTCTTTAAATCAGTGTCTCTGAGAGTAGTATGATTTTCTTAATGTAGTTTGATGATATTTGGCAAAACTAATATAATTATGTAAAGTTTAAAAATAAAATAAAATTAATTAAAAAAAATTTTTAAATATATCAAAAAATAAATAAATAAAGATGAATCAATTTAAATAAACTGATTTATGTAAAAAGCATATGCTGATCATCATTCTAAATGGTAAAGCAGAGCTGTTATGACACTTCATAGACATATCAAATGGCAGTGTATGATCAGCAGTGACAACACACCTTTAGTCTATACATCCTTCCAAATTGTCTGAGATGCCTTTGACATAATACTGATGTATTATGTCAATGTACAATATTGTTATGTACAATTGTTATGTACAATTATTATGTACAATAATTATAATCACATTCATTCATTTACAATTGCTTTGTAAAAAATATTCTGAGTTGAACTATTTAATCCAGAGCTCCTGCCACTTGATTTTGGTTAGGAAAAGTGGTAAGATAAAATCAGATGATAGGAAAAAGCCCAGCAGTTTTGCCAACATAAAATGAAAATTTTCTATATTAAAATATCATAAATACTGTCAGTATACAAGCAATATTAAGGGAAATATTCTCAATATAGAAGGCAAAAGATTAATATATAAAGATTTTCTAAAATAAGCATCTTAACCTGCCTCCTGACAAACCTGTATGCAAGTCAAGAAGCAATAGTTAAAACCCTATATGGAACTACCGATTGGTTCAGGATTGGGAAAGGAGTATAACAGGGCTGTCTGTTGTTACCCTGTTTATTTAACTTACATGCTGAGCACATCATGAGAAATGCCAGGTTGGGTGAGTTACAAGCTGAAATCCAGATAGGTGAGAGAAACTTCAACAACCTCAGATACACAAATGATATCACTCCAATGGCAGAAAGCAAAGAGGAAATAAAGAACCTCTTGATGAGAGAGGAGGAGGAGAGTGAAAAAATGGCTTAAAACTAAATATTAAAAAAACTAAGATCATGGCATCTGGCCCCATTACTTCATGGCAAATAGAGGGGTAAAAGGTGGAAGAAATAACAAACTTCCTCTTCTTGGACTCTAAGATCATTGTGGATGGTGACTGCAGCCATGAAGTCAGAAGATGATTTCTTCTTGGTTGGAAGCTATGACAAAGCTAGACAGTGTTTTGAAAAGCAGACATCACTCTGCTGACAAAGGTCCATATAGTCAAGGCTATGGTCTCCCCAGTGATCACACATGTTTGTGAGAGCTGGACCATAAGGAAGGCAAAGCACCAAAGAATTGATGCCTTCAAACTGTGATGCTAAGGAAAATCAACCCTGAATACTCATTGGAAGGACTGATGCTGAAGCTCCAGTATTTTGGTCACCTCATGCAAACACCTACTCATTGGAAAAGTCCCTAATTCTGGGAAAGATGGAGGGCAGAAGGAGAAGAAGGCATCAGAGGATGAAACGGCTGGATGGCATCACCAGTGCAGTGGACATGAACTTGGGCAAACTCCTGGAGATGGTGAGGGACAGGGAGGCCTGATGTGCTGCAGTTCATGAGGTAGCAAAGTGTCAGACACAACTAGGCAACTGAACAACAACAACAAAATAAAGGAAAATGAAGTAATTTATTTTTTAAAAAATAAACTATATTTTTTCAGTAAAACAGAATAAGATATTCAAAGCCATCAGATTTTAATAAAAATCAAAAGGAACTGTCCATCTATCAGATTGAGTCAGACACAACTTAGCGACTGAACAACAAGGATTGTTAATATATAGTACTGTTGATATTAATAATATCATTTTATGTAAAATGTTGATTTCTAAGAAATAATCCAAATATCTTGCATATATATGAATGTTTACTGCAACGTTGTTATAATGACCACATATTACTATTAATATAAATGACTTTTGAGGGAATGATAAACTATGATTCACTCATAAAAAATAAAAACTGTGAAATCATTATATATAGTTACCAAGAGCAAAGAAATCTAAAATAATGTTCTAGGAAAAGAGATTTTAACAAAAGCAAAATAGTTGCAAAATTATGTATAAGAATGTTAAAAACAATTGTTACTGTCTACACACACATAAATGCACATAAATATTCTGTACATTCATATCAAATTTTTCCTGATTGTTACCTATGGGTGGTTAATTTATAAGATTTTAATTTCTATCATGTATGCTGCTTTAGTTCTTGGTTTTTTGTTCTTTTTCCATTGATATGCTGTTTTCTTACATTGTTTTAGTTCTGAAAGAGATAAAATGTAAATAGCTAGACATCAAAATTATTTCAAAATTTGTTTTAGGAAAGTTTTACATGGGATAAAAATTTCCATAAAGCTATGTTTTTAAAATTCACTGATGGTAAATAATTGAATTATTATTAATATTTAGATATGCCATTTCTCCATGAAATAATAGCTGATTCATGTCAATGTATGGCAAAACCCACTACAATACTGTAAAGTAATTAGTCTCCAATTAAAATAAATTAATTAATTTTAAAAATTTGGCGGATTCATTTTGATATTTGGCAAAACTAATACAATTATGTAAAGTTTAAAAATAAAATAAAATTTAAAAAAAAAGTAGAGAAAAAAATCATGTTACACCCTTATAATTGTCATACTATGAATACGTAAATTTCTTAAGATTTATCCTGAATTCATCACTTTAGGTGAAATGATCAAAAGAGATATGAGAGTTTACTATGAATTCTTTTTTTGAAGTATAGTTCATGTACAATATTATGTAAATTATAGGTGTACAGTATAGTAATAATTTGTAAAGCTTCTACTCTATTTGCATTTATTATAAAATATTGGCAATATTCCCTGTGTTATACAGTAAATCTTTGTACTTTTTTTTTAAGATGGAATAGTTTACACCTCTTAATCCCTTACCACTATATTGCTGCTTCCCACTCCTCACTGGTAACCATTAGTCTGTTCTCTATATCTAAGTCTCCTTTTTTGTTATATTCCCTAGTTTGTTGTATTTTCTAGGTTTCATATATAAGTTATATCATACAGTATTTCTCTTTCTCTGACTTATTTTACTTAGCATAATGCCCTCTAAGTCCATCCATCTCTGCAGATAGCAAAGCTTCAATTTTTGTGTGTGTGTGACTGAGTAGTAGTCCATTATCTATATATGCCACATCTTCTTTATCCTCTCACCTGTTGATGAACTCTTAGGTTACTTCTGTATCTTCACAATTGTAAACAATGCTGTAGTGAACACTGAGGTGAATATATCTTTTCAAATTAGTGCTTTTTCTTTCTTTTTCTTTTAAATTTTATTTTTTAACTTTACAATATTGGTTTTGCCATATATCAATATGAATCTGCCACAGGTATACACATGTTCCCCATCCTGAACCCCCCTCCCTCCTCCCTCCCCTTACCATCATTTTTCCAAATATTTACCTAGGAGTGTCATTGCTGGGTCATAATAGTTCTATTTTTAGTTTTCTTGAGAAACCGATACGGTTTTCCACATTGGCTGAATCAATTTCCCACCAATGGTGTCCAAAGAGTCCTTTGATTTCTATATCCTCACCAACAATTCTTCTTTGTTCTCTTTGGTGATAGCCATTCTAATAGGTATGAGTTGATACCTCATTGTGGTTTTGACCTGTATTTTCCTGATTAAGGATGTTGAGCATCTTTTAATGTGCCACTTGGCCATCTGCATTTCCTCTTTGGAAAAATGTCCATCTGAAAATCAGGTTGTTTACTTTTTTGATTTTTAGTTGTATGAGCTGTTTACATATTAGTTCCTATCAATGGTAGTTGATGATGACCCAATGGGATGCCATGATCATTCAGTAGCAAAAACTAAATAAAACTCATAGGTCATTTGTTTTATGAGCAATTATATCATTAACTCCTGGAACTTTAAATTTTCTTAAGTTTATTTTTTCATTGGAAGAGAATTGCTTTATAGTGTTGTGATGGTTTCTATCATACAACAAGGCAAATCAGCCAGTTATACATTTATCCCCTCCCTCTTGAGCCTCCCTCCCTTCCCTCATGCCACCCCTCTAGATCATTACACAGAACCTGTCTGAATTCCTGGGTTATACAGCAACTTCTCACCAGCTGTTTTACATATATGTTAATGCTTCAATACTGAAATTTTTAAAAATGATCATTGTCAAAGAACTTTAAGGTTTGCTTTGGTTCAGAGAAAAATACTAGATCATTCAGGTATGACATAAATCAAATCCTTTACCATTATAGAGTGGACGTGAGAAATAGATTCAAGGGATTAGATCTGATAGACAGTGCCTGAAGAACTATGGACAGAGATTCGTGACATTGTAAGGGGGCAGGGATCAAGAACATCCCCAAGAAAAAGAAATGCAAAAAGGCAAAATGGTTGTCTGAGGAGGTCTTACAAATATCTGTGAAAAGAATAGAAGTGAAAGGCAAAGGAGAAAAGGAAAGATATATTCATTTGAATGCAGAGTTCAAAAAAATATCAAGGAGAGATAAGAAAGCCTTCCTCAGTGATCAATGGAAAGAAATAGAGGAAAACAATAGAATGGAGAAGTCTAGAGATCTCTTCAAGAAAATTAGAGATACCAAGGAAACATTTCATGCAAAGATGGGCTCAATAACAAACAGAAATGGTATGGACCTAACAGAATTAGAAGATATTAAGAAGAAGTGGCAAGAACACACAGAAGAACTGTACAAAAAAGAGCTTCATGACCAAGATAACCACGATGGTGTGATCATTCACCTAGAGCCAGACATCCTGGAATGCAAAGTCAAGTGGGCCTTAGGAAGCATAACTATGAACAAAGCTAGTGGAGGTGATGGAATTCCAGTGGAGCTATTTCAAATCTTAAAAGATGATGCTGTGAAAGTGCTGTACTCAATATGCCAGCAAATTTGGAAAACTCAGCAGTGGCCACAGGACTGGAAAAGGTCAGTTTTCATTCCAATCTCAAAGAAAGACATTGGCAAAGAATGCACAAACTACTGCACACACATCTCACATGCTAGAAAAGTAATTCTCAAAATTCTCCAAGCCAGGCTTCAACAGTAGGTGAACTGTGAACTTCCATATGTTAAAGCTGGATTTAGAAAACCAGAGGAACCAGAGATCAAATTGCCAACATCTGCGGGCTCATCAAAAAAGGAAGAGTGTTCCAGAAAAACATCTACTTCTGCTTTATTGACTATGCCAAAGCCTTTGACTGTGTGGATCACAACAAACTCTGGAAAGTTCTGAAAGAGATGGGAATACCAGACCACCTGACCTGCCTCTTGAGAAATCTGTATGCAGGTCAGGAAATAACAGTTAGAACTGGACATGGAACAACAGACTGGCTCCAAATAGGGAAAGGAGTCCGTCAAGGCTGCATATTGTCATCCTGCTTATTTAACTTATATGCAGAGTACATCATGAGAAATTCTAGGCTGGATGAAGCACAAGGTGGAGTCAAGATTGCTGGGAGAAATAACAATAACCTCAGATAAGCAGATGAAGCAGAAAGTGAAAAAGAATTAAAGAGCCTCTTGATGTAAGTGAAAGAGGAGAGTGAAAAGTTGGCTTAAAGCTCAACTTTCAGAAATCTAATAATGTCATGGCATTCGGTCCCATCACTTCATGGCAAATAGATGGGGAAACAGTGGAAACAGTGACAGTGTTTTTTGGGGGTCTCCAAAGAGATGGTGGCTGTAGCCATGAGAATAAAAAATGCCTGCTCCTTGGAAGTAAAGTTATGATCAACCTGGAAAGCATATTAAAAAGCAGAGACATTACTTTGCCAACAAAGTTCCGTCTGATCAAAGCTTTGGTTTTGCCAGTGAGCAAAACTGTATCTCATGTCAAAACTACATGTCTGTATCTACATGTCAAAACTGTATCTACATGTCAAAACTATATCTCACACCACATGTATGGATGTGAGAGTTGGACTATAAAGAAAGTTGAGCGCCGAAGAATTGATGCTTTTGAACTGTGGTGTTGGAGAAGACTCTTGAGAGTCCCTTGGACTGCAAGGAGATCCAACCAGTCCATCCTAAAGGAGATCAGTCCTGAATATTCATTGGAAGGACTGATGCTGAAGCTGAAATTCCAATACTTTGGCTCCCTGATGCAAAGAACTGATTCATTTGAAAAGACCCTAATGCTGGGAAAGATTGAAGATGGGAGGAGAAGGGGATGACAGAGGATGAGATGGTTGGATGGCATCACCAAGTCAATGGACATGAGTTTGAGTAAACTCCAGGAGTAAGTGATGGACAGGGAGGCCTTCCATGCTGCAGTCCATGGTGTCGCAGAGATTTGCACATGACTGAGCAACTGAACTGACTGACTGACTTGGCTCAGACAGTAGAGTCTGCTTGAAATGTGGGAGACCTGGGTTGGATATCTGGGTGGGGAAAAATACTCTGGAGAAGGAAATGACAACCCACTCCAGTACTATAACCTCAAAAATCCCTTGGACAGAGGAGCCTGGAAGGGTATAGTCCATGCAGTCACAAAGAGTCAGACATGACTGAGTGACATCACTTTCTTTCCCTTTCATTCTCAAGTAGAAAGAAAGTATTTCTAGTGGAGGTTGCAGTCCATATTTTTTTTGCAAACCATATGCTAAACTCAAGAAACCCTCAATGAATTGCATCCCCTTCTGTCCCCTGGTTTCTGAACAGACTGAATGGCAATAATAGCTAACACTTTTACAGTTCTTATAATAGATCAGATAAGAGTCCAAGTTACATTCATCTTTATTCCTCACAACTGCATGAAGTGACCGGAATTTTATTTTCACTTTATAGGTTAGGAAAGTGAGGAAGAAAGAAGTGGAATAAGTCATCCAGGATCATATTTCTGGTAAGTACTGGTGCTCTTACTTGAATCTGTTACTAGCCTTCAAAGTTTTCTTTCTTCCTTTTTATTTGTTGTATTGTGATTATGTCTGCCTTTAGGCTGTACTTCAGATATCAAATTTATAAATGAAGACAATGTTCACAGAGCTGAGATATGAAACCAGGCAGTTTGATTCAGAAGCCAGGTTCTGAACCATTGTTTTCACAGGATCTACATTTATGCTTACATATACCTGTCAATCTATCTGTACTTACATAGAATGTATATGAATATAGGTGCTTAATTTGTATAGCATCCACAAACACATAAATTATTGTTTTCAGAGAAAATATGTATGTACCTTAAAATTTACATTTTCCCCAAAACTAACTCATTAAGTCAAATGGAGACTGATTCATGGAGTTCATCTTGTTTGTGATGCAGGGCCTATTGTAGGATTGGTTCCTTCACGTTGAACCAGACACTACTTACTATGGCCATCGGGGATCTAAAACCAACAAATCCCTTTTTCCCCAAACAGAAATGGAGAATCTTTTATGAAACAACAGAGTCATCTATACCCCACTTTTAGGGAGTCAAGCGAGAGTTTTGCCTCTAAGAATCTGTGGTCCTGAACACAGCATACTTCTGTCTTAGCACTCATGGACCTTGGTCATACATGGGTAGGGATTTGTGGTGACAAGAAAGGTGGTATGGACAGTCAACAGTTTTTCAATTTTGCTAAGCTTAAATTTCCCCTGTATAAATAAGGCATCAGGATTAAACACTCTACTGTTTGTAATAAGCTTCTGGTAAATAGTAGAATAGTGAGTCCCACTGAAAACACAGATTACCACAGATTAATAATTACCACCAACTCAATGGCCATGGGTTTGAATCGGTGTGATGGACAGGGAAGCCTGACATGCTGCAGTCCATGGGGTTGCAAAGAGTTGGACACGGCTGAGCAACTGAACTGTACTGATCACCAGTAACATGATCTTTCTTGAAAGGATGATGAATGTGCAAACCTGATAGGTTCAGGGAGAACAGGAGCATAATCTAAGGGCAATGCTGAGGAAGCATATGACTAGGGAGATAAAACTGAAGAACAAGAGCCCAGGGAATCAAAGGGGAACCAATGACCCAGTTCACCCTATCAGCTCAGTTCAGTTGCTCAGTTGTGTCTGACTCTTTGCAACCCCATGAACCACATCACGGCAGGCCTGCCTGTCCATCACCAACTCCTGGAGTCCATCCAAACCCATATCCATTGAGTCGGTGATGCCATCCAACCATCTCATCCTCTGTTGTCCCCTTCTCCTCCTGCCCTCAATCTTTCCAGCATCAAGGTCTTTTCAAATGAGTCAGCTATTTGCAACAGGTGGCCAAAGTGTTGGAGCTTCAGCTTCAACATCAGTCCTTCCAATGAACACCCAGGACTGATCTCCTTTAGGATGGATGGGTTGGATCTCCTTTCAGTCCAAGGGACTCTCAGGAGTATTCCCCAACACCACAGTTCAAAAGCATTAATTCTGAGCTCAGCTTTCTTTATAGTCCAAATCTCACATCCATACTCTCCACTGGAAAAACCACAGCCTTGACTAGACAGACCTTTGTTGGCAAAGTGATGTCTATGCTTTTTAATATGCTATCTAGGTTGGTCCTAACTTTCCTTCCAAGGAGTAAGCGTCTTTTAATTTCATGGCTACAATCACCATCTGCAGTGATTTTGGAGCACAGAAAAATAAAGTCTGACACTGTTTCCACTGTTTCCCCATCTATTTGCCATGAAGTGATGGGACCAGATGCCATGATCTTAGTTTTCTGAATGTTGAATTTGAAGCCAACTTTTTCACTCTCCTCTTTCACTTTCATCAAGAGGCTCTTTAGTTCTTCTTCACTTTCTGCCATAAGGGTGGTGTCATCTACATATCTGAGGTTATTGATATTTCTCTCAGCAGTCTTGATTCCAGCTTGTGCTTCATCCAGCCCAGCGTTTCTCATGATGTACTCTGCATATAAGTTAAATAAGTAGGGTGACAATATACACCCTAGACATACTCCTTTTCCTATTTGGAACCAGTCTGTTGTTCCATGTCCAGTTCTGTTACCTCCTGACCTGCATACAGGTTTCTCAAGAGGCAGGTCAGGTGGTCTGGTATTCCCATCTCTTTCAGAATTTTCCACAGTTTATTGTGATCCACACAGTCAAAGGCTTTGGCATGGTCAATAAAGCAGAAATAGATGTTTTTTCTGGAACTCTCTTGCTTTTATGATCCAGTGGATGTTGGCAATTTGATCTCTGGTTCCTCTGCCTTTTCTAAAACCAACTTGAACATCTGAAAGTTCATGGTTCACATATTGCTGAAGCCTAGCTTGGATAATTTTAAGCATCACTTTACTAGTGTGTGAGATGAGTGCAATTTGGGGGGTAGTTTGAGCATTCTTTGGCATTGCCTTTTCTTGGGATTGGGATGAAAACTGACCTTTTCCAGGCCTGTGACCACTGTGAGTTTTCCAAATTTGCTGACATATTGAGTGCAGCACTTTCACAGCATTATTTTGCAGGATTTGAAACAGCTCAACTGGAATTCCATCACCTCCACAAGTTTTGTTCGTAGTGATGCTTCCTAAGGCCCACTTGACTTCACATTTCAGGATGTCTGGCTCTATGTGAGCTATCACACCATCGTGATTATCTGAGTCATGAAGATCTTTTTTGTATAGTTCTTCTGTGTATTCTTGCCACCTCTTCTTAGTATCTTTTGCTTCTGTTAGGTCCCTAAGTTCACCCTATACTTACCGTTGAAAGAGTGGACACAGATGCTGAGATGTGAAGAACTATTTTCATTTTTAAATTCAGCACTTTTTGGAAAGATGCATGAGAGTTGAGTGACAATTCTCTACAACTATAAAAAACACTCTTAAAAATATTTTTAAAAATTTTTGTATAAGAATGCTGCTGCTGCTGCTAAGTCGCTTCAGTCGTGTCCGACTCTGTGCGACCCCAGAGACGTCAGCCCACCAGGCTCCCCCGTCCCTGGGATTCTCCAGGCAAGAACACTGGAGTGGGTTGCCATTTCCTTCTCCAATGCATGAAAGTGAAAAGTGAAAGTGAAGTCGCTCAGTCGTGTCTGACTCTTAGCAACCCCATGGACTGTAGCCTACCAGGCTCCTCCATCCGTGGGATTTTCCAGGCAAGAGTACTGGAGTGGGGTGCCATTGCCTTCTCCATTATATAAGAATATTTACATTAAAATCTGGAAATTCTCAGGGCTGAAAGTTTATAATTGGGAAGAGATCATTATCAGCCCTTATGGTGAACTCTGTTATAACTGTTATAATATGTTATAACAGAGTTCACCATAACAAGTTATGGTGAACTCTGTTATAACATGGCTATAAAAATATCCATGATATAGACTGGCATTATTATCTAAAATCTCCTCTTGTTGCATTGGCAATAAAAAGTAGAGTGTCCACAGAGGGGTTAGTGTGAGGATTAATGCAAAGTTTAATGCCTTATCTTTTATAAATTGAAAGCAATCAAGACATGAGAAATATGACATATAAAAATAAGCTAAGGATTAGAAACATTGTATACGCAGGTTTTAATAAATTTATAAGTGAATTACTACAAAATCTGTCAAATTTTAAATTGACCAAAGGTTATTAGAAGATTTATATATATGCTTGTTATTGCCCTGTTTTTAATAGGAAAACTGCAATCAAAGTAAAATCAATAGACTTATTGCATTAAGATGAAAAGATATCAGTTACTAATTGGAGAGGTTAAGGTAGATCTAGGTATATAGGCGTGGCAAAAAAGAGGTCTAAAGTAAAATAAGTAAAAAAGATAAATTACAGATTTGTGTATGTATGTAAGTATGTTTGTGTATATTTATGTGTGCAACTCGGGCTTCCCCAGTGACTCAGTGGTAAAAGAATCCCACCTGCCAATGCAGGAGATGCAGAAGACACAGGTTTGATCCCTGGGTCAGGAAGGTCCCCTGGAGGAGGAAATGGCAACCCACTCCAGTATTCTTGTAGGAAAACTGCCCTGGGCAGAGGAGCCTGGCAGGCTACAGTCCGTAGAGCTGCAAAGAGTAGGATACAACTGAGTGACTGAGCACACACACATGTCTATAACCGAATATATGGGTTTGTGTGTAAGAATATATGTTAAGCTGTATGAAAGGTGTGTATATGTAGATATATGATAACATGCACCTGTTTACATTTAGAATATTCCTGGAAATATACAAGAAAATGTAAAAATAAATGACATAGGGACTTGAATGGTGACAATGAAAAATCAGAAGATTTTAAATTTCATTATTCCTGAGTTTAATACCTTTTGAAGTTTTTGCCATGCATGTACATATTGTATCTTAAGGTTACTTTAAAACTTTGTTGCTGTTGTTTACTTCAAGAACTTTATATACTTGATTCCTCTGTGTCACATACAATAGTAGAATCCTCATTTCTGGTAGAGAAAAGGACTGGATATTAACCTCAGTTCTGTTCAGAGTAGGCTCAATAAACTAGTGAGAATGAAATGGAAAACGGTACACAATGGAAAAACCAGCAATTGAAGTTTAAAACTTCCCAATTCTGACTTCCTGAGGTATATTTGCTGAAACTTCAAAGGACTGCACAGGGGAAAGAGTGATAAGTGTATCTATAAAAGAAAATAATAGAAATGTACCTGGAAAAAAGAGGACAATTATATTGCGTACTAGAGAGAAAGGGATTTTTAAAAGAATAAACTCTTAAAAAAGAAAATAATTATATAAAAATGGCTATCATGGCCCTTAATAGCAGCCCTGGGGAAAGCAGATACCAGTGGCAAAGGCTGTTAAAGTTGATCTCATCAGGTTGATCAGAAAGTTCATGTTTCTAGGAAGAAATGCAACTCACAGCCGTAATTTCTGCTTCCATAACCACTCTACTTCAGACAGAATGGAAAAGTCACTGTTAGGCCTATTCAGGTCATTCCTTCTCTGCCTTAAGGGCCCTATATTGTGCAAAAGGAACATAAAAGAAATTTTGTCTATCTGTCCAGTAGACCATTAACCTTTCAATCAAAATGTTACATTTAAGAAGCAGGGTGCAAAAAAAAATGAAACATATACAAAGCAAAACTACATAATTCTATGCATTCATGTGAATATGAACAAGAGAATACACAGAAAATGATCTAGACATTAAATTCCTCATTATTACCTGTTGAGTTGGGAAAATGAGATTGCGTATTAGATATGGAGAGATATTAATCTGTTTTTTGAATTTTAATAAGATTTTATTATGATTTTAGATGGTATTTTTAAAAGTGAATAAAAAGGATAGACGAATAAGGCAATGGCACCCCACTCCAGTACTTTTGCCTGGAAAATCCCATGGACGGAGGAGCCTAGTAGGCTGCAGTCTGTGGGGTCGCTAGAGTCGGACACGACTGAGCGACTTCACTTTAACTTTTCACTTTCATGCATTGGAGAAGGAAATGCCAACCCACTCCAGTGTTCTTGCCTGGAGAATCCCATGGACGGGGAAGCCTGGTGGGCAGCCGTCTATGGGGTCACAAAGAGTCGGACACAACTGAAGCGACTTAGTAGCAGCAGCAGCAGACAGGCATACTGCAAGAAAGAAAAGTATGATCCATTAAATTTAAGATTTTATCTGGTATTTTTAATCTAGATTTTAAGTTTGAAGAACTCTTACTTTTGAGAAGCTAAATAAAATGTATTATGGTTTTATTTCCAATGCCAATATAGCCACTTTCTTTGATCCTTAAGCCTATAGAAGATAGGTGAGTTTATCTGCTCTGCAAATCACATTCCTTTGTGTTGGGCTACAGTTAATGCTGCAGAGAAAGAATTAGCAACTATCAATAAATCATTACATATATAGTAATTTATATATTTCAATCCAGCCTCTTGTTAATTAAGTTAGTACTTTTTCTCCATCTGTTTTCTGTCTTAGTTCTCAATCGGTTTAAAACTCAGGGAGGAAGAGAGGTGTGAATTAGTGATCCTCTTTCAAATATTTGACATTTAATAAAGTATAATAATGCATATTTTGTCTCCATGGAAAATAAATCACAATTAATAGTATTTTGAATAACAAATATAGCCTCAATGAATTCCCCTAAATAAAATATGTTATTCACATTCTCTAAAATGAAATAACTCTAGAAATTAAGATTGCATTTAAAATTAAAATATACCAAAGAAAATTTGAAAATAAGAATTTTCCTAAATAAGGAAAATATTTTTGAAAAAGTAATGTTTGTCATAGCCAAACAAAATTTTGAGTCAGTGAATTAAAAAATCTTGAAACAGCAAACTTTATCATTTTCAGAAAAATTCATGCATCCTAAGTATTCAGAATTGATATTAATATGTTTTTCAGATAAATCACAGAACAATTTATCATAAATTCTGTATCCAAAAGAAGAGAGAGAAGATGGAGTCCTTATCTTAAAGTTATTACTTTTTTAAGGTCTCTTTTCCAAAGTTGTTTGGAATTAGCAAGGCAACAGAATATCAAAAAATTTTTTAAAAGTTAAACTGGCTAAGATTTGTCAAAGCACTTATCTCACCAAATAGTATTCTCATTTCTTTGTTCTTCATTGTACTTCTTTAAACCTAGTTTCTGTTATACAGTGTGAAACCATTTCTGCTTCGAAGTCAAGTCTGTACTCCTAGCGGAAAGCTATAATTGGAAGTGGTCTGTTAAAGTGGTTCTTTAAAGGCAGAGGACTTGTCTTTTGCTTATGTCCATGATTTCTTGAATGTTGGATATTGTATCAGTCAGATTTCCAACATGACCCTCAAACTGAGTAACTGCAGGAAAATTTAATACAGAGACTGTTTTACAGAGATGTGGGCAGGACAAGAAATGAGGAAAACACAGTAGTTGTGGAGTGTCCTAGAGCTAGCCACTGTGGACAAATAACATACTGAGGCTCAAGTGTTGAGCAGAGAATCCCACAGAATCACTCAAAGAGAGCTGCCATGCGACATAACATGCCACAGAAGAGACCCAGGGTCCTCCTTATTGTCCTCCCTCCTGGAGCTTCTGCCAGTGCTCTTTATTCTCTAGTCTTAACTGAAGCACGAAGGATCTCCTTGGTGAAGTACGTAGAGGTCAGCCTCCCGGGGCATAAAGCTGAAGAGAGAAGATTAAACATGTATCTAGAGGGACAAATAAAATTAACCTGGCTCAGATCTCATGAAAGAGAGGGAACATGTCACAGGGCATTTGGCATCAACACTAAGCCTCAGAACCAACAGACCTACAATGTTTCATCTTTGGAAGAGTATACCAATTCCTTGGCAAGAAGATAAGGTCATGAGGACACTGATGATATTGAACCAGAGATAAAGTTCAAGGTTTTGCATTATATTTGGTTTTCTCAGTAAGCCATACTGAAAAAAATGTTAGCATCGTAATAAAATAGATTCACACCTGAGTCAGGCAATTTAAGCATGCCTTTCACCTTACCCAAGAGAAAACCTTAAAGAAGCACAATGTGAAAACAAAAATGTGACATCCAAACAAGATCTTACAACACACACCACCAGAGGAGGCAACTGTCTATTTCATGTGCCTCAGGCTAACCTTCTCCCCTGCAGTTCTAGGAATCCCTGTGTCTGTCAGAATGGTGGCACTATGCTTCCTTTTTAAAGGAGAAGTTCCTTATAGATGTCATCAGTTTTGAATTCAGTATGAGGTTGCTTAGATTATGCAATGAATTTCACATTGCATTGTATAAATTGATTTAAGGGATTAAGAAATATGTTCATTGGTAAGTATTAATAGGCTTATGAGTCTAAATAAGATAAGCATTATGACAATAATCATAAAATTCCCTGCTTGTTGGAGTATATCTGGGACCAGAATGAAGACCCATTTCTGATCCAATCAGAGATGTGATCCATTTGAGAGTTGTCCTGCTCTACTAGAGTTGACAGTTTCATCCAAACCAAGAATGACTACAATCGTATGTTTTGGACAAAATTCAGGGGAAAGCTGTGGGGATAAGGTGAACTAGTGTGGTATACATTTTGTTTGATGAGATGATGTTTGAGATTCAACTGGAAATCCATTATTTTCTACATCATCTACAGTAAACACTGGGAAATGAATATAATTTAAGATGGGTTACCAAGACAGTCAAGTAATAATCCAAGAGAAGACATTAATAATAATATCATATAAAAAATAAAAATTAAAAAAAGCTTTTTTTTCATTTTTTACTTAAAAGGATATCTGTTGTGTACTAGACACTGTGTTGCTGCTGCTACTGCTAAGTTGCTTCAGTCGTGTCCGACTCTGTACAACCCCATAGACAGCAGCCCACCAGGCTCCCCCATCCCTGGGATTCTCCAGGCAAGAGTACTGGAGTGGGGTGCCATTGCCTTCTCCAATGCATGAAAGGAAAAGTGAAAGTGAAGTTGCTCAGTCATTTCCGACTCTTAGCGACCCCATGGTTTGCAGCCTACCAGGCTCCTCCGTCCATGGGATTCTCCAGGCAAGAGTACTGGAGTGAGGTGCCATTGCCTTCTCCAGACACTGTGTTAGGCTCTGAGAATACAAAATAAACAAGACAGACAAGAATCTGACCCCATAGAGTTTACACTCAAGTACCCAAAACAGGTAATGAGTAAATAAAACAGATGGACAATAGAATACAAATAATGACATGTAATATGAAGAAAACTAAAGTAGGATTAGGATATGAACCTTATATCAAAGCTATGGTTTTTCCAGTAGTTATGTATGAATGTGAGAGTTGGACTATAAGGAAAGCTGAGTGCTGAAGAATTGATGCTTTTAAACTGTGGTGTTGGAGAAGACTCTTGAGAGTCCCTTGGACTGCAAGGAGGTCAAACCAGTCAATCCTAAAGGAAATCAGTCCTGAATATTCATTGGAAGGACTGATGCTGAAGCTGAAGCTCCAATAATTTGGCCACCTGATGCGAAGAACTGACTCATTGGAAAAGACACTGATGCTGGGAAAGATTGAAGGTGGGAGGAGAAGGGGACGACAGAGGATGAGATGGTTGGATGGCATCACTGACTCAATGGACATGAGTTTGAATAAGCTCTGGGAGTTGGCAATAGACAGGGAAGCCTGGTGTGCTGCAGTCCATGGGGTGGCAAAGAATCAGACACGACTGAGCGACTGAACTGAACTGCAGGATATAAAGTCATGGGAAATTCTGTTTCAGATAACGTGTCAAGAAGCTGACATTTGAACATGAATTTGAATTAAGTCTGAGAGCCAGTTATGCAAATATCTGGGGGAAGACCATCCCAGATAAAGGAAACATCAAGGACAAAGATCTTGAAATGGATTGATAATTGGCATGTTTGATGAACAGCAAGGGGTCCATTGTATCTAGGCATGGGAGAGAAACCAGGACTGATGGAGTGGTAGTCAGGAGCCAAAACATTTAGAACTGTTCAGGCAATAGGATAGGGTTTGAATTTGTTTTCTAAATGTGGAGTGATTTGGAATAAAACAAGGAGATGATCTGAGTGAAAAAAAAAAAAAGCAGTAGTCACTCTGTATTGTTTTGAAAGGAAACGGGAGGAAGATTGATTCAGGGAGACCAGTTAGGACATGATTGATGTAGTTTAGATGAGAGATGATGATGATCTTGTATACCCTTAGAACTTGGAGCTTCTCCTATCAGTACCCCTTCCATGTATTAGTTTTATGTCTGTTTTGAAATCAAAACTCTGTTCCCTTCTATAGTCCTCAAATAATCATACAGCTTTTTCACTTAGACATTAGACAGCCAGTTGAAACACTGGGTATAGAAAACATATATAACCTAAATGTGATTTGACATCTGCAATAAGTCTCTGATGGTTTCTCTTATTACTTGCCAAAACATTCCCCAATTACTACTTTGCATTTTCTTCATAAGACTCAGCATCATCTTCTGTCATCTCTAGACCAGCTGTTCTGATTGTGAAACTTCAAATAGTTTCTCTAATCACCAACCTCCCATGACTGTGTTTTAAGTTCTGAAAACAACCTGGGATAAATTTAGAAATCAAGAACAAAGCACATATGAGTCTGTAGGTTTAACAGCTTGTGGCTTTTAATGGCATCTGTCCTCCTGTCTTTGAAAAGCTATTTATCACCACAATTCCCTACTGTACTGTTTTGAAATGGTGGCCTTTTTATCTTCTTCACCCAAACATTTCATGTAAGCAAAATCACTAGGATGAGAATAGGAATATCATATTTGTTAAATAACTGATTTCTGTGTGCTTTGGGAAAAAGTAAAGGTTTCTGGCATCAGATGTTCAGATAAAAGTAAACTCGAGAGTTCTTCCAATACTTAAAAATATTTACATCCAACATTACCAGGTCACATACCACGTTAGACTTTTTTCACCTTCACACAAGCATGAACAACACGTGATACATCAGAACAAAGTGGCTGGTGAGATTAAGAGGGTTCATATTAATGGTTTATTCTGTGCCACTGGGTATGAGCATCATCTATATGGGTTATAATTACGTCATTTGAGAAATTAGAAATTTCAGTTAAACATATTTAAGCTTCCTTTGGAGTATGAACACATACATGTTTTTGAGCAATAAGCAAATACACATTTTTGAGCAATAAAGTAGAGATCTATCTTATCAGTATTTCATTGGGTGCTTCCAGGTTTAGTTACCCAACAAAATGATGGACTGAATCACTAAAGGAAAAGGATAGATTAGATCTTTAGTTCTAGTGATTCAGTACAATCCATTATCAAGACAGATTTTTACTTCTGAAGTGCTTATTAAATTAGTAACACACAATACCAAGTAATTTAGCTTGTAATTTTTAATATTTGCACAATGGGATTCTGTCCTATACTTTTAGAAAAATAAATCATCATTTTTACACATTTTAAGGACACAAGTCTGGCAAGATTTTCTTTACAATATGTGATTTTTTTTCTCTCCCAAATGCATTAATAATACAAGTTTTCCTCTCTCTTTTTTTTTTTCCCTAGCATCACCACAGTATTGTTCTCTACAGTGTCAAAGTTAGTTTTGTAGCAGTAGATTATAAAACAAGCTAATGTCATCAACATGAGGTTGTTATTGGGCTCAAAATCTTGCCTGTCTGTGGACACATTTCTTTGTCAGGGTCCTGCCATCTCTTTCTCCACAAACTCTGAAATGAACAAGGGAATTCTGTGAAATGTAACGTCACTTACTACCCTTTCACTTTATATTCACTTTGTAGAAACTACTGGTCACATCAATTTACACTATGAATAAAGTCCATATAGTGAGTAATACAGCAGTAGAACAAGGTATTCTAGTCAACCCTTCAGGCAGCTAAACTGGTGAAGGCAAGTATAGATGTGAACACTAGCAGAGAACTGAGTTATTTCTATAATTTTAGAAATAGTGAGCTCAGTTTCTTTTTTACCCAAGGAAAGAATAAATCATCTGTTAGTCATAGGCATAAATGTGTGCAGGTCAAAATTAACTTTCTAAAGCTTCACCCTACATACCCTGGGGGGAGAAAAGTAGAGGACCAATTGAGACAGTGTAAATGATACATGTATTACTATCCATTTCCAATGGCAAGATATATCAATAAGTTATTCAGATAGCAACCTCTCTTCACTTTCTTTTATCTGGTTAAATACAGCACTGGATGCTTTGTTTAAAAAGGTTTTGTTTGGTTTTTCCTTAATCAGGAAGACTTTCTTCTTTTCGTTACACTTGGACACTGTCATGCATTTCCACAAGAATGTGAAAAATACCCTTATTAAATTAGTTCACAGATAAGAGGTATAAAGTAAGAGCATAGAGAGGATATCACCTCTGTAAGTTGCCTTGATTTAGAGTTACCAGATTTTATGGTGATTTCTATGTTAACTTCAGGTTTCAGCTGTCAATTTTACATTGCCTCTCTTCCCTGTACATATTACACCTGTTAGAGCAGAGTGCCAATTATTTTGTACTATAGCTTGTTAGAATTTAGTAAACCTTAAGTATAGATGAAATAGGAGAAATGAGGATTTATGTGATTTATGAATAGGTTTCAAGAAAAACATACCTAGACATTTATTAAAGTAGGTTTATCTGCCTGCATATCTTACTTGAATTGCCATACTGTTTACAGAAACCACTGAAATTAGTTCATTTAGTCCTAAGGCTCATGAAATAATTTGATATAACTTGATTTAGTGAGAAAATGCATGTACTATTTGCTGTCTCTTACTTATTAATGTGTTTGCTTTTATTTGGCTGGGTTTTTTTTTTTTTTTTAACTGAAAACTGTTTGATGTGTATATGTGTTTTATTGATACTTGATGTGATATTGTCATGTTTCTTTTAATATTTAACCAGAATCATATTTTAATTCTATCAGATAAATATATTTATGCCTTTATTTGTATGGATTATTGATGCATCTATGTGAAATTTTTAAAAAAATTTTCTGTAAGTTTCTTTTGTCTGCCAGCTACTGTACTGCTCCAAATTATTTTTTAGATGCTCATCTTTTTTCAAGGGTAAAATGAGCCTGAAATAAATATCTTAAATATTAAGATATTCACTTAGCTCTTCTAATTGTCTAATTGGACAGTCTTAAAATGAAACTCAATCCATTTATCTTAGCAAATATTAATTTCAAAATCAATGATAATCGTTCGATGGCTCAAATCTCAGTGTCCACTACTAAACTGTTAGTTTTTCTAATTTATAAAATGTTTTGAATTTATCTGAATTAAAAGAAGCATTTTTAAAAGAGAAAGATATGTGTACATAAAATGTGTACATAAAATGAGATGTTCAGGGATACATTTTTGAAATGTTCTTTACCTTGGAGTGGCCTCAGGTGTGCCACTCCTATTTTATGCCCCTTGCTCTACATGTTGAACTGCTCACCTTTTCCTCTTTTTATTATACTCTTAGGTGGCCCAGCTCTCTGAAGTTTGCATGATTTATATTCTCCTCAACATTTATCTCTATGGGCGCTGCTATACATAAACCCCCTCATTCCTTAACCATGGTGCCAAACTGCAGATTTATGTTGGATTTAAGTGCAATACTAAAAGCACCTTTATGTATATCTTCATATGACCATAACTTTAGAACCAAACAGCAATATATGTGTTGTCACAAATATAAAGATTTTTTAATAAGTAAAAACATATTTAATATAAGGATTAGTTTGAATAGCCAAAAGAGAAAGGATTTGTGTACTAAATTGAATGTAAATCCCAGGGTCCAATCTGGGTAATATTTAGTTTCTTAATGTAGAAATACAAACTCAATTCTAATGATAATCTTTCATTACATTTTTATATCACTTGGACTCAAAGTGAATTATCAAACATTTAAAAGACTTTTCATTAGAGTAGATTTTTAACTTAATTTTGCTATAGTTTTTTAATGAATCATCAACTTATTTTTTACATCTCATAACTAGAATCTTTAGAAATAACAATATTCTAAAAATTGATTAGATGCCCTTTACCACCCATGGCCTAGCAGTTCAAGATGGCCATCATTAGATGAATAAGTTTCCCAGTGGCCATAAACCAGAGATAAATTAGAACTCAGAAACCATTTTATTTTTAACATAATTTGATCTCAAAAGGGTAATCTTAATGATAGTATTAAAATGATTCTTAAGACAATTCCAATTAATTTACCATGTGAGCTGAAGGCAAATGAACTATACTAACATGAAGCTAAAAAAAAAAAAAAAAATTAGAGTTAATATAGCAAAAATTGTCATACTAAAAGCAATTATTATATTTTCAACAGAAACATATTAGAAAACCTCAAGTGACTTGTTAGTGTGTATAACTATGGAACACATTTTTAATAATCAGAAATATGAGCCAGATTGCTTTTAAAATTAATATTTATTTGAAATAAATGTGTTATTAGATAAAACTGGTTAAAAGACCTATCCCTGAAATTACTATTTTTTAAAAAATTATTTCTTGACAATTTAAGACTTGTCCTATACCTCAAGAGCAAACACATTTAATATTTAGCTATTTTATTTGGTAATTATCTCCACAGGTCAACAGAATATGAATATACTGTTGTATCAGTTTAAACCTTAACTGTCAGCTTCTTTTGTAAGGTTTTATCATTTTGACTCAATTTTACTCTCTATTTTCCTATCAATATAATTATGCCTCAATTTTTATTTAAAAACATATAGGTTTTCCATCATAACTTTTTAAATAGTGTTCATTGCTGAGTCTAGAAGATTATCTGATTACATTTCCTTCCTCTGCTTTTCTTGTATTTAAACTGGAGTTAAAATTTGCCCTCTTTTGATTTGGTTTACTTTCAACCTATGAATATCACCCCAGAAAAGCTATATAAAATGCCTCAATAATTTTTTGATATGATCATGATTTTTTTATCTCATTTTCAAGCATATTTTATCTTCTGAACACCTGACTTGCTGAGACATCTGACCTTCTACTAAAACAGAGTCTTTGTGTTCTCGAGGCCTCTTATACAACTATCATATGGATACTTCCTTTTTTGCCATAGTCTTGGGAATTTTTTTCATCTGTCTGCTATATGAGATCTCCTATTTCCTTGGTCACAGTTCTATCTTTGTTCATTTCCTTGTTTTGACAGAAATTATCCTTAGGTAGCTTCCTGCAAAATAGACACCCTAGTCAAATATTCTATACTTTGAAAGTCTAAAAATGCTCTTATTCTTTTCTGCTATGGATTAGGTAGTCTGAAGGGATGAAGCATTTTAGATTGTAAGTAGTTTTTACTCATAATTTGGAAAACATTGTTCAAGACTCTTCTTTCTTCTGCCACATTCGAGAATTAGTGGGAAAGAATCCGCCTTCCAATACAGGAAACGCTGGAGATGCAGATTCCATCCCTGGGTCAAGACGATCCCCTGGAGAAGGAAATGGCAACCCACTCCAGTATTCCTGCCTGGAAAATTCCATGGACAGAAGCGCCGTGGTGTCGCAAAGAGTTGGACATGAGTGAGCTATTGAGCAAGTGCACAGGTGCGTGCGTACACACACACACACACACACACACACACACACACACACACACACTCTGATTCACCACCCTTTGTATTGGACCTACCTTTTTCTGAAATACTTTGGTGTTTGTCTCGTATCAACCCCCTTATTGAGGGATGGTGGCACACTCCAGGGCTACAGGGATATTTGAATATATGACCCCTGACACTGAGAAGAGGAGATTAACACAGTTCTATTAATTTCATTGCTTACAGTCCCTTGGAGGAAGCTGTTTCTGGGAGTTGCACTTGGGTAAGAAACCAGGGCTGGGGGAAGCAGGCTTTGTTGTACCAAGAGGTTGGACTGCTCTTCATTCCTGTGGAAGGATGTGATTGGCTTATTTAAATAATTGCCTGGACTGACAGGAAACAGAAACTTAGGGATAGGTAGGAACTCTGTCTGACTTCTTATAATGAGGAGGGTTGTTTGGCTAGGGACCCTCATCTGCAGGAGCAGAGCAGGGTGGGGAGCAGCCATTGAGGCAGTCCAGATTTTACAAAATCAAGGCAGTGAATAATATTAAAGTGGGGACTTAAACCCCATTTTTTTTTTGAGTTAGTCAATTTTTTTTATTTTATTTTTAAACTTTACATAATTGTATTAGTTTTGCCAAATATCAAAATGAATCCGCCACAGGTATACATGTGTTCCCCATCCCGAACCCTCCTCCCTCCTCCCTCCCCATATCATCCCTCTAGGCCGTCCTAGTGCACCAGCCCCAAGCATCCAGCATCGTGCATCGAACCTGGACTGGCAACTCGTTTCCTACATGATATTTTACATGTTTCATTGCCATTCTCCCAAATCTTCCCACCCTCTCCCTCTCCCACAGAGTCCATAAGACTGTTCTATAGAAACTTCCTCTTTTTATATTCTACAATTTCATGGTTAAAAAAAAAAGTTTTAATAAGAGACTCTTTTTTCATTCCCTGTGCCAAGCATTTTTTGGACCTTGTGTTTCTGAAAATCCATGTACCTATTTCTGAGGTTATTTTAATGATTGCTTTCAGAAGTTTCCATTCCTTTAGTTTTACTTTTCTCTGGTTGAAGTTCTTATAGTTAGATTTTGGATTGCTTCCATTTCTCTACTAATTTTCTAATCTATTTTCTCCTATTGAACATCATCTTATCTTTTTTGTTTGTTTTCCATGAGAGAGAAGACTTTACTTTCCTTACACTTATTTTTCTATATTTGTAGCTATTATATTTAAAATACCAATACCTCTTTTTTCTGTTAATGATTTTTAAGTATATCCTATGGACAGAGGAGCCTGGTAGGGCTAGTCCACGGGGTCGTGAAGAGTTGGACCCGACTGAGCAAATTCATTTTCACTTTTCACTTTCCTGCCCTGGAGAAGGAAATGGCAACCCACTCCGGTATTCTTGCCTGGAGAATCCCAGGGACGGGGGAGCCTGGTGGGCTGCCGTCTCTGGGGTCGCACAGAGTCGGACACGACTGAAGCGACTTAGCAGCAGTAGCAGCTGCAATACTTCAATAGCTTTAAAGACATTACTACTAATACACATTTTTTCTTTCATCATTGTCACCATTTCCTTTTTTCTGTTTGCTTGCTTTGTCTAAATCACTCATCCTTAAATGTTGGCAGCTCATTTATATTTACAAATTAGGTACTAAAAATTGATTGGAAGCTCAATGTACATTGAATTTACTGTAGGGTAGTCAGGTGTCCTGCCTGCATGCAATAAATCTGGCTGTTGTTTTACTGGATCTGCTTAGGCAAAAGGGCAGCTAGTCAGATATGAACTTAATACAAAAAAAAAAAAAAAAAACTGCATTCCACATTGTGCACCTACATTGGGTATGAAGCCCAGGGACAAATACAGACTTTTCAAGTGTTCAGTTCCTAAGTCACGTCTGACTCTCTGTGATCCCATGGACTGCACCATGCCAGGCTTTCCTGTCCTTCACTGTCTCTAGGAGTTTGCTTAAACTCATGTCCAGTGAGTTGGTGATGATATCTAACTGTCTCATCCTCTGCTGCCCTCTTCTCCTTTTGCCTTCAATCTTTCCGAGTATCAGGGTCTTTTACAATAAGTTGACTCTTCTCATCAGGTGGCCAAAGTATTGGAGCTTCAGTATCAGTCCTTGCAGTAAATATACAGGGTTGATTTTCTAGACTTCCCCCATCTATAATCAACTTCCCACCAAGCTCTCATTTTTTGCATCAGTACTCATGCTCACACAATATCAAGTATGTCAGATCCTGAAGCTTTCCAAACGTTATGCTGGGTTTTCCTTTAGCTCACCCATTCCTTCACCTCCACTCCAACTTTAAGGTAGTTAGGTATGACATCTTCCTCTTTGTGCAGTCTTTTATCATTTATTTCTTCTCTCGTGTATGCAAATACTGTGGGGAAGGTTTGGAGATTTATTGTACTTCCACTGAAAATGTGAGTGTACAGACTTGAATTTTTTTCTCCTGTTTTGATTTTCTTATTATTAAGGGAAATATTCTTAAGGTTAAGATCAAAGATCCTAAATTTCAAAAATAGTGAAAGTGAAGTCGCTCCATCGTGTCTGACTCTGTGACGCCGTGGACACCAGGCTCCTCTGTCCACGGGATTTTCTAGGCAAGAGTACTGGAGTGGGTTGCCTTTTCCTTCTCCAGGGAACTTCCCAACCCAGGGATCGAACCCAGGTCTGCCGCATTGTAGATAGATGCTTTACTGTCTGAGCCAAATTTCAAAAATAGCTTTCTTTAAAAAAACAACAACAACTTTGTTTTCTATTGGAGTATAGCAGATGAACAATGTTGTGATAGTTTCAGGTGGACAGCAGAGGGACTAAACCACACACATATACATGTGTCCATTCTCCCCAAACGCCCCTTCTGTTGGGGCTACCACATAAAATGGCACAGAGTTCCCTATGCCATATGTCGCTGGTTATCCATTTTAAACACAGCAGTATGTACATGTCCATCTCAAACTCCCTAACCCTTCCCCTCATCCTCCCCCCGTGGTGACCAATAAGTTTGTTCTCTAAGTCTGTGAGTCCGTTTCTGTTTTATAAATAAGTTCATTTGTATCATTTCTTTTTGTGCTGCGCTTAGTCACTCTGTTGTGTCCAACTCTTTGCAACCCCATGAACTATAAGCCAGCCAGGCTCCTCTGGCCATTGGGATTCTCCAGGCAAGAATACTGGAGTGGGTTGCCATGCTCTCCTGTAGGGCATCTTCCCAACCCAGGGCTCAAACCTAGGTCTCCCACATTGCAGGCAGATTCTTTACCATCTGAGCCATCAGGGAAACCTTCATTTATTTTTAGATTCTGCATATAAGGAATGTCATACAATATTTCTCCTTCTCTGTCTGACTTACTTCACTCAGTATGACAGTCTCTGAATCCCGATGTCATCCTTTTCTTTAAACTCTCTGGGCATCACTTTCCATATATTTAAGCAACAAAAGGAAAAATCATAATGTAGACATCATATGACGTGTTCTGGGGGTTAAATCGGAAGATCATTGAAAATAACTGGCTGCGTGGTTAGCATATAGCAGAAGTAGAAGCTAAATGTCATACTGTTGTTTCCATTTTAAGCACCAACAACATCATCTGGAACATTTTCATCATCACTTCAAATATCTTTATTCTTCAGTCTTTCTTCTCCATTTACCTTGCTTACCATTTTTCGTAAATGTAGTCTTTCTATAATAAATGGGAATGACTTTGAATTTCTCTTTATAGTTTCTATGCTTTGAGTGATACTTCCATTGTTTTAATCATTTCCATATTGTTGATTATTAATACAACCTCACCTCTAGAAATTACCTTTCTAGAAATCCTGTCCTATAATTGACTTTATTCTACCTAAATTTATCTGTCTTTCATTTGCAATTGAAATTTAAAATGATCCCAAACACCCATGAACCCACTATTTTTAAATAATTTGATTTTAACACTTGTAGCTTGATGACTTGTTCTCCATTCTTTAAAATCCTCAGATCAAAACCTTAGAATAAACCTACTTTTTTGTTTTCATTAGCACTGTCCTATCCTATTTCATTCTTAATTTCTACTTGATTAGAAAATAAGTCTTCAAACTAGTTTAGTCATCTCTATATATCTATATATCTCATTCTTGCAGTCATGCAGAAAACATTATTTCTTCTCTTTTCAGTGTCAAACACTATACCGGCCTCTGTAAATGAGTGCATTAATGGTGCTGTGTGAGGTGTATGGATAAAGTGATGAACTCAAATTTAGGAGTCAGGACTCTTTAATCTACATAAAAGCCTTTGGAAAAAAGATGAGTTGGAAAATGGTTCACACAAGTCATTCTATGGACAATTACTAAATTAAGCTGTCTTATTCATGTACATACTTCTTCAATAAGTTTCAGTTTCTTCATTTCCTGTCAAGTTAAATCTTCAGCTTGACATTTAGTCTGTTGACAAAATGAGCCAGTCATACTTTCAGCCTTCCTATCCTGGTACATCTTTAGGTGCTTAGACTATTTTCTAATGTACCTGGAACATTAGAAATTTCTTCATACACTATCCCTCTCTCTCTTTTTTTTAGGGAGTCATACTGTCTTTTTTATATCCTAATTTTAAGTATCTTCCTCAAGTTTTCTCCTCTTGACAATTCTGCTTGTGAAGCTCTATTTATTTCTTCATTGAAGCATTTTCTGATATTTTCTCCATATTATTCCTGCTTCCACAAACTTTCTTCACTGCATATTTTAATGCCTTTTGTAGTATTTATGGTATTCAGCTTTTTATTATGTCTATACTGGATTGTAAACTACTTGAGAGCATTCCCTTTCATTTATTATGTGTCTCTCATAACAAACTGTGTTGTATTTAATGTGTTCCTATATCTGTTGATTTATGTTTGATTTTTAATGTCAAGTTAATAATACAATCTTTCTTCCCCCAAAACAAAAACTTTTCTGGAAGTTTTTATTTTCATAAATATTGTATCTTCAGCAGTTATGCTGAGTTTAACATCTAATTTTTTTTCCCAAGTGAAATGACAATGAAGCTTCTGTGCCAGTATCATTACCTAGTTTCTTCAGAGGTAGGAATTACGATAAGGTATTTGCTATATAAATTTCATCTTAAGCTAAACTGCCAGGAGTCAGAAAAAAAAATTGTCTTCAGAGCTAAGAAGAGTCTCACATTTTTAATACTTCTTAAAATTCATATCTCTAAAAATATATGCTTGGTTTTTATACTAATTTTGTCCTATTAGACATGTTAAATAATTAATGCAATGCATGGTTTGGTGTATGAGTACATGTGTGTATAACTCATGCACACATTACTATTTTTAAATTACATATAATAACAATACAAAGTGAAAGTGAAAGTGTTAGTCACTCAGTCATGTCTGACTCTCTGTGACCCCATGGACAGTAACCTGTCAATGCTCCTCTGTCCATGGAGTTTTCCAGGCAAGAATACTGGAGTGGGTTGCCATTTCCTTCTCCAGGGGAACCTTCCTGATCCAGGGATCAAACCCAGGTCTCCTGCATTGCAGCCAGATTCTTCACCATCTGAGCCACCAGGGAATACAATACAAAGTCTGTATTAATACAAATCTTAATAAATAATATTCACATTTGTTTCTCTATAACACAATTATGTAGGTAATGGTTAGGAGGTATGTTTTAAAATAACATAATCCATTAAATTTGAAGCTGTTCATAGAGCATTTACATTTATGTACAATTCTCAAGTTCCTATACTGCATAAATTTAACAAGATGCAAAATACGGTTCTGTTTTTGACATGTACACGCAGTAGTTGTGGTGCTTGGGCTTAATTCCTCCACAGCACGTGGAATCTTCCCGGACCAGGGATTGAACCCATGTCCTCCGCACTGGCAGGCAGATTCTTATCCACTGAGCTACCAGGGAAGTCCAAAATGCAAAATGTACTACTTAACTGAACTTCTTAATAGTTATATTTATTATTTCTATATTTGTTACTTTTAAAATGTGTTATTTGCTTTTAATTTATGTCTTTTCCTGTTTCTAACAGAGATTAGTCATGCGTACACACATGTCAGTTCAAGGTCTTCTTTAGGAAACAAATACCTGAATACATATAGAATGGCTTGAGTGAAAAGTCAGGATGCTACAAAAGAAAGGAATGAATGTGTAGTATTTTCTCCCAGTCAACACCTCTCCTGAGATTAGATTTATGCCATTCCATTTGCCACTTAAGAGGTATTTTAGTCATAAGAATGGACGAATATTGTGTCTTTTTCAGTCTCCATTACAATTTCTGTGATGAGACTATGGTATGGAAATGTTAATGTTTTATATATTTTTGACAGTAGTAATGTCCAATTCTATTTTGACCTTTCCAGTGTGATACAGATCGATTAGCTGGGCACTTTATTTCTTCCTTTGTCTACTGCTGTAATAGTCTATTAAGAAAAAAGGGCAAAATGATCAATCAATCAAACTTTCTAATGTTTTAGATAATAGTCCTCCAGTTTTGCCTAGTTAAGATAGACATATATTCATTGTTTAAATATACCCATAAATATATTTATGTCAGCATAGTGTTCTATTATTTTTAATATATCATTAAAATTTTTTTCTTCTGAATTTTAGTTTTATTTAATATCTAATCTCATGGTCTCCACTGCCAGTTATAGAATTTTTTTTTTAAAGCAAGAAAATAGCTTTTAGCTTCTACTTCCTAGGAAGTTGGGTTGCTTTTTTTGACAAAAAGATTTTTCTAGGTATGTTGGACAATGTAGCGGAGTCACGGGTATTATTCAGGATAGTAAAAGATCTTGAGGTTTCTGCACATACAAGCAACATGACTGAACATCTGAATGCATACTTTCAAGTTATTTACTCATGATAATGCAGACAGAGGAAAGAACAATTCAAGTCTCTCCCTTTTGGAGGATCCACATATTACTGTATAGTTTAAACTGGTTCTTATTTGTTTTGTTCAAAGTTTTCTCTGTTGTGAACACCAAACATTCCTCTCTGAAAACTCTATATGCAATGTCAAAATCACTGCATTACAAGTGGGAGAGAGGTTTAATAAGTAGTGTCCTGCTGGGTCTGGCTCACTCTTAAGGAAATCAATTAATAGCAATACAGTGATTAACAGCACTGTAGGCTGGGTTCCCAGAGTCAATAATTTCCATTTTCACCACTGCAGGGATACATAAAAGAAATACAATCTGTTATCCTGAAGTTAAAACTAGTGTTTTTGCCACCTATTTGGCAGCTTTCAAAGCATTGCAAATTATTGAGGGTCACTGCTTATGTAGTCCAGGTGGCTATTATGCTTTTGATTTCCAGTAGGAACATATTATTTGAATATTTGGAACTTAAGTATAGTGTCCACCTCTTTCCAAAGTGAATTTAAAAATGTAATACAGTCTCACTATTTTGGGAGGACCCAGCATGGTTTGAGATGCTATAAACAAAAAGAACTGGAATTTCTTATCTTTTCCCCTGATAACCTTTTGACTTTCCCTCGATTTTTCCAACACAAGGTAGATTACACTGTTTTGTTAAAGAAAGGAGAAGAAGAAAAGGAGTTATAAGCTGACATTTATTTGTGTTTATGTGGAAGCAATGAAACCATTAAACACGTTAAACTCATAAACCTGTAACCCTGGAGTGTTCCCTTCCTAAGTTATCTCAAGAGGAATCTAGGCATCAGCATGATAACTTTGTCTCACATACCATCTATACCCAATGGATAGTCAAGGCTGCACTTCCCCTCCTTACCTTCTCTGCTACCACTGCCTCCTCCTACATTCAACTCATATCTGTCCAGTTCTCAATTTGTGACAGGCACTCTGTCTTGAATTTCACCTGGATTTTTATACCTATTTATGGTTGCTCACCGGAGAAGGCAATGGCACCCCACTCCAGTACTCTTGCCTGGAAAATCCCATGGACAGAGGAGCCTGGTAGGCGGCAGGCAGTCCATGGGGTTGCACAGAGTTGGACACGACTGAGAGACTTCACTTTGACTTTTCACTTTATGCATTGGAGAAGGAAATGGCAACCCACTCCAGTATTCTTGCCTGGAGAATCCCAGGGACAGGGGAGCCTATAGGCTGCCATCTATGGGGTCACACAGAGTCAGACACGACTGAAGCGACTTAGCAGCAGTATGGTTGCTCATGCCTCTAGGTTAGCCTCATCCATGACCTTCACATCCCTGCTGTTAGATCATCTTAATGTCTCTAGATAGAAAATTTTAAAGGATTCACGTATCTTTTAAAGTTTGGATCCATAATCATATTCCTTAAAGAATTGGCTACTAACTCCCTCTCTGATAGAATCTTTTTTCTGTCACCTAGAGAATATTTAAAAATACCCAACAATACTAGAAATCAGGTTCTAGACTACATTATTAGCATAAACTAATCTTTATGCTCAGGTTTCATTTAACTGACTTGCCAATCGCTTAATTTCGTTCTACTCAATCTCTTTAACCTACCAATCTCGATTATATATCCCTACTATGTGCCCCCATAACAACTTGTGCTTCCTTTTATTTTAGCACTTATCACTTTGCATTTCTGTTTTATGTTAAAAAATCCCAGGGACGGGGGAGACTAGTGGGAAACCATCTATGGGTTCGCACAGAGTTGGACACGACTGAGCGACTTTACTTTCACTTTCACTAAACCTTTAACTTTGAGATCACTGTAGGTTCCTATGTGGTGGTAAGAAAAAATGCAGAGAGATCCATGAGCCCTTTATCCGATTTCCCCCTCTGGTAATATATGCAAAGCATATTACAGCCTGGGTATTGACACTGATATAATCCACTAATCTTACTCAGGTCTACTCAGGTGTATTGGACTGTGTGTGTGTGTGAGCATGCATATTTGTTTATATGCAATTTTAGCACAAGTGTAGGCTTATGTATCATCCCCATGGTCAAAATACAGAACAGCTTCAACACCACAAGGATTCCTCAATTTCCCTTAATGTTATTCCCCTCTTTGATTTAACTTGTTCTGATTGCATAATAAACTCCATGAGATTGGGCCTATTGCTATTTAATAAATATTGGTTATTTTCTGGTTGGATGCTTTTGTGTGGTGCCTGTGTATGTGCATGTGTGTGAGTGTTTGGATGGATAGATAAACATATGTATACAAACAAACAAATATAGTTCTTTGAATTTGCTTTTTATTAAGTTGATCTTGATGAAAGTTCTTGTCAATATCTTTGATTTCACATCCAAATGTTTTATTTCTTTTAATATGATAATTGCTATATAATGCTACAGCAGAGCACTTTGTTGGAAAGAGTGTGTGTGTGGTGTGATGCTAGAAATTTGACCCTAAAATGCTTAGTACAAATTGTGGCACACAGAATACAGTGTTTTTGGAAGCTTGGATATCAGGAAATGTGTGATTTAGCACTTCGCATGATTACTGTGATTCACACATATTTGAATTCATGCTAATGCTCTGTGCTAAATTCAGTTAGGTGCCAAGATTTTGAATTTGGGTGCATCCACAATATTTTCCCCTTTTCTGTTTATCTGCTTATTGTGATTGGCGATTACCAGCAGCTGTTGTGCACATTTGCTGATAATAAGAAATGTTTAGAGTTCTGTATCCAGTTTCTCTTGCTTCAAACCTTCTGTGAAAATCAGCTTATCTCCATTTGGCTTTGACTCGGTAAGATTATGTCTTCCCTGTGAGTTTAGTCCTTCCATCATGGGTATAAATCACTGTGATTGGACACACAGAGATGTTGGCTAGAGAGAACAGGCAAGAACAGGGTTCATTCTGGCTCAGTAATTGGAATCAACCCTCATCTCTTACAATAAAGATTTAGAGTTGGTCATCACACATGTTTATCTGTATATCCTTGCATTGTTAACTGGTCCCTGGGTTAGAAGACTGTTTTTTAACAGTGCTTCTATGAAGAAGATCCAACCAGCAGACAAAATGCTGCAAATGGATGCTCAGAGATTCCTCATATTTGGATGTTAGTGCGAGTATGAGGTTACCAAAGGAAGATTTCAGAGATAGTCCGTAGGCATTCTTCAGTTCCATTTGTACAGTTCAGTCATGATATGTGATCTAGAATGGTATATCTTGAAGCAGAGTCTAAAAACCCACAGTCTTCTATCCAATTCATGTCTCTGTGAGTATATCTGTGCCAGAGTAGATAATACAAGAGTGGCTAATACAGAATGAAACAGATCCACTGATTGAGAGGAAGTGGTAATCTTAATTCATCTTAAGTAACTTCTTTAGCAAAGCTTAAGTTAACATGGAAATTACTTAAGCATTTACTTAAGTTAACATGGAAATATGGTTCCCCACACTCAAGTTTTAACAGATTGTATATTAAACAGTTTATCTGTGTCAGTAGCATCTACTCAGTAATCTGAAATACTTCAAATGCTTTTAAAGCCATTTTTGTTTAACTTTAGGTAAATGAGTTTCATTCTGTTAGCTTCAGGAGAAGAAAGGATATTCATTAGTAATTCCATAATTCTCAGTCTGAGAATTATTAAATAGTTGTAAAATTTTCTGCTTATTAATATTACCTGGGAGGCTTTTAAAACCCTGATGTCAAGTAATACCCTAGACCAACTAAGCTGGGCTTATGGGAATGGGACTCAGGCAGCTGTAGTTCTTTCAAAGTTCACAGGAGATTCGAAGCAGCAACCAAGTTTGAAAACCAATGATTAATCAATCATTTTTAGGTAGTCATATGAAAATAGTCATTGCCTCTGCCTTATTGGGGTAGAAGTCTCTAATTTGTTTGCCCATCGCTGTCATATTGATATTTTTCATTTGCTCTGCTTTACCATCATAAGCACCCCCCTTAATGGTGAGGTCTAAATATTGACAAAATATTTTGTCAATAATTTTTTTTACAGAATATCTCAGAGTTCTTATTTCTGTGTCCTAACCCATTTAACAAAACTCATGATGGCTTCTCTGTTAGTTTTAAGTATGAGAGGCATATAGTTACATTTACTAAAATGTAGAGAGAACAGTTTGATCTTTGACAAGTGTATGCAATCATGTTCACCCTTCAATCAAGATATGCATTTTCACTGTTCTTACTTCCATCTCCATGCAACGTAGTTTTTAATGACTGGATAGTTTTGGTTTGTATGAGTACATGTATGTTTGTTGGTATCATATTGATATACATTTGTGCCATTTCTATTTCCTCTAGTATAAAATTTAAAATCAGTATCTACTTACATATATATCTGTGCATATGTACAAAATTTCTTCAGGGTAGATAGCCAGAAGTAGAAATCTTTAGTCAAAGCACATGTATCTATTTACTTTTAATAATACTTCCAGTTTACCATACAATATATTGTTTTAGATGGCAGGCCAGTTTTCCTTCAGGTTGTGGAACTAAGGATCCAGATGATGACCACTCTGACCATGTAGAGCAGGGCTTTACACTGGACTGTGAATGCTGTAGTGTGTTTCAGCAGAGAAGCTGACTTTCCTTCTTACTTATTGCTCCTCCATATTTATTGTGAAAGTACAGATTTAATTTAAGCTTTGCTACTCTTTCCCCAACCCCAGTAACCATGGAAGAATTTCCCATCACTTTGAGTTTAGAAGTTTATTTAGAGGTAAACATAACAGTCCAGCTATTCTTATAGCCATGAGTGGTTAATCTATTTCTCAAGCAGCTCTTCAATTAAGTACTTATACTCAGCTGACTTTTAGTTGTTTCTGAACTTTGAGTTTCTTAGCAGCTTCTATGGCAAAGCCTGTTCTTACTTATGCAATAGTTCTGTTTTGTGCCTGTTTGGGCTTTTTTTTCTTTTCAAAATATGGTATCATTGGAGAAGGCAATGGCAACCCACTCCAGTACTCTTGCCTGGCAAATCCCATGGACAGAGGAGCCTGGTAGGCTGCCGTCTATCAGACATGACTAAAGCAACTTAGTAGCAGCAGCAGCATGGTATCATTTGTTTTCTATTAAGTTCTGTTACCTTTCCATTTCTTGCTTTATTGCTATTATATATTTAAAAGCAGGTAGAAGGAAATAATAAATGCATGTGTCCTGTCTGTCTCCTGCAAACAGAATCCTTATTTTGCCTCTAAGAATCACAACTCACATAATTTCAATAACTGTGATCAACTCATAGTATAGAATACTGAATATCTCCTCAAAATTTTATTCTCTTCCTGAAGCTAATAATCACTATATTATGCTGTTCACTCTTCTTAATCTTTAACACACAAAAAAGGAGCCAAATGTAAAAAAAAAATATATATATATATATATATATATATATATCATTTGATTTAAACTATTTGCTAATATTGGTATATTCTTGCTGAGCATTTTTGATTGTTTGTATGTGCATGCCTGTATGGATGGACATCTGTTGGAGTTCAGAGGGAACTTCAAACTAAGATAATCCTTGACTCAGAGTCATGGCTGAAGAATGGATAGTGCTTGATTCTATAAGAAGATTATGCAAACCTTTGCTGCCTTCTCTGCTTTTCTGAGATTCCTGTAACTACCTTTTCTGGATAAAAACATAAAATTAAAAAAAAAAAAAAAGACTCCAGATTCTCAAAATCTTTAGGCACCAAGGCATTTCTGCTCCTAATCTCATTCAAGGTGTGAGAAGAAATGGGGTGGCATTAAAATTGGCTTAGATGAATTGTAACAAGTCACAGTAAAAACACAAGAAACCACTGACTTAAGAGAAAAGCAATAGAATTTAGTGTGTCGGAAGGCCCATTTCCAATTTTTAAATTGTATGTTAATCCAACTATTGCACAAACGTTTTGCAGGAAAGTGAGCATTAATAAAGGTCTTCTTTAATAGAAGATCCTTCTAGATATTTTAGTATTTTGATCATGGCTAACCAAAAAAGAATTTGGGGGTAGGTTTTTTGCTTTCTTTTGATTTGCTTTTGCTTATTTGTAACAAAAAGTAAGATAATGAAATGGGAAGAAATTTGCCTTGGCTTATTTAGTGGCAACCCATAGGACTCCTTCATATGCATAGCCCTTAGACCAAAGGAAGTCAGGGACTTTGACCTTGAATGTGCGTAGCATAATATATACAGCTTGATAAATCGGAGGTCTCCAGAACATCTTGGGAAATTTTAGTAACTTTAGAATCATGACCCTTATTAATAATTTTCCAGTTAGGTACAAAGATATAGAACTATGGCTTATTTATAGGTTTTACATTTTCTAAATGTTTAAAATTTTATGTAAAAATTTTGATAACTGTGCTTCAAAAGAACACACTAAATTCAGGATACATATATGTGTTGAAATAGAGAAAAGTTCAGGTCCAAATTAGGGTGTTATCATTTTGAACCATTATTGTAAGAGTTATAGAGAAGTATTATAAAAACTTGATTTTCACGTATTTGAAATACATGATTAAGAATATTAGGGCACTTCAACCAAAAAGTGGTACTTTAAAAGAACTCTCCATTAAAATAGAGCATTTTTCCTGGGTTAATAATGGTGCTACTAGTACTTTTAGGTTGTTTGCAAAGTATAAAATATTATTAACTATAAAGCAAAAATAAATATACAGTTGGTTAATTTTTGACCTTATCAAATGAATTTATTTGATCAAAAAGTAAGTGAATCATATTAACACTTACAGGCTGTTTACCTGTAATATATACATTTCATAAAAATAGAATGAGAACTTGCAGATTCTGTGCAAGGTAGGGTAGGATAAGCTGCAGTAACAAATATATACAAAATGTTAAACACTTAAGCAAAAAACAATGTATCTAATAATCTAGGACTGATATTCCCAGTCAATGAGAAAAGATGTGTGCATGTGTAATAGTTGTCACGGCGAGATGATCATGGGGGTTCTTGCATTTGAATCCCAGACTGATAAAACCTCTTCCGTCTTCAACATGTGGCTTCTCTAAGCAACAGAAACAACAACAATAAAAAAAGAAGGGGAAAGTTTAGCACATCGAAGAGTGCTCATAGGAAATTTTATACGTCTGTCCTAGAGGTAGCACATAGTACTCCCTTCTCATTACTTTGTAATTTAGTTTTGTAGCCACATTTCGCTGCAGTAAAGGTCAGGATGGTAATCTCTGCAATGTGCCCAGGTGAAAAACAAGAGAAATAGTAAAACAAAAACAAGAAAAACAGTATGTATGATTAACTGATTTCTGAATTCAACTTTGCTTTCTTTATGTCCATGGATCTTGAACACTTGAAGAGACTATTTAGTTTCCTCATAAATATGATCTGTTACTTCTTTTTAGAATGCAACATGCCTTTTAGCTCTTACGTGTTGCATATATGAATATATGCATGTGGACACATACACACGTACACAGATTGATTTTGTACTTGGAAGAAGCCAAATTTGAAAATTTGAAAGGTAAACTTTCTGACTCTAGGGTACTGGTTTGGTTTCCTCTTGAACAATCAGCTGTGCTGCATCCTGCCAAGGTAAGACATGGAGACAGGGAAGGTCTTAGAAATGGGAGAAGCTGCAGGATGTGGCCCCAGAAAGAAGCAGCCCATTATGTAATCACTTGTGCTCTAAGTACAGTCACAGCTCAGACAGACTTCCCCTTTTATGAAAAAGGGTGCTGCCAAACAGTAGAAACAAGGGACTTTTGAGAAATTAGGAGCCCAAGACAGCACTGCTGCTGCCAAGTCAGAAGCAGGTAAAAGAACCTTTGTCATCTTACACAGCTGTGGTTGCCTCCAGGCCTGTTTCTAAAGCTTCCCTATCCTTTGCAGAAGGAATTATGAAGCACAGAGATTTCTGACTGAGCACAGTTAGATTTCAAGGACTTAACCACCTACTCATGAATCATCTTGCAAGAATCTTCGTACACTTTGAAGACTCTCCCTTCCATTTTCTGTTTTGCAGTCCTTGAAAGTATCATGCCACAAGCTTGGAACGTTCTCCTTTTTTCTACCTCTGCCACCCCCTCCAGTCTGTTTAGCTGAAAATTGTTTTCTTCAGATCCCAATAGTCTTGATTCTTTGAACATCCTAGGCTGAATGAGCTCTGCCAAGTCAGAGTTGCTCCTTTAGCATTCTATATTTCACCTTGGAGACAGATGCTGTACTGCCATTGTTCTGTTCAATGCTTACCTTCCCCTATTAAACTGGAAACTTCCTGAGGACAAGGACAATCCACATTACACCACCCAGAGCAGAGCACAGACACCCCTTGGCAATAGTAGGTGCAGTAAATAGGGCAAAAAAAAATGTTTTGTTATATATCTTCCATGTATGCATGCTAAGCCACTTCATTCCTGTCTGACTCTTTGTGCCCCTATGGACTGGAGCCATGCAGCTCCTCTGTCCATTGGATTCTCTAGGCAAGAATACTGGAGTGGGTTGCCATGCCCTGCTCCAGGGGATCTTCCTGATCCAGGGATTGAAACTACGTCTCTTAGCTGCACTGACAGGTGGGTTCTTTACCACTAGCGCCACCTGGGATGTAGCATATATCAGTCAACACCTACCATAGACCATTCACATATCTGAAGCAGTTATTTTAACCTACAATTCCAGGAAATTGTGAGGGCTCAGAATTGGAGGTATCCTGCTTTGTTCTGAAATCAAGTGTTTCCTGTGTATATTTCAGTTGACCAAGTACATGAGTGGCCAAGACTGTAGCATACCTGTAGATTATCTTGCTTGTGTATGTTTATGCCTTAGAAGGTTATAAATATATGAATGGACATTGCAGTTCCATCCGTATAGCCGAAAACAAAAGGTAATTTAAAACAAATATTCCTTCTATGGATCAGTAGATTCACATGTTAAAAAGAGGTCTGCTGCTGCTGCTGCTGCTGCTAAGTTGCGTCAGTCGTGTCTGACTCTGTGCGACCCCATAGACGGCAGCCTACCAGGCCCCGCTGTCCCTGGGATTCTCCAGGCAAGAACACTGGAGTGGGTTGCCATTTCCTTCTCCAATGCAGGAAAGTGAAAAGTGAAAGTGAAGTCGCTCAGTCGTGTCCGACTCTTAGCGATCCCATGGACTACAGCCTACTAGGCTCCTCTGTCCATGGGATTCTCAAGGTAAGAGTACTGGAGTGGGGTGCCATCGCCTTCTCTGTAAAAAAAGGTCACAGAGCTATAAAGATAAGGTGTTAGGATGGCAGTATGTTCCAAAGTTATAGAAAGGTGACATATCTAAGTATTAATAATTAAGAACATAGATTGTGGAGCCAGATTGTGTGTGTGTGCTAAGTCGCTTCAGTTATGTCCGACTCTTTGCAACCCTGTGGACTGTAGCCCACCAGGCTCCTCTGTCCGTGGGATTCTCCAGGCAAGAATACTGGAGTGGGGTGCCATGTCCTTCTCCAGGGGATCTTCCTGACCTAGGGACTGAACCTGCGTCTCTTATGTCTCCTGCATTGGCAGGCAGGTTCTTTACCATTAGCGCCACTGGGATCTGGATCTCCCAGATCTGGAGTTCAGATCTCAGTCCCACTGCTTGTATAACTTTTAGGGAGTGATATAGCTTCTCTGTGCAACTAGTTCCCCATTGGTGGTAAAAACGAATGAAAATAGTATCTTTTATATAGATTAGATCATACAGATTTTACTCCTTCCCCAACAACTCATCCTTTTTCATTTGCTTATTAATTTTCAGAAGCATTGTACATAAATATTATTATTTACTTTGGGAAGCATCAACAGAATATGATTTCTGAAATTGTGTAGTAAATCGGCCATTGAAATAAGAACTCTACTGACTTACAAATTCAATATTATTTTTGTTAGATTACAATTGAGTAATGGTTGTATATATTGCAAAACTTAAGCCAATACTATGATTGTATTTTTTTTTTAAGATACCCTATAAAAACTAAAATTTAGGCCTGAGATATTTCATCAAGACTGTGTTCTTACTTTCAGATGGAGAAATGTTGAACAGCACTAATAATATGCAGTAATAGCATTAGCATCTCAAACTAGGAAAACTCTATCACCAAGCAACATTTTGCTTTGTGCAGTTTAGTTTTTTCCTAATAAATGCTGATCCATTCTACTTGAATCAAACCTGTAGATAGTGCTTACAAAGTATAATATTTTTCAGTCTTTTAAAAATGAAAGGGAAAAAATGTAGACAGCACACAAGAAAAGCCATTCTTAGTGCTAGCCGGGAAACGTTAGGTGTTAGGTGTGAAATGATATGTATAATAGTTAAAAGACTATGTTGCAATCAGAACGAACAAGCTGTGGGCATGGATCATAGCAGAGTGGCTCTGCTCTAATATGCTAAAACATAGACCAGTGACATAATTTGCTCTGATTGTGACAATATTGCCTCTTAGTTTACAATTTTATGCAGCACTATTCTGTGGAAGCCTTTAATATTATTTTGAATGCTCTAGAGTTTTCCTATAAGCTTCACATGTATTGCTTAGAATTTGGTCATTGTAATTATAACCTGAAAGTCAATTGCAATATCCTTTAAATTAAGCTTGGCATCTGTAGCTTAGCTACACTGTGTAGAATATAATTCTTTTTTTTTAGTCTAGATGGTCAATTATAGTGTTCTACCACATGCAATCATTGTGATCAGTTTATTCAGGTCTGCTTATAAAAGAAATATGTGATCATCTATGGGGGGGGGGGCAAATTTTATACCGTGAATCTGAAAAATGTTCCTTCCTTAGTACATAGGAAGGGAGAGATTTGTTTGGCTTAATAGTGTATAAATAACATTGGAAAATATAATTACTAAGATACAATCTCAGTATTTTGCCCAAGTTTAGCCCAGCCATTTTATAATGCAGACACTATCACCAATGTCTTACAGTCCAGGCCTAAGATTTCCTTATCAAATATTGAAAAACAAAGTCATATTTTCAGTTTCATATTCATTGACTGCAGGGGAGTGGAACTATCCATGGTCCTTAATCTATTCTCATGACTGAAATGCCTCATGGACTCTATTTACTTAGTAAGTACAATCCAGTACTGTGTTCACAACCCAGGTTTGCCACTTAATTGTCTTTTTGGGTAAATTACATTTTTACTTTATACCTATTTCCCAAATGCATACATATATAATGTTAACTATAGTATAATGTCTATACCACAGGATTCTGAGGATTAAATAAGCAGGTACTTAGAAAACATTTACCACATGCCTAATAACTTATTGCTTACTAAATATTAAATGTTAGTATTACTGTTTTAAACAAGAAAAAAATATATTAATTCCTCTTTACTAGTATTCTTTCCACAGAACTCCTCTGCTGGGTAGTAAGTAATATTTCTCAAAATAATCAATATGTGCAAATGTTTTAACTAAATTGATGATGAAATAAGAATGAATATAGGCAAGATAAAATTTCAGGTAAAAGCTTTCAAAAAGAGCAGTTATGTGATGTATCTTAAGTAATTTCACTTTTAAGCAATAATTTATTTTTTTTTATTTTTAAGTACAACATGTAAAACATTAACAGTTCTCTTTTCAGAGGATTAGATTAACTCATAATAAGCATTTAGAATTCTCTATAAACTATTTAATTACTATTTAATATAATGGTCTTAACTTTATTACATTGTAACTAAGGAAACACACACATTTCCAAGAACTCTTAAATTAAGAGTGTGCATCTGTCAAGTATTTTTTGAAAAGGCAATCAAAATAACTGAGAAACTTATTTTTTATGGATGATATAACCCAAATGCAGATGCAGTACATTCTCTGAATATTCTGGAGTTTAATGACCAATCTCATCTTCATTCACCATTTTTCAACTACTTCTGCTTAAAAGGATAGAAGTAATTCTAAAATCATCTTTCATACAAACACATATACTGCTACAAAATAGAGCTGTAGGAAACGCAAATGTAATACATTTCCTGAGCAAAACATTAGCCCCTTACCTCTGATGTGTCTTCACAGCTTTACCTTTGAAAGGCACTGCCAATTGGAAATCAGCAAACTGTGTGAAATCTTTTTATAGTGAAATTGCACAAAATCCAGCAATTATTAAAGTTAGATAAAATTAAATATAAAAAAACCCTGCATGATAAACAGAATGACACATGATTTTTATATTTATTGGTTGCAGATAACATATTGAAGTTACTTTTTGGCCCTTTCTGTTTGGGATAAAGACCATCATTGACTTTGGGATACTGAAGGATCAGATGTTACCATGCCAAATGGGAAATAGTGATCTTCTTATCCAGAAATTAATTGCCTTTTATAAAACAAATACATTTCACCATAATGAAAAATGTTATATTTCCTGAGCAAATATCTCATAAGTCATTGCAGAAGACCTAGATTTGAGTCATTTTTAGGAGCCATAATGACTGTATTTTTTTTTTTATTAATTGATCTGTATATGCCTAAATGGCAACCCACTCCAGTATCTTTGCCTGGAAAATCCCATGGACAGAGGAGTATGGTGGGTTCACAAGTCCATGGGTTCACAAGGCAGACACGACTTAGTGACTAAACAATAACTTCCATCTAGCCATCTCAGTTACAACTATCTTTTTTTTTTTTAAATGAACTAAGATTGAGTTAGGGGCTTTTTTTGTGATTTGAAATCTAGTGCTCTCAGGCAATGGTCAACCAGACAAATCGTTTTAAATTTATTATCACAGAGCATTCATATGTTAAACTAGGTGAAGAAGTGGGAATTTTTACTCCACTCTCAGGATTTAAGGTTTTTTCTGAGGAGTCCCAGCTCATCCCAACCCTTTCCTACTTCTTAGAGTAAGGTAATGAACTGAAAGTATTCAAGTTGGCAGCCTACGCCCTTCTGATTAGTTCAAGATAAATGGGCTCCTCATCATTATTTTTCCTGTTCAACAATCTATTCAATTCCAGGATTGTGATAATGATGTTTTCTCTTATAGAGCTATTGTGCTACTTAATTAATGTTTGTTACATACTTGGAGATCCTTGGATGGTAGATGATATTCTGGTGCCAAGTACATTATTATTTAATTAAAATTGATGCCAAGATGAAACATAATGTGGAAGGTGATGGCCTGGAAATTATTTCCTATTACCAAGTGGAAAGAATATATTTGTTTGGCAGCTTTCTAAGTACAGTGTAAGCAGGTGCCCACCAGCAGAATGATACATAGAAGAGAAATATTTGATCCAGATAATTTAAATTTTAATTGAATATTTACAAAGTATACAAAGTCTGGGTTTCATTTGCGAAGTGGAGATTCAGACCAATTACTTTGTGAGAGGACAAATAGAAACCTGTAAAAAACAAAAACAAAGTTTCAAATTAAATCACTAAGAAACACTTACTGTAGTGAAAGAGTGTGAGCCTGTGGTCCAGAAGATGGGCTTGAATCCAGGGTTCATCAGTGTTGATGTTGCTTGACACCCAGAAAATCTGTCTGGTTCACTCTTGCATTTCAGTAGATACAACACTGGGCACATACCAGGGACCCACATCTATATGTAAATGAATAAATGTGTTCATGACTTTGGGCAAGACATGTTATAATGTAAATTTATACTACAAAGTATTACAAAAATCAACTTGGATAATAGATATAAATGCTTTAAAAGTATGAAAGTGAAAGTGTTAAAGTCGGTCAGTCACGTTCAACTCCTCTTGACTTCAAGGACTGTAGCCCACCAAGCTCCTCTGTCCATGGAATTCTCCAAGCCACAATACTGGAGTAGGTTGCCATTTCCTTCTCCAGGGGATCTTCCTGACCCAAGGACTGAACCTGGGTCTCCTGCATTATAGTCAGATTCCTTACCGTCTATTTAAAACATTCTATTCTAAAACCTTATTATATAAAATCTCCATAAAATTAAAAATAAACTAATTTACTGACTTAGATAAGGATGCTTTCTATTTACCCTCTCTAGTTTAAATTTCCACTTTTTAGTTTTATGTCATGTACGTTCAGAACAAGCCATACTGTTTCTGACACCACAAAACATAACACAGATTAATATTTAAAATTTTGATTATAAAATTCTGAAATTCACTAACATTTATCTTACAAGACATGGAAAATATAGCCAAGGATAAATAATACATTTTAAATAAACTCTGTTACCACTACTTGGAGAAAATACAGGGGCATTTTCAATGTATTTCTTTCCTCTGCTGCACATATACACACATTCTCACACATATAAATACATGCATGCTACATTTTAATTTCATATTCTGAATCAGTAAATATCCTCAAAATATTATTTTGAGTGGTTACTAAATATACTTTATAAAACCATTTATTTAAAAATTAATGGCTTATCTCTCCAATGTTTAATTAAAATAAATAGTGTGATAAAATGCATATGTGTAAAACTTTCATAACCATTGCTTTTTATTTCCCAATCAATTGATGAGAAATTATTGTTTAAAAGATCACTAATAAAAATTTAATGTTCCTATACAAAATGTATAATAGCTCTCAAGACTGTAAGAATTACACTGCCATCACTAGTTCCTATACTTATGCTTATTGCTAATTTATATTTCATATTTCCTGACATATGTGTCCATATCCTTTGCCCATTTTAGTGTTTTGCTTGATGCCTTTCATTTTGTTCATAATGAATTATATGTAACGTAGAGAATGCTTTTTGTGTAATAAAAACTTTAATCGTCATATATTTTCACATTTGGAACAAAGTGTCTTAGGCAGGAACATGCCTGGAGTGTTAGAAGGAGAGGAAAGTGGTCACTTGAGTGGAAAGGAATGAAGCAGGTAATTTTAAAAAATGATGTCTGAAGTTGGGGATTGAGGGCATATAGGCCTAGCAGGATATGTAACATCATTAGCATTAACTTGAAGTAATGTTGGAAACTATTGCAGGGTTTTGAGGAGAGAAGTCACTTAGCTTTTTAAAGCATGATTCAACTTTGGCCACTGTCTTTTTACAATAAATTTTTATTGGAATATAGTTGATTTACAATGTTGTATTAGCTTCAGGTGTACAGCAAAGTGAATTAGGGATACATATACATACATCCACTCTTGTGTAGATTTTTTTTTTCCATACATCCCATTACAGAGTATCGAGGAAAGTTCCTTGTGCTGTACAGTAGGTCCTCGTTAATTATCTGCTTGGCTACTGTCTTAAGAATAGTCTGTGAAGGAGGCAAAGTGAAAGCAGAAAGACAAGTTAGGAAATACTACAGAAATCAAGGGAGAAATGATGTAGCCTTTACATGATGTAGCCTTTTAAATAGAGAAGCAGTAAAGATGGTAAGAGAAAACCAGGTTCTGGAAATATTTTAAAGATATCGCTAAAAGGATAGTTAATTAGACATTTATTCTGCTGTGATATTGGTGATGATATATACAAGTCTAGATTTCAGGGGAAAAATCTGAATTGGAGATGTAAATCTTAGAATTGCTGGCACAGAAGTAATACTTAAAACTCTGGGAAGGAATGAGATCCCACAAGAAAAATAGGAGAAAAGGAACATGCAGTGAGCTCTGGGCCACTTTAATACTGAGAGGAAAGAAAGGAGGGAAGAGACAGCAAAGGAAGCAGGAAAAAGGGCAGAGGAAATGAGATATGAGGCAAGTCAGGAAAAGTGGAAGGGGAATGGAGAAGAGCATGGGCAGTTGTGACAAACGCTAATCCTCAGTCAAGTGTGCCGATAATTTAACATCTTAGAAGACAGGATCTCCATGTCTGTGGGGCACACACTTAATTGGATTGGGTTTCAGTGAGAATTTGGAGTGGAAGAGAGGAGGGGAGACAAGTCATTCAAGGACTTTTGCTGTAAAATGAGAATAGAACAATGATTAACCAGCAGGCTGGGTAAGTCGGTTCAAGACAAACTCTATATTTTTATTTCATACTTAGAGTGAGAGAAATACAATCTACTTGTAAACTAATGAGAATTATCTAGTAAAGAGCTAGGATTTGAATGTGTAAACTAAACAGCAAGAATTACTGTAGCAAAGATCTCAACTAAAAACAGCAGTAAGAAACCTAGTGCAGGAGTACAGAGTTTGGTTTTACAAAGGAACAGGAACAACCGAGTTTTGAGTCACGAAGTTAGGTGCAAATGAGGAAGGTGTGTAGACATGGTAATGAGAGCCTGTGGAAACTGTTCACAGTGTCTGATCCTTATTCCTTGGTCATGTGTTTCCTTGAGTGAACATCCTTAGTTTTTTTTTTTTTTTTTTTTTAAACTTTACAATATTGTATTAGTTTTGCCAAATATCAAAATGAATCCGCCACAGGTATACCTGTGTTCCCCATCCTGAAACCTCCTCCCTCTTCCCTCCCCATACCCTCCCTCTGGGTCGTCCCAGTGCACCAGCCCCAAGCATCCAGTATTGTGCATCGAACCTAGACTGGCGACTCGTTTCATACATGATATTATACATGTTTCAATGCCATTCTCCCAAATCTCCCCACCCTCTCCCTCTCCCAGAGTCCATAAGACTGATCTATACATCCGTGTCTCTTTTGCTATCTCATACACAGGGTTATTGTTACCATCTTTCTAAATTCCATATATATGTGTTAGTATACTGTATTGGTGTTTTTCTTTCTGGCTTCACTCTGTATAATAGGTTCCAGTTTCATCCATCTCATTAGAACTGATTCAAATGTATTCTTTTTAATGGCTGAGTAATACTCCATTGTGTATATGTACCACAGCTTTCTTATCCATTCATCTGCTGATGGGCATCTAGGTTGCTTCCATGTCCTGGCTATTATAAACAGTGCTGCGATGAACATTGGGGTACATGTGTCTCTTTCCCTTCTGGTTTCCTCAGTGTGTATGCCCAGCAGTGGGATGTAGTCAATTTTACTAATCATTTCCTATAGGATTTGTAGTTTTCACATCTTTCATTAAAAGGTTTTCCTTTATTTGATGTGATTAAAATATATTCCTAAACAGTTCACCCTTGAACAACATGGGTTTGAACAGCATGCTGTTGTTGTTCAGTCATGTCGGACTCTTTGCAGCCCCATCGACTGCAGCATGCCAAGCTTCCCTGTCCATCACCACCTCCCGAAGCTTACTCAGACTCATGTCCACTGAGTCAGTGATGCCATCCAATCATCTCATCCTTTGTCATCCCCTTCTCCTCCTGCCCTCAATCTTTCCCAGCATCAGGGTCTTTTCTAAAGAGTCAGCTCTTCACATCAGGTGGCCAAAGTATTGGAGCTTCAGCACCAGTCCTTCTGAGAGAGCCAATTCCTAGGCAGGTTGATAAGAAGTCTAGGGTCCCTGAGGAGGAGAAAGGGGTCTGGAATTCTCAAGGAAGAAGAAAGGACAAACATCTTTTTTTTCCTGTACATTTCTTAGTCTTAGTCACATAAAATGACTTTTTCTTTAAGCCTGGAACTGATGATTACACAACAAACAACTCAGTTTAAACTCTGTACTAAGGATTATATAACACCAATGTATCCTGCTTGAGGACAGTTTCTCCTTCCTGAAAACCTTCTGGCTAATCCTGTTATCCTAAAATGTAAGTTATGGGAGTGGGTCTAGTAAGATCTTTACAACCTGGAGACGTTCTTTTGATTTATTGTAAAAACTAATTGAAAAGTACATAACTCCCTTGCTAACTAACACTAGTGAGGGGGGCACTCTCTGTCCCCTTCTGATGTCTATGCCAGAAGCTTTCCCTGTCCCTTTTCACTTTAATAAAACTCTGCTACTCAAAATCTCTTGAGTGATCAAGCCTGGTCCCTGGTCTCGAAGTTAACTCTTCTTCTTCAGAGATCACTTCCAATGAATATTCAGGACTGATTTACTTTAGGATTGACTGGTTTGATCTTGCTGCCCAAGGGGCTCTCAAGAGTTTTCTTTAACACCACAGTTCAAAAGCATCAATTCTTTCGTGCTCAGTTTATGATCCCAGTGCTCACATCCATCCCAGTGCTCACATCCATACATGATTACATCCATACAGCTTTGACTAGAGAGACTTTGTTGGCAAAGTAATGTCTCTACTTTTGAATATGCTGTCTAGGTTGGTCATAGCTTTTCTTCCAAGGAGCAAGCACCTTTTAATTTCATGGCGGCAGTCACCATCTGCATGATTTTGCTGCTGAGTTGCTTCAGTCCTGTCTGACTCTGTGCGACCCCAGAGATGGCAGCCCACCAGGCTCCCCTGTCCCTGGGATTCTCCAGGCAAGAACACTGGAGTGGGTTGCCATTTCCTTTTCCAATGCATGAAAGTGAAAAGTGAAAGTGAAGTCGCTCAGTCATGTCCGACTCTTCGCGACCCCATGGACTGCAGCCTACCAGGCTCCTCCATCCATATGATTTTTCCAGGCAAGAGTACTGGAGTGGGTCTAGAGCCCCCCAAAATAAAGTCTGTCACTGTTTCCATTGTTTCCCTATCTATTTGCCAGGAAGTGATGGGACCAGATACCATCTTCACTCTTTGAATGTTGACTTTTAAGTCAGTTTTTTCACTTTCATCACGAGGCTCTTCACTTTCCGTCATAAGGGTGGCGTCATTCATCTGCATATCTGAAGTTATTGATATTTCTCCCAGCAATCTTGATTCCAGCTTGTGCTTCATCCAGCCTGGCATTTTGCATGATGTACTCTGCATATAAGTTAAATAAGCAGGTGGACAATATGCAGCCTTGATGTACTACTTTCCAGATTTGGAACCAGTCTGTTGTTCCATGTCCAGTTCTAACTGTCACTTCTTGATCTGCATACAGATTTCCTAGGAGGCAGGTCAGGTGGTCTGGTATTCCCATCTCTTAAAGAATTTTCCACCGTTTGTTGTGAGTCACACAGTCAAAGGCTTTGGCATAGTCAATGAAGAAGTAGATGATTTTCTGGAATTCTCTTGCTTTTTCTATGATCCAACGATGTTGGCAATTTGATCTCTGGTTCCTCTTCCTTTTCTACATCCAGCTTGAACATCTGGAAGGTATCAGTTCAATAGCATGGATCTACTTATATGCTGATTTTTTTTTTCTTCTCAGTAAATAGATACTACAGGACTACACATCTACAAAAAAGTAGGAGTAATCTAATTTACAATCTAATTAGTAATCTAATTTGAATTTTAAATATTAGAAATGTATTTGAGGGAAATTACTAGTACTGTCTCATATGTTTTCATTTATTGTGTTTTTTTCCTTCAGTAAATTCCTATACATACTTTGTTAGAGTTATTTTAGGTACTTAATTGTCTATTAATACTGTAAGTGGTATGAAGTGAAGTGAAGTCGCTCAGTCGTGTCTGACTCTTTGTGACCCCGTGGACTGTAGCCTACCAGTTTCCTCCGTCCATGGGATTCTCCAGGCAAGAATACTGGAGTGGGTTGCCATTTCCTTCTCCAGGGGATCTTCCTGATTCAGGGATCGAACCCAGGTCTCCTGTATTGCAGGCAGATGCTTTAACCTCTGAGCCACCAGGGAAGCCCCTTGTAAGTGGTATACTTTTTAAAATTTATTTAAATATCTGCTTAACTTGGAAGAATAATCAGGAAGTCTATATTTATCCAACACCTGCCCCTTGAATAGCTCCTAAGACAGAAGCTATTGCTTTCAAGTCATTGTTCAATATTAAAATGATGGTTCCAGTAGAGTGCAATTGAAAATTTCAATCTGACTCCCAGGTCATAGATTTTTCTCTTTCCCTACCTCTGGGCTGACACATACAATGAAGCCCTGGAGAAGATTATTTTACTCTTCCTTCCTTGTTCATTACTTTCCCAACTTCTCTGCAACTTCTGGTTTCCCTTCCTTCTTCAAAGTAAGTTTAGTGTCAAAGCAAAGAATTTTACTGGACAAAGTTAAACAGGTAAGGACAATTTACTCAAGACTATTGTAATAGAGGTGAGAGGCCACAGCTCAGTCTCAAATAAACGGTTGGAGAGTTTTTAAGAACTGGAGTGGGGAAGTGTTAGGCCACCTGTTTCCTATAATTGGCTCTACCCAAGGGATAAGTAGACTTCATAAGAGGAAGCAGGTTTAAAACTTGGAGCAAGGCTCCAATTGACATCAGCCTCCTATCATCCCACAGAAACTAGAAGATAGATGCTCTATCCTCCGTGATGACTGCATTTTGAAGGTTGGCTCCCAGGTCCTTCAGAAAGAAATTTTAGGTAGTAAAACTGGCAAGAGGCTTTTAAAAAGATTTACATGTCAATGTGGCAGAGGAAGAATTTACAAGTACACTTTTTTCCAAAAGTAAATGTTCTAAGTAAAGGGAGGTCAGAGCCTTGAGTCAGGAAGAAGCTTGTCTAAAATTTAGTCAAAATGAGTGGAAGATTAAGGCCATCTTGATTAGTGAGTGCACGTTTCTTTTCCCTGTCTTGTGCCTTAGCCAAAATTTAGAGACTATAGGAAAATCCCCTTCTTTCATTTGTAACTTTTTCTAATTGTTTATACTGGTGTTTATAAATACAACTGATCTGTGTAAATTTGTGTATCAGTCCAAAAATTATTTTTTATAAATTATCTTGCTAGCAAATTATGACAGTTTTCCTTTTTTGAGATCAATATTTTTCTTTTTTCCTTAGATGTTTTACTTCCTGTGTTTACCCAAACCTCCCTTATTCAGTATATGCAGGGATAGAAGGCATTCTTTTCTCCTGCCTGACTTTAAAGAGAGTACTACTAACATCTTTAAGAATGGGTAAATTCTGTTAATTAACTATGCGTGTATTATTTCATTCACTCAAATCAACATTATAATATATGATAGTATCTGGCATAATATGTACTCTCACATTATTTTTCTTTTAAAATATGTTCTTGGATGTTCTTATTTATCCTTCATCATTCTTTCAAATTTAAATCACCATTGGGATTTCACATGTATACATTTGAGTCTATCAGTACAATTTTGCGGATAAAAATCATAGATTTCTAGAACCAGATTATTGTTATTAAATATGTTTTGTGCTTTCTAAAGATTTACTTTTGCTCTTTCTCTCTTATATATCCATGTTTATATTACCTTAAATCAACTTTCCTTTTCATTTTCAAGGATGCGTGTTATATTTTGTTTCATTTCATTCCGTTTTTCATGTTATTTATTGTCACATTAATACCCTACATTTAAATATATTAATTATATATTGAAGTGAAGTGAAGTCGCTCAGTCATGTCAGACTCTTCGCGACCCCATGGACTGCAGCCTACCAGGCTCCTCCGTCCATGGGATTTTCCAGGCAAGACTACGGGAGTGGGTTGCCATTTCCTTCTCTAGGGGATCTTCCCAACCCAGGGATCGAACCCAGGTCTCCTGCATTGTAGGCAGACTTTTTACAGTCTGAGCCACCAGGGATGCCCTTCTTAATTATATATTAATATATCTTACATTCTAATTATTTGTCCTTATTCTCTAGATTATAAGAGAGAGTCCTACAGTTTTCATCTGTAATACTGATTCTAATTTACATAGTTTTCTTTCGAAATAGACCGCTTTAGAACTTTTTAGTTTTCCTTATAATATTTTCATATCCCTATGAGATTCCTTTTCTTCTCTGTTTATTTTTATCAAAAATTCTCATTATGTTATCTTATCTTTTATCTATTCTCTACGGTCAGCATTTTGAGTTGTGAGTACACAGTTATATTTTTCATATTTGTCTTCATTGCTATTCACTTTTCATGTTGGCTTTTTATCAGTTTTATTACAAATTCAAGTGCTCTTTGTTTCCCAGTCTTAAATGGAGAGGGCTCCAGCTTGGCTGACGTTTTGACATAAATAGAATGGGTAAATTATTTCTGCCCTCCTAATTCTCTGAGTCAGAAAGCAATCTGGATTGTAATATATGTGTACCCAACTGTCTGTTGTTTAAAGTTTATATCTGATATGATTCTACTGAAATTAAAGGGCTTTCATTTTTTCAATGACAAGAATTTATTAGTGGAGTATTTGAAGCAGGATGCAATTCTTTCCTTTTCAGAAACAGCACATGAGCCTCTGAAGCCCCTCACATACCAACACTCCAGCTTTTTCCATCTCTGTCTTGGCTTATGATGGACTTCACATCCTAGGGATAACAGATCACTGAATGTCTAACTCATTCCTGAGATGGAATGAGAACCAGAGCATTTAATGTAGTCACATTTGAGGGGACTAAGAACAGAATATTCCTGTAAGGTGTATTCATGTATATTTTGGATGGATGAAGGATCAGATATTTCCCCAGTCTAGTCTAGGAAGATTCGTTTTCTTTGTGATTGCATGGAAATCTACCATCATCATCTTAAAGTTTTTCATTTTTTGCTGTAGGTCTTATGATAGCTCAGTTGGTAAAGAATCCAGCTGCAATGCAGGAGACCCCGCTTCGATTTCTGGGTAGGGAAGATCCGCTGAAGAATGGATAGGCTACCCAGTCCAGTATTCTTGGGCTTCCCTTGTGGCTCAGCTGGTAAAGAATCCTCCTGCAATGAGGGAGACCTGGGTTCGGTCCCTGGGTTAGGAAGATCCCCTGGAGAAGGGAAAGCCTACCCACTCCGGTATTCTGGCCTGGAGAATTCCATGAACTATATAGTCCACAGGGTCACAAAGAGTTGGACATGACTGAGTGAGTTTCACTTCCACTATCTCTGTTATGGTTCAGAACTGTTTCTTCAGGGACCTTGCAAATCCTTGTCTGGTGTTCACAGGTTTTATTTAGTATTATAACTTTGTGTCTCTTGCTGTGTTTTCATAGATATTTCAATTGGAGTTCAGTAGCCTCAGCTAGCAGGCATTATTTCAAATTGTACTCAAATTTGGCATTGTTTGTGCTATATATTTCATCAAATCAATAGGTAGCAGAACATCGTGGAAGATTTTGGCAATAGATTGACTGCTGGCCTTTCCTTGTGAGGCCAAAATTTGGGTATTAGTTTATATTTTTACAGGTATTTGAAATATTTTATGAAAAGTAGGTAATGCAGTGTCTAGTAATAGCTTAAATTCTGAATTTCAGTTTCATTTTTCTTAATCATATTTTCATTTTTATGATCATCAAATAAGCTAACTCACCTTTCCATATATTTTCAAAGTATTTGGTCACAAAAAAGATGTTTTTAAAATACTGCCACATTTAGTTATACTTTTCAGGAGAGAAGTACTTTATAATTATATTTCAGTAATAACCTGATGGGGCTTCCCACGGGATGCTAGTGGTAAAGAACCCACCTGCCTATACAGGAAATGTAAGAGACACAGGCTCAATTCATGCCCTTGAGGAGGGCATGGCAGCCTACTCCAGTATTGCCTGGAGAATCCCATGGACAGAGGAGACTGGTGGACTATAGTCCATAGGGTCGCAAAAAAGTCAGACCTGACTGAAGCGACTTAGCACACAAACACCTGATGGATAATGATATGAATGTGCACTGGCTGTCTTATTTTGGTGATGTTTTCCCAGTACAGTGCAGCCACATAATAGAATTCCATACATCTGCAGACCAGGAGACTACATGTTATTAAACTCTTTTGTGAACAGTTGACATCAAGAAAGTCTCACACTTTTCACCTGTTTTAAGTAACTCACAAAGATATTTGTCACCCAGCTTCTCGGTTCCTAGTATTGTTTTTCTGTCTTATTCTTTTAAAAATAATTGACTCTCACGGATCCTTTCATCTTTTTAAAAGCAGAAGGAGGGGCTTTAAAAGCAGCAGACTGGGCCAAAAGAAAGACAGAATAATGCTTCAAAGGAACAGTGAAGTGCAATTTGAAACTGTGTTACAGCACTGGGAGCTGCTCAAACACAGAAAGTGTGCTCAGGCTTATGAGAGCTGCCTGCATGCACCACGACTCCTCCAGTCACTCCTATGGAAAGTTATAAGCAGCGATGCAATCACTAAATCACAGCTTTGAACCCCAAAGAAGTGTCTCTCTTTCAGGGCAGCGCTACTGATATTTGGCATCAACTTGGCTAGCTTTTGACCCTTTCCTCTCTGACAGACCTCTTATTTATATTATGCCCTCCTGTCTTAAGCGTGCTTCTCTCACTAAAATCACAAAGGAAGGGGAAAGAGAAATATATCAGGGGTTTTTTTTTGATGCAAGAATCTGTTCAGTGCTCTCTCCTCTTTCCTCAACTCAGAGCCACAGGATAGAGATATGAAATGTTATTAACCACCTAGACAATATACAGTAGCCACATAAATAAGCAGAAGACTACGTAGATTTTTTTTTTCTCATGTCCTTAGAGAAAACATGATCTCTTTGTCTGCTGATAAGCAAGAGACACCTGAACACACAGGGCTTTAAATAACCACCACTTGAACATGTCTGACTGTTTTGTGAGGCATAAATATGCACACAGGGATGATTCTTCCATTCCATGCGGCATCAACTCCTTGGTAACTGTATTTTGCTGGCACCTAGACTGATTTCAATGGTCTGTGATTTTACTCATCTGTCTGACAATCTTGGGAAGGAGGAAAAGGCTGAAAGCTGAACTCAGCTAGATCCCCCTGCAATGTAATCTTAGGACTTCTCCAGCTCGTCTCCCCAAATAGCTGGCCATCTTTCATGGTGACTCAGACTTCCAAAAGGCTAAGGGTAGCACTTGCTGCATGTTTTAGAGCTTAAACACAGAGTGTCACCAGAGCAGTCTTGAGCCAGGCCACAAGGAGAATAAGAATATACCCAACTCTCAAATGGAAGAACTAAAGAATTTTTGGCATTCTGTTATCCATTTCAGGACACCATGTATTTTTAGGGCTTAGTAATAATATATGGAATAATAAATGTCCTTCACGTTAGTTTCATGCATGCACTGAGCTCAGTAGTGTTTACTAATTCAACATTGCAGGTGGCAAACAGGAATTCACATGTTAATACAGTCATTATGTATTCCCTGTCTTGTGTGTGTGTGTTTGTGTATGCAAGCAAGCATGCAAGCCTCCCCTTCTCCACCACTCCCCAAATCATCTGTGTTACAGAATAAATTTGAGGCAGCTAGACTGGATTCCAAAGCATTTTAAAGCGGTCTGTGGTAAGAGTCAAAGAAGATAATTTATCTCTAGGAAACAACATGGCATAAGCACCATACAATCAGCAGTGGGTTAACCAAGTGTTATTTTAAATTATAAGTGAAAAACAAATTGCCAGTGGTTTATGAACCAAGACATAACCTCTCTGAGCTCATCCTCTCTTTTACCCTTAGCCAAAGACATCGGAGGGAAAGGCAGCAAAACAAGAGCTAGTAAAGCTGAAAGCAGCGATAAAAAGAGGGAAATAAGGTACCTGACAATGCTGCTGCTGCTAAGTCACTTCAGTCGTGTCCAAAGCTATGCGACCCCATAGACGGCAGCCCCCCAGGCTCCCCCGTCCCTGGGATTCTCCAGGCAAGAACACTGGAGGGGGTTGCCATTTCCTTCTCCAATGCATGAAAGTGAAGTCACCCAGTCGTGTCCGACTGTTAGCGACCCCATGGGCTGCAGCCTACCAAGCTTCTCCATCCATGGGATTTTCCAGGCAAGAGTACTGGAGTGGGGTGCCATTGCCTTCTCTGGCCTGACAATAATAGAATAGAATTATTCAAAGGAAAGGAAGTGGGAGTAAAACATGAAAGACAAAGATGAAAGCAAGGGGAGGAAAAGAAAAATATAAGGAAAATGGAAAAGAAAACGGAGAGAAAGGAAGCAATACTAGTTACTTTTTTCATCTCTGATACAGATAATTTGTATCCTACCAGGTATCCATCAACACAAAATGTGCTTTATTTCCATGATAGCTATCTTAAGGTAAATTATTAAGCAGTTATTAGCTAAATATTAAGATGGAAGAATTCTTTGTGGGTTTTTTTTTTTTTTTTTTTTTGTGGCCTTTCAAGTACTTGATATAATGCTAGAAATTGTATCAGTTCAGTTCAGTCGCTCAATCGTGTCCAACTTTTTGTGACCCCGTGGACTGCAGCACGCCAGGCTTCCCTGTTCATCATCAACTCCCATAGCTTACTCAAACTCATATCCATTGAGTCAGTGATGCCATCCAACCATCTTATCCTCTGTTGTCCCGTTCTTCTCCACCTTCAAAATTTTCTAGCATCAGGGTCTTTTCCAATGAGTCAGTTCTTCGCATCAGGTGGCCCAAAGTATTGGAGTTTCAGCTTCAGCATCAGTCCTTCCAATGAATATTCAGGACTTATTTCCTTTAGATAGGACTGGTTGGATCTCCTTGCAGTCCAAGGGACTCGAAAGAGTCTTTTCCAACACTGCAGTTCAAAAGCATCAATTCTTCAGCACTCAGCTTTCTTTATAGTCCAACTCTCATGTCCATACATGACTACTGGAAAAACCAAAGCTTCAACTAGACGGACCTTTGTTGGCAAAGTAATATCTCTGCTTTTTAATATGCTGTCTAGGTTGGTCATAATTTTCCTTCCAAGGAGTTAATGTCTTTTAATTTCATGGCTGCAGTCACCATCTACAGTGATTTTGGAGCCCCAAAAATAAAGTCTGTCACTGTTTCCCCTTCTATTTGTCATGAAGTGATGGGACCAGATGCCATGATGTTAGTTTTCTGAATGTTGAGTTTTAAGCCAACTTTTTCACTCTCCTCTTTCATTTTCATCAAGAGGCTCTTTAGTTCCTCTTCGCTTTCTGCCATAAGGATGGTGTCATCTGCATATCTAAGGTTTTGGATATTTCTCCCAGCAATCTTGATTCCAGATTTTGCTTCATCCAGCCCAGCATTTCTCATGATGTACTCTGCATATAAGTTAAATAAGCAGGGTACTAATATACAGCCTTGAGATACTCTTTCCCCGCTTTGGAACCAGTCTTCCATGTCCGGTTCTAACTGTTGCTTCTTGACCTGCATACAGATTTCTCAGGCAGGTCAGGTGGTCTGGTATTCCCATCTCTTTCAAAATTTTCTACAGTTTGTTGTGATCCACACAGCCATACTGTATGCTTAACATTAAATCCAGGTTACATGAAAGGAAGATAATTCAATCTAAATATTTGTCCCGCTTAGAATATAATGAATGGATCATAGGTATTGGCTTTTTATATCACCTTTGTAGATATCGTCTAAGTAAAGAAATGAAAAAATTAAAATAAGTAGATATTGGTCCTAATTATTAGATAAAAGCCCATAAGGTCATTTTCACTTCCTTGATAAAAACTTGCAACTTGGTTGAGGATATGTCTACAATGAAAAGGTAAGTATTAATATTAACATATATCTAATGAACATCATCCAAAACAAAACAAGTCTTTTTTTTTTCATAATGCACATTTACCATATTCATCACAATGCTTATGACACACACAAAGCCATTATTGCCCTGTGGCATAACACTACCCATAACTGCAGTAACACTGTAACTTGTTTCCAGTCCTTTCTTTTAGGAATCTAAAGTGAGACTGCCATCTTAAGAAAGGCTTTTCTTAGAACCTCAGCTCATTAAAAAAAAAAAAAGTCTACACAAATTTATTCTGGGATTCTAAGGGCACCTTCAGTTGAACATAAAGAACCTCTTATGAGTCTAGCTTAAGAAATACACCACCTCTAATTATACACTATTTCTCTTTTATAATGTAGTATATAAAGTTTAGGAACATATACATCCAAATTGTATGCAAATCCAAAAATGTAGCTTTACAGGCGTTATTATGTATTTGTATGTCTAGTAGAAATGATTCCTGGAATGTAGTTATCTTGTTTATATGACCATGATTTTGTATTTGTTTTGTCAGTTTCTGGAATCAATTATAATGTGTATATAAATATTATAAATAGCTCTCATTTGAAATTATCAAATTATAATGGCTGTGTGTGCATGCTACGTCGCTTCAGTCATATCCAACTATTTGAGACCCCATGTACTGAAGCCCTCCCGGCTCCTCTATCCATGGGATTCTCCAGGCAAGCATACTGGAGTGGGTTGCCTTGCCCTCCTCCAGGGATAATGGCTGTATATAAACATTATTAACTACTAGAGAATTTAACTAAAGCCTCTACTTCAAGTGTTTGAGTGTGTGTATACATGTATATGTAGTATATGTAGTAATTTTCTAGGGATGTTTGAAGGTGTATTAGTGCTATAATATTATGTACCTTAGTAGTAGTTTAAAAGTTTATCTAGAGTAATCTACATCAGATATTTCAGAGAAGAAGCAAGACTATAAGAAATACTATATTTATATAGAACAACAACTATATTGTTCTATTAAAGCTCTTCCAGGAAGGAAGGGTCTCCACTATGTATTCAGACATTTCTGATTTTTCATTGTTTCTGGTTCAAATAAAAACAATCAGAAGAAGACAGATACTTCTTTAACTTATTATATATATTTCTCACAAATTTATTTTCTCCAAAATTCCCTGATAATTTGTATACAATATATTTTATATAGGACATTTCAGAAATTGTGTTTTGGGCATGCCTGCCCCCTACCAGGGAGAAGGCAATGGCACCCCACTCCAGTACTCTTGCCTAGAAAATCCCATGGACAGAGGAGCCTGGTAGGCTGCAGTCCATGGGGTCTCGAAGAGTTGGACACGACTGAGCTACTTCCCTTTCACTTTTCACTTTCATGCATTGGAGAAGGAAATGGCAACCCACTCCAGTGTTCTTGCCTGGAGAATCCCAGGGACAGGAGAGCCTGCTGGGCTGCCGTCTATGGGATTACAGAGTTGGACACGACTGAAGCAACTTAGCAGTAGCAGCCCCCTACCAACCGTCAACTTCAGAAGAAATAGCATTGTCTTCAAATCTTTATTACGTAATGACTTTCAATTGCAAAATATTCTCAATTAAATTTTAGAATCAAAATTCCTTTTTCTCGTCTTTAAACTCTGAACTTAATTTCAAAATTTAAATATATGTAGGAGAAAAAATGCGTGTATAAATGGCTTGTTGACAAATATGAAAATTTAAATATTAATCTAATACTTTCAAGATATTTAAATTAATGTTTAAGTTCATACATATGTATTTTGGACAGATATTGTAGTGTGTATTGTATATCTGGTATTATTATAGGGGCTAGAAATTTAATAAACATATGCTGTTTACATAGTTTTAAGATATGTCCACCTTGAATCAGAGTATGTTCTTTGATGAGATGAAATATTTCAAATATTATTCTTTAATTCCAAAAGGGGCTAACAATTTTTGCAGCTTAAAGAACCAAAACAAATATTAAAATTAAATCAGTACTCCTCTTAAAGTCAGAAAAGATTTGAATTCTCATTTAATCTAACATCTTATTTAATCTACTAATCATTCTACATTATCCTTGATATATAAAAATTCAACTATTTAAGAGCAATCTGTTTCATCGTTTTCAGGTACCTGTAGGGCAAAACTCTTGCTTAAAATTAATAAAAACCTGCTGGGCATACACACTGAGGAAACCAGAAGGGAAAGAGACACGTGTACCCCAATGTTCATCGCAGCACTGTTTATAATAGCCAGGACATGGAAGCAACCTAGATGTCCATCAGCAGATGAATGGATAAGAAAGCTGTGGTACATATACACAATGGAGTATTACTCAGCCATTAAAAAGAATACATTTGAATCAGTTCTAATGAGGTGGATGAAACTGGAGCCTGTTATACAGAGTGAAGTAAGCCAGAAAGAAAAACACCAATACAGTATACTGACGCATATATATGGAATTTAGAAAGATGGTAACGATAACCCTGTATACGAGACAGCAAAAGAGACACTGAGGTATAGAACAGGCTTATGGACTCTGTGGGAGAGGGAGAGGGTGGGAAGATTTGGGAGAATGGCATTGAAACATGTGAAATGTCATGTATGAAACGAGATGCCAGTCCAGGTTCAATGCACGATGCTGGAGGCTTGGGGCTGGTGCACTGGGACGACCCAGAGGGATGGTATGGGGAGGGAGGAGGGATTATTTTAAAATAAAAAAAAAAAAAAAAAATTAATAAAAACCTGCTGTTTGTCATTCCCAGATACATGGAGGTGGGGAAGGGGGATGTAGACAACTTATCTAAATTCTAAATATTTATATACTTAAGAGATATACATAATTAATCATTTACTTTTTATTTTAACATCTTTATTTTCCACTGGAATAGAATTTCCACAAGGATAAGGATTTTATTTTGTTGACTGCTGTCCATCAAACATTTAGAACAGACCTTGCTCACTAAAAAGAAAAGAAAAAATGAAAGAGAAGTCGCTCAGTCATGTCTGACTCTTTGCGACCCTATGGACTGTAGCCTACTAGGCTCCTACATCCATGGGATTTTCCAGGCAAGAGTACTGGAGTGAGTTGCCCTTTCCTTCTCCAGCCCACTAAAAGGTGTTCCATAAATAACAGATACAGTGTAATAAGTATAAAGGAGAGCCTGGCAGATGCTGTTGAGGAAGCAGAACATTGCCCTGGGCCACGTGACCCCACCTGTAGCTACAGTCTTTTTCCAACACAGACTGCATCTGTATCCCTTCTCTAACTGAAAGCTTTCTCCAGCACCAAGGACACTTAACTCCCCATGTCAAATACAGTTGGGATTCATCACTCTAAGAGCTGTGCTCCACCAATGCAGGACGAGTGTTAGTAGGTAAATGCTGGAGTCTGTTTTCCTCTGGCAAAACAGTCCTGGGGGTTTGTTCCACTGTATTTTTCAGACCTTCCCCACACCCAGAGAGGATTGAGCCTTAGTTGTCCTTATGAGCGACTCTCTTATTAATATGATTTTTATTAAATTTTCTCTGTCCTATTTCCCCCAGATATTCACCTGTGCCTGTAAGGACTACACTTGGGAGAACCCAAACTGTAGACACTTAAGTCATCAATGATATTTCCTCTTGGCAGTAGTTAGTATTACATCAAGTTGAGTTAATGAGCAAGCACATAGGAATAAATGGCTTGTTTGTCTGAATTAGGAAAAGAGCAAATTTGAGAGTCATCAAAATTATGCATTAAAATAACTTAGTCAATACTTAAAGTACAAATAGATTTCAAATATGTTTTGTACAGTAGTGTGCATTTATATTGTCTTTATGTCAGCGCCTGTCACCCTGCTACTTCTAAGTACCTTTCTAAGTTTAAATTGTAGAAAACTCATCTTATAAATAACAAATAGTTTATCATTTCATATTTAATAATTATCTTTCCTGAAGCTTAAATAATTACATTTCAACACATAGTTAAAAACAACAAAATCTTTAATCTTGTATATTTCTTGTCAACAGGGTTTTCAGACTTTGTGTATAAACATTCCAAATATCATTCTGAATATTATTTGTTTCCAGTAAGTTTTCAACTACGTTTGATTTTTGAAATACCTCTTTTTGAAAATATGAACTTTAAAAAAGTAATATGGAATAATTTATTTTAATCCTAAATGAGGAACAGCAAAACTGACATATGTTTTTACATATATATAACTTAGCAGTGGTACTTTTTGATATTGGGTATGTTTATTTTGTATGATTTTGTAAAGTGATGTAAAATGAGATGTCTTCTCTGTTACCCAAGACATTACCTAATTTATGTGATGAAAAGTGAACAAAAGAGGATTTTACATTTAGTGAGAGATTCTATCTTAACATCTCTCTGTGTATATGCTATTAATATATAAGAAGGTATTATTACAATGACTATGCCTTATTGCTAAGTTAAATGACTATAATGGGTTTGTTGGTGTTAATGTAAAGCACCATAATACAGTGTTTGAAAAAGACAGGCAAGTTTATTTCACTTTTCTGTACTAGTTCTAAATTAATAGTCAGTGTTTACAAGACAATTCTTATAATTCTCTACTTACATTCCACTGACAATCACTTGTGCATTTCACTGCAATGGAAGTGAGACATAGAATCTAATCATGTTACCAGAAAGGAAGACACATTTTGAAGTACGACTCCCTCTTCCCTAAGGAAATGGTTAGGGCTTAGTCACTTACAGGTATAAAATCATTTCATATAAATTTAGAATTCTTGAGATTGGTATAAGTTTAAAAGACAATATATATTGTATTCATCCCCACTGAGTTTGCTTAGTAAGTTATGTTTGACCAGCTCTTATGAACAAAAATAATTAGTAACAGGTTACTAATTAATTACTAATTAATTCTTCTAAAATTCAAAGAAGTTTAGAAGTAGAATGTCTCATGTAGGCATGTATAACTGCTTGAACATATATTTATTTCAGAATTATTACAGAATCACTCTCATTCATAACATTGTTAAATTTTTTTCAAAAGCTGAAATATAGAAATTGCAATTATTGCACATATTCCTCCCTGGTGATAAAATCAGTGGCATTGAGCCCATGCCCAGCAAAGACAGCTTCATTTTTCAGTGAGCTTATGTGTACATTAATAACATAACAAACAAATAAAAATCCCAAACCCTTGCCTACTGCTACTCCTTAGAGAGCTGAAAATATCTAGTAATTTCATCTTTCAACATAACATAATATGTTGAACAAATTGTTTAGCCAAAACATTATCGTTAGAAACATTTACCTGATCTTCATATTGTCATAAACTTTAAATATTCATCACCATGATTATTATTTAATAATAATTGTCTCAGCCTTTAGTTTCAGAAACATCAGGCTTCTTTGCATTGTTCTAATATGTGGAGATAGAAGAATATATAAAATTGATGATTTGCATACAAAACCATAGCATTAATTTTACAAAAGAGAAAGCCAGAATGAGTCAACTTGATAATAGTTTCATCTAGCTTAGTGAAATATTTTTGAATAGTGCTTATTTTTGAAAGAAAGTAGGCTAGGCAAGGACATAAAAATGCAAGGGTATTTATCTAGTTTACTAGGTTTATAAATTGTATTGTTTACAATTTATTGTTTACAATTTACATGGTTCTTCTTCCTCACTCTTGCAAAGGTTTCATATGGAAAAAAAAAAAATTATTTCCCACAGACTTTTTCCTTGGCCAGGTAATTTTTTTGACCAATAGAAGGTGGACAGAACAGAGTTTGCCACTATTTCCTTTCACTACCCCAGTTTTTCCATCTTCTACTTTGAGGGCACATCATATGTAAGATACACTCCTTCATACTGGTTCCCAAAGCAAGGAGACATGTGAAGCAATATTGCATCCTGCATCAAAATCTAGCAAAGATAAGCCCAGTAGAGCTCTGAAGAGTCACAACACATTGTTAAACATGAAAGCAAGATAGAAATGCAAGGCATTGTAAATGGCAGTGTTGTCGATTGAACTTTATGCATGAGTATAATAAAACTTGCCAATACAGACATTGATATCAGATGTAAAATGCTGCCATAACAAAACATAAAGTATGTGGCATTGACATTAGAGATAAATGGTAGTTAGCCATTAGGCTGCTATTATAGACAGAAAAATTCAACCTATGTATAACAGTGGAACTCAATTTGATAAAATTCTATCCTGAAATAACTTGGGGTAGAAATGTTCTTAATGGATTTCTGAATGAGGGCACAGAAGTCCCTTGAGCTAAAGTGATATGTGCTAGTTCTGAGCAGAAACCTTAAGATGCATGGCATGTTTCTATTTACCCTTCTTGCACTCTTCCTTCCTTCATGAAAACCCCAAGTCCCAGATGAGAGGTGTGTTTTCCTTTCCGCAGGGAGGAGGCATGTGGAACTGACTTACTCCTAATACGTACCCTGTAGCTAATCTCAGCAGAATCTAGCAGAGATAATCTCAAATCCCAGTGCACATATCTACATACTAACATGCCATCCCTGGTTTACTTGTCATTATTAGCTTTGTGAACTTAAAGAAAAATGAACAATGTAAGAGTTCAATTTTATTCAGGGTCATGACAATAGCCAAGGACATAGTCTCTCACTAACTCTGAGAGAACTGCTCTGAAAAGGCAGGGAGAGGACCATTTATGTACGGTTTTTGGCTGAGGAAGACACGCATCCAAGCATATATTCCTAGTAAAAGATTACTGCTAATCTCAAGTTAATGATTTTTAGTGATATTCTGTGTATAGGAAGATGTAGTTATCTGGGTTCATTAAAATTCCTCCTCAAATCCATATCAATCTATCTGTGGAACCTGTTTTTCCAAACTACAGAATGCCTTGTCCTGTTTTTCATCCTGAATTCCTTTAAGGGTGTTCTGCTGATTAGCAACCACACAGGTTACAACTCAATTTTTGTCGAACTAGGAAGTAAAGTAATGCTCCTTGGTCTTTGCTTATCCCTTCGTCATCACTTTTACTTTATTTTGACCATTTTCTCTTAGAAAATACCTTATTTCCTAACAGTATTTACTCTTCCACAAAAATAATTGCACATACCTTTTATGGACAGTACCTTTCAACATAAGTTAGAAGTATTTGCAAACAGGATAGATTCTGCTTCATATGCATCCATTAAAATTCTTGTTTCTTGGTTTGATCTAAAATGTTAAAGTATAATCTTAAGTAATCTTCAGTGTGCATTAGGTATCCGCAGGCGTTCTAACTGTATATTTAAATTTTTAAGTGATTTAATGGATAAATTTAAATACTCAGTCTTTCCAGTTAACTTCTCAAAAAAAATCAGAAACTTGATTTGGTTTAAAAAGCATCAAAATATAAAATAATAAGAAAAAGAAACATAGTGTAGAGTTTTTTTTTTTTCCTAAACTTAATTAGATATCCTAGAACATTAGATAACTTTAGTAAAATCCATGCAATTAGTAATTAACTTGAAATAATCTAAACATAACCTAAATATAAAGGCTTCCCAGGTGGCACAGTGGTAAAGAACCCACCTACCAATGAAGGAGAGGTAAAAGGCACAGGTTTGATCCCTAGGTCAGAAAGATCCCCTGGAATAGGAAATGGCAACCCACTCCAGTATTCATGCCTGGGAAAATTTCATGGACAGAGGAACCTGGTGGGCTACAAGTCCATGGGGTCACAAAGAGTCAAACACAACTGAGGACACACTCACAACCTATACATTAGAAAACAGCTTGGCACTTTGTTTCTTTGGCAAGCAATTTAACCTTTATCATTCTTGGTTAAACCGGAAATCTTTGAATGATCTATCACTTTTGGCTACAAGGAATACAGTGAATTAGACACTGTACAAGAGAAGAGATCTACTACACAACTTTGTAAAGAATCCGAGCACTGTTTCACGTACTATTGGGCCATACAGTACACACAAATTTAGGGGAAAAAACTGAGGTTTTCATCATCTGAAAACTTACCACCATGATAGAAATTTTATTACACAGATATGGCATAACCAATGTAATCAAATAATTAAAATTCATTTTCACTGCCAAATATGTATTAATTTTGTTATTAAAATATTTTGAAAACAAAGTTTTTTCCTTTTCTACAGTAATACTTTTAAATTTATGAAATGATTACACTTGTAATCCATTTAAATATTCATCCTATTATAATTTTGTCTTTATATTGCATGCGTGCTGAATCATGTCCAACTCTTTGCAACCCTATGGACTGTATGTAACCTGGCAGACTCCTCTGTCCATGGGATTTTCCAGGCAAGAATACTCAAGTGGATTGCCAATCGTCCTCCAAGGGATCTTCCAGACCCAGGAATCAAACCCACATCTCCCGCTTCTTTACCTTTACCTAAAGGCAGCTTCTTTACCTCGGAGCCACCTGGGAAGCCCCAGGTTGTCCTGATATTACTGCCCTGTAAAAAAAAAATATATATATATATTTTTTTTTTTAAAAAAACCTCTGTATTTTAGAGAGCTTTGATATATAAATATTTTTAAGTACTGTTTCACCTAATAGATATATGTCTCTGGGAAATCACTTAAGATTCTTGTAAGAAAGAAATTAGTTATTGGTTTCAGTTAGCACTTTCTGCTAAGTTAGCTGGTATTTGAATTGCATATAATATTCTCATTAAAAGCACACATTAATAATTTATCTAGAGATAATATTTTAGCAGGCAGTGTTTAAAAGAGTTTAATGAACTACAAAATGTTTCACAAATCAGTCATCTATAAATGACTCCTTGAATATTTTTCCTGATTTCAGATTTTAGATTAGTATAATAGTTACGGGGTTTTAAAAATCTCTACAATCAGCCATATGCCTCAGAATCGTTCCAAAGTACTGTATACTAAATCACACTTTTCATGATGCTTAAAAAGGTAAATGTTTTTAAAATGCATGTTATAAGTAGCTATTATGCAGTATTTTAATCTAAATTTCAGGCTACAGAAATACTGGTAATAAGGAGATAAAAATATATAGTTGAAATAATAGTTTCAACTCTTTCTTATAAAATGATTCTTAAATAATTTCTGTATCCATTTTGAGTAACCTGATTTTTCTGAAGGTGGTTTTGTTCCTATATCATCTTTATATTGGATCGAATCAGTAACTCTTCCACTCAGAATATTTTAAATCTATTAGAAATAGATAAATCTCAACCTATTATTACAGTGCAAAGTGAAAGGAATTCATTTTTGTTTCTATTGCCTTAAATGTTAGCAGTATTGTCACTCATTTAGTTATTATGAATAAAATTAACACACAGCAGAGTATGTAATATAAGTATTATGTGAATATTTGTGCATTTCCATTTCACTGGGAAATCCTCATTTCATCCCCATTTGATCACCGGCATTGTTTCCAAAAGTCCTATTTATTAGTAAAAATAATTTTATCTTCATACTTAGCAGTGCGGTAAAGAATCCGCCTGCAATGTAAGAGACCCCAGTTCAATTCCTGGGTTGGGAAGTTCCCCTGGAGAAGGAATCAGTTACCCACTCCAGTATTCTTGGACTTGGTGGCTCAGATAGTAAAGAATCCACCTGCAATGTGGGCTACTTGGGTCCGATCCCTGAGTTGGGAAGATCCGCTAGAGGAGGGCATGACAACCCACTCCAGTATCCTTACCTGAAGAATCCCCATGGAGAGAGGAGCCTGGTGGGCTACAGTCCATGGGGTCACAAAGTGTCAGACATGACTGACTACGCACACACATGAAAAGTAGGCAAAATATTCTGATGCTATGTTGTATAAAGGAGACCAACATATATATATATATGTACACATATAGGTTACAACAATTCTCAACATGTGTGTGCAGCTGTATTCTTAGAGAAATGTACATGGATGTATGTTTATGTATCAGAATATTATGAAAAAGGGAAAGGACATGCATTTTATTTTTAAATATTAATTGGCTATCCTGGGTCTTAGTTGTAGCCCATGGAATTTTTGATCTTCGGCTGTGGCATACGAACTTTTAGTTGTGGCATGCGGGATCTAGTTCCCTGACTATGGTAGTCCAGTGTATATGCTTTTTAATAAATAAGGCGGGGTCTATTAGAGTACAAATGATAAAGAAACAGCAATAATGTGTAGTTTTGATGTGTATGTAAATCACTCAGTCCTTTCCAACTCTATGACCCTATTCCCCAGGCAAGAAAACTGTAGTGGGATGCCATTTCCTTCTTCAGGGAATCTTTCCAACCCAGGGATCAAACCCAGGTCTCCCACAGATTCTGCAGGCAGATTCTTCACCATCTGAGCCACCAGGGAAGCCCTTGGCCATACCTCAAATGAATATTTCGAAGCATGCCATCTTCAGAATTGTACCACCTTTAAAACTTACTGCTCATGTAAGACTCAGAGTCTAAATGATTCCAAAAGTCAAAGGTGTTTTTAGTTTAGCCTTATAATTTCTTTACTAATAAGAATCCTTTACACAATTACTGGGCTTCCCTTGTTGTTCAGCTTTTAAAGAATCCACCTGCAATGCAGGAGACCTGGGTTTGATCCCTCGGTTGGGAAGATCCCCTGGAGAAGGGAAAGGCTACCCACTCCAGTATTCTGGCCTGGAGAATTCCATGGACTGTATAGATCATGGGGTTGCAAAGAGTCAGACACGTATGAGCAATTTCGACATTCACACATTTACTCAGCATTGCATTCACCACTAAGCACACCCAAAGTTCTTTCTTAATCATAGATCTCAAATCTGCATTATTTTTCTATCGCTTTGCTCCCATGTGTCCCACTTGAGCTCAGTCCTCAGAGTGGTCTCTGCTTCTCCCTCCCTCCACCCCCTTTCTTTCTCACTTTTTTTATCTGAGATATTTTATCAAAAGGTTGGTTCCCATGTCCCATTGTTTGGAGTTAGAACCAGTGGCTTTTCAACCCTGAAGAACTTCTTACCCTTCATCTCTGACTGTAAACTGGCCCGTTTCTTCATGTGTTCACTTATCCCTTACAATGTGTTTTAAAATCTATCTCATAGAAGCCAGCACACCCTAACAAGTTATGTTCTAAGTCCTGCCTTCAAGACGCTTCTCCTCAAGTGGCTGACCCAGCAAATACATGTTTATTTCCTTATTATTTCAGGTGATGATTTATTAACTCTTGTAGCTTAAAACATGGATTGCCATTTTTTAAATCCCCAATATTAATCCCCCATGTGGCTAAGTCAATGCCACATTTTTGGTTTTTGCCAAGGCAAAACCCTGCTTCAGAAAGTCACTTTCTGTATCTGTTGTGTGTGTACACACTCAGTCGTGTCTGACTTTGCAGCCCCAAAGACTGTAGCCCACCAGGCTTCTCTGTCCATGGAATTTTCCAGGCAAGAATACTGGAGCCGGTTGCCATTTCCTACTCCAGGGGATCTTCCCAATCCATGGATTGAACCCATGTCTCTTACCCCTTCTTCATTGGCAGGCAGACACCACCTGGGAAACCCCTCTATGTTAGTTAGGCACTGTATTTAATAATGGGAAAGAAAAACTATTCATCAAATAGCCTTTTTCCTGGTATTTCAATGACATTAAAAAGAATGTTTGAGAACAAGTTATTTTAGGTAAACATGTAGAAAAAGAAAAATATGAAAGGCTGCTTGAGAAGTAATAAGAATGAAATACAATGACGGTGACATCCCCACCCCCAAAAAAAATACAAGATAAATTATCTCTTTAAAATACTTCCATTGCATTTTTTACAATTGCGAATTAGGGGTTATGTTTCCCTAACTAAATCCTCCTCCAGATATCAAAGAAAGATGAAAAAGGAAAGCCTTCAAATAGAACAAAGAAATTGTTTCTTTACTACAGAGCCAACATCTTCACACAATCCTGACTTTTTAGATGAATAATGAATCACAAAGAAGTTTACAAATGAATGATGCCTTTCCCTCTGAATCAAATAAAAATAGAAAACAACTGTAGAATCGAAGTTGTATAAATAACAAGGGGTTAATTAAAAACTAAAGACACCCACAGCATTTTATTCAAGGCTGGAGAGAGTGGCAAGTTTGAGTAAGGATTTCCTAAATGTAAACAGAACGGGGAAAGGAAACTATTTTGTTGAAATGAGCTTCAAGAAATTGATTTTTACTAATGATAATAAATAGAAATGTTCTCAAGGAGGCAAGTTCAAAAGGTAAATGAGTCCAGGAAATCACAGCCTCATTCAGAAATTATTCCAGCTGTTATTTTCTCCATGTATATAAAGAATAGAAAAAAGAACAATAAACCATCTAAACTCAGATCTACATCATAATGTGAAATTTAAATTCACTGACATGGAAATAGGAGAACAACAATCAGGATAAAGGTATTTCAAAGATATACTTCTAGAATACAAAATAGAGTAACATCCTTTAAACTATACTTTGCATTTATGACCAACTAAAGCATCAACATTTTATTTGGCAGTAAATGAAACAGATTAGATACTAATGATAGCAGTTAACATGTACAATTATTTTTAATGTTTTATTTACACATTTATTTTTCCATTGGTAATAGTAATACAATACATGCACTACAGAAAAACAAACCTGTATGTTACCCCTGCCCTGGGTTCTAACTATCTTTCCAGGGGCCACCACTGTTGTCAGTCCTTGTTCATGCTTTCAAAGATGGTCTCAAAGATATTTCAGGTATGTATAAGCATATATGCATATACAGTTATCCACATATGCATGTTTAGACGGGCAAAATGTAGCCCACTGTGCACAGCATTCTGCATATTTATATATATTTAATTTGCAATATATCTTGAAATTTTTACATATGTAAATATGCAGCTTCTGTATTCTCTTTAATAGCTACATATGTAAGCATATATATGTATACCTATGTATGACTGTGCTATAGTTATTGTCAGCCTTATAATAATAAAGATCAGATAATACAACTGCCATGTCAGCCGACATGGGATATCTTGATTTCAATAAATATTTCCAACTGCTAAAACATAAAAGGAAAAAAAAAAAAAAAAACCATAAAAGGACAACAGTGCCTATTGCCTCACTCTGTCAGAATATATTATCAAATATCAAAATGAATCCAATACAATTATGTAAAGTTTAAAAATAAAGTTAAAAAAAAAAGAAAAAAAAATCTTAAAAAAAAAAAAAAGAATATGTTATCAAAATGTGATTGTGCCTAATTAAACTGTGAAAAATGGCATCTCCTGATTTTAGGGTTTTTTTTTTTAATGAATGAGATCACATACTCATATATTTGAAAGCTATTTATATTGACTTTTAGTTGAATTAACTGTCCATGTTCTTTGTGTTTTCATTACATTAATGGGTATATCATGTTGACGTTTTGAGTATATTTAAAAATTGGAGAATTTAACCCTTTTTATGTGATATAAGTTGCAAATATATTCTCATTTTTCAACTTGTCATTTTTATATATTTCTTCTTCATGCAGATATTTTACATGTATTTGAAATTATCAGTTTTCTTTTATGATACCTAGATATTGTATCAATTTGTTCACTCTAATATTATTATAAAATTATCCGATGTTTTTGAAAGTTAAGATTTAATTTCTCATGTTTAAGTTTCAGATTTATGTAGAAATATGAAATGTGTAAGGTAGTAGAAAAGAATAAAGAATAAAACTTTGCTTTATTTTTTTAACTATAGTTGCTATACATTATTGTATATGTATACATTATTTTAATGTATATACATTGATGTATGTATTGTATGTATGTATGTAATGTATATACATTATTATTGTAATGTGTATATATACATTATTGTATTACTGTATGTTTCTGCTGTACAGCAAAGTAAATCAACTATGCCTATACATATATCTCTTTTTAGATAATGCCCTTCCATTTAGGTTACCACAGAGCACCTAGTAGAGTTCCCTGTGCCATACATGAAACTTCACTTTTTTAAAAAAAAGTTTTGTTTTTACTGGGGTATATAACCAGTTCACAATGTTGTGACAGCTTCAGGTGAACAGGAAAGGGGACTCAGTCATACATATACATGTATCTATTCTCCTCCCATCCAGGTTGCCACAATGAGTTGGGAACTTGGCTTTTTTATGACGACAATCTGTTGTCCCCGTTGTCTGTCTGGTGGCTCAGATGGTAAAGAATCTGCCTGAAATGTGGAAGACCCGCCTCCAATCCCTGAGTCAGGAAGACTCCCTGGAGAAAGGGAATGGCTACTCACGCCAGTATTCTTCCCTGGAGAATTCCATGGACAGAGAAGTCTAGCAGGCTACAGTCGATGGCATCACAAAGAGTTGGACATGACTGAGTGACTAACACTCAACATATATTGAATAATTTTTACCTACCGATACAGTACATTAAACTCAAATGTTTTTCTAGATTTTCTATTCAGCAGTATAACACTTAAACATGTTGTACTTTCAGTATCAATTTTATTTCACATTTTGATAAGCCAACATAATGTCTCTTAAGTTTATATACTGGCTTGACTTTTCATGTTTTTTTGTTTCTAAGTTTCTAAATTGAAAAAGTTGGTTTTGGTGTTAAATCCACAAAAATTTACAAACAAATTTAGGGAAAATTAAAATCAGGAGGTTTAAGAGTCCTATCAAAAAATATGGTATGTTTTTCTGTTAGTTTATATAATTTGTGTTCCAGGGTGGCATTTTCTCTTTCTGATGTTGTTTTTGTAGTTGAGCTCAGATTTATATGCAATTGTAAGAATGCTTCTTTTTTTGCCAGTTGATATTATGTTTTTTGATCCTTATCCTATTGATGTGGTAGATTACATTAATTGATTTCTGAATGTTAAGCCTGCCTTCTACACCTAGAATTTTTATTTCAAGTCGCTCAGTCTTGTCCTACTCTCTGCAACCCCATGGACTGTAGCCTGCCAGGCTCTTCTGTCCATGGAATTCTCCAGGCCAGACTGCTGGAGTGGGTAGCTGTTCCATTCTCCAGGGGATCTTCTCAACCCAGGTCTCTTGTGGATTCTTTACCACCCGAGCCATCAGGGAAGCCCAAGAATACTAGAGTGGGTAGCCTATTCCTTCACCAGGGGATCTTCCCAATCCAGGAATCGAACCGGGGTCTTCTTTTGCAGGCAGATTCTTTACCAGCTGAGCTACCAGGGAAGCCCCATACCTAGGAAAAATTCCAGTTAATTGAGTATAACGTCTTAATGCATTTTTGGATTTCGTTTACTAATATCTTGTTAAGTTTCTGCACGTATATTAAAGAAAGATAATAGTCTGTAGTTTTCTTTTTTGTAGTGAATTTATTTGCATAGGTATTCATTATTGAATCAGATTACTTAGTAGATAGAGATAGTCATATCATTGATTTCTCCTTATGTAAGTTTTGGGAGTTTGTGTTTAATTCTGTTTCATCTAAGTTATTACATTTGTAGGCATGGAGCTGTCTGTATTATTCTGTTATAATCTTTTGTGGGATTATAGGTTCATGAGGTCAGAAGTGAGAACCCTCTCTCATTTCTGATACTAGAAATTTGTCTCCTCTCTTCTGTTTACTTGGTTAGACCAGCTACAAGTTTTTCAATATTTTTCACCTTTTCAAAGAACCAGCTTTTAGTGGTGGTGATTTTCTCCAGTGTTTTATTGTTTTCAATATCATGTGTTCTGCAGTATTTATTATATCTTTCTGCTTGCTTTTGACTTAAAATTGCTCTTCCTGCTCTAATTTCCTAAGGTGGAAATGTAGACTATTGATTTTGGATCTTCTTTTGTCATATATGCATTCAATGATATAAATTTCCCTCTAAGCACTGCTTTTGCTGCAACCCACAAGTGTTTGTAAGTTGTATTTATATTTCTATTATATTCAAAATATTTTTCTCTTGAGAATTTAAGTCAAATATTAAAATTGTCGCTTAATGTCTAACTGTTTGAGGATTTCCCAGCTGTCTTTATGTTATTGATTTCTAGGTTAAATCCATGTGTTCTGAGAAAATTCATTAAGCTGTTTTTTATGGTGCAGAAGGTGGTCTCTCGTGGCAAATGTTCCATATGAACTTGAGAATAATGTGTCCTTTGCTACTGTTGGATCTTGCTTTCCTTAAGTGTTATTTTCAGATAGCAGGAATTTTCTGTAGGAGAGAGTTCCTTTATTCTTTGCTTTCCTCAAACTAGCCAAGAGCAACAACTGTCTGGCTTCTCCCCTGCACTCTGTTTCATCACCCCTGCCTTTCTGCCTCCCTGAGGGATTGATTTCCTTCACAATTCCTTGTCTGTGTAATTCCTCAGTAAACATCATCGCCTTTTCTGTAGAATCATCCCAGACCATGCACAGTTATAGCTATTGTTTTATATAACATGAGAATACTCCACTTTTCAGATATGGAAGATCCTGTTGGTTCTATAGGATTACCTAATCCACAATGATAAATAGATCAATATACTGTATCAGATACTTCAAAGAGTTTGTTCAGCAGGGCCACTAATTTACATGAGAATTGCTTGATATTACTCTAATAAGAGTAATTTTCTAAAAAGCATTCTAAAATAAAGTACTTGGAAATGGTATTTTTAATAAATAGCCTAACTAGGTGCTAAATATATAAAAGTTTGGGGAAATGTGTTGATAAACTGCAGGGTACAGAATAAGTAATCAGGAAAAGAATTTGTTCAAAATTAAACAAACACTTTGTAATAATATGCTAATTATAAAACCAACATTTGAAATCACCCATTGTATGTTTTGTATGAAATGCTTGTTATAATGAGTCTAATTTAAAAGAAATTGAGATGCTGATGAGGTAATGGAGCTGAAATGATCTCAGTATTCTTTCTCTTAAGGAAATGTGCTCAACAATCATTTATAAAATGCATATCAACCTCCGGTAAGCCAGGACTGTGGAAGAAAACTATAAATGTGGTAGAAATTAAAACAGCTGGTTCAAAAAGATACCTTTAATATTTACATAATTGTCTGGGACTGAAGTGTATATATTTCAAATGGGTGTTATTTACCTAATAATCTATAAAAAGTCATCTGATCTCTCATAGATTTTTTCCTTATGCCTTATGCCAAAGCCTATTAGAGTCTTTCCAGCGAAATATTAAACCGTTAGGTTATAAAACTTACAAATGAGCCATTACTGTCTATTAGGTCAGTACAGGTGCTCTGTATGGGCCATCTCTAGGTTAAAATGGCTTATAATATTTCAGAGATAAAAATATCAAGTCTGTATTACAATGATTTACTATAAAAGATGCTATAAAAATGAAATACGTTTTCAAAAAAAAATACTTGAGACATTTTTGAAAAATGTGTAATTTCTAAACTTTTTAAAAAACATATTTGAAAGATTATACAGCTGTAAATTTTATAGAAAAGTCTATATTTATAGATTATTCAGATGCTATTCTAATTTATTCCCAGTTATGTGGGAATAAAGCTGGAAGAATTATCCTAAATTATATCTGAGACTGGAATTCAAGACCAGAGATGAAGATGGAGAATTAGCCATGTCTGGAAGAGGAAAAAGCACAGAATTTCAGAGTTCAGAGATCTGTGTTACAATCTGAGCTCTGACACTTAACTGTAGAGGCATTTTATTCATTGTGTCCTCAGTCTTACTGTTTCTGAAATAAGGAAACAGTATAATTTCAAAGGACAAAATATGGGTTAGTTAAGTATCTTCAAAACTTTCCTAGAACTCTAATTTTTCTAGATGAAAAAAAATTCTTGTTTGCCTAGCTAGCTTATCTATTTCATTGAAAATTTCAAAGACCCAGCTTTAGGGTTTGTTAAGGTTTTCGTTTGTTTGTTTGTTTTTTTACCTTTCATTGATTTCTTCTAATTTTTGTTGCTGTTTTTCTTCCACTTGCTTTAAGCTTATGGAAGAAATATTCTTATTTCTTTAACCTCCCAAGGTGAAAGCTTATTGATTTTAGATCAACCTTATTTTCCAGTATATTAATTTCATCTTAAAACATTTCTTTTAACCATTCCTCTGGCTTCATCCCAGATTTTTATACATTGTAATTTCTCAATTACATACTTCAAAATATTTTACATTATACCTTTGTCTCCTATTAGTAGTAGTATGTTGATTAATTCCCAATTATTTGGAGATTTTCCAGTTATCCTCCTGTTTTTTAGCTCTTGTTTAATTCCATTTTGTCTTGAGAACACAATTTGTATAATTTATGTTTAAAATTTGTCCAGGTATGTTTTATCGCTTTGATGGTAGTAAATACTAATGAACACCTGGGAACTTAAGAATAATGTGAATACTGTAGATTCTGCTGCTGTTGGATGGAGTGTTGTATAAATGTCACTTAGAACAAATACATTGATATTACTGTTTAGGTCAACTATATACTACTGATTTTCTTTTCTATTTGACCAATCATTTCCTAAATGAAAGATGCTGAAGCCTCCAGCTAAAATAGTAAATTTGTTTATTTTTGTTTTATTTCTATCATTTTTTTCCCTCATGTTTTACATTCTTTTTTGAGTGTATATACATTTCGGGTCATTTATTTTCTTGGCTTTTGAACTGTGGTGTTGGAGAAGACTCTTGAGAGTCCCTTGGACTGCAAGGAGATCCAACCAGTCCATTCTGAAGGAGATCAGCCCTGGGATTTCTTTGGAAGGAATGATGCTAAAGCTGAAACTCCAGTACTTTGGCCACCTCATGTGAAGAGTTGACTCATTGGAAAAGACTCTGATGCTGGGAGGGATTGGGGGCAGGAGGAGAAGGGGACGACAGAGGATGAGATGGCTGGATGGCATCACTGACTCTTGGACGTGAGTCTCAGTGAACTCTGGGAGCTGGTGATGGACAGGGAGGCCTGGCGTGCTGCAGTTCATGGGGTCGCAAAGAGTCGGACACGACTGAAAGACTGATCTGATCTGATCTTCTTGGAGGAGTGAACCCTTTATTATTTAACATGCCTCTTTAACTTAATAATCTTTCTTGTTCATAAGTGGGCTTTGTCTGACATTAGCTAATTTAGATTTCATTTTGATTACTGTTAGCATATTTTTCTCCAACCCCTTGCTATCGTTTTGTCTGTTTCTTTGTATTTAAAGTAAGTTACTTTTAGACAAGACACAGATCTCTTGGACCTTTGTATTTTGTCAGTTCTAACAATCTGTTGGTGGTGGTGTTTTTAGACCATTCATATCTAAAGTAATTATCATTATGCTTGAATAAATATATGTCATGTGCACAGCTATTTTCTATATGTGACATTTGTTCTTTGTTTCATTTTCCTCTGCTTTTTCTGTTTAACTTATTTTATAAGATTGTCTCAAGTACACTGCTTTTTAAAAAAAATTGTGGTTGCTCTAGAATTTTCAATACAAATTTCTTACTGTTAAAAGTTCACCTTCAGTTAACATTATACTGTTTTATATATTACTTAAGACAGAATTCCCAATTCTTTCCTCTCATTCCTTATAACATCACTGTCATTTCACTTATCCATATGTTATAATCCTCCAAACACTGTCACTGATATTAAAGTAAGCAGGTACCTTTAAGATCAATTCATAATTTTAAAAAATTATCTTTATTTACTCCTTTGTTTTCTTTATATTGATCCAAGTTTCTGATCTATATTCTTTTCTTTCTGCTTTGAGAACATCTAAAATTTGCAAGGTAAGTCTCTTGAGCAAATACCTCAGTTTTTGTTTGTAAGAGAAAAATCTCCATTTTTGAAGGATGGTTTCAATATATGTGGGCATTTTTCAAATCTTTGTCTATATATTTACTCCATTCTACTCTCTCTCAAAATTTCTGATGAGAAATGCACTGTAATGTTAAATTTGTTCATAAATATATGTTTTTTTTTCCTTTGGCTGAAGATTTTTGCAGTCTGAAAATAATATTTAGCTGTAGTGAGTTTGGGGGGATTGTTTGTGTTGTTTTCAGTATTACTCTGGTGTTATCTGAGCTTCTTAGTTCTGCGGCTCAGTGTCTGGAATCAGTTTTGAAAACTTCTCACCCATTATTACTTCAAATATTCTTCTGATCTTTTCTCTCCCCTCTACTCTGGCATTCATTAAAAATAGTTTACACATTTGAAATTGTCCCAGAGTTCTTGGATATCCTTTTCTATCTTTCCTTATTCTGTGTGTGTTTCACTTTGTTGTGTTATAAATTGTGAGGAGTAAGCATTCTCTAATATTCCAAATAAATCTTTTATTTTGGTGATGGACAGGGAGGCCTGGCATGCTGCGATTCATGGGGTCGCAAAGAGTCGGACACGACTGAGCGACCGGACTGAACTGGTAGGGAACTATGTTCTGCTAAAGTCCTTTCCCCTGGAAAGTATGCCTTTATTATGGTGAAGGTCTGGACATATTATGTACTGTTACTCCTGTCTTCTCCCTGCCAGCGCCATGAAACATCTTTCTTGGATCCTCAATGTGAGAAATTGGTACATTTTCTAGACATATTGGAGTCTCCCAAAACTGTGATAATGAGGACTTCCTCATTCTCACACTAGTCACATTCAACAATCCATCAAAATTATCTGGTGTTTCTACCACTTTAGGGCTCCAGTATCATCTGCACCAAGTAAGCAGATCCCAATCATTAGAGCTCTCTGGAAACATCTGTTTCTACAGATTGGGGGTATTGCAACCTCAGTTCTGTGATTTCTTAGAAATCACTGATCTTCTCTTTTCCCTATTTTTTTTTTTTTTTTTTTTGATATAAGGATGGGATAATGATTTCCAAGCTCTTTACATGTAAGAAATGAGATGTAAAGTATAACTAAGTGCTTTTAGCATAAAATTCTTAACTAGGGGGTCCCAGGTGGCTGGTCTATTTTTCTTTTATTGGTATGGCTCTATAAGCCCCATTCAGGAAAATTCTTAGAAAAACAGATCTCTAGAGATTTTATCAAGTTTGGGATCTGGACACCATAATATTAAAAACTACCCTTGGTGATTCTTTTGTACAACCAGGTTGTAGAAACTAATGTTCTCAAAAATGTTATTGTTGGCTAGAGCTATCAATTTATTATTCTATATTTTCTAACTTTTAAATGTCTAATATATTTTAAAGCAGTTATTATTATCTTAAATAGTCTATTTTCCATTTTTCTTCAAGAATCTGATCCCACGAATTACTATAATCAAACTGTTGGTTGTCATCAGTGTCGCAAACTTGACTGAAATTGAGGTATGGTATTGAGGTATGGTATAAAGGTATCCATTAAAATTCTAGAAAGCCCTTAAAAATGATACATGGAAGTATTAATCAGTTTCCTTAAATGATAGAGCAATCCATTCAAATCATTAGAAGGAAGGAAATACCCAATGACATATTTAAAATTCTGTAGTAGAAAGTGATTTAAATTAATTAGGAAGATATAATTGGGGGTCTAGAAAATTTGATATGTAAAATGAAGTTGGAGACCACGTTTAATATTAATAAAGGAATTCAGATCCCAGAACACCTTTGACCTGTCTCTAATAGTGCAAAACTGAGCAAATAGAACCTTGGAGTATTTGATAAATTTCTCTCAAAATTGAGGCTCATAATTTTGATACAACTTTTATTTATAGATATAAGCAGTATATGTACGTTTATATGTTGATAAATATATTCTCTCACAAGATTAAAGTTATAGAAGATTAGAGGAGGAGACTGAGTGAACTAGAAAGCATTATTATGTGAGAAGTCTAGATCTGTATTTTCTTCCAAATAAAGTTTCCTGGAAGAGATAAACCTGGAAGATGCTGTTCCTTTGAGCTCTGAAGCTTTCACTCCTGCAGAGCATGTTATCTTTCCCAAAACTTTGATATGAATAAGGGAAAATTTTTAAATCAAAGTTCGGTGCTACCAAAATATTAATATCCCAAAATTCAGAAGCCTGAGCAAGATATGTCGTCACTGGGCCACAATGTATATTAAAGAACAAAAAAAAATCTTAGCCAATGACTTATTGTTCCAAATAAGAATATAATAGTAGTATTCTTACCTAAAACACTTAAAGACTCATGCCTTATACAAAGTGCCTAAAATGTAAGCAAAGTGTATTGGTGCTAACACATTAAACCATTTCCTAGGCAATATTCCTCAAAATAGGGAGTTAGGCTGAAACACAGCTGAGTGTTTAAAATAGCTAGATAACAGTATTTTTTCCCCTTCCCCAAATTTCAGTTCATATTTTTCTCTCATTGATCTCTGATCCCCTCCACCCAAATTAAATACATTTTTCCACTGCAGGAGAAATGATATAGTAGGCTTTGTGTGGTTTGCTGCCTACCACTTACAGTATTAACCATGAAAGTATAAAATAAGCTGTGAATTCAGTGCATGTTTATGTGTAAACTATCTGCGTTGAGAAGATGCTTCACTTGGTCCCATAGGGTTAGTACAACCTCATTTAAAGTCAGCTTAGCTAGCAAGTAGTCTTCATGTATATAATAAGATTTCTGGTACCCTGGATAAGAATAAGGAGATAAAACTTAAATCATAGTACATGACACTTCAAAAGGTTTTTTATCTCACCTAATTTAAGATTCATAACTAAAGCCAGGCTATGATTTTATTCTGACATTTCATCTGCTTAGCATAAGGAAGAGTCATCATGACCTCAGAATCTGAGCCAGCCACAGCCATCCAGCAATCTAATTTTATACTCAGTAGGCTAGAATATTTTTCATCATTCTGGAAATGTTCTGGTTCATCTAGGAAACACTGGTCTTATATTTTACCTTCTTAAGTAGATAATGGAGTAGTAGTGATCCTCCAGATTAAGTTTATTTAATGGTTTTAAAATGTAGATTCAAAAAATCTTGTCAATGAGAATAATCCTCTTTAGGTGTTTTGCCAGATGCTTGGTAACAACTGTTCTGTAGTGCAATTTACCCTGAGATATTTGCTTCTTGAAGTTTTCCTGATTAAGTGAATCAGAAGTAAACAGAATGCATTTTATACTCCTCTAAGTTTCAGATTGATGTGCAACACAAATTAAATTACTGTTAACTGCTAAAAATGTTCATTTTCATGCTTTAATTTTCAAATTCTTGTGTACATAATACTTTCCCACTGTTAATTCAGCTTTAATCTGATGCAGTTCTATTTAACATATAAAAAACTGGTGACATAAAAATCTATAACTATTTTAAAGAATTATATTTCAAGATTCTGCCTTTTCTGCAGGTAGATGAGTAATACATTTTTGAATGGTGCTATTAATACTACTAAATTCTAAATAAAAATTGAGGCCCATGTATGATTAACGGAAGCATTAGGATACTTTGTGGGCTTTAGGCAGAAGGTGAAAATCAGCAAATTATGTGTTTGTGGGTAAGCTTTCTAAGGAAAAGAGAACTGAGAAAATATTTGATTAAATGAGCATGCTTCTAAGAATTACATAGATCTGAAATCCTATAGTCCTTTTTAAAAATATTTTTAAATTCCCCACCACAAATCTCCAAAAAAGTAGAATGTTACGACTGAAGCAGAAAATCAGGGAGGAATACCTTCCTAGCATTATCTGCTCATTTCCCCTTTAAGAAGCCCCATAAATATCTCCAGATCAACATAGATTCTGAAAAACTACATTTTTTTCACATTTCTATAAGCTTATCTGCAGTTTTCCCAAATTATTTTTTTTTAGTATTATGTCTCTCAGCAATGCTTTTAGAAGTGTCTCTTAAAGATGATGAGGTCAAAGAGAGTTAAGACACTTATTAATAATGTTTAAAAGGTCAAAATCATTGAGCATGTGAAGCATGAAATAAAAGAGCATTCTAGGGGTATATCTATTAATACCTTACAGTTAAGAGCTGAGTTGGCTTGAAGCATGACATCACTGAAAGTACAGGTATAAAAAGACATAGAAGCTAGCTAACAGACATGCCCTGAACAAGATTAATGGTTCTCCAGATGTGATTTACAGGAAACTGATTGTCCTCAAGGACATTGCTGGTTGTCTGCCAGCCCAGGTCTGTTGAATTAATGTTTAAATTATTGAGTTGGCCAAAAAATTGAACATCTTATGGAAAACTCTGAATGAACATTTTTGGCCAACAATATTTACCTACATCCTGCCTAATTCAAAGGTGACTTGGATTTGAACTTCATACTAGAAGAAAATTGAGTAAACGAGTAAATTAGCTAAGATTCAAAGTATGATACATCCATAGAGATATCACTACTTAATACAGGAGGTCCAACATCATTGTCAAAATTGATATAAAAACTGAAATGAGTTCACAAATGTCTAACATAAGGAAAAATAATTGTTAACTATAGTGTCCATGACATAGAACCTGTCTTCTCAGTATTTACAGTCCAATCTGTGAAACAAATATGCAGTTTCAATCCACTGCCTTATGGAAGCCTATTAGGTCAAAATATGTGGCCTAGTTTAGTACAGTAAAGGAGGGCATGACACACAATGGGAGTGAAGTTCTAGTATCCAGGCAACTAAGGCACTTGTAGTGGGACTAGAGAGATATAGAAGAAGTAGATATTTGCAATATTCAATGACTGCTTTTATATGGAACATGGAAAAATAAGAGAAACCAAGAAAGAATATCTTGGCTGATTGCATATCTTTGGCTGGTGCACTGTTGTCTAAGATTAAGAAACAAGAGGAGGAGTGTGTTTTGAGGAAGGAGAGATGAGTTTCATTTTGGACAAATGGGGTCTGAGGCTGCCCAGAAGAAACAGATCTCTGAAACTAAGGACAGTGAATTTTTCCCTCTGGGTCTTCAAAAGAAGACATATAACAGAGGAAGCAACTTCCTCAAAACAACATTTTTATATAAATAACATACCAAATTTCTTAGGTCATTTCTTATGTATTCCTCTACAATAGTCCAGAAGTAATATTTAAATATAGTTAACAGAGCAAATTTAAAGGTTTTTAAAGTATATATCATCCAATGGATGCATGTATATGTATGCCTGAGTCCCTTTACTGTTCACCTGAAACTACCAGAACACTGGTAATCAGCTATACCCCAGTATGAAATAAAAATTAAAACAAAAGTATATATCATCCAGGTAGAGACCTTGAAGGGTTAGGCTGTGGATAATTTTCTTCTCAAAGTCTTTTAGTTATTATAATGGGAACTTCATCTCTTTGGGGACTAATGGGAAAACTACTTTTGCCTCTGCCTTCATCCTTGTAACTATTTATTCTGATTTCTGATTAGTGGAATGACAAGAATCTCACAGCTACTAGTATTCCTTCCTCTTAGTAAGGATTGAAGTGTTAAAGATGACTGTTTCTATGTTATTTTCACTTTTAGGCTAGAAAGAATAGCAAGAAGACATAAGAAAGCCTTCCTCAGCAATCAAAGCAAAAAAATAGAGGAAAACAACAGAATGGGAAAGAATAGAGATCTCTTCAAGAAAATTAGAGATACCAAAAGAACATTTCATGCAAAGATGGGCTCAATAAAGGACAGAAATTGTATGGACCCAACAGAAGCAAAAGATATTAAGAAGAGGTGGCAAGAATACACAGAAGAACTGTACAAAAAAGATCTTCACAACCCAGATAATCACGATGGTGTGATCACTCACCTAGAGCAAGACATCCTGGAATGTGAAGTCAAGTGGGCCTTAGAAAGTATCACTAAGAACAAAGGAGGTGATGGAATTCCAGTTGAGCTATTTCAAATCCTGAAAGATGCTGCTGTGAAGGTGCTACACTCAATATGCCAGCAAATTTGGAAGACTCAGCAGTGGCCACAGGACTGGAAAAAGTCACTTTTCATTCCAATCCCAAAGAAAGGCAATGCCAAAGAATGCTCAAACTACCGCACAATTGCACTCATCTCACACGCTAGTAAAGTAATGCTCAAAATTCTCCAAGCCAGGCTTCAGCAATATGTGAACCGTGAACTTCCTGATGTTCAAGCTGGTTTTAGAGAAGGCAGAGGAACCAGAGATCAAATTGCCAACATCCACTGGATCATGGAAAAAGCAAGCGAGTTCCAGAAAAACATCTATTTCTTCTTTATTGACTATGCCAAAGCCTTTGACTGTATGGATCACAAACTGTGGAAAATTCTGAAAGAGATGAGAATACCAGACCACCTGACCTGCCTCTTGAGAAACCTATATGCAGGTCAGGAAGCAACAGTTAGAACTGGACATGGAACAACAGACTGGTTCCAAATAGGAAAAGGAGTACGTCCAGGCTGTATATTGTCACCCTGCTTATTTAACTTCTATGCAGAGTACATCATGAGAAACGCTGGACTGGAAGAAACACAAGCTGGAATCAAGATTGCCGGGAGAAATATCAATAACCTCAGATATGCAGATGACACCACCCTTATGGCAGAAAGTGAAGAGGAACTCAAAAGCCTCTTGATGAAAGTGAAAGTGGAGAGTGAAAAAGTTGGCTTAAAGCTCAACATTCAGAAAATGAAGATCATGGCATCCAGTCCCATCACTTCATGGGAAATAGATGGGGAAACAGTGGAAACAGTGTCAGACTTTATTTTTTGGGGCTCCAAAAAAAGGCAGATGGTGACTGCAGCCATGAAATTAAAAGATGCTTACTCCTTGGAAGGAAAGTTATGACCAACCTCGATAGCATATTCAAAAGCAGAGACATTACTTTGCCAACAAAGGTCTGTCTAGTCAAGGCTATGTTTTTTCCTGTGGTCATGTATGGATGTGAGAATTGGACTGTGAAGAAAGCTGAGCACAGAAGAATTGATGCTTTTGAACTGCAGTGTTGGATAAGACTCTTGAGAGTCCCTTGGACTGCAAGGAGATCCAACCAGTCCATTCTGAAGGAGATCAGTCCTGGGATTTCTTTGGAAGGAATGATGCTAAAGCTGAAACTCCAGTACTTTGGCCACCTCATGTGAAGAGTTGACTCATTGGAAAAGACTCTGATGCTGGGAGGGATTGGGGGCAGGAGGAGAAGGGGACGATGGAGGATGAGATGGCTGGATGGCATGACTGACTCAATGGACGTGAGTCTGAGTGAACTCCGGGAGTTGGTGATGGACAGGGAGGCCTGGCGTGCTGCAGTTCATGGGGTCGCAAAGAGTCGGACACGACTGAACGACTGAACTGATAACAACAAATCATTCCTCGTGGAATTCAGGTTTCATAAAATAAGCACGTCTGGATCTGCCTTTTAGATGCAGGTTTGAATGGGAGCCTAATTTATCCCAGTCTCAGGACAAGGTACGTATGAAACTGTGACTTTTTCTTAGGCTGCCTAAGTAACTGTCCAATTGCAGACCAAATCTCCTTTTGCATAGGTCTCAGATGGATTTTGGAAAAAGTGACAAATCTTTATTTTTGCAGCTTTTTATCTAATCTACTTTTCCCAGAAAGAAAAATTTATATTTTGATGCCAATTTAATGTTTGTGTGTTTTAAGTCTTCAAGAATCTGTAGCAGCTGGGGTACAATTTTACCCTCAAAAGAACACACACAGTCTCTCATTGGGATGATTTTTGGAGTATTCAAATACTGAAGAATGGATGGTATACATTTCACTTAAAGTATAGAACAGCATTTTGGTTAGTGTTTCTAAGTGTTTTGGTACTTAAGATTTACTGGAGAAATAATTAAAATGCATATTTTCCAACACAAACCACAGATTCCAGATAAAACAGATTTGGAGTAGAATCCAGCATGTATTCTGAATGGATCCAGTAGAATCCATTCTTTAAAAAGAATGGTAGAATATTCTGATTGAAATATTCATGAATCTTACTTGTAAGAGACAGTTATCAGTTTAGGAGCAAAACAGCAAATGTCTCAAGTTTTTGTTGAATGTTATCCATCTTGGAATCTAAAACTTTACAAAAGCTACATAAAAAAATAACTTTACTCATTGTTAGTTGAAACAGTGTTGCTTATCTGACAAACTGATGGTGATCCATATTGTAGACTGAATAAGAAAAAAATAAAACCATACTTCCCTTAATACTGAGAATTGGAAAACACAAAAAGAGTAGGATCAAAAGCCACAGAGTCGTAAATTATCATCTTTCGACTGAGTTTTGAGGAATCAAAAATCAGAAAACATGCATATACCGTTATAAAACTGAGAAAAGATATCAGACCAGAAAATAAGCCAGTTGGTAATAGGATAGAAAGATCCCATGGAGTAATGGAATCATACCCATATTCAGTAATATTCAAAGCAATAGCCAATTTTCACCCTGCAGTTCCTGCTCTAAATCTTTGTCTTTTGTGTGTGTGGTTTGATGCCTATTAATTGTTACATTAAATTCCAAGTTGTTGTTGTTCAGTTGCTAAATCGTGTCTAACTCTTTGTAACCCCATGCACTACAGCACACCAGACTCCTCTGTCCTCCACTATTTTAGATAAATTGTGTTATGTTTACTTTTTATAAAAAGAGTTAAAATAGATACCTCTCCTGGGCATTGTTTTATATGGTATCAGAGCGCCAAAGAAGGAAATGGCAACCCACTCCAGTGTTCTTGCTTGGAGAATCCCAGGGATGGGGAAGCCTGGTGGGCTACCGTCCATGGGGTCGCACAGAGTCAGACACGACTAAAGCGACTTAGAAGCAGAGCGCCGAAGAATTGATGCTTTTGAACTGTGGTGTTGGAGAAGACTCTTGAGAGTCCCTTGGACTGCAAGGACATCCAACCAGTCCATTCTAAAGGAGATCAGCCCTGGGATTTCTTTGGAAGGAATGATGCTAAAGCTGAAACTCCAGTACTTTGGCCACCTTATGCGAAGAGTTGACTCATTGGAAAAGACTCTGATGCTGGGAGGGATTGAGGGCAGGAGGAGAAGGCGACGACAGAGGATGAGATGGCTAGATGGCATCACCGACTCAATGGACATGAGTCTGAGTAAACTCCGGGAGTTGGTGATGGACAGAGAGGCCTGGCGTGCTGCGATTCGTGGGGTCGCAAAGAGTCAGACATGACTGAGCAACTGAACTGAATCCAGAGACCATGCACTTTATTTTATTCACTTTATGTTTACCTACAGTGTATATGATATATTAACATGAATACCTTAAAATCACTCAGAATACTTTATTACTATTAATACTGAATAAATAATACATAACTCAGTTTTCAAAATATTGCAAGAGAACTTCTGTTAACTGAATTACCACCTAGTCATTTGCTCTTGTGCATCTGCCTCAGGTGTCTGTCACCATCTTATTATACCTTCCACCTTAAATTGTGGCTTGTTTCTTTAATTTACCCTATCTGTGGGGTAATTCTGAACCTTTCTAGGCATGTTTTTATATTACTCTTGGTTTTCTTCCTTTAATAGAAATTGGATCAGTTGGGATCTATCTAGAAATTGGAAACCACTGTGGTGGTAAAGAATCTGCCTGCAAAGTAGGAGACCGGGGTTCGATCCCTGAATGTCAGAAAGATCCCCTGGAGAAGGGAATGGCAACCCACTCCAGTTCTTGCCTGGAAAATCCCATGGGCAGAGGAATCTGGTGGGCTACACTCCACAGGTTGCAAAGAGTCTAACATGACTGAGCAACTGACAATTTCTCCACTTTCTTTACTTTCCTAGTCATTTCTAACAGGAAATTGGTTACGTGGTGGCTGGAAGAGCAAAAATAGGACTTTCTCAAATAAAATGGAGAATTAATAATTACAAGCAGCAGCTACCACTTTTAAGTCTAAGGGAAAAGAAGAAGAGATAGAGTCGTTAAGAACCTAATAGTTCAGAAGGAGTTGGTCAGAGCGGGCGCTCGGACCTCTGTAAAGTTAACCTGTCTCGGTGCTTCTGCTACCTGGGGTCATACAGTCAGGTTGGCTCTGAAGATGGAGGAAAAAAAAAATGGAGATTAAAGTTTGTCACTGCTTCTACAGCAACACTAGGGGAACAGAAGTAGTAAATACTTTCTTTACAACTCCCATATTCCAAGCTTTCTCTGGTTTCTACTGCCTGACCTAAATTAAAGTCAGCTCTCAGTGAAATGAATCCCAGTAACAGAATCAGAGTATAGAGGGTTTAATTTAGTGCTGAGAAACAATAACTTTCACTGAAAAAATTAATCTTTTATATGTGCTTTTTAATGTAACTTATTTTGTACTTCTCATTATAGTAATTAACTTCCCTGTGTGTAATAAACATGTTTTCATTTTAAGACTGTGACAACAAATGTATATAAATTATAAATAAAATTATGATTCTTGCTCAGAGAATTACCATCCTATGCATTGAATGAGACTCTCAGAGTATTTTATGACTATTCAACTTGTAGCTCCTTGAAATGTTTCATTCTTTTTTGTCCTGCATATGCATTTAAAGCTGTAAATGTCTCTCTATACAGCTTTGCTTCAGCTGCATCTCCTAAGTTTTATAAGCCATGTTATTTTTCAGTGCAAAGTATTTTATAATTGTTATTCCAATTTTTTGACCCATTGGTTTTGAAGTTTATGTCTAATTTCCAAACATTTGAGGATTTTCTAATTATTATGTTGTTGCTTTCTAGTTTAATTCCTCTCGGATAAGAAAATATTCTTTGTATTATTTCAATACTTTGCAATTTGTTTATACTTAAGTGTTTAGCATATAGATTCATTTTGGAAAAGTGCCGCATTGTTACTAAAAATGATGTACATTTTGCTTCTTTTGAGTGTAGAACTCTGTAAATATCCAACAGGACAGAATTTTTATATATATTCCTTACAGCTTTGTGTTAGCCTTTTCTAACAGTTACTAAGATTTGCATTCATATAACCAAGTGTGACTGGTAATTTTTCTGTTTATTTCTTTAAATTTTGGCTTTTTGCATTTTTAAGTAAATTAGGATTGTTGTATCTCCATTTTTATAAAGACCATTTATCCACATAAAATGTCTTTCCTTTGCCTCTAATATTTCCTATATCAAAGTTTTTTATATTAGTATAGTTATATCAAATTAATTTGGTTAGTATTTAAATATTTTTACAGTATACTTTTTAAAAGTCACTTTCTATATTCTCATCTAAAATGTGACTTTCATACAGATAGGATGGCAGAGCAGAAAGACATGAGCTCACCTCTTCTTATAGTAACATGAAAATCACAACTAACTGCCAAACAATCATTGACCAAAACATTGCTGGAAGAAAGAAAGTGAAAGTGAAGTCGCTCAGTTGTGTCCAACTCTTTGCGACCCCGTGAACTGTAGCCTACCAGGCTCCTCCGTCCATGGGATTCTCCGGGCAAGAATACTGGAGTGGGTTGCCATTTACCAAAAAAGATACCTTACATACAAAGACAAGCAAAAGCTACAGTGAGATGGTAGGAGGAACACAATCAAGATAAGATCAAATCCCATAAACGCTGGCTGGGCAACTCGCAAACTAGAAAATAATTATACCTCAAAAGTGCACCCACAGGTGTGAGAGTTCTGAGCCCCATGTCAGGCTGCCCAGCCTCAGGGTCTGGCAACAAAAGGAAGAGCATCTAGAGAATCGGGCTTTGAAGGCCAGTAAGATTTCATCACTGGGATGAGGGAAACAAACTCCACTTGTGGACAGCACCCACAGGGTCTCCTTAGGACCCAGGGCAAAAAGCAGTGATCTCATGAGATGAGGCCAGACTTACCTCCTGTGAAGGAAGGGGCTGGCTGTGGCTCACAGTGGGGACAATGGAACTGGTAGTGGTAGTGCTGGTGAGTACTCCTTGGTGTAAGCTCTCTTGGAGGCTACTTGGTTTTCTAACCAAGACCTGGCCCCACCCGGCAGCCTGTGGGCTCCAGGGTGGGAATGCCTCAGGCCAAACAACCAACAGGGCAGGAACACAGGGCCACCAATCAGCAGGCAGGCTGCTTAAAGTCTTACTAAGTACATGGCTACCTGATAAACATACACAGATTCAATAGCAGAATCTAATAGATAAGGCAGACTAACAGGTAAGTGAGCTGAAAGAGAATGGTGGAGACCACTACTATGGAACATAAGAAAGAAAAGAAATGAGTACAGCCTAAGAAATATCTGGGACAACTTTAAATGTACCAATATTCACATTATAGGGGTCCCAAAAGGACAAGAGAGAGAAACAGCCTGAGAAAATATTTGAAAAGAAAATAGCTGAAAAATTCCCTACCATGGGAAAGGAAAAACTCACCCAAGTCCAGGGAATAGTCCCACACAGGGTGAACTCAAGGAAAAACATGGCAAGACAAATACTAACCAAACTGACAAACACTAAAGACAAAGAAAATATTAAAAGCAGACCCAGAGATTATTATACTAAGTGAAGTAAGTTAGACAAATATCATACGATGTCACATATGCAGAATCTAAAAATGATACATATGAACTTATTTACAAAACAGAAACAGACTCAGAGAACAAAGTTCCAAAGGAAAGGCTGGAGGGAGGGACTGATTGGGAGTATGGGATTGACATGTACACTCTATATTTAAAATAGACAACCAGCAAGGACCTACTGTACAGCAAAGGGAACTCTGTTCCATACTCTACAATAACCTAAACGGGAATGTATAACTAAATCACTTTGCTGTATATCCCTGTAACTAACACAACATTATTAATCATCTATACTACAATATAAAGTTAACATTTTTAGATAAAAATTAAAAAACGTGACTTTCATAAAAATAAAATGGCTCTTTAATGTTTTTAGTCCTTTGACAATTTTTGTCATTTAAATAGATTTCTTTTATGTTTACTTTATTCTGATACAGGTAGACTTAGATCACCATCTTGCTATTTATTATCTAATTGTTCCATGTATTTTATTCTTTGCTAACATCCCTTTGAATAATGAATTATCTTTTCCTATTTTATTTCTTTCATGCATATGTTATTTATATTGTTATATATTATTCTTTTTGTGGTTAGCTGCTAGAGATAATTATTTTACCACATCTCAAACAACATGAGAACTTTACAACAGGTCAGCTCCATGTATTGCATTCTAAACTTTGTGTGATTATCATAGGTTATTTGCTTTAAAAATCAAACATTTTCTTCTTTTTCTTTTAAATATAAAAATACTTTTCCAGTTTGCCTACATATTTTTCACATATACTGCTGCTGTTCATTCATTTCTGATTATGAAGTTTCGATCAGAATCTTTTCCTTTCCACATTTTCCCTCACAGGTAATTCCCCAAAAGATTGTCTCAAGTGATAGTTAATTTCCAAAGGAATAGGAAGACCCTACCCAGAAGTTACCTGCAGATCTTGCCTCTCTGTGCATCCCTGCCCACTCCCTTCCTCGTGAAAGATAGGTAGAGTAAAAAAGCATTAACTTGTAGCACCCTAACAAAAGAACTGTGCATACAGACCAAAAGAATATTTAATTTAAAAAATCCCAAATGCAAAGAAGAAAGTACAGTCAATACTCAACAAATATATGAAGAAAGCCAAAAACATAAACATTTTACAGCTGAAACTGAGCAGGACCCTGCAAGTCTTCCTCGCACAAGCCCCTCCGATGTCCCAGACTCTTGTTTGTGGGACAAGCTTTATCTCCCAGGCATCCCTGAGTTCCAAACATAGGCTTAAGCAGTTAACCATTTAATTAGGGACAGGAATGGGAACAAAGAAGCAACTGAGCAAGGAAGGAGATAATAATATAAGCAGTAACTTAAACTGTGAGATGGGTTCAGAGGACCTTAACTCTCCTTTAGCAAAATAGATAAGAATGTTCATCAGAAAGTCTTGTGGAGACTAGACTCCCCCACCAAGTGCAAACTGCCGACCTCAAACTTGTAGACTCTGGACTGGTTGGAGTCGGAAGGTTAATAGTCAAGATTTCTAAAACACCACCCTACTACTTCACCACCAACCAATCAGAAAATTATCCATGAGCTGATGACACATTCTGTGACCCTTTTCCCATAACACTGTCTTTAAATACCCTTGCCTGAAAACCACTGGTGGTTTGGGTCTTTTGAGCACTAACTGCTCGTTCTCCTTGCCTGGCACCATGTAGTAAATGTTGTATTGATACTTTCCTTCACCACAGCCTGGTGTGAGTGGATTGGCTTTGCCATGTGTTGAATGAGCAGACTTAAGTCCTGTTCCATTTGGCACCATATCAACAAATGGAAGTACTTACAAGTTCATAAAATATTCTATCATGGGCAAACAGTTTAATCAATCCCTACATATTATAATCTCAAAGTTTCAATTTGGACCTTTTCTGCTGACTCTACCTTAGAACTTTCCTATACTAGTTTTTCTTGTTTCTCCAAATTATACCTACTTCTGTCTTCCAGAACAGAGGTGGAGAATTTTACTTTGCCTCTTCAGGGACTTAGATAAGTTTTGATTTTTTGTAAGTGTTCATAACTTTAAAATCTGAAATAAAAGTGATTCGTGATATTTACAATGAATACAGTTTTAAATGAAGTATGACAATAAGACAGAAGAAATAGCCTATCAAAGAAAATATAAACAATGGAAAGTTTTAAATAGTTGTTGAAGTATTTTTGAAATATTAAAAGAGAAGCTGTGCTGCTCTTACATGCTGCTCTTACAGAGTTAAATAGCATATTACTTTTCTAAAAGATCTGTCCAAGGAAATCTATCCAGAGTGTAGCACAGAGGAATTGACAGTGAAAAGTATGCGGAGGAAAGACAAAGGAGGTAGATAAAAAAACTGACATTCTAAATCCTTATAAAGGTGAACAAAGGAGAAAGGAGAAATGGAAGAAAGCTTCTCCTTAAAGAAATAGAATATACTCCAAATCTGAAGGAAAAGCAGTAGAACAGATTGAAAAGACCAGGAATTGATGGGAAGAAACATACCTACATACAAATAACTATGTGCAGTAGAGCTACTATTAACATAAAAAAGAAGCCTGAACCATCGCCCTCGTTAAAAATTCTACAAATGACAAATGATGGGGATGGTGTAGAGAAAAGGGAATCCTCCGACATTGTTGGTATGAATGTAAGTTGGTGCAGCCATTATGGAAAACAGTAAGGGAGTTTCCTCAAAAAACTAAGAATAGAGTTGCCATATGATCCAGCAATATGACTCATGGGCATATATTGGGAGGAAACTATAATTTAAAAAATATATATATGCACCCTTATGTTCAGAGCAGCACTATTCACAATAACCAAGACATGGAAACAACCTAACAATGTGCATTGATGCATGAATGAAGATGATGTTATGTTTTACATACATACAATGGAATGCCCCTCAGCCATTAAAAACAAATAATGCCATTTGCAGTGATATAAATGGACCTAGAGATTAGCATACTAAGTGAAGTAAGTCATAAAGAGAAAGACAAATACCATATGATATCATTTATGTGTGGAATATAAACTGACACAAACTTAACTATGAAATAGAAATAGATTCATGTAGAGAACAAATTTGTGGTTGCCAGTGGGGAAGGGGGATGGGAAGGGATAGATTGGGAGTTTGGAATTAGCTGATGAAAATTATCATATTTATAGTGAATAAACAGCAACTTTGTGGCTCAGATGCTAAAGAATCTGCCTACAGTGCAGGAGACCTGGGTTCAATACTGGGTGGCAAACCACTCCAGTATTCTTGCTTGGAGAATTCCATGGACAGAGAAGCCAGGCAGGCTGCAGACCATGGGGTAACAAAGACTTGGACATGACTGAGAGACTAACACTTTTAACACAAACAGTAAGACCCTACTGTATAGCACAGGGACCTATATTCAATACCATCTGATAAACTGCAATGGAAAACAATATAAGAAATAAAATATCATAGGTATAACTGAATCACTTTTCTGTACAGCAGAAATTAACATTAGAAATCAACTATACTTCAATAAAAATTTTTCTGAATGTTTTCAGATAAAAGAACATTAAACTTTTAATAAAGCAGAATCAGGGCTAATTGGAAGACAACTGACTAGAAAGATATGACCTTCTTCCTCTAACAAAAACACCAAAATCACAACTATATAACAAAACACTGGAAGCTACAAAAAAAGATATTCTACAACTAAAGATGAAGAAGCCACAATGAGATGGTAGATAAGAGGGGGTGCATGCTAAGTCACTTCAATCATCTTCGACTCTATGTGGCTCTATGGACTGTAGCCTGCCAGGCTCCTCTGTCCATGGGATTCTCCAGGCAAGCATACTGGAATGGGTTGCCATTTCCTCCAGGGGATCTTCCCAACCCAGCGTCTGAACCCTTGTCTCTTTCCTCTCCTGCACTGGAAGATGGGTTCTTTACCACTAGCACTGCCTGGGAAGCCCAAGGAGTGGGTACAGCTGTGTTAAAATCCCATACCAGTGGGCAGTGAATAACCTACAAACTGGAAAATAATTATATCACAGACATTATCCCACAAGAGAGTTCTGAGCCCCATGTCAGGCTCCCCAGCCTGGGGGTCAGGCATCAGGAGGAAGAGCCCCCAGAGCATTTGAATTTGAAGGCCAGTGGGGTGTGATTACAGGAACTCCACAGGACTTGAGGGGAAAGAAACTCCACTGTTAGAAGGCACACAAAACATTTCATGTGCACCACAACCCAGAGAAAAAGAAGTGACTCAGTAAGAGCCTAAGACAGACCTACCTGCTGGTCTTGGAGAATTCCCTGGGGAGGTTGTGGTGGTGGAGTGGGGGACAGCTGTGGCTCACTGTGGGGACAAAGACACTGGTGGTGGTAGTTCTAGGGAGTACTCATTGGCATGAACGCTCCTGGAGGCCACCATTTGAGACCTGGCCCCCACACAATAGCCTGTAGGTTCCACTGCTGGGACACCTCAGACCAAACAGTTGATACGATGAGAACATTGTCCCTAACCTCAGCAGACAGGTGGCCTAAACTCTTCCTGAGCCCACAACCACTTATTAAACACACCATTTACATAGCCATGCCACTTAGAAGACAAGACCCAGCTCTACCCACCAGTGGCCAGGTGCCAATTCCTTCCAATAGGAAGCCTACAGAAGCCTTTTAGACCAGCCTCATCCACCAGGGGCAGACTGCAGAAGCAAGAGGAACCACAGATCTGCAGCCTGCTGAATGGAGATTGCAAATAGAGAGTTAGACAAAATGAGATAGAAAATGTTCCAGATTAAGGAATAAGATAAAACCTCAAAGACCAACTAAGTAAAGTGGAGATAGGCAACCTTCCCAAAAAAAGAATTCAGAGTAATAACAGTAAAGATGAAGCAAGATACCAGAAAAAGAATGGAGGCAAAAACAAGTTAAAAGAGATGTTTAACAAAGAGCTAGAAGCTCTAAAGAACAAACAGATGAAAAATACACTGGGAAGTATCAATAGAAGAATAAACAACAAGAAAAGATAAGTGAGCTGAAAGAGAGAACAGTGGAATCACTGTTGTGGAACAGAAAAGAAAATGAAAAGGAATGAGGACGGTCAAAGAGATCTCTAGGAAAACTTTAAAGGCATTCAGTTCAGTTCAGTTACTCAGTTGTGTCCGACTCTGCGACCCCATGAATTGCAGCATGCCAGGCCTCCCTGTCCATCACCAACTCCCGGAGTTCACTCAAACTCACGTCCATAGAGTCGGTGATGCCATCCAGCCATCTCATCCTCTGTCGTCCCCTTCTCCTCCTGCCCCCAATCCCTCCCAGCATCAGTCTTTTCCAATGAGTCAACTCTTCACATGAGGTGGCCAAAGTACTGGAGTTTCAGCTTTAGCATCAGTCCTTCCAAAGAACACCCAGGGCTGATCTCCTTCAGAATGGACTGGTTGGATCTCCTTGCAGTCCAAGGGACTCTTCAAGAGTCTTCTCCAATACCACAGTTCAAAAGCATCAATTCTTCGGCGCTCAGCCTTCTTCACAGTCCAACTCTCACATCCATACATGACCACAGGAAAAACCATAGCCTTGACTAGACGGACCTTTGTTGGCAAAGTAATGTCTCTGCTTTTGAATATGCTATCTAGGTTGGTCATAACTTTCCTTCCAAGGAGTAAGCGTCTTTTAATTTCATGGCTGCAATCACCATCTGCAGTGATTTTGGAGCCCAAAAAAATAAAGTCTTTTAATTTCATGGCTGCAGTCACCATCTGCAGTGATTTTGGAGCCCAAAAAAATAAAGTCTGATACTGTTTCCACTGTTTCCCCATCTATTTCTCATGAAGTGATGGGACCAGATGCCATGATCTTCATTTTCTGAATGCTGAGCTTTAAGCCAACTTTTTCATTCTCCTCTTAACATTTGCATTATAAGGGTCCCAGAAAGAGGAGGGAGAGGAATAGGGCCTGAGAAACTCCTTAAAGAGATATTAGCTAAAAAAATCTTCCTTAACATGGGAAAGGAAGCAGTCACCCAAGTCCAGGAAACACTGAGAGTTCCAGGCAGGAGATATATTTATATATGTATGAATATATAAAGTGAAAGTGAAAATGAAGTCACTCAGTCATGTCTGACTGCGACCCCATGGACTGTAGCCCACCAGGCTCCTCTGTCTATGAGATTTTTCCAGGCAAGAATACCAGAGTGGGTTTCCATTTCTTTCTCCAGGGGATCTTTCTGACCCAGGGATCAAACCCAAGTCTCCTGCATTACAGGCAGGCACTTTACCCTCTAAGCAACCAAGGAAGCTTTATATATATATATATATATATATATATATATATATATATATATAAGATCAGATCTGCCGCTCAGTCGTGTCCGACTCTTTGCGACCCCATGAATAGCAGCACGCCAGGCCTCCCTGTCCATCACCAACTCCCGGAGTTCACCCAGACTCACGTCCATCGAGTCAGTGATGCCATCCAGCCATCTCATCCTCTGTCGGCCCCTTCTCCTCTTGCCCCTAATCCCTCCCAGCATCAGAGTCTTTTCCAATGAGTCAACCCTTCGCATGAGGTGGTCAAAGTACTGGAGTTTCAGCTTTAGCATCATTCCTTCCAAAGAAATCCCAGGGCTGATCTCCTTCAGAATGGACTGGTTGGATCTCCTTACAGTCCAAGGGACTCTCAAGAGTCTTCTCCAACACCACAGTTCAAAAGCATCAATTCTTCGGCACTCAGCCTTCTTCACAGTCCAACTCTCACATCCATACATGACCACAGGAAAAACCATAGCCTTGACTAGACGGACCTTTGTTGGCAAAGTAATGTCTCTGCTTTTGAATATGCTATCTAGGTTGGTCATAACTTTCCTTATAAGGAGTAAGTGTCTTTTAATTTCATGGCTGCAGTCACCATCTGTAGTGATTTTGGAGCCCAGAAATATAAAGTCTCACAGTGTTTCCACTGTTTCCCCATCTATTTCCCATGAAGTGATGGGACCAGATGCCATGATCTTTGTTTTCTGAATATTGAGCTTTAAGCCAACTTTTTCACTCTCCACTTTCACCTTCATCAAGAGGCTTTTTAGTTCCTCTTCACTTTCTGGCATATATATATAATGCAACAAATAACATACAAGGGAATTCCCATAGGATTATCAGCTGATTTTTCAGCAGAAACTTTGCAAGCCAGAAATGGCATGATATACTTGAAGTGATGAAAGTGAAGAAAGTACAACCAAGAATACTCTGTACACAAAGACTCTTTCAGATTTGATGGAAAAATCAAAATCTTAACAGACAAGAAAAATGTAGGGGAATTCACCACCAAACCAGCTTTACAACAAATGTTAATGGAACTTATCTAGGCAGAAAAGGAAAGGCTACAACTAGAAATAAGAAAACTATGAATAGAAAAGCTCACCAATAATATACAGTAAGGTAGGAAATCATTCACACATAGATATGATATCAAAACAATCAATTGTGAAAAGAGGAGAGGACAAATGCAGGATATTGGAAATGCATTTGAAATTAAAAGACCAGCAATTTAAAAGTCTTGTTTATATATAGATGGCTATTTTAAAGCCTCACAGTAACTGCAAACAGAAAATCTACAATCCATAAACACACAAAAAAGAAAAAGAAATCCAAACAAAAACAAAAAAAGAAAAACACCTATAAAACAAATCCAAAAAGATTAACAAAATCACAATTGGAACATACATATCAATAATTAACTTAAATGCAAGAATATCAATGCTGCAACCAAAAGACATAGACTGAATGGATACAAAAATAAGACTGATATACAGGTTGTCTGCAAGAGACTAACTTCAGATCTAGAGATATTTACAGACTGAAAGTAAAGGAGTGGAAAAGGGTATCAAAAGAAAGCTGAAATAGCAATACTTATATCAGATAAAATAGACTTTAAAATAAGGACTACAAGAGACAAGCAAGGATACTACGTAATGATCAATGGATCAATCCAAGAAGAAGATATAATAATTACAAATATTTATGCATCCAACATTGGAACACATCATTACATACACAAGGCAAATAATAACAGAGGAAATTGATAGTGACAATAGTTGGGGACTTTAACACCCCACATAATCCAATAGGGAGATCATGCAAACAAAATTGACAAGGAAACACAACTTTTAAATGACACATTGGACTAGATAAACTTAACTGATATTTATAAAACATTCCAACCCAAAGCATCAGAACACACTTTCTTCTAAAGTGCACATGCAACATTCTCTGTGATAGATCACATCTTAGGGCACAAATCAGACCTCATAAAATTTAAGAAAACTGAAATTATGTTAAGTATCATTTCTAACCACAGTGCTATGAGATTAGAAATCAATTACAGAAGAAAAAAAAAGAAATCAATTACAGGAATAAAAGCTGTAAACATACACAAATGCATGGAGGCTCAACAATATGCCACTAAATAACAGATCACTGAAGAAATCAAATCAGAAATCAAAATATACATTGGAAAAAATGACAACAAAAATATGGCAATCCAAAGGCTGTGGAATGCAGCAAAATCAGTTCTAAGAAGGAAGTTTATAGCAATAAAATCCTACCTCAAGAAAGAAAAAAAAATCTCAAATGAACAACCTAATCTTACACCTAAAGTAACCAGAGAAAGAGCAACAAACAAACCCCAAAGTTAGTGGAAAGAAAGAAATCACAAAAATTGGGGCAGAAATAAAAGCAACTAAGAAAACAACAGCAGAGATCAGTGAAACTAAAAGCTTGTCCTTTGAGAAGGTTAACAAAATTATTGGTAAAGACTCCTCAACAAAACAAAAGGGAGAGGATAAATTAGAAATGAAAAAGGAGGAGATACAATGGACAAGGCAGAAATACAAAGGATGATAAGACAATACCACAAGCAACTATAAGTTGCTTATTGCCATAAGCAACTATATGGCAATATATATACCAATCACAAGTACTGAAATTGAAACTGAGATGTAAAATCTTCCAATAAACAAAACTCCAGAATGAGATGGCTTCACAGGCAAATTCTATCAAAGATTTAGAGAAGAGCTAACACACATACTTTTTAAAGCTTCCAAAAATTTGCAGAGGAATGAACACTCCCAAGCTCATTCTATAAGACCACCATCGCCCTGATACCAAAGCCAAACAAAAATATCACACAAAAAGAGAAAATTACAGACCAATATCACTGATGAACATAGATGCAAAAATTCTCAACAAAATACTAGCAAACAGAATCCAACAACACATTAAAAGGATCATGCACCTTGATCAAGTGGGATTTACCCCAGGGATGCAAGGATTCCTCAATAAATGCAAATCAATAAATCTAATATGCCATATTTTAAAACTGAAGAATAAAAATCATATAATCATTTCAATAGATGCATAAAAAACTTATGACAACATTCAACAGCCATTTATGATAAAACCTCTCCGGAAAGTAGGACTAGAGGGAACCTACCTCAACATAATAAAGGTCATATATGGCAAGACCACAGCAAACATCATTCTCAATGATGAAAACAACAAAAAGCATTTCCTTTAAGATCAGGAACCAGTCGAGGACGTCCACTCTAACTACCATTATTCAACATAGTTATGGAAGTCGTACTAAGTAAGTGAGTGAGTGTTAGTCAGTCATGTCCGACTCTTTGTGACCCCATGGACTGGAGCCTGCCTGGTTCCTCTGTCCATGGGATTTCCCAGGCAAGAACACTGGAGTGGGTCACCATACCCTTATCCAGGGGATCTTCCCAACCCAGGGATCAAACCCAGATCTCCTGCACTGCAGGTGGATTCTTTACTGTCTGACCCACCTAGCCACTACAATTAGAAGGGGAAAAAAGAAATAAAAGGATAAAGCAATCCATATTGGAAAAGAAGTAAAAGTGTCACTGTTTGCAGATGACATGATACTATACATAAGAAAATCCTAAAGATGCAATTGGAAAACTACTAGCACTAATCAATGAATTTGGTAAAGTTACAGGATACAAAATTAATACACAGAAATATTGTGCATGCCTATATACTAGCAATGAGACATCAGAAAGAGAAATTAAGGAAACAGTTCCATTTACCACCAGCAAAAAAAAAGAATAAAGTATCTAGAAATAAACCTACCTAGGGAAGCAAAAGACCTGTACACAGAAAACTGTAAGATACTGATGAAAGAAATCAAAAAGACACAAACCAATGGAGAGATCTACCATGTTCTTGGACTGAAACAGTCAATATTGTGAAAATGATTATAGTACACAAAACAATCAACATTTTCAGTACAATTCCTATCAAATTATCACGGCATTTTTCACAGAACTAGAACAAAAATATTTACAATTTGTGTGGAAACACAAAAGACTCGAATAGCCAAAGCAACCTTGAGAAAGTCAAATGGAGCTAAAGGAATGAGGTGCCCTGAGCTGGAACTATACTACAAAGCTATAGTAATCAAGACAGTATGAAACTGGCACAAAAACAGAACTATAGATCAATGGAACAGAATAGAAAGACCAGAGAAAAACTCATATTCCTGTCACCTAATCTATGACAAAAGAGGCAAGAATATACAATGGAAAAAAGTCCCACTCTTCAGTATGTAATGCTGGGGAAACTGGACAGCTCTGTGTAAAAGAATGAACATTCTTTTTACACATCTTTGTAAAAAATTAGAACATTCCCTACCATCATATTCAAAATGGACTAAAGACCTAAATAATATAAGACCAGACACTATAAAACTGTTAGAGGAAAACATAGGCAGAACACTCTTACATAAATCACAGCAAGATCTTTTTTTTACCCAACTCCCAGAGTAATGAAAATTAAAAAAAAAAAAAAAAATCAGTGTACCTTATTCAAAAGTTTTTGCAAAAGAATTTTGTAAAGGTTTTTTACAAAGGTTTGTAAAGGTTTTTGTAAATTTTGTAAAGGAATTTTGCAAAAGCTTTTGTAAAGGAAAGTGAAGTGAAATCCCTCAGTTGTATACGACTCTGTGCATCCCCATGGACTGCAGCATGCCAGGCTCCTCTGTCCGTGGGATTCTCCAGGCAAGAATACTGGAGTGGGTTACTTCTCCAAAAGTAAAGGAAACCATTAAAAAATGAAAAGACAACCCTTAGAATGGAACAAAATATTTGCAATCAAAGCAACTGACAAGGGATTAATCTTAAAATATACAAACAGCACATGCAGCTCAATGTAAAAGAAAAAAAGTCAATCCAAAACTGGGAAGAAGAACTAAATACATATTTCTCCAAAGAATACATACAGATGGCCAACAGGCACATGAAAAATGTTCAACATCACTAATTATTAGAAAAATGCAAACTGAAATTACAGTGAGAATGGCCAGCATCAAAAAGTCTACCAAGAATAAACACTGGAGAGGGTGTGGAGAAAAACCAATCTTCTTATACTGTTGGTGGGAATGTAAATTACTACAGTGATTATGGACAAGAGTATGGAGATGCCTTAAAAACTAAAAATGGAACTACCATATGACCCAACAATCTCACTCCTGGGCATATATCCAGAGAAAACCATTATTCCAAAAGATACAGGCACCTCAGTATTCATTGCAGCACTATTTACAATAGCCAGGACATGGACACAGTTTAAATATCTATCAACAGAGTAATGGATAAAGAAAATATGGTACAAATGTACAATGGAATATCACTCAGTCATATAAAGGAACAAAACTGTGCCAACTGCAAAGACATGGATGGACCTAGAGACAGTTATACAGGGTTAGTAATTCAGAAAGAGAAAAATATAGTATAATAACGAATATATGTGGAATTTAGAAAAATGGTACAGATGAATGTATCTGCAGAGCAAAACAGAGACACAGATGTAGAGAACAAACATACAGACACCAAGGCGGGAAAGGAGGATGGGATAAATTGGAAGGTTGGGATTGACATGTATACACTACTATGTATAAAATAGATAACAAATGAGAACCTATTGTATAGCACAGGGAAGTCTACTCAATGGTCTATGATGACCTAAATGGGAAGGAAATCCAAAATATGGGATATATGTATACATACAGCTGATTCACTTTGCTGTAAAGCAGAAACACAACACTGTAAAACAACTATACTCATAAAGAATTTTTAAAAGAAAAAAGAAATATTGACATCATACCAGGCATCTTTTCTCACCAGAACCTTTTGAGACTAGAAATCAACTACAAGAGAAAAACTATAACAAAAACACAACGCATGGAGGCTAAATAATATGCTACCAAACAACCAATGAATCATTGAAGAAATAAAAAAGTAAATTAAAAAATACCTAAAGACAAAGGAAAACAAAAACACAGCGACCCCAAACCAAAAGCAGGGCTAAGAGGGTGGTTTACAGCAGTACAATCTTACCACAAGAAATAAGAAAAATATAAAACAAGCAACCTTAGTTTTACACCTAAAGCAACTAGAAAAAGAAGAATAAACAAAAGCCAAAGTTAGTAGAAGGGAAGAAATCAGAAAAATCAGTGCAGAAATTGAAAAGATAAATAAAACTAAAAGATGGTTCTCTGAAAGATAACCAAGATTGATAAAACTTTAGCCAGGCTCATCAAGAGAAAAATTGAGTGTTCAAATTAATAAAATTAGAAATGACAAAGGAGAAGTTACAATGGACACCAGAGAAATACATGGAATCATAAGAGGCTACTACCAGTAGGTATATGCCAATAAAATGGACACCCTAGAAGAAATTGGACAAATTCTTAGAAAGGTCCAACTTTCCAAGACTGAACCAGGAAGAAACAGAAAATATGAACAGACCAATCACAAGTAATGAAATTGAAACTGTGATTTAAAAACTCCCAACTGCAATTTTAAAAATCCCCACAAACAGATGGCTTCAGCAGAAAATTCTATCAAACACTTACAGAAGAGTTAACACCTATCTTTCTGAAATTATTCCAAAAATTTCAGAGGAAGGAACCCTCCCAAACTCATTCAAATGAGGCCACCATCATCCTTATATCAAAACCAGACCAGGGTACCACACAAAAGAAAATTGCAGCCCAATATCACTGTTGAACATTGGGGAATAAAAACCATATGATCATCTCAATAGATGCAGAAAGAACTTTTTATAAACTTCAACATTCATTTATGATAAAATCTCTCCAGAAAGTGGGCATAGAGGAAATATACCTCAGTATAATAAAGGACATATATGACAAACACACAGCTTACATCATACCCAATGGTGAAAAGCTCAAAGCATTTGCTCTAAGATCAAAAATAAAACAAGGATGCCCACTTCTCACCACTTTTACTGAATACAGTATGGGAAGTCCTACCCATCACAATCAGAGAAAAGAAAGAAATAAAAATATATCCAAACCAGAAAGGAAGAATTCAAACCATCACTGTTTTAAGATGACATGATACTACACATAGAAAATCCTAAAGATGCCACCAGAAAACTATTAGAGTTCATCAATGAATTCAATAAAGTTGGAGGGTACCAAATGAATGCACAGAAATCTATTGCCTTCTATACACTAACAACAAAAGAGCAGAAAGAGAAATTAAGGAAACAGTCCCATTTACCATCACATCAGAAGGAATAAATTACCTAGGAATAAAGAAGGCTACCTAACTTCCACAGCAGTTCAGTAGTAAAGAATCCACCTGCAATACAGGAGACGTGGGAGACACAGGTTCAATCTCTGAATCAGGAAGATTCCTTGGAGGAGGAAATGATAACCCACTCCAATATTCTTGCTTGGAAAACCCCATAGACATAGAAGCCTGGGAGGCTACACTCCATAGGTGCAAACAGTCTGACACAACCAGACATGCATGCATGCATGCAAACCTAAGAAGGCTTGAGAACTGTACTCTGAAAACTGTAAGACACTGATGAAAGAAATCAAAGATGATGTCACAAAAAGGAAGGGCATACCATGTTCTTAAATTGGAAAAAAATCAACACTGCCAATTGACTTTACTACCCACGGCAATCTACACATTCAATGCACTCCCTATCAAATTACCAAAGGCATTTTTCACAGAACTAGAAAAAAAAATTTTTTTAATATGTATGGAGACACAAAAAACTCTGATTAGCCAAAGCAATCTTGAGAAAGAAAAACAGAGCTGGACATAGCAGGCTCCCTGTCTTCAGACTATACAACAAAGCTATGGTCATCAAAACAATATGGTATTGCACAAAGACAGAAATAAAGATCAATGGAAAAGGACAGACAGTCCAGAAATAAACCCATGCATCTATGAACTCTGAACTTAACTGATCTATGGTCAATTAATCTACAACAAAGGAGGTAAGAATACACAATGTAGAAAAACAGCTTCTTCAATATCTGCTTCTGGGAAAACTCAACAGTTACATGGATGAAATTAGAATATTCTTTAACACCATACACAAAAATAAGCTCAAAATGGATTAAAGACCTAAAGGTAAGCCTGGGTATTATAAAACTCTTAGAGGAAAGCATAGGCAGAACACTGTTTGACATATATCACAGAAATAACTTTTTGGATCCACCTCCTAGAGTAATGAAAAATTAAAAAAAAAAAAAAAAAACTGGACCTAATTAAACTCAAAAGCTTTTGCACACAAAGGAAACCATAAACAACCCACAGAACAGGACAAAAAAATTGTAAATGATGCAATCAACAAAGGATACAGCTCCAAAGCATAAAATCAGAAATGCAACTCAATATTACAAAAAAAGCAAATGGCAAACAACTCAATCAGAAAAATGAGCAAAAGAACTAAAAGACATTTCTCCAAAGAAGACATCAGGGTCGGATCAGCTCAGTTGCTCTATATGTGTCTGACTCTTTGCAACCCCATGGACTGTAGCACTCCAGGCTTCCCTGTCCATCACCAACTCCCAGAGCTTGATCAAACTTGTGTTCATTGAGTCAGTGATCCCATCCAACCATCTTATCCTCTATCGTCCCCTTTTCCTCCTACCTTCATCTTTTCTAGCATCAGGGTCTTTCCCAATGAGTCACTTCTTCCTATCAGGTGGCCAAAGTACTGGAGTTTCAGCTTCAACATCAGTCCTTCCAATGAACATTCAGGATTGGTTTCCTTCAGGATTGGTTGGATCTCCTTGCAGTCTATGGGACTCTCAAGAGTCTTTTCCAACATCGCAGTTCAAAAGCATCAATTCTTCAGTGCTCAGCTGTTTTTATGGTCCAACTCTCACACCCATATGTGACTACTGGAAAAAACCATAGCTTTGACTAGACAGAATTTGTCAGCAAAGTAATGTCTCTGCTTTTTAATAAGCTATCTAGGTTGGTCATAGCTTTCCTTCCAAGGAGCAAGTGTCTTAATTTCATGGTTACAGTCACCATCTGCAATGATTTTGGAGCCCAAGAAAATAAACTCTCTCACTGTTTCCATTGTTTCCCCATCTATTTGCCATGAAGTGATGGAACCAGATGCCATGATCTTAGTTTTTTGAATGCTGAGTTTTAAGCCAGCTTTTTCACTCTCCTCTTTCACTTTCATCAAGAGGCTCTTAGGTTCTTCTTCACTTTCGCCATAAGGGTGGTGTCATCTACATATCTGAGGTTATTGATGTTTCTCCCAGCAATCTTGATTCCAGCTTGTGCTTCTTCCAGCCTAGCATTTTGCATGATGTACTCTGCATAGAAGTTAAATAAGCAGGGTGACAATACATAGCTTTGATGTACTCCTTTTCCTATTTGGAACCAGTCTGTTGTTCCATGTCCAGTTCTAACTGTTGCTTCTTGACCTGCATACACATTTCTCAGGAGACAGGTAAGATGGTCTGGTATTCCTATCTCTTGAATTTCCACAGTTTGTTGTGATCTACACAGTCAAAGGCTTTGACATAATCAATAAAGCAGAAGTAGATGTTTTTTAGGAACTCTCTTGCTTTTTCAGTGATCCAGTGGATGTTGGCAATTTGATCTCTGGTTCCTCTCCTTTTCTAAATCCAGCTTTAACATCTGGAAGTTCTTGGTTCATGTACTGGTGAAGCCTGGCTTGGAGAATTTTGAGCATTACTTTGCTAGTTAGTGTGTGTGATGAGTGCAATTGTGCTCATTATACACACATAGTTTGAACATTCTTTGGCATTACCTTTCTTTGGGAATGGAATGAAAACTGACTTTTTCCAGTACTGTGGCCACTGCTGAGTTTTCCAAATTTGCTGGTATATTGAGTGCAGCACTTTCACAGCATCATCTTTCAGGATTTGAAATAGCTCAACTGGAATTCCATCATCTCCATTAGCTTTGTTCATTGTGATGCTTTCCAAGGCCCACTTGACTTCGCACTCCAAGATGTCTGGCTCTAGGTGAGTGATCACACCATTATAGTTATCTGGATCATGAAGATCTTTTTTGTATAGTTCTTCTGTGTATTCTTGCCAACTTTTCTTAATATCTTCTGCTTCTGTTAAGTCCATACCATTTCTGTCACTTATTGTACCCATCTTTGCATGAAATGCTTCCTTGGTCTTTCTAATTTTCTTGAATTCCTTCTATTTCCTTGCATTGATCCCTGAGGAAGACTTGTTCTTATATCTCCTTGTTATTCTTTGGAACTCTGCATTCAGATGGGTATATCTTTCCTTTTCTCCTTTGCCTTTAGCTTCTGTTTTGTGAACAAGTTCAAGAGAAGCTAAAAGCAAAGAAGACATACATATGGCCAACACATATGTGAAAAGATACTGAACATTGCTATTTATTAGAAGAATGAAAATCAAAACCACAATGAGATATCAGCTCACATGCATCTGAATGGCCATCATCAAAAAGTCTACAAACAATAAATACTGGAGAGGGTGTGGAGAAAAGGTAACTCTCCTACACTGTTGGTGGAATATAAATTGGTATAGCCACTATGGAGAACAGTATGGAGTGTTTCCTAAAGAAACTAAAAACAGAGCTACCATGTGATCCAGCAATCCCACTGCTGGGCATATATCTGAAGAAAACTCTAACTCAAAAAGATACATGCATTCTATTGTTCATAGTAGAACTATTAACAATAGCCAAGACATAGTAGTAACCAAAATGTCCATCAACAGATGAATGGATTAAGATTTCATGTGTATATACAATGGAATACTACTGAGTCATAAAAAAGTGAAATTATGCCATTTGCAGCAACATGATTAGACGTGGAGATTATCATACTAAGTTAAGTAAATTAGACAAAGACAAATATGATATTGCTTATATGCAGAACAAAAAAGTGATACAAATGAACTTGTTTACAAAATGGAAACATATTCATGAATTTAGATAACAAACTTATGGTTAACAAAGGAGAAAGGTGTGGGGGAGGGATAAATTAAGAGCTTGGGATTAACATATACACTACTATATTAAAATAGATAACCAATGAGGACCCACTGTATAGCACAAGGAACTGTACTCAATATTCTCTAATAAATTACATGGGAAAAGAATTTGCAAAGTGATACATGCATATGTATAACTAAATCACCTTGCTGTATACATGGAACTGATACAACATTGTAAATCAACTACTCTAATGTAAAATTAAAAAACAAAACTGCCAGTGTTCTCATTAAAATAAAATCTTTGGAGACAATGAACAGCATTTTAAAAGAGGAATAACAGATTCTATTTCTAAGTAAATATGAGGTTTGAGTGAAAAAACATTTAAACATGAAAATTCTCAGAAACTATATATAACACCTATAAACTCCCAATGGAAGAAATTCTAGAGGACATACTTCTTTAATTCAAGAGAAAGATAATTAGGTTGCAGGAAGAAAATGTGAGCGATGTAGTTAGGAAGGCTAAATTTTTTGGACTTCCCAGGTGGTGCTAGTGGTAAAGAACCTGTCTGCCAATACAAGAGACATAAGAGATGCGAGTTTGATCCCTGGGTTGGAAAGATCCCCTGGAGAAGGGTAAGGCAACTCACTCCAGTATTCTTGACTGGAGAATCCCATGGACAGAGAAATCTGGTGGGCTATGGTCCATAAGGTTGCAAAGAATCGGGCACGACTGAAGCACGTTTGCACACAGATTTTATGTATTAATATGCATAATGGGACAAATTATAAATCTATAAACAAATTTATGTAATCAATAAGGGAAGTGAAGACTGATGGTAAAGATTGATAAAGACTCCCCCTTAGACCAAATTTGACAGAAGATAGCTAAGAGAATGAAAAAAAATGAAAAGAATGATTAGTCATTTGTTTTTTGAGACACAGACTATAGATGCTGATTAATTCTATTTGTACTTGGAAAACATAAGTTTAAATATGTGTGCTAAATATTGAAAAGAGACTTCTGATTCCTGACCATAATGTATAAAGAAAGATTCTCCTACTAAAATATAAATAGTCTTGAATTGAGACATACTTTGTAAAGCATTTGTGGGCTCATAGGAAAATAAAAATAAAAATCACCAGAAAGAACAAAATAAACAAAAAATAAGCTAAATTCAGACTAGGATAATCACTGCAAGTAATTGTTTTACCTTGGTTTAAATGTCAAAAAGCAAGTTAAGCTATGAAATTAAAGCCTTGAGTCTGTACCAAGGTGTGAGAATATTAGGGTAGAACTATCAAAGGTAATAAAGTTGGTCCAGATAAGTAGAATCCTTGTTTCCTGGCAAAAGTAAAAGTAATTTTCATCTAAGCTGAAACTAAACATGTCTCCAACTCAACTTCCCTGGGTCCCCAAAAGTCCCAGCAGGCACTACAATGCCGTTTAACAAGAGGGACAGTCTAAAGAAGTAGAAACTAGACTGGAAAGAGGTAGTTATTAAGGATCACGTATCTTTTATTTGAAATATTGACAGAAAGAGCTGATCAGGAAAACACTGCTGAAATTCCTGTTACTGGAAAAAACATTTTTCATGCAGAGGTCCAGTCAGGCCAGGGGTCCTAAAATGTAAGCCTATCTAGCTTCATGGTTAGTCTGTTACCCTGCCTTCATTCCTGCTCCTCACATACGCTTCCCATCCATGTACACTTCAAGTTAGCCTAGCTAGCCTATCATTGCAATGATACTGGAAGGAGACTAAGTGTATTAATCATCAGTTTGTCAGAATATGTACAGAGATATTCCAATTCAGATGATGTTTATTTTATTGTCCATGGCTTGTAATTGCTTTGCCCTCTGAAACAGAATAGCAAGATCAAGCTCTGACAAGAACATAAAATGGTAGCATAAAACCCACACTAGGAAAAAAGGAGGCTTAGGTTTTAATGTCATTCTACATGCTAGAATGACATTGCAATTCTACATACATTTCTAACAAGTACCTTACCTGACTTTTACTGAGTTTTTTTTTTTTTTTAAAACAAAGAAAAGATGCATAAACTGAATGAAGAAAACATTAAGAAACCAAGTATATTTAAAGGGAAAAAAACTCCTATAATGCCAGTTCTTTCAGACATGTTACAAAGAGAGCAAAGGAAGCATGTTATAAGCTCAAATGATAAAGTAGCTGATCTAATAAAAAAATTTGAAACAGCAAGGAAGAATAGTTATTGCTGAAATCTATATTCTCACTTTAAACACTGAGGAAAGGGACAAAAAGAATAGTGTGATAAGAATGAGATAATAGGTACAAAGAGACTGATGATCCAACAGAAATGTCTTAAAATGGAGACTACATCAACGGAAATCTTAAAAATGAATTCAGAGAAATGACACAGCAGAATTTCCCTGAAATGAAAAATTGCATAAGTAGATTAAAGATGCCAATTATACCAAAATGAATTAAAAGATAAAAATCAACATTGAGTTCTCTACTGGATGTTAAAAAGGTCATATATTTTAAAAGTATATTTTGTCTAGGTAGAAAAAAAGAAAGCCAACCACAAAGGCAAAATCAGAGTAGACTCAGGCTTATTCATAAAACCAGAAACAGAACAGCAAAATTTTGAAAGCACTGAGGAAATATTGTTACCAAGAAAAATATATTCATACTAATTCTCATTCAAGAATAAAAGCTAAAGTAATATATTCTCAAATATGAAGAAACTCAGAGACAGCATTCATAAGCCCTTTGGGGAAAATTACTTATTGAAATTTAGCTAACCGAGAGACAGTCAAAACATACAATTCAGAAATGAGAAGCCATTTAGAAGAACTGGTGGTGTTTATTCAAATCATATAAACTAAAATTTGGAAACACAGAGAACTAAAGAGATAGACCAGAAGTGTAAGCACTACAAACTTGGCCCAGGTCCAGATGTATTCCAAAACACAAAAGTTGTAGAGAGTGAAAGTTATGGTGATAATGACTTCATCTCTGATAGCAGGGAGTTAATAATAAAAAAATTATTATGAAACAGAAATACAATAGAATTATTATAAAGAAATAACAATGCATTATTAGAAAATAGAGTTTATGAAGAAGTGATTTCAACATCCCCTAGAGCACAACTTTAAGTGTTTTTTTTTTCCTCCTGAACCCAATACAATCAGTCCTTCACTCCTCCTATCACATAGAAACTGCTTTTGCTAACATCACCAATGACCGTGTTGTCATACCCCATGACCGCTTCTCAGCCTGCATCTTATCTGCCCCGTGTGCAGCATTTGACACTTGAATTACACCCTTCTTCTGACAAGACTTACTTTCTTCACATAGGATATCAGAGTATGTCCTGATGTTGCTTTGACCTCACGGCCTACAGCTTTTTAACATTTCAATTAATCTTTCTCATACTAGAAGCTGTAAAAGTTATAGAGTTCCTAGGTTATGTCCTTAAACAACTTCTCTGTCCATACTGACTACTTTGGGGATCATATGTAATTTCCTCAAAACACACAATGAATTTTAAATTTCTGTATCTAGCCTAAACATGTCCCTGAGTTCTAGACTCAAGTATTCAACCACTTTCTTGACATCTACATGTAGATATCTAATAGATATCTCAAAGTTAACATGTCAACAGTGAAACTCCTGATACCACATCCTACCCCACTCCCCTTTGGTTCTCATACTGCTCATCCAGTCTTCCCCATGTTAGTAACTGGTAACATTATCTTTTCCATTGGCTCCTTGTTCTCATATCTCATCTCATATCTCATCAAACTCTGATTGTTTTATCTTTAAAAGACATCCATCTTCACTGTAGCTAGTACAAGCCACTATTATCTGCCAACTGTATCATTCCAATGACTCCTTACTGGCTTCCCCGCTTTTATCTTTGTTCCTAAAATCTACTCTCAGCAGAGCAGTGTGTGTTAGTGGCTCAGTCGTGTCCAGCTCTTTGTGACTCCATGGACTGTGGCCCACCAGGCTTCTCTGCTCATGGAATTCTTCAGGCAAGAATACTGGAGTGGGTTGCCATTTCCTTCTGCAGGGGATCTTCCCAACCCAAGGACTGAACCTGAGTCTCCTGCTTGGCAGGCAGATTCTTTACCATCTGAGCCACCAGGGAAGCCCCCAGCAGAGCAGTGAGAAGGAGCCTATTAATATTCAATCATTTTATTTCCTTTTGGGCTCAGAAACATTATATTCTTACCTGTCTCAGAGTAAAATACAGTAACACTTTCTTTGGTTTTTTACCAATGTGAATCTGATTTCCATTACATCTCAGTGTCATAGGTAATAACTTTTGGTCAACTGGAAAGAAGGACTTTTGGAAGGCAAGACTTTGAAAGACCAATAAAGCCACTATCATAGAAAAATATGTAATGGGTAATAAGTAAGCTAAGAAAGTGTTAGTTTGCTGGTTGTTTGTAAACATACTAAATTTTTTTAAGAAAATGAATTATAAATTTGAAGTCCAAAATTCTTGGCTCAAAAATCTAACTAGATGAAAGATTTCTCTGATTCTGTGTAAGAATTCAGTGCAGTCATTGCATTATATATATTTTACCAAACTACAGTATCAGCTGAATTCACAGCTTTGAGCAGACTCACATGTGAAAAGAAAGAGCCTGTAAAGAAACATAACAGAGGAGTCAGAGTCTCCCTTAGAAATGGAAAAAACTACTTTATGAGGGTCTTGATACCTTCCCTGAAGACACTGTGATGATGTCTCTAAGGCACTTTATTGGCCAAGGAAAGCACATTTCTTTCTTTACCTACTGCCAAACAACCCAGGCTCCTAGAGTCAGAGTCCAGCATTCCTCAAAGGACCAATACAAGTTTAAGCTCCCAAAAAAGTATAAACTCAAATCTCAAGATATCTATCACCTTACATAATTACTACTTTTTGTGGTGAGAAACTTTCAAGTATATATTACTGTTGACTATAGTCATCATGATGTACATTAGATCCCCAGATATGATTCATTTTATAACTTGAAGTTTATATCCACTTGACTATTGTCCCTCCTTTGTACCCATCCCCAACCCTTAACAACCACAATTATTCTCTTGCTTCTATAAGCTGGGCTTTTTTAGATTCCACATATAACAGAGATCATATAATATTTGTCTTTCTCTGACTTATTTCACTTATTACAAAGCCCTCAAGGTCCCTACGTGTCTCAAGGTCCATACATGTCACAAATGATTTCTTTCTCTGATGGCTGAATAACAAACATCTGTGTGTGTGTATTATATATAGACCACATTTTCGTTATCCATTCATCTGTTTATGGTCACTTAGGCCATTTCCAAGCCTTGGCTATTGTGAATTAATACTATTAATACACTGAACACGGGTGTATAGATGTCTTTTCAAGATAGTGATTTCCTTTTCTTCATATATATATACCCAGATGTGGGATTGCTGGAGTATATGGTGTTAATAGTTGTATTTGTTATTTTTTGAGAACTCTCCAAATTGTTTTCCATAGTAGCTGAGCCAATTTACAGTGCACCAACAGAGTACAAGGATTCCATTTTTTTTACATCCTTGCCAGCATTTGTTATCTCTTTTAATAACACCCATTTTAATAATAGGTGTGAAATGATGTCATTGTGGTTTTGATTTGCATTTTCCTGATGATTAGTGATGTTGAACATCTTTTCATATGCCTGCAGGTCATTTGAAATATCTTTGGAAAAATGTCTATTCAGTTCCACTGCCAATTTTTCAGGTTTTTTTTTTTTTTTTTTTTTTTTTTTTGCGATTGAGTTGTGGTTTGTTTACATATTTTGATTAACAACCCTTATCAGATAAATAATTTGCAAATTCTTTTCTCATTCTGTAGGCTGCTTTTTTATTTTGTTGTTTTGTGGTTTTTTTTTTTTTTTTTTTCGCTATGTAGAAGCTTTTTATTTGATGCAGTCCCACTTACTTACTTTTGCTTTTGTTGCTTGTGCTTTTAATCTCATATCCAAAAAATTGTTCCCAGGACTGATGTCAAGGAGCTCCTTCTCTATGTTCAAATGGCTGTTTCTGGGAAGGGATGAGTGTTAGAAACTCCTGTATTACCATTTTTCTGATGTCACCCTTACAGTAGTCTTTTTGTTATAAATGGTTAAGCAGTTTCTAATATTTACATGAAAATTCACAGGACATAGGATAGGCAAAATAATCTTGAAAAAGAAGAACAAATGTTAAGGATTTGCACTATCTGATCTCAGTACTTCCTATAAAATCAAGATAGGGTGGAAATAGTGTAGATATAGACAAATAGGTCAATGCCAAGAACAGAATCACTAGAAATAGAGCCACAGGTAAACAGTCACTTGCTTTTTGACTCAAAGCAATTTGATAGGGGAAAAAAGGTCTTTTCAAGGTGGTGTTGAAATAGATAAGTGTATAGGAAATAAATGAAACCTCATTCCATAATAAAAATTAATATGAGCAGTATCATAGACCCAAATGTAAAAGTTAAAATAATGCTTAGGAAGAAAGCAAAGGTTATCTACACCCTGAGTTATACAAAGAATTCTTAGGGACAGCACAAAGGCACTAACCATATAAGTAGTAACTAATAAATATGACCTCATCAAAATTTAAAATTTCTATCAAAATAAATTTTAAGAAATGAACAAGCCATAAATTAAGAGAAAATACCCCTCATGTGTCTAATGACCAACCTGTATGTAGAGTATATTTAAACAACCCTAAAACTTAAGAAAAAGTTTGGTACTTTTTTTTTCTGTGATGACTTATGATTAACTGTAAGCTGAATTATGATCATGAGAGATGTCATAAATATTTCATTACCTTTGGCACTATGACTTGAGAACTCCTCCCATTGAGGGGGGCTGGCACTGTGACTCCCATGGACCAATAAAATCCAGGGTAATCATCATGTGCCATTTCCAAATTCATGCACCAGAAAACCTGCCTGGTTCTTCACTCATGTAATTCTGCCTACTTTCCATATGAACAAGCCCAAGCATACAAGTTGGGGATTAAGAGACCACAAGAGGTGATGCCCTTTCACACTTAAGGCTCTCCTAGACCAGCCCAACTTCACTTATTCAGCAGCTGACTACAAATGCATGTGTGAGATCAAGCAAAACCAAAAAGGCACCAAGAGAGCCCATCATAAATTGTTTACTCAAAGAATTATAAGGTAAATAAATGATTGTTTTTAACCATCTTTTTAAAAACTGTCTACTTGTAAGATGTCTACTCATATTTTCTGTTTTTCTTCTTAGAATATTTGCTAGAATTCTCTAATGAAGTCATCTGGGCCTAGACTGTTCTTTGTAGGAGCAATCATCCTTATTGACTTGGATCCCCCACCCCCATCCCCACACCATGGGGCTATATTCCCAAGAAGTTAAAGCAGAAATAAGCAATTAAAGCAGAGAAAAGCATCACCATTTCCAAGGCAAACTGTTAAATCTCATATTAATCCAAGTCTAGGCCCTAACCACTAAAGCCAAAGAAGATGAAGCTGAATGGTTCTATGAAGACCTACAAGACTTTCTAGAACTAACAGCAACAAAAGATGTCCTTTTCATCATAGGAGAATGGAATGCTAAAGTGGGAAGTCCAGAGATACCTAAAGTAACAGGCAAGTTTGGCCTTGGAGTACAAAATGAATCAGGCCAAAGGCTAACAGAATTTTGCCAAGAGAAGACATTGGTCATAGTAATCATCCTCTTCCAACAAGAGATGACTCCATTCATGGACATGAGCAGATGGTCAACAACAAAATCAGATTAATTATATTCTTTGCAGCTGCACATGAAGAACCTTTACAGTTAGCAAAATCAAGACTTGGAGCTGACTGTGGCTCAGATCATGAGCTCCTTATTGCAAAATTCAGACTTTAATTGAAGAAAATAGAGGAAACCACTAGGCCATTCAGGTATGACCTAAACCAAATCCCTTATGGTTATACAGTTGAAGTGACAAATAGATTCAGGAATTAGATCTGATAGATCTGAATAACTATGAATGGAGGTTTGTAACATTGTACAGGAGGCAGTGACCAAAACTATCCCCAAGAAAAAGAAATGAAAAAAGGCAAAATAGTTGTCTGAGGAGGCCTTACAAATGGCTGAGAAAAGAAGAGATGCAACAGACAAAGGAGAAAGGGAAGGATATACCCATTTAAATGGATAGTTCCAAAATACAGTAAGAAGAGATAAGAAGGCCTTAAGTGAACAATGCAATGGAATAGAGGAAAACAGTAGAACAGGAAAGACTAAGAAAATTAGAGATACCGAGGGAACATTGCATGCAAAGATGGACACATAAGGGACAGAAACGGTATGGACCTAACAGTTGTAGAAGATATTAGGAAGTGGCAAGAATATACAAAAGAACTATACAAAAAAGATCTTAATGACCCTGATAACCATGATGGTGTGATCACCCACCTAGAGCCAGACATCCTAGAATGTGAAGTCAAGCGGCCTTAGGAAGCACTACTACAAAAAAATCTCATGGAGGTGATGGAATTCCAGCTGAACTATTTCAAACCCTAAATGATAATGCTGTTAAAGTGCTGCACTCAAAATGCCAGCAAATTTGGAAAACTCAGCAGTGGTCACAGGACTGGAAAAGGTCAGTTTTCATTCCAATCTCAAAGAAGAGAAATGCCAAACAAAGTTCAAACTCTCACACAACTGCACTCATTTCATATGCTAGCAAACTGATGCTGAAAAATCCTTCAAGCTAGGCCTTCAACAGTATGTGAAATAAGAACTTCCAGATGTACAAGCTGGATTTACAAAAAGCAGAGGAACCAGAAATCAAATTGCCAACATCCGTTAGATCACAGAAAAAGCAAGGGAGTTCCAGAAAAACATCTACTTCAGCTTCACTGACTACACTAAAGCCTTTGACTGTGTGGATTACAACAAACAGTGGAAAACACTTAAACAGATGGGGATATCAGACCATCTTACCTGCCTCCTGAGAAATCTGTACGCAGGTGAAGAAGCAACAGTTAGATCCAGGCATGGAACAACGGACTGGTTCAAAATTGGGAAAGGAGTGCCTCAAGCTATATATTGTCACCCTGCTTATTTAATTTATGTGCAGAGTAAATCATAAGAAATACCAGGCTGGATGAAGCATGAGCTGGAATCAATACTGGGGGTGGTGGCTTAGTCGCTAAATCACGTCTGACTCTTGTGACTCCATGATCTGTGGCCTGCCAGGCTCTGACCATGGGATTTTCCAGGCAAGAATACCAGAGTGGGTTGCCATTTCCTTCTCCAGGGGATCTTCTGAACCAAGGAATCAAACCTGTCTCTCCTGTAGCTCCAACATTGCAGGCAGATTCTTTACTGCTGAACTACGAGGGACATAGCAAGGAGAGATAAGAAAGACTTCCTCAAAGATCAATGCAAAGAAATAGAGGGAAACAACAGAATGAGAAAGACTAGAGATCCCTTCAAGAAAATTAGAGATACCGAGGGAACATTTGATGCAAACATGGGCTTGATAAAGGACAGAAATAGTATGGACCTAACAGAAGCAGAAGATATTAAGAAGAGGTGGCAAGAATACACAGAAGAACTGTACAAAAAAGATCTTCACAACCCAGATAATCATGATAATGTGATCGCTCACCCAGAGCCAGACATCCTGGAATGTGAAGTCAAGTGGGCCTTATAAAGCATCACTACAAACAAAGCTAGTGGAGGTGATGGAATGCCAGTTGAGCTATTCAAATCCTGAAAGATGATGCTGTGAAAGTGCTGCACTCAATATGCCAGCAAATTTGGAAACTCAACAGTGGCCACAGGACTGGAAAAGATCAGTTTTCATTCCAATCCCAAAGAAAGGCAATGCCAAAGAATGCTCAAACTACCACACAATTGCACTCATCTCACACGCTAGTAAAGTAATGCTCAAAATTCTCCAAGCCAGGCTTCAGCAATATGTGAACTGTGAACTTCCTGACATTTAAGCTGGTTTTCAAAAAGGCAGAGGAACCAGAGATCAAACTGCCAGCATCCACTGGATCATCAAAAAAGCAAGAGAGTTCCAGAAAACCTCTATTTCTGCTTCATTGACTATGCCAAAGCCTTTGACTGTGTGGATCACAATAAACTGTGGAAAATTCTAAAAGAGAAGGGAATACCAGACCACCTGACCAGCCTCTTGAGAAACCGATATGCAGGTCAGGAAGCAACAGTTAGAACTGGACATGGAACAACAGACTGGTTCCAAATAGGAAAAGGAGTATGTCAAGGCTGTATATTGTCACCCTGCTTATTCAACTTATGTGCAGAGTACATCATGAGAAACGCTGGGCTGGAAGAAGCACAAGCTGGAATCAAGATTGCCAGGATATGCAGATGACACCACCCTTATGGCAGAAAGTGAGGAACTGAAAGGCCTTTTGATGAAAGTGAAAGAGGAGAGTGAAAAAATTGGCTTAAAGCTCAACATTCAGAAAACTAGATCACAGCATTGGGTCCCATCACTTCATGGGAAATAGATGGGGAAACAGTAGAAACAGTGTCAGACTTTATTTTTTGGAGCTCCAAAATCACTGCAGATGGTGACTGCAGCCATGAAATTAAAAGACGCTTACTCCTTGGAAGGAAAGTTATGACCAACCTAGATAGCATATTCAAAAGCAGAGACATTACTTTGCCAACAAAGGTCTGTCCAGTCAAGGCTATGGTTTTTGCAGTGGTCATGTATGGATGTGAGAGTTGGACTGTGAAGAAAGCTGAGCGCCGAAGAATTAATGTTTTGAACTGTGGTGTTGGAGAAGACTCTTGAGAGTCCCTTGGACTGCAAGGAGATCCAACCCATCCATCCTAAAGGAGATCAGTCCTGGGTGTTCATTGGAAGGACTGATGCTGAAGCTGAAACTCCAGTACTTTGGCCACCTCATGCAAAGAGTTGAGTCATCGGAAAAGACCCTGATTCTGGGAGGGATTGGGGGCAGGAGGAGAAGGGGACAACAGAGGATGAGATGGCTGGATGGCATCACCAACTTGATGGACATGAGTTTGGGTAAACTCCAAGAGTTGGTGATGGACAGGGAGGCCTGGTGTGCTGTGCTTCATAGGGTCGCAGAGAGTCAGACACGACTGAGAGACTGAACTAAACTGAACTGAACTGAACTACAAGGGATATAGCTGAAATCAATATTGCTGAAAGAAATATCAATAACCTCAGATATGCAGAGGATACCACCCTTAGGGCAGAAAGCAAAGGAGACTTCAGAGCCTCTTGATGAAAGTGAAAGAAGAGAGCAAAAAAACTGGCTTAAAACTCAGTTGCAAAACCTAAGATCGTGCATCTGGTCCCACTGTTAAGTCGCTTCAGTCATGTCCAAGTCATTGCAAACCTATGGACTGTGGAGCCCACCAGGCTCCTCTGTCTGTGGGGTTTTCCAGGCAAGAAGGCTGGAGTGAGTTGACATGCCCTTCTCCAGGGGATCTTCCTGACCCAGGGATCAAACCTGTGCCTCCTGTAGCTCCTGCACTGCAGACAGATTCTTTACGACTGAGCCACCTGGGAAGCCCTGGTCCCATTACTTCACGGCAAAAAAATGGAAACTAGGACAAACTTTATTTTCTTGGGCTCCAAAATCACTGTGGACTTTGACTGCAGCCATGAAATTAAAAGGTGCTTGTTCCTTGGAAGAAAAGTTATAAGAAACCTAGATAGCATATTCAAAAACGGAGACATTACTTTGCCAACAAAGGTCCATATCGTCAAAGCTGTCATTTTTCCAGTAGTCATGTATGGATGTGAGAGCTGGACCATAAAGAATGCTGACCTCTGAAGAACTGGTGCTTTCGAACTGTGATGCTGGAGAACTCTTGAGAGTCCCCTGTAATGCAAGGAGATCAAACCAGTGAATCCTAAAGAAAATCCACCCTGAATATTCATTGGAAGGACTCATGCTGAAGTTGAAGCTGTAATGCTTTGGCCACCTGATGCAAAGAGCCAACTCACTGGAAAAGACCCAGATGCTGGGAAAGACTGAGGACAGGAGAAGAAAGGGACGACAGAGGATGAGATGGTTGGATGGTATCACCAATTCAATGGATATGAGTTTGATAAAACTCTGAGAGATAGTGAAGGACAGAGAAACCTGGTGTGCTGGAGTCCATGGGGTTTCAAAGAGTCAGACATTACATAGGGAATGAACAATAAGAAACAATTAAAATACTCTTGGATCACTTTCTCAGCAGGAATCAGGTGGCACACACTCAATTTAGGGTAATCAAGGACTGTTGAATGATGGATCAAATGTGATCAGGAGAGAGAGATCACAAGGGACATTTGAGTTCTCTGAGTTTAGCAGTACTAATACTCCAACCCTGATACCCAAAGGATCAGGGAACAGTGATTACTGGAAACTGGCATAAGAGAGGAGGCGTGCTCTCCTTTTAAGGGATGCCCTCAGCCTAAAGAAACCAGAAAGGAAGCCTCAGCTTTACATTCCTCCCTGCCTTAGATCTTTTGTCACATCTCTAAGGTTGAACTCAATTGGAAACCAAAGAGTGAGAAGCCTATTCATGTGGTTAAATAGGTGATCCTCCCGGAACAAAGAACAAGACACAAGAAAAGGTTATATAATGATGTGGGACAGCAAAATGATGTTACAGCATGTACAGCACTCAAGAAAATATACATTTTTAATTTATAGACATATTTTTTAATGAATTGATGTATGGATGAATGTTGCTGTGTCAATTGTTGCAGTCACTCTGAAGGCAATTTTGAGGCATTCATTGGCATTTAAAATACTCAATTTTGTATTTCTGAAGTACTAAAAAAGTACAAATGCACCGAGGGCTGAACTCTGGAACAGTAACTAAGAGAAAACTTTGGTCACCATCTGGGATTAGTGTAAGCTTTAAGAGAATCTTTACATCTATCTATTGTTTTCTAAACATTAAAAAGCTATTTTGTATATGTACTGCTTTGATAATGGAAAGAATTTAAATTTTAGAAAAAAAAATACACTAATTATACAAGAGTCAAGATAAAATAATTCTTGCCATTAATCATTCCACCCTTGTGGCTTTTAGGTTCTTGGCTGCCAAAGGAAAGTGAACAAGATTATATAAGATTGTCTAATGAAACATTCTAGTTGAGATGTTTTATTTTGTGAAGCTCCTCCCAGTATTAAATACTGTACCTCTATAAATTCTTCACATAAATTATCATAAATGACAGAAATAGCATTCATGGTACTATCTTATTAGAAGTTTTAATCAAATTGCATAAGCATTCTTCATAAAACATTTTCTTTTACCAAGTAGTTAAAAATATAGACAGTACTATTTGAAGGCTCAGTGAAGAAATTAATGATGTAATCCAAATACATTATATTCAATTAGTATAATCTGAATAAGAATAAAGATATCATATTTTCCATTATTTTTATATAATGTATTATTTAAAGTGTTTTCATAATGACAAGTATATAAACTTTACCTTTTTAATACAATAATCTCGCCAAAAATAGTGATCGTCCAACAATAAACTCACTAGAAAAGACCCTGATGCAGAAAATATTGAAGGTAGGAGGAGAAGGGGATGACAGAGGACAAGATGGTTGGATGGCAGCACCAACTCAACAGACATGAGTTTGAGCAAGCTCTGGGAGACGGTGAAGGATAGTGCTGGCGTCCATGGGGTCACAAAGAGTCAGTCACAACAGAGTGACTGAACAACAAACAAAAATATAAATGATCTGTTGCTGTTTTTCAATTATTCATCTTTCAGGTATGGTTAGAAAAATTAATAAAGTAACACATGGACCAAAAAATATGATTTATAACAAAATGAGATAATATGATTTTTTAAATGTATGCACCTCTTCTCACCTTTATCAGTTCACATTTAAGCATTCTTTAATATAATGCGTTTCTAAAATTTAGAGAAGAGATATTTTATACTCATTATACATATTTTGTAGCCTCACCATGGCCGAACTAGTTTTGGCATAATATACAAAAGCAATTATATTTTGATGCCTTTCAAGGGTTTTATTACTGAAAGCACCAGATGGAATTGTTGTTCTACTTATAACATTACTGAGGCATGACTTTTTGTAAAGGGTTGTATTTGATCTGCTTACAGATACGAGAAACACAAGTCAAGTCTAAAAAACACAAATAGGAAAATCTAAAAGGAAATCTGAATAAAAAAGATTATGAATATTTAATCCACAATTCTTGGATTTCCTCTAAGAATGATGAGGACTGATTACATTGACAGCCATTTTGGTCAGAATGTGATATTAAAAAAAAAAAATACACACACACATATAGATCAAGGAAAAGAATGGATGGATTAACAAGTGTCCCAAGAAGCAATGCAAGTTTTAGTCCAGTAGGTTGTTACTCCAAGGAGACCTACAAGCAATGGTGAGTCATCCATTAGCAATAACTTTCCGTTTCTTTAAAAATCCCCCTCCAGATCATACCATGTCATTATTCCAGATAAATAAAAAATGAATATTAACTGCATTATTGATGCTTGATTCACCTCTGGATGATGAGGTCAATCTCAACAGTGGGGAGTTTTAACAGAGTCTTGACAACTTCAAGTCTTAGGCCAATGCTTAGGAGAACAAGACTTTTCTGCATGACATTTGTATTCCCACTCTGAAGGCAGAAATTTTTCCTGAAAAATTATTTTACTCATGTAAAATGTGTTATTTGCATTTTCTGCATATGTGAACCCAGTCCAAATAACTTTACAACGCTGCATTGTCTTCTCCAATTTGACACAAAAATCACTTCTTAGTCTCTGGGTAGGTTTGTTATAGCCTCTCTTCCTTTGGAGATACAGAGAAGACAGAGATGGCATGTATTTGCCACTGCTTGGTTTTAAATGAATCACTGTATCTGACATCACTTCAGTTCAGTTCAGTAGCTCAGCTGCATCTGACTCTGCAACCCCATGGGCTGCAGCATGCCAGGCTTCCCTGTCCATCACCAACTCCCAGAGCTTACTCAAATTCACGTCCATGGAGTAAGTGATGCCATCCAACCATCTCATCCTCTGTTGTCCCCTTCTCCTCGAGATAGTTTTTATCCAGATATTACAAAGGACAGTGGATCACTAACTGGCCCAAGGTCAAAGAGAAGGATGGAGTTTTAACCCAGGTTAAAACTGGTTAAAACTCTGATTCCAAAGTTCTTCTACTAATAAGTTACAATTTCTCCTAAAATAAAGCATTGAATTTAGTATTTCAAGCTATAAATAATGTTTTACTGGATTGAATATCTTCCTATAAAAACCAACATCCACCCAGAATCTCAGACTGTGACCTTCTTTGGAATTAGAGCCTTTGCAGATCTAATTACATCAGATGACAACATTATGGATCAGTGTTGTTCAGTCACTAACACGTGTCTGATTCTTGCATGTCCCGGACTGCAGCACACCTGGCTTCGCTGTCCTTCACTATCTCCCCAAGTTTATTCACACTCATGTCCATTGAGTCCGTGTTGCTCTCCATCTCATCCTCTATCTCCCCCTTCTCCTTTTGCCTCTAGTCTTTACCAGCATCAGGGTGTTTGCTAATGAGTCAGCTCTTTGTATCAGGTGGCCAAAGTACTGGAGCTTCAGCTTCAGTCTTTCTAATGAATATTCAGGGTTCTCCTTTAGGATTGACTTGTTTGATCTCCTTGCAGTCCAAGCAACCCTCAAAAGTATTCTACAGCACCACAGTTCTAAAGCATCAGTTCTTCAGTGCTCACCCTTCTTTGTGTTCCAACTTTCACCTCTGCACATGACTACTAGAAAAACCATAGCTTTGACTATAGGGACCTTTGTCTGCAAAGTGATGGATCTGTTTTTAAATATGCTGTCTAGGTTCGTCATCACTCTCCTTCCAAGGAAATCTTTTAATTTCTTGGCTGCAGTCACAGTTGGCCCTAAATGATATCCTTATCAGAAGGTCTTGTGAAGACACACAGACATGGACACATGGCACAGAGGGAAGAAGGTCATATGAAAACAGAGGCAGAAACTAGAGTAACGCAGCTACAATTCAGGTACATCAAAGTTTCCCAACAGGCCCCAGAAAGTAGGAAGGAGCAAGGAAGGATTCTTCCCTCGAACTTTCAAAGGAAGCATCGCCTAGCCAGTGCCTTGGTCATAAGTGAATAAAGCGGTTATTTTAAGCCACCAAGTTTGGTGCATTTTGTAAGCAACCCTGGAGAACTAAAACAAAGGCCAGTTAACAAAGAAGGTGTGACATTCTTGTCACAGGGCTACTATAAATAAATGTTATTTAATAACTTAGAAGGGGCTCAGAACCTAATATTTCCTCTAAATCATAATTAAAGACAGTAGCCACCAATTTTCTGGTTTTTGTTTCTTCAGATCAGATCAGTCGCTCAGTTGTGTCCGACTCCTTGCGACCCCATGAATCGCAGCGTTACTGTCTTATTTGACTACCACATTCCCCCTGTAGAGCCAAACCCAAGCATTCAATATTCTTAGTGCTCAAGAATTTGTTGGAGAAATGATTTAATGAAAGGTTAGCAGAATTCATCATTGAAATGCCCAGAGTAAATGTATGGAAAAGCTGACTAGTTGAAGGCCTTGATAAAATTTTTGGCAAAACAATCACAGCCAGTATAGGACTTATGTCATGGACTTTTCCTTTTACATATACAAAAAACGTATAAAGATGATGAAATGGCTAAAGAACTAAACTCCATTTTTGCTCACTGCCACTTGAAAGAATACTTGCCAAAGTGGAAGACAACGTAAGAATGGAATATATGGTTTGTGAAAAATAATTCAGATTGCCCCATCTTGGTAAAAGAGAAATTACCAGAAATATCTGCACACGGGAGTCATGTCTCCAAAATCCTCAGTAACTATAAAAACTAGAAAACTAAAACTATTCAATACAAGCTGATAAACTTTCTGCACATTAATATCTAAATTTTAAAGAACTGCAAAAAAAATCATTTGCAATGATGAAAATATCCAAGAATCTACCTGGAAAGATGTGAACTGATTTGAGCTGGCTTCTTAGTAAAGAAGCCAATTTCAAGAATAAAGGAAAAGGAGCTCTTGACAGATCCAAGATAGAAGAGGTCTCCATTGTCCTTAATTTGGTAATTTATTTTAACAACCACAACTTTAGATCTATCTACATGCTGTATTTTTTTTTAACTTTTACCTTTATGTTTCAGTCATATGCTTAAGCATTGTGTCTTTCACACCATGTCTTTTCTGTGGTCAGTAAAACATTTTTCTCACCAAGCAAGAGGAAATAAAACCTACAACCTTCGAAACAGGGAGAAGAGATCAGCTGAATCGACTTCTTATGTTTTATTTTCTTGGTTCTGCTCTTCTGTGAAATAAAGAAAGCTCTTCTCCTCCATCCATATATTGAATTTATGCAGTAGCCACGAGCCCTGCACCATGCAACTGAACACTTTTAATCAAGAATGAACAAAAAGACTGCAACATAACTGGACATATGATCCAAGAGTCTAAATTGTCTTTGGTTTAGCCCTCTTGTTTCCATAGCTTCTCTGAATCCTGGAAGCTGAGTCTGAGGAGTTGCTAAGCATGGCTGACATTTCGCAGGTGTTCAGAGCATCCTTGATATTAACAACACAGGACAAGAAAGATCCACCCTTGTGCACAATGCTGAATTCCACAGAGACAGCTCATTTCCTTTTGTTTTCTAACTTGCCATAAAACACATTTTTTCTACAACTTGGTTTTTTAAAAAAAAAAGATTAAGTTGTCTGCAGTTGAAAATTAACACAAACACTGCTTATAAATTTATTGAACTTGATTAGATCCTCTCAAGAGTCTCAATGTTTTTGACAATTTAAATAAGAATTATTAAGTGGGTGAATTTGCTCATCTGTTTTGGCATACAAATACTTCCATAATGGAAACAAAGCATTGTATATAGACATTTCCAATAAAATATATCTTTATATAGAAACCATATTAAACAAACAACCAAAATCTTAATAGCAATGTATTTAAATAGAATACAAACTCAAAAGATGTTATACTTGCAACACTTATGAACATGTAACCTGAGACAAGTTATTTAACCTCTTTGAGCCTCAAATTCTTATCTGAAGACTCTGAGTAGGAAGATATGCCCTACCAAACTTCATGGGCTAATAACCATGTTATTAGAATTAAGTAGGATTTTTAAAAGCAATATGAAATAAAGGTATCCTCAAAATTTATAGACTGATACTTTACTTTAAAATTGTTTTATTTTTTAATAATCAAGCAATTACATATTTTTAAAAATTCATCAGTGTTAAAAAAATGCTAAAAATAATAATCTCCTTCTCCACACTTCTTTATCCTACTCTCACTTCCCACATCACCAACCTGTGATACTCTTGAGTATTTTGGCTGTTAATTTCTGTATTTCTAAATATGCTTTTATAATTTATTTCCACTTTTATAGTCATAGATTATTGATATTCTGTTATGAATCACTTAGCTTTTGGGAATCTTCTGCTCCCTACTCAGCAGTAAAGAATGCACCTGCAATGCAATAGACATGGGTTTGGTCCTTGGGTCAGGAAGATCCCCTGGAGGAGGGCATGGCAACCCACTCCAGTATTCCTGCCTGGAGAACCCCATAGACAGAGGACCTGGTGGGCTACAGTCCATGGGGTGGCAAAGAGTCAGACATGACTGAAGCAATTTAGCACATGCACACATGATGTAATACACTAGGAGTAAGTTTCCATACTTGTAACATTTTGTCTAGAGTTATTATTCATTTTGTTTATACCCCTGTAGCTAATATATAATATGCTTTAATAGATCTGTAAAAGCACAATAATTGTTCCAAATGCCCATGTACCTCAGATTCCTTCCATAGCTGTCTTCAACTCTAAATTCACCTGGACAGTTGTCAATATTGGGAACTGCTTCTATGATTCACCTTTGGGAATCTCTTGTTTCCTGAATGCCATCTTTTTAATGTTTCTTTCTTAGCATATTCTCCTGTCTCTTCTAAAAGAGGAAATTATAAAAAATGTACTGTTTTCTAATTATTTGTGTATTTTACAATGTTATAACGCATCCTGTCGCTTGAGTGAACCTGGCTGACTTTAGATCTCTCCTGCTCTCCAACCTCACTGTGTGGTCTCTCCTAAGAGGCTATCAGCAACATTAGGCTGTTGAGTGCTACAGGCCTCATTCACCTGATAAAAACACCCAAAGGCATAGATTCTAGTGCCTTCCAGCATAAACCCTGTCCTTGCAGTGATACAGATAATGTAGCAGACAATGTGAAATCTGATAACACTGAAAAACATCTCACTCACCAGACTCCATGCCAGTGAAAAAAAAAGTTTACAGTACCCAGGAGTTCCCAAATGCACAGGCTGGAATTTATCTATACAAACCATTCTGTACCAGATTTTGACCTTATCTAATTTTCCATCTAATATCTCTTTCAGGATAGGACACAGATCCTGTTTACTTCTCTCCCCAAGTCAGCCTGCTCACCTATAATGTCAAAATATACCGAGTGAGCTGGGTTTTTAGGCTATATTTTTCACATCTCATTACTTCTTATTATATTATGTATCTCTTTAAAATCTTTGCAGAGAAAGAGCACATCCTTTTCTTAATATCTTATAGACAACAGTTGTATTAAATGGAATCCATCTGTTTTTTTTTCCCTCTATTCTCAATACTTTGGGTTCCATTTTTTAATGCAAACCATTTTAGCCTCTTCAGATTGTTAGCATACTTCTAAAATGCTGTTAAGCTGGATTTGCTTAGTAAATTTTATTGTCAATTTTACTCCTCTACAATTTCCTCTCCAAGGTAATGAAATACCTTTAAGGATTTGAAGTCATTATTCCACTGATTTCTAGGACCCAATATTGCTATTCCACTCTGATTCTTAATTTGGATGGCTGCTTGTTGTATCAGCGTGGACTTCACTGAAGCACAGACAGTAAGCAGATCTTTTTTTGAGGGTGTTCAGAAGCTTCAAGGTAAAAGGGTGAAATAAACCATTTAGAAGTAGAAATATCTTTGTAAGAAGACCTGGGGTTTCAATTACTTCCCTATTTTTGCAGTTTTACACTTTAATATTTTATAAGTGTACTAGGAAATAAAATTTATAAACCAAACAAACTGATACAGAGATGCTTATGAGAAAAAATTCTCTTTGGTAGCTAAAGGATTCTGAATTATAACTTAAATACAGAAATGTGATTCCTTAACATAAAACTTACTGTTTATTATTAAAACACAAAATGCCAATCATTCCAGCTAAACTGCAACAAATATGATATCAAGGTCTACATATTGGCATGCTTTCCTTTCCTGCTTCATGGTAATTACCTCTGCTTATCCATTTCCTTTCCTCATGAATCCAACTCAAATTGTATCTTTGAGCCTAAGACTATTTTAAACAAATGAAGAAAATGTGTAATTGTCAAATTGAACTAAATATAAATATATAATCAAGAAAACTGCCAAATTAAAAAAAAAATACATAAAAGGACATGTCCAAAATCATATATTGATCATCTGCACAGTTTTACCACACCAGACAACAGGTCAGATTTTAACCTCATTTTCCAACATACTTTCATTGAGTAACAGTGAAGATAAAAGAAATTTCCAAGTTCCTGTCCTTTCTGACCCATTGAGCTGCTCTATGACCTTCCATCTTGACATTGTCGGACCCCAATTTCACAATCTATAAAACCATTCCTGTTAGATTTACTACTAGACCAATCTTCTAGTCTTCAAATACTTTAGAAGAAGAAAAGATGACATATCCATCCTCTCACTTTATAGTATGTGATTCAAAAGAACACATGCTTCTCTGTTACTTATGTCACTCTGTAATCCAAATTTCACAGATTATATTTTTAAATATTTTGATATATTTTATAAAACTTTAACATATTGTGTTAATGTTGATTGAAAAAAGAATCTTCAATCTATAAATTTAAGTAAAGTATAATTAGAAAGTTACAGAAAACATGAAATATATAATGGCCACAATTATATTTCTACAATAAATTTTTCTTCTTTGAAAAAATTTTTATTTTAACAGAACTGAATAAAAAGATAACATCTGGAATTCTCAGTACAAAATACAACACTCATGGACCACTTACATAGACTGGATATACTATTCTCTTTGCAGATATGAGCATTTTTAGTTCTCTAGTAAAATGTATTATAAAGTAAAGAAATTGAAAAGCTTAGTAATAATGAAGATTGGGATTTTACATAACTTTGACACAAAATATATCCAAGTTGAGATGTGCTATCATCTCAACTTCTTTAGTCTTCACGTCTTTAGATGGCCTTTGCAAATACTGTTTTGGAGACTGTTAGCATCTTCTTCAAGCCTTCTTTGCTCACCCTTCTTCAAAAAATATTGTACATGAATATAGCAATATTGTGAGGGGATTTAAAGATTATTTCAATCATATTTCAGGAATGTTAGTCATTAGATCAGTGTAATTGAATGTTTCAATATTAGCCACTTGATACTGTGATAATGAAAAAGTTGCCTTCAATTTTGTTTAAAAAGTGAAAAATTCACCTTTACATTTATTGTACTTATCAAATTTTTTTCTTTGAATATGAGTCAATATAACAGGATGGCAGGATTGTTAAATTAAGAAGGTCAAAAGGAAGCACATACACCCTCAGTATAACCACCACTCTAAGGGTACTTTTGAGAAAGCCTTCCTCACTAACCAGAGAAATAGGATTAAGGCAGGCTGAATTCAAATTTCCTTACCCCACATCTAAGAATCTGAAATCCTTACTGTAAGTGGGAAGGGAGCTAATATCTCACTTGTCTTCTTCAAATAATTATAGGCCATTTATTAGAAACCAGAAAAAAGACTTAAAGTCAAGACAGTTTGCTGCTGCTGCTGCTGCTAAGTCGCTTCAGTCGTGTCTGACTCTGTGCGACCCCAGAGATGGAAGCCCACCAGGCTCCCCTGTCCTTGGGATTCTCCAGGCAAGAACACTGGAGCAGGTTGCCATTTCCTTCTCCAAAGCATGAAAGTGAAAAGTGAAAGTGAAGTCACTCAGTCGTGTCTGACTCTTAGCGACCCCATGGACTACAGCCTACCAGGCTCCTCCATCCATGGGATTTTCCAGGCAAGAGTGCTGGAGTGGGGTGCCATTGCCTAATGTTAAATATCTTATGTATAATTTAGCAGAAGCTGGATTTCATAAAACAACTGTTGGTTGGGACATTAACTGTACATTAATTTTATGGTTAATGTACAGTGAATAAAATATATTTGTATAGAGTATATTCGTACTAATACAAATGCAACATAATCAGTACAACTGAATCAAACAATTGAAATATAATACAATGAAATATATAACTAATACAATATATTTAGTAAAATAAATTTGGGGAGCAAAACTTTGCATTGAGGAGAATATCTCTGGGTTTAAAGACCTAGAATTATTTCCTAAAGGGTTCCTCTCAAAACATCTAGTTGCAATTTTGTAACCCTAAGAAATAAACTGTGTGTGTAAAAATCAATTTTAATTATGACCTAAATTTGTTTTAAGGGCTTCCCTGGTGGCTTAGTGGTAAAGAATTTGCCTGCCAATGCAGAAGTGAGTTCAATCTCTGGGTCAGGAAGATCTCAGAGAAGGAAATGGCAACCCATTCCAATATACTTGCCTGGGAAATCCCGTGGGCAGAGGAGGCTGGTGAGCCAAAGTTTACAGGGGTCTAAAAAGAGTCAGACATGACTTAGAGACTAAATAACAATAAAATTTGTTTGACTCTTAAATATTCAGGTGCAGTACCCCAGAATCTATATAAAAGAGCTGTTCAACATTTACCAAGAGGAGTGACTATTTCTCTCAAATAGACATTTTAAGTTGTTTGATATTTGTTTAAAATGTTATTCCTTCAGTTCTAATGAGGTAGATGAAACTGGAGCCTATTATACAGAGTGAAGTAAATTAGAAAGAAAAACACCAATACAGTATACTAATGCATATATATGGAATTTAGAAAGATGGTAACTATGACCCTATATGTGAGACAGCAAAAGAGATACAGATTAAAGAACAGAGTTTTGGACTCTGTGGGAGAAGGTGAGTGTGGGATGATTTTAGAGAATGGCACTGAAACATGTATATTATTACATGTGAAATAGATCGCCAGTCCAGGTTTGATACATGAGACAGGGTGCTCAGGGCTGGTGCACTGGGATGACCCTGAGGGATGAGATGGGGAGAGAGGTGGGAGGGGGGTTCAGAATGGGGAACACATGTACACCAATGGCTGATTCATGTTAATGCGTGGCAAAAACCATTACAATATTGTAAAGTAATTAGCCTCCAATTAAAATTAATTAATTAATTTAAAAATGAAATAAAATGTTATTCTTTATTTTATCCTCAATATTCTACAAATCTCATTTTTTAGATTGACTGGGGATTAAAAGGATTTGCTGCTGCTGCTGCTAAGTCACTTCAGTCGTGTCCGACTCTGTGCAACCCCATAGATGGCAGCCCACCAGGCTCCCCTGTCCCTGGGATTCTCCAGGCAAGAACACTGGAGTGGGTTGCCATTTCCTTCTCCAATGCATGAAAGTGAAAAGTGAAAGTGAAGTCGCTCAGTCTTGTCTGACTCTTAGCGACCCCAAGGACTGCAGCCTACCAGGCTCCTCTGCCCATGGGATTTTCCAGGCAAGAGTACTGGAGTGGGGTGCCATTGCCTTCTCTGTAAAAGGATTTAGATACAACCATTACACTACCACACACACATACACACACAAAAAATATATATATGTAAGCAATGTAAGATTTCATAATTTATTGAGCTAAGATTCACAGCCTTTGATTAAATGATCAGGAATGTCTATCAGTTTAGCAAAATGACTTATACATCAGGTTATTGATTCCTTTATGTTTAACTCATCCAGGCCAAGAATAGGAGTGAAGAGAAGATAGTTCCTGGTAAATGAAATTCCAATCAGCATATTGGTGGTGTTTCAAGAATAGGAGTGAAGAGAAGACAGTTGCTGGTAAATGAAATTCCAATTTCAAATTGTGTAGTTTAAGGCTGAATTATCACTTTGCCGTATTTGACCTTGGAGTCTCAGATGGTGGAGAATCTGCTTGCAATGTGGGAGAGCTGGGTTCAATCCCTTAGTCTGGAAAATCCCCTGGAGAAGGCAATGGCAACCCACTCCAGTATTCTTGCCTAGAGAATCCCATGGACAGAGGTGTCTGGCAGGCTACAATCCATGAGGTCGCAAAGACTCAGATATGACTGAGCAACTAACACTTTCACTTTATTTGACCAAGCAATTAATACATTAAGATACAATATTTTAAATGTGTTGGATGCTTGCCCTCTTGCCATTACATAAAGAATGTCATCAATGCTGCCTACATGGTTTTATCATTTTAATTGTTAACAGCCTCAGAAAAGAGCCTAGCCATCATCTGTCACCTCTTTGCTGTATTTCCATCCTGCCCCTTTGTGAACCCCCATCACATTTGGGACACTTCTGATGGAGGGAACAGCACTGTGGCTTTCTTTTCTAGGCATCTCTCTATAAGCAACTTGACTTGCTATTTAGGCTCTAGTATCCTTGCAGAGTATATTTAGCAAGTACATGAGACAATAAATTGTGAGGATTTCTGTGTATTCCTGCTACATAACAGGGCAACAGAAGGCTAAGAAGATTCCAGTTTTATATGATGTACTGCTAAAAATCAAGATTTTTGGAATTGACATGAATCTACATTAGCTCCAGATTACAATTCATGTTAATTGCATAAGATGGCAATTTTGTTGAAAATTTGGCAATATTGTGTAATTTAATCATTAAGTGTTTTGATTTTGATGAATCTTTATAGATACTTTACAGGGGAAAAAACCACAGAAGCAAAAACCTATTATGGTTAACTAGCTATCAAAAAGGAGTGATTCCTCATCCTTACTGACTGCTGCTGACACCAAGATTAAAGTACTATATTAACATATTATATTAAGTACTATAGTAATATAAAATGGGGTGATAATCTTTAACCTGGGCAAATATTGGGATAGAAAGCTATGTGTTGTCTAGGTATATTTCTTTGAAAACATTCACATACATACACTCACAACCACACACAATGTCCTATTTAACACACATTACATCTGATATCTTCATTGACAACAGTAAATAACAAAAGTTTTACTTGAATCAGCAGCTGTCATGAGAAAAAAATTTGTGGATTTCTCCAACATGGAAAGGAAAATGAAAATTAAAATAAATGCAAGTATGCCAAAAAAGATTAATCAAACAAAAAGGTTCCAAATAATTATAGATATATCTCAGGAAGAATCATAATAAATCCCTAGAAATATACAACCTACCCAAACTGAATCATGAAGAAACAGAAAATCTGAAAAAGACTAAGGAGACTGGAATAGTAATCAAACACCTCCCAACAAAGTGAAGCCCAGGACCAAAAGACCTCATTGAGGAAATCTATCAAATATTTAAAGAGAACTGATGTCAATCCTTTTCAAACTCTTCCAAAAATTGAAGGAAACACACCTAAACTCATTTTAGTAGGCCAGCATTATCCTAATACCAAACACAAAGACATTACCAAAAAAAAAAAAAATTACAGACCAATATTCCTGTTGAACTTAAATGCAAAAACCTCAAGAAAATATCAGCAAACTGAATTTTCCTTCACATTAAGAGGACCATACACCATGACCAAGTGAGATTTATTCCTGAAATCAAAAATGGTTCAACATTTGCAAATGGACTGACCTAATGGTCAACACCGAAATCAGATTGATTATGTTCTTCGCAGCCCAAGATGGAGAAGCTCTATACAGTCAACAAAAACAAGACCAGGAGCTGACTGTGGCTCAGATCATGAACTCCTTATTACCAAATTCAGACTTAAATTGAAGAAAGTAGGGAAAACCACGAGACCATTCAGGTATGACCTAAATCAAATCCCTTATGATTATACAGTGGAAGTGAGAAATAGATTTAAGGGCATAGATCTGATAGAGTGCCTGATGAACTATGGAATGAGGTTTGTGACACTGTACAGGAGACAGGGATCAAGACCATCCCCATGGAAAAGAAATGCAAAACAGCAAAATGGCTGTCTGGGGAGGCCTTACGAATAGCTGTGAAAAGAAGAGAAAGGAAAAGCAAAGGAGAAAAGGAAAGATATAAGCATCTGAATGCAGAGTTCCAAAGAATAGCAAGAAGAGATAAGAAAGCCTTCCTCAGCGATCATTGCAATGAAATAGAGGAAAACAATAGAATGGGAAAGACTAGAGATCTCTTCAAGAAAATTAGAGATACCAAGGGGACATTTCATGCAAAGATGGGCTTGATAAAGAACAGAAATGGCATGGACCTAACAGAAGCAGAAGATATTAAGAAGAGGTGGCAAGAATACACAGAAGAACTGTACAAAAAAGATCTTCACAACCCAGATAATCACGATGGTGTGATCACTGACCTAGAGCCAGACATCCTGGAATGTGAAGTCAAGTGGGCCTTAGGAAGCGTCACTACAAACAAAGCTAGTGGAGGTGATGGAATTCCAGTTGAGCTATTTCAAATCCTGAAAGATGATGCTGTGAAAGTGTTGCACTCAATATGCCAGCAAATTTAGAAAACTCAGCAGTGGCCACAGGACTGGAAAAGATCAGTTTTCATTCCAATCCCAAAGAAAGGCAATGCCAAAGAATGCTCAAACTACCACACAATTGCACTCATCTCACATGCTAGTAAAGTAATGCTCAAAATTCTCCAAGCCAGGCTTCAGCAATACGTGAACCGGGAACTTCCTGATGTTCAAGCTGTTTTTAGAAAAAGCAGAGGAACCAGAGATCAAATTGTCAATATCTGCTGGATCATTGAAAAAGCAAGAGAGTTCCAGAAAAACATCTATTTCTGCTTTATTGACTATGCCAAAGCCTTTGATGGTGTGGATCACTACAAACTGTGGAAAATTCTGAAAGAGATGGGAATACCAGACCACCTGACCTGCCTCTTGAGAAATCTGTATACAGGTCAGGAAGCAACAGTTAGAACTGGACATGGAACAACAGACTGGTTCCCAATAGGAAAAGGAGTACGTCAAGGCTGTATATTGTCACTCTGCTTATTTAACTTCTATGCAGAGTACATCATGAGAAATGCTGGGCTGGAAGAAGCACAAGCTGGAATCAAGATTGATGGGAGAAATATCAATAACCTCACATATGCAGATGACACCACCCTTATGGCAGAAAGTGAAGAGGAACTCAAAAGCCTCTTGATGAAAGTGAAAGTGGAGAGTGAAAAAGTTGGCTTAAAGATCAACATTCAGAAAACGAAGATCATGGCATCCAGTCCCATCACTTCATGGGGAATAGATGGGGAAACAGTGGAAACAGTGTCGGACTTTGTTGGGTTTTTTTTTGGGCTCCGAAATTACTGCAGATGGTGATTGCAGCCATGAAATTAAAAGATGCTTACTCCTTGGAAGGAAAGTGATGACCAACCTAGATAGCATATTCAAAAGCAGAGACATTACTTTGCCAACAAAGGTCCGTCTAGTCAAGGCTATGGTTTTTCCAGTGGTCATGTATGGATGTGAGAGTTGGACTGTGAAGAAGGCTGAGCACCGAAGAATTGATGCTTTTGAACTGTGGTGTTGGAGAAGACTCTTGAGAGTCCCTTGGACTGCAAGGAGATCCAACCAGTCCATTCTGAAGGAGATCAGCCCTGGGATTTCTTTCGAAGGAATGATGCTAAAGCTGAAACCCCAGTACTTTGGCCATCTCATGCGAAGAGTTGACTCATTTGAAAAGACTCTGATGCTGGGAGGGATTGGGGGCAGGAAGAGAAGGGGCCGACAGAGGATGAGATGGCTGGATGGCATCACTGACTCAATGGACGTGTGTCTGGGTGAACTCCCGGAGTTGGTGATGGACAGGGAGGCCTGGCGTGCTGCGATTCATGGGGTCACAAAGAGTCGGACATGACTGAGCGACTGAACTGAACTGAATACAAGATGGCATGGCAAAGTAAGAAGATCCCTAGTTCACCTCATCTCATAGGTACACAAAGTTACAATTATTTACAGAAAAACTATTGATGAGAAGGACAATCTACCAGAAAAGAACTTCTAAAAACTAGAGATATGAAGAAGGAACCACAAGGAGACAGGAGGAGGAGCAGATTCACAGTATAGTCAAAACCTATACTTTCTGTTGGATGACTTGCAAATGGAAGAGTAATTACAATTCCAATAGGTTTTTCTCAAGGAGTGGGGAGACTGAACCCCACATCAGGCTCCCCAGTCATGGTGTCATGAACCAGTTAGATGAGCTCTGACAATGTTTGGCTTTGAAGGCAGCAGGGCTTACTTAGGGAAGATCCAAAGGGCTATGGAAAGTAGAGATCCCATTCTTAGAGGATGCACACAAAATCTCATATACTCCTGCCCCTAGGATAGAAGTAATTTGAAAGGAGCGTGGGTCAAATGAACCTGCTAATATTGTACAGTCTCCCAAAGAGACAGGAGGGAACTGGAACTCATCTGGGGGCAAATACACTAGTTACTGCCATTTTGGAGAGCTCACTCTACAATGTGGACACTGGACTAGAAAGTGCCATTTTGGAATCCTCCTTTGAGCTTATTAATTTCAGGACACAGCCCTGTGCATGCTAAGTCACTCAGTTGTGTCCAACTCTTTGTGAGCCTATGGACCATAGCCCACCAGGCTCTTCTGTCCATGGAATTCTCCAGGCAAGAATTCTAGAGTGGGTTGCCATTTCCTCCTCCAGGGAATCTTCCTGACCCAAGGATCGAACACATGTCTTTCATGTCTCCTGCATTGGGAGGCAGATTTTTTACCACTAAAGTCACCTGGGAACCCAAAATGAAAGAATTAGTCACTCAGTTGTTGTCTGACTCTTTGCAACCCCATGGACTGTAGCCCACCAGGCTCCTCTGTCCATAGAATTCTCCCGGCAAGAATACGGGAGTGGGTAGCTGTTCTCTTTCCCAGGGAATCTTCCCAACTCAGGAATTGAACCTGGTCTCCTGCATTGCAGGCAGATTCCTTACCATCTCAGCCACCAGGGAAACCCACCCCCTACAAACTAACCTGTAGGTTTGTTACTGGGAGGCATCAGGTCAAGCAACTACTGGGCTGGGACACAGCCCCACTCATCAGCAGGAAGGCTGCCTTAGGACCCCATGAGTCCACAGCCACCCACTGACATGTCTGTATCTACCAGTGACAGCAAAAACAAGACCAGGAGCTGACTGTGCCTCAGATCATGAGCTACTTATTGCAAAATTCAAACTTAAACTGAGGAAAGTAGGAAAAAACACTAACTCATTCAGGTTTGACCTAAATCAAATCTTTATGATTATACAGTAGAAATTACAAATAGATTCAAGCATTGTATATGATAGACAAAATGCCTGAAGAACAATGGACCAAAGTTTGTAACATTATACAGGAGATGGTGACAAAAACCATCCCCCCAAAATAGAAATGCAATAAGACAAATGTCTGAGGAGGCCTTACAATAGCTGAGAAAAGGAAAGACGTGACAGGCAAAGAGGAAAGGAAAGATATATATCCAACTTAATGCAGAGTTCCAAAGAATAGCAAGAAGAGAGAAGAAAGCCATCTTAAGTAAATAATGCAAAGAAATAGAGGAAAACAATACAACAGGAAGAACTAGAGATCTCTTCAAGAAAATTAGAGATAACAAGGGAACATTTCGTACAAAGAGGGGCACAGTAAAGGACAGAAACGATATGGACCTAACAGAAGCAGAAGATATTAAGAAGAGGTGGCAAGAATACACAGAAGAACTGTACAAAAAAGATCTTCACGACCCAGATAATCACGATGGTGTGATCACTGACCTAGAGCGAGACATCCTGGAATGTGAAGTCAAGTGGGCCTTAGAAAGCATCACTACGAACAAAGCTAGTGGAGGTGATGGAATTCCAGTTGAGCTATTTCAAATCCTGAAAGATGATGCTGTGAAAGTGCTGCACTCAATATGCCAGCAAATTTGGACAACTCAGCAATGGCCACAGGACTGGAAAAGGTCAGTTTTCATTCCAATCCCAAAGGGCAATGCCAAAGAATGTTCAAACCACTGCACAACTGCACTCATTTCATATGCTAGCAAAGTAATCCTCAAAATTCTCCATGCTAGGATTCAACAGTACATGAACTGAGAACTTCCAGATGTTCAAGCTGGATTTATCCATTGGATCACAGAAAACCAAAGGAATTCCAAAAAAAGCATCTACTTCTGCTTTATTGACTATACTAAAGCTTTTGACTGTGTGGTTCACAATATACTGTGGAAAATTCTGAAAGAGACGGGAGTACCAGACCACCTTACCTGCCTTCTGAGAAACCTGTATGCAAATCAAGAAGCAATAGTTAGAACAGGACATGGAAAAATGGACTGATTCCAAATTGGGAAAGGAGTACATCAAGCTGTATATTGTCACCCTGCTTGCTGTACCGTTGTAAATATATATATGTGTGTGTGTGTGTGTGTGTGTAAGCACTGCACATTGTATTTATATGCAGAGTACATCTTGTGAAATGCCAGGCTGAATGAAGCACAAACTGGAATCAAGATTGCCAGGAGAAATATCAATAACCTCAAATATGCAGATGACACCACCCTCATGACAGAAAGTGAAGAGGAACTAGAGAGCTTCTTGATGAAGTTTAAAGAGGAGAGTGAAAAATTTGGCTTAAAACTCAACATTCAAAAACAAAGATCATGGCATCCAGTCCCATCACTTAATGCAAATAGATAGGGAAAAAATGGAAACAGTGACAGACTTTACTTTCTTGGACTCTGAAATCACTGCTGATGGTGACTGTAGCCACAAAATTAAAAGATACTTGGTCCTTGGAAGAAAAGCTATGACAAAGCCAGACAGCATATTAAAAAGCAGAGACATCAATTTGTCGACAAAGGTCCATCATGTCAAGGCTGTGGTTTTTCCAGGAGTCGTGTATGGATGTGAGAATTGGACCATAAAGAAGGCTCAGCACCGAAGAATTGATGCTTTCAAACTGTGGTGTTGGAGAAGGCTCTTGAGAGTCCCTGGGACTGCAAGGAGATCCAACCAGGCAATCCTAAAGGAAATCAGTCCTGAATATTCATTGGAAGGACTGAGGTTGAAGCTCCAATACTCTGGCCATCTGATGTGAAGAGCCGACTTATTGGAAAATACCATGATGCTGGGTAAGACTGAAGTCAGGAGGAAAGGGAATGACAGAGGACGAGATGGTTGGATGGCATCATCAACTCAATGGCTATGAGTCTGAGCAAACTCCAGGATATAGTGAAGAACAGGGAAGCCTTGTGTGCTGCCATCCACGGATGACTTAGTCATCCGTGGATGGCAGCACACAGTTTTATCTGACTTTTTGCCATTTTCAAAGAGTCAGATAAAACTATGTGACTGAACAACAACAACAATCAAAACCTATCAGAGGGCCCAGGAGCAGTCCCCCATAGCAGCATGCAGTTTCCAGACACAGGGTCCACAGGGCCCTACAGCCAGAAACTCTGGGACTCTGTGGTATCCACCAGTGAATAGGCACCAACCACAATACCCCATGGGCCCTGGACCCATTCAGCAACAAACACACACCAGCCACAGAAATATAGCAGCCCTCCAGCCTGCCTTCTCAAGACCCAGTCAACACACCAGCAGGCCAACCAGAGTCCTAGGACTCCCAGACTCCAGCCTGCCCACAAGCATGCCACTTCAGGTCTGAAATACTTCTGATTCACCAGCAGCCAGCCAGCCATCCTGGGATCCAGCCCCACTAGCCAGTGGGCCAGTGCAAGCTTTGGGATGCCCTGGAATCCAAAGCCAGCCATGTCAGAAGCCAGCCGCACATAAGAGCAGGCCAACAACAGATGTGGGAACACTGCCCCCCTCCCCAGTCGCCCACCCCAGAACCCAGCTTTCCCTGCTGGTGAGCCAGTTCTGGTCCTAGGAACCCTCAGGTTCCATACACCTTGTGATTCAGTCCTACCAAACACTGGTCATCAGCCTCTACACAAAGTAGGGCCTGGCAAGTAACTGGACAGGAGCCAGTCAAACCCACCAGATAACCCATAGTAGTCAGACCACAACGACAGACAGACTCACTCAGCCCACATAGGGGCACCACTAGAGAAGAGAGTGTGCTGATTGGACACATATGGCTTCTTCTATAAAAGGCCATTCCTCCAAGGTCAGGAAATATAACCAACCTACATGATACATAGAAATAAAAGCAGCAAATTAGAAAAAATGAGGGGACAGAGGAATATGCTTCAATGAATGAACAGGATAAGACACTAGAAGAAAAATTAAGTGAAGTAAAGCTAGGTGATCTACCCAAGAAAGATTTCAAAATAAGAATCATATACGTGGTCAAAGAACTTGAGAGAGGAATGGATGCATAAGACTAGAAGTTAGAAGTTTTCAACAAACAGAAAATATAAACAACCAGAGAGGAATAAAATAACTGAAATGAACAATACACTAGAAGAAATCAACAGTAGACTAAATAGTTAAATGATACAGAGGAATAGAGTGAGCTGGAATATACAGAGTAGGGGGAATCAAAGAAGCTGAACAGAAAAAAAAGAATAAAGAATAAAAATATATGAGGACATTTTAAGAGACCTGTGGGATAATACCAAGCATAATAATATTCTCATTATAGGGTAACCAGCAGCAGAAGAAATAGAAAGGGGCAGAGAACATACTTGAACATAAAATAGCTGAAAACTTCCCTAACCTGGGAAAGGAAACAAACATCCAGACCTGGGATGTGTCTCAGAATCAACCCAAAGAAGAATATTGTCTGCCCTCTGATGGATGAGGATAAGAGGCTTGTGCAAGCTTCCTGATGGGAGGGACAGGCTGTAGGGAAAACTGAGTCTTGCTTTGATGGGCAGGGCCTGCTCAGTAAATCTTTAATCCAATTTTCTGCTAATGGGTGGGCCTGTGTTCCCTCCTTGTTAGTTGTTGGGCCTGAGGCTGCCCAGTCAAAGCCTCTGCAGTCCAAGTACTTATGCCAACACTCCGCATCTCCCAGGACTACTGCTTCTGCCCAGTGCCCCTGTTCCAGCAGCAAGCCACTGCTGACCCAGGCCTCTGCAAAAGACCCTGAAACACTCACAGGCAAGTCTGGCTCAATCTTTGTGGGGAACACTGCTTCTTTCCCCTGGGTCCTGGTTGCACACAAGATTTTGTTTGTGACATCCAAGGGTCTCTGGTGCCTTTCCCACAGTTTCTCCTTTATCTTTGGATGTGGGGTATCTTTTTTTTGGTGGGCTCCAAGATGAGTGCATATCCCTCTACTCTAGCATCTTTTACAAGCCTCTTATCCTCATCCATCAGAGGGCAGACAGAAAAAGCAAGAACTACAATCCCATGGCCTCTAGAACAAAAATCACAATCACAGAAAACTAACAAAAATGATCACATGGATCAAAGCCTTAAGAAATTAATGAAGCTATGAGCCACACTGTGCAGGGCCACCCAAGAGAGATATGTCATGGTGGAGAGTTCTGACAAAATGTGGTCCCCTGGAGAAGGCAATGGCAAACCACTTCAGTATTCCTGCCTTGAAAACCCCATGAACAATATGAAAAGGCAAAAAGATATGAAACTTGAAGATAAGACCCCCAGGTCAGGAGGTGTCCAATATGCTACTGTGGAAGAGCAGAAAAAAATGAAGAGGCCGGTCCAAAGCAGAAACTTCACCCATTTGTGGAGAGTCTGGTGGTGAAAGTAAAGTCTGATGCTGTAAAGAACAATATTTCATAGGAACCTAGAATCAAGGCAAACTGGATGTGATTAAGCAGGAAATGGCAATAGTGAACATTAACATTTTAGGAATTAGTGAATGAAAATGGATGGGAATGGGTGGATTTAATTCAGATGACTATTATATCTACTACTACTGTGGACAAAAATCCCTTATAAGGAATGGAGTAGCCCTCATAGTCAACAAGAGAGTCCAAAATGCAGTACTTGGGTACAATCTCAAAAACGACATAATGATTTCAGTTTGTACCCAAGGCAAACCATTCAACATCATGTTAATCAAAATCTATGCCCCAATTATTTATGCTAAAGAAGCTGAAGTAGAACAGTTCTATGAAGACCTATAAGACTTTCTAGAATTAACACCAAAAAAGGTGTCTTTTTCATCATAGGCAACTGGAATGGTAGAGCAGGAAGTCAAGAGATACCTGGAGTAACAGGCAAGTTTGGCCTTGGAGTACAAAATGAAGCAGGGCAAAGCCTAACAGAGTTTTTCCAAGACAGTACACTGGCAATAGCAAACACCCACTTCCAACAACACAAGCGAAGACTCTACACGTGGACATCACCAGACTGTCAACGCCGAAATCAGAATGATTGCATTCTTTGCAGTCAAAGATGGAGAAGCTCTATACAGTCAGCATAAATAAGACCGGGAGCTGACTGTGGCACAGATCATGAACTCCTAGTTGCAAAACTCAGGTTTAAATGGAAGAAAACTGGGAAAACCACTAGGCCATTCAGGTAATGACCAAAACCAAATCTCTTATGATTATACAATGGAAGTGACAAATAGATTCAAGGGATTAGATCTGGTAGACAGAGTGCCTGAAGAACTATGGATGGAGGTTCATAACACTGTACAGGAGGCAGTAACCAAAAAATCCTCAAAAAAAAGAAATGCAAAAAGGCAAAATGGTTGTCTGAGGAGGCTTTACAAATAGCTGAGAAAGGAGAGAAGTAAAAGGCAAAGGAGAAAGGGAATGATATACCCATTTGAATGCAGAATCCCAGAAATAGCAAGGAGAGGATAAAAAAAAAAAAAAAAAAAAAGCTTTCTTAAGAGTGTAAAGAAATAGAGGAAAACAATAGAATGGGGAAAACTAGAGATCTCTTCAAGAAAACTGAAGATATCAAGGGAACATTTCAGGAAAAGATAAAGATGAGAACAATAAAGGACAAAAATGGCAAGGACCTTACAGGAGCAGAAGTGATTAAGAGGAGGTTGCAAGAATACACAGAAGAACAATATAAAAAAGATCTTAATGACCTGGATAATCACGATGGTGTGGTCACTTACTTAGAGCCACCCATCCTGGAGTATTAAGTCAAGTGGGCCTTAGGAAGCATTACTATGAACAAATCTAATGTAGGTGATGGAATTCCAGCTGAGCTATTTCAAATCCTAAAAGATGATGCTTTTAAAGTGCTGTGCTCACTTTGCCAGCAAATTTGGAAAACTCAGCAATGACCACAGGCCAGTAAAAGGTCAGTTTTCATTCAAATCCCAAAGAGCCATGCCAAATAATGTTCAAACTACCCTGCAAATGTGGTGATTTCACTTGCTAGCAAAGTAATGCTCAAAATCCTTCAAGCTAGGCTTCAATAGTAACAGAACTTCCAGATGTATAAGCGAGATTTAGAAAAGGCAGAGGAACCAGAGATCAAATTGCCAACATCTGTTGGATCACAGAAAAATAAGAGAATTCCAAAAAGAAATCTGTTCTTTTTCATTGACTACACTAAAGCCTTTGACTGTGTGGATCACAACAAACTGTGGAAAATTCTTAAAGAGAGGGGAATACCAAATTGCCTTACCAACCTCCTGAGAAACCTGTTTACAAGTCAACAAGCAACAGACAGAACCTGATATGGAACAATGGACTGGTTCAAAACTGAGAAAGGACTAGTACATCAATGCTGTATATTGTCACCCTGCTTTTTTAACTTATTTGCAGAATAAATCATGACAAACCCCAGGCTAAATGAAGCACAAGCTGGACTCAAGATTGATAAGAGAAGTATCAATAATGTCAGATGTGTAGGTGATACCACCCTAATGGCAGAAAGCAAAGAGGGGCTAAACAACCTCTTGAAAAAGGTGAAAGCTGAGAGTGACAAAGCTGGCTTAAAACTCATCATTCAAAAAACTAAGATCATGGCATCTAGGCTTATCACTTCATGGCAAGTAGATGGGGAAACAATGGAAACAGTTGCAGATTTTTTTTCTCTTAAGCTCCAAAATCACTATGGATGGTAACTGTAGCCATGAAATTAAAAGATGCCTGCTCCTTGGAAAAAACTATGACAAACGTACATATTGTATTAAAAAGTAGAGACACCACTTTGCTGACAAAAGTCCATCTAGTCAAAACTCTGGTCTTTCCAGTAGTCATGTACGGATGTGAGAGTTGGACCATAAAGAAGGCTGACTGCTAAAGAATTGATGCTTTCAAACTGTGGTGCTGGAGAAGACTCTTGAGAGTCCCTTGAACTATAAGGAGATGAAACCAGTCAATCCTAAAGGAAATCAACTCTGAAAATTCAGTGGAAGGACTGATGTTGAAACTGAAGCTCCAATACTTTGGCCACCTGATGCAAAGAACTGACCCCCTGGAAAAGGCCCTAATACTGGGAAAGACTGAAGCCTGGAAGAGAAGTGGTGACAGAGGATGAGATGGTTGGATGGCATCACCGACTCAGTGGATATGAGTTTGAGCAAGCTCTTGGAGATAAAAAAAGGAAAGAGAAGCCTGGTGTGCTGCAGTCCATGATGTCACAGAGAGTCAGACATGACATAGAGATTGCAAAACAACAAAGTGGACTACACCAAGAAACATACACTTTTATTGTAATGGCAAAAATTAGCGATAAAAGAATATTAAAAGCAGCAAGTAAAATCCATAAGTTACATATATAAGACAATTCACATAAGGCAATCAGCTGACTTTTCAGCAGAACCTTGCAGTACAGAAGACAGCAGCATGATAATGTTTAAAGTGATGAAAGGGAGAAACCTACTACCAAGAATACTCTTCCCAGCAAGCCTTCTATTCAAAATTAATGGAGAGATCAAAGTTTTACTGACAAGCAAAAGTGAAAATGATTCAGCACCACCAAATCAGCTTCACAAGAAATACTAAGAGGACGACTCTAAATGAAAGACAAAAAGGCACACTAGAAACATGAAAATTAGGAAAGGAAAAACCTCACGAATAAAAGCAAATATACATTCAGTTCAGTTTAGTTCAGTCGCTCAGTCATATCTGACTCTTTGAGACCCATGGACTGCAGCACGCCAGGCTTCACAGTCCATCACCAACTCCCAGAGTTTACTCAAACTCATGTCCACTGAGTTGGTGATGCCATCCAACCATCTCATCCTCCGTCATCCCCTTCTCCTCCCTCCTCCAATCATTCCCAGCATCAGGGTCTTTTCCAATGAGTCAGTTCTTCGCATCAGGTGGCCAAAGTATTGGAGTTTCAGCTTCAGCATCAGTCCTTCCAATGAATTTTCAGGACTGATTTCCTTTAGATAGGACTAGTTGGATCTCCTTGCAGTCCAAGGGACTCTCAAGAGTCTTCTCCAACACCACAGTTCAAAAGCATCAATTCTTCGGTGCTCAGCTTTCTTTATAGTCCAACTCTCACATCCATACATGAGGAAAAACCATAGCCTTGACCAGACAGACATTTGTTGGCAAAAAAATGTCTCTGCTTTTTAATATGCTGTCTAGGTTGGTCATAACTTTTCTTCCAAGGACTGTGTTTTTATTTCATGACTGCAATTGCCATCTGCAGTGATTTTGGAGCCCAAAAAATGAAGTCTTCCACTGTTTCTCCATCTATTTGCCATTAAGTGATGGGACAGGAAGCCATGATCTTTGTTTTCTGAATGTTGAGCTTTAAGCCAACTTTTTCACTCTCCTCTTTCACTTTAATCAAGAGGCCCTTTAGTTCTTCTTCACTTTCTGCCATAAGGGTGGTGTCATCTGCATATCTGAGGTTATTGATAAGTCTCCCGGCAATCTTGATTCCAGCTTGTGCTTCATCCAGCCCAGCGTTTCTCATGATGTACTCTGCATGTAAGTTAAATAAGCAGGGTGACAAGATGCAGCCTTGACTGCATCCTTACCCAATTTGGACCAGTCTGTTGTTCCATGTCCGGTTCTAACTGTTGCTTCCTGACCTGCATACAGATTTCTCAAGAGGCAGGTCAGGTGGTCTGGTATTCCCATCTCTTTCAGAATTTTCAATCGTTTATTGTGATCCACACCATCAAAGGCTTTGGCATAGTCAATAAAACAGAAATAGATGTTTTTCTGGAACTCTTTTGCTTTTTTGATGATCCAGCAGATGTTGGCAATTTGATCTCTGGTTCCTCTGCCTTTTCTAAATTCAGCTTGGACATCTAGAAGTTCATGGTTCATGTATTGTTGAAACCTGGCTTGGAGAATTTTGAGCATTACTTTGCTAGCATGTGAGATGAGTGCAATTGTGCGGTAGTTTGAGCATTCTTTTGCATTGCCTTTCTTAGGAATTATAAGGAAAACTGACCTTTTCCTGGGGCCACTGCTGTGCTTTCCAAATTTGCTGGCATATTGAGTGCAGCACTATCACAGCATCATCTTTTAGGATCTGAAATACCTCAACTTGAATTCCGTCACCTCCACTAGCTTTGTTTGTAGTGATGCTTCCTAATTCTTGCCACCTTTTCTTAATATCTTCTGCTTATGTTAGGTCCGTACCATTTCTGTCCTTTATTGAGCCCATCTTTGCATGAAAAGTTCCCTTGGTATACCTAATTTTCTTTAAGAGATCTCTAGTCTTTCCCATTCTATTGTTTTCCTCTATTTCTTTGCACTGATCACTTAGGAAGGCTTTCTTATGTCTCCCTGCTATTGTTTGGAACTCTGCATTCAAATGGGTATATCATTCCTTTTTTCCTTTGCTTTTGGCTTCTCTTCTTTTCACAGCTATTTGCAAGGCCTCCTCAGACAGTCATTTTGCTTTTTTGTATTTCTTTTTCTTGGGGATGGTCTTGTTCCCTGTCTCCTGTACAATGTCCCGAACCTCTTTCCATAGTTCACCAGGTACTCTATAAGATCCAGTCCCTTAAATCTATTACTCGCTTCCATTGTATAATTGTTAGGAATTTGATTTAGGTCATACCTGAATGGTCTAGTGGTTTTCCCTACTTTCTTCAATTTAAGTCTGAATTTGGCAATAAGGAGTTCATGATCTGAGCCACAGTAGTGGTAATAAATAAACTACATACAATGCTAGCTGAAATGTTATAAGACTAAAGTAGGAAATATCTGAAATATGTAGTGAGGGATATATGAAGCAAAAATATGCAAAATATGATAACAAAAGCATACCTAGGGGTTGGGGGGAGAAATACAAGGTTTTAGGCTATACTGCTACTGCTGCTGCTAAGTCACTTCAGTTGTGTCCGACTCTGTGTGACCCCATAGACGGCAGCCCACCAGGCTCCTCCGTCTCTGGGATTCTCCAGGCAAGAACACTGGAGTAGGTTGCCATTTCCTTCTCCAATGCATGAAAGTGACAAGTGAAAGGGAAGTCGCTCAGTCATGTCCAACTCTTGGCGATCCCATGGACTGCAGCCTACCAGGCCCCTCTGTCCATTGGATTTGCCAGGCAAGAGTACTGGAGTGGGGTTCCATTGCTTTCTCCATTAGGCTATACTAGAAAGCTTCAATAATCAAAACAGTATGGTACTAGAATAAAAGCAGGCATGTAGATGAATGGAACAGTATGGAAAACTCAGAAATAAATCCATGCACTTATGTCTAATTATGACAAAGGAGGCAATAACAAGCATAAGGAAAGGTGTTTTTGTTTTGTTTTTTTCCCCAATAAATGGTACTGGGTAAACTGGGCAGCTACATGTATAAGAATGAAAATAGAACATTTTCTCACACCGTTAACAAACTCAAAATGGATTAATATCTAAATATAAAACTGGAAACTATAAGACCCTTTTAGAATAAAATATAGGCAGAACATACTTTGACATAATCACAGAGTTTTTTTTTTGTTTTTTTTTTTTGACTCTTTCCTTACACAAAGGAAACCAGAACAAAAATAACAAAGAGACCTAATTAAACTTAGAAGATGTTGTATCACAAAGGAAACCACCAACAAACAAAAACACAACAAATTGAGTGGGGGAAAATTTGCAAAGGATATTACTGATAAGGGATTAGTAGCCAACAACTATAAACAGCTCCTACAACTCAACATCAAAAAACAAAAAACCTGATTAAAAATGGGTGGAAGATTTGAATGGACATTTTGTTAAAGACATACAGATGACCAACAGGCATGTGAAAAGATGCTCAACACCATTAATAAGAAAAATAGAAATCAAAAACAAAATAAGATACCACCTCATGCATGTCAGAATGACTGTCATCAAAAAGACCACAAGTATTTGTGAGGATCTGGAGAAAAGGGAACCCTTGAATATTGTTGGTAGCAATGCAAATTGGTGCAGCCACTGTGGAAAATAGTATGGAGTTTCCTCAAAAAACTGAAAATAGAACTATCATACAATCCAGCAATTTCACTCCTGGGCATATATATCTGAAGAAAATTAAAACACAAATTTGAAAAGATATATGCATCCCAATGTTCATAGAAGCATTATTTACAATATCCAAAATATGGAAGCAATCTTAGTGTCCATCAACAGATGAATGGATAAAACTCATGATATATATGTATAATGGAATACTGCTTAACCATAAAAAAAGAATGCAACTTTGCCACTTGCAACAACATGGATGAACCTGAAGGGTATTATGCTTAGTTAAATAAATCAAAAACAAAACTTATGTTATCACCTATTTATGGAATCTAAAAAATAAACAAATGAATAGAACAAAACAAAAATAGATTCAGATATAGAGAACAAACTAATTGTTACCAGTGGTGAGAGGTAACAGGGGAGGGGCAAGATAGCAGTAGAAGATTAAAAAGCACAAACTATTGCTTATAAAATAAACTACAAGAACATATTATTCAGCACATGGGATATAACTGATATTTTATAATCACTTCCAATGGAGTATATAAGGTAAAAATTTTGAATCACTGTTAAAAACTTGAAACTAATAATATTGTAAATCAACTATGCCTCAATGAAACATAATAAAAAAATTTATTCAATTGATATAAAAAGCATTTGCCAACGAGTATTGTCACCCTGCTTATTTAACTTATATGCAGGGTACATCATGAGAAACGCTGGACTGGAAGAAACACAAGCTGGAATCAAGATTTCTGGGAGAAATATCAATAACCTCAGATATGCAGATGACACCACCCACCCTTATGGCAGAAAGTGAAGAGGAACTAAAAAGCACTTTCTTGATGAAAGTGAAAGTGGAGAGTGAAAAAGTTGGCTTAAAGTTCAACATTCAGAAAACAAAGATCATGACTCCCAGTCCCATCACTTTATGGGAAATAGATGGGGAAACAGTGGAAACAGTGTCAGACTATTTTTTTGGGCTCCAAAATCACTGCAGATGGTGATTTCAGCCATGAAATTAAAAGATGCTTACTCCTTGGAAGCAAAGTTATGTCCAACCTAGATAGCATATTGAAAAGCAGAGACATAACTTTGCCAACAAAGGTCTGTCTAGTCAAGGCTTGGTTTTTCCAGTGGTCATATATGGATGTGAGAGTTGGACCGTGAAGAAAGCTGAGTGCCGAAGAATTAATGCTTTTGAACTGTGGTTTTGGAGAAGACTCTTGAGAGTTCTTTGGACTGCAAGGAGATCCAACCAGTCCATCCTAAAGGAGATCAGTCCTGGGTGTTCACTGGAAGGACTGATGCTGAAGCTGAAACTCCAATACTTTGGCAACCTCATGTGAAGTGTTGACTCATTAGAAAAGACTCTGATGCTGGGAGGGATTGGGGGCAGGAGGAGAAGCTGACGACAGAGGATGAGATGGCTGAATGGCATCACCGACTCGATGGACATGAGTCTGGGTGAACTCCGGGAGTTGGTGATGGACAGGGAGGCCTGGGGTGCTGCAATTCATGGGGTCACAGAGTCGGACATGACTGAGTGAGTGAACTGAAGTATAAGCATCACATTAACAAAAGAATAAAAATTACATAATCATCTCAATGTATGCATAAAAATTATTTGACAAAACACCGCTCCTTTCATGATAAAAATTCTCAACCACTTAGGTATAAATGCAATATATTTCAACACAGTAAAGGTCATATATGACAAAACCATAACTATCATCATTCTCAACAGTGAAAAGCTGTTTTTCCGTTAAGATCAGGAACAAGATAAAGATGCCACTCTGCCACTCTTTTCAATATAAGATTAGAAGTTCTAGCCTGAGCAATTAGGAAAGAAAAAAAGATATCCAAATTGAAAAGAAAAAATTAAGATGGCCCATTTTCAGATGATATGATCTTATATTTAGAAAACCATAAGGACTTCACCAAAAACTGTTAAAAGTAATAAATTCAGTAAAATTGCAGTATACAACTCAATGCAAATCAAAACACAAAAATTTATTACATTTCTACACTTTGAGGATGAAAATGTATCAACCAATTAATTTTGGTATCTTTAAATGGGGTGTGATATTGGAAATCTTGAATGGAATAGACTGAAGTCTATGAAAACTGAAAGATTTAAAACCTATGGGATATTCCAAAAGTGTCATTTAGGAAAGGAAAAAAAATAAGGAAATTCAACAGCATGATAAAAGGCAATTACTGTAGACAACGAAAACCATTTATTTTTTTGCGGTCCACTGATTAAATAGTCTAATAATTGTTTAAAGTAATAGTTTGATAAGATGAATAATGAAAAAATAGCCTAACAGCACTCATTCCAAAACTTCACCTAATTTCTGCTGCAGTCTAGGAAAGGACTATGCTAAGTAATTTCATTCACATAGGCTAACCTAGGTATGGGGTGAAGAGATCTCTAGTCTTTCCCATTCTATTGTTTTCCTCTATTTCATTGTATTGTTCGCTTAAGAATGCTTTCTTATCTCTCCATGCTATTCTTTGAACTCTGCTTTCAGATCAGTATATCTTTCCTTTTGTCCTTTGCCTTTCACTTTTCTTTTCTCAGGTAGTTGTAAAGCCTCTTCAGACAACCATTTTGCCTTTTTGCATTTCTTTTTATTGGGATAGTTTTGGTCACTGCCTTCTATACAATGTTATGAACCACTGTCCATAGTTCTTCAAGGCACTCTATCAGATTTAAGACCGTGAATGTATTTGTCACTTCCACTGTGTAATCATAAGGTATTTGGCTTAGGTCATACCTGATGGCCTAGTGGCTTTCCCTACTTTCTTCAATTTAAATCTGAATTTTGCAATAAGGACTTCATGAACTGAGCCTCAGTCAGCTCCTGGAAAGACTAGAGATCTCTTCAAGAAAATAGAGATATCAAGGGAACATGTCATGCAAAGAGGGGTATAATTAAGGACAGAAATAATACGGACCTAACAGAAGCAAAAGATATTAAGAAGAGATGGCAGGAATACACAGAAGATTTATACTAAAAAGATCTTCATGACCCAGATAACCACAATGGTGTGATCACTCACCTAGAGCCAGATATCCTGGAATGCAAAGTCAAGTGGGCCTTAGAAAGCATCACTAAGAACCAAGGTAGTGGAGGTGATGGAATTCCAGTTGAACTATTCTGAATCCTAAAAGATGATGCTGTGAAAGTGCTGCACTCAATATGCTTGCGAATAGGGAAAACTCAGCAGTGGCTATAGGATTGGAAATGATAACAGTTTTCATTCCAATCCCAAAGAAGGGCAATGCCAAAGAATGTTCAATCTACTGCACAACTGCACTCATTTCACAGGCTAGCAAGGTAATGCTCAAAATCCATCAAGCTAGGCTTCAACAGTACATGAACTGATAACTTCCTGGTGTTCAACCTGGATTTAGAAAAGGCAGAAGAACTAGAGATCAAATTGCCAACATCCGTTGGATCATAGAAACAGCGAGAGTTCCAGAAAAACATCTACTTCTGTTTCATTGACTAGGCTTTTGACTGTATGAATCACAACTAACTTTAAAATTCTTAAAGAGAGGGGAATACCAGACCACCTTACTTGCCTCCAGAGAAACCTATATGCAGGTCAAGAAGCAACAGTTAGACCCGACATGGAACAATGAACTGGTTCAAAAATTGGGAAAGGAATATATCAGGACTGTATATTGTCACCCTGCTTATTTAACTTACATGCAGAGTATATCACGCAAAATGCCATGTTGAATGAAGCACAAACTGGAATCAAGATTTCCAGGAGAGGTATCAATAACTTCAGATATGCAGATGACATCACCCTCATGGCAGAAAGTGGAGAGGAACTAAGGAGCCTCTTGATAAAGGTGAAGGAGGAGAGTGATAAAGCTGGCTTAAAACTCAGCATTCCAAACACTAAAATCATGGCATTTAGTCACATCACTTGATGGCAAATAGATGAGGAAAAAATGGAAACAGTGGCAGATTTTATTTTCTTAAGCTCCAAAATCAATGCAGATGGTGACTTCAGTCATGAAATTAAAAGATGCTTGCTCCTTGGAAGAAAAACCATGACCAACCTAGATGTTGTATTAAAAAATAGAGACATCACTTTGCCAAGAAAGGTCTGTATAGTTAAAGCTATGGTCTTTCCAGTAGTCATGTATGGATGTGAGAGTTGGACCATAAAGAAGGCTGAGTGCCGAAGAATTGATGCTTTCGAACTATGGTGCTGGAGAAGACTCTTGAGAGTCCCTTGGAAGCAAGGAGATCCAACTAGTCAATCCTAAAGGATATCAACACTGAATATTCATTAGGAGGACTTACACTGAAGCTCCAATATTTTGGCCACCTGATGTGAAGAGCCAACTCATTAGAAAAGACCCAGATACTGGGAAAGATTAAGGACAGGAGGAGAAGGGGGTGACAGAGGATGAGAAGGTTGGATGGCAGCATCAATGGACATGAGTTTGAGCAAACTCTGGGAAGAACAGCGAAGTCTAGGATGCTGTAGTCCATAGGGTCGCAAAGAGTTGGACACGACTGAGTAACTGAACAATAACAATGGGAGTGAAACTTTTTACATCTTATATTTCATGATAGGCCCTACGTTTAATGCTTAATTGATTTCTATTTCAACTGTGGCTGCTAATAACTAATACTTGGCTTTAGAATTTTAAATATTAAATTATCTATTCAAACTGTGACATGAAAATTGATGTTTTTCAACCGATTATCCAAATATATATACAGATACTTCTTAGAATAGTTGTGACCTAATCTAGAGACCCCCTTGATATCTTTTTTAGGTTTAGATAATTCTTGAAAGAAAATGCAAATTATGTCTTAATTTTCTTCATTAAAGTAAAGGTATCACCCAGTGGTTAGTAACCAGAATATGAATTTACCTATATCCTATGATCCATGACAGAAGAAAGCACAGAAATCTGAGGCAATGGCTCTAGAGGAAAACCATCAGAGACCAAACTTGAGCTTTGCCTCTTCCTGTTTATGTTACTTTGGGCAAGTTATTTCACAAACCTGTCCCTCAATTTCCTTGTTTTTTTTTTTTTTTTTTTTTTACATAACTGGCTAATAGCTGTTTTATTGCATAAGATTATTATAAGAGGGAAAATCAAATAATGTACAAACGTCATCAGAACATTAATATTAACTAACATACTAATTTTGAGTTTGCTATAAGTGGCTCATGTGAAAATCCAAATAAGCATTCTTTGGGACTTCCCTTGTGGTCCAGTGGCTAAGACTCCACACTCCCAGAGCAGGGGGCCCGGGTTCAGTCACTGTTCAGGTAACTAAATCCCATATGCCACAACTAAGATCTGGCACATCCAAGTAAATAAATACTTCTAAGATAGCCATCATTTGAAAAAAATAAGGGGAAAAGGGTAGGTAGACATTGTCCTTCCTTCCCCTAAATTTTATTGTTCTCATCTTCCTGCCTCAAGCACATTATGTTAACACCTTGACATTTTTTCTGGATTATATTTTAATATCCACCTTAGTATAAGAAATGAGTAATAAAGATTGCCTAGCCATGCCCTTTTATAAAAATATACATAAAACATCTATAACTAAATAGCAGTGAAATTATTTTTCTTATCCAAATGAAAGAGTATATACTGCCTTTTAACAAGCAATATAATTATATCCTGTTTTTCAGTTTGATAAGTGGGAAACAAGATGTATTGATCAGTTCAGGTCAGTCACTCAGTCATGTCCAACTCTTTGCAACCCCACGGACTGCATCACACCAGGCTTCCCTGTCCATCACCAACTCCCAGAGCTGACTCAAACTCATGTCCATTGAGTCAGTGATGCCATCAAATCATCTCATCCTCTGTCATACCCGTCTCCTCTCACCTTCGATCTTTCCCAGCATCAGGGTCTTTTCTAGTGAGTCAGTTCTTTGCATCAGGTGGCCAAAGTATTGGAGTTTCAGCTTCAGCATCAGTCAGTCAGTCAGTTCAGTTGCTCAGTCGTGTCCAACTCTTTGTGACCCCATGAACCACAGCACGCCAGGCCTCGCTGTCCGTCACCAACTCCCGGAGTCCACCCAAATCCATGTCCATTGAATTGGTGATGTCATCCAACCATCACATCCTCTGTCTTCCCCTTCTCCTCCTGCCCTCAATCCTTCCCAGCATCAGGGTCTTTTCAAATGAGTCAGCTCTTCACATCAGGTGGCCAAGGTATTGGAGTTGCAGCTTCAGCATCAGTCCTTCCAATGAACATTCAGGACTGATCTCCTTTAGGATGGACTGGTTGGATCTCCTTGCAGTCCAAGGGACTCTCAAGAGTCTTCTCTAACACCACAGTTCAAAAGCATTAATTCTTCAGCACTCAGTTTTCTTTACACTCCAACTCTCACATCCATATATGACCACTGGAAAAACCATAGCTTTGACTAGACAGATCTTTGTTGGCAAAGTAATGTCTCTGCTTTTTAATATGCTGTCTAAGTTGATCATAGCTTTTCTTCCAAGGAGCAAGCGTCTCTTAATTTCATGGCTGCAGTTGCCATCTGCAGTGATTTTGGAGCCCCCAAAACTAAAGTCTCTCATTATTTCCATTGTTTCCCCATTTATTTGCCATGAAGTGATTGGACCAGATGCCATGATCTTTGTTTTCTGAATGTTGAGTTTTAAGCCAACTTTTTCACTCTCCACTTTCACTTTCATCAAGAGGTCCTTAAATAATTCTTCAGTTTCTGCCATAAGGGTAGTATTATCTGTATATCTGAAGTTATTGATATTTCTCCCAGAAATCTTCATTCCAAGTTTGTGCTTCATCCAGCCTGGCATTTCACATGATGTACTCTGCATATAAGTTAAATAAGTAGGGTGACAATATGCAGACTTGACGTACTCCTTTCCCTATTTGGAACCAGTCTGTTGTTCCATGTCCAGTTCTAACTGTCGCTTCCTGACCTGCATACAGATTTCTCTGGAGGAAAGTCTGATATTCCCATCTCTTTAATAATCTTCCACAGTTTCTTGTGATCTGTACAGTAAAAGGCTTTGGCGTAGTCAATAAAGCAGAAGTAGATGTTTTTCTGGAACTCTCTTGCTTTTTTGATGATCCACCAGATGTTGGCAATTTGATCTCTGGGTCCTCTGCCTTTTCTAAAACCAGCTTGAACACCTGAAAGTTCATGTTTCACGTATTGTTGAAGCCTGGCTTGGGGAATTTTGAGCATTCTTTTGCTACCATGTGAGATGGGTGCAATTGTGCAGTAATTTAAACATTCTTTGGCATTGCCTTTCTTTGGGATTGGTATGAAAATCGACCTTTTCCAGTCCTGTGGCCACTGCTGAGTTTTCCAAATTTGCTGGCATATTGAATGCAGCACTTTCACAGCATCATGTTTCAGGGTTTGGAATAGCTCAACTTGAATTACATCACCTCCACTAGCTTTGTTTGTAGTGATGCTTTCTAAGGCCCACTTTACTTTGCATTCCCGGATGTCTGGCTTTAGGTGAGTGATCACACCATCGTGGTTATCTGGGTCATGAAGATGTTTTTTGTATAGTTCTTCAGTGTATTCTAGACTCCTCTTCTTAATATCTTCTGTTTCTGTTAGGTCCATACTATGGACAGAGGTCCGTGACTTTGTACAGGAGGCAGTGATCAAGACCATCCCCAAGAAAAAGAAATGCAAAAAGGCAAAACAGTTGTCTGAACAGGCCTTACAAATAGCTGAGAAAGGAAGAAAAGCTAAAGGCAAAGGAGAAAAGGAAAGATATAACCCTCTGAGTGCAGAATTCCCAAGAATAGCAAGAAGAGATAAGAAAGCCTTCCTCAATGATCAGTGGAAATAAATAGAGGAAAACAACAGATTGGGAAAGACTAGAGATCTCTTCAAGAAAAGTAGAGATTTCAAGGGAACTTGTCATGCAAAGATGGGCACAATAAAGGCTGTATTAATCAGTTGAAATGATATTAAGAGTAGAAGTTTTATAATCTCTACCCTTCTTCAAACACTTTACGTTACTGCAATTATAGAAGTTCAGGTTAACTGTCAATGCAGGAGGAATTTAAATTACAAAATTTAGAGAACTACTATTGAGGTAGACTTTTCCGTCCTATAGAACTATCATGTCTCCGTACAGTGAAATGTAATCAATTGCATTTACTGCTGCTGGTAAGTCACTTCAGTCATGTCCGACTCTGTGTGACCCCACAGACAGCAGCCTACAGGCTCCTCCATCCATGGGAGTTTCCAGGCAAGAGTACTGGAGTGGGTTGCCATTGCCTTCTCTGTAGCATTTACTAGTAATCTATATAAAAATGTGGGTCAATATCTAATACAATTTGATTATGAAAAGAAATCTACCTAACTCCTCTATTTTTGGTAGCCTGAAAGTCAAATAAAATGAAAAGTCCCTCAGTCTCTTTGCAACTCTTTGCAATTCCATGGACTATACAGCCCATGGAATTCTCCAGGCCAGAATACTGGAGTAGGTAGCCTTTCTCTTCTCCAGGGGATCTTCCCAACCCAGGGATTGAACCCAGGTCTCCCGCAGTGCAAGCAGATTCTTTACCAGCTAAGCCACAAAGAAGCCCAAGAATACTGGAGTGAGTAGTCTATCCCTTCTCCAGAGGATCTTCCCAATCCAGGAATCAAACTGAGGTCTCCTGCAATGCAGGCGGACTCTTAACCAACTGAGCAATCAGGGAAGCCCCAACAGAAACAAAAAAAGACAGACTGAGGGAGAAGAGAGAGGGAAAGGAGGTGTAGTGAGGAAAAGGGGATGGGAGAGGGGTTTAATGATTCTGTGCAAATACTACAGATCACAGATTCACAGTCAGTCATGGGCAAGGGGTTAGTGGGAATAGACTATCTTTGTATCTCATTGCAAACTTTCTCAAGAACACAGCCCTTGGGATTATTTTTAATTGGGAAAATACCACATGATTATACATGATTTGCTTTCCGTAAGAAAAACATATTTTTAAAAAGTTAAATACATTAAATATAAGCCCTGAGTGTTATACAACTACTGACTCAATTTCTATTTGTCTTTAGTTGGGAATCAGAAAGAAGATTCACTGGATTCAAAACGTACCCAGTTCACATAAATTCAAAGCACACAAATAAAGTAGTATAGCATTCAGCCAGACAGCAGCTGCATCCAGAGTTCTTGAGATATCTCAGGTGCAAATGTTAGGTCCTCTGCCTCAGGAGGAATATTTCATTACAAGAGATGAAGTTGAAGTGCATGGGGACCACTTCAGTTTAGGATGGAGCCTCCATCATCCCTCACTAAACTTTTATACTATTCCAAATAACCCTTGGAGCATGTGCCAACTCATTATCGCTGAAACCCGCCAATCAGAGGTTTAACAATGCACACTTTTGATTCCTGAGTACAGCTGGCTTGATACAAATGAACAAATCAATACTCTACATTTATCTTCACATATTATTGACTAGAGACATATTAATATATCTTTTGTTATGTAAATGTGGTTGACCAGAGATGTATCAATATGTTTTTAGACAGTGATACAATTAACATCACAGTGCAAAGTTGTTAAGAGCTTAATGTTCATTATACAACTTATGATTGTCACTATGTCACATTTTGCTCTGTAAGTTTTCTGTTCCAACCTTGTGTGTATTATTATTGCAAATTTATTATCATAATTTTTAAGTGATGCACTGTGAAATTTCTATTTTCCACAAGCAACTGTGAAAGTGAAAGTCACTCAGTCGTGTCTGACTCTATGCAACCCCTTGGACTATATGTCCATGGAATTCTCCAGGCCAGGATACTGGATTGGGTAGCCTTTCCCTTCTCCTGGTGATCTGTCCAACCCAGGGATCAAACCCATGTGTCCCGCAGTGCAGGTGGATTCTTTACCACTGAGTCACAGGGGAAGCCAAGCCAATAAAATGGACACCCTGAAAGAAATGGACAAATTCTTAGAAAAGTACAACCTTCTGAGACTGAACCAGGAAGAAATAGAAAATATGAGCAGATACATCACAAGTAATGAAATTTAAACTGTGATTTAAAATCTTCCAACAAGCAGAAGTCCAGCACCAGATGGCTTCAAAGGCAAATTCCATCAAACATTTAGAGAAGAGCTAACACCTATCCTTCCAAAAAGCTGCAGAGGGAGGAACACCCCCAAACTCACTCTTTGTGGCCACCATCACCCTGATACCAAAACCAGACAAAGATATCACACATAAAAAAAGAAAATTATAGGCCAGTATCACTGATGAAAGTGAAAGTGAAGTCACTCAGTCGTGTCCAAGTCTTTGCGACCCCATAGACTGTAGCCTACCACACTTCTTCATCCATGGGATTTTCCAGGCAAGAGTACTGGAGTGGGTTGCCATTTCGTTCTCCAGAGGATCTTCCTGACCCAGGGATCAAACCTGGGTCTCCTGCATTGTAGGCAGACGCTTTACCGTCCGAGCTACAGGGAACATTGATGCAAAAAACCTCAACAAAATACTAGCAAACCAAATCCAACTATACATTAAAAGGTCTTACACCATGATCAAGGGGGATAAATCCCAGGGAAACAAGGATTCTTCAGTATACACGAATCAATCAGATACACTATATTAACAAACTAAAGAATAAAAATTATATGGTTATCTTAGTAAATGCAGAAAAAGCTTTCAACAGAATTCAACACTGATTTATAATTTAAAAAACTCTCCAGAAAGTGGGCATAGAGGGACCCTATCTCAACATAATAAAGGGCATATATGGCAAACCCACAGCAAACATTATTTTCAATGATGAAAAACTAAAAGCATTTCCTCTAAGTTTAGGAATAAGATGAGGATGTCCACTCTTGCCACCATTATTCAATATAATTTTGGAAGTCCTACCATGGAAATCAGAGGAAAAAAGAATAAAAGGAATCCAAATTGGAAAAGAAGTAAAATTGTCAGCTGTTTGCAGATGACATACTATACACAGAAAATCATAAAGATGCCACCAGAAAACTACTGGTGCTAACCAATGAATCTGGTAAAGTACCAAGATACAAAATTAATACACAGAAGTCTCTTAAATTCCTATACACTAACAGCAAAAGATCAAAAAGAGATATCAAGCTAACAATCCCATTTACCATTGCAACAAAAAGAATACCTAGGAATAAACTTTCTTAAGAAGGCAAAAGCAGATGAATGGATAAGAAGGCTGCGGTATATATACACAATGGAGTATTACTCAGCCATTAAAAAGAATACATTTGAATCAGTTCTAATGAGGTGGATGAAACTGGAGCCTATTATACAGAGTGAAATAAGCCAGAAAGAAAAATACCAATACAGTATACTAACGCATATATATGGAATTTAGAAAGATGATAACAATAACCCTGTATATGAGACACTGATGTATAGAACAGTCTTTTGGACTCTGTGGGAGAGGGAGAGGGTGGGATGATTTGGGAGAATGGCACTAAAATATGTATAATATCATATATGAAACGAGTCGCCAGTCCAGGTTCGATGCATGATACTGGATGCTTGGGGCTGGTGCACTGGGATGACCCAGAGGGATGGTATGGGGAGGGAGGAGGGAGGAGGGTTCAGGATGGGGAACACATGTATACCTGTGGCAGATTCATTTTGATATATGGCAAAACCAATACAATACTGTAAAGTTAAATAAAATAAAAAAGATTAAAAAAAAAAAAAGAAGGCAAAATACCTGTACACAGAAAACCATAAGATACTAGTGAAAGAAATCAAACATACAAACAGATGGAATATACCATATCCTTGGATTGGAAGAATCAGTATTGTGAAAATGACTATACTACCCAAAGCAATCTACAGATTGAATTCAATCCCTAGAAAAGTGCCAATGCCATTTTCACAGTACTAGAAGAAAAAAATGCTTTAGTTTGTACAGAAACACAAATGACTCCAAATAGCCAAAGCCATCTTGAGAAAGAAAAATAACACTGGAGGAATCAGGCCCCCTGACTTAAGACTATACTACAAAGCTACAATAGTCAAGACTATATCAATAGTCAAGACTATATAATAGCAAGACTATAAGATACTTGCACAAAACAGAAATATAGATCAACAGAACAGCATAGAAAGCCCAGAGATAAACCCACACACCTATGGCACTAACCTATGACAAAGGAGGCAAAACATAAATAGAGGAAAGACAGTCCCTCAATAAGTTTCACTGGGAAAACTAGACAATTTCATATTATAAAAGAATGAAATTAGAAACCCCTAATACCATACACAAAACATAAACTCAAAATGGATTAAAGACCTAAATGTAAGACCAGACACTATAAAACTCCTCGAGGAAAACATAGGCAGAACATAAATTGCATCTTTGACATAAATTGCATCAAGATCTTTTGACCCACCTGCTAGAGTAATAAAAATAAAAATGAACAGGACCTCATTAAACTCAAAAGCTTTTGCACAGCAAAGAAAACCATAAACAAAATGAAACGACAGCCCACAGAATGGGACAAAATATTTGCAAATGAAGCAACTGAGAAAGGATTAATCTCCAATACTTACAAACAGCTTATGCAGTTCAAGATTTAAAAACAAAAATAAAAAAACTGGGCAGAAGACCTAGATAGACTTTTTTCCAAATATGACATACAGATGGCCAATTAACACATGAAATGATGCCCAACATCACTAATTATTAGAGAAATGCAAATCAAAACTACAACAAGGTACCACTTCACACTGGTCAGAATGGCCATCATCAAAGTCTACAGACAATAAATGCTGGAGAGGATATGGAGGAAAGGGAACCTTCTTACACTGCTTGTGAAAAGGTAAATTGATACAGTCACTATGGAGAACAGTATGGAGATTCCTTAAAAAGCTAAAAATAGAACTATCACATGACCCAGCAATGCCACTACCGGGCATATACCCAGAGAAAGACATAATTCAAAAATACACATGCACCCCAATGTTTATTGCAGTGCTACTTACAACAGCCAAGCATGGAAGCAACCTAAATGTCCATCAACATAGTAATGGATAAAGAAGATATGGTACATACACACAATGGAATATGACTCAGCCATAAAAAGGAATGGCATTGGGTCATTTGAAGAGATATGGGTGGACCTAGAGAGTGTCATAGAGAGTGAAGGGAGTCACAAAGAAGAAAACAAATATCATATATTGATGCATATATGTGGAATCTAGGAAAATGGTATAGATGATCTCATATGCAAAGCAGAAAGAGGCACAGAGGTATAGAACACATGGATACCAAAGAGGAAAGGAGGGTGAGACAAATTGGGAGATTAGGATTGATGTATATACACTATTGATACTATGTATAAAGTAGATAACTAATGAGAACCTATTCTGTATCACCAGGGAACTCTACTCAGGGGTCTATCGTGACTGGCTGGCTCAGAAGGTAAAGAATCTGCCTACAATGGGGGAGACCTGGGTTTAATCCCTGGGTCGGGAAGACACCCTGGAGAAGGGAATGGCAACCCACTCCAGTATTCTTGCCTGGAGAATCCCATGGACAGAGAAACCTGGTAGGCTACAGTCCATGGGCTCCGAAAGAGTTGGACACAACTGAGCAACTAACACTTTCACTTTTCATGGTGACTAAATGGGAAGGAAATCCAAAAAAGAGGATATAATATGTATATGTATAGCTGATTCATTTTGCTGTAAGCAAAAACTAACACACTATTGTAAAGCAACTATACTCCAATAAAAATTAGTTTAAAATATGAAAGTGCCCCCCTCCCACAAAGGTCCAACTTGTTGACTATCAGGTGAAAGAAAAGAACATATTTTAGAGGAAATAATACCCATAGGACTAAAAAAAAAAAAAAAAAGCGGCCAGTACCTGCAGTCTGCACTTCCAAGACAAAGCACAGTAAAACACAGCATTTTTGTAATAGACCTTCTGTTCCCCTGCACAGAGGTGCCTGCTATCCGCCTATCACACTCTAATATTAGAATGCTTCAGCAAGACATTTAAAAAGTTTCAAATAAATGCCTTAAGTACAAAAAACAAAAAATAGTTGTTGATATTTACTCAAACATGGGTGTTTCAACATTCACTTACATAACAAATCACCAACCACAGGTGTTAATTTCTGCAAAAATCCCCGTCAATAATGTGTTAACTCAATACTTTGCAGAAGACAGAGTTACAAGAAAGCAGACCCAGTCATATTGCCAGGTCCTCCTGGAGTTCATACCAAATGAATGAAACACTGAAAACTAAATTCTTAAGTATTTAAGCACTATCTACAGATTTTTATTAATTTAAAATCCCTAGACAAGTTTAACGGAGAAGGCAATGGCACCCCACTCCAGTACTTTTGCCTGGAAAATCCCATGGGCGGAGGAGCCTGGTAGGCTGCAGTCCATGGGGTTGCTAGAGTCAGACACGACTGAGCGACTTCACTTTCACTTTTCACTTTCATGTATTGGAGAAGGAAATGGCAACCCACTCCAGTGTTCTTGCCTGGAGAATCCCAGGGACGGGGAAGCCTGGTGGGCTGCCATCTATGGGGTCGCACAGAGTCGGACACGACTGAAGTGACTTAGCAGCAGCAGCAGCAGACAAGTTTAAACTGAATACAAACATTTTATTCTGAGTACTTTTTAACATTTCAAACATCCTAAACAGCAAATAAAACATACTGAATTAACAATACAAAAAAGATTTAAAATATATAATTTACATATAAACACAATGTAAGTGTATGTCTTCATTATATACAAGTAAAGTGAAGTGAAAGTCACATCCAACTCTTTGTGACCCCAAGGACTATACAGTCCATAATTCTCCAGGCCAGAATACTGGAGTGGGTAGTCGTTCCCTTCTCCAGGGGATCTTCCCAATCCAGGGATCAAACCTAGGTCTCCCACATTGCAGGCAGATTCTTAACTATCTGAGCCACAAGGGAAGCCCTAGAATAGTGGAGTGGGTAGCCTATCGCTTCTCCAGTGGATCTTCCCAACCTAGGAATTGAAATGGGGTGTCCAGCATTACAGGCAGATTCTTTACCAACTGAGCTATCAGGGAAGTATATATAATAGTTTATAATTTTGCTTATAGCTTTATTTTAGTATCATTTATGGTTCTAGTAGGGCTTCCCTGGTGGCTCAGTGGTAAAGAACCCACCTGCCAATGCAGGAGATGTAGGTTCGATCCCTGGGTCATGAAGATCCCCTGGAGAAGGAAATGGTAACCCACTCTAATATTCTCGCCTTGGAAATCCCACAGACAGAGGAGTCTAATGGTCTATAATCCATGAGGCACAAAAGAGTTGGATAAGATTTAGCAACAGCACGGTTCTAGCAATATGAGTTACATACTTTATAAGTTGCTTGCAGTATTTTTACTAGAAGTTAAAAGAATACCAAATCCAACTAGCCAAGGATCTAAATTATCCATCTACTGATTTTTGGCCAAAATACAGGATTAGGATTCTTTTCCTTTGGAGATTCAAACTGAAGACTCTCTTGACATCAGCCTGACATTTATTTTAATGTTTAAATTGATTAAAATGTATGGTGTAGGCACCCATATCCCAAACACAGAGAAGAAAGTCTAAAAATCAGTGAATCTTCAAAAGCAAGTATTTGTTAAATTGTTATTAATAATTACCTTTTGTTCAACAAGTTTTGCTTTTTGAAACCTAGTTTGAATCTCAAAATATACCTATCATCCATTCCCAATTTTGTTTTACCTTTATTTCAAAATCATTGCCCTAATATCATGATATGTTGACCTGTTCTGCTAGCACTATTAAAATTTTACCTCATTAGCATTTTATGATAATTAATAGTATTGAGGCAGGATATAGAAGAGCCCCAAGTTAAGCAGCCAGAATTAGTCCCCTGTGGACAGGTATCCCCAAAATAACAGGAGCGAGAGAGGAGCTTAGTCCTGCCCAGATAAGAGATAAAAGACCACATATTCCTCAAAGTCAAGGAGACTGTCCTGACTACACATGTACAGAAAGACTCCTTGAAAGTCAAAAGAGAGGTGGCATCACTTCATAGTAAGTGATGTCAACCTACCCATAAGCCTCTGTGCTAGAATTCATCTTGGCTAAGAAATGAACACGCACACATAGAGGACTCAGAGTAATGCCAAATACGAACTCAGAACCAGGCAGAGCAAGAGGATTGGCCAAACGAAACCTGGGAGAAATGCCCCATAAAAGTGATTCAAACTACAATGAGGGTGTGACTCTCTGAGTCCATCCGGGTGCCCATCCACACACATCCTTTTTCCTCCTAATATATACTTTTCTTGTTTCTCTACTTTCTGTCTCGATGTGGAAATTTATTTCTACACAGCACATAGGCCAGGGCCTTGTCATTGACTACCAGTCCCTCTTGGCTTAGTGGCTAGGACCAAGTGCTCTCACTGCCGCGGCTTGACTTCAGTCTCTGGCTAGGAACCGAAATCCTGCTTCAAGCTGTTGCAGGTCAAGGTCACCGGACATCAGTATCATTTAAAAAACTCATCTCCTAAGAGATGAGGACTTTGTGTCTTATCAGTTTTCCTTTTTTGAAACATTTGACCAAGGAAACACTTTGATCTCAATATTTAAACTTTTTCGTTTTTTCTCACTGTGACAACCAAAGCAATTAACTTTGACTCCAGTATACTTTGTCTTAATTGATATTACCACTACTTAACTGAAACAGTTGTTATTGCTTCTGAAATACTGATCCTGTTATACTCAGTTCCCAGTCATTCCTGGTTCCTGCCTATATCCTATGTTTTTTGTATCACAATTGCCTTCTGTAATCACAAGTACTATTACCTCTTTCTATCTGAGTATTATTAGTCAGGTAAGTAATGTTAGCTGTGTAACCAACAACCCTAAAATCTTGGATGATTAACAATATAAATGTTAACTGGTGGCTGTTGGCTTATGCCAAAGTATAAAATGGTCCCCCAAGTGTGGGAAGAAAAGGTTCTAATAAACCTTTGCTTTATAAAGGGTGCAGAATTTCAGAGAGCCTGTATAACTGACGCTTGGCTATTTCTAATACACAGCTTCAAATTCACATCCAGTCAACAGAACAAGGAAAGAACGAGATCATGGAGCAATTCTTAACTGTCTTTTGCCAGAAGTGACACATCATATCTGCTCACATTTCATTGGTGGCAACTAGTCTTACGACTCCACTTATAATCAAAAGAGCTAGAAAACAATTTATAGTCAAGAAAAAGGAAAAGCCAAATAAACATTCGGCCAATCTCTGACACAAATTTCACATAAACATGAATCTTATAGACTCAAATTGTTCCAAATAATGATTGTTTTTATCATTATCATCTTAACACAAAAGCTGCCATGACATTTCCAGTGTAAGCTTTCACTTCTTCCTAAAAAAGATGTTGTCTGAAAAAAAATCCTTTTATTGTAGGCAATACAAATACATAAAAGAACCCTACTGATCTTTTCTATACTCAGGACAGGAAGTCAGCTAAGGTACCAATTCCTTTCAAATAGAAAAGAGTAGTAAAATCCAATATAAAGACACTAGGGCTGGACAGGAGCCAGTTTCTGGGTGAGTTTTAGCAGCAACATAATGGAAAATGTATATGTAAGATTATAAATTGAAATTTATTTTTTAAATTTAATATATTGTTATATTATTAACATATTATGTCACTGTGCTTTTTTCAATATAGAAATGGGGTTTTATTGACAAAACTAGGAATTTCTACAACTTTGACTGTAGTTACTTTGTACTTCAGGTAAAACCTCTCCAGGCTCAGTTGGGAGCCAAATCAAAGTATTTCCAGGTGAACGATGCTTTGGGTCCAGTAATTTCTGAAATACACCTTTCTACTTATGACTATAATTCGAAAATTGGTCTGACTTCAATAGCTAATAGGCAAACTGTGTCAAAATTTCCTTATAAGATAAATGGTAAATTGTACTAAAGACACACTACATTCTCTTATAAGGAGAACTCAGCTTACCATGCTATCACAAATCGTTATAAAAATCTTAAAACTTTATGTAACTAAATTTCAGGTTTCCAATTCCCTTCACACTTTGAGCGGAAAAGCATCATCATTTATTTTTATTACTGACTCCTGAAATTCTAAGTTATTTTGCGTATTTCATTTGCTGGGCCTTTTCTGTTGCAAAATTCATTCATATGCAGAATTACCCATGATATTCTGAAGAAAACAGGATGTCATTCTCTAAATGAAACACTTGGAAGGAGGGTTATTTCTATTTCAAGCCTCCAGTTTATTTTAATTTATTTTGCTGATGGAGCCAAGATCTGCAAGAACAGTCCCACATTCTCATGCTGATTCTAAGTGCAAAAGTCTACATCATGACCTTTGTATCAACAGACACAATATATCTTTAAAAATAGAGTATTCCAGCTGTATGTGCCAGGGCCCTAGTGGCTTCAAACCTAAACAGATAACATCACTACAGAAAAGCTTCAATCTTGAGGAGAATGGGTTTCGTACAGTTGAATGAGAATTTTTGTGTTTTTTTTGGTTTTTGTTTTTTTTAAAGCAAATGCTGAGCTTAAAATACATTGCCAGAGTACCAGCATCCAAAACAGAGTGAAAATGTATGCCTCAACTTAAGCAGTTTTTGTCTGTCACTCATTTCATGGTTTATAATCATTCTCAAGTGAATATTATCAAGAAGGTGCTTTTATCTCCATCTCCCTTGGGTACCCTTCTGTACCTCCATGAATGACCCTCAGAGGAGCTTTAGAGGGAGACTGCATTTGCTATTCACATTTGATTGTGCAAGTTCCTGCTGCTGCTGCTAAGTCGCTTCAGTCGTGTCCGACTCTGTGAGACCCCATAGACGGCAGCCCACCAGGCTCCCCCGTCCCTGAGATTCTCCAGGCAAGAACACTGGAGTGGGTTGTCACTTCCTTCTCCAATGCATGAAAGTGAAAAGTGAAAGTGAAGTCGCTCCCTGGGATGGGGTCAAATCAGTGATTTAGGAGCCTTCGTCTCTGCTCATGCTTTCTCCCTCTTCTAGGACCACAGAAGATGATAAACAGCCACTAGCACGTTTAGAGCAAGCTATATGATGTCAAAATAATCAAATAGCTGATATTTTTTAGGATATATATTGTCACTGATTCATATGTCCTTGGAGGCCAACATAATTATTGTAAAGGAGAAGGAAGTTTTGAAATTGAGAACGTGGTCAATGCGGGCCAGGGTGCCCTTAAAGTACCTAGCAGTTTGGATGTTTTTCTCAAGGTGGGTAAATAGATATCCAATGCAATATCAATTAACACTGTATATAACATTGTAGAGTTTTCTACGGTTGACATCGCATTTAATAAATGAACCTTCTAAGTTTGATGGTATAAGTATTATGTATACTTCTCAGCTGAAGAAAGATTTGGAGAATTTATTAATACGTGATTTATTCCATCTCCAAGTTAGTATGTGCTAGAATCAGCATTTTATAAAACTGATCCTTTGATTCCAAATCTTATGCATGCTTATTGTACTACATTAGTGATTTTGTTTCAGATTATATTCTGCAATGATATGGATCTCTATAAAGGAATTTTAAGGATCACTCACCATAAGGGGAAAGCAGAGAATCCAAGCCAGTGGGACTGCCAGCAGCATCTTTTCTTGCTTCAATCAAAGCAACCCTGTTTCTATTGCTTAAATTGGTATTTGATGTTAAGATTACATTTGAAATTTTTTTAAAACATCATAATTCCAATAAGTAAACAACACAAACACGTTTCCAATACAAAACATTGTATATGTCATGTACAAAGACTGCTAAAAGTGATTCCTTACATTAAAAGTTCATATATCAAGCTTACCTCCAACTCAAGACTTCTGACTTCAGATTGTGAGATGGATGGAGTGCTGGCTACACCAAGATGGCAGCTCAAGCTTTACCTAGAGAAATAGGAACTATAAGGTTAGAATATTTTTGAAAGGCTACCAAATTTATGTATTTATTATCTCTGCTCATCTTATGTAAAGATCAAGTTGTATGTGTTTTAAATTATTAGATTTAGCAAGTGTCCTTGGCACCTAGGACACCAGTTTTTCTATGAGAAAGGTGACTTATCCTTCTATGACAGGATCCTGAATCCAGGCCACAGCTGACTGAATTAAGGTTAACCTCTAATTCAAGTTGGGCCAATTTCATTATCTTCCACAAAAACAAACAAAAAACACATAACTACAGGTAGGTATCTCAAGCTAAAGGTGAGTCATATTAATCGTGTAGCTACAAAAACTACAAAACGTTCCAAGTTTCTTCTCAAACTTTTCTTTAATATTTCCTCTAATTCCTTGACAATTTTTTGTATTGGGGTACAGCCAATTAACAATGTTGTGATAGTTTCAGGTGAACAGGGAAGGGACTCAACAATACATATACATGTATCCACTCTCCCCTACACCGCCCTCACATTCAGGCCACCATATAACATTGAGCAGATTTCCATGTGATATACAGTAGGACTCTGTTGATTATCCATTTTAAATATAGCCGAGTTTTCATGCCCATCCCAAACTCCCTAACTATCCCATCTTTGGCATTTATTTTTATTGTTTAAGGTAGTTCAAGCTTTTGTACATTTCACGCAAAGATAGGCTCAATAAAGGACAGAAATGGTATGGATCTAACAGAAGCAGAAGATATTAAGAGGTCGCAAGAATACACAGAAGAACTATACAAAAAGACCCAGATAATCATGATGGTGTGATCACTCACCTAGAGCCAGACATCCTGGAATGTGAAGTCAAGTGGGTCTTAAGAAGCATCATTACAAACAAAGCTAGTGGAGATGATTGAATTCAAGTTGAGCTATTCCAAATCCTGAAAGATGATGCTGTGAAAGTGCTGCACTCAATATGCCAGCAAATTTGGAAAACTCAGCAGTGGCCACAGGACTGGAAAAGGTCAGTTTTCATTCCAGTCTCAAAGAAAGGCAATGCCAAAGAATGCTCAAGCTACCTCACACACTAGTAAAGTAAGGCTCAAAATTCCCCAAGCCAGGCTTCAACAACACGTGAACCATGAACTTCCGGATGTTCAAACTAGTTTTAGAGGAACCAGAGATCAAATTGCCAACATCCATTGGATCATCAAAAAAAGTAAGAGAGTTCCAGAAAAAACATTTATTTCTGCTTTATTGACTATGCCAAAGCCTTTGACTATGTGGATCACAATAAACTGTGGAAAATTCTGAAAGAGATGGGGATACCAGACCACCTGACCTGCCTCTTGAGAAATCTGTATGCAAGTCAGGAAGCAACAGTTAGATCTGGATGTGGAACAGACTGGTTCCAAATTGGGTAAGGAGTATGTCAAGGCTGAATCTTGTCACCCTGCTTATTTGATTTATATGCAGAGTACATTATGAGAAACACTGGGCTAGATGAAGGGTGGTGTCATCTGCATATCTGAGGTTATTGATATTTCTCCCAGCAATTTTGATTCCAGCTTGTGCTTCATCCAGCCCAACACTTCTCATGATGTACTCTGCATATAAGTTAAATAAGCACGGTGACAATATACAGCCTTGACGTACTCCTTTTCCAAAATTATCTCTCTGTAAAGCTTACTAAATAAAATCACAATTAAGTGACAAGGATTTTAGGATATTTCAATTCAGTTTCTCTTTTATTAATTTCTACCTCTAATCCATAAATCCATTTCTGTATTTTAAGACCCTTCAGTTTTTATGGTTATTACTCTAAAACATTTGAAAACAGACTACTTAATTTTATAATCTTGTCTCAGATATGATCATGACTGCATATGGGTTTTTATCTGAGTACATACTCTAAGACTTTTCCTAAATGATCAAATGAAGTAAAATCCCTATTTTACACCACACTCTATTAGCAGAAACGTAGACTCTACAAAATGAGTGGCCATATATAAAGGAAGATTTTACTGAAGTTTAAACTTCTGAAATTGTATTGTATTTTGCAGTGTATTATTTTATTAACCTGGGGAAAGAGGACACCTTGCAAATCTTTTAGCACCCATCATTATTGAATTAAACAGACTATTTGAAAAATAAAATCCTCATGGTAAACTGCTGAAATGGACCATTCTGAAAGCCTTCTAATCATTTTTATGGTTTGTTCTTAATAGTTGTACATTACTGCCTTATGTTCCCTTGGTTCATGTACCTATCAATTCATAATTGATTACAATAACCTCTCGCCTGTCCTCCATATCTCTGGCTCTTTTCTTTATTGTCACCCCAAACCCAATTCGACCTATACCAAACTTATAAATTAATCCTCATAAACACTGCATTCTCTTCCCAGCTTGTTAAAATGAGATCAAAGTACTTTTTAAAAAATTAATTTTAACACTTTTGGGAGACATTCAAAGATCTCCAAGTTGATACTAGCTTGCTCAATAGAAACTACTTTTATGGAGCCAAGCATTCATAATGTATTTTCTCTAATCTTTATAGTACACTTGGTTATTCCAGTTTTACAACTGAAGACTGAGGCCTAGAAAATGTAACTGATTTTCCAAAGTGATATAGCTAGTAAGTAGAGTCATCTGTTCTTGGACCCAAGTGTGTCTGAATTTCATAAAATATTTCATTAAAAATAACTTCCAATTTCACATAAATTTGGAAAATAATCTATAAGATATCCATCTTTCAAAATCAAAGTTTTTATTAGTACATTCACATGCCTCTTTTCATGGTTTCACTAGGGATTTTTTCCTTTGATGGTCCACAGCTGTGCTTCAATATCTCCTCTTCCCACTGCAATGGGTATATGCACTACTCAGGTTTTTAAATAGAGTACTACACACCGTGGTTACTTCAACACTAGCAAATGACCTAGGCATGGCCAATTCAAATCTTTCCTAGGCATTAGAAAAGTTACATTTACAGAGACATTTTTAAATGTTTATGGGTGCTAAGGTCACTTCAGTCATGTCCAACTCCGTGTGACCATACAGACTGTAGCCTGCCAGGCTCCTCTGTCCATGGGATTCTCTAGGCAAAAATACTGAAGTGGATCACCATGCACTCCTCTAAGGGATCTTCTTGACCCAGGGATCAAACCCTCATCTCTGACATCTCCTTCATTGGTAGGTGGGTAATTTACCACTAGCACCACCTGGGAAGCCCCTTAAATGTGTACTGCTGCTGCTGCTAAGTCGCTTCAGTCCTGTCCGACTCTGTGCCATCCCCAGATGGCAGCCCACCAGGCTCCCCCGTCCCTGGGATCCTCCAGGCAAGAATATTGGAGTGGGTTGCCATTTCCTTCTCCAATGAATGAAAGTGAACAGTGAAAGTGAAGTCACTCTGTTGTTTCCAACTCCTAGCGACCCCATGGACTGCAGCCTACCAGGCTCCTCTCCAATACTTTGCCAGGCAAGAGTATTGGAGTGGGTTGCCATTGCCTTCTCCTAAATGTGTACAGAACAAAGCAAATAAAGCCAAAGGATATAGAAAGTAAGTAACGGAAACCTCTAGGTCCAAATATGTGTAAAGTAAACTTGACCTTTGAATTTCACAGACAGAAATGACAATGAATTTTTTTTTTGGACTAAGAAAATTTGAATTGAGGTTCTATACTTGCAATCAAAATAGTCCTGACATAAACTGTAAGATTTATATACCGTCCAATGTACTTTGGCAAAAACTGCACAGTCCATACTAAAAAATAACACTTTTAATTTTCTTCATAACATTGTAGACTTCAATAAGCATTTTTTTTCTGGACTGTGTGGTTTCATTTCTCTGATGTGATACATGTTTAACTACATGTCAAGAAGCTGCTAGGTTTTTTCTTTGTATCATTATATTTGCCCATAAGTTTGATTCATATTAATATTCAGCTAGTTACTACAACCTAATCTTAGATTCTCAAGAAGCTTAGCCCCTGGATGGGATTCTTGATCCAGTAACTAAGATATTCTCAGATGAAACATTTAAGGAGATGAGAAATACAGAAGAGAGGAAGAAGCCTACAATATGTACATGCAGATGAAATCCACCTTCAGCCTAATCTGATGAGGAATTCTAAGCAGAGGAACATCCACAGGGCCATCTTATCCTGAAGCAAGTTGTCTCCTACACTTTAAGGGGAATTCTAGGGAGAGGAGTTTACCTTCAACTGTTAGTAGCCAACTCTCACAGGACCTGGGAGATGGGTGATCTCAGATCAGGAAAGGAGATCTTAGCAAGGCAACTGCAGTCTACCACAACCACCAACTGCCTCCTAAACTGCACAGTATAATCTAGAAAGAACTCAAGTGTTACAGTCAGACTGAATTTTTTTAAGTTAAATCCAGTTCTTGAATTTCTGGGTTAACTTGAACAAGTTAGCTCTCATCTACTGGCCTAGGAAACTCCCTTTGTCATGACTTCGCTGTTCTTGTTCAGTCCCTAAATCTTGTCCAAATCTTTGCAACCCCATTGACTGCAGCATGCCAGGCTTCTCTGTCCTTCACTATCTCCAGGAGTTCGCTCAAACTCATGTCCATTGAGTCAATGATGCCATCCAACCATCTTATCCTCTGTTGTCATCTTCTCCTCCTGCCCTGAATCTTTCCCAGCATCAAGGTCTTTTCCAATGAGTCAGCTCTTCACATCAGGTGGCCAAAGTATTGGAGCTTCAAGCATCAATCCTTCCAGTGAATATTCAGGACTGATTTCCTTTAGGATTGACTGGCTTGATCTCCTTGCAGTCCAAGGGACTCTCAAGACTTATCCAGTACCACAATTAGAAAGCATCCATTCTTCAGTGATCAGCATTCTTTATGGTCCAACTCTTACATCCATACATGACTACTGGAAAAACCATAGCTTTGACTATATGAACCTTTGTCAGCAAACTGATGCCTCTGCCTTTTAATATGCTATCTAGGTTTGTCATAGCCTTCCTTCCAAAGGGCAAGCATCTTTTAATTTCATGCTACAGTTATAATCTGCAGTGATTCTGGAGACCAAGAAAATAAAATCTGTCACTGCTTCCACTTTTTCTCCTTCTATTTGTCATGAAACGATGAGATCAGATGCCATGATCTTAGTTTCTTGAATGTTGAGTTTTAAGCCAGCTTTTTCACTCTCCTCTTTCACTTTCATCAAGAGGCTCTTTAGTTTCTCTTCACTTCCTGCCATTAGCATGGTATCAAAGTTGTCATAACTAGAAGTAATGTATTTGAACCTTTTTCATATGATAGGTGCTCAACAGCTAGTAATTGTTAATATGTACATTTGAAAGCAAGCACTTGGCGCCTTTTTCTAATCTCTACCAATTCAGAGAACATTTGATATATACAAATAATTTTAAATAATTTAAAATTTTTGTTATAACTTCTCGCCCCCAAAAAGGTCAGGTGAGGTCATATACATAATAAATGTCAAACTACCTTACAATCTTCATTCTTACACTCTGTCCTAACTCAAACCACAAGCAGCTTCCCCTAAAGTTGTAGTCATTCTTTCTTCTACAATACTCCAAGCTACCTCCCAGAAATGGCCTTACTTGGCCATTTTGAATTTTTCCTTTTGTATTAGTTTACAAGGTCTACCATAACAGATTCCCACAAGCTGTGTGGCTTAAAATGTATTCTCTCACAATTCTGGAGTCTGGAAATCTGATATAAGACGGCTGTCTTCTATATTTCTTCTCATGGTCTTCCCTGTGAGATGTCTGTATCCTCATCTCCTCTTATTAGGACACCATTCATGTCAGATTAGGGACCACCCTTCTTATCTCGTTTTAACTTAATTACCTTCTTAAAGTCCCTATCTCCAAATAGGGTCACATTCTGAGGTACCAGTGTTAGGACTTCAACATCTGAATGGGGGAGGGTACATGAGTTCAGCCTTAACACATTCACTTGTTTGTAGCTAATATTTACCAGACACACCGTTCTTTCCAGTGTAAATCCTACTGGCCTTTCTGGCTTCCTGACACTGCTTGTTGCTCTTCAAGGTATGTGTCCAGTAACTACTCTGGCAAAGTACTCTATTGAGTACTTTTCGGGCAGGTAAGAGTAATATGAATGGTCATGAATTAACATTTCTATCACATTTTATTTAAAAAATTAGTTAGAAACATATCTTACCATCAAACATATCATTGAGATTCATTATTGATGATAATAATAATGTTACAGCAGGCAGTGGTCATCTTACCAGAGATGTGAGGGCAAGTTGAAAGAACACTTACTTTGTGAACCTGAGATTATTAGTTGAAGATAATACGATGACTTCACTTTCTCCTCAGTCAAGGTTTTGGTTTTATTTAATTTCAAATTCAGAGTAGAACATAGACTGAACTCTTAGAGAGATGGTATTTACTTTATAAATGTAGAGCTCTTGCAAACAGATATGGTTACTAGAAAGAAAATTACTAGATCAAGATTCTGTTTGCCTGTACATCACACATATCACATCACAGTTTTAGAGAGCTTAGTGTTGTGTTTGCCTCTAACTGCTGCCTGAACACAGTGTCAGGGCTGGACAAACACAGGTCGAGGAGAAGATGGCTGACATTTTTGTAGTAGAGAGTCAGCTGGTGGGCTGCCTACCAGGCAAAAGGAGTCACTTGTCTACTGAGAATCATGTATCCCCCAACTCAGAGGACTGGAAATCACAGTTGAAATAGCCTTAGGTTCAAAGTCAAGAGCCAGATAATGAGGTGATGGGAGGTATAGGCTATAACCTTACAATTTATTTAAAACAGAAAGAGAGAAACTTAAGACCAGTTAAGATTTTTATTTAACTCTCAGTTCTATAAAGAACATATTCATCATATTTTCTTATTTAATAAATAATTTTCCAAGATCTGCCTGATTACTGATAAATAACCCAAAGCTTTCCATTCCTTTCTTTTGTTCCAGTATGAATTTTTAAAAATGAGCTCAACAGCTCAGAACCTTCAGAGTCATCATTAACTTACCAGTCTTTATTTATTAATGTTCCTTCCTGACATCTTGTGCTCCCTTCTATCTCAAGTATTTGTAAAATTCTATTCTCTTCAAACCCTTTGGCTACCATGAATTATTTCTGCCTTTTCCTTGTACTGAAGACACAAATAATGTAACATATCTTTAAGTTTCTTTTTTTCCTTTCTCCTATTTTGAATATCAGCTTTTATTAAAACAGAACCACAATCAGATTTTTATAAGATACTAATGCCTAATAGTGCAATTTGTGATAATATATTTTCAGACAACCTGGAAATATGTAAACATAAGACCTATGTAATTTATGATGGATATATCTGTATATATTTATACATAATGGTACATTCACATGTTGGTGACATTATATACTAATACTAGCAATATGCTAGTAATATTTGACAAAGTATTTTAAGACAGATCCTAAGTCAATTTTAAAGTATATTTTCTGTAGGAATTAATCACAGAATATAGGAACTAATCATTATATTTAGTTGGCAACTAAATGTAATATGCCATTCTGAAAGAATATAGAAAAAGGACATTAGAGAAAAACTAGTGAAATCTGAGTAAGTACAGAATTTAGTTAACAGAAATGTACAGTGTCGATTCCTTAGTAGTGACAACCATACCACAGTAACATAAGTTGTAAACAATAAGAACTGGGCAAGGGATAAATGGGAACTTCTGCATTACATTTGCTACTTTTCTGTAAGTCTAGTTATCTTAAAATTTTTTATTAAAAAAGAAAAATATACATATATTTTCTGGAGTGGTGGTGTGTGCCACCTAGATTCCCCTTCTAGCCTAAAGCACACCTTCCTCCAGTTGCTGAGTGGGTTGGCTACTGTCAGGTCTTAGCTGATTCCATCTCAGGTAATTGTTCTCAGCTGAGAAGAATATACTTGTCCAAGGTCCTATCTCCTCCTGAAGGTCAGTGTGCAGCCAACACCTGGTTGATCCTGGGATATTAATAGCTGGTGCCCTTGCTTCGAGTTAGAGCAAACTAAAATACTGTTCCTTCAGCCTAGAGCTCCCCAAGGATAGACTGAGACCTATGGGTTTACATCACAGTTCAGTTCTTCTCTATTTAATCTTGTTTTCCTTTACTCTTCCACAGATGTTGACCCTGAGGGTAGTCCCTTATAAATTTTTAGCATAAAAATTTTTGCTTCATAATCTATTTTGCAGGAAACCACCATAAAACTGTTGTTACCAGGAGTGCTCCAAGGAAGCAGGCTCTAAAACAGAATGTTAAAATCGGATCACCCAACAACCAGGTACACAGTGCTATCTCCATTGGTTGCAGGCAGTTGAAATGCAACTGTTAAGCTTTGTCAATAGTTACTGTCTTTTTTTGGTGAGATAAGACATATACACTGGCAGCTATAATATTTAAGTTCCTTGGAAGAGCAAGTTATAAGAACAATCCTACCTTGACAACTCTTACTGGAGGAAGACATTAAAAAGTAGGTGACTAATCACTGAATCAAAGTGGGTGTGCAAGGCAGAAGTCCTCTTTGGTAGCATAAAAAGACTCATTTCCTATAACCAGAGACCAGTAAAGGTAAGGAAGAAACCCATGGCTTAATTATGAAAGGTAGTAGCGTTCCTAGGGAGGAGAGGAAAAAGAAATCTAAAAAATTAGACCAACAATTCAATGTAATTCAATATAAGTAGCAAAGTTCAGGAACAGTTAACTCTTAGCCCCAACTACACACCCCACGTTTGCTATACGGAGCATGCTCGGGACAGATGGAGTAAAACTTGGCTTGAGGAGAGTCCACTGAACTCTGTCTGGACCTGCCAAAGTGGCCCACTCCTTACTGTTAGAGGGTAGAGCTACTAAAGCTACAGCAGAAGCTCTGGTTTTCAAGACAATATGTGTACTCTTTCACACTTCCCCTCATGGCCAACCACTATTACCAAAGCTACGTCACAACATGCTTGGGGATTGGGGAAGTACTGGGCATTCTCCTAAGAAACAAGGTATTATGCTTTGGCAGGGATCTCAGGAAACAGTATTACACATACTGCTCTTGAAGCATGGAGAAAGTAATGGTCCACCCTAAGTTAAACAGAAATACCTGTGGTAGACACTGAAAGGATCAAAACACTTGGAAACAGGCATGTTAGAGTACATATGCTGTGTAAGGCTGGAAAATCCACTAGTGATTCAAGAACTTGAAGAACCAGAATGGTACAGAATGCACTAGTGAGAGGAACACAAGCATGACTATAAACCACAAAGGTTGTTGACACTTGTAACAGGCACAATTGTAATATGTCATAGAAATAAGCTCTATGTAATATGTCATAGAAATAAGAAATAGTAACATGGATTGTTCACTCCCTCATACCAGAGACCAGATGGAAGTATTTAACCAGTGAAGCAAACAGAATTACCATTGTCTTAATAAGAGATGAAGTTGGCGTAAAAGCCAAGAAAGCTGATTGCAAAGAGGTATGGATATAGTTAATATTCAGTGTCCCTAGGATCAAAGTTGGACAGGCAATGAGGTCATTGTTCAGTTTATATAATAGATGGGGAAAGAAGGGGAGAGTGGAGAGGGAGGTGGAGGTTGAGGAGATAGAGGGTCCAGATACCCATGGCATTTAGATAGATACCCATGGCATTTAGCACTGTTGCACTCATGGGGGTAGAGTGCGGTCTCTATCACCAGGTGACAGAGGAGGGAAAGTAGTAAGCTTTGTTCAAAAGCTATGATTAAACCATAATCAAAGCTATGGCTTTTCCAATAGTCATGTATGGGTGTGCGAGTTGGAGCATAAAGAAAGCTGAGCACCAAAGAATTGATGTTTTTGAACTGTGATGTTGGAGAAGACTCTTGAAGAGTCCCTTGTACTGCAAGGAAATCAAACCAATCATTCCTCAAGGAAATCAGTCTTGAATATTCATTGGAAGGACTGAAGTTTCAATATTTTGGCCACCTGATGCAAAGAATTGACTCTTTGGAAAAGACCTGATGTTGGGAAAGATTGAAGGCAAGGAGGAGGAGGAGATGACAGAGGATGAGATAGTAGAATGGCATCACTGACTCGGTGGATATAAGTTTGAGTAAGCTCTGGGAGTTGGTGATGGACAGGGAAGCCTGGCATGCTGCAGTCCACGGAGTCACAAAGAGTCAGACACAACTGAGCTACTGAACTGAACCGAGGTGGGTTCCACATGTGGAAAGTGCTCATGTGCTCAGTTGTGTCTGACTCTTTGTGACCCCGTGGACTGTAGCCCATCAGCCTCCTCTGTCCATGGAATTTTCCAGGCAAGCATACTGGAGTGGTTGCCATTTCCTTCTCCAGGGGATCTTTCCAATTCAGAGATTGATCCAGTATCTCTTGTATCTCCTGTACTGTCAGGCAGATTCTTTTACCACTAGCATCACCTAGGAAGCCCCCCAAAACAGAAGGGTTTTATTTGTTTTTGGTGTGTCGCAAGACCACAGGGCATGTGGGATCTTAGTTCCCTGACCAGGACTAGAAACGAAGCCCCCTGCACTGGAAGGCAGAATTTTAATTACTGGCCCACCTGGGAAGTCCCCGCACTAGGAGGCAGGCTAAAATGATCTGCTGCTGTACTTCTGCCCTACCCAAGACAGCAGTAAGGGGACCTCTCCTATTGAATAAAGCTTCAGGCAGTATGCTTAGTTGTCATCTTGTGAGGGGACCCAAGATTAAAACACTTAAGACACGCAGTAACAAAAGACGGGTTTTTGGACCATGCCTAGAAAGAGAAAAACCTGAAGGCCAGGGATAAGGAGGTGCCAGGATTAAGCATGTGGAAGGCGCCAAAGAAGCGGGAAGAAAGAGTGAGGTTCTTTATATTTCTTATTAACCCCTACCAGAGAGTATCCACTACAAAAGGGGCACTCAACAACCAAGGGGACAGAATTACTTGATCCGTTATTCTGACATGATCACCAACCCGTGACATTGTCTACCCCACGGCAGGCATGTTAGGTTCACAAAAGACTCATGGTGGTAAAAATATGCATGGCTCCAACCGCCTAAGTTCCTGCTCAGCAAAGCTTATGTAGCCACTACAGTTGCTAAACGTCCAACTTTTAGCCAGAAACATCAACCCTATGTACTAATGTGGCATCCTACCTAAAGGAGAAGAATCCGCCGCTTGATGTTATCAAACCAGGTTCCTCTGGCTCTAGCACGGCAAGCCAGCCGAAATGCCAAGACATCGAGGTTTGCTGCAAAGCGCAAGTTTACTCGCAAGGCAATCAAGCCAGAAGACTGGAAAACAAGTCTCAGTTGGAGAAAGGTGCCACGCGATTGTCTTTCTGGGCAGGCGTAACTAAGCTAAAGGTGGGGCTTTTGAAAGGTCAACAAGCACCGACACTTGCGCATGCCCAGTTGAAGAGCCGGTGGTCCTATCCTGTCTTAAGCAGTTCAGCTGAAACTAAACGCAACTGATTTGAAGTTTCTAGAAAACAACTCAGGCACACATCTTATTATTTAGCCTACCTGCTCTTTGAAAGATGTAAGTCTTCAAAGATGTTTGATTAGTAAAGGCAGGTGAAATGGATTTAACCCATGGTTTCAGTGCCACGTTAATTACACTCAACTCCTTCCACCCCGAAAAAGCCAACAGTTAATTTTGGACAGAAAGAATACGTATCTAGGGCATACATTTGCCTTTGTCATACCACTATTTTAAAAAGTAAAAAACTGTTTAATCCGCTAATAGACCCAGCATGACACTGCCTCGGACTTGGACTAAAGGAATCATTTCATGGCAAAGGGGTGCCATGAAATGACACATGACCACTGAATTCCCTGGTCTTATCAGATATCACGGCCTCCCAGCAGTTCCTGACCTGCTGTGTCCTCAGAGGGTAGAATATATATATATATATATATCCAGCAGCCATGCATGGGAGAGATAAAAAACAAAGAACTATAATCTCAAGCACTTACATTATTATTTTAAGAAGGATTAAGTAAATTCTCAATGTGGAAAACCTAGAAAGAAGAGGGGCTTCCCAGGTGCCACTAGTGGGACAGAACCTGGCTGCCAATGCAGGAGACATGAGAGGTGGGTTTGATCCCTGGGTCAGGAAGATCCCCTAGAGTAGGGCTTGGCAATCCACTCCGTATTCTTGCCCAGAGAATCCCATGGACAGAGGAGCCTGCCTGGCTACAGTTCCTAAGGTTGCAATGAGTGGGAATCAACTGAAGCAACTTAGCAGCAGCAGAGAGTGATGTTTTTCAACCTTGAACTCTTTAACTTAACCATTTGTCTGTTCACCTTGCATCACTAGCTTTCCATATTTGCATGGAAATCAAAGGACTGAACAAAGAGAAGACAGCACCAAAACAGCACGTACACACCACATAAGACACTTACCATCCTAAACTGGTTTTTCTTCCTTGAAACACGTTGTTGCTTAATCAAACCTGGACTTGTCTTAGAGAGACAGCACTGTGCATCTGTGAGATGGGAACCCATGACTCTGGGTTGACCCAGGAATCGAGAATCTTAAGAATATGAAAGTCAAAGAATACAAATGTTGCCACATGAGCTCTTCACAAACCAAGAAGTCCTTCAATAAGGAAAATCTGGCTTCCAGCAACCTGAGTAGCTTGTTTACCATATATGGGTTGATCATTGACTAGCCAATCAACTTCTGCCAAGTTTGAACTTCCCCTAACTCCTTAAATTTTATCCCAACCTTGGATGGAGGAGACAGGGTTGATGATCCCTGCCTCCTGTCTCTTTTGTCTATCAACCTCACAATAAAGCTATTTCTTTTCTCAAAAGCAAGTCCCATAGTATTAGCTTCTAAGGGCTTCAGGGAGCAAGCCCTTGCTAGGAATCCACAGCAGGAAATAGTCTCTTAGGAATAGGTAACTAAAGTTGCATGTTAGAGCCTTATTTATACACAACAATGTTCATATTTGTTTCAATATTGACAAACTGGAGTCAGCCTAAACATCCATCAATAGGGAATTAGTTATATAGGATATGGTATATTTACATGATGGATGTATTGTAAATGTAAACGGCAGTCATTTCAAATTTTTTTTCTATTGACTGATTTCCCCAGATTATAGTTACTTGTAGCACCTAGCCTAGAACACAGGACGTTTACTGTCTAATCCAACGAGCTATTGCCCATACAGTATTTGTCTTGATCTCCTTATATAGAACACGCTAGCACCATCAGAGAAGGCAATGGCACCCCACTCCAGTACTCTTGCCTGGAAAACCCCATGGATGGAGGAGCCTGGTGGGCTGCAGTCCATGGGGTCGCGAGGAGTCGGACACGAATGAAGCAACTTAGCAGCAGCAGCAGCGGCAGCACCATCACTCTCCCATCCACAATCCATTACCTGTTCTTCCAAATTATGTACTTTAGGTTGAAAGATGTAATCAAGTCCTGATTAGTAATCACTGTATGTGCCTATAATTCACAAATGTTTAATATATGCCATTGTTAAGAATAAATACATTTTATCTTGCTTTTAAAAATATATAATGGCATAATTATCACTGTATAACATTTTGTAGAAAATCAGAATAAACATAAAATGTAGCATAGTCTGATTTATAAACATTGGGTATTAACCATAATGGGCTTCCCATTATGGCTCAGTGGTAGAGAATCTGTCTGCGATGCAGGAGACCTGGGTTCGATCCCTGGGTCGGGAAGATCCCCTGGAGAAGGAAATGGTTACCCACTCTAGTATTCTTGCCTGGAGAATTCCATGGACAGAGGAGCCTTGCAGGCTACAGTTTATGGGGTTGCAAAGAGTCAGACACGACTGAGCAACTAAGATTTTCACTTTCATTAACCATAATATGATAAAACTTGGTGTGTACATTTATTGGGTACACCCCACAGGCTTTGTAGGGCCCAGCATCAAAACAAGTATCAAGACTGATGGAAGAGTCTGGATTCAGCAAGAGACATCTGTGACTTAATGAATAGGGGACCTTACATATCTGAAGCAGGGTCCTGGAACGACACTCCACTGTATGCAGCAGATGACGGGCAGGATATGGTGTCCGACTTTGCTTGAGGTGGTTGGAGATTACCCGTTACAGGGGAATTGATGTCAAGTGGGCGCATCAATGGGTTTCCCAGGTGGCGCTAGTGGTAAAGAACCTGCCAGCCAATGCAGGAGACACAAGAGACGCAGGTTTGATCTCTGGGTTGGGAAGATCCCCTGTAGGATGGCATGGCAACCTGCTCCAGTATTCTTGCCTGGGGAATCCCATGAAGAGAGAAGCCTGGCTAGCTACAGTTCACAAGGTCACAAAGAGTCAGATGCGACTGAAGGGACTTAGCACTCAGGCACTCATGCACTCACACAGGGGCTCATCAGTTGCCAGGGAAACCAGTAGAGGGACCTGCCCGCCCATTACCTCCCCTTGATAAGAACAATCACCAGCTAGGGCCTGGGGCAACTACGCAGGATGGTCAGTCCTGTGCTCAGGGTTTAGGTGAAGCAGGCATTCCTCTGCCGGGGGATGTACTGAGGACAGGAGAACAGTCATCCTGAGTGGCCTGACCATACATTATTTCCTTCTTATACTTTTCCATATTTTTCAAATAATTTTACAATTTTATAATCTGAAAATAAGAGCTACATTAAGACAAAAATAAGGAAAAGTAAGCAAGAAAGAATGCAAAAAATAAAAAAGTTAAATGATATAAAGCCCTATCCCAAATCTCTTGTGTACCTGATTTGAAACATTTTAGAGGTTTTTAGAAATAGTTTTTCTTTGTTGAGCATATTTCAAAATCTCTAAGTGAATTGAAGTAAATAACATTTAGCCTAAATGAATGCTAGCAACGTTGTTCTCCAGGGAATAAAATTTGCTTGAAGAAAGGCAGGGTCCATTAGGATTTAGAAAGAACACACAAGTTAGTACACTAGGCCAAACGGAGGCAGAAATTGCTTCTAAGGCCTGCTATTGCCTCCTTTAATCTCACTCCTCCTGGTTCTTTGTTAATTTATCCATGAAGTGGATATGAATATTTGTCTTTCTCAACACTCTTTCTCAATTAACAAGAATTAAAAGTCTACCTTGATATATATATATATATATATATATATATATATATATATATGAAAGAAAGGACTTACATCAGGCAATTTATTACTTAAAAAGCCACTTTAGTTAACACCTTTCTGTGTTCTACCCAAGTGATACAGCTACATTAAAGACAAAGCCATTCCCTCCAAATTTAAACAGTTGGCATAAATAAATAATAAATCTATAATGCATTGGACATGATGTGTGATAATTATGTGCCTTCTCTTTTCATGCAGCCATATCAAAGAGCCCAGTCATTCCCTGTTTTACCTCACCATTTACATGCAGTAAATTACTTCAATTTCTTTGCTCATTTATATAGTTAACAAATCTTGATATACTAATAAATACTGTCTGTTACCTGAATTGGAGAAGGAAATGGCAACCCACTCCAGTGTTCTTGCCTGAAGAATCCCAGGGAGGGCGGAGCCTGGTGGGCTGCTGTCTATGGGGTCGCACAGAGTTGGACACGACTGAAGCGACATAGCAGCAGCAGTTACCTGAATAGCCACATTAAAGCTCAAAATGGCTTTGAAATTGCTACCTATATTAAAACAAGCCATACAATCAGAAGGCAAGGGAGTGGTTGTTTAATGTCTAATATGTTTCATCATATTTTAAATGAGTATATGCCCAACAGAAAGCCATTAGCACACTCAAAACAGGCTATACTTTAAGGACTGTTTATAGAGGGGTTATTTACAAAGCGTGGGAATTGGGAAAGCAAGGCTAGTTCAGTAAACTGGTTAGTAGTAAGCTTGGAGATTAAAGGGAGGAAAAGACTAGTAACTAGAATCTGGGAGGAAAGTGTCCCACAGAATCAATAGCCTTGGGAACAATAGTCATCTTCCACTGAGAGGCACCCAACTCAAGGCATCCTGGCAGGAGCAAAGCCACGTCACACTCCCTGGTCTCACCCTCCTCCTTCTCTCTAACTTCCTTCTTTGCTTGCCCATGATCAACATCCAATCTGATACAGAAGGTAAGAAAGCTTATAGATACAATCTATAAAGTTCAACTTGCCAAGACAGAGAGATGAGGAAGAGCCTGATATGTGTACCTGGAGGTCAGAAAGAAAACATTCCACATGATCAGTGAACTTTTTCTCCTTCAAATTGAATGTAAAATATAATGATATTAATAATAACAGCTTATATTTGGGTAGATCTTTAGTTAGTCTAAACATATGTTATCTAAACAGAGAGTTCAGACTTGCATTTTATGATCTCTTCATCCACTACAACGTGAAATGATATTCAGGATGGAATTTCATTTTCTAGAGGCTCATCAATTCAAAGCCTCCTAGATTCCCAAGAATAAAGACAGAAGATAACTTGTTTTATATGTTCAATCATTTAACCAGTGAAGAAAAGTCGACACATTTTAAGGCTCAGTTTTAATTTCTGTCAAAATTATTCATATTAATAAGTCAGTTATATAAGGTTTGCGGTGAAAAATAGTGGTTCCCACCTCCACACTCGTATTTACAAAAAGTGGGAGTTTTTGTAACTCCCACTCTTCTAGAATTTATCTTCTTTGTTCTACATAACATTCTTGTAAAGTGACTTTTTGATCATTTAATTTCAGGTATTCACTCATTAGTTTGCTGGGGTAGCTGTAACAAAATGTCATAGAGCTGGTGGTTTAAACAACAGAAATTTATTTTGTCATCCAAAGAACAGAGCCTGACTGTCGGGATTCTAGGAGACAAGTCAGGGAAATGAGGGGATGATGACTGCAATTTTTTATGCTTTTACTTCCTTAACTCTCTTGCTTTCTGTACAACACAACGACCCTTGCTTATCCTCGTGGGCACCTTCCAAAGGTCCTGCTGTTGTACCTGCTTTTCTCAGGGTCTGGGAAGTCACTCCAGCTATGAAGAGTAGAGGAGGGTTCTATGACTCTGACTGCTTGTAAAACAGATTTAAAGGAATTCTCCTTTCAAAATCCTCCCACTTTCAGACATACCTGGTCATAACAATTTCTGAGATTTGGGGGGTATTATGTGATACAAGTGTGATTATTTCTTGGTTTTTAGCATTGCTGGATTAATTCTCACTTTTGACAATATGCTGAGTAATTTACCACTTAACTTTGCATTTCAGCTTTGAAAATTATCCTGCTCAAGTTTTTTTTTTTTTTTTTTCCTTTTCTCTTGACTGTGAATTTGTGTTAGCCATTACATACTTTCATTGTTTTAGTGGGTTTTCTAGAGAGAGCAAAATTATATGTGATCAGTCTGCCAACTTTAACTGAATGTCCAATATTTTTTTCTTGCTGTTTTCTTAAGAACTAAATAAATTCATAGTTAGCAAAATGCTAAAGCAATATTGCACTCCATTCAGCAACCATCATCAATGTTATATTTTATTACTAATGCAACTAAGATTTTTTTTAAGAGGGTTAAATTGCTCACAAACTCATTCTGCTTCTTTTCCTTACTTACTTCATTTCTCAAATGCAGCAACTCATATTTTCTGATAACATAACCAAATCATTCAGAATTACTGACCTGAAGCTTAGTAAATATAAACTGTGACTTGGTTCTCTTTTCTAATACTTTTTCATTTTCTTTCCTCAAAAATATACTTCTGCTCTGACATCACTTTCTTGGATCTCAGTTTTTTGGCTTTTTTATAGTTCTTTTTTGAAAATTTGCCACTTCTTTGTGTTTGATTTTCACTTATGTATGGATGATGTCATCACATGTATATCCCTTTCCCTCATTGGTCATTCAACTTTATATTCACAAGACTTACGTGATGTTGCCATATTAAAAATAAGCTATTGAATACATAAGCATGTCCATACATTAACCCTTTTTATCTCCCAGGATATGTATCTTTCCCTATTTCTCAATTGTCCTTTAAGAAACTATCATGTTTCTGATTATTGAGGTTAGACAGTAGACTTCTTCCTGTCTCCTTCATTGTTTTGCCGCATCTAATATGCCAATCAATCCTACCATATCGTTCTTTAAATAACCTCAAGATTTCTACTTCCTCTGCTTTCTTGGTATTGCTATTCTCGTTCATCTGCATGTCATAGAAATCTGTATTCAGTAAATATGAGGCCATTTAATAAATTTGTATTGTATTGTCCAAATGATAGATTTTGCACATACAATAATCCAAAATGAATGCTGGAAATGTTTCAACCCAAATTAAGGTAAAACCTGCTTCTATTAATCTACATAAGTATCACAATATATTGACATCTGAAAGTGAGAGGAGAAAAAACAAAGTGAGTAAATAGTGTTTTATTACTATTACTACATCATCGATTTAATTCATAAGGACTTTGGAAAACACTTTCCCCAATATCTATTAAGGTAAAAGCATATTAATATTTATTCAACATTGATTAGTTTATTTAGTACATACTATGTGTTAGTTGTTGGCTGGGTTTTGGTTTTGCTTGGTTAACAATACAAATTTAAATAACAAAATTAGAATGTGACTTCTCAATGTTCAAGGTGAGCAGGTTGACAAGGTTTTATACAACAGAATATGATAGTGCTAAAATAGAGGTAGGGACAAGGCAGATGGGGATTGAAAGGGTGCGATTTTAAACTACATCCAACTAGGTCTTGGACTTCCCACATGACGCAGTGATAAAGAATCTACCTGCCAAGCAGGAGATGCAGGTTCAATCCCTGGGTGGGGAAGACCCCCTCGAGGAGGAAATGGCAATGCATTCTACTATACTTGCCTGGGAAATCCCATGGACAGAGGAGCCTGTCCTCTGGGCTACCATCCATGGGATCACAGAGTCAGACAACACTGAGCAACTGAGCACGCGTGTAACTAGGTCCTGCTGTTAAGGAAGTCTTCTCAGAGGAAGAAGCGCTTTAAATGAGTATGGATTATTATGAGAGGACCTTCCACAAGAAGACATCAAATAGACAGGATGACATGTTTAGGCAGCTGTGTATTAATTATCTTTTTTCACAATTCATCTTTGTATTAGGATAGATCACAGCTCATACTATGCACTGATTAAAATGATTTTGAAAATGCATTGCTTTTTATTAATTTAAATGGATGTACCATACATGTTAATTTAAAAAAAACATATACTACGGGGTAACTAACACCCTTGGTGTTTTGATAGGTATAATTCACCATTGTTCTTGGAACTATGCTTTATATACTGTAGTTCCCTCCTTCTGAATGATGAATATCCCTGTTGAAAATGACTGAGAGTCATGCAAATGGCACATAATAGAACAGTCTGTACAGTATGTATGCAAAGCAGGCGGCTTTGTAGAAAGAGCTCTGAACCAGAAATCAAGAAACCTAAGTTCTGTTTCCAGACTTCTCTCTAATTAGCTGTGTGACCTTTTTAGAATCAATTATCATTTCTGTGTCCTATGTTCTTAATTTAAAGAGTGACTTGCACCAGATAATGACTACGATTCTTTTCGGCCAAGTTATATATGTCAGTAAAATGACAAATGGACAATTCCCCTTGCCTCTCTTCCTTCATAATTGTGTCTGGCAAGGTTTGACCTTTGTTTCTAAGGTCAGCACAGAAGCCAATTTGTCTCTCTTCTCTACTCCCATAGAATTGTATTTCTAGCTTTCGTAAAATTCAGTATAGAATACAATTTAGCATATAGCTTCTGGGGCCAGACGGCTTGTTTTTTTTTAACCCAGTTTTGCCACTTATTAGCTATAAGATCTTGGAAAAGTTTTCTTAATCTTTCTGAGAGATTATTTTTATATCATCTATGTATTTGTTAATTTGTTTCTTCAACTATTTATGGGTATTCCAATACTACCTACTTCATAAAGTTGTGAGATTGAAATGGGTTAAGGCTCTAAAAGTGTTCAGAAGAGGACTTAGCATAGAGTAACTGCTCAATAGATGATAAATTATTATTACTTAAGATATTGACAGTCCCAATAATACTCAGCCTACGCCCTACAAAAAGAGCTGGTAAGAGACAGGACAAGTAAAGAGCTATTCTTTTGCAGGATGAAGTAAAATTTTGTCTTCTTTTGCTCTGTAGCACAGGCTTCCCACATGGTGCTAGTGGTAAAAAACTCACCTGGCAATGCAGGAAGCATCAGGAAAATTCCCTGGAGAAGAGTATGGCAACCCACTCCAATGTTCTTGCCTGGAGAATCCCATGGACAGAGGAGCCTGGCAGGCTACAGTACATAGGGTCACAAAGAGTCAGACATGACTGAAGCAGCTTAGTATGCATGCACCCTCTGTAGCACATGTTGTTTATTCTATTAGCTGTTTGATAAAGAAGTGTAGAATCGTTCACCTCTACCATACAAACACACACACACATACACATATACACACACAAAACTGTGAATGCGGCACTGATTTCTTTGTGTCCCTTATAGCATCTAATAAATTGTCTTCATCTCATCCTTCATCCCTATATGTGAGGCAAAGCTGGGAAATATAATTAAGTGAACAGAACCATCTATATAATCTGTGGGCCCTAGTACAAAATGCAAATATAATCTGTGGGCCCTAGTACAAAATGCAAAACCTTTGTTCAAAAACATAAAAAGTTATTAAACAATAAAACTCTTTCTTCTGCCTACTTTCTCTGTTCATGCATATGCACCATGTTGCATCAGATTTCAGTTGAAAAGCACCAGTTGAAAGATAAAATGAAGAATTTCAAAACAGTTACAGGGACAGAATTAAGGCAGAGAATCAAAATCTGCAAATCCATACAGGTGAGATTCCCAGAAGGATGAAGTTTACAGCTGAGAGAGAAGAAGTGAGAAAGACAGAGACAGAGAAAGAGAGAGAGACCAAGAGATGGAAAGAAAGAAGACAGAATGAAGGGAGAGGGAGCTGATTAAGGTATTCCCTACTCCATAATGTAGGGACTAAAAGGGACTTCCCTGGTGGCTCAGATGGTAAAGCGTCTGTCTACAATGCGGGAGACCCGGGTTCAATCCCTGGGTTGGGAAGATCCCCTGGAGAAGGAAATGGCAATCCACTTCAGTACTATTACCTGGAAAATCCCATGGACAGAGGAGCCTGATAGACTACAGTCCATGGGGTCACAAAGAGTCGTACACGACTGAGCGACTTCACTTTCACTCCATAGTGTGAAACCACACCTATCAATCTAGTGCTTTAATATTGCCAGAGTCTTGTGTTATCGATGATAATTCACAGGGGGGAAAGATATAAAATTGAACCTAACCTGTAGCATATTAAGTTCATCATGTAGCTCCTCCATTTTTTAATGGTTCGCCAAACACATTTGGGTAAAACTCTAAGCTTCTGAAATGGTTACAGCACTCTGTTGATCTGAGCCTGTTCTACTACTCTCTCTTGCATCCTACCATTTCTTCCTATTTCACTATATTCCAAGCACACTGGCTTCCTTGCTGTTGCTCTAAAATGTCAATCATCCTCTTGTCTCCCTGTTTAACATTTTATCTTATATCAGCCTGGAATATTTTTCCCAAATGTTCATATGATCCATTCTCTTACTTTTCTCTTATTTCTTAATGTACTCTGATTAACTGGTGCATATTAGAGGGGGCCCTTTTTGATATTCGTAGCCAAAACATCTTTCTTTTTCCCTCTCTGCCTCTTTCTCTGTCACTGTCTGTCTCTCCCCACTCCTTCTTGGTTCATCTCCTTTGTAGCATTTATCACTACCTTTCATGTCTATACTTTTTAATTTATCTATCGCCTTTTCACAGTAGACTATAAGTTCCATGAACCCAGAGATGTTACATTGTTCATTGCTATACCTCCATTACATAGAACCCTGTCTACCATGTAATAGATGGTCAATAAATATTTGGGGGTATGAAAAAAGGTGTGAAGTAATATAGTCTATAGTCACTAGAGCTGTAAAACAAAGAGACAAAGAGGTAAAAAATATTTAGTTAATATTAAGTATCAGATCCTGTGAGAGATATGTATGCCATCTACCTTAATAAAACTTAAAAAAAAAAAAAGTAAACCCAAAATAACCATAAGGAAGGAAATAATAAAAGCAGAAATAAACAAAAATGCAAATGAACAAGTAATAGAAAAGACAATGGAAAGACATTTCCTTCAAAAATCCAGAGTTTCTAAGCCTGTAGCTAGAATTATCAAGATAAAAAGAGGTAAGACACATTTCAATATCATAAATGAAGGTTAGATCATTACAGAGCCTACTGCATTGAATGAAATATATATAAACACTTTTATGTCCAACAAACATTTGATTAACTTTAATAATATAATTTCCTTGAATGACATACACTACTATACAGCCAAAGTTTATTCCATATAAGACAGATGTAACAGCATTATATCTACTTAAAAAGTGAATTTTTAGTTAAATACTTTCTCACAGAGAAAACTTCATACCAAGAAGTCTTCACTGGTGAATTTTATCAACATTTAAGGAATAAATAATAAAAACCCTATAAAATGATTGTATAGCACAGAGGAAGAGAAACTTCATTTTATGAGACCAGCATTATCTTCATAGCAAAGCCAGACACAGTCAATGTAAGAAAAGAAAACTGAAGATCAATAGCTTTAATGGTCAAGGGTACATAAATCTTTGTTAAAACATTAGCAAATCTTACCCAGAATCATGTAGCAAGAAAAATAAACCATGAAAAAGTATTTTGGTATGGCATGTTGGTTTAATATTCAAAAAATTAAATAGTATATTTTACTATATTATTAGAAGAAGAAGTATATAGTATATTTTACTATATTTATATAGTATATATAATAGTATATTTTACTATATTATTAGAAGGAGAAAAATATTTTTTCAAAAGGTACAGAATTTAATTTCAAAAATTGAATATCCATTCATGATAAAAAAAAAAAAAAAAAACAATTCCCAGCCTATTACGAATAAAAAGAAATTTCTTCAACCTGGTAATGGTAGTCTAGGAAAAATACACTGCTAACATCATATATAGGGGTAAAAGACTGAATGGTTTTTCTCTAAGGCCAGCAACATGGCAAGCTTATCCATTTTTGCCACTTCAATTGAACACTGTGTTAGAGACTTAAACCACTGCTCTAAGGGAAAAAAAATTAAAATTTTACAAGTTGGAAAAGAATTACAGTCATTTTTATATGCAGACCACAGCAACATTGAAAACCTAAATCAGTTAGTCAGTCAAATAAGCAAGCAAGTGATAAAAAAGCTTGTAGACTACTTAGCTTAGCAAGGTTGCATGACACAGATCAATGCAGACTAGGTTGTGTTGGCATATACTCGCAAGGAACAACTGGAAATGAAAAAAAATTTTAAAAACACTTTACACTAGCATTCAAAGACATAAAGTAATTAGGCATGAATTCAAAATATCCTGCAGCTTACAAAACACTGCTGTGAGAAATTAAAGGAAACCTAAGCAATGGAGAGCTATACCACATTCATTCATCATAAATTGTCAATTTTTGTCAACTGATCTATAAATTCATTGTGGTTTCAACAAAATTTCTATAGTCTTTTATGTAGAAATTAACAGTTTGATTCTAAAATTTATATGGTCATATAACAGATCTGCTATAGACAAAAATGTTTTGAAATTATGAACATGGCGGGAGGACTATGACTACCTGCTTTTGAGACTTACAAGATTTCTATTATAAAGCTACTACTGTAGTCAAAGAAGCATCGTACTGATGCAAGGATACAGGTATAGATGAGTGGAATGGGACAGAGAATCCAGAGATGCACTCACACATATGGCTAATTAATTTTCAAAAGTTACCAAGGGGCTTTAATGGGAAAAAAGAAGTCTTCAATGAAAGGTCCATGAACAAACTACATATTCATATAGAAAAGAGTAAACTTTGACCCTCATCTCATGTAATACATACAAATTGACTCCAAATGAGCCACAGACCTAAATAAAAAAGCTAAAACTAAAATAAAACTTAGAACAAATATAGGAGAAAAACTGTAAGGTTTGGGAATAGACAGAAATCTCTTAGGACAGAAAAAGCATTAACATGAAAAATAAGTTGAACTTCAACAAATGACAAACTCTTTGAAAGAGTCTATAAAGAAAAGGAAAAGGCAATCAATAGAGTAGGAGAGGGTATGCGCAATACATGTATCAAACTGAATATGCATAATGAATACTTTTTTAAATGTTACGAGTGAAAAATAAGTAGCTAGCCCAAGCAAAATAGGCAAAAGATTTAAATAGAGGTATTGCAAAAAATTTTATCTAAGTGGACAAAAGGTATATAAAGATAATATACATCATTTGTTATTAAAGAAATGCAAATAAATCTATAATTAGATACCAATACATACTCATTAAAATGGCTAAACTGTAAAGATTTACCATCCCAACTGTTGGTGAGGTTGCAGAGCAATTAGAACTGAATGAAGGGAAGATATATTCCACAACCACTTTGTAAAATATTTTTGACAGTTTACTGAATAACTAAGCACATGTATCATAAGTGTTAGTCGCTCAGTTGTGTCCAACTCTGTGAATCCATGGACTGTAGCCTACCAGGAGCCTCTGTCCATGGAATTCTCCATGCAAGAATACTGGAGTGGGTAGCCATGCCGGATCAAACCCGGGTCTCCTGCCTTGTAGGCAGATTTTTTACTGTCTGAGCCACAAGGGAAGCCCCCAAATTATATATATCAGTACATGTGTATGTTTAGATGCTCAGTTGTGTCTGACTCTTTGTAACCTTATGCACTATTGCTCACCAGGTACCTTTGTCCATGGGATTCTCCAAGCAAGAATACTGGAGTGGGTAACCATTAAATCTAGCAATTCCAACATTCTAGGTATTTATGCAAGAGAAACGAAGAGGAAATGAAGCTATATGTCCCCAAAATACTCGTAAACAAAATTTCCTCGGACATTTATTCAGACATCAAGTACATGAATTGTGACTACTTTTATATGAAAATTTGAAAAGAGAAATATAATTTATAATGAAAAGCAGATCAGTGATTTTCTGGGGTTGATTTTAGGGGTTTGAATTGACTGGGAAAGTACATGGGAAACATTTTTGGGTACTGCAAGTATTCCATAGTTTGATCGTGGTTACTCATTAAAATACATATTTATATGGAGAAATTTTATTGTATGTACATCAAACAATTTTATTTCAGAAGAATTTCAGGATGTGTTTTTTGCATATGATCTTTTTAAAATATTTATTTTTATTTATTTGGCTGCAACCAGTCTGCAACAGGCATGTGGGGTCTAGTTCTCTGACTAGGGATTGAACCCTGGGCCCCTTGCATTGGGAACAAAGAGGTTAGCCACTGAACCTTCACGGAAGTCCTGCATATGATCTTAAACGAAGCCAATTAATCATCTCTGAATTTATCACATTCTTTCATATCCTGTGGTGTGAACTCTACCTAGACAAATCCTGAAGCTGAGCTAGTCTTCTGAGCCCTGTTCTCAAGCATCCTTCTCTTTACTAAAATTTCAAGATGCCTCATAATGGAAGCCTCCAACTTGTGGAGGAAAAAAATCCTTGTCCTCACATATAGCAGTTTTTCTGCTATCATTTTCCTCTGGAAATAAATTTGCTGATATCAAAGTTTGTATTTAGAAGATATACTCTGTTTAAGCTAGTCATGCACGCCACTTTCAATGAGAATTATCTGATTGAATATTTTTAAAATGGCAATGCTTAGAACTCTCGAAATGACCTATGATTATATTTTATACAACCTGAAAAATATTTCAAGGGGATTTAGAAAGATTTATATGGAAATTCTATCAAAAATATAAATTTAAACTAGATTTATTTTTAAATGTTTTCCCCTTCTTTCTACTCCCAGAAATTACCTCCTTTGCTGGGTCCATAAACATGGTATTAATCATAGGGCAATATAGTCTAGACAAGTCATATAATTACTAATCAATTTCTTGTATAAAACATTAACTTTCACTTTATTTCCATCAAGCTAAAGATATCATAGTATTTTTTTAAATGATCACATTTGCCCTTATTAGAAGTGCTTGCACTATAAAAGTCAAAACTCGAGTAAGTTTTACTGATACTCCATCAGAAAATGATGTATGGATTAAAATAGAATATATCCAGTTTTATACCCCATAAAAGTGAGAACCACATGATATGTGATGCTGGCTGACTCTATAGCATGTTATCTAGACAATTTATTGTGATGTCTAGCTGTATGATGCACATGTTAAAGTGACCTTGTTGGACTTTATGGCTTACAATCTTCTGTATTTGTTTACACATCCAATTAAAAATCTTTGGTAAATTAAACATTAATCATGATTTTCTTGTTATATATTTTAAACATTTACATTTATGACTTAGTATAACATCCATTTGTTTAATTATTCAAACTCCAACATTGTCATTTTGGGTATTATAAATTGCAGAATTTTTATTTTATTCAAATAAGTATAAAATTGTATGTAGCTAGAGATATCCCTATTGGCTATATATATGAATAGGCTCAACAGCTTAATGTAATCCCTCTAAAGACTATAAAACTTTGCCCGGATATAAAAATTCAATAATGAGCATGTTTTATAAATTGAAATGGATGAAATAATAGATCTATGTAGAGTCTAGATACTTTGTAGCTTGTTACTTGAAAGTCAAATCCCTTTCCTTCCATAAAATATATTTCTTGATCACAAGCGTCAATCCACTAACAATATTCATGTATATTAGAATAATGCCACCAGAGTAGTGAGGAAAGAGAAGTACATAACAATCTGATGAATTTGGAAAAGTATAGCATCACCATCCCTAATTCCAATTCCAAGTAATATAGCTAATTATACAGCAGAAATTCATATACAAGGAATGTTTAAAAATTAAGCTGGTGAACTATTTTTATAGTGCCATTTAGTTTCCTCAATCAATTCTGAAATCTTCCATTAATATCTATGCCTATAAACATGTCTTTAAAATGATTGATAAAGTTCTTTTAAGACGACATTTTACTACCTTTTTGTAACTTAGCTTGTGTTAAATTATGTTTAGTCACTTAATGGTTCTCATGGTTTTCTTTTCTCAAGGAGTGATAAGGAGTGGAGAGCATTAAAAAAAGCTCTCTTTATGGGCAGAAGACAGCACCTACTGTGGGTCTATCAAGTGAGAGGCAAAGATATTAAATAAATTGAATCCTATTCCATCCTTGAAGAATTTAAAACAGGGTAAATACTATCATAGAGATATAAGGTTCTATTGGAATAAAGAGGAGGAAGCTTGCAGCTAATGGTTTTGATGACATACCTGAGTAAGAAATTACCAGATAGAAAAGGAGAGGAATGGCACTTACAGCAGAGGATCCAGAAACAACAACAAAGGAATACAAAGGAAATCTGGAAATGGCAAACATTCTGACAACATATGTCTGTGTTGGTGGTCGTTCAGGGTTATGGGGAGGGGCACGCACAGATGTCAGGAAATGAAATGGAACCATTGCCTGGACTATGGTAACTGTATGACCTGGATAATGATCTCTTCAAAGTTCAGCAGACAAGGGAAGTAAATGTCTTGTTTCATTTTTCTAATTTCCAGCAGATCACTGTGCACTGCAGACCTTGTGTATGCATGTTCAGTCATGTCCCACTCTTTGTGGCCCCGTGGACTATAGCTCTCCATGCTCCTCTGTCCGTGGAATTTTCCAGGCAAGAATACTGGAGTAGGTTGTCATTTCCTGCTCCAGGGATATTCCCAACTCAGGGATCAAACCTGCATCTCTTGCATCCTCTGTGTTGGCAGGAGGATTCTTTACCACTGCGCAACCTAGGAAGCCACTGTAGACTTTGGGTGGAGGGAAAATTTGTTAGAATCTCCCTGGCGATTCAGTGGTTAAAACTCCATGCCTCCATTACAGGGGGCAAGGGTTCTTTAGGCCAGTTAGGAGACCACGGCCTTGGGCCACACGGAAAAGAAGAGTTTATAGAAAGAATAGCAATGAAATAGAATGCATGCAAGGACTTGAGAGTAATTTTATACTTTGTTATAAGCACTTTACTTTACTTACCAAAGTAGCTAGTAAACTTTTTATTGATTCGATACAGAGACACTATAAGTACTTCAGTTCAGATTCTTACTTTCCCTATTCAATTAAATTTTCTCATACAGCCAAAAGCTACATTCTTACCTCAGGAAGAAATGCTTTTTTTTTTTTTCTCATCAAAGTTTTCCACCTCATTATCTAAAAATGACTCATCTTGTTAGGGTCACTCACATGCTAATACATCATTATGCTTGTCTTCATTTTCCCACCTAGGACAGAATTTATTTCTCTTTCTTTGCTCTTTTTTTGTATTACTTATACCTTCTGTTCTAGCTTTTATTCTTTTTGTTATATTTATTATCACATAGAATCCTCCAGGGTGGGGATCATGCTGTGTTTGACCATCTGTGACACGGATTTCTTTGATCATAAATATGGGATAAATGTATACTGAAAATAACTGAGTCAAACTCAACCTTAATTTTTATAACGTTATCTTTGAGTGATAAACTGCCATGTGATATGTTATAACACAGAATCCCTAGTCTATGATTCGTGTGGGCATATTCACCTTTATTCAATATTATACACAAAAGAGAAGTGTACCTTTGAATTCCATCTATATATGTAAGAGTTAATTTTTGTTCTCAAATATTTGCATGTACACGCTTTCACATTTATTATAATATTATAATGAAGAGTTTTATCATAACATCTAATTTTAGATTGATTTATTCAAGTTATTATTACTACTAACAGCAAACTATTGGTCCCATAGAGTTTTACTACATTTAAACATTATTTCAGTGCCTAAAATAGAACACTAGAATGAAGTTTACTCTTGATTGGACCATAGTTTATTGATAAGACTTTGAGTTATGAGTCCTAACAAGTTATTCTAACTGTACCTCCATTATATAGGCTATTTTGACATAAGACCTTGATTTTTTTAATTGTCTTTAACATGTAGTCATCCATTATTTCATAAACACAACAATACTTTGTATGTCAAAAATAGGATAATATTTTCCCATACATTACAATTACGATAGATTAGACTTTTCAAAAATGGCTGCAACAATATTTCTAGTCCCACACAATCTTCTAGAATCTTGCCCTTCTTCCATCAAAGGTTGGAGTCTAGGTTCCATTCACTTGACCTTGGAAGAGCCTGTTGAGGAAATAATGAAGTAGACTGGCTCCGTGTGATAGCCAAGTTTAGATATCACAGCAATAAAACTTCTGTCTGGCTCTTGTGTTGGATGCCTGCCCTGGGAATCCAGCCATCATGCTATGAGGAAGACCTGACCACATGGGGAGGTCTGCATGTCTGAGCCCCCACCCAACAACTAGCACCACCTGTCAGCTAAATGAGTGTATGTCACATGGCTTAGAGATGAGCCTTCCTTGCCAAGCCCTAACCGCATTACAGATTTAGGAGCAAAATAAAATTTTTGTTATTTGAGACTATGAAGGATTGTCTAAAAAGGAATAGTCACATGAACAAAGGTAAGTAAAGTGTTTGTAAGAGGTACATTTTGCATTATAGAGCCTTTCCTTGGAATGTGAATGTGACCTCCAGAACAGCAGTTCTTGCTTGTTTGCTTGGCTTCTGTATTCTTGGTGCTTAGAACAGGACTTGGCTCAGAGTATTTAGCACATAAAGTAATAATAAATTTTTGATGAGATCTATATAAATCAAAATAATAAAGGCTTTTGGAAAACATGAAATTAAAAACTTTTGCAAAGTGAAATTTGTCAGAATGTTTTCCAAATTTATGAAAATGTTACTACACTTAAGAATTAGCAAAAAAAATTTTGGGGTACATTTAGAGCCATAAGAATCTCAAAATATAGCACATACCCTGTTTCTCACATTCAATTCTTGTTTTGTTTCAAATATGCACTTATATTGACCCTCAACAGTATGGCTAATTTGGTATACCAACTTTTTATTTAGTTGTGTGTATTTATTCATTTAACATTTTACTAATACCAGAGATACAGGAATTTATTTAATATATCAATACGTATTTCATATGTTCTTTCAAATATCAGGTAATACCTGTAATTTTGATTCAAAATATGCTATTATTCACCCCAAGGCAACTATTCTTCTGAATTCTTGATTTGTAATATACGTTGGAAGGTAGGTGTGTCTTTCTTAAGGTTTTCTCCTAGAGGAAAAGTTTCTGCAGACATTATCCAGCCAAATGTCCAGATTCAGCTGTGTTTTTCACTTTACTGACTTGATGCAAAGCATATCTTCTCTAAACAACACCAGGCTTTAGGGAAAATTTCCCTAATGTAAAAAAATGTTTTATTATTTACTCTGCATTGTGATGCAGAACTCATTCCAAGTGTGATCGACAAGCAGGAACATTAACTAAATAGGCAGAAGCACATAAAAATCAGTGTGAGAAAAATTACTGAGTAAAAAGTCACTGAGTATAATATTATTAGGCATTTTACATTTCGGTACTGTAAATTTACCTATGATGAATCTTACAAACCTCCCACAAAGATATTCCAGTATGTTCTAAAAAATAGCAAAATTATTCATTGATTCTTGTCATTTATAATCACTAGGCTCAGTAAATTCAGAGGAAATTCTGTAATTTAAGTATTTTTAAACTGAAATTTATTAAAATATCATAAACCATTATTCTATTTATAGAATTTATATATTGGACAGAAAGAAATATTTATGAAATAATATAAACTCTTATTAAATAGCTTTGGTTTTTACTTTATTCAAATAATTATCTAGATACAGTCACTACCTTAAAATTTGTCAAATGATGAGATTTGTGTTTTACAAAAACTAGAAATACTCTACAGTAAATGTTAAATTGCAGATTTCATAATGTTTCACTTTGAAACTATATCCTTTGGAAGTCTTTGGAATTAAAAATATAAAATAACAACATCAAAAGCCTAACACAAATGGTTTTAGTTCTAACCCACTGCTCTTTTATATATTTTCCAAAGGTGGCCCAACAAAGAATTAAAATGAAGAGCCCTATTTTTCAAAGACAAGTATTTAAGAACCTTACTCATACAGACATTGTATATCATAGATATTATATTTTAAATTGTTAATACAGTATTTCATATTGCATATAATGCATAAGTGATAAATTTCATTTCATAGATGTATTATATTTTGAAACACATAGGGTGGGTCTTAAGCTAACAAATACCCAAAAGGATGTAAAACAAAATGCTAATTTCACTGGGTAAAGAATGACAAATTTATTGCCTCTTCTAATATTTATCTGAATTATGAAAAGGATAAAAGTAAAAGTGTACCACAGTCTATTATAAGGGACTATTAAATTGAAGAGAATTTCAATGATTCTCTTTTTGAAAATGTAGAATACCAAATAGCTAATGGGTTAGTAGTTTTCCAGACCAATAATTTACAAATAATAACATAAGTAATATTTTACTCAGAAGTGTGAATAAGAAGGATAAAAACATATCCTCTTTCACTTTCCCAAAAGGATTCAACAATTGATTGAATCCTTCAAATTTATTTATTCTCATCTTGAATACTTCCTAAAATATTAATACTAAATAGAAAGGCTTCTGAAATTCACCTTCTGCTTATATTTTCTGACCCCACTTTCCTTAAACCTTCTGCTTAGGAAACAATCCATGAGTTGTAGATCCCATTTGATTCCCATTTCAATACTTTTATTTGTCTTTGTTGTTGTTGTTGTTATATTTTCTTTCCAAAAATCCTCTCAATGCCATCTTCACTTGAACAAATTTGACTCAGAGACCTTAAAACTAAGTTCAAGGGTGTGCTGGGTGTCCCCAGGGCCACTGCCACTATTTCGGATTGGCTGGAAAGATTCACAGGAGACAGGAGATAGAGATATTCACCGCTAAGATTTATTAGAGCAATGGAGTTAGACTACATGGCTGCATCATATGGGGAAAAGGCACAGTGCCTGAAGGAGTCCAGTTTTTTTCTGTCTCTCAATCCCATGAGGTGGCACAGAATGTCCTCTTTTTCAACTAACAAAATGCCCGAACATTTGTGTGTTGTTTCTACTCAGAGAAGCCCATGAGAGACCTAGTTGGGGGACTGGTCATGCAGGCACACTCTGCCTCAGTCCAGTTCAGTTCAGTCACTCAGTTGTGTCCGACTCCTTGCGACCCCATGAATCGCAGCACACAGGGCCTCCCTGTCCATCACCATCTCCCAGAGTTCACTCAAACTCAGGTCCATCGAGTCGGTGATGCCATCAGGCCATCTCATCCTCTGTCGTCCCCTTTTCCTCCTGCCCCCAATCCCTCCCAGCATCAGAGCCTTTTCCAATGAGTCAACTCTTCGCATGAGGTGGCCAAAGTACTGGAGTTTCAGCTTTAGCATCATTCCTTCCAAAGAACACCCAGGGCTGATCTCCTTTAGAATGGACTGGTTTGATCTCCTTTCAGTCCAAGGGACTCTCAAGAGTCTTCTCCAACACCACAGTTCAAAAGCATCAATTCTTTGGCGTTCAGCTTTCTTCACAGTCCAACTCTCACATCCATACATGACCACTGGAAAAACCATAGCCTTGACTAGAAAGACTTTTGTTGGCAAAGTAATGTCTCTGCTTTTCAATATGCTATCTAGGTTGGTCATAACTTTTCTGCCTAGCATGTATTAATATTCAAGACTCTCAGATAGGAAAAAAAACGTGTTCAGCATAAAGCATATGGTTTGCATAGTCTAGGCAGAATGAACTTTCATTTGTTAGCTACTGACTGGGGGCCAAGTTTCCACATGCCAATCAAGGGCCAGTCTTTTCAATCAGGTCTTTGTAAAGATGACATCTCAGATTTGCTATGATAAGTCTTGTTTGCACATGAAGTAACCCCTGAAGATTTAATTCCGATTTCTGGAGAGGTAGATGCTGATCTTAAGTGCTCTCCCTGGATATCTCAGTATTTCCTACTTTGGAGTACCATTACATCTAGCCGTCTCACCCATTTTACTCCAGATACATTTTTACATGAAGCCTAGAAAATACTAAGCACTTAATAAAAGTGCTTAGTAAAGAAAATGTAAATAATTCCTGTTGGCTCAGATGGTAAAGAATCGGCCTGCAGTATAGGAGACCCGGCTTCGATCCCTGGATCAGAAAGATCCCCAGGAGAAGGGAATGGCTACCCACTCCAGGATTCTTGACTGGAGAGTTCCATAGACAGAGGAGCCTGGCATGCTGCAGTCCATAGGGTCACACAGAGTTGGGCGCTACTGAGCACCTAACTACTACTAAGTCCCTTTACTTTAATGTCTGTATAGTCCATCCCCTTTCTCTTCTGAACAATTTATCCCTAATATTAAGTAAGACTGGATAAATATATGTCCATGTGTCAGGTGGAAAGGAGGCTGGCTGAGCTATGGTGCCCTCAAGCAGGGAGTTGGAAGTAAGGAAGGATTCCACAGGGTAGGAAAACTTGCACAAGATGTTGGAGCCCAACCATGATGAGATATGCCTATGGAGAGGTAACCTGACATGTAGTGTCCCAGCCTAGAGCGGTGACTAGGGCAGCCAGGCAAGGCGCGGAACGGTGGGGGTGTGTGTGGGCAGGGTCCAGGAGAGGATTTGACATCTTGGGGCAGGGGTAGAGGGGCCACATGCGGTAGGGGGTGCAGGTAGGCAGTGGCAGCAGTGTCTGGTAGAAACTATTGGAAGATGAATGGGGAAGAGTGGCAGAAAAGAATGATTAGCTCCATAAAGGAGGATCAATAAAACAAATAAACATACCTAGAATAATGAGAGATAGGACTCATGTTCTTTAACCAAATAGTCCACTGATTATTTTGATAAAAACATACTCCTCTGTTAGGGAGAGAGAAGTAAGGAAATAGAATATGAGTACCAGTGAAATGTATTAGGGCTCTTGATTGCTAATAGGTTCTTAAAGTTTTTTATTTTCCCTCTTTCAAGAGTAAGTCACTGCATCTAAGAGAACTAGAAGTGAAATTAGAGATTTGGAAGAGATATTAGTCTCCAAATGTTTAATATCAAAAAATAAACTTGTAGAACCAGAATCATAAACTTGGGTGTTCCATTAAGTCACACTATCTTCTGCATATAAAGCTTACTAGGACATCTGTCTGAACACACCTGTGGGGAGGGTAGCTTCTTTCCCTGAATAAGTTTTCCTTCCCTGTTTTTCATACCTATTCTCCCAATCACTGGTCTCACAGTTGGCAGCACATATCTTTTTCTCCTTAGTTTTCCATATTCAACATTCAAATAATCATATATGTGGTACAATTTTTTTTTCATAATTTGTCTTACGTCCACCATTCACTTACTTTTTATTGTATACTTTATTTGGAGTAGCTAGGGTATTTTTTTTTTTTTTTCTGTTGGTCTTTTCTAACTTTCTCCTGCATGTAGCTAAAATGAAATAAACATACTTGTTGTTTTATCCTTAAAACAGTCATAGAACTAGACACAGTCAAAAAGTGTTGAAAAATCTTTTCAAACTCCTTTCTCCTCTAATTTCGCAGTTTCTTTTCCATGCAAGCAATATCTACGTCCCACACAGTAACTTCACCTCTCATCATGCATTATCCAAACATTTTCATATTTCATGTTTTAAATGTGTTTATATATCATAAAATATGTTTTAAATATTTATGTAATTCTTCACACCTCCTTCTTACCATGAAATCGTCTGCTAGGGTAGAAAGCTAAGCTTTCCAAAATGTACTATCTGGAGTAGATTTCATATTTCAAAAAAAATAATACTGAAAATTAGACACCTATAGATGAAAACATAAAAGGAAATTACTTTATAAAGCATTCCAAGCTTGCTACCCTCCCCAAATCTATACTCACAGAACTCTTTAAAGTCAGTAGGAGTTCTGCCCCAACAAAGGCTTCATGCAAGGGGAAAAGAAAAAGAATTTAAACATAAATAAGTAGAACAAACTTTAATAAGCTCTCTCAATAAGTGTTTACCTGAGGGACTGGAACAGCTGCAATGTAGAAACCTGTTTAATAACACTCTATTAAATAGTCTATTTAAATTAAAATCCAATGCAGTCTAAGTTGTAAACAAACAATATTTACATAATATCAATTTCTAAAAGTAGGGTAATATAGTGATCTTCTATTAACCAAATTTTTAAAAATATTGTATTGTTGTGCTTTTCTTTTCATTCTAATACTTTGAATGATTTATTAACATCAACTCTATAATTGTATATAGAAATAATGAAGCAAATATACTTTGTGTAGCAAAGTGGCTTGCTGGAGCATATCAAGTAGTTTTAAAGAAAGTAAACAAATTAATTGCCAATTTTCTCACAGAATGTGGTTTCTTAAATGATGAAAACCTTATAAGACTTTAAGATTTTCAACAGCCATGAACTACTGAAGACTAATTTATCTTCTTTGCCAATGTTAGTAACATATGCAAGAATTTACTTTTTTCCAGTTTCAGAAAAATGAGACTTTTATTTTTCCGGAAACTTCACTGCTTCTTTCTCATTTGTAGTCACAATTCTAAGTTTATGGCACTGGAATTATTCCATAGCAATTAATCCAAAGTTATAAATATGATAATAAGTCCAAGAAGTAAATTTATAGGTTCCTTCTTATCTTCCCTCTTTTCCCATCTTTAACAAACAGTTTCTTAGAATAAAACACTTAGGGAAAATATTCTGAAGTGAAACTAACAAGCAAGGTTATGTTTGAATTGAAAGAGATTTCCATGCTCTTCTTTTTCATCCCAGATATCAAACTTCACCTGAGGGCAGGCTGATCTTGAACAGCTTGGGTCATGCTAATGTCTAACTTGGTGTCTTGCATATCTTAAGTGACCTGTAATAACACCGTGCTAAAACTGATTTTTTCCCTGTAATTTGTTCTCTGCTTCTTCAACCATAGGAACAACGTGAGCTTCACCATTCATGAGATCATGAATATTTTAATAACAAAAGTATATTCTGTATATTAAAACAACACCGTGTTCCTTCTTAATGATGGCCATCCCATGAGGCAGGATTGAAGCTGTAATATGAGGGTTAGATTTTGTATATCTATGTTCAAAATCTGCTGCCTTTTTGGAGTGCCAATCACATGGAATGTGACGGAGTCTCAGGGCAGCACTGCAGGAACTTGGAAAGTCTAGTCCATTTTTATCAGATAAAATATATTTAAGATTTTCTGTATCTGAGGAATAAAGCTTCTGAAATGGGTTATTTTTAATGGGAGATGTTCAAAGTCTAAAACCTAAAAAGGGGACAATCCTTTGAAAAGGACTTTGAAAAGGACTTTGATGGTACTAATAAAGGGGAATAGAAGTTAAGCTCAGGTTGCCAACTTATCTTTTTAATAGTGCTCCAAAAAAAGGCACAGGGTCATTGCCCTTTCCTTGATGACCATATTCTAGGGACACTGTGAGGTATTTGAAATCTCAAGTATGTTTTAGACATTTAACTAGCTTTACCTGTGCTGTGACTTTCTCATGTCCCCTGCATCTTCGTAGTGTGTCAGGTTTTATTTCTCTGAGGAATAAAGGCCAGAGAGAGAGAGAGCGTTAAAGAGAGACAGTGGTTTTGTATATCTTCCACTGAATCAAGAATCTGAACAAAATCATCATTGAAAAAGTACTTGGGCTAAACACAAAATAATATGGAGCCCAGAAATTAATACAGATAAACTATGTATTTTATATGGAATCATAATTTTTGTGAAATTTTGTAATTGCTATCAAATGTTTGAAGGTGAAAACATTTATTTTTTTCCCTAATATTTAACACTAAAACAAATGTGTTGCTTTAAGAAAAATAACGTATGTGAAATTTGAAGTTGCTAGACCTTAAGATCTAACTCACAAAATTTCAATTACACGCTAAAGGTTTTGCTTATTTTTCCTGTTTATTGAATTTCTTTCTTAATTCAGGACTTTTTTTTTTTCTAATAGGAATGCTGCTGCTGCTGCTAAGTCGTTTCAGTCGTTTCCGACTCTGTGCGACACCATAGAAGGCAGCCCACCAGGCTCCCCCATCCCTGGGATTATACTATATTAAAATAATCTAATACAGGGTTATTTGGAAATGGGTAAAGGTGGTCAGAAGGTACAGACTTCCAGTTATAAGATAAATAAGTCTTGGGATGTAATGTACAGCATGATGATGACAGTTAATAATACTGTAACATATATTTAAAGGTTGCAACAATACAAATATTGTATATTTGAGAGTTGAGAGTTGGACTGTGAAGAATGCTGAACGCCAAAGAATTGATGCTTTTGAACTGTGGTGTTGGAGAAGACTCTTGAGAGTCCCTTAGACTGCAAGGAGATCCAACCAGTCCATTCTAAAGGAGATCAGCCCTGGGTGTTCTTTGGAAGGAATGATGCTAAAGCTGAAACTCCAGTACTTTGGCCACCTCATGCGAAGAGTTGACTCATTGGAAAAGACTCTGATGCTGGGAGGGATTGGGGGCAGGAGGATAAGGGGCCGACAGAGGATGAGATGGCTGGATGGCATCACGGACTTGATGGATGTGAGTCTGAGTGAACTCCAGGAGTTGGTGATGGACAGGGAGGCCTGGTGTGCTGCGATTCATGGGGTTGCAAGGAGTCGGACACGACTGAGTGACTGATCTGATCTGACCAGAACAAGAAAAAAAAAAAACACTAACAACATGTGGTGATGGATACAAACTAAATTGAAAATTTTATTGTGGAGATAATTTTACAATATATACATATATCATATTATATATGTCAATCATGGTGTACACCTAAAACTAATACCATATATACGTCAATTATATGTCAACAAAAACACTGCATGCTCAGTCATTTCAGTCCTGTCGACTCTTTGTGACCCTATGGACTGTGGCCCACCAGGCTCCTCTGTCCATGGAATTCTCCAGGCAAGAATACTGGAGTGGGTTGCCATTTCCTTCTCCAGAGGATCTTCCTGATGCAGGGCTTGAACCTGGGTCTCCTGCATTGCAGGCAGATTCTTTACCATTGAACCACCTGGAAAACAAAACATTAAAATAATCAAATACAAACTCTTACAATGGGTTGTCAGAGAAGAGGTTATAAGAATGTAGTTGGATATACTAATCTAGATATTGCAATTTGTTTACATCTGTGGAAGGTTAGCATAACTGGTTAAAATATGGGATGAACAGATGCAATGCTCCCCTTCTCCATGGTCACAGACAGATTTCCTGTCCTGGCCATAGACCTCCCAGAGATGTGCCATGGGGGATGAGTAAGGTAGTATGTACCTGTCTGTGCAAATTCATCGTCAGTATGAAAAACAACAACAAACTGGCAAAGAGAATTAATTATTGCAGATATTGTTGTGTTTATAGACTTAAAGGAATATGTGATTTAGGCTTAGCAGACCTGGAAAGGAAAACTGTGATTCAGATGTAGAATATAATCTTTGAAAAATCTTGAGTTTTGTTTCTTTTTGGCTAAAATAAATATAAGAATAGCAAAGCCCTTTTAAGAGTCAACTACAGTATGTACATTGAGAAAGCTTTTTTTTTTTTTAAATAGCCATACACATTTGTCTCATTGTTAATCTGTTTTCCATTTTACATCTTGGTATTAGGTCAGCTTGATTCTCTGACTCTTTTAGAGAGTTATAATAATCTATGGGCTTCCCTGATAGCTCAGTTGGTAAAGAATCTGCCTGCAATGCAGGAGACCCTGGTTTGATTCCTGGATCAGGAAGATCCACTGGAGAAGGATAGGCTACCCACTCCAGTATTCTTGGGCTTTCACCTGCGGTGCGGGAGACCTGGGTTCAATCCCTGGGTTGGGAAGATCCCTTGGAGAATGGATAGGCTACTCACTCCAGTATTCTTGGGCTTCCCTTGTGGCTTAGCTGGTAAAGAATCTGCCTTCAATGCAGGAGACCTGGGTTTGATCCCTGGGTTGGGAAGATCCCCTGGAGAAGGGAAAGGCTACCCACTCCAGTATTCTGGGCTGGAGAATTCCATGGACTGTGCAGTCCATGGGGTTGCAAAGAGTTGGACACAACTGAGCAACTTTCACTTCACTTCATAATAATCTATAATGGAAAAAAGTACATATTAACTATCAATTACTCATTCATTCACTCAATGAACATTCACTGTATTTCTACTGTGTGCCAAGTTCAATGGAAGATACAGAGGATATAGAGATAAAAAACCACTGCCTTCCCTTAAAGAAGTTACAGTCTAGTGGCTAAGGACAAAAAGGAAAGACACAGACCTTAACTAAGCTATTACTGCCTTTGATGAGCACTTGAGGTGGACATCATTTTGAAGAGATTAGGAAACAGTTGCTGGAGGATGTGACACTCAAGGTGAGTACTTGAGACATGGGAAAGAGATTCATGAATCAAGCCCCAAAATCAAGATAAAATACACCCAAGGGTGAAAACTAAAAACAGCTGAGCAAGACCATGACTAAGCTAATATTAAGATAGCATGAGATGAGGCTTAGCAGTAGAAGTTGAGACCTTGAAGGGTTATATTCTCTGCTGAGGTCTGATTACTGAAAAAGATGGAAGACTATTAAAAGGGGTAGTGACATGATTATAACTGCATTAAAAAAAAAAACTAAATAGAAGACAGACAGACTGCAAAGGAAGAAATAATATTGATCCTATCTTCAGGTAACATGATTGTCCACATAGAAAACCCAAGAACTAATAAGGAAGTTCAACAAAATTGCAGCTAGAGATCAATTCACACTAACCAATTGCATTTCTACATACTAACAATGAACATATAGAAACTGAAATTTAAAAAATATACAATACTATTTACAATTGCTCCAAAGAAAATTAAATATTTAGTTATAAACATAATGGAACATCTACAGGATCTGAAAATGCTGATGAAAGAAACTGAAAATAAGAGACCTAAATAAATAGAGAGACATACTGTATTCAAAGATTGAAAGACTCAACATGGTAAACATGTCCATTCTATTAAATTGATTTATAGTTATAATGCAACATCTATTAAAATCCCAGAAAAGTGTTCTGTAAACTTAGACAAGTTAATTCTGAAATTTATATAGAAAGACAAGGACCTGGAATAACTAAATCAATTTTGCAAACGTATAATTAAGTGGAAGGAATAACCTGACTTGAGATTAAGAGTTACGATACAGCTATGGTAATCAGGAAAGGGCTGTGTTAGTGAGGGGATAACACATATCTGTGGAACAAAATAGAGAACCTGAAAATGAACCACAAAAATATACCCAACTGATTTCTGACCAAATAGCAAGAGCAATTTGATACAGAAAGGATACGTTTTTCAAGAAACTGTGTTGAATATGGACCTCTGCTCAATGTTATGTGGCAGCCTGGAAGGGAGGGGAGTTTGGGGGAGAATGGATACATGTATATGTATGGTTGGGTCCCTTTGTTGTTCACCTGAAACTGTCACAACATTGTTAATCTGCTATACCCTGATACAAAATAAAAGGTTAAAAAATTAAAAAAAGAAATGTTGTTGAAGTAACCAACTATCCATAGGCAAAAAAAAAAAAAAAGAATCTTGCCCTTACACAAAAAATTGACTCAAAAATAGGTGGACTTAAAGTGTAAGACTATAAAACATTTAGAAAAATATAAGAACATCTTTAGAAACCAGGTGTCAGGTTTAAAAATAATAATAATTTTAAAATCCATAAAAAATATAAAAAGTCATTTATATTGTTCACTCTGTTTTTATGTATATTCACAATTTGCATAATAAGATTTTGCTTGCTTTATAAAAAGGAAAATTTGATAAATTGGACTTCAACAGAATTAAAAAAATCTTTTTCTTTGGGAAACACCTTTTGATGAGGATGAGAAGACAAGCTATGGACTAGGAGAAAATAACATATCTGGACAAAGAACAGTTATCAGAATATATAAAGAGCTCTCCTAAGTCAATAGAAAAAAATAAAAAAGACACCAAAACAAACAAGCAATCCAATTAAAAAATGGACCAAAAAAAGGAACATACATCTTGCTGAAGAATATACAGATGGAAAATATGCACATAAAAATATGTTCAACAAAATTAGCCATTAGAGAAATGCAAATTAAAACCACAATCAGATATCATTACCCACTGTCAGAATAGCTAAAAGAAAAATTAGTGATGATGCCAAATATCAGTGAGGATGCTGAGAAACCTTACTGGTGGTGTATAAAATGACACAGTCATTCTGGAAAAGATTATGGAAGCTTCTCACAAAACTAAACATATACCCATTACAGAACCTAGCAGTTGCACTCTTGATTTTCCAAAGAATTGAAAACATGTTCACACAGTGACTTGTACATCAATGTTCATAACAGCTTTATGCTAAGTTGCTTCAGTCATGTCTGAATCTTTGCCATCCCATGAACTATAGCCCAGCAGGTAACTGACCCAAATGTCCTCCAGTAGGTGAATGTTTAATCAGAGTGTGACACTAGTCAGCAATAAAAAGGAATGAGCTATTGACACATGAAGCAACCTGGATGGGTCTCAACATAATGGGACTGGGTAAAAAAGACAATCTCTAAAGTGTACATATTGCATGATTTCCTTCATAGAGGATAAAACTGTATGGACCTAACAGAAGCAGAAGATATTAAGAAGAGGTGGCAAGAATACAAAGAAGAACTATACAAAAAAGATCTTAATGACCCAGATAACCATGATGGCATGATCACTCACCTAGAGCCAGATATCTTGGGGTGTGGAGTCAAATTGGCCTTAGAAGCATCACTATGAACAAAGCTAGTGGACGTGATGGAATTCCAGTTGAGCTATTTCAAATCCTAAAAGATGATGCTGTGAAAGTGCTGCACTCAATATGCCAGCAAATTTGGAAAACTCAGCAGTGGCCACAGGACTAGAAAAGGTGTTTTCATTCCAATCCCAAAGAAAGGCAATGCCAAAGAATGTTTAAACTACTGCACAATTGCACTCATCTCACACACTAGTAAAGTAATGCTCAAAATTCTCCAAGCTAGGCTTCAACTAAACTTTGAACTTCCAGATGTACAAGCTGAATTTAGAAAAGAGATCATAAAAAAAAAAAACAAGAAAATTCCAGAAAAACATCTAATTCTGCTTCATTGATTACACTAAAGTCTTTGATTGTGTGGCTCAAAACAAATTTTGGAAAATTCTTAAAGAGATGGGAATAACAGACCACCCTACCTGCTTCCAGCAAAATCTGTATGCAGGTCAAGAAGCAACATGTAGAACTGGACTTGGAACAACGGACTAGTTCCAAATTTGCAAAGGAGTACGTCAAGGCTGTATAATGTCACCCTGCTTCTTTAACTTACATGCAGAGTACATTATGTGAAATGCCAGGCTTGATGAAGGACAATATTATTGGGAGAAATGTCAATAACCTCAGATATGCAGATGATACCACCCTTATGGCAGAAAGTGAAGATGAACTACAAAATTGATGTAGGTGAAAGAGGAGAGTGAAAAAGCTGGTTTAAAACTCAACATTCAGAAAACTAAGATCATGGCATCTGGTCCCATCACTGCATGGCAAATAGATGGGGATACAATGGAATGAGTGAAAGACTTTATTTTCTTGGGCTCCAAAATCACTGCAGTGACTGCAGCCATAAAATTAAAAGACACGTGCTCCTTGGAAGAAAAGCTAAGGCAAACCCAGATAGCATATTAAAAAGCAGAGACGTTACATTGCTGACAAAGTCCATCTAGTCAAAGCTATACTTTTTCGAGTAGTCATGAATGAATGTGAGAGTTGGACCATAAAGAAGGCTGAGTGTCGAAGAATTGATGCTTTTGAACTGTGGTGCTGGAGAAGATTCCTGAGAGTCCCTTGGACTGCAAGATCAAACCAGTCAATCCTAAATATAATCAACCCTGAATATTCATTGGAAGGACTGTTGCTGAAGCTGAAGCTCAAATATTTTGGCCACCTGATGTGAAGTGCCAACTCACTGGAAAAGAGCCTTGATGCTGGGAAAGGTTGAAGCCAGGAGGAGAAGGGGACGACAGAGGATGAGATGGTTGGGTGGCCTCACTGACTCAGTGGCCATGAGTTTGAGCAAACTCTAGGAGATGGTGAAGGACAGCGAAGCCTGGCGTGCTGCAGTCCATGGGGTCGCAAAGAGCTGGACACAACTGAGTGACTAAACAACAACAGAGGATAATAGATTAGTGATTGACAAGAGATACCAAAGGGGGAGTGAAGGAGATGGTTATGGCTGTGGTTTTGTGGATCCTTGTAATGGTAATCTTCCGTATGTTTGTTGTGATGGTGTTCACATAAATTTACACCTGAGGTAAAATTAGAAAGAACTAAGTATACACACATAAAAATGAATGTATGTAAAGCTGATGAAATCCTTATAAAGTCCATGAATCCTATCAATGTCAACTTCCTGGTTGTGGAATTGTACTATAATATGCAAGAGGTCCGGAGAAGGCGATGGCACCCCACTCCAGTACTCTTGCCTGGAAAATCCCATGGATGAAGGAGCCTGGAAGGCTGCAGTCCATGGGGTCGCTGAGGGTCGGACATGACTGAGCGACTTCACTTTCACTTTTCACATTCATGCATTGGAGAAGGAAATGGCAACCCACTCCAGTGTTCTTGCCTGGAGAATCCCAGGGATGGGGAGCCTGGTGGGCTGCCGTCTATGGGGTCGCACAGAGTCGGACACGACTGAAGTGACTTAACAGCAGCATGCAAGAGGTCACTTTGGGAAGAAACTATGTAATAGATATAAGGGAAACCTATCATTTCTTACAGCTGCATAAAAATCTATAATTATCTCAAAATAGTTTTACAAAATCAGTCAAGGAGCAGTATAGGAATAGAATGGTAATGAGGGTGGAATACACAAGGGTCACTGGATGAGTGTGTGTGTTTTTAGGAGGGAAGTACTGAAAAACAGGACATGAACTATGATGCCTGTCAGGTTTCTTTCTTGGACTTTACTCACCCAAGGAGAGAAAACAGGAGTAGCTGACTCAAGAAGAAAAGTGATGAATTCAATTTTGATTTCGCTGAGTTTATTTTCTGTCAGCCAAGCACAGTATGTAAAATGTAATACAAGGAGGAAAAACAGGAATTTCTGGAGAAGAGAAAAATATACAGTCTTTTGCTGGAATTTTTTATGTATACTCTTCACATAGCATTTCAACACATGAATGAATATTAAAATATCAGTAACCTGTATATCACAACAGGGGAATTTTTGAACTTAGATGCAAGAGTAAATATATAAAAGTATCTGTGGGGATCTCAAAAGATAGCTGAATAAAATGAATTGCATATCCATTATGCAATAAAATAAAAAGGAACTGAGTTACCCACTATATGCACCAAGTTCCCCATCGATGTTCAGAAGTATTATTCTGCTTAATCCTCATGATAGGCCTCAAAAGTTGTTTTGTTATCTATGTTTTCTAAGCAGAGAAGTTAAGTCATTTGCCAAATGAAACAAAGCCAATGAGTTACTTCTCAGGCTAGAATTTGAATCTAGATGTGTTTGACTTCTAAGCCCATTAACTCTCCACTATCTTAAGAAGCTTGTAGAGAGTGAGGGAGAGCAGATCATAAAACCTTAAAAATTGCAGTTGTGTTTAGTTGCTCAATCGTGTACTTCTCTTTGCGATCCCATGACTGTAGCCCACCACGATCCTCTGTCCATGGGACTTCTCCAGGCAAGAAAACTGGAGAGGGTTGCCATGCCCTCCTGTGGATCTTCCCAACCCAGGGATCGAACCCAGGTCTCCCGCATTGCAGGAGGAAAATTGCAGACTCCATATAATGGCTTATTTAGGAGGTTCGTTGGGTTAAACATACACATTTAGATTTGTAAGTTCAGTTTCCTACAGGGAAATTTTAAAGGTTCTATTTAGGTCACCTGCTTCATCTCTAAAGGATGGCATGCTAGTTTGGCATCAATTGGTTATTCATGATTACCCATTCTCTGGATGCACCTGGCATGTCTGGCTTGGAAAGGGGTTAATTTTTGTCCTAAGCCCTAAGTAGTCCTAACAACAACAGCCCCTTCTTTTGATTATTTTCCCGTTAACAGGTCAGATGATTGTTGTTTTCAGGTGTGCAGGCTATATAAATTCCTTAACAATCATCTTTCAGCTCAACTAAGGCAAACAGAATAACAGCAGAGGTCTTCAGTTCTGTATTCGCAAATTTACATGCTATGTTAGCTCCGACTTCATTAACTACTAACTAGGGATACCCTAAGCCTCTACAGCAGTAAGCAAGATTGCAATCTTTGCATCTCTACAGAAAACCCTGTGCACTGTGAGGTTTGTTTTTCTTCTTCTCTGGTGATTTTCTATAGACTCTGTTGTTTAGTTCACAACTTTTCTTTGAGGTATTCTGTTTCAAAATTTCAAGATTGAGACACCATGCCTAAGATCTCCAGGGCTTGAAAGTTGATTCAATTTAAGACTATACATCACAGTCCAATCTACTTATTTCACAAATCAAGAACAGTCAAACCAAATCTCGAAAAGGTAATTTTCAGGCAGAAATTGGGCGTCTCTCCTTAATCAACATGTATGAAGCCTCACTGTTTCCAAACACTTTTATTATTGTTATTCCTCAGTTAATCTAGCTTTAATTTTGAAAGGCATTTCAACGGAAACTCTCCACATTCCATCCCATATCCATCAAAATTCAGGGCAGACGTGAGTAGTGTATCTCCTAGAAATACTAAAAAGGTGGGTGGTGGGTGGATTTGAGGATATCAGCGTGATCTGATGCGCTGTTGGGTCAGTTCATTTTGATTCTTCACCTTTCTAAAGCGTCCAAACCTGAGGTGTGGGTTTAACTTCTCGCCATTCCCGCCACCTAGTGGTTGTACATGTTATATGTTTGGTTTTAAGGAAGATGCCTAAATGACTGGGGGGCGGGGTACACGAAAAACACAACGCTTGGCCGCGACAATTTCTTAGTCTCTCACATCACCTACCCCTCACAGGGACAGCTTTAACTACTTTAACCATTTCAGATCTGTACTCAGAGAGGCGCAGAGAGAATGAAGGGGACGCAGACTCGCGGAGACGCATGTCCTTTGACGCTGACATTTAGAAAAGGGTTCTAAATCCTTCCTGTCATTTGCAAAGGACGGGAAAAGGAGTTGTGGCGAGACCTGGACCGAGGTGACTGTCTGACTTTTCAGCAAGTTGGACAGATGACATATTAACTCCTGCAACGTTAACGTCTGGTGTGAACAAATAAAGAGGGGAAAAGCACTTAAAAATTCCGCCGCGGGGCTTTGCAGGTCTTGCTACCCAGTAGCCCTCAGAAGACAGCCAATTCCTGCGCGTTCCGCTCTGCTCACTCTCCTTCCCAGCTTCTCTCTCTCTCTCTTTTTTTTTTTTTTTTTTCCCCACGCTCGCTCGCCTTGAACCGGGACCCAGGCAGGCAGAAGCAAGGCATCGGTCCCCTTGCTCCTCTCCTCCACCAAACCACCGCAGCCGAGCGCGTGAAGCTTCCCTTTGTTCAACGAGGCTCCGCTCTCCTCCCCAGCAGATCCACCTGGACGCTCTCCCTCGGTGACATTTTTGCGCCGGGGCTGGTGGGTGGCTGGGGTGGAGCGAGAGGAGCCCGAGGGGGCGGGGGCGGAGAAAGGTCAAGCCGAGGGAAAGGCAGGAGACGCCTTTCATAACCTGCGTGGCGGGGAGGGCGCGCGGTTATTTATTTATTTTCTCCTTATTTATTGATCGCACGAGCAGAGCGGCGCGGGGAGCCCAGGGGAGATGCCGGACCACCCACTGGCGGGGAAGCAGCGAGCCGCCCTCCCGCGCCCCCGCGCTACCGAGCGCCCCTTGCCTCCGCGCTCCGGCGTTTGCCCGCGCCGGCCGCGGCTCCGCCGCGCCGCCGCCACCCGCCCGGCCGCCCCGCAGCCCAGCCGCCCCGCCGCCCCGCGCCGCGCCGCTCCGGCCCCGGCCACCGCCGCGGCGCAGTAAGTTGGCAGCAGCGAGTCCCCTCCGTTCTCGCCTCCCCCGCACCTTTTGAACTTGTTGCTGCTGCTCGGCTCGCCTGCTCCTGGCTTTTGGAAGGTGAAAAGGAGGAGGGAGGCACGGAGGGATGGGGGAAGGGGAAGAAGAGCTCGCTTGAGCTTTATTTATGCTCCCATCGGCGCGTCGGCTTAGGCTGTTCGCGAGCTGCTTTCTCGGGAGCCCTTTCCGGGTGCACGACGAGGAGAAAGTCTCTATGCAACTCAGCCCCGGCGCGCACTTTACCAGGTATGTACCGCGGGAGAAGCGCGTTCTGCGCGGAAGCAGATGCTGCTGCCGCGGCAGCGGCGGCGCCTGCCAGCTCCCGGGCGCTGTAACTGTCACACTGTACCTGAGCTGAACTTGAAAAGAGAGTAAAGGGGAGATTGGGCGAGCGCTTTCGGCAGAACCCGGGGGGTGCTCGTAGACGCGGGGAAGGAGGATCTATACTAACGGCCCCCCGCAGTCCGGCCCACCGCCCAGCACCTCGTCTCTGCAAATATACGGCCCGAGGAGTCGAGGCGGCCACCGGACTCCCCAGGAGACGTGGGGCAGCGGCTGGGACCGCACCTTGGAGGCTACTACAACAGGTCGCCTTTTTGAGACTCCTTTGGCGGGAAGGGCCACTTGGAAAAGGGAAGGTTTGAAAGAGCTGAAAGGGAGAGTGGAAGGGTTCCCTGATTCTTCAACAGAATACCACTCAGTGACTGTCCTTGTCTCTATTCTACACAACACATACTGACCCCACGTTATCCAGACTGTGTCGGGGAAGAAATCAGAGACACCTGTTTGAAATCAACTGCAGCATCTAAAGTCACCTGTGTACTTATTTGTGCCAAGGCTGGCCCAGTCCAACTGCTGGAAAGGTTTGGTTAGGTTCTGTTGGGCGTGATTATTAGGACATTGTATTTCCCCCTTCCTGTTACTCCAAAAATATTACCTGTCTTTGAGGGAACTTGCCCTTTTGCGAACTGTGACTTCCATCAGGAGCCCTCCCTTGAATAAGGCTGATACGTCTGGACCACGTGTCTCAGTAGTGTTTTCTTTGACGGGCAGAAGTGGGTGATTGTGGCTACACTGAGGGAACCACTGTAGACTTGATTGCCCTTCCGGCATCTGCTTGAAGGAACCATGGCGGCAGGAGTAGCAGCGTGGCTGCCCTTTGCAAGGGCAGCTGCCATCGGGTGGATGCCTGTGGCCTCGGGGCCCATGCCAGCTCCCCCGAGGCAGGAGAGGAAAAGGACTCAAGATGCTCTCATTGTGCTAAACGTGAGTGGCACTCGTTTCCAGACATGGCAGGACACCCTGGAACGCTACCCAGATACTCTGCTGGGTAGTTCAGAGAGGGACTTTTTCTACCATCCGGAGACTCAGCAGTATTTTTTTGACCGTGACCCAGACATCTTTCGCCACATCCTGAATTTCTACCGCACTGGAAAGCTCCACTATCCTCGCCATGAGTGCATCTCCGCTTATGATGAAGAATTGGCCTTCTTTGGCCTCATCCCAGAAATTATTGGTGACTGCTGTTACGAGGAGTACAAGGATCGCCGGCGAGAGAACGCCGAGCGTCTCCAGGACGATGCTGACACGGACAACACCGGCGAGAGTGCGCTGCCCACCATGACCGCTCGGCAGAGGGTCTGGCGGGCCTTTGAGAACCCCCACACCAGCACCATGGCCCTGGTGTTCTACTATGTTACCGGGTTCTTCATTGCCGTCTCAGTCATCGCTAATGTAGTAGAAACAGTGCCATGTGGGTCCAGCCCGGGTCACATTAAAGAACTGCCCTGTGGTGAGCGGTACGCCGTGGCCTTCTTTTGCTTGGATACAGCCTGTGTCATGATCTTCACAGTGGAGTACTTGCTTCGCCTGGCGGCAGCTCCTAGCCGTTACCGCTTTGTGCGAAGCGTCATGAGTATCATCGACGTGGTGGCCATCCTACCATATTACATTGGGCTGGTGATGACAGACAATGAGGATGTCAGTGGAGCCTTTGTCACACTCCGCGTCTTCCGGGTCTTCCGCATCTTTAAGTTTTCCCGCCACTCTCAAGGCCTGCGCATTCTGGGGTACACGCTGAAAAGTTGTGCTTCAGAGTTGGGCTTCTTGCTCTTCTCGCTCACCATGGCTATCATCATCTTCGCTACAGTTATGTTCTACGCTGAGAAGGGGTCTTCGGCCAGCAAGTTCACCAGCATCCCTGCTGCTTTCTGGTACACCATCGTCACCATGACAACGCTAGGGTAGGTGCCATCAAGGGAAATGGGATGGAGGTTAAATATGTGATTGTTGTGCAGATACTAAGTTTATATACTTATTCAGAGCAAATAATCTTTCTCTTTTTTAAATGGTTTTAGGAAAATATTCTTTAAATGTTTTTGAAGAACTCTTTTGATCTATGAAATGAGTATGATACAGTGATTGAAGTATTTAGGGAGTTGCTGGCCAGTGTTGAATATTAATGCTTGAAAGTGATAAATACATAAAGTTTAAAATTCCTGAACATAAAGATCATTGATATTATATGTATGAACACATAAAATTACAGTGAAAAACACAAAATTTGTGTCCAAGTAAAGGTATGAAAATACAAACTATGTATTGAAATGCCTAGAAAGTGCTTCGGTGCATTGAAATGAAAAGTTTGCATGTATATTTGAAGTATTATTTTCATATGAATACTTTGGCATACACTTTCCCACTAAGAAATATAATTCTCATTTTACAGCATTTTAAAACATAGATTATAGATATTATCAAAGGATTTTGTGATACATATGCACATATCCATCATATGCATTTTCATCATGGCTGATAACTTATGCAGTGTTTTAGAATATCAGAACTGAAACTGATCAACTCAACAAAATGCAGTGGAATGATATTTGCAACATATTTTAAGATTTTAAGTTCATAGTTTCAAATAAAGAAGCAAATGACTTATCCACACATTTGTAAAGAAACTGCAGATCCCATCAGGCAATGGGCCCATGTCCACACAGAGGGCAAAGCAGTAGCTGATAGATTGATGGTCACCAAGGTCTGGTTGTATAAGGGAATTTAGCGTCCTGATTTCCTTCTAGAATTCTTTTCTTCATTATTTTATTTGGCATTAATAGTGCTTTGCAACCAAAGGGACATATTCTGAATTAATATTGTTCTTTAAAATAAAATTTAAGCTAGAATTAAGATTTTTAGATGATTGAAGAAAGATACGACATTATTACTCGTGTTAATTAAACTGCAGAACAATAGCAGCATTTATATGTTAGAGAGTATGGTAAAATAAAATGATAAGATCCTTTAACTTTTATGAGTTCTTAGATAAGCCAGGCTGTGATGTTAGTGCCATTTTTTCTTCAGCTCTATGCTGCTTTTCTTGCATAATTAATCAGTTCAATAAGGATTTGGTAATGGCTGTAAGAAAAGAAGTTATTCCCAAGGCTGCTTTTTAAATTTTGTGTTTCAGCCTAATTTAATTGCCTTCTTTAAATGACAGTGTGGTTAAAGTCAACTTGATTTTATTAGACATATTGTATTGAACAGAATTTCTCATGTTGTTCTATAGCTAATGGAATATTTTAGATGTGATGAATTTCTGGCTAAGTTAAGAAATTATGGTAAAGTAAAATATAGTGACTTATGGTTTTGATTTAGTCTCACATATTTTTGAAGACCTACTGGTGGATTTGTAAAAATGAATCAGTGAAAATTCTATATCCAATCGTTTATATTTTCCTTTTATCTTGTTGGTAATTTTGGGACACATTTTGAAGAAGATGCAGAATACCTTAGCACTGTAGGTGCTTAGTTCTAACCCAGAGGTTTATTGTGTTTATGTCATTTGAAGTCTGTATTAAGGGCAGTTGGATAGTGTAAATTACTGGAAGAACTTCAGATGAGAAGTACACATGAGTAAAAAGAGGACTCTATGTTAAGAGGAAATGAAAGAAGTATTAAAAGGAAATATATTTTAAAAAATTAGGTGTCTCTGGCAGTGTTTTTCATGAAGTATCAGTAAATCATTTTAATACTAAATGCCCTCTACCTGTTTGAATATAGGCATTATTACAATGAATGTTGATGAGGTGCTAATTTCATCTGGCTGGAAAGTTTCAGTCCAGATATGAAAAGTTAGTATTATTTTAAAGCTTCTTTCCTGAAATGACTTTCAAATTTTTATTTTATTTTGAAATTTATTTTTGTTTTCAGGAAAAGATAAGGAAATGTTAAGCATTAATGACAATTTTTGTTATATAAATAAAGTGCTCATAAACCTCTAATTTTGAAATGATTTGAGAAACTAAATCAATGTGCCTGAGTAAAATCTATGAAATTGTTTCAGTTTACAGGTTCTTTATGTTACTACATAAGAAAAGTTAAATAAACACACTTTCTCAGAACTTGGAAGCAAAAGGGGAGGTCACTTTTTAGATTTAAGTTCCACTCTAGTTGAAAATTTTAATTTTCAGGAAATTAAGGTATTAATGATCCTGATGAAATATAGCACTCTAATTTTTAAGATGTAGAAATGTTGATGCAATGAAGATACAATCCATTTATTGGACAACATATATGAACATTTAACAAAGCATATGCTTTATAATATAGCAAAGTTTCCTCAAAAAATGTCTTCTGTTTCTCATCAAAATAGATTTATAATGTATTGTACTTTCCTGAAGAAATAGATTTTAAAAAAAACCCTGCCTTTTTGGTGTCTTAACTTTGGTTGCATTGTGACTCAACAGCTTTATTTAAGAGTAGAAAATATTCAACAAAGCCATTACTTGAATTTATTTTTTACGCTGTAGTCTTGTGTGATGAAGTGTAAGATTCAAACTTTTTGGAAAATATGCAGTAGTTGAAGATAAAATCAATCTGTGTCTGATAGATGACCAGGAATTTCCCATTACAGTGTATGAGCTCTTTTACGTGGCTATTATTTTTAATGGAGCTAATGTTCATCAATTAATGATAATAGAAGTGAAAATGGAATCTTAGACAGTGGTTTTCAAAAGTTTAGTTCATGCAAACATTATCTACATAAGAAGAAAGAGCCAAGAATTTGTAATTTGGGACTGGCAAAATTATCTGTTACCCTCTCAGGTCATTTTAGGCAATATTCAGGTGGTTTTTTGGTCTGAAGAAATGAGTGGGGTTTACTATTGTGTATTCAGCTAATCATTTTAATCCTGAAATAGCAAATATCTGATTATTCTATATTTTATCCATGCTCATTATATAAGTAGTTAATTAATTTGCCAGTAAAATCAATACTTTATAATTTTAAGCCTACCTACTTCCTATTAATTAAGTTCAAAATATCAAAAGCACAGTTTTCAAAATGAATGAAAGAATGTCAGAAAAGTTGTGTGTGTGTGTGTTGTTTTTTTTTTTTTTTTTAACAATGTTTAAATCTAATGGCCCTATATGTCTCTTCCTCCATTCCATGGAGGAATTCCATGCTCTTTCTGAGCATACTTGTTGACCTACATGGGGCCCTGATGACCTCTTAACTCTCCTGCCTCCCTCTTTTTCTGTAATGTAATCTCTAGTTCCTACCCTAAACTGCTTTGGGCAAGTAAGAACCTGGAACTCCTCTCTTGTCTTAATGACCTCTGGACTGTAACATACCATTGTCGTTTCTCAGCGGGAACCAGGGATGAACGTCTCCTGCTTTGGTAGGTAGATTCTTTACCACTGCGCCACCTGAAAAACCACACGCATGAATATTGCTAAGTGAAGGTTACTGCTCAGTCACGTCTGACTATTTGCAACCCCGTGGACTGTGCTGGGCTCCTTTGTCCATGGGATTCTGCAGGCAAGAATACTGGAGTGGGTTGCCATTTCTTTCTCTAGGGGATTTTCCCAAACCAGGGCTTGAACCCAGGTCTCCTGCCTTGCAGGCAGATTCTTTGCCATCTGAGCCACCAGGAGAGCTCATAATGTGTTAATCAAATATGTCTTTACAAGGTGCAGGGGAGGGTACCAAAATTTATATCTTTTGGTGAAGAGCTGTGCTGTGAGTAACATCCATTTTTACTTTGGCATACTACAACACATTTTTACAAAGTTCTTTATAGATTATGTTACTTGAGAATTGAAAATGAATTTATAAAGAAATGTAGAAAATGTGATATATATTCCTCTTTTAGCATTATGGGCAACCAAATCTTAAGTGTATACATTTTGTTCTAGTCACCATCTGAATTAGAGGTAATATTTGACATGAGGTATATATTTTTAAAAAGTGTGTATTTACCCATCTTTCTGCATTATTTTCTAAGAGCATTTTTTTGGTTGTTAGACAAAGATATGTCAGGAAGAGATGATATATGTATTCTAGGTGCAGCATCCTAGAAAAGGGATCATTTTCTAATTTTCAGTGGGTCTGATATGATATTCTTTTTTCTTTTCAGGATTTCTTTTTAAAGTACAGATAGACTTGATCTTATACATATTTTATTTGTTTAGTCACTTCATTTAATTCTGATGTCATGCAGTTTGTTTTTGTGTAAACTTTCCTCCTAATTTTACTCATCTTTGAAATGAATTAATGAAGTTCAAATTTCTTATTCCCTAGTTTCTGAATTATTGGTGGAAGGAAATTTAGATGTTATCTATTTAAAATTCATCATTTTACACATACAAGATTTTTTTTTTGGCCTGCTCATAATTACACAGTTAATATTAGTGGTACTTTCTGAAATTTCATTTGTTACTCTTTTTATTCTCTCAAGACCTTAAAACATTATCTGCTGCTAAGTCACTTCATTCGTGTCCGACTCTGTGCGACCCCACAGACAGCAGCCCACCAGGCTCCCCCGTCCCTGGGATTCTCCAGGCAAGAACACTGGAGTGGGTTGCCAAACATTATCTAGGAATGTGCAATAATAATTATCTGGGGATTACTGCTGATGCTCAGAGATAAGAAAGGAATAAATTTATTCTTTCCTGCATTATTTTAATGCATTTCTCTCCTAGTGCTACTCTCTATGACTCACGTTTTCCACATCTCTCAGTATCACTGCTAACTCTGCATTTATTCATACTACTACTGCTAAGTCACTTCAGTCGTGTCCGACTCTGTGCGACCCCACAGATGGCAGCCCACCAGGCTCCGCTGTCCCTGGGGTTCTCCAGGCAAGAACACTGGAGTGGGTTGCCATTTCCTTCTCCAATGCATGAAAGTGAAAAGTGAAAGTGAAGTCACTCAGTCATGTCCGACTCTGTGCGACCCCATAGACAGCAGCCCACCAGGCTCCCCCATTCCTGGGATTCTCCAGGCAAGAACACTGGAGTGGGTTGCCATTTCCTTCTCCAGCATTCATTCATACAGTACTGGAATTCATCATGAGGGGCCCAGTTGACACAACACAAGCATGTATTCTCATCTGGTGAACTATTAAACCATTTGAGGAAAACCTACTTAATGGTGAAATTGTACCTGGCCTGATGGATAAGAAAGTAAATCAGTTATTTTGCCTGAGTTATCTAAAAAAGAGTTTGCCTGTGGATTGTTAAACACTGTACAGTTTAACTTCTCTTTCACTGAAAGAAGGGGAATGGTGAAAAGAACTTCCCTGAAAAGGAGGTATTGTTCTTCTGAGCTGTAAGAATAATTTTGCTCTTTTTTCCCCCTACTCTCCATATGTCTTATATTGTCTTCTGAGCATGAGTGTGTGTGTATATATATATGTATATGTATATATATGTGTGTGTGTGTGTGTGTATATATATATATATATATATATATATATATATATATATATATATATGTAGGCATTGTTTTCCCACTAACTTCAGCTGCTACATTTGATGGTGTGGGGTATGGTCTGGTATTGAAGAGAAACTCAGGGTGAAACGCCATCTCTACATGTCTGTGTACATCTGCCTTTCTCCTTGTGTTAGTAGATTCCATTGGAATTTTTTGTCCTTTAGTTTTCTCCTTTGAGAGCCAGCTTTTACACTGATCTTCTCCTTGAAGTCTTCTCAGCCTCTCAAACTTACATCATCTGTAATTGCAATTACACTTGACAGTAGTAAGTGCTATTTTGGGGGATATAATTTATGGTTTTATACCTTGCTCACCTAACTACATTGAAAGGCTTTTGAGGTTTGGGTCTGTACCTTTTGGAGACTTGTTACCTGTTTACTCTGTTGATGATCATTCTGTGAGAGGATATGTGGACACCATGGAGAGCTCCTTAGTCATAACTCATACCATTGCAGCATTATCAAGAGTCCACTAATCTAATCTTATGCTTTGTTCCATGTTAAAAAAAAAAAAAACAAACTTGAAATTTGTTATTTGAACACTTTGTCTTTGGATGTACTACAATCCATCCTTTTAATTTTTCTCTTTTAACTAAGGAGGGCTGTAAGTCATTCTTCTCTGCAAAGTTAGAGTTAAAAGCTGTCAATGGCTATTTCCTTAATCAGTTTGGTATCTGGTGAAAGCTGGGTAAATTGCAGATGGCTCCGGGAAGTATATGGAGATATGTTATAATGTACGTGAATCTGTGCAGAGATGTACTGTCTTCTCTTTCAGGCTCAGTCTCTTTCTAAAGATGAGTAACTCAAGGGGCTCATGGGTCAGAAAGATACCTAGATGACAGATACTTAGTCACTAGAAAGGTATTCTCTGTCTTGGTAAACACAAATTGGACTTTTTTCCTTTATTTAGGTTCACTTGTAACATGGAATTGTTTAAAAACAGAGAACTATTGTCTGTAAATGACATATGAGATAAATATATTCTCTATTCAGGAATAAGTTCTCATTCTAAGTGATTAAAAGGTGGGTTTAAAGAATGTAAATATACGTGTAGATACTTATTCTGGTACGGTACAATCAATTTTGTGCTGAAAAGTTTGACAGATCTGTTATGTAAAGAAGATCCGAATCATAAAAGTGTGGGGAGAGGAGGGAATGAGTTATCAGAAGTTAATAATGAGAAAAACATAACAGAAAAGAGTAGGATGACAGTTGAAATAATGTCAAATAGAATGGGAAAGTTTTGTTCTAAAAGTAAAAGGTCTTGTTCCTTTTGTTCTTACGTGGGCCTCATTCTTCCATCTTTCTTACTTTCTTCACGTTTAAGAACACCAGGAACAGTACTTTTGGAAACTCAAAGTCTTACCAGTTATTTATGCTCTCAGGAGATAAAAATGTGACTCATAGGGTTCAATTACATTTAATAGATTTCTGCTGATCACTTGCTACCTGTCAGTGACCACGGCAGTAAGCATAATAGCCAACTTTCAGACCTTAGGATCTGTGTATTCTAGTAGGAGAAGCAGAAAGTGAATACAAATATATAATATAGTTCCAGGCAGTGGTGGGTGCTATAAAGAAAATAAGGATAGGAAGTATGCTATTGTGGAAAGGGTATAGTAAAAGCCTTTCCAAGGGTGATGATGGCTTTTTGAAAGGATGAAGAGGGTCCTCTGAATATCTGGATGAAGAGTTTAGAAGAGAGAAAAGAAGTACCAAGACTGCAAGGCAGGAGGAATCTTGGTGTGTTCTCCCTAAGGCTGTAATTGAAGCAAAGCGAGGGAGGATCTTAGGAACAAATACTATCTGAAAGGTAGTTGGGATGACATGACGTAGGACATCATGGACCATAGTAAAGACTTTTTGGATTTCATTTGAGACATAATCAGGAGATATTGGGCTTCCCAGGTGGCGCTAGAGGTAAAGAATCCACCTGCCCATTCAGAAGACATGGTGATGCAAGTTCTATCTCTCAGTTAGAAAGATCTCCTAGAGAAGGACATGGCAACCCACTCCAGTACTCTTGCCTGGAGAATCCCCATGGACAGAGGATCCTGTGGGCTACAGTCCATAGGGTCGCGATGAGTTGGACACGACTGAAACGACTTATAACCCACGCATGAGGAGACGTTAGAGAGTTGTGAGCAGGGTAGGAATGGGATATGGTTTCTGTATTAAAATAAGCCCAAGCCCTGAAACATTTAAAATCTTAAAATACTCATTTTAACATTAATTTATTTCCCATGTATAATTTCTCATTCTTTGCTAGATTCATTATACTTACCTTAACTTAAAATTTATATCCAATTATTCATGAGATTTTCCAGAAAAATGGAGTACTTTATGAGTGCATGATTAAATTCTTCCTAGCTGACAAAAATAAATCTAGTTCAAATGAAAAACTGAAATTCTACATTTTAGCTGAAAAGACAAAACTGGTTCTCAATAGAAATGGAACAATCTGGGAAATGACTGAGGATAATTCTTTATTTTGAATATAGATTTGCAGACTTAGAGTTGTCAATGCTAATGTTAGTGTTTAAGAATATCACCTACACTTTGGATTCTATTTAAAGATTTTTCATTTTTTTTCAGTTTTGTATAGGTACCAACCTGAAATACATATATCATCTTCAGGTGTTTTGTTATTTTTGTGAGTTTGAAAGTAAAAATGGTTTACGTGTCTTGAAATCTGTGAAAATTGCCAGAGGATATGTATTTTTAACCCAAGTTAAATTGGAACCAGCTTGTAGCAAATGTATAATGAGAATTAACAGAGGCATTGCTTTGTTGAGAAACACTGTGTTACAGAGTAAAACATAATTATGAATGGATAATTGGAGAGAACTTGGGTTTGGAAGAACAAGAATTGGATTAACAGCATAAAGGTATCTATCTATCTATCTTTCCATCTATTTGTCTATCTCCCCAATAAGCAACTTGTGAAAATACTTCCTGTATCTAAGGGAATTCAGTGTGTCATCTCACTTGGACATGTTCTTTTCATTAAAACATCTGCCCTCCAAATAGTTCTGCATCCTACCCAGAAGTTCTATCCAAGAGATTTGATTCCTGGTGGAACAAACTAGGACTCATGGGGGTATCACAAAGGAAAAAGTCCTGGTATTTACTTTTCTTTGCCTGTGGTGAAAGACAATCACACTCTCATTATTACTATCTTTGGTATATTTTTAATGGAGAACTGGTTTCCTTTCACTGTGCTACAGAAATTAAGCTTTCTAAAGCTGTATCAATATTAATGCATTTTGGAGAAAAATCCTTATGCATATTTTGGATAACACTTTGGGACTTATGAAAATGTTTCCAGTTCTTACCAAATGTGGTGCTTTGGAAATGAAAAATAAGCATATGTATTTGTATTCTTAAATTAGATGGACCTAGTCATTCCATTAGACATTTTGTTGGGTCAGAAAAGAATGTGCTTATGGATTCTCCCTAATGTCTGATTTTCTGCTTTAGTAAAAAGGTACTAAAATCATGGAATTTTGAGGTACAGGGCTCTTTAGAAATCATCTTGTAGATAATTCCTAATTTCCTTGAAGAAAATAGGAAAAATAGAACTAGTTAGTGGAAGAACATAAGCTAGATTTCTGGGGAATATTGAGGTCTAATGCTCTTTAGAGCGCAATACACTGGAAGTCTTCTTTCCTCCATATTTCTTTCTCTTTAAATGGAATATTGCAAACAAAATCAGGTAGTATATATGCAGACTTAAAAAGACCTTAGATAATTATGGCATTTCATTGTAATATAAATAAAACTTGTTACTTTCAGTGACTTCATATTATATATATGTATGTATATATGTATATTTCATAGTCCTCCATTAGATTATAAATTATTTATGTAATAATATATATGAAATATATATTTGTATCTATATATGAATGAAGGGACTATGAACTGGTAACACAGATAAACAAATTCATGTAATAAGTCTCATTTGTTCATTCTTATCTTGGTAATTTGCTAAATTACCAATTTGCTAATCTGTTAAATCTTGTTGAAACTAAAAAGAATTCATTATTGAAGTTTCAACTTTGAATTTAGACAGTTATCTAAAGAGATGATTTTGTTGTTTTAACATCAACAATTTTGAAAACAGGCTATGAAATCAGTGTTAAATAATTTGCTTGACTTGTTTTGGTCTAAAGAGCAGGAATTCAAAATTTGAAATATCAGATTCATTTACATTTTGCTCCAAAAATATTAAGGTATGTTTTATTCATTAAATGAAAATACATATTAAGATTCAAATTAAATAATACTTTAAAATGTTTTTCAGTTCAGCATTATATATCATATTTCGAGGTGATGTTCTCAAGCTTATTTAAATAGTACATTTCTATTCTGAAAATCATAATAAAAATTGTGTTTTTTTTTCCCTAGAATTATTAAGGGGACAACAACTCCTTTAATTTCATCAAATTTTTGACAATTAATATTCTAGAAATTTAGTTAGTAAGCAGATACTTGTAACACTTTACAGAAAATCTTCAAGATGAAGCTAAGTTGATAAATTATAACCAAGGAGCTTACATGTCAATAGAAGAAACATTCAGTTGAAGAAAGCTAAATGTTTGATACAAATAGCTTAAAGAACTAGTCCAAGATGCAATGCTTTTATTCTGCTTTAGGTGCACAGAATTTAACTAGTTATTACCCTTTTGCATGACATACTTCTGTCATTCATCCATCATGGTCCTCCTTATTATTTTATTTAATAACTTTTATTCGTGTAATATGCACAGGTGAACATACCACCAAACAAAAGCTATTTCATTGGTATTTACCTGAATCTAATCATAAGCACCTCTTCTCTCCATTTTGTCCCATTGTCCTTCTGTGCTATAGGTATTCATTATTTGAAATTATCATTCTGAAAGCTGTATGTTTAGTGGAGGTTTTATTGACTTTATAAAAGAATATCTTGCTATGTGCAGTCTTTTTGGTTCTTTCATGCAATATTTTGTTATTTAGGTTCATCCATGTTGTTGCCATGCATTATAATTCATTTTTGGCTGCTATAAAATATTTTATTCCATTGTGTGAATATACTACAATTTATTCAACCACTCTGTTAATGACATTCAGTTTGATTCTGAGTTTTTCAGAAGGGTGCTCATTTGCAAATTGTTGACATGTACAGTTATCTCTCCTGTGTATATAACTTGGAGTGAAATTGGTAGGTTACAGGTATGAATGTACAACTTTGAGGGATAAATCCAGATTTTCCAAAGTTGCTGCATTGATTGGTACTTCCACTAGCAAAGAGTAAACAAAAAATGTAAATAAGTAAAATTTCCAAAAAGACAATTTCTATGAGGCAGTGGGACCAAGTGAGGAGAGGAAGATACTGGCTAAAATGAAGACATTAAGGATTTTTTTCAATTGATACTTCTGCTTTTACCTTGATCTTTTTAAGATAAGCAATGATTATCATTGTAGCAATTATAACTTGCATTTTATTCAACTCCATGACTTGTGGTTGAATTCTTATTTTTTCAGCCTAAGAAGGTCTACACATTACATTCATATTTTCATAATGTAAAATATTAATTTCTATATGTTTGAACTCAAGACCAACCATATCCAAGTCAATAATATGAAAAAATGAAACCTGAAAATACCTGACTAGGCTTTGGTTCACTCATCCTTGTGAAATTAAAAATGAGGATTGAAGTTGATATTCAATTGATTCTTCTGATGTTTCATAGTATTTTATAAAATGTTACATATGCTAAGAAAGTAGTCAAATCCTCTCTATTCACATTATCCAATTTATCAGAACTTTGCTGTAGTTAGAGAAAATATGCTAATTTCAAGGCTTCTCAGACATTCAGAAGGGGATACATCATTGTGAAATAGGATATAAGAATAAATGTCAAGAGGAAATTACTTCCATTTCAGGAAATTCTTAATTATGGAAATTAAGTGAATATTATTTCCAACCCTTCATAGATAACTTTGCAACTTCTTACATGTTTTAAATGAAAGACAATTGTTTTGAAAAGCTTAATGAATTTACAGTGTATACATGTTGAATTTTTTTTTAATATAGCAATTATGCTTTAGGCTTTAAAAATTACATGAATTTGATATCAAATACCAGAAATACCAGAAGATATCACTGTAAATATGCTAATAATAAAAGAATGTAATTTAGAAAATTACTATAAACTTTTATTTATGAAAATAGGGTACTTTATTAAGGATTGACATAGTCCTAGAGTAAAGTGCCTATTGATTTCTCAAAGAATTTTATTATTTTTGTGTAAAGAGTCCAAATACCTTCAAAATCACCTAAATGAAAAGTAAGATTATTTTATTTCAAAACAGTTGAAAGGAGGTGATTTTTTAAATCAGGTAGCAAATTTTGGCACTATATACTGAAGCATTTTAAGCCAAACTTTGCATAAATTAATAAATCACTTTATAGACTATTCTTTTTTTAATTCTGTCTCCTTGTTATTTCCCACATTATTCAGTGCCCAGTTTCAGGATCTATATCCATTGTTTTAAATATTACTAAAAATATGTCTGAATGCAAAATGCTCATATACGTTTCAGAAACACAAACATATGCTATGCTATGCTAAGTCACTTCAGTCGTGTCCGACTCTGTGCGACCCCATAGATGGCAGCCCACCAGGCTCCCCTGTCCCTGGGATTCTCCAGGCAAGAACACTGGAGTGGGTTGCCATTTCCTTCTCCAATGCATGAAAGTGAAAAGTGAAAGTGAAGTCGCTCAGTCGTGTCCGACTCTTAGCGACCCCATGGATTGCAACCTAAGAGGCTCCTCTGTCCATGGGATTTTCCAAGCAAGAGTACTGGAGTGGGCTGCCATCGCCTTCTCCAACACAAACATATATGTCAATACAAAATGTACAGATATGTATGTATTATACACATTTGCATATGTTGATGTACACATACCTTCTCCTTTTATTTTTCTGGAAGGACATAAAATGAACTATTGATAATAAAACTTTTAAGAAGTCTGGACATGTGGGATATAGAAAGAACCATTTTATATTTCATGGTGTAGCATTTTGTATTAAAAATTTTTTTTCATTAGCATATAGAATTTCTCTTAGAAGAGGGCTTTCTAATGATATTTAGGATCTTTTTTTTTATAATTTTATTTTATTTAACTTTACAATATTGTATTGGTTTTGCCATATATCAAAATGAATCTGCCACAGGTATACATGTGTTCCCCATCCTGAACCCTCCTCCCTCCTCCCTTCCCATACCATCCCTCTGGGTCGTCCCAGTGCACCAGCCCCAAGCATCCAGTATCGTGCATCGAACCTGGACTGGCAACTTGTTTCATATATGATATTATACATATTTCAATGCCATTCTCCCAAATCATCCCACTCTCTCCCTCCCCCACAGAATCCAAAAGACTGTTCTATACATCAGTGTCTCTTTTGCTGTCTCATATACAGGGTTATTGTTACCATTTTTCTAAGTTCCATATATATGAGTTAGTATACTGTACTGGTGTTTTTCTTTCTGGCTTACTTCACTCTGTATAATAGGCTCCAGTTTCATCCACCTCATTAGAACTGATTCAAATGTATTCTTTTTAATGGCTGAGTAATACTCCATTGTGTATATGTACCACCACTTTCTTATCCATTCATCTGCTGATGGACATATAGATTGCTTCCATATCCTGGCTATTATAAACAGTGCTGTGATGAACATTGGGGTACACGTGTTTTCATATGTTTCTATATAAAAACTTTACAAATTTTATTTAAAATTAAATCCCTTCTCTTAAAATAATCATTTGATAATTCACTCAAAAATGGTCTTTAGTATATAGGACAATAGAGTCAAGCCAACATGGATTTAAACACAAGCTTAGCAATGTTGATCAAGTTATGTTAAACTCTACCTGAGATTTCCCATCTACAAAAATAGGTTAGTAATATCTACCTGGTAGGACTTTTATAAAAATTCAATGTAGATATGTAAAGTTCTAAAACATTACCTTCTACATAGATGCTATATGAGGAATTATTATAATATTATTATTAAACATATGATATTAAATGTAATATTACATATATATATTTTTTGCAAAAGAAGAAATAGTAAAGGAGCAGAAGGAAAGTTTGGGAAGGTATGGTATGTCTATGGCTTTGATGATAGTAATGGTTTCATTGGTGTATATTTATCATCCAAATTCATTAGAGTTTGTGTATATTGAGTATGTATAGCTTCAGAGAGAGAGAAGGACAGGCAGGAAGAAAAGCAAAGGGAAAAAAAAAAACTCTTAATGAAATAAAAGAATAAGTCTCTAGTCAGTTATCCAATAAACAATTAGGCAAGAAATGACTACTGAAGATGAGGAGGAGTTATTAATTGAAGACACACATTCAATCAGGAGACATTTCCTATTTAGAAGCTGGAATTTAGATTTACCATATGAAACTTTTTGTCATTGAAAACTCAACAGTTAATACATTTGATTACCAAATAATAAAAATCCTGTGTCTCTGGTAAACTTGTTTTGATATTATGTACTTAATTGAGCTCACCTTTATTATTTAATACTCTGCCAACTTTTAAAGAGGATTTGAAACAGTTTACTCTCAAATGGACCAAAAAGATTAAATAAAACAAGTGCCAAGTATTAAAGATGAAGGGGAAATGATGGAGAACAAAAAGTCCTGTTATATAAAGCTTTACCAAGCATAAATTCAGCTCTGGACTTCCTGGCAGCCAAAGAAAGGAGGGGAAGTGTAGCACATTTTACAGCTCTGTTTAGCCAAGAAAGGAAAGTATCTAACTTCATGATCAGTTGTTTTAGAAGAGTAGAGCCCAAGAAAAATTTATCATGTGATCTTTATAAGCAGGTTATTTAACAACATAATGAACAGTATCTGCACCAATGACTTAACAAAGTATTTAGAACTATGTTTGAACTGACCATATATTATACACATCTTTATAAGAAAAGTATATAATAGTATCTTAAGAATATGAAAGTATTTTCAGAGGAAATATAAACTATATAATAAAGTATATTGCTTCTAGATAATTATAAGATTCATTTGTAAAATTTATAAAATTCTGAGTGATGGAAGACCGTAAGAATTAGGACCACCTGGGACACTCAGGAAGATCCTCTGGAGAAGAAAATGACACCCTACTTCAGTCTTCTTGTCTAGATAATCCCCATAGACAAGAGGAGTCTGGTGGGCTACAGTCCATAGGGTCGCAAAGAATTGGACATGACTGAAGCAACTTAGCACACATGCATGCATAGGACATTTAGAAAAATGTAGCTCCTTAGCAGTCACCTAAAACAAATAATGTCTGGAGGTGGAAACTGTGACAACTGCATTTTCACTTCTGTCATGAAATATTAACAACCAGTGATCTGGAAGAATGTATGTTGAGGATACCTCCCATAGTTTCATCCACCAATATTACTGACCTTGAGCTGATTTTTGAAAGGAGGTAAAAACACACTGTTTAAAACAATGGATCCATGGATGAATTCAAGTGTATTTCTAATAGGCAAGTGGATTTAATTTTTAAATAATTTTGTAAATTCTCTGTAAATAAGGGAACACTGAAAAATGACACTTTGGTCCTTGTTTGTTCATTGTACTGGCCTGTCAGGCATCAAGTACTTAATATCCTTTATGCATTGTATGCATACTCTTTTTCTTAAGAGAAAAATAGCTTTTCATTGGCCTGAAGAACTTTATTGCATTTCCTTGGTGACAAATAGGTGGCATATATTTGTAAGTATGCAAAGTTCATCATATTCAGTTCAACTCACTCGTGTCCAACTCTTTGCGACCCCATGAATCACAGCATGCCAGGCCTGTCCATCACCAACTCCTGGAGTTTACCCAAACTCATGCCCATTGAGTCGGTGATGCCATCCAACCATCTCATCCTCTGTCGTCCCCTTCTCCTCCTGCCTTCAATCTTTCCCAGCATCAGTCTTTTCAAATGACTCAGCTGTTCACATCAGGTGGCCAAAGTATTGGAGTTTCAGCCTCAACATCAGTGCTTCCAATGAACACCCAGGACTGATCTCCTTTAGGATGGACTGGTTGGATCTCCTTGCAGTCCAAGGGACTCTCAAGAGTCTTCCCCAACACCACATTTCAAAATCAACAATTCTTCGGTGCTCAGCTTTCTTTATAATCTCATGTGAATTCTTACTTTCATCTTTTGTCCTTTGTCATTCCTTCCGGTTGGGATTTGGGCTATGGAATTTGCATTAAGAGTAACTTGTAAGAGGACAATAAAAACTAGATTTGGAGGTGAAAAAATCAAAACAAAACCGAAAAATAGTGATCTAGATGAAGAAGCAAAAGTGATAGTTTTCAATATTAGCTAAACTAGCACAACTCAACTTTTAGAAAACTAAGATCATGGCATTTGGTCCCATCATTTCATGGCAAATAGATAGGGAAACAATGGAAACAGTGATAAACTTTATTTTGGGGGGCTCCAAAATCACTGCAGATGGTAACTGCAGCCATGTAATTAAATGACACTTGCTCCTTGGAAGGAAAGTTATGGCCAACCTCGACAGCATATTAAAAAGCAGAGGCATTACTTTGCCAACAAAGGTCCATCTAGTTAAAGCTTTGGTTTTTCCAGTAGTCATGTATGGACGTGAGAGTTGGACTACAAAGAAAGCTGAGTGCCAAAGAATTGTTGCTTTTGAACTGTGGTGTTGGAGAAGACTCTTGAGAGTCCCTTGAACTGCAAGGTGATCTAACCAGAAAGAAAATCAGTCCTGAATATTCATTGGAAGGACTTATGCTGAAGCTGAAACTCCAATACTTTGGCCACCTGATGTGAAGAACTGACTCATTTGAAAAGACCCTGGTGCTGGGAAAAACTGAAGGAAGGAGGAGAAGGGGACAGCAGAGGATGAGATGGTTGAATGGCATCACCGACTCAATGGATATGAGTTTGGGTAAACTCCAGGAGTTGGTGATGGGTAGGGAAGCCTGGCGTACTCTAGTCCCTGGGGTTGCAAAGAATCAGACATGACTGAGCAACTGAACTGAGCTAAAACTAGCAAAAGTAGTAGTTATGTATGTATATATATGCATGCATGCTAAGTCGCTTCACTTGTGTCTGACTCTTTGTGACCCATTGGACTGTAGCCCACCAGGCTCCTCTGTCCATGGGATTCTCCAGGAGTACGTTGTCATGCCCTCCTCCAGGGAATCTTCCTGACCCAGGGATCAAACCCGTGACTCTTACATCTCCTGCATTGGCAGTTGGGTTCTTTATCACTAGCACCACCTAGGAAGCCTATATATATATATGTGTGTGTGTGTGTGTGTGTGTGTGTGTGTGTGTGTGTATGTATATATATATATATATATATATATAAAATACATGGATAGAAATTCAGTAACCTTCAATGTGGGTGATGAATGGATTCTTTTTTGTAAAAGCCCCATCCTATCTTGTACCAAAGGACAAGATGTTGTGGCTAATGGCCATTAGTCCTAGCATTCTGTAGAGTAGCTGGAATGAAGACACAACTGCATCCTTTTGGGAGTTTGAGATTGTGAGCTTTTAAAGTTACTGATTTCCTAAACTCTCAGGAGTGGCTGGCCTGATCTTTCCTCAGTGTGGACACAAGTTAACTGACCAGTTGATAATGAACATAAGGAACATGGAGTCTTAGATCTGGGTCTCTGAAGAAGGGAAGAGCTTATGAGAAGCCAAGACAGCACCCAGTATTAAGTCATTCTAAATCTCATGAGACCAGAATTTTCTTTAGGTACTTTTTTCTCCTTTTTATTCTTTTCTTTTTCTTCTATATAAGCAGAAAATTGGTTCAGAGGATTTACTTTCCAAAGAGGATAATTTTTAATCACATGTTAGGAATTTCAACTGTGGAGAACCTAAAGATAGAAAACAAATTACTAGTGCATTCTTAGATTATAATTGAGCATAAGGAAAGTTTTATGTAAAAATTCAGAGAATGACTGATTTGATGTTGAGCTTTTTAATTGGCTTTTCATGGCTGCTGGCCTGTCCAAAATAACTTTATGTTCTTTCCTGGTAAATATAGGAAAGTATGTAATAAACCTTTTCACATGAGGTGTGGATGCAAAGAGAACATACTTATGAAAGATTGATTGAGAATTCCTATGACAAGGAACTGAAATTTTCTTCCTGCCTTGGAGGGTGCTGTCTGGTTGGCTATGAATACAGGATTTCTTGTTATTAACCTTAGTTAAAAGAGGAAACTTTTGGTCAAACCTTATGATTCAGTGATAAAAGTCTTGATAATTGTAAACTCATGGAAACTTGAAAGTCACTTTGTCAGGATTAAGAGACTGGCTTGACATTTCAAAATCTTAATTGGAAGTGAGATTAGTTAGATGGTGCAGGTTTATTCCAAGTCAGGTAAATAGGAAAGACAGTCTTATAAACCCTCCATAATGACACTTTTCCTATACAGAATAGATGTGGGAAGAGAGAGAAAGGGAAGGAGAGAGAGGGAGAATATGAATGAATGAATGAGTGAGTGTGTAAGGAGATAATTTGATTCCTGTAATGGGGCAAGGGAAAGTCTAGATTTATTGACAGGAATGATAAGTGAAAATAAGTAATTATTTAATTAAGTGTGAGAGAGGAAACCAAAATAAGGCCTCTCCTTTAAAAACATGTTTAATTCAAATGGCTGTAACTAGTATCTAAAAAAAAATTAAGCAAATTATTTTAGTTAAAATAGGAAACTGGAACCGAAAACAATAGAATATATTTGAGAAATAGGTCTGAATTTTGATATGAAGTTCTTTTAGGAGAATATCAGAATATATTCAACAGAAATTCATGTTCCGAATCAGGTATCCCAGTAAAAGGATCTTTGGCTTCTATGGAAGATTTGAGCCAGACATAAATATCAACCAAATATCACACATGTCATCCTTCAAAGTTCTGACCTGCTATTGAAATCTGAAATATTTAAAAAAATGGATTTTAAAGTTTTAATCCAGAATATATTTTAATCGGGTCTATAATATTTTCACCTTAGTTTTAGTTGCTTTAGAAGAATCTGTTTAATTGAAGAGCTACACATGCAATTTATTCTTAATAATTTGTTTCTGACCTCACATTGTATTTCTGTTTATTTGTGGTGTCCCTAGGAACCAATTAAGAAAATACCCAGGAACCTATAATGCTCTACTTGTAGCCTTGTTGTGTTTAAGGTGCTTCACTATGCCTGCTGACAAAAGTTCTCTCTTCAAAGAACCTCAGACTTTAGTTGAAATCTCCCCTGCAGCTTTTATAACAATGCCTGGAACATTGCTTTGCGAATTGTAGATGCTGAATAAAGATTTTTATTCCTTTTTACTGTAGAGTTAAGTTTCCAACTCACTTTAAGTACTTGTATCACTCACAATACTTTCTAGCTTCTTCTGTCTCAGCTACATATTCTCTGACACACAGATATCTGCATATAGAAATAAAAATCCCACAGATGCAAAAGTTCAACATACATTAAAAAAATTACACTTGAAATAAATGTCTAGAGTTTTGACACTTTTTAATATGATGATTTATTCCTTTGTAAAACTGTTTTCCAAATCCGTATTCACTTTCCTTAACCTTCTAAAGTAATTGTCTACATTTCTATATTATTTTCTCATCTCTATGCTGTTGGCTCCTAGCTATACTTATCTATCCTGGGCCAGTCTTCTGAGCTTCAGACAACAATTTCCAGATTTATGCTATCAGGAAATATTATGGTCTTGGTTTTTATAGACAGCATAAGAAGTGGCCATTAAGAGAATATTTCCAATGTAATGGAAAACCATTAGATATAGTGTATTTTCTAGCTAGCACATTACTCAACATCACATATACTAATAGCTATAGAAGTGTGTATATATATATATATTTTTTTTCTTCTATGCTAACTTGATTAGAGTTTAGATGTTTCCTGTGTGACTGATGAGAAGAATTTTAAGGCACATGCAGGATCACCAGTAATGTATGCCATGGCCAATTAGTGACATTGGCCATAGTGGGGAATTGAGGAGCATTTCTTACCTGGCATAAGCAGCCTCAGTGGCAGAAAAATGCAGAGTATATTCTGGGCACAGCGCATAGATTCCTTTGGCACTCAAATATCTGTTGAATGTTGACTGAACAAAAATCTGGAATCATTTGTCACATTTTAAAGCTTAATAAATTCTGCTGTGAATGAATTTGAAAGTAATTATTGTAACACAAATAACAGTCCCTTCACTTGTAAATTTTATTTGTTCTAATATTTGTACTTTTACTTTTCTCATGTGTTTTGACCCTCATAGGTGATAAATATCCCTGGAATAAATGGAAATGAATAAAAAATGTCTTTATGAATGCATAAAATTCTATTCATATTTGCAAAATTGGAGAAGCAATTCTAGCAGGAGAATGGAATAGAGATTGAATTAGATGGCATTTGAATCTTGTTTTATGGTTGTAACACTTGAGCATCCCAAATAATCTGTGATACATAACATATGACTTTATCTCTCTGTAATGTTATTCTCTGTAACTATCTCTCACCATCACCTTAGCATTGGTATTTATTAATAATCAATTGAAACTGGTGTACATCAAGTTTTGCATACAGTTGAATATGCTGGAACATTATTGTGTAACAGAAACAAATATGGTGCCCAGAAAAACAAATCCATGGTCATATACAAAACATAGCAAGTAAGCATTAGAATATAGATGTCAGTTAACTCAATTTATTAAGTATCCCTAGGTGCCAGAGAATATACTTGGCACTATGAAGAAAAGATAAGTATGAGAGACTAATTTCTGTGCAGAGCTGGAATTTTAAATCCTGGCTCTTCTCACTGGCTGACTCTACAGAGCCTGGATACAGTTTAAAGATACATTTGTGTTTGCCTGGTATAAGATGTGTGAAGAACTTTTTAATCCTCTGAAATGAGCGATTGTTTGCCTGGGTTGGAAAGAACAAGAGTCAACCCTCAATTCTTGTAGTCAAGTTAGAGACTATGGAGTATATGAAATTGCAAGGATATTTGAACACAGTTATTCTATCATGGTCTCCTTTCCTCCTTTGAGGCCTGTCCTAGTCGATAGGAAAGAATGGCTAGGCTATATTAACATAACTTTTGAGTTGATTTCTATAGCTGTTGTTTTTCTCTTAATGTTTTTGTTGGTAAAACATAGTTGGTATTTGCAATCTTAAATCCAAATGGACATAAGATTGCCTATGTCCCTTGTAGTTTTAAATAATGCAAAACATAAATTGATAAATAATTCAGTGTGTGCTTGCTAAGTCGCTTCAGTCATATCAGACTCTGTGCAACCCTATGAACCACAGCCTGCCAGTGTGCTCTTTCCATGGGATTCTCCAGGCAAGATTACAAGAGTGGATTGTTGTGCCCTCCTCCAGGAGATCTTCCCAACCCAGAGATTGAACCTGAGTCTGTTCAGTCTCCTGCATTGGCAGGCGGGTTCTTTACTGCTAGCGCCAACTGGAAAGCCACTTAATTCTGTATCACAATGCTAAACACAAATTGATAAATAATTCAGTATCACCATTGAGAATGTTATAATATTTGCTCTCTAAGTATGTTGCTTAAGAGATAAGTATGCTGAAATATATTAAATGTCTTTAAATGTTCTAGTTGTATTTTGAAGGACCCATTTCTTTGATAAGAGGGCAATTCATTTAAATATTACTTCTTGATTTTCTTAGTGCTTTTACTCCCTTGGTTCGAGTTAAGTGAGAGTTGTCGAACAGTACTTATTTATGTTCTTATAGAATCTTGAAGCTAAAAACTTCCTTGTAGGTCATCTGGCTCTAACTTCTACCAGTCGAAAGCCCCTCTTCTTAATATATTCTATTTATATGGACTTCTATGAAATTTTTGGAATATTCTGTGTATTTGGAAGTTTAAGACCACCCGATTCTTTGCAGCACAGCTCATGTTTTATCAAGTTTTAAAAACTGAGCTGACATGGGACACCTTTCTGTATCATCCATTTAGTCAAATTAGGTTTTAGAGATTGAACAGAGTATGTTTTCTTTTTTTTCCCCTTATAATTTATATATTTTTGGTTGCCCTTGGTCTTCCTTGCTGCATGTGGTTTTCCCTAGTTGCAGGAGTGGGGGCTCCTCTCTGGTTGTGGTGCACGAGGTTCTGGCTGCAGTCAGTGGCTCCTCTTGTGGACACAGGCTCTAGGGGCGGGCTCAGTAGTTACGGCGTAGAGGCTTAGTTGCTCTGCAGTGCTTGGAATCTTTCTGGACCAGGGTTACGAACCTGTGTCTCCTGCATTGGCAGTCACATTCTTATCCACTGTACCATCAGGGAAGTCCCCAGAATATGTTTCTTTTTCACATTCTTTCCAGGGCTATGCTTGATATCACTGAAGAGTGATATCAGTTCCTCCATAGGCTTTTCTCTGCTGGGGTGAACTTTCTTAAGTCATTCAAACTTTGTCATGTTATGTGATTTCTGGACCCTCTCATTGCCTTGATCTCAAATCCTCTAAAGCTGATCTGACTGGAAGAAAGTACATTGAGATCATGACCTGCAGTGACACTAATACTGTGTATCTCTGAAGAGGGCCTTAATGCAATGACTTGTATCGATCTTGTGGTAAAATAACAGGTCTTTTATTTTTACTTGAAATGCTATAAAACCTTTCTTTCTTCTCTTTCCTTATACTATTTACTACTTGAGCATAAATTCTACCAGATTTTTAGAATCCTTGCTAAATTTCATTCTGTGAGCTAATAAAAATGCATTGTTTGAATGTTACCTAGCTACATGGCTCAAACTTCTCCATGTGTCTGTTTAATTATATTATAAAAATGAAACAGAACACACAATAGACAGTGTTCTTCTGGAAAAGCTATAAAGGAGTCCGCCTCCCTGGAAGTGTTTATCCATATCATTGTACCTGAAGGCATCCATCTAGTGCAGATAGATACTTAGAATCCGGTAGGGCTGGGAGAAGAGAAGCAGAGAGTATATTAAAAATCCTAATTGAATTGTTCCAGCACCCACGGGCTATTCTGGTTCTGTTTGACCAGCAGCTGAGGTTCATTCAGATTTCTGGTGATTTTTCCCTTTACTTCCTAGGAAGATCATCAATAATGAGCCTATTAAGTCAACTGAGATAGAAAGAGGAGAAGGGTCAGACACATGCAGCTTTCCTTATTTGATCAGATTCATTCCGAGGGATAAAAAATGGAGACCATCATCATTATCACCATGACAGAAGCTCTCATTTAATGAGTCATTACCCCAGGTCAGGCGCTGCAATCAGTTCTGTTTTACATACATTGTTTCTCATTACATGTGATTCTACAACATAGGCCTTACTTTTATTTCACAGATATACAAAATGTGACTTAGAAAAAATTGATATTAATTTTTAATTGATAATTAATTGATAAAATTGATATTAATCCAGAACATGTACACTAAGCACGTTGGTGTGGAAATTATTGACATTTGTCAAATAACTAGTAGTAGGAAGGTAAACTGCTTTCCTAGAGGTAGCGGTGCTGTAGAAAAGGCTTGGTTCAAAGTGCATCAGGGCCAGCAATGACAAAACTGCATTTCCTTCTCTAGAAGTGTGTTTACGAAGACTGTTAGAATGTTCCAAGCGTGTGTTTTTGTGATTTGTAGTGTTCCTAATTGGAGTCACTCAGGATGAAACAATCCTTAGACCACAGCCATTCTAAAATAGTTTACTGAAAAGATGGGTACGTTGTGGAATCTTCCTTATCTTTTAGCCTAAGGAAAAAGCTTCTAAGATGTTTTCTGACATCTTCTGTTTGAAGTTATCATCCAAGCATCTTTGAAATAATACATTCCTGGCTAAAATATACATTCAGTACAACAGAGAGGATGAACTGTGTCACTACTTTAGAAACAGACTTTATGTTGTCTGTAAGAAGTTAGTTATAGACTCTCATCTGACTTGCTTGTTATTGATAACGTGTTGCTTTAGCTCTAATGAACATATATTAAGTCAGAAAACTATGTCAGCTGACACTCAGTAAATGGACAAACAATATTTTCAACAATATTCATCTCTTTTTTTCTGCCTGGAATTAATTTATTACATTCTATCTCATTTGTAAAATCACTAGATTGTTCAGATCAGATCAGATCAGTCGCTCAGTCGTGTCCGACTTTTTGCTACCCCATGAATCGCAGCACGGCAGGCCTCCCTGTCCATCACCAGCTCCCGGAGTTCACTGAGACTCACATCCATTGAGTCAGCGATGCCATCCAGCCATCTCATCCTCTGTCGTCCCCTCCTCCTCTTTCCCCCAATCTCTCCCAGCATCAGAGTCTTTTCCAATGAGTCAACTCTTCACATGAGGTGACCAAAGTACTGGAGTTTCAGCTTTAGCATCATTCCTTCCAAAGAAATCCCAGAGCTGATCTTGAGAATGGACTGGTTGCATCTCCTTGCAGTCCAAGGGACTCTCAAGAGTCTTCTCCAACACCACAGTTCAAAAGCATCAATTCTTCAGCACTCAGCTTTCTTCACAGTCCAACTCTCACATCCATACCTGACCACTGGAAAAACCATAGCCTTGACTAGACGAACCTTTGTTGGCAAAGTTATGTCTCTGCTTTTGAATATGCTATCTAGGTTGGTCATAACTTTCCTTCCAAGGAGTAAGCGTCTTTTAATTTCATGGCTACAGTCACCATCTGCAGTGATTTTGGAGCCCCCAAAAATAAAGTCTGACACTATTTCCACTGTTTCCTCATCTATTTCCTACAAAGTGATGGGACCGGATGCCATGATCTTCGTTTTCTGAATGTTGAGCTTTAAGCCAACATTTTCACTCTCCACTTTCACTTTCATCAAGAGGCTTTTGAGTTCCTCTTCACTTTCTGCCATAAGGGTGGTGTCATCTGCATATCTGAGGTTATTGATATTTTTCCCGGCAATCTTGATTCCAGCTTGTGCTTCTTCCAGTCCAGCGTTTCTCATGACGTACTCTGCATAGAAGTTAAATAAGCAGGGTGACAATATACAGCTTTGACGTACTCCTTTTCCTATTTGGAACCAGTCTGTTGTTCCATGTCCAGTTCTAGCTGTTGCTTCCTGACCTGCATACAAATTTCTCAAGAGGCAGATCAGGTGGTCTAGTATTCCCATCTCTTTCAGAATTTTCCACAGTTTATTGTGATCCACACAGTCAAAGGCTTTGGCATAGTCAATAAAGCAGAAATTTCTGGAACTCTCTTGTTTTTTCCATGATCGAGCAGATGTTGGCAATTTGATCTCTGGTTCCTCTGCCTTTTCTAAAACCAGCTTGAACATCAGGAAGTTCACGGTTCACGTATTGCTGAAGCCTGGCTTGGAGAATTTTGAGCATTACTTTACTAGCATGTGAGATGAGTGCAATTGTGCAGTAATTTGAGCATTCTTTGGCATTGCCTTTCTTTGGGATTGGAATGAAAACTGGCCTTTTCCAGTCCTGTGGCCACTGCTGAGTTTTCCAAATTTGCTGGCATATTGAGTGCAGCACTTTCACAGCATCATCTTTCAGGATTTGAAATAGCTCCACTGGAATTCTATCACCTCCACTAGCTTTGTTCGTAGTGATGCTTTCTAAGGCCCACTTGACTTCACATTGCAGGATGTCTGGCTGTAGGTCAGTGATCACACCATCGTGATTATCTGGGTCATGAAGATCTTCTTTGTACAGTTCTTCCATGTATTCTTGCCATCTCTTCTTAATATCTTCTGCTTCTGTTAGGTCTATACCATTTCTGTCCTTTATCGAGCCCATCTTTGCATGAAATGTTCCTTTGGTATCCTTGATTTTCTTGAAGAGATCCCTAGTCTTTCCCATTCTGTTGTTTTCCTGTATTTCTTTGCATTGATCGCTGAAGAAGGCTTTCTTATCTCTCCTTGCTATTCTTTGGAACTCTGCATTCAGATGTTTATATCTTTCCTTTTCTCCTTTGCTTTTCACTTCTCTTCTTTTCACAGCTATTTGTAAGGCTCTCCAGACAGCCATTTTGCTTTTTTGAATTTCTTTTCCATGGAGATGGTCTTGTTCCCTGTCTCCTGTACAATGTCACGAACCTCATTCCATAGTTCATCAGACACTCTATCTATCAGATCTAGGCCCTTAAATCTATTTCTCACTTCCACTGTATAATCATAAGGGATTTGATTTAGGTCATACCTGAATGGTCTAGTGGTTTTCCCTACTTTCTTCAATTTAAGTTTGAATTTGGCAATAAGGAGTTCATGATCTGAGCCACAGTCAGCTCCTGGTCTTGTTTTTGCTGACTGTATAGAGCTTCTCTATCTTTGGCTGCAAAGAATATAATCAATCTGATTTCAGTGTTGACCATCTGGTGATGTCCATGTATAGTCTTCTCTTGTGTTGTTGGAAAAGGGTGTTTGTTATGACCAGTGCATTTTCTTGGCAAAACTCTATTAGTCTTTGCCCTGCTTCATTCCATATTCCAAGGCCAAATTTGCCTGTTACTCCAGGTGTTTCTTGACTTCCTACTTTTGCATTCCAGTCTCCTATAATGAAAAGGACATCTTTTTTGGGTGTAAGTTCTAAAAGGTCTTGTAGGTCTTCACAGAACCATTCAACTTCAGCTTCTTAAGTGTTACTGGTTGGGGCATAGAGTTGGATTACTGTGATATTGAATGGCTTGCCTTGGAAATGAACAGAGATCATTCTGTCGTTTTTGAGATGCATCCAAGTACTGCATTTCGGACTCTTTTGTTGACCATGATGGCTACTCCAGTTCTTCTGAGGGATTCCTGCCCACAGTAGTAGATATAATGGTCATCTGAGTTAAATTCACCCTTTCCAGTCCATTTCAGTTTGCTGACAGTGACTTATAAAATAAAAAGGTATGATTACAAAGTATATATTTATAAAGACATTATCATGTGACTTAAAATTTAGAGCAACATACATTTACATTATAATGAGCATCTTAGCATGGTTTCCTAGTTTACTAAAAATTAATTAGGACTTGATTAAATGCCATTCCTATGATAAAAAATTTATAAAAGTCATAAATGCGGTAAAGAATATTTGCAAGGAAAATATACTTGTTAGGTAAACACTGCAGCCTGTGTTGTACATTTAACTTCTTTACATTTCCATTATATATACTGTATCTATGTACATAGATATGTAAACATGCAGACATATATATAAAACATATTTGAAAGGCATCTATGTTTATTTATCTTATGCTTTCTCTTCTGTATTAATAACTTTTAGAGGTCAGGACTTGTATCTAACTTAATTTGATCTAATATGTTCTTTTGCTGATTTTTATGTTGGTTTTGATTAAAATATGCAGTATATTATTTATAAAGGGAAATTATCTCAGTTTGGAGATAATGATTTTCAATATGTAGCACTAAGAATTCATATTGACGCCAAGGAAGCAAACTCAATAAAATATCAGTTTAGTTCAGTGTTGGCTGCGAGAATATTAAAATGTTCTGTTTCAGTAACTATTAGAAAATATCAAGATTCTATTCTTTCCTTTATTCAGCAAGCATTTTAATGCCTACTCTGGACATGCTCTTACTAAGTGTTAAGGATACAAAGATGAATGAGGCATAGGTTCTGCCTTGAAGACATATGCTATAGTGTAATTTGTCTCTCTCACAATACACACACACACACACACACACACACACGTGCTTATATTACAGTGTGAATGGAATAAAGGGAATAACAATAAAGTTATGCCAGGGAATTGTAGGAGACTTGGAGAGGGACAGCTGATCTAGCTGGGAGTCTCAGAGACAGCTGCTTATAGTGAGTTTTGAATAAAATATATAAGAAGGAATATGAACTCTTAAATGAGGATGGAGAATGGGAAGATCATTATAGATGATGGGGATAACAAAAGCAAAAGTCTAGAGCATTTTAGCAGTAATACAAATATTAGATATCATAAGTTCAGTAGGAGAAGGCAATGGCACCCCACTCCAGTACCCTTGCCTGGGAAATCCCGTAGACGGAGGAGCCTGGTGGGCTGCAGTCCATGGGGTCGCGAAGAGTCGGACACGACTGAGCGACTTCACTTTCACTTTTCACTTTCATGCATTGGAAAAGGAAATGGCAACCCACTCCAGTGTTCTTGCCTGGAGAATCCCAGGGACGGGGGAGCCTGGTGGGCTCCCGTCTATGGGGTCACACAGAGTCGGGCACAACTCAAGCAACTTAGCAGCAGCAGCAGCAGCAGTTACTGTGCTAATGGTTTTACATGGATTCTCTAGTTTTTGTCTTACCATAACTCTATAGAGATTTGCAATTTTTATTACTATTTTTCAGATGAGATAGCACAAACTCAAGAGTCCAAATATAGGAAAGTTAAGATTCAAGTGCAGGCATCCTGACTTCAAAATTCCTGCTGGCAAGCACCTTTATACAATCTTGACTTTGGGGTTGGAACACTTCCAGTGCTATAGAGTGGCTATAAACTGTTTCTTCAAAAATGATTCACAAGTGGGCTGGACCCCATACAGTGAGGGTTTATGGAAATTTTTGAGGTAAACACTGAATACTCAAGTATAAATTAAAACAATTGGACTTTTTCTAATGCACAGTGCTTAAGATTTAATTCTGTTTTCCACACATTTAAAAGGTTGGCATAACTCTTCTAGTGCTGGAGAATTTATCTGTAGTCATTCAGTCTCCTCTTCGTAGGTCAGGATTATATTCATGTACAGTATTGACAAGTGTGTTGCATTTGAAGTTGACATTTCTTCCAATTTTGGAAAGCTGTGTTTTACAAGCCATGTTCTTCCAACTGAAGTGTTTGAGGTTATAGTTCTAATTGTGACTTTTGTCCCATGAAATTTTCAAAAAGATTCAACAAGCTGGATCTCATTAAGTTGAATTTCTAAGACCATGGAGAAAGGAAATCTCTATTTCTATTTAATCTCTTAAAAATGAATATCTGATTTCAGATAATTCTCCTGAGAAACACTTTGTCCTAATAATTGGCTCCATATTATCCTTCACTTTTACAAAAGCCTAACTCAGTATGTGTCTATAGTGTGATCAGGTGGGAATATTAATTTTTTTGAAAAAGTTTCAAAAAGTCTATAGTGAAGTAGTCTAAGAAAGAATTCTTTATAAGCATCCTAATTATCTAAGTGGTGCTCATCACATAAATTTGGAAGAATAAGTGCAATACTGTGCTATACATAGTTACTGAGAGATGCAGTTTTCCAGTAGTTAGAGAAATGAAGAACCAAACATATGAAGTAGTCTTTGGATCTGTTGAACTTCCCTGGTGGCTCAGACGGTAAAGTGTCTGCCTACAATGCAGGAGACCCGGGTTCAATCTCTGGGTCGGGAAGATCTCCTGGAGAAGGAAATGGCAACCGACTCTAGTATTCTTGCCTGGAGAATCCCATGGACGGAGAAGCTTGGTAGGCTACAGTCCATGGGGTCGCAAAGAGTCAGACACAACTGAGCTACTTCACGTGGATCTGTTGGCTAAGGTAGAAAAACCCAGAGCTAGACCTGGAAAAGAGGCATTGTTACCAGGAGCCAAGAAAGAGCAATTAGAATTCCCAAACACTAAACCTTTCATCCAGTTAGTAATTATTTTCTAAGAATTTTTTAAGCTGTTAATTTTTTAGAAGTATAATTTTGATATGGTAAGGAGACCTGATTTCATTGTTCTTTTTATTAGTGAAAGCTCTTACTTGACATTTATATTCTGTTATGCCTCTGTTAAATCAGATTAGTTTTAAATAACTTCCCTGCATCAGTGTTATTTTTCAGAGACTATTTTTTAAAATATTTCTATTCATGGCTGTTTTATGAATAGCTATCATTTCCCATGGATTTCAAGCCTGCAGGCCTCTAACTGAAGTGTTTTGGACGTTTTTGGAGATATTTCCTCTTTGTTCTGTTGAGTAAACATTTCACAATTAATACTCTTTTCAAGTGTGTTGATATACAAAATTTTAGTTCAGTATTGTCCAGTAGAATTTTCAGTGATGATGGAAATATTCTATATCGTTTGTGTTCAAAAGAGTAGCCACTCTTTTGAGCACATGCATTATGGCTAACGTGACCAGCAGTTGCATTTTAGTTGTTGTTGTTCAGTCACTAAGTTGTGTTAGACTCTTTGCGACCCCATGGACTGCAACACACCAGGCTCCCCCATCCTTCACTATCTATATTTAATTATTTAAAATTTTAAAAGTCACATGTGGCTGATAGCTATCTTGTGTAGAGCACTTCTAGTTACGATATATTAATTGTACATTTAACTATGACTAGTACATTTTTGTATTTCTAAAGATGTATATTTGAGATATTAATTTAGACAAGCAAATGCATCATAAAAAGATCTATACAAAGGTGGCACAAGCTTCTACAAGGACTATCCTCTCCCTGGATAACTTTCCTGTAAAATTAGAACAATCGCCTAAAAGGGAAACTCATTGAAATAGAGTACTCCAGCCATGCCACTGTGCTACGATGTTGTTGAAAACAAAAATAAGTTTTCACGTTGAGAACAACCAGAAATATGAACTATAGCAGTCCACTGACTAAAATTTTCTGGCCGCTGATACTTTTCAGTCTAGCTATTTAGTGATTGATGAGTTCGTGATGTTAAATTGAATATTCAGTGTGATTCAGATGATAAATGATTGAGAGTACTTCCTTATCCAGCCATACATTTCTGGTTCCTGCTAATAAACTCTAAAAATAAATGTCGAGAGCCAGCACAGAAAAGGACATTGATTTAAGCGTTTCTTTTAATTTCTGCTTTAATGAATTCAAAACAATAAATGTTAGAGCAGACTAGGGGATGTTTCTCTCAAAGCCTAATCTTGGAGAAACCACACAGAGGATTAAGATCCATTTTTGTTCTGCTCATGTATGTTAATAATAATTGAGCACTGCTATTAGGAAGTGTAACTCTTAAGCTGTGTTTGATATGGCTACTGACTCTTGATCCAAGAGAAAGGGTTGAGGACAGATTCATGTGTTAACGCATCATACATCGTTCAGCCTTACTTGTATTACTGTTTGGTTCTTTTTCATCTGTTTCCTTAGTAAAAGTTTGTACCGTCAGTAAAAGAAACAGGTAAATGCCATTCATAAACATAAATAAATGAGTCAAAATATGTGAGTTAAGAGCTTGATAAAGAGTGAGACTGTCATAACTTTTACACTTTCATCCTTCTCTGTGTGTGTGAGAGAAAGGGAGAGAGAAACTTGCATATGAAAATTCTCCTGGATATGTGAGGTTTTCACTATCTTGTTATATTAATATTTACCCAGTTTTAAACACCAAATTTGTATGGTTTAGACTTAAGTTTAGCTACGAGTAACAGAAAATGAAATGGCTTAAACAAGAGAGATATTTATTTATTTCTCAAATAAAGTCAGTATTCTAGAGATGTTTTGGCTATTTCTTTATCAGAGACACAGGCTTCTTTTATCAAGTTCTCTATCAAGTTCAATACATGGCTTCTACCTCATGATCAGGTGGCTAGCTGAGCTCTTGATATCACATCTGCATTCCAGAGAGTAAAAAGAAAAGGAAAATAAAAATCCTTACATTAGATGCCTTTTAAGAAATTTCTTCCTAGTTTCCATAGGCAGTTTTTCTTTATAGGCCTGATATGACCTGAATGGTCTAGTGGTTTTCCCTACTTTCTTCAATTTAAGTCTGAATTTGGCAATAAGTAGTTAATGATCTGAGCCGCAGTCAGCTCCTGGTCTTGTTTTTGCTGACTGTATAGAGCTTCTCCATCTTTGGCTGCAAAGAATATAATCAGTCTGATTTCGTTGTTGACCATCGGGTGATGTCCATGTATAGAGTCTTCTCTTGTGTTGTTGGAAGAGGGTGTTTGTTATGACCAGTGCATTTTCTTGGCAAAACTCTATTAGTCTTTGCCCTGAATGAACAGCGATCATTCTGTCATTTGTGAGATTGCATCCAAGTACTGCATTTCGGACTCTTTTGTTGACCATGATGGCCACTCCATTTCTTCTGAGGGATTCCTGCCCGCAATAGTAGATATAATGGTCATCTGAGTTAAATTCACCCATTCCAGTCCATTTCAGTTAGCTGATTACTAGAATGTCCACATTCACTCTTGCCATCTCTTGTTTGACCACTTCCAATATGCCTTGATTCATGGACCTGACATTCCAGGTTCCTATGCAATATTGCTCTTTACAGCATCGGACCTTGCTTCTATCACCAGTCACATCCACAGCTGGATATTCTTTTTGCTTTGGCTCCATCCCTTCATTCTTTCTGGAGTTATTTCTCCACTGATCTCCAGTAGCATATTGGGCACCTACTGACCTGGGGAGTTTCTCTTTCAGTATCCTATCATTTTGCCTTTTCGTACTGTTCATGGGGTTCTCAAGGCAAGAATACTGAAGTGGTTTGCCATTCCCTTCTCCAGTGGACCACATTCTGTCAGATCTCTCCACCATGACCCGCCCATCTTCGGTTGCCCCACGGGCATGGCTTAGTTTCATTGAGTTAGATAAGGCTGTGGTCCTAGTGTGATTAGATTGACTAGTTTTCTGTGAGTATGGTTTCAGTGTGTTTGCCCTCTGATGCCCTCTTGCAACACCTACTGTCTTACTTGGATTTCTTTTACCTTGAGCGTGGGGTATCTCTTCATGGCTGCTCCAGCAAAGTGCAGCCACTGCTCCTTAACTTGGACGAGGGTTATCTCCTCACCACTGCCCTTCCTGACCTTCAACGTGGGATAGCTCCTCTAGGCCCTCCTGCGCCCGCGCAGCCACCGCTCCTTGGACATGGGGTTGGTCCTCCAGGCCGCCGCCCCTGGCCTTGGGTATGGGGTTCGTCCTCCTGGCCACCACCCCTGGCCTCAGGCGTGGGGGCTTGGGGTAGCTCCTCCTGGCCACTGCCCCTGACCTTGGATGCAGGGTAGCTCCTCTCAGCCGAGCTTAGTGCACCGAAGTGTGCTGGTTGCAACCGCCTGCGCTTATTGACTATGCCAAAGCCTTTGACTGTGTGGATCACAATAAACTGTGGAAAATTCTGAAAGAGATAGGAATACCAGACCACCTGATCTGCCTCTTGAGAAATTTGTATACAGGTCAGGAAGCAACAATTAGAACTGGACATGGAACAACAGACTGGTTCCAAATAGGAAAAGGAGTACATCAAGGCTGTATATTGTCACCCTGCCTATTTAACTTCTATGCAGAGTACATCATGAGAAACGCTGGACTGGAAGAAACACAAGCTGGAATCAAGATTGCCGGGAGAAATATCAATAACCTCAGATATGTAGATGACACCACCCTTATGGCAGAAAGTGAAGAGGAACTCAAAAGCCTCTTGATGAAAGTGAAAGTGGAGAGTGAAAAAGTTGGCTTAAAGCTCAACATTCAGAAAACGAAGATCGTGGCATCCGGTCCCATCACTTCATGGGAAATAGATGGGGAAACAGTGGAAACAGTGTCAGACTTTATTTTTTTAGGCTCCAAAATCACTGCAGATGGTGACTGTAGCCATGAAATTAAAAGATGCTTACTCCTTCGAAGGAAAGTTATGACCAACCTAGATAGCATATTCAAAAGCAGAGACATAACTTTGCCAACAAAGGTTCATCTAGTCAAGGCTATGGTTTTTCCAGTGGTCATGTATGGATGTGAGAGTTGGACTGTGAAGAAGGCTGAGCGCCAAAGAATTGATGCTTTTGAACTGTGGTGTTGAAGAAGACTCTTGAGAGTCCCTTGGACTGCAAGGAGATCCAACCAGTGCATTCTGAAGGAGATTAGCCCTGGGATTTCTTTGGAAGAATGATGCTAAAGCTGAAACTCCAGTACTTTGGCCACCTCATGTGAAGAGTTGACTCATTGGAAAAGACTCTGATGCTGGGAGGAATTGGGGGCAGGAGGAGAAGGGGACGACAGAGAATGAGATGGCTGGATGGCATCACTAACTCGATGGATGTGAGTCTGGGTGAACTCTGGGAGTTGGTGATAGACAGGGAGGCCTGGCGTGCTGCAATTCATGGGGTCGCAAAGAGTCAGACACGACTGAGTGACTGAACTGAACTGATATGACCATGCCTCCCTGTGAGGAAGCAGCTTGCTAATCCAGGGGTTTTTGACAGAGGAGATGAAACATTTAGGTTCCAATAATAAGATTTCCTTTTGAAGATTAATGTTGAAGTAGAATAACTTTCCTGCCTAATTGTAGAAATAGACTGTTATTTTGGCACATAGTAGAACTGTTTATGATATGTACAAACCTCTAAATGAAAATCCAGAACTGGCTATCTGTTGTAGCAAAGTTAGCATTAAGAAAAAGCCACAGTAAAAAGTGGCTCAGATGGTAAGGAATATGCTGGCTGTGCAGGAGATCTGGATTTGATCCCTGGGTTGGGAAGATCCCCTGAAGAAGTAAAAGGCAACCCACTCCAGTGTTCTAGCCTGGAGAATTCCATGGACAGAGAAGCATGGTGAGCTACAGTCCATGGGGTCACAAAGAGTTGGACTCAATTGAGCGACTAAACATTTTCCATTTCTTTCTCACACAGTAAAAAGAGTTGGTTCCATTGAGGGAAACAAGTCCAGGTCCTAAGAAACACACTTCTTTTAGACAATTTGGGAAAGATTCACTTCACTAGATTAAATTAACTTAGAATGGACTAAATGGACTAATTCATGTTAGTAGGACATTTATAGTTTTGTAATTCCATTGTATTTTGTCCAGAAAATAAGAGGCAGATGATAAAACTTAAACTAATGATGAACTCCTCAGAGCCAAAACATAAAAGAACTAAATGGTGTTTCCACAACAAGGAATCATAAATTCATATAATATTCTTGAGTTCTGGACTTGCATTCTGATGCTGGCTTAGCAGAAAGAGAATGAACTAACAGCATTTGTATTGCTATTTAATAATACTGGTATAGGTTTTTTTTCATTTAGAAATTATCTGAAGCATAGTGTTTATCCTTAAAGTATACAATGAACATGGATATTACTCAAGAAAAAAAGAACACTAAGTAGTGAACATATACTAAAGGTATATTTTCCTTTTGATCAAATTATTTGTATAGTGACAGGTGCACTGTGAATATTCTCACAAATTTAATGAAACAGATTATTATGTTAAATGAAAGTTTTAATTATCATCCAGGAACTTTAACAGCTAAAATCTATCCTCCCCCATATACTTCAAGTTCACCAACCTTATGATACCAAAAGATCAACTTCACATTAAGCACAATAGATGCAGTTTCTGTGGCCCACATTACTTTCTGAAGGTTCGTGGAATGAGTTCACTTACTTAAAAGAATAAGGAAAAATGAAATTTTAGGTCAAAAATTTTTAGTAATTGATATCAATGTATTTATATTTATGCCAACACAGTTATAAAATACCACTTTTAATTATTTTAAGGGAGAGTGGGGTTATAATGTCTCCTTGGATAGCCACATAAGAATCTGAAGAAATACCTCCACTGGACATGAAAAATTGCATATAACAATCATACAACACATAACAAACAATAACCAAAGTTTCTATAATATTAAGTATGGAACCAATGCTATTATGTTTTATATTAATTAACTCATTGAATCCTTACGGCAAGCTTCTGAGGCAAGTATTGTTGTTATAATCATTCCTATTTTATGTGGTTGATGTTACTCTTTCACAAGATTTAGAAACAGCTGCTTCTGAGCATGTAAACATAAAAATGCACAACCACTACATTAGTATCTGCTCAGTAAAGCAATGAAGCAGAAGTAGTCATCAGGTGAATGTTGAATTTCTCCTGCCAGATTTACCAAAGATCTCATTTTTTGGGTGCATTACCATCCAAAAGCTTAGAAGAGGCTTTAAAGGTTTTTTCTCTGCTGCTTCTATTGCTTCTGAGCTAATGAAATTTAATAAATTTAATAAATTTCTGCCAATTTATTAAATCCTGGAATTATTTTCTTTATAAATAAGTGCCACCAAACTACCACCATGTTGGCTCCAATTCTATGGCAGCTCAGTTTCTTCAGAGGAATGTGGTATGGCAACCTCTGAAATTGTATGATTCCACTGTTATTTTTGCTGGCAATAGAATCTGAGTTTTACCAACTTAGAAATTTTGCTTGAATTATGCACATAAAGGTAGCATTTGTATAAGCTAAGATTCAAATAGAGTTTATATAAATTGACAATATATTTTAAATTAATTTATTTATTTTAATTGGAGGCTAATTACTTTACAATACTGTAGTGGTTTTTGCCATACTTTGACATGAATCAGACATGAGTGTACATGTGTTCCCCATCCTGAACCCCCCTCCCACCTTCCTCCCCATCCCATCTCTCAGGGTTGTCCCAGTGCACCAACTTTGAGTGCCCTGTTTCATGCATCAAACTTGAACTGGTGATCTATTTCACATACGGCTCCAAAATCACTGCAGGTGGTGATTGCAGCCATGAAATTAAAAGACGCTTACTCCTTGGAAGGAAAGTTATGACCAACCTAGATAGCATATTCAAAAGCAGAGACATTACTTTGCCAACAAAGGTTTGTCTAGTCAAGGCTATGGTTTTTCCAGTGGTCATGTATGGATGTGAGAGTTGGACTGTGAAGAAGGCTGAGCGCCAAAGAATTGATGCTTTTGAATTGTGGTGTTGGAGAAGACTCTTGAGAGTCCCTTGGACTGCAAGGAGATCCAACCAGTCCATTCTCAAGGAGATCAGCTCTGGGTGTTCTTTGGAAGGAATGATGCTAAGGGTGAAACTCCAGTACTTTGGCCACCTCATGCGAAGAGTTGACTCATTGGAAAAGACTCTGATGCTGGGAGGGATTGGGGGCAGGAGGAAAAGGGGATGACAGAGGTTGAGTTGGCTGGATGGCATCACCGACTCGATGGACATGAGTTTGAGTGAACTCTGGGAGTTGGTGATGGACAGGGAGGCCTGGTGTGCTGCAATTCATGGGGTCGCAAAGACTCAGACACAACTGAGCGACTGAACTGAACTGAACTGAATATATGTGTTTCAATGCTAGTCTCTCAAATCATTCCATCTTCACCTTCTCCCACAGAGTCCAAAAGTCTGTTCTTTACATCTGTGTCTCTTTTGCTGTCTCTCATATAGGGTCATCATTACCATCTTTATAAATTCCATATATATGAGTTAATATACTGTATGGTGTTTTTCTTTCTGGCTTACTTCACTCTGTATAATAGGCTCCAGTTACATCCACCTCATTAGAACTTATTCAAATGTGTTGTTTTTAATAGCTGAGTAATATTCCATTGTGTATATGTACCACAGCTTTCTTATCCATTCATCTGCTGATGAATTTCTAGGTTGCTTCTGTGTCCTAGGTATTGTAAACAGTGCTGCGATGAACATTGGGGTACTCGTGTCTCTTTCAATTCTGGTTTCCTCTGTGTGTATGCCCAGCAGTGGGATTGCTGGGTCATATGGCAGTTCTATTTCCAGGCTTTTAAGGAATCTCCACACTATTCTCCATAGTGGCTGTACTAGTTTTCATTCCCACCAACAGTGTAAGATGGCTCCCTTTTCTCTGCACCCTCTCCAGCATTTATTTTTTGTAGACTTTTTGATAGCAGCCATTCTTACCTGTGTGAGATGGTACCTCCTTGTGGTTTTGATGTTCATTTCTCTGATAATGAGTGATGTTGAACATCTCTTCATGTGTTTGTTAGCCATCTGTATGTCTTCTTTGGAGAAATGTCTGTTTAGTTCTTTGGCCCATTTTTTGATTGGATCATGTATTTTACTGGTATTGAGCTGCATGAGCTGCTTGTATATTTTTGAGATTAATTCTTTGTCAATTGCCTCATTTGCTATTATTTTCTCCCATTCTGAAGGCTGTCTTTTCACTTTACTTATAGTTTACTTCACTGTGCAAAAGCTTTTAATTTTAATTAGGTCCCATTTGTTTATTTTTGCTTTTATTTCCATTGCTCTGGGAGGTGAGTCATAGAGGATCCTTCTGTGACTTATGTCAGAGAGTGTTTTGCCTATGTTTTTCTCTAGGAGTTTTATAGTTTCTGGTCTTAAATTTAGATCTTTAACCCATTTTAAGTTTATTTTTGTGTATGCTGTCAGAGAGTGTTGTAGTTTCTTCTTTTACAAGTGGTTGACCAGTTTTCCCAGCACCACTTGTTAAAGAGACTGTCTTTTCTCCATTGTATATTCTTGCCTTCTTAGTCAAAGATAAGGTGTCCATAGGTGTGCAGATTTATCTCTGGGCTTTCTGTTTTGTTCCATTGATCTATATTTCTGTATTTGTGCCAGTACCATACTGTCTTGATGACTGTAGCTTTGTAGCATAGTCTGAAGTCAGGCGGGTTGATTCCTCCAGTTCCATTCTTCTTTCTCAAGATTGCTTTGGCTATTCGAGGTTTTTTGTATTTCCATTCAAATTGTGAAATTATTTGTTGTAGTTCTGTGAAAATTACTGTTGGTAGCTTGATAGGGATTGCATTGAATCTATAGATTGCTTTGGGTAGTATACTCATTTTCACTATATTGATTCTTCTGATCCATAAACATGGTATATTTCTCCATCTATTTGTGTCATCTTTGATTTCTTTCATCAGTGTTTTATAGTGTTTTGTAGTTTTCTATACATAGGTTGTTTGTTTCTCTAGGTAGATCTATTCCTAAATATTTTATTCTTTTTGTCACAATGATGAATGGAATTGTTTCCTTAATTTCCTTCTCTGTTTCTTCATTGTTAGTATATAGGAATGCAAGGGATTTCTGTGTATTAAGTTTATATCCTGCATCCTATATTTGTTGATTAGCTCTAGTAATTTTCTGATGATGTCTTTAGGGTTTTCTATGTAGAAGCTCATGTATCTGCAAACAGTGAGAGTTTTACTTCTTTTACAATTTGTATTCCTTTTATTTCATTTTCTTCTCTGATTGCTGTGGCTAAAACTTCCAAAACTATGTTGAACAGTAGTGGTGAGAGTGGTGTTGTTCCTGACCTGAGGGGAAATTCTTTCAGTTTTTCACCATTGAGGATAATGTTTGCTGTGGGTTTATCATATATGGCTTTTATTATGTTGAGGTATGTTCCTTCTGTGCCTGCTTTCTGGAGGGTTTTTGTCATAAATGGATGTTGAATTTTTTCAAAGGCTTTTTCTGCATCTATTGAGATAATCATATGGTTTTAATCTTTCAATTTGTTAATGTGGTGTATCACATTGATTGATGTGCAAATATTGAAGAATCCCTGGGATAAAGCCCACTTGGTCATGATGTATGATTTTTTTAATATGTTGTTGGATTCTGTTTGCTAGAATTTTGTTGAGTATTTTTACATCTATGTTCATCAGTGGTATTGGTCTATAGTTTTCTTTTTTTGTGGCATATTTGTCTGGTTTTGGTATTAGGGTGATGATGGCCTCATAGAATGAGTTTGGCAGTTTACCTTCCTCTACAATTTTCTGGAAGAGTTTGAGTAGGACAGGTATTAACTCTTTAAAATTTGTAAAATTCACCTGTGAAGCCATTTGGTCCTGGGCTTTTGTTTGTTGGAAGATTTAGTATTACAGTTTCAATTTCTGTGCTTGTGATGAGTCTGCTAAGATTTTCTGTTTCTTCCTGGCTCAGTTTTGGAAGGTTATACTTTTCTAAGAATTCATCCATTTCTTCCAAGTTGTCCATTTTATTGTCATATAGTTGCTGATAGTAGTCTCTTATGATCCTTTGTATTTCTGTGCTGTCTGTTATGATGTCTCCATTTTCATTTCTAATTTTGTTGATTTGATTCTTCTCCCTTTGTTTCTTGGTGAGTCTGGCTAATGGTTTGTCTATTTTATGTCTCTTCTCAAATAATCAGCTTTTAGTTTTGTTGATTTATGCTATAGTCTCGTTTCTTTTTCATTTATTTCTGCCCTAATTTTTATGATTTATTTCTTTATACTAACTTTGGGGTTCTTCATTTCTTCTTTTTCTAGTTGCTTTAGGTGTAAAGTTAGGTTATTTATTTGGTTTTTCTCTTGTTTCTTGAGGTGAGTTTGTATTGCTATGAACCTTCCCCTTAGCACTGCTTTTACTGAGTCCCATAGGTTTTGGGTTGTCGTGTTTTCATTTGTTTCTGTGCATATTTTGATTTCTTTTTTGATTTCTTCTGTGATTTGTTGGCTTCATTCAGAAGTTGGTTTCATTCACACATTCAGAAGTGTGTTGTTTAGCCTCCATATGTTTTTATTTTTAATTAAAGTTTTTTTCCCTGTAGTTGACATCTAATCTTACCGCACTGTGATCAGAAAAGATGCTTGAAATAATTCAAAGTTTTTGAATTTACCAAGGCTAGATTTATTGCCCAGATGTGATCTATCCTGGAGAATGTTACATTTGCACTTGATAAAAAGGTGAAATTCATTGTTTTGGGGTGAAATGTCCTATAGATATCAATTAGGTCTAACTGGTCCATTGTATCATTTAAAGTTTGTGTTTCCTTGCTAATTTTCTGTTTGGTTGATTTATCCATAGGTGTGAGAGGGATATTAGAGTCTCCCACTATTATTGTGTTACTGTTAATTTCCTCTTTCATACTTGTTAGCATTTGCCTTATATATTGTAGTGCTCCTATGTTGGGTGCATATATATTTATAATTGTTGTATCTTCCTCTTGGATTGATCCTTTGATCATTATGTCGTGTCTTTCTTTTAATTAATCAACAAAAATAACAGAAATTGTGCTGCCATCATATTCTGCCTAACCCCCCTGATGCTTCCTTGAATAAGAGAACAGGGCAAATTGAAATAGGTTACTCAGTGGATATTTCTTACTAAAATACATGTTTGCTAGAATCATATGTATAATTTCAGTATTACTGTATTATGTTTTTCATCTCTAAATATAGCTTTAAGTTACTCATTGGAAGTTAGAACAAATTCTGCACAGGTAGTATTTCAACACATTGCTATAAGATTCTTTCTATATTATACATTTATATACATATTACAAATATATAACACAGAGAACTATTTACCTAGTTAATTTATCTACAATAGCTAGTGTCATTAGTGAAGACACCCTGAAAGTTCAAAGCTGTTCTCTTACAACTTATCTAGCTGTATTATTACTGTAATAAAATGAATAACTGCATATTCTATGCACTTTAAATAATTTTAATTAATACACTAAGCATACTATTAAAAAGGGTCTTAAAATGTTTTATGTATGGTTGAAATGTTTGGGTCTAAGAGAGTGATATAAAAACAGCTTGTTAATTTTATTCTACCAGAAAATATAATGTCGTCTTGTTAGAACTCTTGCCCAAACTGTATTTAAAAGTGTCTTTCTGAACTAAGAAATATATAATCTTTTAACCAGAAACCATCCCAAGACCATAGACAATTTATCAGAATAAATCATACATTTGAAGAGCTTGAATAGATTTTAGAGGTCATCTCATCTAATGCTCTCATTTTACATATGAGAAAAATGAGATGCCAAAAGGTGAAGTGATCTTTACAAGGTCACTCAGTTGTTTACAGGCAGAGATAGATTAGAAATAAAAACAAGCTGTTAGAACCTCAGTCTCCTCATTCCCATCCTTTATGGTACCTTTTGTTTCCTGTGCTACATGTTGTACAATTCAAAGTTCTTTTTTTTAATATACTTTACATTGTTTGGCAAACACGTATTATAAAGAAGAGATGAAAGATGGTTATTATGAGTCAAAATGATTTGAGATTTGTCTTTTGGCAATAAACTTTTCATAGATTAAAATGGGAGAGATGAGGAAATTACTTCATAAAAGAGGTATTGTAGTTTCAAAAAAGAGTAGATAATGAGGTTTATTCCACAAGATCAATGATCAAATTCACCTATAGTTGTAAAAAACAAGCTAGTCTTACCTCTGTGGATTACGAAACAACAAAATTAGTGATTTTTTTCCCACAGAAGTTGAACATTTCTTTTCCAAATAGAGCTACTGTTTACTTATTTGGAACAAGAGGCTTTAGAGGTTAAAGATCAGATCATTAAATACTTGTCCTTGAAAACTCAGAAAAGGCATTTCAATCAGGCTTTCACATCCATGGGTTCCATCACTGACTGTCCTACATTATTTTATTATATATAAGGGACTTGAGCATTCTTGGATTTTGGTATCCCCTGGGTTTTGGAACCAAGTTCCCAAAGGTCCTGAATATAAGTTTGCTTATTGCTTCTGGATATTCGGCCAAGAACAAAATTTTGATTTTGGCAGAATTAGGGGAAATGGCTTTTATGACTTCAACTTCTTTTTGGATGTATCAAGATTTAGAATTATTTTTTGGATATTCATCTGGAGCAGGAGAAAATAAGTTCAGTCTGTCTTCCTAGGCATCCTAAGGTGGGTGAAATAGAAAATGTACCTTTCTACTTTCATTCTGAATATACACACAAACACACACACACACACTCATATCTCTCTTCAGTGTGTCAGTGTCTCTTTTAAAATAACACCTGCACAAATGAATAACTAAAAATTGATCTGTCCAAGAAAGGGATCCTTTTTTCTCTTAGGAATGTTGGGAGGATTAACTATTGTAATATATGTAAAATAAAGCACTTAGTCAAATGCCTGGAACAGAGTAAGTGCTCAATTACTGTTATTAATTGTGGTTGTGGTATTACCTTTAGCTGTTGAGTTAGTAAGGCTTTTTTTGTATGGCACTAAAAGGTATTCTGAAACAACTGGGCCAAATTTTACTTGCACCAGCCATGAATGAGAATGCTCATTTTATCTGTGTTTACCCTATCAGCATAAATGTGTACTACTTTTTTTTTATTTTTATTTTTTTGCACCTCTGATACATAGTTAAATATAAAATAAATCCATTTAATCATAGCCAAAATATAAGTAATAATGATTCTATCCTAGGAATAGGTAGGAGAAGTTCAGTGTCTTGAAATGAACATGGCACATAGAAAAAATAATGCCTTTTAGAAAGATGGTTATTGAGACTTTTTTTGTTTGTTTGTTTTTAATAATGTAAGGAGCAAACTGAATGACACCTGTTTTTTTCTTGGTAAGATTCCACATAGATGGAGGCCTGTTACAGTATTCTCAAAGTGTGGTCCTCAGATGGCAGCACTGATGCCATCATCCGGGAACTTTTTAGAAATGCAAACTCAGCAGGGCATAGCCTTTAAAAGAATGAGATAGCCATAGGATATAACAAAAACTAGGACCACCTAGGTCCAAGATGGTGGAATATTCGACTTCCAGTTCACCTTGAGCCTCATCAAGCGCTCAGTGTAATACATCAGCATAAGCTATGTGACACACCCACCATGACATGACAGTTCCAAGGCTGATCATCAAAGACCAAAAACTGACCACCAAAGACCAAAGACCTGGAAATCTCTGCCTCTTCCCCAAAATAGTTGGAATAATCCTCCCACTCATTGGTGGTGGTGGTGGTGGTTTTTTAGTCTCTAAATCATGTCCGACTCTTGTGACCCCCGTGGACTGTAGCCCACCAGGCTTCAGTGTCCATGGAATTCTCCATGCAAGAGTACTGGAGTGGGTTGCCATTCCCTTCTCCAGGGACTCTTTCTGACCCAGGGATCAAACCTGGGTCTCCTGCATTGCAGGTAGATTCTTTACCAACTGAGACACTAGGGAAGTCCCACTCATTAGCCTATGAAATTACCTAGCTCATAAAAACTATGCCATATTTTAGAGCCACTCTCACCTTCTGAGATGGCTCACACTCTGTCTGTGGAGTGTGTTTCTCTCTAAATAAATCCACTTCTTACCTTAAAAAAAAAAAAAAAGAGAGAGAGAGAGAGAGAGAGAGATAAAAGAGAAGAAATGCAAACTCATATGCTCCAGCCCCTCCCCTACCCCCAAGATGATCTACATTAAGAAGTCTGGGGGCAGAACCTATCAATCTATGTTTTAAAAAGCCCTCCAGCTTATTTCGATGCTCCTTAAAGCAAAGGACCACTGATATATAAAAAAGGCCTCTTTCAATTTTTTTCCTTCCATGTCTCACTTTCAGTCTCCTTCCTTTTACCACCATCTTTTCCTCTCTCTCTCCACCTATCTCCCTTTTTCTCCCTCCATTCTGCCCTTTCTGTTCCTCTGTCCTCTCTACTGTGAATAGGTGGTCGAAAGTAAGCAGTGAATTATTCTGAAACTAGAGAAGAAGACTAATTTAAACTAAATACTCAGCTGATAATTAAACGAGCCTGGATAGAAGTGCCTGTCTCCTTGCATTCAGCCCCACATTCTTTTCACTGTGCCACAGTCTGCTAATAGGTTGAAATGCTCTTGAAGAAACCTCCTTCTATTGTCAATATTATTGTCCTTGGAGACATCGTCTCCCTGAATATAATAGAATTTCAAAGCTTACTGATTTAATCTTTCATGCTTCAGATCCAGACACTGTGCTATATTCTAGGTGAAAGATTGCTATTTCTTTATTATTAAAGGAGGAATTGTGTCTTCCTAGCTATAATTAGTTACATCAGCCTTCACATCAAAAGGGTAGTAATTTTCTGAACCAGAGCTTTGAAAAGTAGCAAGAAAATAATTTTACAAGTGTCTTTTTCAAGAGCATGAAAATTATGAGGCTGTAGGTTCAAACTGTTCAGTTGAAAATGTGTCCAAGTTAAGCCAGACATAAATTTGAATTCTCTTTTTTTCTAGTGGCCCTATGTTCCTATGACATTTTATCTTACCCTGAAGGCTTCATGAGGAGTTGATTAGATAAGTAAAAAAGTAGACAACCTGTAATAAAGGAAATTAAGTAGGTGACATCTTCAACCCAGAGACAATAAGGAATTTTTTCTTAAATCTTAATGAAGCAATGATAAAGCTGTACGTGATTTTCTGCTTCCCACTTTAGTCTCTTTTATTCTCAACCATAAGCTCATTGTTCTCCAAACTGTTCCACTTGCATTTTCCTGCTCGGAATCCTCAGTGGCTTTGCAGAGTCTATGGTTCATAGCTATCCTCAACCCTCCAAGTAGTTCCTCTCTTGATTTCGATCTTCAAGTTCACTTTCCCTAAATGAGACCAGTCTTGTCTGTACCAAGTTTAGCCCAGGTTTTCCTGAAGGCATCCTGTAATAAACTTTCTTACTGCCAGCTTAATTTTGATTTTATGAGCAGGGTCTTAAATTCTGAATTTGAATGCTTTTTAAGGGCCTAACAACTGATAGCAGATCAGTTTCTGAGACTACTCAAATTCATCTTTGGCAAGGCTCTTAACATATATAAGAATGGTTCAGTTCAGTTCAGGTCAGTCAGTCGTGTCTGACTCTTTGTGACCCCATGAACTACAGCACGCCAGGCCTCCCTGTCCATCACCAACTCCCACAGTTTACCCAAACTCATGTCCATTGAGTCGGTGATGCCATCTAACCATCTCATCCTCTGTCGTCCCCTTCTCCTCCTGCCTTCAATCTTTCCCAACATCAGGGTCTTTTCAAATGAGTCAGCTCTTCACATCAGGTGGCCAAAATATGGGAGTTATAGGTTTGAGTATTTCCTAACTACATGTTAATACAATTGAATATTTAAGAAAAATCAAAGTGACTATTATTAGTTCACAAATAATATTCAGCATCAGAATTACAAAAATGTATATGTACTGAATATCCCCCAGAGTTTTGTACCCTAGTCTTTCATACAAATTGTGAATCTGAGCCAATACTCTACTCCAGCCCTGGCAAAAAATAAGATATTTTTTCTTAGAGGAAATTAAATTGATTTTTAAAGAGTAAACAGTATTTCAGACCTAAGCATCATTTGGTCGCTGTAAGGTTTTGATTACAGTCAAAATATATTCATAGGTTCACTTTTAAAACACCTACTGTGTTTAGGATTAGGAGTAAGTTTTCATATCTTATATATTTCTTCCACTAGATTTTTTTTCCCCAAATTTTATGTCATTAGATAACAAGACATAGATCCTTTGGAGAGCTTCACTTTTTACATGAAAAATAAAATTTCACAGCAAATAAAGGGAGCATAGATTATTGTAACTACTCTTTTCCTTGCACTTATTCCTTTTAACAGTGGAAATTGTCAGCAAAAAGTGAATGTTCTTCAAAAACAGCACATGAGAATTTCTATAATTATTCTTTTACAAGGTGGCAAAAGTATACGAATAGGGGATAGTGATGTACCTACCTACCCTGGTGCATCTCTTACAACTTTTCTGTAATGTGTACTGATGCAGTCTTCTCTCTTGAGCATAGTGCATTCATAGTGTCATCGCATTTGGGTTAAAACTACAGCACAATATCTTTCTCTTCTTCATCTTGAAAATAGTTTTGAGAACTGACAATTCGACATCTACCTTGTTTCTGAAGTGAGACAGTCTTCCCAGTAGTAGAAGAAGGTTGAACAAGTAGAGAGAAGTGTTTAAACATGCCTGTGCTGTTAGGTATCTGTTGTAGCACAGCATGCATTACTCATGTTGCGTGATCTATCCTGGAAGCATGTCTCAGCCAACTGAGTGCAGCATATCCATGTGTAAAATATTGGAGTCACTTTATAGAACAGAAGCAAGCTTTAATAGATGCTGCACAAGTTTCTAAGACCAGACACCGTGAAGATTCTCTGGGCTATTTCATTAACAAATTGTATCTCTGCAGCCTGCATTTCTCTACTTATTTATTGAACAGATAATAGGAAGTAACTACTTTCTTTGTGAAGTCATAAATAATATGGCAGAAGGATATTAAATGCACTGAGATGTGACAGAAGAGCTAAAACTTGTGGGTTTTAGAATTTTATGATGCAACCCCCCTTTTTTCCCCCACAAGAACATGTAAAGTAAACAGATATATTTGAGTTGTTTACGTGGGCAATTACCAATTTAACATTTTAGCTGTTGAAATTCAACTCTCTTAAACCCAAAGCTGCTTAAACTTTTTCCTAGAATATCACTTGCTGAAGGACTTTACTAAAGAGAAAAAGAAAGTTATCCCTTAGCATCATCCATAGTTCAGCTTCAAATGGTATAAAACCTTTTATGATTATAAAGGTGGTTTTATGTCCATGCCTCTCATAATCACTGTATGGCTCCTATAAAGGTGATGGGAGGGCACTGGCTCTTCTGGTCTAACATAGCTTTATCCTGTTTACTGAAATAGTTCCAAGCAGTACCATGCCGGGATGATACATTACCATCCTTATTGCTGTCAGCACGAGAGCTCTTTTGGTTTGTCTTTTGAGGGCTTAGTAGGAATGTACAATTATTTTTTAACAGTAAGTGAGCAAAAACTCAAAGGTAAAATTAGAGAATTAAGAGTTCAGGGAGCATAGGCATTATGTTTTTTATTATCAAAATTATCTCAAGTTCTATTGGTCCATATGATTTGTTGGTTCAGACATTGTTTTTATTTGTTACTGATCACTGAAACATGTCTCAGTTTCCTTATCAAGAAGTCTTAATTGTTTTGTCTAAAGAAGTACAGGGCAAGAGAAAAATGGCCTTGGAGACAGATACATCTCAAGTTAATTTTATGTTTGACCGGTTATCAGCTGTGTCAATGGCTAATTACTAACTTCTCTGAGACTATTTCCCTACCTGAATATGACAGATAAAGATTTCTAGTTTGCAAATAAACTTGAAAATAATTATCTCTTTTCCTTTCTAAGACCTTATTAAACTGAATATAAAGCCTGGGTGACAACTAATGAATGTTTATCATATGTTTTTAAGGACTGGGAAATGTGTTGTTATTCAATTGCTATGTTGTGTCTGACTCCTTGTGGACACTGGTAGATGACCCACTAGATCAGATATGCTGAAAGCTAAACGTTTTCTACAAAGAACACCAACAGAAAACAAGGCAGTGTGGTGCACTTCAGGAAGCCATGCAGCTCAGGAAGTTGAAATACTCTGTATTTTGGAAGAAATGAGTGGAGAATGAGTTAAAGGTCTTTCTTGAGAATGATTCTTGAGAATCCAAAAAGATGATGCTGTTCAAGTGCTGCACTCAATATGCCAGCAAATTTGGAAAACTCAAGAGTAGCCACATGACTGGAAAAGGTCAGTTTTCATCCCAATACCAAAGAAAGGCAATGCCAAAGAATGCTCAAACTACTGCATGATTGCACTCATCTCACATGCTAGTAAAGTAATGCTCAAAATTCTCCAAGCGAGGCTTCAACAGTACATGAACCGTGAACATCCAGATGTTCAAACTGGATTTAGAAAAGGCAGAAGAACCTGAGGCCAAATTGCCAATGTCCATTGGATGATCAAAAAAACAAGAGTTCCAGAAAAGTATCTACTACTGCTTTATTGACTACACCAAAGCTTTGACTGTGGGGATCACAACAAACTGGAAAGTTCTTAGAGATGAGAACACCAGACCACCTGACCTGCCTCCTGAGAAATGCAGGTCAAGAAGCCACAGTTAGAACTGGACATGGAACAACAGATTGGTTCCAAATTGGGAAAGGGAGTTCATCAAGGCTGTATATTGTCACCCTGCTTATTTAACTTATATGCAGAGTACATCATGAGAAATGCTGGGCTGAATGAAGCACAAGCTGGAATCAAGATTTCTGGGAGAAATATCATTAACCTCAGATGTGCAGATGGCACCACCCATATGGGAGAAAGTGAAGAAGAACTAAAGAGCCTCTTGATGAAAGTGAAAGTGGAGAGTGAAAAAGTTGGGTTAAAACTCAACATTCAGAAAACTAAGACTGGATGCCATGATCTTAGTTTTCTGTGTATTTGAAGAATTTTCTACAATTTCTTCAAATCTTATTTCAATTGTTACCTATGTAAGTCCTTTTCTGTTTGCAGAGCGTATGAAACATTTCAGGGAAAGGGAGAGAGAGAAAATGAGAAAGAGAATAACATGAACAACACACAGTGTTAATTTTAGGATTAAGAAGAGCTTTAAAATGTGTACATAAAGGATAAATGATTTATCTGAAGCTAAGTCACTTGAATTAAGCTAAAATTTTAAAAATTGTTTATCTTTTATAATGGTAAATATATTAATAGAACTTATAGTTATCTTTTAGTAGCACAGCATATATTATTTACAGTTTCTAAGGACAATGAAGAACAGTTTAACTTGATTTATCCTACATTATATTAATGTTTTCTTTAAAATAAATTTTTCTTATTCATAGATAATTGACGCCTGTCGGTATTATTTGCAAAAAGCTCACTTTGATATCTGGCTTAAAACATATAGAATGAGACAAGCAGAGGATTGAGTTTGTTTTTGTGCCTTTATGTCCCCCTATAGAGTTTACTGCTAGTATATGTAATTGTCTTTAAATAATGTGGTTAAAGGAAAGCTAGTGTATATTATAGAAAGTTAAAGTATATTTTGCAGTTTGTATTTTGCTTGGTGGATGGGTACCTTAGACTCTTTGTATTCTTACTTTCATAGCATGTATACTTTTTTCTTTTTCCTTTTCTTTATTTAAGTTCCTGGTAAATAAAGCATAGAGGCATCCCAAATCCTCTTGTTAGCAGAACTGTGCTCTTTGGGAATTTTTGCCAATATATCCATAATTCTTAGTTGAAGTTTCAAGAAGCTGAATAAGAATGCCTATTTTAAAGATATTTTAAGTGTTTTATAGATAATTATTCAAGTGGCCTTTGTTATAAGGCAAAATCACAGAGAACAATATAAATATTTAAAATATGTCAGAGTTTCCCATTACAGTGATAGTGTGATTTTATTAATTATAGGGTAAATGGGATAGAATGGGATCTTTTAATTTGAATAAGACTTGGTAATAAGCCCAAAGTTCTAAACTGCCTTCTTTTAGTAATAGCAGTGACTGATTTTGGTTGAGTACTACAATATTACAGTAACTATCCTGAATGGATTATTTCCTTATATCCTTAGAACTCTCTCTCTTTTTTTTTTTTTTAAACTGGAGTATAATTGCTGTACAATGTTGTGATAGTTTCTGCTGTACAACAGAGTGAATCAGCTATGTGCTGTGCTGCGCTTAGTCGCTCAGTCACGTCCAACTCTTTGCGACCCCATGGACTGTAATCCACCAGGCTCCTCTCTCCGTGGGATTCCCTAGGCAAGAATAGTGGAGTGGGTTGCCATGCCCCCCTCCAGGGGATCTTCCCAAACCAGTATCGAACCCAGGTCACCCACATTGCAGGCGGATTTGCTACTGCCTGAGCCATCAGGGAACTATATGTATACATATATCCTCTCCCTCTTGAGCCTCCCTCCCACCACTGCCATGCCTCTAGGTCATCACAGAGCACCGAGCTGAGCTCCCTGCACTATACATCAACTTCCCACTAGCTGTGTGTTTTACACATAGCAGTGTATATATGTTGATGTCACTCTCCGAATTCATCCCACTGTCCCCTTTCCCCACTGTGTCCACATGTCATTTCTCTACATCTGTCATACAGAGTTAAGTAAATCCTTAGAACTCTTAAGAGACAGTGATTTCTTTTACCCACTATTTTTTAGATGAGTAAATGATACAGAATTGTAAAGCAGTTGCCAAGTTCATACAGGTAGAACATGATGGTGTAGAAGATATTTAGAATAGATATTTGATTCAGCTGTGGATATTTAAAAATTCCCATTCATGGGCGTGGCAATGAACATCTTAACATACAACCTCAGACAATTACATAGAGGCTTAACTAATTTTCCCAGGTTTTGCCTAAATATGAGCATTATCATCATGGGAATTACAGAAAGTAAACTCAAAAGAGTGGATATTGACAGTGGTAAGGATAGTAACCACAGAATAAAGTTGAATAAATGAATATATAAATGGTAAATGAATAGGTGAATGGGTCTTCTTCAACTATTTCAAGAATATCCAAAGGAGCTCTTTTGTTCTTTTTATTTTTTGATCTGATGGGATCCTTCCCAACATTTTCACAAATCTTGGGCTTCCAAGTCTGATGGCATTACCTGATCTAGAAGGATCTAACATGGCACAGGGCAGTTAAAGACATTCTAAGGGCTTTTCCACCGCAGAAATTTGAAAAAGTGAATTTACTGATGGTAGTTTGTTGATCATTTGGAACTTTATTAACCAATGCTGCACTCAGGAAGCCAGTAATTGTCTGCTTACTTACAAATTTCCATTTTTCTTTGTGATCCCATGAAAACTTCACTGAAAATAGTATATCTGGTTCAGCAGAAGATTGGATTGACGGGAACATGCATAAAGATGCTTGTGGATTAGAAATTTAGCCTCAATTACTGCTGACTAGGGCAGTTATCTTACATGAATTAATAAAGATAGTTTTTTTAATCGTATTACTCTGAAAAATAGGATATTTCTGTTGTATATGTGTATACATGTATGCATGGAAATGAGATAGAAGATGTATAGCTTGTTCCATTATTAATGTAAGGACTTTCAGGGACCAAAGCAAAAGTGAAATTCGCTCAGTCGTGTCCGACGCTTTGTGACCCATGGACTATATAGTCCATGGGATTCCCCAGGTCAGAATACTATAGTGGGTAGCTTTCCCCTTTTCCACAGGATCTTCCCAGTGCAGGGATCGAACCCAGGTCTCCTGCATTGCAGGCAGATTCTTTACCAGCTGAACCAAAAGGGAAGGGACTAAAAGCATTTGTCTGAAGTGTTTTCTTGTGAAAAGAAACATTACCAAAATTTAAAAAAATACATTGTTGTAATATTGACTATAGAAAGCATAGCAATAATTAATTAACCTCCAACCACATTTTCTATCAGTTCTGTTTTTCCTTTCAATAGTAATTACAAGACATGGATGGCAAAGACAGGGAAAATTCCTGAAGCTGTAGCAGCTGGGTCTTTGTTGAATGCCTGTTGGCTTCTAAATTGCTTCTAGGTCTGTCCCTGCTGGTGGAGTGCCTAAGTTTAGTTGTTCTTCAGAAAACTCTGCTCAAGATGTCTACAGGGAATTTTTTGTAAATTTAAAGAACAGTGTCCTTCTTTGGAAACATGCAATATTTTTAGAATCTTGTGATATTATATTGTAAGACATAAGCCAACAGTTTACACATCCCTGTCCAGGAAGCTGAATAATAAGTAATCCTGGGAATTTAAACTTCTATTTTAAGCCTCTGTAAAGATACTCTCATTTCTTTTGTATAAATTCAAAAAAATCAGAGTCTGATCTTTGACTCATTTCAAAAGTATCCCTATACTAGGATAGAAAAATGAACAAGTGCAAGTGGAAAGAGCCCTATTCAGATTGAGTGAACTTATTTCCAGTTTTTTTGTAATTACTTTTGTGGAAGGTTATGGATAACATGGGACATTATTTATTTTCCAAATACATTTTTTTGTGTGTGCTACTTGTCAAGCAGATAAGACCGAAGACCATATGGACCTTTTTTTTCTTTTTCCAACTCTTGGCTTAAAAGGCTAATTAGTAAGATGAATGATTTATAGACAGTATGAAGGAATAAATGCATAATCAAATTATTACTTAGTAATTCTTTGGCATTTCATATATTTTATTCTGATTATTCCACAACAACATAAAGAAGAAATTATAAATCCCATTTATGCATAGGGAACCAGACTTTAGAGGCTTGACTGGTCATTCATTCAGCTAATATGTATTAGAGCTGGGATAAGCAATGGATGTATAAACAACATAAAGAATGCCAGAATAGTTACAAATTTGTTTCCTGTATATGTTATAATGCAAATCACTATATAATTATAGCCAAGCACAAAGATATATGATATGTGGTTTGAAATTCATAATAATTTCTACTAAAATACAAGTAATCTATATTAAATATGAAAAATAATGAAATGTTATTATAAAATTTGAGTGTGTTAAATTAAAACTGCATCTGTCTATTAGCTACATTGGAAGCTTATGTCATAGAGCTCTTTCTTTTTTTTTTTTAATTTTATTTTATTTTTAAACTTTACAATATTGTATTGGTTTTGCCAAATATTGAAATGAATCCGCCACAGGTATACATGTGTTCCCCATCCTGAACCCTCCTCCCTCCTCGCTCCCCATACCATCCCTCTGGGTCGTCCCAGTGCACCAGCCCCAAGCATCCAGTATCGTGCATTGAACCTGGACTGGCGACTTGTTTCATATATGATATTATACATGTTTCAATGCCATTCTCCCAAATCATCCCACCCTCTCCCTCTCCCACAGAGTCCAAAAGACTGTTCTATACATCAGTGTCTCTTTTGCTGTCTCGTATACAGGGTTATTGTTACCATCTTTCTAAATTCCATATATATGCATTAGTATACTGTATTGGTGTTTTTCTTTCTGGCTTACTTCACTCTGTATATTAGGCTCCAGTTTCATCCACCTCATTAGAACTGATTCAAATGTATTCTTTTTAATGGCTGAGTAATACTCCATTGTGTATATGTACCACTGCTTTCTTATCCATTCATCTGCTGATGGACATCTAGGTTGCTTCCATGTCCTGGCTATTATAAACAGTGCTGCGATGAACATTGGGGTACACGTGTCTCTTTCCCTTCTGGTTTCCTCAGTGTGTATGCCCAGCAGTGGGATTGCTGGATCATAAGGCAGTTCTATTTCCAGTTTTTTAAGGAATCTCCACACTGTTCTCCATAGTGGCTGTACTAGTTTGCATTCCCACCAACAGTGTACGTGGGTTCCCTTTTCTCCACACCCTCTCCAGCATTTATTGCTTGTAGATTTTTGGATCGAAGCCATTCTGACTGGCGTGAAATGGTACCTCATAGTGGTTTTGATTTTCATTTCTCTGATAATGAGTGATGTTGAGCATCTTTTGATATGTTTGTTAGCCATCTGTATGTCTTCTTTGGAGAAATGTCCATTATCATCACTGATAGTCACAAGTTTAAGGGAAACACACACATGATCTGATCTGCAGAGAATATGAAAAGTACAATAATCAAAAGATACATCAAAGTAAATTGTCAATTTATTGATCAATCAAAGCTTACTCCAATGAATTGCCTTGTAAAGGGGGACAAAAGCATTAGTAAGATTTATTTCAGGCCCATGCAAGCCTTAGAGAATTGAACCTTGTTCAGCATTTCATTACAGCTTCTGCTGTTTCCTCTTCTTCCTTCCACCACCACAGATACATGCTTAACTCCCACTCACAAAAGCAGAGTTTGAGCAGACCCAGCATTTTCTGTGGAAATGGATGAATTCACAGGAAACAGTGTTTGAGTTAATAATTATTACACTTTAATCTGAAAACTCCTGATGATGTGTAGTGTGGGAGGCTTCTCAGGGTCTCTAGAAATTTAAACCTTTACAGGTTACTTTCGGGTGACACAGCAAGATGAGAAACAGTGGAAACCTATGGTACTTGAATTTTCTAAAGCAACGTGGAAGACTCAGAAGCAGAATGGTATCTGAAACTGTCCACTACTACTCCTGCAGTGAAACTCAATGTCCCTTAGCAAGACATGGAAAATAGCACATTTATTGGCTCTGAAATATTTGGCACGTTTTGGTGTCACTCTTCCGTTCTGGAATAGTCCCTTAAGCCCCAGTATGTGGGGGTCACTCTGACTCTGATAGTGACCCCTCGATCACCATGTTGTAGATCACTGTTACAAATGAAAGGAAAGTCAAACAGTGAAATATTGAGGGTCTTGTTTTGTGCTTTTTCCTTGAAAGTAAGTATTTTGGCCTTTTTAAAAAATACTTAGTATTTTTGAATTAGTGATTAGCTTCAATTTGGGGGTAAGCAGATTACTAAGAATCCAATGATAGTATACATTTTAGAACAGACAGATATTTAAGTCAAAGGAAAATACATGCAATAAACTGTGGGTCTTTGGTATCTCTTAACTGTTTGGTTTATATTGAACCAATGGCTTTTGTATATTTGTTATATAAATATTTATATATATATTGTGTTTAATCCTTGAAGAGGTATTTCTAGACAAGAACATCCAGTTATAAGATAATTTTGATGATATTTTAAATACAATGACTGTTAACATAATATTTATAATTTCCTTTTACCTTTATATATTCACATAAATCACCCAGTTAGGTAAATCTTTAGGTAAAATTTAAAATCATATTCACCTTAAACATTAGCTAAATTATTATCTTACTCCCAGTGAAAGTGAAGTCGCTCAGTCGTTTCTGACTCTTTGACCCTGTGGACTGTAGCCCACCAGGCTCCTCCGTCCATGGGATTCTCCAGGCAAGAATACTGGAGTGGGTTGCCATTCCCTTCTCCAGGAGATCTTACCGACCCAGGGATCGAACCCAGGTCTCCTGCATTGTAGGCAGACACTTTACCGGAATAAACAAATTTAAGCTACAATCTTTGAGTGAATTTCAAAGACTAAGTGATCTCATCAATGATTGCTTAGAAATTATGTTTCAACAGAGATTAAATAATGAATGAATAGAACCTCAATTTTACTCCAAAGTAATAGTTAAGTTTTATTCTCTTAAGTAACATGTGGGTTATGACAGTGGACAGTTTGGGAAGTATAGCAGTAAGTTCAAAATGCTGAATTATGTGACATAGTACTCAACTGGTAAACAAATGTATTAACCTGTTGAAACTAACTTTAAAAAATTTTCCAGACTCTGAGAGCTCACACATGTAATCTTCTTTGTTTTTCACCGCTGTCAAGTGGCATTTATGACCAACAAGAACCTATTCTAATTTGTAGCTGACTGAGAAATAGCAAATGTTGGTAAAGAGCTACAAAGAAACTTACTGCGTTCCCTATGACCAATGAGTTTCATGGTGCTGTCTCCCGAAATGATGGGAGAAAAAGTCTTAGAATTGTTCATTGTTATCTGGACTTCTCATATCCAAGAAGAGTGAACATGGAAATAGGTAATGCTGATACATATTCTTAGATAGGGCTTCACTGGTGGCTCAGATGGTAAAGAATCCACCTACAATCCGGGAGACCTGGGTTCGATCCCTGGGTTCGGAAGATCCCCTGGAGGAGGGCATGGCAACCCACTCCAGTATTCTTGCCTGGAGAATCCCCATGGAGAAAGGAGCTTGGCAGATTACAGTTCATGGGGCTGCAAAGAGTTGGACACAACTGAGCTACTAAGCACACACTTGCTTAGACTTCTTTCCCTAACAGTACAAATCACTAGGAGAAAGAAGTTATTAGGACAAATACGGTTTTAAAAGTAAAACACAGATAAGTTGGTTTCTCTAGATGTTACATCATTGTGTTTCTTTATAATGGCAACAATTCTGATCTATTTTTTGACTTTCATTGTTATAAGAACTGCTTTCAATGGGATTACAGAAAGTATGTCAGATCTCAAGACATTTTAGCTTTAGTATTTAGATAGACCTACCTAAGTTGAAGACTAACAATTCATTACTGAGAAGTGACCATAGCATAGATGAATTTTTGATCTCTCATAGTTGGAGAAAATGAACTTTGTGAATTAGTGTCACGCTTAAAAAGTTTATATAGCACTTTTCCTCTTAGGGAAACTTTAGCAGTGGTGTTTTCTCAGCTCTGTTTATTAGCGTAAATTTCTGAGGGATAGTAAATGAGCATATGTTGGGATTTTATTATATTTGGCATGGATTTCTGAAGCTTTCCTCAACATGTTAGAAATTAGATGGTTTAACAAGATCTGTAAAGTTAGTAAGAATTAGAATTACCAAATCATTGGTAGGTGAGATGCAGAAAGTCAACTAGAGAAGTCAACAGACTACTTGATAATCAGAGTATGAGAGCACATTAAACATTAAGACTTCCTGACAAGCCATTAATCAGAAGAGAATATGTGCACTCACCCAGTTCTGGGCAGGTTCATCGTAGGAAGTGGGACAGACTAAGTACATAGCACACAATCTGCTAAAACTATCTCCTAGAATAGTTTGGAAGAAATAATAGCAACACAGTGTTTTTTTCTAAAACTGTCCAGATTTCTGTCTCCTACTTAAATCTTCTAAGACTCAGTCTTTCAGTTCATCGTGCCTGATGCATACGTACTTGATGGCACAAGCCTATCCGATATTTCTAACCAACTGCTCTCTGTGCCTGTTTTTCTTTTGCACTTTCACCTAAGCTCCTATGCATGCCAATTTGTGTGTCTGTGTACTCAGTTGTGTCCAACTCTTTGCAAGCTTGTAGATGGTAGCCAGCCAGGCTCCTCTGTCCATGGGATTCTCCAGGCAATTATGCTGGAGAGGGTTGCCATTTCCTCCTGTAGGGGATCTCCCTTGACCCAGGAGTCGAACCCTGCATCCCCGACTTTGGCAGGTGGATTCTTAACCACTGAGCCACCAGAGAAGCCCATCTATGACAATACTTGATGCTTATAATTAGCTTTCTTCAACTCGAGGAAACCTAGCAGCTGTCACATAGCCTCACTGATATATTTGTTCCCCTTTTTCTCCAGTGCTGTCACAGTTATTATAGTTCATGAACCTTGATGTCCTATCAATTGTGCAGCACCAGACCAAGAAATCTAGCCCCTGCAAACTGATGAAAAATAACTAAATCATTTGTAACATTGTCAAAACACAGTTTTTACAAATGCATCAAAATTCCAAACATCTGAAAGGAGTTGCTGCTGCTGCTGCTGCTAAGTCACTTCAGTCGTGTCTGACTCTGTGTGACCCCATAGACGGCAGCCTACCAGGCTCCCCTGTCCCTGGGATTCTCCAGGCAAGAACACTGGAGTGGGTTGCCATTTCCTTCTCCAATGCATGAAAGTGAAAAGTGAAAGTGAAGTCGCTCAGTCGTGTCCGACTCTTAGCGACCCCATGGACTGTAGCCTACCAGGCTCCTCCGTCCATGGGATTTTCCAGGCAGGAATATTGGAGTGGTTTGCCATTGCCTTCTCTGGGTAAGCGTACCTTGAAACAAAACAAAACAAAGTATAAGATAAATGCATAAATACATCAATAATTGGTGTATGTCTTTCTGAGGGGAGAAAAGTTGGAAATATTATTTGTTTATTCCCAAAGTTTAAATATATCCATGGTTGATAAAGTCATAGTATGTTATAATAGAAAATTAAAAGTATCTTCAGTTTTAGAAATTTAAAAGTTAAAACCATATCCTTTTTCATCTGCCTTAATATGTCTTGCAAGATATGGAAATCCATGTGCTCTGGTTTCCATACCACTTTTCCTTGTACCTATTAAAATTCCAATTTTGCTTTGAGAGAAAGAAAAGTGATTCCACTTTTAGGATTATTTAGCTAGCTATGTGATGCAAAGGCAATTTTCAGATTTACATTCTTATCACTGCTTCTGTAAGCTCAATTATTTTAACAAGGTCTTTCCAATTTCCCCTAATGTTTTTCATAACTACCTCAAGCTTATGTTTAAATCAAAACTCATTTTTGAAATAACTTATTTCTCCTAGACTTCTGAAGCTTTCAGCATCGTACTTGTATGAAGTTCCTGTTACTACCTATGAAATACAGTATACAGATTTTCTTTTTCCCCAGTTGGTTTATTTGAGCTACAGCCAAAGTAATTAATGTAAATTTTAGTTTTACATTTAACAGAGTATTTTCAAATCAAGATGATGTATTAGCTTCTTGTTCTGGTTACTATGAAGAAGAACTAATGACATTTTAAAACAATAAAATTTCCATTATATATGATAATATAGCATGTACGGATGTGAGAGTTGGACCATAAAGAAGGCTGAGTGCTGAAGAATTGATACTTTCGAATTGTGGTGCTGGAGAAGACTCTAAAGAGTCTGTTGAACAGCAAAGGAATCAAACCAGTCAATCCTAAAGGAAATCAATCCTGAATATTCACTGGAAGGACTGATGCTGATGCTGAAGCTCCAATACTTTGGCTGCCTGATGTGAAGAGCCAACTCATTGGAAAAGACTCTGATGCTTGGAAAGATTGAAGGCAAAAGGAGAAGCAGTAGCAGAGGATGAGATGATTAGATAGCCTCACTGACTCAGTGTATGTGAATTTGAGCAAACTCCAGGAATTAGTGAAGGACATTGAAGCCTGGCATGCTGCAGTCTGTGGGGTCACAGAGTCAGACTCAACTGACTCTTTAGTGACTGAACAACAACAACAGCATGCTAAGCAGATTCGAGGGATCTGCTTTACAATATAGTACTTACAGTTAATTAACAGTACTGTATTGCACACTTCAAAATTCGTTAAAAGAGTAAATCTCATGTTAATTGTTCCTAGCAGGGGAAAAAAAATAGTCTATGGGTAAAGCCTTATATTTGGCAAAGTAATGATATAGTTTTTTATTGTACTAAATTATTGTACCTTATGTCCAAATTTTAAAAAATCAAATTGTGACATGCTACTTGCAGATCACTTTTGTAAGTCATTTATATATTCAGTGCTTTATTGAGCAGAAATATTCAGTTCAGTTCAGTCTCCCAGTTGTGTCTGACTCTTGGCAGCCCCCATGGACTGCAGCATGTCAGGCCTCCCTGTCCATCGCCAGCTCCCAGTTTAGTCAAACTCATTGAGTCGCTGATGCCTTCCAACCATCTCATCCTCTGTCGTCCCCTTCTCCTCCTGCCTTCAATCTTTCCCAGCATCAGGGTCTTTTCAAATGAGTCAGTTCTTTGCATCAAGTGGCCAAAGTATTATTATATATCTCAAATTTCTGAAAAAAACAGTTAGGACTACTTTTATATCAATCTGTTTAATGATGAATGGTAGATGTTCTGAGAAAAATAAAGCCATCAAAAATGACATCACAACCTCTAAAAATGCATTAATTATAAATTAGATTATTTTTACATTATTATTTCATTAACCTTTAAAGTATTTCAACACAATTTATACATGTGGTACCTACCTAACACACAGCAAGTTTGTGTCCTTACTTGTAATTACATCCTTCTCCAAAAAAGGAATGTGTATGTTATGCTTTCAGCATTCAGCTGTGCACAGCCTGGATTATATATTTTCACTGAGAGCATCTCACTAATTAAAAAAATACTCTTTTACCGTATTTGGTCCTAATATGACTTATAAGTTACAAGTTACCAAAGATTTAAAGTTAGGTTTAGGGTTGTGCAAAGTGAGACAGATTGGTTTTCATCTTCAACTTCATCCCAATTTGATTTGTGCAAATCTGTCATTTGGCTGAGATTATAGTACATGGCTTAGAAATTAAATTGCCTTTGGAGATTATTGCTACTGTGCATGTGTAATTAAGTGTTCTCATTATTGTCTATAAAGCTGTACAGACCTGTGGTTTTATGGGAAGAGTGTAAAGTCAATGATTTCAAATCAATCAGTTGGAGAATTCTGAGATGTTCCAACCACTAGTTTTGTGAGAAATTTTAAGAAGCACAATCATCCTACAGTCAGCCTGGAATGACATAAAGTAGTAAAAACTATGCCATATTAATTAAACAAGGATTCATTAAGCACCTGCTATGTCTTTTCCCACTGTGTACTCTAAGGTGTGAGGGCTGTCATGAAAGATGTAGGAGAGCTAGGGAATGTTAGATGTGAGAAGAACTTTAGACAAAATCTTGGTCCAGTTTTCTTACTTTATTGTTGAGACCTAGAAAATGTGAGTGGCTTAAGCTCTCGCATCTAAAATTAGTGTCAGTACTAGAATTAGAACACACAAGAGAAAACACAATTAAGACAAGTGAACCTAAGAACTCAGAGTAGGTGTTGGGTTAACTATAAAGATGTGGTGGTGGTGGTGTGGTAATGCGTGTGTGCTCAACCGTATTTGACTCTTTCTAATCCCATGGACTAGGAGAAGGCAATGGCACCCCACTCCAGTACTCTTGCCTGGAAAATCCCATGGATGAAGGAGCCTGGAAGGCTGCAGTCCGTGGGGTCGCTGAGGGTCGGACACGACTGAGCGACTTCACTTTCACTTTTCACTATCATGCATTGGAGAAGGAAATGGCAACCCACTCCAGTGTTCTTGCTTGGAGAATCCCAGGGATGGGGAAGCCTGGTGGGCTGCCGTCTATGGGGTCGCACAGAGTCGGACACGACTGAAGTGACTTAGCAATAGCAATCCCAAGGACTATAGCCAGCCAGGCTCCTCTGTCCGTGGAATTCTCCAGACAAGAATACTGGAGAAGGTTGCCATTTCCTTCTCCAGGGGATCTTCCAGAACCAGGGATTGACTGTCTCCTGCATTGGCAAGCGGGTTCTTTACCGCAGTGCCACCAGGGAAGCACTGACTAAAGATAGTGAAGTGTAACTGTTCAGATTACAGAGTGATGCCATGGAAGGAGCATCAAGGGATGTTTAAATATAGTATTTGGTTTTATTGTTATATCTAGATCATAGTCCTTTTTCAGATGCGATCATTATCACTGATTTCATATGAAAGATGAATTATCTGTTGATTATTTCATAATGACCAAAACATGTGCTGAATTAACACTTTGTAGTACTTTACATCTAACTGTAACAGCAACACAACATTCTCATGTTTCTGCAGCATACCTGTATGCTCTAATGGCTATGCTTGCTGCTCATTTGACTTGGAAATATCTTAAAATAACTTCCTGGTGGTCTAAATCCAGAGGTTGTGGACTGAATAAAAGCTGATGAGAAAGTCTTTCAGTGGTGTATGTAATGTTTTTAGGGCTTCAAGCTCTCTTTTAGGTCTTATATTGAAGAAAATGGAAACACTTTTTATCAATCTACCAAGTAAAATTCATAGTCGATACTAGCATGCCAAATTCAAAAGATGACTTTCAAATATTTGTATTGCTCTTTGTGAAAAATGCTTTAAATGCTTATAAACAGATCATCCTTACTGTATCTCTTAGCAACCTGGAAATTAAATGAAATAACCTTATGTCTACATATGGTAGACTTTAAATTTTGTAACGATCATTGGTGTTTTAAATTATTCACCTATAATTTAGAGACATGATGCTGTTGTTCTCATCCCTGCTAGATAGTTTTCCTTTCACTCACTATTTTTTACTCTTCTCGTTCCCTGTAATGTTACTACATGGACACATCAGAGCATTTAGTTTTTTATTTTCTGAGCTATGGTTCCCTTCCACTAAACTAATTAATAGAGATGATTCTAATACCTTTCTTTCTGAATGAACCTTAAGTTTCTGTTTCATCTTTTTCTTATTTCTTATAAGGCTGTAAATATAATATCTGGCATTTCTCCAAAATCAGCATGGAAAAACATGGGAAAACCTATATAACTATGTTTTTTTAAAGAATAAATTATAGAATAGTAATACAGTATACCAAGTTTCACTTTTCTTAAAAATCTAAGCCAAAAATAGGACAAAGACCTTACAATTCACTATGCTATTCCATCAACTTCATACATTACAGTAGACTTTCTTATTAACATCAAAAATAATTGGCATGGGCATTTACATTTCTTCATAAGGTGCAAAAGCTTTTCAGAATATTGGTTATGAAACTGAAAGCAAATGGAATATCGAAGCGAGTTCTTACTCTGCTTCTGAAGGTTTGCTTGCTTGCTAAGTTGCTTCAGTCATGTTGACCCTTTGTGATCTCATGGACTGTAGCCCCCTACCACCCCTCTGTCCTTGGGATTCTCTAGGCAAGAATAATGGAGTGAGTTGCCATTTCCAATAAATAACACTATAGTTAATTCATCTAAATTTGCCATGTTTTTGTACGTTCTTCTTACTTTAAGCCATTGAAAGAACAAAATGATGTCAAAATCACTTGGGAATTATTTTTAAAATATATTTTAGATAATTGTATTGCTAAATCAACACTTTAAATGTTTCAGGAAACTAGAAATAAGGCTTAATATAATTATATTCTTGATTCCATGAAGTCTTACAGTATAAATATTTTTGCCCTCCATTTTATATAGAAGTCATAGAGTCAATATTACAGTGCACGTTTCATGCTATATATTCTAATTAGCATTATGTTATCTTTTAAGTTATATAGTATTTTCTTAACACTCAGATTATAGTTGGTCAGCATTAAAATGTCCTGACATCAACTCCAATGTGTGGAGAAGGGTGTTCCCCCCACCACCCCAGGTACATCAAGCAGTGCTCCAGACATCATCAGGGTGGCCTACAGACAGATTCCACAGGTTAGGGAGAAATAGTAGAAGACTCTTTCCCCTACTTCTTTTGATGCCAGGTTCACGCTTGGCATCATCTGTATGACCAACTGGCTGTAAATCAGGTTCCCAAGACTCCCTCTTTAGGTATGATTAGTTTGGTAAGTAGCTCGCAGAACTTAGACATTTTTCTTACTAGTTCACCAGTTTATTATAAAAGAATTCAGGAAAAACCAGAGAGAAGAAAGAGATGTTTAGGACAGGTATGGGGATAGGTACCAAGTTTCCATGCCCTCTGCAGGTACACCCCTCTCTCTACATCTCCACGTGCTCACCAACCCAGAAACTCTTCAAACCTAGTCCTTTTGGAGATTTTATGGAGGTTTAATTACAAAGATATGATTGTTCAAATCACTGGCCTTTAGTGATTGAAGTCACTCAGCCTTCAGCCACTCTCCCTTCCCAAGAATTCAGAGGGTGGTACTATAAGCTCCAACCGTCTGATCACAATATCAGTTTCCAAAAGTCATTTCATTAACCTGGCAAACAACAGACACATTTATCACTCTGAACACTTAGGAGATTCCAAGGGTTTTGGGAGCTGTGAGCTAGGAATCAAAGAAGAAGACTGAATATATATGTATAAGAAATATATTTTGGTCATCTGAATGAACAAATATATATTTTTCTTGTAAATCACAATATCACAGTATTAAATATTAAAGTACATATGTTGCTTTAGGCTGCTGGTGCTGCTAAGTCGCTTCAGTCGTGTCCGACTCTGTGCAACCCGATAGATGGCAGCCCACCAGGCTCCCCCGTCCATGGCATTATCCAGGCAAGAACACTGGAGTGGGTTGCCATTTCTTCTCCAATGCATGAAAGTGAAAAGTTAAAGTGAAGTTGCTCAGCCGTGTCCAACTCTTAGCAACCCCATGGACTGCAGCCCACCAGGCTCCTCTGTCCATGGGATTTTCCAGGCAAGAGTACTAGAGTGGGATGCCATTGCCTTCTCCTTGCTTTAGGCTATGAAAATACAAATGTAAGAAAATACTTTTAAAAAATTTTAACAGGAAATATGCTGAAATTCAAGTTTGTTGAGTCAATCAGCCTGCCTGAGTAATTCTGTCCCACCTAGAGCTCCTTTGCCATTTGGTACTATCTGCATAATAACAAACATTGAATAGTTTTCGAACTGCATGTACCAGGCACTGAAAGTACACAGAAGATGAGTAGCTGACAGACTCATAACATAGTAAGATAGGTGTAATAATGGCCGACTGCACAGACTGTAGCCTACGAAGCTCCTCTATCCACGGGATTTCCCAAGCAAGAACACTGGAGTGGGTTGCCATTTCCTCCTCCAGGGGACTTTCCTGACCCAAGGATCAAACCTACATTTTCTATGTCTCCTGAGTTGAGGGCAGATTATTTACCTGCTTAGCCATTGGAAAAGCCCCTTATATAGAGATACACAGGTATTGAAAAGAAAAGAGTAATCATATCTGTAGAGAGAACTTAGAATGAATATGACCCTGCCAGGTGTTCGAGATTGGAAAGAATATCCAGGGACTAATAGATGCAAAACCCAGAAGTATGAGAATTTGGTATGTCTGTGGTTCATTGTGTGCATGTGAAGCTTATAATGCAATCAGAGTGAAATCATGTAGCTGCAAATTAGGGAGATGCCTTTCCACTCTACGCAAGGACTTCAAGTCACTCAGGAATTTCAAATCAATGTGCAGTGTCGCTGCACATTGGAAAACTGATTGAAGTGGGTTGAAATTGAAAGCAGAAAAGTTAATCAAGAGTTTATTGTAATGGCTGAAAAGGAAGGAAATGAGTGAAGATTGTAGTAAAGGAGAGAGGCACAATTAGGAAGTAGAAGCAAAGGGATATAGTGACATCCTGAAAATGGGAGTTGGAGGGAGGAAGGTAATCGTTCTGCCTCTGACCTGTGGGGGAGAGCAAGATAAAGAATGCAAGAACAGCAGGTTTGTTGAAGACGAGAAGTTTGGTTTTGGATGTTAAATGGTTTGTGGAAATGTTTGGTACCTATAACACAATATTTTATGAATGAATAAAGGATTGTTCAGTAAGCATATGTTGCTATGCTTAGAATCTATATCTGAAGTGTAGTGTTTGAAAGGGTCCACAGTACCTTCTGTTGATAAGTGCTATCATTTCCATTCACATATGCATACATTCATCAGTTAGTTTGTTCAAGAGATAGTCATAGATTTTGCTGGGTAGCCATGTTTCTGCTTAATCAAAAGCCACAGTCTAGCCTTCTACTATTTTAACTTAGCAGAAAATACTAACAGGTAAACTAACAATTACAGTGCTCTGTGGCTTACTACATTGGGGAATGGTAATTTGTTGTTTAATTTGCATGTATGTGATTATTAGGACAAATATTTAAATAATTATTACCTAGTGCTGTTTCTTCTGTCTATGGTTTTTCTGTCTGTATCTTTTGACCATCTGTTTGTTGAAAAGCAACAGTTTAAATATCATTTGACTAGGTCCTTTATTTTTGTAATATTAATAAGGTTTGTTTATTGAAAATGTTATTGTCCATATCATATACTTGATTATTATTTGTTGTTTTTTTCTATTATTAAGATCACAAGAATGTGTTTGCACTTTATTTTTTTTAATTAATAATTTATTGTTGGTAAAAAGACTGGTTAGAGGTAGTTTTCAGTAAAAACCTTTATAAGACCTTGCATCACAAATATACAGACACTATAAAAATTGTGTCAGGGAGGTTTTGGTTCTAAACAATTCTGCAGAAGGTCCTAGTTACACTTTCCAATAATGAAAAATGTTTATAATCAGGTATCTCAGAGATGGTGACGACACATGTGACCAACCTTGCATTGTGCCTCGAGAGAATATGCATATCCACCTTTTTTTCTTCCATTCTTTAACTTTTCTTTCTAGTCCATTTCTTCTCATATACATCTACTGTTCTAGTTAAGTCCGACACACTCTCTTTTCCATACTTCAGTAATATGTCTTGGAAAGAGGAAACCAAATTTTGGATATCTTTCTGTGCTCCCTATCACAAATAATCACTCACACAGTAAGTATTTATTTGGTATAGCATTCTGGAGATGTTAAGATATATAAAATATGCTTAAAGTTCATTACAGAAGCTCAGAAGTTCTGTTCAGTTCAGTCGCTCGGTTGTGTCCAGCTCTTTGCAACCCCATGGACTGCAGCATGCCAGGCTTCCCTATCTATCACCAACTCCCGTAGCTTACTCAAACTCATGTCCATTGAGTCGGTGATGCCATCCAACCATCTCATCCTCTGTCGTTCCTTTCTCCTCCCACCTTCAATATTTCCCATTCTTTTCCAATGAATCAGTTCTTCACATCAGGTGGCAAAGTATTGGAGTTTCAGCTTCAGCATCAGTCCTCCCAGTGAATGCCGAGTTCCAGAGAACAGCAAGGAGAAATAGGAAAGCCTTCCTCAGTGATCAATACGAAGAAATGGAGAAAAACAATAGAATAGGAAAGACCAGAGATCTCTTCAAGAAAATTAGAGATACCAAGGGAACATTTCATGCAAAGATAGGCACAATAAAGGACAGAAATGGTATGGTCCTAACCATAGCAGAAAAGAAGCAGAAAATAATAAGAGGTGGCAAAAATACACAGAAGAACTATACAAAAAAGATTTTCACGATCCAGATAATCACGATGGTGTGATCACTCACCTAGAGCCAGACATCCTGGAATGTGAAGTCAAGTCGGCTTTAGGAAGCATCACTACAAACAAAGCTAGTGGAGGTGATGGAATTCCAGCTGAGCTATTTCAAATCCTAAAAGATGATGCTGTGATAGTGCTGCACTCAATATGCCAGCAAATTTGGAAGACCCAGCAATGGCCACAGGACTGGAAAAGGTCAGTTTTCATCCCAATCCCAAGAAAGGCAATGCCAAAGAATGTTCAAACTACCACACAATTGCACTCCTCTCACACACTAGCAAATAAATGCTCAAAATTCTCCAAGCCAGGTTTCAATAGTATATGGACTGAACTAACAGATGTTCAAGCTGATATTCGAAAAGGCAGAGGAACCAGAGATCAAATTGCCAGCATCTGTTGGATCATCAAAAATCAAGAGAGTTCCAGAAAAACATCTACTTCTGCTTTACTGACTATGCCAAAGCCTTTGACTGTGTGGATCACAACAAACTGGAAAATTCTTAAAGAGATGGGAATACCAGACTACCTTACCTGCCTCTTGAGAAATCTGTATGCAGGTCAAGAAGCAATTGTTAGAACCTGACATGGAACAATAGACAGGTTCCAAATTGGAAAAGGAGTATGTCAAGGCTGTATTTTGTCACCCTGCTTATTTAACTTATATGCAGAGTACATCATGAGAAATGCTGGACAGATGAAGCACAGGCTTGAATCAAGATTGCCGGGACAAATATCAATAACCTTAGATATGCAGATGAGTCTACACTTATGGCTGAAAGTGAAGAAGAACTAAAGAGCCTCTAAATGAAATGAAAGAGGAGAGTGCAAGAGTTGGCTTAAAACTCAACATTTAGCAAACTAAGACATGGCATCCAGTCCCATCTCTTCATGACAAATAGATGGGGAAACAATGGAAACAATGACAGACTTTAATTTTTTGGGCTCCAAAATCCCTGCAGATTGTGACTGCAGCCATGAAATATAAAGACACTTGCTCCTTGGAGGAAACGTTATGACCAACCTAGACAGCATATTAAAAAGCAAAGACATTACTTTGACAACAAAAGTCCATCTAGTCAAAGTTTTGGTTTTTCCAGTAGTCATGTATGGATGTGAAAGATGGACCATAAAGAAACCTAAGCACTGAAGAACTGATGCTTTTGAACTGTGGTGTTGGAGAAGACTCTTGAGAGTCCCTTGGACTTCAAGAGATCCAACCAGTCCATCCTAAAGGAAATCAGTCCTGAAGCTCAGAAAACGTGACATTTGTAGTAATGAGAAAAGATGAGTAGGAAATTGCCACTAAAGTATCCAGAAAAATGTAAATAAGGATATTACAAGTAGAAAGAATAAGTTCATTGTGTATATGTACCATAGCTTTCTTATCCATTCATCTGCTGATGGACATCTAGGTTGCTTCTATGTCCTGGCTATTATAAACAGTTCTGCAATGTTGAATCAGTTCTAATGAGGTGGATGAAACTGGAGCCTATTATACAGAGTGAAGTAAGCCAGAAAGAAAAACACCAATACAGTATACTAACACATATATATGGAATTTAGAAAGATGGTAACAATAACCCTGTATACGAGACAGCAAAAGAGACACTGATGTATAGAACAGTCTTTTGGACTCTGTGGGAGAGGGAGAGGGTGGGATGATTTGGGAGAATGGCATTGAAACATGTATAATATCATATATGAAACAAGTCGCCAGTCCAGGTTCGATGCACGATACTGGATGCTTGGGGCTGGTGCACTGGGACGACCCAGAGGGATGGTATGGGGAGGGAGGAGGGAGGTGGGTTCAGGATGGGGAACACATGTATACCTGTGGTGGATTCATTTCGATGTTTGGCAAAACCAATACAATATTGTAAAGTTTAAAAATAAAATAAAATTATTTTTGTGTATGGTGTTAGAAAGTGGTCCAGTTTCATTCTTTTACAAGTGGTTGACCAGATTTCCCAGCACCACTTGTTAAAGAGACTGTCTTTAATCCATTGTATATTCTTGCCTCCTTTGTCGAAGATAAGGTGTCCATATGTGCGTGGATTTATCTCTGGGCTTTCTATTTTATTCCATTGATCAATATTTCTGTCTTTGTGCCAGTACCATACTGTCTTGATAACTGTGGCTTTGTAGTAGAGCCTGAAGTCAGGTAGGTTGATTCCTCCAGTTCCATTCTTCTTTCTCAAGATCGCTTTGGCTATTCGAGGTTTTTTGTATTTCCATACAAATTGTGAAATTATTTGTTCTAGCTCTGTGAAGAATACTGTTGGTAGCTTGATAGGGATTGCGTTGAATCTATAAATTGCTTTGGGTAGTATACTCATTTTCACTATATTGATTCTTCCAATCCATGAACATGGTATATTTCTCCATCTATTAGTGTCCTCTTTGATTTCTTTCACCAGTGTTTTATAGTTTTCTATATACAGGTCTTTAGTTTCTTTAGGTAGATATATTCCTAAGTATTTTATTCTTTCTGTTGCAATGGTGAATGGAATTGTTTCCTTAATTTCTCTTTCTGTTTTCTCATTATTAGTGTATAGGAATGCAAGGGATTTCTGTGTGTTGATTTTATATCCTGCAACTTTACTGTAGTCATTGATTATTTCTAGTAATTTTCTGGTGGACTCTTTAGGGTTTTCTATGTAGAGGATCATGTCATCTGCAAATAGTGAGAGTTTTACTTCTTCTTTTCCAATTTGGATTCCTTTTATTTCTTTTTCTGCTCTGATTGCTGTGGCCAAAACTTCCAAAACTATGTTGAATAGTAATGGTGAAAGTGGGCACCCTTGTCTTGTTCCTGACTTTAGAGGAAATGCTTTCAATTTTTCACCATTGAGGATAATGTTTGCAGTGGGTTTGTCATATATAGCTTTTATTAAAGATCTAAACGTAAGACCAGAAACTATAAAACTCCTAGAGGAGAACATAGGCAAAACACTCTCCGACATACATCACAGCAGGATCCTCTATGACCCACCTCCCAGAATATTGGAAATAAAAGCAAAAATAAACAAATGGGACCTAATTAACCTTAAAAGCTTCTGCACATCAAAGGAAACTATTAGCAAGGTGAAAAGACAGCCTTCAGAATGGGAGAAAATAATAGCAAATGAAGCAACCGACAAACAACTAATCTCAAAAATATACAAGCAACTCCTACAGCTCAACTCCAGAAAAATAAACGACCCAATCAAAAAATGGGCCAAAGAACTAAATAGACATTTCTCCAAAAAAGACATACAGATGGCTAACAAACACATGAAAAGATGCTCAACATCACTCATTATCAGAGAAATGCAAATCAAAACCACTATGAGGTACCATTTCACACCAGTCAGAATGGCTGCAATCCAAAAGTCTACAAATAATAAATGCTGGAGAGGGTGTGGAGAAAAGGGAACCCTCTTACACTGTTGGTGGGAATGCAAACTAGTACAGCCACTATGGAGAACAGTGTGGAGATTCCTTAAAAAACTGGAAATAGAACTGCCTTATGATCCAGCAACCCCACTGCTGGGCATACACACTGAGGAAACCAGAAGGGAAAGAGACACGTGTACCCCAATGTTCATCGCAGCACTGTTTATAATAGCCAAGACATGGAAGCAACCTAGATGTCCCTCAGCAGATGAATGGATAAGAAAGCAGTGGTACATATACACAATGGAGTATTACTCAGCCATTAAAAAGAATACATTTGAATCAGTTCTAATGAGGTGGATGAAACTGGAGCCTATTATACAGAGTGAAGTAAGCCAGAAGGAAAAACATAAATACAGTATTCTAACGCATATATATGGAATTTAGAAAGATGGTAACAATAACCCTGTGTATGAGACAGCAAAAGAGACACTGATGTATAGAACAGTCTTATGGACTCTGTAGGAGAGGGAAAGGGTGGGAAGATTTGGGAGAATGACATTGTAACATGTAAAATATCATGTAAGAAACGAGTTGCCAGTCCAGGTTCGATGCACGATACTGGATGCTTGGGGCTAGTGCACTGGGACGACCCAGAGGGATGGTATGGGGAGGGAGGAGGGAGGAGGGTTCAGGATGGGGAACACATGTATACCTGTGGTGGATTCATTTTGATGTTTGGCAAAACTAATACAATTATGTAAAGTTTAAAAATAAAATAAAATTAAAAAAAAAATAAAACAAAACAAAAAAAATTAAATAAAATAAAATTTAAAAAAAAAAAGAAAGAAGAAATTCATAGATTCCTAAATTAAATGCTAAGTATTAATATATTGCCTGGAGAAGAGAATGGCAGCCCAGTCCAGTATTCTTGCCTGAAGGAGTCCATGGGGTCCCTGAAGGAGTCCATGGGGTCGCAAAGAGGTGGACACAACTGAGCGACTAACACTTCACTTCATTGATATTTTGGAGGCAATAGATGATTCTGGTTGGCTGGAGAACTGTACACATAGAAGAATCCATGCAGGGAAAGGAAGGTAACCTGGGTCAGATTGTGAAGGGTTTGTTGTGCCTTACGAAGAAATTTTAATGTTCTTTTGGATTTTTGTTTATTAGACATTGAGAGAGGCCAAGCATTTAAATCAGGAGAATGATATGAATAGACATTAAATGTTAAAAGGTGTCTCCTTTTATATGAGAGGGGGTGACTGAAGAAGAGAGATGCTGACATATTAATACATAGTGATTTTACCTCTAGATGGAGTTTTTTAAACTATCTTATTCATGCTGTGTGTTTGTATGTGCTTGTTGTGATTTCTGAAAAATGCATGTTGAGTATGTGTGTTTTGTAGGGAGGATTGGAGGGTGTATCATAAAGATGCAGAACTTTTATAGAAAGTACATCAAACTTAGACAGTTTTAGTGCCTAAGTTTAGTTTAGTGCATTTAGACAGTTTAGTGTCTGTGTTGATGAAACGTGATTGTTGAGTATTGAGATGGGGGCATCTCCTGAAGAGGAATGGGAAGATTAGAGTCATTTTTCAGCTTTAGAATTCTGTTGTTGAGTCCAACAACCATGTTTTATTTATTTACTTTTTTTCATTATTATCAGTACTTTCAAAAGATAATTACTAGTAACAGAGGGAAGTCTGTGTAAAAGGAGTTAACGTAGATGCAGTTGCTGAAATGTAGGTTTTAAAAATTGAAAAAATACTGGAATTAGTAAAGTGTATGCTAGCTATTGATCTGAAAATTAACAATGACTAAGATTAAAATAAGACAGCATGAAAAGCAAGTATTTTTCAAGCAGCACAGTGGTAGGGTTTTGTGTTTTCATTTTGGGCATGCAAACTATGCTTTTTTGTGAAATTTTATATTTTCAGAAATATAAATGATACATTGAGTTTGAACAAATGAGTATAAGAACCATTTTAAGAATATTTTTTTGAGCTGAGGAAGATACAGATATCGGATAAGAGATTAAGAAATAGAAAAAGGTAATTTGGACAGTAAAACGAGAAAAATAAGGCTGATGGATTAGTTTAATCCACACTCTAGAGATTTTGAGATCTAATCTATTATATGGCATTTCTAAAAGGTGTTAAAGAGAAACTATCGGACAACATCTTGAATATCTGAACTAATCAGTTACTGGAGAAAGGAACTAGATAATGGTAGGAGGCAGTTCATGGTTAATTGTTCCTGTTTTATTTGGTCATTCTTAAATTTTTCAACTTAATAATTTGGCAAAGAATATTTACTTTTCTAAGAACCAACTCCCAACTTTTATTGTAAACCTGGATGAGAACCAATCTAAATTCTCCGTTTTTACCATTAATAAGTTTTTGTTTCTAAGTAAGTTCTAATGAGGTGGATGAAACTGGAACCTATTATACAGAGTGAAGTAAGCCAGAAAGAAAAACACCAATACAGTATACTAACTCATATATATGGAATTTAGAAAGATGGATTTAGAAAGAAATAACCCTGTGTACGAGACAGTAAAAGAGACACTGATGTATAGATCAGTCTTGTGGACTCTGTGGGAGAGGGAGAGGGTGGGGAGATTTGGGAGAATGGCATTGAAACATGTGTAATATCATGTATGAGACAAGTCGCCAGTCCAGGTTCGATGCACGATGCTGGATGCTTGGGGCTGGTGCACTGGGACTGCCCAGAGGGAGGGTATGGGGAGGGAGGAGGGAGGAGGGTTCAGGGTGGGGAGCACAGGTATACCTGTGGTGGATTCATTTCGAGGTTGGGCAAAACTAATACAATATTGTAAAGTTTAAAAAAAAAAAACTTAATCTTAGGTGAAATGAATCAGTATTGCAGTGAAAAGTCTTTTAAAAAAGGGTAATTGAAATCAATAAAGTATATAAATTAGTCTAGTTAATAACACTTTTTATGTCAAATATAATCTACCTTTATAGGCTTATGAGTTTTAGAACTGTAAGAAAATTCAACATTGAGTCATTCTCGATTATATACTTTCAAGTGGGGAAACTAAGACCCAGGGCTACTACATACCTCACATAAGATAGCATTACCAGTTAGTGACAGAATTAGGAGAAGATCCAACTTCCGTTGTTTGTGGTTCTTCCTGCCACACAGCAAGGACATGTATGTCATATGTTAAAGTTTAGAGTATTTTAAAGGAAACAGTTCATAAAGCAAACAAAAGTACTTCTAGTTATTATAATGTAACTTTTATCTTGAGATTGTTATTCTAGTTTTGCATAGATTAAATAAGATGCTATTTATACTTCACATAACTTATCCATTTAAGGAATCCTTTTTTTTTTTTAAATTTTGCCACTGACACCATCTAACATTTAGACAATTTCTGTATCTTGTTCTCTGGGTGTTAGGTCACTGTAGGAATGAGAGGTGGGTTCTGTGATGATTTAGACAGGTAGAATGGGGGTGAGTGGGAGGGAGTCTCAAGAGGGAAGGGATATATGTATACATGTAGCTGATTCACATCGTTGTACAGCAGAAACTAACACGACATTGTAAAGCAATTATACTCTCGTTTTAAAAATTAAAAATAAAGTTGATCAAACATACCTAAAAAAAAGCAATAAAAGATGGCACTCTTCTCTTGGTTAGCTAGTTAGTTGTTGTCTGTGATTTGAGCAGAACTCAGTAGTATTATTGGCCCCAAATATATAATGACTTTCGCTTTTAGTAACAGGTAATGTGTTCCAATAAATGAGTTTTATCTGTTGGATCAATGAATACTTGGCTTTTTATCTTGGGCTATTAAACTAAAAGTTTTAAACTAAATCCTGGATGTTACCAAAGTAATTTTTATATAAAATAACTTTCTGATTTATAATGCAAAAATAAAACTGTTCTGAAACAAAGTCATTGATCAGCACAATGGCTTTGATTAGTAGGTTCAAATAATGACCTGGAAGAAAAACTGTTAGTATTTAAAAATAGAATCAGCCATTTGAAAATAGCAATGTCAGTGAGTATGAAATCATTGGTGATTAATATTGACATGGCGGTGTTGGCATGTGCTACGATGAGGTGTTGACCTTTGGTCATAATGGAGCCCAATACTCACAGTAGAAAAAGAAAGTGACATCTAAAGGGAAGTGGGAGAATAATAGTTCAATTACCAGTGAAATTAGGAACTCTAGTTTTCAAACTTTTTCTTAATTGCACAAATTGATTTCTTTGAAGATAGGAGTTTGATAAATGACATGGGGTTGGACCCACATAAAAGCTTATAAATGAAACCCTCTCTGGTCACATTCTATTTTCTTATGTTAATATATTATTAAAATATTATCTGTATAAGCATTTAAATATTTATGTTAAGTAAATATATGACTGTTTATTCATATGTTGAATATGCACTTCCTTGATTGGGAAAGACCAATACAGAACACATTCATGCACAGCTGCTGCCTTCTATTCTTTTGAACTGACTGGGAAGAGCACTCTGATAAATTGAATGTATCCTTTTTAGTACAGTTCATTAATAAATGTTTCATTACTTTATGACAGAGTGAAATAGAAAAATGACTCTTGTTTTATACTTTGATCATGGACATCTGGTCAAAAAAAAAAGTGGAAATTTCTGACTTATACCCAAATGTTCACAAGGAAAGTGATTACATATAATATTTACATTAATCTATTTCTTTAAGTGATTTGTTTAGTCACAACAATATGCATAAGTGAACATAAACATCCATGTATATTTATCGATATGGAAGTAAAATCAAGAATAATTGGTGGCCTACTACTGTAGGAAAAATGGATTTTATTTTGTCTTTAAAATGGAGAATTGGAAGAACTCTTCAAGAATGTTTTACAGATAATTAAAATCATATTCTGCCAGACTCAGAATGTAAAATAATGGATCAGAATAAATATTTATTCATTTTGTTCTTCCACATATTCTGCAAATATGTATTCAGAGCCTATGTGTGTATCTTCTGTCTTGCCTGCAAGAATGTAAACCACAGGAAAACAGTGACATGGTTTGCCTTGATCACTGCATTATACCCTGTACCCTTCACTGTGCCTCAACAGCAAGAGACAGTCAGTAAACACAGATGAATGAGTAAGTGCCTGGTACTGAACTGCATGATACGTATATGGTGGTGGTGGTGGTGTAGTCACTAAGTTGTGTCTGACTCTCGCAATCTTATGGACTGCAGCCCGCCAGTCTCTGTCCATGGGATTTCCCTGGCAAGAATACTGGAGTGGGTTGCCATTTCCTTCTCCAGGGGATTTTCTCAACCTAGGGATTGAATCCACGTCTCCTGCATTGTAGGGGGATTACCACTGAGCCACCAGGGAAGCCCTATGATAGGCAGATGCCGATGATCAAAACAGATCTATTCGACTGCCTTAATGTCCAGCTGAGGGACTGAGGTAGATGAAAACATCAAATACTTATATCAATAAGTATTTAGTGGCAATTGTGTTAAACACTATTAAGGGAAAAAAATGACATTTTTTTTTCAGTTTTGTAAATGTTTGTTCAGTCGCTAAGTTTTGTCTGAATCTTAGCAACCCCATGGGCTGCAATACACCAGTCTCCCCTGTCCTTCACTAACTCTCCTGGATTTTGTGTAAATTCATGTCCATTGAATTGGTGATGCTATCTAAACATTTCATCCTTGTCTCTTCCTTCTTCTCCGGCCCTACATCTTTCCCAGCATTAAGGTCTTTTTTAATGAGTCCGCTCTTTGCATCAGGTGGCAGTTTCGGAGCTTCAGCTTCATATATCTTCCAATGAATATTCAGGGTTGATTTCCTTTTGGACTGACTGGTTTGTTCTCCTTGCTGCCCAAGGGAGTCTCAAGAGTCTTCTCCAGCTCTACCAAAAGCATCAATTCTTCCATGCTCAGACTTCTTTATGGTCTAACTCTCACGTCCATTCATTACTACTGGAAAAACCATAGCTTTGATTATATAGACCATTGTCAGCAAAGTGATGTCTCTGCTTTTTAATACGTTGTCTAGGTTTGTCATAGCTTTCCTTCCAAGGAGCAAGTGTCTTTTAATTTCATGGCTGCAGTCACCTTTACTCAATGGCTTTGGAGCCCAAGAAAATAAAATCTGCCACTGGTTCCACTTTTCCCGTTCTATTTGCCACGAAGTTATGAGACTGGATGACATGATGTTAGTTTTTGAGTGTCGAATTTTAAGCCAGTTTTTTCACTTTCCTCTTTCACCCTCATGAAGAGGCTCTTTTGCTCCTCTTCACTTTCTACCATTAGAATGGCATCATCTGCATGTATGAGGTTGTTGACATTTCTTCTGGCAATCCTGATTCCAGCTTGTGATTCATTCAGCCTGGCATTTTGCATGATGTACTCTGCATATAAGTTAAATAAGGAGGGTGACAATATATAGTCTTCTCATACTCCTTTCCCAATTTTGAGTCAGTCTGTTCTTCCACATAACGTTCTAACTGTTGCCTCTTGACCCACCTACAGGTCTTTCAGGAGACAGGTATGATGGTCTGGTACTCCGATCTCTTTTAAGAGTTTTCCAGTTTGTTGTGATCCACACAGTGTAATCCACACTTTAGTGTAATCAGTGAAGCAGAAATAGATGTTTTTTTCTGGAATTCCCTTGTTTTCTCTATGATCCAATGAATGCTTGCAATTTGATCTCTGGTTCCTCTGCCTTTTCTAAACCCAGCTTGTACATCTGTAAGTTCTCTGTTCATGAACTGCTGAAGCCTAGCTTGAAATATGTCACTTTGTTGATAATTAATTTCTCTTCCATGTTGTCATAAAATATGCATTGTCATAAATCATGCATTCTAAGTTACTTACATTTAGGCTCAAAAGGAGAAGAGATAAAGAATATGGAATCTATGACATGTCTGGCAGTTTATACTCTAGAACTAAGGGTGTGAATTTGAATATTGTCACCTCTGGTGACCTATTGTCATAGAAGGTCTTTTGAGATTGCAAGTGGTGTTACACAGGAGCTGCATCAATCCTTAAAGATACAGATGGCCCTACATGAGTTTTTGCACACCTCAGGAGGGAAGGCTAATGTTCACTAAATTCAGAATGTGTTTGCAACTGTTTTGATCTCCACATTTATCTAAAATATTTCCTGTATAGACTACTTAACATTTAGAATTCCATCTACCTCTCTTCTTGTGTCAAGAATTACTCTCCCCAAACTGTAAATAGGAAGATTTACTATTTTAAGACTAAACTTTGTTTGCTAGAATAAATCCCAAATTATAGCATCTAAATAAATTTATGAACTAATAAAATTATAGGGAATGATCAGTTTTAATATGAGGCACAAAATACACTGTTTGACACTTTATAGCTTTCCTTGTTATTCGCTGAGAAAAAATGTGCAACTAAATCTTGAAAAACCTGTATGCAAGTCAGGAAGCAACAGTTGGAACTGGACATGGAAAAACAGACTGGTTCCAAATAGGAAAAGGAGTACGTCAAGGCTGTATATTGTCACCCTGCTTATTTAACTTATATGCAGAGTACATCATGAGAAACACTGGACTGGATGAAGCACAAGCTGGAATAAAGATTGCTGGGAGAAATATCAATAACTTCAGATATGCAGATGATACCACACTTATGGCAGAAAGTAAAGAGGAACTAAACAGCCTCTTGATGAAAGTGAAAGAGCAGAGTGAAAACGTTGGCTTAAAGCTCAACATTCAGAAAATGAAGATCATGGCATCTGGTCCCATCACTTCATGGGAAATAGATGGGGAAACAGTGTCAGACTTTATTTTTCTGGGCTCCAAAATCACAGCAGATGGTGACTGCAGCCATGAAATTAAAAGACGCTTACTCCTTGGAAGGAAAGTTATGACCAACCTAGATAGCATATTCAAAAGCAGAGACATTACTTTGCCAACAAAGGTCTGTCTAGTCAAGGCTATGGTTTTTCCAGTGGTCATGTATGGATGTGAGAGTTGGACTGTAAGAAGGCTGAGCACCGAAGAAGTGATGCTTTTGAATTGTGGTGTTGGAGAAGACTCTTGAGAGTCCCTTGGACTGCAAGGAGATCCAACCAGTCCGTTCTGAAGGAGATCAGCCCTGGGATTTCTTTGGAAGGAATGATGCTAAAGCTGAAACTCCAGTACTTTGGCCACCTCATGCGAAGAGTTGACTCATTGGAAAAGACTCTGATGCTGGGAGGGATTGAGGGCAGGAGGAGAAGGGGACGACAGAGGATGAGATGGCTGGATGGCATCACTGACTCGAGGGACGTGAGTCTGAGTGAACTCCGGGAGTTGGTGATGGACAGGGAGGCCTGGCATGCTGCGATTCATGGGGTTGCAAAGAGTCAGACACGACTGAGCCACTGATCTGATCTGAAGATATCTCACATTAATAAATGTAGCACTTTTCTGCATATGGGCTCATTGAAATCATTCATTTGATTTGCATTTTAACTGTCTAGGGCCTATATCCTGTTTTTCTCCATCCTGAATCCCCTCAGGATTCGCAGATGGGTGTGGCTGCAAAGGCAGATGGCTTGACTGTTGCAACATCCTTTGTTTACTGATATGACAACATTCTTCATCTACATTGAGTTTATTAAACTCTGTTTGTCATAAAAGAATAGAAAATATGCAAACTGAGAGTTTTGAAAAGTACTTTATAGAGATGATCACTCTTCCTATATGAGAATTCTGCTTTTTGAAAGTTTTAAACAAAACCCTTAGGTTTTTTTTTTTCAATTGAAACTTTCTATCCAATAATGTGGTAAAACTCTTATTCAAGTCTTTATTACTCTGAATAAATTTTATAGATTTCATGGGAAAAAAAAGCCAAGAGCTAGGCATGTGTTGTTTTTTCCCTAATTATTTATATTTGTTATTATAATGTGTGATTTTTAATTGTCTTGTAACTAGAGATATAACCTTTTAAAAAGCAAACTCTTTCATCATATTTAAGAATTTGGGGGATTTATTTTTTAATTGAATTTATATGAAATTTGTGAAAATATCAATTATATAACATGGTCAAATTCCCATATAGTCCTTTCTTCCTTAGGTGAGTTTGAGAGCATGCCTCAACAACTGGGTTCCTAAGTCTTCAGATTCAGTGTTATCTCAGATCTCATGGAGCACATCCTAAGATCTGTCACTAATAATCACCCACTAACACATATATCTTCATGTTTCTCAATTACGTCCTCTAATTTTTCTTTCCGCTACAGTTCGTATACTTTATTTGGATTTCATGATTTAATCTCATGGCATTTCCAACTGGACCTCATGGTAACATCTTGCAATAGCTCAGTCTTTATTGATAGAGTCTTCATTGTTTATTTCCAAAGAATACAACACAGATCTTATGAGGTTTTATAAAAATGTTTCTTAAGTGCTTCAGTAGTCATAGTCATTATTCATTTTTTAGTCAACATTTGATGATATTTTTCAGTATTAACTTTGTGCTATGTTCTATACATTATCTCCTTTAATTTTTAGAGCCACTATATTGAGTAGACACTATTATTGTTCTCCCTTTATATGTGAGGATGCTGGTGCTTAGAGCAATTAATTTGCCAACAGCCACACAGTATAGCACAGTGGGTAAGAAGAACAAGGACTGAGGGCAAGCTGCCTGGGTTCAAATCCCAGGTCCACCTCCTTCCTGTTATTTGAGCTTCCCTGGTAGCTCAGGAGGTAAAGAATCACCTGCAGGACAGGTGAACTGGATTCAGTTCCCGGATTGGGAAGATTCTGTGCAGAAGGGAATGGCAACCCACTCCAATATTCTTGGAGAATCCATGGACAGAGGAGCCTGGTGGGCTGTAGTCTATGGGATCCCAAAGAGTTGGACATGACTGAGTGACTGACACTTTCACTTTCACACAAGTTCAGTTCAGTCAGTTCAGTCGCTAAGTCGTGTCCGACTTTTTGCAACCCCATGAATTGCAGCACACCAGGCCTCCCTGTCCACCACCAACTCCTGGAGTTCACTCAGATTCATGTCTATCGAGTCAGTGATGCCATCCAGCCGTCTCATCCTCTGTCATCCCCTTCTCCTCCTGCCCCCAATCCCTCCCAGCATCATAGTCTTTTCCAATGAGTCAACTCTTCGTATGAGGTGGCCAAAGTACCGGAGTTTCAGCTTTAGCATCATTCCTTCCAAAGAAATGCCAGGGCTGATCTCCTTCAGAATGGACTGGTTGGATCTCCTTGCAGTCCAAGGGACTCTCAAGAGTCTTCTCCAACACCACAGTTCAAAAGCATCAATTCTTCGGCACTCAGCTTTCTTCACAGTCCAACTCTCACATCCATACATGACCATTGGAAAAATCATAGCCTTGACTAGAGGGACCTTTGTTGGCAAAGTAATGTCTCTTCTTTTGAATATGCTATCTAGGTTGGTCAAAACTTTCCTTCCAAGGAGTGTCTTTTAATTTCATGGCTGCAGTCACCATCTGCAGTGATTTTGGATCCCAAAAAATAAAGTCTGACACTGTTTCCACTGTTTCCCCATCTATTTCCCATGAAGTGATGGGACCAGATGCCATGATCTTCGTTTTCTGAATGTTGAGCTTTAAGCCAACATTTTCACTCTCCACTTGCACTTTCATCAAGAGGCTTTTTCGTTCCTCTTCACTTTCTGCTGTAAGGGTGGTGTCATCTGCATATCTGAGGTTATTGATACTTCTCACAAGTGGTTATTGATATTTCACATGAGTTGTAAATAGCAAGTTGGGAATCTAGGATTATCTGTTTCCTAAGTAAGTATGCTTCAGAACTGTGCTGTGAATAGATGGGTCTGTTTGATTATAGCATCAATAACAGACATTTTACCTTAAATAATGAATGTATCAATGAATTTATTGATCAATCAATTGATGGATGAATCAGTGAATCAGTGAGTGAGAGAATTAGTACATAAAATGCATACTTACTGAAATATGTCTCAACAATAAGGAACGACAGGGAATATTATCAAGAAATGTGAAAATTTAATCTATAGTTTGCTTATCTGTCATTTCATATTTTGCTTCTAAACTTAAAAATAAGACAGTAATTTTCTGAGCCTTTGTATTAGATGCATAGACATACTACAATCTTAATTTTCCCTCGAGTATTGAATATACAAATACATTCAAATTTGTTTTAGTTATATGTTCTTTAAATGTGAGTCTTCCCTGGTGGCTCAGATGGTAAAGCATCTGCCTGCAATGCAGGAGACCCAGGTTTGATCCTTGGGTTGGAAAGATCTCCTGGAGAAGGAAACGGCAACCCATTCCAGTACTCTTGCCTGAAGAATCCCACGGATGGAGGAGCCTGGTAGGCTACAGTCCATGGGGTCGCAAAGAGTCAGAAATGACTGAGTGACTTCACTTTCACTTTCTTTAAATGTAAATTATGTAAATTAACAGATGATATTTCAGTAAGTATGCATTTAATATTTGTGAAACTCAGCTTTCAGTACTTTTTAAAACATCATACTTTTATCTCACTAAAGTCATCTGGGAAATACCATAAAAATATCTCACTATAAATTGTTCAGTTGGTTACTTATTTGCCCTGTCATAATTCAGTTATGAATCCCTTTAACCTAGCTAATGGTGACTGCAACCATGAAATTAAAAGGTGCTTACAGCCTTGGAAGAAAAGTTATGACCAACCTAAATAGCATATTGAAAAGTAGAGACATTACTTTGCCAACAAAGGTCCCTCTAGTCAAGGCTATGTTTTTTCCAGTGGTCATGTGAGAGTTGGACTGTGAAGAAAGCTGAGCACCGAAGAATTGATGCTTTTGAACTGTGGTGTTGGAGAAGACTTCTGAGAGTCCCTTGGACTGCAAAGAGATCCAACCAGTCCATTCTCAAGGAGATCAGCCCTGGCATTTCTTTGGAAGGAATGATGCTAAGGGTGAAACTCCAGTACTTTGGCAACCTCATGCGAAGAGTTGACTCATTGGAAAAGACTATGATGCTGGGAGGGATTGGGGGCAGGAGGAAAAGGGGACAACAGAGGATGACATGGCTGGATGGCATCACCGACTCGATGGCCATGAGTTTGAGTGAACTCTGGGAGTTGGTGATGGACAGGGAGGCCTGGCGTGCTGAGATTCATGGGGTCGCAAAGAGTTGGACATGACTGAGCGACTGAACTGAACTGAGCTGAACCTAGCTAATGGGCAGCTACTGCAATATATTGTCATGGAAATAAAATAATATCATGTTGTAAGACAAAACTACAAGATAATGAAAAAATAACTAACTTAGTATTTATTTATACCCACACATACTTTCTGATTCATAACCTTAATGTAAATGTTCCTTGACATTTCAAAATGAAATTTTATCTCCCAAGAATTCATTCTGATGCTATTTTCATGAAAATTTCAAAATTTAATGAATTTTAAGGAAAGAATTCTTGCTTTTTCTGATAGAAAATGATGATTTTTGTCCAATAAAATGGGAACATATATGTTTGAATCATCATGTTGTCTTTTCTGAACTCATCTCCTGCTTGCTCAGGTCTTTTTTGACAATGAGTGAACTATTCTGAGCTCCAGAATTAGCGATGATTTGACAAAGAATTCTTTCAAATTATTCTTAAGCTGGCCACTTTGGGTTCAAAGTAACTGTTTCTGTATCGAGAGTAAAGGAAGTTTTCTCTGCTGTTACCCACACAACTGTTTTTGTTTTGTTTTGTTTGAGTCCAGTGAATTTCAGAATTTCCAAAACTGTAGAAAATGCTTGCTGATTGTGCTGCAGGTTTGTCCAGGACTCATGTTTCACTATTCACAACTTTAAAATTAGCATATATTGCAATTTATTTTACATCCTAAATGATTAAATAGAACTCTCTGTTAATATTCACTACTGAGTACTGGTGAATTTGTTAGTTTCTTTTGTTTTGCTATAAATAAATCAAGATCTATAGAGAGAGAATATTGAATATTGATCCAATATCTAGAACTATATGACCTGAGTTGAAACCCCAGCTCCTAATTCACTAGATAGGTAAACCTTGGGCAAGTTACTTAAACTTTTTATGTATTAAGTTTCTTCTTTGAAATGAGAATTGCAAAATATGTACAGTTTTTGAAAAAACAGGAGTCCATCTATTTTAAATATGAAAATGAGTGCCTGGCATATTAAAAAAAATCAGTAGGTATTTGCCAACATTACTATTCTTCATATAGGCTTTTTTTGTCAAACACAAACACGAAAGCTGCTGAAATAAGAAAAAGACACAAGAAACTGGTTGTTTACTCATATCAAAAATGATAGATGAGTTCCATTTTATGGTGTGAAAAATGATAGAACAATTACACAGGTGCGGATGAATTAATTTATGTAGATATTTGGCTATTTCATTATTTTTATGCTACTGTTTCTAAATAAAGCGTGGTGTTTTCAACACCTTAGAAAGGATTTTAAAAATAGATTATAAAGCATCAATGTTGTTAACTATGTAAAATCCACAGACAAACCTAATTGAAATTAAAATGAGGAATAAAACAGGTTACAAACTAATCTGAAAATTAAAAAAATATTAAATTGCAAATAATATTTTAATGAAAATTTCACTGTGTTACTTGTAATCAGCTTAATTAATTTTCTTTCTTAATCATTTTTTTAAGATTTCAAAGCAATATAGCTTCCTGTGTTTTAGCTTTTCATACTATGAGAGTTAACAGACATATAGCATGAAACATCTAAGGAAGTAACATTTTTCCAGATTTAGATGTTAACCATATGTCTTATTGGGCTTCTTTTTAGTATTAGAGGTAGCTAGTAATATTCAAATAAATTAATATGTTTTAATTATAATTTAGTTATTTTTTTATGATTCAGATTTGTAGTGAAAAAGGATCAAGGTAAAGAATATTTGCTTTTCCTCTTTTTACCTTATCCTTTTTTAAAAAAAATTCTGTTTTTAATAGTTGAATACTTTTATCTTGATAGTTTTCAAAATTGTTTTGTCCTTGCCCTGGGATCTGAAGAGTGCTTTTTCATTATGAAAAAAGAAATATATATATATATATATATAGAGAGAGAGAGAGAGAGAGAGAGAGAGAAGTATAAAAATATGTGTGTAGTTCAGGGATGGATTAGATAGGTCAGGTAGATTTTGCTGCTATTTTCTCTATTAGAGGAATAACAGAAAACTGTTTTTGCTTTGTTTTAGCTTCTGTAATGCATAAGTTAATTGAATAAATTAACAAAGATTATAAAGTAGTAGCTATGCTTATATTTATATTCTGTAAAAACATATAAGAATTTGTCATGTTAAAAGAAAAAATGCCAGCATAATAAATTATCTTGTGGTTCTTCAGAAGTAAGTGAAAGAACCCACAGAACCCAAGAGCCATGCTGATATTTGCCTGCATTTAAGTACCACATTCTGAGATTTTAGAATACCTAGATTTTATACCATTCTTTCTAGCCACAGGCATTTCTTTGCTTTTTTTTTTTTTTTCTTCTTCTTTTAAAATGTCTTTTGTGTCCCATTCTCCTGCCTTATTTTAGTAACTTTACTCCATTATAAGCAATACCTGCTGCAGTGTTATTAGGAAAGTATAAAGTAGTGAACAAGTTAATACCAGAGGCAATTATCTTCCACCAAATTAAAACAAGAATAAAATAATGATAAAATAGTAAAACAATAATAAAAAAATAATGAAATAATAAAGTATCAGAGAAAGGCAAATATCCACTTGTGGAATCATGTTAAAATGTTCCTAACTTTAAGCCAATTATTACAGCTTATCAAAACTGATTTTTCAGCACTTCCTAATGTGAGACATAAGGCAGTTTGCCAAATATATTTTATTCATGTTTAAAAATCAATGATACATTTACAAAGCAAGTTTGAGGGGACTGATTATGTGGAGTAATAAAAAGTAGATGTGGCTGACATTTCTTGGAAGGTTCTTTATTAAATGTAAGAAACCCAAATGCAGTTAGCGTTTCATTTAATCAAGTAGTGTTTCCAGTATAAATGAATAGCTATTGAAGCCTTTATATCCCGTACTTTTTCTTAAATGCTTCACTGAATGTTTAATACCCTGACATCCCAGTTTGGAGCTTATTTAAAGGAGTCTTTCATAAAGCTTGGGACAGAAACCTGCCCTAGACGACCACATGGGGAGTTGTACAAAAGAGAAACAAATTATAAAAGCTCAGTGTTACTTGGTGTCTTAAAATTTCTCTCTTCCCTCTTTCTCCCTCTTTTATTTTACCAAAAAAAAAAAAAAAAATGGTATTAATTACTGATCTACTTTAGCTTATGGAGCCTAAATTTGACAATTTTACATAAAGTTTCAAATAAAGTCATTTTATAATAAGTGAAAAGAGAACTCGACAAATCTGAAATTAAGCCATCAGAAATTTGTCCAACATAATAAAGATAACTTATTTAGCAGGTTCAAAATCATTTCACTTCACATGCTATTATAAAATTATGTAAATCAATACACACATCCAGATTTGTTGTGAATGGTCTTTGCTGTTTTTGGTATCTTCTAGACTTTATCTTCCTAACAATCACTCCTTATAGTATTGTCTTATAATCAGAAGAGCATGGGACTGGAGAACAAATACCTGAATCTGATTCTGTTTTAGTCACTTACTTACCATGTTATTCTGATATGTTAAGAAAACTGAGGTTCTGCAGGATTGTCTTAAATTCTTCATAGGTTTATTGCAAGAGTTAATGGAAATATCATTTGTTTTCAAATTAGGAAGGGCTTATAGTAATCAGATTATTATAATGATAGATCAATTGATGTAATTATGTTCAAATGTTTTTTCACTACTTGGCTGGGTCTTATGAAGTCTGAGTTTCTTTTTCCACACAGATCAGCCATCCTGCAGATGGTTTCTGTCAATCATCAGAAGAAAAAGATGATAAAAGATGGGCAGATCCTTAGAAAGTCAACCCCATTTGTTGAAAAGCAACCCAAACTTTTCAGTTTGGGTCAGACCAACAGTCTCTATGGAAGCACTTTAGAACCTTTGCCTTAATGGCACAGTTGGCAGGATAAGAAAAAGAAAATTTTTAAGTTGTGGAAAGAATTTATATATTTTTCCAGATTGTAATCCACTCATTACATAATTTTGACTGAAATTTAATCAATTATAATTATTCTTTCATTTTGATCAATACAAATATTTTAACTAGCTAATTCCATTCATAATAACACTTTGGTACTGGATTCAGTAGAATAGCTATTAGCATGAGTAAAAAGAAATTATTATTGCCAAAATTATACTTTATATAATGTATTTGTAGACAGTCTTCAAGGACCATCTTCTAAAGTACTTTTCAAAACATGTCTTGATACCTTAGATCTTTACAATTTGTTAGTTTAAAATTTTTTATTTTTAAATTTCATGTATAGTCATTTTTATCTCATGTAAATTAACTACAGTATTAATTAATGTTATATTAATTTTGTCTACTGACAGAATTCCATGCTATGGTATAAGGGTAGAAGGAAACTAGATAATAGATCTGGTTGACATTTTAAGCTGTTAATACTTTTATTTTGGGATAATAGATCTAGTTGACATTTTAAGCTGATAATACTTTTATTTTGGTTTTCTGTTGCAATGGACAGTTCTTTAAGAGGAACAGAGGAAAACCTAGGTGTAGAAGAAGAAAGAGGAGGTCATGAATCTGTATCACAGGAACATCAAAACAGGTCAAACAGCCATGGCAGATTAGACTAAAGAATAGAATATTTAAGCAACAAAATAGAAATTTTGAAATAGTTGAATAGATGCATTTTGAAGATTGATGGTAGTTATTCTACCTATTTATAAAGGCTAGAACTAATGGCAGTCAGTGGTGGTTCCAGGATCATTCATTTCATTTTGTGTCTTTGGAAAAACAGAATTTTTTAATCAGTTTAATCACATATCTATAGAATTAGTTGCTTTCTTCTTCTGATCATTCTCATTTTGGGGGGCTAGGTCCACTATGTTTCTGTAGTAACACATATGTGTTCTCACTAGTGGGATGATAATTGTTTCTGACTTGAAGAACGTGCATTTCAATCAAGGCTAGAATAAAAGTTAACCTTCTGAGAACCTGCAAACAAACCAATTGATGATACTCAGTAAAACCATACTTTCCATAATTTAGTGTTTGTCCTAAGAGTCTCGGCAACTTGGTTCATGTGTAAAAAGGTGTGCAAATGTTCCACTTTGAACTTGCCTCTAAGAGGGAAAAAGGATTATGCACCTCTCTTCTTCAAATTCTGTGTCCTGGGGTTAGTAGTAGAAACATTTATTTGTGTCACTTTGAGGACCTACCATGCTAAAATATCGTGACTTCTTCCTAGTATGTAGGTTTTTTAGGCATACGATTTTAATCTGTGCTTCTGTAAATAAAAACTAGCTTTTCCCTTTTTTCCCAATTCTTTTTGCCAGAGTAAGGATACTGTCACAGTTTAAGACCTATTCTCCAAGGTGAATGTGCCAAGTGCTAGATTGGAGGTGACTCCTTGAAGACTACAGCCTGCCTGTGCTAAAGTGAAATGTGAAAGTCGCTCAGTGGTGTCTGACTCTTTGTGACCCCATGAACTTCCCGATCAAGTCACACCCCTCCTCCCATTGAAGAAGTGAGGGATGGGAGAGTAGGATTGAGTTTCAAGAAGCAATACAAATAGGAGACATTTATAATGACCTTGGTAACAAGTCATGGTGTATCTGTGTCTTTTGTATGTTAGTCACTCAGTTGTGTCTTTGCAACTCCATGGATTGTAGTCCACCAGGCTCCTCTGTCCATGGGATTCTCCAGGCAAAGATACTGGAGTGGGTAGCCATTCCGTTCTCCAGGGGATCTTCCCCGCCCAGGGATCAAATGTGGGTTTCCTGCCCAAATCATTGCAGTTAGATTCTGTACTGTCTGAGCCACTAGGGAAGCCCAAAACATTTGGCCTCGCCCCATAGCATGAGGGATCTTATTTCCTCAACCAGAGATTGAACCCACAGCCTCTGCTTTGGAAGTTTAAGTCAACCACTGGACCACAAGGTGGGTCCCATGTCTTTATTTTACTTTAATTTGTTTTCCCTTCCCTTTCTTGGCAGCAATAATGTGAAGATTGCCTTTTAAAGTAAAACTCCCCCAAAGTTACTGCATTAGAAGCACAATTTAATTGCTACATTCATTTTAATCATGGGATTTTTCCTATTTGGCTCAAATAATTAATCATACTTAGGGAAGCACAAAGAAGCAATATCTCAACCAATATTGCTAAGAGGTAAAAACTTATCCTAATGTAAACTCAAAACTATCTATTCTGATTATTTTTTTTCCAACCCTATTGCTTAAGATGGGGCTTTCCTGCCAATGCAGGAGACACAGGTTCTATCCCTGGGTCAGGAAGATCCCCTAGAGAAGGAAATGGTAACCCATTCCAGCATTCTTGCCAGGGAAGTCCTATAGGCAGAGGAGCCTGGCGGGCTACAGTCCATGGGGTCACAAAAAAGTGGGAGATGACTTAGCAACTAGACAACAAATTGTTTAAGACAGGATAAACATAGTTATCCAGTATTTTTGCCTGGGAAATTCCATGGACAGAGGAGCCTGGCAGGTAGTCCCTAGGGTTGCAGAGGGTTGGGCACGACTGAGCGATATACACACACACACACACAGAGTTACTTTTTTTTTTAAAGTTCCCATCTCATTCATTTGTCACAGGAAGTATTTAATCAGAAACCATCAAGGCTTTGTCAAGAATATTATGTAGTTTCTTTAAGGACAACAACAAGGGTAACTATATTGAATAATGGCTGTATCAATTTCCAAACCTTAGAATATACAATTGTGTTAATAGTAACCCTGCTCTCCCATTCCAGATTCCTAACCTAAAACTTCAAGTAAATTGTGCATATTGACATCCAAAGTAGTTTCACCTCCTGTTTTGTTTGTGTGTGTGTGCATGTGTGTGGCTTATATGTTAGTCTGAGTTCTTTCCAGGCCCCTTGACATAGTCTGTCTTGCCCTTACATGTGTAACTTCTTCCCTAGGAAGATGTTCTTTGAAATCAGGTTCTATGAATGGTAAATATGTTTATGTCTATCTCCTACAGTTCAGTAGCATAGGGATATACTTAATGGCAATAATATTATTGTAAAAATATGCAAGTAATTATACAAATCATTCATATTCTGAGTTTTGATCAAACCAATATATGCTTCTCTATATGTAGAGGGAGTTAGAGTTATTGCAGTTCTGAAGTTAAGTACTTTTGTGAAACAATCAGTTTACTAAACGTAGAGGGCAGACAGGTGAGAAACTATTTCCCTTAAATGTACAGTTCACCCAGTGCATTATTATCAGGTATGATGCTTATTAAAATCTCCAAGTAGTGGAGGTTGGAATTGGAATGACAGAAGCCTAGATCTGTATTTTTTTTAAGGATTATAGGACAATTCTCATGAACACTAAACAGACAATATAAGCACTGATCTAAGAAATTGTTTTCTCTCCAGCAAGGATTTGTTTACAATCCTAAACTCTGTTTTCCCACATGAACAGGCACGATTAACTATGCCTCACGAGTAATTTTGTTAGCACTGTTTGCTCTGCTTTGTTGTTGTTGTGCTCTTTGTGGAACTTACTAATAAGGAAAAGAAAGAAAAATAATAGGTGTCCTCAAGAGTGAACATACTTACCATACTGCAGAGTGTGGCCCATATCTTTAAACTAGTATCTTACTTAGCTTTTCAATAATATAATACTATTTTTATTCACCTGACTAATCAATGGTGGTTCTTTTATTTATTTAACTTTTGCAGGTAGGTCATTTAAAACATGAAGGATATTCTGAATGAATTTCCATGCAGGTAGTAATTTTTGCTGAGTTGGGAAGATCCCCTGGAGGAGAGCATGGCAACCCACTCCACTATTCTTGTCTGGAGAATCCCCATGGACAGAGGAGCCTGGTAGGCTGCAGTCCATGGGATTGCAAAGAGTTGGATATGACTGAGCAACTAAGCCCAGAATAGTAATTTTTGCAATTGGAGTTGAAGTTATTTTTTAATCTGTTCAAGCCAAGATCGTCAAATCTAATGTGTATATGATATAAAACATTATAATCTACCAAAGATTTGATTTAATGTGGCTCTCTGCACTTTGTGTACATAGCGCAGCAATGCAAAGTACTAGGAAGAACACTGCAGTGAAATTCAGGAGATCTGGGTTCTGTTGGTGAGTTGGTTTCTGAATGTCTTTCACTCTGTTCCTCCATCTGTAAAATCAGGAGGTTGAAATACATTTCAAATAAATTCCCTTCCTGTTCTAAAGTCATATTTCCACTTAACTTTCTAGACCCAAGGAACTAATATGCATTTGTGTATAAATTATATATAAATAAATGCATGTGTATTTTATACACACACACACACATATAAAATGACAAAACAAGAGCACACGTAGGTATAGAGTTTGGAAGAAAAATATTCCAGAGAATCAGTTTATAAAAATTTTAATGAGATGTATTTTTTGTTTTGAAAACAAAATTTTTCAGTTTTCTAACACAGTAACAAGAACTTGCTCCTTCTGATAAATGATTTTTAGACACTGTGTTCTTTTGAAGTTCCTAGAAGTTTTTATTGAGCTGCACAGAATAAAGTCTATTAGAACATGATATGCTGTAACATGATGCATCAAAAATGTCAAGCTGTTTTACATTTCAGAGTCTCACAGTAATAAAAAGTGTCCTTTTATCCGTTAAATATAACATCTTTACAGAAGAACACTGATAGGAAGAGCTTTAGAAATTTGAACAGCTTAATGATACCACTGAGCACATTGAGTTTGTTATTCACGATGACTGTATTGTCTTTAGGCATCCTAATTATGACTGTTTCATTACCTCTTTTAAGTTTATTACTGTATTATTCATTTGTATCATAGTGTGTGACAATGAGCAGAAGTCCAAAACATAATTAAAATATGAAATGCTTGCACAGTTCAGACATAATGTGTGGGTTTTGTTTCTTTTTATACCTCTTTCTACTCACCTTGTAGTAGAATGTATAGTGAAAAGTGATATAGTCAGTCTTTACTTGAATTATTTGGGGAGGGAAACTTTAAAGGGCTTTGTTTTATCTATATTATTTATGTTCTTGCTTTCATTTTTGTCTTCATCTTTCTAATGTAAAGCTGGATTTCTTAGAGTGTTTTACAGTGGTGTTTTCAAGTTACCAGTAGAATTATCTACCTCAGATACTTTGTGAATTCTCTTCCCCTAGGCTTAGCATTGCTTGATGGTACTGTCTTATCAACCTTTTTGCCTGATAATGAGAAAACTGACAACATAAGTTCAATTTTAAAATGTGTGTTTTTCAAGTGTGTTTTTTTTTTTTTTTTTTGAGGTGAGGATTGTCTACATATACAAGTTCTTCATAGTATTTTTAAATTGACTTCAGTTATATAAATATTTTTAAACTGCCAGTTATAAAGAAGCATCTGGTTTATTCAGTAAACATATATTTAAATACACTAAAGGTTTTCTATACAGAGCTGAGTGTGATGAAGGGCTCTAGCCTAGTAGGCAAATGACCTGGTTTCAGATTCTGTCATTCCTACTTTCTTTAATTGCTGTAAAATATTAGGCAACATTAACCTTGAATTTCAATTTTCTCATTGCAAACTATGCAAAAGGTCTGCCATTACTGCAGTATTCAGGAATAGACTAGAAAATTATTATGGGGAAACATGTAGAAGAGACATAAACATCACATGCCTGATTGGATTATACCTTTAAGGTTGGTCACAATTTTGAAAGTCTGTTATTCTGTATAGAGAATTATTAATTATCATTTAGATGTATATTAGCATCATATTTCAATTCTCAAGGATACATTTCTACTTCTCTGTAGAACTCTGTGTGATGTGTGTATGTCTGTGTCTATTTGTGTGTAGAATGTCAATTTGACTAAGCTTATACTTCATTATTTGTTCCTTTATAATTTTACATATTTATTGTACACTTGCAATGTGTCTACACTATTCTAGGCACTAGGGTTTCTTTAGGGGAACACGTGTACATATGGACACTCACAAAATATTTAAATAATTGGGACGTAATAAAGCTATGGAAAACAAAGCAGAGCTAAGGAGAAGGGAGTTGGTTTGCATTTTCACTTAAATGGCCAAAGTCGATGTCACTGAAGAGGTGTTATCTGAAGTGGTTCAGAGGAATAGGCAAGCAAATATCTGGAGAACATCTCAAGAGAGAGGTATACTAGTGCTAACCTGTAGAGCTTAAGTATGTGTTCCGTGTGTTCAGTGAGGGGGTCAGGTGGCTGGAGGTGAATGAGTGAGGGAGCAATTAGCTCAGAAAGGAAGTGAAGCTGTTCTCGTAGTCACTGTAGCGCCTTCTTGACGCTTGTACTGACTTGAGTTTCACTCTAAGAAGAGGAACTAGTAGATGGTTTGGAGCAGAGGAAAGATTTGATCTGATTTAGATTTTACAAGGATCACTGGGTGTTGTGTTGAAATCATTTGCACATAGGTGGATGTGGGAAAACCAGTTGAGAGATGATTTCAGAATCATTGGAATAATAATCGTGGCTTGGCATCAGTGTGGTACCAGTGAAAATTTTCAGAAGGGTTCTGGATATATTTTAAGATACTGCAACAGGATTTCCCCCAAATTGAATATGAATGTGAGAAGGGAAAAATCTGGAATGAGGCCAAGATTTATTTTAGCAACTAAGAGGATGGGTTATCCATTTAAATGAGAGAGAGAGGAAAAAAAAAAAAAAAAAGCCTGAGTGGAATAGGTTTACAGGACAAAAGAATGAGAAGTTTAGTTTTGTGCATGTCAGTTGGAGATATCTATTGACAACTCAATTCATCTGACATGTAGGTAGTTGTATATATGAGTTTGAGGTTCAGAAGACATGTCTGAACAAGAAGTATAAATTTGGGTGCTGAGGACTTATTGCTGTTATTAAAATTTATCTGCTGATTGAGGTCATAGTGTAGTGGATGCAGACAGAGAAGAAGAGAGAATAGAAGATTGAAATCTAGGGAACTCTAACATTAAGAGATCTGGGAGAGGAGGAAAAACCAACAAAGATTGAGATGTAAAAATAATATTGTTAGACAAGAACCATGGTAGTGTTATCATGGAAACCAAGTGAAAAAAATATGTCAAGCACAATGTACTTGCTGTTGATTAGTATGATAAGAACTGATTAGTATGATCCTATCTCAAGATATTTTGCTGCAAAAATGAGATGATAATCAGTTATAGCTGTTAGGTGAAATGGGGTTTAAAGGACGATTCTTTTAAAATGGGACAAATAACCTTTTTGCTGGTGGTGATTTTCTATACTACATAAAAAAATTAATAATGCAGAGAAAATGGAATCAATTCCATTGTCCAGTTATTGGATATATGATGGAAATCGCGTTTAGTGCACAAGGGAAGGTTTTAGAGAGGAGTAAATACCATTTATTTATGGAAACTTAAGAGAAAGCAAAGTATATGGGTTCAATTGTGGTGGACCAACCTATACAGCATATAAAAAGCAGAGACGTTACTTTGCCAACAAAGGCCCGTCTAGTCAAGGCTATGGTTTTTCCGGTAGTCATGTATGGATGTGAGAGTTGGACTACAAAGAAAGCTGAGCACTGAAGAATTGATGCTTTTGAGCTGTGGTGTTGGAGAAGACTCTTTAGAGTACCCTGGACTGCAAGGAGATCCAACCAGTCCATCCTAAAGGAAATCAGTCCTGGGTGTTCATTAGAGGGACTGATGTTGAAGCTGAAACTCTAATACTTTGGCCACCTGCTGCGAAGAGCTGACCCATTGGAAAAGGCCCTGATGCTGGGAAAGATTGAGGGCAGGAGGAGAAAGGGATGACAGAGGATGAGATGGTTGGATGGCATCACCGACTCAGTGGACATGAGTTTGGGTAAACTCCGGGAGTTGGTGATGGGCAGGGAGGCCTGGCATGTTGCAGTCCATGAGGTTACAAAGAGTCAGACACGACTGAGCGACTGAACTGAACTGAACTGACATGTGACTGTGAGGTTTTCTGGAGCTTCTTTCTAGTCATTTCAGTTTTCTCAGTAGAGGCAAAGCAAAGCTAATTAACTGGGAGTATTACAATAGAAGTGCTGGAAATTTAAGAATAAAGGAGAAAGTATGAAGTCCTTCATGGGTGGAGAGTACATGTACTAGTGAAATATGCTATGATTGTGGGCAGCCCTCAGCGTCCTCAAGCACTTTTTCAAATTGAATTTAACGTGAGATCATTTAGAATTGCTGTGTGTTTCTGCAGGCATATTTAGCTGCACAAGTGTAGGTGTTGAAGAGGCAGAGAGTTAAATCCAAATAGGACTGTAATTTTGCCTAGTGAAGGGAGTTGAGGGACATTGAAATGTGTGTCATTCAATTGATTGAAGATCCCAGTGGGCAGATGGCTTGAGATACTGGAGCAAATGAGCTGGAAAGAGGAGATGATGGTCAGAGAACTGGATGCATAAAACGGATTGTGAAAGTATGGGTATTACTTGTAATGAATAGATCTAGAAATGGCCATGGAGTTAATTGGCTGAGATAACAGGGAGGACAAGATATTTAAAAGAAAGAAGATTAAGCAAGCAAGAGGCCACATGTCAGGAAGGATCATATAAGTATATACTGAAATTGTCAATAATTAAATCAAGAGTCATGTTGGAAAGAGTGACCATTAGGCAGGAGCTAAAATAGTTAGGAGACTTGGAGGAGTTAATTGGAAAGTCATTAAGTGACTGGAACAGTGAAGAAAATGGGCCATATAATCTGATGACAGGAGACTAGAAGCCAGGATTCATAGGGAGAAGAGGAGAAAAATGATATAGAAAGGATCATCATAATGCGAGTGGCCATCTTTCAGTGTGACCTTTCATAAAAGGCAATTTCTTACATGAGTTTTAAACTTTTTTTCTGTCCAGCTTGCGTTGAAACTCACTGAAATAGTTATAACAGTTTGAACTTTGATATTGATATTTAGAATAGAGAAGAATAGTATTTTGAACACAAAGTGTCATGAAAAAGTACATAGTTGAGAGAGGCTGGAGAGAATTCTGTGTTAGAGAGAAGGATGAAGGAATGACGGAGGGGTGGGCTCCGGTCACGCTCTGCCATCGTGAGTGGCGTGCTCTTCATTAGGTGTTTCACCTCTGCAGTGGGGGTAAAAATAACGGCCTCGCAGAGCCCTCGTGAGGGGTAAGTACAATGATTTATGTAAAGCACCTGCCACAGAATAAACCTTCAATTAATATGTGTTCCCTTCTTTAAAGTAGAGATTCAAATATTGAACATATTTACAAGGCACTGGAACAAAGATAGAATTCTGAGGGAAATAATTTCTATTTCTATCACAACTGATAAATGATTCATGAACTCATTCATGTACCAACTGTGTGTTATTTCAGTGACTTGAGAATGTGCTCATGGACTCTTAGAGATTTCCTTTTTTGATTTTCTAGCTTTATATGACTTATTATAACACCTATAGAGAATAACAATCAGAAGAAAATCTGGCCATGATTCTCTTTTCTAGTGAATACTAAACCAAGTGTCCCTTTTTTGTTTTACTTTTTAAAATTATGTGGATATATACTATATATTATGTGATCATGGAACAGTATGTAAATATATACAGTAAACATTTAGTATTTTATAATTAAACAATTAGAATATTTTATGAATAATGGAATGCATATGACTGATAATTTGTTGTTCAGTTGCTAAGTGACTTTTGTGACCTCATGGACTGTAGCATGCCAGGATCTTCTGTCCTCCACTGTCTCCTGGAGTTTGTTCAAATTTATGTCCATTGAGCTGGTGATGCTGTCTAACCATCTCATCCTTTGCCACCCCCTTCTCCTTTGGCCTTCAGTGTTTCCCAGTTTCGAGATCTTTTCCAATTAGTTGGTTCTTCACATCAGCTGAATGAGAATAGTATAACTTTAAAGACAATATGCATTTGTGATTAAAAATATGCTCATGTTGAATCCCATGGACGGAGGAGCCTGGTGGGCTACAGCCCACAGCAAAGAGTTGGACACAACTGAGCGACTTCACTTCACTTCATGTTGAATAAATGCTATAAAATAATTGTAATCGCTTATATAAAGAATTTTAAAAAGCTTTGAGATACATTCTCAGTCATTTAAGATCAACAAGGGAAGTAAAATATCACCCAAGAAAAACAAAGATTCCATATAAAGTTGTATATTGTGTCAGAGGGAGGAGCTTCATTCCGTGTCTTCATTCATGGAGGTATTTAGGACCTTTGACATCACTTCAACTGTTATAGTCCTTGTCAGATCCTCTGTGTGTAGCTGGTAGAAAAGTTCAAAGGAAGAAAGCACATGAAAGATTGTAAAAGTCTTTTTATAGGTCAAGCCTCAAAGTAGTTGAACATCATATTTGCTCACATGGCATTGGCCAGAACTAGTCATAAGGTTCACCCCAGTGCAAAGAGGTTGGACAATACAGTCTAAACATGTGGCAAGAAGGAGAATGTGTATTTATGGGTGAACTAGCTGGTCTGCTCTGGAGCTGCTGTATTACTAGATGTTATATTAGAAGTTAGGTATGAACTCTGTGGTTCAGCAAAAATGTAGAAAATGGATAGGTCATTTTAAGCTATCTGAATACTAGGTAGTAGGTAATGCTTCACAGAAGATAAGGACAATCCAGGTAGGCCTTGCAATGCTCAGGAAATTTGGTTTGTTGGGAAAGGGTCCATTCTGTTTTTCAAGGAGAAAATAGCAATGAGAGTAGAAATGAACTTGCAGTACACTTCAGCAGTGAAATTCATCTGAAGGGGAAATTGGCTTCAATTACTAAGGCATAAGAAATCCTCATACATATTTAGATAGGATAGGTAAGTTGACTAGACTAATGTTTATATGGGATACTGAAATGAGAGATGGTGTGATTATTGAGAAGCTGTATTTGTGGTTATGTTATACTGAAGGTAATATACTATTGACAATATGTTTAATAAAGTTCATAGCAAACACAAGTGTAATCCTCAATTCTAAAGCTTTAATTTTGTTTTAATCTGAATAAAGAACTATTTTAACATGATATTCAGGATAGTTTCTTTTTATTGAAATCACTGTATAAGCTGATGAGAATTTATGTTTATTTCCAGGCAAGGGTTTAGCACCTCAGCTCTCATTTTAGATACTACTAGATCCATAATTTTAGACTTGGAAAGAACTTTTGAAGTAATCTAGTCTTAAAAAGTCAAATGACCTTTCTAAAGCATCACAGTTCATCCTAAATCTACATCTGGATATAAGTCTCCTAAATTCTGCAGTTTAAGATTATTATGAAGGAAATCATATTTTCTATTGTCTTAATTATAGCAACTGAAGTGTGCACATCTTACGTTGAAAGGGTCTTGACTAGATTGTCCTATTACTTTGAAAAATAGCTTAATTTAGCTGCAGTTTAAGGAAAAATAGAATAACTAATATGGCACACAAGTGGATATACATTAGAAAACAAATTATGGAGAACAGACTATACCGCCTACTCAGAACTGAACCAGACAAGATAAAGCATGTAAGAACAGATATTGCAGTAATGAGAGCACAGCTGTTTAGGATTTGACGGAAATGTGGGAGACATTATTCATGGAACAAAGAAAAGAAACTTAAGAGAACAGCTTTGAAGCAGCACCTTCATATTTAGCCTCATATTGCATATTTTACATATTTTAATCATATCTCACTTCCTTCCAAAATAGATTTGAGATAGTTTATAGGAAAATAACATTACGATAGCTTGAATGCAAAGATATAAGTGGGGTTTGGGGTATTGGGATAATAATACCAGATTTCTTATACTAGGTTACTAATGCCATGGGTAAACTTTTATTAGGACAAACTTTTGGCATTTAGCTTCTTGGCATTCACATCAAAAAAGAAGAGCAAACTTACAATTTTTGGTAAAATAAGATATTATTCAGTAAAAAGAAGGAGCAGCTGGGCTTTTATCCTCCAATAGTTCTGATCTCTAAGAGGAAATTATTTTGTAATTATTTAATAAGGCAGTTTTACAAGAGTTAGCTTCACCATCATCCTGTAAAAGAATACTAAACTTTTATTTTTTGCCTGACTCTCTGTTGAATTCTTTGGACACAGATGAACAGGAAGCATCCTTACCCTTAAGGAGCTCACAGATAGTAAATAGGTAGTAAACTCCATCAATGGGTTATTTGTAAGCCATAATGGGAGCCCACAGGAAGGAGTGGTCGGCTCAGCCAAAAGAAGAAAACCTCATGTGGGAAGAAATATTGAGTTGATCTTAAAGTATGAATAGATCAAATGTTAAAAGAAAAATGAGCAGGACTTTCTCTTATCTGAAAAAATACATAATTTTGTGCAGGTATTTTTGAGAGAATCTTTGGAGAACCAAAACAGTAATATTCAGATGTTTAAACTTTAGGAGAACTGGTTGGATAAAAAGTACTAAAATTTGAGGAATGGGTGTTTGATTGATACCTTTGACCTTATTTAAACATAACTGGTCATATATTTTTCACCCAGTAGTATGATTTTCTGTTATATAAGTTGTAAGATTGAGACGTTTCCTGCTTTTAAAATGAAAGTCTGGATTATTTTTAATTGTGTTAAAATGTATATTACATTGAATTTGCAATTTTAATCACTTTGTGTGTTATTGTTTTGTTCAATATAAATTTAAATTATTGTGCACCAAGTCTCCAGAATTTTTTCATCTTGCAAAACATACTATATCCACCAAAAAACAACTTTCAATTTTTAACCTCACCATTCCCTGACAACCACCATGATGCTTTCTATGAATCTGACTACTCTAGATCTCTCACATAAGTAGAATCATAAAATAGTTTTTGATTGGCTTATTTCATTTAGCATAATGTCCCCAAAGTTCAGCCCTGTGATCAGAATCTTCTTCCTTTTAAAGGCTGAATGATATTCTAATGTATATATATTTGTTGTTGTTTAGTCACCAAGTCATGTCTGACTGTTTTCTGACTCCATGGATCGTAGGCTGCCAGTCTCCTCTGTCCATGGGATTTCCCAGGCAAAACTATTGGAGTGGGTTTCCATTTCCTTCTCCAGAGGATCTTCCTGACTCACGGATAGAACCTGCATCTCCTGCACTGACAGGTAGATTCTTTACCACTGAGCCACCTGGGAAGCCCATTGTATATATATACCACATTTTATTTTATGGATATGGAGAAGGCAATGGCACCCCACTCCAGCACTCTTGCCTGGAAATCCCATGGACGGAGGAGCCTGGTAGGGTACGGTCCATGGGGTTGCTAAGAGTCAGACACGACTGAGCGACTTCACTTTGACTTTTTACTTTCATGCATTGGAGAAGGAAATGGCAACCCACTCCAGTATTCTTGCCTGGAGAATCCCAGGGACGGGGGAGCCCGGTGGGCTGCCATCTATGGAGTCGCACAGAGTCGGACACGACTGAAGCGACTTAGCTTAGCTATCCATGGATATATCTACCTTTTAACTGTTATGAATAGTGCTGCTGTGAATATGGGTATACAAATATTTTGTAGAAACCCTATTTTCAGTTCATTTGAATATATACCTAGAAGTGAAATTATTGAATATCTGGTAATTTTAGTTTTAATTTTTTGAAGAATTAGTATACTATTTTCCATAGCAACTGCACCACTAATAGTGCAGAAGAGTCCCACTTTCTCCACATTCTAACATTGATTATTTTATTTTTTCCGATAGTAGCCATCCTGATGAATATAAATGACTTTATAAGTGGTTTTGATTTGCCTTTTCCCAGTAATTAGTGACGCATGTTTTCTTATGCGTCTTGGCCATTTGTAATCGTCTATTAAAAAAATGTCTATTCAAGGTCTTTGTCCATTTTTAATTGAGTTATTTGGTTTTGTTTTATTGAGTTTTGGTTCTATATTCTAAATATTAATAACTTTTATATCTATGATTTACAAATATTTCCCCCCATTCTTTATGTTGCCTTTTCGTGCTGTTGATTGTGTCACTCAGAAATGTTCTTTGAAGCAACTCAAAGGAAATCCAGTAGTTGAGATGTTCATGGATAGGGAAGGAAAACCTTTGCCCTAGCAGGCAAATGAGAATTTAAGATACTAATTAATTCTGTTTTAAAATATGGGTTGTTAATGCTCATCTTGACAAGGATGAGATTATTGTATTTAAGTCCCTAAATGCAGCACAGATTATGCTGCCCCGTGGCATATTTAATAATAAAAAAAAAAAAAGACAGTTTAAACTGCAAAATTTAAATTTTTCCAAGTATGAGAAAAATGTATACTTACTATGAAAGGAAATTGTTTCTTCAAAATTTGCTGCTTTTATTTTTCATCTCTCTCTCTTAGTCTCTCTCCTTCTTTGTTTCCGTATCTCTCTCTCTGTAAATTTCTTTATACTGTTCCTGCCTTACTGGTGCCTTGGTCTCTCTATTATGAAATCTAGAATATGGTCTTGATGAAAATGTGAGAGAAGCTTCCTTTTAGATATTTCACTGACTGCTATGAGCAGTATTAGTAATACAAGCTGTCATTTCTGTAGTACATACTAAGAGTGGTCGTATGCTCTGCTCTGAAAAGGAGGATAGAACAGTTTATTTCCCAAATAGTTAGTTCTCTCCAAATATTTAGTTCAATGAGGAAATTTGAGGCAATACAACTGGATGAAATATGTTTATGGCCTTCAGTGTTTACTATTTCTGATTGAAACTATAGGATGAGTGATATTTACCCAAATAGGTAAGTCCAAATCTTTACATTGTTTGAATTTTCCCAAGCCAGGAATTGGACTGGGGACTCCTGAAGTTGTTTCTAAGAGGGTTTAAACTCAAAAATGTTAACTAGCATCTATATGATTTGTAGCTTTGATGATTTTCCAGGTCTTTTTTTTTTTTTTTTTAACCTTCCAATATATAGTTGTTAAGCTCATAATTTGAGTCTCTAGCCCTTAAATACTCAAGTAATCCTAACAGGTTTGGGGCTATGTACACACAGTTATGAAAACAAAGAGACCTTGTTCTTACCCAGCTATTTAACATCTACATCTGGGCCCTTCACTTATATGGATTTGCAGACTCAGTGGCAACTTCATTAAGGAGCTGAATAACCTCAAGAAGGAAGCCCTTATGTTTGACACTAAAAGGTACATTTTCTAGATGAAGATAAATTGGGAACTATTGAACACTATAATGCTGCCTCTTTGATTTCAAATATGATGATTTCTCTTAGGTATCCCACAAACCACCATTCTACAGAATGAAGTGATTGTTATAGATTAGTCTAGCCAGTTTTCTTCCTGTTATGGACTGAATGTGTCCCCTCAAAGTTTCTTTGTTGAAATCCTAACCTTTCACGGGGATTGGTGTTAGGAGATGAGGGCATTTTGGAGGTAATTAGGCCATGATGGCAGAGCCCTTATACAAGGTACACCAAAGAACTAGCTTGCCCCTTCCACCACATGAGGTTATATCTGCTGCCACTGCTGCTAAGTCACTTCAGTCGTGTCCGACTCTGTGAGACCCCAGAGACGGCAGCCCACCAAGCTGCCCTGTCCCTGGGATTCTCCAGGCAAGAACACTGGAGTGGGTTGCCATTTCCTTCTCCAATGCAGGAAAGTGAGAAGTGAAAGTGAAGTCGCTTAGTCGTGTCTGACTCCTAGCGACCCCATGGACTGCAGCCCACCAGGCTCCTCCATCCACGGGATTTTCCAGGCAAGAGTACTGGAGTGGGGTGCCATTGCCTTCTCCGGAGGTTATATCTAGAAGGTGCTATTTGTGAACCAGAAAGTAGCCTCTCTCCAGACAACAACTGAACTGTGAGAAATAAATTTTCATTGTAATAAGCCACCAGTCCATGGTATTTTGTTATAGCAGCCTGAACAGACTAAAACACCTCCCTAAGAGGGCTAACAGGAAATGCCCACTCCAGTATTCTTGCTGGGAAGTCCCATGGACAGAGGAGCCTGGCAGGCTATAGTCCATGGAGTTTCAAGAGTCAGACATGACTTAGAGACTAAGCCAGAACCAGAAGAAGGCTAACAGAGGCTTGGCTTCTGGAGATGCTGGCATCATTTGAAGTCTTTCTGAATTGAACTTTAAGAAGCCATTGCTGATCCTGTTACTAAAACCTCTCATGATTATTTTGTTGTTTAAATGATGTTAAAAGATTTAAAAGGCTCTCAGTTTAGAACCAAACAAACTAGGCTCATGTGCCTAAACAAAGATAATACATATCTTGCTAGGTAAAACTCCAGTCTTCTTATCTGAATCAGGAGTTTAGCACTAACCATTTTTGTGCATGCAAAGTAGCTGAGAAATAGTTCCTCTGTTTTGAACAGAGATCAGAACAGCTAGCCTGCTCTATCCTCAATAAAACTGATCAAAACATACTTGACAACCTCATTGTAAGTTAAAGCAGTCTCCCAGATCCAGCATTCTTTCCAACAAAGAATATGAAAGACCAAAGAGAAAGGGTCTTGTCTTGCTGCACCTTAATAGATGCTGCTTTACCCATTATTAAAGATATGTTTAGACACTTCCTTGGAGGTCCAGTGGTTAACACTCCATGCTTTCAATGCAGGGGATACAGGTTTGAACACATGCCATGTGGTATGGACAAAAGTTTTAAAAAAGGTATGTTTAGGGATTAACCGTATCTTTATTTTTTGGATATAAGACTGTATATTTCTGAGTTTTTGTGTATTTATTAAACTTTTGTTTCTTAGTTCCTATAGTTTACTAGAGTGTCCTTACAGAGACGGATGTCATGCCTTACTCATCAGTATATCACTGGTGGTAGAGTAGGACTTGAACATAAATAACCTACCTAGAGAGTCCATAATAATATACCAAACACTTGATAAATATTTGTTGAAAATGTGAGTAAACATGTTGGCATATATATTTGTGTTATAGGTTCCAAAGAATAATTTTAATTGACCCACTCTAGAATTGGCATCATTCCTCTCTGCTAACATCTCACCATGTGTCCCATTTATGGCAAGTATGCCATAACCTATTTCTCAATTTTCTTAAGAAATTCAATTTTGTTCTTCTACATCCACCTGAAGACGACTCACCATGCTTTCCTGAAATCTCTCATGGATTAATTAGATGAATATCTCACACTGTGTGAAATACAAGACCATCACCATCACCACCATCATCACCACCACCACCACCATCACGACCACCATCAGTACCACAATCACCATCACCAACACCACTTCACCATCATGTGTGATCTACACCCTATCCACACACATGTGCACACACACACACTCACATACATGATGCTTTCCTAGGGAATGTGAACATTTTAATGGTGTCTTTCTAGATTTAATCCACCTACCTTCAGTGTTTAGGCCAGAGAAGTAAATATGAGTAAAATAGCCGAAAGTGCAGCCACTCGTCTCAGGTAATATCTTTGGATGGATGTTCACTGTGGAAATAACTTGATTTTTATGGTCTTTTTTTTTTTTTCTGGAGTGCATAGTTGCTATGCTGGTTATGCAAATTTGCCCTGTCACTAAATCCTTTTCATGGAACTTTACTGTCTATAAAGGGGAGCTTTTAAATTTCTATATTATTGAAGATACCATGCAAGTTAATTTATTTGACAAATGTTTTTGAACAGCAATTATAGCCCAGATACTGTTCTGTATACTTTATCACTGAGCAAAAACCCTGCAAAGACTGTGACCCTATTGGGGATTTAATTTTAAATTTTGTTTATCAGTTATGTTATTGTTTCTCTATCTTTTACTGTTTTTAGGCTGTAGTTCATTATACACATCATAAAAACAATGAGATCTTAATGTTATATATTATTCTTTCCATCAAGTGCTTTTTTAGTGCCTTTAAAAATGCAATAGACAGTAATGAATTAATTATATATATGACAGGTAGATACACTATATTGTATATAAATGTGTCTCTGTTATTTAATGGATAAAAAGTTTTTATAACCTGATATAACATTATATAGATAAGATTTTTACAGATTTTGCAGGTATATAAAATAATACTATTTATGATGTAATTTTATCAGTGTTTATAAAAACTACTTAATTATTAAAGTTTTCATCTGTTACCATCAAGTGAGGTTCTCTAAGTGTTCCATACAAGAAAACAGGCATCATTTTTATTGTTAGCATAGTTCATTTTCTCAACCAGTTTATTTTGTTTAAATTCCAGAATCTCATGCTAATACAGTGTTAAGATTACAGATTTCAACCTTCATAACTCAATAAAATGAAAAGTTAGAGTTTTAATAACAGCATTAATTTCCTTATATTTCTTAAGCCTTATAATAAATTGTACATTTAGAACACTAACCAGCAGTACCGGAATTATATATAATCAATGTTGGACAAGTTAATTTTACTAGGAGGATCTAAACTTTCACATTCTCCAATTTGTTTTTAAATTTACAGCTTTATTAGTGCCCTAATGGAAAGATTTTGCATTTAATTTTCTAATTTTTATGAAGCAGACAAGAACAGATAATAAAGGTTGAAAAGTTGATCGTGATTATTTCAGCCTGATGACTATTTTATTAGATAATTTAGAGACAACCCTGTGAATTTTTAATCAGTGTGTTTGATTTCAGAATGCTTATGCTTATAACATGTCCATGATAGTTCCACCTTGGTTTCTTAGAAAATTTCAACTTAGAGACAGATTTCAATTCACCTGATAGCCTGTAGCCGAATACCTGTTATATATTGCAAGTAAAATTAATTGTCAAGTCCTAAATTGGCATTCCATTCATGCTTTCAATTTGACAGGTACTGATTTAAGCAACATACACTCAGTTCCACTATGTATATTTAATTGTTAAATCACTTATAAACTTCAACAACGTAAAATTGAATCCAAACAAATAGCTACCTTAAGCTGGTATATTCCTACAAAATGTTGTCATAAAGTTATTTGAATGTAGTTATTAAAATAAAAATGGCTTTTAATTATCAATCAAATGATATTTTTTATAAAAATCTTGTGAATTATCTACATTAAGTATGCAAATTATTCTATTATGATGGAAAAGACATAGTTTTTTAGAAAGCATTTCTATGTGTTATGCATTACATATGGTATAAGCTTTATTTTGTATTGCATATTACAGTTTGTATTTTATGTTACCTATGTTGTTATATAGTGTATATTCATGGCTTACTGTGTCCTATGTTATGTATATTATGTATCATAGTTATATTTTTAAAAATTTACTCATTGGTTTAAGTGGGACCACCTAAAAAAATCTGAGAGAATGCACACACACACACACAAAATCCAAGATTATGATCGTCAAGGACTCTTTCTAGGTGCCCAGCAGTGTTGGCAACAAGCAAACACAAAGTATACTGTAAAGAAAAATTGACAATGTGATTTCATGTTTTTATTTATTGATTCTTGTTCAGAGTTCAGGTGCTTGGCTTCAGGTTTGTGGATTTCATTTTTATTTTCAAAGTTCAGATAAATATAGATCTGGTAGGCAGTTGTCTTTATTGTTTGATTTGGCATATTCCAAAAATGTTATGCTGAAAAATATATCTCCACCTGTCTGCCATGAACACAGCTAACTCCTGGTTCCATATTCTCTGTCATCTTCTGTAACAATGGTTATTAACCTTATCTGGATCACAGACCTCTTTTGAGGACATGAAGAAAGCAATAGACATTCTTTCCATACATGCTATCCAGTGAAAATGACATATATATATAACTTAATGAGTTTTATACATCCACTCTACCCTTCCTCAAGCCAATCAGTGGACATGTGATGACTTGCTTTTACAAGTTTTTAGAAGGAATATGTTTGGACTTTTCCAGTTGGGGCAATCTGTCAGCAGGTTAATCCTAGTATATAATTTAACTTGTATATGTTTATATATTACAGTATATTTATATCCAGTAATTAGGTAGAATCTTCAAGAATTGAGACATATGACAAAAAATTCAAATTCAAAGTCTACATTTGTAGATAATTCAGAGAACACTTTGCAATCATTACTGATAATTATTAAGCAAAGAGTCCCTTGGACAGCAAGGAGATCCAACCAGTCCATCCTAAAGGAAATCAGTCCTGAATATTCTCTGAAAGGGCTGATGTTGAAGCTGAAACTCCAATACTTTGGCCACCTGATGAGAAGAACTGACTCATTTGAAAAGACTCTGATGCTGGAAAAGATTGAAGGTGGGAGCAGAAGGGGACGAGAGGGGATGAGATGGTTGGATGGCATCACTGACTCGATGGACGTAGGTTTGAGTAAACTCCAGGTGTTGGTTGGTGATGGACAGGGAGGCCTGGTGTGCTGCAGTCCATGGGGTTGCAAAGAATCGGACATGACTGAGTGATTGAACTGAACTGAACTGATGTTTCAGGGGCTTCCCAGGTGGTGCAGTGGTAAAGAATCCGCCTTCCAATGCAGGAGATTCACGTTCAATCCCTGACTCAGGAAGATCCCCTGGAGAAGGAAATGGCAACCACTCCAGTGTTCTTGCTTGGAAAATTCCACGGATGAAGGACTCTGGCAGGTTACAGTCCATGGGTTTGCAAAGAGTCCGATAGGACTGAGCATGGATGCACACATTCTTCATGTTTCAAATGCAGTTCTACACCCTCAGATAAGTGAAGATAAAGTTTCTAACTTCAAGGAAATCATAATCTAGGAGTGAGAAAGACATGTCAGATAATGTTTACAGTAAAGGAAGTATTTTAAGGAGGAAATTGACAAAATAATCATCCTTATCATTTATTAAAAACTCACTAGATGTCAGGCTGTGTGATAATGCTCTTTGTGAACTTACTTAGATAACACTCTATGGGAATTATCTCATTCTGTCTTTGCAACCATGTGTGATAAATACTTTTACTAATTTTGTCTTTCATAAAGGCAAAAGTGAAGTTGCTCAGTCATGTTCAACTCTTTGTGACCCCATGGACTGTTGCCTATCAGGCTCCTCTGTCCATGGGATTTTCCAAACAAGAATACTGGAGTAGGTTGCCATTTCCTTCTCCAGAGGATCGTCCCCACCCAGGGATTGAACTCAGGTCTCCTGCGTTGTAGGCAGATGCTTTACCTCCTGAACCACCAGAGAAGTCTTTCAGAAAGGCAAAAGTATAACAAAAAGAGCCTGAGTAATTTGCCAAGGTCACTCAGCTAGGAGGTGGCAGAGGAAGGAATTGAGCTTGATTTGTTGACACAGAGCCTCTATTTCTCAATATTGCATCATCAAAATTTGTAACTTCAGTAGGAAAGTAGAGGTTGAATAGAAGGAGATTAGGGGAAGAAAACTAGTTTTAGGGCAGTTTTTTTTTTTTTTTTTTTTTTTTGAGATACTGAAGGCTTGAACTAACTCCATCTTGATAGTGTTAGAAATGATTATATAAAACATTGGACTTGATTTTATATATAAACAGTGAAAGTGTTAGTCACTCAGTTGTGTCTAACTCATTGTGACCTCATGGACTGTAGCCCACCACTCTCCTCTGTCCATGGAATTTTCCAGGCAAGAATACTGGAGTGGGTTTCCGTTTCCTTCTCCAATATGTAATCAGTTAAGGAGAAAAAAATCAAGAGTGACTACCAGGTTTTTAGCTTGAGTGACTTGTGTAATGATGGTGTCAGAGACAGGAAATAAAAGATGAATAGCATGAGGAACAAAGAAGAAATATGACCAGTAATCAATTAAGATTCTTGAAATAGCAGTACCCATAAGACGTCTAGTGGACCCTTGAACATACGGGTTAGGAGCTCAAGAAAGGGTTTTGAACTTGTGTAGGGCCCTCAAATTATGCTCCACAGCCACCTAGGGGGTCTCTAAGATCACTCAGGGAATCAATGGGGTCTGACACTCTAAATAATGTCTTAAATCTATGTCTTTTTTCACTGTCTTGATATTTGCATCGATGCTGCAATAATAATAATGAATAGAGGTGCCTTAGCACAAATGAAGGCAGGGACATCAAATTTTCACATTCTTCATGCCATATTTTCACTGCTTAAAAATAAAGAGCCAGTTTCACTTAGGAATGTGGAAGCAGTAATTAGCAATATTAATCTTAGTAAATTTCAACCTTTGAGATTTTTAATATTTAAATATTTTGTGTGATTAAATGGTAAATATTCACAGAGCCCTTATGCTTCAAACAAAATAGTCTGCTTGTCTTGAGAAGAAATAGTGCACGTGCTCAGGTGGCAGACTGAAATAGCCACTTTTTTCATGCGATACCATTGGGTTTTTTTGAAAGAACAATTGCTATGCCTCCTGTGATTACTGAGATGTGTGTATTTGGCAGATATTTCTTCAGAAAAGAGTGAAGTGAGCCTGTCATAATCACTACCATTAGTTTTCCAGCTTTCTAATACATAAGAGACTTTTATGATAGTGTTGGTGGTGATGTTGACTTGTGGGTTGTTTTTTTTTTTTATATTTGGTATATAATGAAATGTGACAACACTTGAAAAATGAATATAACTCAGGGAACTGTGTTTTACAAATGACAAATGTCCAGTGCAGGATGTTACAAAATTATGCATGGGCAAAAGGTGAATTTAAAGCACAAAGTATAGGAATGGATTTTCATGTAAAAGAATGTCAAAAGTTCATTGATGGGTTTTCCAACTCCACCTTGGAACTACTTTAAGAAACTGCGCTTGTCACGATTTGGTATGGTATCGAAAAAGAATATCCACAATTATCTAAGGATGCTATTAAAATATACCACCTTTTCCCAAATAAATACCTTTTTTTAGGCAGAATTGTCTTCATATATTTCAACCAAGAGAACATATTAACAGATTGGAAACAAAAGCAGACAGGAAAATCCAGCTCTCTTCTGTTAATCTAGTCAGTAAAGAGATTTGCCAGAATGAAAAACCAAGAGCCACTCTTTTAATTTATTTGAGAAAGTATAGTTATTTTTAATGATAAAGATGTAATTTATGTGAGCAGATAATGAGTTTATTATTGCTTTTTTAAAGTAATAAAAAGTTTAAATTAAAAAGTTAGAGTGTATTGGTTGATTTAGAAGTGGTTTCACTCTCAGTTCTAACAGAAAAGATATAGCTGAGCCACTCGCCATTCCCTGAGGTTTCTTTTAGATAATCTTGTGTCCCTTTGCATATGACTTCCATTGCAGAAATGTGTCCATACACATAAAAATCATGTGACTAAGGAGATGCTTATTTGATATAGGCACATATACTTTAAGGGAATTTTTATTTTGCTTTGGTAACTTTAATTAAATATATTGTAGACAGAACTCATAACATTTTATATATTAGATATAAATTTTGTAAACTGCAATACTCTTTAGCTTATATATGTATCCAAAGGAGAAGGCAATGGCACCCCACTCCAGTGTTCTTGCCTGGAGAATCCCAGGGATGGGGGAGCCTGGTGGGCTGCCGTCTATGGGGTCACACAGAGTCGGACATGACTGATGCGACTTAGCAGCAGCATGTATCCAAAATATATTCAAATGAATAATATTGAGCCATATTTTTGAAAGAAATAAAGAATTCTTCAAGTCAGTATCCTGATAAATTTAATCATTCTTCTTAAACCTTATCCATCTAAACGTCTTCTTTGCTTCATTGTGTATGGAAGCTAACATGTGTCTTCTAATAAGAAATTCATACAGCAGAAGCCATAGCTTTATCAATTTATATAGTTATTTATAATTTTGAGAAACATACTTGGTAATATTTCTAAATCCTCCATGAAAATTTTCTTATAATAAATGAAAATATTTCTTATTGCTTGAGAAAATCTGCATAATTAATTTGTACTTAGGTACTTGGAGAACTTGTTTTTGTTTTTTAAATTATTATAGTAAGGAGCTTTTAAAATGTTACATTTTAGAGGTAAGAGCTGCTATATATCAAATAACTCATTTAGATGAGGAAAAGTTATAAGAAAGGACAAATTCGTCTCAATGGGAGTATGAATTCTGTAATTCCTATGTGTTAACCTTGAACTGAGGGAGGGCGCCTAATTCTATATGCCAACTCCAAATCAGTGATACTCTAATGGAAAACTACTGAGATGTTATATGCTCCCTGAGCAGATAGAATGCCATCCCTGGTGATTATATAATTATAACATTTTTTTATAAAGCCATGAAATAATGTGTGCTCCCAGAGGTATGCCATTAATATCATACAAACTATAATTACACTGCTGAGAGTAGCTGCTTTAAGGATAAGAGCAAATAGTAAGCTCTTTCTTTATAAATATAAAATCTTAATACACTGTAATGGAAATTCTATATCATAGATAAATAGTTTCAATGACCACAAGTCCTACAGTAGTGAATAATGACAATAGGTAAGAAATGAGATGATTGTAAAATTGAAATTCTGTTGCCATGATTTAGTTGAAAATAGTTGGTCAAAATAGAGAACCCCAGTTTGCCTCACTGTTTGGGTATAACCAAGTGTGGAATGTTGGTAAAATCAAGAAATAACTAAAATGGAAGGAGGAAAAAAATTCACGATTTTCGTTTCCTCCTCCTCCCTTGCTATCGGCTCCTTTTTGGCTTGTCATATTTTCTTCTCCAGCATAGACTAAGAATCTAATATTTCACAGTACTCTCACTGTCTCTGTGTCTTCTTTTATTTTGGCCACTTTCTCCAGACTGCTCTCAAGCTCCATGTGAATCCAGTCATTCTCTTTTATTTCCAGGCTAGTTAGCATTGCTGGAAAGAATTACATGCCCCTGTGGATAGATATCTATAAAAAGTTAGGGTAACAGACCACATTGTGCTTTTCAGTACTGCTTTGCCCCTAGTAAGCTCTTTATTTATTTATTGTTGTTGTCTCTCAACATCTATCAGACTTCTCATAATACATTTACTGCCTTTTGTCATCTTTATTCTTTCCCTAATTTATTCTTTTTCTAACTGTACTATGTAAAATTGTCAAAATAGCCAACATTTATTAAGCAAGTGTCATCAGAAATTAGAGTCAGTGCTTAACAATTTCTTTTAATTCTAACAATAGTTGAAAGTTAAGTGTTATTATCCAATTTTTAAATGATTAAATTGAAGACCACCTACACAGTTGTTAACTAGAGGAGCCAGGATTCAAAGTCAGGGTTTTATGACTCCCAAATCAAAATCATTTCCATTACAGTGCACTCTCCCTGTTTTATACTGGGATTCTTAAGTGATTTTAACACTCCTGGTCTAGCAATAGTTTAAATCTTCCTTAAAGAGAACTTTCCTCTGTAAGAATCTGAAATTCACTCATTTGTGCATATAAACATCTAATCATCTAGTATTATTGCAATGAATCAAATACCCTGAGCAATATAAGAGATTTTTTTAAAAATTGGATAATTTTATTTTCTGCCCTGGAGAGCATCAAAGTCAAATAAGGGAGATATGAAAAGTATTCAGTAAGTACAAGTAGTATGTTAATTTTCCAGGGCTGCCATAACAAAATATCCCAAACTGGATGTATTAAATAAAAGAAATTCCCTCTCACAGTTCTGTAAACTGTCATCCAGGATCAAGGTGTTTGCAGGTTGGTTTCTCTTGAGGCTTCTCCCCTCAGGTGCAGACAACTGGCTCCCTGCCCTACCCTCATTTGGCCTTTCCTCTGTGTGTGTACTCCTGGTGTCTCTTGCTCTTAAAAGAACACCAGTTCTAGGATTAGAGACCTACCCTTTGACTTCATTTAACTTTAATTACCCCTTTAAATACATTGTAACCCTTTTTGCTACAACAGCAGGAGCTATTCTGTGGCATAGGTAATTAAAAAGAGAGAGAAAGTGATCCTCACTAGTCACAGGTGGCATTCATTCATTGTTCTTTAGTGTTTCATCTTTCCCATTGTGTGTCATAAGGGATGGTAGTGGTATTTTACAAACTGGAATAAATCAGGTTATGATACTCAGCGCTTTCTATAAAGGAACAGATTGAGCTCTGTCCGAAGCCTACGTTATAAATAGCAACTTTGGAAAAGATTTTGTACGCTGTGCTTAAATAGTTTCATGAATTTTCTGCCAATAAAGGTGCCTCTCCTCTCTTTGTAACAACACATTCTGTACAAGTAAAGTTATCCGACAGTATATGAGAGGATGGGAAATTGTTTTATATTCACCTCTCTGGTGACCTTTTAAACACAGCAGGGCTTATACAATAATCAGTGTAGGCCACGGAATGTTGGACATCTCTAAGCATTTCAGATATTGTAAGACTTCATGATATTTTAAGATCTTCACAATGTTGAGTACCTGTACAATTAAAAACTATATAATGTTACATCTATTTTGTATAAATGGCAAGGTAAATTTTCATTCTCATTGTTTCCCTTGTCTTTTCCATAAAAATAATGGCCAGTATAAATAAGGAACCAACCTAGACAGCATATTAAAGCAGAGACATTACTTTGTCAACAAACATCCGTCTAGTCAAAACTGTGGTTTTTTCCAGTAGTCATGTGTGGATGTGAGAGTTGGACTTATAAAGAAAGCTGAGCACCAAAAAATTAATGTTTTTGAACTGTGGTGCTGGAGAAGACTCTCAAGAGTCCATTGGACTCCAAAGAGATCCAACCAGTCCATCCTAAAGGAAATCAGTCCTGAATATTCATTGGAAGGACTGATGTTGAAGCTGAAACTCCAATACTTTGGCCACCTGATGCAAAGAATGGACTCATTGGAAGAGACTGATGCTAGGAAAGATTGAAGACAGAAGAAGGGAATGACAGAGGATGAGATGTTTGGATGGCATCACTGACTTGATGGACACGAGGCTGAGCAAGCTCTGGGAGTCGGTTATGGACTAGGAAGGCTGGTGTGCTCCAGTCCATGGGATCACAAAGAGTCAGACATGACTGAGCGACTTACTGAACTGATAAATAAGGGAAGCAGACTTTAAGAACTTCTCCTTTGATAATGAAAGTGCTTAATTTGGGAACAAGTTCTGCTCAGAAAAGATTTTAACCAGAGAATGTAAGTGTGGAAATTATGTTAATATGGCCTTTTCCTTTGGGGGCAGTATAACTCCCCATGCAGAATTCTGGTTTAGGCTACTGAGGAAGATGGTAATGATTTCTCACACCAGCTAGCTCATTTCCCTGTGTCAGTTCAATACAATATATTTTACTGACCTTTATTATGTATTAGATCTCTGATAGGTCTTGCAGGGAGAGGACAAAGGGGTACCTGTCTTGATTTCAAGAAACTATATAAGGTTGTCTTTAGTCTAATAATTTTTCTGAAAAAGATTTCCAAAGACATTCTAGTAGAGATAAAGTTTATCAAAGTCTTCTCCACCCACCCTTTATTTTACTATATGTTCTACACTCTTGTCACATCATATCATACTTTAATCTCTGATATGGAAGCTTTGGAAGGCTATCAACTTAAATGTTACAGAAATTTAACAGAGTATACCCAAGCTCTGTTAAAAGATGATGCCTTTGTACTAATATTATTTAGCTTTATTTGACATTCACTTTGAAAGTAGACTGAGTGGCTCTAAATAAATTTTTAATTAAGAATCTGATTTAGATAATTTGGGACAGCCTGAAGCTTAATTTCTTTTCCCTGTCTCATTAACTCTTTTTTCCCCATGTCCTTTCTTCATTAAAGGAAATGTGATTTGGTGCTTACACTAAATATTGATGCTGTCATTGCATATATTTCAATTTAACAAGACTTACATTTTGGATACAAGGAAACAATGAATGGGGCATTTAAGTAAATTCACAATTTTCAAAAAATGGAAATCGCTTTTTATCCATTTTACTTCATCGAAGACTTAAAACAATGTGTTCATTTTGCTTTTTCTTTTTCCACTTTGTGTTATTTTTGAGCCTAATCTGTGTAAGCAACAGGTAAGATTTGTTTAAAACATTTGTGCAGACAATATCATATATCTTTGTTTGACCTCGGACCTGGGGTAGCTCTTCTCGGCCGCCGCCCCGACCTTGGGAGAGGGGTAGCTTAAATGAATTACTGCTACTGCTACTGCTAAGTCGCTTCAGTCGTGTCCAACTCTGTGCGACCCCATAGACGGCAGCCCACCAGGCTCTCCCGTCCCTGGGATTCTCCAGGCAAGAACACTGGAGTGGGTTGCCATTTCCTTCTCCAGTGCGTGAAAGTGAAAAGTGAAAGTGAAGTCACTCAGTCATGTCCGACTCTTAGTGACCCCATGGACTGCAGCCCACCAGGCTTCTCAGTCCATGGGATTTTCCAGGCAAGAGTACTGGAGTGGGGTGCCATTGCCTTCTCCTAAATGAATTAAGTTCAGCTCAAATACCCACTCTCTTTCTATTGACACACATTTATTGGTAGGCCTTTCACTATTGGACATTCATTGTGGCAGGAAAATCCATGCTTGTCTGTGTGACTACATACAGCTTTGGTGGTGCTTACATAATCTCCAGAGTGGTCCCTCTGTTTTGACTGGCACAGTAACCTTTATCCCTACAGGTTGAAAGTTCCCATGTAACCCAAGTGTACACTGAACACCTGAATTAAACCATGAAACTAAGGGCTGCTTAATGAGTTGCCTTTAGGCCACCCTATCCTAAAAATTTTCCTATCTCACTCTGGAAAATGGAATAAAAAAATCTTTTTCACCCCTTGGCATGAGCAGAGCTCAGGCCCTAGAATTAATTTCTTATTGCATTCTAAAGATGAGACCGCTTCTCTTTTTTTTTTCTTAATGAATATAGCTTAGAAATAAAACATAAGTTAATTTCTCAGTAGATTATCTGCCTACATTAAGTTTTCAATAAATCACCTTCCTGTGCTTAAAAGGACAATTTGTAAAAGCCATTGATTCGGGGCTGGAGACTTGGGATTTGAGGCGTTCAGGACAGATAAGAATGAGAAAGACCACTGCACAGTGAGTGAGCTGAATGTTAAGTATGTGTGTGAAAAGCAGAGAGCCATGATCGAAGACCGAAAAGCAGAAAGGCAGAATCAGAAGTGCTGGAAAACACAGCTTCAACATTTGTACATACTGATTTGCTATAATCTCATTAATCCTTATTTGGCTCATTAATGTAATGAGAGAATCTGGTTGAAAGGAAATGTCAAAGTAAGTTCTAATTCTATATTAAAGATTTTTGTGTGGCTGTTCAATTACCTTGAAGAAGTCTAGTTTATTTCTATACCATCAGAACTATGTAGAAGGATGTACAGTTCCTGAAAAATCTAGTACTTTCTTTGTGAATTCCATAAACATTATGGCTGTATGAGGGTTTCCTAAAAGTGATATGGGAAGTACAGCAGCAAAATGATAACCTCACCAATAGCCTTCCATTTTATGTAACTGTGTCTGTACATGCAAAGTTGCTTCAGTTGTGTCTGACTCTTTGTGACTCTATGGACTGTAACCCCCCAGGCTCCTCTGTCCATGGGATTCTCCAGGCAAAAATACTGGAGTGGGTTGCCATGCCCTCCTCCAAGGGATCTTCCGGACCCAGAGATTGAACCCGCCTCTCTTACCTCGCTTGCACTGGCAAACGTGTTCTTTACCAGTAGCACCGCCTGGGAAGCCCTTCTATAACTATAGGAATTTATAACTAAAGCTACACAGTGTTGTCTCCCTGGGTGGTATTTAAGATATCATTTATTTTCAATTGATCCTAAATCCTTCCCGATGAAATTATAACTAAATGTGTACTAGAAGAAAGTTGCTGCTTTCTTAAGGAATTTAAGTTCTTAAGAAATTTTTTTTTTTCTAGATTATGATCATCCAGCACTTGCTCCATAAATAATTTTTTTGGAACTATTGTAATGTCATGGTCTTTATATAGCCCAACTCTACTCATTTAAATGTCTTTAAAAGTTAAAAGTTACTTATTTTTTCCTGGTTTCAATCTGAGACCATCCTACTAGTATAAACCATTTATTTGCTTGATGGTTTACAATCCATCACACTGTTCATCTTGAGGTTAACTGAAGGTCTCAAAAGGCATTTAATTAGAAAAGGAAGGAAAAGAAAAAGTTTTGTTTTCAAGGCCAGCAAAGTGGTGACCCTATGCTAATGGTCTGGTATTTAATTATATTTCCAAATAAAAATATGTAAATCGACTGTGAATGTTGCAGCATATGAATAATGGCAAAAGCAGGAAAACAACGGAGAAGCTGTGTGCTCTAATAGCTTACAGGATCTCTGGGTTCTATCTCTAACTCCGTAATAACTAGATGGCTGACCTTTTGAAAGTCATTTATCCTCCCTGGGCTTCAGCTTCCTCAAGTATAAAATAAGAGGTTGCTGTAGATTCTGCGTAAGTTTCCTAAAGGTCTTTAATTCTCTGACATAGGCTATATATATTATGGCTTCCTATCAGGACCAGTTCAACAAGGAAATACATCTTATCTTTGAAAACTGCACACTATATTTTCTGCCTTTTGATTGAGTACTTCCATAAGTTGGACCAATGGTGTACAGAATCAGGAAACATCTGAGTGGAATATTTTCCCAATAAATTATTAATTGGGACATAGTGGGGAGGGGTGAAAGGAGGGAAGAGAGTTGTCTTTTAGGGTGACTCTGGTATAAATCCTTGAGTGCCTAGTAAATTTCTTTAACTGCATATGCCCAAACTGAAACTTCTGATATTCTACACAAAATCTCCTTTAGTTGCATCTTAGCTATCTCAGGTGATAGATATCACATCCTTCCAATTTCCAGGTGAAACATCTTGGAGGCATCCTTGATTCCAAGCTTTCTCACATCCCACCGGTTATCTATGACTTTTTGTTCTAAATGTATCCAGAAAACAACCACTTCACATTGCTACCACACTGGTCAGAGCCATTGTCATCATTTATCTCCATCATCACACCAGCCACTTAACCAGAATCTCTGCTCAACCCTTGCCCCATTTTCAGTGGCCAGAGTTCTCTTGTCAAAACCTGAGTTTTGTTTCAGAGATGTACTGTAGCTTCCCATTTGAAGCAGAGTAAAACCCAAAGTCCGTATAACAGTTACCACAGCCCTACATGATCTTCTCCCATTCTGACAGTTTTTCCTGACATCTCTTTGCTTTTCTGCCTTTCTGGTATGTCTCTGCAAGCTGTTGCTCTTGATCGGTCTGCCCCAGCCTCATTGGCCTTCTTACTGCGTTTCTTATTCCTGGAGAACATGAGGGACCTTTGCATTAACACTCACTACTCCTTTGACTGGAACACTTTTCCCCAAATGCTAACTGTATCACCTCCTTTAAGATTCTGCATTATTGTGTTATTGAATCCTGCCCCTCAGTTTGGTTTGTTCACTGATGCATCCTGAACCATCTATTGATAGAACAGGTCCTGGCATAGAATAAGGTACTCGGGAAATGTGTGTTGATGTATTAATCTTAACTGCTGTACTTCTACCACTGCAATTTGTCTTACCATCTTAGTTGCTAATCTCATCCACATCCATGGTGTGCCTAGTTTATAAATCGAACCCTGACATCAGCTCTGTACTTTGTTTTGCCTAATTCTCTTGGTGGGGGGTGGGGCACTTCACCATTGCCCAAAGTGCCATCCACAGCTATGTACTAAGTGTTCTCCAGAAGAAAAAAGCTTAGTTTAGTAAATGGAGGCCTTTTTGATACTCAGGTTTCTCTGGAGAAACACAGCGAGGAAAAGAGTAGATCAACTTTCAAAATAAAACCATCCTCAGACTAGGAGACACACCTTAAGGCTAGGAAAAGCTGAGATGATGATAGGAGGATAACAGAGATTGTAAGAAGCAAAATAGAAAAGGTACAAAGTACACAAAGAACATATTGGAAAACATAGTTGATATTGTCAACAAAGGAAAAAAAAAAAGAGGCATTTAAAGATGTAACAAGATGGTGATATTATGACAAAGCTAAGGTAAAATTCACAGCTGTTACTCATCTCTTTGTATTTAGCTTTGAGATAGCAAGCCAGGAAGGAGGGAAGGAAGGAAAGGAGGTGCTAAATCAAGAGTACTAACTGACATGGCCGGCTTTTGAGATGTGTCCTGAACCAAGGAATCACTTTTCAACTTGGGGAGCAAGAAGAGTTCAAGGCTAGGTAGACAAGTGAGGACTGGGTATTGTATCGGATCATAGTGATCAGGACTCCAAGGACAAAGAAAACTGAAAGGCCCTGTACTGCACAGGCCGGAAGTCAGTGTGTCAGTTAGAGATCTTGTTCCTTTCTTCTGTCTCTACTTAGTGCAGAAAATGCAGGTGTGTGTTTGTCCTGGGTTTGGTCAGTACCCTTGACAATCCTGTCTTCATCTGAGAAAGGTAAGGGCCGAGGTGCTGGGCCTGTAGGGGATGAATGCAGTGATGAGAAAACTACTGACATGTCAATTGTGCAGTTACTACTTTTTATGCCCTTGGTTAAGGCTGTAGTAAAAGAAGGAAATGGAAAATGCCACCTGCAAGAAAAGAAAAAAATGAGTTGTTTTTTTTTTTCAAACTGGGTGCACATGTTCTAAACAGAAGCTCTGTGTACATTATTAATATACATTTCTGTATGTAGGGAAAACACGTGTTTAGGTGAATCATTTGTGTTAAAGACAATTATAAATAAGGCAGCCATGGGGATCCTCACAGTGCTGGTTAACCTCTCCTTCTCAAGGACCTCTGGGACAGCCCAGCCTGGGAGACTTTGCAGACAGCAGACGGAGCATGACATGGTGGCATGGTGAGTGACAAGTCAGGAATCTGAGCAAACAGGGCCAGAAAGGACGGAAGCAACCACTGTTACTGAGCCTTGGACATGGTAAACTGGTAAACTGCAAAAAGCTGCCTTTGTCTCTATAATCAGTGTGTGTGTGCATACATGCTCAGTTGTGTCCAACCGTATGCTACCCCGTGGACTGTAACCCCCCAGGCTCCTCTGTCCTGGGATTCTCCAGGCAAGAATACTGGAGTGGGCTGCCATACCCTCCTCCAGGGGATCATCCCTGCCCAGGGATAGAACCTGCATTTCCTCCGTCTCTTAAATTGCAGGCATATTTTTTACCCACTGAGCCACCTGGGGAGCCCCTCTACACCCACAGCTGAAAAGAAATCAAGCAGCAGATCTGAGAGAATTCAGCAGTGGGCCTGTTGTTACAAGAGTTACCACCTGGGCTTCTCCCCTCAGGCTGGTTTGGTCGATTTTCCTGGTGGGTAACTTTGAGTTGAAGAGAATGAGTCACTGAGGGTGGCTCCACCTGCTTCCACTCTGCAGACCCACACCACTCTGCAGATTCTGAACACCATTCTCAGACTAGTGGAACATAGTCCATAAATACATGCAGATTCTAGAAACTTCCCATAGTAAACAATTGTGTACCCAGGCAGGGCCCCTGTGCTGGGTTTGATACGACATTGTGACTCCATGAAAAAGGAAGAATCAGAGTCCAGAATCACCTCCTGGTCTCTCACATCTTTCAGATTCTAAACTGAGTGAGGGCCAACAGGTGGAGGGGGTAACCCTTAGACATATCGGTAGGTTTAAGGCACATATTAGTGCCTGGGCAGAGCTTCATGAGTTTAATTTCCATGCAAACTGGTTGTCAGACACTTTATTGAGATGGACAGAAGGAACCCTCATGCAACCTTCCTCCTAGGGCTTCCTGCCTTGGCCTATCAACTGCATTCTACCTTGAAGCCCCACTTATTAATAGCTCTTTCCCACTTATTAATAGCTCTTTCTTTCTATATATTCATTATATATATAGTGAATCTCATATATATATATATATATATATATATTTATATATATAGTGGGAGTCTGTCCCACTACTTTGGCAAGAGTCACATATGCTTTCAAAACAATTATTAAGGCCATTGTTTTTCCTCCTAGTATAACACACTGCACATCGTAGGTGCTCATTAAACATCTGTTGACTGTTGGCCTCTTTTGTTTATGTTTTGAGGAGTATTTTGGGATTTGGCATTAACATTCAAAAATGCCACATTGATTTAGTCCCTCATGTGTCAGAAAATTCAGATGTGGTTTGTGGGATGAAGTGATTGCTATTCAGTACAAATTAGAGCTTTTTATTCTAACTCCAGTAAACTTATGTGTTTAAAAAAATATATTTTTAGTTTGCAATGTGTGATTGCATAATGGAGGCCTAGTAATTTTTTTTCATTAATATTCATTTCACTTAGCAGTTCTTTTTTGTGTCTTTGTTTCTGACTCAAGCTGTGGTTCAGTGTGTTAAAATGACATTCCTTAAAAGGAAGTTCTATAGCAGACTCTTAAATAGGCGATCCCCACCCCTGTACCTCTGACCCGCCTGTGCCTGGGGCTCCTTACTTGTGTGGGGTCAGTGGATTCACCTCCTGTTTTACAGGTGTGTTAACAAAGCTTTGTTATCAAGCAGACCTCCCCACTACCCCCAGGGTCAGCCCTTCGTGGAGAGCCAATCTGGTGCAGAGGAATCAACAGCAGGCTGAGGTGTCTGTGATGTAGGTGTCTACACCAGAACTCAAGGTGTGAACTCAGATCACTTAACCGCCCTGAGCCTCAGTTTCTTCATCTGTAAAGTGGGGATGGTAAGTCTTAGATTCGAAACTGAGCCTGGCACATGGCAGTAAATTATCTTATTGTTCATGGAGCCCACGTGAACGTCATTGGGTGCCTGGCTGCTGCTTCAGCTGACTCATTCTGGGAGTTAAGTTATGTCTACCAAAGCCAGAACTCTCGAGTTCTGAGCAAAGACAACTCCCTGAAATCTGAGTATGGGGCGACACAGCAGGAGCCAGGGCAGTCGACAGAGAGGGAAATGAAAAGCAACAAGAAATGCACCAGAGACAGCACAAAAGATAAAAATGCTAGAAAGAATGCCTGCTGGAGAAATGGTTAATACACTCAGCCATATTTGTGGCCAGGACAATCACACCATAGGAATACATTACCTTGTCCTTAGTAAATGTAGAACCAAGTACAGCAAGACACCAGGAGGGCAGGGAAAAGCATAACCAATAACGATCAAGAGCAAGAAATGATAGGGTGGCTAGTTTTCTCCTGGCTAGGGAAGATTTGCCATCTCTCTTCCTGGAGCCATGGCCAAAGCCAGGCTCACACTTTTCTAGTAGATGTGTAATTAGATGAAAAGCTTAATTTAGCAGTTTGATAAATTCCATTAGCAGTTTATCTAGGGCATGTAATTAAGCCATTTTCAAGAAAATTCTTTTTGGCTAAAGTCTCCAGTTGAGGATTCTAGTGGAAGATGGTTCATAGAATACATTCCCAAATCCATGAAGATTCTAGAAACCTTCTGGAGCAGACACTAATGTAATAGTCAGGGCAGGCTGTACTAAATTTTGTATGACATTCCGAACTAGATAAGTGAGTACAATCAGAGAGTCCAGAATCAAATCCTGGCTCTGAAATTACTATGACCTTGGGTATGTTATGTCTGTGTTGCTACTCCCTCATTTAGAAAGAGTGGGTGATAATAACTGCTGTATAGAACCTTTGGGAGAAATGTATGTGGTGCTGTATAAATGGCTTAGCAGAGCACAGCCCAGAAGAGTGAAGTAGAGAATTAAACCAGAAAATAACAAAAAAGAGCAGCAGAAAAACTGCCCAAGTGGAGAGGGCATCTGATAGCAAGACCACTGTGCAGAAGAAGGAAATGGAGACACAGGAATATCATGGGACTCTCTGGAGCCAGGGTTAATACCAAACCCTGTCAGCTGGAAGGATGAAAAAAGTTCCGGTGATGGTGGTGGTAATTGCACAACACTGTGGATGTTCTTAAAATGCCATTGAACTGTACACTTAAACATGGTTCAGTTCAGTTCAGTCGCTCAGTCGTGTCTGACTCTCTGCGACCCCATGGACTACAGCACGCCAGGCTTTCCTGTCTATCACCAACTCCCGGAGCTTGCTCGAACTCGGAAATTTTATGCTATGCATATTTTGCTCCAATAAAAAAAGACCAAGTTAAAGAAACCTTGTAAATATAGTTGAAAAAATAAAACATAGCACTTTGTACTAATTTAAATAGGAGTGACCTTGGGTAGTTTATCAACTTTTTTGTCTGTTTCGTCTTCTGTTCAATTAAGTGGAATAATAGTTGTTAGCCTCACTCATCTCTCCCTCCTTCCCTTTTTTCCTTCTTTCTTTCTTTATCCTAAGAAGTGAATGAGACAATACACAGGAAAGCACTTTAAGAATTCAAAATGTGGAGGACTTCCCTGGTGGTCCAGTGGTTGAGATTTAGTGCTCCCAATGCAGGAGGCATGGGTTCGATCCCTGATTAGGGAACTAAGATTCTGCATGCTAAGTGGTGCAGCCAGTTTAAAAAAAAATTAAAAAAAAGAATTCAAACTGGTATATAACCTCAAGGCATGATTTCGGTTTCTAGGAGAAGATAGGTTAACAGCTATTGAATGCGTGTTATGTGGCAAGCATATATTTTGTGTTTATAATGCATCTGTTTATAATATTTCATATTATGATATATAGTTTATAAATACTGTTTCATACATGGTGGTTATTGTATTTTTGCTATCTGGGATCCATGGAAGTAAAGGGATATATTTAAGGTCAAAGCATAAATAGCAGAATTTAGGATTCGTACCCTGGTGTGCCTGATGTCATTCTGCCAAACTTGTTTCCTGTGGTTTTTAGAGAAGCAGATTCATGAGGTGAACCAAAGGGCTCAAGGCAGCTGGGGCTTTCCTGTTCTATTCTGACAGAATATAATGGCTACTCTTCTGTTTTCTTTGAAAAAAAAGATAAAGGGGGTCTGAATAGCTTCTTCTCTGGGGTAGAGCTGGGAGATAATTTTGGAAATGGTGTTTCTTTTTCCTGATGATATTAGCATTACTGCAGTATCTCATCACGAGGATCCTGAAGTTTTAATAATTGTTCTAAAGTCAGTGTTAAGGAAGTACCTCGATGGGGAATTTCAGGACATGAATAATTTTTAAAAGCCCCACAGATGATTCAAACAGACCTTCCTTGCAATGAGAATGTCTATTCAGTGGTTTAAAGCATTTTTTAAAAAGCAGAGCGTGGGGAGAGACCTTGCAAAATTTTAGAAGTGTCATTCTGATTACTAAATAGCTGTGGGTTTGTTTTTCCGAAGAAAGCCCAGAGACTCAGCTTGTAAGGGTCAGTTCATTTCAGAAAATAGTGATCAATTATTTTCATAATAATTTTCAAAGGAACACATAGCAACGAGGACACAGCTGTTAACAGCTAAATCTTTCTCTTTCATTGTCCTGTCAAGGTGACCAGGGAAGGGTCCCATCAATCCTGACAAATACCTGCTTTAAAGGTTGAAGTTCCTTTGGGATCTTTGTTGCCAGAATGTAAAAAGACCTGGGATAGTTGTTTTATCTGATACTAATTCAGCTGGGCAAGCCATAACCAGGCGTGTCACATCCAAATGTCTGAACACACTGCTCATCTCCCGCCGTGATTGGGCTTGGATTGTAGTACTATGTCCAGGTTCATTTGATCCAAAGCATTTCAGCTTTAGCTTTTGCCTTTCACTGGCCCCAGTGCAAGAAATCTCCAGAATGTAAAGGTTAAAGATTTCTTAACCTTTAATAATTTGATTATATTACTCTTCAGGTTCTTCTTGCAGATCCAGAGATTATTTTTCATTGTTAGTGGTGAAACTGCTAATTGTTAGTTGAGAATAGGGTAAAGAATTTTTATTTTTAATGAAACTTCATTGGGTATCAAGGTATTGTTTGACAGTTTAAGTATTTTTTTATGTGGAAGCCTAGTTAACTACACTGAAAGAAACCGAATCATGTATCCTTGATGTAAATTTTAAAAGTCTACTTAAAGTGCTTCTCAGTAAATGTGAAAATGACCAATTATCTTTGTTATTCTAAAGGTTAATTTTGTCTACTAGAGGAATTCTGATTGTAACTTAGGAATATTTGATAGCATTTTTATTTCTAATAAAATGTACAAATTTATCCCAAAGTATATAAAATCTCTATGCACTCCATTTGAATTTTCAAAAGCAATCATTTTTACTAATTCTCCTTTATCACTTTTGTTTTGTTAGTAATATGAAGGTGTTTATAGGAAATTTGACTGCAAGTCAGATCTCTTAGATGTAATTATTAATTTCCATTGAAACCTGAAAGGGGAGAAAACTATAATGGAGACAGAGAATACTTTCCTAGAAGATGAAGGACAGAACTAAATTAAAGAAGGCATTGCAGAGAAATTGAACCACTAAGTTTCTCCTGAACTATTTTTGTTGTTATTTAGTTGCTAAGTTGTGTCAGTCTTTTGCAACTCCCTGAACTACAGCCTGCCAGGCTCCTCTGTCCATGGGATTCTCTAGGCAAGAATACAAGAGTGGGTTGCCATTTCCTTCTCCAGGGTATCTTCTCAGCCCAGGGATCAAACACAATACTCCTGCATTAGCAGGCACGTGTCCTTTACCACTGAGCCACCAGGGAAGCCTCAAATATTTTTACTTCATCAGATTTCAGTTATTCATTGTCCTTAAAAGGTTACACTGAGGACAACCTACAGCTGCTCATTTCCCAATAAAACTGGAGTTCCTGACTGGACACACTTAAGTATGTTGACAGGCACTGCAGCAGAGGCCGTATTTGGTGCTGGTTTTATTATTTTTGCTCCTTCTTTGATCCATGTACTTGAGCTAGAGCTTGAGAGTCAACAGTACTTTGGAGGTTGAGGTAAATTGGTTAAAGCAGAAAGGAATTTTGAAAAATATAACTTCAAGTTAATATTTCATTAGGATCAGTTCAAACTATCCAAATGTGTACCAACCCACTTTGTTGTTGCTTCAAAAAAAAGGAAAAATCCACAAACAACTTGCAAAGCATGTGGCTAATTAGTTATCTCATATTTTGCTTCAGTTTATTTTCAGCTCTGTGAAGTTAGAAAGATGTCACACCAATGACTTGTTTTATAAGAAAAAAGGCACTATTTTAATCTTCAAAACACAACAGCTTGCGGGGGTCAATCTTTTAAAGTATATGCTTCACTGGTTGCAATTATTAATCAGTTTCCTTCAGGAAATGTATGAAATTAAATATTAAAGTAGAGATCTAAACAGTGCTCCAGTCTCAGGGCTTCTGAGAGCATGATTTTCTTATTAGCCTGAAATAACTGACCTTTCTCAATCTAAATGTAAAATCTGCATGTATATGAAATCCTTATTCTGTCTCTACCTCATCATTTGGCCTTTATTTACCTTTTTGTAGGCACAGTTTCTTAAAAAGTTTACTTTCCATGATGGCATAGTTAACTGCTAAATAAAGATTTTGTTTATAAAAAGGAAGGTTTCACATTATGCTCATTTTGATGTTGTTTCATTCAGCTAACAATATTTATTTACTGCCTATTCTGGGCTTCCCTAGTGGCTCAGATGATAAAGAACCTGCCTGCAATGCAGGAGACCCAGGTGCGATCTCTAGGTCGGGAAGATCCCCTGGAGAAGGAAATGGCAACCCATTCCAGTATTCTTGCCTGGAGAGTCCCATGAACAGAGAAGCCTGGTGGGCTCCAGTCCATAGGGTCACAAAGAGTTGGACATGACTGAATGAGTAACAAACGTAACAAGCATTTACCGTGCCAGTCACTATTGGAATTGCTTGGAATCAGTGAACAAAACAAAGGACCCTACCCTCATGAAACTTACATTTTTATGGAAGATAAAATACATGAATATTAATCGTGCATCATAAGCAAATTACATGGTGTGTTAGAAGGCGATAAGTGCTGTGGCAATAATAAAAAAGAAGATGCAGGCGAGTAAGTGGAGTCATGAGTGCCAAGTGCATGTGGGGATGGAACAGAGAGTTGCATTTTAAAACGGATGATCTGTTTGCCTTATTAGGCAGGTGACCTTTGGACAAAGACTTGAAGGAAGTGACGACCTTAGCAGTGAGAATACTTTTGAGGAAGAACATTCCAGGCAGAGAGAGAAGCTGGAACAAAGACTCAAGAGCAAAAGCTTTTCCTGGAGTGTTTAAGGAGCAGCAGAAGACAGTCTGGCTATAGTAGAGTAAACCAGGGAGTGGTCTCAGGAGATGAGATTAGACAGGGGCCAGAGGGCTGTGGACCTGTGCAGATCCTGGGCATAATTGGTCATGAGAGGAGCTCTGAGAAAAATGAGAAGCTACTGCCACGTTTTGAGCACAGAGTGATGTCATCTGATTTATTTGGATTGTGGATACTGTCCAGAAATTGAGTCAAGAGGAATTTCTACTTGATTAGAATTGAGTTCAAAAATATGCACACTTATATGTTTTACCTGTGAAAACCACAGGTATCTTGGTAAATAATATTGATAGCAAATAATAATAGTAATAGCTATAGTCATAGTAAATATTAATATACAAAGCATTGCTCTATGTCAGATACTTCCTCTGTTTTACATGTGCAAATGCCATAAATTTTCACAACTCTCTTTTGGGTGTAAACTGTTATTCTCATTTTATAGAAAAGAATGTGAGGCATAGAAAATTAAGTTCCTTACCCAAGATCACAGAGCCAAAAAGGGACGAAGTTGAATTTAAATCCAGCATTACAGAATGCCTTGCTCATAACCTGAACTTCTTATGTGTTGATGCAAAGATTATTTATAGGAGAAGCCCCAAATAGGAAAAGGTAAATGAATGCTTTCAAATTGTGGCTGGAGAAGACTCTTGAGAGTCCCTGGGACAGCAAAGACGTCAAGCTAGCTGATCCAAAAGGAAGGCAACTTTGAATATTCATTGGAAAGACTGTTGCTGAAGCTGAAGTTCCAATACTTAGGCCACCTGATGCGAAGAGGTGACTCATCAGGGAAAAGACCCTAATGCCGGAAAGATTGAAGCAGAGGGAGAAAGGGATGGCAGAGGACAAGATGGTTAGATGGCCTCATCGACTCAATGGACATGAATTTAAGCAAACTCTAGGAGACAGTAGTGGAGAGGGCAATGGCAATCCACTCCAGTACTCTTGCCTAGAAAATCCCATGGAAAGAGGAGCCTGGAAGGCTGCAGTCCATGGGGTCGCTAAGAGTTGGACATGACTGTGGAGCGACTTCACTTTCACTTTCATGCATTGGAGTAGGAAATGGCAACCCACTCCAGTGTTCTTGCCTGGAGAATCCCAGGGACAGGGGAGCCTGGTGGGATGCCGTCTATGGGGTCGCACAGAGTCGGACATTACTGATGCGACTTAGCAGCAGCAGCAGCAGCCGACAGTGGAGGACAGAGGAGATTGAAGTGATGCAGTCTGTGGGGTTGCAAAGAGTTGGACACAACTTAGGAACTGAAGAAAAACAATGAATAGCTCTGAGTGTAGAATGAATCTTATTGAGGGTTCAGGATGGGGAACACGTGTACCTGTGGCGGATTCATTTTGATATTTGGCAAAACTAATACAATTTGTAAAGTTTAAAAATAAAAAGAAAAAAAGAAAAGCACACACAAAAAAAGAATGAATCTTATTTTGCTTCTTTACAAGGAAAAAATTACAAAGCTGAGAAGTATTGACAGGGCTGAAGAGGAGTAATTATATTACTAAAGATAGTAATATCTTATGTCTGTGTTGTGGGGACAAGTCTGGTGTTATAAATCTCAAGAGCCTGCAGCAGTTTTACTCCTTACTATTATCATTCTAAGGAACGATAAGGAACGGCCCTCATTTGGGACATGTCTGTGTTATAAATAATGGCAAAGAGAATATGCCAGGCCATAGGCTGCCTCTTAAGTCTGTTAGGTAACAGACACACATGGCCTCTGCCCACCTTTCATTGGCCATTGCAAGTCACATCACCACTCCTGAGCTCAACAGAGCTGTGCTATATACACATCCCACAGGAACAGGTCCCATAGAATGTGACAAGAAATAGTGAGGAGATTGTAATCTACCACAGTGGCACTGACTTATTTGAATCATGCTTACATACTTTGTAGCTGCTAACCTGCTGGCATTTTCTAAGGCTGGACCAACCTATATATAAAGTAGTACACAGCACAACTAATGGATTCCTTGGGTTAGGAGATCTCTTAGTCTATTTAAATCAGTGCCTAGGCAGAAAACCATTGTGAAGAAGAGCGGAAGTTTTCCTGATCAGGGCTCAGTGGGGGAAAGGATGGGAGACGTGTTCTTCTGGATTTTTCTCAGCAAGTGGATTGTAAGATTCCATGAAATCAGTTTCTTCTAAGGAAAATAAAAATAGCATACTCTAAAAGGTTGGGAGACAGGTAATCTGAGTTGCATCCAGCTGTATATATCTCATGAAGGGAGAGAATTAGTTGGACCTAAAATAAACTTTTATTCACTATCTTATCTTCTGCTTTCATTAGAAGATACATGTAGTATCATAATGTATCAATTTGCACATTTCTTCCATGAAATGTTTGCTCCTAAAAACAAAGCCTTGGTAGTCAGTCAGAATTCATGAAATGAAGAAGTGAATGAATGAATGAAATGACTAACTTGAAGCCAGGTGACTTTATTTGATCAAGGTTGTCCTAAAAGCAAGTGATATGCCAATGGTTCTAATAATTTAATTTTTGCTTTTGATGCTTCACTTCATAGAATCTTTCTAAGATTTTTTTTATAGAATGCAAGATTCTTTAACTTCTGTGGTACTTTACAATTTTCAAAAATTTCATACATGGATTTCATATAATTTTATAATACACCTTTTTACCCTATCCCTGTGCTGCCCCTCCTGCCTTCCTTCTCTTCACTTGTAACCACTAGTTTGCTCTCTGTATCTGTGAGTCTGCTTCTGTCTTTGGTTTATTCACTAGTTTGTAGTATTTTTTAGATTTCACATGTAAGTGATTATGGTATTTGTCTTTCTCTGTCTCTACACTTAGTATAATGCCTTTCAAGTCTATCCACATTGCTGCAAATGGAAAAATGCATATATATCTATATATATATAGATATGCCACATGTTCTTTATTCACTCATGTGTTGATGGACACTTAGGTTGTCTCCGTATCTTGGCAATTGCCGATAGTGCTGTTATGTATGTCGGGCTGCATGTATCTTTTAGAATTCATGTTTTTGGTATTTTTGGATGTATACCAAGGTGTAGAATTGCTGGGTCATATGGGAGTTCTGGTTTTAGTTTTTCTGAGAAACTTCCATACCATTTTCCACGGGGGTTGCACCAGTTTACATTCTCACCAACTGTGGAAGAGGGTTCCATTTTCTCAACTTCCTCATCAACATTTGTCATCTGTGTTCCTTTTGATGATCACCATTCTGACAGGTGTGAGGTGATATCTCATTGTGGTTTTGATTTTCATTTCCCTGATAGTTAGTGATATTGAACATACAACTCAACATCAAGCAAACAATACAATTAAAAAATGAGAAGGAGAACTGAATAGACATTTTTTCCAAAGAGGACGTGCAGATGGCCTCTCCAGGAAATCATGAATGGATCTATACGATTGATTTTCCTCCACAAAGTTGAACTGTGCACTAGAAGGTCTTTCTTAGGAATGGGACTGCTCAAGGGGACGTAGCCACTCTAGAATGTCATAAAAAATGTGTTCTATATATCAGAGAACATGTGTTTTTTTGTTGGTTAGTTTTGTTTTGTCCTTTCTGAGTCTCTGGTATTATTTTAGATATCAGTTATAAGCTGTGTGATAGAAATTTTCTTGAGAGTTAGGATAATTTTAAGATATTTTTAAAAGAGTAATTTACCCTGTTTATTTCTTGAATTAATTGTTTTGCTAAAGATTCTCCAGTGTTTAAATATTCTACTAATTTTTCTTCAAACATCATGCTTCCTATCCTCTCATTTCTTATGAATCTAGAATTGCTATAAATCAAATTGATCTGAATAGTGGAAATTTGGAGTTTTCTCATGAACAGTTACTTTGAAAATTTAATATCACTATTTACTATTCTACAATGCAATGAATAAAGGTTAATATTTAAACATCTGAATTCCTTTTTGTAAAATAATTTACTTCTATATACCTATGTATATGTGTATATATATGTATATGAACTACATTGTTTCTCTTTCTTTTTTTTTTTTTTTCCAGATGAAAATATCCTCCTAGTTTGTAGATCCAGGAGAAAAAGACACAACATTTGGAATGATCTTCTACTTTTTACAAAGAAAAAACTCACTTATTGAACTGTAAACCCATTTTGTAACACCTCTCATTTCTTTTCCTTTTTTTAAATTTTAATTCCAGAACTTTTGCCCAAATAGTCCAAACTTTGAGTGGGAATTTATCTTTTTCTTTCACTGATAAACTTCTTTTGTGATAGGTGTCCTTTTCCATAGAAGAACAGGACTGCTAAGTTTGGCACTGTCAAATACTCTGGAATCAAAGCCCTCTGCTCAGTCTCCAAAATGGAATAGCTGCCACCAGCCTTTCAGCTTTAAGCCTTTATGAACTTGGACTTTTGGGACACAAGTTAGAAGTCTGTCAATTGAATTCCCTTTATAAAGTTTTACTCTAGTTAGGTGCCCTTAGCTTCATTTCCCCTCAGGGATCCTGTGACTTCACTAGAATGTTCTCTGAAAAAATTGATACCTTTCAGTGACTTGTGCCTGAGTCCTGTTGGAATTTTCAAATTAGTTGCCAGTGCTCTGGCACTCTTTCCTTCCCCTAGTTAATTATTAAATTCAGGCAGTAATTTACTCGATTTTTATAGAGGTTGTTTCTACCCTGGCAGTTTTCCATCTTATTTTTGCCTTCCTCTTATCTCATACTAGGTTTTTTAAAATATAACATTGATTTACTTTACTTCCTTTTTCTCCTATAAAGAAGGTAGAAAAATACAATGATCTGATCCTTTTGCTAGGTGGAGAACAGAACTCACACCTCGGCCCTGGTCTCATTTCTGACTGGTGTTAATTGGCACATTGCAATCCAGAATAACCAGTGTACATGTATCATCTCAAATTCGAAAGCAGGAGATTCTTCTATAAGAAGTGATTCATAATGAAATGTAAAAGCTCTTTACCACCTCCTTATAATTGACTTAGCTTTCACTTGCTTCTTCATTTTTGAAAGTCATAATGCACTTAATTGTTCTTTAGGCCTGTTGGTGCTACTGTAAGGAGGGACCTTTCACAGTTTCTGGGTTTCATCAAGAGCTATCTCCACACTGGGAAGAAATGTTCATGAGTATAAACACTTCAAGCTTTAAATAAGTGAAAGTGAAGTCACTCAGTTGTGTCCAACTTTTTGCAACCCCATGGATTGTAGCCTACCAGGCTCCTCCGTCCATGGGATTTTCCAGGCAAGAATACTGGAGTGGGTTGCCATTTCCTTCTCCAGGGGATCTTCCCAAACCAGGGATTGAACCTGAGTCTCCCACATTGTAGGCAGACGCTTTACCAACTGAGCCACCAATACCTTCTTAATTTTAAACTTTACATCTATTGATAGATTCAGTAATACACAAAATTTAAAATCCTATATGTTAACAAAACTTATTTTACTGACTTTTTCTTTAAACATTTATTTGTGTGGGTATTGTTGGGAAGGAAAAATAATTATCTCTCTACTCTTCTAGGTTCTTGGCTAAGACCAAACCCTTAGCTCTAAGATACTTTCTCCAACTAAAGACAAGAGAGGATGTTGTGGGGCAGAGAGCCAGTTATGGGAGGTTTTCAGGCAATAGCACAGTAAACAAAGGTATGATTGTTATTTAGATTTAAGTCTATACCTTCTCCATTGATAAGAGTTTCTGGAGATTTAGCCATCTTAGTCTTCTGGTCTAGAAGGGAAGACACCCTTACACATGGAAATTTTCCTTATAAATGTAAATGTCTTTTGCAAAAGGGTAACTTTTACTTGGTATCCTGTGTCTTCTCTTTCTTAAAAAATAAATGACCAGCTCAAGATAATCCCTATGCCAAAGAGATATATTTTGAGGTAACAAATTCTGCTCCCCTTCAGTGTCAAGTTTCAGCTCAGAAAAATACCATGGAAAATTTGATGACAAGTTTTCCTGTTCACTATTGAGGAATTTGCTGGTGGCTCAGATGGTTAAGAATCTATCTGCAGTGTGGGAGACCCAGGTTCAATCCCTGGGGCAGGAGGATCCCCTGGAGAAGGGAATGGGAATCCACTCCAGTACTCTTGCCTAGAGAATTCCATGGACAGAGGAGCCTGGCGAGCTACAGTCCATCGGGTCATAAAGAGTCGGACACAACTGAATGACTTAACACTTTTCACAGCATTGAAGAATTAAGGCAGTGCCATTCAAATTAAACAATTCTGTAGTTTCTCTGCCTCAATTATGAAATTTTCAGAGAGATTTGAAATCTCATGAAAATGAAATATAGACTGATTTTATATTCTATAGTTCTAAATTTTCTGACTAGTGTAATAAGGCCAGAAATATACAACAGTTGAAATAGTTCATTCTACTACTAGCTTATTTGTGGTTAAAAAAGTTTTCATAATTAGCATAGTTTTGTTGAAAGAGCAGATTGAAAGTATTTTTAAAAATTGTCTACAATTGCCTTTTTGAGTAGGTTTTTTCTTTCCTTTTTCCATCTATCCCGGAGGAGAAGCCTGTCTGTTTTAGCCTGGGATTACATTTTTTTTTATTAAATGTAATTTTTAGCAATTCTTCATCATTATCATATAGTTGTTTGACCTGTATATTTGTTTATTATTACTTCAGTGGGTACTCCTTAGTTTATTCAGGTAACAAATATTTAAACAAAATTTTAGAGGGAACTAAAAGGTAAAGTATTTGTGACCAAAGATGGTGTACTGTAAATGAGCATTTTATGATTCTGATTTGATTATGACCTGGTTTACTTCCTTATACAATACAGTTTAGTGTGTGTACAGTTTAGTGTGTGGGGTGAGAAAGAAAGCAGATTTAGACTAAAGGTTAAGATATTAATTATATCCCCTGTTACTGTTTTAAGATGTTCCTTAGTTGAATTACTGCAAGTTCCTCCATATAGTTCTCTCTCTGCCCTGTGTCAATTTCATCTTCCAAATTGCCAAGAAGTTAAGCTTCTTAATATATACTTTGATCTTAATTAAGAGACTTTCTTTAAAGATCACACATTGCTTTTCAGATAGAATTTAGACTGTGTAATGGGCAACCTGTGTTCTTTCTTATATAGCCTCTGTTTTTCTTTCATCCTCAAGGCCTGTAACACATCTTCTGAATTACTAAAGCACTTCTCCTAAAAGCACTTTGCCCTTTGGTATTTCCATACCGTTAGACTTTGTGTTTCTTTTGTCTGGATGAACATCTCCCCCTTCAACTACCCTACTGTATTTTAACAGTCCTTTAAGATATAAGTCTGCTAGTTGAGTCTGTCTTCCATATCCCCAAACGTGAAACCCACATATAAGTAGGGCCAGCTGTACTGTGCCACTTTATATCAGGGAGTGGAGCATCCATGAATTTTGGTATCTCTGGGGTCCTAGAATACAGCATGGGGATCTAGGAGCCAATTCTTCCCTCCACTGTATTTGTTCTGATGATCTTCACCAATCCTTATCTATTCAGGCCAAAGTACTAGCTCTTTTCAGGATTTGAAGACCTTGCACCTTTCTGAAAAAGAAACGTATTCCTGCCTTTTAATCATTTCTCACATCAGAACCTAAGCTTATTCAGATGAGCAGTCACTTGCCTCACATCTGACAGTGGCAGAGGGCTGGGAACCTATTAGATGCACGACACATGGTTTTGTTTTGTTTTCATTTTTTATTTAGTTGTTTGATGAGTATTCCACAAACTCTGAATTAAAATCTTGAAAGTCTCTTAGACTATAGTATTTATGATTTGTGTAAATACTCTTTGTTTCCAGTGGAACATACATTTTTGAAGGAATAAGTAAAACAGCTATATTTTCTTCACCAAACACTATTAACAATAACAGCTAAGTAAGAATTATTAATTGAGGACTTCTGTCCATACCAATTCTAATCAGAATATCCTTGGCAATTCAGATTCCTTCTGTCTCCTATATGTAAAAGCTGTGTGGCACATTGCTTATCACATACCATGCAAAGTCTTTTTAGAAGAAAGACTCATTGTTCAGTTCTATTCCTTGTCAGTTTAAATGTACCATAGCAATGGAGATATGCCTTTTCAATATGGTACATGAATTTATACCAAGGCTTGATAACTGAACTGTCAGAAATCCTGAATTCATCAGAGACTGCATTATTTTTATGTAGATAAAAAGATATAGTTCTCCACTCTATTACATAAATTGTCATCATAATATTACAGTTAAAATTAATGAACCATTCTCTGGCATTTGAAAAGCCAGTTATCATAGAGTTTTCCTGATGAAGCTCAAGTTTATAAATGAATTAAGTCTGTGTGGTTGTTGCAACAATCATGAACTTATTTTTCAACATTATAAAATAACCCCTTTCTGCCCCCAACAAAGGCTGGCATGACCTAAAAAAAGTAACCAAGTTATATTTAATCAAACTAAGTTATATAGGGCTTTAAGGGAAAAATAATCCTATGAGGAATATTAATTGTCTTAGCAAATATTTCTTACTTAAATGTGAATATTTGCCTTAAAACATATTTTGTTTTTTCTACTTTTAATCAGTCTCAACCAAGCATGCACACTGCCATACCCTTGGTATATATGACTATAGGTCGAATTACATCATTTGATATGCCTTTCTTGTCTCTCAAATAAGAAACTGTCTTTTAAAGTATCAAGCAATATTCTCGGTGACTTTTATATATATTCCATTGCCTCCTTTTGAAATTCCATTAATTTTAGATGAATTTCAAGTATCAAAAAAAGGCTGTTGAGTAGGGGGAAGGTCACACAACGTGTGAGCTAGGAACCCAGTTACAAATAAATAATCTTTGCAAAAATCTTCTATCAGCTTTTGAGGAAATGCCAGATTTTCTTTGCCTTATTAAGAGAGTATGTTATTGAAAAACCTCATTTATATTCATTGAATGATAATTGGCATCTCCCTATTGTTATTTTTAAATATTTCTCATATTTTTATATAAAAATAAACATAGTTAAATACAAAATAATTTATAACAGGGATATAAATATAAAAGAAGTTGTTATAATTTGTATATATATTGATATATGCATTCTATTAGAATCACTAGACCAGAAATATCAGGAACTCTGAAATATTGAGTTTGAGCCTATTGACACCATTTATATCAGTTCATTAGCTAATTCTGTCTGCCTTTCAAGAATCATGAAAAACATTGGTCTCTATCAATTTTAGCTTAACTGGATGCTAAAATGACAGCATTAAAAAATTCACCAATACTAAGTTTTTAAGAGATTTGTACATGTTTATTGTTCCTTTTAAATGACTTTGATGACTTACTAAATTTTTTATTTTTGTCCAGCTTTTCTGGTAGTATGGGTAGAAACTATAGCTCAGGTATTCTCTCTCACACAGGAGATGGGCTTTTTAGTGTATGTCTTCTATTCAGTGGAGAAGGCAGTGGCACCCCACTCCAGTACTCTTGCCTGGAAAATCCCATGGATGGAGGAGCCTGGTAGGCTGCAGTCCATGGGGTCGCTAAGAGTCTGACACGACTGAGCGACTTCACTTTCACTTTTCACTTTCATGCATTGGAGAAGGAAATGGCAACCCACTCCAGTGTTCTTGCCTGGAGAATCCCAGGGACGGGGGAGCCTGGTGGGCTGCCATCTATGGGGTTGCACAGAGTCGGACACGACTGAAGCAACTTAGCAGCTTCTATTCACAGTGTCTCTTAATATTTTGACTTAAGTTGAAGTGAGGATGTTTTCAAATTACAGTTAGATTTTTTGTCTAACATCAGATGTGGTATTGAGGAAACTGAACTCTGAAAACTTGGGTTCAAATTCTAGCTCAGGTCATACATCAGCTGTGTTTTTAGACAGATCACTTACCTTGTGTAAAAGTTAACTTTGTCCTCCTAAATCTGAAAGTAATCATCTTAACTTAATTCCCCCTGAGAGGTTTTAGAAGGATCAGAGAAATATGGGGTATAGGTTTAATTTTTAAAGCAAATTATATGTAGATGAAGTATTTGTCATAGAATGTTACAGTTCATTCCTTAATTTGGTGCATAGAAAGTACATCCAGAGAAGGCAAACAACTGCAGGTTGATGGACTCAAGATTATAAAGCCAGGAGGAGTTTATGTTAGGATTGGTAAAGTTTGATTTTTCCCATCCCTTGACTAGCTCTTTATCCTTTTTAATTTCCAAAATCAGTGAGCAATATGTTAGTAGTTTTCCTAGATATGACAGTTTTTAAAAATACCAATTTTGTATACCTGGCATTCCCTACTCTCTGACCTTAATAAAGGAAGGAATGTATAGGGTCAAGGCAGTGTATTAAGGGGTCAAACATAAGTTTATATTCAGGCTTGCCACTAAGATTCTTAAACTCCTGTCTTATTTGTATTTATGAGTGGGGGCCAGTATATTTGTTTTGTATTATTTTTTAAATGGCACATATTTTAGGACTTTATAGTATTCTATTATATTTCCATGGCTTTGCCTATACTATCCTGTCTGGAATGATCTTACCCGATCTGTCCACCTAGAAAACCTCTGTATATCCTTTCCATTTTGTCTCAGAAGGTGTGGTGTCCTCAGTTTGCCTTCTGTAATGCAGTCAGACAGCTTAGGTGTCCCTCTCCATATGCTACCCTACATATGAAATGTCACCCCCTCTAGAGCTGTTATTATTGGTTCATTTTTCTTTCATTTTTTGCTTACCCTTTTCCCAACCAGACTGTATACTTTTAGAAGAAAGAGAATGATGCATAGAAAGTACTAGATAATTACTTAGTAAATGAATGAATATAAGAAACATCTAATATATTCTGTATCTGTGTGTATATATATGTGTGTGTGTGTGTATATATATATATATATATAATTTGAATTTTAAAATAAGACTTTAAAAGCATTTATATATGCAATAGTTAAAAATATATCTTATGATTACTACATGCCATGATTTCCATTTTTAGGAATAAAAAGAAGGCTAGTTAAAAGTTCAGAAATACATCAAAAAACACATATTATATTGCTTTTTTTCAATAAGTACGAATTTTGACAAAGATATTTGGAATAGAAACTTTAGACCAGCAATCACAAGTTTGTATATCTCCTTTGATTAAACTAATACCAGCTGAAATGAAAGTTTTTTCCCCATGGAATATTTTGTGGGAATTAGGAATAAACTGCCTTTTAATTAAGGTATCTCAATAAATGGTACATCTATATCAGAAATTTCTTTAGTGGCCCTCTATTGTCACAAATATAGATCTTAAGTAAGTGTGTGTGTGTGTGTGTGTGTGAGAGAGAGAGAGAAAAAGAGAGAGAGTTAGTCACTCAGTCATGTCTGACTCTTTGTGACCCTGTGAACGCCAGGCTGCTCTGTTCATGGGATTTTCCCAGGAAGAACACTGGAATGGGTATCTATTCCCTTCTCCAGGATATCTTCCTGACCCAGAGATTGAACCTGGGTCTCCTATATTGCAGATGGATTATTTACCGTCTGAGCCCCCAGGGAAGCCCTTTTAAGTAAATACAGTAACTTAACTGAGTACAATATGATGCAGTATAATAATTGTATAAGTCTTGCATTAACTGTAAAAGTTGCTTGAAATAATAGATGTTTTTATTAGGAAAAAACTACATGCAAAGCAGGTTTATAGAAATTTGATTTTTTTACTGCATTACCTAACCCTATAAATCTTTTGGTATAATCTGCTTTCACATAACTGTAAGAGCTCACTATTAAGTAATAGTTCAAAAACTCAAACATCTAAAAAATGTAGCAAGAAATATAGAAAGTTTCCTTGAATGTTTTGCTTTTTTTTGTTGTTTGATTCTTATTTCATAAAGAATATGTAATGTCATATACTAGAACTATTCTAAGAATCATTACAAGAATGATAAAATCTTAGTTGTAATATTGCTTTTCTCAGTAGCAAATGGCTCATATCTTCTGTAATCTAGGCAGGAAATTTATATCCATGTTTAAGAGGAGAACTCATTTGTTAACTGCAAATATAATAAAATGGAAATAAGTGGCCAGGAAATTTTAATAGTTATTTAAAAGAAGGTAGATCTCTACCAATGCATATTTTTGATATTAGAAAGGTTTAGTGTGCTTTTTCTTCAAGGTTAACTCTTTCCTAAGGATGGAGGAAGAAAGATGATTCTGACATATAGCATAGTCAAGGAAAGCAAGACAGTGTATTTTCTATGAACCATAGAATTTCCAATGTCAGTAATGTAATTGAGTTTGAAAATGCCACTGATAATATTTTGGTTTTTGGCATGCAGCCATGGAAGAAGGCCTTCACCCATATATAATAACCTGTGTCAGGGAAATAAAAATGATTGCTGAATTATTATTATTACTCTTATTTTGTTGATGAAATAGTGGCACAGAAAAATTAGATAAGGTGTCATACTATAAAGTCACAATTGATCAATTTTAGCTTAAGTTTCATGACCCTAGCTTCCTTGCCAATTGTCTATACTGCTTTCAAAAATGATACGTTAAATGTTGTTTATTTCAATGAAATAAAATATATTCAAAAGTCTTTGGGTGACTTCCAAAGAAATTTTAAATTGGCCTTTCTTGAAATCATCCTTAAAATACCTGGACACATAATCCATTACTGTCTTGGCCTAGAAGTCTTTCTAAAAGATTTGTTTCTTATTCCTCCTTGTTGAGTACACATGAAAGTGAACTTTCCAAATGTCTTGAGTTAGATTATATGATATTCTGCCCAATAAAATGTAATTGGGGGAAATATGTGTGATGTGTGGGCAGGGGCAGAAGACACTACTAGCCGAGCCTCTTGTCCAAATGGGGGATGCACAAAGTCAAGTTGACCTCATGTGTCACAGGCACAGTAGTCCTACTGCAGACATCAACTCTATATCAATCAAATATAAATTTTTCATTGACACTAATTATGATGTTATGATACTGAGCTTTGGTTGGGGGGAGGGGTGTTTGTTTGTTCCCAGAACATAATCTATACTATCCTGACATATATCTTATTTTCTGAAGGAAATATGATATAGGATAACTGCAATAAATGTGTTTACTATGTGAAAATATGAATTTATGAGAAAAGAACAAGATGACAAACATCATAATGCCAGTTCAAATTGTAGATAGCTTTTAGAAATAATTATCGCACACAGAAAAGGACATCAGTGGTCATAACTATTTTATCTGGGAATATTATAAAATCCTTACTAGAATTGCTTTACCAACATCATCATATACAGTACTATAAACAGGACCAGTAAGTCACATGTAATCATGTGACTAATCTGTGTATTGTGGGACAGTGCTGTCTTTGTTATTCGTATATGTCTTTCCTCTACTCATTTATAAAGTACTGTATTTGTTCTAAGGTGAGTAGAGGACCTTTAGGTCAGGGGAGTGTGTGGATGATAAATTGGTGCCTGACAGCTTAAGGCCTGGTGTGGCTTCTGGTGCAGCACAGATTCCTTAGTCGTATGACTTTGGGAAATAATCAAAAAAAGCTAAAGAGTATAACACAGGATTTTAGAGCTACAGACTTACTACTGAAATTACACTAAATATTTTTGTAAAGAAAATGCCCAGTTTTATATTGGCACTGACTACTTTAGAGACGAATCATGGCCACAGTATATATAAAAAGCTGATAAAGAAAAATAGTATAAGTCCATTCCCCAAATCTAAACTGAGACAGCATTGTGGCCTACAACATATAACCAGATTTGCAGATTTATGTATGTGTATATACATTATTTGGAGAAGGAAATATACATTATTAAAATTGTTTTAGATGCTGCTGCTGCTAAGTCGCTTCAGTCGTGTCCGACTCTGTGCGACCCCATAGACGGCAGCCCACCAGGCTCCCCCGTCCCTGGGATTTTCCAGGCAAGAGTACTGGAGTGGGCTGCCATTTCCTTCTCCAATGCATGAAAGTGAAAAGTGAAAGTGAAGTCGTTCAGTCGTGTCCGACTCCTAGCGACCCCATGGACTGCAGCCTACCAGGCTCCTCCGTCCATGGATTTCCCAGGCAAGAGTACTGGAGTAGGGTGCCATTGCCTTCTCCAGTTTTAGATGCAGTTATCTCAAAAGCACTGATTTACCAACAATAGTGGTTTAATTAAATGGATTAAATTGCAAAATGATTTCTCAAGGAATTCTCAAAAGCACCAAAGATTTAAAGGTGTTAAAGAAAGTTTGAAGATATGAAAAATTCCCAGAATATATTGCTAAAGAAATCAGGCAACAAAATATTACACATAATACAATTCTTATTTCTTGAAGGTAATTATATACTATAATTGGTTTTTGCTCATGGGAAATGATTTCAAGTTTCATTGTTAATAATATGATACACAATGAAAATAAAACGTGTCAGATTTATTTGTGGCTACATTCTGCCAAATTCTTTATTATCATTTTAATTTGATATAATGGGAGGGATAAAAGAAAGCCTTTTTTTAAGTGTTAGATGGAAAAGTAAGTAGTAAATTAGTGATGATGCAATAATACTTAGAAATGTTTATAATTTCAGATATATCTGAGGAAGATTCAATTGTCCTCAGAAATAAGATCCTCCCAAATATTAGCCAGAAATATAGGCAAGAATTGGGCTTCCCAGGTGGCGCTAGTGGTAAAGAACAATCCTGCCAATGCAGGAGACCTAAGAGACATGTGTTCAATCCCTGGGTCAGGACGATCCCTGAAGGTGGTCACGGCAAAATTATGAGTAAATGGTTTCTATGATGTATAATTGTAAGGTTTGATTAGATTGAAATTTTCTTTCTGGTAGAAAGAATTCTTAGGTATGTTAAAAAATTATATGTAAATATGACTATGCCATAAAATTTTAAGGAAGAAAAAAGAAGAAATTAGTACTTTCTTGTTTGGTTTCCCTAAAACTAAATAATGATAAAAGTTTAATGCATAAGTTTTATACTTATAGAAATAAGACTATAGTCAGTGGTTTTATGTGATTTACTTACTTGACTTTATAGTTGGCCTAGAATCCAATCAACTTTGTCATGCTGAACATGTTTTATTTTTCCTTAAGTAGTTTGAAGAATATGTATAGCTAATTATGAAGCATATTCCAACTAGGAGAAAGTTTTTTTCCTTTCTATTATAATTCAAGAAAATAGGGAAATATTTTAAGATCTAAAAATATCCAATATTACTTTCCCCAGATAATCTCATTATCTGAATGTGAGTCCAAGACCCTAATTGGTTAAATATTGATTAGGTCATTTAAGAGCACAAATTAAAATTTTATATAGCTAAATTTCCATGCTGGGTACAAAAACATGGTAAATTTGTTAAGCTACTGGAAGACTGCAAGCATAGAAAAGCATTCTATCTATTTTAGAATATTTATAATGCATTTTTTTGTCCCAGATGAAATAACAATGTTTACCACTAATAGAATTCAAATACAAATGTAATAACTTGGTAATTTTTTAAAGTCTAACTGCCACATGTTGTTGAAATTTCACTGTGGAACAGAAATATCTGCTCTGTTATTCCTGTAAACTTATTACTTTTTGCTACTCTGAGTTAATGACTAAAATTAATATGCAGATATACATGAGTATCTTTCCATGAGTATATTTTCTCATCCTTTCTTTTTTTCTTCTTCTACTTTTATTGAGATATAATGGACATATAGCATTTCATATGAGATATAATGGACATATAGTATAAATTTAAATGGGGCGTCCCTCATAGCTCAGTTGGTAAAGAATCCACCTGCGATGCAAGAGACCCCGGTTTTATTCCTGGGTTGGGACGATCTGCTGGAGAAGGGATAGGTTACCCACTCCAGTATTCTTGGGCTTCCCTTGTGGCTCAACTGGCAAAGAATCCGCCTGCATTGCAGGATACCTGGGTTCAATCTCTGGGTTGGGAAGATCCCCTAGAGAAGGGAAAGGCTACCCACTCCAGTATCCTGGCCTGGAGAATTCCATGGACGGTATAGTCCATGGGGTCGCAAAGAGTCGGCCACGACTGAGCGACTTTCACTTCACTTCATTTCATAAGTTTAAAGTGTATATGATTTAACTTACAAATATCATGAAGTGATTATATGATTCATCAACATTCACCATCTCATATAGATATAAAATCAAAGAAATAAAAACCTACCTCCTTGTGATGAGAACTTTTAGGATTTATTCTCAATTTTCATATAGTATAACTTACAGCAGTGTTCATTGTATTACTATTTATCACTGTTGTGTATTACAGCTCTGGTACTTATTTATCTTATAACTGGAAGTTTGTACCTTTCAACTACCTTCATCCACTCTCCCCACTCTCATCCCCACACACTGGCCTCTGATAACTACAAATTTGATCTCTTTTTTATGAGATTGTGTGTTCATTTGTTTTTGAAGTATAATTGACATACAACACTATGTTAGTTCTTTGTACACAACATAGTGATTTGAAATTTCTGTACATTTCAAAATGATCACCACGGTAAGTCTAGTTATCATTCATCCTGACTTTCATGTAACCAGAAAGTAGTGGCTAAGTAATAGTCAAATTGAAGTATATTGTAGTATTAAGACTTTGGGGATATTACTAAAAAAACCCCTATGGAAGCATTCCAAGGATTACTCTTGAGTTATGTTTTAGATCATCTTTCTATGTTCCTCAAGAATATTTGGTTTTAATAAATAGTGTATATTATACATAATCTTTCTTTTTTCCCTCATACTCAGAGTTTTCATATTAGCAGAGTCACTCAATGGATGTGTTTGCCAGCCACACCATGGCCATCGTCTCAAATGACATTACCCATCTGCCCACTAGTCACATCTAGGTTTTGTATTTTTTTTAATTTTTGAACTTTGGAGCATAGCCTATTAACAGTGTTGTGATGGTTTAAGGTAAACAGTGAAGGGACTTAGCCGTGCATATACATACATCCGTTCTCCCCCAGACTCCCCTCCCATCCAGGCTCCCACATTGCTTTGAGCAGAGTTACATGAAGTCATATCTCAGTTTACGGCTCTGACCTGCGTGATTCTAAGGCATACATGTGGTTTTGTTTCTCTTGAAGAAAATATTTTAAGGGTGTAAAGGTTCAGATGTCATAGAATTGTCCTGAAATTTATTTTGAATAATATCCTACCACTTTTTTTTTCAGTAAAATCATTTTCCCTTGAATTCTTAATGCATTATTTAAAGCTTATACTTCATTTTCTTTTCCTTTTTTCCTTGTTTTTTTTATCAAGATTTTCTTTTTATCTTGTTACTCTGTGTCAGCCAACAGATCTAATATGCAAAGTTTGCTTTTATACTCACATTTATTCCTTACTGAATAAATAAAGAACTTTTCAGCACATTATGGTTATTTTTTGGAACAGTTTACTTGATAAATGTGAAAATATTAAATTTTTTTCTTTTTTGATTATCAAAGAGTGATTATTTAAACTATTAGAGGCTATTAAGTATATATATGAAACCAAATAGTGTTTCATGTATTAAGCACTAAATGCTCTACAGTTTAGTCAGAAATCATGTATTTGTTGACATATGATGGCAAAATAAGGGACAGGACTTGACTTTAGCAAAACATCATTGAATATGTGAAAACAGACAAGCAACCTTTGGTCCCACATTTGATGTGTCAGTATAGAAAATGTATAAATATATGTACATACACACACATACACACAGATGTGTGTACCATATTACCCTCGTATGTCTAATCTCAGAAGAAAAACTAACAACGCAAAGCTTAATTAAAGAGACATTCTCTGGCAGTATTAAATAACCTTTAATTATTAAGAAGACAGCATTTTACCTTTTCATCTTATATTCCAGATCATCATATATGCTGGCTTATATGTAAATTAAACCATATTAGTAAAACTAGATCTATCTACATTACCAATATGATTAAATTACATGAGGCTAAATGTAACAAAGTTTGTATATACAGATCTTCTTCAACTTATGTTGGAATTATGCTAATGAAAGTTGCTTCAGTTGTGTTGGGCTCTTTGCAACCCTGTGGACTGTAGCTGCCACACTTATCTGTCCACGGGGATTCTCCAGGCAGAATACTGCAGTGGGTTGCCATGCCTTCCTCTAGGGGATCTTCCCCACCCAGGAATCGAACCCTCATGCATCCCTTATGTCTCCTACATTGGCAGGCGGGTACTTTACCACCAGAGCCACCTGGGAATCTACTTGTATGTTGTACAAGTATGTTGGAGTTAATACTCAATAAACTCACTGTAAGTTGAAAAATATAAGTAGAAAATGCATTTTAATACACCTAACCTGAACATCATAGCTTAGCCTAGCCTGCCTTGAAAGTGCTCAGAACATTTATATAGCCTACAATTGGGCAAAATCATTTAACACAAAGGATGATTCATAATAGAGTGTTGAATATCTCATGTAATTTATTGAATACTGTTCTGAATGTGAAAAACAGAATGGTTTTCTGGATATAGAATGGTTGTGAGTGCATCCGTTGTTTATCATTATGATTGCCTAGCTGACTTGGAGCTGCAGCTCACTGTTGCTGCCTTGCCTCATGAGAGTATCATACCACATATTGCTAGCCTGGGAAAAGATCAAAATTCAAAATTTGAAGTACGGTTTCTACCTACTTGCTTTCACACCATCATAAAGTTGAAAATTTCCAAGTTAAACCATCATAAGTCAGGGACCATCTGTATTGCATTCTGCTTCTCAGTTATGTATCTATTGATAAGTTTTATAAATCTTATATAAACAGGGAGCAAAAGACTGTCAACAAGTTAATATTTAGATAGTGGTACAGTAGTAGTTGCTGCTAGGTCTCAGTACAAATTGCTCCCCTTCCCTCCATCCATACGCATAATTTCAGTATGTATCTGATACTCCTGTGCCTGTATAACATGCTCTATAGTTTTACAATAAATTTTAGTGATACTATTTTTTGAAATTGGACATGTGTGTCAACTATCTATTGCTGCATAATGAACCACCCCCAAAACTTCATCACTCAAAACAACAAGTCACTCATTTTGCTCATGGGTCTGCTCTTCAGGCAGGATTCAGCAGTTAACAGCTGGTCTATGCCATGGTGCTCACCTAGGGCATCTGCACTGAAGGAGGGGGCTGAAGGAGCCATGTCCAAGATGATGCATTCATGTGATTCTTGGGCTGGTTCAAGTATACAGAGTACTGCATACCACTGGAAACTGTCCACTAGTTGCTGCTGCTGCTAAATTGCTTCAGTCGTGTCCGACTCTGTGTGACCCCATAGACAGCAGCCCACCAGGCTCCCCCATCCCTGGGATTCTCCAGGCAAGAACACTGGAGTGGGTTGCCATTTCCTTCTCCAATGCATGAAAGTGAAAGTGAAGTCGCTCAATCGTGTCCGACTCCACTAGTTGACTTGACCTAAATCTCTTTCACACAGACATACAAAATCTTTTAAGAACTTTGATTTTCCTGCCTGGAAGGTATTAGGCACAATATAGGTAACAGGCTAAGTGAATCTTTGCTTAAAAATAACACTCCTAGCCATTCTGAGAGCAAAATTCAGAACTGCTTCATATCACTGCTACTCATATTCAGGCAGTCAAATCTTAATAACATGGCCATATCTAGCTTAATAACATGGCCATATCTACCAGACAAGGCTGGTAGTGTAGTCTTGAGCAGGGAGTCCTTATGCCTAGCCAGAACTCTATTCTTGTACAAGAAAGAATGAATTTTTAGTGAAAACTAGCAGTCTTTCATAAATTCCCAGACTAATTACTCTTTCTTTTGTTTATATAAAGTAAGCAAAGATATTTGTACATAATTTCACTTAAAGCATGGATCCTACCATTTTGTAAGGATGAGTTTTTCTAATACAGAAATTCCCTATGTATCTCTGAATATCCCATGCCTAGATCTATGCCTTGAAAGAAAAAAAAAAAAGTGGTTGCTTAATAAACATTAGTTAAATGGCTGAATTTTCCAGCTTTCAAAACATCCACATTATCACCAATTATATTTGTTTACTCCCAAAGTAAGGAGACTTAGTATATAGATGAATACTGAAAAGGGGCAAATTTAACTTCTAATTTAGAATAGAAGAAAGACTACTCAATTCTTCCAAATTCTTAGTCAGTAAAAAAACAGCTATCAAAGCCAGTAACTCTGGCAGAAAAAAAAATGCCCAGTTCCAAGGGATTTGATGTTTTCGTATGTAGACTCATTACTGTTCTAGAAATAGCTGAACTGTGAGCAATGCCTAGCCAAAGACAACATTAAAGGTTTTGAGGAGAGAAAAGTTGTCTTGATATACACAGTTTCATTGGTCCTGTACCAGTATTTTCATATGTTTCTCCTTTCCTTTACAATTATAGCTCAGTTGGCTGGTGCACTGGTTTCCAGTCGTTCTGCATTGAGCTATTTTCATTCTAGCTCATAGTTATTTTCAGTCTCACCTGGAAATGAGTGCAGTGACCACCTGATGATACCGCTTCCATCTAGCCTTCTTTGTATTCCAAGATGGAGCACACGTTATTTTTGGTTTGACACTGCTTTGTATTGATTCTAAGAATTCAGTGCAAGACTTTCCTTTTTTTTTTTTTTTTTTGTCTAGCCTCAGGAGTCTGTCAGAATGACATAGCCATTAAAATGTAGGTTTGACAGTAGCACAAAGTCAGAAGCATTTGTACATTGTTTATGCCAGGAGTTGCTGCACTCAGATTTCAACTTGGAAGATGACTCTAGAATAGTTCAGGATATAGAAGTATTTCTGAAGAGTTAAGCATATTTATTTTTATGTTTGTTCCACATCCATTTGTGAGATGTTTTATATGGTCACATGTAATTAATGTATCACAGGTTAATAGTTTCTCTTGCCAACACCTTTCTCCTCTGGCCCTGGCTGCCTTCTTGCCTCTCCCTCCTCAGTGGCTCTTCAGAGCACAGAATGATCTAAGATTCTTCCAGTATTTCAGGGTTGACTGAAAACCACAGATGACCCCAAGGAGTTCCATGAGAAGGGCTCAAGTAGAAAGAGTAAATACAGATCCAAATATTCCTTGGTACTTAGGAATTCTTCTTAAAAAGGCAAAAGAGTTAAAATTAAGGCATCCCTTTCTTTTATATTTAGGAATTCTGAAATCTTTGTGGGATTTAGAATGTTTTTAAATCTAAGAAATGCAAACCATTTACATTTATAGTCTACTGACAAATGCTGACATTTCCAGAAATTTCACTGTTGAACAAAACGGCTGATCACCCTTACCTCCTCATAAAGAAGTGTGCCTTAACATTCTTAACATTATCTTAACATTGCTTGTATTAAGCTGCTTGCTTTCCAGAGATTTCTTTGAAGGAAATGGAGAGGAAGATATTGAGAAATTATATTCTACTTAACATTTCCATAATCCTCAATCAAAGTATGACAGTAATTAAAGTGTATTTCTGTCCTTACCAACTTCAGTTCTTTATTCAATGTAATTTTTCCAGGGAGGCCATTCTAACTAAACTAAATTACTATGCCCATTACTATAGGCTTTATTTTTCTTCTGAGCACATGTCACTGTCTAACACACTATATACTTTATTTGTTGTCTTGTTTGACATCTCCCTTCCCCCACTAGAACATAAGCTCCTTGAAAGTAGTGACTTTTGGTCTTTCTTGACTATTGGCTAGATTCCCAACAGCTAAAGCAGTGTATGCCACATAGCAGACTCTCAATAAATAGTTGTTATGTGAATAATTGAATGACATGTTGAATAAATATGTATATTATTTTTACTAAAAATTCCATGTTATTTATAAGATTTTCCAATTTATTGTCAAAGAATTTTGGTATTATTGACATTTATGTTACTTTAGTTTGACTCTTGAAGTAAAGATGATGACATGGGAAAATTGCCAAAAATAATAGAAATTATAATTGTTTTATTTTCTAATGGGCAATTTAATGAAGAGTTTTAATATTTGTAATTATCTTTACATTTGAGTAACTTATTTTTTTGCCTGTAGGTCATTGCATAAGCCAAATGGGGACTTTTGCACTAAATCTAAGCACATGGTTCTCCTTATAGCTATAGCCCCCTCCCCTGAGTCTTTTCATTATGCAATCTATTAAGATAGCAACATGAAATCCAAGTTTTATTTTATAAATTGATTAGGAAAATAATTCTTCTAAATGTCCTTTTGTGAATGACAAAGATAGGGAGACCTTGATCACAAGAAGTTTGGAGAAAATGAATATTCTCTTTTAACTTGTATCCTTTAACAGTTGAAGATTTCCTTTTTCAGTAAGCTTTGAAACTTCTCTTTGTTTTACCATTATAAACCTCTCCCTGAATTACTGTCTTTTCTTAATAGGATACTAGTGATAATAGATTATTATTTTTGCAATTATTATTATTACTATCACGAATGATAATTTTGTGATGTTTTTGATCATCATTACAGATGAATAACAGTCATCAACATACATTTATATAATCAAAGAAAATATATGAGATTCTTAGGCTAAAACTGGGCTTGTCTTGTGGCTCAGCTGGTAAAGAATCCACCTGCAATGCTGGAGACCTGAGTTCAATCCCTGGGTTGGGAAGATCCCCTGGAGAAGAGAAAGGCTACCTACTGCCTGGAGAATTCCATGGATAGTATTTTCCATGGAGTCACAAAGAGTCAGACACGACTGGGCGACTGTCACTTTCACTTTAGGCTAAAGTTCTCAAGTAAAATTCTCAACGAAATTAGTGTTAGTTGGCCATTACCTGTTTTCCATAGAACTCGATTATTGTAAATGTGTTTAGATTTTTAAAGTTTTGATATATTTAACTTTTTTAATTGAACAGGTTATCTTTTAAGTGTTTACTAATTATTCTAGGATAAATGGAAGTTTAAAGCACCCAGTATCTATTTCAAATTATTGATAAAGTAGAAACTTTTATGGTGATACAGAAATTAACCCCTGCCCCTGGGAAAAGCATCTTTATATAATTGAATAAAAGCCAACTTTTAAATTCAACTGTGTAGAGTTTTCTAGGATCAGTAAAATACACCTGCTGATGCAAATGAGAGTGTAGGAAGAAATATTTTGGCCTAACATCATCAGTATAATCCATCGCCTATGCCTCAGTGCCAACATGAGGCATTAGTATGCAAAGTAGGTGCCCAATAAGTATATGCTGAATGAATGAATGAGTGTGTGCATAAATCTCCTTTCCTCAGTAAGATAGAGGCCTGGGTCCGTGACTCAGATTGTGGTAAGAAAGGGCTGTGATAAAGGTGGAAGGTAAGACCTGTTTGTAGTTTTAGGGAGGGGACCTAAGGGAACCAAAATTAAAGCCCAAGCCAGGAAATTTGGGAATAAAAGGACAATTGGAAAACTTTAAATCCATGGGAGCTGATTGAGAACAAAAACCACCCCAGTGAAGGTTCTGCTATAGACGTCAGTCCAGGTGGACTAGAGCAAAGCTGTTTATATGGGCTTCCATGGGTGTGTTCTCAGAGATGTGAGTTTGCTCTACAGTAATTCTGTTTTTGAATGAGTGATATTTCTTTCTAATCATCTAAAATAAATAAATATAAGCCTATTTCTTGATGAATATATATGTATATATATTCTAGAGTTTATTAGACTTCACTCCTTGCTTTATAATTTTTATGTACAAAATATTGCTTCCATGTTGTTCTATTTAATTATCTAGGGCTACTGAGAAAAGAATACAAGTAGACAACACATAAATAATGCATTTTCAGTAAAGAGAGGCCAATGACCTTAACCCACACAGTAGAAGTAAGAATTTACAGTGTCCATTAAGGAAAGTAAGAGGACAATGATCTTCACATAATATGTTCAATAGGGTGGGCTTAGTGGATTCAAAGGTTTAGTGGATTCAAAGGGCTTCCCTGGTAGCTCAGTAGTAAAGAATCTGCCTGCAGTGCAAGGGACACAGGAGGCACAGGTTAGATCCCTGGGTCAGGAAGATCCCCTGGAGAAGGAGTGGCAACCCACTCCAGTGTTCTTGCCTGGAGAGTTCCATGGACAGGAAGCCTGGCGGGCTTCAGTCCATAGGGTCTCAAAGAGTTGGACACAACGGAAGTGACTTAGCACACACAGTCGATTCAAAAGGTATATAAGATAGCAGTTACTTAATTTGCCATGTGCTAAAAATTATTCAGTTTAAAAATCATCCTTTAACCTAACTTGTTAATTTCATTTAGAATTAACTTGTATTTGTGTTGGTTTCACAGTTTTGTTTTTAAATTGTAGCATTTTAGTTATTTTAAGCTTATGACAATTATAAGCAGAAGGATTGTTTAACATAGATTTATATTTATATAGTTGTGCAGTATAGAAACAAACTTCTCCTGGGTTGTTGAAGCATTAAAATAAAGGTATTTTTCAAGTTTCAGTTTGAGAAGTGGAGTCATGAGAAATTTCTTCAGTCAGCTATTAAGGAGAGAGAGCTGGTTTGGAATTTTAATCTCATTATAAAATTCACAATATATATTAATATTATCTCATTATATATTATTTGATAAATGGATCAAATGTTTATTTCCTATTATAATATTTAAGTTGGCATTAACTAATAAGGTAAAAATGAGCACATTAGCAACTTCTCAAACCAAATATATATTTTTTATTGATGTATAGTTCATCTACAATGTTGTGTTGGTTTCAGGTATACAGCAGAGTGATTCAGTTATATACACACATGCATCGCCTCTCTTTTAGATTCTATTCCCATATAGGTTATTACAGGGAATTAAGTAGAGTTCCCTGTTCTTCACAGTAGGTCCTTATTAGTTATCTATGTTGTGTATAGTAGTATGTGTATGTGTCAATCCCAATTTCCCAATTTATCCCTCCTCCCAACCATACTTTCTACATTACTTTTCTTTGATTTGATTTCATAAATATAAGGTGTTATACTGTGTACTAATTAAAATATAAAAATATATGATACAGAGTTTCTAAAAATGGCATATTCCTTGTTTCTAGGGATACATTCCTTGCGATGATCATTCTGATCACAATGATGATGGTTGCTATAGCTTAAGGGGAATTTACCACCTACTAGTGGTGTGGTTTATGTTATATAATCAGTGCTTCTATATTTTACCTAGTTTAATCCCCATGGTAGCCTCATGACAAAGACATAGTTATCATTCCTGTCTTATAGATAAGAAAACTGAGTCTTTCAGAGCTTAGATAATTGAGCTAAGGGCACACAGTTTTTGCAAAGTGGAACTGGATGGGATTCAATTTAATCCCTAAGCTATATAATTCCCCTCAAAAGTTATATTAAAGCATCTTTATGTTTAAGATCCAGTATTAAATAATATAATAATGTAAAGATAAGTAACTAGAAGATAGTTATGACTTTTAGTTTTCTTCATTTTGTGTATCAATGAATATGGCTTTGTTCATAATTTTTTACTTGTTCAGTAATAGATACAAATGAAGCCTATTTGTCATTCATTATTCCCTGGGTAATTCACATTTAAAATTTGCATAGATTGGAAGTGGATGATATTGCCAATATCAAATATAAAAAACTTGGTTTTTAGAATGTTTTAAAAGAGGATATTTCTTAAAGTTAGACCTATTAATATTTTCCAGATTTACTATGTGGATATTATGAGTAATTTTTTCCTTATATTTAATTTGTTCTCCAGGCTTTTTTATGTAAAAAGGTATTTATCACAACAAAGCCAGTGATAATGACTTTGAGAATGATTTTCTTTCTGGGATGATTTCTTTTGCAATTCTAGAATTGCTCCTCCAGAACTGTCAAAAGTACCATTACTTCTCTTGTAATGTTTATGTTAATATTAGTTTATAGGTCAGAGGTGATGTTGTCATTTCACATAACTACTGTATTTGTTATGGTTTAGTTGCTAAGTTGTGTCTGACTCTCTTGCAACCCCATGGACTATAGCCCACCAGTCTCCTCTCTGTTCATGGAATTTCCCAGGCAAGAATACTGGAGTGGGTTGTCATTTCCTTCTCCTGGGGATTCTCCCTACCTAGGGATTGAACTCGTATCTCCTTCATTGGCAGGTGGATTCTTTACCAGTGAGCCACTAGTGAAGCTCTTTAACTACTGGATATAGAATACTAAAATTGATGTATACAAATATCATAGAATTTAGAGATGTTTTATTAAACCTAAACTATTTGCCAATCTGTCCTATGTGGATTCCAGTGGTAAGAATACATATTTAAAGCAAATATCATTTTTATATTAAATTTATGTTTATTACCATACTGTGTTTCATTCAGTTTTTTCTTCCAAACTGTAATGGAGATGTTTGATACTCAGTATGAAAAATGAGTTAATAGGGTGAAGTTTGATAGTCTCAATTTCTCTTATTTTGTTTTCTGAACTGTCCACAGTACCCAGACTTTTTGAATTAATGGACTTTGAATTAATTTCCCATCTAATGAAACTATGTGACCCTGAAAAAGATTTAATTTCTTTGTGCTCTAGGATACATATATATAAAAAATGGGAGATAAGAGTACATAACTATCAGACTTGAGAGAATTAAATCAGATACCAGTATGTTACCATTTCCTTCTCCCACTCCAGTATTCTTGCCTGGAGAATCCCATGGATGGAGAAGCCTGGTAGGCTACAATCCACGGGGTCACAAAGAGTCGGACACAACTGAGCGACTTCACTTACTTACTTACCAGTATGTTAATTGCCTGCCATAATACCAGGCTCATAGAGACTGTGAATATTAGTTACTTTTACCTAATAAGTACTGAAAAAATCATTTAAAATTATTTACTTTTAATCTTAGATACTGTCACAAGGAGAGATTTCTTAGTATCATCTAGAAATTGACTTTCACTTCTCTTTAAGCAGGTAAAATGCACACATGTACTGTTCAAAGTTTTACCTAATGTTTGCAATGTTTAATGTACTTTCTTTCCTCTTTATTTTGTATCAGTATAACCCTGATGACCTGTAGTTTGTTTAAACATCACATATCCTATGAGATTTGATTATGGAAATTTGTGAGAATATAAGATTTTGATATTTCAGACCAATTACTTTGTTTTGGTACTTAAGTTACTTAAATTTTTTTTTCATGTGATGATTTTGTCAGCACCTCATTGAAATATCTCCAGATAAAGCCATTAAATCACAGGGTGATTAAGGTGTATTCTTTTCTATTTTTAATGCATGCAATTTATTCTTAGAATTTCTTACAACTCCACTGTGTTTAGTAATCCACAGATTATACCAAAAATTTCCAAAATTCTCCAATCACCATAAACTTCAAATGGTGAAATTTCTGGAAGGGAAGCAACTTTTCACGTTACTTGTAAAAATGTATGATTTCATAAGGGAAACAAATATGATAAATTAATATAGGCAGATAATATATTCTGTTTTAGGACATAAATAATCATTCTAAGTATATGCTATAATGAATTTGTAGGAGGAAAAATAACCAGGAATGAAAGAGACTCTAGTGACTATCTGTTAGATCTTCCTGCTGTCAACTCACCACTTAAACCATCTAAATCAAATGAAATGTTCATATATGTCTTACGATTAATGTTGCTTTGACCTGCCTTTGACTGAATGAGAAGGAAAGTAGTTTCTTTTAGCTTTATTGGAAGCAGATAGATTCTTCTTTGGCTACTTGATTGTCAGAAATATGCTGTCTTATGTCATTCAAATTAAGGATGCTGTTTATATTCTCCATTAATGAAACTCTCTTACTTCTAAGTCCTCAAACTTTGGTGCTTAGCTATGTGGGATTTTATCCTAAAGATTTCTAGTTTCATATATTACTGCAAGGTCACATTATTTCTGCAAGAATTTGGCTTTGTTTGTATTTTTTAAAAATCTTTAATGTATGGTGAACTCAAAAAAATTATTCCGCATTCTTTAGTTACAGTTTTACATTGTACAGGGCAAACATATTTGAGACAGTTTTCAGTAACTGTTCTAATATTTAATTTCAAACTCAAGGTTACTCAATATAAGTAAATGTTAACTAGTAAAATGGCTCCAGTTCTTTGACTTCTCATTTAATATTTAAGGTAGAAACTTAACATTGGCTTGGATTATTAAATAATTAGATTTTCCAGTGACATAGAAATTGTATTTTTTTTTCCTCCCTAACCACAGTTGCACAGAATTTGTACTCTATGTATGTAAGTTGCCTATTTTACTTGGGTGTACTTTTTATGTTCACTTACAACTTCCAACAGAGCAAGTTCCAGAAGTTCAGCCATACATTGAGGTAAATAGTTTACCCAGATTTAATAGCTGAACTTCCAAATATAGTCAGATTAATAGGTTCAAGTCCATAGTCTGATCTGGCCACATGCAAGCAATTACTTGTTTAATTTGATCCATGTACATAGCTAAGTTGGTCAGTGTCAAACCCAATATTTACTCTTTGACCTAATTGTACATTCTGTATTGGTCAAATTAATTATAAGATCAATTGGTTTTCCTCCTTATTGTTGAGGATATTATGTGAAGCTCTGTTTAGGGCTTCACAGAGTCGATTGGTATGCCTCAGCTAATAGTTTCCTGATTTATATCCTCAGGGTCAAGAAGTGTTTTTTATGTTAAATGTCCGTGACACTCTGCTGACTTAGCCTGGAACAATTCCAAATGATTTACTCTTTGGGATGGCTGCTGCTGCTGCTGCTGCTGCTGCTAAGTCGTTTCAGTCGTGTTCGACTCTGTGTGACCTCATAGACGGCAGCCAACCAGGCTCCCCCGTCCCTGGGATTCTCCAGGCAAGAACACTGGAGTGGGTTGCCATTTCCTTCTCCGATGCATGAAAGTGAAAGTAAAGTCTCTCAGTCACGACCCCATGGACTGCAGCCCACCAGGCTCCTTGGTCCATGGATTTTCTAGGCAAGAGTACTGGAGTGGGGTGCCATTGCCTTCTCCGTTGGGATGGCTATACCAGTCATATTTTAGCATCCATAATAAGACTTTATTATATGATTTATTTTTCAATAGAAAATTAGTCATCTAACTTGAATTTATATTTTTCACTGAGTTTATATTTTTAACTAACTAGATTATTATTTGTGAGTTTTTATTAACACCAGGAAATGGTGTACCTTCCAGCCAACTCAGTTAATTAGACGGTAAGTATTCAGTATTCCTGAGTTTAATTTAGGTTTTGTGTGTGTGTGTGTCTTAATATAACACTCTAAATAATTTTTGTGTGTTTAACAAGTGTGAGCCATTAGTCATAGGGTGATTCAGTGGCAAGAGCAAGAAACTTTCAGATCCATCTCTGACACCCTATGGAATACCATGACCATGTTATAAAACAGACCAGACATTAATGGGATTTTGTTATCGTTATTTTACTGAATGACCTGTCTTGCTAAATGATTTCACTATTCTATTTTATTAGTAGTTAGCATGTCCTCTAGGCTCTGGAAAGTCAAGCTATCCACATTTAATTATTTTTCATTTTCTTTAAGTTAATCTTTCTGAGCTATTCCTGTGTTACTTATCTGATTTTCTTCCTTAGTTTATCTACAGGTTGCTAGGAATGAAGACCCTGTGTCTATGTATGCATTTTATTCTCCATTTGACTTTACTTTGTTGAAAGGTGATATAGCAGTCAATATAAAAGTGCTATTTTAACAGCTAAAATTATCTAAACTCAAGTTCAATTTGGAGTCTTCTTATTAAAGTCATTCACCAAAGTAGAAAAAATCATTTTAATAAGATTCAAAACATACCCAAGAATATTGCTAAAGACCCTGGTATGTAAGACTAGATATTTTTAACAGATTCCCCACTTATTCAGTCAGTATTTGGTACTTCTTTCCCTTATTCCACTGTTACATGTAAGGTTTTTTGACTACAACTATAATACAAATACAATACAATACAAAGTTAGAACATTCTAACATATGTGTTTCTTTCTCTTGTATCATGGTCCTGTTGGGTGATGGACTTTAAAGTTCTCAGTGGTAGTGCTATAAAAAGTCTCTACGTTTGTCAAGTTTAACAGTGGTCCTCATTTTCTTTAAAATGTGCTAGTTAACAATGAAATCCTAACTTTGGTTAATCTGTTTACTTGGTGACTGAGGTCAAACCTCTAATGAAAGGCAATGGAATGAATATTCAAGTTGTAGTTTTAGCATTTCTGTTGATGGGTTTACTTAAATAATCCTACTGTCCTGGTAATTTGTATCTGTTAGAGTTTGAAATGAGTATAAGGTGCTCTTAGCTATTGCTTCTTTTTTTGTTTAACTCTATATGAGCAAATCAAGGTCATTTATGGAAAAATAGAAACAGAGAAAGACATATAGACTCAGTCATTTAAAAACTGCTTTGAAGGCACAGAGGTCATTAAGGATAAAATAATAACCAATTTCAATAGTAGAGGCAACTCTATTATTAAAACTGAGTGTGAAAACTTTCTACAAAGGGAAAATTTATTGGCAGAAAAAGACATGCATAGCAAATATCATAATAGTGTGTTCAAATAATCATGGCAATTGATATGACACCCACAGTCTTCAGTATATTCCAGATGGGCCAAGAAGAAAAAATAAACATTATTATCTATGTATTTAATTGATGTTCATAGTGATTTGCATGGTAGTTTTGACCACTTTGGCTTCATTGCTGTGGTTCATCCTTCTATATTTCTGATTGTTTTACTTCCCTAATAGAACCACCAACCAACCAGACAACCACCCAGGAAACCAACCTATCTATCTTCTTATCTACTGCCTCTTGTATAAGCAAACAACAAATAAAAATGTTCTATGGGAAACAAACTAACAAGTGAAAACAGTCTCTAGCTCTTTATTATACAGGATGAAATGAAAATTCGATAGTGTGTTTTGTTCCGTTTTGCTCATTTTTCTTTTCCACAATTATCTCATGTAGTTCTTAGGGTCAATACAAAACCAAATGCAAAGGACTCTTCACTCCTTCCGCCCACGGACTCTGCTGTGCCTCCAGCGCCTCTGCTTTTGCAGCTTCTTTTGGTTTCCTTTGCCATCAGCTCAGCCTAATTCAATTTAAAGTCCAATTCATCTCAGTTCTCTGACCCTTTCCCCTCCTGTGCTGTCCTTAGTCATGTCCAACTCTTTGCAACCCCATGGACTGTAGCCTGAGAGGCTCCTCTGTCCGTGGGGATTCTCAAGGCAAGAATACTGGAGTGGTTTGCCATGCCCTCCTCCAAGGGACCTTCCTGACCCAGGGGTCAAACCTGTGTCTCATTCTCTCTCCTGCTATAGAAGGCAGGTCTTTACCACTTGTGCCACCTGGAGTGAAGTGAAGTGAAAGTTGCTCAGTCATGTCCAACTCTTTGTGACCCCAAGGACTATACTGCTGTTGCTGCTAAGTCACTTCAGTCGTGTCCGACTCTGTGCGACTCCATAGACGGCAGCCCACCAGGCTCCCGCTGTCCCTGGGATTCTCCAGACAAGAACACTGGAGTGGGTTGCCATTTCCTTCTCCAATGCATGAAAGTGAAAAGTGAAATTGAAGTCACTTAGTTGTTTCTGACTCTTCGAGACCCCATGGACTGCAGCCTACCAGGCTCCTCTGCCCATGGGATTTTCCAGGCAAGAGTACTGGAGTGGGGTGCCATTGCCTCCTCTGATGGAATTCTCCAGGCCAGAATACTGGAGTGGGTAGCCATTCCCATCTCCAGGAGATCTTCCCAACCCAGGGATCAAACCCAGGTCTCCCGCATTGCAAACAGATTCTTTACCATCTGAGTCACTGGGTAAGCCCAAGAACACTGGAGTGGGTAAGCTATCCCTTCTTCAGGAGATCTTCCATACCCAGGAATTGAACTAGGATCTCTTGTGTTGCAGGCAGATTCTTTACCAACTGAGCTACCAGGGAAGCCCTTTCCCCTACTACTTCCCTACATTTCCACTGCTGCTGCTAAGTCACTTCAGTCGTGTCCGACTCTGTGCAACCCCAGAGATGGCAGCCCACCAGGCTCCCCCGTCCCTGGGATTCTCCACTGGAGTGGGTTGCCATTTACATTTCCATACTACCTTGTAAATACATATGTTTGTTCTTAGGCACTGCTTAGTGGCTAGAATTTGGAATATGTGGGGGAAGTAAAACATCTTGGTCATTGTGAAATTAGCACAGTATTAACACCTATTGGACTCTTAACCATAGGTTATTTAATGAATAAATGAAAAGAATGAAGGAAGGAATAATATGGTATGTGGAAGTCACTCAGTCATATCCAGCTCTTTGTGACCCCATGGCCTATATAGTCCATGGAATTCTCCAGGCCAGAATACTGAAGTGGATAGCCTTTCCCTTCTCCAGGAGATCTTCCCAACCCAGGGATTGAACCCAGCTCTCCCACAATGCAGGCAGATTCTTTACCAGCTGAGCCACAGGGGAAGCCCAAGAATGCTGGAAAGGGTAGCCTATCCCTTCTCCAGCAGATCTTCCCAACCCAGGAATCAAACCAGGTCTCCTGCATTCATTGTATGTTTATTAATAATTTAAAGTTACCTGGGGGCTCTTGTTAAAGTTAGCATTTATCATACATCTATAATTATTTTATGGCATGTGGGGCATATTTTTATTAAAGTTATATACACATACACATTCTATAGTGCTTGGGAAAATAATAACCAATTTTTAATCTCTTACATTAAAAGATATGATTTGCTTTCCAATATATGAAGAAACATATTTTGGCAAGAATGGGGGCCACTTTAACACCTTCTCAGTAAGAATTCTCTTTATAATGTTTCCTAAATATTTGCCATAGTACTTCCATTTACAAAGAGCTAAGTATTTTTGACCTTAAAATAGGATGCATCGGAAGGGATACAATCATTCTTTTACCCTTCATGTTTTTTCTTCTACTAAATTATTCATTTGTGATCAGGGAAAACGTGAAGTGTGACCTGATTTCTAAGAGCATTTTATTTAGTAGAAATTATGTAGTAGGTCTTACACTTCTGAAGATCCTTGCAACATAACATCTACTTTGATGGAAAACTGATTTTATTATCAAGCATGAATGCTATTTAATACTTACCATTTTAATTATTTGATATATTATAACTTTAAAAATTTAATTTTTTCTTTTTAAATTCATTCTCCAGCATTTTCTCTTAAATGTCTTCCTGTACTCCACAGTGTATATTTTACACAAATGTCTTTCAAGCTAGTATCTACACTGTTTTGTAATTCATTGTCCACCTAACTATATAATAAACACTTTCCCATATGATAAAATATTCTTCTGTATTATGCTGGTTAGTTCAGTTAAGTTCAGTTAAGTTCAGATAGTTCAGTTAAGCTTCTCAGTCGTGTCTGACTCCTTGTGACCCCATGGACTACAACATGCCAGGCTTCCCTGTCTGTCATCTACTCAAAATCATGTCCATTGAGTCAGTGATGCCAGCCAACCATCTCATCCTCTGTTGTCCCCTTCTCCTCCTACCTTCAATCTTTTCTAGCATCAGGGTCTTTTCCAGCAAGTCAGTTCTTCGCATCAGGTGGCCAAAGTATTGGAGCTTCAGCTTCAACATCAGTCCTTCCAATGAATATTCAGGACTGATTTCCTTTAGGATTGATTGATTGGATCTCTTTGCCATCCAAGAGACTCTCAAGAGTCTTCTCCAACACCACAGTTCAAAAGCATCAATTCTTTGGTGCTCAGCTTTCTTTTCAGTCCAACGCTCTCATCCATACATGACTACTGGAAAAACCATAGTTTTGACTAGATGGACCTTTGTTGGCAAAGTAATGTCTCTGCATTTTAATATGCTGTCCAGGTTGGTCATAACTTTTCTTCCAAGGAGCAAGCATCTTTTAATTTCATGGCTACAGTCACCATCTGCAGTGATTTGGGCCCCAAGAAAATAAAGTCTCTCACTGTTTCCATTGCTTCCCCATCTATTTGCCATGAAGTAATGGGACTGGATGCCATGATCTTAGTTTTCTGAACGTTGAGCTTTAAGCCAACTTTTTCACTCTCCTCTTTCACTTTCATCAAGAAGCTCTTTAGTTTTTCACTTTCTGCCATAAGGGTGGTGTCATCTGAGTATCTGAGGTTATTGATATTTCTCCTGGCAATCTTGATTCCAGCTTGTGCTTCATCCAGCCCACCATTTTGCATGATGTACTCTGCATGTAAGTTAAATAAACAAGGTGGCAATACTTCTTTCCTGATTTGGAGGCATTCAGTAAGTGATAGCAATAATAAACATTTGTTATTATCATTGCATTTAATAAACAACCGTACTAAAACTCATCTCAGTTCTTTCCCCTCCATAAAGTCTTCGTTTATCATTTCCTCTAAAGCCAACCTCACCCTTTCTGAGCTCCTTGCTTATATTTTCTCTTAATATCCACCATTCTTTTACTGAGATGATAATATATATGTCTTTGTCTCATCCAGTATATTGGATATTAGAGCTTTATTTATCTTGTATCCTCTTTAGTGTTGGCTATCATACAGAGTAGAGACACAAAATTTAAATATTTTATATATAACACAATACTTAATATTTTCACAGTGTATGTGGTTCAGCGGAAACTATCAGAGCACTTGTAATACTATATAGTCTCCCTTTCACACAGTGGGTTCTGTGGGCAGAATCTATTGTATATTCATCATGCTTACAGTGTGTTAGAAGGAAAAAAGTTAGATCATGGGCTTCTTGCCCTTGAAAAAAATTGGGTCTTGCTTTCATTATTTAAAAAATAAATATTAGATGCCCTTTCACTTATGTGATATGATAGAAAACCTTAAATCTTTATATAGCCTTGTAAGTGTTATATTAAAATATCCCATATTTTTTAGAACCTCATGTAACTCAAACATCTGGAAAAACCTATTAACAAATAATGTATAGATTTGTCAAACGTGTTTTTTTATACTGTCATTCTTCCCATAACAATTTTTGCATATATCTTTCTAATAGGTAATTTGAGCCTAAACTGATTATGTAAATTAAAATTTCAGGGAGGCTGTGTCTATGAAACACTAACAACTCAATCATATTATCTCAGAGCATTATTAAGCACCTCACTGAGTAGGAGCAAAAACAGAGGTCAAGGCATTTTGGTTGTCTTAATGTGGTGCTTCTGTTTTGATTTTTTTTAAGTTACAGCTGAATACAACTGTTTTTTATATTAACAGTGATGCCTTTGAAAAATATCTAAATGCATCAGGGCTATACAAAAGGAAAAACACAGTGATGTCATTGGAAAAAAATTAAGGAAACATTTTATCATTTTTTTAAGTGTGTAAAGTAGAAGGAAAACAACTGGCACCCAAATAAAGGAAATTCATGTTATGAACACATGCAGCTGTCAAACAGCAACATTCCAGAACATCTAAACCTTCCACATACTTAGAGGGCTCTGTGCTTATTTATCACAGAACCTGTAATGCTCTGTTTCTGTCTTTTATTGACTTTCCCTCTGGAAGACATTTCATCCTTTTCAAACCATCTTTACACTCCCAGAGCCTACCTAGTACCTGGCACATGGAAGGCAATTGTTGTTTATGGCTTCAATTAATGAAGTAAATAATTATTTAATTAATTAAAGGATGTCTGTGCTTTCCAAGGATTTTCAGACTTTCAGTGTGGAGAAAAATTATCTGCAAATTTAGTTTTAAAGTGTAATTTGATAACTTCTTTACACATGGATTCTAATTCTATATGTTATATAGCCTAAAAGAGTGCATTTTAACAAGGTCACCAGTGTTTCTGACTCAGGAGCAAGGATCAGCCTTTGAAAACATTGATAGAATATCATTCACCTGATTAAGAACTCTTCCTGATTCAGGTAAGTTTTAGCAAAATCACTGGGCCTTGTTCACTGATTGAGAGGGTCACAGTGAGTGAGGATTGAATATAGTGTAAGAAAAGGCCCGAAGGGCTCATTGGGCACAATGGTGAAAGCCTTTGCTCAAACTTTCCCCAATTCCATGTCTGTTAGATTTGTGGGATTTGAATGAATAGGAAGTAAAGCCAAAGACAAACTTGAGAGTGTGGGCAGACTTCAGGACATCTTAAGTATCCAGACAAAGTCTAGTCTTCCAGTTGAGCTGCATTGGGGTCACTATCCAATGGTTCAAGCCAAGAAATAAGCAAGGAACAAAATCTAGGCCAGATAACCGACAAGCATCTCATCTCAAGATATAGATCATACAAGGATATTGAGACCAGGAAACTCTGAGTATGACTTCTGATTCCTAAACAGACCCTTTCTTCCTCAGTTGCTGTTTTAAGTTCACTTTCTCAGTGTTACCTGATGGGAGCTAGCAAAGTATCTGCTGCTCCCAGCACTGAGTATACTTCTTAGGTATTGGCCATGGTGGAAGGATAGATTGTCTAAGTGTTTATACTATCAATTCATCAGAATCTTTGAAAAATATTGCTCAAATCCTTGGACAGTGAGTCACAACTGATACATCAGCATCTCTGGGGAGCACACAGTAGGAGTTAGCTTCTGAGCGTTCTTTAGGTGGTTGGTTCAGATGGTTGGCCTGGTGTGAGAGCCATTACTTTGAAAAGCCTCCATAGGCATTTCATTAGTGAAGAAAATTTATTGTATCTATTAGGAGTCATATCTCTCTGCCCCCATCTTTAACCACATATTTCTGCCTCTTGCACACAACTCCTCTCCTTATCTGGCTCTTAGGAGTCTTCTGTTCAAAATTACTTTGTCATGAGTCATTCTTTCTAACCTTCTAACCATAATAATAATTTCCTCTCTTCCTTTTCTAGCAATTTTCAGTCTAAAAATTTATTTTTCTTTCCTTTTATTTCCTCTGCACAATTTATATCCTAAAGCACTTTCAAATTACATGTCATAATGTCATGTACTCTTCCCCCTTCCATTTTTTCATGCATACGCACATAGGTAGCACATTAGCTGACTTACATTTCTAAAAATAATCAGGGGCCAGTGACTCTGTGTGAACAAGTGAGCAAGGTCATTATTAACCTTAAAATGTAAGAATAAAGTTACAAAATAGGAAAAGTTGCTTAGAAAATGGAAAATAAGTTCAGAATTTAAGCAGGACATCTAAGATGTTTTATACTCCGACTTGTTTTAACAAGATTCTACTCTTTGTAATTCATTTATAGAATGGTTATGGCCTCCCATTGAGTCTGTGCTCCCATTTATTCAGCAACTGTAAATAATGACCATCAGCAAAGCTTTTGAAATCTTCAGATGAAAGGAACTAAATTAAGGCAGCTTCCTGTGTGCATCCCTTTCTCACAAAATGGATGCTGACTGGAATACAGAAAGCAAGGAACAGCAAGCACAGTATAGTGATCTTAGCAACCTAGTGTAGTCTAGCTTTTGAGAGCCATAGATGCTTCTTTTCTATGTACTAACAATTGCTTTTTTTTTTTTTTAATAAATACTGTTTTTCTTAATTGGAATGTGGTATAGTGGGTTTTATCTAAAGATATGAGAGAGATCAGAAAAGGCAATATCAAATCAATTACATTGTGTGGATTAATGTCACAGTAGTTTCTTCAGTTATTGCAAGCTGGTTTCTATTTTAAGGTTATTAGTCATGTACTGTAGTACCTGAGAGTGAAAACTTGCATTACCATCCAAAGATGCTTCATTTTGTTGCTTAACAGGGAAAATTTTGATAAATAAATTCCAGCATAATTTTTTTCTACATTCCTGGGAACTTAAAATGAACTTATAATTTAAAAAATTATATACAGATTATCTTTTTTGCATAGTTTACTTTTACAATCTACATATTTTAAATTATTAGACCGTTGAGTTTGTAGTGGATGATGTTTTAATGTTAATGAAGTGCTTTGTAAAACCTTCTCTTGGTATTATAGTTGAGTTATGGAGATAATACTTACTACTCAGGGCAAAGGGTGTCTAATTAGGTCAGTGTGATACATACAATTGGAAAAGATTGCTTGAAATATCAGTTGAGCTCAGTTGTTCAGTCATGTCCAACTCTTTGTGACCCCACCATGGACTGCAGCACACCAGGTTTCCCTGTCCATCACCAACTCCTGCAGCTTGCTCAAACTCATGTCAGTGATGCGATCTAACCATCTCATCCTCTGTCATCCCTTTCTCCTCCTGCCTTCAGTCTTGAAGTATAGAATATACTTAATGTAGATAACAATGGATTTGCAGTTAAAATGTTATATTAAAGCTCTTTGTCATTTAATCACTCTATTATATCTGATGATGTCAGTATTCAGTACTGTAGAATGCATAGCAAAAAAACAATGTTCCTTACTAAGGTCAAGTTATTGCTGGACATCATATGGGCTATAAGAAAAGGAGACATGTTCTCAACCTTCCAGGACCTCAAAATGCATTTGAGGGATAGATAGATAAAAGGATAGGTAAGCTATATGCTTTTGTTTTCAGAAACACACATCTCACACTCCTTATTTTTCATACAACTCAGCTGACAATTATTTATATCTTTTAGGCTCTCCTATTCTGTAGCTTTAAATAGTTATTTAAATTCATGAACTTTTGTACCTCAGAGAAGATGCATTTGCTTGGTTTTTTTGTATTTGTTTTCTATAACAACTTAGGTATTGTGGATAAAGCAAAAATCTATTAAATGCTAAAGTGTTCATTTTATTCCTCATTATCATTTTGTTATTATAGGATGTAAGCATTTTTAAGTGCACTGTTTATTTCCTTGATGTCTTAAAAAAGAATAAATCGAGGGTTTTTTTTTTCTTTTTTTTTTTTTTTTTCTGTTTAGAGGTGTCATTATGTGCATCTTGGTTTGTGATCATTTCAAAGTAAAATTGTCACTGTTGAGTGGATATGATGGAAATCTCTTGGTTTCCTGGAAAAATGCATTATTGATCTACCTTTATGTCATTTTTATTTTTTCAACTAAAAATGTATGAGGCAGTTACGTGATTTCCTGTGCCTTTTCTACTAAATGACTACTAAATTAATAAGTGAATCAAAGGCTAAAGCATACTCCTTCCAAGGGGTAATTTCATTCTGTAGAAAGCTATCAACTTTATTATTGGTATCAATGATTCTTAGTTTGTCAGTATCTTTGAAATGTCATCTCATAGTTCCTCATCACCAATGTGTAAGATCACCTACAACACCGCAGTATTCACCCTATCTTCTATAGCACTTGCTTTGATTTTATTTCCAGTGTAAAAAGGAGAAGTATTTTTAACTTCTGTAGTTTTTGATAGAAAATTATATTTTTAAGAGTGGAGAGCTGGAGTATTTGCAGAATTTTTGTGACATATTGAAAAGTTAATAAGATTAGAAATTCTATACTTAATAGTATGGCAATAAGAAAATTAATAACTACTTGATAATGTCATTTTACCCTGAAATTTTTTCATTCCTAAATTACATTTGTTTTTTGAACATTCCAGGAGTTAGATCGTTTTAAAAAATGAATTTTCTACAAGATTCATGAAATTCTTTTAAAGCCTCAAGGTTTTGCTTGCTATCTTTGTTTAAATGTCTGATGTAATTATTTTATTTCAAATGCCAAAGCTTGATTCTGTGACTAATACAACTTAGTAAGCTATAGCTGCTGCTGCTGCTGCTAAGTCTCATCAGTTGTGTCCGACTCTGCGACCCCATAGACGGCAGCCCACCAGGTTCCCCCGTCCCTGGGATTCTCCAGGCAAGAACACTGGAGTGGGTTGCCATTTCCTTCTCCAATGCATGAAAGTGAAAAGTGAAAGTGAAGTCGCTCAGTCGTGTCCGATTCCTAGCGACCCCATGGCCTGCAGCCCACCAGGCCCCTCTGACCATGGGATTTTCTAGGCAAGAGTACTGGAGTGGGGTGCCATTGCCTTCTCCGAAGCTCTATCTACTTGTTTGCAAAATGAGGTTTTAGTGAATGCGGTAGCAATAGTTATGGTCCCCGCAAAGATGCCTATATTCTGATCCTCAGAATCTATGTGTATGTTGTGTTACATGACAAAGCACTGACCTTAGCATAAGTAGGTTATCTGTATTATCCTGCTGGGCCAAGGGTCCTTACAAAAGGAAGAGAGAGTCAGTAGAGTCAGAACTAGAGAGGGGGTCCTGAGAAAGGCTCAAATCATTGCTGGTTTTGATGCTAGAAGGGAGTCATGGCCCAAAGAATAGTGGGAGTCTCCAGAACCTGAAAGTGAAAGAAAATGGTTTCTTTCCTAGAGCCCCACAAAGCAATATCGCCCAGTGAGACCCATTTTCGGTTTCTGACCTCCAAAAGTGTAAGATGATAAATTTGTGTTGTTTTAAGCCATTTGTGTGTGTGTGCTTAGTCGTGTCCCACTCTTTGCAACCACATGGACTGTAGCCTCCCAGGCTCCTCTGCCCATGAAATTTTCCAGACAGAAATACTGGGGTAAGTTGCCATTTCCTCTTCCAGGGGATCTTCCCAACCCAGGAACTGAACCTGCATCTCCTGCATCAGCAGGCAGATTCTTTACTACTGAGCCATCCAGAAAGCCCTTAAGCCTACAGGCTTAGGTAATTTGTTACAGCGGCAATAGGAAGCTGTTAAAACAGAGTACTGGAGTCAAAGATAGGAGCATTCTCATGATGTTTCATGGAGAGTCAGTCAACCAAAATTGCTGAATTCCCGTATCTTGGTGATTGTGTGTAAGGGTACCTTTCTGAAATATTGCCTTGTTCAGAATCTTTGTATAGCGCAAATAGCTACACATGTTGAGGCCTAATGCAGAGACAGGGTAGATGAACGACCGCTGCACTGACACATCAACATTTTCCTATATTTCTTTTTAAAAGTAAAATTGTAGAAATTCATCTTATTTCCGCTCATGTTGACTTTTCAAGTTACTAGACATCAAGTTAGAAGTCTTGTAAACACTCTCTTCCTGTAATATTCCTGTTATGAAATAGTATAGTCACCTAGCTTAGTGTTTCTGTTCTGCTGCTGCTGCTGCTAAGTCGCTTCAGTCGTGTTTGACTCTGTGCGACCCCATAGATGGCAGTCCACCAGGCTCCCCCATCCCTGGGATTCTCCAGGCAAGAATACTGGAGTGGGTTGCCATTTCCTTCTCCAATGCAGGAAAGTAAAAAGTGAAAGTGAAGTCCGTCAGTCGTGCCCAACTCTTAGCGACCCCATGGACTGCAGCCTACCAGGCTCCTCCGTCCATGGGATTTTCCAGGCACGAGTACTGGAGTGGGTTCTGGCATGTAATAAAACAGGCCATGCTGCCAACTCTGTGTTGTGGCTTACCGTGTCAGGATGGAAATGCTTTAAGCCTTCAAGGACTACAGTAAGGACAAGGCTTTGAAACAACCAAGGTACAATTAAGTTGGATCTACAAATGCAGGCTAGCCATAGGCTGACAAAAAAATAATATTTAAAAACAACTGCAGTGACTAAATATGCCAGTTGGGAAGTAGACCTTGACTCAGTTAAGGATAAGCTCCTCTCCCCACAACCCTTCTTTAATATCCCAAAACTAATTTATCTCCACAGATGAGAACCAGGAGAACTCTGAACCTGGAGTTTGGAGATTCACCCTGAAGTATCTAAAGATTCCACTTTGAGTCTATATATTGGTTAAGCAAGGTTTTTCAACCTTAGTCCTACTGAAATCCGAGTCAGATAATTATTGTTGGGGGGCTGTCCTGGGAAGTCAAGGATGTTAAGCATATCCATGGCCTCTGCCCACTAGATGTCACTAATGAACCCCTGTGTCAGTCGCTCAGTTCAGTTCAGTTGCTCAGTCCTGTCCGACTCTTTGCGAGCCCATGAATCACAGCACACCAGGCCTCCCTGTCCATCACCAACTCCCGGAGTTCACTCAGACTCACGTCCATCGAGTCAGTGATGCCATCCAGCCATCTCATCCTCTGTCGCCCCCTTCTCCTCCTGCCCCCAATCCCTCCCAGCATCAGAGTCTTTTCCAATGAGTCAGCTCTTCACATGAGGTGGCCAAAGTACTGGAGTTTCAGCTTTAGCATCATTCCTTCCAAAGAAATCCCAGGGCTGATCTCCTTCAGAATGGACTGGTTGGATCTCCTTGCAGTCCAAGGGACTCAATCATGTCCAACTCTTTGCTACCTCATGGACTGTAGTCCACCAGTCTCCTCTGTCCCTGGAATTCTCCAGGCAAGAATCCTGGAGTGGGTTGCCATTTCCTTCTCCAGGGGATCTTCCTGATCCAGGGATCAAACCTAAGTCTCTTGTGTCGCCTGCATTGGCAGGTGGATTCTTTACCACTGTACCAAAAATAAACCCTTACTCTGGTTCTAACAGCCACCATGGTTTCCAGATGTTGCTAGCTATCCCCAAGGGGCATCACCACCTCTGACTGAGAACCATGGGCTTGCAGTTCTTGAGCCATTAACCTTGTTTTCTGCAATGAGACTCCACTTCAGTAGTTGGGCTTTGTCTTAACAGCAGCTTTCTAGGTACCTGTATTTATAGCCAGAAATGGACAGCCCCAAATTTAAATATTGTATTCTCCCTGTGTTGTGGAATATGGAGTCGCAAAACACACCTCAGAGGACACTCAAGACAGTCAAGTACAGTTTATTATGCCAGCAGGTCCAAAGGGAATCAGTTCCCAACAAGGACCCTGATGTTCCTGAGAGGCTGTTTTATACCACCTCCCCTCCACTATGTGACTGGTTACATGTTAGCAACCTCTTTGTTGCATATGATTGACTTTTACAACAAGTAGGTGCTAGGAGAACAAACAATTAAGATTAAAGGAGGGGAACAATGATTATACATCAAGGGGGGGATGTCTCAATGGTAAATCTAACAGGAGCAGCCTGACCTCAACTACAGTCTCCGTTTGCCATCTGTAGGGAGGGAAGTCTCCAGGAGACTGGGCTTTCACTAGCAATGGTTTTCTCCCTCTGGGGCAGGGTTCAGGCCCAGTTCACATCCTGCCTTTAAGATGGATGACAGCTTCAAGATGGAGTCTCTCCTGCTTTCCTCACACTGGCCCCAATACCTGAATCTCAGTCACCATGAAAATCATATTCTCAGCTACAGTATTCTCCATCCCTCCTCTCTGCACATGAACCATGTTTGTGTAAAACCTCTCTGATAAAATATTCTACCTTGCTAGATTTTACTCATTGACTTCTGGAGGCATCTTCCCCAACTGAGCCAGCCTGATGGATACCTATAATTTTTTCATCCTGTTGATCTGTAGTTTGTCCCATTCTACCAGAACTATGCATCTTGCAGTCCAATTTATTTTTAAAAAGCTATCTATCCTCATCTCATTTTCACACAGAGACCACAACCAATAGTTGAGACCAGGATAACAAATAAGACTATTTACAAGTAACAGAAACCAAATAGAGAGAGCTTAAGTAGAAAAGCAATGCAAAGCAAAGCAAGACAAAAATGGGGAACTGATAAAATATCAAGTATCTCAGAAAATCAAAACAGGCAGAATGACCTCAGGATTGCATGCAAGAATTGGGAAGTGGTCAGGCATCCTGCTTTTGTCTCCATCTCCTCCACATCTTCTTGAGTTTCTTTTTTCCAGCTGTCTGGCTTTCTCTCATGCACTGTCCTCATGTCAGGATGGTGAGCCAAAGCTCCCAAGAGTTTGTAAGTTCTCCTTTTCGGAGATTAATCCAAACCAAACTCTACATTTGTGACCACACGTGTGTGACAAACACTTCTCACTGCCCGGTAAGAAGATGCCCCAGAGATGACAGCCACAGATCAATTCAGAAACTTACCCAAATTACCTGGTCACCAATGCAGAATAAATTCTCTATTTTTAAATATAACGTTTATGATTGAAAACAATTCCTCATGCAGAATTTTAATTGTATGAAAGCAATTAAAATATGAACATGTCCTCTTTGGGAAAAACACACATTAGAATAATTATGTATCAGCACTCATTTCACAGTTTATTTAATCAAAGAGACATTTTAAAGGCAGTTTTGCCTAGATACAAAAAAATGTTTTCTGTTAGGGAAATAGAAATTTAATTTTCTTCTGCATACAAAGAAATAAAAATATTAAGATATTTGAAAAGAATTTCTAAGGGTTTTTGCTCAGTGTTCAAACTCATGTGAAAACAGAAATCTATTTCTAAGATAAAAAAGGATAATATAACCTTTGTGTGAAGCTACGATGTTGATTTTTTTCTTTCTGTAAAGCTTGTTTGGTCAGACCATGCTTGAAAATTAATGTTTCAGCAGAGAGCAAAGAAGGAAATTTCAATGTATTAAGACAAAAACCTGGGAAGTTGGGACATTTATGTTTTCTTAGTAAGGAAACTCTGCTTTATTTTCTGACAAGTTCACTGACAGAGCTTTAGAAGTAACATAACGGTATCTGCACTTACCTGTCAGCCAGGAATGAATCATTCTTGAATTTACTAAAAATGACATGATCAACGTGGCATAGTAATGAACACTGGGGAGGGTTTTAAGATACCATGTGGCACCAGAGCCTCTCATTAGTGCCATGGGTCTGATCACTTATTAGTACATGTCATTTTTCTAACCTTTACAGCATTGCTGGTAGGATACAGCAAACACTGCATATCTCTACATTTGTGACACGTCTTAATGTCACATCTCTTAATAAAAAATACCATTTATAGCTTGTTAAATTTTCTAAACATGTTTTAAAGATGATTAAATGGTGTACAGCAAGGAAAATGAGAAAAATCGATAGATTTTGTGAAAAATAAGTATGCTAATACACTGAATGGGAAGAAGTGCTTGTTTCCTGTCAGTTCTTCTGTCCTGGTGAGGCAGCATACGATAGGGGCAAGAGCGGGTGATTCAGGCTAGGATTCGAGACCCAGCTCTGCCAAAAATAACGTTTCTCTTAACTTCTCTTAGATACTTTTTTGATCTAGGATATAGGAAAAGAGTTATATGAATCTTTTATTATTACACCTGACTTTTTTTTTTTCGGGCTTTTTCTGAATGTTTTTTCTAGTATCCCTCTCTCTCCATTGATAAATCAAATAACAAGTGTCAGGCATGGTGATAGGCACCACAGGTAAAATCAGGGACTTCATTGTATAGGTGTAAAGATAATATTGTGATACGTCAGTGGATTCATTCAGCTCCGAATTCATATTTGACTGTATAAAAACTCTTTGGGGAATGAATTTAACAAAGTTTTAATGCTGTTTATTTGTGGTTAAAAAGATGATAGAGAGAAGGTAATGGATTTGTGATTTAAATGCCTCCACCTGAATTTCATAAGTTAACAGGAGAAAGCAAAGGATCCATGTTTTTTCAAAAGGATCAGAAATAAAAATATCTAGTATAGCTTTAGTATTTTAAAGACCAAAGCATTTTATAAAAATTGTGCAAAAGTAACTGTTGGTGGGAATGCAAACTAGTACAGCCACTATGGAGAACAGTGTGGAGATTCCTTAAAAAACGGGAAATAGAACTGCCTTATGATCCAGCAATCCCACTGCTGGGCATACATACTGAGGAAACCAGAAGGGAAAGAGACACGTGTACCCCAATGTTCATCGCAGCACTGTTTATAATAGCCAGGACATGGAAGCAACCTAGATGTCCATCAGCAGATGAATGGATAAGAAAGCTGTGGTACATATACACAATGGAGTATTACTCAGCCATTAAAAAGAATACATTTGAATCAGTTCTAATGAGGTGGATGAAACAGGAGCCTATTATACAGAGTGAAGTAAGCCAGAAAGAAAAACACCAATACAGTATACTAACGCATATATATGGAATTTAGAAAGATGGTAACAATAACCCTGTATACGAGACAACAAAAGAGACACTGATGTATAGAACAGTCTTTTGGACTCTGTGGGAGAGGGAGAGGGTGGGATGATTTGGGAGAATGGCATTGAAATACGTATAATATCATATACGGAACGAGTCACCAGTCCAGGTTCGATGCACGATACTGGATGCTTGGGGCTGGTGCACTGGGATGACCCAGAGGGATGGTATGGGGAGGGAGGAGGGAGGAGGGTTCAGGATGGGGAACACATGTATACCTGTGGTGGATTCATTTCGATATTTGGCAAAACTAATACAATATTGTAAAGTTTAAAAATAAAATAAAATTAAAAAAATAAAAAAGTAAGTCCTGTACATTATTTGTTACTTGTACTTCTAAAGTTGACATTTACCATGTGCTACTTCAAAAGTCTATCACTGCTGATACCTCGTGTGGCAAATCCCAGGGGATCCTGACTATCTTCTGATATTTCCTCAAGGGTGATTTGTAGTTGGGCAGGTCCAGTAGGCTGAGTGGAGCAGATTAATATGAATATAAGCAAGGATTAGAAACAAGAGTGATGTAAAATACATCTTACTCAAAGATGGCATCTTATTCTGATGACTTGCTAAAAATGCAGAATAATTTTTAATTTGCAGTTAAAAAACACATTCTATGTATATTTACATAAATGTTTCAAGTAAAAGGAGTAAACAAGCACTAAAATATATCGGTTACATGCATACCATTATAAGGTTCTATCTGCCAAATTTATAACAATAAATGTCACCTTCAAATCAAAATTAAGAGAACAACAGGCTTTTTTAAAAGTCTGATTTGTCAGGTAGTTACTGAACTATCTGTCATCGTATGACTAATTTGTCTTTCTAAAGGCAGAATCATGACAGATATTAAATGTAGAATGAAGGTAGGAGTATTCAGTACTTTAGTGGTTTAGACCTCAGAAAACTCCTGGGGAAATACCATATGCTAGTGTGGCTATAAATTGCATTGAGAGTTTATTGGTTTCTGCCATGGTATGGTAGGTATTGGTTAGTGATGAAAGTGAAGGGAAATTCATTTGTTTGTAGCTTTCATTTTTCAGTTGTGTGCTCTCTGGTAGATGTATTTGTCTTGCAGAGGCAGAAAGGTGCTACTTTAGAATTCAGTTCTAATCACATAAAAATATCTTAATGTAATCTATTTGTTCTCCAGTGGAACCGGAGAGATATAAAATATCTGGTGAAGTAACTATGACGCATCAATAGTTAGTCATAGTCGTAATGGATGAAATTTGCCTTTACTTCTTGAATACAGTTATTTTTCCCTGTCAAAGAATAATTATTTCAAATAAAATTCAGAGCTCTAGCTTTAAGATATGCATTATTTCTTCTAGGAATCTTAAAGTCAGCCTAGTTTGCACAACATAAAATATGTAAATTCCCCATCATTTGAAATTCTCTTTCACTGCATTAATATAAAAGCTTATGATTTTAGTAAATCCCTTCTGCTGGTTTAGAAGCAGCAACAAAAGATGAGTCATACTTGCCCTGAGTGAATAGGAAGAGAATCCAGGTATAGGTCAAAGTGTTTAAAGAAATTTTTTGAAAAGCAAACTTACGCATGGTAAACATTTAAATAACTTCTAGTCAACAGCAGAAATATGTGACAAAGTAGTGCATGTTAATTGCAAAAGTTATGACTTAGGCAATAATTGCCAAGGAGTTCACAGGAAAAGATCACTTCATTGAGGAGGTGAGCCGCACATTTAACCACAGGTAGGAACTGAGCTGAGAAATGAAGGATGGGGTCAGGGCCAGAGAGGCCTTCTTGTCAGAAAAAATGCCCAGAGCTTAGGCAGAGAGATGAGAAAGTAACATGTCTTTTTAGATAAGAGTGAGCATGGATATATGAAGAGCTTCTATATGGAATGGAAAGGCTAGAAAATTAGCTTAGAGTCAGAGAATAATATCTTTTGAATGTCTGGTTAAGTGGTTTTGATTTTATCCTTCAAATAAGTATTTTCCAGATCATAGTCATCAAACAGTTTTATGATATGTGATTGTTACTCCTGGGGAAGGAATAAAGATAGGAATGAAGCTTAGAAGTTCAATGTGTTTGGGAACTTCTCAATTAAAAATAAAGTAAGCAACTTTCCATACAACCGATATTCATATAGCCCTTAGTATATTAATGTGCATTGTGAAACTATGAGGATACACCTTCAGATATGCTAGAAACTTAAAAGAATTTGATATTATTGAACAGTACTATATGAAGACATAAAGGTGAAGGGTGAGGCTAGAAAGTTATACTGAAGAGTTTTCACTTGATCATCCAAGTTCTTGATTATGTAGGTGATGGGGAGTCAAGGGAAGGTTATAGGAAGATTATCATATTCAGATTTATACTTTTGAACGGTCATCCTGGTAACAAGCCAAGAGATTCCTATAATTGCTTATTTAAGTAAGGGGGATCTGAACCAAGGAAATAGAAGCAGAAATGGACAAAAAAGGTCAGTTCAAAAATATTTAAGGAATATAATCTTAAACTCCTGAATAGGAAGGTTACAAAGGAGTTAAGAATGAATGTTGAACTTGTAACTCTGGAGATTGAGTGAAAAGCAGTATCAGTAATCAATTCAGGGAACAAAAGAAGAGCTGAATGGGATGAAAGAGAAATAATGCAAGGAGACAAACAGTGAGATATATCTGTGGTGGATGTTGGGTTTGTGGTCCCGGTAGTATAGCCAGAGAAATCTATCAATGAGATAATCAAACTTACATTTCTGGAACCCAAATATGGATTCTAATAGGAAGGAAATCTAATTTAGAGATAAAGATTTGCAAATCACTGCATGCTGTAACACATGTGAAGACATGGGAGGTGATGAGAACACAGCAGAACAATAGTGAAGACTGAAGGATCACCAAGGATATCATCTGAGAAAAAAAGAGATTAAGACTAGAATTACCCAAACATGGTATTAGAAATTATTTTATAGTCTACTGCTGTTCAGTTCAAAACCAGACTTCCTCATTATTTCATCAGTTAGTTGTGATCAGTGCCCTCTCTACCTACACACACATGCACACACACACAGAGTTTGATGTTCTTATTCACTGAGGAGCATGCTCGGATACAGGGCTTCCCTGGTGGCTCAGATGGTAAAGCATCTGCCTGCGAGGTAGGAGACCTAGGTTTGATCTCTGGGTTGGGAAGATCCCCTGGAGAAGGAAAAGGCAACCCACTCCAGTACTTTTGCCTGGAAAATTCCATGGACAGGGGAGCCTGGTAGGCTACAATCCAAGGGGTCACAAAGAGTCAGACATGACTGAACGACTTCACTTTATATTCAGATACAGATTGCTTTCTTTTTTCCCCTTCTTTCTTTATTTGAATGATACTGTAATTGTTACAGTGCTGTTTGTTGAGACAACTATCCTTTCTCATTGAATTACCTTGCTTGTTGCTGAAAATCGTCAGACCACATGTGTAAGAGTCAATTTTTAGACACTATATTCTATTCCATTCCATTAATGAATATACCTTCATCCTAGTAGTATGTTTGTTTCTATAGCACCACACAATAGCATTATACTGAGTCTTTAAATGAAATAGTGTAATTCCTCCAAATATGTTCATTAGAATGCTTTTGGCTATGAAAGGCCCTTAGTAATTCCATGTAAGTTTAGATTAATTTTGTCACTGTTTACAAAAATTCCTTCTGAAATTTTGATTGATATTTCATTAAATGTGTAAATTAATTTGGCAAATATGCATCTTAATAATATTGTGTCATCTATTTCATGAACATGGTACATCCCAGCACTTACTTATGTCTCTTTTACTTTCTCTCAGCAGTGTTCTATAGTTTTCAATGTAAATATCCTGAGCATATTTTTCATAAGTTTATTCCTGTGTATTTCATGCTTTTAGATATGACTATAAGTGGCATTTTTAACTTTAAGTTTTTACTTGTCTATCATCCTTGAAGAATGTTGAGACAGTACGTGTGGGGAAAAGCACACATCTTTTTACTGTTACTTTACTTTATACCTGGTTATATGTTAACTAGTTAAAAACAAACAAACAAACAATGTTTTTTACTTCTGTATTTTCATAGTGCACGATTAAGTGTTACATAATGTACAGGTTATATTACTTATTATTTACAAAAGAAGAAATTGAAGATTGGAAATATGTGCCATTCTCAGAACTATAGAAAAAGTAGTAGCAAATGATGCAGCAGCACCTGGGCCTTGTGAATCCTGTCTCTCTGGATTGTTCTATTTTCCTCTCAGGTTACCTAGTTAGGACTTTGGCAACTTGTGTAACTAATTGCATCTTTCAAGAGTTATATATAGATAATTATTTCTGCCTGAATACTATCTAGCAGCCAGTGATCAGTAGGTACAACTGGATTAATGTGTTTTACTTCTAACACTATCATACTACATTTTATTTTTTATTTATGTTTTCCCTGTTCCAAAAGAATATTAAAAACAAGGTTTCTTTATCATTGCTTAGTCAGGAGTCAAGTAAAAATGGATTGATTTATAATTATTTAATTCCATTATTAGTAGACTTTAGAACTGAGTCACTGAGAAGTTACACATTTAAATCATGCAAATAAATAAAAATTAAATTCAGAATTATTGAATTGGCATGAACATAGTTTTAATATCCTACCTCTGTCTAGGTAATCAGTGATGGTGGTCTTTTGATTGGGTTGTTCTCAGTTCTGCTCCTGTGTATTCAAAGTCTTGATGTATCACTTCCTTATATGTATTGTAGGGAGAGCTTAAGATTTTACTACACTTTACTAGGTTTGTGACTCACCTGTTACCAAGACTTTTTTAGTTGGATTCACTTTTCCTATTCCTTTTGAAAATTCATGTTTAGTACCTACACTAAACCGCTACTTGTGGTCTCCTACATAGTTTCCTTTTCTGTAATTTCTGTTTTTCTTTTCTGAGCCTGAAAATAACTGTGGCTGATGTCACTCTATTCTGAGCTCACCACTCTGTGTCATAACCAAGGATCTTTTTATGTTGCTAGCCTTTTCTAAGACAATGCATTCATTTTGGAAATACTTCTTTACACCAGATCATGTGTTTTTCATTCACGTGTTCAATATAAATTCCCTGCTTTCAGTTAGTTCTGTTGAAATCCTAACCTATGAAAAATCTTGGAAATTTCTTGATATGATGTAGAAAGTGAAAGTTAACTTGCTCAGTCGTGTCCGACTCTGCGACCCCATGGACTGTAGCCTATCAGGCTCCTCCATCCATGGGATTTTCCAGGCAAGAGTGCTGGAGTGGATTGCCATTTCCTTCTCCAAAGAGTGATAATTGTGACTACTGGCACCATCCTCCCAATTCAGTAATGAAGAAGAATGTTTATTTAAGAAGAAAAACATTTAAAGGAAGACTTAACATTCACATCAATAGGGACCATGTTGATAGTGGCTAGTTTATAGAAATCTGCTGAACAATCCAGTGAAATGGTAACATGCTCTTTGAGTAAAGTAAAAGTTTGAAGAGTTATTGAAGACTGGAACATTATCTGCAGCACCAACAGTTTTTCAACTAGGAAATAACTAGAAGTAGAAGAATTTTAAGGTGCTAAACAAACCATAGTTTTTTATAGGTTTGTCCAGATATGTCTACATTTGCAATTTATTAGAAAAATATGTGGTTAATTTTTGACATTTCTTTGATATATAATATCAATAATCGTTCATGTGTATTTATATACACATGTATACATATATACTCATATATCTAGAGAGAGAATAATCTCAAACTATTCAGTACAACATAATGAAATTATATTTCAGTAGCAATTTGATCCTTTTCATGTAAGTTATCCTTGAAATTCTGAAGAAGCATTGTACTACAGTTTATAATAAAACATCAAGAAAAAGTTCTTCAACTTAATAGGAAAAGAGAAATTCATGTTACTGCCTGTTAGTTGGCATTTTCTCTCTGAATATTTTAAATAAATGCTTCATGTTAGGTGATTAACATTAGCTAGCTAGGGGTTTTTCTCTGTGGAAGACTTAGATAAATCAATGCTTCCAGGATGATTTTTTGGCATTATAATATATAGTACTGTTTTATTCCTTAAACTGATTTATTATGTTTCAGATATTTCCTAAGGCAATTTCCTTTTTTTCTGAACATGTACAGTGAGTTAATCTATTAGACTGAAGTTCAATTTTTTCCTCTTGTACTAAATCTGATGATGTTATAATTCTCTCCTGCTAGGGAAAAAAATCTCCTGCTTTAAAAAAAAAAAAAGGCAATATAGGGTGAAATCCTCTATTTGGAAAGCTTTATCCTTTATCATTCTTAATAATTTTTTAAATTTCATATTGGGAACAGTCTAATCATGCCAAGCTTTAAAAATAACAATAACCAAGTTTCATTCTAATAGTTCATTTATATCAAAAATATGGTTCCAGAGGCAGAAACCAAGACATTGTATTTTAAAGTAGTTTAAACAGATTATTCTACTTTCAGCTAGATCACAAGCCATTTAGGGTTTTTCCAAAAAATTTTCTTCCAATAATTACCAGTTTTCTAGTTACCATTACCTCCATTTGAGTATTTCATCACTGTGGATCATTTAATTAAATTTATTGAGTCCATTTACTTCCGTTTTCTTCTGCAACCCAGTTCCTGCAGTGATGGTGCAGATTGGTGTGAGTTACCCTCACGATACCCTATTTGGTAGAGTCTGTTGCCTCATTTTGACCTCTTCATCTCCCACAAACTTTTCTGCCATGATTCAGGCAATCAGTCTCACAGCTGTGCTCTATATTTATCCCTCAGAACCGTATCACCTCCACTAATTTAAGCATTTTACTTTGGAAGTATACCTTTAATTATTGAAATAACCTCCATTTAACCTCCATATGTGGAGAAGGAAATGGCAACCCACTCCAGTATTCTGCCTGGAGAATCCCAGGGACAGAGGAGCCTGGCGGGCTGCCGTCTATGGGGTCGCACAGTGTCGGACACGACTGACTCAACTTAGCAGCAGCAGCAGCCTCCGTATGATGATTTCCCACTTCATCATTACTTCAGTTTCCTTACTGCTACTGTAATTGTCCTTTCTTCCTTCATCAGCTTGGTTGTTGAAGCACCCTCACTTCATCATTCTTCCACCCTATCAGGACATCCAGTACCTTCTTATCACTATCAGATATCTCTCCTTATTGATTACCTGCTCCCACTCTTTCCTTCTATTTTCATTTTTCTTCTTAACCAGCTTGAATTGCATGGATCATAATGTCACTATCCCAAATTCCATTGCCCCACTGGCTTTAACCTTCTGATCATAAAAATCACAAACCCCTGATGAAGGCAACTATTCGTTTTATGTGGCCTGTGTCTGTACATCTGGGCTCAGCCAGATACAATAACAATACATGTCAAATTAGTGCATACATTACTTACACACATGATATGTAGTTTACGTGAATTAACTCAACTGGACTATTATTGTCATAAAATCCTACTATATTTTTTTGCTCCTACCTTCTGAAAATATTACTTCAAGCCTGCTCTATTCTATACAAATTAAATCTAAATTTATAGGCTTAGTCTAAGGCCTGCCTTTCCTTTCCATTCTATATTTCATTGTAGGCCAGTTAACCCAGTGAATGGCTTCAGCTCAAAACCAGTTGTTCATGCCAATGACTCTGATTATATTTCTAACTCATTCCTCTCCTGACCTCCAGAGGAGTGTATCAGATCTCTTCTAGATATCACCTGTTAGATGTTCAAAAGCACATCACATTCAGCGTGTTCCAGATTATACAGTATTACACCCCTGTGCTCCTTCTGTGTTCCGTCCCTTAATGGAATGGACAGTCCTCTTCCTATTTACAAAACTAGAAAATTAGAATCTGGAGAGTCATTCTGAACATCTTTATTTCTTTCAGTCTTTATTCAAATCATTAGCAAGCCTTGTCAAATATGTTTGAGTCACTCCCTTTCTGAACATCACCCACATTGGCACACCCAGGTACGTCTTCTCTTGCCTGGATTGCTTCAGTAGTATCCTGTCTGGCCTGCCCATGTCTTTTCTTAGGTGTCTATCATTTTTTCTGTAACAGCCAGAAATTGTTTGAATTATTAATCTTTCTTAAAACTGTTCTACCCCATTTTGTGCTACATCTGCATTGGCTTTTATCAGTTTATTTCATGTGTCAACCCTTTGTCTGCCTCAGGGCCTTTGCAAATACTCTTGCCTCTATTTCAAAGGTACCCCGTCCCTATCCCACTTTTCTCCCCCACCCCACCCCCCACCTTTGCCTACTTGTTTTATGCTCTTGGCTCAAATATCACTTCATAGAAATCTCCTTGACACTCTAGATAATATTAATTTCTTGCCATTGACTTTCACAATAACTTATAATCATTTCCCATAAAATCTGGCTTAATAACTCTAAGTATGTATTAAAATAACAGTCAATTTCATGACAATCAGTTCAATTCATCAAAAGATTTCTTAGTGTCTACTTTAACACCAGACCAAGTCTGTGCTCTTAAAAATCTCATAATCAGAGAAATCACACACATTTTTAAAATTAAGCAAAACAGTACTTTCAAAGAATCATACAGCCCTTCTTTTGATTGAATGAATGTTTCCTTTGTAGCTTCCGCCAGGCACAAAAGAAAAACACAACCTGGCACTAAAGGGACTTAGACTAGGAGGGAAAATGGTTTTAAAAATGATAGTAAGCTATATATCATGCAGATGTTAAGAAAGCTTTCTGATAAGGGAAAGGTTGAACATGCTGATAAGTATTTTAAATACCTTCCTAATAGGATATCTAGTACCTAAATCCATGCAAATCATAGGAAATGATTGTGGCCCCTCTCCCCATGCCCCATTCCCCCAGGCAAGAAAAAGTTAAGTCTGTGAGAATGAAATCGCAGAGGGACTTATACAAAGTCATGCATTTGCTTTTCTTGGTTGTTGGAATAAATCTGAGCTAATCATAGCCCATCCCCCTCATCCTTCCAAGTTTTTCATTTTTTCAGATGACTGAAAAGATTTATTGAGACCTTCCGGCTGTTCATTCCCTAATAAAGTTCTCCCTCAGTCATCCTGCTAATTTGGTTGACTGGTCTATTTTTAAAAATTAGCAGTTTTCAGAAACAGCCTCCAGTATTGTGGCTATGAAAAATCTGTTGAGAAGAAATAAAAGGCTAAAACAAAATCTAATATGTAAGCAAGTATAAATTTTTTGGAATGATATACGATCCTGTGTTGTGCCACTTTAGTCCCTGAGGCAGGAAAAAAGCAATCTGGTTTTCTGAAACATTCAAATTTCTCACCTAAGCTCAACTAAGAATACATCATTACGGGAAGCAGAGTGGAAAGTCACATTTTATCCTTTAATTTACAGTGTCTCAGTGAGAACAGCACAACACAGAATCCAAAGTTTAAAGAAAGAAGATCTGGCTTATGGTGGATATAAACTTAATTTCTTTGAACCAGGTATCCAGGCCCTGCTGTGTAGATTTAACACTGGGCGTTCTAAGACTTCTTTTACTGGCCTTTTATAAATTTCAGAAATATATGTAATAAATGTTCAGTTAAAAGAAACCACTAAATAGCCACTTGGTAAAAGCTGATCCAAGAAAAGATTTCAGTTGGATTATGAAGTGTTTTACTTGTTTTAAGATAGAACACCTTTTTTTTTTTTTTAAGATTGTCTTTCCTCTAATACAAAAGGTCAATTCTACTTTCTACCTCAGTTGTGATATTAATCTCTCCTTTTCTTTCTAAATCCTATTAAGAGATCTTAGAAGCTTGACTTTATCATCTTAATGCCAAGATCTTGGCAAGCATTTATCTAGATATAAACAAGGATGCCTTTCAGAAGGTTATATTCACATTGTGATAACGAAGAAAGGGGCTCATACATAAATTACGATGATATCACAAAGTGTAGTGTTTGGTTAAGATTTATAAAGCACCTTTTATTATTTTCCCAACCCAATAAGCAAGAAAAGTTAAGGAGAATTTATCTTGTGATAAAAAGATACACCTCAAGAACAGACTACTTTCAGCAACCAAAGTCTGCCTTGAACTGGATTTAATTTGTATCCAAAACACCAACTGATCTCTCAACCCATAGAGCTTATCAGAATCACCCTGTACAGGAAAGGGGTGGCTTTTAGAAATACCCATTCCCCAGATGCCTGACATGCAGAGATTCTAATGAAATTGGTTTCTAATGAGACTCTGGGAAAAATTGAAGGCAGGAAGAGAATGGGACAACAGAGGATGAGATGATTGGATGGCATCATCCGCTCAATGAACATGAGTTTGAGCAAGCTCCAAGAGTTGGTGATGGACAAGGAAGCCTGGTGTGCTGCAGTCCATGGGGTCACAAAGAGTCAGACACAACTGAGCAACTGAACTGATACTGAATGGGACCCTGACATGGGTAATCTTTGATTAGTTTACCACGTGATGCTTCTGTTCATCTAGGCTTGAGAATCACTGGCTTCGCTTGACCTCAACTCACTACTCTCAATTGAGCAGCAGCATTCAGGCTAAAGAAACAACTTTGAGTAACTGAAACTCTGAGAATGCTATCTAGCCTCCCACCCATAAGGGGTTGGACTCTTTTTTTCATTTAATTGTTCCACCAAACGAATCCATTGCTTTACTATCCTAACCATTGCTAAAATAGGCATTAAATTATTCAGGCAGGCAGGTCATTCGGTGAAAAAAGAAATCATGAGTTAAATCACTTGCTTAGCTAATTGACACTTTGTCTCTGCTGAAAATTCAGTCGATTGGCCTTCCCTAAATCCTCTGTTGGTGAAATAATTTATCATTGTATCACTGAATCCTTCTGCCTTTTTAAAATATATAAGTGAATATGAGTGACTCCCTGCATTATATTTTCCTCTAAAAAGTCTTGTTCCTGTTGTCAAATTGGAACATATTGTACTTCCTATATATATCACCCACAAGTCATTTTTAAACCTGGATCACTGTCTATCCTGAAATAAAAGGGCTACTACCAGGGAGGGGCAACTTTTTCCTCCTGCAGCTCTTAAAGCTTCAAATTCCCATCTGCTATGCATTGCTGAAGGGGCTGCTAATGAATTTCTCATAGCTTCTGCATTTTTAGGAAGCAAAATTAAAATGACTGGTCAAAGAAAAAAAAAAGCCCTTTATTTGTAAGTGATGTCTGTTAAATTTCAGCATATTTAGAATGCAGGTGAATCCCATTTGTCCTGGCAACATGTTACAGGCATTTGTATATACAAAGGATTCTCCTTTTAATGCGATTGACTAAGCAATAGGATCTAATATGAAGCCTCTCTTGGAGCTGAGCCAAAATATGTTCTTGGCTATTGGAGCACCTTAATTGACAAGGCAGGAAATGGCAGTGGTAGGAGGTTTTATACATGCAATTGACCCTGGAACAACATGGGTTTGAACTGCATGAGTCCATTAATGGGAGGGTTCTTTTTAAACAGTAAACACAACAGTGCTACATGTCTGCCACTGGTTGAATCTCAGGGCTGAACCTCAGTTACAGAGGAAGCACAGCACATGGATCTTCCTCTGTGCAGGGGACGGCTCCCCTAAACCCTTCATTGTTCAAAGGTCAACTGTAAATGTGTGTGCATGTGCATGCGTGTGTGTGTGTGTATGTCAGGTGGTGTGTTCTTTTCCCTCAGTGTTCTTTTCTCCTCACAGCAAAGATCTGAAATAATGGACCAGTGGTTCAGTTACATCTCAAGATTTTATTAAGCAGACAGCAAACATTACACCACAAAGAGGGGAGGGCTGGCTGACCCAAAGAAGCGGCCTCAACACTACTGGGCTTCCCTTTTTCTTACTTTCTGTCTCCTCCCACTGGAGCCTGATTGGTTCTGTGTTATGAAGATAGGGCTCATACTTGCCATCAATCAGGGATGTGTTTTTTTCCCAGAAGTTACCACTCTAGTCCTGGAATTTTTCCTATGTTCTCTTTCTCCAGGGCTTTCTTAACCATCATTTTGGACTCACCTTTTTTCTACTGACTACCTAAGATACACACACACACACACACACACACACACACACACACTCTCCCGCCACACACGCACGTGTATTTAAGGATATAGAAAAAGTTAAAAATACTGTAAAAAATTGATGGCTACAACTTATAGTCGGGATCTCAGAGTGAATTCCATTAATCATCAGTGTTTTGACTGATTTAGAAAAAATAAACATGGCTGGCCTAAGTAAACTTCTCTGCCAGAAAAAAAATTTTAGAAAGATACTTTTTCTCTCTCCTTCCCTAACCCCTACTAACTAGACCCTGAGCAAAGAATCAGGAAGTTAAGGTCATTAGTTTTGCATAATGGTAAAAATACAGTTCTCTGAATTTGAGTTCTGGCTTTGTCAGTTTCTTGCAGCTTGGCCTTAAGGAATTTTCTAATTTAAGTTTCTTTTTTAAAATTTACGTTAGGGTTGTTATGAATACTATACAATTAATGCATTTAAAGCCTATAGTTAGTGCCTTGCATAGAATAATTTCTCTGTGATTAGTAATGATAAATATTGCACTGCAAGAAAGATATTTTCATAAGTAGACATTATACCAATTTTACTTTTATAATATTCAGAGATTTAAAATTACAGAAAACAGAAACAAAGAATTTATTGGAACACAGTACCTCTTTGCAGTTAGGAGGTTAGTAGAGGAGACTTATTATAAGATTGCGTGGTTGGTTTAAAGGGCTCAAGAATTATTTGTAGAATTGATGAAAATAGGTCTTGATAGGATGGGAAGGAAAAAGGAAGACTTTGGCAATGGTGTATCTCAAAAGAGCAGTTTCCCAGGCACTTAATGAGATGAGCTTCACTTAACTAGTTGCAAGCCAATCATACATACACTGCATGCTCAGTAGTCAAGGACAACTTCAGTAGAAGAGATGTGTATCCATCTGGAGTGGAGAGAGAAGTGTCTCAAAAGACATTTGATCAGCCTGCAAGTAGACAGTGAAACAAAATCCATAATCTTGTCATCTGTCTTTTGATGACTAAGGAGGTGGGATACACTTTCATTTTCTGAGTATAGATAAGAAGGAAAAAATAATGTCAAAAAAAATATTATGAAGACCAAAGGAAGAGAACACTGTCCTCAAAATGATTTCTGACATGTATATGCCATTGAAAACTATTAACATAGGAATCAAGCATTCATTGTATAATTTGACATATATAAAATCATGAGCTTTGTGAGACAGAAATGTATAAGAGAAAAAATTCAAGTGCTGAGTGATTTTGTTACAGCAATAACAATATATTATACTATTATTGTAATTATGGTTAATTTAGTGACAGGTATTTGATCCTATAAAAATAAAATATATCAATAAAATACATAATGGTAAGAATGAGATATGACTAACATATGGAAGAATGAGATATGATTGACACATATTCAGTTATGAGATTGTACTTGACACTATTAGATTTCCTAATCGTAGTATGTGCACTTCAAGGATTTGCCACTTTAGTGACAGGTGTGGCTAACGGAGGGGTGATGCTTAGCCAACAACAATAATGTCAGTGTCCTTTATGTGTGAATTGAGCACTGTGATCATATTGTCATAATAATTGTAAATATAGATAATTATCTCTCTGTTAGAGATGATGAAACTTTGGGTCAGAGAGCTTAGACAATTTATTTTGCATAGAAGTCCAGGGCAAAGACCTTGTCTCTTGTCTGTGGCCAGGAAACTTTAGCCTTTCCTGTCAAATGACTGCCCACATGACATCCCTGCTGAAAATCAGGTTTCTATTTTGAATATAGAAGAACTGGACATGTTCATCACAGCACTGATTTGTAAGGAAAGCAATGTGAAAGTGTTTAAAACATTTACCATATATTATTGGGTCTGACCTTGATGACACTAAGAGCCTTTTTCCAAAACTCCACTGATGATTGTTCATTTTCAGCCAGGTTTAGAGCTTACTGTTTATAAATGCTATTTGATGAGAACCTGACATGAACCACCTTGATCTTAGTTTACAAAGAATTCCTGTTTTTAGTTAGGACCATATGAATACCAGTCATCATTTCAGGCTGCTCCCTCATTATGGAGGTACCACACTTTGAATTGCTAGGCTGGTCTAATTATAGCCTAGATAGCAAGGTAGAACTCCTCCATGCACAATCTTGGAACCAGCCAGCCCAGCACAAATGCTTCTCCCCAGAAAAGGGGTGGGAGCTCTGGACTTGCCCTCACTTTTTAAGGAGTTGTCACGGTGAGGGCACCACCTGTCAGAAGCGGCTTCTGGGAGATTCAGTGTAGAGAAGCAGCAGGATGACTGTGTGGTAGAAGGCTGTTCAGTACATCCTCCCTGCACAATCTTTAGGAAAATTACTAAGTTCAAAGTGCTAAATGTAGAAAAAGAGTGAAGGGGTGGATCCTCTCATCTGGGCTTGGCATATGTAGCATGGTTGGAGTTTTGCATACTCTAATACAGATATGCCAAAATCTGTTCCCTCTTTATGTTCTAAAGTGATCTAAATATCCTCATGAGCCTTGCCATTCTGGCTGGTTGAAAATAAATACAAGGTTCTCAAGCTTTCCTTATTTAAAACCTTTTGTTGTTGTTCTTCAAAACATTTCGAAACAGTCTCAAGAAAATATGGGATCAATTCAAATCCAAAAAATCCCACTCAATGCTGTTTTTCCCTTTTCTCCCTCCTTCATCAGTGCAGTTATCTTTATGAGACTGGAAAAAGGATCTGTTTTCCTAGGGCTAACTTCTGAGTTTGGACTGGTTCTACCCTCATGTGTTATGGTGAATCATGTTGTTGGGGTGCCCTTCTCTGGCCTTGGTGACTGCTGAGGCATTTCTGTCCCTCTTTGCTTTTCATATGTTACCTGTTAGTAGCCTCTAACACTAAAGCTATCCAATGAGGATAACCATAATGTTCTCATTCTTCCAAGCTGGTTCTCTGGACTCTGCTTCTTTAACTAATGCTGTAAACCTGAGGCTAAGATCCTTCCTCCATCCAGACTCCTGTTTTGGGTTCCCTAGTCTGTAGCTTTAGGTCCTTGGTTACTCTGCTTGCTGTGAACGTAGCTACTGGGCAACCCTCTAATCTTTGACTCAGTTTCTCCCTCCCTGTACCCATTGGGACCCTGTGAGATTTGGGAAATTTTTTCTACTCCAGGAGTCAACATGGAATGCTTAGTTGTTCAGTCATGTCTGACTCTTCGCAGCATCATGGACTGTAGCCCACCAGGCTCCTCTGTCCATGGAATTTTCTAGGCAAGAATACTGGAGTGGGTTGCCGTTTCCTCTTCCAGGGGATCTTCCTGACCCAGGATGGAACCTGCATCTCTTTTGTAGGCAGGCAGATTCTTTACCACCATGCCACCTGGGAAGCCCCAAGACAGTATATCAGAGTCAATTCACCTCACTGCTCAGGGATGTCATTATCCCCAGTATCTGCCACCCAGTCTTAATCAGAGGTGGAAGAACAGGCTCAGAACAGTTTGTCTCAATTGGCTATTGAATTTTAATAGTAAAGGACTGGTTAATGATAACAATGTATCACAAAATCTTCAGAAGGAAAATTTGTGAACCATTTATTTTGTGTGTAGCCATTCTAAATTATTGGTTTTTCAAACCAGTACTTTTCAGTGGAAACAACTTGACCAAAAATTTGTCCTAGACTTCAAGACCCACTGCTCAGGGATGTTTGTAAGAGCACACTGAAGGCATTCTGTCCTAGGACTGATTCTTTGTTGATGCTTCCCACAGACATTTCTGAATTGTTGCTATGCATGTAGCTCGTGGTCTACTGTATACAGGACTTCTCTCAGAAGCCTGCAATCATTGTGGGTTACACCTTTAGAAAAAGATACAAATCTTTTGCCATGGGATTTTCCCAAACTCATCTGGTTAGTCTTCACCACCTTATAGCTTTTAAATGGAGACCTTAGTGTCAGAGCTCTTAATTGACTTCTCTGCCTCCAGCTACCTCCCCTAGACCAGAGGGCACTCGGTTCCTTGATGTCCTCTTTCACAGAAGTCTTCCTGTTAGTCTTGTTGCCTCGTCTGAAAGTAGTGTGGGCCCTTCTTTCTAACCTGAGACCATACATTTGGAAGGGTTTTTGGCAAATAGGATTTATTCATTAGCTCAATACTGTTTAAAAGATTTCCCTAGACTCTGAGGGAGGCAGTTCTTTGAAGATATCAGAAGTCCATTGTCAGACTACACCTTCAACTTAACCCCTAAAGTAAGAGCATCCTGCTGTCTTAAATATCAGTCTTACAGATCACACCTAAATTGATATTTGAGTTTGTTGTTTGTTTTTCTCCCAGAAAGCCGCTTACAGAGTCTCCATATGTTCTAAGCACAAGAACCCCCATCTAAGATGGAAGACAGTTGAAACTGAACTAACTTGTCTTCCTTTACCCTCCTTGACAGACAGGAAATATTTCTCACTCTCAAAGAACCTATTACCATGTTGGCTGGCTCTTATAACAAAATGATACATTTTATCACCTTGTTTACTAACCCTTCCTGTTCTGGTACATACCGCTGGCATTTTAAATTTTGGCTTTCTATCAAAAGCAAACTGCTTCTTATAGTGATTTTGCTCTTTATTTTCTATCAGAGTATTTGAACTCTACTTGAACACAATAAAATATAATAATTTTGGATATATTAATTCCCACATTCTTTTAAGATAAACTTGCTTGTTTCACACTAAGCTTAACTATAAGGCACTTTTCTTAATTCTTCTCATGGATAAAAATATTTAAATGCTGTGTTTGTGCTCAGTCATGTCTGAGTCTCTGTGACCCCCTGAATTATAGCCCACCAGGCTCCTTTGTCCTTGGGATTTCCCAGGTAAGAACATGGGAGTGTGATGCCATTCTATTTCAGGGGATCTTCCTGACCCAGGAATCAAACCCAAATCACCTGCGTCTCCTGCATTAGAGGCAGATTCTTTACCCACTGAGCCACCTGGGTTTGCTTAGTGCTCAGCCATGTCCGACTCTTTGCAACCCCATGGTCTGTCCATGGAATATCTCTAGGCAAGAATAATGGAGTGGGTAGCCATTCTCTTCTCCAGGGATCTTCCCAACCTAGGAATAGAACCCTGGTCTCCTGTATCGCAGGCAGACTCTTTACATCTGTGCTACTAGGGAAGCCACCTGGGAAGCCCATTTAAGTGGTAGGTTATCCTATAGGCTTCTGAGAAAATGGTTAATTACTCTGTGTTTCTGAAGTTCTCACGGTATCTATGCCATTGACAAACTGTAATGTCTTCTGTTGATATCGATGCCAAAGTTAATGTTATTTCAATGGAAACTTGACTCTCAAGTCAGTGGAGCATTGTAACTATGCAGCTTTGGGATCAGAACCTTGGGAATTCAAGCCCTAGCACAGCCACCATTGGGTTTGTAACTCTGTGCATGTTAATAATGTCTCTAAAGTTGTCATTTCCAAATTGTAGATGGTATTAACCTCTTGACGAAACTGAATGAAGCCCACATGAGATAAAACATATGAAGAGTCTGGTTCAACATAAGACCTATAGGAAAAGAGTGAATATGTTATCCAGTGGTTTGTCAGATACAATTCAGAGCAACTAATTAAGATGATGCTATCACATTGCCTTGCAAATCAATCACAAGTAATTAAAGTGGTGGGATATTTTGGTCATAATCTCTTCTGTTAATGGTGGTGATGCCTAACCCTGAAAGCTAAGAACGGATGCCATAGGAAGAAAGATGCATTTGATCTGGAGGCTTTTTTTTTTTTTGTAATGTCTCTGGAACTAGGTCCCCTCTTTAATAAACAATCCATCCCTACAGATGGATTTGACCTCATCTTTCATTTCATAAGCAGAGACCAGAAATCAGCCCCATATAGGAAATCTGAACCCAGCTACTAAAGAAAATAATTGGAAGTATCAAAGTAAATGGAATTAAAAATAAATTATCAGCTTACTTGGCAATATTTGTGAAGTCAGGTTTAATCTACCACTTAATCTAAAGGCAAATAAGTGAAGGACAGCTTTTTTTCTCCACATCTTTAAGGCTGAGCTAACTATTTTGTCCTTCAGTGTGGCATGCATCTTGCTAGTGTACTTCCACAGTTAATATCTGCTGCTATCACAGATTTGTCTTGAAAAAAAGAAAACATTGCAAGACAAAGTTTACTCAAAGTGGGGACAATTTGATTCAATTTTTCTAGTAAAACTTCACAATTGTTTCTCTCTCCTTATTGTTTTTCAAGGATGGATATAATTAGTTTTCTTTGTATGGCATATTTGTATATTGTTTCCTCTTCTTTATGCTCTTCTCTGCTATGTTTATATTTATGTAACAGGTGCAAACTGAGCATATAATGGAGGGAAAAACACAGTAATAAACAATAATATCTTGGCTCAGCCCCTCCATCTAGGTTGCTAGAAAGTTATCTTGCCCTATTCACTCTCATTATAAAGAACATTTTGCAACTTTGCAAAGGGATATTGGAATGAAAATACACACATACATGCACACAGACAGCATTCTCAAGGCCACAGATTTGTAATTCTTGCAGGAGGCAATGTTTCTCAGCATCTATTCAATAAACAACTATCTGTGGGGTAGTTAATATCCAAAGGAATATGGCATACAGTGATGAAAGAGTTGAAGCAAACACTTGAATTCTACCTTCATGTTGACCCCAGGGCCAACATCACCTATTTAATTTGCACCTACCACTGCTATATGTTCTAGCTACTTTTATACTGAAGACATTTTCTATTTTCTGTCACAGTACTGTCTCAGTAACTTAACTCTCCTAAGATTCTCTCTTTTGTTATTTAGCACAGCAAAATCTCACTGTGAGTGTGCTGCAGAGCCCCATCCCGTGATTCTATACTGCACCATTCCCCCAAGTCACACCGTCGTTTTCAGAGATATACTGGAAGCACATTAACCCTGACCCTATTGCCTGGCTGTATCATGTTTCCCCCTGGCTTGTGAGGAGCAGGCAAAATGAAGTGATTTTTCTCAATCACTTCATCTGCTACACCATTCTTTTTTATTCCTTTTTAAATTCCCTACTAAATCTCAGTAAACTTCTTTTACATTCTTCTGCCTCTCCCTTATAGTCTTCCTCCCTTCCTGTTTCATTTTCATTTTTTATAACTTGTCAATTTTATTTTGGAAGTAAGAGAATGACCTGCATATAGTACTGACTTTTGTTCAGTCACTCAGTCGTGTCTGACTCTTTGCAACCCCATGGACTGCAGCATGCCAGGCTTCCCTGTCCTTCACTATCTCCCAGAGGTTGCTCAAACTCATGTCCATTGAGTCAGTGATGTCATCCAACTATCTCATTCTCTGTCACCCACTTCTCCTTCTGCCCTCAGTCAGAGTCTTTTCCAATGAGTTAGTTCTTCGCATCAGGTGGCCAAAGTATTGGAGCTTCAGCTTCAGCATCAGTCTTTCCAATGACTAATCAGGGTTGATTTCCTTTAGAATTGACTGGTTTGATCTCCTTGCTGTCCAAAGGACTCTCAAGAGTTTTCTCCAGCACCACAGTTTGAAAGAATCAATTCATCAGCGTTCAGCCTTCTCTATGGTTCTTGTCTCACATCCATTCATGATTACTGGAAAAACTGACTTATCTATTTATATGTAAATTATCTTAGGTGTATCAATAATGGATTGTAGTTTTAAAATTAATAAGAAAGTATCTCCTAGGTCTAAAATGAAAAGAACACATAATTAGGTTTGTATTCAATCATAATGCTTCAATGAATGAAGGGAAGAAAAAAATAAAAATTAAACTCTATTTCTTATAATATTTACTTAAACTGAAATATATTCTCTACATGTCAACCTACCCAAAATATAAAATCCTATCCAAATTTCATTTTCATAACACTTGTATGTCTTAAAGACAAGGGTATTCATTTAGTAAAAATCAAATGGAAGAAAGAATTTAGAAATTCTTCATGTTCTACAAAACTTCTATAACACTGAAAATTGATTTACATGTTAGCATTTTCAAGATGCTGATGATCGATTTAATTCTGGGCTTGACTCTTAAAACTGAAATTACCAAGCTAAATTTAAATGTTGTAATCATCTTTCCTGCAGCCGTAGAATACACTACTCTCTTTGGAAAATATTGTAAGGGGCAGTGTACTGTTTGTTTACAGGTCTCCCTTGCATTTATAATATTACTTCAAGTGGAAAAAGCTCCATGGGAGATACCTTCATTGTCAAGTGTACATGATGAATACAGAAAAATCCCAGTTTGGCATTTTAAGCTAGTCATGTTCTCTCGTTTGCTTTGATGTAGAGAGTGGCCTCTGAGCAAATCCCCCGGTGTCTCCCAGTGCCTTTGTCACAGTTTGTTTCATGTTTATTTTACCTAAGTCAGTGTCATTGGATGGTTTTGATCATAAACCAGCATCTGCTAATATTTCACACATATTTAAATTACATAAGGACCCCAAGTTCCTAGAGTATAGCACATATTCTCTCAGCCCTTTTCCCACATATTCTGCCACAGTTCAGGAATGTCCTGTTGTAAGCAGAGCCTTGTCACTCTGCCCCGTGGGCTGCACTGCACACTCAAACATCATTCAGAGGACCAGAAGTCTTGATGAATTTTAGTCTGAACCTTAGACTGACCACTTTTTGTCTCCAGATGAGAAAACTCTTCAGACCATTAACATCCACAAATGGGAAAGACTGAGCTGGGCAAATCAACATTTCACCCACTATTCTAAGCAATGCCATGTGCTACCCTAGCAAAGCCAAGGCTCCAGTATTAAGGATAGTAAATTGTGAACGAATTATTAAAAGCTGGCAATGAATGTGTATTTTTTACATGTGAAACAAATATGAGAGTCTAAGAATAGGAAAATGTGTGAGAAAATCTTTATCCATTTTTGTAAGAACCTTTGTATGAAAGAATTCTTTGAATCTGTTAAAAAGATAATACTGATACATTTTAATTAAAAAATTCAGATTCTTTTTTTGTTTGCTGCTAGAATAATTTTTACTTCATTGGTGGTGTGTCTCTTTTCTCACATAGTTATAGAGAAATATATATATGTATATATTTTATCATATTTATAGAGATACCAGTTATCTAATAATTGAAAAAGACGCCCATCTCTCTCTCTCTCTCTTTTTAGTCTTTGACATGTCTGAAAATCTTTCAAAATTGTACATTTTTGTAACATGTATCCTTCTGTATGATCATACAGTCACCCCTGTTTCCATTTTGTATAACAATGAGCTGAATTATAAGGTAAATCTGGCAAGCTCTAGGTACTTCAGTTGGTTTACATCTTATTTGAAAATGTTGGGAATGGAAACAGTAAAAATATAAAGCAATACCTATGAAATTCTCAGAGCTATATTTTTCAATTTGAATGATATACATACTGGAACATAGGGCATTTAAACAAAATGCATTTATCATATTCTAATATGGGTATCAACCCATTCTTTAAACATCTCTACAATTAAAATTCTATAAAACCAAGTCAACAGGTAACTGCCTTAGTTGATTGTGTGACAACTACTAACAGTATGCTGCTTAATAGCTAACAGGGGCTACATTCTGTGGAGCAATCGATTCCAATATACTGTAATAAATGCTATGATAGAAGAGGTACAGATGCTACTGAAGCAGAATTGAACAATGATGAAGTGTCGAAACAATAGCATTAAACGGCAGGAACAGAAAGTGAATATCATGAGAAAAGAAAGAATTTCATTCAAAAAGGATAACATATGTGATGACTAGGAGTCTGGAGAGAAAAAATATGATATTTAAGAAACTGAAGATATGCTTAACTTTATCATGAAGTTTGATGTAGCTGTGGTAAATGACAAAAGAGGAAAAGGTTAAGAGGGTCCAATTAGGAAGAATCAAACTATGAGAAAGCATTTGGGACTTTATATTGAGGGCAATGGAGAACTACTAAAGAACTATAAGTGAATTAACTCTGGCTCTAGGAGGAGTAAATTGGAAGGAGATTGATGCAGTGCATAACATTCAGGTGCATATTGAAATAATTTGATTGAGAGGTGTTTTCTGAACTAAATAAGAGCATTATTGATGGATTTTCAATCAAAAGAAAAAAATTGAAATTAATTTATAACTTGATTTCTTACCTTTAAATGTAGACTATAAAAAGAGCACAGACACACCTGAAACATTTCTTAAAAGTCCTCTGTGTGCTTCTAAATTTGTAACCTCTATTCCTTATGATTCTCCAACACAACCAAACTCAAAGTGAGGTTCATTGACCTCTAGGGTTCCCCCAGGACATTTCTGGGAATTCACAAGATCAAATCTAATTTCATATTATTAAGATGTTATTTTTTCCCTACTGTGTTGGTCTTTTTACTAATGATGCAAAAGCAATGTTTGTAAAACCCTTGATAGTTTTGTTATAGTCACTTGTGGTCATTATATTCCTCACTTGCAAAAGAAACCTTTAAAAGCCAGTAAATTACTAATTTTAATAATTAGTAATGTAATTAGTAATTTCAACCCTTGGGTACTCATCTTTTTAATAATCTTGTGACCAAATGGGAGAAGTGCAAGAAGAACTTGCACTCCATGTAAACTGTCTCAGGGAGGGGAGGTAGAAGGGAAAAAAAATTCATGTGGTTGTCTTCAGTTGTGAGCTGAACTAGACAATTTTTCCTTTGAGCTTCATCGTTACCTGAAAGAGCAAGACAGACAAACTTGTGATTGTTCAGATTTGGTTGTCTGGCTGACATATCAAAAAATGAATAAAATGAACCCTTCATGTAAAGAAAAACCACTGACAATATTTGTTACCAATAATAAAATTCACATTTTCTAGTGAAAATCAGAAAGTTGGAAAACTCGTGTCTGTCACTATACGATTGACATCTAATAAAGACATTCTTGATGGGACTGGAATATTTTTTAAGTATGACTTTTTTATTTAGTATAATGAAATATGTCAACATTTGGAAAATCTGTCTCAATGAATTAATGTTTTCCAAATGACCTAGATATGATTTCACAAACTTATGTGTAGATAACAGATCCATTCAAAGTGAAAGCTGAACCAATGGATTTTAATGTTACAGAGTCCATCTCACTGATGGGTGTGTTTATTTGCTAGGGCCGCCATAACATAATATCACAAACAGGGTGGCTTAAGCCACAGGAATTTGTTTTCTCAAAGTTCCAACCATTGTTTGTCCAGCCAAGATCAAGGTACCAGCAGATTTGATTTCTCCTGAGCCTTCTTTCCTTGACTGGCAGATGGCCATCCTCTTGCTGCATCCTCATAGGGACTTTTTCATCCCTGTTATCTCTCTCCTTTTTATAAGGTTACTATTCACTTTATAGCAGAGCTTCACACTTAAAACCCCGTCTAATCTTAGTTGCTTCTTTGAAAGCTCTATGTCCAAAAACAATCACACTGGGGTTAGTGCTTCAAACATAAATTTGGAGGGACATGATTCAGTTTATAACAATCTGTTTTTGGATTCCATATTGAAATCAACTTTTAAGCATCTACCACTTCCCAAGTTTTGGTCTAGTACTGAAGCATATCCATAAATCTGATAAAGCTGTTGAACTATTATTCCCTTTTTCAAATATATATTTTTGTGAAGCCAGATTTTCTTCACATACTTTAAACAAAACAGAGTATAAGAGATTGAACGCATATATCCAGCTGCCTATATTAAGCCACACATTTGCAAAATGTACAACAATGCCTCTCTCCCACTGATTGTTTACTTTTAAAGATATTTATCATAAAAACATGCTCTATAAATATCCAATGGAATTTTTTCTATTATTTTTAATGCATCAATACTTTTTATCTTAATATCTAGCATGATTAATATCTGTAACCACAATGCACATAAACAAAAGCTGTTTTGGGTCCTCATTACTTTCTAAGTGTCTGAAGGGTTATTTGGACCTAAAGGTTTAACATCTACAGCTTTAGAATATCAGCACAGATGTTAGCTATGAGACTTTATAACTTGTGGTTACCCTGAAGATGATTCATCAAAGTCAAAGAACAAGTTAGAAGAAATCGGCAACTGATTTAAAAAAAAAAATATATATATATATATATATATACATATATATATATATATATATATTTGCCTGAGAAATACTTGTATTTAAAGGTCAGGTAGAGAAGAATGAGCTGGTAAAGAATGAAAGGAAGACCTACATTTTGTGAGGTGCTATACTGAGATCTAGGTACACTGAAATAAGCAAAACAAATGTGGTCCATGCTTCCACTGAGCTTACAGTTCAATGGAAAAAGGGGGGAAATTTTGGGGGGAGAGGGGCCAGGAGAGGGTTTAGGAGGGAGAGGTGAGTATTGATTACTGCAGAGAATACATTTAGCTAAGGACAAAACAGTACTCCCCATGGAGTCAAGGGGGTTGGTCGTGGTGTGCTTGTTGAAAGCAGAGTTAGTGGGAATGGAATGGTTACAACACCCTGAGGATTCTGCCTTTTTAGCATTCAGAAAATGGGTCATCATCCAGTCCTCTCTCAGATGAGAAAGGAGGACTGTCCAGTCTTTGAGGGAAGGAAAGTTTCTGGGTTAATCAGCCTCATCATTAGTGTTTGGTGCCTATCACCCTACGTTTCTCTCACTTTAATCACCGCTCCCTCTCTCTCTCTGTCTTTCATAAACACACACACACACACAAGCACACACAATCCTCCATTCACAACTGTTCCTGAGACCTTAGATTAGGATGCAGTGGTAGGAGGGTTATTACTTCATTCAACAACATAAATCCCTGTTGATCAGTTCTAATTCCTAAAGCCCATGGCCTCAGGATGAATCTACATTTAATGCCACTAAATGTATGCTCATTCATCCTAGATGAATCCTAGAAGACATCTCCTGAATCAATCAAAACATTAATATTTTCACTATGACAGATCTTCAAATATTTAAAGACAGTCATTTCTTATCCTTTTAGTATTTTGTTCTTCAATGTAAATATCACCAGTTCTTTCAAGCAGTTCTCATTTGACAAGATTTGTATTACTGCATTCATCCTGATAGCTTCCCTCAAGACATATCTTGGTATGTTAATGCCTCTATGAAGATTGCTCAGATTGCATTCTGTATTTCTTCAGGTGTGTTTACAATTATACATGTACATTGGAACTATTACACCTCTTGACATAGAAACTACAGTTTTTTTTAATAATTTAAAGAAACATCATAAATGTACATTTACTTGTCTAGTGTGGCAAGGATAATGCCACGCTAGACAAGGATGATGTTTTGTTAGAGACATATAAAATGGAATACCATTCATACCTTATATATATATATATATATGTGCGTGTGTGTGTGAATATAATATACATATACTTGTATATGTGCATACTTAGCATTTTTAGAGAACAATTTCAAAATAGCTTTTAAGAGAAATGAAAATAGTTGTAACATTTTGCCAAGTAACACCATTCCTGATAATTGATTTTATAGGGATAATTTTAAAAAGGATAACCCCTCTGCCATTGCCTGAGCTTGAACATCTTTGTCTCTGTCCTGGAGAATTGTTCGTTTCATCTGCAGTCTCTTCCTTGTTAGTCTGTCTACTGCTTCATTCCCAGACATGTTATTCTAAGTCCCAATTTAGTCATTTCACCTTTCTACTTCAAAACCCTCCAGTGGTTCCCCATCAATTGCAAAGTCAAATTTCCTAACTCGATTTCCATGGCCTTTCACAGTCTGGATCCTGCCTGTTTCCATATCCATCTCCTACTCCCATCTACCCCTCCAGGCTTCAGTCATACGGTGGGTGGGTGGGTCTTACACCTCCAGCTCTGACCTTTTAGAGGATGCAGGAAGGTGACTTGAGGAGGGTGAGAAGAGGATCATAATCAGTATTATCTGAAAGTTTTTCAAACTGTAGAGGTCCCTCTCCCATTTCTCAGAAATACTCATATCCCCCAACCAGAGGTGGGGACCCCTTGTTGAGCGTCGTGGCAGTGTTAAGCCATTGTGAACAGAGAGTGTCATGTCCTTTGGTTGAATTAAAATAGATAAAAGATGGAGCAGCACTGCTCTCCCTGTCTGTGTGCCGTGTAAAATCCAAATCTCTTCAGAATTCTGTTCAAATATACCTTTTCACTGAAGCTCTGTCTGTCTTCTATCACCAGGGCTTCCATACACATTGTATTCATTTGAGCTATATCAGACAGCTATTATTTGGTCATTTTTAGCCCTCAGGACACTCAGTGTAATATGGTTCAATCTACTAGCAGATCTCTGAGCACATCTCTCACTGCATTTAATCCCTTGTTTATAAATAAGTCTGTCTCCCACTTTGTTACCTCTGGAGCATAGAAAACACATTGTATTCCTGATAGCCAGCACTATTACCCGGCTTGTAGTAAATGCTCGAAAAATGAGTATTGGATGAAATGATGATGAATTTAAATATATATATAGACTAATACTCAATGGTAGAAGTAATATGACATTTTATAATCATCAAAATTAGTTCAGTATTGAGACCATGAGCAAACATGCAGTACTACTTGTAGTATAACAACAGGATTAAAACATAAGATGGTTTATGCAAGTAGACAAAGTTTGAAAAAAGCATGAAATGTTAAGATAAGTGATGAGATTATGATAATTTTATAAATTGAGAAATTATGTTCTTTTAACTTAATATTTTTAAAAGAAATGCATTTTTAAGTTTTGGTTAAATACAGGTGGGGTTTCCCTGGTGGCTCAGATGCTAAAGAATCTGCCTGCAGTGTGGGAGATCTGGGTTTGATCTTGGGTTGGGAGGATCTCCTGGAGAAGGGAATGGCAGGCCACTCCAGTATCCTTGCCTGGAGAATTCCATGGACAGAGGAGCCTGTCAGGGTACAGTCCATGGGATCATAAAGAGTTGGACGTGACTGAGCGACTAACACTTTCATTTTTAAATACAAGGTTCAGTTCAGTTCAGTCGCTCAGTCATGTCCAACTCTTTGAGACCCCGTGAACCACAGCACACCAGGCCTCCCTGTCCATCACCAACTCCCGGAGTTGACTCAGACTCACGTCCATCGAGTCGGTGATGCCATCCAGCCATCTCATCCTCTGTCGTCCCCTTCCCCTCCTGCCCCCAATCCCTCCCAGCATCAGAGTCTTTTCCAGTGAGTCAACTCTTCGCATGAGGTGGCCAAAGTATTGGAGTTTCAGCTTTAGCATCAGTCCGTCCAAAGAACAGCCAGGACTTATCTCCTTTAGAATGGACTGGTTGGATGTCCTTGCAGTCCAAGGGACTCTCAAGAGTCTTCTCCAACACCACAGTTCAAAAGCATCAATTCTTCAGCACTCAGCTTTCTTCACAGTCCAACTCTCACATCCATACATGACCACAGGAAAAACCATAGCCTTGACTAGATGAACCTTTGTTGGCAAAGTAATGTCTCTGCTTTTGAATATGCTATCTAGGTTGGTCATAACTTTCCTTCCAAGGAGTAAGCGTCTTTTAATTTTGTGGCTGCAGTCACCATCTGCAGTGATTTTGGAGCCCCCAAAAATAAAGTCTGACACTGTTTCCACTGTTTCCCCATCTATTTCCCATGAAGTGATGGGACCAGATGCCATGATCTTCATTTTCTGAATGTTGAGCTTTAAGCCAACTTTTTCACTCTCCACTTTCACTTTCATCAAGAGGCTTTTGAGTTCCTCTTCATGTTCTGCCATAAGGGTGGTGTCATCTGCATATCTGAGGTTATTGATATTTCTCCCAGCAATCTTGATTCCAGCTTGTGTTTCTTCCAGCCCAGCATTTCTCATGATGTATTCTGCATAGAAGTTAAATAAGCAGGGTGACAATATACAGGGTAGGCATGTGTCATACCATTTGCTTACTGTTGAGGGCCTAGAATGTTATGTCTTTACATCTCCTTACATTTTCGTTATTCAGGTGTGTTATAGATGATCAACAACTGTTTGTTAAACAAATGGAAAATTTAAGTGCCCAAAAGTTTAGGTAAGGGAAAAATAGCTAGAAAGTATTTGTTAAGGGATTCAAGTGAATCAAAGCTAGACTTGCTTCAGTCGCATTTAGAAGAAGCACTGGTGAAACAATTAAAAATGGGTCCAGTGCTGTTGGAGGTCCAACTCCCTCAGATCCCGGACCTGTGTCCTAAAGGTGGTGATGAGGTCAAGCTTCCTGGGAGAGTTTAACTAAACCACAGGAGGGATCTACCAGAGAAAAGATAGCAAGTTCTTATTAGTTTTACTTTTTTCCTTTTCTCCTTTTGTGCAGTAGGTAAAACTACCAAAAGGAAAAAAAGAAGGAGTGTCCATGCCTCGAATTCATCTCTTTCAGTGCTATCAGTGTAGAGTTTTCACTGAAGCCCAGGGAGGCTGACAAATCACACTCCTGAGCCGCGGTTGTTAGCCCTTTCTCTTGTAAGCAGGACCTTGTAGCACTTGGGTCTGAGCACAGGCTATGGTTCTAGGAAACACCATTTCTTCTTATTTTTCTTTCCTTTCTTGCATTTTACTTATTTTTCTATCCCAATTTTCTCCTCTGTGAATCATGCAGGAATTCATATGCAGTGAACTGAAGAAGAAACTGTACTAAAAAGAGAAATGGTTAAGCCAAGAGCTCCTATTCTGGTTTGGAGTTTATTGCTTGTTTGCCTTTGGACAGTGGCCTCTTGTGGGGACACAAACTATAGAGATTGTTAAAGCTCATGGGTCCCAATGTGATGCTTTGACCTAATTAGTTTATTTTCACTGCTGTGTAGAAAGATCTTAGAGGAAAAAATAGACCTTTCCAGGTGTGAGCTATTACCCTGAAATAGCATTTCCCACCTGCGTTCATCTGCGATCATTGTCCATTAGTAAATGTCAGAGGACACATTGTCTTCTACTTAAGACTCACAGGAGTGGCAGAATTTAAGAAAAAAGAAATGAGATGTATTTGCATCATAGGAAACTATTGACATCAAATCTTTAGGAAGAAAACATGAATAATGTACTGAATATTAAAATTCATATATATAGACAATAAATTTTAGACTGTCTACCTTCACATTCCTTATAGTTTGCATTATGTTTTCAAAAGCTTGTGTTTCTTAAACTTTGAAAGTAACTGGATATACAGGAAGGACAGCATCTCATTTTTACAGAAAATAGTATAAAGCACAAGGTAATGATGGGTGTCACAAATGGAGAAGCTTGGTAAAAAATGAATTGTGCATTCATACAATTTAGAACCAATCTAACCTTAGACTGAACATTAGTAATAATAATATTAATAACAACAGAATTCAGGAGAAATCTAAATAATTAAATTGAACTATAGTTCCTTCTGGAATATATAACACTTGTGTATACATTATGGCTGGCCTCAATGGAATCCATCATCTCTACCCTTTCCCTTTTTTCCCTTTCTCAATCAAGTATGTTGGTTCCATATTTGGGCAATGGAAGTGTTTTCTCAGCTTTCTTTAGCAGACTTTGCTGCCCCATGAAGGTGCTGTGTGCTATATTAAGGAAAATTAAGATCCAGAATTTAGATCTGCAGCCATGTGATACTTGGTCTAACTAGATGGAAATGTTAGGAAATTACACTTAGAGTATGAGGGCTGAAATGTTGATCATAATAATTTAAAATATGACTACAGACTTGAGAAGTACAGAGCTTAAAAGGAAAAGAGACACACAAACAATAAAAAAAAGGGAAGACCGTCAGATTTTATTATACTTCTGAGATGGATAAACTATTGTTATATACAAAAAGATTACATTATTTCCAGTCAAAATTAGCTGTCATCATTGTTGACAAGTTTAAGGGGAGTACAAAAAAAAAAAAAAGTAGAGAGGAAACCCAGGGTAGAGTAGACAAATATTCTCATGGTTGATATTAATATGTACAGTGATTCAGGAATGAAGGGTAGTCTATAAATAAAATAATGATGATATGTAGTTTAGTTAAGAAATATAGAGTGGGAGATAAATAAAATAATTAAGTAGATTATGTTAATACAATAATTAGAATGCAGTATTTGATTAATAAGAGTTGTCCTATGAGTCATTTACAAACTTGTAACAGAAAGAAATTTCAGTGTATAAGCTCAGGTGTTCAAGTATGCAAGAAACAGTTTTCTATATTTTTCTCTAGCTGAACTTAATTTGTATTCTGGGCCCCAGTTCCATCAAGTGGCAGAAACTCAATCTCAATCAGCTTTCCCCGACTCTCCTCCAGGACTGTGTCTACAAATTGCCAGGTGGGGGGCCATCTGGCCCTCCGTGTCATCAACTATCCCTGCTGGCACCCGCTGAGACGTCCTTCTTTCAGTCTGGTCTGTGGTCACTGGTCCTTGCAGGTTGCCACTGCAGCCTCCTTGTCCTCATTCCAAGGACACATTCAGTCTGCTGGCTCTCTCTGCATTTTTTGCTGGAGAAATTTTGCTTCTCCTGTCCTGCCCTAGGCTAAGGACAACTCTGTGAGCTGCTCTTAGCCTACATGCCTACTCAAGTCTTGCCTTTAGAGAGTCCTGATTCATTTGAAGTTTTTGTCATTATTCTCCCAACACTGGGTTTATTCCGTGGACATTGATAAAGCAATCATCGTTTCTCAGCAATGTCTCAGTGATAGCTAGACTCTTCTTTTTTGCCTCTCACTTTCTTTTTCTTCCTAGCCTATGGAATTTTGCCATGGAGAGGGAGCTAACATAGGAAAACAGCTTTTATCTACACTTTCTGCATTCTTCCAAATTGTTTGGGTTTTGAAACTCAAAATCCTATGGCTATATTTTATCTCATTTTATTTCTAGCATGTTGGTCACTAATTGATACAATGAGAATGAAATATTCTAACTACCTGAATTAGGGGAAGGAGCATAAGATAAAAAAAAAAAAAAAGTACCAAAAAGAGAAGTCACGTTAGTAATATGATAATATTCTAACCTTCTAGAGCTAATTTTCAAGTAATCAGATAAAATTAATTAAACCTGTATTATGTATTTACATATATGCTACAGAACAGTATGGTAATTCATTTCACCTGTTTCTTATCAGATACTGAACAATACAGAGAATATGTTTCTAGATTTGAAACTATTGGTTTTTTGTACTAACCATTGGAAACAAACTGAAGCCATCACATTAGACTGCAGGTCTGTGTTGTCAGATTCTGAATGGCTAACAAATGTGACCCAACTTTATCCAGTAATAAAGTTTGGAGTGCCTTTAGAGATACATACCTCTTAGGTATATTTCCTAAAAATCACTTCTCTGACTTGATGAATTAGAATTTAAAGAGAAGTGATTATGGATTGTGCTACATAGTGAAAGTTTGGAAGATTTGACTTTTAATGATCATGAAAGGTAAGGTATTTATTTTGGAAGTCAGATGAGCAGCTTGGCAACTTATTATGAAGCTGAAGGGACTTTATAGAGGACCAGTCCACCTCCAATCAAAAGTGTCCACAGGCAGCCTCATTTTTTCCAGGAACAATTTAGGATTTGTGGCAGTAGGGGTCAAGTGCTTAATTTAGTACCCACAATCTTATAGATATTAGTAATAAGTGAAAATTCAATCTAGATGTTATCATGAGTTGGTCATAGTGGTGGAACAATTTCCTTATGCTCTCCTGGAACATCTTATGCTCATTGTCAGTATTCTTAGTGTATCCACTTGATAACAATGTGTTCAATTTCAGTCAGTTCAGTTGCTCAGTCATGTATGAATATTTGCGATCCCACAGACTGAAGCACGCCAGGTTTCCCTGTCCATCACCAACTCCAGGAGCTTGCTCAGCCTCATGTCCATCAAGTCAGTGATGCCATCCAACCATCTCATCCTCTGTCGTCCTCTTCTTCTGTCTTCAATCTTCAAACACTAGCATTAGGGTCTTTTCCAGTGCGTCAGTTCTTCACATCAGGTGGCCAAAGTATTGGAGCTTCAGCTTCAGCATCAGTCCTCCCAATGAATATTCAGGACTGGTTTCTTTTAGGATTGACTGGTTTAATCTCCTTGCTGTCTAAGGGACTCTCAAGAGTCTTCTCCAACACGACAGTTCAAAAGCATTAATTCTTTGGCACTCAACTTTCCTTAAGGTCCAACTCTCACATCCATTCATGACTACTTGAAAGACCATACCTTTGACTATATGGACCTTTGCTGGTAAAGTAATGTCTCTGCTTTTTAATATGCTGTTTTGGTTTGTCATAGCTTTTCTTCCAAAGAGCAAGTGTCTTTTCATTTCATGGCTGCTGTCACCATCTGCAGTTATCTTGGAGCCCCCAAAAACAAAGTCTGTCACTGTTTCCATTGTTTCCCCATCTATTTGCCATGAAGTGATGGGACCAGATGCCATGATCTTTGTTTTTTGAATGTTGAGTTTTAAGCTAGTTTTTTCACTCTCCTCTTTCACTTCCATCAAAAGGCTTTTTAGTTCTTCATCGTTTTCTACTGTAAGAGTAGTGTCATCTGTATATCTGAGGTTATTGATTTTCTCCCAGCAATCTTGATTCCAGCCTGTGGTTCATCCAGCCTGGCATTTTACATAATGTTGAGTTCAATTCAGTTCAGTTGCTCAGTCATGTCCAACTCTTTGTGACCCCATGGACTGTAGCACACCAGGCTTTCCTGTCTATCACCAACTCCCAAAGCTTGCTCAAATGCATGTCTATCAAGTCAGTGATGCCATCCAAGCATCTCATCCTCTCTTGTCCCCTTCTCTTCCTGCCTTCAATCTTTCCCAGCATCAAAATCTTTTCCATTGAGTCAGTTCTTCGCATCAGGTGGCCAAAGTATTGGAGTTTCAGCTTCTGCATCAGTCCTTCCAATGATATACTCTGCATATAAATTAAATAAGCAGGGTAACAATATAGTCTTGATGTACTTCTTTCCGAATTTGGAGCCAGTTCATTGTTCCATGTCCGGTTCTAACTGTTGCTTCTTGACTTGCATACAGATTTCTCAGGATGCAGGTAAGGTGGTCTGGTCTTCCCATCTCTTGAAGAATTTTCCACAGTTTGTTGTGATCCACACTGTCAAAGACTTTAGCGTAGTCAATGAAGAAGAAGTAGATGTTTTTCTGGAATTACCTTTTTTTTTTTAATGATCCAACAGATGTTGGCAGTTTGATATCTGGTTTCTGTGCCTTTTGTAAATCCACCTTGAACATCTGGAATTTCATGGTTCATGTACTGTTGAAGCCTAGCTTGGAGAATTTGAGCATTACTTTGCTAGAGTGTGAGATGAGTGCAACTGTGTGGCAGTTTGAACATTGCCTTTCTTTGGGATTGGAATGAAAACTGACTTTTTTCAGTCCTGTGGCCACTTCTGAATTTTCCAAATTTGCTGGCATATTAAATACAGCACTTTAACAGGATCATCTTTTAGAATTTGAAATAACTCAGCTGAAATTCCATTACCTCCAATAGCTTTGTTCTTAGTGATGCTTCCTAAGGTCCATTTGACTTCACACTCCAGGATGTCTGGCTCTAGATAAGTGATTACACCATCCTTGTAATCTGGGTCATGAAGATCTTTTTTGTATAGTTTTTCTGTGTATTCCTTCCACCTCTTCTTAGTATCTTCTGCTTCTGTTAGGTTCATACCATTTCTGTCCTTTATTGTGCCCATCTTTGCATGAAATGTTCCCTTGATATCTCTAATTTTCTTGAAGAAATCTCTAATCTTTCCCATTCTGTTGTTTTCCTCTATTTCTTTGCATTGATCACTTAGGAAGGCTTTCTTAACTCTCTTTGCTATTCTTTGGAACTCTGCATTCAGATGGGTGTATCTTTCCTTTTCTCTTTTGCCTTTTGCTTCTCTTCTTTTCTCAGCTGTTTGTAAGGCCTCCTCAGACAACCATTTTACCTTTTTGCATTTCTTCTTCTTAGGGATAGTTTTGATCATGGCCTCCTGTACAGTGTATGAACTTCTGTCGATAGTTCTTCAGGCACTCTATCAGGTCACATTCCTTGAATGTATTTATCACTTCCTCTGTATAATTGGAAGGGATTTGATTTAGGTCATACCTGAATGGTTAGTGGTTTTCTATTCTTTCTTCAATTTAAATATGAATTTTGCAAGAAGGAGTTCATGATATGGGCCGCAGTCACCTCTGACCTTATTTTTGCTGACTGTATAGAGCTTCTCCATCTTCAGCTGCAAAGAATATAATCAGTCTGATTCCAGTATTGACCATCTAGTGATGTCCATGTGTAGCATCACCTATTGTATTGTTGGAAGAGGGTGTTTGCTTTGACTAGTGTGTTCTCTTGGCAAAACTCTGTTAGCCTTTGCTCTGCTTCATTTTGTACTCCAAGGCCAAACTCCCCTGTTACTCCAGATATCTCTTGACCTCCTACTTTTACATTCCCGTCCCTTTTGATGAAAAGGATATCTTTTTTTGGTGTTAGTTCTAGAAGTTCTTTTAGGTTTTCATAGAACTGTTTGACTTCAGCTTCTTCAGCTTTAGTGATTGGGGCCTAGACTTGAATTACTGATTTTGAATTGTTGGTCTTGGAAATGAACAGAGATCATTTTGTTGTATTTGAGACTGTACCCAAGTAGTGCATTTCAGACTCTCTCATTGACTATGAGGGCTACTTGATTTCTTCTAAGGGATTCTTGCCCACAGTAACAGAGATAATGGTCATCTGAATTAAATTCGCCCATTCTGGTCCATTTTAGTTCACTGATTCCTAAAATGTGGATGTTTACTCTTGCCATCTCCTCTTGGACCACTTCCAATTTACCTTGATTCATGGACCTAACATTCCAAGTTCCTATGCAATATTGTTCTTTACAGCATCAGACTTTACTTCCATCACCAGTCACATCCACAACTGGGCATTATTTTTGGTTTATTCGGCTTTAAATAAAATCTTTCATATAGATCAATTCAAATAATGTTTGTCAAAGATAAAGACATTAACATAAGGTATAATATTTACATAATATAGATAGATAAGGGAGGAAGGCAAGAAATAAAAGACAGGAGAAGGAAGAAAGGAAGTCATGGAGGACGAAAGAAGGTAGGAAGGAAAGGAAAGAAGGGGTGTGGATGAATGTAGATGAATATTTATATCTTTAGTGAAGAATTTAATAGGTACTAAGAGCAGTTTATTTTTATCACGGCCACTTCATGATCAAAATAGTAATAAAACCATGTAAGATGCATTTTAAGAATTACTTAAGTCCAATTAAATCTCAAATACCTTGAAATTGTAAAGTCCTACATTAAAAAATATATTTTGAGACTAAAAAGTGATCTTGTAGAACATCTCTCTGTCTGCCTTGATATGTGTATCATTAAAAATCAGATTTTATTGTGTACATGTAACCTGACATAAATTGTTTTTATTCATTTTCAGTTTATTTATATACAGTTACTGAAATTATAAACCATATTATATTGTTTTAAGGAGATTTCCCCCCATAATATTCATGTAATATTCAATTCACAGATATTTATTAACCTTCTTATTCAGGTCAGAACCTTGATCTAGAAATTTAAATCTTGTTCAGGGTGTCTGGGTCTTAGTTCAAGAAGGTCAATGGTGGAATAGCCATGCCTGATGCTGCTTTGTTCTGTATATGAACTGTTGGGCTGAGAGAATCAACTCTCCACTTAATTAAGAAAGCAAACATAATGTTTTGAAAAACACTGAACTTTGAATTGCCTTTTAGGGAAAATTAGGGTGTACTGTTCTTCAAATATATGTTGTAGGTGCCATATTTAAGGAAATAACTGAAATAGATTTTTCTCAGAATCTAGAGTCAACCAGTTACAATAGGATTTAAATTGGTTTTGAGTCAGAGGATCTTCAGATAGTGTTTTATTTTGAAATATGTAATCAAAATAGTAGTTTTCAGAAGAATAATTGAGTTCCAAATTTAGCTGCATCTTCGCTCTATAAAAGTAAATAGATACATTAATGTGAATTCTAAGAAATACTCGATTTGCCATTCTTCAGCATCAGTTCAATAATCATTTACACATCATTACCAGGTAAATACTAAATATTAATTGAATCCCCATTCTGGGTTGGTCAGCATGGTAGACCTGGGTATAAAATTAATGACAAGGCCTCCTCTTCAGAACTTATAATCTTGGTTTTTATATGCGTCTGTGTTCCCCACAAGCTCTCTCCTGAAATTATACCATAAAAATTTACCTTCCTCATTGGTTCACCAGGTATTTCCTATATACTAATTTTTAGGGAAAACAAACCTTCTCATGAGATTTAAATGTACTTAGTTCCTGCATAGCCTCTTCTGTGTTCTGTCTTGCTTGCTGCCATGCCAAGAAGGAATGTGTGTGTGATGTCAGGGTGTTTTTGTTCCCTCTTGGAATCTCTACTGAATCCAGAAGTTAGAATGGCACAAATAACATTCATAATTCAAACTCTTTTAAATATAATCCAATCTTTGAAGGTTCAGAAGGCATAGGGATTTTATAGTGATGCCTTCATCATTATGAAACATTATTTCTAAATCTCCTGTAGATGTACTGAGTGTTGGATAGTGAGGAATTCCATTTGATATGTCACCAGATAAATCATACCAAAGTGTAATTGAATTCTAGGATTCCTGAAATCCTATTTACTTTCAATATAGAATTATATTCATTGAGTATAGAAAAAGAAATTCTTAAGCTAGTTCTGTGATTTTGGTCATTCCTCCTTAAAAAATTGTTGAAAACAAAGATTAAACTTCATATTCATGTTCCAGGGAAGGAAGAATAACAGGAATACAATATAATTTAATCTTTGACTTTTAGATGAGGCTGTTTACAAAATTAAAACAAATGGCTAGTGATTTCAGATGAGAGATGATGAACACTTTTCAGAAATGCAAGAATTTATTTCATTTTATTCATCCAGGTAGAAAACAAGGTTTTCTTTAGTTACTTGTAGGTTTCTGAATTCACTTTGCTGTATAGAAACTGAGTGAATAAAAACAGGTAACAAAATACTAACAAAATATTTTGAAAGGAGAGTAGTTAACCTAAAATGTGTACTTTGCATTTCTACCTCTCACTTATTTTCATTCGTATTTTCCCAGAGAGGGGCACTTCCAGAGTTCCCTGTATAACCAGATCCCTACCTGACTTCTGACACACTGAATTGTGCTCATATAAGCCTCCTCCTGAAATGAGGAAATATTTGTTGAATCTCAGAGTTTCTGTAATCCCAGTTAGCTTTAATATATTTCTGGGTTACATCTTTTTCGGATTTTTCTTCTCTGAAGATATGTCTAATTATTCTGTCTTTGCAAAAAAAAAAGAAATATCTTAATGAAGGACAGATTTTCAATAAACAGGTAACCAAAAGTGCTCAAATGTTGAGGGTATCCTTTTCCTGTGACTATAGTAATCCTTCAGTTCAGTGAAAAGTAGGCAGAACATTTATGCTATTGATTCATCTTCCAGTACCCACACTGATGGCTGCATGGAAATAAAATAATACAGGAGCACCTCACATTATACTACAGCTAGTGATTTCATGGAAGACAAGGTACATCAAACCATTTGCCTAGTTTTGGAAAGACAGGATTAGTTCATGAGGGAAAGGATAATTTTATAGATATTTTGAAATTAAACAATGTTTCTGCATGTGAATCCTTGAGTCTTTTCTTTGAAATTGTGTGAAATTGTGTCCAAGCTATTAAACTTTTCTGTTACACAGATTACTCACCTATTTTAATAAAATATGCCTAAAACCTGTTAGAATGAAATTAGTGTGAAATTTAATAATGTGATTAACATCAAAGGTATGTATGTGGCACATGGTAAAAACTTAATACATATTTATTTTATTTGTTGCACAACAAGTGGGCACATCCTATTCACTTTGTTCTTCAGGAAATAGCTCTTTGGTTTTGAGGCTTGTTAATTGAAGTAGGGGTTGACTTTTAATTCTGTGAACAAATGGCAGGATGAGCTTTGTTTACTTTTCCTTTATGTAGAGTGAACATGAACTCTATAATAGTCTGTAAGACAATAAATTACTTGTAAAAATAAATGGGTATCTAACAGGAAACCCAGAGAAAATGGAACAGAAAAATTGTCTTTTATATAACATGTAATTATCCTGCCAGGGGTCTTCAACCTCCAGGCTGCAGACCAGTACCTCCAGTCCCAATAGCAATGGCATTAGATTAGAAATAAAATGCACAACAAATGTTATGTACTTGAATTATCCCGAAACCTACCCCCCACCCCCAGTCCATGGAAAAATTGTCTTCCATGAAATCAGTCCCTGGTGCAAAAAAAGCTGGGGACCTAGATGATTTTCCTACACCTAGTTGGAAAATGAAACTTCTCCATCTTTGACTGCAACCTGTTATCTTAGTTAGACAACAATTAATTGCTAAGTGAGTTTAGTGAGTTTAACAAATGACTAGTTACAGAACTAAAATCAACTAGGGAAATACCATGGTGCTTCAAGGAATAAGCTCATCAGAAAATATATGTGCTCAAAATTTATGGTTACCATACTCTGCCCATGGCTATAAATTTCTTTCCGGCTACTGATGTAAATTTGTGTAAACTGCCAGCAAGTTGGGGCTTCCTTGGTGGCTCATGGTAAAGATCCACCTGCCACGAGACTTGGGTTCGAACCCTGGGTCAGGAAGATACCCTGGAGAAGGAAATGGAAACCCAGTCCAGTATTCTTGCTGGGAAATCCCATGGACAGAGGAGCCTGGTGGGGGTTCATGGTCACAAAGAGTTGCACTTAGCAACTAAGCATGCACACACGCACCAGCAGGTTGGCAGTCAGATGATATCCAAGCAAGTTCTTCCTATTTTCCACTTCTTATCTTTTCCCTTTGGTTCACTGAATGGGAAACCCATTTAGAATCAAGGACAAGGCCCAATTCTGGTAAAAAGTACCACAGACCCTGGCATATACTTTCTTCTGATCCAAACAGAGACTGCATACCACAGCTCTTCTCCTGATTCCACAGAGGAAGTTCAGAAGTTCCAGTGTCAAGGGACACTGCCTATCAACAAAGAGACTCTTCCACCCACTGTACTATGTGGAGCCCCCATTAGCACTAAAAGAATTGAAGGAAGGGAGACCTCAGGATTGTAGTCCATGAGTTTAATGCAGCCAGCATTTACACTGTGTACCTCCAGCATGGTCATGGTTAATAACATTGAATGTGAATGCCTGTAGGCTGGTGTGCTCTTCCTAGTCAACTGCAGTCCATTCTGAAACCTGTTATCTTAAATTTGTGGATTTGTCTTTGCAACTCTTGATACAGAACCAAGAGTTACAAACTCAACTCCTTCTTTTATTGCATTAAATAATTAAAACTTTCTTTAATTGAGAAGGAAAGTAATAAGTGGAGACATTACAGAATCTAAAATACCAAATGCTATGCCAAAAAAAAAAAAAAGTGGGAACCTAAAAGTCAGCAGAGTGAAAGAAGAAACTAGCAAATCCATTTTGAAGCAACATGTAATTAACCTATTGAACATCATGGTTTATATAGTTGGAAAGGATTAATTGCTGGGCGTTTTTAACATGACATACATCAAGTAATTTTTATAGAGATTTATCTAAGAAGTCGCAGAACATTTTCAAGAACACAAAACAGCTTTGTGACTGGTTCTAGCAGCAGACTGTACATAGCCAGCAGTTCCTCTGTACAGTGCCGGCTGGTGTGGTTGGCCATGCTTGCCCATCATTTCCACCTTTTGTGTCAAAACAGACAGGAACAAACCATCTTAAGCTATGCGAATTTTTAAAGACAAAGTAAAAGAAGTAATTTAAGGTCTATAAATGTTTTCATGATTATTAACTGGTTGCCATTATTTTGTTCTGGGAAAGAAGTAGTGTGTACAAGAGTGTATATGCAGAGATGTGCATGCTTGTGTGTTTATGTGACTCACTCTGTCATATCCAAGTTTTTCTGGGCGAGTGGCTCTTAGTCATGAAGCACGGGAACTGTGTTAGGTCTAACAGACAACCTCAGGTGTGTAGCCCCAGAGCAGCAGCTCCTGTACTTGCTTTTAACTGCTAATCAGGGTAAGGTGTGCTGCTGAAATTGCATTTTTGACGCTTGCTTTCCCACTATCTCCCTCAAGGCAATGTTATTGTGACAGACCAAAGAGTAGGGGAAAAGAAATTCTGGCTTTGAAAGATTGATAGAATTTTCCTCCCCTTTCAGGTCCTAAGCACTCAGAAAAACTTGAATATCTCACTGGTTAACGATTTCCAAATGGGAAAAAAAAAGAGATTTCCTATGGAGGAAAGGGATATGAGTAAGATTAGAACCATAGCCTCTTTCCTTGGAGAAACTGGCTTTGCATCACTTCTCTCCTATCCCTTCTCACTGCCTATAAACTCTACCTAACACCTGCCCATGGGCAATTTTTCCCCAACTCACCTCGCCAATATGGGCCAAAGTCTTCTTGTTGAATTGTGATATTCCTTATTCTCAGTGGGCTTCCCCAGTGGCTCTGCTGGTAAAGAATCCATCTGCAATGAGGGAGACCTGGGTTCTATCCCTGGGTTGGGAAAATCCTCTGGATAAGGGAACGGCTATCCACTCCAGTAATCCAATATTATTCTCAGTACTTACAAAGACTCATCGTATCTTTCCTCCATTACAAAGCTTTTAAAAACATCCCATTGTCTACCAATTGAGGCACACTTATTTCCATGGCATTTGGTGTCCAGTGTGATGTTGGAACCCACTTTCCAATTTTGTCTTTTGTTGCTTATTTTCATAGACTGTATCCTTCAGCTTTTCTCAGATAGATTGCTTTGGTATTCTTGTAGGAGTGTTTTGTTGTGGAGCACTAATTAAATAGCCTTTAACCTCCTTGGGCTTTTAACCTCCTTGGGCTTCCCTGGTAGCTCAGCTGGTAAAGAATCTGCCTGCAATGCAGGAGACCCTGGTTCGACTCCTGGGTTGGGAAGATGCCCTGGAGAAGGGATAGGGTACCCACTCCAGTATTCATGGGCTTCACTGGTGCCTCAGAGGGTAAAGAATCCACCTGCAATGCAGGAGACCTGAGTTCAATCACTGGGTTGGGAAGATCCTTTGAAGGAGGGCATGGCAACCCATGCCAGTATTCTTGCCCAGGGAATCCTCATGGACAGAAGAGCGTGGCAGGCTAAAGTCCTTGGGATCACAAAAAGTCAGACATGATTGAGCAACTATATATATATATATATATATATATATACATACACACACACACACACACACACACACACACACCTGCTTAGCTTTAGTGCTGTTAACACCAACATCACCTCTCAAGTCATAGTGACAAACAAAAATGCCTCACCTATTTCTGAACCTTCAGTAAGAGAGCTTTACTATCCTTCAAGATGAGATATGCTCTTGAACTTCACTTGCCTTCATTCCTTATTCATGCTGTTGCCTTGGTTTGAAATGTCTTCATAGCTAACTCATGATGCCTTAATGAAATCACCTCAATTCTTAGTTCAAAGAGATTTCACCTTCCTTTTGAATTCCCAAGGCAATTCATATTCATTGAATGCCTACACATGCCAGGCAGTCTTGCTACTTGCTTTATATGCATTATTTCCCCTTAACTTTGTCCTTCCTGGTTCACAGTGAGTGATATTGAAACTTACTTCACAAAGGCCATCCCTCCTACCTCTTCCATCTTCTCACCAGAGGGCAAGTTAGAGCTTAAATCTAAGCTCTCTAATCTTTTTAGACGTCTAACATTCAGCAGTTTCTATCCTAGATATGAAACACCATTTATTAATTTTCATAAAGGCAATATATTGACTTAGTTCTTGCCTAGACTTGCCATTTTCATATCTTACCCTTTGTAAGGATCCCAGCAGAGTACACTGGGATCTCAAAACAGTCTCATAAAAATGCTTGCTATAAAAATCTGGACTCTAAAAAAATGACTAATGAATTCCAATTTCCAGTGTTTATTTTATAACCCAGGGAAGTTCAAAAGAGTCAAAATCCAGGATATCTGATCATTGGTCTGGGATGGGAAGATTGGGTGAAAACAGCTGAAAAAATTAAAACTAAAGAAACATAATGAAATTAGCTTTACCTTTTCAAACGAATACATAATAACAATGTAATACTCTAAAACCAACATAAAATGCCAGGAAAAATTTGATATTTTGAGGATGTTAATGGGTAACAATTCAGAGCACATTAAGAGGGGCGACTGCACAATTTCCATTACCATCAATGAAACTAATATGGTAAAATTCACACATATTGCAGTGGAAGCATGACCTCAACTGTCACTGGACATGTTACTTTTTGTGGTGTGTGATTTTCTCCTCTAATTTGAGGCAATTTAATTTTCTGCCCACTTCACAGAGAAATGTCAGGCTGAATGACTGGAGCATTGATGTTGAACATCTTTCTTCACACATTGTATTTACAATAAAACTGATTCTGTTATCCTTGATAACACTAAATAAAAAGCAAAAGCCACAGTATTCCTTAATATATACTCACCTTTGAAAATCAGAATTTGGACACACATTTTAGTCATACTTGGAAAATAGTAGGAATTTGAAAATTTAAAAACAAAGTTTTTTGTGAACAAAGAAGAAAATTCATTATTGAAGAACAAGACAACAATATATTAATTGTCTGACTGTAAAGTTTTAGGATTAATGATATATTGGAAAAGTTTCAAAACTTTGATTCTATGTTCATTTTAAAATTTTTCATAAATCAATTATGGAATAGTGGTTAAAAGGACAGTCTCTGAAACCAAACTGTTCACAGACTGATTCTACTGATAATCAGCTCTGTCATCTTAGATAAATTACGTAACATTTCTGGGTCTCAGTTTCCTTACTGATTAATTGAAAGTATTAGAATTCCTACCTCTTAAGATCATGAAGTTAAAATGAATTAATACCTTTAAAGCACTTAGCTCCTGGGGATGGCCAGTAAATGTTCATTATCAATATTATTATCATAAATACGAAACATATTATATTGGAAAAAACAAGATAAATTCTCATATTTCTTTTATTTTTATGCTCTTTTAAAATATATTTGATGTGATTATTCTATTTTACTCTATATTAGGGAAAAGGATATCAATGTAAACATGCTATATGAATAATGACTTTAGAGGACTCTTAATTCCTAACAGTCAGTGAATAACAAAGAATGGGACTTATTGACTAATCCAAATACTATTTTTTATCTCTCTCTGCCTCTCTTAATCCAACATAGCTATTCGATCCAATTGCCTGAGTATAGGGACCATTTCTTACTGGATTCTTCATTTTTATCATGTAACTCTGGCTTAGCACATAGTCGGCATTCAGTAAATATTAATCCAATTCTTTTCAAGATAAATATTCCACTTTATTTGTACATTTATCCAACTAGCCAGTTCACCCAACCATCCTTTATCATGGCCTGGGGCTTTTCATCTTTAATCTTTTCCATCAGAGGAGCCATTTGAGCTCCATCACCTCCTGATTCCTATATACTGCTCTTAGTACACCCTGGAGAAGGCACTGGCAACCCACTCCAGTACTCTTGCCTGGAAAATCCCATGGACTGCAGCCGGAGGAGCCTGGTAGGCTGCAGTCCATGGGGTCGTGAAGAGTTGGACAGGACTGAGTGACTTCACTTTCACTTTTCACTTTCATGCATTGGAGAAGGAAATGGCAACCCACTCCAGTGTTCTTGCCTGGAGAATCCCAGGAACGGCGGAGCCTGGTAGGCTGCCGTCTCTGGGGTCGCACAGAGTCGGACACGACTGAAGCGACTTAGCAGCAGCAGCAGTTCACCCTAGTCTCTGTCTCCTTAACACTCACAACCATATTCAGTGCAACAGTATTTAGCCCTGTTTATTTAGTTTCATGGTAAATTTGACTCTTCAACTAGATCATATGCAATTTAAGAGCAGAGATGAATATGATACTTTTTTGTGACATCTTATAGTTTCATTAGAGTGTAATTCTTCCAATCTTAAAGGAAGAGTTGCAATATTGCATTTGTGTATTATACATTTATGCTACTGCTGCTGCTGCTGCTGCTAAGTCGCTTCAGTCGTGTCTGACTCTGTGCGACCCCATAGATGGCAGCCTACCAGGTTCCCCTGTCCCTGGGATTCTCCAGGCAAGAACACTGGAATGGGTTGCCATTTCCTTCTCCAATGCGTGAAAGTGAAAAGTGAAAGTGAAGTCACTCAGTCATGTCTGACTCTGTGCGACCCCATAGACCCCCCCAGGCTCCTCTGTCCATGAGATTTTCCAGGCAAGAGTACTGGAGTGGGGTGCCATTGCCTTCTCTGATATGTTTATAAATACACACAAATATATTATCACATGAAGTAGAGGAGTTAAGGAAAGATTCTAGCTTCTAACTCAGGGACACTAAATGAATATGTATTTCCCTTTTACCCATGGGCCAATGACGAGTTGGCCCTGTATGTATTCAACTTCTGCTACTAAGGGAGATGCAGGATAGCAAATAAAATACTTTAAACTTTACTCTGAGTCTAGTACAGCTATTAATCAGTTATAGACACCCTTAACATTGAATTAATATAATTTTACAGGCCATTCTAATTTGTTCTGCATCTCTCAAAATTTGATGTACCTAGTTCTAAATCTGTAAAGATTCAAAGAAATTCAAAATTATAATGCAGCTAATCAAATAATGCAGTGTTTCACTATATAAAGTGTAAGCAAATGTTTTATAAGCAATAACTAAATTAATTAAGGTAGACACTATTTTATCCCCATAAATATAGGTGAAGAAATTGAACTGCCCACCAGACTCCTCTGTCCAGGGATTCTCTAAGCAAGAATACTGGAGTGGTTTGCCATGCCCTCCTCCAGGGGTTCTTCTCAACCCAAGGACTGGACCCAGGTGTCCCACATTGCAGGCAGACTCTTTACTGTCTGAGCCACCAGGGAGGTCCGAAACTGCAAGAGGTTAAATAATAGTCAAAATCACAGTTTGGAAATGGATGAACCAGAATTCGAACCTAGGAATTTTGGCCCCAGAGCCAATGTTGTAACTACCTTGCCATATTGCTGGCAGACCCCGTAGGTTGCCTACACAAAGCCTCTGCCCCCCAGATCCTTTCTGAGACCCTTTCTGTGTGATAGTCACTTTCTTGATCTCCCTGAAGGCAAGGATGGATTATGTAACCTAGTTCTGGCCAACAGGATTAGAAGAAATGCCTTCTGGGTCTTTAATTTTCTTCACTGGCAAAAAAATAAAAAGACGTGTTAAAAGAGGCCCAGTTTCTTCCCTAATTTTAGATATTGATGTGTGAGGATGTAATGCTTAGAGCTTCTGTAGCCATCTCGCAACTGAAAAGAAGGTCAAGAGAATTACAGTGTCACTCTGTGGTTGTACATATCTAGGCTTGTGTACTAACCCTGGACCTCCTTCCTTACGAATAGCTTATACTGTGAGAGTAGTAATTCTTTTTTTTTGCTAAAGCTACTTTTTGTTGAATATTGTTAGTTACAGTTCAAATCGTCCTAGTGATGAAAGTATAAATCGCTGATTTATTCCACTCTTAGATCTTGTCATAAAATATGACATTTTACTTCTAATCAGCAAGATTAGTATTCCCATATGAGTATTTATGAGCATCTTATGTTCTTTCAGGTTTTCATATAGGTATGATTGTATTTGTAAGACTTTTTTTCCTTTATATACCAATTTTTTATTCTTGGCCAAATATGAAACAAATGCAATAATTTTATTTTTTCCAGTTTACTTTTTACTAATTCTAAAATTAGATCACCAGCTTGATTCACGAATTACTAGCTTGAAAACATGTTTTAAATTCCACTGACAAATTTGACAAAGAAAACTTTAATTTTTAAACTGTGGATTCATTTGAATTATTTGACTTTTTTCATATCATATAATAGTAATAGTTAGCAAAATGAAAGTATAATTCAGTTTCATTTCCTTCTTTATATTTAAATTGAACTTAATCTTGTGTTATGTTAGCCTCTGTCATATGAACTTCCCCAGGCCCCTCTCACCTAAACAATCAATCAGACAGGAAGAAATATCTTTCCTTCAGATTTAAAAATTTGGTTTTCAAAGGATACCATACATGTCCACTTTGCCTCACTGCCTCTCCCTGATCAGATTGAAAGTAAGAATTAATCACCATTTTAAAAGATTTTAGATTATCTGTAAAAGAAGGTAATATAGTCTCAGTTTGCTTTAATTTTTTTTGCTTGTTTTTAGAAAACATTGATTCATTAACAGTTAAACATTTTTGATATTTGAAAAATACATCTTAATTTAAGACTAAGAGTTTAATTTTATTGTGATAAGTTAGGGTGTGAAGACAGATTTATTAGCATTAATAGAAGTAGATTCAAAATGTTGTAAACCATTAAGAAAAAAAAAAATTATTCCTTAGGGAGTATTTCAACTGAAAGAAGCAAAAAAAAGAGCTTAGAGAAGCCTGCAGTTTACTCTGTAATTTACCTGTAGTGCCTGACAACTATGATGTCAGAGTACATAACACCACAGCTTGTTGGGCTCATTTCAAATCTGCATCTGTAATGAAAAAGTGCCATTTTCAGCCGTTTGCGAATAAGATCATTGAGCAAGACTCAGGTTTAGATATATCACTGCAACCACTCTCTATAATATGAAATTTTGAAAAAAACAAATCAGGATTCCTACAGTGGGCTGTCATAATAGTATCCTCTAAAGATTCCATTGCATGTATTGCTTAAATACATGTGTTCAATTTAAGTGAAGAAACTACCATTCTCCACCTAAGTATATAATAGGATTTCAATAAAAGTTGGCTGATACGAATGCATGATCTGATTTTTACATACCAGGAGAAGAGACAGAGGAAGCAAAATTGGTCTGAGATTGAGTATAAAATCACCTAAAGTTACAGGCTCGAGGTCATATTTGAGCTAGAGGACATTTCCTTCATCTCATATTTTCATAAAGAGGTTAAGACTTCCCATCCACTGCCTAGGAGAGAAGATATTAAAGTGAAGGTTTCTGATACCTCTTCCTACTTAGCCTTGCCTGGAGAGGAGATGGAAGGATTTACTTGCAGGTGAGACTGAGGACCTAACATGCATTGGGCCATGCCCCAAGAATGGGTAAAATTTCCTTTAACTAAAAGTTGAAAGCAATCCTCTGTAATTCTCTTCCTTCTCATTCTCTCCTCTTCCTTCTCATTCCCTCTTTGCTTCTCTCTCTTGCCTTTTTCTCAACAGTGCATTTTCCCTCCCCCTTTGCTTCCTATTTGTGTGTATCTCAAAACTTTTCCAGAGACCATTTGGTTTGAGGTAGGAGGCTGTTTTCTATTGTTGTATGTAACAATAGCAAAGCCAGTGCTGTATCAGATTGTCATGTGGCTCTCAGTGTCTGCTCACAGTTGTTTGGAATCTATAGGAGGAAACAGGTCAACTACTTGGCTTACATTAGTGTTCAATAAAGCACTAAGTCCTAGGGAGCATCAGCTCTCAAGAAAAAAGTATGTTTAGACAAAGTCTGTGGACAGAATCGGAAATTTAAGTGACAGGCACTTTTGTGTAAGATATCAGTAAAAGTTTTTTTAGCTTATTTAGGTGTTTCTTACAAAAATTAAATAATAAAAATAATAATAGGTATCATTGATGATTATATTATTATAGGCCAAGTGCTGTACCATGTGTTATATATTTTTATATCAATTATTCCCTATAACTTCAAACTATAGATTGACAAACTCCTAATAATAATAATGACTAATACTAAATAATAATGACTGCGTTATTATAATGTTTCTATAGACTGGTAAAGTTCAAATGAATAACATAAGAAGATTTATATGAAACAGCTAAGCTCATGGCAAAGGTGATGTCATTTCCCCTTCCAATACCATTTCAGATTTTGCTGATCAATCACAACATAATCAATATGCACTGATACAGAGACATTGAATGCATTTGCCGTCTTCATGCTGTCATAACCCCAGATGGGTCTAAACTCTCAATTTCCTATGATTAGTTGCCACTTAGACTCCTATAAATCTCAGTGGCTTAGAAGAATTTTCCAAATAGTAGGTCATAAGTGAGGCCTGTGTGTACTGATGAATCAAGAGAATCATTTTCAGTACTCTCTCTGTTTTATGAACTGTTCAGATAATATCTATATCTGAAATTATCTAAACTACAACAGATAGAACTTTGTGCTCAGTTGTCTGACTCTTTGCAACCCCATGGACTGTAGCCCACTAGGCTCCACTGTCCATGGGATTCTCAGGCCAGAATACTGGAGTGGGTTGACATGCCCTCCTCTAGGGGACCATCCCAACCCAGGGATTGATCCTGTATTGGTATGCAAGTTTTTTACCATTAGCCCCACCTGGGAAACCCTGGCATATGGTAAACACTCACAGATATTTTTCAAATACGTGATTGACTAAAGATCCCAGTTGAAGGATAGAAACACAGACAGATTTCCCTTTGTGCCATAACTTTTTCTCCTTGTGTCTTTAAATTTATTTTCCTAGTAATTTAACTTTAGAATCTTTTATTTGAGTATATTTCCATCTCCACCCTTGTGAACTCATAGTCCAAGAATCTTCCTTGTGTCCCAAATAAATACCATCATTTCTTGTCCTCCAGATAACAGAGATAAAAGATTTAGGAAATAGTTTACTTAATAAACAGGCTGCATCTTCTACTTGTTTCTTTTTCAATGCCTCCTTCCTTTTGGCTCTCTCTGATAATAATTCTCATCCAAGAACTTAATCTAGGCAGAAGAGAATGTTTCCTTGTTCAAACTTGGGTAAGGGAAATTCTTTTCCTAAGTGTGTCCTAGGCCACCAACTTCCTCTATAGCTAAGTGTAACATTACTATCTCTGTGTATACTTGAAGAGGAACAGTTAAAATTTTACATAAGCTCCTGCTCCTTCTGCCTCTGTAACCCAGCTTGCTCCTTGCAAAGTCTAGATCACGTAGGTCTCAGAAAGTGGGAACTCACAATACTTGGAACTGCAGCTTAACTCACTCACCCTTGTCCTGCTCTTTGCAATCACCCTAGCCCCTGCAAACCCACAAACCTGCTTTATCATGCCTGTCTGTGTATAAAAAACTGTGTAACCCCTTTGTTCGGGGTTCAAATCTTGGAGTGTTAACTCCTCTGGGCCCACAGGCATAATAAACCTAAGTTCTCCAGCTCTCCAAGTGTGGTGTTTGGTTTCTCAAGAATACTGGTTTTGTTAGGGGAAGCACACTGATTGAAACCGCCCACCCTGGCCAGGCACCATAGTAATAATTTGCATGAGTTGTTTTACGACAGGAGGTCCTGGTAAGGAATACGGAACTAATAAGCCACCAACAACTGGAAGAGTTCGGGAAAGGTCAAAAGGAGACACCACATGTCTGACCACCTCCCAGAATCCTTCTCTCTGTCTTCCATCTTGGCTGAATAAGGCGTGCACCACCAGGAAGGACTCTGAGTCAGAATAATTGGCTAAAGACAACCTGGAAACTAATCCCATCACCATAAAACTGGAGACCGCGAGCCATGTTGCAGAGCAGTTCTCCAGGGTTCCCTTACCCTGCTGCTCTCCACCTGGGTGCCCTTTCCCAATAAAATCTCTTGCTTTGTCAGCATATGTGTCTCCTTGGACAATTCATTTCCAAGTGTTAGACAAGAGCCCATTTTCAGGCCCTGGAAGGGGTTCCCCTTCCTGCAACAGTTTCTGCAGCACACTTAGTTGAGCTCTCCTTAGAAAATTTTATTAAATGAAAACTATAGACCAGGCACCCTTTAGGAGCTTTTAAAGGTGTTATGTAGTTTAATTCCAATAACAATATTAGGGCTGTAAATTCTTACCACCATACTACAGTTTAGAAAAATGAAATTGGACAAAAATAGGCAGCGTGCCTACAGTCAGCTATCTAGTGATGGAGCTTACATCCACTCACATCATCCTGACTCCAGCAATGATTCTTTTTCTGCTGCTGCTACTGCTAAGTTGCTTCAGTCGTGTCCGACTTTGTGCGACCCCATGGACGGAAGCCCACCAGGCTCCCCCGGCCTTGGGATTCTTCAGGCAAGAACACTGCAGTGGGTTGCCATTTCCTTCTCCAGTGCATGGAAGTGAAAAGTGAAAGGGAAGTTGCTCAGTCGTGTCTGACTCTTAGCGACCCCATGGACTGCAGCCTACCAGGCTCCTCCATCCACGGGATTTTCCAGGCAAGAGTACTGGAGTGGGGTGCCATTGCCTTCTCTTTGCAAATATTTCTTTGTGTTTCCTATAATTGCAAGTATCTCTTCTTTCATCAAGTGTCTCCTCTTTCATCATTCCAGTTTTATTCTCAGTCCCCAAAGACATCTTTAAGTTACTAAACAGCTTAAGAGAATTTGTTTCATCACCAGGACCTTGTTTTTTTCTTTTTTTCTTTCATTTTAACATTTGTAATTAGAATCTGGAATATAAACCACAGAAGCAGTTATCCATTTTGAATCCATGAAGGGAGGTAAGTTACCAAAAAAGCTAAAAACAGCCTGTGGAAGTATCAGAGGCATTTATATACTGATGCTGATTGTATTTTGTACGCTAACAAGACACTAGAAACAATCACCGTAATTTGAGGGTTCAGCGCACCTTTGACCACTTTCTTTCATTCCAAACAAAAAGCAGCACAAAGAATACAAAAAAAAAAAAAAGATTTAAGAGGCTTGACACTCTTCTTTACAAATTCAACCAAGACAAGTAATTCTTTTTCTTATAGACTATCAGAAAAAATTAATACCTTCCTGGAGAGTTGAGACATGTTTGTTTTACTGCTTTGATACATGACTTGGGGGAAAAAAAACGTTCTACTCCATGCTTTATTGTTAAACCTAACATCTGACTTTTGTTCTGCAGACACCCAGCACTTTCCTTGTTCCTGGATGCCAGAAAACTTAGGAGACAATGTACTGCCCCAAGCCTCCTTGCTGGAGGTTATGGTGTCATTAGCACCTTCTGCTCCAGGCGCCCCTATTTAAAGAACTCCTGCAGCTCCTACAAGGATTCGTACCATTGACAGAATAGCAGCTAATTAGCTTTGGTGGTTTATCAGATGCCACTGAGGTCACTCACTTCTGTCCTGTTTGTGGAAAATATTCACAAAAGCAGGTGCCTTTTTCACTATGGCTCCTAGTGTAAATTCTAATTATGTTTTTTTCTCACATTAAAACAATAATAACATTTCTTCCATCACTGCTGTTACCTTCAAGCTGCTGGATATTTCAGATATACAGCTACTGTGCCTTACCCTGTCCCACCCCTCCTGGTTCATTTTTCAGACACACAGATGCTTTCATCAATGCTCTCTTAAAACCTGCTTGACTCTTTCCTTATCATTCATGTTATTCTTTTCAACACATGTATGGTTCTAGGTATTTCAGAAGGTTACTAAATATTTGAGCTGCTGTTTGAAGTTATATAATTGACAGAGACTTTACTAACTGTCAGAGTTTTCTAAGAGATGCAGGATACTTTTTCAAACAAGACTATAAATATGTATGTAGATTAATGGAGATTGTGTTATTTTTGTAATATAGAATGCTATTTTTTGTTTTTTTGAAAAAATAAAGATTTCTGCCCTCATTTAATTCACCTTCTGTTTACCTTTCTAAAATCATAATCTTCCCACTGCAGTACTTGTAGTTTTCCATTGCAAATTTAACAAATAGTGAGTATGCTTAGTAAATTCATGAAATTTTTAAATGTCCTCAAGAAAGTTGGTTCCTTACACACTTTCCTTTTTAAAAATAATCAAAAAGATGATTATTTTCATCCATCTAAATGGAAATTAAGGCACTTAGGATATTAAAAATTTCAGAAATAAAATGGTAAGATTAAGTTCTTCTTACAGTGGAATGGGAGAAGAAACTGGCAACCCACTCCAGTATTCCTGCCTGGAGAATCCAATGGACAGAGGAGCCTGGCAGGCTACAGTCCATGGGGTCGCAAAAGAATCAGACATGACTTAGCAGCTAAACAACAGTTGAATGGAATATGTAAGAAAGTTCTGATAAATTTTTAGTATTGATTCATCTTTCTACAAATAATTTCACTAATGCTGTTTCCTTAGCAGATTTCAAAATGTATTGTACAAGAAAAAAAAAATCCCAAGAAAAATGGATTTTTTTTTTTTAGTTTGGTATGCAGTGGTCTACAGAGTTAAAGTCTTTAGCAGATAACTTAAAATTTGTTATCTGAAATGAAATCCTATAAACAAAGATTTTAAACCTGATAAAATTAACACAAACAGAGTATCAACTTTTGAAAAGAGGAAAGTCCAACATGAATACTCACCACTCAACTCTGGTATGGAGTCTAGATTCTGAGATTCATTCAGCTTTGCTTTGTTGAGAATAAATTTGCTGGTAACTGAGCATTTTAGAGCTTAAATAGTGAAAACTCTTAAGTGTAATGAGTCTCTGGCTGGGGAGAAATATCACCATTTCTAATAGTGCCGTTGTAGTAGAATAACACTTAATGATTATGTAAACTCCTAAAATGCTTTTGCAAATGTGTCACTCACTTAAATAAAAGAGTATACACTTTCTACCTTGACTTCTTTCTCTTGTTGGCTTAAATAATCATCTACCTTTTTACTTTATTCTGTATTAAGTAATAACAATCCCTATTTTATCAGACAATGTGCAGCTCTTTTCCATGAAAAGAAATAACAAGGATATAACCAATAGAAAGGTATAAGAAAGGAAAAAACCAAACTTTTCAAATGAGCACCACAATATAAAACCATACCACTGTAATCGATTTTCATGTTTCCAGTGGAGTGTACAAATATTGAAAGTAAAAATAAATGAGTATACTAGTTGTTTCTTGCTCTGCTTTAATCCTGTTTTTTGTTTATGTATTCACCCATATTTATTTTCTTACCATCTGTATGACAAACTAAGATAGATCGTGCTGCTACTAGTTACAAATCACAAAATCTCAAAATTTAGCACAACACAATCTTATTTGTTATCCTGTGAAGTCTTTTGAAGTTCAGTGAAAGCATATAACTTACTAGTTTTTTCTTGTATCTACTTTTTAAATAGAATCTTTCCCATATAGGCTCATATAATTAAATCATGATTTAATTTTAAATTTTGACAATATATTGTACCCTTCAAGACAGAGGAATTCTGTCTTTTCAACTGTAATGATATAATTTGAAAGATTGTATTAATTAAATCTCTCAGAGTAAATGCAACTGATAATATTATTAAAGGCCTCTTTTTAAAAGTTATTTTAGGATTTTATTTTTTATATTTGTAATCTCTATAAAGTCAGATCCATAGGTGTATAAACAAGCAGTTAGTATTTCTTTTTATTCTTCAAATTACTTTGTATTGCAGAGTATTACAAAGAGCACAGTGTGATAAGCAGAATTCCTCTGTGATTTTGGGTCACTCTGTCTGATTCCTTCCCATTTTGATATGACCTAGTCTAAAATGAGAGACACATTCTTTAAAGTGGCTAATCTGTACAGTTTAAACAAAATCATTCAGCTATCAGTCTTCTCTCTTTACTTTTGGGTTGTAAATTACAGGTTGAATTTACCAGGAGTCACAGTATTTGATTTACAGAAAGAAACAAAGGAGGCCTCTTTGATTGCAACCTCTTTTACCATTTATATCTTGGTTTATCAAAATTGAAGGTGACATTGCTGATTATATTACTCCAAGAAAGGGACCGCTGGTCATGAGTTGAACTTTTTCACCAAACACATGAAATCTTTGCATATAGAAAATAATGCCTTTCTATTCTTGAAAGGTAAGGAAGGATTGAGGCATAAATATTGTAATAGAATATCCTGACCAAATTCATCTGGATGTTGCAAAGGTTTTTCATTTCTTTCTCTTGCAGTTGAGCCTGTTTTTTCAAGAAGAGCATGTACAGAGCCACCCCCAAGCATATCAGCACTGCCTGGTTTTCCCTTAGCTGTCAATTAGACTACAGTGCTATATCAAATTGAGTTGTCAGAGGTCCTGGCTCTGGCTGAGTCTTGCAAGCTAGTTGGATAGTTTGATTTGCCTAGTTAAGGTTATAAAATGTCCATTTCCACAGAGCCAAACCAATAGTATGACTATTTGTCACATGAAAATTTTTATCTCATTTGCTTATTTATTCCTTAGATATTACATGAATAATACACAATGCCTACCTTTAGGAGACTTCAAAGCTACTGGTTGAGGGAGTAGATACATGTAGTGGTGGTTTAGTAGCTAAGTCATGTCCCACCCTTGTGACCCCTAGGACTATATCTCATCAGGCTCCTCTGTCCATGGGGACTGGACAGAATACTGGAATGGGTTGCCACTTCCTTCTCCATGATACATGTAAGAATCATAATAGCTGTTTGAACTATAGTATAGAATAGGAGTGATTCATTCATTGAGACAAGCTGGAGCTTGCTTAGGATATTAGTTTTGTTTATTGCTGCCTAGCATGTCACAGGAAATTAGCAGGTTAAAACAATAACCATTCATTATTTCACAGTTCTCTGGGCTTGACATTCCAGTGGGTTTGCCTGGATTTCATGTTCTGGGTCTCACAAGGCTGGCATCAAGATGTCAGCTAAGTTCAGCTCTTATCTGATGGATCTGAGGAAGAAGGATCTGCTTCCATGCCAACTCAGGTTGTTGGCTGAACCCAGTTCTCTGTGGTCATAGGTCTAAGCTCCTAGTTTCCTGGCTGGCTGTCAGCCTGGGGGCCACTGATTGCTCCAGAGGCCATCTGCCTTCTTTATCATTGGGTCTCCTTCATCTTCAAATCTGGCAATGGCATTTAAAGTCCTTATGCTACTTACATCTCTGACTTTTCCCTTTTGCTACCAGCCAGAAGAACTCATCGGGCACGACTGAGCGACTTCACTTTCACTTTTCACTTTCATGCATTGGAGAAGGAAATGGCAACCCACTCCAGTGTTCTTGCCTGGAGAATCCCCGCGACAGGGGAGCCTGGTGGGCTGCAGTCCATGGGGTAACACAGAGTAGGACATGACTGAAGCGACTTAGCAGCAGCAGCAGCAGCAGAAAAACTCATTACTTTTTAAGAGCTCATATAATTAGATTAAACCTACCTACATGATCTCTTATTTTAAAATGAACTGATTAGTAATCTTAATTATAAGGGCAAAATCCCTTTGGCCACTTAAAGTAACATAATCATTGGAGGCAAAGGTCATGTGGGCCATTCTAGAATTCTGCACACTAAGTTCAAGAAGTCTTTTTATAGATCTAAGGTTGAACCCAGCATTTGAGAGAGGAAGGACAGAGACAACGGGACATTAAAGTTTAGGTCATATTGTGAAGACAACTGGGAAAGTCGAGTGTGCTTGTATCAAAAAAGTCAGGTGATACTCATCTTGGATTCTTATGGGGTAATATTGTGCAGTTTTATAGATTTTGATTCCTGTGCAGCTAAGTGCAAATACCATATGGCAGACTGTGTAATAGATGTATCAAGAGAAGGATACAATAAGACATAGAGAATGAGCACAGAAAAGGGGCATCTTACTCAACTCTCAGCAGATGGAGGTATTCAGAAAGATTTCCATGAAGAAACTTGAACTGAGTTTTTAAAAATAGGCCTATTTTCCAGGTAAGTGGGTGGCGATAATGAATGGACCATGAAGAAAAAACCAAAATATCAAAGAGGGAAGAAAGTGGTATGTGCATAAGAAAGAATATGTTTCAATATTAAACTGAGGAGATCAGTTTGTATATGTTCAATTGGAGGTGTTTGAAATGAATAGAGATGCCGGCAATGGCACCCCACTGCAGTACTCTTGCCTGGAAAATCCCATGGACGGAGGAGCCTGGTAGGCTGCAGTCCATGGAGTCGCACAGAGTCGGACACGACTGAAGCGACTTAGCAGCAGCAGCAGCAGCAGCAGTCACTTAGACTTCTTTGTCTGAAGTTTGGAGGTAGTACTGGCTAAATATAAAGATATGAGCATCACTTGTATATTGGTAGTATTTAAAGTCAGGGGTTTGAAAGAGTCATCCCAAAGGAGAACGTACAGGTATAGGAGTCAAAATCAACGCACTGTAGTAAAGGATTAATGGGAAGTGATAGAGTAGAAAATATGAGTGGGGACTACTCTTTCAAGAAGCTTGGCTTAGAGGAAAATACGCGCTATAATATTAAAGAATGATGTATCTTCTCAAACAGGGCTTTCTCAACAGCCAGTAGACATTTGGGGAGGCATAACTTTGTTATGGGGGGCTGTTCTGTGCATTGTAAGATATTTAACAGCCATCCCTGAGCTCTGCCCACTGGATGCCAGCAGCATATTTGTGACAATCAGAATATCTCGTGACAATCAGAATATCTCCAAGCATTGCCAAATACCTTTGAGGGCAAATTTATCCCCAGTTGAGAACCATTGCTTTAGAAGGCATTCGTTTAAAATAAGCAATCAGTAAGTATAAATGCAATTAGAAGAGGATGAGATTGAATATTAAGAGATCCATTGGGGAAAGAAAAACAGTCTGTTGATGGGATCGTTGGGAATACAAACATTTAAAGATGGAGGAAAATTTGGAGAGTAACACTGTTTACAGGATTTGGAGGAAAACTGAAAGAAGCTGCCAGCCAATGATATCATAGCCTGTGATATTCTCATTATCAGATATTTTTTTAATGAAAACAATTGTCTCTGTTGCTAGCTGAAGACAGTTCTCCCACTTGAGTCCTGGATTCCCATTGTTCTCACTTCCTTGAGATCATTGCTTTAGCAATACTCTCTTACTCTTCCTCAGCAACAAATTGTCCCTCTCTATGGATTATTTCTGTAATAAAAATAATTCAAGATTCTGTGAAAAAAGCTCTTGAACTCACAGACACAAAAGGTAATGTGCATTACTTTCTTATTGCTGCTGTAACAAATTACCCCAAATTTAGTGTTTGCTGCTACTGCTAAGTCGCTTCAGTTGTGTCCGATTCTGTGCGACCCCATAGATGGCAGCCCACCAGGCTTCCACGTCCCTCGGATTCTCAAGGCAAGAACACTGGAGTGGGTTGCCATTTCCTTCTCCAATGCATGAAAGTGAAAAGTGAAAGTGAAGCCGCTCAGTCATGTCCGACTCTTAGCGACCCCATGGACTACAGCCTACCAGGCTCCTCCGTCCAAGGGATTTTCCAGGCAAAAGTACTGGAGTGGGCTGCCATTGCCTTCTCTGAATTTAGTGTTTAAAACAATGCAAATTTACTTTCTTACAGTTTTCAAGGCCTAAAGTCTGAAATGAGCAATATGCGGTTAAAATCAATGTGCTGTGCTCTTCTGAAGGCTCTAGGGCACAATTTGTTCCCTTGTCTTTTCCAGCTTCCAGAGTAGGCCTACATCTCTTGGCTCATGATCCCTTGTCTGTCTTTAAAGTGCATCACTTCAACCTCTGCTTCCATCATCCCATCTCTTATGACTTTGACTTTTGTTCCTCTGTCTTAGAAGGATCTTTGTGATTACACTGGGTCCAAGTAGATAATCTAGGATAATCTTCTCATCTCAAGGTCTTTAACTTTATCACATCTCCAAATTCCTTTTTGCCATGTAAGGTAACATACTAAGAGTTGCCAAGTGTTAAGATGTGGACATATTTGGGTGGTCCTACTCTTTAGTGAAAGAAAGACTGTGAAGCTATGATAAGAATTACTGTAGGTTAGATACAGGGAATGGAGGAGGAAGAATTATATTTTCTCTGAAAGTAAATCAAACCTTGGTCATGATATGTGAAATAAAAGAGATCAGCCTATCCATCTGTTGCTTGACTCCCAAGATTGTTCCAGAATAGAACCCATGCCCTAAAGGAAGGGGTAATAAATCCATGGTGGTAGCTAATGTTCACTCCATTTCATTCTCATTTTTATCAATCTACTAGAAAATTTAGCAGTTTAGCTTCTGGTGCATTTGGAGGCCATCAGGTATTTTTTAAATGCAGCCTCTCAAGAAAATGAAGTTTCATCAGAACCATCTGCAAGTCTACATTCCCAAGGAAGCTGGGTGGCAGACCCAACCTGCTTAGGATACACATTCCATGCAAATGTGTTAGGGCCCAAATGCTACTGATCTGAGATGGTCAATGGAGGTTGCATTATGGCTGTGCCTTCTATCATTAGCAATATGAAATTTTCAATCTGTTTACTTCCTCTTGTCACCTGAGATCATTTTCATAATAAGCTACACAGAACACCTTCTACTAAGCACTGACTCTGGAAAGGGAACGATTGTAACCAGAAGTGGGTGTTGATGCCTAATACATGTAAATGTAGCAAAAAACCATTAGACAATGAAACTTAGCTCCCAGATGGTACTACCATCTGGAACATAAATCCATGAAGGTACTTCTGTAGTATTTTTGTAATGAAAAATCAGGCCTTACTGAGAATTTTTAATGGCCACTTATGAAGTTCACTGTTAGCGTTAGTGTTGATAAATGACAATTATGCATGTATGTATAAACTTGCATTCATCAAGGTGGGATCTGGAAGCGTTGGGCCTCTGTTAAATAAAGAGTGTGTTCTAAACTAATTGGTCTCCGGGAGAATGCATGCAGCTGGTTTAGTAACCGGGGTGTGAAACATTTTAATTCCATCTAAGTGCAGAAAACAGCATTTGTCTATTAGGACTTTTCTCCTTGTTTTCCATTTAAATTCCTCACAAATATTAACTAAGTACTTTACTTAATTCTCTCTTACATTCTCATTTCACAGCTAGATGAATAAGAGAAAGACAATTAGTGATTTATTTGCAGCTTTAAAGTAAATAACAAATGGAGTCTCCTTGCTGTAATATGATTTTCTCTAAAGCAGATAGGAAAATGAAGATGGCCTTGTCTGAACACTGTTTAAGAAGTGTCCTTCTTAATGTCATTACCTTATCTGTAATATGCATCTGTAACATCCCTCAGACAGTACTGTAATAATGGCTCTTTCCACTGATTATTTTCATGGAAACTCCCCAATTTATACTCATAACCTTCCTTTTTGGAAAAAAAAAAAAAATCAAGTGACTTCTACATAAAAACTTAATTTTCTGTAGATATTTATAGAAATTGTATTCTTTTATGGATATTTAAAAGGTCACAGCCACAACAAGTCTATCTATATGCTACAACTTTATTTACATATTTATGTACTTTTTAACATTGAATTGGTTCCAGTGTTGCTGTTTTCTACAGGATGAGAGTTGAAGAACTTTAGGGCTGAATTTCAATGTGATCTGCCTGAGAAATGAGCAATAAACAGCAGACAGATTGATTTCCTAGAAACCTGTCATAATGAGATTGCACAGGATATAGGCCCAGCTTCAGGCTTATTCTTCATTGATCCCTGACTGAAAGCTAGAATACAGCTGACCATGAAATCTTACTTGTTTGCATATTAGAGCCCACTTGGGAAATGTGGCCCCTGGATGATAATGACAAATTCTGGAAAAATCTTTATGTTCATGGCATGTATAGATACACACACACATACACACACACACAATGTGCCTCTTATCTTCAAAGTTCCCCTCCCCACCTTAGGTCCCTATATTTGAAAACTAAATTGAAAACTTACTAACTTTTGATCCATTATGCATTTTATTGGTATAAATTCCTCAAATGCCAAGCCTGAGTAATTCACAAAACAGAGATGAATTGGATTCTCTCATTTGTGAAGCTCGGCACTTCAGGCACTTCATCTTTGTCATACCTATAATGGAATAGGTTTAGTTATTAGCTGAATATAATCTTATAAAGATGTGTATTTGAAGGTAAAATGGAATTCCTGTTTTCATCCATGAGTGGCATATTTAAATTCTGTTCACAGTGAAGTGCTACATATAATTTCATTTTAGAATTTTAAACGTCTTTAGTTGATGCTTAGCTTTTTAGCATTAAATATGTCCTGCGTGTTCATTCTTAGCTCCCTGGTGCCAGAAAACTTCAACAAAGGGATATGGGAGAGTCTAACAACACTAATATTGTTAGGGAAATCATCATTAGTCAGTGCCCTTTCAGCAGAAGAGGATTGGGAACTCAAGTCCCATTTCCGTTTCTGTCTGTTTTTAACTGCCAGATGCATAGGATATTTCCCCAGAAAGGTTCAGTGGACTATGACAGAGTCAAAAACCAAATTAGCAGCCCTGGACTGTCTCCATGAACTGGGGTGAAATATAGATCAGCACAAATGTCTCCCCTCTTCTCTGTTAGACCAATTGTTTGTATTTTTCTGATAAAAACAATTATAAATCTGATATGAGTCTGCTAAACTGAAAACTACCAAAATAACTGCATGATGCCAGTGTTGGTATTACTTAAATCAGAGGCTGAAAATCTATATTCTGGTTCATAAAAACCAGAAGGTAACAACACTGAATTTTTAGGTCCTATTACTAGTATAAAAACATCACACTTGGCATTTTGGTTCATTATACAGATTAAGAATATTGGTTGAGAATTGCTCTGAAATCTGAAATTATGACCAGTCACTTATCCTTGATGATAGAGGATATTGTAAAGTTTCACTTCATATGCTGACTATTGAGCTTTAGATCCCTAGAGTGACTTACTATCTGAAATGGTTACCTTTTAATAAATAACAAGATTGATACTCCTTCCATAATTGTGTATGATAATTGGTGTACATAGTACTTCTCTTCCTAAGAAACACTCATGCAATCACAAAATAATAAAGCTCAGACCTTGCTTTGCACCATTTTACCATTACCACTGTCAGCTATATCTACTCAAAAGAAAGAGATTAAAATGTTATTTGCATTGTTAAGTGAGTTAAATTTTAGCTAACTAAGAATATCCAGAAGTCTGGGACATTTATCCCTGAAGTCTCCAACTTCCTTTTCCACTTAACTAACACGCACTTTAATGTAAGTGCATTCCATGTGCCCTGCCAATCTGTCTTTTCTCTAGGTAAGCTAATGCCAACTTTTAAAATACAGATTAAGAAGGTTTATATCCTAGCTCTAAAAACCTAATAATTTAACATAATTTTGTCAAATTTAACCATGCGAAGGCTATTCTTTCCATCATAGGCTATTCCTTTCACATGTCTCATCAAATTTCCATGAACTTAAAATAGAGAGTGTGGTTGTTCTTGGTGATGTTGTTGGTTGTTTGCTTTTGCTTTCAGAATAATGGTAAATAGAAATGAGAAGCACCTCGATGACCTTTACTTCCCTTCCACAGCCTAGCGAGTTTAGAGTTGATGATTCTGTATATGTACATGTATATATACACATTATATATCAATCATGTGAATAAAGTAGTTTTTGATTGTGCTGCTATATTTTAATATGATAGGAAAGACTTTTTGATTGTGCTGCTATATTTTAATATGATAGGAAAGACTATGTTTCTTCATCTGTTAGCAGTACTCCTTGAGAATCTACTAGGAAGTTAGTATCTTTTTAGCCTCACTATTAACCTATCCTCAAATTAAAGATATCATTCTTTTTCTCATATTATAAATCCTCAAAATAAAGATAAATCACTGGGCAGATGTACAAATAATAATAATGTATTGTTATCTTGACTGGGAATATACATTCCTCCAAATGTTTAATTGGAGGAAAAAATTATTTTTAGAAATCTTCAAATTAAGCCTAAATAGAAAATACATGCTTGGAATATATTGACACCACAGAAATGGAATCACTTGGATACTGCAAGGTACACCTTTTTTGACTTGGGTAGCATTCTAATAATGAGTGTCCAGAAATTTGAGCTCTTTGCTGTCACCATCTGTCCACTTCATTCAGAGTCAAGCTATTTAATCTCTCTGAGACTTTAATTCACTATGACCTCACAATCACCATCCTCAGGGACTATGTCATGAGGAGACTAACGATGACAAGATAACATTAGTCTTTCAAAAGTTAACCCTATTGGATAGGATCCTGAATTTTGCTCTCAATTATAAAATATCAGAGCCCATGTCAAATATTCTTTGCAATACTTTTTAAAATGAGTAAAGTGTTAGAGCGAGTTGTAGTAATATGGTAATATTCAGTAAAACAAAGTGTAGGGAAAGAAATCACATACCTTCACCAGGGTGGACAATCACAATGGTAAAATCTTCAACAAAGCAACAGTTAGACTAGAAGAATAAATATGTGTCGTGTGCCGAGTATTTCCTCAGTTAACCCTCACTATATTACTATATTTATTACCCTATTTTAGAAATAAGGAAAACTAAATTCAGATAGGTGATATAATTTACATGAGATTGTAGTGCTGCCGGGTGGCAAGTGGGTGGGAGGTCTTGCTAAAAGGAGTGTGTCAGTATAGTGTGACCTCAGGGATGAGTGGAAAGCAGGCCAGGGAAAAAGGCCTCTCAGAAGAGAGAGTACCTGGAGTAAAAGAGTCCATTGAGTCACAGTGGAAAGTACATGGATTTTACAATAACACTGTGCTTGTAGCAAATCCCTGTCATCAGCTTGTGATCATGGGCAATTTATTTTATCAGGACTCAAGTTCTTGTAAAATAGCAATAATAACATATTTCTCATAGGATTATTATGAAGCTTGAAATACATATATGGAGAGACTCACACAGACACTGGTACTGACAGACACACACAGTTTGTTTTTTATTTGTTTATTTGATTTTTTTTTTCCTTAACTTCATGGAGGAAGCTTGGAATCTATTGAAAAGTTCAAGCTTTAGAACAACCATAACTAGACTCTGCAAACTAGACTCCTAAAACTTAGGAATCACAAGGATACAGAATGCTGTGAACAATGGGAAATCCAAAACTGGCTCTAATTTTATAATTATATTGTTTGTGAAGACAAATGGTGATGCAGGAAAGACACTCAGAAAAAGCTACAGCTGTGAACCTGGGAATCAACATAAGGCTGAAATCCACAAGGTTGAAATTACAAAATCCTTTGTAAGAGTTGATGAAGGATTTTTAATAAAACTAAAAATCAAAACCCAAGAGAAATCCATATGTGAAAATGTAGATGATGATAGTTAGGAGTTCCCTGATAGCAAGGATGGCTGGATCCTGACCCGGAAAGCCTTCCAATCACAATCAGCCTGGAGTCCAGCCTGCATGAGGCCAGCATGCAGCCCCCAGGTTTGCATGGAAGCAGTGCTGAGGTTCAGATGAGAGCACCCAGGGATGGAGGAAACTGGGCTCTGAGGTACATGTGAGACCTGGGTATGGAGCATGTGATGGAGCTGGTGGTTCATAGAATGCAATCCTAAGCAACAATCAAGTGAAGTGAAGGTCGCTCAGTTGCGTCCGACTCTTTGGGACCCCATGGACTATATATACAGTCCATGGAATTCTCCAAGCCAGAATACTGGAGTGGGTAGCCTTTCTCTTCTCCAGCGGATCTTCCCAACCCAGGGATCTAACCCAGGTATCCCACATTGCAGGTGGATTCTTTACCAGCTGAGCCACAAGGGAAGCCCAAGCAACAATGGGTTGTGCTTAATTTAAAGGACTGAGCCTTCCGTGGCTGCTCTTATGGGGAATAATATATCTGTTGACAGCAATGAAAAGCATCATTTTTGGAAGGCATTCATGTCAGTTTCATGATGCAGGGGAGCTGCAGTTTCTCTGACTGAAAGAGACTCTCCACCATGATGCTTCGGCTGAGTGTTTCTAACCACTCAGCTTGCTGCTCCAGTGCCATCTTCTTTTAAGGGCCTCCTGTGACCAGTATACATAATAGTTCTTCCTCCACGCTCAGTTATTTTTGTGTCAGGATAGCAAATGTCACTCAATACCAACTCATGCTTAGAAGTAATGTAATTTCTGTTTATGTCATAATTAACCTGCTGCTATGTCGCTTCAGTCGTGTCCGACTTTGTGACCCCATAGACGGCAGCCCACCAGGCTCCCCTGTCCATGGCATTCTCCAGGCAAGAACACTGGAGTGGGTTGCCATTTCCTTCTCCAATGCATGAAAGTGAAAAGTTAAAGTGAAGTTGCTCAGTCGTGGCCAACTCTTCGTGACCCCATGGACTGCAGCCTACCAGGCTCCTCCTCCCTCCAGGGGATTTTCCAGGCAAGAATGCTGGAGTGGGTTGCCATTGCCTTCTCCATAATTAACCTAGCTTCCTTTATGCTTAACCTATGCAGTGGTTAATTTAAAAAAAAAAAAAAAAACTTTTAATCTAACCAAAAATATTTTTTGAATTTAGTAATTTTAACAATGTGGAGGGATATTCAGCTTTTATGGCTAGAAGTGCCCAGTCTTCAACTAATTTTCCCTAACTCTGCTTCCCTTCCCTATCCCTGGGTATATTGGGGGAAGGAGGAGGCTTTGTGACCATATCATGAGAAGGAAGATTCAGTATTCCCAGAAGGAGTCCTCAGGTCTTTGGGACCTCAAGGTATTATTCTTTATTTGACAAGTTGATGCCCATCCTGTATTTACACTTGACTGAAAGCTGTAGTCATGTAACTAGTGATGTGGCTTAATGATGCTCTTTGCCATGACCTACTCATCTCAGTGGTCCCTTCACTATGGCACTCCATGGTTTTGTTGCATCTTGTTGTTAACCCTAGCTTGGGTGATGCCCAGTTCTTTCTATGAAGCCACTGTCCCAGCTATTTTTCGTGGTGTCCTCCACCCACAGATTCACTGGCCATTGCTTCTAGGTGGGTGCTATGGATGCCATATGGGAATGGAGGTCTCCCTGTGCCTGACTGTTCTACTCTGCCAAGTTCACATGAGGGCATCAGAGTGCACTGGGGGTCATTTGAGGGTGGCTTCTCTTCAAAGTCCTTAATGAGGAATGGAAACAAGAGAGCTCTGTGCCCTTGCTGCTCCCCAAGCTGTCTGACACCCCTAACCACTGTCTCCCCACCCCAACATTGGTGATCTTTATGTGGTTTCTCCAGGGAAAGAGGGTGGGGAAGTTAAGATCATACGCTTCTCTATACATAGTCTCATTCTAGCCCTTGTCAATCAGGACCTCTGTCATCTGCTCACCTCTGGGCTTTCACTTTTGATCATAAAGGACCTGGCTTTAGCTACCCTAACTGAGCACTGTACATTTCATTCTTTGAGAACTATTGCTATAAGAAATGCCAATTCCTTGTTGACGTTTTTGCTCAGAAAAGTCTTAGGTGCAGAAAGGCAAAGGTGGGACTAAAAGGGATTAAGAGTTTCTAAATATTATGCTCTTAAGAACATGCAGCCTATTCCATAGCAAGCAGTATGTGAGATCTTTATACAGACTCTACTTAAGGGAAGAGGAAATGACAGAGCAGCACCCTGAGTGTATCAGTCCCTTGACAAATGTTAGTTTATCTGTTCCCCTGATACACTAGAATATATTCCTATGTATTTATGTAAGTTTCTAAATATTATGCCCTTAAGATGGAGAAGGAAATGGCAACCCACTCCAGTATTCTTGCCTGGAGAATCCCATGGACGGAGAAGCCTGGTAGGCTACAGTCCATAGGGTCGCAAAGAGTCGGACACTACTGAACGACTTCACTTTCACTTTCATGCCCTTAAGAAGCAAGAGGTAATTACATTTCTATTTTCTTCAATTACACCCAGGGTGCTGCTCTGTCATTTCCTCTTCCCTTAAGTAGAGTCTGCATAAAGATTTCACATACTGCTTGCTATGGAATAGGCTACATGTTATATCCCTTTAAAATTTTATTTGTATCTGAAAATTTGAATAACTTTTAAAAATGTCAAAGCCTTTTAATTTACATTTCCCTATGAGATCCTCACAGTAGCCCTGTTGGTGTGGAAGAAGCTTGTTGGTAGATCTGTTTTAGAAGTAGAAGCTGAGGTTCCCAGAATTTAAATGGCTGGTTCCAATGTCAAATAACAGAGCATGGTGGATGAGAAATAAATTGCAAGGAGGGAATGTCATCTTGCCCTTCTCTTCCAAGCTTCTTCGTGTTCTTATAGCATTAGAGTAAGTGATGGAATGTTTAATGTGCCATTAAAGAATCTGCCTGCAATGTGGGAGACCTGAGTTCAATCCCTGGGTTGAGGGTTTGAACCCTCAACTTTATCCCCTGCAGAAGGGAAAGGCTATCCACTCCAGTATCCTGGCCTGGAGAATTCCATGAACTGTGTAGTCCATGGGGTCACAAAGAGTCGGAGACGACTGAGCAACTTTCACTTTTCACTTTCATTTTTTATCTAAGTTGTGTAGTATTGTGGCAATAATGTTGCCGAATGCTAATCTTAGTACATATCTGACCAATTTACTTAAATTTGGTTAAAATTAAGGACAGAAGAGACAAAATATTATAGAGTTCCCACGAAATCAAATTCTGTTACCTCAAACCATACACTGATAAATGCCATTAAATGGTTTTAGGAGGATGCAAAATGCAATAAGTTTTCAAAGGTGAACATTTATCATCCTAAGAAATGCTCCTTAATTCCACTAGAAAAGAATGTAGTTTTCCGAAAACAGTTGCTTTATGAATGTTAATCTTTATTTCTGTGAGGCCTCAGCTATATGTCGTTGAGTGCATACAACCTAGGGAGAAATTATCTCATCTGTGTTAATAGTTCCTATCGGAGAAGGCAATGGCACCCCACTCCAGCACTCTTGCCTGGAAAAGCCCATGGACGAAGGAGCCTGGTGGACCACAGTCCATGGGGTCGCTAAGAGTCGGACACGACTGAATGACTTCACTTTCACTTTTCACTTTCATGCATTGGAGAAGGAAATGGCAACCCACTCCAGTGTTCTTGCCTGGAGAATCCCCGCGACAGGGGAGCCTGGTGGGCTGCAGTCCATGGGGTCACACAGAGTCGGACACGACTGACGGGACTTAGCAGCAGCATCTGATGAGGTTGTCATGAGATTTAAAAGACATAAGCCAACTTTAACAGTGCCTGGCACAGAGCTGTACTAAACTATAAGCTCTTGAAAGCAGAAATTCTAGTCTGTTTTCTTTACTACTGTAATTCCAGTGTCTATAACAGTACTTAACCTAGAAATATACTTTAATATTTATGTCAATTAATTGAACAATTTTATTTAATCAAATAGGCACTGTAGACAATGTGAAGCTGATCAGCCCATGCCATTGTTTCCTACCATGAATGCTTTAAGTCTATTAGCACTTTAGATTTGACCTGCTCTTCCGCACATTGAATTGTCGTTTTTCTGGTATATGGTGTGTGCATGTGTGTCTGGGTGGGGAGGGTGAGGTAGGAAGTTTAAGTATAAAAGCACTAGGAAATAAGGCTTTTATACATAACCTTACTAATCGCATCCTTACTTCTCCTTTCAAAATATCTATTATACTCTTTCTCTTTTCAAAAGAAATTTGTGCCGACTGATGTTAGAGAACAATACAATGTGATAAAACAGGAGGAAAATTTCGTTCAGTAAAAGGAAAAGAAAGAAATAGCTAAACCATACAAGCCATTGCTATTTGAGCATCACAATGGCCTCAACATTTGTACAGCCCTTAAATTTTACAAATGCCATCCAGCAGGGCTAGCCTCATTTCATGGCTAAAGTGGTAAGTGAGTAGCCATTACACAGGACATTTTTGAGTAGTAGTTAGATTGTTCCATAACACCAGCTTATTTCTCCCTCTGTCCTAACATCAGTGTATAAATGTTAAGATACCGATATGTGAGAGAGTAGCTACATGATAGCTTGAATTTGTTTAGAGAAAGAATTGCATGGAAATGTACTAAGGAGGTAGGTCTGAATAAGGCACTGCAGGCAAGCGTGCTGGACACATTGGGATGGCATTTATTTAGAGCTGACCAAATTAGAATAATATAGGGCCTACAGAATATTTTAGAAACCTTGTTGGATACTCCTTATTTGGGTTCCACACTTGTAGGGTGAGATCCGCATAAGTATCTTTAATTATTAGAAGACACATAGCTTGAAGTCAAAACTAATAGTAAGAATTGCTTTTTTAAAAAATTCTGGTCACTGTTATCTCCATTGATCTCTCATCGCTAGCTTTTCTCTTCAAAATGTTCAGAGTGGAATCTATCCCTTTAAATGAATGCTAAGAATATAATGCTGTTTATTATAATAATTATTTTACATTTATTTGTCATGCATTACACATGAATTCATCAACAATTATTACAGATTAATTCATCAAAAATTTGTAGCAAAAATAACAAGAAATAAACTTTATAAAGTCTGTTACATTTATAATTGCTGTGCTGTTAGGATTGCCATTTCCTTCTGCAGAGAATCTTCGTGATCCAGGGATCACACCCATGTCTCCTGCATTGCAGGTGGATTCTTTACCACTGAGCCTCCAATGAATGTGTTAAAACATACTACTAGTATAAAAGATACTGTGGTATCATATTAAATATGATACTTTTAAAGTGTGCTTTTATCAATTATAAATTTTCACTATGTCATATATTGAAATTTGCCTTACATCATCTGTAAATTGTCACTTAGTCATTCTAGCAACACAATTGATATCAACAATCAGTTCAGTCACTCAGTCATGTCTGACTCTTTGCGACCCCATGGGCAGCAGTACACCAGGCTACCCTGCCTATCACCAACTCCCTGAGCCTACTCAAACTCACATCCATCACGTCGGTGATGCCATCCAACCATCTCATACTCTGTCGTCCCCTTCCCCTCCTGCCTTCAATCATTCCCAGAATCAGGGTCTTTTCCAATTGGTCGGTTCTTCACATCAGGTGGCCAACAATTGGAGTTTCAGCTTCAGCATCAGTCCTTCCAATGAATATTCAGGACTGATTTCCTTTAGGATGGACTGATTGGATCTCCTTGCCATCCAAGGGATGCTCAAGAGTCTTCTCCAACACAACAGTTCAAAAGCATCAATTGTTTGGTGCCCAGCTTTCTTTATAGTCCAACTGTCACATCCATACTTGACTACAGGTAAAACCAAAGCTTTGACTAGACGGACCTTTGTTGATAAAGTAATGTCTCTGCTTTTTAATATGCTATCTAGGTTGGTCATAGCTTTTCTTTCAGGGAGAAAGCATCTTTTAATTTCATGGCTGCAGTCACCATCTGCAGTGATTTTGGAGCCCCCAAAATAAAGTCTGTCACTGTTTCCTCTGTTTCCCCATCTATTTGCCATGAAGTGATGGGACCAGATGCCATGATCTTCGTTTTCTGAATATTGAGTTTTAAGCCAACTTTTTCACTCTCCTCTTTCACTTTCATCGAGAGGCTCTTTAGTTGTTTTTCATTTTCTTCATAAGGGCGGTGTCATCTGCGTACCTGAGGTTATTGATATTTCTGCCGGCGATCTTGATTCCAGCTTTTGCTTTATCCAGCTCTGCATTTTGCATGATGTACTCTGCATATAAGTTAAATAAGCAGGGTTACAATAAACAGTCTTGACGAACTCCTTTGCTGATTTGGAACCAGTCTGTTGTTCCATATCCAGTTCTAACTGTTGCTTCTTGACCTGCATACAGATTTCTCAGGAGGCAGGTCAGGTGGTCTGGTATTCCCATCTTTTAAAGAATTTTCAGCAGTTTGTTGTGATCCACACAGTCAAAGGCTTTGAGTTAGTCAATAAGGCAAAAGTAGAAGTTTTTCTGGAACTATCTTGCTTTTTCGATGATCCAGCAGATGTTGGCAGTTTGATCTCTGGTTCCTCTGCCTTTTCTAAATCCAGTTTAAACATCTGGAAGTTCACGTATTGTCGAAGCCTGGCTTGTAAAACTTCGAGCATTACTTTGCTAGCATGTGAGATGAATGTGATTGTGCGGTAGTTTGAACATTCTTTGGCATTGCCTTTCTTTGGTTTGGAATGAAAACTTTTCATTCCTGTGGCTACTGCTGAGTTTTCCAGATTTGCTGGCATACTGAGTGCAGCACTTTCACAGCATCATCTTTTAGGATTTGAAATAGCTCAACTGGAATTCCATCACCTCCACTAGCTTTGTTCATAGTGATGCTTCCTAAGGCCCACTTGACTCCACATTCCAGGATATCTGGCTCCAGGTGAGTGATCACACCATCATGATTATCTGGGTTGTGAAGATCTTTTTTGTATAGTTCTTGGTATTCTTGCACCTCTTCTTAAGATCTTCTGCTTCTGTTAGGCCAATACCATTTCTTTTGTTTATTGTGCTCATCTTTGCATGAAATGTTCCCTTGGTATCTCTAATTTTCTTGAAAAGATCTCCAGTCTTTCCCATTCTATTATTTGCCTCTATTTCTTTGCACTGATCACTGAGGAATGCTTTCTTATCTCTCCTTGCTGTTCTTTGGAACTCTGCATTCAAATGGGTTTATCTTTCCTTTTCTCCTTTGCCTTTAGCTTCTCTTCTTTTCACAGCTATTTGTAAGGCCTCCTCAGACAACCATTTGCCTTTTTGCATTTCTTTTTCTTGGGGATGGTATCAACAATAAGTTCTTCTCATTTTTACACAAGGAAAAAGAAAAACTTGTCAAAGAAGTAACATTTTCAGTTTACTATAGGGATGTGACTGGAACCAAGTTTTGTTACTGTTTTCATTTTTTATTTATGCCAGAAGCCCATGGAAAAGTGGAAATTATTTATCCTTAACTTGCGTAATGAATCATGAAAAAAGATGTCTCTTTCCTGACGTAATATGAAAAATAAAGAACTTAAATTTAAATATCTGGTGATCTAGGCAAAGGTTTGCTTAAATATTTTTAAATAGTATAATTATAGCTCTAAGAAAAAATTGAATTGGATTAAAAGCCCTACTAACAATTTATATTTCCAACTCTATAACAATTTCTTTTACTGGCCTCTGGCTATAATGTTTTCTACCAGACTCCAGAAACAGGATATTTTATCCCTTTTTTAGACAATCCAGGAAAATAACCATATGAGGATTTTATAATTATATCCAACTAAAAAAGAAACTTGAGCCTCTCTTATTTAATAATGTATTAAATATTAAACCATTAATATTTTTCTCCCTCATTATGCATTTTTATAGGAAGGATAGTACCTTAGAGGAGTCTTGATTCAAATGATAATATTCATTTGAATTTGATGCTAACCAGGGAAATAAGTATTTTCTGAATTTTTGCTGTAGGGAACAATTGAAACAAATGTATTGAAATTCATGACTCACACTTGACTACAGGCAATATCAACTTAAAATTCAAGGTTGTAGTGTTCCAGATGTGTTGTGAGGCTTCATGCATACAATTTCATCAACAAGAGACAAAAGAAGAGCAAAACCTCATGAATTTTTTCCTAGGAAACTTAAATACATTCTTTTCATGTGCAGCTGTATTGGTATTTGTTTATTAGAAAAAATTTAAATGTATGTTACACATTTGTTTGTTTTCATTTCACATGTAGAACGTAGAGTTAAAGCAGTATTTCAATATTAATTATAGATTTAGTAAATCACTCTTATCTACTCAGATTTACCATTAAATGTATTCTAGTAGAATATCTATCATATATACCTGTATGACAATATGTTAAGATAAAAATTATACTAGATGTTCATAAAATTTCAGCTTTTTTGTGTAATAAAATATCCTAATATTTTTAAGAGATATATTATAAATCATTCAAATATATTTTTTATCAACTCACGCATAAAATGGTATTCTCTTCAGCTTGATTTTGAAATACTTTTAATTTAGTGAATTTGTGAACTTTAAAGACAAGAAAGAAGTACAAGTATATAGAGTTACAAAAGAACTAGGAAAAACATATTTAACTACAAATGATTTTTTACCACCTAAAGCAAACCATAATGATCCTCAAAACATATATCATTATTTTCAAAAAATTACTTTATATATGAGTTATTTCAAAAAAAATTTTTTTTAATATTCTGATTTTTTCAAGGGCTTTCTAAAATGTTTATTCTGATAATTCTGTTTGAATTTTCTATTTGATTTTCATAAACACCATTGTAAAAAGAGAAAGAATCGGAATATAGTACTCAAATACAGAAGGGATATATAAACCATTATTACATGGTAGTGTTGGCATGGTGATGAAGGCTGATATCTGCCCAAAACATAAATTTCTGTGCTCAATTGTCAAGAATTGTATTCATAAAAAGACTTTAAGGTTCAAACTGATAATATTACCATATCTTATTGTTGACTATTTTTTTATTTGATCAGTTTTCATGTGGTAATTAAAGGATTACATTTACTATTACTTATAATTAGGTCTGTGCATATGCTAAATTTTCTTTCACCATTCAGAAGGAGGATGTTTTAACACTTAAGATCTGTAGATGACTGCTATACAAGAAAAATACATAATAGAAATTACAAACCATTTGCAGAGTGTTTTTCCTTTTTGATAAATACATCATTTGAAAACTTTACAAATACGTTGACAAAACCCCTAGAAGACACATGGTAGAGACACATTGTCAATTAATGATTGCATACTATTTTTAAAAGCTATTGATATCATTTTAGTAATATGATATGCTATAGGAATTTGTTTTAAAATACCTCAGGAAAATTATAGAGAGAGTAAAGTGAATGGGGCAAAATCATGAAAACTGTTGAATCTGTTTGATGATTTTATGAGAATTTGGCTTATTTTTATCTCTACATTTCTATGGTTAATATATTCAAGAAGTTTATTAAAAATATCTTTTTGACTATGAAAAGTCATAAATTTGTATTATGTAAGCATTTGTCATTTTTGAAATCAGATTTAATTCTCTTATCTCTGTGCTAACTTTAACATTTCTAACTTTAGAAATACATGGAGAAAATATGTCTTGAGTTCTTTTTGGTCATTAAAATAAACTCTTTGTGGCATTTTTTGGACATCTAAAAAAGCATGTCCAGAAAACTCTTAAAAATCTGTAAATTAAAATCTTTTCTTCTTAATTTTTTTAAAATTGGAAGATAATTGCTTTGCAACATTGTATTGGTTTCTGCCATACAATAACATGAATCAGCCATAATTATAAATCCCCTCCTTTGTGGGCCTATTTCCCTGCTCTTCTTACATTTAAAGGCCAAATTGACTTTTTTCACATTTTCATTTTTTTCCCATTTCAAATAGCATGTAAATTTGCAGTTCATACATTACTCACATTAGTTCTAAATGTGAATCTAAGGAACATTGAAATAATACTCTCATCATATTTCTTGGGTGTAACCTATAAGAAAGTGTGAAAGTGAAAGTCACTCAGTTGTGTCTTACTCTTTGCGACCCCATATAGTCCATGGACTTCTCTAGGTCAGCATACTGCAGTGAGAAGCCTTCCCCTTCTCCAGGGGATCTTACCAGCCTGGGGATCAAACCCAGGTCTCCGGCACTGCAGGCAGACTCTTTAACCAGCTGAGCCACAAGAGAAGCCCAGATATACTGGAGTGAGTAGCCTATCCCTTCTCCAGCAGATCTTCCCAACCCAGGAATCAAACTGGGGTCTCCTGCATTGCAGGCAGGTTCTTTACCAACTCAGCTATCAAGGGAGCCCATATAAACTTATTGTCTTAGGAATAATCACTGGATAACTTAATTGCATTAAGCCACACAGTTGATATAATCAAGTCTATTTGGCTAATCTTGCTAAACTTGAAACTACCATAGTCTTGGGGCAGTGATGTTTAGTTGCTTATCTGAAGCTCTACTCTTTTTTCTCCTTACCTTATTCACAGTAGTCCTCCATTGAACTAAAGAAGCTATTTCACAGGCTCTCTTACAGCTATAGTTTGAGAAACAAAAGTTAGGCAACTTTCAGGAAAACTTTTGAAGAGAGAAAACATACCTTTCTCTGTATTATTTCAATGCTTCTCTAAAGATAGATGATGTTCTCTAACTCAAACTGCCATTTGGGAGCATACCCTATACTCTAGTGACTGCGTTGAATTTTTAATAATAATAATTACTGGCATTTATTGAGTGTGTTCTGAGAACAGTGATAAATTGCCATGGTTAACAGTGATAATTACTTATAATGAACATTACCTAAATTATTATTAATTTAGTTATATTAATAATAATTGCAATTCTTATGTTATTATCTTCATTTAACATGTGAGAAAACCAAGGCTTTGGAAGGTTAAGTGGTTTGAGAAAGTTCACAGCATTACTATGAGGTATAGCTGAGATGCAAACCCAGGGATATCTAACTTGAAAGTTTAGTTTCTTCAACATTGTGCTGTAGGGATTTTCGAAGTAAAGGCTTTATATTTTATTTAAAAACTGACATTAAAAAAACCTTTCATTAACCTATTTTACTTACATGATCAGAGACTTTAAGAAGACTGTAGTATTTGCATCAGATCTTGAAAAGTATGTGGCTTTCAGCAAGGGGAATATTGAGGAGAGAAAAAAATACAAGAAAAGGAAATGTGATGATTTAGAATTTGTGCAGATTGAGTTTGAGATGCCAGAATGACAGAGGAGGACATAACCAGCAGGCAACTGAAATATGAATCTGGATCCTTCAGTTTTTTTAAAAAGTCAATGCCAGACATACAGGTCAGAGAGTCATTTGCTTAAAAATGATATTTTCAGTAGAAATATCTGGGATTATCTGAAAGGAATAGTAGAAAGCTGAAAGAAATGAACACTAGTGAAGAGTTCTTGAAAACATCTACATTTAGAGAAAGGGAAATAAAGAAGGTAGCAATGGTAACTGAGAAGATTCAGAGACATGAGAGGACTACAGTTATGAACTTGCAGTGTCAAATTAGCCAAGGAGAGAAATAGTGAAAGAAAGAAACAGTGGTAGAAAATGTTATAGATACATTCAGTAGGGCTGAAATTCAAAAGTTGAAAATTAGATATCTGTAACCTTGAAGAAAGGAATTTCAGTCTAGCAAATGATTGTTACTGATGAGTAAATTTAGTTAAATAATCAAACACAACAGGTGTAGAATATTGTTTCTAGAAGTTTGATAAAATGGAAGAATGGGTATGATCAGGTCTCTGAGTGGGAAGAAGAATCCAGAGAAGATGCTTTTGTTGTTAAGGTTATATTTTGTTTTGATAATTTTTTATTTTTTATTTTTGTTTGTTTGTTTGTTTTTTAGGGGTTTTTTTTTTGATAATTTTTTAGCATGGAAAATTTAAAATGTGATAGCTGAAAAAATGTTTAAAATGTTGTAATGTACAAGAAGGTTCCTTTTTATCCACATCCTCCCCAGCGTTTATTGTTTGTAGCTGTTTGATGATGGGCATTCTGACTGGTGTGAAGTAATACCTCTTTGCAGTTCTGATTTGCATTGCTCCAATAATTAGTGACATTGAGCATCTTTTCCTGTATTCATTGGTGATCTGTATGTCTTCTCTGGAAAAGTGTCTGAATAACACAGGGAGCCCAACTTGGTGCTCTGTGATGAGAGAGGTGGGAGAGAGAGGAGGGAGGCTCAAAAGGGAGGTCGTATACATATAATCATGGTTGATTTGCTTTGTTGTATGGCAGAAACATTGTAAAGCAGTTTTCCTCCAATTAAAAACGATAATAAGAAACTGAAAAAAACTTTTAATGTGAAGATAAAAAAAAGACTAAGTATTTATGAGGTGCAAGGTAATTCTTGGATATGGAAGTGAGGGCAAGGCTAGTGTAGACAAAGGACACTCTGATGTGACTATTATAAATCTTGATTTCTTTTTGAGATTTTGTTATCAGTTAATCCTTCATTTCTGCTTCTAGATTTGGAAAGGTCTTATACCTATCTTACGACTTCAGGGAGATGGTCAGCTGTCCCTTGTCCTCTTGAGGCCACCAATTGTGGAATTAATTTCCATAATTCTATAAAGGATTCACACCTGCTTTATTTTATGCAGATACATAATGTAGTTTTGGAGAAGGCAATGGCACCCCACTCCAGTACTCTTGCCTGGAAAATCCCATGGACGGAGGAGCCTGGTAGGCTGCAGTCCATGGGGTCGCTAAAAGTCGGACACGACTGAGCAACTTCACTTTCACTTTTCTCTTTCATGCATTGGAGAAGGAAATGACAACCCACTCCAGTATTCTTGCCTGGAGAATCCCAGGGATGGCAGAGCCTGGTGGGCTGCCGTCTATGGGGTCGCACAGAGTCGGACATGACTGAAGCGACTTAGCATAGCATAGCATAGCAATGTAGTTTATTACATAAGAGGAGACGTATACGTCTCTAAAAAGCAACAAATTTCTAATATGGAATGCATTTCTGCTGAAATACATTCCAACAAATACTTTTTTTCCCTAAAATTAAAATGGTCATTTTCAACATTACCAGTTGAAATTGCTTATTATACTTTTAATACTTTTTTCATTTTAAGTGTTTTTTAAAAATTTCTTTTAGATAACATATAATATGTATAATATAAAGTTCTTGCAGGATCTCCAATTAAAAGATGGAATCTAGTATTTATATGACCATTTTATTTTACAAACTTGTCAAAATTTTATAGTTTTGATAAAAGCTAGCAATATGAGAGTTTTATACCTCTGGGTACTTTTTTCTTCATAGTAAAATGAATTATACACATTATTGAATGAATGAATTATACACCCTATTTCTAAGATCCAGGCCTACCTATATTCTATGTGTATATATAAACACACACATTTTCATGTACATATATGTGTGTTAGTCACTCAGTCACGTCTGACTCTTTGTGACCCCATGGGTACTAACCAGCCAGAGTCCTCTGTCTATGGGGTTCTCCCCAAAGAGAGTGGAGTGGGTTGCCATTCCCTTCTCCAGCAAATCTTTCAAACCCAGGGATCGAACCTGGGTTTCCTGCCCAGGTGGATTCTTTGCCGGCTGAGCCACCAGGGAAACTCTATACATATATGTATAAAGAAAAATTAAAACAAATTTAAAATGTTTTGGAGGCATTTTAGTAAACATTGTGAAAACTTCTAAAGTTTATGCTTTTAGGTTTTGTGTTTTTGTTTTGGATGAAATAGAAAATAATCTTTCATTTCATGTAATACTTGTACCCATTAACATTTATTACAATAACTGGTGTGTTTAGTATTATATTAATGATGAAATTACTGAGGTTGTATTTTGGATGTTATTTCTCTACCCTATAAAACTTTCATCTAAATCTCAAATCCTAAAATGCCCAGGGTTAATTATCCTAGAGTAACAAAATCTCCGTTGTCCCTTCTAATAATGCCAAGGAGTTGACTCCATGGCAACATGAAATATCAAAGTGTAGAAATGGAAATATGGTTCCTGAATAGGAATCTGGACAATGACATGTGACCATAGCTTTTCATAAAGCACAAAAGAGGAGAAAAGTAGTCCTTGATTTGCTCAGACAGAAGAGTGACCTTAAGGTGTTTCACAGCAGACTTGCCTTGACTGGATTTCCTATGGACAAAAGATGTACTCTATATGCAGAAGACACTAGACAGTTTTTTTAATCAAGTAGGAAATATAGAAAAGAAAATTGATAACAATTGCCACCTCATCAAAGATACTGTCTATTCCGTTTTTTGTAAAATAATCACCTGAAGATCCCTCATGGTGTTCTTCCTAGCATTTGGTATGACTACACGCTGTTCCTTTATTTTTGTATTTTCCATCTCCGTTCTCTAGAAAATAAGCTACACAAGAGGAGGGACCTTGTTTGTGTTGTCCACTGCTTCTTGTGTGTATGAGTGCTCAGTCATTCAGTCATGTCCAATTTTTTGTGACCCCATGGACTGAAGCCCACCAGGCTCTTCTGTCCATGGAATTTTCCGGTCAAGAATCCTGGAGTGGGTTGCCATTTCCTTCTTCAGGGGATCTTCCTGACCCAAGGATGGAATACACATCTCCCACACTGCAGATGGATTCTTGACCACTGTACCACCTGAGAAGCCCTCACTGCTTATTTACAGCCCGTAACATACATGATGTGTTCAAAATAATTTAAATGCATAAGTGAATGAAATGAACAGATCTGAATGATTAGAATTCATTCACCCATGAGTATTTTGATGTATATTTATATTAACATAATAATTTGTGAAAAGCTAAATAATTATAAGCTATATGGTAATGAAAATGAAAACTATACCTAATATGTTTGAATGTTATCAACACAACCTTTGAAATGTATTTCTAGGGTAAAGCTTTTTTTGCAAAAAAAAACATTAGGTAGGTTTGTTATTAATGGAAGATATGTGTTTAACTCTTCCCCCCATCAAGGAGGCCTACCATGGTTTTAATAATATAAAATAAAAAGGCACAAAACTAGAGAAGTCAAAGAGAATATGAAGAACAATGATGAATGAGAAATATCATAGAGATTTTGGAAATTCAAGAGTGGAAGAGAGGAATGATAGTTAACAGACCATAAAACATGAAACCTAAGGCTTCAGAAGGAAGCCAAGAGGGTATGAGGTGATTAATGTTGCAGAACTCTAGAAAAAAACACTCAAGAATTGCAGGTACCAAATTCTTCTGAAGGTGGAAAGGTAAGGTAAGACTGATTGATTACAAGTTAAAATGGGGAGGAGTTAGCCAGCCAACAAGGGTATTAGGATTCAGAGGTTTCCATGCCACAAAGTGGAATCAGAATACCATTAGGTAGATTCATGGACTCCAGATGGAGGTAGAGCTTTGAAATGAACACAAATAAAATGAGTGAAAATGTCCATGCTGAGTGGTGAGAAATAGCAAGCTTCTTTTTGTGACTGGCACTTCTTTTTTCTAGTTTGGCTAACTCACAAATTATGTGAATCAGTTACAGTAATTGAAACAATGCAAAAGGAAACTAAAATGCTACTACCAATGCTGTCCTTTTAAACATATATATAAGCTCTAAATATATGGGGCTGGAACTTGAGGAATGCTAGACATTAAAAAGTAAAATCAATGTTAACTTTCAATCCCAATTTAAATGAATTGAACTATTAAAAAATCTAAGCTACAAAGGAAACACACTACCACAGAACAATTTCAGTGCTCTTGACTGACACAAGCAAATTGGAACTATATGAAGAATCAGTGCTGCAAACGGCTTTGAAAGCCATAAATTGTAAAATCAATACACTAAGCTACTGGAAGCCAATGTGAAAAGCACAGTGCAGGAACACTCGTGGTCAGCCTCACTCCCACCAGTACCTGGCATCCATTCTATAAATTACATTTCAACAGGTTTGGCTTTCTTGCCAAAGAGGCCTTCAGCTCTTACTAGAAATAAGGACTGTTTTTTAAGTAAAAGAGAAAAAAGAAACATACCCTTAATATTAGAGCAAGAAACAATTTAGCTCTTAATATCAGAAACTGAGCTAAGTCACTCTTTTTTGTACAACCAAGTGCCGAAGTCCAAATGGGAGAAAAATGAGCAACTTTTTGAAAAGTAGAATATCAGGGAAAATTAAGGAATTGGAAGACATGAGCTAGAATAAGAAAAATAAAGAGGGAAGAAAATTGAATGTCTTTATCTATCTCCAGTGTCACTAAATTTCACCAAATCTAAACAATAGATTCGATTGCACGGGTCATGCAGGGTCTCCCTAAGCCTTCTCCATCTACGAATTCATGTAGAAACTCTCTGGACAGCATCACCATCACTAAACCTGATGGCCTTGAAAAGGCAAGGTAATGAAATACTGAAACCATATCTCACCTCAATTGCCTAGACTTCACCTCAGTTAAGACCTTTTTTCAAGTAATATGGAAAAGGTCTAAAGATTTTACATATCAAATACAAAAACAGAATCAAAATTCATTATCCATTAAGCAGACAAAGGATGCAGAGTTAAATAGAGGCCCAAGATAGTACTACCAGTGGCTTTATAGTCACTGAAGGACTAGAAGTATATTGTTTAAAATATTTGTGAAAATTGTATTTAAATATTTTATGTAACTACGTATTAATAGTTTAAAAATATTGTTTGTAGAAGATTATGTTATTTAAACATTAAAATAATATTTGTTAATATACAATAAAGTTAGTTCCTTTATTTGGAAAAACAAATGTTACCCTCATGCTTTTTATTTAAGTTATTTCATTTGTTTTTTTTACTAATTCTATATTCCTTTCATAAATTATCTTTTCAGTCCATTATTCTATATTTGCAAAAAAAATGAATTTAAAAGCATTATGTCCTTTAAATAGAGTAATATTAATTGGAAAGTCAAATTAATTACTTGTGACTTATTTTAGGTATCTAACATGCTAATTAAAGCCAAAGTATATTTTCCAGACTTTTTCAAAAATAAGTACATATTCAATAAGTGACTGTAAATAATCTGTCCAATTTTCCCCAACCATTTGAAAGTGTAGAATGTTAGATCATTAGGATAAATCAACAACTACAGCTAAATGTTAACAAGTATCCTGATTAAAATTACCACTCTGCTAGAAATAAATTCAGCCTTTCTGCATATATATTAATATTCTGTATATTAAACATAAGCCAAAATAATCTTATATTCCCATCTAGAATAGTTTTAATAGCTAATAAATCATATCTGAAACAGCATAAATAGAAATTAATTCATATATAATAAAAATTATCTATATATCTTTAGATTGTTTTATTTTTGTTATAAGTTGTATGTGTGTGTTAGTTGCTCAGTTGTGTCTGACTCTATGCGACCCCATGAACCATAGCCTACAAGGCTTCTCTGTCCATGGGATTCTCGAGGCAAGAATACTGGAGTGAATTGCCATACCCTTGTCCAGGGGACCTTGCCTACCCCCAGGTCTGCTGCATTGCAGGTGCACTCTTTACTATCTGAGCTACCAGTGAAGCCCATAATTATAAGTTAGTCTCTTTAACTAATATATGAATGACTCAGATATGGATATAAATCATATATGTTTATATGTTAATATTTGTATGTCAGATGTATACAGTAGTATATACATTAAAGATTAATAACCTAAATAGAATAATAGGTCTATTGCTTTGTTAGTGAATTTATTTCTTGTTTTTCTTCTGAACGATAGACATTTATACAATTAACACAAAGTCATCACATGCTCTAAATAAGTAACTTTCAGAGAAATTCCACATCCACTTCAAAGACCTACTCCTCCTATCCCTGATGGATCATCTGACTTGCTGACAGAGTTCCATACAGTTATTTTTTCATGTTGCATTAATAGCAATTTCAATAGAGACGAAAGTGCTTTTATTTCAGTTATTATTCATTTAATCAGTTATTAGAATCAGTGTTAATCTGAAAAATGGTGGTACTTTATGTAGTTAAAGAAAGCACTAGGCTTCTTGTCCCATCCTAAAGGGACATAGAAGGAGATTTAAAGCAGTAAACACTGTGGATCCTGTAACTTTAGGAAATTAGTGAAGATTACCTAACTCACTCTATGTGTGCTCTATGATACTTTTGGCCTTTTATACAGTTCATGAGGTTCTCATGGCAAGTACACTGGGGTGGTTTGCCATTCCCTCCTCCAGCAGATCGCGTTTTGTCAGAACTCTGTGCTGTGACCCATCCATCTTGGGTGGCCCTGCTCATCATGGCCCATAGCTTCATTGAGTTGTGCAAGCCCCTTCGCCATGACAAGGTAGTGATCCTTGAAGGTGACTGCAGCCATAATATCAGAAGATGATTACTACTTAGCAGTAAAGCGATGACAAACCTAGACAGTGCATTGAAAAGCAGAGACATTACTCTGCCGACAAAGATCCCTATAGTCAAAGCTATGGTGTTCCCATGGGTCATGTACGGTTGTGAGAGCTGGACCTTAAAAAGGCAGAAGAATTGATGCCTTCAAACTGTGGTACTGGAGAAGACTCTTGAAAGTCCCTTCTACAGCAGGGAGATCAAACCAGTCAATCTCAAGGGAGATCAACCCTGAATATTCACTGGAAGGACTGATACTGAAGCTGAAGCTCCAGTATTTTCGTCATCTGATACGAACAGATGACTCATTGGAAAAGTCCCTGATGCTGGGAAAGATTGAGGACAGAAGGAGAAGAGGGCATTGGAGGATGAGATGGCTGGACAGTACCACCAATGCAATGAATGCAAACTACGGCACGTGAATGTGAAGGTTAACTCTGGGAGATGGTGAGGTTCTGGGAGCCCTGGCGTGCTGCAGTGCATGGGGTCATAAAGAGTTGAACACAACTAGGAGACTCAACAAAAGCAATGATAATTTTGTCGGAAATACAGAATATATCTGAAAGCATTTTAGATGGCAACTCAGTTTAACACTCACCGTTGTCGATGAACCAGCCAGATGAGCAAAAAAATGGGCAACCAGGCAAGTCATCTTGTCATCCTATAAACAAAGAAGCACCTTTATTAAATTACACTTAAAACCTAGGCTTTTTCAAGGCACCTGGATGAACCCTAGGAAAGCTACCAGAATGCTCTGTCTCCACAGCTTCCCTGGGCAGAGAACAGTTGGGCTTAGAGCATATAACTCCCAGGAATCAGAGATTTCAATAATAATCTAGTGTCTGGAAACTTGGCTGTAAGTAAAATTACAATTTCATTTTCCCCAAAATCTCATTTATACTTAGCACTTCTGTCAAATGTAAATTTAAACAGCATACACGGTAGTATTGCTACCCTTCTGTGTTATATTATATAGCATTATGGTAGTTGCACTCATATAGCATTTAAACTCATTTCTACTTTGTGATCTAGGTACTCAAGAGAACCCAATCCTAGATATTATCTTAGCTAATTTGTTGTTAACAAAGCATACCAGGATTTTAGTTTCTAATACACTTTTAACTGAACTTTGGTATTAATGTTTTTGTTTTAATCCTATATATTTATTTTATGCATTTTAGAACTCTATTCAGAAAAGGAACCCATGTATTTTATAAAAATTCCAAAGGTGTGCATGGCGCGTAAATAGTGAAGATGCTCAAAATGCAGACTGCAAGTTAAGTAGCCGCACCAGATCATATCAAGTCTAAGGTGTTGAGTGATTTCTATGCCGCGCCTCTGTGGCTCTATTCTACCTTAAGCAGTCCCTGGAAGATTGCAAAAGTGCTTAATAGCCACAAAGGGATTTGCAGTGATTGGATGAAAGAATTATTTACAAAAAACAAATATGGATAGCTCAGGAAATAATATTTCTCTCCATATTCAGCATTAGTCATCACCATCTGGCATAAAATTGCTAAAGCAAGCAAATCTGTCATCTTGTTGCTGAAGTTATACTGAGGTTTTGAGAATGACTGGGCAAAGTACATAGGCCACACGTACAAACCTGAATGAGGGACTTAGTGAATGCTAAGTTGTTGTTCTTTCGCTAAGTAGTGTCCCACTCTGTGAGCCCATGGACTGCAGCACACCAGGCTCCTCTGTCCTCCGCTATCACCTCCGCTATTGCTCAAATTCATGTCCATTGAGTCAGTGATGCTATCTAACCACCTGAGAATCCCTTGGACTGCAAGGAGATTGAACCAGTCAGTCCTAAAGGAAATCAACCCTAAATATTATTGGAAGGACTGATGCCATGTTCATCACAATAAGATTGTGAATCATGTTTAAGAAACACATATCTCATGTTGATGTATGGCAAAACCAATACAATACTGTAAAGTAATTAGCCTCCAATTAAAATAAATAAATTTATATTTTAAAAAAAGAAACACGTATCACATGTCAAGTGTTGAGTCCAGTGAGTTGATGATACCATGGGAAGCTTTCTTATTGGGTAAGCCTATGTTCCCTGGAATGGAAATGTTTCAATTTATTATAGGACAAGTAGCATTTGGGTGCCCACAATGGAAAGGCAGTAATGTGTCATTTCTACAGCGATAGGATAGACATATGATTACAGACATTCTAGAAACAAAAGAAAGGTTTTCCAGTATTATAGAAAGGTTTTTCTTTCTTTTGAAGAGATGGAATACTGTGGTTGGTAGCATATAATTCATAATTAAAGGTAACTTCCTTTTATGTCTCATGGAACTATAGTAAAAAGTCTTACCTAATGCATATGGGAATAATAATCTAGATCCTTGGTATATAACAGATCAAGTTTTGTGCATATTCACAGTAAATAATTATTATCTTTAAGTATTAAAGGCATAGGAGTAATATCATATCTTAGCAAAATATCTGTGTATTTATTTCAGTCCTATAAACCCTTCAACTGATTTAAAAAATGAATTCTTGTAATTCTGTCATCTCTTCATTTTTAATTTTAGTTTTAGTTCTCATTTCATATATTTAAAAATTTAGAAGCAGCTAGGAAATGTTTCAGAGAAGGCAATGGCATCCTACTCCAGTACTTTTGCCTAGAAAATCCCATGGACAGAGGAGCCTGGTAGGCTGCAGTCCATGGGGTCACTAGAGTCGGACACGACTGAACGACTTCACTTTCACTTTTCACTTTCATGCATTGGAGAAGGAAACGGCAACCCACTTCAGTGTTCTTGCCTGGAGAATCCCAGGGACGGGAAGCCTGGTGGGCTGCCGTCTATGGGTCGCACAGAGTCGGACACGACTGAAGTGACTTAGCAGCAGCAGCAGGAAATGTTTGAAAACTATTTATGTGATTAGTTCAATTACATAATTAATATAAATAATTAGAACCAGCAATCACAGTTTGTTATGTTTTAATAAGGCTTCCCTGATAGCTCAGTTAGTAAAGAATCCACCTGCAATGAAAGAGACCCTGGTTCAATTCCTGGGTTGGAAAGATCTGCTGGAGAAGGGATAGGCTACCCACTCCAGTAATCTCAGGCTTCCCTTGTGGCTCAACTGGTAAAGAATCTGCCTGCAATGCGGGAGTCCTGGATTTGAACCTGAGTTGGGAAGATCCCCTGGAGAAGGGAAAGGCTACCCACTCCAGTATTCTGGCCTGGAGAATTCTACGGACTGTATAGCCTATGGGGTCACAAAGAGTCGGACACAACTGAGCAACTTTCACCTCATGTTTTAATAAAATATCTATAATGCTAAGAAATTTTATGTAACAGTAGAAATTTTATTATAAATCTTTGGCCTTTTAAATCACATCTAATCAAATTTTTAAATCTATAGTGCTATGTAAAATAGCTGTTGCAATTTCATGCTCTCAAGCAGGAAACTGTCTTCATTATACCTTACAGAAGTTGCTTGCAGACATCGGTATTTTCTTGACCACATTATTTCATGGCCATCAATCAAATAAGCAATTCACTTCTCTAGATCTTGGAACATTTCAGTTCCCCACTATACTTATGAGACTCTACTAAAAAGTAAGATATACACGCAGATAGAAAATTATATATTATACATAGTAACTAAATTATGACATAATGTGCGATTTAGAAAGAAAGTCTTAAGGTAGGTGAATTTCTTGAAGTACGTTATAGATAAGCCACATCAAAATTTGCTAGCATCTCTCTACTAAAACATTGTTATAAATACACACATATATATGCATATACACATATGTATATAAATGTGCTTAGAAAGAAGCCTGTTCCCTTCCCACAGCTTTCCTATCCCATCATGCTATAAGCATCCTATAGAGTAATTAGTATTTTTCGTAATGATTTAAGAAGAAATTTTAGCAAAAGAAACATGTCCTCTGCAAAAGAAAGAAATATATATTTGAACCACAATGATGATCATTGGGGATTTAACAGTAAAGAAGGAGTAATCCTTCTTTTCAAGGAATTTAAAGTTTAATAGGCAGAGACCGACATCTAAAGAAACAATATGTGATTTCATAAAGAATTAATGCAAATACAAGAGAAAGAAACAAATAGAAAAATTGACAAAAGACATAAACAGGCATTTTCTTTTCACATTAGAACAAACACAGAAACACCGTAAACCTATAAAAAGATTCTCAATACTATTAAAAATAGAATATATATGCAAGGAACAATATAAGTTTTTGAAAGTTTAAAAATCAGCAAACAGTATACTGTTTAGGGAAACATATGTGGGGTAAAAGCTACATCTTAAAGCACTAAAGTCATAAGATAAAGCTTAGCATAGCTGTTTCTTTTGGTGGGAAAGATGGAAGATGCCACTTAGAAGACTCAAGGAGTGTCAAGAAGCAGTACTGTCGAGACATAAGTTAATTGATGAGTTTTCAGGTATACTGTATCGTTATAATGTCCTGTAGTATGCAGTACATAGGTTGGTTTTTTTCCTACATATTATGACAACATGTTTAAAGGGAAGAATTTAAATAAGGTATTTATGTCACCTTCTGAGGTTGAAGGCAAAAGGAGAAGGGGACAGCCGAGGACTACATGGTTAAATAACATCACCAATTCAATGGACATGAATTTGAGAAAACTCTGGGAGATAGTGGAGAACAGAGAAGCCTGGTGTGCTGCAATCCATGGGGTCACAAAGAGTCCGATACGACTTAGCAACTGAACAATTTATGTCACGTGAAAATGTGTCTTTCAAAGAGCAATATTTAGAAAGCATGGCAGAAGACTTGCCATTGTGAAGGAGAGAGAAATCACCTGGAAAAGCTGTATTTAGATCATGCACTATTATAAAAAATAAAAATTAGGTAAGGCACAGCTCTTTATAAGAAAACATCTCATGGCTTATGCACAGTTTTTGTTTACCTTAAAAATACATTAATGCTCCAAGGAAATGCCAATTTAGACAATTCTAAAAATGTCCAAATTCCCTACTAAATAGCCCTGCTGTGGAAGCCAAATGATATTTTAATCTTCTAAAATATGGTTGGGGATGTATTCTGACGCAATTGAAATTCTGCAGAAATTTGTGTGCCTGGCATGCTATTTTATTTTTCAGTGCTTTAGACTAATGCATTCTTAAAGGAAATGATTATATCACTGCATGTTAAAGTGGATAACATGTCTGAAAATAGTCAAAATATATGTAAATCAGTATTTCAAGTAGGACCTAATGGAACCATTTATACAGGCTTGTTGAAGTTTGACCCATAATTGTGATTGTACCAGTGTGTTGTCAATTTGACTTCCCACTGCTAGTTGATCACCAGAGGACATAAATAGCCATGGAGTATATAAATGGTGCTGTGTTGCCATAAGTAGTTATTTAAATTCAGCTTTTCTCTACTCCCCTGAAATCATGTGCATTAGTAATAATAAGTAGATTCTTTGGAAATATAATCAAATCTTTAAAATACATTTGTTTCATTTTTCCTTCTCCCTAATATATTAACCTGGAAACCCCTCATATTTACATTTTATAAAAGCAAACATTCAAACCTATTCTACAAGCAGTGGGAAAATGTGGGTTGTTTTTAAACAAACTATGTTTTGAAAATTAATGAAATCAAACATCCATTTCAAAAACAAAAATACTGGCGACCCACGCTTGGATATTTTAAGACAGGACAGAGTGACAAATGTTTTTTAACCAATTCAATATGACCCAGCTCTTTGATGAGACCTGCTTTATTTTGGTGAGATAAGAAACAAGCCTGTCAAACCAATTTTCCCAGGTCACTGTGTCCCTTTCAATCAGGAAAGTTGGGGCTCTAATGTTACTGACCCAGAACTAGGCAGATTGTTCATTAGCATAATGGCTGATCACCCTAATGCATTTTAATGCCATTAACTTTTCCCTGTTCCCAGGAAGGAAAAGAAAATGTGGATAGTTACAATTTTAGATTTGTCATGGGTAGATTTTTGGTTGAGATTTCCTTTTCCCTGTATTTCATAGACTTAGTCACTCATAAACCTACTGCACTTCTGGATAAGGTCAAGATAGATAGATGAATTACTAGAAAAAATGAAGACAACAGTCCAAACTACTCTGTGTATGCTTAATTGCTATTAAGCATTGCCATTATAGCATACAGCATATGCTCTAATGTCCTTGCTCCACCCGCCTTAGGAGGGATGGCTACCTCAGTTGAGGGAAAAGCAAAGTCTCAAATCATTAACACTTTCTTTCAGGCAGCAAAAAGAACAAGAATTTCCTAGGCTTTGAGGAAGTAAAATGTTCTACCTGTTTAACAGGCAGTGTACCAGGGACAGGCAGGAGAACTGTGACAGAGACAAAGAAATTCTGGAAGGGGATAAATTCACACAAGAGAGGCCAAAATCAAATTACTAAAAGTTCAATATATACTGGTGGCTTCAGAACTGATTTCGAATAAGAGGGAATCATTTCCAAAGGTTGTGGGAATCAAGAAGGCAAGACCCATGGCTTTTAGAAGCAATAATTTAATCAGATGAGGAAAAGGGATCTCTTCTGGTGAGAGAGCTCCTTGGGCAATAGCCATTCTATAAAACACCTCACTCTCCCTGAGAAGTTTCCTTGGTAGATAAATGTTGGAGGACTCGGATCTCTTATCTCAGACTTAGTTGATATGGTCACTGCTGGTCCCAGTTGAGGCTACAGGTGGTATCAGATGAGATGACCACGTATTCTAAACTGAATTGCTGCTCTGCAATATGTTGCTGCCACCTGCTTCTTGAAGCTTTTCCTAATCCCTGCCCGCAGGCTTTGACTTTTCTTTTCTCCAAATCTCTGTTGTACTTGATAGCAGATTTCATTCTCTGGTTTCTGTTTTCATTATTTTTGTCTTATCTTACCTATAAGATGTTAACCTCCCTAACAGTGGTGGGGAAAAAAAGTGAAAGTGTGAGTCTCTCAGTCATGTCCAACTCTTTGTGACCTCATGAACTGTAGTCTTCCAGGTCCTTGTGCATGGAATTCTCCAGGCAGGAATACTAGAGTGGGTTGCCATTCTCTTCTCCAGGGGAGCTTCCCGACCCAGGGATTGAACCTGGGTCTACTTGCATTACAGGCAGATTCTTTACCATCTGAGCCACAAGGGAAGCCCTAACAGTGGAATTCCAGGTGTAGTACTTAGTGCAATCACTTGTTAGCTGGAAGAAAATGCATGGAAGAAAATGCATTACGCAGCTTCATGAAAAACTATTAATGTAGCATAATGATGTTGATGATGGCATTTGAATTTGTCCTGGTTCTTTTTAAGATAAAGATAATTTACAAGAACTGTCATATATCCGAGACTATAATAATATCCTTTCTCTGTTAATTGTTATGAGTAGCATGTAAAAATACTGATTAATTATTCTCTTTGTTAACCAGACTGAAATGTGAAGTAAAAATAAAGGATGCTGCTAACTTTTAGAGATAAAAATAATAAGCACAGAAGAGCACACAGTTCTGTCAAGATCTCTTTAATTGCATTATCATTAATTGCTAGAAAGCTCCCACGGTTTCTTTCAAGTGATGTATATTTTAAGAGATCATCTTGCCCTTAGGGTCCCTTTGAAGAGTCAATATGGCCACAATTGGAAAATGAAATTATTCACAGGGCAGCATACTGCTCAATCTTGGCAAATTTTCTGAAAGAAGTGAATCCTTCAGAATGTTTAAAAGATAAGAGCTAACAACTTTTTTTCCGTAAGATTAAGTTCCTGTGTTTATTTAAGTTGTTGTTGTCTAGTCACTGCCATGTCTGACTCTTTTGTGACCCCAGGAACTGTAACCTGCAACATTCCTCTGTCCATGGGATTTCCCAGGCAAGAACACCAGAGTGGGCTGCCATTTCCTTCTCCAGGGGATCTTCCTGACCCAGGGGCCGAACCCCTGTCTCCTGTACTGCAGGCAGTCTTTACCACTGACCACCAGGTTGTGATAATAGGTTTTAAAGAGACAGAGATTTTGATTTCCCTTGTGTCAGGAGGTAAATATGACTCTGCTCCACAAAGTCCTCAGGGACCCAGGCACCTTCCGTTCATCCCAGGTGTAACCATCCTCCTCACATTCCAAGGTGGCAGGTGTAGCTCCATTTATACACTCAGTGTCTATGGACAATGGGAAAAGTGGTCAGGGTTGTAGCACTACTGTGTTTTAAGTAATGGTCCCAGAAGCGCAGAAGCACAGGACATTTTTTCCAACTGCATTTTTTTTTTAATTTTATTTTATTTTTAAACTTTACAATATTGTATTGGTTTTGCCAAATATCAAAATGAATCTGCCACAGGTATACATGTGTTCCCCATCCTCAACCCTCCTCCCTCCTCCCTCCCCATATCATCCCTCTGGGTCGTCCCAGTTCACCAGCCCCAAGCATCCAGTATCATGCATCAAACCTGGACTGGCGACTCGTTACATACATGATAGTATACATGTTTCAATGCCATTCTCCCAAATCTTCCCACCCTCTCCCTCTCCCACAGAGTCCATAAGACTGTTCTATACACCAACTGCATTTTATTGACCAGAATTCATTGCATAGTCAAACTTAATGCAGAAGAACTGGAGAAAGTAGTTTTACTTCAAATACGTCCTCAGGTAAAACTCACGGGTTTGAGTCTGGTGGGAGAAGTGATACAGATGTCAGAAGACCCCTAGCACCACTGCCACAAAACAGTACCCATTAAAAAGAAGGTTTTTAGAGAAATGAATGAATGAAACGAGTAGAAGAAGCAACAAGGTCTTCATGAATTTTGCAATTTGCCATGAAGCTTCTTATTTAATAATCTCTTTGAGGAGATCTCCATTGACCAACGTTTTGTAAGTCTCAGATACCACTTTCCTTGAGGTAGGCCTCTTATAAGGCACAGTAGCTCCCAGGGGCTATTAAAAGAGCATTTAATAAACCAAATAAGAACAATACATTAAAAGGCACCCTGGAAACTCAAGCATGTTAATGTCTATCCACAGGAAATAAATTTTGTCTGAAAGACTTAGGCTGCTCAGTGTGTAAATTTTTTTTTTTTTCTTTAAATTGCTTGCAAAGAGGTCAAATGGATTGCACTCAGTACTGTTTCCTAGCATGGTCACTTGAAGATATGAGTTAAAAGTATTAATATATTATACTATTCATTTCCTAGGAAAATTTTTCTCTGGGACTAGTGCAAGAAATCTGTGATTTGACTCGCACTCAAAATTATAGGCAGGAAGCAGTTCATTCACATGAGCCATGTATCATAAATTATATTCTAATTGCCTAACCTGTCAAGTTTCTATACTGCTAAATATTCAGCTGAAGCAAAGGGAAGAAAACCTCATTATATGCTGAGCTGTATTTAAATGGATTCTCTGATAAGGGAAATTTTACAAAGCCATTTCCAACAGAGTTATGGAAATTAATGAATGTTCAAAATATATTCATGTATTTTATTATAAGTAGATTGTAACTCAATTAAAAACAAATCATAAATAATCTATATTATCCTTTTATTTTTATTTTATATTTAAAGTTCCAAAATAAAGGGGAAAACCATACCCTTATTTTTATCATCAGTAGCAAAAAGCCATTTTATTTCTGATTTTATATGCTGTATTTGGGGTCTGTACAAAGTACATTTTAAAAAGTATAGTCTTAATTTTAAGAACTAAAGCCATTTTCAAGTAATAATTTTCATCACAGAATTTCTTATAGTGTGGCACTTTTAATCATTCTGTTTTCTTTATCTAGAATGTCCTTCAATTTGCTCCACTCCTCTCTGCCAATGTCCCCTCCTCATCACACACCTTTCTGAGAGAAAATCATACTTTTAGCATCCAGTTTACATGCTATCATGAAAATCTTTTATGCCATTTCCACCTAAAAGCCATGCCAACCTCTTTTACCCTCCACAAGTACTTGTCTGGTCTATCATACAGCACACACTTTTATGGTATAGAATCCTGACTTAATCTTATCCCTCCTGTTAGATGACTCATTTTGGAGCACCAGATCTGTATCTGATTAATTCTGGTTCCACCACTTGTCTCCAGGTAGCACAGGATACCTGGCACATGTTTAATGCTCAAACAATGAATAGTTGTGGATGTAGAATATAGCAACACTTCAATAAATACTGGATTATATTGTCATTTTCATTACATTATGTTTTCTACATGGACTTTTTTAGTTCCAGAGAGTTGATTCACTCTGTTTGTTATCAGTGTTTTACTAGTTACCGTTCTCAGAGATCAGAGAAGGTCTCTAACCTGCATTTCTAGAATTTTTTGATGTGACTTACAAAGGTGGTACTACTGGTGAAGAATCTGCCTGCCAATGCAGGAGATGCAAGAGACGCAGGTTTGATCCCTGGGTTGGGAAGATCCCCTGGAGGAGGAAATGGCAACTTACTCCAGTATTCTTGCTGGGAATAATCCCATAAACAGAGGAGCCTGATGAGCTACAGTCCATGGGGTTGCAAAAAGCTGGACACGATGGAAGCAACTGAGTATGCGTGCACAACAAAGTCCAGAGATGGGAAATGATGATTATTTTATAGTTCACCAAATGCTAGCAAGGAAGGGCCCTGCTAGGGACAGCCTCTATTTAACCCATCATCTCCACAAACCATCTTAAACAAGTCAGTGTTCTTATACTTAAATACTTTGCTTTTCCATAGCTGGATTATCAGTTATAAAACTGATATTGTACTGTATTATCAATTATAAAACAAGCTGTATTACTTGTTATTTCCTTCTCCCATCAAGTAATAAAAGTACAGTATGTTTTCTGAAATATCTGACTTGATACTAAGCCCTCATTCTAGGATGCTGCTGTTGCTTCCTCACTCAGTCTTTTGTGACTCTGTGGACTGGAGCCCATGAGGCTCTTCTGTCCATTTAATTTTCCGGGCAAGAATATTGAAACGTTCTTGAAAATTCCATGAAGAATATAACAATGCCCAAGTGTTAGAAATTCTTAGTGCTTGTACTTCTTTGAAAGGCTTCCAAAGAAATGTTGTTCTAAATAAGAGGTTAAAAAACCTTTAAACAACATCCTAGGGTGATTCAATAAAAAAAATGAACAAAACTGAATAAACCAGAGAGTCTAACAAACAACAATAACAATAGCAAAATATAACAAAAACTCAAGTTTCTGTAACTTTTCAAATAAGGACAGAATTTCATCATTACATAATTTAAGATTTTGCCTCACTCTGATGCTGGGAGGGATTGGGGCCAAGAGGAGAAGGGGACAACAGAGGATGAGATGGCTGGATGGCATCACTGACTCTATGGACGTGAGTCTGAGTGAACTTCGGGAGTTGGTGATGGACTGGGAGGCCTGGCGTGCTGCGATTCTCAGGGTCGCAAAGAGTCGGACACGACTGAGCAACTGATCTGATCTGATAGATAAACTTTACTTTTTTAAAACATATGCATCTATGAATTATGATGAATATTAGTTTTAAGTATTATTACTAACAGGGTTTTCCTGATGGCTCAGTGGTAAAGAATCTGCCTGTGAAACAGGAGACGTGGGTTCGATCCCTGGGTATGGAAGATACGTTGGAGAAGGAAACAGCAACTGACTCCAGTATTCTTGCCTGGGAAATCCCATGGACAGAGGAGCCTGGTGGCTACAGTCCATGGGGTTGCGAAAGAGTCAGACAGGACTTAGTAACTGAACAACAACATTATTACTAAGAACATTCCTCTTTAATACCAAAGCATCTCTTTTCGTTCTCTTGTACCACAAATAATGGTTAAATTTGTATTTGACTTCTGCCTAGAATTTGTTCTTTTTGCATCGAAAATAAATGTAATGCTAAACTCACTTTGTTTTGTAAGAACTCATCAAATTTTAGCTTAAAACCTAAAGTCATGCTTTCAGTATAATTTTCAAGTAAGATTAGTTGCTCCAGAATCTGTTTCTGCATGTTCTTTATTTCTTAGTTGCACTTGTCTTTATACTTTGACATATGTCATCTAGGGGAACAGACTCACAGCACAGTAATGACCTTGCCAAGGACCAAGAGGTGTGTCTTAAAGAATTACAATCTCTTGTAAGTCGATTTATGTGATTACTGTGTAAAACTGAACTTGTTCAGCAATGATGGATGGCAATGCTGCAGGTATTGACTGATCTTTAGAAATATTTATATGACAGGTCCCTTAAGGTTTTGTACATTATGGGAGCAAATAAATGCATACAGAGAAGGAATGAGTTGTGATTCAGGTTCTTAAGCAATGCACTTAATTATCATATTTCTTCCATGCCATCTACAGAGTATTTGCCAGTGTAGTAGAAACAAGTGGCATGTAAATAAATGCCCTCTGCCCTTTCAGAGCATCATCTTTGTAAAAACATATATGATTTTGCAAAAAACAGAATTATTTCTTCGTGTATAGATGAAGAATTTAAAGTAAAAATCTACTTGAATTATTTAGCTTCTAAACTCAGCATGCTCTCTGATACATTTACAGGCTGGGAATTGCAGACGGACACAGACACACAAACATAAGAAATTCAGTCTATGCTGACAATTCTACTTTGTTTAGGGAATCCCAACTCTAGTATATGAGACCATGTGTTTCCTTCTGTGGCTTTTTGTATTTCCCTAGGTGATTCATATCTTTAAGTATCTTCATTTTTAAAATTTAATTTTCCATTAAATATTCAGATGACTAGAAGAAAAATGTCTTGACAAAGTTAAAGTTTTTCAGAACATATACATTAAAAATGTTTCATTGAATCAATTAAACAAAGGATAGTCACAGAAAAAAATCTGTAAAAATTATAAAATGTTTTTAAACAGGGCTTTGAATGAGCTGGATGAATGCATTATAATTAAAAAGCATCTTTATTTCTGTACCTACTATACTTTTAAAATTCACTCAGTGTGCGGAGGTCTCTAGCCAGTGGCTGAAATGTAAGATGCCCCTAACTACTATCTTGGTTAGTAGCAAACTCAGTCCCATGTAGTAGTCAGTTCCCTATGACAATCCCAATACTGATTTAAGAGTAAATTGTTTCATCCCCCAAAGCTGAGGCCTGATAATGGTTGACTACTGGATCTGAGAAGGAAATGACAACCCACTCCAGTATTCTTGCCTGGGAAATTCCACGGGCAGAGGAGCCTGGCAGGTTATAGCCCATGGGGTCTCAAGAGTTGGACACAACTGAGCTACTAAATAGCTACTAAATAGCTCTAGTCTATTGGACTGGAGAATATAAGAAATTGCCTTTCCTACTTCCTTCCCCTCTCCCAATCTTTCACTCCTTTTTCCACCCTATGGTGAACTAAAATTTCTGACTTCAGCAGAGTCACAGAAGGATGGAGAGAGGCAGGCAGAGAGCAAAGGTAGAGCACCTGCTAATATGACTGCCCCTTCCCTGAGCCTCACAGGTATTCAGACTTTCTCATGGGCCATTTAACCTGGGGTCTGTCATCTAAAGTACCCTCAGTCTGGGTGAAGGTTTCTCTGTTCTAGCTGGTTGCTTCCTGTTTCAGCAGCAACTAAGACTTCACCAATCCACTTCCAACTTTGGTTGGCTGAGGTGCTTCTATCAAAACAGGACTCTGTCCTCCATTTCTTGAACAAACCATAGGAACTAAAGGTAATTTGAACACAGCAGCCATTCTTCAGTCTAGCACCAAAGCAGTGAGCAAGCTTCTTTGCTGTTCGTTCTTCTGGCTGGAAGTTGGACCCTGGTTCTTTGTAATCTCCTGGTAGCTCAGTTGGTAAAGAGTCCACCTGCAATGCAGGAGACCTGGGTTTGATCCCTGGGTTTGATCCCTGAGTTGGGAAGTTCCCCTGGAGAAAGGAAAGGCTACCCACTCCAGTATTCTGGCCTGGAGAATTCCATCGATTCTGTAGTCCGTGGGGTCGTGAAGAGTCGGAAGTGACTTTCATTGTCACTCTGCAGGGAAACACATAAAGGTTTTCCAAATGGTCCATTAAATTATTTCTCTCTTGACATGCACCGTCTCTTTTCAGAAAACTCTGCTGTGTAAACATTCCATTTCATGGTCACCTTTCTAACCATGTTACATGCTTAAAGTAGGAAAGGCAAAATTGGTTTTTCAGTTTTAATTTACCTATTTTGAATATTTTGCAGGATACGTCCTCTTACTTATCTGCTACTGATTGCCTGAGGGTCTAGGCTGATATCCATTTTAAAATCTTGTTAATGTAATTTTGGGCTTCCCAGGTGGTTCAGTGGTAAATAATCCACCTGTAATTCAGGAGATGCAGGTTCAATCCCTGGGTTCAGAAGATCCCCTGGAGATGGAAACAGTAATCCACTCAGTATTCTTGCTTGGGAAATCCCATGGACAGAGGAGCCTGGTGTGCTACAGTCCATAGGGTCACAAAAGAGTTAGATGTGAACTGGTGACTAAACAACAACCAATGTAATCTCTTGCACTATAGCCACTTAGCAGTTCCTTTGCAAGCATCCTAAAATGAATCAAATTCAGAGAAGAAAGAGAAAAAGAGGGGGTTCCCATGTTCAATGCATATCTTGAGGTTTTTCTCCAATTCATACTTTATGAAATGGAAATTAAACAGCATATCCACGATTGTTGTTCTTCAGTCGCTAAGTCATATCTGATTCTTTTGTGACCCCATGCTGGGAAGCAGGGTCTGCAGCATGCCTACTTCCTCTGCCTTCCCAGTCTCTCCCAGACTTTGCTCAAATTCATGGCCACTGGGTCGTTGATATTATCTAACCATCTTATCCTCTGTCTCCCTCTTCTCATTTTGCCTTCCATCTTTCCCACCATCAGGGTCTTTTCTAATGAGTCAGCTCTTCACATCAGGTGGCCGAAGTATTGGAACTTCAGCATCAGTCCCTCCAATGAATATTCAGGTTGATTTCCTATAGGATTGACTGAGGCTCAGATCATAAACTCCTTATTGCCAAATTCACTTAAATTGAAGAAAGTAGGGAAAGCAACTAGACCATTCAGATCAGTTCAGTCACTCAGTTGTGTCCAACTCTTTGTGACCCCATGGACTGGAGCAAGCCAGGCTTCCCTGTCCATCACTAACTCCCGGAGTTTACTCAAACTCATGTCCATTGAGTTGGTGATAGCATCCAACCATCTCATCCTTTGTCGTCCCCTTCTCCTCCCAACTTCAATCTTTCCCAGCATCAGGGTCTTTTCCAATGAGTCACTTCTTTACATCAGATGGCCAAAATACTGGAGTTTCATCTTTAGCATCAGTCCTTCCAATGAATATTCAGGACTGATTTCCTTTAGGATGAACTGGTTAGATCTCTTGCAGTCCAAGGGACTCTCAAGAGTCTTCTCCAATACCACAGTTCAAAAGCAGCAATTCTTTGGTGCTCAGGTTTCTTTATAGTCCAACTATCACATCCATACATGACTACTGGAAAAACCATGGCTTTGACTAGATGGACTTCTGTTGGCAAAGTAATGTCTCTGATTTTTAATATGCTGTCTAGGTTGATCAAAACTTTTCATCTAAGGAGAAAGTGTCTTTTAATTTCATGGCTGCAGTCACAATCTGCAGTGATTTTGCAGCCTGAGAAAATAAAGTCTCTCACTGTTTCCATTGCTCCCCTATCTATTTGCCATGAAGTGATGGGACCAGATGCCATGATCTTAGATTTCTGAATGCTGAGTTTTAAGCCAACTTTTTTACTCTCCTCTTTCACTTTCACCAAGAGGAGCTTTAGTTCTTTTTCACTTTCTGCCGTAAGGGTGGTGTCATCTGCACATCTGAGGTTATGGATATTTCTCGAGGCAATCTTGATTCCAAGTTGTGCTTTATCCAGTCCAGCATTTTTCATGATGTACTCTGCTTATAAGTTAAATAAGCAGGGAGACAACATACAGCCTTGACTTCCTCCTTTCTCAATTTGGAATGAGTCAGTTGTTCCATGTCAAGTTCTAACTCTTGCTTCTTGACCTGCATACAGATTTCTCAGGAGGCAGATAAGGTGGTCTGGTATTCCCATGTCTTTAAGAATTTTCCACAGTTTGCTGTGATCTACACAAAGGCTTATTTAAGTCTGAATTTGGCCATAAGGAGTTCATGATCTGAGCCACAATCAGCTCCCGGTCTTATTTTTGCTGACTGTATAGAGCTTCTTCATCTTTTACTGTAAAGAATATAATCAATTTGATTTCGGTATTGACCATCTGGTGATGTCCATGTGTAGAGTCTTCTCTTGTGTTGTTGGAAGAGGGTGTTGGCTATGACCAGTGCATTCTCTCAGCATAACTCTTATTAGCCTTTGCCCTTCTTCATTCTGTACTCCAAGGCCAAATTTGCTTGTTACTCCAGGTATTTCTTGACTTCCTATTTTTGCATTCAAGTCCCCTATAATGAAAAGGACATTTTTTGAGGGTGTTATTTCTAGAAGGTCTTATTGGTCTCCATAGAACAGTTCAACTTCAGCTTCTTCAGCATTACTAGTCAGGGTATAGACTTGGATTACCATGATCTTGAACGATTTGCCTTGGAAACGAACAGAGATTATTATTTCGTTTTTGAGATTGCACCCAAGTACTGCATTTTGGACTCTTTTGTTAACTATGATGGCTACTCCATTTCTTCTAAGTGATTCTTGCCCACAGTAGTAGATATAATGGTCATCTGAGTTAAATTCACCCATTCAAGTCCATTTCAGTTCACTGATTCCTAAAATGTCAATGTTCACTCTTGCCATCTCCTGTTTGACCACTTCCAATTTGCCTTGATTCATGGACCTAACATTCCAGGTCCTATGCAGTTTTGCTCTTTATAGCATCAGACTTTACTTCCATCACCAGTCATGCCCAGAACTGGGTGCTGTTTTTGCTTTCACTCTGTCTCTTTGTTCTTTCTGGAGTTATTTCTCCACTGATCTCCAGTAGCATATTGGGCTCCTGCTGACCTGGGGAGTTCATCTTTCAGGTATCACCTGACCCTAACCCTAACCCTAACCCAATTCCAGTTGAGCTATTTCAAATCCTAAAAGATGATGCTATGAAAGTGCTGCACTCAATATGCCAGAAAATTTGAAAAACTCAGCAGTGGCCACAGGACTGGAAAAGGTCAGTTTTTATTCCAATCCCAAAGAAAGGCAATGCCAAAGAATGCTCAAACTACTGCACAATTTCACTCATCTCACGTGGTAGAAAAGTAATGCTCAAAATTCTCCAAGCCAGGCTTCAACAGTATGTGAACCATGAACTTCCAGATGTTCAACCTGGATTTAGAAAAGGCAGAGGAACCAGAGATCAAATTACCAACATCCATTGATTCATTGAAAAAATAAGAGTTCCAGAAAAACATCTATTTCTACTTTATTGACTAACTCAAAGCCTTTGACTGTGTGGATCACAACAAACTGTGAAAAATTCTTCAAGAGATGGGAATACCAGACCACCTTATCTGCCTCCTGAGAAATCTGTATGCAGGTCAAGAAGCAACAGTTAGAACTTGACATGGAACAACTGACTCATTACAAATCAGGAAAGGAGGAAGTCAAGGCTGTATATTGTCTCCCCACTTATTTAACTTATATGCAGAGTACATCATGAAAAATGCTGGACTGGATTAAAGCACAATTTGGAATCAAGATTGCCTCAAGAAATATCAGTAACCTCAGGTATGCAGATGACACCACCCTTATGGCAGAAAGTGAAAAAGAACTAAAGAGCCTCTTGGTGAAAGTGAAAGAGGAGAGTGAAAAAGCTGACTTAAAACTCAGCATTCAGAAATCTAAGATCCTGGCATCTGGTCCCATCACTTCATGGCAGATAGATAGGGAAGCAATGGAAACAGTGACAGACTTTATTTTCTTAGGCTCCAAATCACTGCAGATGGTGATTGCAGCCATGAAATTAAAAGATACTTTCTTCTTAGATGAAAAGTTATGACCAACCTAGACAGCATATTAAAAGCAGAGACATTGCTTTGCCAAGAAAAGTCCATCTAGTCAAAGCTATGGTTTTTCCAGTAGTCATGTATGGATGTGAGAGTTGAACTATAAAGAAAGCTGAGTGCCAAAGAATTGATGCTTTTGAACTGTGTTGTTGAGGAAGACTCTTAAGAGTCCCTTGGATGACAAGAAGATCCAACCAGTCCATCCCAAAAGAAATCAGCCCTGAATAGTCATTGGAAGGACTGATGTTCAAGCTGAAACTCAATACTTTGGTCATCTGATGCAAAGAAATGACTCATTGGAAAAGACCCTGATGCTGGGAAAGATTGAGGGCAGGAGAAGAAGGGGACAACAGAGGATGAGGTGGTTGGATGGCATCACTGATTGATGGATATGAGTTTGAGTAGGCTCTGAGAGTTGGTGATGGACAGGGAAGCCTGTCATGCTGCAGTCCATGGGGTCGCAAAGAGTCTGACAAGACTGAGTGACTGAAATGAACTGACCTGAACTGAAGTGAGAATTGACTGATTTCAACTCCTTGCTGCTCAAGAGATTCTCAAGAGTCTTCTCCAACAACACAGTTCAAAGCATCAGTTCTTCAGTGCTCAGCCTTCTTTGTGGTCCAATTCTTATATCTGTACATGATTCCAGGAATAAACATAGTTTAGGCTACACTGAACTTTGAGGTCAGAGTGATGTCTCTGCAATATTTGTATGGCCTAGATCCAAGATGAAAGAAACAATAATCCAGACAAATACTACAGAGTTGATGTTTTAAAACTTGAGATTACAAATTCATTTCTAAAGTAGAGAGTGGAAAGCTGTGGCCAAGAATACACATGAGACTCATGTGTCCTCTTTCAATCCCTAAGACTCGAGAGATTTTCTACGTACGTTTTTTAAGCTTCGGCTCTTTTTTCCACATCCCTTCCTTTACCTCTACGTTTCCTCCTCTGTTCACCTTTCTGCCTGCTGTCCTTTGCTTCTCTTTTTTATTTCCTTCTGAAGATGATGCAAACTTTTCTGCAGTGTGGCTCATAATCCTTCAGTTTCCTCTACTAAATAGTCCCTTCTTGATTCTGAGGTCCCCAGCTATTTAAAACTGAAAAGACATCCAGATGGTCACACTTCCACACAGGGTATCCGTTTTGTATGCAGGTTTATACAATTTGGAGTGGGGAGCAAACCACAGTAAGCAGTAGAAATAAAATACAAAATAAAGAATGTAAAATTAAGTTCGAGACCTTGGAAAGGACCCCTGCAAGAGAGGGGCCGTGAAGCTTCATTAGCTTTGCAGCAAGTCCGCCTCTGCATCCAAATATAAAAAGCCTTGAAAAATCTTTTGCTCTTTCCTTCTGTCTTTCTAAAACAGTCATAATTAGTTAGCTGCTTCCCTATGTCTTTCCCCTAGGTTATATAAGAATAAATAATGAAGAAACTTGTTCGTTCAGATCTTCAAGATCTGATTCGTACGTGGGTGTTAAATATAAAAGCTACATCACAGTAATTAAGTAACTCTTTTTGGAATGTGCAAATATATTGTAGTGTACAAAAACATAATTTTGGCTCATTCAACACCCTCACACTTATATAACTAGTAATGATGCCAAAGTAATATTACTATGTCTCTTAAAATAATTCTTTAGTTCAAAACATGCAATAAATAGAATATTTTTTTGAGTTCTTAGACAGTTCCTTATTATACTAACAAAAGTATTTCAACATAGTAAAATATGGAAAGTGTTAGCTTTCTCTTGTTTCATTATTATTTTACATAAACCTTAAAATATAACCTCAAGAATATAAACCTATTTTTATCATCCATTGAAAAAAGCCTTTATGTCGCTTCTTATTGTAAATAACTAAATTTACAATGCTTGTCCCTTGTGTTATATTTGATGGCAGTTAATTGTTAGTTGGTTTTAATTATACATCATAGTCTTTGTTCTGGAGACAATCCAAAGAGTAGATCATCTTGGTGTGTAATTTACTGAAACAGTTTCTAGGCAGGCTGCCATACTAAAGACCATGTGGTACAATTGTCATTAAAATTAGAAAAATATTGGTATACATGTTTGAATTAAGGATTAGGGGGTGGTTCTATAAATTATGGAAAACTCAGCAAAGTATTATGAAGGTTTGAGTTCAGCCAAAGGCCTAATTTCTAAGTATCATTACAATACACAGGTATACTTTTTCTACTTGTGGTAAGACTTTGATGATCACTGTTTCTGCTGGTAGAATTTTGCATCACTCATGGATATTGATATACACTTTTTTAGCAGGTGAGTAGGTGGGTAAATATTGTTGGCATCTGGATATTGGATAAGATACTAAGAAATACTATCCTGTTATAAAATATAGGACACTCTAGCTTTTTAAAATAAAGGGCCCAGATTCTAGTTAATATTTGTTAAAGGTAACATTTTTCCCAATTTAAAAAACAGTAAAAGTGCTCAGGCATTATTTAATGTCATAAATTTATTCTCACAAAGTGTAAAACAGCTACTCTGCTAGCTACCATTGAATAACATCATTAAATGATATTTTATTGTTATTATTTTATTTTTTGAAACTCAGTAAAAATATTTCAGGCAGAGACTAGCATAAGCTAGCTGAAGATAAAAACACTAGACGCTCTTTTGAAATAAAAGACGTGTCTTCTCATTCCTTCTTCCTTTTGACATCTATCTTAGGAATCTTCAAAAACAAATCTCAGAGCAGAGAGCGAAGAGAAACAAAATAAGACACAGAAACAGAAGTTGGGTTTGCTGAAGTAAAGCACTGAGCTGCAAATACAAATACAGAAGCAGTGAGCTACAAACTTAGGAAAATATAGAGAAACTTCATGCTTGTAATAAAATAACAAAAAATGCATTTTGGGTTTGTTTTTTTTTTTTCTAAAGTGGGATTTTATCATATCAGTGAAAAATCTAAGTTTCAATTAAGTCTCTTGCCCCTGACCCTGTGTCAGCGCACATCCTCTCCAGCTATGACCGTTCCTCCACCAGGTCAACCTAAACCCAGGGAGCTGTTTGCATGATGTATGAACAGCCAGCAGAGTGGTAAGCATTCTGGACTCAGTCAGTGTAATAGATAAATGAGAAAAGCATACTGATGAAGCAGGGTCGTAAGGACCAAACTGCTTTCTCATATCTAATTTTACCCACCATTCAGTGTCTGGGTGCTATTCGTCCTTTTAACACATCTAATTCCTTGTTTAACCTTGTATGGAAAAAAACACATTTGTCATTAAAACCTATTTTCTCATCAAGAAAAGTAAATACCTTATTTCCTTTTGAAGTTTTTATTATTTGAATTTAATAAAAGAATTTTTAAAGTCACTTCTACATTATATTTGCTACCAATACTTTAAGCTGTTTTTTTTTTTTTAATTTTAATTGGAGGATAATTGCTTCACAATATTGTGTTGGTTTTTGCCATACATCAGTATGAATCGGCCTTATATATATGTGTGTCCCCTCCATCCAAAGAGGAAGAATGACTATCTTGCCTTCTCTTTCAAAATTCTATTTTTTAATTGTTTATTTTCCCACAAAATTTGGAAGTAAATAGAAATACACTAAAAAAAAAAGTATCTATATTTTAAGTGAAAAGTATGGGGCTATTGTTTTATTCAATAAATATTAAGCTCAATTCATGTGCTGGGACATGTGCTGGATGCTGGGTACACAAAAATAAATACAATTCCTGCCCTTGAACAGCATATAGGCAAGGGCAATGGCTGGTTAATTGGATTAGAACAGCATACTAAATGATGCCAAGATCATAGATTCCACTTATGGACCAATTAGCTTGTCTTTGTTCTATGGCCATAGATTGCATACAGATAAGATGCTTTCATGGGTTTGTGCATTTGTACTCTATCTCTTGCCAAAAAGAACTTGAAAGAGCATCCAGCAAAGATATATAGAGTACAGAAACTTGGTGAAAGATAATAGAAAAGGTTTTTTGAGACTGTATTTCATAAGGCTATTCAAACTTACAAAAAGATGTATTTCAATTTTAGCCTATGAAACACATTGAAACTGAAATGTATTGATTAATTCAGCGATCTGGAAAATACTTAAAAATGTAAGGTGGTTTTAATAGAGTAAAGAAATTCAACAGTTCCCTCAAGGAGATCAAACCAGCCCTTATAAAGGAAATAAATCCTGAATATTTACTGGAAGGACTGATGTTGAAGCTGATGCTCCAGGACTTTGCCCACCATTGATGCTAAAGCCACTCACTGGAAAAGACCCTGACACTGGGACAGACTGAAGGCAAAAGAAGAATGGGGCAGCAGAGGATGAGATGGTTAGATAGTATCACCAACTCAATGGATATGAGTTTGAACAAACTCTGGGAGACAGTGAAGGACAGAGGAGCCTGGCATGTTGCAGTCCTTCGGGTCGCAGAGTTGGACATGACTTAGCAACTGAACAACAACAAATTCGTTTATTAGAAACCAAACCTTAAATATAGACTCTAAATTTAGGATAACAGATGCAAATATCCAAAGATAATAATTTGAAGAATGAGAGATTTCTTAGTTATAGCTAGACTATCTATAAACAAATTTTCCTCACTAGAGTTATTAAGTCCTTTTTAATTTTCTTATTTAATTACTATCTGCATTATTTTCCTGTCTTTAATTATTGTGGAAATCATAATAATCATAATTTTATATATTCATTTGCTGAGGAATCCCACAAAGAAGAAACTAAGGATGGAATTTCTGATAAATAATCAGAGGCTGGTATCTCTGCATTTCTGTATATGTTATATATTACATATCATTGTTTTATAAATTGGTTCAGTTAAATTTATCTATTCAAACTGGTTATTCAACAGTATTTAGTAAAACCATACATGATTACAGACCTTATTTTTTCATCTTTTAATAAAATGCATTAAACATTTAGGAAAATCATTTTTCTTAGTCTTGTTCTTCCAGAGCAGGAACGTGGAAAGGAGAGGGAGATTTAGATGTCAGATAAATAAGAGATCCTTTTATGAACAGGATTTCTACTTATTTATCAAATTTGTATTGTATGGTAATATCTGTTGATTTTTCTGTACCCACATACATGGCAAAGACTTCTGATTATCCTGCATATCAGAAGTTCTGGCTAATGGGTTGTAAGCAGAAGTCGTAAGTGTGCAGCTTTCCTTATGTCCATTCCCCTTCCTCCTCTCTCTTGAGTGAAATGCGTTTCTGATGACTGCTTCTTCAAAAGTTATCTGAAATATGAGGAGGCCTTGAGAAGGGGAGCCTGCATGTTATAGAGTATCAAGGAAGAATGTGTCTGTATCCTTTTTATCAGGGGCTTCTGTCAGTCCTACATCTCTTAATTGTGGACTTTCAGGTGAGAAAGAAATATGTTCTTATCTTACATAAGACACTGGATTTTTCTTTAAATATTTTTTTACTAGCATTTCAAGTGTTGTTAGTGGTAGAGAACCTGCCTGCCAACACAGGAGACGCAAGAGACATGGGCTTGATCCCTGGGTTGGGAAGATCCCCTGGAGGAGGAAATGGCAACCCACTCTAGTATTCTTGCCTAGAGAATCCCATGGACAGAGGAGCCTGCAGTCCATAAAGTCATAAAGACACAACTGAAGTGACTTAGCACACAGGCAGGCATGCACTAGCATTTCAAACTAATTATACCTAACATATAAAAAAAGCATTTTTGACATAACATTGCAGTATTACATGATATGTTTAAGTTGATTTTCATAAAAATAAGATCATTGGGAGTAAATGTCAAATATGTAAAAGTTTATCTTGAAGCTTTGATTTAACAGTAAACTTTTTCTTTTTAGCATTAAGAGGCTGAATCTAGATTAGTACTGTAATTATTTTAAAGAAATTCAGAGTTTTGCTTCCTTATTAACCACAATGCAAATCAAGGCACATTTCTAAGATTTTTAATTAGTCTTTTATTTAAGAAAACAAAAATCATAAACAGATTTGGTTACTTTTTCCTCTTTTTTTTAAAAATTCTTAATAGTTTATAGAACAAATAAAAATTGTTTTTCATAATTAGAAAGATCCCTTCTCTTATGTTTATATATTTTGCTGATATCCACAGTTTTACATTATATCAGAAAGCTAACTTTAAAAAATCGATTGCAATATATTTCTGTTCTCTGGGTATATGAGATTTCCAATCAGAAATGAGTATTTAACATTATCTGAAACTCTAAACAAGAACTCTATTTTTTTTAATAACATCCAAAATGAAGTGATAGATTTTGAAGAGTTCCCACTCAAAGGAAGTTGCCAGAAAGATGGTTTCAAGGAAGGTAGCAGTAGATATAATTCTTGCATTCATTCAGCCCTCTGGCTGCCATATACTACATATTCACAGTAAGGCAGAAAGAAAGAATGTAGTGTTTAAAAAATTAAATTCTATGTTTCAAATGATTACTCTAGCAGTCTTTTCCTAGTGGTCTTTCAGAAATGTTCTAAAAGGAAGCCATGGTGGTGGATGTTATCTACACTCACTGTGGTGATCATTTTACAATGTATACAAATATTGACTCATTATGCTATACACCTCAAATATGTTACATGTCAATTAAACCTCAATAAAAAATAAATTAAAAAATAAAAGGAAGCTGAAGTAAAAATAAATATGAAAAAACACAGATGCCTCAAGTTCCACAACTGCCTATTTTATCTGTTTTGTCAATTGCTTTAAAAATTGTTCCCAATGGTCTATAAAATCAGTGATCCAAACTATAGAAAGCTTGTGTGCCACAGGAATTGTATATGTGTTATGCCAACTTTGTGGCATCCAGCAATACTAACACCAAACCTAACTAGATGAATCCAGTTTTATCCTCTTCCAAATACATACTTTCAGGTTGTAAGTTACCGTCTATGATTTATTTTTTTCTTCCAGTAGTCTCTTCCAAGCTCAAACTGTTTTTGCCCTTCTGTTTCCAGAGAATGGCAGTAATTAACTATTAGGTGAAATATAGGATATTGATAAAATACTAAACATTGATAAAATATTAGAAATAAGACGTATATATGATTTGCATGTGATGAAGTGGGAAAACATGAAAGAGATGTTTCTGTCAAGAAGTTTTCAAATCAGCCCAAGTATGTATTAATTAACTTTTCATTTTACTTGTCATTATATTTATAATGTAAAAATATTATAATCACTGTCAGCACCAAGATGAATCCCAAGAAAAATGGCTACTAAATGTAATGTGGTAACCTAAATGGGATCCTGGAACAGAAAAGAGCATTAGGTAAAAACGAAGGAAAACTGAATAAATTATGAGCTTTAGTTAATAACAATGTATGAATAGCTATTTTATTAATTTTAACAAATATACAACACTAATGAAAGATACTAATAATAAGGGAAATTGTGGAATATATGTGGGAACTCTCTATATGCTGCTTTTCTTATGTCAATGTAAAGTGGTTCTAAAATAAAAAGTGCATTTTAAACATATATTAAAATATTATGTTATCTAGAGATAGGCATTCAAAAAGAATCTCTTGTTTAGGGTTGGATTCTCAATTCAACTTAAAAGTGTCACAAATATTGAACATTTTAGTTCTTTTGGCAACCTGGAGAGGTTGTATAGCTTGTTGATGTTCAAATGGCACCTTAATTTTATGTCGTTTACTGAACGACAGGCAGGTTGGCAGGTTCACCCAACATATTACTAAGTTACCTCAATGCCACTTTTTATATTGTGTCAGTGTAATGCAAAGCAATTTCCAGCTTCAAAATTACTTGCGAACTTATATTCATTTACTTAAAATGGATTTTGCCTCTTTCTCAGGAAATAATTCCTATCATTCTTTCAATAAGATATACAATACCTACCTGGGACTTAGTATGTGACACCATCTGGGATGACCTTTGGTTCTTTGTTCTAGCCAAACATTTGCCAAGATCAGGAGCAGCAGGATAGGTGTTGTGGTGTGAATGCTCTCTCTCTCTTAATCCCTTACATACTTTATGGCCAGGAGAAGGCAATGGCCACCCACTCCAGTGCTCTTGTGCCGGGGTCCAGCCCAGGTGGATCCAGGGAATTCGAAGTAGGGACGGCGTTGGCGAGGATCAGGAAACAACTGCTTAATTAAACATTAATTAAGGATATAAAGAGTAATAGAATGAGGATAGCTCAGTAGGAAATTCAGTGGAGAAAAGAGACTGAAATAAGGATAGCTCAGTGAGGAAATTCAGTGGAGAAAAGAGGCTGAATAATTCAGCCAGAAGGTGAGAGAAAGAACGACATGGGGAGACCAAGTTTCGGTGAACAAGGCCCACACTTTATTTTCCCAAGTAGTTTTTATACCTTAAATTATGCATAGAGGATAATGGGGGAAGGGGTAGAGTCATGCAGTAAGCCAGGCTTTCTTCCTGCAGACTTATCATATGCAAAAGTTTAGGTGATTTGCATCATCTTCTGGCCTGGAGGCCTGTTAACATTTTAAGACCCTTTCTTCAGAAAACTTATTTTTCTTTAAAGGTGATTAGTCAGGCGCCACCCTCCAAAAGCATTAGATAAAGTTGCATTCCTACAGAGCAAAGGTGTGGTGGGCTGTAACAAGAAAAAGAATTAACTCAAGGGTCCCAGGTTACAAACATTAAAGCTACTACTTACACCAATTATATTAATCAATACACTGCCAGGGACACAGCAGGTAAGGGATATGGAAATTTAGCAGCAAACATTGGCCCAACAAGTGAAAATCCCTTCACCAATACAATTTCTAATCAATCTTTTAACTGCTCAAAGGAATCTGTATTTAGACAGTTTAGAACATCTCATGCCTCTCACAGTTGGGAGGCTCTGAGCAATCACATGTGGCCGGAAAAACCTATTCAGGCAGGCTAGAGGACTTCCAAAGGAGTTTGTAGGTTGAAATACTGTCACACCAAGGAATTATTAACTGGAGCTGTAAGCTAACTCTTTTTTCAGAGAGAGGTAGTGGGGGACAGCCCCCCGTAAAGTCAGAGGTGTAGGTGAAAGCACAAAGCAGAAAGTAGGCAGACTCTGGTTTTGGGGGTAGATGCTCGAGAATTTTCAGGGGGACTCCTGAGGCTCGATCCCGCCTTTGCGTATGCCAAGCCTCCTTCCTCATGACCTTTGTCATGGGTGGAGCTCCTCACGCTGGCTCCTGGCAGTGATAGAATTCCAGTTGAGCTATTCCAGATCCTGAAAGATTATGCTGTGAAAGTGCTGCACTCAATATGCAATATGCACTCAATATGCAACATGCCGGCTCCTGGCACTATTGCCTGGAAAATCCCATGGACGGAGGAGCCTGGTGGGCTGCAGTCCATGGGGTCGCTAAGAGCTGGACTCGACTGAGCGACTTAACTTTCACTTTTCACTTTCATGCACTGGAGAAGGAAATGGCAACCCTCTCCAGTGTTCTTGCCTGGAGAATCCCAGGGATGGGAGCCTGGTGGGTCGCACAGAGTTGGACAGGACTGACATGACTTAGTAGTAGCAGTCATAAAACCCTAGAGACAGTCGGTCTCTTTCTCCTCCATCATTCTTTGTGCTTCAGTGTTTGAAGTTTAATGTTTATGTTTTCCTATGTGACAAAAAATTCCCTTGTATACACATCCCTAGCACTAACATTCAGGCTAAGCAGCCTTGAGTCTTTTCTGGCTTCAAAGAATCCCCCAGTCAGCAAAATAGGTTGATATTAGCATATGAAATACTGCATGTTCTAGCTGTCCCAGACAACCAGGCAGGTCTAAGCACTCCACATGTATTAAAATTCACGTTTAACAAACTCTTTGAGGTTGGCACTGTTCTTAATTTTACAGGAAGAGGAAGATGAGGCCAGAAGTTTTTAATTCACTTGCCCAAGATCACAAACCGTTAAGTACTGGAACCCGATTTTCAATCCACAGTACCCTAGATCCTGGGACTTTCCTGGTGGCTCACACGGTAAAGCATCTGCGTACAATGCAGGCAGACCCGGCTTTGATCCCTGGGTCAGGAAGATTCTCTGGAGAAGGAAATGGCAACCCACTCCAGTACTCTTACCTGTAAAATCCCATGGACGGAGGAGCCTGGTGGGCTACAGTCCATGGGGTCGCAGAGTCGGACATGACTGAGCGACTTCACTTTCACTTTCACCCCAGATCCAAATTCTCCACTGTACACCACCTTTCAGAATCGTGTCAGTGCTTGAAACTATCAAAAGAAGCCTTGTTGGGGAATGTAAAGACATAAATCCAAGCCAAACCTTAGCTGGAAGTACTTAAAACACTTTATCTCAGTTTATTCATTGATAAATATATGCGATTTAAGTAAATGCCAGTTTCCCAAAGGTTGGTTGGAGGAAGGGACTATTTGACACCCCATCTTTTAACAACCCTCTCCATGACTTTTGAAAATTCTCTACTCAATAAGCACTAAATTCTTTCCCACATTCAAAATTAGTTGACAACTAATTAAATGTATTAATTTTTAGAACATTTTAAGATGTTGGGCATAATGTTCACAAATTACAGATTTAGCCATCCTAAACAGGTTTTCCTACTTTATCCTCTGTCCCCTATAGCAGTTATCCACACAGCAGCTAGGAAGTCTTTGCAAACCTTAATCACACCCCTATCCACACTTTCTAAAAGCTTCCCATTTTCAGAAAGAAAGAAAAAAAAAAAAACAACACAAAAATCCTAAAATGCTCTATAATCCTAAAATGCCTCACCTAATGCATCACCTGCCCCCATCTCACACACATACACACACACTTCCCGGAGCTTCTTCTAACTACTGACTCCCTTGCACACTCTTTCCTTACCACTCTTGGTGGTGGTTTAGCCGCTAAGTCGTGTCCGACTCTTGCGACCCCATGGACTGTACCCTGACAGGCTCCTCTGTCCATGGGATTCTCCAGGCAAGAATACTGGAGTGGGTTGCCATTTCCTTCTCCAGGGGATCTTCCCAACCTAAGAGTCAAACCTGGGTTTCCTGCATTGCAAGCAGATTCTTTACCGACTGAGCTATGAGGGAAGCTATGAGATAAGCCTTACCACTCTTATCCCCTCATTATTTTTTTACACGTCAAGAATACTCCAACTCAGGGCATCATATTTCTTCTCTGAAGAGTGTTTCTTCACCTGGAAAGCTCTATGGCTCATTCTCACTTTTTTCACATCTCTTCTAAAAAAATCACCTATATAAAAGAGCGTTTCCCAAATCCGACTCGCCCCATGCATGCAAATCATTGTTACCATGCTCTGCTCCCCCCCGCCAAAAAAAAACTTATCACCATCCAACACCCTTATACACTATTTTATTTTATTTTTAATTTATCCTGTCCCCCAAGCATGTAATCTTCTTGAGGGCAGAGATTACCTTTGTTTACTGAATATCTCCAGCACTTGGTCCCTCATAGGTGTAAACTACATATTTGTTGTGTGACTAAATGAATGAATGAATCTAAAAAGTATGATATGCCTTATGCAGTATGTAGTGGGATACACTTATCAATCTATTTTCTTTTCTTCCTTGGCGATTTATACATCCTAAGAATGATTTCTACACTATTTGAATACAATAAGCTGTTACTATCTCAATTTCAGCACAGGAGAGACATATGACAAGTTTTTTTTACCTTTTTGAGTTTGTGTCCTCAACTGTATTATGGGAATAATAACAGCTATCTTGCAGATTTCAGTGAGGAGACAATACCTAGAAGATACTAATTTAGAGTTTTATGGAAATGTCAGGCTAATATACAGCTGTTCATCATGGAGAACATTTGTGACCATGACAGAAGAGGAGCCCAGACCAGCCTGTTTGTATTATGATAACAGCGCCACCTCCCCACTGCTTTCCCAAACCTGGCATCTACGGAATTTCTTTAATTATTCTTGCTTTTCATTCAGATGATGGGAGCAACCTGAGATAAATTGCCTTCGCCCTAACCTAGGTGTGTGAATTACCCACCACAATTATTTATTCATACCAATGCCTCCCTTCATTGACATTGAATAATTGAGTGTTGATTGTATTCAGGAAGATCAACAATCCCATAGTACAGTTCACTTTTCAAAACAGAATTCACAACCTTCAAATTAATAAAGAAGAATTAATGCATTTCAAAACAATGCAAGTGCAAAATTTTTATCTACATTGAAATTTGATAATGATATTGATAAAAATTATAGATTAAAGATAAATATTGATAGAAAACTAAGAAAGATTTTTGATGTATGTAGTTGCTTATTTTGTTATAAATATTAGATACTAGAGATTAAAGCATTAAAATTTTAGTATGTATTATGGTTAGTTTTTAAATTTTTAAAATTTGTTAATAAACAAAAAATTTATTGTATCTGTTCAGCTACATTAGCATCCTATTAACTTCTTCTAACCTTCAGAAATTAGGAAAAGGTAGCAATTATACTCTTATCAATTCGCTTTAGAATCAACCAATTAATCATTCATTGCCCATGGCACTAATAAGTTATTAGTCTTCTGGGGACTCATTATAAGGAGCAATATGTAGACAGGTTCATTTAGATAATCTTTTCTGAATGTTGATGAGGTTATTTGTAGATGATACATGCATGTTAGGATCAATTTTAACAAATTACTGAAGGTTTTCTTTCTCCTTTTTTAAAAAAGCAGAAAGGACAGAGACTGTCTAAATCAACGAACAATTACAGTTTTGAGATATCTTTGAAGTTTCTTTAAAGTGAATGAATGGAGCAATTTTCTAGTGAAACCCAGTTTTTGTATCTTAGTCTATTAACCTGAGCAGCTCACAAAATTCTAATGATTGTGTACACACATTCTGAATCAGGTGTTGTGAGATACGTATTTGGAAGGTCTTAACTATAGAAGACTTTGAAGCCAACCAAGACAGGTAATCAGTAGTGACATTGCTTTACTATTTTTCTACCTACTATTTTTCTACCCCCCCCCACACACTCACACACACATTTATTTTTATTATCTTAATTCATTTCACTTTTAAATTCTTTTTGCCACTTACAATTCAAATTTAGGTTGTATCCATGTGAGGTTAAATAATTTAACATTTTTATAGACTCAGGTACTCCATTCTTAAAAAACAAGTTATTGGACTAATTTATTTCACTGAACTAGCCTTCCAGTTTCATTAACTTAATGGAATTAACCAGTGGCTTTGGTTGGTGAATACAAGGTAAGTAGTTCAATATAAAGATATAGAGAAACCAGATTGTAGTTTAAATAGTTTTAGCACTTGGGAGTTATTTTTTACTAATTGCCAGCTCTTTGTCAACCCGTTTGCACATGTGAATATAGAAAAATGCATCCTTAAGGTAAAAATCACATTTAATGTAGACATTTTTATTTTAAGAAGGCAATAAAGGGATTTAAAATATCCATCCAAAGGTCTTACAAGCTAAACTTACTGTATACTTCAGGAATTGTTTTGAAGACAACTTGATTTAAACCATACCATTACTCTAGCAAAACACCAAGGCTGACATTTAATGCATTGTTACTAACAATTTAAACTCACTAATGAGTATTAAATGTGAATTCATTAGTAATAGTGGCCTAGACTTGTCCTTGAATGCTCACATGTTGCTTCCTTTGAGGTCAGTGGAATATATGCTAGAAGGATTAAGCAGCTGATAAAAGGATTTATTTTTTCTGTATAGCATACTCATGGAATAGAACTTCTTAGAAAATATGTTGCAAATGTAAACAATATAAGCTAGATCTGATTTTCACAGCCAAACCTGGTATGATTGACGGTTTTGCTTATGACCAATGACCTGCTCATATTCTTACCTGTCCACACCAAAAACCCAAAAGGCAAAGAATGCTTTGTAACTGTCAAAAATATGAAAAAACTGTCAAAAGAACATGAAATCAGCTGTGAAGCAAAAGTCGTGGTTCAGTTTTCTCAAAGACAATATATAAATTGCAAATGTCCAAATTATAAGCACTCCACTAATGCATGTCACACTGTGCCCAGGAAACTGAGACCTCACTCATAAGATTTAAATCAAGCATTACTTAAGTATAATTGATAGTCGCATCTAATATAACTATTTATTAAGTATGTTTAAATAGGACATTCTAGTACCCAATCATGTAAAAAAAAAATTAACTTACAATTTACTCTTATTGCAACCAGTTAGATAGTGAATGTATACTTCCACATAAGTTATTGAAGTCAGGAAGTTCACTTCTTTTTAAAATGTATTCTTTTGTTCAATTTTTAAATCTGTTGTTCTCTTGTTACATTATTTTATGAGATCAAAAGGCCTCCAACCAGTACTTTGTGTTTTTTTTTGCACAAAGAAAAAGACAGGTAGTTTTGAGTTGTTCTCGCTCTTTCTATTTGCTGATGCTCTTGCCGCCCCCTCCCCCAACCCCGGCCCCAGTCAAAATGACCAGCTCATTTTCCCCTGATTGGCTCCTCCTGCTTTCCTATCTGCCACTTCCTCTTCTATTTTCCTGACCATCAATCCCAATTCATGTCAGACTTCTCATTCACAGTGCAGTGGAAATACATGTGTTTTGTGGAGCCTCCCCTGATCACTGCATCTGGAAGTATTTATTCCTTTCTCTAAGGTTTTATTGCTCTGTTAGTCAGGATCCAGTCAGAAAAACAATCCTTTCCATTTATTTTGCCAGAGAGAATTTAATTAAGAATTTGTTTAAACAGGTATAGGAAGGCAAAAGGAGAAGGGAACCCTGACTTTACAAAGAGACAGTAATTGTAGGAAAAGATACCACCCCTAGAGCTGGGAGAACCTAGCCCTAGAGGTTATGGTTATGAGAACCTAGAATTTTAGAGGAAGTCCCCCTGGGGCTGGGCCCCACATCTTCTGGAGGGGACATCTTCTGCCATGGCTGGTGCCTCAGAAACTCAGAGGAACTCCCCCCACAGAATGAGGACTGAATTCTGAGAATGAGGTATCACAGCTGGCTTCACAGATTGAGGGGAAAATGGAATATGGAACGAATTAATACTCTGAGTCAACTGCTGAGATGATGTTGATAGGTGTGCTTAGTCACTCAGTTGTGTCTGTGTCCGACTCTTTGTGACCCCTTGGACTGTAGCCCACCAGGCTCTTCTGTCCATGGGATTCTCCAGGCAAGAATACTAGAGTGGGTTGCCATGCCCTCCTGCAGGGGATCTTCCCAACTCAGGGAACGAACCCAGGTATCCTGCATTGAAGGTGGATTCTTTACCATCTGAGCCACCAGAGAATCCCATGTTGATGTTGATAGGGAAAGGAAGGAAGAAGGTAAAGTGCCATCTCTCTTCTCCCTTCTTCAATCGCCTACTCTTTTGATTAAAGAAAACTAACAGAGAGCCAGCTGGCAAAGGAGAAGCTACAAAATAGAGCAGAAGGGCAGATTTGAAACTGAGAGATAGTAACTAAGTAACTAGCACTTTAGCATTTTAATTATACCTCTTTCAAATACTTAGCATTAGCATTCCTTCTAATATAGTGTTCTATATTATCTTATCTCCTCTCAGTGTCTAAGGATCCTTGAGAATGGTATGATTCATATCTTGATCTTTCAGATTTCAATTAATAGTGTTGGATAAGTGAACTCTCCCAAATCAAAGCCTTTTCCTTCTCAATTGTAAGTACTGAATGTTTCTTTATAAAGGAAGATCATAGAAAATTAGTTTTTCTTTTCTTTGACACTTCAAATAATTTTTCTAGGATTTAATTGAGTATTCGTATGATAATACATATATCCAAACAAAAGCAGACAAGAGTTTCTTTTTAAAATTAATCTTTTAGTAGTCTGTATATAAATTAGGCAAATATTGCTTCAATTTCACAAGAGATGAATTGTTTCTCAGTTCAACCTTGCTGCGTTCTCCTGTCTCTACTAAGAGAGAGAGCAGAACCCAAGAAAGAGACACTGATAGTAAAGATGAGCCAAATGAAGAAGGAGCTGTTAGGATAGGGCATCAAAAAGTTGGAGAAGAAACTGGGGTTCAAGATGAAGATCTTTATGCTACTCTCATCCAGAAATGATTTACTGGTGAAAGTGAAAGTCAATCACAGAGTGAGTGTGACTCTTCATGATCCTATGGACTGTAGCCTACCAGGCTCTTCTGTTCATGGAATTCTCTAGGCAAGAGTACTGGGGTGGGTTGCCATTCCCTCCTCAAGTTTACATATGTATTGCTTGACTCTCCAAGTACTGCAGAGTTAGCTCACAAAGGGGAATCAGCTGAACTCTGTTAATTTAAATGGTCTGTATTTAACTTGACAGAAAATGGGAACTCTGCTGTTGACCCACAAATGCATATCTACTTATACAAAATACACATACACAGACTCAAACCTATGGATCATTACATGTTATACTTCAGAGATTCAGGAAGGCTTCTTAATGCATAGAAAGATTTTACAATGAGATATTTCCTCATCAACTGAAGAAGTGTTGCATAAAGTTCTATATAAAACTCTAGAAGTCCTGATGTTATTCTGAGAGGTATGAAATCAGCCTTATAACTTCTTGTCAAAATTTTATTCACTCGAAAGGAAACCGTTTGTTCCAGTATAACAATTTTATGTATGGTATGTCAAGTTCTGACCTACAGAACAATGGCAAACTAGGAATTGATTGTTCATTTTACAAATTATTGACTCTACAATTACTTTTATTAATGGGACCTCATTGCATATACAAAAAGCAATTCTATTTATCACAACTGGATTTGCACACAATTTTTCAGATAATGATTTTTTTGTGTGAGTTGGTCTGTGCAGCAGGAGGCACATTCATATAGTTAAATCTGATGAGAGTTAGACCCTGTTAATGATATACTCGATATTCTTTTTTTGAAGAAAATAAGGAAACTATTATTCTCCATATAGTTGTCGAGTCAGAATTGCATCTTCTTGAACTGTTTCTGTAACTGTTGCTCACAAATACTATCCATAGCTGAAGTTCAAGTTATAATTAATGTTAGTAAGCTGTGAAGTGTCAGCAAAATCAGTTTATTATCTGATTGCTTAAAGAAGCAGTGTAGCATAACAGTAAAAAAGCAGAGGATTTGTGTTAAAATACAGCCTCCTTCACTTACTAGCATGTGATCTTAGCAAATTATTTCATTTATTCGAACCTCTCAATGTTTCTTAGGTTTGTTATGCAGATTTAAAAAATTTTGGAGCTCAGGTATTTAGCACACAACTTCAATACAGGATGGCTATTATAAAAACACTGCTATTGTCAAATTTAACCATTTTTTGTACGTCTTCATTATGTATTTATGCATGAACAACTTATAAGATACTCATTTCAGGAGTGCATTTAAATATAAATCCTCTTGTATTTCATAATGATTTTCAATATTATTAAGCTCTCCTTACCCGTAACCTTAACATCCTGGTCAAATAGCTCATTTAAAAAAAATCTGTGCTAGTATTGGCTAGGGCTTCCCACATGGCTCAGTGGTAAAGAATCATCCGCCAGTGCAGGAGTCGCTAAATTGTGTCTGACGCTTGGCCACCACATGAACTGCAGTAGTCCAGGCTTCCCTATCCTCCACTATCTCCCATAATTTGCTCAAACTCATGTCTATTGAGTCAGTGATGTCATCCAACCATCTCATCCTCTGTTGTCCCCTTCTCCTCTTGCCCTCAATCTTTCCCAGTATCATGGTCTTTTCCAGTGAGTCAGCTCTTTGCATCAGGTGGCCAAGAATTGGAGCCTCAGCTTCAACGTCAGTTCTTCCAATGAACATTCAGGATTGATTTCATGTAGGGTTGACTGGTTTGATCTCCTTGCTGTCCAAGGGACTCTCAAGAGTCTTCGCCAGCACCACAGTTTGAAAGCATCAATTCTTTGGCGCTCAGCCTTCTTTATGGCCCAACTCTAATATCCATCCATGACTACTGGAAAAATTATGGCTTTGACTGTTAGGCTTCTTTCAAAGATACTATGTTAAATCAGCAATTTTGTATAGTTTTTCTCCTTGTATCATCTGGAGAATTTTTACAGTTCTTAACTTCATTTCAGTTCAGTAGAGTTCCCCTAAAAATTGTCACTACACTAAACCATCTGCTAGAATAAAGTTCAGGAATGAAGTTACATATACAGACTATTTTCATTCACTCTACAAACATGTGGATATGATGTGGGAAAATATCATCATAGTGAGTTTCTTGTATTTGTTATATGGGTAAGAAATGTGGAATCTGAGGTAAATAAATAAAAGCTGAAGAACTGAAACAACTCTTTGTTTTCTGTGATAGTACTCTGCCATAGATAGATCATGACTTCCAAAGATTCCTACATTCTAATTTTGGACCTTGTGGATATGATACTTCATGTCACAAAAGAGACTATAGATGCCGTTAAAATTAAGGATATTATTAATTATCCAGGGACTCTCAATATAATCACATGAGCTTTTAGAAGCAGAGTACTTTCTCTGGCTGGAAGAAGAAGCAATGCCACAGAAGAGGAAGACTGAGAGCTTGGAAGCTTGAGACAGACTGGACAAGCTGTTGCTAGTCTGTAAAGGGAGGGGCCAACATGGCAAGGAATGCAAGTGGCCTTAAGAATCTGAGTGACTCTTGGCTAACAGCTATCAAGGCAAGAGGGACCTCAGCCCTTCTACAAGGAACTGATATCTGCTCATAACCTGGATGAGCTTGGAAATAGATTCTTCTCCAGAATTATAACTTACCTGGACTTCTAACCTTAGGGAACTGAGATAATAAATTTATATTATTTTAAACCACTAACTTTATGGTAATTGTTAAAGTAACAGTAGAAAATTAGTATATATATTTCCCCAGTTGTCTTTAATATGAGAAGTGTTATTTCTATAACAGAGCAATCAGACAAAATAAAGCTTTTTTAAATACTAAAATCTATTCTTATGTACTTGGAGTTTTACCCTCAAGCCTGATTTATTACTTCATATTTATTTAAAATAGTTTCTAAAATCCTTAAGTGATTGAAGTTAATGTAATATTTATGCAATCAGAGTTAATGTTAAAACATGTAATGACTTTATCAGGTAAGCCATGAATATAAATTATAAATTATCATAATTATTTAAGATCATAATATTTTCTTGGTGAAAATATTTTTTCAAAAGTAATGGTTGCTCTTATTAATTTTGCAAGTATACTTTCACAATGAATTTGTTAACAATAGTTCTTTATAATAAATAAGTAATAGTCATTTAAGAATAAAAATAATTCCAACATAGGTAGAAAATCCTTGTTTAAATGGTTTAGCCTGCCATTTATGCATAATACAAGTTAGCAGAGGATATAGTATTTAATGAATATTGCCATTTCAGTAACCCCAATTCTAAGAATCTATTTTAATGAAATACTTCTAAATATGAAAAAGTTATGCATAAGGATATTCATTACAGTGTCATTTATGATAACAAAAATACTTAAGTGAACTAGGTGATAGGGAAATGTTTACCCAAATTCTGGGATATAAATGCAATGAAAAATGATGCACTTATATAAAAGACAGCTATGAGTATATAGAAACTCATAAGATTATGGTTTTAAGTGAATACATTAAAAAATATGTTATTAAGATTATAATTACTTAAAACTTTTAATATTTGCAAAGGAAGACAATATGCACACATATTAATACTTTTATGAATAATGGAATCATGGTAGTAGCTCTTTCATTTGTATTTTCAAACAATTTATGGTTACATAATTTGTGCAATTTTATTTACATGTGTTAAAAATAAACATCATACTTATTTCTTGAATCCTATGAGTCTGATTGAAGCCTTTCTTCTCATATAATTCCATAGCTTGATGGAGTCTGAGCTTGAATAGGAATGAATATTGCATATTCTTACAATAAAGTATCAAAAAAAAAATCTTGAAAATGAAGGAGAGAAAAACTGACCCTTTACATTTTGCTCATAGAAATCAGTAGGAGAGCCATTCTCTCCAGTTCATCTTCACCAGTCCAGGTCCAGGCTACAGCACCAGGCACCTTGTCTTCCTTCAGTCCATTTCTCACAGCCCAGTGCAGTCAGAATGATGGATTTCAGCAGGAAATCTGCTCACATTACCTTGCTTAAATTTTCTAATAGCTCTTCTTAGCTCTGAGGCTAAAGGATAAAATTCTTTGCTAACAAAGTTGAGCATGGCCTTCCCCCACCAGACTTTCCAACTGCTTCCCAAGCCCTCACATTCTCACACTCATCTCTTTGGCTACATCATCCTTCAGACATTGTCCCATACACCGCAGTCCTTTACGCAGGCTCTTCCTTCTGCACCACTTTGTAATCTGTTTGTGATATTAATACCAAATTATCCTTCAGATATCAGCTCTAACATGTGCATTACAGCTCAGAATCTATTGTTATGGTATATGCCCTTATCTAAGGCTCATTTCTATGGACTGCTTATTTAATCAGTTTGTAATTATACTTTCATTTTTTAAAAGATTTGATTACCTGTCTCCATTAACATATTGGAATCACTAGGAAGATTAGGTCTATCTTTGTTACTTTGTTACTGGGGTGCTAAGAACAGTGACATATAATAGGTGCTCAATGAACATTTTTCAGTGAATAAATGAGTGAGTGAGTAATGGGAAGTGACATTATAAATTAGTTCACAAATAAAATAAAAGGCACCTTTAAATAAAAATCAAATTGCCAGTACAGTATGGCAAATGAAGGTGCCAATGGACTTCAAGAATTATAGTTTCATTGGCAAAGAGCATTAATGCATAAATGAGTCCATCAATCTGGCTTAGTCTAATTCATTAAACATTTGAATCAACAGGTTAAGTCTTCATGTTCTTTTTCAAATAAATCAAAATAAACCTTTTGATTCCAAGTTGGCTTTTGAAGTGATTAGGTTTACAGGAAGAAATGTGACGGCAATAAAACATGAATGTGCTAGCTCAGTTGTCAGTTGTGCTCATGTAAATCAGTAAGTTAATATTCTGATTTATGTAAAATTTTTCATATGTAACCCTGGCCCAAGGAAGTAGGGCTCTTTCAACATGAGGACCCTATTAAGTTTTGGGATTTGCTGGATTTCACTCTAATCCTGAACTGCGAAAGGTCTACCTAACAAAGTTACCTTATAATTTTTTATTGCATATGGTCAACCAGCCTTTCCCAAACCATGTGTGGTCATTTATAATATATTTTAATTTAATATGCCAATATCCATTGGCTTCTGCACAAGATGAGAAAAAAAATGCATATATATGTATATGAAAATAGAAATATTTGTTTAACAAACACTTCCTAAAGGTGATAGAGAGATGAAGAGAGTTCTTGCCTTGAGAAAGTTAGAGGCAATAAACATGAATCACTGAAATAAAAGAAAATGCAGTAAAATAAACTACAACTGTGTATGTGCTCAAGGAAGCTTATGAAAAATAATAGAGAATATATAATTTCTGAATGAAGACGTGTGATAGTAACTAGATTATGTGACAGACATGAGGCTAAAGTTATTTTATTTTACTGGACAAATGATGAACTAAACCAACTACACATTTAATTTTTTATTGGTGATAAAATGCCAGCAAATGAAGGAAAGATGAAAATGTAGAATTTAGAGCATTCTTTTTTAAAAAGCAGGATGAGAGAGAGAGAGTTTGGATATGTATACTAGATAAGATAACTGTAAGTGCTATTACAAATAATCTCCAGCTTTTAATGGATACACATATAGAAGTTTTTTGGCCCTCACATGTCAAGGTTTCCTCCATGTGGTGATTCAGGAACTCATGTTCCATCCATCTAATTTTACCATCCTCTTCTGCATTTAAGTAGTTGAAGAGAAAAGAGAATGGAGAAGGTATGCCCACTTCGTGAATACTCTGTCCTTTTCCGTTACTAGAATCTAGTCATAGGATCAAGCTTGGATGCAAGGTAGGATGACTGGGAAACGTAATCTACAGATGACACTGTGGAAAGAGCGTCATTAAATGACAGTAGTGTTCTACCAGTTAAGCTCTGTGAAATTTACATTGATGCACATGAAAGCAAAATTTATAATCTCAACACCCTCACATATAGTATACTATAGAACACATATAGAATACTATAAAGTCAGTGAAAGGAAAATAAATATTTTCTAATTTAAAAAACTGCATGCCCAAATGTGCAATTTTCAGTTTCTAGAAAGCATGAAACCTAACAGCTTTACTCTTAGGGTGCAATATAAGGTGTTCAATTTCAGGAAATCATTTCTATGGTTATATTCCAAATGTTGCCTTTAATTTTCACTTGTAATTATGAATTAAATAATGACAGAATGATTACTAAAGCAACTGAGCATGCTTCTTTTACTATATCATATTTACTTTATAAGCATGATTAGATAATCTTAAATTTGTAGAATATTTTTTCCCCCTTGGACTTTCAAAAATTTTAATGCATCGTTTTTTATTAAATAGTATAAGTATTTAGACACTGAGTCACATGCAGCAAACGAATATGTAAAACAGAATTTTTAAATATATTTAATTAGTGTTTTATGACATTGATTTCCCAGTATCTAAATTGAGCATAATAACATATACCTCAAATTCTCCAAGCCAGGCTTCAGCAATACGTGAACCATGAACTTCCAGATGTTCAAGCTGGTTTTAGAAAAGGCAGAGGAACCAGAGATCAAATTGCCAACATCTGCTGGATCATGGAAAAAGCAAGAGAGTTCCAGAAAAACATCTATTTCTGCTTTATTGACTATGCCAAAGCCTTTGACTGTGTGGATCACAATAAACTGTGGAAAATTCTGAAAGAGATGGGAATAGCAGACCACCTGACCTGCCTCTTGAGAAACCTGTATGCAGGTCAGGAAGCAACAGTTAGAACTGGACATGGAACAACAGACTGGTTCCAAATCGGGAAAGGAGTTCGTCAAGGCTGTATATTGTCACCCTGCATATTTAACTTATATGGAGAGTACATTATGAGAAACGCTGGGCTGGAGGAAGCACAAGCTGGAATCAAGATTGCTGGGAGAAATATCAATAACCTCAGATATGCAGATGACACCACCCTTATGGCAGAAAGTGAAGAAGAACTAAAGAGCCGCTTGATGAAAGTGAAAGAGGAGAGTGAAAAAGTTGGCTTAAAGCTCAGCATGCAGAAAACTAAGATGATGGCGTCTGGTTGCATCACTTCATGGCAAATAGATGGGGAAACAGTGGCTGACTTTATTTTTTGGGGCTTCAAAATCACTGCAGATGGTGACTGCAGCCATGAAATTAAAAGACGCTTACTCCTTGGAAGGAAGTTATGACCAACTTAGAGAGCATATTAAAAAGCAGAGACATTGCTTTGCCAACAAAAGTCCATCTAATCAAGGCTATGGTTTTTCCAGTGGTCATGTATGGATGTCAGAGTTGGACTGTGAAGAAAGCTGTGTCGAAGAATTGATGCTTTTGAACTGTGGTGTTGGAGAAGACTCTTGAGAGTCCCTTGGACTGCAAGGAGATCAAACTAGTCCATCCTAAAGAAGATCAGTCCTGGGTGTTCATGGGAAGGACTGATGTTGAAGCTGAAACCGCAATATTTTGGCCACCTGACGCAAAGAGCTGACTCATTGGAATAGACCCTGATGCTGGGAAAGATTGAAGGCAGGAGAAGAAGGGGATGGCAGAGGATGAGATGGCTGGATGGCATCACCAACTTGATGGACATGGGTTTTGGTAGACTCCGGGAGTTGGTGAAGGACAGGGAGACCTGGCGTGCTGTGGTTCATGGGGTCGCAAAGAGTCGGACACGACTGAGCGACTGAACTGAACTGAACTGAACAGATACCTCAGAGGACTGTTACAAGATTCAAATGAAAAGAACATTAAAAGTACTTTATAAATACAGTATCTAGCTCTAGCTGTATATGTGTGTGTAGGTAAGTAGTTTGTTTATGTATGCACACATACACTTATCAGATTAGATCAGATCAGATCAGTCACTCAGATGTGTCCGACTCTTTGCGACCCCATGAATCGCAGCACGCCAGGCCTCCCTGTCCATCACCAACTCCCGGAGTTCACTCAGACTCACGTCCATCGAGTCGGTGATGCCATCCAGCCATCTCATCCTCTGTCGTCCCCTTCTCCTCCTGCCCCTAATCCATCCCAGCATCAGAGTCTTTTCCAATGAGTCAACTCTTCGCATGAGGTGGCCAAAGTACTGGAGTTTCAGCTTTAGCATCATTCCTTCCAAAGAAATCCCAGGGCTGATCTCCTTCAGAATGGACTGGTTGGATGTCCTTGCAGTCCAAGGGACTCTCAAGAGTCTTCTCCAATACCACAGTTCAAAAGCATCAATTCTTCGGTGCTCAGCCTTCTTCACAGTCCAAACCTAGATAGCATATTCAAAAGCAGAGACATACACTTATAGGCACAGCTAAAATGTAATGGGGGATTAGAACAGCAGAATAACCAATTACTTCCAATTAAGTAAATTAGAAGAAAGGCCTATTTTCTTAGATGCATCCTGATATCCCTCTGCCCGTATCATCAGCCAGTTAGCTGCCTGAAGGCAAATATTGCACCCAACAGACTCTTGGGGTGCCATCCGCCTCTATTATTTTATGAAAAGGTAATATCATAATAATGTGGAATTACATTTCACACACAGAGTTACAATTCACTGTTTCCAATCTCAGCTTCCACTTTGTTTTTTTTTGTTTTTTTTCCCAGCATCCTTCTGGGACTCCACCTCTCACTCTCCCTAATCTCTCTCTTCTGTAGCTCTATTTGCCCTTCTTGTTCTCAGCCTGTTGTTAGGAAGTGAAATTATTTTCCACTCTAGTCCTCTGTGTTGGCTTTCACTTGGACTTTTCTGAAAAGATCTTGTGTAAGCACTATTCAAAAATCCAAGTTAATCTACCCAGTTGGACACAGGGTACAGAATTAGAACAGAATGCACAGACTGACTCCTCAACCCAGGATTTATGGCATGACCATGAGTGAATCACTTAATCTCATCAGGCTTAGGCTAAAGGAATTACCTTAGTTACTCATTCCAGGATAGAGAAATTGAAAGATCAATGGGATAAAATATGTAAAGTGGTTTTTGGAAAGAAGCAGAGGGGTAAACAAGAATTCTTTGCATCCTCTCCTGCTTTTCTAAATGAATTGCTCTAATGTCTTTTGTTATGATTGCCTTGTAGGTGGTTCACTTTCAGATACTGCTGCAAATCCTAGGAAAAGTGGTCATTCAGTGTAAGTTAGAATAACAGTACTAAAAATCACCCCTGCTGGACCAGAGAGGGTAAATAAAAGTCATGAATATGCAGGTTTTCTATGTTCTAAATACCAATTTGATAGAAATGTTTGGTAAGGTTAGAAAAATCACATTGTGATAAGTCTCAGGTTCTGTGTCTCTAAAATCTGATAAATTTAGTGCTGGTTTCAATAATAATAAAACAAATCTCTATAAAGTGCTCTTTTATGGATATACTAAATAATAAAGGGACTCCTTGTATTCTGCTATTTTCAGTAATGCTTCTTGGCTTCAATACTTAGATATACATGTCTTTTTTATTTTTATTCTGAATTCATAATGTTTTTCAATAGACTGTGCCTAAATTGGAGCCACTAGAGAGAGAAAAACCCCAGAGCCTATGTAGGTGAATCATTCAGATGAGGAGGAAAAAAGAGTCTCCAATCCGTTGGATTCTGGAGTACCAGGAAATGCCTTTTAAATGCAGGCTTTTGTAGTTCAGTTCAGTTCAGTTGCTCAGTCATGTCTGACTCTTTGTGACCCCATGGACCACAGCATCCTAGGCCTCCCTGTCCATCAACAACTCCCAGAGTTTACCCAAACTCCTGTCCATTGAGCTGGTGATGCCATCCAACCATCTCATCCTCTGTCGTCCCCTTTTCCTCCTGCCCCCATTCCCTTCCAGCATTGGGGTCTTTTCCAATGAGTCAGCTCTTCACATCAGGTGGCCAAATTACTAGAGTTTCAGCTTCAACATCAGTCCTTCCAATGAACACTCAGGACTGATATCCTTTAGGAGGGACTGGTTGGACCTCCTTGCAATCCAAGAGACTCACAAGAGTCTTCTCCAACACCACAGTTCAAAAGAATCAACTCTTCAGTGCTCAGGTTTCCTTATAGTCCAACTCTTACATCCGTACATGACCACTGGAAAAACCATAGCCTTGACTAGACGAACCTTTGTTGGCAAAGTAATGTCTCTGCTTTTTAATATGCTGTCTAGGTTGGTCATAACTTTCCTTCCAAGGAGTAAATGTCTTTTAATTTCATGGCTGCAGTCACCATCTGCAGTGATTTTGGAGCCGAAAAAAATAAAGTCAGCCACTGTGTCCACTGTTTCCCCATCTATTTCCCATGAAATGATATGACCGGATGCCATGATCTTCGTTTTCTGAATGTTGATCTTTAAGCCAAATTTTTCACTCTCCTCTTTCACTTTCATCAAGAGGCTCTTTAGTTTTTCTTCACTTTCTGCCATAAGGGTGGTGTCATCTGCATATCTGAGGTTATTGATATTTCTCCCAGCAATCTTGATTCCAGCTTGTGCTTCCTCTGGCCCAGCATTTCTCATGATGTACCCTGCCTATAAGTTAAATAAGCAAGGTGACAATATACAGCCTTGACGTACTCCTTTTCCTATTTGGAACCATGCTGTTGATCCATGTCCAGTTCTGACTGTTGCTTCCTGACCTGCATACAGGTTTCTCAAGAGGCAGGTCAGGTGGTCTGCTATTCCCATCTCTTTCAGAATTTTCCACAGTTTATTGTGATCGGCATACAGTCAAAGGCTTTGGCGTAGTCAATAAAGCAGAAATAGATGTTTTTCTGGAACTCTCTTGCTTTTTTGATGATCCAGAGGATATTGGCAATTTGATCTCTGGTTCCTCTGCCTCTTCTAAAACCGGCTTGAACATCAGGAAGTTCACAGTTCACGTACTGCTGAAGCCTGGCTTGGAGAATTTTGAGCATTACTTTACTAGTGTGTGAGATGAGTGCAATTGTGTGGTAGTTTGAGCATTCTTTGGCATTGCCTTTCTTTGGGATTGGAAGGAAAACTGACCCTTTCCAGTCCTGTAACCACTGCTGAGTTTTCTAAATTTGCTGGCATACTGAATGCAGCACTTTCACAGCATCATCTTTTATGGATTTGAAATAGCTCAACTGGAATTCTGTCACCTCCACTAGCTTTGTTCATAGTGATGCTTCCTAAGGCCCACTTGACTTCACACTCCAGGATGTCTGGCTCTAGGTGAGTGATCACACCATCGTGATTATCTGGGTCATGAAGATCTTTTTTGTACACTTCTGTGTATTCTTGCCACCTCTTCTTAATACCTTCTTCTTCTGTTAGGTTCATACCATTTCTGTCCTTTATTGAGCCCATCTTTGCATGAGATGTTCCCTTGGTATCTCTAATTTCTTGAAGAGATCTCTAGTCTTTCCCATTCTGTTGTTTTCCTCTATTTCTTTGCACTGATCACTGAGGAAGGCTTTCTTGTCTCTTCTTGCTATTCTTTGGAACTCTGCATTCAGATGGCTGTATCTTTCCTTTTCTCCTTTGCTTTTCACTTCTCTTCTTTTCAGAGCTATTTGTAAGGCCTCCTCAGACAGACATTTTGCTTTTTTGTATTTCTTTTTCTTCGGGATGTTCTTGATCCCTGTCTCCTGTACAATGTCGTGAACCTCCATCCATAGTTCATCAGGCACTGTGTCTATCAGGTCTAGTCCCTTAAATCTATTTCTCACCTTCACTGTATAATCATAAGGGATTTGATTTAGGTCATATCTGAATGATCTAGTGGTTTCCCCCACTTTCGTCAATTTAAGTCTGAATTTTGCAATAAAGTGTTCATGATCTGAGCCACAGTCAGCTCCCAGTTTTGTTTTTGCTGACTGTAAAATATATTTAAAACACAGAGCCACATGCAAAGCTGAGGGAAGCCAAATATTCCCTACCCCAATCTGGCAAGGTTTAGAGTCATGGTTCTACAAACCATCAGCTAGAGCTGAAACATTTTCACAAATGACTATATTAGACTGGACCATAAAAAATAATATATTGGTAGGGACAATTCAATGGGTGGAGAACAACCCTGATTGCAAGGAACACTTGTAAATCTTGCAACAGATACACAGTTCAGGTTTACTACTGTCTGTTTCCCCCCTCCTCATCAGCTAGGTTGGTAGGATCATAAACCTAATCACTGATGTTAATTCATTTTGCCTGCCGACACAGCTGCATTTTTCTAAGACTTGACACAGGAAGTGATTTGAGTATGTATGGATTTTACCAATCTGCCTGTCTAACCCTGTGGTGTAAACTGTAACTTTAAAGTTTCCTTGAATCATCATTTTCAGCACTTACATCTTTAAAGGCACCAATTTATTGTGTGCTTCCTAATATTACTGGTTTTTAAATTCTTACAATAGGCTTCCCAGGGGTGCTAGTGATAAAGAACTTGCCTGCCAATGAAAGAGATGTTAAGAGACATGGGTTCAATCCCTAGGTCGGGAAGAGGGAGGAGGGAGGCATGGAGGCGGGCATGGCAACCCACTCCAGTATTCTTACCTGGAGAATCCCATGGATAGAGGAGCCTGGAGGGCTACAGTCCATAGGGTCGCACAGAGTCAGACGTGACTGAAGCAACTTAGCACAATAGTTAAGTATAATTCGTATCATAGTTAACCAGATTGGTGCATTATTCCTATATGTAAATTTGAGCTGCCTAGATCACTAGATATAAAACAAATGTAGGTCCAGTCCCTAGCTTTCATTCAGGGTCTCCTCAAATGCCACGTCTTCTGCAGAGACTTCCCTGGTTCATGCAGAGGGAAGATATAGCTAGCCTGAAATTACCATACTTCTCCTATGAAGCCGGTTACTTCTCATCTCATATTATAGATATGTGTATGTCTCTTCTACTAGTCTATAAAGTTCTGAAAGTTCAAGACTATGGTTTATTAATTCTTTAGAGAAAACAGAATGTTGCTTCCTACTGCCTATAGGATAACAACCAAACCTTTATTGCAGTTTATAAGTAGAGTGGGCGTAGCATACATCTCATCTCTTTAAGTGAAAGGAGGCATTGCTGCTAATTACTTCTGTGATAATAAGTATAAACTGCTATTGTTCTGAGAAAATTGGGGTGTATATCTGCTATACTTCCATGAGTTCTTCATGATTTGGATGGACATTGCCTTGATTTCCAGACTGATTCTCCATCATGCTCTCACATCCACTCTGAATGACAGCCATGCTAAATTATGTGCAGCACACCACAGGTGCAGTGTTCTCTCTCCCATCTAAACCTCTGCAGAAGACTCAGCTGAAATGGCAGTTCTCTGTAATCTTTTCTCAAATCTCAGAAAGAGCTTCAGCCTTGTAGGACTGTGTGCAGATTCTGATCATCTTTTCTTTTTTTAATACTTTAAAATAGTTTTGATTTATTTTCAGTACATCATTAATTATGTGTTTAGAGAATTATTTCTTTTTAAAAATTAATTGTAATCCAAACAGGGCCCAAATAATTACATTCTGATCGGAACATAAAACTAGAACATAACATCAGTTCAGTTCAATCGCTCAGTCATGTCCGACTCTTTGTGACCCCATGAATCGCAGCACGCCAGGCCTCCTTGTCCATCACCAACTCCCGGAGTTCACTGAGACTCACGTCCATCGAGTCAGTGATGCCATCCAGCCATCTCATCCTCTGTCATTCCCTTCTCCTCCTGCCCCCAATCCCTCCCAGCATCAGAGTCTTTTCCAATGAGTCAACTCTTCGCATGAGGTGGCCAAAGTACTGGAGTTTCAGCTTCAGCATCATTCCTTCCAAGGAAATCCGAGGGCTGATCTCCTTCAGAATGAACTGGTTGGATCTCCTTGCAGTCCAAGGGACTCTCAAGAGTCTTCTCCAACACCACAGTTCAAAAGCATCAATTCTTTGGCACTCAGCCTTCTTCACAGTCCAACTCTCACATCCATACATGACTACTGGAAAAACCATAGCCTTGACTAGACGGACCTTTGTTGGCAAAGTAATGCCTCTGCTTTTCAATATGCTATCTAGGTTGGTCATAACTTTCCTTCCAAGGAGTAAGCGTCTTTTAATTTCGTGGCTGCAGTCACCATCTGCAGTGATTTTGGAGCCCCAAAAAATAAACTCTGCACTGTTTCCACTGTTTCCCCATCTATTTCCCATGAAGTGATGGGACCAGATGCCATGATCTTTGTTTTCTGAATGTTGAGCTTTAAGCCAACTTTTTCACCCTCCTCTTTCACTTTCATTAATGGCTCTGTAGTTCCTCTTCACTTTCTGCCATAAAGGTGGTGTCATCTGCATATCTGAGGTTATTGATATTTCTCCCGACAATCTTGATTCCAGCTTGTGTTTCTTCCAGTCCAGCGTTTCTCATGATGTACTCTGCATATAAGTTAAATAAGCAGGGTGATAATATACAGCTTGACGTACTCCTTTTCCTATTTGGAACCAGTCTGTTGTTCCATGTTCAGTTCTAACTGTTGCTTCCTGACCTGCATACAGATTTACCAAGAGGCAGATCAGGTGGTCTGCTATTCCCATCTCTTTCAGAATTTTCCACAGTTTATTGTGATCCGCACACAGTCAAAGGCTTTGGCATAGTCAATAAAGCAGAAATAGATGTTTTTCTGGAACTCTCTTGCTTTTTCCATGATCCAGCAGATATTGGCAATTTGATCTCTGGTTCCTCTGCCTTTTCTAAAACCATCTTGAACATCAGAAAGTTTATGGTTCACGTATTGCTGAAGCCTGGCTTGGAGAATTTTGAGCATTACTTTACTAGCATGTGAGATGCGTGCAATTGTGTGGTAGTTTGAGCATTCTTTGGCATTGCCTTTCTTTGGGATTGGAATGAAAACTGGCCTTTTCCAGTCCTGTGGCCACTGCTGAGTTTTCCAAATTTGCTGGCATATTGAACATAAAATCACATGGCATCAAATCTGACTTTGAATTTTATATCTGAAACTCCAATACTTTGGCCACCTCATGCAAAGAGTTGACTCATTGAAAAAGACCCTGATGCAGGGAAGGATCGGGGGCAGAAGGAGAAGGGGACAACAGAGGATGAGATGGCTGGATGGCATCACTGACTCGATGGATGTGAGTCTGAGTGAACTCCAGGAGTTGGTGGTGGACAGGGAGGCCTGGTGTGCTGTGATTCGTGGGGTCGCAAAGAGTCAGACACAACTGAGCAACTGAACTGAACTGAACTGAACTGAAAGTGACCAATGCACGACCTTTATACTCTGACTCACCTATAATGTTTAATACAGTGTTAAAAGATAAGCAGTGAAATATTGGGTTGGCCAAAAAGTTTGTTTGGATTTTTCCCTACAGTCAAAAAGAAAAACCCAAATGAACTTTTTGGCCAACTGAATACTTGTAGATGGTCACCATCTGCCCTTTAAATTGAAGCCCTAACATTTCAGATTGGTAAACTGTGTTTGTTATTGTGGTATCCCTACTATCTATATTAGATATTAACTTTGGTTAACAAAAGCTGTGTTCTTTAACACTGAGTACTCAGTCGCTCCATCGTGTCTGACTCTTTGGGACTCCACGGCCTGTAACCTGCTAGCCTCCTCTGTCCATGGAATTTTCCAAGCAATACTGGAATGGTTTGCCATTTCCTACTCCAGGGGATCTTATCAACCCAGGGGTAGGACACACATCTTTTGTGTCTCCTGCACTGGCAGGTGGATTCTTTACCAACTGCGACAACTGGGAAGCCTTTAAGGTTAACTTCGATGTTATGGCTCTATTATAACTGTGCTTGGTTTCTGCCATTAAAGAGTATTGTGCAGAAATCCAAGGAGACAAAATTTTATGTGTGTTTTGAATAATGAAACATATTTCCAGATATCTCAGAACAAATTAGTCTTACTTTGTTGAGTAAATAAATATTTAAAATACTAATGACTTTCTCTTGGTAGGTAGTAATCTGTATATGTATGTTTATGTATCTTTACATGGACAAACAGCTTAAGATATATAGAGATTTTTTTAAGCTGACATGATTTTTACATAAAAATTATCATATGCCAGATTATACCAATTCAACATTCTGAGACATATCAACAGGAAGCAGACACTGATATTCTTGGTAAGCCCCCAAAAAAGAAAAAGATATTGTTGTATCAAGAGCCCTGAAATAGAAAAAATATAGAAATTTAATTTAAAAATTGTTGAAAATCAATATTTTTGAAATTATAAAAATTAAAGTGTCAGCTAATGTCCAGAAGGGCAAACTCAGAGGGAACTAACAAAATGTACTAAAACAATAAGACAGTAGGAGCTGAGAAACAGGAGTTGAGCCTGATAGTAAATAATAAAACATGTAAAAATTACATTGCTTTTTCAGTTTTTGTTTCAGTACCATACTAGCTTTTAAAATATTTTCTAAAATGCTTTTACTTTGAAGCTTAGTCTTCAGGCTTTACTAAATATGAATATAACCTCCATTTATTTAGAAATGTAACTTCATTTTCCATAATTACCATCCTAACTGCTATTCCAGTAGGGCTTTGTTAATTCAAACTAATGACAGGGAGACAATTGCTGAATTTTTGCAAATTACTAAGTATATGAACAAATATAATAAAAGTCATGGGTACTTCATCTGAGGATGTACTTTATTCATTTAGCTTGACAAGTTTAGTATAGCTCTTAATTATTCTGATAATACTGTGCATATGCGTGTGTGCTCAGTCGTGTCCAACTCTGCAACCCCATGGACTATATATAGCCACCAGACTCGTCTGTCCATGGTTTCTCCAGGCAAGAATATTGAAGTGGGTTGCCATTTCCTAATCCAGGGGATATTTCTGACCCAAGGGTCAAACCCACATCTCCTGTGTCTCCTGCATTGGCAGGTGGATTCTTTGCCACTGTGCCACCTGGAAAGCCCTCTAATATTACTGGGACCAGCCAATATCTTGATGAGTATTCTTAAAATATAAGAGATGCTTTCTTGCCAACAAATTGCTTCGGTTTAGCTAGCCTAGGATTTCAAATTATGCTGCTGCTGCAGCTAAGTCACTTCAGTCATGTCCGACTCTTAGGGACCCCATGGACTGCAGCCTACCAGGCTCCTCCATCCATGGGATTTTCCAGGCAAGAGTACTGGAGTGGGTTGCCATTGCCTTCTCCGCAAATTATGCTAAGAGATAAATAATAGTATTTTCTTGGGAGTGTATTCAACATTAGGATAGCAAAGCTGTTACATACTATAACCTGTCTTTGAGGACCTCACAGTCTAGTATGACTTAGAACTTGCATTTTTTAAAAAATACCTAACACTTCATTTATTTCTGAACTCTTCTTTGGTCATTCTAACTTAATGAGGTATACTTATAATTTATCTTGAACTATGTTTTAGGCTAAAGGGCATTTATCTTTTGTTACTTACCATTGGTATTAGCATTAGTTTTATAGGATAAATTCCCAGAATTTGGGATACTTCCTAAATATTTCCCTAAATGTTTATCTGCTCTTCTGTACAAATTCAAGCTATCACTTGAAGAAAACCTTAAAATTATATCTATAAACTATGATTTGGGGAATAAGTTTTAAAGTTTAGACATCCAGAATGGAAACTGAGATTTTTAGATTCCAAACCTAAGTCATAAAATGTACCCAGGCATGAGACTTACCCACTTTGAGTCCCCAGAATTTTAATTAGTTTCTGAATTCTTACCTTACTTTCTGGGAATGTTTTTTTATTTTATTTTTAGGGCACTAGCTTGTATTTGAATGCTATGACTGTTTAGTCTTAAATCAGCATAATAGAAGCTGGTGTAAGTTAAATAACTTCAAAATTCCTGCTTCCAATTCTGAGGGCACAATTAAGTATCTGGCAGGAAATCCTAGTCTTTTTCCCAGGGGGGCACACACACTTGGAGAGTTTAAGATTTTGCAACATTTGAATTGACTCACAAATCTCTCTACACCCTTCATATTAATCTTGCAACATTAACATTATACAGTCTTTACTCACGAATGCAAGTAAACACCATGGGCCTTGTGTAAAGCCATTTATCCATTCAGTAATCATTTTGTAAATTAATGAGTGAAAAAATGAAAACCTATCATAATTGTAAATTAATGAGTGAAAAAATGAAAAGTGAAAAAATGAAAACCTATCATAAGTGCCCTATTGACCCATACTACCTCAGCAAAGCCAAACTGAGACTTCTTATATTCATTTCTGTGCACATGATCCTGTCTGATTTCTCCTTTAGAAATGTTTTCAGCTTTCCCATGTTAATAACCTCATTATAGCATAATCGTGTTTACTGTGTTATTCTAATACTCATAGTCTAGACAAGCATGTTTGCTTCCTCTTCTCCGTCCTTTCTACTATCTTAACAGATAATCGCCTCTAATAATCCTGGGATTTCCCAAGGTCTCTAAAGCCTTACCCACAGGAAAATAAAAGTCCCTGCCTTTTTCTTGAGCCAGCACATTCTCACTAGATCATGCTTCTTATCATGCTGACATATGAGTGTAATCTATACACTGTCTTTTATGAATGTTTATGAATAATTCAACCAAGGTACTTTCTGATTCTGATCCATTTCAGAATTCAACTAATCAATATTGATTGCATATTATAGAAACACGGTAGAGTGTAGAACAAGAAATGGATCCCAACTATGAAATCTATGTAGCTTTGAGGGAAAATAATTCCATTAAACTCTCCTGAAGTTGTCTTTCCATGTACAAAAGGAAGGTTATACTCGAAGGTAAAAATGAAGGATGTAGATGTTACCTTACAATAAAATTTTTAAGGAAGTATCTTATTCTTTGTTCTGATTGTACCTAACAAAGAATTCTAGAGTGCTCATTACCTCCACACACCCCCAAAGAAAATAGATTTTAATTCATTTTAGAAATTTGACAAAATCAGTATCATATTTTGATTTTTTTCAACTTTTGAAAATATCATGTGTCCAATAGACCAATCAAATAAATGACTTAGAAATGAAACTTATTGTAGAGGGGAAATATTTAATTAAATCCTTAAATATTAAGGTTTGATAATTATTCATTATAGAAAATGGATATTTAAATTGATAATTGTCCCGATTCTTAGCTTTTAAATGCCAACATATTCATGCTGGACATGCTGCTGCTTCTTAATTTTTCTTTTTTGGAAAAATTTTTTTCCATATTTTTTAAATTAAATTTTCTTAAAATTTTTTGCTTCTTTTTTTTTTTTTCAAAAAAGGGATCTGATTTTTTTCAGTCTTCCTATTTCTACTGACATCTTATTGACTCTCAGAAGAACAATAAGCTGAACCCCCAGGTAATGCTCCAGAAACAATTTTGAGAAGGTAAAATCTATTTCCTATACCTAAGAGCACATAAATAGTTGACTTTTATTCAATAATAATAGCAACAGACCATTTCAACTTTCATAACCAATAGAGCCCGTGCTAATATAATGAAGTTCATCAGATTCACTGAGTAATTATGATGGCACTTTATCAGCTCTGAACAAGGTGCTGGCAGAGGAGTCCCATCGATATATTTACCCTGATATACATTGTTATGCAGTATGCAATAAATTCTCTATTTTATAGTCTTCTGGGAACTGAGGGAAATGATTCAATTAGCAAGAACACGTGAACTGGGGGAAATTAAATCAACTTTAATAAAAACATCTATAAAACATGTTGCAAGCAAAGTATAGTGGTCATTAGGGGCCTCATTCCTGGAAATCAATAAAACATTTCAAGGGTCATATTTTTATAACATCTTCTTGCATGTTAGTTGGACTCAGTTCAAGGGCATCCTGAAAACTGCCAAAAACCTGAAGGCTCCTGACTTCAGGGACCCTGCATCTCTAAAGGGGTTGCTAGGTATGCATTCGCCCTATGCATGGAGCTGAGCCTGAGAGAGCACCACAGCAAGTGATCTGTGAATTTAACTTAACGTCAGCTGGAAACTCTTGCAAGAAAAGTGAAATTCGTGAGATTGTTTTGTTTTTCCCTTAAAACCCAAGGATTCCTTGACCAGAAATGGTTTTCATCTATTTTTACCTATTCAGATCCTACTCCTTCATGATTGTGGGAGTGTCCGTGCTTTCTATGGCCTCGTTATACATATATGTATTTTTGCAACTTTTCTAAAATGACTGTGTATTTGTAATTGCCATTACAAAATAAATAAATAAAATAAAGCATATTTGAAAGATAGCAAAAGTTCAAATATGTACATGTCTTCTTTACCGCTTCCTGCTTCCCCCATCTCCATTTTCAACTACTAGCCTCTCAGGTAATTGCTGTTTTCAGCCTAGTATGTATTCTTCTAGAAATAAGTTATACATATATGTATGTATGTATACACACACACACATATACATATGTGTGCTAAGTTGCTTCAGTCATGTCTGACTCTTTGCGACCCTATAGACTGTAGCCCACCAGGTTCCTCTGTCCATGGGATTCTCCAGGCAAGAATACTGGAGTGGGTTGCCATTTCCTACTGCAGGGGATCTTTCCTACCCAGCATTGAACTAATATCTCTTCTGTCTCCTGCATTGGCACGTGGATTCTTTACCACTAGTGTCATCTGGAAAGCCCCATATGTGTGTGTGTGTGTGTGTGTATTCCTGCCATCACATATATATTCTCTATAACTGAGGTAACATTTTATGTATTATTCTGATATTTTTTCACTAATAGTATATATACCACATTCTTTTAACAACTCCATTTTATTATCTATAATGTATATACTATATTTAACCACTGTTTTGGGTGAATGATTTGACTTTTTTCTGACCCCAAGATTGTACATGTTTCTCTAAAATTATCTAGTATATTTATATATTTTTCTTTTCAGTTAATATTTTTTAATAATCAGACTTTTTTGTATGTAATGAGATTGCCTTGATATAAGCCTAGTTTATTATTCCAATACATTCTACTAATAATTCAGTCAAAAGCCCATGATCCTTTCCCTTTTTCTCTTTCAACTGCCCCCACCTCCTTCCTCCAGGCTATAGACTTTGAGCATTGAGATTTCTTCAAGGAAACTGAGTAATGTTGGGAGCCATGTCCCTCTTCCATGTTGAGACACAGATTTTTAACTCTGGTGGAACTTGTACTCAGTGTCTTCCAAACTGAGTGATATCTTCTAGAAACCCTTCACAGTCTGCTTTGTTGAAGGCACATCCTCCCCATTCTCAGAAAAATTAGGAAGAAATTGGCTAGCCCAATAGATATAAACCAAAACAGTCCGTTCATAGACATATTCTTCTATTTCTTCTGCCGCTTCAGATATTTTGAGAGGTAAAATAGTCAATCAACCATCTTAAGCCAGTAGCTTGTATTACCTTTATAATCAGTGCAAGTTATAAAAAAAAATAAAAGCTCTATGCTTCTTTCAGGGCCAATTCAGGGGGCCATCTGTCCCTAAAGCATTTTTTTATCCTACTTCTGTTCAGATTGACTTCTTTTTTAGTGGTTTCTAAAGTTTTTTCTTAAACTTCTACTGCAGCATTAATTGTATTCTTTATTGTCTTATGTCTTTCACTTGGGACCCTTGATTAATTAAAAATCAGGACAATGACTAAAATATCTTTACATTAGCAGCCACACTCATAGAAAATATCAGGATATGTTTATTAAGTGAATACATGGAGGACCATATGGCATATCTCAGAAATAGGATAAGTAATGCATGCTAAGGAGCAGATAGGTTTGTAGAACAGGGGTATTTATCCATCTGATTTGATCACAGAGAATTGCTGTGACCTAATTGTGGGAAATAATAAAATAAATACATTTTAAAATGTAGCTGTGGTTTTTATTATTGTGCTACACAATAACATATTACAACAATTCAGATATACTTACTTTTCTCTGTGATTTTATTACTTTTCTGCTACAAAGACAAACATTGTTCCAATACTTTCAGACCCTCAGGGAAGGAAGAATGATTTTCAAAGTAGTTTATACAAACATGACTCTTTAAACTGGATCAGGAAAGCTTCCTTATAAATGACAGCAGTCATAGAATTTAGACTCTTCGACTGCAATATTAAATTAAATTTTCAATTCTTCCTAGCTGTGAAGAATGATTTAGAGGTTAGATTGGAAAGGAGAACTTGTTATATATGTAGAAGAGGTTTTAAAAGTGATTCATTATTGAAAAAAATAAATTGATGACATTTTATTGAATAGAAGGTCACTTAGCAATGAGCTCTTTCAGTTTGGGCTCCTTGAGTCAATCTAAATATACAGTTTGGGCAAAACATTAATTCACTGTCATGTAAGGTATTGTATGTCATTTAAAAAGAAACAAAATTGTGATAGGAGTAAATATCTTCTTTTATTATTCTTTGGACTCTATCCATCTTAATACACTAAGACTAGCCAGCACCTTCCAGAACACGGAACAGAAATTGGCTCGCCTTAATGAGATAAACCCACAAGAAAATGAAACAGAAAGATGACGCAAACTTCCCTGAAATGATACCACTCTTCTCCTATGCAACCATGGCTACAGTATTACAAAATGTTTCCACTCCATGCTGTTGTCAGCTGTTTCCTACTAATACATAATGGTAACCCTTGCTCCAATTTGACTGCCATTCACAAGTTCACTGTTCCTTAGCATTGACCTATGTGGCAAACAAGGGTATAAAGTTGTGGGATTTGTGGGAACCTTCAAATTGACAAACATCTTTATATTTTTTAAGATTTTTTTTTATGTGGGCCACTGTTTTAAAGTCTATTGAATTTGTTACAATATTGCTTCTGTTTTATGGTTTGGTTTTTTAGCTGCAAAGCATGCAGGACCTTAGCTCCCTGATCAAAAGTCAAACTCGTACCCCCTGCACTGGATGTTGAATCTTAACCACTGGACTGCCAGGGAATCCCCAACCAATATCTTTATAAACCTCTTTAGCTAATTATCTCCTATAATTTTTTTTTTTTTTTCCTGTTAGCAACTAATATTGAGCTTCCCAGATGCGACAGTGGTAAAGAATCCGCTTGCCACTGGGGGAGCCACAAGAGACATGGGTTCTATCTCTGAGTTGGGAAGATCCCCTGGAGGAGGAAATGGCAACCCACTCCAGTATTCTTGCCTGAGAAATCCCATGGGCAGAGGAACCTAGTGGACTCTAATCCCTGGAGTTGCAAAGAGTCGGACGAGACTGAGCACACACAGCAACCAACACAGAAGTCAACGCCGTAAAGATAGATATTGTGAGTTGACGTCTCCTAAAGACAGTATTTAGATAGATTCTCTGCTGAGTATTTTTCCTCCTTGGCTATTGGCAGCTTTCACAAACAAGGGACTCCAGTGAAGGTGGTGTCCAGCAAACGTGCAGTGAATGCATATCTGGGAGCCCGCAAACCCATTTGGAAACTACGTCTGGGCCGTGCTCTCAGTCTTCTTTCATATCTTCCCTTCTTACCTTCCCACAAGTGTCAGTTGTACTAAAATTTGAGACTAGACAGTGTCTACATTAGAGCTTAAGTGAGCAAGATGTTCTCGTAGTGGCTTATTCAGCGATGAAACTGAGTCTCTGAATTATTGGAATGTAAAAGATGAGGAGCTATTTCACCTTCACCCTGTTCTCTTCTAGAAAGCTTTTCATGGCAACCCTCCAGCTGCTTTTCTTCTAGTGGAATTTGAAATGCTCTATTACCTTGGCTAAGTTTCAACTATGTCAGTAAAATCCCAGATAGCAAATCAAGCTTAGCAGCTAAAGTGCCTTTCCTAAGTAAATATACCCTGACCCCCAAATATGAGAAGAAACACCTACCAGTAGGATTATTCCACAGTCAGTTTTAATAAAGGCAGCCATTTTCTTGTGCAGGGCATTCCACTGTTGAACTCGGTTTAAAGGAGCCGCCAGTCTCCCTAAACTGAACTCAGCTCATGGCAATACTTGAGGAGTGTACTTCTTGAGCTGCAGGTATGACCACCACTACACCAGTCACCAGTGTAAAATGCCAGAAACATGCCTGAAAAGGGAGCTCATCCGTGTTCCCCTAAGAAGCCATCGGGACCAGTCAGTTCACCATATCATACATCTTGGATAACTTCAGCCTCTGTAAACAGCCCCTTCCTTTCTCTTCTGAAACAAACTACTCAAAGCATGTGGCTTCTGATGGTTACATCCGCCACTTTTCTTAGTAGTGCTAAGTAACATTGTCTTCACTCTCAAAGTCATCACTGAAATTACCTGCTTTGTATTTCATCACTTTGGGGGATTTCATGAAGGTCTTCCATCTAACATTCACATCCTAACAAGTTGTGTTTTTATCCCATCTTATGAGCCCGTTTCCAGGGTCTCCCTAGAGCTGGTCAGTATCAGTCATTGGAGGCAACATCTCTAAAATCTCATTTTTAAATATTTCACAGTCTGACCACCACTCACCACCTCTCCACCTCACTTCTATTAGCCAAGCTTTAGCCATTATTCAATCCCATAGGAACCTGCAATTCATTGACACTACTCAGGTTTTACTGTCCCTCACCCCCACTTAACCTTCCTCACTGCCCTTGTACGTATCTTAGATTACATGACTCACCATTATAATTGTCATTCCTTTGCCTACCCTCTCTTGTTCTTTGCGTGTTTTTTTTTTTTCTTTTTTACCTTATCAAACTCACCTGTCAGACTTGAGCTTTTGTTAAAAATCCATTTCTCCTCCTACTGCCAGCCTACACTGTGCAGTGAACATGGTTGAAGAAACTGACAGTTGTACTGACAGATGTTAAATTTATGGCCACAGATTTATGACTCAGCATTGCCCAGAAATCCTCCTGCATTTCTCTAGTCAATCCATGCTCCCACACTCTGAAATAGCTATTTGATGCCTTCTCTTCTCTCCTCAAACCTCAAGTGCCTCCTCCCTCATCCTAACTTTTTCAGCTGATTACCTTTATTTTTATATCCTTTGAAGAGAAGCAATCAGATGATAACTTTCTAATTGGCCCACCACAAATCTACCAACCTTCTTTATTTACCTATATATCAGTACTTCTGTTTACTCCTACTTTAGTGGCTGAACTGTCCCTGACACCATTGAAATCCAGCAATCCAAACTGTATCCTCCTCTTCCCATGCACTCAAAGTCTTGCTCTTATAAATAATTTCACTTTTTTCCTGCACCAGTTAACTGATTGTTCTCATCGGCATACAAATGTTCTGAAATATTCCCACCTTAGGGAGAAAACTCCTTTGATCAAATATCCCTCTCCAGCTGTCACCCTTTATAGAAAAACTCCTCAAAAGGTTTGTTTCTATTACTTTCTCTCTTGATATTTTTATAGATGTGCTTTTAAGCCCACTTTGCTTCTGAGTTCTCTTTCCTGGGTCACCAGGAACATCAACCCTGCTTACTTCAGTGGTCAGTTCTCAGGTTTCGTTTTATTTGATAGCTGCTTTGACATAGTTAATTTACTCCCTCCTTTGCAAAAGACTTTCTATACTTGGTTTCCATGCCACAACACTTTTCTGGTTTCTATCCTATTTGACTAGCTCCTCTTCTAATCACATTTCTTGGTTCTTTATTCCCTTCCTAATAAATGTTGGAGTTTTGCAGCTATCTGACCTTGGGCCTCATCTCTCTTTAATCCACATTCACTCTCCAGATGATCTTATCCAGTCTTATGGCTTTAAATATTGCAAAACCTCTCAGGCCTCAAGCTTCATATTCTCCTGAGTTCTGCTTGCCTGTCCAACAGGCATATCAAACAGAACCCTTGATGTATGTGATGTACGAATGGAGTCATACTTTTTAAGTTTATTTCTAAAAACCGGAGGGAAGACAAAGAAAAGAGGTGATTCTTGCTAAATCTATGCAATGATTGTATCAATATCAATTATGTTTCAAATTTTCCCTATAGTTTCAACGCATCATTTTTTATTAAAAATAAAAACTATTTTCACATTCTTTAAAAATATCAAATATCAATACCTGTCAACATGTGACATGGCTACAGAAAAAATATATCAAACAAATAGGCTCACATCTAACCAAGTTATAAAGTATAGGCAATAAACCTTTAAATCACTGAAACCTGAGCTAGATTGTTATTTTTAATATCCTAATACAATGGATGATATAATTGATATATCAACATAATTGATGATATATAATTGTTACAGTATTCTAGTTCTAAAATCTTGTATTCTTTTAATGAAAAAAGCAGATGTCACAAAGATAGTTGTGACCTATCAGTTTGAGTAAAGCAGGGTTAAGTACTGACAACAAAACTTGAAAGTTGCCCCCTAGCTGAGATACAAAGATAATGTATTCCTTTCAGATTATTACAAAAACAAAAGATATGCAAGATTACTGAACTTTAGTGGCAGGATGATGTAGAAAAGAAGCATAAAACAATAGTAAGAACATGATTAAAATTTGAATGAAATATATTGGTTGTGAAAATTTACAAATAGAACAAAAGACTCATTAAATGCAAATACAACTCACACGCACATACATTCCCCTGGAAAGATACGATGTGCATGTTTATAGTAGTTTACAGATGAAAAGTTGACTCATGATATTGCTGTCTTCTTTTTACTACCCTGTATTTTATATTTTTGTTGGTAAATATTCATTATTTTCATATCAGCAAAGGTTAATAACAGTACATTATTTAAATAAATTACAGCCCATCTTTAAAACCTTAATCTCCATATATTTACAAAGTATTTCACCTTTAATTAAAGGACTTTCAAAGTCTACTGCACTTAGCAACTTTCCAGTCATTTTTATGGTTTATAATGTGAAAAATGCTCCAACTAAGGAGATCTGCCTTCTGATCTTCAGGCATTGTGCAGGTTTTCACCTTTAGCTAAACTTGTAATGCCTTCAAGGTCCAGCTCACATTTCATTTCCTCCATGAACCCTTTGAGACCATTATAACCTTTAGAGATTATTCTCACTCTAGATTCTAAGAGCATTTTCTATATACTGTTCATCTTGTCAGAAGACAAAGGACTTCTGACAGTTTTTAAAATTTAAGTAATTGTGTTCCCTAAGTATTTGACATTACTAAAGAAACAAAGTAAGTAACCTGCATCAAGCTGAGAGCTCTACCTACAAAGATCCTTAACAAATGTTGGTATTATTCTAAAGGATGATATGCAAGCTAACATAAATCTGTTACTAATGTTTTAAAATAATTTATATTAAACCAAGACATGTATTTGTTTAGCCGAAGATAAATTTAAAATATGTTGGTTTTATGAAAAATGGGTCATATAACTACATAAGTTGATCTTCAACATCCCATTGTTACTGCTTCTTGTCCAGATCTATTCACAGTCCCTTCCATCTTGACATATAAATGTTTCTACAGCTCTCTTTGCAGTCCTTTATCCACTGTAAGTATGGGGAGTTAATAGCTTGATATCAATTACATAATATAACTCTTGTTAAATGATAACTGATGCAGAATAATTAAGGGTCTTCTTTGAAACTGACTAGTTTGAAAAGGATTGAAAAATTCCAGTCATAAAAACGGAGTGGTAAGGCCAAGAGAAATTCTTCATTTGCTTGATGCATTGTCATTCCTAGCTCAAACATTTTGAAAAAAAAATTGTTTTGTTTGACAACATTCCACAGTAGTATAGAAAACAAATATTAAAATGTCTCTTTTATGAATCTGTTGTACAGAAGATGTCCAAATAATTTATGTACATACACCCCACTCAAGGAAGTGAAGTATAGTAATTCCACGCCCTTGAAGGTGGCATTAGGACTTACTTCTTAATAGTAGAATATGGAAGGAGCAGGGCATAACTTATATTGGAGTAATGTGTAAAGCAGGACCTCAGCTATGTGATCAAGGCTCACATCTTCAATGTTAGACCTACTGATAGCATGTACCATTATAGGATTTAATAAGAAGGGCATTTTACTTTTGTGGTTTTCCTCTCCCAAACCCTAACTTAAGTCTAACCACAAGAAAAACAACAGACAAACCCAAATTGAGGAACCCTAAAAAATACCAAGTGATATTCCTCAAAACTGTCAAGGTCATCTAAATACAGAAAATCTGAGAAACCACTCCTGTATAGAGGAGCCTAAGGATACATTATGGCTAAATGTAAGGTGGTATCTTAGATTGCATACTGGAACAGAGCAAAAAAGGGAAAAAAGCAGTTAAATCTAAGCGTAGTATGGGCTTTAGTTAATAACAATTAACCAATGTGGGTTTCTTAATTGAGGCGATTCACTATAGTAACGCAAGATGTTAGCAATAGTCAAAACTGGGATAGGTATAAATGGGGTTTCTATCTTTGCAACTTTTCTATAAATCCAAATCTATTCTAAAATAAAAGTATTATTTAAATTATAAAATGTCTTTTGTACTATCCACTATAAAGTAACATTTAATGTTTACCGGAATATACCACATCATGTACAGTGATACAAGAAATAATTTTTGATCTTTGGTATGTAATATTCTTTAAATGAAAATGGTGCTGGTTAAAGAAGAATTGTTCTAGAAAGTCATTCTATGTCTCCAGCAAGATTGTGTTTTATGTATAGTCTTTGGTTTTAAAGAGTTATAACTGCTACAAATACAGTTGAAATACATGTCTCAATAAATAAGAGGGAAAGTGGATGAATCCTAGTAAAACCTGACTGTTATAGTAATCTTCTGGAGAATTATGGGCCGTTCTATATCCTTTGGATGTCTCCACTCTTCTGTAGCTAAAGCATGACTTAGTTCCATCATTATTCCCCTTCACAAATAACAATATATATACATTCTGTGTGCTTGTCTAATCTGGCGTATGTAGTTCAAGAATGAAGACTCATTCTGCTGATTTGTATACTTTGAGCCATAAAGGGTTTAATAGTATTTTCTCTCTGCACTTCCATTCCAGTTTCTGGTTTCTTTGAGAAAAGGTAATTATTGGGAATCTCTCACAAAAACTTTTACTTAATAGGTGTTTTGTGCAACAATTAGATGAGGCGGTGTTGTTTATTTCTAGTAGTTTATTTTGGAGCTGGGAGGTAACAGAACTCACTTGCCATACAACCTTTATTATTTAAAGGAAGAAACTGTGGCAGAAAGGGGTAAATGATTTACCTAAGGGTACATAGTACATAACACACATACGCATAGTTCATTGCAAAGCATGTACTGTACATTTATTCCTACTATTGTTCTAACATACTTCCCACAAACTAATATTCACAGCTGTTTTTTTCCCAGTGTTTTGGACTTTAATAAAGTTATTTAAATGTGTAGTTATCACAGTTTCTTACAGAATATGTTGATACATTTCTGACAAGTGAAGTAACCATTTAAAACTGTAGTGTATAATTCGTGGATGATAATAGGATATACACTCATTTATTTCTATATATTAACCCACAGCAGGATAAAGGAGACTGGAGACAGTCTGTGATCCTCAGAAGATCTTCAGCATTACTTGTATTTTTTGTGTGTGTGAGTGTGTATGCATGTGTATGTAACACAGCTGAAAGGTAATTGAAAAATATACAGTCTAGTAATTTTGTATTTTGCTCATTTTTGTGCTAGAGATCCCCAGACAATGTGGCCACTAGTTAAGCTAGTCACCCTTTGAAATTATTTTGTAAAACAAACAATTGTTATATGTAATATAAGTAATGTATATCAATTATATAAATTATAGGTAAGAAATCCATACATATAGGTAAGAACAAAGATGAAGATTATTATAAAAAGTCAAATAAATATTTAGATTATCAATTGATAGCTAGTATTACAGGATGCATATACACATATCTTTAAATTCATCTTTTCTTATAAACAGTTTATTTGCATATTTGCCTTAGGAATTCAGGGACAGCTATGGAAACTATCTAGATTTGGTTGGCAAAAGCCTCTAGCCGCGTGAAACCAAAGTCACCTCTGAATAAAGCTTTATGGCTTATGATCAGTTTGCTGATTCCTTGTGCTGTACTAAGTAACTTCAGTTGTGTCCAGCTCCTTATGAACCCATGGACTGTAGCCCACCAGACTCCTCTCTGTTCATGGGATTCTCCAGGCAAGAATACTGGAGTGGGTTGCCATGCCTTCCTCCACGGCATCTTCCCAACCCAGAGATCGAACCCACATCTCTTACATCTCCTGCATTAGCAGGCAGGTTCTTTACCACTAGCGCCATCTGGGAAGCCCTGCAAAGGTTTGCTGATTCCTTACAAGGGTATTGATGTCTGGGTTCCATTTGATAGAAATTCTTGCCAAGGAACAGTGAGCACAGGTGTAGAACCAAGGAAGGAAGATGGGGAGATGAGATTCGTAGAGACACGGACTGGCATCCCCCGTATAGTTCCCAAGGCTATGACTCGGGTATCATCCAAAATGGAACTTAATGATGGGAACCCAGAAACAAACTTTGGCTATGAAGCCTTGACTTGAGCTGGTGGATAGCATAGTGAGACATCCCTATTAACTCTGAACTCCTAATAGCACAGCTCAAAGACATGTGGCACATCCAGAGGTGAAAATAATCGAATGTCTTCAACTAGAAGAACAAGGTTCCACCATAGTGAACCCAACAGAAAGGGACTTAGAAATCAAACTAGCAAAGGCATCAAATGAAATTATATTCTTGTAAAATGTTTCAGCAGTAGATGTTATATAACAAGTTAAAATGCTGTTTAAGCTTACCTTATGATTTAAAACTGTCAAAACCTCTTTAAGACTATTTTTATAAATTGTGCTGTTTTAATATGAGTGCATAAGCATTAATAGATCTATGCATTAATGATGTACTTTTCATATAGGCTTTAAGCTTCATGTCCTAATATAGTTATTTAAATATTCTCCAGCTGGTGTGAGAAGCACCATTTATAGCAACTTTTTGTCATACCTTGTTGATATATATTAGTTTTGACTGTGTTTTTAAAACATGTCAAAATTTGGGAGTGACATTACATTTTTTTCTTAATTAGAGCCTCAGACATTTGGATGATGCCAAAGTCTTAGATAAATATTCATATATGGAGTAATGCTCAAATTTTATACACTTTGTTAGCAGGCCAACTACAAGAGTATTTGTACCCAAGAAAGCTGCTTCCTGGGAGGATATCTGTGTCTACACAGGCAACTTTTGACCACTATAGTAGATAAGTTGATCAAAATATAATCAAATTCATCAAAATAATATGTTGACTTTTTTGACTGACTTTCTTGAATGGGATTGACTCTGCTTCACTAAATACAGAAATGATAACAGCTTTCATTGGTCAGTGACTGAATTGGCTAGTATCTCTCTATATAGCTAAAACATATTTTATGTGCAAAATAGTTAACATACTGACTTGATAGTTTCAAAATCACTTGAAATTATTTTATTGTTTTTATAAAAATTCATTCAATATGGTAGAACTCAGGACAATATCGCTCGTGTATCCTTTCTCCACCCCAGCCTATGCTCTATTTTTACTTTTTCCCAATACATTTTTCAAATGCAGTTAAAAAGGTTAATGGAAAAATAAAGAACCATAAAGTGCTACCTATTATTAGATTCAAAAGTTATACAAGTACTCTTCAGATTGCTGTTAAATTTCTAAATCTGTACTCTCAATTTCTGTCCTTATCTCAACTTAAAGTTGGAGGAAGCGGAGAACCCTAGCTCCTTTGAGTACCTCTGTTTTAGAATAGATCTGTTGTTCCCCAATCTGGCTAATCATTAGAGCTACCACTGGGAAAGCTTTATAAACGAGAGATATCCTCATTGAATGCATTTATTCAGATGATGGAGGAAGTGGGAGCACTTCCCATTTAGATAGGAGTGTAAAGTGCATCATCTACGCACACAAAAACCAGCTACCACAGAACCTCATGAAACAGAAAAACTGGAGAGCTTCCAAGTTCAAATTTCAGAATTCTCAGTCTGGAGGAGGATTTTCTGAGCTCATGCGTGATAAGGCCCATCAGTTGGCAGCCACCAGGATAGTCCTGGGTCTGGCCTTTCCAGCTACTCCTGGCGACAAGCCTGGAAGCACCAGATGACCTGAGAGTAGGAAGAGGATCTTGGCCTCAGTGGTTTGCACAAACACTGGGATGACCCAGAGGGATGGTATGGGGAGGGAGGAGGGAAGAGGGTTCAGGATGGGGAACACATGTATACCTGTGGCGGATTCATTTTGATACATGGCAAATCCAATATAATATTGTAAAGTTAAAAAATAAAATAATTTTTTTGTGTGATAAATCTTCTGGTCAGAAGGAAAGAGAAATGGGCCATATTATGTCATTAATCATCAAAATTGTATCTACATGTATATATTTGATGATAAATTCACAGGCATCTAGGGCAATTCATTTGAAGGTATTTTATAACCAATGTCATATTGGCTCCTCTATTTAGCATTTTTCTGTATGAGGAAGGAAGACATCATTATAACACTCTGAATGTTCACCTTAAATACATGTACCATTTTATAATCATTTATTGGTTTAAAGAGATGTTTTTTGTGACTTAATTTTGATGAAATATTTCAAATATTTTGATATTGGGAAAGTGAATGTTACTCAGTCATGTCCAACTCTTTGTGACCCCATGGACTATACAGTCCATAGAATTCTCCAGGCCAGAATACTGGAGTGGATAGCCTTTCTCTTTTCCATGGGATCTTCCCAAATCTGGGATTGAACCCAGGTCTCCTGCATTGCAGGCAGATTCTTGACCAGCTGAGTCATGTATCAGGAACATGGGCCAATTGTTTGTTTACTCATGCTTGTGCTCAGTCGTTTAGTAGTGTCCAACTCTTTGCAACCCTATGGATGCAACCCTATGGACTGTAGCCTGCCAGGCTCCTCTGCCCATGGATTCTCCAGGCAAGAATACTGGAGTGGGTTGCAGTGTCCTCCTCCAGGGCATCTTCCCATCCCAGGGACTGAACCCATGTCTCCTGCATCTCCTGCATTGGCAGGCAGATTATTTACCACTGAGCCACCTGGGAAGCCCCTATTTGCTTACTGCTACTTGATAAATTAATGGAGTTAAAAATATAACCCGAAATTTCAGATTCTCAAGACTCAGTGCTCTGTTTGAAAAGCAGTAAATAAATCAAAGACAGTGTCAGCATCAGCCATCAAACAATAATATCAATATATTGGATTACATTCCAATTCATTACAGTAAGCACTTATCATACATTGGGTAATTTTATTTCATTTTCAAATGTCAGCACCTTTTAAGAAATTTTTAAAGTCAGTTTTATAACTGGTTTTGGGAGAAAGAGTCACAACACTTGACACTGTTCACTTGTATAATTATTTTATATTATGAGAGTGAAGCAGTTTTGAAAGAAGTTGATCATTCCTCTCTAAATAGCACAGGATTTCTAATGTATTGATTCTCCATAACTGTGAGAAAAATAATAAAACTACCCCAATAAGTGTCCTAATTTCTAGCACAGCAACAACATCATGTTATTAAAACCTAATGTGACATTGTTTTAAGTAAAATGCCCTAACCATCCACCATCTTTTTTTCAGTTCACTTCAGCATATTTCCACATTGTTTAATGAAATGTGTCCTGTTAGTGGAATACTTTTATTCCTAAATATAGACAGATATTTACCTTTCCCAGTAATCTGTTGATAGCATCTAATACAATTTGGAGGCCAGAGCACGTGGAAAGCATGACTTAATGTTGAAAAGTTGTCTGTTGTAACAACATTTTGCAATAGGATGCAGTGAATGGCTTCTATTTATTGCTCACTTGCTATGTGTCAGGCAATGTAATAAATAATTCTAGCTGTTATAGCAGTCCAGCAAGGCGAGGATTGTCCCTGTTAACCCAGGCATTTGACCCTACTTTTTCATGACCAAAGTCAATTTTGATAAATTTGCATCCAGAAAAAGATAACACCCAGGGGCGCACACGTACATACACACACACACACACACACACACACACACACACACACATGCTGCACTCAAGAATTTAAAGTGGATAGGTTTCTAAATTTATGTTTTTTCACTGCATAGTGCTGTTTATTGTAGAAATTATGTCCAAACATATGAACTTTAAAAACCAAAGATAGTTGTCTAGTATACAGGATGCATCCTTTATATGTGCTTCCTACTGATTCTCAAAAATCTGCCAGTTCCTTTTATTTTATCTCTCTTTCTAAGCCAAGGTTGCATAGTCCATTTAAGTGTCTAATTTGAAAAGAAGCCTGGGAATTTTTTCTCACCCAGCCTGCCTTCTGAATGATAGACATCATCAAATGCAACTGACATTCATTTCTGATAAGAACCTACATTTTAGACAATTATTATCTCCTAAAAAGTTGTCCCTTTGTATGAGCTTTTTGGTGGTGTGTGTAGTTGGGATAGACCATCATTCTAACTAACGAATCTGAAAAACTGAGTCAATAGAGAAGGAAGTGATGATCCCACGACTCACAAGAAAGCAAATATTGGTGATCACTGTCTACCTTATCAATTTGAGTTGTGGATTTCCATAGCTAAAAGCATTAGCATTCACATGGAAATGTTTATTCCCCTCTGAACTGGCTACCTTCAAAAATAGGTTTTGATTGAGACAGGAGCATATTGTGAAAAATAAATTTCTTAAGGAATAATATTCTGTGTTAACGCAAATTATAATAGGTTAGGAGCAGTAGGAAACAGGAAAGCAAAAAAAAACAAAAAACAAAAAACTGCAACTGAGAAGATTAACAGAAATTCTAAGGAATGGCTCATGCTTGGATGCCATCCCATAATAGACACAGCCTTATCTTTTACACAATTTTGAGCAAGGATGTCATTTAATTTATATGTACTCTTTAATATTTTCACAACAATGGAAATCAAAAATACAATATCATCATTAAAACATCTTTTTCATTTTATCCTAAATAAAATTTTATTTAAGGAACTGTTTTTAAATTAATAACCATTATAAATTAAGAATCCCTATGCAACCACAAGATACTGGAAATGTTTTCATAGACAATACATATCAATCTAAAATTAGCAGTGGCCTCTTGACCTTGGCTTTGTAATTGGTTAATCCTTAGGAAAAAATCTATGAATCATGGCTCCGTCTACAACATCATTTTAACTATGTCAGGATCAAATTCTCAGCACAAATTTTGCTCTCTTGCATTTCTGTCCTTGATAATAATTACACGTGTTCCCACAAACTCATCCTCAATAGCTTTTGCTCATTTCTTAATTCCTCAGTGACTGAAAAAGTTGAAGTTCAAAAATCACCTGATTTTCTCGGGAAGTCAAATGATAAGCAATGATAAGTGCTGTTATGTGTAAGTCTGCTGAGAATTCCCTAAGTTATCTTAGAAATAAGAACAAGTCTGAATATCAAAAAATAGAGATAACTCCTACTTATAGAAAGCCTTTGAGGATACTCAATACTCTTAGTTCCTTCATGGTTCTGAAAACTACTTTAGAGACCTTTTCCCTCTCTCCTATCCAAGCAAACATGGCCATGGATGTAAACTGAATATTTAGATTCCAATCCGAGACATGTCTTTGAAAGGAAAAATGTCTTGCAAAAGTAACTTGATTCAGGCTGTCATTCTGTGTAGAAATTACTTCTACCTCCCACCCATCAATCTCTGTATTTCTATGTGCCTACCCTGAAGTAGTCGGGCACCAAGAATGAGAGAGTAGAATTGAACAAGGCAGATATCCATCTTCCTAGTCTGCCCTCATTGAAGTTCAGTCAGAACTAAGAGAAAAGATTGGAGAACTTTGACTTATGCAGAATTATTTGAACATTTGAGTATTCAACTATGTCTTACAGGTGTTAAGAAATAACAAAATGGGGATTAAATACCCAAAGAAAGATTTTCATTGTGTAAATTACAGGCAAATGTCTTCCCTGAGTCTATAAAGTTTTATTCTTTAAGACAAACTATTTGCCAAGTTAAAGTTAAATAGAAAGAATCAGAATAATTCCTATATAAATTACCTTTAAACAGAAGTATCTCTTTCAGTTTGTTTTTTTTTTTTTTTTTTCCATTGACCTGATTTAAATTTCAAGTATAATCTGTGTAGAGTCTCTTTGCATCTCCAGTTTGCAGATAGTAGGTCAGCCAGCACAGGACTAATACACTAGTAAATGAAATGTAGGGTTTAGTAAGCATGACTTTGAAAACAAGGTAGAAGTTATTGGTGTTGAAGCAGTTTAAAAAAGTACTCAGGGTTATAGAAAAAAATGTCATTCAGAAAATAAATGAATAGCATGTTCTAACCTCTCATTTTACAACTGCTGTTACCAAGAAAACAATCAAATTTGAAATAAATCATCCTTTGACTAGCAAACCATTAGAGCTCAAAAATCATTGTTTTTAGAATTCAGCATTATTAGCTTCTTGACTCTCTGAACTGACCATATACTGACAAATATACTTAAAGTATGGGAAAAAACATAATCTACAAGGAGAGATTGCACAAGAAATTTAAATAAAACATCCAGAACTAAAATATACAATAACGTATTCACAATATATATACATGTTTAATTTTCTTCCCCAAATTTTGGCAAGATAAACATCAAATAGCAGTCTTCTGACCTCTATCTCTGCCTCCCAGTAGAACCTGACAATTCAGGAAAGTAATGATCTCTACTTTGAAAATCAAATTTGTTAGTAGGCCCCAATACAAGTTTATTGAACACCAGTTAACCCCGTTAATGCAACAGTGCAAAAGGGTTGGAAGAAGGACATGAGTAAAATGGGGACATCAGCAGTAAATACTCTTTTTTTTCCTTGAATTTGGGAGACAGATCTATTGAAACTTAGCAATGTATGTGAGAGAAATCATTTTATATGTACTTTTCAAAGTAATCCACACCCATTATTTCACTTGATTCCCTTAATAACACTGTGAATTAAGGAAGGTTTACCTATTTCTGTATTTGAAATTGGAAATCCAGAATTCAAAATTTATTTTCCCCAAATCTCATGACTACTGAGTCATTGATGCAAAAGTAGAAGTCACCAGGTTCATCTGACTGTAAGTTCAGGTCCTTTTCTTTTAAATCCTCTGACACCTGGAAAACATCTCCTTCCACAAGTTCACCCTGACAGTATCAAAATTGGAAGCTGGACAGTTAGCTCGTTAAACTCTTGGGCAATAAATAGTTCATTGAGTACTCAAAAAGATTATTGTCTACATGGATAAGAATGCAATACAGGATACAGATTTAAGTTAACATTTAGCACAGTAAGAGAAATTATCCATTTTACATCAGTGTCTAGTATAATATGTACTTCATGCTATCTACAATGCAATGTTAAAAACAAATCTTACATCCTTGAACATTGTTTATGCTCTCATGTTGTGGCTTCTCAGTCAATATGAAATGATATTTATATTTTTCCCATTTTCATCTTCTATTTCACTCTTCCCATGAAATCTAGATCTGTTGTCAAAATCTGAAATGACAACAGCCATGTTATAACCAATGTTCTTCAGTAATTATAAACTGTTAAGCACTGGTACCAGAGTCAGAATCATTATTTGAAAACAAAATATGTAATATGCGTGAATTTATGAGAAATTCACCTGAGTGCTCAATAGTTATGTACAATTTAAATCTTCCTTCCATTCAAATAAAATGAGAGCTAAAAGGCCCAAGACAGATAGGCAAATTGTGAATCAGTCAATAGCCAGCCTCAGAGTTGCCAAAATCCCTCGGACTTTCACCATGAACCTCAATAAGAGCTCAATGACTGAAATCATTGTCCATTCTGCTCTAATAGTATCTGAAGAACCTCTGCTTCTGATTTCACTTTCTAAGAAAATGGGTTTTTGTGGGTCATGTTGTCCCCGAGCCTCCATTTTCTTTTCAGTTTTTACAGCAAAAAAAAATCTTCCCTTTTTCTTATTTCTCTGGCAAAATGACAAAGAAAGAGTCAGAGATATGGTTGTTGCAGTCCTGTAGAAGCTATTAGAACTCTCAGTTGCCTCTGCTTTTTCTTTCTGTTGTTGCTATTAAAGAGTCCAGTACATCTAGGGGTGATATGGATTTCAAAGTCAGCCTGAGGATGTGGATAAATTATTCACTCATCTTAAAAAAGTACTTTACTTAAAATAACTCTAGGCAACTAAGAATTATGCTGTTCTTCTATATTTAATTTTAAGTACAAAAAAGAAAAGACTAACAGGTGCTTCCTGAATGTTCTTTGTATCGTCAATAGTATAGAATGTCATCACATGATTGATGAAACGTGAATACTGACTTGAGACTTGAGTAATACATTAAGAATGTGAGGCAGTCAGCTTTGTTCACCTTTATGCGTCCTACGGATTTTTACATACAGCCTTTTCAAGGATGGAAGGAGGCAGCAGTATTTCAAACAGAGTTCTGGCCTCAGATTCCGTCACAAATAAGTGTGACAGTGACCAAGAGGCCTAAATTCTTGGGGACTCAGTTTCCACATTTCTGTATTGAAGCAGCTGTTCCAATGTTATGACCTTAAAAATGCTTCCTCGGTGGAAGTCTACTTTACTTGTGACTTTTTCATAGTGTGAAATTTTGTGTCAGAATGAAACTGTCCCAAATCACAGTGTTAGGTGGAGGGGAAGGTATGGAAGGAGAAGGTAGAAACTTATTCCTGACTGGATGAACTAATTAGAAGCACTGCTACTAGGGAGGTGAGCAGGAGTCTTCCTCAGTTTAAAATGGTGTGATCAGTTTCTATGTGGGGTGAGTTAGGAGAATCTGAAAGCCCAGCATCCTCCAGAATGGCCCCCCTTCCAGCCTGCCTTTATATTCCTACCCAGCACACCTTCCCCAGAGAGACTTATTTCTTTGAGATCAAACAAGGGAAGTCTTGCCTCCACAAAGCTCTTAGTGGGAAAGCAAGGTTCCACATCAGTACCTTAGCAGTATATGCTCATTAAATATTTGTTGAATGAATGAATTAAAAAGAAATGAAGGAATGGGGCTTTCCCTTGGGAAGTATACTATCAGATTCAGTCATTTTAGCAGAGCCTGCTGAAGGGGAACTGGAATAGAAGTTATATTTCAGTGAGAAAGAGAGGGGGTTGTTACTGGTGGTGGTCAAGTTCCATGGCTACATGGTGCTAATGAAGACTGTATAAAGGGCTGGACCAGAGAGGCTGCCAAGGGAGGTGGAGAGCCCTGGACGGGAGGCAGAGTGAGGGACACACCTTGGAGAACTGACCACAGATGGACATCTAGCTCAGTGACAGTGTGACAGATTTTGTTCCCATCACCATTTCTGTTTGGTTGTGGCATTCAGATGTCATCTTTTTTTTTTTTTTTATTAACTAGACTTTGAATTCAAATGAAGCACTCAGTTGCAGGAATTGCATTTTAACAGGGTTGGTATCTCAGGGAAATCTGACCCTATATCCATTAAGATGCCAAAAGCCACAGAGACAAGGCTGACCCTTTTGAAGTGAAAGCAGAAGCAGCGTGTCAGCATTAGACATGGAGATCCTAAAGGGAAGGTACATTCATACTGCATTATATTCGAGCCATGTTGGAAATAAAAGGCATGCCATTTTTAAGAGGACCTCTATCCCATCTCTTTCTGTTCTGTAGATCAGTCATCATTTATAGAAATTAGCCATTTTCTAGCGAGGACACAGGGGGGAATATATAGGAAATTGAATGGGAAGAGGACAGAGAGAAAGCAGACAAATGAGAAGAGTCATTCTCTGCAAGCCTCACAGCACACTCCTGCCACCAAGGCTGTGTCTTTGCACACTTGGCATTTGTGAGTTGACTAACACTGCTATAGTGTATCTGTTATGACTTAACTGACATGTTGCTGCCAATTACAGCTAGAACCCTGTAATGGGTTATAGATACAAATAACATTTAAGATAATTTCTTTCCTTGATACCTGGAGGAATTGTGAACTCAACAGCAGGTTTTCCCTTTACTCTAAAAGCATTCATCCTGCTAACTGAGTAAAATAGCTATTTTTCAGTTCATGCTGAGTTTTAAATGTAATGTGTTATAAGATGTTTATTCTCTCACCGATTAGCTCCCATTATCATTAATGGGAGTTGCCTGAACAAGTGCTCCATGAAGAAGTGAAAATATTATCTTCTTAGGCTGCTTTTTAGGGAGATGCTTTCTTTGAGTGAGTTCTTTTCTTCACTTCAGCTCTCCTAAGTGTGACATCCTTTGTTGGCCTGTCAGATTTTGTTTCGTTTTGTTTTCTGTAGTATTGGCAGATAGCACAGAGAGAGCCATAGCAAAAACGATTATAATAAAGGACATAGAGATAATAAAGACGAGATGGAAGAGAAGATGGAAGCATGGATAATTCAGCAATCTTCCCTGAGTGCACAGCCAGCCTCACACAGAGCTGGAATTAGAAGCTGCCTCTGCAGAAGAATGTTTTAGGATTGCAAGGTACCTGTCTTCTCATCCCCCACCCCATTACCAATTCTCATGGGTTCTGCCTGTTCTCTTGCCTTTGAGGGGAATGATACTAAAATTGGAGTTACTTTCCTTTTCTTTTTTAAAGTTTAAATACCCTAAAAAGCAAAGTATATTATCAGCTGATTTAGTAAGGTAGGCGGTGAGTAGGATTACTATCCCCATTTTACAAACTGAGAAAAATGAAGTAAACACAAGATTCAATGCCATTTCAGAAATTGGTCAGAGATGATTATCTCTTAGCAGGATGATCAGAAACAAAATGGTTAGAATTATCCCCATCACTTCGTTACCTATTTTGCTTGAAGCAGAGAGACCCGCACCAAATGAAAGCAACAGAATGAATGATACTCAACTGGTCAGACCTCACTGCAGGCTGATGGATCTGCAGATTTGCCAAATGGTATTTGACTGTACTTGATTCCATTTCATGTTAAGAAATAGGAAATGGTTTTGCAACCAAGCACTTTGTAGTCAACCACAGGAAGCGCCACTGTTTTGTATTCACACATGCTCATCAGGGTCTCCAGGGAGCTGTTTCAGGCTAAAACATGCCTTGATAACTCTCTGCCTCTAGAGTAGGAACAATTTGCCTTTATGTTTGTGGAATCTCCCGATGAGTCTGAGAGAAAGCAAATTCTGAGGAAGGAAGCAAAGTAATAAGTCACTTTCCTATGGACTTTCCCACACATGAATGGAGTTGGAAAGACAACCTTGAAATAGCACTTCTCAAATGGAAATACCTCAATTTATAAGATTAAATTGGGGTGTTATAATCAGCAGCAGACCAGCTCTAAGGAAGGGTAGTGTTGTGTTGAAATCCCATGAGGAGCAAAGAATAAAGATAATTTGCAATTATTTATTGTAGAGAACTAAAGATTGATAAATGCCAATCAATATTCAAGTACAATAAAAGGTTTTCTATTCATTAAGATATTTTAATAAACTGGCAGGACTCTAATAAAGTTATTCTTTATGCTATGCTTAAGTGAAAGACTCTAAGAAAGAAAGGAGATGGAATAGTTACTTGGAAATATTTGAATGATTTCCACTATCAGTGGGCATATAAAAATTTCTTCTAAAATAAATCTATATGAACCATTCCTATCTATCAAAAATACATCCCTAAGAACCCCTAGTAGTGAAAAGCTCAGCACATAGCTTCCTATCTATCAGTTCCTTTTTTTGTTCATATATATTTACTCATTCATTGATCAGTTTTGCCAGGCCCTGAACTAGGTATTGGAGATATAAAATTGAATCACACAAGGTATGTGGAGAAAATTTGAAATTGAATTCTATCTGGTGATAAGATTGTACCTGTGAATCAGGGCTTTTTATGGAATATAACTCATCAGATTTTTCTCAGTGCACAGGAAGACACACCATCACATTTGTTTCATTGTGAGTTAGCTTTCACACTTAAAAAAATTGCCACGGAATACTATTGTAAAAGCTGCATGACTTCTCTTTAGCTAAACTAGGAGAGGTCTAGATTTTTTAAGGCTCTCTTGCTTTTCCTCTTATCAAACTGTGTCTGTGCTATAAAGGATAGATAGCAGCGTCTAATCACCGTGGCCTGTAATCTGTATATCCAGTCATTCATTCATCTAATATTCATTAGATGTTTATTATGTGCCAGGCACTCACTGTACTCAGGTACTGAAGAAATGAAGATGAATGAAACAAAATCCTTGCCCTCAAGTAGCCTCTGGAGTTAAAGCACCTCCAAGAGGACGTCTGATAACCAGGAGATAGAATGATAGTACTGGGTACAGAGCATTTCTCTTTGACCTTTTTCAGGCATCATAACAACTCAGGTTGACACAAGATACAAGAAACCCAATGAGAAAGAGATTCCAAGAATGGACTGCAATCACTCTCTACCCTCAAGGGAGATAAAAATCTTATATAAGTATATGCAAATCCTAGAATGCAACAGTTCCTTATAATCCTATATATGTGAATTATGGTAAGCTCCAAATGTATTAAAATTTCAGTTTTACTACACTGAAAGAATTCATAAAAGTCACTTTCTATTAGCTTAAGAGAATGGGCAGTGTTTTTGTTTATTGGATATAAAGGACTAATTGTGAAAGAATTTTAAAATCCATACTTTTTATACCTCGTCTTACCTATTCCTGCCATTAGCCACCCCTCTCAACACCTTATCCTTTTGTCTGTCATTTTTTGAACCTCTGCTTTGCCTTTACAACTGGGTGTAGGTTCCTTGACTGTGTGGCTCCTGTACCTACTACAGTATACTCTGTGCACTGGGTACTCAATATGCTGTTTCTGCTACTGCAGCTGCTGATGAGGTTGATAAATTAACATCTCAATCCATCTCTAAATAGAGAAATGGCCTGCATCTGTTGGGGATGATTTTAGACCATCCTGTAGCACAGAGATTAGATCACTCAGCAAAGGAAAATGATTCTCATAGTACTTATTGACTGAGGGGAGATGTTTAAAGAGATGGGCTGAAATTAAGTACAGGAGAAAAGGAGATTCTAGCAGCTTTTTACACCCACATTATATGGCTCAGAGAATGGTGTGAATGTCAGATGGGGAGTAGGGGGGGGCATCCTCGATGTTGCAAATTTTCCTTCTCTTCCTTAATAAAAGTTTATTATGCAGATTGCTTAGGGAAAAACTGGAGCTCTTCTGGGTCATCTCCTCTTGTGACTTACTGACCTTGATAAGCAGCTCATACCCTATGGGCCTTTTCTTTTAATGTGCTTTGGGTGGGAATTACTGGTATTTTGTTATTACTCCCTACAGAGTTAGCCTACTTTCCTGCTGAGCTGGAGAGGATTCAAAAATTAGTTTTGGCCACAAGTACACACCAAAGAGTAAAGAGTAGCTAAGGACCCAAGAGGCAGTAACTGGAGTTCAGAGAATTAACTCAATTATATATTTTAGAGTAAATACAATATGTCCTTCTGCTACTGTTATTGAACCATACTTGAATCCATTCACCCATACACAGTAAAGCCAATTTGCTGGTGCTGTGTTTTGGTAAAGGGAAGTATAGTGTTTGTTGTAGGTACTGAACAAGGGGTATGAGACAACTAATCTCAAAAAATCCAAACTCTTCAGTGGCTTTTATAGAAGAGTTTCTAAGGGCAGAATGAGGGAGAGGCGTCTCAGAGTGTGTGATCAGCTTGTGTACAAGTCTCTGATTGGTTGATGGTGGGGAAACAGGGCAGTGTGGCAGAGGTTATTATCAGTTCTCTGGCTCCAGCTAATCTTGTGGCCATATACTCATAGTCATTATATAGTTAACTTCTTACGTTTAGTGGGGGGGTTAACGTCCATAAAACAACTTGGGAATGAACATTAGATACTGTCATCTATGTACCTCAGGGAGGAACTGACGATTCTGTGACTGCCACATGACTGATTTACTATTTCAATTGTTACCAGTCTTCCTGGCCCCATTGCTACTTTTGTCACTACGTGTTCATATCCTTTCAATCATTAATTCTTGAGCCAGGCTTTTGTGACTTGTGGGAGGCCCAGGAGACTACAGATTTTCTACAAACAATAGGCAGGCAGAGACCATAGTAGGGGTGGGAAGGCTCCTTAGGGTCCTGCTCAATAACAGTAATCCTGGCCAGTTTCACATCATCTCCTATATCAGTCAGAGCCATGGTTCTCAAACATTAACTGGCATTGATATCATCTGAAGGGTTTATAAAAGACTGCTGGCATTTATCTCCAGAGTTCCTGGTTTAGTAGTTCTGGAATGAGGCCAAGAATTTACATTTCTAACATTCCCAGGAGATGCTGAGTCTTAAGACACATTGAGAAACCCCCTGCGATACAGAAAGAGAAGACATTCTCATGGATCTTTGGAGTTAAACACAGAATGAAACCTGGCTAGCTATGCTTCTTACATGACGTGTTTTACCCTCTCTTCTTCATGGAAGAAGACTTCCTTCATTTCTCTTAATCTCTTTCCTCCATTTATTTACATAATTAAAGGTAACAGTGGAGCTAAGAAGGAAACACCAGGAATCTACAAAGTCCTGATTGATCCCACACCTAAATATATGGTGCTTTTCTTTCATTATAATGTGAATTTAAATGTAAATGTGTGCCAGGGAACCACAGTGTTGTACAGCTACCCAGAGATCTGCAGGTCCTTCATCCTCCCATTCTCTCACAGGAACAATGATGCCACACATTCCAGGTGTCTGCTGACCCCTGGTGGTTGGTGATGCCATCCCCTATTTCTACACTGAGTTTTAGAAAATAACCTACGGGAGGATTATGGTTCAGGGTCATGATATACCATAATGACATTGACCAATCACTTTCAATTTGGGGAAAAAACATGGACAGGTTAATTATTTTTTCCTGATTTACATTTTCTTAGTAGAAAGTAACAATGATTGGCAAAATCTTCTACTCCATGAAAATCAAATCTGTCAGGTCAACGTCTTACAAATTCAAGACAGTGAGCTTTCTACAAAATCCAACTGTTTGCTCAGGATTTAGCTTCTTAAACTGTAGAGATTAAAATCTGAGTGTAAAGGAGGCTTTGTGTGGTTTCAAAGAAATGTAATTTAAAGGCAAATTTAAACAGGTGTACGATGTAAATCAAGTGTGAAGATAATGACACTTGTTTCAGGGGACATTTAAGTTGGATTGTTTCCAATTGAGTTGCTCAATATTCCGAAATATGAGCATATCTGCTAGAAAATTCACCATGTTTAGTACATAGTTGTTAAGTGAGTGTACCTATAAACAAGATAAAGAGATATTTTTTTCTATAGATAAAGAAAATAGCTTAAAGTGCATTTAAAATACCATGTTGTTAGCATTAAAGAATTATAACTTGTAATATTTTAAAGGGGGGAGTTTAAAACTGAAAAGGAGAGCATTGGAAATGACTGACACTTGAGCAGTTCTTGAATTCAAGGCAGACATGAATAGACACATGAATTACATGAGTGCTTAATCGTTCAGTCATGTTGGACTCTTTGGGACCCCATGGACTGGAGCCTACCAGGCTCTTCTGTTCATAGGATTCTCCAGGCAAGAGCACCAGAGTGGGTAGCCGTTCCCTTCTCCAGGGGATCTTCCCAACCCAGGGATCGAACCTGGATCTCCTGCATTGCAGGCAGACTTTACAGTCTGAGCCTCCAGGCAAGCCCCATGTGAAGTACAAGAGAGTGCTGATTCCTTATACCATCATCTTGTATGTGACTTTAAAGAGATCAATAGTAAGTAGAAAATATAGTAAGTCCTCTACATACAAACAAGTTTCATTGTGAGAGGGAGTTTGTAAGTCCAATTTAAGTTCTATAAATTTAGCTCAGGGACCCAACTAACACAATTGACTATTTAGTCTGTCAGTCAATTCAGTCCCTCAGTCCTGTCCAATTCTTTGGAACCCCATGGACTGCAGCACGCCAGGCCTCCCTGTCCATCACCAACTCCCAGCGTTTACCTAAACTCATGTCCATTGAGTCAGTGATGCCATCCAACCATCTGTTGTCCCCTTCTCCTCCTGCCTTCAATCTTTCCCAGTATCAGGGACTTTTCACGTGAGTCAGCTCTTCGCATCAGGTGGCCAAAGAGTTGGAGTTTCAGCTTCAACATCAGTCCTTCCAATGAATATTCAGGACTGATTTCCTTTAGGATGGACTGGTTGGGTCACCTTGCAGTCCAAGGGACTCTCAAGAGTCTTCTCCAACACCACAGTTCAAAAGCATCAATTCTTCAGTGCTTTCTTTATAGTCCAACTCTCACAACCATACATGACTACTGGAAAAACCATAGCCTTGACTAGACGGACCTTTGTTGGCAAAGTAATATCTCTGGTTTTTAATATGCTGTCTAGGTTGGTCATAGCTTTCTTTCCAAGGAGTAAGTGACTTTTCATTTCACGGCTGCAGTCACCATGTACAGTAATTTTGGAGCCCCCAAAATAAAGTTAGCCACTGTTTCCACTGTTTCCCCCTCTATTTGCCATGAAGTGACAGGACCTGATGACATGATCTTCGTTTTCTGAATGTTGAGCTTTAAGCCAACTTTTTTACTCTCCTCTTCCACTTTCATCGAGAGGCTCTTTAATTCTTTTTCACTTTCTGCCATAAGTGTGGTGTCATCTGCATATCCGAGGTTACTGATATTTCCCCCAGCAATCTTGATTCCAGCTTGTGCTTCATCCAGCCCAGCATTTCTCATGATGTAGTCTGTATATAAGTTAATATGCAGTACCGTACTGTAACAGGTTTATAATACTTTTCACACAAATAATACATAATAAGCAAACACAAAAAATTAATAAAACATTTTTCACCTTACAGTATAGTGCCTTGAAAAGTACAGGAGTACAGTACCACAGCTGGCACACAGGGGCACACTCGCATCTTTGAAAGTTTGCAACTTGAAGGTTCGTATGTAGGAAACTTACTGTAGTGACCCCCCTAAAAATCTTCCAACACTATTTGTTGTCCTTCCATTCCTCCACACTTTAAAAGGGAAAGACATAATGAACACTAAATTGAATATATTTTCCTGGTGAGCCACAGAGAAGGAATCTTTACAATGAATAATCTTTAAATCAAGGACTGGCTTGATGCCCCTGAGCCCACTACACACAGAGAGCCTCCTATTTCAAGCAGCTTAAGGCAACCCATTATTCTGCTGATAACATTAGGAAGGAGAAAACAACAGAAGCTATGAGGAGGCTTGCCTCAAGGAGCACGGAGACGTGTGCTGGGGGGAACAGAAGGGCCTGACTATGTGGACACCGTTGCCACCTAGAAGGCTCTCCCTTCTTCAGAAAAGCTTAATCCTTAGCCAGAAATTTGATTCTGTTTTATCACTATTTCAAAGTCTTTTTCTGGGAAGGTTCTTTTAGGATTTCATCAGATACGTGGCCATTTTGCTCTATTCACTATGACATTTTATTTTATTGGGATGCAAAATGAGGACTTGCTACTAAAGCACAGATTTGTAAGAGAGAAGATTTATTGCACACATGCACAGAGAACAGTATTACCTGAAAAAAACACGTGCTGGCAAACGTCCTAGACTTACAATATTAATAAAACAGATTTACCTATATAATAGACATGAAATATAAATCGCTCTATGGAATTTGTGGCATATTAACATTGCATAAAACCAAGTTTCCTTGTGTAGAGGTCTACTGTTTTCGTCCCAGTTGGAGATTTTACACTGTTGTTCACTAACATTTTTACAGAGGTTGCTGTGCATATTGTTAAATTGATGAGTGTGTTAATCTGTGTTGTTTCTGTTGTTGTTTAGTTGCTAAGTCCTGTCTGACTCTTTTGAGACCCCATGCTGATTAGAGGGGGCAGGCTCCCCTACAGCTCTATAGCCCACCAGGCTCCTCTGTCCATAGGATTGCTCAGGCAAGAATATTGGAGTGGATTGCACTTCCTACTCTAAGGGATCTTCCCAACCCAGGGATCAAAGCCACGTCTCTGGTGTTGCAGGTGGATTCTTTACCACAGAGCCACCTGGGAAGCCTGTGTTAATCTATAAAAGTCCCCAGTTCTTGAAGTTTGCAACCTAGGATTTCATTTCTGAATCTTGCAAGTTGGCAGCTAGTGTTTCATTTTTCCTGTGTGTGAGACAGCACATCACTTGTTCCTATCAATGAGAAATACTTTCCAGAATATTTTATGTCATTTTTAATTGTATATAGATATCTTTAAAACCATGTGTAAAGTGATGGTATAAAACAATTCATATAAGTAGTAGCTAAGATTCTCTTCCATGTCTTTAATCATTCTGTTGGTATTGCTTGCACCATCATTTCCCTCTTCCAACACAAAAGCTCATGTTCTCTAAGAAATACTCCTAAATCTTTCAATGCCTACATTTTTTTTGTTTTTATTCCTAATAACCTTCTTACTGTACTAATAACATACAACTTTCCTACCAAAATATATTATACTTTTCATTGATTTGCATGTCTCTCTACCAATAGCCTAGGTTCTTTGAGAGGCTCAGAACTGTGTTTTCTGTTATTCCTGAATTCCAACTCCAGAACATTAACACTTAATAAATACCCAGTAAAAATCCTTCGCATAAAATTTCAAGTTAACACCCAGAGTAATCCTAGTTTCTATGACAGTTGTAGAGGCAACTGAGAAATAATGAGCAATTAAAAGAGACTAATTCTTATTCTGTGGTATATAAGTACCACAATCCTGAAGAAATATAAGATTTGAATATCTGCAAATGTCCTAATTGGCTAACTTTCTGTGACCTGGCTTAGAAAATTAACAGTATAGGCCTCTTAAAATTGTTATTAATGTTTCCCCCTGATGCTTTTACTACTACTATTTTTCTATAGCTACTACAAAATATTCAGAGGCCTTTAGAAAATCATCACATAGATCTTCATGGGATGTTTCATTATGTTTTCATACAGTTGGGAACTCAACAAAACGGTATACATATCTAAAAAATTATGATCTGATTATTATAAGCTAAGATTTTATTCCAGAATTAAATAATAAAATAACCAGAAAACTGTGCAAGGGAGAGACTATAAATGGCCCTGATGAATCACAAAAGGAGAGGCGCTGCAATCATAGGTAGGAGGGTAAGACATTGGAAGGACAACTATCACACCCTTAAATTACAGCATGCTTGGTGACATTCACAGCTCTGAAAACCTTTTCCTCCTACACACAGGCACTCCCTCATCCTAACTGTTCACCCCTAGACTGGAAGGGGACATTAACACCTTATTTTCAGCTCAGAATTAAATTAATTTTATCTATCTGTACATCACTTGGAATTCTAGGAAAAACTAAACAGGAGCTGTAGGATATATGGGAACAACTAATTAGCTGCTCTGTTTCTTACAATATCTTCACTTGAATGATTCTCTCATTGAAAATAATGGTCTATGTCCTATGGTGAAACAGATTGAGTCAGCTGTTCCCTGAGTTTTTCAAGGGATAAACTGATGAATTTGTTCTTTATTTGCAGGATAATTTGGGCCTTAAATTTCTATTTTTCTGTAATTGTCTTTTCCCTCAAAAGCTCTACCCTGTTTGTCTATGTAGACTCAGCCTCGTCGGGTGAGAAGCAGAAGCAAATATTACAGAGATCATTATATCCAACAGGGCACAATAACGTAAAGGTATGAGGTAGTCCAAAACATCATGTCATCAGGTCTTGGACTACCTCCAAGATAATAGAAATTATCTGAATAGATAGATAAATGAATGATAAGTCATATAGCCAGAGTTCACAGAGTAATTTTTGTTTCTTTGCATTACTAACATGTAGAACTAAATAAGGACTTCCCAGGTGGCACCAGTGGTAAAGAACCTGCCTGCCGATGCAAGAGATGTAAGAGATGTGGGTTTGATCCCTGGGTCGGGAAGATCCCCTGGAGGAGGGCATGGCAACCCTTTCCAGTATTCTTGCCTGGAGAGTGGGACGGAGAAGATCGGCAGGCTACAGTCCATAGAATCACAAAGAGTCAGACACAACTGAAGTGACTTAGCACAGCACAGACCCAAATATTGGTTAAAAACATTGAAAATATTGCTACATTCCTCAGAAGTTGAGTCACAAGAATGCAGTTAGCCTTCAGTGTATAACTTTATTCCTTGATAAGTGATGAGTACTCTTTCCCTTTTACAGCTGAGAAACCAAAGGCTCAAGCAAACTAGAAAATCTCAACATTGTGCAGGCAAAAGGAGAAGATCTGACTACCTTGAAATGGTACTGAAGAATTTATTTACAGGGCAACAATGGAGAAACAGACATAGAGAATAAACTTATGGACATGCGGAGAGGGGAGGAGGGGATGAGAGGTATGGAAAGAGTGACATGGAAACTTACATTCAGTACAGTTCAGTTCAGTCACTCAGTCGTGTCCTATTCTTTGCGACCCCATGGACTGCAGCACACCAGGCCTCCCTGTCCATCACCAACTCCTGGAGTTTACTTAAACTCATGTCCATTGAGTCGGTGATGCCATCCAAACATCTCATCCTCTGTTGTCCCCCCGCCTTCTCCTCCTGCCCTCAATCTTTCCCAGCATCAGGGTCTTTTCAAATGAGTCAGTATCAAGTGGAGTATTGGAGTTTCAGCTTCAACATCAGTCCTTCCAATGAATATTCAGGACTGATTTCCTTTAGGGTAGACTGGTTGGGTCGCCTTGCCATCCAAGGGACTCTCTAGAGTCTTCTCCAACACCACAGTTCAAAAGCATCAATTCTTCGGCACTCAGCTTTTTTTATAGTCCAATTCTCACATCCATACATGACTACTGGAAAAACTATAGCCTTGATTAGATGGACCTTTGTTGGCAAAGTAATATCTCTGCTTTTTTAATATGCTGTCTAGGTTGGTTTTAACTTTTCTCCCAAGGAACAAGCGTCTTTTAATTTCATGGCTGCAATCACCATCTGCAGTGATTTTGGAACCCCTCAAAATAAAGTCTGCCACTGTTTCCACTGTTTCCCCATCTATTTCCCATGAAGTGATGGGACCGGATGACATGATCTTCATTTTCTGAATGTTGAGCTTTAAGCCAACTTTTTCACTCTCCACTTTCACTTTCATCAAGAGGCTTTTGAGTTCCTCTTCACTTTCTGCTCTAAGTGTGGTGTCATCTACATATCTGAAGTTATTGATATTTCTCCCAGCAGTCTTGATTCCAGCTTGTGCTTCATCCAGCCCAGCGTTTCTCATGATGTACTCTGCATATAAGTTAAATAAGCAGGGTGACAATATACAGCCTTAACGTACTTCTTTCCCAATTTGGAACCAGTCTGTTGTTCTATATCCAGTTCTAAGTGTTGCTTCCTGACCTGCATACAGATTTCTCAAGAGGCAGTTCAGGTGGTCTAGTATTCCCATCTCTTTCAGAATTTTCCACAGTTTGTAGTGATCCACATAGTCAAAGGCTTTGGCAAAGTCAATAAAGCAGATGTTTTTCTGGAACTCTTTTGCTTTCTCAATAATCCAAAGGATTTTGGCAATTTTATCTCTGGTTCCTCTGCCTTTTTTAAATCCAGCTTGACCATCTGGAAGTTCACAGGTCACATATTGTTGAAGCCTGGCTTGGAGAATTTTGAGCATTACTAGCGTGTGAGATGAGTGCAATTGTGTGGTAGTTTGATCATTCTTTGGTATTGCCTTTCTTTGGGATTGGAATGAAAACTGACCTTTTCCAGTCCTGTGGCCACTGCTCAGTTTTCCAAACTTGCTGGCATATTGAGTGCAGCCCTTTCACAGCATCATCTTACACCATAAGTAAAATAGATAAGCAACGGGAATTTTCTGTATCGCTCAGGAAACTCAAATAGGAGCTCTGTATCAACCTAGAGGAGTGGGATGAGGAGGGAAATGGGAGGGAGGTTCAAAACAAAGGGGATATGTGTATACCTATGGCTGATTCATGTTGAGGTTTGACAGAAAACAGTAAAATTCTGTAAAGCAATTATCCGTCAATAAAAAATTAATTATTATTTTTTTTAAAAGGAAAATACCTGGACTCAGGATTAAATATCAGCCACCACTCTTAAAAAAAGATTTACCTTAGGGACTACCGCCTTTGTTATTTTATCTCCAGTTAATGACTGTGCTTTCTAAATGAAGAAATTTATGCAAATGGTCTGATAGGAAAGGAAAAGGATCCTCATGAGAAAGTGGGATAATTTGCTTGAAATTGAGACTCTGTTGGATAGTCATGGCTCTGAAATAAGTGTGCTATGGAGCACAGGGTAGAATCCAGTCTGTGATATCATGAGTTGCTCTATGCTAGCATTTGATTAGTCACTTTCCTGGTGGCTCAGATGGTAAAGAATTTGCCTGCAATGCAGGAGATCTGGGTTTGATTAGAGGAGGCTGGTGGCTTACAGTCCATGGGGTCGCAAAGAGTCAGACATGGCAAAAAGCATTTAATTTTAGTTAACTGTGATCCTTGAAACTTGATTTGCTAATCTTCCACATCCAAATTTGAGTTTATGAATTAATTTTCTAGTGACATCAATCAGAAGATTAATCAATACCTTAATACATGGTAACTCTGATCACCTAAGGAGGTATTGCAAAATATCCACAGTCCTTGGAATAAAAAGTTCTCAGATAAAGGGCAATACTAACATAAAATAAACAATTTAATACTGCATTCAAAAGAGCTTTCCATGGACCATGATAGAGCTGGAATGACTTTCCTATTCATCTATTGAAATCATAAGGTGACTGTCTTTCATAAAAAATAATTTTAAGCAAACGGTGCACGTGGGCCAAAATTGTTGAGTCGTTCTCAGTTAAAATTTAGCATTAGTATGGCTGACTCATAAATAATTCAACATTGATATAAACACTCCTGATTTTCACAGGAAAGTCTTTTTCCCAGGTCCCCAAAATCATTTTTGCAGTCCATTTTTATTACACAAAACCTTGCCATAGATTAATCAGCAGAAAGAAATTCTAGGTATTCAGTAGTTTTAAAAGGCTACATTTAAAAGACTTGCTACTTGAAGTAGAATGATGAATAAAATTTGATTTAAAATATTTGCCTTTTAAAAAACCTCCAGTCAAATAACCAGTGGGAAAAGTGACAGGAAATTATTGGAACTAGTCATTTTTTAAAAGCTACTATCATCTTAAATTATAAGAATTCAGTTTCTATAGATTATTTTCTACGCTCAAGGTCAAAACAGTGTGGTAAAGGGCTTAAGCTAAAATCTTTTGCCTTTTGGGAGAGAAAGGTTTTGTGTTAGAAACAGATGCAAATGAATGCTAAGACGGGGGAAATCTTACAGAATTGCATTTAAAAAGCTGTCTTTTAGAAAATTCTTTCTACCGGCTTGTCTCAATGAACAAATAAGCAGCAGGCTGAGAAATCAAGATCATTAGTTTGATATCCCCCTGCCTGAAATTTTCCACATGATGTGTTTCTCTCAATGTCTCATATTTGAAATGCTGAATAATTGCTCAAATCTGTTAAAGCCATAAATGTTAAAAGGATCATTGGATAATTCTTGTCCAACTTACTAATTTTAGTAGAGAAGAAAGTGCATCAGAGAAGCTGTATATGATCTGCCCAATGCTACAAAAATAACAGGACACATTGTGGTCAGTTATTACGCTAAATGTTGATTAGCCTGTAAACCAGCCATGGTGGTGGTGGTGGTTTGGTGGTTTAGTTGCTAAGTCATGTCCAACTCTTGCAACCCCGTGGACTGTAGCCCGCCAGAATCCTCTATCCATGGGATTCTTCAGGCAAGAATACTGATGTGGGTTGCCATTTCCTTCTCCAGGGGATCTTCTAGACCCAGTAATCTAACTGGGGTCTCTTTGCACTGCAGGCAGATTCTTTGCCAACTGAGCTACTAGGGAAACCAACCAGAAGTACTGTCAAATTGCAGCCGCTTTACAAAGAGTAAAACTGATTAACAAACACACCAGGACCTCCCTGGTGGTCTAGAGGTTAAAACTTCACCTTCCAATGCAAGGGGTACAAGTTTGATCCCTATTCGGGGAGCTAAGATCCCACATGCCTTGTGGCCAAAACAACAAAACATAAATCAGAAGCAATATTGTAACAAACTCAGTAAAAGCTTTAAAAATGGTCCACATCAAAAAATCTTTAAAATTAAATAAACAGAAATATACCAACTTGTGCACAAATATACATGCTTGTGCACAAATGATCAATCTTTCAAAACAATTACTTTAAGAGGATACACAAACATTCCAATGATTGCAAAAAAAAAAAAAAGAGAGTTTTGGAGACCTCATTTGGAGCCAGATCTTCCAACATTTACACATGTGTTTAGTTATTTCTTAACAGTGATTGAGAGTCTACTACACACTGAGTATCTCAAATAAAGATATAAAAGCCATTATGTCCTTGTTCTTAAGGATAGCAGTAGAAGTAAAGATGGACACAAGGAGAATGAGTAGGAAACACTATCAATCAAACTGGAAGATTGATACGATTCAAGGCACACAAGAAAGGTGGAAAGAGTGAAGGTAAATAATAACTTGCATTCACTGTATCAGGTACTGATTCAAGGATTTATGAAAATTAATCCTCAAGCCAACATATGAAGTATAACTGTTTTCATCTTTATTTTACAGATGAGGAAACCAAGACTCAGATATAATGAACTTGGAATTTTCCAAAGTCACAGAGCTGGAGTATGAACCCAGGCAGTTCAGCTACAGAGCCCACAATTTTCATTACTAAACTTTTACAGAATGGTTTTGATGGCTTAAGTAGCTAAGCAGATGGAAGTATTTCTGAAGTATACTAGGTGTGAAGAAGTCCAAACAGAATTATGAGGAAGGGAGAAAGATAATGTGTTTTTTTTTTTTTCCAAGTTTGGACAGACTCAGGAAACTGTTATTGAGTCAGGCATTTTTACAGTGGTCAGGGCTGCATTTTTCTCTAGGAGTTATCAACACAAAGGTAGCCACCTAATGGCCAACGTTGTTCAGACAGGTTATACTGAGTGATAAATGAAGTTCTCTGAAGTTCAAACACCCACACTTAAGGAAACAGAGCAGAAAATAAACTAGCAAAATTGAATGAGATGGAAACATCAGAAAGAAAAAGAATAAAACATGAGAATACTGTATTAAAAATTTAAAGATTAGAACATGTTCCACAGTGTCAGCTTCAAAGGCAAGTCAAGAAGTTGAAGGATGAAAATATAGCCACTGAAATTGAAAACAGGAGGTATTGAGCAAAAGAGTAAAAAAACTGTTGTGTTGCATGTTGAACTATGAGTTTGCGGTGGTCAGGAATTAGTTGTGAGATGGACTTCTTGTTGAAAAATATTTATTGTGAAGAGAAGAAATAGTTGGGGTTGAGGGAAGCAAAAATGGTTTTTTTGCCCTGAATAATAATGTCCTGATTTTTATATAAAAAGATGTAAGGTGTTCTCTCACATAAAAAACAGGCTTTTAATTATATTCAAAATAAAACAGTCTCTTAAAGAACAATTATTTGGCATCATTTGAGACATTAAAAAAATAAATTGCAAACCCTAAGATTAATGCCATAAAATAAAACAGATAAATTTTACAAATGTACATAGCAGAAACTGCACTAAAGATCTATCATGAGCAAATACAGGCAGAATCAGAAATGATATGAGGAACAAAAGTAAAGATGTCAATTTCAAGATAATGAAAGATACTATATGCCAGTAATAGAGTCCATGAGATGAAGTTCCATTGTGAAAATGTATTTGGGAGCTATACTAATATTCAGGAAAAAACTTCAGCCTATCAGCAATATGAAAAAATCTGAAAAGTCAGGCAGTATGAAATGTGTATATTCTAGTTTACCTGAGACCCCAATCTAGCTGTTTATTATTCACCACCATTAGAGGTTCTAATATTACAAGTGGTTCTCTAAAATAGAACCCTAGCATATCTGTTAGAGGAAAGCTCAATATAATTATTTTCCCTGGTAATCAAAGAATTATCCTTTGAGAAAATGCTGTCTCTTAAAAGTTGAGAAAATGGTACATGAACCTATTTCTAGGGCAAGAAAAGAGACACAGACGTAGAGAATGGACGTGTGGACACAGGGTCGGGAGGAGAGGGAAGGACAAATTGGGAAAGTAGCATTGATATATATATATATATATACTACTATAAGTAAAATACAGCTGGTGGGAACCTGCAGTATAGCGCAAGGAGCTCAGCTTGCTGCTCTATGATAACCTAGGTGGGTGAGATAGAGTGGCGGGTGGGAGGGATGTCCAGGAGAGAGGGGATATACGTTTATATACAGCTGATTCACTTCATTGTACACAGAAACTAACACAGCAAACGTTCTTGCCTTTCCACTGTTAGGAAGGATATGCACTTAATAAACTTAAAAATAACTTAGAAGAAAAATACTTACGTAGTGACAGGCTTTTCTCTTAAGGAAAAAGCCTTTCCTCCTGAATTTCCTACCTCAGATTACAACACTGTTCCCTCAATTGCCCAGCATGTGAGATATCCTTCTCGACTCTATTTCCCTGTCACCCACATCAATCACTAAATCCTTTCCATTCTATTCCCTTTTTATAGGCTACATCAATCTATCATCTGTTACTCCAGTGTCCCTACTTAGACTTGAATTATCATTTTTTAAGCCTTCAAACTGGTCATACTGCCTTCATTTCTGCTCCTTCCCAATCCATTCTTCGCATAGGGAGGGATCATTTTAAATGTAAATGTAATTTCCTCAGTGTCTCGCCATCACCAAAAGATTGAAATCCGAATTTGTCAGCATGATGTACCAAATCTTTAATGATGTGATTCATGTTTTCTTTTACCTCTACATTCAGGCCACACTTAACCACTTGTACTCTTTCAAATAGTCCAGACATACTCCTAACTCCAAGCCTTTGTAGAAACTCTTCCCTCTGCCTGGAATTCCTTAACTGTAGCTTTCCCGCTTCTTTACCTGGCTAACCCTCTACCCTTCCATTTGTCTACATAGCTGTGTTCCCTTTCAGGAATCCTCCCCCTCCCCCTTATCTCCCAAAGGTGAATTAAGTATCTCTTATATACTCTCCATGCAGCCCATAATTAGCCCCTTGGAACATTTGTAAAACCACATTAAAATTGCCTGTTTATATATTTATGTTTCTACTTGTAGCTAACTTAAGGATAGACAGCATTTCTTCTATACTTTTAGATATATATTACCAGGAAAAAAGTGAGTAAATGAAAATTTTCTAAAACCCTCATTTTTGTGTAATATGAAAATATGTGAACAAGTAACTTTCTCTCTGTAAGCCTCTGTTTTGCTTATCCATAAAAGCACAGGATCACTGAAAAGATCAAAAGGGATACTTAAGCGAGAACTCATTAATAATAATAAGGCAGATATCTAATGTGTGCTATATTATTGCATTTTGTTGTTGTTGTTCTTGTTACTGGTCCTCTGTGAAACTGATGCCATGGATACAGCTGCTTTTATGATCGCCTTGAGACAGCACTCTATATTCTTCTCCATTTGCAGATCTGGGCTCTCCCATCCACATTTTGACAGCCCATCCATCAAAGGATTCCTTGGAGAAAACCACAACAGTAGCCCATGGATTAATAACTGGTTACTAAGAGTTTGCATCAATAAATTAGAGCTGTTTGATTAATAAAGATGTTATTCAACAAGGATATAAATGCATATACTTCTGCCATACAGTTCTTAATAGAGTATAATAGAATTAGATTTAACCTCAAACTCATCAGAATTAATTTAACTCTTTGGGGTTTTCTCTATAGAATTGCTTGTGGTTGAAATTTTTAACTCAGGAAGTTTTACATGCATTTAGGAAAACATGTAAAAATCAAAGGAACAAATGTATTTTTTATAAAGCATGAGAAATGTCAAGCTTATCTCTAGTAGTCCTTTTGTAGTTGTGTAAGGCCTAAAACATATGATTCTCAATTTTCAGTGTCTAATTATTACCTAAACTAAGATTTATAATAAAATATATAATTAATACTCCTACTGCTAGAAATTCTGATTCAGTACTATAGTTCAGGGCTGAGGAATTTGCATTTTAATGAGAACCTCAGATGATTTTGATACAGGTTTTAATCAGTTTATCCTTTAGAATCCTCTCTACAAAATGTGCCCAACTTTGTTCTTATTTTTAATCGTACTTAATATATTATTGAACATGCCTGTTCACACAGAGTGATGTTTGTAGATGCTTGCAGTGGGGATGAGTTCTCATTTTCAAGATTCATATTCACTCATGCTCAATTAAATTTCAATACCAGGCGGCTCAGTGGTAAAGATGGAGAAGGCAATGGCACCCCACTCCAATACTCTTGCCTGGAAAATCCCATGGACAGAGGAGCCTGGTGGGCTGCAGTCCATGGGGTCTCGAAGAGTCGGACACAATTGAGCTACTTCACTCTCATTTTTCACTTTCCTGCATTGAAGAAGGAAATGGCAACCCACTCCAGTGTTCTTGCCTGGAGAATCCCAGGGATGGGGGAGCCTGGTGGGCTGCTGTCTATAGGGTCGCACAGTGTCGGACATGACTGAAGCGACTTAGCAGCAGCAGCAGCAGCAGTGGTAAAGAATCTACCTGCCAATGCAGGAGCCACAGGAGAGGCAAGTTCGACCCCTGGTTCAGGAAGATCCCCTGGAGTAGGAAATGGCAACCCACTTCAGTATTCTTGCCAGGATAATCTCATGAACAGAAGAGCGTGGCAGGCTACAGTCCATAGTGTCACAAAGAGTGGGATGAAATCGAGCTCTTATGCAGGATAAATAATGCATTTTTCTTACATTTTAATGGAATGCTATATATTATGATATAACTATTATCATGTGACTATTATCCTGTTACTGGGATTGTATTAAAAAAAAAAATAGAATGGAAAGGCCTGAACTGGACACAAGAAGATCTGCCTTGTCACTGCTTCTGTGAGCTTAATCAAGGCACCTCATGGCTGTAGACTTCAAAGTCCATATCTGAGCAAGGAGTTTGTACTAAATGCTCTTGAAAATGCTTTTCAGATTGAAGGCTATAACATTCACATTTTAATTTACAAGTAAAAGATGTTTATATCTGACAATAGCTCTTAATCTGAGTTGAGTGAGGAATAAATATGGGATATTTTCAAAAGCATCATGGCATTATGTATCTTATGTTTCACTTATAGTCTGCCCATCACAGAAAAGAAGGAATAAGACTTAATAAAAATAGACATTCTAGGACTGTAACAGCCCCTCTGGTTGCCTCTTCAGTTAAGGGACTGGTATCAAGGCCATATTGAATATCCATCCAATGAATAAAATTATCAGCTCATAATATAGTTGTGTTGACAGCTTTTCTGTGAAAAGCCTATTTAGGATCCAGTAAGTTCTAACACAGTTGGTTTAGGGACTTTTGTTTGTAAGACTCTTTCTGCCTAGGTGTGAAGTCATGGATCATTTTCTAGACAAGAATGAGAGTTCCTGAGATTCCATAATTTTTAAGATGAAATGCATGCTTGTCTGTTAAATCAGGGGGAAAAAGAGGCCTGGGATTCTCTTCTTATAGTGTTCCTTCTTTGAATAATAAAAATATGACTCTGTATTCTTACAGAATACCTGAGAAGGAATTTGCAAGACTGCTTCTGTTCTATTTAGAAAATCAAAGTCTGCATTGTTGACAAATACTTTTTAACTTTCGGAAGTTCTGTCAAGGTGAGCATGATTAGTCGATTTTCCAGTGATCCACAAGGATTACAGAATTATTCTCTAATTCCTAAGTACACAAGCCATCCTATTCATCAAAGGAAACTTAAGGGTCTTAATATTGAGGGCTCCCAGACCATAAGAGTTGTATCCAGGGGTTAGCTGATGGTTGTCATGGACAGAAAGAGCCCCTGGGAACTTTTAATACTAAAATGGTTGCTTTTGCTCAGGAATATGTAACTTTTTTTTTTTTTAATCTTACTGACATGTGTATGCTGAGGGTACTACTTTGTCATTTGTATTCATCTACTCTGAAATAGCAGAACACTGTATGGCTGAGGGGAAGGGGAAAGAATTAATTGGGAAAAGACACATTGTTTTCCTTATTGTCGCAAGTTACCTGGTGTAATGTAACCTAGAAATTTATATGTCTTTTAAAATATTTCTGTCACTTCTTTAGCAAGAATTTCTATTACTATTTTATAAGACCTCCTGAGGCTCAGGGACATTTAACAAATCAACAGAACAGAATATATACATACACACACATATATATAAACACATAAAATTGTGGTTTCCAAACTTCATTTCCATATATATATTTTTTGTTCTTAAGACATTGCTCCTTCTTAATATTTAAGTTATTCATCTTTTCCCACATGATTTTCATAAAGAACTTTATACAAATAAATTTAAATACATTTACATTTATGCCTAAACCTCTAGCACTTGGCTAAGATGTTGGCTCACTTATGAAGCTTATGATTGTATTTTACTAATGAGTGCATTGAAAAACACTAAACAGTTTGTTTGTGTGTAAGCCTGTTTTGCATTTTTAGAAACAGGAAATTCTTTTTCATCAGTGCATCTATTATCCAACATGTCTCTGAGGAAAAAAATCCTGTAAAATAATACCCATGTTCTTGTTTTTGTTGTGCTGCTTGTCTATGTTCAAAGACCATTGGAACCAACCCTTTTATTATCTCTTCAGCAGTCACAGTGATTGCTATCCTTTTACATAGAATATGAAGGTTCTTCTTTACAAAAGCTCTGTAATAGATATAACCATAGTCTGATCTGTGAAGAGCCATATATAATTGCATATACTTAATGTAATTCCTTAGTAATCCAGAATTTCAATAGAAATGATATCCAGTTTATCCACTTGATACAAACGACTGCCTCAGATATAGATGTTTTGAAATCCATGTATCTTTCATCTGAAAAAGTAGCCAGAGATCTAAGAAGAAAATAAATCTGTCACAATTTTGAGCTCAGAAGTTGATTTTCTTTCAGGTATACTTACAAAGCTCGAGCTCTAGTTTTCTACTTTAGATGGGAGTATGGTAGAGCCCTCCCAGAATTTCAGCTGCCATGGTGAGGACATCCCATAAACTTCTGCAATCTCTTGTCTTTATATGCAGATATTTTCAGAGAAACACCAATACTGAAAATGAGTAAATGCTTTTCTCCTCTCAGTATAAAGTATCACTTATAATTGCTTCTTGACACAATAATTATGCAGTATAACATTTTCATTAAGATTTATATTGCTGCCTGCAAAGCTGGTTGCAGATATTAAATCTTGCACACCGACATCATGTGTGCCATCATGCTGGTAAAGAAAACCAATGCTTAGGGAATCAAATGAGATATCTATAGGTCAGATCACAATCTGTAGGATCAAACCAGGTTAGCACTCATTTCTTTCATCTTTCCAGTTACACATAGGTTGCACCAATGATGCATGTGGTGCTCCTGGAGCACTACAGGAGCATATACATGCTCCTGCATATAGGATTAATTTAGCGTTTCCCTATGTATGTTCTTGGTAATAAACCTACATAAAAAATGGTCGATACAGATCAGTTTCCAATTTAATGCATTGCAAAAATATCCAGGAACATTTATATAAGCCTTTCCAACATAAGTGGAGGAGCTAAGTTTAATGACTTTGAGGCAGGAAGCAAATAAACCCTTTTCTAACCCTGAAGATTAATACTGTAGAAAATTCAGTGGGGTTACATGAAGATTGCTCTGTATTAAACTAAAAATCCCAGACTTTAAGCTCCATAAGTATTTTGTGATGAATTAAAAATCATTTGACTCTAGAACTACTGAGTTTCTAAAGAGACTGACGAGATTCCAATTTATCCTTAGCAAAATGTAAATTCCCATTATTAGGATAAAGACTAATCAAGTAAAAAGTCTTATTGAACCTCAGATAATTCAAATGACTATAAAAGAATTAGAAATTAAGTGATTACAATTTCTCTCAAAACACAAGTGTATCTTACTTTGGGGCAAGTGAAAAAAGTGAAAGTTAAAGTCACTTAGTCCTGTCCAGCTCTTTGTGACCCTCATGGACTATACAGTTCATGGAATTCTCTAGGCCAGAATACTGGAGTGGGTAGCCTTTTCCTTCTCCAGGGGATCTTCCCAACTCAGGGATTGAACCTAGGTCTCCTGCATTGCAGGCAGATTCTTTACCAACTGAGCTAGCCAAGAAGCCCACTTTTAGGTAAAGGTTTTCTTAAAATCAAACCCCAAGACTTCCAAAGAGTTACTTAAGAAATGTGACAGATGTCCAATCATGGAACTCTGGCTTTAAAGTACAATTAACAATCAAGATTAGAACACCTAGATGAGTGTTGTGAGATGAATTAGCGCTTGAATTCTGGGCCAGGCTATCTGATCTCTAACATTCCTTTGTTTTTTATCTTCAAGTTACTAAGCTTCTCTGTGTCCTCAAGCCCCTTACCAATAAAATGGCGACAATGAGATCTACCTCTTGAAGTTATTATGAAGATGGTAGTATAGTGTGTTAGTCGTTCAGTCATGTCCAGCTCTTTGTGACCCCATGGACTGTAGTCTGCCAGGCTTCTCTGTCTGTGAAATTCTCCAGGCAAGAACAGTGGAGTGGGTTGCCATTCCCTTCTCCAGGGGACCTTCCCAAACCAGGGATCGAACCCAGGTATCCTGCATTGCAGGCAGATTCTTTACCATCTGAGCCATGAAACAAGTTAATTTAGTAAGTGCTGTGTAAGTATTTGCTATGGTAAATGTCATGAGGATTGTTATGAATGATTTGATATTTTGGAATTGATTATTCATCCAATATGTTATAAAGGCAGGACATGTCTGGTTTTTCTTAATTTTTTGTGTCCCCTGGCACTTCCTGGATAAATGCTCCATAACTTTGGCTGAATGAATGAATGTATCTTTCACTTCTGGTCACTCTATTTCTCACTAGCACCACCAAAAGATAAAAACAGGAAGTGAATAGGAATAGAGTAAAAAACAAAATGTTAATTTGGGGGCATAGTTCTGACTTTAAGTTCATCCAGGAGGACATCTGTATTAAGTACACTTATTTCTCAATTTATTCATGCTATGCTCATCTCTTTCATATAAAAATATTTTTGAAGTGACCACGCTGTATGCTCTAGTTACCATCTTCCTTATCTATAATAATACTGAAGAATCTTCACACATAAGAGGAACCTCTAATTTCAGACTTGATTCCTTGATTGCTTTAGTTCCTGGATTAATGATAAGAGAAGCAGAATACCCTCCAGTGCTGTGTTCTACAATTTCTAATTGTTAATTATTGCCTCTGAAAATTATTTATCTAATTATTTCCTGATTGCATCCCCTTATTTATAAATAAAGTTTAATAATCCAAATCACTTACTTCACTTTGGGCGATGTCATTATTAGTACAAATCAAAATTAAGAACCCAGACTGGAATATGAAACCTGAGCCTTCTGCTTGTTTACCACCTTTGGCCAACACCCTCATCACACACACACACACACACACACACACACACACACACACACAGGCACGCACAATGCTCCTGCATCACCATAAAGAAACACAATCCATATTTTAAAAAAACAAACTAACTTTGCATTAGTAAATACAAAATTCTGCTATAAGGGAAAATTTTCTTGTTTTCCAGTCATATACCTAGCAGGTGTTACTTAAAGTTTACTTTGGGGAATAGCAAAACATTTTTTTTAGCTTAAGTAATCTTCCTGGTAAAACAGTATAATATCTCACCAAGGTGATTTTGTAAACTCTTGTTTATAAATTGAGATTCTGTGATAGAGGACAGTGGAGGTGGATGTGTAATTGGAGAGCTTCTGCGCTGGGCCACAAGACTGACAGGTTGATTGAGCTGTAATGGAGGCAAGGGACCTTTCAGCTGGGGGACTGATTTTTATTTGACAAATGCTAATGATGGTTGAAAAAAGATCACTGAAACACTCCCAGCACTGTCTCTGTTAGGTAATAAATTAAGGATGTTTAGAGAAGTGCCAGTCTCCCTCTTTGTGTAAATACTTATTTTAATTGATGTTCTCCCTACCTCTTAACCTTTGTGTAAATAATTTGTGTTTGTTAGAACATAATTTTAGAATATCTGCATGATATAAGGAAATAAAATTTTTAGAAATTAGCAATTGATTTCGAGTGATAGTTGTTTTCCATTTTCTTCAATTTTTCTTTATTTCAGATAATCTTTGTATGATCTTTTCTCTTGTGTTCTCTCAAAACAATTTATTGCTAAATCCCATAATATCCTCTTTTAGACCAGTGTATAAATAATATATTATTTTTCTCACTAAAGATGCTTCTCAGTTAAAGATTTGACCATTCTTGGATTCATTATAGTTTTATCTCTATTATAGTTTCCTCACATTTTTACCTTCATCTTCAGATTTCTTAAAATTCCAATCACCAAGCAACATTTCTTTCAAAAATATAACACCACCAGTCCTGTTGTTTTTTAAAAATTTTATTTACTTATTTTAATTGGAGGCTAATTACTTTACAACATTATAGTGGTTTTTGCTATATGTTGACATGAATCAGCCATGGGTGTTCATGTGTTCCCCATCCTGAACCCGCCTCCCACCTCCCTCCCCATCCCATCCTTCAGTTCTTAACACCAAGTAACATTTCCTGTCCTGGCTAATATCCAGAGTGGCATATACAGTTGGTATTTCCTAAATATGTCTTGTGTTAGTAATGTTAAAAGGGTTTGAAAAATAAAAGTGCCACTGTGAGACAAATACTGCTGTAACTGCAGATTCTAAGGACTTACACTGCATTGCTCCTACACCCTGTTGCTCATATCTTGGCTTCCTTAGCATTTCTGTGACCACACTCATCCACACCCACTCCTCCACCACCCACATCTCACCCCACTTGACAGCTTCGCCAGAGCAGAGCCTATAACTTCCTCTCCATTGCCACTCACATTCAGATATTTATGATGTGGTTGATGTATGGACTGTTTGTCCCCAGGTATCTATGCTTCACTCAGCCTTTCCTATATTTAGCCCTTGTTTGTGACTAATACATCTATCTAGTTTTACAGCTTTGAATTGAACAGAGAAGCTGAAATATGAATAAAATAGAGAAAAGGATTTAGAAGGACATTTTTAGCTTTAATAAATGAATTAAAATTGAAATCAGATAAATAATATGGAATCCTGCCTCCACTTGGGCACAGTTTTTAAAACTCTGTGCAAGGCATAGAGCAGTGACGCAGTATGGGTTTGAGCGAGGGAAGGAAGAAGATAAGGAAAAGCAGAAGGTAAGGCAGCTTGGCCGTTCTTTGAATCAGTTTCTGGATTGAGGGCAGACTAGCTTTTTATGCCCCTCTCGCTCCACCCTAGAAAAATGGACAGGAAACAATTTCGGTTGAGGTTTTTATTTTATGTAAAGTATCATAGCAAGAAATGACTCCTTAGGGTTCCTTTGCATGTTCAACATCTGCCTTCTCTTTAGAAGCTACATAACTCTTTCTCAATGAACCATCTTCCACAATATGTAGTACCTAAACATCTGGCTAAGTAAAACCAATTACACTATTAAAAATAAACCAGGATTTGCCAACAGCATGATCAATTAGCCTACCCTTCCTCAAAGGCAGACACTAGTACTCCAAGGACAATCATATGAATTTGCTGGTTATGTTTTTCACGTAGAATATTTCTCTTTGTTTTCTCTGATGCCAATGCACTCAATCTCTTCTCTCAGAAACCTGTTCAGAGTGGTAAAACTAGGGAATACTGACTGAAAGGGAAACAATAGTAACAGAAATGCTTAGCTTCCTAACCAGGATTTTCCAGCTCTGTCTTCACGACCAGTTCCTTATTGGTGATGTTTTTCTGCTTTATCTTCATCCATTTGTCACTTAAGTAAATGAAAAGAATAATTTCCCTAATTCTTATCATACAGGCTTAGGTTGAGGATGGATCTGTTGCTTGATTTTTCCCACCAGTACTGTGTCTGCGTTTTTGTTTTTTTCAGGTAGATTAAAATACAGTTCATTGATTGCTTAAGAAATGTACAAAGACCATTTGATCAAATATGTTTTTACATTAATATGAGAGTGGTTAATGTGTAGGTGCATACGCTGTGGGATTGGACTGGAGAATGGATTTTCAATGCAATCTCTTCTGTCACTATGTGCAAAGACAGTGCAGAGGTGTACAGATCCTCTTCACCTTCTGCTTGTGATTGCACGAGAGCAAGTGAGAGAAGATCTTATTGCACATCACTAGCCTGGTAAAAGATCAAAATTCAAAAAAGTTCAGTTACGACTAAATTTGTATTACTTTTGTACCATTGCAGAGTTGAAAAAAATCATAAGTCAAAACCTCATAAGTCTAGGAACATCTTTTTTATTAATTTTTATTGGAGTATAGATGATTTACAATGTTGTGTTAGTTTCTGCTGTGCAGAAAAGTGAATCAGTTATACATATACATACATGTACCTACTCTTTTCTTATATTCCTTTCCTATCGAGGTCATTAAAGAGTACTGAGTAGGGTTCCCTGTGCTACACAGCAGGTTGATATTAGTTGCCTATTTTATATATAGTAGTGTGTATGTGTCAATCCCAGTCTCTCAATGTATCACTCCCCCCTTTCACCCTTGGTAACCATAAGCTTGTTTTCTACATCTGTGACTCCATTTATGTTCTGTAAATAGGGTCATTGGTATTAATAACATTGTTTAGTTTCCCCATATAAGCAATATAATATGATGTATGTCTCCTCTTACCTCACTCAGTATGCAGTCTCTAGGTCCATCCGTGTTGCTGCAAATGGCATTATTTCATGTTTAATGGCCGAGTAATATTCCATTGTACATATCTACTACATTTTCTTTATTCATTCCCCTGTTGATGGACATTTAGGTTGCTTCCATGTCCCGGCTATTGTAAATAGTGCTGCAGTGAACACTGAGGTACTTTTATCTTTTGAAATTATGGTTTTCTCCAGATATATAAGTGGGATTGCTGGATCATATGGTAGCTCTATTTTTAGTTTTTTCTGTACTACCATAGAAACAAAGCACTGCTGTTTAGGAGTGTGTTTATATGGTTTGTATGTGGTTCATTACTCATACAAATGCTTATGTATACATCAGAGAATGCATTGACTTATTCAGTGTGACAAACTACTATAAGTTCTATTTAAAACCTCTGATAAAAACAGTAAAACTTGATTACTTTAATCTCTCACAACAGGTAAATTTACATATACAAGAAAATTGGGTCACTTATGTTGCAATGCTCAACTTTTTTCACTATTTTTTGTTTTATATTATGTATTTCTAATCATATTTCAGGTGCAGTTGTAAAGGGGTCGTTGGGAAAGGTAGCCTCAAGTACCATCTTCAAAGTTAGACTGAAATGTTGGAAGTCTATCAGAAATGCAGAAAGAAACAAACTTCCAATCTTAGCTCATGTGAAGTCCCCATAGCACTGCAAATTTAAGTGATGACTTTTCCTGAAACAGTTGTTCTGCCACTTGCAATTTTCCCCCCTTAAATTTATTTGACAATTACTGTTCTTACTCACATAACATGGGCTGCTTCTCCTAGAAGTCCAGTGTACCTAAAGACTTTTTCATAACAAATGAAGGGAAAGGGTTTGGAAAATACATCTTCAGTTTGACATTTGGAGAGAGGTTTCATTCATATAAAAAAAGGCTTTGGGATTCTATCAACTTAAGAGTAATGGAAATGCAAGCCTAGAGTAGTAAATAAATATCTCTGTCAGAAAAAGAAAGAGACTTCTGCATAGCTGGTACAATCACAAGGCCAAAACTTTATATATAGTCAAGTGACATACCAAACAAACCCTCAGCAAGATACCAATTCTGTAAAAGTCCACTTTGATAAATTACTTAGAAGTTGTTCTGAAATTAAATCAAGAAAACAAAATTTAGGATCCTGTGAGAAATCCTTTCTTCACTTTCCTGTATAATGTTATCATTTTAAATAACTTAAATTTGGACATTAAAAATATTTGTACCTTGCACCAGTGCTTTGATCTCTGTGATTTTGCCTCTGTGTTAGGCATTTTAAGAGAGATGAAGTGAAAGATCCTCTTAGAATGAGAAAAAAATAAAACTAATTAAAGTAAATCCTAGGAAATATTGAGGTTTAAGATCCTTGACTTTTTCTTGTTCTTTCATGGGTTACTACTACCACTAAGTCACTTCAGTCGTGTCCGACTCTGTGCGACCCCAGAGACGGCAGCCCACCAGGCTCCCCCGTCCCTGGGATTCTCCAGGCAAGAACACTGGAGTAGGTTGCCATTTCCTTCTCCAATGCATGAAAGTGAAAAGTGAAAGGGAAGTTGCTCAGTCGTGTCCGACTCTTTGCAACCCTATGGACTGCAACCTACCAGGCTCCTCCATCCATGGGATTTTCCAGGCAAGAGTACTGGAGTGGAGTGCCATTGCCTTCTCCATTCATGGGTTAGAGAACAATATTTATATTTTTCCATCACAGAATTTAAAATGTGAACAAAAATAACACTGTTGATAGATGTTTATAATGATGTTAAATGTATTCGGTTTTAAAATCTGAAGGACTTTCTTTTAATTGCCTGCAAAAGAATTGATTTTAGGTGTACATCGACCAAGGTAGCGAGAACTCAGTCAGTCAAGTGTGTTGTGACTGTGCAAATGAACACTTGAATTCTTGACAGCAGCCAGGTTCTACATACCATGCTGCTGTTGCTGCTAAGTCACTTCAGTCATGTCTGACTCTGTGTGACCCCATAGACGGCAGCCCACCAGGCTGCCCCATCCCTGGGATTCTCTAGGCAAGAACACTGGAGTGGGTTGCCATTTCCTCCTCCAATGCATGAAAGTGAAAAGTGAAAGTGAAGTCGTTCAGTCGTGTCCGACTCTTAGCGACCCCATGGACTGCAGCCTACCAGACTCCTCCATCCATGGGATTTTCCAGGCAAGAGTACTGGAGTTGGGTGCCATTGCCTTCTCTGTCTACATACCATACATGAAAATAAAAATGAAAGGTGATTAAAAATAGTAATCGCAATACTTGAGAGGGAACAAATGATAGCAAAAATGCCACTCAGTAAGGCCTTTGGTTACAATATATGATAAATGACCCAACCATTTAAAAGGAAGAGAGAACCTGGGTGTTAAGTAAATGGCTATTGTAGCAAAAGGACGAAGTATCAAGGAACTAAAATCAATTCTCAAAAACTCCTAGACAAATGGCTCTCAAACTTGGCTGCACATTTCAATCACGTGAGGAGTATTAAAAAATACCAACTACCAAAGCCTGGGTCCTTCTCTCAGAGAACTTATAATGCTGGGAGATGGCCTGTGCTTGGGGATTTTTATGGTTTCTAAGTGATTCTAATGTGGCACCAGATTACAATCCACTGCTCTAGACTGTCTCTCAACTGTGTTCAATCACTGCCTCTCTCCCTCATTCTTGCTCTTTTTGTCCAAATCAACTTTTTCAATACAGATAATAATAATTCCATCTCTGAAGGGGCTAGGAATGATGGTTTTCTGGAGCTGTTTTTCTTTGAAGTATCCAAAATTTCCTTACTTAGAGTCAGATCAGATCAGATCAGTCGCTCAGTCATGTCCAACTCTTTGTGACCCCATGAATCGCAGCACGCCAGGCCTCCCTGTCCATCACCAACTCCCGGAGTTCACTCAGACTCACGTCCATCGAGTCAGTGGTGCCATCCAGCCATCTCATCCTCTGTTGTCCCCTTCTCCTCCTGCCCCCAATCCCTCCCAGCATCAGAGTCTTTTCCAATGAGTCAACTCTTCGCATGAGGTGGCCAAAGTACTGGAGTTTCAGCTTCAGCATCATTCCTTCCAAGGAAATCCCAGGACTGATCTCCTTCAGAATGGACTGGTTGGATCTCCTTGCAGTCCAAGGGACTCTCAAGAGTCTTCTCCAACACCACAGTTCAAAAGCATCAATTCTTTGGCTCTCAGCCTTCTTCACAGTCCAACTCTCACATCCATACATGACCACAGGAAAAACCATAGCCTTGACTAGACGGACCTTTGTTGGCAAAGTAATGTCTCTGCTTTTGAACATGCTATCTAGGTTAGTCATAACTTTCCTTCCAAGGAGTAAGCGGCTTTTAACTTCATGGCTGCAGTCACCATCCGCAGTGATTTTGGAGCCCAAAAAAATAAAGTCTGACACTGTTTCCACTGTTTCCCCATCTATTTCCCATAAAGTGGTGGGACCGGATGCCATGATCTTCGTTTTCTGAATGTTGAGCTTTAAGCCAACTTTTTCACTCTCCACTTTCACCTTCATCAAGAGGCTTTTTAGTTCCTCTTCACTTTCTGCCATAAGGGTGGTGTCATCTGCATATCTGAGGTTATTGATATTTCTCCTGGCAATCTTGATTCCAGCTTGTGTTTCTTCCAGTCCAGCGTTTCTCATGATGTACTCTGCATATAAGTTAAATAAACAGGGTGACAATATACAGCCTTGACGAACTCCTTTCCCGATTTGGAACCAGTCTGTTGTTCCATGTCCAGTTCTAACTGTTGCTGCCTGACCTGCATACAAATTTCTCAAGAGGCAGATCAGGTGCTCTGATATTCCCATCTCTTTCAGAATTGTCCACAGTTGATTGTGATGCACACAGTCAAAGGCTTTGGCATAGTCAATAAAGCAGAAATAGATGTTTTTCTGGAACTCTCTTGCTTTTTCCATGATCCAGCGGATGTTGGCAATTTGATCTCTGGTTCCTCTGCCTTTTCTAAAACCAGCTTGAACATCAGGAAGTTCACGGTTCACATATTGCTGAAGCCTGGCTTGGAGAATTTTGAGCATTACTTTACTAGCGTGTTTGATGAGTGCAATTGTGCGGTAGTTTGAGCATTCTTTTGCATTTCTTTGGGAGAGTCAGTCCTTACTATAAGATGGATCCCATTCTTCACTCTTATAAAGAGATATTAGTATCAATAAATAACTACTTATCAAGAGTCTCCTAATAAAATGATTCTGATGGTTTAAAATCTGTACACCTTGCCATATGGTGCTCAGAGTTTGGGGAACCTTCAATCAGGAGAATATGCTTTTATTCATCCCTGAATCTCAAGCTGCATTTGAACAGAAGCAAGCTGATGACGTGGTATCAACACATTATGGATAAGTATACCCCTAACTGTCATACCCTTGGAAAAATCTTTCCCCGTCTCTTAACCCAACTTTCTCATTTCTAAAATAAATGAGTTTGACAGGGTCATCTAAAGTTCTTAACAATTCTCATATTGTAGATTTCATTTCTTTTCACATCTTGGTGAATTTTTTTTCCTTTGTATAAAATTATAGACACACGTGTATTGCTATACTACTCAACTAGGATCATGATATATATAAAGTTTTGCATCCTAATTCTCTCAGAACTTTGTATCATGGCTGATTAGACTCTGTCATGCTTATTGTGGCAAACAGCAAAAGTTTAGAATAAAAATATTTTCAAATATCATGCAGTTTTAAACAGTGTTATGTCTTACAAATGCTACTGTTAAACATTTAGGTTGACTCCACTGTTTTTGTATTCATAAATAATGTTAAGAGGAAAAACTCTGTGCCTTTGATTACTTCTAATTATTTCCTTGGGCTAGGTTCTCTGAGATAGCAATTTCAAAGAGTATGAATACTTCTGGAGTTCTTTATTCAAATTGGCAAACTGCATGTCAAAAAAAATTTGTTTGCAAATGTAAAATCTTCTAGCAGCATGAGAAAGAGCACCCGACACCATACTGTCACAGAAATGAATTGTCTTTTTTTGTCAGTTGTATAAGTAAATGGAAGATTTACCTCTAAACCTGTTTTCTTCATTCTCCCAAAAATAGACCACTCTATCCATAGGCCAGTAGTAGAAAGTGAGAAGAATCCACAGATGATGACAGGCTGATAAAGACTGATGTGTTTACTATATAATGTCTTACTGTTCAAAAAAAAAAAAGGGATCTTGGTGCCAATATCCAATATATGAAAACGCAATGATGACTTTTTTTAATGTTAACATTTGGAGATTTTAAATGATCTGTTTCATATTTTAAGAGAAGCTAAATGTTACATCTGAGAAGAGAGGAAATAACACTAATAGTATAGTTGAAAGGTCATTTTGATTTTTTTCCTTTTAATTTTTGTCCATAATTTATTATGAATGTGCAATTGTAAAATATGTTTTTCCTGGAACATAAGTCATTCCTACTATTCTGCAAATTGGCTTTCTCTTGGCTGCAGAAATAAGAATAAAGAGCTACTTGCCTTCCATTTCAGCCCATGCTGACCAACACTTACTTAACTATGCCTTCCTGGACTCTTTAAAAAAAAAAGCATTTTTCAGAAAAACGTCTTTCAAATAAGTTTTATTCATTCAGGAAAAATCCTCTTGTGAAGCAATGAAACACCAACTTAAAATTCAACCCATTTTATATTGCCATAAAAAATGCTAATTCAGCACGTTAAATCTTATTACTTATGGTTGCTCTACAAACCTACAGTTAGCCAATAATTGCTTTGTAATTATTTTCTATCCTCAGCAAGGTGAGATATACCATTCAAGAAATAAACTTTATGAAATCTACATTTGTTCTTATAAAATGAAAACTATCCCTAGAGATCCACTCCAAAATGGGCAATTTAATAAAGTGTTTTTCCAAAGATGTACAGAGTCCATATATTTCTAATTTTGTTTTGAGTTAAATAAAGAACATTTATTTTAACTATAATAGACCAGAAATAAACTATAGAAGGAGTATAGTATAAAATTGGGCAATTTCCCTCTGTGCTAAATATGCTAGAGTGGAAGAAAAGTTAAGCATTGAGACAATGGCAGAGGGGACCTAGACTTGAGTTATGGTAACAGATCTGGGAATGCCCTCAGTGGCCCAGGACTGGACATCTTGACTTCATCTTTGAGAAGCATTTGGTTAAGAAAGAGTCTTAGAAGTCCTCAATGTTCCCTTGATTATACCCATACCCATACATAGCATTTCACATGACAACCCCACTGCCTCCATCCCATTTCTTACAGATATTAAGCAATCCTTCTGTTACTGTCCAAGTTTGCATATCAGTAGACCATAACCATTATCAGTAGGGCAGTGAAACCTAAAGGAAAAGAATAAGAGAAAGCTACTCCAGTGTACTCTTGCCTGGAAAATCCCATGGACGGAAGAGCCTGGTAGGCTGCAGTCCATGGGGACGCTTAGAGTCGGACACAACTGAGCGATTTCACTTTCACTTTTCACTTTCATGCATTGGAGAAGGAAATGGCAACCCACTCCAGTGTTCTTGCCTGGAGAATCCCAGGGACGGGAAGCCTGGTGGGCTGCCGTCTCTGGGGTCGCACAGAGTCGGACACGACTGAAGTGATTTAGCCGCAGCAGCAGGTGGTACAGAAAACAAGTGAACTGTCCCTCCTCTTCTCAATTCTCTCCCCTCCTCCTCCCTTTGTTCCTTCCTCTTTCCCAGCTCCCTCTTCCTTCTCCTCCCCAGGCCAACAGATAGCAAAACAGATTTGAAACTTGAGAACCAGCAGAACCCACTGATCAGAATTAGGACAAGGAATCTTCTAAGTGATCATTATTCAGACAGTCTCTCATTGTTTACAAATGCCTGCCCCTGTTCCAAATGTCTAATGTTTTCTTTTGATTCCTGAACACATTTGCAATTCACCTTTTCTTAGAACTTGTATTCTATTAATAAGAAAGACATAGTTTTCTTTTAAATTATAAGAAGCCATATTTTATTTTTGACAAGCTACTTTAATATCTTACGCTGTCTGTTTTGTAATTTGCAACCTGAATCTGAAAATAACTTCCGTATAACTTCAGTGTAAGGGCTTGTTTTAATTCTGACACAATGATCAACTTGAAAAGCACTCAAAGGAAGATCAAATAATAAGGATAGCTCTGCAAAGAATCTTAAATTCAATAGAAGACTGGCCTAAACAATTTTTATATTATATATCCACTGTAAAAATTTATATATTGTTTAAGATGACATATAGTAAAATATACTCTGTAAGTCTCCTAAATTGAAACTTGAAACTAAAGCTTCTGAGAACTCAAGATAAATGGTTCCTAATGTAATACCTTATTGAAGTCGTGAAGTTGTGTCCGACTCTTTGTGACCCCATGGACTGCAGCCCACCAGGCTCCTCCATCCATGGAATTTTCTAGGCAAGAGTACTGGAGTGGGTTGCCATTTCCTTCTCCTCACAAGGCCGTTTTCTAAGCTTATTCATACTGTTCTGAACAAATTTGCTAAGTGTGACAGTGTCAGCAGATCATAGTTTTTAGAGTCAGTTTAAGTAAAAGTAAATTTATAGTTTGTTTCTCACTTGCTTGTAGAAGCCCTATGGAAAATATTTTCTGAGTGTGATAAAGTTTATATCGCAGGTGGCCCTTGAAACAAACAGAGCCTTGCCCCCAGTTGTGCTGATATAAAGATGTTTGGATTTAACAGAAGAGCCTAGGACAGAAAGATCTTATCCATTTCTACCTTAAATCATCTTCTCTCTCAAGAAAGAGAAATATATATCCTGATGGGGATATAATTAGAGTATAAAGGAGGAATGAAATACAATAATAAGGAGCCAAAATAGCAATGCTTCAGTTTCTATCGATGGGGAGAGAAGCAATACTCCACCTACATTTTTTCATCACAGAAGAAAAATGTGGCTTGTAACTTTAGTATTCTGTTCAGAAGAGTAGGCATGATGAACAAGCAGGAGGCTATTTGCCTGGAATACAAAATTGACAGATCTTAACAATTTACCAAAATGGAAAAGCAAAAGAAAAGAAAACTCTGGGTTCCCTTAATGTTTAAGGGTAATACATATCACTCTTCATCAAGAAAAGCAGTATAATTGCTTCCTGCCTTTCTCTGTGGACTTTTCAGAACCTGGTCCATGGCCTCTCCTAGCCCTAATTCTGCAGCAAAGTTAATCACTCCCTTCGTGCTGCCCCTCCGATATCCAGACGCTTCTCCATCATAATAAAACCAATACAATATTGTAATTAGCCTCCAAAAAATAAATAAATAAATTTTAAAAAAATTAAAAATAAAATAAATTAAATAAATTTAAAAAAATCATGTAACCCTTCTACTAGCTCCTGTTCAATTTTTAAACATTATTTCTAGCAAGTTTAACCTTTTCAATGAAGGGTTTTGTTTTACCATCATATTTACCCTCATCATTCTAATATTCTGCAGTGAAGCTTCTGTCTTCATCCTGTACTGAGATTGTTTTAAGGATACAAAAATGGTCATCTGCTCCTTAAATTACTGTGTTTTCCTGCACTGTTCTACTGCCTTTTCTGTTATTGGCCACTCCCTGCTTCTGCCACATGTTAGATTCTGTCACACTGCAAGGACTTGAGTCTGTTCCAATCCCTCTGACCACTACTCCTCCACCTCTTTTGCTGGTCTTTCTCCATCCATCCTTTCTATAAAATGGGCTTTTCCCTCAAGATATGTACCATTTCTCTCTCTCTCTCTTTTTTTTTTTTTTTTTGCATTTTCTTCCTTAGAGATCTTATCCCTTATCCACTCCTAAACTTCCAAGGATTAAATCAATGTCTCTGAAAATTTTTAAAGGATAATAAAAATATGAATTTAATTAATTAATTAAACCTGAAAGCATCTCTTCATATTCTCATCAATTTTGGGCTTATCCTTGGCCTCAATCTTAACCCATAGGGAATTTTATTTTTACATAGTTTATTTTCTTTCTTTCTAGCCTCACATTCAGCTCCTATATAACCCATAGAACTTTCAAAATGACTTCAAACAGTTTTCTTAGCTTTTAACTTACTCTCTTGTCTCTTGTTCTATCTGGTTTACATTCTGTCAATCTCTTTGTATGTGAGTATGTGTTCTGTGTGTGCCTATCTATTCTTTCCCAACGTCACTGTAAGCTCCTGAAGGGCAGAAGTCATATTATGTATTTGCAGTATAACCTATAAAACTAGCATATTATTCATGGTTCATGTTGAATAGATACTTGTAACCATGATGATAATTGATAAGAATTTAGTCATTGGTGGGGCTTCCCTAACAGCTCAGTTGGTAAAGAATCTGCCTGCAATGCAGGAGGTCATGGTTCGATTCCTGAGTCGGGAAGATGCGCTGCAGAAGGGATAGGCTACCCACGCCAGAAATCTCAGACTTTCTTTGTGGTTCAACGGGTAATGATTCCGCCTGCAATGCGGGAGACCCCGGTTCGATCCCTGGGTTGGGAAGTACCCCTGGGGAAGGGAAGGGCTACTCACTCCAGTATTCTGGCCTGGAGAATTTCATGGTCTGTATAGTCCTTGGGGTTGCAAAGAGCTGGACATGACTCAGCGACTTTCACTTTCATTAGTCATTGTTTCGGAGAGTGGATAAGGAATATCCTGTACCCTTTCCTTCCTTACTTTAGACCTCTACTCTGATCAATGTACTCCGCACCATAGGACCACTCCAAGTTCATCACCATTTCCTCTAATTCTTCTTTTATTTTTCTTTTTATTTTATTGAAGTATAGTTGATTGACAATGTTGTAATAATTTCAGGTGCACAGCACGATTCAGCTATATATGTGTGTGTGTGTGCATATATATAAATATTCTTTTTCAGAGCCTTTTGCCTTATCAATTCAGTTCAGTCGCTTAGTCATGTCCAACTCTTTGCGACCCCATGAATCGCAGCACGCCAGGCCTCCCTGTCCATCACCAACTCCCGGAGTTCACTCAGACTCACGTCCATCGAGTCAGTGATGCCATCCAGCCATCTCATCCTCTGTTGTCCCCTTCTCCTCCTGCCCCCAATCCCTCCCAGCATCAGAGTCTTTTCGAACGAGTCAACCCTTCTCATGAGGTGGCCAAAGTACTGGAGTTTCAGCTTTAGCATCAGTCCTTCCAAAGAAATCCCAGGGCTGATCTCCTTGAGAATGGACTGGTTGGATCTCCTTGCAGTCCAAGGGACTCTCAAGAGTAACATTGAGTATAGTTCCCTGTGCTATATAGTAGGACATTTTTGGTTATCTATTTATATGTAGTAGTGTGTATATGTGGAGAAGGAAATGGCAACCCACTCCAGTGTTCTTGCCTGGAGAATCCCAGGGACGGGGGAGCCTAGTGGGCTGCCGTCTATGGGGTCGCACAGAGTCGGACACAACTGAAGTGACTTAGCAGCAGCAGCAGTGTGTATATGTGGAGAAGGCAATGGCACGCCACTCCAGTACTCTTGCCTGGAAAATCCCATGGACGGAGGCGTCTGGTAGGCTGCCGTCTATAGGGTCGCACAGAGTCGGACACGACCGAGTGCCTTCACTTTCACTTTTCACTTTCATGCATTGGAGAAGGAAATGGCAACCCACTCCAGTGTTCTTTGCCTGGAGAATCCCAGGGATGGGGGAGCCTGGTGGGCTGCCATCTATGGGGTCACAGAGAGTCGGACATGACTGAAGCGACTTAGCAGCAGCAGCAGCAGTGTGTATATGTTAATCCTAACCTCCTAATTTATCCCTCACCCCCTTTCCCCTTTGGTAAATATAAGTTTATTTTCTGTGTCTGTGAATCTGTTTATGTTTTGTAAGTAAGTTCAATTGTATCTTTTTTAATTCCACATAAAGCAATATCATATGATATTTGTCTTTCTCTGTCTGGCTTACTTCCCTTAGTATGGTAATCTCTAGCTCCTTCCATGTTGCTGTGAATTACATTATTTTATTCTTTTTTTATGGCTGAGTTATATTCTGTTGTATCTATGTATATAATATATAAATACCTGTTGTATATATATATGTATACTGAACATTCATCTTTCAGTGGACATTTAGGTTGCTTCCATATCTTGGCTATTATAAATAGTGTCACAGTGAACATTGAGGTGCGTTCTTCTTGATGACTATTTTATTTCCCAAATTTATATTTAAAAATATGAATTGTTTTATAATGTGCTTTATATTATTGATATTGTGTTATTCAGTTTTTTTAAATTGAACTATGAACTGTTGAACTAGAGAAAATATGTATATATACACACAGTTATGTTTATACATGCAGACACAAAGATATATGTATATGTGTAAATGTGTGTATATTATATTTTGTATCAATATTATTTTGCTAGTGCTGCCATAATAAAGAACTACAGACTGAGTGTGTCTTAAATACCAGAAATTTATTTTCTCCCAGTTCTGGAGGCTGGAAGTCTAAGACCAAGGTGTCAGCAATTTTGATGGCTTGTAGACGACAGTCTTCTCCACGCTTTCCATGGTCTTCCCTCTGTATCTCGTTGTGTCCAGATTTCCTCTTCTCATACGGACAATAGTCATATTAGATTAGAGTCTACCAAAATGACTTTATTTTAACTTAGTTGCTTTTTTAAGGATTCTTATCTCCAAATAGTCACATTCTGAAATACTGGGGATTAGGACTTTAACATATGAATTTGGGGATAACAAATTTCAGCCGTGTGTGTGTGTGTGTGTGAGGGTGTGTGTGTGTGTGTGTACAGTGATGTAAACCCAAATTAAAAAAAAAATTGAGACAAGGATGTATAGGAAGACATTAAGCTTTGAAGAAAAAAAAAAATCACACAAGAATTTAATTAGCCAACCAGACTGATGTCTAAAGAATTCAGCTGGGAAGGTGTCAACCACAGGGCATCAGGGAGGTTATCAGATTCAACAGTCTCATCTCAGAAAGAGAAGGAAGTGGCTAATAGATCCAGTGGAATTTCAGAGGGTGTTAGTCATTTCAGTTTTTATTCCCTTGAGAAATTCTCATGAAACTGAGGTAAATATCTGGAATGCACAATTGACAGAGACATATGGAGTGCATGCTTTACTCATATAAATAAGCTTCCTATCCTCTTCGGGGGCATACATTACATTCTGAATTACCTCACAGCACATATGCTGCCCTTGTGTATCAACAGCTTAGCCTCCCATGCAGATCCATTTCCTAAAACTGTCCCCAGACATGGGTCATTTATTGATTGTGTTTGGTCGTGGCTTTTACTGATCAGTTTTAGTTTCACATTCAGGAGGCTCTTACAGCACATTTGAAAGTTTCCTTGCTGAAATCCCTGTTGTTATTTCTTAGGTGACTCATGTTGCAATTTTCCAACCTGACTCTCTTAACAGAAGAAACGCTTTCACTCAGCGAAAATGGATTTTATGTTCAATGTCATTCTAAACTGTCAGTGAAAAGGTTGAACATGTTAGTATTTGAAATTGGGACACATTGGGAACAATATAAAGGGATCCTGTTTGGGAATTAGCTCCCTGAAGAACATTCTTGTGCAGCAAAGACTCCCCCCAATACCCCACAAACTCTCAGAAACACAATAGAACTCTCAACAGTCCCTACTGGTTATCCTCAAGACATGAACCCACTTTCTTCCACATCTCCATGCAAGACATTCTGCACTGTGCAGGCACACTTTGCGTGAAAGATGAAATATTTGCCAACACAAAATAAAGGCTGAAACTGTGCCATTGTGTTGAGCTTGTTAAAAATACCTTATTCGTTCTCATGGTCAGCCCTGAAATAAAGAAAGCAATCGATGACAGAAAAAGAAAGGAACCACAGGTAGGATTTTCTTGGGATATTTGTGTGAGTTAAAGCTGACTTTTTTCATCTGGCTCAGCATAGCCTTTGCAGGATGGCAGCATTTGGGTTGACAGGACTTTTTTCAAACTGCGTGTACCTCAGTGTTCCTGATACATACGTAGTGTGCCTGTTCTTCGGAATGACCAAGTATGATAGCGGCATTATTAATGATTGCTTTTTGTACACATGAAGAGCTGGGAAATTTTAAAGTTATGTAAATTCACCTCAGTGGAGACATGTCTAGCTCTTAGATGACTCACAAGGAAACATGGAGGGAAGAACATAGAAAAAAGGGGGAAAGATGGGGAAAGTAAGGAATGTACTATAGTTGACAAAGGCTTAATGTGGTCCAATTTGAAATTCTTAAAATATATGCAACAGGGGAGAACTGTGAATGTACTCACTACACAGGCACAATGTGGGTAGACAGAATAAATAGAGGAAAGATGCCAGAGCTTTCTAGAGGAAGCTAGGGTCTGAAATTAAGGTAGAGTGGAAGAGGGTCGGATTGTAACATATATTTAAGGAGATAAGAGATCATTCTCCAGGCAAGAAGGGGAGAAAGGAAGGTAGGAAAGTAGAAGGCAGGTGCCATTCATATAAGCAAGTAAAGAATAAATTCCAGGGAGCAAGGCTGGGCCATGGAACTAAAGACAAGACTTGGTTAGTGATACTATAACTGGGAGTGGGGTCTGGCTTGCCTGCCCCTCAAAAGCCAATAAAGAGGCAAGACTGATGGAAAGGAAACTTTGATTTATTTTGGATACCAGTAACTGTGCAACGGGTGGAGAAGGGGAAAGAATCCAAAGGCTGACTCCTCCCCCATTCCTCTGAAAATCATTATGCAAGAGATTTATAGGTGAAGGGAGGGGGGCTACATGTAGAAACAGCACAGTCAGCGCTGACAGTCATCTTTAAGTTGGTTATGTAGTGGTCTGACTAGTGTTTATCTTGATTGTTTTAAGTATAGTTAAGCTTCAGTTTCAGAGTTGGTTTGATTCCATTTCTTCAATACAAATTCTCAGAATTGTGGTGGCTTCTGCTATGGCTAAGGCCTGGTCAGTATGAGTTAACTTCTTCCATCCTGTGGGGGTTTTCATATCTACGAGACAGCTCACAGGATATAGTTATCTATAGCTCATGAAGAGGAACTACAGGTCCTTGACTGAACTATTATTATTTAGTCATGTTGGACTATTTTCTCTTGTTTCTGCATTTTCTCACTTCTCTGATTAAGCATATTCTTTGGCTAACATTTTTCCACAGACAAAAGGCAGGTGGAGGACATGGGGTGGGGACATAGGGTCTTGCTCCATTTTGATACAGATAAATGCTTAGCTGTTGGAACCAGGGACCTCTACCAAAAGCGATATTTGATAGCAATGGCAATGAAACTTAATCTCTTAAATGTTCATTTCTAGTAAATTAGACAATTTTCCCTGATGTCTTTGAGCCATCACTGCCTATTCATGGAGTCCACATTAATGAGAAAATTCCCAGATTCCACTGGGTTGAATTGGCAGCTTTTAAAGATTGATTTTTTAATAGTCATATTGCTCAGTCCAGGTCAATGTATAAATTCTGAGCTCATTTGTGTAATCTTTTCTCAAGAAATATACCACAGTCTACTCTCCTTGATATCTATATGGGCTTTTTTTCACCAGTATAACTATTATATAGTCAGATTCCTAAATATATTAGCTAGCGTACAGTATAAAACATACAGTGGTTATCAACACACAAAAGTGTGCACATAGTAGCTTCGTCTTACAATATAATGACATTATACCTTCTTATGAAAATCACACTTACATATTCCAAAGTTAGACTAGTGATATTGGCTCTTATTTATTTTTTTGCTGAAGACTTTTTCCATTATTATTTTCTCTATTTAAATACTGAAATGCTCATCATTATTGTATTTTTTCTTTGTTTCTGTCAAAGGAAAAAGCAGTCTTTGGTTACACTTAACGTTCACCAAAATCTTTTAGAAGATATGGTGTTGTTATCAAAATTACTTTAAATTGAAGTATCAGAAATTGTCAGGTACAAGTAAAAAATGTTCTGTCACTTTTAAGCAGTTGATTCTCTCTTTTCTGTGCTGTTATAATTCTGTACAACTGTACATTTTGTAGACTAACTGTCAAAGAGCTGAAGATGTATTATTAGCGATTTGCAGTATTTTATTGTTAAGATGTTCACTGCTTTCTCAATGGTTTCCTGACTTTCAGAGGATTTTTTTTCTTCTTCTTCTTCTCATTTCCTACCAGAGTAGCATTTTAAGTAGATGTTATAAATCTCTGCCAAAGGCACATTCATAGCCCTGCTTGAATGGTTTCATTTAGGCTAAGACTACCCTTACTTTTCAAGTCTCTTCAAGATCTTTATCATGATGAAATAACACTTTGTTTTCATTCAGTAATAAAGCACAACTTCCTAAGCCCCCCAAATAAATATAGATGACTTCTTTGATTTTGGAATAGATCCAATACTATACCACATTATTAAATTAACTTCAATTTTCTATTTGAAATCCATCATGGGTTTTTTGTGGGTTTTTTTTTTCTCTTAAGGCTAGAAGAGTAAAATCTCTGAATATATATTTTTAATATGTCCACTGTTTTAGCTCTATAAATCAAATACCCTTGATGCCCCAATGTTGTAAACATTTTTCTGTAAAGGCAAACAGTTCTGGTATCTTGTTTTGCAATTTAAGTCAAACGTTTTGTAGAATGCTAGTGATGAGTGCGGCATGTTTTTTTTAAAGCTCCCAACACCTCTAATTTACCCCACAGTTATTTCTCTTCTTTGTATTAAAGATTTGTATTTATTAGCATTGTGACACAGGGCAAAGAATCTTCAGGTGTTTGCTTTTAATACTCAAGGTAGTATACCAAATCTAGCAGAGACCTGTGTTGAATCAGATTCAAAATGGAAAGTGGAAAATAGAAATCTTTCCCAAATTCTATTTCTAACCTAGCCAGACAGACACCAAGAATACAATTTATTTGAAAGATGTCATGATTTTTCAAAATTTTAACCTCAAGACAGTTATATACTATTCTTCTTGATCTAGGTTTCACAGTCAGTAAGAATGGTTTATTCATGTGGTCATAATTGACAGGAGAATGCATATCATAATGAGTTACAGGATTTTTTTTTCCAAGTGAATAGAACTTCTAACAGATATGTCTATCTTCTGGGAAAGAAAAAAAGTCAAGTGAATCATAGGTGATATAACCTGTCTCGTCAATGTTTCTTTTGTAACATCAGTCACTCTTTTCTCTCCATATAATGATGAAGAACAACCACTTTCAGGTTTATAAAATCTCCTATCTTCATGATATATCAGTCTCATGAAGTATTACTCTGCCTTTATAATAATGCATGAGGTCCATATTACAGCTCCTCCTGTGTGCTGTCACATATCTTCTTGTAACTTTAACTTTTTAGTGTTTCAAACAGATTAAAAAAGAATTTAGTAGTATCACAAATGCTAATCTACAGGCAGCTCTGATAGATTTTGTAGTAGACTCAAAGGTTCTCTAAAGTCTGAGACCTGTGTTTAGAAGCCAAGGGTATTTCACATGGACTTTATTGTACTTTGTTTTTAATTAATTTTTATGGGAATATGCATGCTTAGTCACTCAGTTGCGTACAACTGTTTGCAACCCCTTCAACTGTAGCCCTCCAGGCTCCTCTGTCCATGGAGTTTCCCAGGCAAGAATACTGGAGTGGGTTGCCATTTCCTTCTCCAAGGGATCTTCCTGACCCAGGGATTGAACCCATGTCTCCAGCTTGGCAAGTAGATTCTTTACCACTGAGCCACCTGGGAAGTCCCCTATTTTATTTATAGTAGTAGTGTTAATCGCTCAGTCATGTCCATATGTATATGTCAATTTTAATCTCCAAATTTATCCCTCCTTTCCTTTCCTCCATGGTAACCATACGATTGTTTTCTACATCTGTAATTCTATTTCTGTTTTGTAAATAAGTTCATTTGTACCAGTTTTTTAGGTTTCACATATAGTTCAGTTCAGTTCAGTCGCTCAGTTGTGTCCGACTCTTTGTGACCCCATGAATTGCAGCATGCCAGGCCTCCCTGTCCATCACCAACTCCTGGAGTTCACTCAAACTCACATCCATCGAGTCTGTGATGCCATCCAGCCATCTCATCCTCTGTCGTCGCCTTTTCCTCCTGCCCCCAATCCCTCCCAGAATCAGGGTCTTTTTCCAATGAGTCAACTCTTCGCATGAGGTGGCCAAAGTATTGGAGCTTCAGCTTTAGCATCATACCTTCCAAAGAACACCCAGGACTGATCTCCTTTAGAATGGACTGGTTGGATCTCCTTGCATTCCAAGGGACTCTCAAGAGTCTTCTCCAACACCACAGTTCAAAAGCATCAATTCTTTGGTGATCAGCTTTCTTCACAGTCCAACTCTCACATCCATACATGACCAGTGGAAAAACCAAAGCCTTAACTAGACGGACCTTTTTTAGCAAAGTAATGTCTCTGCTTTTGAATATGCTATCTAGGTTGCTCATAACTTTCCTTCCAAGGAGTAAGTGTCTTTTAATTTCATGGCTGCAATCACCATCTGCCGTGATATAAGCAGTATTTAAATGGCAACCCACTCTAGTACTCTTGCCTGGAAAATTCCATGGATGGAGAAGCCTGGTAGGCTCCAGTCCATGGGGTCACAAAGAGTCAGACATGACTGAGAGACTTAACTTTCTCTTTCTTTCACATGTACTTTAAAAATATGTTTGTATTCATATTCATTTCTGAGTAGTAGAATATCAGTCAGAGAAAGGATATTCTCTTTGTCTAATATATAACAAATCTGCTTTTAACATGTGTGCTCCTCTCCTTAGCTGAATGTTTATAGTTATAATTTGGACATGATTCTTTGGTCCTTACTGTAATAAAAACTCACATGAAATTTAATGAGATTTTACCAAAGTAAGGAATTAATGACATTTCTGATTTTAAGTGCTTTTCTTATTATTTCATTATATATTAAAAGGTGTATGGAAGGTAATTTAGAAGTCCATATCTCACTATAACTTGCATTTTGTAATCCTGATTCCAGAATTAAAGTGATGGAAATGATAGTGTGTCCCTTTGAAGGGCATAGACAGTAATCATTGGCAAAAATAATCAGATCAGATCAGTCGCTCAGTCACGTCCGACTCTTTGCGACCCCATGAATCGCAGCACGCCAGGCCTCCTTGTCCATCACCAACTCCCAGAGTTCACTCAAACTCACGTCCATCGAGTCCGTGATGCCACCCAGCCATCTCATCCTCTGTCATCCCCTTCTTCTCCTGCCCCCAATCCCTCCCAGCATCAGTCTTTTCCAATGAGTCAACTCTTCACATGAGGTGGCCAAAGTACTGGAGTTTCAGCTTTAGCATCATTCCTTCCAAAGAAATCCCAGGGCTGATCTCCTTCAGAATGGACTGGTTGGATCTCCTTGCAGTCCAAGGGACTCTCAAGAGTCTTCTCCAACATCACAGTTCAAAAGCATCAATTCTTCGGCACTCAGCCTTCTTCACAGTCCAACTCTCACATCCATACATGACCACAGGAAAAACCATAGCCTTGACTAGACGGACCTTTGTTGGCAAAGTAATGTCTCTGCTTTTGAATATGCTATCTAGGTTGGTCATAACTTTCCTTCCAAGGAGTAAGCGTCTTTTAATTTCATGGCTACAGTCACCATCTGCAGTGATTTTGGAGCCCAAAAAAATAAAGTCTGACACTGTTTCCACTGTTTCCCCATCTATTTCCCATAAAGTGGTGGGACCGGATGCCATGATCTTCGTTTTCTGAATGTTGAGCTTTAAGCCAACTTTTTCGCTCTCCACTTTCACTTTCATCAAGAGGCTTTTGAGGTCCTCTTCACTTTCTGCCATAAGGGTGGTGTCATCTGCATATCTGAGGTTATTGATATTTCTCCCGGCAATCCTGATTCCAGCTTGTGTTTCTTCCAGTCTAGCGTTTCTCATGATGTACTCTGCATATAAGTTAAATATGCAGGATGACAATATACAGCCTTGATGAACTCCTTTTCCTATTTGGAACCAGTCTGTTGTTCCATGTCCAGTTCTAACTGTTGCTTCCTGACCTGCATACAAATTTATCAAGAGGCAGATCAGGTGTTCTGGTATTCCCGTCTCTTTCAGAATTTTCCACAGTTGATTGTGATGCACACAGTCAAAGGCTTTGGCATAGTCAATAAAGCAGAAATAGATGTTTTTCTGGAACTCTCTTGCTTTTAATAGAGGAAAGTAAGTATGTAAAATTTATGTATATATGTACGGATGTGACAGTTGGACTGTGAAAAAAGCTGATCACTAAAGAATTGATGCTTTTTAACTGTGGTGTTGGAGAAGACTCTTGAGAGTCCTTTGGACTGCAAGGAGATCCAACCAGTCCATTCTGAAGGAGATCAGCCCTGGGATTTCTTTGGAAGGAATGATGCTAAAGCTGAAACTCCAGTACTTTGGCCACCTCATGCGAAGACCTGACTCATTGGAAAAGACTCTGATGCTGGGAGGGATTGGGGGCAGGAGGAGAAGAGGACGACAGAGGATGAGATAGCTGGATGGCATCACGGACTCGATGGACGTGAGTTTGAGTGAACTCTGGGAGTTGGTGATGGACAGGGAGGCCTGTCATGCTGTAATTCATGGGATTGCAAAGAGTCGAACATGACTAAGCAACTGAACTGAACTGAACTCAATATGTAAATATACATAAACCTTAATATATATAATTTATATGTATACATATGTATGTAATAAATACACACACACACACACAGAGGACTCCTTAACTCTATCAATATGTCACAAGTGAAGTGGTCCAGATGAAGCCATTGGCAGGAGACTGAGTTCTGCCATCAGGGGCAAAGGCCCTCAGGAGCTGGTTTAATTCTAGGCTATCTCAGGATTTGGCACCCAAGGCTCTTGAGGAAACAGTAATGAGCATGTTGTTCCTGAATGGGTCCCTCAAAATAGAATCTGGGTCCCTTAGGCTAGAATCTAGGATCAGAACCTCAGAGACCAGTTAGTTTGGAATCATCTTAAAACTGAATCTAATAGGAAGTTACCAATAGAAAACAAAGCAGAGCACTGCTCACCCCCCTATTTACTGGAAAGGATGATTCTCTTTCACAGCTGCAGTCACTCGCCACCCTCCTCTTGACATCTGTGGGCTTCGGAAATACAAGCTTGTGAAGAAAACTACATTAACTTACCAATTAAGATGAAAACTTTAAAAGGGGTTGTAGGATGGCATAGCAAAATAGAAACAGGAAGAGGACTGAATTAATTTTGTACCATCGTCTAATGTATATTTTTAAATTATCCTTATCTAATTTCTTTAAGTTTGGAACCTAATTATCCATGTGCCTATCCATGTGCCTATCTGGCAGTATTTTTTTAATAATGTTTCACGTAGCAATATTGTGGGGTTTTACAGTATTATCTCTTGCAGCAAGTTTGAAAGACCCAAATTAAAATGTCATAAAACAAAATAAAGTATGTGTGATCATAAAGCAAGGTCACAACACATTCATCAAAAACACCTTCTCCTCAACTAGCCCAGAAGCATTCTTCAGAGGACACAGGGTGAAACCAGCAAATATTTAACCCTACAATTAGGAGCTAGGCTCTAATTTATTTGGGCCTATTATATAGCTCACATTCCTAGGCCTTATTTATTTGCACAGTGCTGAATTCAGGCATGCAGTAGCTCAAGAATCTTCTTTCCTTCTAAAATGAGAACTTATGTTAACATAAATGATGGACACTAGATTTTCAGTGTACATTAGACTCTGGACTAGGATATGGTAAATTGATGGTGTGATATAAATAGCTGAGGTGAATGATGACTATGCATGCTGCTGCTGCTGCTAAGTTGCTTCGGTCGTGTCCGACTCTGTGCGACCCCATAGATGGCAGCCCATAAGGCTCCCCTGTCCCTGGGATTCTCCAGGCAAGAATACTGGAGTGGGTTGCCATTTCCTTCTCCAGTGAGTATGACTATGCATAACACAAGAATAAATAGAAATTTTGACTTTAAAACATAACTGTTAGTATGTTTTAGTGTATAATATACTAAATATGTTTAGTATATAATATACATAAGCATGCTTTGAACTGTGGTGTTGGAGAAGACTCTTAAGAGTCCCTTGGACTGCAAGGAGATCCAACCAGTCCATCCTAAAGGAGGTCAGTCCTGGGTGTTCATTGGAAGGACTGATGTTGAAACTGAAACTCCAATATTTTGGCCACCTGATGCAAAGAGCTGACGCATTGGAATATACCCTGATGTTGGGAAAGATTTAAGGCGGAAGGAGAAGGGGATGACAGAGGATGAGATGGTTGGATGGCATCACTGACTCAGTGGACATGAGTTTGGGTAAACTCCAGGAGTTGGTGATGGACAGGAAGGCCTGGCGTGCTGCAGTTCCTGGGGTTGCACAGAGTTGGACACGACTGAGCAACTGAACTGAACTGAACACATAAACATATTGAAGAATTTAGTGGACTATTTTGGGAGATGACACTGTAGACTTTTTAAGCCATAGAACCAATAACATTTAACAACCATTTTCTACAAGCGAAAGCATTTGCAAGGGGACAGTGACTATTGAAGTGCTTTCCAGTTCACTAAGCCTAAAATCCTCAAATGCTAGGACAAGGTAGCAGGCAATAAAATAAAGTTTATGATTGTTACTTTTGTATTTTAGCACCCATTTTAATACAAAAAGTTTGCCTTTTATGAGTTCAATTTCTTTTAAAATAACTTATTCTCTTGGAAAAACAAAAGCCACCATTTCTCTCCTCAGTGGAGAACTGGAAACTTTACAAGTGAATTCTATTAATTCAGCTGTCTTTTCTGGGGTCAGAACTTGGGCACATTACTTGATCTCACTGTGCCTCAGTTTGTTCCTGTGTAGAATGGAGATTGTAATAGTAGTAACTTCCTAGAGTTGACTGGAAGCTTGAGTGGAAGGATCTAAGTACTCAATATACAGTTTTATTATTATTACCGTTATTATTATTATTGCCATTTTATATATTACTTTTAGTCAGAGAGAGGCCTCTGAAGTTTACCTCTTGGTTGTGTTCCTTAGTTTTCATAAAGGTTCTTACCTTCGTCCTCTTCACAATGGGTTGTTTCTCTCTTGGATCAGTCACCAAAAATACACAGATTCTTGTCAGAGACTTCAGCCTTCAAATCCTTGCCGTCAGTTCTTATCAAAAGCCTGATTGTGGTGAATATGAATGGGACGTTAAAGCTATGTGTTCCTTTATTGGAGGGATTCTGAATGTGAGGAATATAGGATGCTGCCAGGTCTTTAATTTTATAGATTTTTCATTATGGATATTGCAACTGTAATTTTGTGTCTATATTTTTGGAGGGAGACATTCCAATCAAAGCTTTCATCTGATTCTCAAAAGGATAGGTGGCCTCAAAGACACAATTTTTGTGAGATTTTCTGAATATTCTGATTCTATCTTTGTATCAATGCAGGTCCTCATAAAATTATATATATAGACTATATAATTAATAGTTTGGTCTTTCATAGAACTTTTTACTGAATTAGATTTTAGTGTTGTCATTGTCATCTGGTTTCAATGACATTTATTCTGTAGATCTTCATTTTGCTTGACCTTTATAATAACTTTCACAATAATCTTGTTATGGGGACTTGATAAGAGAAATATCACTTATGCCTCAGTGTCAGAAAAAAATCTGAAAAGCTGTCTGTGTTTATCTTACAAGAAAAGTAAATATTTTTTTTTCTTGGACTGTTAGAAAATCTCCACTGCAATTTATACACAGGTTTCCCATGTTAAATTAATCTTATTTACCTGCCATTATTCTGCTTCCTCTGACTTTCCCACTCATTTTCTTTGAAAAAGTAAAACATGAGTAGCACTTTTCCTAGTATATATCACCAACCATTTTTGAGGCCTTTCAGTAAAGTTATGCCTCAGATTTCCACCCATACGGTTGTGATTATAAATGAAACCCTTTTTTACAAATTCAGTGACTGCTCAGAAGATATTTGGGGATTTTACGTTAAAAACCTGTCACAATATTAAAGTGTACTCTTTTGTAGCTTGCTTTATCCTGAGTTATTGCTAGGTGAATGTCAAAGTAGCAAAAGAATGGATTGGCCTACAAAGGAAGACAGCATGTTTCAGTAGGCAGGGCCCTACTCCTGGAGTTGGAAAACTGATTCTAGTCTAGGCTCTAGGACTTCAGGGAGAAGTTTATCCTCTCCAGGAGTAGAAGACATTACCACTACATTTATACACCTCATGAGATTGTGTTAAGATAAACAAAATAATACAGCAGAACGCGTTGTGGAAAATACTATAGAAATACAAAGTACTGACACAAACTATAATTTGAGGAGGTAGATTTATTCAACTTTCTTGCCTAATGAAGAATCACAACCACACTCCACCCTACCTCTTTTTTAAGATTTTTTTTTTTTTTTTTAATGTGGACCATTTTTAAAGTCTTTACTGAATTTGTTACAATCTTGCTTCTGTTTTATGTTTTGGATTTTTTGGCCCTGAGGATTGCAGGATCTTAGCTCCCCCATCAGGGACTGAACCTGCATGCCACTGGACAGCCAGCAAGTTCCTCAACCTTATCTTTGAACCTGTGGTTAAAGAACTCTCAAACAATATAAATTTAGTTAGTCTTTCATTTAGTCTGCCTTCATCATCTATTATTTATCAGATCTTGGGCAATTTTCTGAGCCTGCCTGTCCCTCAGTCTTCTCACAGCTTTTTGAGAGGATTAAATGAGATAATGCCCTCTGGAATAAATGGAACACTCTGTGCGTAGTCTTTTCCTTTGTGGTGACGTTTGAGAAATCTTAGCAATTGTTACTAATACGTAATTCCTTTGCCTTGTCCTTAGAGTTAATGGGCTTCCCTGGTGGCTCAGAGGGTAAAGCGTCTGCCCGCAATGCTGGAGACCCGGGTTCAATCCCTGGGTTGGGAAGATCCCCTGGAGAAGGACATGGTAACCCCACTCCAGTATTCCTGCCTGGAGAATTTCATGGACAGATGAGTCTGGTGGGCTCCTTTGTCTTGTCCTTAGAGTTCATAGGCATTTCAAAATGAAAGCCCATTTCATTAAGCTGAAATATAATATATACACTAAAGTTAAATGGTTGCCAATACTAGCAACTGGTGGCTGACAAGATTTTATAAACAATAATTAATGAGATCCTAGGCACTGATTAAAATTTAGTGGAAAAAAGTGTAAATTTAAAAATTGCTGTTCAAAGTGTCCTTTTATTTTAACAGCAGTGGATGCAGCTGAGGGTCTTTAACAAGGCAGCTGTTACGTGTTTATGATGTCAGGTGTGTTCATTCACCAAGTACACAGTCCAGGTGTAAACACAACTCCAACAAAATACAGTCCTGTAACAACAGAGCCATGGTCCCCTTCCTCCGTAACAATTGTTACGGAAGGGGTGGAAGGATTTATTGTAGTTTTAATTACATACAAAGTTTTAGAGAAAGTGAACCAAGTTTCTTGTAAAATCATAAATTATCGTCTTCAGTATGCATGCCACAGCCTTTTTTTACAATCTCTTTATTGCAGCTGTAATATAGTTGGAACAATTATATAAATTGTAAAGACCAGAAAATATTAGTGTGTCTAGGTCTAATAAAAGTAATTTCATTTTGATCTGAAGAAAATTAAGATGCATAGTCATTAAAGTGCTTCTACTGCAACTCAAAATTTCTTCATAGTATTAATTTCTTATAAATGTCTTTTATGAAGATATTTATGGATTTTAAAAGGAGATGGGAATGATTAGTGGAATTGCAACATGATCTTGACAAACACTCTTGATACTAATATTTTCTGGGAGGCCGATGAGTTACCTGTTGTCAGTATGCATTGAGAAATATCAAATATTACAAGCAAACATTTTTTGTTAAAGTGTTCACAGGAAACGGCCATTTCAAATACCAGCAAAAACAGTTAGTCTATATAGGAATAAATATAAAATGCTTTCAAAAACATTTTGTGCAAACCTTGTTTAGTTTAGCTAAGCAGCAAGATGAAATGAAAAGCTCCTACCTATCAAATATTCCTTCCCAGAGCAGAATTGGAACCCAAATAAGATGCAATATGTGACAGCTGATCCAATCACAAGCTAATTTAGCTCTTCATTGTTGCTAAAGAATTCTTGATTTGGAATAGAATAGCCTCTTGATTGATTCTCCAAACAGAATTAACTTCAAAATGCACAAACAAGTAGCTAAGTAAATTTCTCTACTGGATGAGGTCCATAGGCATTGTCCTTTTATATGCTGGAGGAGAATGTCACAGAAGTCTTTCAAATGTAGACTCCCTGTCACTTTCCACTGTTATTAAGACCAGGTCAAATGGTTAATTTGATAGGAAAGCCACTTCCTAGCCACAAATATCCTCAATGATAGTAGCCAGGTATGAAAAATTCATCCAAACAATTTCGTCAGCTAGGAACTTACCTACCACAGGACCTATTACTGATGTTCTATGACCAGAGATCTATTAAATCACAAAATGGAAGGACATTGTTATATATATATATATATTCTTTTTTTTCTTTTAAATCAGACATAAATAAGCAAAAGATGTAACCAGACCATTACCTACACCCAAAGTACAAATGTGATACCACAGAAACCAAACGTTTCTTCTCCAGTTCTTTCCCCACTTCATTAGAAGTGTAATCAAGACTTTTGCCTGCAGTCTTCCTCTCCACCCAGTTATTCTATGAGGAGGGCAAAGGGAGGTTTGCTCGCATATCACAGAGCAGCATCTCTGCTTGAATGCCCACAGACCACTGTTGCCTCTGGACAGCTGCCCACACCAGAACCAGCCTCCACCAAATGGCCAGCTTTGTCACTCATCTCTGTAACTCATGGGGGTCTGCCACTTTTCATAACCAAGTAATTCACAGGGCAGAGATTTTGGAACAGTAATACATGAGGGTATTTTCACAGGAGGCTCCAAACCTCACTGAACATCAGAATCATCTTATATATGCTTTTAAAAATAGATTTGGGAATCTCACCCCCAACCAACCTAACATGAAACTCTAGAAGCAGATCTCATGACGATGGAATTTGGAACAAGTTCCCCGCAATAAAGGCATTTAGTCAGGGTGCAAAAAATAGTTGTTAATTAATAGGCAGATAGTACAACCTCAGTATACAGATTGGCTTTTGGAAATTAACAGTTTGTACCACAGCCTGTTTCTTTCTGCAGTGGAACACCTACTTCAAAGCCCCAAACATACAGGGAGAGTTAAAGAAGTCCTCAAACGTTTAATGACTATCTGGTGGTTGGTGCATCAGAAGTCCACACTCTACCTCTGGAGAGAGATGTTGCCTAAGACTCCCAAAAACCAAGCAGAATAATCTCACTTCTGTTCCCATGAAATCTATAGTAGAAATCAGTAATTTAAAAATCCCCTTTAAAGAAATTGTTATGTCATTGCTAATACCTCAAAGATACATTGGGGCTTAGAGATTGCCAAGCCAAAACAATCTCAATGATATTATTTAATCCCCTTCTTTAGAACCCATAGAATAAAAACAATTAAACTTTTAAATGATCAAGTGAATTTCCCTTGAAACTACAATGTGAATTTCTCAAAAGGTAGAGTTTGTACCTGTGAAAGTGAAAGTCACTTAGTCATGTCAGACTCTTTGCAACCCCATAGACTATACAGGCCAGAATACTGGAGTGGGTATCCTTTCCCTTCTCCAGGGGATCTTCCCAACCCAGGGATCAAACCCAGGTCTTCCACATTGCAGGTGGATTCTTTACCAGCTGAGCCACAAGGGAAGCCCTTGTACCTGTAGCGCCCAGCAGATATAAGGCTCTGAAATAACATGATCTGAAAGGAAGGAAGTGAGGGAGGAAGGGAGGAAGCAGAAAAAAGAAAGGGAGTGAAAAAGAAAGAGAATCTAAGGGACAGAGTGAGGGATCACTGAGTGAATGAATGAATGCCTTGTTAATACTGACCTTATGTCTGCCTTTTTGGTAATCTTTATGAAATCAGAAGATAAAGATTCTCACCCTCTTCATTATAATGACATTAAGTGAATTTTTCCAAATAACCTTTGATAAGTGCGACCTTGTCTCTATTAATTGTATTTCTCAACAGTGTAAGGCAGGCTGGATCTAATTTTCCCTGAAGAATTCTTTTATAATTATGTAAACTTTGAGGCTTTTTAATGAATTAAATATTAGCCAAACTATTACCAGATTGTTATTCATGTATGAAAAGTATCAGCCAATATATGCTTAGAAAGTAACAAAGCAGAGATATGGTTCCAAAAATATGAAGGATCAATATGCATATTAGCAGTAGGAAGTTTTATGTTAATGGAGACACTAACATTTTATGTTAGCAAAAATTACACAAATGCTGTGTTGTAGATCCTGTCATGCAAGTTTTTCAGGTAAAGAAAGGCACAGAAAGGGTCAAAATCTCCATCAAGTCCAACCCACCAATCACATGTGTCAAAACCCTATTTTGAACTCAGTGTGTTTGACTTCAAAGCTTATGTTCTTTGGAGGTAAATATTATTAGGAATCTGGATGAGGATTGAAACTGTAAATAATACTACCAAATAAATATTTACTGCATCACATTCTGTTTGCTATGTGTTAGTTCCTGTGTAATCGCTACCTAATCAAAAACCGGTTAGATTTTATGTCTACCCTAAAGAATTCTACAGTCTCCACAGAAGGATAAAACGATGCTTATGTGACTAACCTACATGTTGTTAAGCCCTGAGAAGTTAACATATATTTAGAAATTCTGTATGCCAAGCACTGTACTGACCACTCTATGACAACCTCATAGGAAATTCAGAAAACTGAGACTGAGAGACAGGAAGTAATTTGTCCAAGACTGAAGTTCAAACTTAGACTATTTCTGGTCCTCTTGCCCTTAACTATTGTATTTCTTCCCAGGTTAGAAAGTAAAGAGAGACTGAAAGAAGGGAGATCAGTTAGGTTACTGCAATAATCCACATGAAAGATGATGAAGACCTGAACTAGAATGGCAGCAGTGGAATTGGAAAGGAATTAGGTGAGAGACACTTGAGAGAGGAGAATGAGAGCCCTCGATGCCTAATTGGATGTGGAAAAGGCAGTGAGAGGTATTGATAAGAGACAGGGAGGAGTCACAGATCAAGGGCTTTAGACCAAATGAAGAGACGAATGGTATGTCCTTAACAAAAATAGAAAATAAAGGATCGAGAGAGGTTTGGAGGGAGGAGAAATGGGTTTAACTTTTAAAAACTTTTTTGGAATGATTCTTTAAGTTCTGTAGTGCTTCACAGTTTTTAAAAGTTTCACACACATAATTTCATATAATCCCATAATAACCTTTCTTCCCCCTAATCCCTCACCCCTGTATTGCCCTTCCTCCCTCCCTTCTCCCCACAGGTAACCACTCGTTTGTCCTCTACATCTGTTAATCTGCTTTTTCATTTTCTTCACTAGTGTGTTGTATGTATTCATTTCCACACACAAGTGATATATAGTATCTGTCTTTCTCTGGATTTAACTTTTGACATGTTTAGTTCAATTAAAAAATGTGTCCTAGATGCAATGATTTCTAATCTTTTAAGACACAGAAATAAAAATGTCCACAAATATAGATTGAGCAGGAAAGTCTGCTGTTAAAGATCTGCTATCTATCCTATTTGCAGTGAAGGAATGGAGATGCAGATATGGACAAAGGACTTGTAGACACAGTGGGGGGGGGGGGAAGAGTGGGACGGATGGAGAAAGTAGCATCTACATATGTACACCACCATGTATAAAATAGATAGCTGGTGAGAAGTTGCTATATAACACAGGGAGGACAGCCTGGCTCTCTGTGATGACCTAAATAAGTGGGATGGGGAAAAGGGAGGGATACCCAAGAGGGAGGTGACATATGTATAATTATGACTGATTTGCAATGTTGTATGGCAGAAACCAGCACAACATTGCAAAGCAATTTTCCTCCAATTAAAAAGATGCTATCTATCACATATGGAAGGGCACACATATTGTTTAGCTTCCTTTAATGAAACTCTATCACCAAATAAAGGGTATTCCTCATTAGAGTCTTATATTTCTGGGAGGTACAGCACTTCCTGGATCTTAACAGTCTCTGCAAGTCTCATTACATGATGACTGACAAGAACCTCAGTTCAGTTCAGTTGTTCAGTTGTGTCCAACTCTTTGTGACCCCATGGATGGAGCATGCCAGGCTTCCCTGTCCATCACCAACTCCTGGAGCTTGCTCAGACTCATGTCCGTCAAGTCGGTGATGCCATTCAACCATCTCATCTTCTGTCATCCCCTTCTCCTCCTGCCTTCAATCTTTTCCAGCATCAGGGTCTTTTCCAGGGAGTTGATTCTTTGCATCAGGTGGTCAAAGGATTGGAGTTTCAGCATCAGTCCTTCCTGGGGACTACCTTTTGGGAAAGTGAAATAAACTAAAACATTTCCACCCTGAAGGTCCTGGGAGAGTATCCCCACACTTAACCATTGTTTTTATTTTAAATTCTCAGGCTAAAGATTATTTGGGAACTATAAATACTTTTCAGTTTGATGAAGTTGAGCTGGTCAGTCTAGTTTCGAGTTACTGTGTTCTTCTTAGAAGACAGCCTGTACTAAACTGCTAGAAGCTATGATTTAGATATAGAACATCATCCTCTGTCCCTCAGGGACTCTTCTTTCAGTCAAGAGGACCATCTGGGTTTGGTTTTGTAGATTTGTTCACAGATACTAAAAACTGCCTCCCCAAAAGCATTTGGCCCCCTGGGAACAACATTTTTTCTCCAGAGAGAGTGCTTCAACCCCAAACCATTGGTACTTCTGGTTTTGCAGTAAAAGGTTTTATTTATATTTCTTTTTTATTCATAACTATCTAAATGAAGTAGTTTCGTTGAGGGGGGAAAAAAAGGTTAGTCTTTCCTTTATGACTTAAATTTTAATATGATTGAATTTTGTGTAAATACTCAGGAACATTGATGGAAATACTTATTAACTCTAACCCTAAAACATATCAGTAGTTCCTTTTATTACTGAATAGTTATCTTTGTGCTCGACAAGTTTAATGCATTTATGTGATAGCTCCATATTTATTGTTAAATTACCATTTCATACAGGGAAGACACATGGATTATGTAGTTTTTTATATGGGATTGCTAAATTATTTGGTAGTTATATGTTTAAGAATCTGACAAGCTTTTCCAAAATTTGTCATGCTGACAAACCATGGATGAGTGTTTCAGTTGCTTCACTCTCTATCAGTACTTGGTATTGTCAGGTTTCTTTCACATGGGTGGGGAGAAAGTGGGGGTTATTTTCATCTTAATTTTATTTTCACATTAGTCAAATAGTTGTTCAGAACTTTTGCTCATTTTTTACAGTTGGGTTGGGTGTTTTCTAATTATTGAGAATTGAGAGTTCTCTGTATGTTCTGGATAAAATTCTTCTATAGTGTTATTTTCCTGCAAATATTTTCTCCAAGGCTCTTGGTTACGTCTTTCTTTTCTTAAATGTCTTTTACCGAGAAGAGCTTTTAATTTTTATGAACACCAACTTATGTGTTTTTATTCCATTTATGATCATGTTTTTAGTGTCAATGTAATGAAATTGTTCATTTACCCAAGGTTATGAAGGTTTTTTTTCCTTTGTTTTGTTTTACATATTTTGTTGTTTTGTGTTTTAAATTTTAGGTCTCTGACCCATTTGAGTTAATTTTTTATATGGCATGAGGTATAGATCAAGGATAATTTTCTTTTAATCTGGGTGTCATTGTTCCAGCAGTTTGTTCCATTTATTTTTCCATTAATTGCCTTTGAGTCTCCATAAAAGATAAATTGTCAATGTATGTGTGAGTCTATTTCTAAACTCACTATTTGGCTTTATTGATATATTTGTCTATCCTTTTGCAAATACTACAGTCTTGATTACTGTAGCTTCATAGTAGGTCTTAAAATCAGATAGTGAGTCCCCTAAATTTGCTTTTCTTCTTCAAAATTATTTTGACTATTCTGGATTCTTTGCATATCCACATAAATTTTGGAATACACTTATACCTTTCCATAAAATATTCTGCAGAAATGTTACTGAATCTCCAGACAAGTTCTGAGAAGAACTGACATTTTAACAATATTGCATCTTCCTCAGTGTATTTCCCCACTTACTTAGGTCTTGATTTCTTTCATCAATGTTTTTTGGTTATTAGCATTCAAATCTTGCACATTAAGTGAAATTTGCAGTTATATACTTCATGCTTTTGAAGTAAATGGTGCTTTGTTTCAATTTCCAGTTGCTAGTATATAGAAATGAAATTAATTTTTGTATGTTGACTTTGCATCTGGCCACACTGCCAAACTCACATATCAGTTCTAGTAGGTTTTATGAAGATTCATTGATATCTATATAGATAATCATAACCCTGTGAATAGAAATTTTATCTCTTTGTCTCTGATCTGTGTGCCATTTTTGCTTGCTTCATTCACTGGCCTTCTACAAAATGATGAATTGGAATAATAGGAGCAGACATTTTTACCCTGTTTTTGATTATAATGGAAAAGCATGCTGCTGCTGCTGCTAAGTCGCTTCAGTCGTGTCCGACTCTGTGCGACCCCATAGACGGCAGCCCATAAGGCTCCCCTGTTCATGGGATTCTCCAGGCAAGAACACTGGAGTGGGTTGTCATTTCCTTCTCCAATGTATGAAAGTGAAAAGTGAAAGTGAAGTCGCTCAGTCCTTACCGACCTCGTGGACTGCAGCCTACCAGGCTCGTCTGTCCATAGGATTTTCCAAGCAAGAGTACTGGAGTGGGTTGCCATTGCCTTCTCCAGAAAAGCATATAGCCTTTCCCAATTAAATATGGTGTTTCACCTAGATTTTCAGTAGATGCCTTTTCCTAGGTTGAGATAATTATCTTCTATTTATACATTGAACGTGAACGTGAAGTCACTCAGTTGTGTCCGACTCTTTGTGACCCCATGGACACCAGGCTCCTCTGTCCATGGGATTTTCTAGGCAAGAGTACTGGAGTGGGTTGCCATTTCCTTCTCCATGGAATCTTCCCAAACCAGGGATCAAACCCAGTTTGCCCGCATTGTAGACAGACGCTTTACCATCTGAGCCACCAGGGAATTTATACATTAAGAATTTTTGTTATGGAATGATGTGATTTGTGTCAGCTTTTTTTCCTGCATCCATTGAGATTATCATATGGTTTTCATTTTTCTTCTTTAGTGTATTAATACTGTGCTTCTTTACTTAAAGAACTTTGTAAGGGTCCACATTGGATAATCACAAGATGAAAGCATTATGTCAGAGGATGGAGTTTCTTTCCTGAAGTTTACACAGTGCATATTTATGAGGTTAAATCAGACTTCAAACATTCAATACCACTTCACCCTTCTGTGTACGCTGAACAGATAGATACTGAAAAGCCTTCTTGGTCTCATTAAATCCTAAAGAAATTATCCAAATATTAATTTTTAATAATTCAGTTCTCTTTTAAGTTAAAGTTTAGAATATCTAAAATTATTATTCTGGCTAAGATTAACAGAATTAAATGTAATTCTATTAACTCAGAGGTTTATTGGATGTGTAACATATTCAAATTTATCTCATTGGAGTGAGTTCTATTGAAACCTTCTATTAACAGAGAAGAGATATTTAAGAATGTCAGCATTTCCAAATGGATCTCAAACTTCATTAGCTTTTAATTTCAGATAATCTACTAACTGTTCATTCAAAAGAAAACTAGCAGACTGTGCAAGTAAATTGTAAATTGAATTTTCAAAATAGAGGGGACTAACAATGACGTGTCTAATTACCAGATGAGCATCATTGCTTATATTAAGACATCATCTGCCATTACTTATTAGAGATTTGGGAAAATTGATTATAAATTTCCTTTATTCCTAATTCTAAGTAACTTTATATATGATTTTCAAGTTTAGCATAATATGCAGAAATTGAAAATATCTTAATGTGGTTCATGAATTATTTCAATGAAAGTTTGTTAAATTGAACAGTTATAGATAAATCAATGAATCATGTATCATTTTACTGAAAAATGTAAATATTCCATTATGAATAATTCCATAATCTCTGTCCAATTTTAGTTTAAAATTTTTGTATTTATATATTTTTATTGAGTCACCCTTTATCTGGTAAATCAGATACATTTTTTTAGTACTACATAGTCAATCAGTAAGTACTTAAATAGATTTTTTTCCTATGCAAATTCTTCTGCTAGGTGCTACAAATGCAAAGGTAAATGAAGGCTAGCATGTGCCTTCTTGGAATGAATTTATGTGCTATTCGACTGAGTAAATTAGATTCATAAATAATAGTTAAAATATTATAAATACTTTCAGAGTAGGGAATGCATTATATTTACGCATGCGTGTAGCTATTGTGGTAAAACTGAATGTTGCATTACATGCACTCACAGGCCTGATGCTGCAATAGTAGGACTCTAAACAAATATGGAGACAACACAGAGGCTCTAAAGACCAATTCTTCTCTAAACAACAAAAAATAATCTGTTTAGAGGAGATGATATTTGAACAGAATCCCATGAGTGGGAGAAAGAAAGTCGAATAGTAGAATGGCATAAGCAAAAGTCTCTTCATGCTTGTAAAGTAGTGTCCAAGACTCAGCTGACTCTACCATGTAAGACAGTGGTTGCAGAAACTGGCTTTTAACAAGAGCTAACCTGTGGACAGGGAATGGAGATTTACTCTTTTTGCTTCAGTTCAATTGAGTCACTCAGTCGTTTCCAACTCTTTGTGACCCCATGAATCGCAGCACACCAGGCCTCCCTGTCCATCACCAACTCCCGGATTGACCCAGACTCACGTCCTCGAGTCAGTGATGCCATCCAGCCATCTCATCCTCTGTCGTCCCCTTCTCCTTCTGCCCCCAATCCCTCCCAGCATCAGAGTCTCTTCCAATGAGTCAACTCTTCGCATGAGGTGGCCAAAGTACTGGAGTTTCAGCTTTAGCATCATTCCTTCCAAAGAAATCCCAGGGCTGATCTCCTTCAGAATGGACTGGTTGGATCTCCTTGCAGTCCAAGGGACTCTCAAGAGTCTTCTCCAACACCACAGTTCAAAAGCATGAATTCTTCGGCGCTCAGCCTTCTTCACAGTCCAACTCTCACATCCATATATGACCACAGGAAAAACCATAGCCTTGACTAGACGGACCTTTGTTGGCAAAGTAATGTCTCTGCTTTTGAACATGCTATCTAGGTTGGTCATAACTTTCCTTCCAAGGAGTAAGCGGCTTTTAATTTCAGGGCTGCAGTCACCATCCAGTGATTTTGGAGCCCAAAAAAATAAAGTCTGACACTGTTTCCACTGTTTCCCCATCTATTTCCCATGAAGTGGTGGGACCAGATGCCATGATCTTGGTTTTCTGAATGTTGAGCTTTAAGCCAACTTTTTCACTCTCCACTTTCACTTTCATCAAGAGGCTTTTTAGTTCCTCTTCACTTTCTGCCATAAGGGTGGTGTCATCTGCATATCTGAGGTTATTGATATTTCTCCCGGCAATCTTGATTCCAGTTTGTGTTTCTTCCAGTCCAGCATTTCTTATGATGTACTCTGCATATAAGTTAAATAAACAGGGTGACAATATACAGCCTTGATGTACTCCTTTTCCTATTTGGAACCAGTCTTTTGTTCCATGTCCAGTTCTAACTGTTGCTGCCTGACCTGCATACAGATTTCTCAAGAGGCAGATCAGGTGGTCTGCTATTCCCATCTCTTTCAGAATTTTCCACAGTTTATTGTGATCCACACAGTCAAAGGCTTTGGCATAGTCAATAAAGCAGAAATAGATGTTTTTCTGGAACTCTCTTGCTTTTTCTATGATCCAGCGGATGTTGGTAATTTGATCTCTGGTTCCTCTGCCTTTTCTAAAACCAGCTTGATCATCAGGAAGTTCATGGTTCACATATTGCTGAAGCCTGGCTTGGAGAATTTTGAGCATTACTTTACTAGCATGTGAGATGAGTGCAATTGTACGGTAGTTTGAGCATTCTTTGGCATTGTGTTTCTTTGGGATTGGAATGAAAACTGACCTTTTCCAGTCCTGTGGCCACTGCTGAGTTTTCCAAATTTGCTGGCATATTGAGTGCAGCACTTTGACAGCCTCATCTTTCAGGATTTGGAATAGCTCAACTGGAATTCCATCACCTCCACTAGCTTTGTTCATAGTGATGCTTTCTAAGGCCCACTTGACTTCACATTCCAGGATGTCTGGCTCTAGGTCAGTGATCACACCATCATGATTATCTGGGTTGTAAAGATCTTTTTTGTACAGTTTTCTGTGTATTCTTGCCATCTCTTCTTAATATCTTCTGCTTCTGTTAGGTCCATACCATTTCTGTCCTTTATTGTGCCCATCTTTGCATGAAATGTTCCCTTGGTATCTCTAATTTTCTTGAAGAGATCTATAGTCTTTCCCGTTCTGTTGTTTTCCTCTATTTCTTTGCATTGATCGCTGAAGAAGGCTTTCTTATCTCTTCTTGCTATTCTTTGGAACTCTGCATTCTGATGCTTATATCTTTCCTTTGCTCCTTTGCTTTTTGCTTCTCTTCTTTTCACAGCTATTTGTAAGGCCTCCCCAGTCAGGCATTTTTCTTTTTTGCATTTCTTTTCCACGGGGATGGTCTTGATCCCTGTCTCCTGTACAATGTCGCGAACCTCATTCCATAGTTCATCAGGCACTCTATCTATTAGATCTAGGCCTTTAAATCTGTTTCTCACTTCCACTGTATAATCATGAGTCTTTTTGCTTAGGATCCACTTCTCTGCATAAATGCAAATGGCAGCTAAAGAAATCTAACTATATATTAAGTTGTATATTATAGGACATATTAAGTTAGCAACAAAGTGTTATTTATTACAACAGATTCTTAGCACTGCAAAGTCACCCTGATCCATCCTTTCTGCCTCCTTCTCTCAAAAAGCCCCTGTAATAGACCACTACTCAGAACATTAAAACTTCTCACCAACAGTGAACCACAGTATCCCTTGGAACACATAACCCCTTCTCACTTAGCTAATTTACAGGTTCACCTGTTCACATGTAAGGCCAGTATAGAAATCCATTTGGTGATTTTTGCAATTTGATCACCTTTAAGAAGTAAATAAGAAATTTTCCAATATAAAACTGTCTAGTGAAGATAAGAGCATATAATTTAGGACACTCAGCAGCAGACAGTGTTAGTTATTGCTGTTCCCTGTGTGCTGAACAAAGGCTGCAGAGCTCTGTTCCTACTGACAGAATTATGGCCTCCACTTCAAGCTTTTTGTGGTACAGATGTAAATAATGAAGTCATATAAACAAAATAATGGAAAATTTCAACTTCCTCTACATTTTTGAAATTTCCTCACTGTAGAGAATTCATGGATGTTAAATGGCTTATCATGGAAAAAGATTCAACCTCAGTGATTCTCTAAATGGATCAAAATTCCTGGTTTTGGAATGCATCTGTCCACTCTTTTTTCCTTCAAATACACCACTAAGCTTTCATGCACTTTTTTCTTGTTTGTTTTCTTCTTGGTCCTCCTGCTTCAGCTGCAGGTAATCTATCCAGTATGCCCGGACCCCATGACCCAACCTCAACATGAGGAAGTTATGGAGATGCTGAGCAGAGCAAAGAATTGATGCAGGTAACACAGAGGAGGGTGCCCCTCTTAAACTACAGTAATGGAACTTGAATTCTTTTCCAGTCTTTGAACTGTTTTATTATGTGATAGATTACGAATTTCAAACCTAAAACTCTCAGGGGATATGTGAACAGAATCCCCTTTAGAAATTTGTCCTGCCCCCCAAAACAACCATCTCAAATCTTCTGAGGAATGAATGTCCAAAATTCAGAAAGACATCCCTGAGAATGTTACATAGCTCATCATTTTCTTCTCCAGTTGTTTCTATGGAAACAGTTCAGAGGAATTCTTGAAATAAAGTAGAGCAGATCAAAATAAAGACTCAGATTCTTAAACAGTTTGTGTGAGTATTACTCTAGAAAGCTATTAAAATGCTCCCTTCCACCCGTGAGAGAAAGATGAGCAGAAACTCAACACAAATTATGTGAGGCATTCAATTATTATTAACCTCAAAGAAGTATTTAATAGAGCAAAACAATTCCTGGAAAAAATTATGTAGTCTACATATAAGTTTAATGTAATAGAGAGAACATTCCCTACACATGGAACCAGAAGACATACACTTTCCCACTCAATGACATATGACCTGCTTGATTTTGTGTAAATTCTTTGAATCACCATCTCTTCATTTGTAAAATTAGAGCTTAATAGAGTATGGATTTCCTATTTAATGGGTTCGTATGAAGTTCAAATATAATAGCAAAAGTGGAAACACCATTTATAGCTCCTCAACTCAGAAGGAGACTATGATAGGTGTTCCTATTTTAAAATTTTTTGGCCTATGGCACATGTGACCTTAGTTCCCCAACCAGGGATCAAACTGGCACCCCCTTCATTAGAAAACAGAATCTTAACCACTGGACCACCAGGAAAGTCCTTCTAAGAACAACTTCTCAAATATCCAAGTGGACTGCTCATGTGTCAAACCCCAGACCAGACAATTCCCAGGAATCAGGTTGTCTTCTTTTCTGAGGGTGAATGTGATTCTGAATTCATTAACATACTCTGAGTACACAGTTAAGGTTTTGAGCTGGTGTCCAGTCCTGCATTTGATATATCTTATCTGTTTTGCAGGACTGTGATGAGTGGCACAATACTATAGAAAAAGCAGGTGGTCATTAGTGAGACAAGCATAGGCCCACTCATGACCCCACACCTATTAACCCTCTGTGGCTTTCACCTCCTATTCTTTTTGGGTAGAGCCAGACATCATATCCTGACTTTCTCCAGACCCACCACAAATCCCGGTGTTCAAAGTTTCTCTGTTCCTTGTCCTGTGAAAACTTATTTGCAAAATGTTCATCATAGTGAATTTTATCTCTGGTGGCAAAGTTGGAGTTGCAGATTCACCTGCCTATAATAAGAAATACAATGAATCTTAAGATTTAAGAACTTAAAAAAAAAATTATGGGAAGTGGTATATTATATGGGCTTTGTAATTAAGTAAGCCTGAATTCAGGACCCCATCTTATCATTTTTTCACCCATTTGTCCTGAATCTTAATAAACCTCAGTTTCCATAGCTATAAAATGGGAGTGACCCTTGAGCCATACCTAACAGGATCATGTAGTTAAATGCAATATAAAAAAAGGCATTGTAAGACCTGATGCCTTTAATGAATCAGATCAGATCAGTCGCTCAGTTGTATCCGAGTTTTTGCGACCCCATGAATCGCAGCACACCAGGACTCCCTGTCCAACACCAACTCCCGGAGTTCACTGAGACTCACATCCATCGAGTCGGTGATGCCATACAGCCATCTCATCCTCTGTCGGCCCCTTCTCCTCCTGCCCTCAATCCCTCCCAGCATCAGAGTCTCTTCCAATGAGTCAACTCTTCGCATGAGGTGGCCAAAGTACTGGAGCTTCAGCTTTAGCATCATTCCTTCCAAAGAAATCCCAGGGCTGATCTCCTTCAGAATGGACTGGTTGGATCTCCTTGCAGTCCAAGGGACTCTCAAGAGTCTTCTCCAACACCACAGTTCAAAAGCATCAATTCTGGAGGCGCCAAGATGGCGGAGGAGTAGGACGTGGAAAACACTTTCTCCCCCACAAATTCATCGAAAGAGCATTTAAACGTCGAGTAAATTCCACAAAACAACTTCTGAATGCCGGCAGAGGACATCAGGCACCCAGAAAAGCAACCCAACTCTTCGAAAGGAGGTAGGAAAAAATATTAAAGACAATAAAAGAGACAAAAGAGGGAGGGACGGAGTTCCGTCCCGGGAAGGGAGTCTTAAAAAGAGAGAAGTTTCCAAACACCAGGAAACCTTCTCACTGCCGAATCTGTGCCGAGCTTTGGAAGCACAGAGGGCAACATAACAGGGAGAAAAAATAAACAATTAAAACTCGCAGATTGCGAGCCCTACGGTAACTCCACCAGCGGAGAAGCAGCGCAGACGCCTGCATCCGCCATTAACAAGCGGGGGCTGGGCAGGGAGGCGCGGCGCGGGCTGCATCGCTGAGAGTAAGAATCTGGCCTGAATACCCTGAGCACTATCTGAGTGAAATAATTTGGGCTAGCAAACCAGACTGTGGGATATCTACCATGCGAAAAGCCAGCCCTAACCTAAGACACCGCCAGCCCGCACACGGAACAAAGGACTAAACAGAGATAGCCGGCTGCAGACCTTCCCCCTCCGGTGACAGGCAGCCAGAGCCGGAAGGGGGCAATCCCAGCCCCAGAGAGACATTATCTATAAAACTGGCTTCTTTGCTAACTAAAACTTATTGGGGGTCTGGACGGTCAACATCTGCCTGAGAAGGTGCGCCGGTTTTACACCCAGATAACCGAGTGGCGGGGAGGCGATAAGTCGCAGCATTGGCGCTCGCCAAACACCTCATCACCTGAGCTGCTCGGACCTGGGAAGAGCACAAAACGCAGGCCCAATTGAGTCTGCGCCTCTGAGGACTACCTGAGTGCCTGAACCTGAGTGGCTTGGACCTGGGAGGTGCATGCAACCCAGGGCCAGCCTCGGATTGTTCCCGGCGGAACAACCTAGAGCCCGAGCAGTGTGGGCAGGGAGGCTACACGCGCCGTGAGCGGGGGCAGACCCAGTGTGGCTGAGGCACTGCGAGCGCACGCCAGTGTCATTTGTTTGCAGCATCCCTCCCTCCCTCCCCACAGCGCGACTGAACAAAGAGAAGAAATACAGCTCCACCCACCAGAACACCGACACAAGCTTCCCTAACCAGGAAACCTTGACAAGTCACCTGTACAAACCCACACACAGTGAGGAAACGCCACAATAAAGAGAACTCCACAAACTGCCAGAATACAGAAAGGACTCCCAAACTCAGCAATTTAAACAAGATGAAGAGACAGAGGAATACCCAGCAGATAAAGGAACAGGATAAATGCCCACCAAACCAAACAAAAGAGGAAGAGATAGGGAATCTACCTGATAAAGAATTCCAAATAATGATAGTGAAATTGATCCAAAATCTTGAAATTAAAATGGAATCACAGATAAATAGCCTGGAGACAAGGATTGAGAAGATGCAAGAAAGGTTTAACAAGGACCTAGAAGAAATAAAAAAGAGTCAATATATAATGAATAATGCAATAAATGAAATTAAAAACACTCTGGAGGCAACAAATAGTAGAATAACAGAGGCAGAAGATAGGATTAGTGAATTAGAAGATAGAATGGTAGAAATAAATGAATCAGAGAGGATAAAAGAAAAACGAATTAAAAGAAATGAGGACAATCTCAGAGACCTCCAGGACAGTATTAAACGCTACAACATTCGAATCATAGGGGTTCCAGAAGAAGAAGACAAAAAGAAAGACCATGAGAAAATACTTGAGGAGATAATAGTGGAAAACTTCCCTAAAATGGGGAAGGAAATAATCACCCAAGTCCAAGAAACCCAGAGAGTCCCAAACAGGATAAACCCAAGGAGAAACACCCCAAGACACATATTAATCAAATTAACAAAGATCAAACACAAAGAACAAATATTAAAAGCAGCAAGGGAAAAACAACAAATAACACACAAGGGAATTCCCATAAGGATAACAGCTGATCTTTCAATAGAAACTCTTCAAGCCAGGAGGGAATGGCAAGACATACTTAAAATGATGAAAGAAAATAGCCTACAGCCCAGATTATTGTACCCAGCAAGGATCTCATTCAAGTATGAAGGAGAAATCAAAAGCTTTTCAGACAAGCAAAAGCTGAGAGAATTCTGCACCACCAAACCAGCTCTCCAACAAATACTAAAGGATATTCTCTAGACAGGAAACACAAAAATGGTGTATAAACTCGAACCCAAAACAATAAAGTAAATGGCAATGGGATCATACTTATCAGTAATTACCTTAAACGTAAATGGGTTGAATGCCCCAACCAAAAGACAAAGACTGGCTGAATGGATACAAAAACAAGACCCCTACATATGTTGTCTACAAGAGACCCACCTCAAAACAGGGGACACATACAGACTGAAAGTGAAGGGCTGGAAAAAGATTTTCCATGCAAATAGGGACCAAAAGAAAGCAGAAGTCACAATACTCGTATCAGATAAATTAGACTTTAAAACAAAGGCTGTGAAAAGAGACAAAGAAGGTCACTACATAATGATCAAAGGATCAATCCAAGAAGAAGATATAACAATTATAAATATATATGCACCCAACATGGGAGCACCGCAGTATGTAAGACAAATGCTAACAAGTATGAAAGGAGAAATTAACAATAACACAATAATAGTGGGAGACTTTAATACCCCACTCACACCTATGGATACATCAACTAAACAGAAAATTAACAAGGAAACACAAACTTTAAACGATACAATAGACCAGTTAGACCTAATTGATAGCTATAGGACATTTCATCCCAAAAAAAAAAAAAAAAAGACTGCTCACTATGGCAATTATTGAAGCTGACTTAGGGTGACATAGAGGCTTATTTCCCTTTACCCTTTTGAGTTCTTAGCTGAGGATCTCTGTAAGAAATGACAGAATAGCAGGACAAAATCAAACAGAAGTTTATTAACATAAAAAAATAAAAAAATAAAAAAATAAAGAAACCGAGAGAAACTCAAAATGTCTCACCTGTAAAGTCTGGTCATTAAAAACCTTATATGTTTCAGAGGAAACATCAGTAATTTAGTGAAAATACTAAAAAAAGATTCTAGTTGACAATTAAAGAATTTTGATTATTTATACGTGTTTTACTCTGAAAACCAAGGTAAAAATATTGTTCTGATTAATTTAGTTACATTCATAAAAGCAGGTTATTGAAGTATTTATTAGAATTAGGTTTCAGTAAAACATTTATTGGAAACAGTATAAAGCTCACTGTACAAACATGTGGCTAGGAACAGAGCAGTGTGCAGGCTTATTCTGCTGTGTCAAATGGCTATGTTGAAAATCAGATGAAGAGTATCTATAGAACATTTATTGAAATATTAAAAAAAAAAAAAAAAGAAAGACCAATAAAATTTTCAAGACAGAAATTTGTATCACCTTTGTACAGCTTTATATTAATAAACAGCAACCAAATAAAATGAAAAAAAAAAAAAAGCATCAATTCTTCGGCTCTCAGCCTTCTTCACAGTCTAACTCTCACATCCATACATGACCACAGGAAAAACCATAGCCTTGACTAGACGAACCTTTGTTGGCAAAGTAATGTCTCTGCTTTTCAATATGCTATCTAGGTTGGTCAAAACTTTCCTTCCAAGGAGTAAGCGTCTTTTAATTTCATGGCTGCAGTCACCATCTGCAGTGATTTTGGAGCCCAGAAAAATAAAGTCTGACACTGTTTCCACTGTTTCCCCATCTATTTCCCATGAAGTGGTGGGACCGGATGCCATAATCTTCGTCTTCTGAATGTTGAGCTTTAAGCCAACTTTTTCACTCTCCACTTTCACTTTCATCAAGAGGATTTTGAGTTCCTCTTCACTTTCTGCCATAGGGTGGTGTCATCTGCATATCTGAGGTTATTGATATTTCTCCCGGCAACCTTGATTCCAGTTTGTGTTTCTTCCAGCCCAGCGTTTCTCATGATGTACTCTGCATATAAGTTAAATAAGCAGGGTGACAATATACAGCCTTGATGTACTCCTTTTCCTATTTGGAACCAGTCTGTTGTTCCATGTCCAGTTCTAACTGTTGCTGCCTGACCTGCATACAAATTTCTCAAGAGGCAGATCAGGTGGTCTGGTATTCCCATCTCTTTCAGAATTGTCCACAGTTTATTGTGATCCACACAGTCAAAGGCTTTGGCGTAGTCAATAAAGCAGAAATAGATGTTTTTCTGGAACTCTCTTGCTTTTTCTATGATCCAGCAGATGTTGGCAATTTGATCTCTGGTTCCTCTGCCTTTTCTAAAACCAGCTTGATCATCAGGAAGTTCACGGTTCACATATTGCTGAAGCCTGGCTTGGAGAATTTTGAGCATTACTTTACTAGCATGTGAGATGAGTGCAATTGTGCGGTAGTTTGAGCATTCTTTGGCATTGCCTTTTTTGGGGTTGGAATGAAAACTGACCTTTTCCAGTCCTGTGGTCATTGCTGTTTTCCAAATTTGCTGGCATATTGAGTGCAGCACTTTGACAGCATCATCTTTCAGGATTTGGAATAGCTCAACTGGAATTCCGTCACCTCCACTAGCTTTGTTCGTAGTGATGCTTTCTAAGGCCTACTTGACTTCACATTCCAAGATGTCTGGCTCTTGGTCAGTGATCACACCATCGTGATTATCTGGGTTGTGAAGATCTTTTTTGTACAGTTCTTCTGTGTATTCTTGCCATCTCTTCTTATTATCTTCTGCTTCTGTTAGGTCCATACCATTTCTGTCCTTTATCGAGCCCATCTTTGCATGAAATTTTCCTTTGGTATCTCTGATTATCTTGAAGAGATCCCTAGTGTTTCCCATTCTGTTGTTTTCCTCTATTTCTTTGCATTGATCACTGAAGAAGGCTTTCTTATCTCTTCTTGCTATTCTTTGGAACTCTGCATTCAAATGTTTATATCTTTCCTTTTCTCCTTTGCTTTTCACTTCTCTTCTTTTCACAGCTATTTGTAAGGCCTCCCCAGACAGCCATTTTGCTTTTTTGCATTTCTTTTCTATGGGAATGGTCTTGATCCCTGTCTCCTGTACAATGTCACGAGCCTCATTCCATAGTTTATCAGGCACTCTATCTGTCAGATCTAGGCCTTTAAATCTATTTCTCACTTCCACTGTATAATCATAAGGGATTTGATGTAGGTCATACCTGAATGGTCTCGTGGTTTTCCCTACTTTCTTCAATTTAAGTCTGAATTTGGCAATAAGGAGTTCATGGTCTGAGCCACAGTCAGCTCCTGGTCTGGTTTTTGCTGACTGTATAGAGCTTCTCCATCTTTGGCTACAAAGAATATAATCATTCTGATTTCGGTGTTGACCATCTGGTGATATCCATGTATAGAATCTTCTCTTGTGTTGTTGAAAGAGGGTGTTTGTTATGACCATTTACTATTATTCTGTATTATGTACTATTATTCTGTTAGTGATTGCTGCTATTCTTTTTAAGTGAGCCTTGACAAGGATGGTTTACATTTTCTGTCTTTTTAGTTTGGTATTTTTAAACTAAGGTGGTACTCTCTTCTTTCAGAGGATCCAATTTAGATTCAGTGTTCTCCCTGGCAATTAAAGTAGAAGCAGGTGCTCCTTGCATTCTCTTGTCTGGAATATGCCAAAGTTTGATTTATTTTTATTTAGATAATTATGCTTTAATCATTGTGGAAAGCAGACTGCATACTTTTCAGTACTGTATTAAGTACAGAATATAACAGAAAGAATATCTTTTATGGTGCATCATTTTTCAGCTAACAATTATAAAAAGAATGACATTGATAAATGTGACCTCTTAATCATTCCAACATACCTTTGACATAGGTAGAACATTACTGCTTATAATACATATAAGAAAATTATTGTGCAGATTATTCCTACTCTACCCATTTGAAATTTACTCCTCTCCTGAATTTCAGGCAATTTTTGAAATGGCATCAATGCAAATTTTGGTTCTGTTTTTTATTATTACAATCATTGATCTCTCCACATTGATACATATAGGTGTACATCAGTAGTCTTCAGCAGGCAACTTTGACCTCCGAGTGACAGTTGTCAATGGCTGAAACAGTTGCACAACCATCATCTAATTCCAGAACATCTTTTTCATCGCAAAGGAAACTATACCCATTAATCGTCACTAAGGCCCTCTCTCAAATCCCTGGCAACCTCTACTCTATTTTATTTTGTCCCTATGAATTTGCCTCTTCTGGATATTTCATGTAAATGGGGTCATACCATATGTGGCCTTTTGTATCTAGTATCTTTCACCTAATGTAATGTTTTCAAGATTTATCCATGTTGCAGCATATATTGGTACATCATTCAGTTTTATGGCTGAATAATATTTCATTATATAGTTATACCACATTTTGTTTATCCATTCATCAATTGAGAGACATTTGGCTTGTTTCCACTTTTTGGATTTTATGATTAATTCTAGTATTAACATTCATATACAGGATTTTCTGTGGGCGTATCTTTTCTGTTCTCCTGGGTATATAATTAAGAGTGGAATTGATGTGTCATATAGTAACTCAATGTCAGAATTTGGAGAGACTGCCAAAGTGTTTTTCAAACTGTCTGCAACATTTTACATTTCTACCAGTAAGGATAAGGGTTCCAATTCCCCAAACTCAACCAAGACATTATTTATCATTTTTTAGAGCCATCATACTAGCTGTGAAGTGATGTTGATTTTAATTTTCTTTATGGTTAATGATGTTAAGCATCTTTTCCTGTGCTTATTGGCCATTTGTATATCTTCTTTGGAAAAATGACTATTCAAATCCTTTGCCTATTTTTAATTGAGGTTTTTTTTTTTTTGTCTTTACATTATTGCATTGTGAGCATTATTTACATATTTTATATACAAGTTCCTTATCAGATATATGATTTGCAAATATTTTCTTCCATTCCATAGACTCTCTTTTCACTTCCTTGATAGGGTCTTTTGAAGTGCAAAATTTTTAATTTTGATGAATCCAATTTATCTATCTTTTTCTTTTGTTGTCTATGATTTTGGTGTTATATCTAAGAAACCACTGCTTGATCAAAGATTGTAAAGATTTTCTCCTATATTTTCTTTAGTGAGTTGTACTGTTTTAATTCATCTATTTAGATATTTGATCTACATTAATTTTTTTATATAATGAGCATAGAAATCCAGCTTCATTCTTTATCTGCACATGGATATACAGCCGTCCCGCTACTCACTGAAAAGACCATAATTTCCCAGTTGAATTGACATGGCATTCTTGTGGAAAAATCAATTGACTATAAATATGAGAGTTTATTTCTGGACTTTTAATTCTGTTCCATTGATCTGCATCTATCTTTATGCCTGTGGCTCACTGTCTTGATAACTGTAGATTTGTAGTAAGCTTTAAAATCATAAAGTGTGAGTTTTACAATTTGTTCTTCATTTTCAAGATTGTTTTGATTATCTTAGGTCTCTTGCATTTCTGTATGAATCTTAGGACAGATTGTCAATTTCTACAAAGCAGCCTGCTGGGATTCTGATAGGGATTGTGTTGAATCTGTAGATTAACTTGGAGAATTTTGCCACTTTAGCCGTGAAAACACAGGATGTCTTTCCATTCACTAGGCATTCAATTTCTTTCTATGAGGTTTTGGAATTTTCAGTGTATAAGCCTTATGCTTCTTTTGTTAGATCTATTCCTAAATATTTTATTCTTTTTGAAGCCTCTTATAAATGAAATTGTTTTCCTCATTTTGTTTTTGGTTTGTTTATTGCTAGTGTATAGAAACACAGTTGACTTTCACATATTAATTTTATTTCCTTCAGTCATCAGAACTCATTGTTTGGTTCTTTGTTTATGTGTGTGTCTATGTATGCATGCCTGTGTGTATTCCTTAGGGTTCTCTATTACAGGATCATGTCATCTGCAAACAGAGATAGATTTACTTCTTCCTTTCCAATTTATATATCATTTATTTTTTTTTCTTATCTAATTGTCCTGGTTATAAACTCCAGTAAAATGTCTTTTTCTTAATCTTGGGGAGAAGCATTCAGTATTTCACCATTAAAGACAATGTTGCTGCTGCTCCTGCTAAATCACGTCAGTCGTGTCCAACTCTGTGCGACCCCATAGACGGCAGCCCACCAGGCTCCCCCGTCCCTGGGATTCTCCAGGCAAGAACACTGGAGTGGGTTGCCATTTCCTTCTCCAAAGCATGAAAGTGAGAAGTGAAAGTGAAGTCGCTCAGTCATGTCCGACTCTCTGTGACGCCATGGGCTGCAGCCTACCAGCCTCCGCCGTCCATGGGATTTTCCAGGCAAGAGTACTGGAGTGGGGTGCCATCGCCTTCTCCAAAGACAATGTTAGCTGTAGGTTTTTCATAAATCCCCATTATTAGGTTGAACAAGTTCCCTTCTATTCCTGCTCCTGCTGCTGCTAAGTCGCTTCAGTCGTGTCCAACTCTGTGCGACCCCATAGACAGCAGCCCACCAGGCTCCCCCGTCCCTGGGATTCTCCAGACAAGAATACTGGAGTGGGTTGCCATTTCCTTCTCCAATGCATGAAAGTAAAAAGTCAAAGTGAAGTCACTCAGTAGTGTCTGACTCTTAGCAACCTCATGGACTGTAGCCTACCAGGCTCCTCCTTCCATGGGATTTTCCAGGCAAGAGTATTGGAGTGGGGTCCCATTGCCTTCTCTGCTTCTATTCCTAGTTGGAGACATATTTTTATCATGAAAGAGTGTTGGATTTTGTCACATAGTTTTCCTCCTCTATTGAGACAATCATGTGTTCTGCTCCCTTAGTTATTGATGTTTTGTATTACAGTAATTACTTTTCAAATGTGAAACTAACCATGCATTCTTGTCAAACTGCTTGCTTTCACTGTAATTATGGGGCTAATGGTTCTAAAGGCTCCTATGAAGCTGGGAAGAATAGACTGGAAATATGTGAATTTAAAACATGTAAAGCTCACCTATGGAGATTCAGCCATTCTTTTCTTAGAATAAATGCTTTCTAGATTATTACAAGCCTTTGGTTATTTTCCAGACTTTTGTAAAAGTCTATTTTGACAACTTTTGTCAGCATTGTCATTGTTCTTATGAAGGTGAGGTTTTCAGAGGTTCTACCTTATCATTCCCACTTCCACCACTCCATTAATGCAATCTTTTACAGAAAAGTTTTTTCTTCCAGTTTTATTGAGACATTAATGTAATCTTAAGGATAGCATTGAATATTTCTGAATATTCCGTTTAAAATATCTGTAGGGTAAGACACCTACAGACTCTCAATTTTACTTTCTGGTTCTATCTACTCTCTCATAAACCATGTTATTACTTATCTCTGTTAGTCCCTTTATCCCAGGTAAACATTCATCCATTATATTAATTTTTTCATTATTTATTCAGTAAATTCTATGCTTAAGGCACTGTGATAGACTGTTTAGTGTATACAAGATTATTCTCAGTGTGATAAATAAGACCTGTGTAACTAAAATATAAGTCAAACATGATAAATGTTTTAAAGGGATACAGGTAATGGGATTTAAAATAAAGGTTAAAAGATACTGCTCTCACCTTGGAGAATAAATAGGAGTGGTTCCGCAGAGGCTGTGCTGCTTGTTTTAGACAGTGTGTGAATAGAGGTGAAATGTGCAAGATGGGGCAAGATGATTTTAGACAAAGGAAGCAGTAGAAACAGGGGCATGGACTTTAAGAAAACACTAGTCCCAGCCAGGAAAACGGAAGTAGGTCTGCTTGAGTGTTGCTTAGAGTCTGAAAGAAAATAGTGACAATTAAGGTTAAAGAAAGATTAAGCCTAGACTAACTAAGCAGTGCATTTAATCAGTCTAAGGAATGTGGATTCTTTTTTCTGTAGGAGGCATAGTGCTGTTAAAGATTACATGATTAGATCTGTACTCCAAAAATCTCATTATTTATACATCTGTAATAATTGAGAAATTTAATTGAAGGATATACTATGATCAAATATAATTTAGCATCAAGATAAAAGCAGTATAAAAAGATGGAAATTATTTTTAAAAATCTTATGTATGGATGTGAGAGTTGGACTGTGAAGAAAGCTGAGCACAGAAGAATTGATGCTTTTGAACTGTGGTGTTGGAGAAGACTCTTGAGAGTCCCTTGGACTGCAAGGAGATCCAACCAGTCCATTCTAAGGAGATCAACCCTGGGTGTTCTTTGGAAGGAATGATGCTGAAGCTGAAACTCCAGTACTTTGGCCACCTCATGCGAAGAGTTGACTCATTGGAAAAGACTCTGATGCTGGGAGGGATTGGGGGCAGGAGGAGAAGGGGATGACAGAGGATGAGATGGCTGGATGGCATCACTGACTCGATGGACATGAGTTTGAGTGAACTCCAGGAGTTGGTGATGGACAGGGAGGCCTGGCGTGCTGCAATTCATGGGGTCGCAAAGAGTCAGACACGACTGAGTGACTGAACTGAACTGAACTGAAAATAGCATAGAATGCAAGATAAAGAGGGGATGGAGACACTAGCTTCCTGATTATTTTGTAACTTACTTGTTTTAGATCTGTTTGCTTTATAGAGGTTCTTAGAACCAGTAATCTTTCATTACATGTATAAGCACAACTAAAAGTCCCAGAAACAGGATACCACATACAAATAACATTATCCAGGCATTCCTTCCATTTGCAAGTATATGGAAAGGTTTTTAATGGTGTTGCCACATTTTCTATTCACAAGACACTTTTAGTTTTTCCAACCTAATTTATGGTACCTCTGATCCCAGCACAATAGATTATTTGCTGATCATCTTTTGTTTGACAGAGTCCAAAACTGAGCTCCAGTATAGTCTTCAAAGTCCCATTTTAAATTTTCTTCTGTCATTTCACTTCTGCTGGTTGGGCTTCCAGCAATTTTCTATTCTTTACTCCCAGCCCTTCGGAGTTAGATGGTTTCCAGTAGTTTATTCAATCAGCTACATCATCAGGAAGACTAGTAGTCTTTTAACAGTTAATGTCAAGTATTACCAGCAACTCCTCCAAATGCCTAAGTTGAAAATTTTTTTCACTGTTTGATCTAGTAGCTGATACCATCAATATTTCAGACTTCCAAAGGCCTTTTCAGCTTTCATGATTAAATTCCTTTGTAAAAACAACAAAAACAAGTAATTTACTAATTATATAGTGTGCCCTCTGACAAGTTACCTGTACACAGACTAGTTGTCTATTACACAAAGAAAATTTTACTCTTTATTGAAACTGTCCCTACATATGCTCAGGTATGACCTTGGTTTTCAGCAGGTTTTAATCATCTCAAAACACTATGCTGATCATGCAAAGAGATTCATAATATTCCGAATATTTTTCTTACTCAGTTAAGACTGCAGTAGTACAAAAGCTACTGAATCACTGTCTTAAGGACTTTGATAACATCCATAGAATATTAAGTTGAGGGAAATATATTCTATAATAAAGCTTCCATTTCCCTCATGATGTTTTAGAGCATATTAGATTGACTGAAATTGCTAGCCAACATTTTTCACTTTCATTGATGAGGAGAGGGTTGAACAGCACTCAGTCAACCCTGACATAACTGTGCACACGATTTGGAGTAGCTTTGGGAACTCACTTAATATTTCTTGGCAGTCAGATCTACTGAGGCCTTGCCGGAATCTGATACACCAATATGGTCAAACCAACACTGGGAAAGACTAATGCCTATATTGTGTACCGGTAGTATGGATATCTTGACGTCACCCGCTATTTTTCTATAATTGCTGTACAAAAAGAAAAATTGAGTTTGAGTTTTGTGAACTTTTGAAGCTTAAAGTCACTGACAATTTTGTAGCACAAGCCATTTCTGAAGACTCCTCCAACCTGTTGTGTTTACAATGGGAAAAGTTAAGGCCAAGACTTCTGATTAAAGTTTAAGGGATCTCCTTACCACTAGATCTCTTCCATACAGGTCCAGCTACATAATTTTCAAAATAAAAATGCCAAGCCTCTTGTATAGAAATTATTTTTGAATTTCAAGACATTTACCTGAACTTTAAAACAAGTGTGGTGGCAGTGGTGGTTTAGTTGCTAAGTCATGTCCAGTTCTCACAACCCCATAGACTGTAGCCTACCAGGCTCCTCTGCCCATGCAATTTTCAGGCAAGAATACTGGAGTGGGTAGGGCTGTTCTAATTCTAGGACCCTGTTTGATGGCACAGGTCACATGCTCCTAGAACTGCCCTTCCTCCTTTTGACTATGAATGCAGAACAATATAAAAACATTCTGCCTTGGATTTACGTTCACATTCTACTCATAGAAATGCTAAATGTTTAAATATACAGTGCTGTTTTGTAACAATTTGGAAAGAGTATAGTAATTATCCCATAAATAAACACACAGCTATTTGAGTGCCTGGGTTTCAGGTGGCTCAGTGGTAAAGAATCCACCTGCCAATACAGGAGACACAGGAGATGTGGATTTGATTGCTGGGTCAGAAAGATCCCCTGGAGGAGGAAATGGCAATCCACTCCAGTATTCTTGCCTGGATAATCCCATAGACAGAGAAGCCTGGCAGTCTACAGTCTATGGGGTCACAAAGAGTCGGACATGACTGAGCAACTGAGCACACACAGATATGTTATCATACTTACTTAATACATAACCCCAGATACTCAATGGAATGGGTGACTAAACTGCTGAAGATGTCCAACTGTATTACAGAAAAGATAATGAAAGTATGAAGCAGGTTTCGATAGCACCTCTTAGCCACATCAGCTATACTTCTTGGTCTCCCTGAGAATTATGGAATCATCTTTGAAACATTTCAAGAATAAGAAGCCATGAAACGAGTTGCCAGTCCAGATTCCATGCACGGTACTGGATGCTTGGGGCTGGTGCACTGGGACGACCCAGAGGGAGGGGAGGGGAGGGAGGAGGGAGGAGGGTTCAGGATGGGGAACACGGGTATACCTGTGGCGGATTCATTTCGATATTTGGCAAAACTAATACAATATTGTAAAGTTTAAAAATAAAATCAAATTAAAAAAAAAAAAAAAAAAAAAGAATAAGAAGCCAGATTCCTCCTCAGAAACTGAAAACATCACAGCACTAGAACCAGGTGTTTCATGCAGGGTAGCTGGGTTTAACAACCTCCATCCCCAAAAGCAAGAGAAATGAATTTCCTGGACTAGTGATTGTTCCATTCTAATATGCACGTGAATCACTGGGGATATTGGTAAAATGCAGAGTCTGAGTTATGGTGAAGGGGGACCAAGATTCTGAATTTCCTACCAGGTGTCCAGAGATGCCTGTCCTGCTGCTCTGCGGACTATACTTGAAAGGCAGGGCCCTGGAGGAATCAAACAATCACCTGCCCAGAAATAAACCCAGGACAGCTGTGCCACTATGCAGTCACTCTTCATGAGGAAACTACTTTCAGGGCTTTGTATAGTCATTCTGTGGTTATATCATTTTTAAGGAAGCTGTTTCTCTCATTTTAAAAAAAATATGTCTTCATACTAAAGAGGAACATAATAGGATGCTCTTCATCTGCTCATCTTGTTTCTATTGCTTTTTTATGTAGATACATGTGTATTTTCAGGATTGTGAAGCAGCCTGCCCTTTTATCCTTTCCACCAACTCAGCTCTTATTCTTAGAACTCTAAGCTCCCACCTATCAAAAGCTTCTTCCAATATCAGTTTCTGAAAACCCCCATCTTGCTACCCCAAAGAAATCACACAAGATTTGTATGCTTTAGTTTGAGTTTTAGTTCTATCATTGTTGTTTCATTGCTAAGTTGTGTCCTACTCTCTGTGACCCCATGGATGGTAGCCCTCCAGACTCCTCTGTCCATGGGGTTTTCCATGGCAAGAATAATGAAATATGTTGCCATTTCTTCCTCCAGGCCATCGTCTCGATCCATAGATTGAACGGCATCTCCTGCATGGCAGGTGGATTCATTACCACTGAGCCACCAAGGAAGCCCAGTTCTATCCTTAAGGGAGGATAAGGTCCTGCAGCTATCTGGAAGTACAGAAAGGTGCCATTAAATGAAAGCCAGTGGGAGACAAGATTGCTCTGATGATGAATATCTGGGCTCCGCTATGCTTTGTTGGTTTCCCAGGTGATGCACTGGTAAAGAATCTGCCTGCCAATGCAGGAGATGCAAGAGATGTGGTTCACCCCCAGGGTCAGAAAGATCCCCTGAAGGAGGAAATGGCAACCCACTCCAGTATCCTTGCTTGGAGAATCCTGTGGACAGAGGAGGCTATAGTCCATGGGGTTGCAAAGAGTCAAAAATGCCTGACCAACTAAGCATACACACATGTGCTTTATTACTTAATAAATTCCAAATAGTTTCAGAGGATGTTTCATGATTATACACATAATTTGCATAATTTCTGTACGTTTCTACAACATGAGGCTACAAAGAGTTTTTATCAATTCAGAACTTCATGTTAATAAGAAACAGAATCTTAAAGAAAACAGGGGTGGCCAACCATGACCTTTCAAGGCCATTTGCATCAGTTCATAGACCTCCTCTGGCCCAGTCATGGAAGACTTGTAACTTGGTGCTTCCCTGGTGGCTCAGAGGTTAAAGCGTCTGCCTGCAATGTGGGAGACCCGGGTTAGATCCCTGGGTCGGGAAGATCCCCTGGAGAAGAAAATGCCAACCCACTCCAGTATTCTTGCCTGGAGAATCCCATGGACAGAGGAGCCTGGTGGGCTACAGTCCACCAGGTTGCAAGGAGTCGGACATGACTGAGAGACTTCACTTCACTTCACCCTATATTTTCAGGGGATGTCAGTTAGCATTGAAATGAGTTTTTACCGAGAGGATGTGACTGGGTTTGGGATATTTATTTGGTTAGATTTGGGGTGAAAAGCACTGGGGAAAATTGTTCTCAAAACTCCTGTCTGTGTCCAGAAGACCATCATTGAATTGTTCAGATTAGAAAGGAACTGATGAATAAAGTTGCAGAGATTAAAACCTGAGAGAGAGAATTAAAAAAAAAAAAATCTGTTCTCCACAATAAAGTGAAAAACAGACTTTGTTCCAAGATGAGTCACCTGATAAGATGACCTTGTAAGACTTCCTTTTAATGATATTTGAAACATCCCCACAGGTTACAAAACCCTGGACTCATCACAGGGCTCTTGCCTATGCTTGCTTGAGAAAACCACTAACATAAGTTAGAAGAGAAAAGGATATTTCATAGGAAGAAATCTTTGGCCCATACTGTTTATTTTTTTCCTCTTTTAAAATATTTTTTTTATGCAGACCATATTTAAACTCTTTGTTGAATTTGTTACAATATTGTTTCTGTTTTATGTTTTGTTTTTTTGGCCTCAAGGCATGTGGGATCTTAGCTTCCCAAGCAGTAATTGAACCCACACCCTCTGCTTTGGAAGGTGAAGTCTTAAACTACTGGACTACCAGGGAAGTCCTGGCCCGTGGTACTTAGACCACACAGGTGCGGCCGTGTACTAACAACTCTGTTGAATTTACTCTTACCAAAAAAGACAGCATACAACCAATCTGGGTTCTCCAACCACTGAAATGCGCCTGATCCAAAATGAATGCAGCAAGTTGGTTCTTAAAGCTTTCCGAATCTCCCCTATAGAACATTTAGCCGAGAGCTCTCTGTACACAAAATATGTCTTTTGTGAATTGTTGCCTACTAATGAGCAGATAGAGAGCTGTTGTGCCATTGCTAATTTGTCCCTGAATTAGGATATAAAGAATTGATAAACAACTCAGGCTGAATTTAAACAAGCAACTATATCAGAACAAAACACTGCAATTCATCTTTCAAATCCCCTCTGCCCTAACACTTAAACTTACAGTTCATGAAATAAAGAGGTAATTTACACTTTAGTTCCATCACCCTGTCTCCTCATGACACTCATTTTGTGTACACTAGTGTTTCCCATTAAGTAAAGTAATTAAGAGTCATTCAGCAGTGAAGGAAATACATAAGATGTTCTGCTAAGGAACTGAATTATGAAAGAATATGTAGAAAAATAAAACAGCCCTGTCTGTTTTACTGCACTGTATGAGACGCATATTTATTTTGCAAAGTCTTTCATACTATTCCTCAAATAATTAAATTTTACCCCTTTTCGACTGTTGCATTGAATACTCAGTTATTGCATGCACACATTAAGATCCCAGGTCTTCATGACTCACTGAGTAAAATGTAAGTCCTAAGAAACATGCATTTCAATCATGGAGGTTAGTTCTAGAAAGAATGAGCCCCTTCTTATTGGATGTGTAATGAGTTTTGGTTACTAGCCTTTATAACTTTTTAATCTATCAGAAACTTGATAAACTCATGAACACTGTAATCACATGTGTCTCATTCAATTACTTCTTTAGGCATTTGAAGAAGGATGTTAAAATTGAATTTCCACTGATAAATTGGAAGAGGGTTGCATGTTATTCTTAGACCTTGTTTCACAAATCATTTCATAAATTCAAATTGTATTTTTTTAAACTTGTTCATAATTAAATTGTAAAATAAATGAAATTTCAAATAAATTGTTCTTTACAGAATAGTATGCATATGAGTTTAGGAAAAGCAAAAAGACAGCCATAGAAATTGAGAGGAAATTCAATGCTTTGTATAGTAGAAGACCGAATGTTTACCTTAATTTTCAGTTCCTCTTGGGAGGCCATAATCTGGGTTTGAGGGACATATATGAGCTATTACACAATGACTCAAAACAAACAAACAAACAAAAAATGGCACACCACAGTACCACCAAAGGTCAATTGGTCTGTTCCATGCTTGCAGGTACCCGGAAAATGAAAACCTCAAGAAAGGAAACTTGCAACCATTTACACAATTAAAGACAGTCATGATTTAGCATTTTTTGCTTTTTATTTTCCCTCCATAATGAACAAATTCCTTTTCCTTGAATTGCTCCTTACATTATACCGTGATGTAGGAGGGGAAATTCTGGCTGGGGAGGCAGGTATTTATTTTTACTTATGAGATGTTTTGTCATTTTTAGGAGTAGAATTACAGTCATTTCTGTATCTTCTTGATTGTTAAAATCCCTAAAAGGCAGCTCCTTCTTCACTACAAAGATACTAACCAAAGTTGAATTCCATATTTCATATCCCAATATCTTTAAATTATGTATACTCCTATTGTTGTTGGAGTCTAAAATTTATTTGTATATAACATGCTTTTTAGGTAGACAAATCTCTAATAAAGCATTTTAACCTTTGGAGTAATTTTTTTTTAAAGATTGTACTCAAAGCTAAGTGCCTCAAACAGATGGCACAAACTGTTTCAATGGAGACTCATTTTTAGATTTGCTTGATTTGAACCTCAGGGCTCTTTCGTCTATAATAAAGTCTATAGAAGTAAAAATCCACCTCATCTAGTTTTATTTGCAGTTATAGACTCTGCTGTTTCATTCAATTCCTTTGCCAGAACTCTTCCAGATTTTACCTCCCAATATCCTTTCCCCATACACACATATTCTTTCCCACTTATATTTATATTTTCCCCAGCTAAACTCAATTAAAATGTGATGAACATTGGATTAAAACTTCATTTAGTAAGCTAATGTATGCCAGGAGATAGTCAACATCACAGGATAAGTATGGTAAAAATGTTTTTAGTGTATTGATTTTTTTCTAATGTTAAGTAATTATATTCAGCACTTTGTACTAAAATGCACAAGAATACCTTATGGAGAAAATGTTTTAAAAAACATTGGCATAGTGTTTAAAATAAAACAAGATACTTCAAAGAAACTTCCAGAGGGAGGTATTTACCATTTTCTGCCTATGAGAAAATGTGGTGGAAAAGTTTAATGAGTACAATATTAGGCATACTATGTTATACCTTGACCTTTCCTTTTCAAACAATATACACTAGCAATTTAACTGCATTCATCATAGAGTTTATTATAGAATTCACAGTAAGAGGAGATAAATAAAATCATTTTAATAAGCCTTCATGGACAGATGAAGAAATGAAGTCCCTGAAAACTTGAATGATCTTTTAAATCAAATTCACACAGCTAGATATCTACAATAACCACGTGAGGATTTATAACCCTGACCCTAGCTCATGTTTTCCCAACTACTCCATAATGCTTCATAGACATGTTTGTTATACTCTGCTATTGCTTCAGAAATCCAGAAAAGAAGGATGACTTGGCCAAGTCATCAGTGACAGAAAGTGGCCTTACCATTGAAGTCCTTCACTGAAATCTGACTCCAGGATAATTTATAAACAGAATTTGGATTGGCAGATAAATTTGTAAACCCCATTGAGAGGGGCACCATTTCTGAGGGCCAGTGGTCTAATTATTCTAATGATCAAGATATTCTCTTGTAGAAAGTGTTTGTTAGGCTAGCCCAGGGAAATAATAATAGCGAAGAGGGCCAGTGGTCTAATTATTCTAATGGTCAAGATATTCTCTTGTAGAAAGTGTTTGCTAAGCTAGCCCAGGGAAATAATAATAGCGAAAAAGGCCAATGAATGTTTTATTGTCCAAAGGAGAAATACTCTCCCTTTCAAAGCAGTATGCCCATTGTCTTCCTGGAGGCTGACACTTGTCACTTTCCTGGATGTATCCTTATCTGATAAGGGGCAACTGCAGCTCAGAGTGACAGAATGCTAAAGTGCTGCTGTTTCCTCCCCAACAGCCAAAATCTTCTCAATGTTGTTTATTGTTGTTGCTTTAGCATTTCCCCTATAATTCCTGCCTGTGGTTACCAGAATTTAATTCTATATAAATCACCTTTTTAACCATTCTGCTATTGTAGTAGAAAATAGGAAAGAGTAAAATGTAGCAAATAATTGCTTCTGCAGGGCCTAGGTTTCCTAGAATGATAGCTTCATAGCATGATCTGAAGTTGTATCAGACTACATGCGCTCCTTTTCCAAAGGACCATTTCCTTCTCTCGACTGAATCCTTTGCTTTGAAGCTACTTGATGTTCCAGGATGACATGTTAAAATGACTGGAATAGACTTGCAAGTTCAGGGAATTCTTACTTTTGGGAATTTGATTCCACATCAATCATGAAGGTTGAATTTTTCAGTGAGTTAAAGTAAATAAATTTTCAGAGATAATGGTGAGAAATACCTGAGATGTTATTACACTGGATATCAAGTTGGTTCAATAGATCAGCATGACTGAAACACAATAAACATTATTGTTGAAGAGTTGTGACAGAACAGAGATATTCCTGTGTAATTTTGGAAGATTTTGAGTGTCATTCTCATCTGAGTCCCTCTGACTTTATTCAGTAGGTTAAGGGAAACATAAACAGTTTGGAAGAAATAAAATGATAATATGCTCTAGGAAGATAAACGTGGTAACACAACGAGGGTGGGAAGGTAGCGATAACCCAGAAGAGTGGCACATTTGTGTATATGCTTGGTCTCTCGGTTGTGTCTGACTCCTTGTGATCCCATGGATTATAGCCCACCAGGCTCCTCTGTCCATGAATTTCCCAGGAAAGAATATTGGAGTGGGTTGTGATTTCCTACTCCAGGAGATCTTCCTGACCCAGGGATCGAACCTGCGTCTCTTGTATCTCCTACATTGGCAGGCACATTCTTTACCACCTGAGAAAGCCCAGGGAGGCATTTACCCTTTGCAATAATATAGATAAGAAACAATGATACTCATTCAACAAATATGTGAGTATTTTCATGCTCCAGATTCTGTGTTTTGGTACTATGATGGGAAAATAGACTAATATGACTGCTGTCTTTATGGAGTTTACTTTTCAGTATCCAGGAATAGACAAAAAGAAAATCTAATTAATGCTGGGGAAAATAAACAAATACACAAAATATAAGGTGACCTAGGACAATATAGTATAATATGCTGAACAATGGGGGTTCTAAGAAGTTGGTATGTCAGCTAATGTGATCAGCGGGAATCTCAACACAACCACTGCAAAGAAGATATTCAGAGGAATAAGGGAAAAGTTTTGCTTGTCCAAAGTACTCAGAGGGGATCAGGGCAATTGAAACTTAAATGATTCTGGAGAGACCAACAAGGACAGGAGGGAAGTAATCATTAAGAGCCACTAGTGAGTGAAGTGAAGTCGCTCAGTCGTGTCTGACTCTTTGCGACCCCATGGACTGTAGCCCACCAGGCACCTCCATCCATGGGATTCTCCAAGCAAGAATACTGGAGTGGGTTGCCATTTCCTTCTCCAGGGGATCTTCCCGATCCAGGGATCGAACCCAGGTCTCCCGCATTGCAGGCAGACGCTTTAACCTCTGAGCCACCAGGGAAGCCACAGGAGGTGGCAAAGACAGGATTTCATTCTAAGTGAAATAAACTGCAATTGAAAGGATAAGTACAAGAGAACCTCATGCTTAAATTAAGATTTACTTGGTAAAAAGGATCACTTTGCTGCTGTGTTAATACTGGTTTGTGGGAAGGAGGTAGAAAAGAAGAGATGAGATGGTAACTGTTGGAATGATGTGAAGGAGGCTTAATAAAAATAGACAGGAAAGAAGTTGTTGGATTTGAGATTTCATTTTGTAGATAAATTGCTGATGATTCAGAGTTGTATGTTTAGAAAAAGGGAGTAATACCAGATACCTGGCTTCAGAAACTGAATATATTTATTGAGAAAAATGGGAAGGACAAATTGATTATATTTTGGTTGTATTAAGCTTGAGATGTCTGGAAACATCCTCAGAATGAGAGAAGTATCATCACACATGTGATGGCCAAGGGATCAGGAGATGTCATCCCAATTTCAGCAGTTATAGAGCCTCATCAAACCCTACACTCAGGCAGTTCTCTCTGTCCCCCTGTTTGTAGGACAGAAACACTCACATGGAGACCCCTGAGGAGGTTCAGACACTCTCTTTTAAGTCACATCAACTATGCTGAAATGAACATTATAGCAGCATTAAGAGTATATCCCAAAAGAGATGAAGGGCTTTTTTGTCTCATTTGCCTATTGTTAAATGCTTTACAATGCAATGTTGTCATAGAAGAAATTTTATCAACATTATCAGAGCTTACATACCAAACAAGTTCTTTCCCTTCAAAGCAACCCCTTTAGGAGGCTGCATGACATTATTTCTGGAAACTTCCTTTGAACTTGCCTTAAAAGGAAAGAATACTTTTAAATAACAACAAGTTTTTTTCTCTATCAAATCAGATCAGTCGCTCAGTCATGTCCGACTCTTTGAACTAATTTTCAGAAACAACCAACATTTCAATAAGCAAAGTATGGTATATAAATTGAGGATAAAAATTAGACAAAGGTTATAAAGAGACTATAAATTAAATAGACGTATTTTCCCACATGGCTAATAACTGACTGAAAAAGACAATTACAAAAGAAGAATTACACAATAATTGAAAGTAGTTGTAGCTTCCCATATTGACCCTTGGTTTCTACATAATTGTTTGACATTTTCTTGAAACCTTAATACTTCAAAATCATACCAAACATTTCAACAGATAACACTAACTAGAGTCTATTCCTCTGAGATGCTTCACCTTCATTCCACATATTCCTAATAATTACAACCAGCATTAGCCACCATCTATTGCAAAGATGTTTCTATTTAAATTTATATGAAATGCAAAGGAACATAAATGAAAGTTGCTCAGTAGTGTCAGATTCTTTGTGACCCCATGGACTATACAGTCCTTGGAATTCTCCAGGCCAGAATACTGGAGTGAGTAGCCGTTCCTTCTCCAGGGGATCTTCCCAACCCAGGGATCGAATCCAGGTCTCCTGCGTTGCAGGCGGATTCTTTACCAGCTGAGTCACAAGGACAATACTAGAGTGGGTAGCCTGTCCCTTCTCCAGGGGATCTTCCCAACCCAGGAATCAAACTGGGGTTTCCTGCATTGCAGGCAGATTCTTTACCAACCGAGCTATCAGGGAAGCCAAGGAATATAAACACTTATCTAATAGGTTGAGTTCTGCTAGCCATTGTAAAAAGGCAATTTAGCCTTGAGTGACTCTTTGTAAAGAGTTCTCTGTTTCGCTATAATTCTGAATCTTTTTCATACATATTGTCAGGGAAATTGACAGGCACATTGTGAATTTCATGAATTACACCCAGACCTGGAGAATTTGACCTTTACTAAAATTAGTTTTACAGTAAAGAATTCTGCTCTGTACCACCTGAGCCTTTTTCCCACAATGGAGACACTACTAATGACTCTGAAGATTTCTCAATGGGTTGCAGCAACCAGCATTTAATCTTATTACAGCAAACAGCACCCTAGAGTTAACATGTGAAAATTCAAGGGAGTACATCTTAGTTCCAATCAAGGATCCTCCAGGGTGACCCAGTGTGTAGTGTACCAGTCCACTACTAAGAATTCAAGATATGCTCAATGTGGCAGATTCCTAGATTACAGGTTTTGAACCAGCCAACTCCAGGTTGTTTCCTGTTCAATGATAAAATTTACAAAAGACTTACTGTCTAAAGAAGTTGCCATAGTTTCAAGGTCAAGTTGTATCTATTTTTGCTTTTCTGATTCTTATTGTTGTTTTGAAATTTCCCTCAGCCTTGACTTCTGTTTATCCTTCACTGGATTATATAGAGTATCAGGGCAGTCTTTGTTACATTTATGTTCTCAGTGTATGGTAGAGAGCAGATTATAAATAAACATTTTTGTGAGAGGGAGGAAGGGAGCAGGGGAGGAAGTTAAGTTTACTGGATTTCAGAGGCTTGAAAAAATTGTGGCCTGGAATCAAAAGGCCTGTATTAAAAATCCTATTTGCCATTTAAAAACTAAGTACTCTAAGGGAAAAATTATTTTCTCTCATTACACACTAATTTCTGCAACTAAAATTTTTGAATACAGTTTGTACCAATCTATAAAGGCTGTTGTAAGGATTAAATGAGATAAAGCATATAAAGTTGTTAGTATAATGTGCTGTGCTTAGTTGCTCAGTTGTGTCCAACTCTTTGTGACCCCATGGACTGAAGCTCGCCAGGGTCCTCTGTCCATGGGATTCTCCAGGCAAGAATACTGGAGTTCGTTGACATGCCCTCCTCCCAGGATCTTCCCAACCCAGAGATCAAACCCAGGTATCCCTCATTGCAGGTGTATTCTTTACCAACTGAGCCACCAGGGAAGCCCTGTTAATATAATAACTGTGTGCCATTATAATTGAAAATAGTTCTATATATTTTAGCTTTTATCTTGATGGAATATTACGAATTCATTCCAGAATCTGATGGATATGGACCATCTCCTCAAATAATTTTCTGGCTTTAACAAGCTCTTCAAAACTGTCCATGTGTAAGAACTGTTCATTAAATTTTAGTCACTTTCTTCAGCTCCACATCATGACTCAGTGAAGTAAAATCTACCTATTTTATAAGGACCAGTCACATTTTTAAGGAGGAGAATAGAATAAAATATAAAATAGGATGTATCTTACATCTTATTTAAATACGGAAAACAAAGGTAAAAGTTTCATGGAACTTTGTTTCAGGTATTTGTGTGTGTGTGTGTGTGTTAGGTTTTTCTATAACTTGCATTTTTCAAGGTGGGTTACACTAGAGCATCCTTCAGACTCTAATGCCTAATTATCTTCTTAGCCCTTCTTGTTCTTAGCTTCTCCCAGTGTCCTTGATTCTCAGCCCTTTCTGTTTATCATTCTATCTTGTCTCTTTGCAAACATTTGAGTGCAATGTGCACATGAAAGTGACCAGAGGGTTAATCATTTTAAAAATGAATTAACTAACTGCAATGATCATTGTATATTAACCGCATCAGCAGCATAAATGTCGTGTTCAGAAGATAAGATGTATGATGTAAATTCCAGGAGTGCCATGTAGATGACTTATTCTAGTTTCCCTGTAATACTGCACTTAGGCTTTGACCTGGGAGCATGTTATACCTGAAATGGATATAACAAGATGCTTCTAGCAACTATGTTCTTCTAGATAACATCCAAATCACCGATTATATTCCACAGCTTGACATGTTACAGTCAAATTTTGCTATGGCGTGATACCTTATAACGAAGCTGTAATGAACGTGTGCTCTAGATGTTTGGAATGAAATTGCTTTAAGCTGATTTGTCCACTTTCCAATCTTGGAACCAGAATCAAACAATGAGTCAAGTGACTCTTCTGTAAAACGTAATTCCATTTCTACATTTAAAATATTTTCTATTTAAATTTTATACAATCATAGAAGCCTTAAAGTTTTGTAGATGATGTAGACATCATCTAAACTCTTTGTCTCAGTGGTCATTAATCTAATTGTCTTCTTCCTAAAAAATTACCTCATAAAAGAGGATAGTTTCTCACTGAGTCTAAACTGAATTATAGCTACATTAACTTTATGGTCCTTAATTATAAACATGTATTATTTGGTGCAGAAGTTTATCAATTATTAATATATAACATTTAGTATTTGTAAGAATGTCATTGTTTCATAAGGAAAGACATAAAAATATTTCAGAAGAAAGTGCAAGCTTTTGTGTCTTCCTCTTAACCTATATTTTCTCTAATTATCACATTAGTCATTGATTTATAGTGAACTAGGATTGGCCTTTTTAGTTACAGTTTAATTTAGTCTAAATGAACTTCAGTCGGCAACATTTTGCTGTGTTTCAGGCTAGAGACATCAGTTAAGAAACACATAAAGTATTTCTTTCTGATATCCTCTGTGCTCACACTGAAGATTTTAGGAAGATTTGCTAAAAGAATTCCAGAAGTTGAAGGTCATTATTTACTGACTATCTCTTATCTTAGATGTTTTTTCTATGACTAAAGAATGAAATAGGTGTCATATGATGAAATGAAAACATGACTAAACTTTGTACTCTAACATCACCTGCCTTTTGTACTAAGGATATGGATGTGTCTTGAGGGTAAACAGCTTCAGTAAGCTTCAAAACATTAATGTTCCAGATGTGTGACTTCATATATTAATACACTATATGAATAGTTGAAACAAAACAGCAGCCTGTTCATACATGAATTCAAGAAATCAGAAAACCAACCAGTGGTGCAATAAATATTATTTTGTTCATGCAAACTTAGAAAATATAATTTACAGGCATGAAATAGAATTTGTAACAATGGCAACAGAAACTAAACAACCAGAATATAGTCACATGAGATGGTTCCTTAAAGAGCATTAACTCAACAGTCAGGAAGCCTTAATTTTATTTTTCTTATTGTCATGACGATTCTTGGCTTGTTGTAATCTTTTGAAAACTGAACATCAAATTATGAATTTGTGGAACAGAAATACAAAAGCAGGATTCATATTGGTCCTATTCAAGATCATATGTGGGAGCCAAGAGGCTAAAAAGGATTTGTTTTGCAAAAATTTCAAGCTGTGGATTTATTCATAAAACTAATATTTAGGCCACATAACTATCCTTCTTTTAATATCTTAAAATTGAACAATTCTAATTATGTGAAGAAAATTATTAAGTCACCTCAAATAATGAGATTCTTGAAAATATTTTTTCAGAACAAAAATAGTAATATGAATTAGGAAAAGAAAATGATAATTAAGTAGCCTTTAAAAATTAGTATCTTGAGTTTTTCACTTAAATACTATCATTCATCCTCTAATATGAAAAACTGTCAGAATTCTAACTGCAAAAAAAAAAAAAAAGCTCTGTTACTGTTAAGAGGAATTCAGACATTTCCATTTCTTTACAATCTATAAGTCCTCATCCATGAAAGAATATAATCTGAAGATCAGACTCAACATTGAGAGCCGAGACCATGTTTATCTTGGTCACTTCTGTGTCTCTAGCAAGTGTTTGTGGTTTTAATACAGAAGAAAAACATTTCTCCTCCGTATTTTTCCCCAACACATTCTATTACAAAAGACAATTTCTTGGGAAAACTAAGTGAATGTGTTTCAATTTTAGCCCAGGAATTTGTAAAAACTCATGATTTTAAGAATTAGGCTTCTTCTCTCCTCTGATAGGAAAAGGGATAATTGATATCCTAAATCATAAAGTCTTGATCCAAATAAGTTAACCAATACTGAACAAGAAAACACCATCTTTGCAAAGGTCTAGATCCTGGGCAAAGCCAGGCTCATCTTGGGTAAAGTTAAAAAAGGAGTTTTAACATACCTGTATGGGTTTCCCAGATGACTCAGTGGTAAAGACTCTGCCTGCAATGCAAGAGACCTGGGTTCAATCCCTGGGTTGGGAAGGTGTGCTGAAGAAGGAAATGGCAGCCCACTCCAGTATTCTTGCCTGGGAAATCCCATGGACAGAGGAACCTGGCAGACTACAGTTCAGAAGGTTTCAAAAGAGTCGGGCACAGCTTAGTGACTAAACAACAACAATGGTTTCTTGTCACCTTCAGCCTCTCTGATTCTGCCTCGTTATCCTTAATCTTTCACATTTGCTTCTGTTAAACACATTGAAGGATGAAGTGCCAATTTTTGCGGTGATTCTGGAGACAGTGCACCTGCCTGTTTGCTTAACCCAGAGACTCTCAAATACGGGTTAATACATTCTGAAGTCTGTGATAAATATTTTTAGTTATCATAGTAGCAAAATTAAACAACATGGACAGTAAATAAGCTTTTCATTAAAGTATTTTTTTTTATTTTAAGATCTGCTCTTTATTACAAAATACAGTTTCTTTGATAAAATACCAAGAATACTGGAGTGGGTAGCCTATCCCTCAGATGAGGCGATGGCACCCCACTCCAGCGCTCTTGCATGGAAAATCCCATGGATGGAGGAGCCTGGTAGGCTGCAGTTCATGGGGTCACTAAGAGTCGGACACGACTGAGTGATTTCACTTTTACTTTTCACTTTCATGCATTGGAGAAGGAAATGGCAACCCACTCCAGTGTTCTTGCCTGGAGAATCCCAGGGATGGGGGAGCCTGGTGGGCTGCCGACTACGGGGTCGCACAAAGTCGGACACGACTGAAGCGACTTAGCAGCAGCAGCAGCAGCAGCCTATCCCTTCTCCAGGGGATCTTCCCGACCCAGGAATCAAACCAGGGTCTCCTGCATTGCAGGCAGATTCTTTACCAACTGGGCTATCAGGGAAGCCATTTATAAAGTAATGCTGATATTAAATGTTAGGTTGTTTTTTACAAAAAAAAAATTAATAAAGTTGGAAAATTTTGTTGTCACCAAGAACAAATAATTCAAAACATGTAGGCAGCTGGTAATATTCAATAGAAAAACACATTCTGAGACTGAATAAAAAGAAGAAAAAGAGAAAATGTTACATAGTTTAATGCAAGAAGGAAATAAGATTAAAGGGGTGAATTTCAGTATCTCCAATTATAACTGTCATTGACTGTTGAAGGCAGAAGGTCTAGAAGTGCTATGAATGCAATCATTTCCTTTTTTGTTCATCTTTTCTGAAAATCCTGCTGTCTCTGATACTTCTGTTATGAATAGAATTCAATTATATAAAAAAAAATGAAGGAATTTATTTTGGAGAATGAAACTAGCCTTCTTTATCAAATACTTGTTTCTTTATTTGACTAACCTGTTTAGACCTGACCAAGTTATAAAGAAAACTCTTACAGTATACTCTATATGCTGTACTAGACTATAAGAAAAAGAAAATGCCACTTATTCCAAAATAAATAATCCTCTATTTAAGTCAAGTGCTTATTGCCATCTTATATTGGATTTTAAGCAACTTAGAACTGATGTGTCTGAGTTTAAGAGCACTCAACATATGTTAAGCCTCTCTAGAAGAATGGTTTAATTATTAATACATAAACTTAAAAGTTTAGAGTTCATGAAAACTAATAAATTTGCAGTTACAGGATTCTTTTTTAAGAGAGGGAGCCTGATGCTACTTCAAAATAGATATGATAATTTCTCTATGGGATAATTGAATGGGAGTTTTTACCCAAAGATTATTTACCAAGGATTATTAGGTAATTAAATTAACTAATTAATTAATTCATGTAAAATCATTATGTATAGTATTATCATTTCCATTAATAAGTAAGCAAATACATTAATAAAATATATTCTACTTTTCCACTGTATTCAAGAGATTATAGTGGAATCATGTAATACTCAGGCTAATTTTATTATTTTATTCTCTCAGGTTTTCAACTTATCTTAACTAACCTAACTCTTCTATTTCCGGGCATACGTACACACACACACACACACACATGCACACACACTTTAGGCCCCCTTTCTTTATATTGAGACATTTGTGGCTAAACCAAACCAGTGTATGCCTATGTTGTCAAAATTGAAAAAAATAATCTCCTTTGGACATTGTTAATTTTCAGATACTAATGTAATATTTATTTTGTACATGCAATCAGTCCTAGAGCAGAATCAAAGAGAAATAAATGTAAAAACTTGAAAAGTCTTTGAAATCAAGTTTAAGAAAAATAGAATATTCAACAGAAAACTAGTGTGTGAGTAATGATATAAATGACAAGTTTAGGGAGAGGAGTGTCAAAAGGAAAGAATAGAGAAAATAGACATGGATTTAAATCCTGACCTGGACAGTAGCTAGTAATCTTTTAAAATCCCTCCATTTTTCATGCATGAAATGAGGATACTAATGACTACAGAGCATGATCATTATGGTGATTGGAAACGAGGCGCCTTAAACGTCTAGCACTGGGCCAAGCATATGCACAGAGTCAGCAACTAAGTGTTTATTATTAGTAATGATACTTTTAAGAATGTGTGTGCTTAGTGGCTGTTGTGTCTGACTCTTTTACAACCCCATGGACCCACCAGGCTCTCTGTCCATGGGGATTCTCCAGGCAAGACTACTGGAGTGGGTTGCCATGCCCTCCTTCAGGGCATCTTCCCAACACAGGGATCACACTCAGGTCTCCCCCATGGCAGGCAGATTACTAACTGAGCCACCAGGGAAGCCTAAGGATACTGAAGTGGATAGCCTATCCCTTCTCTAGGGTATCTTCCCAACCCAGACATCAACAAACTGGAGTCTCCTGCATTACAGGCAGATTCTTTACCAGCTAAGCTACCAGGGAAGCCCACTTCATAGCATAAAGAGTTGGATTTGTATTTGGTTGTGATCTTTCTCCCTTCAGCCTATCCCTACTCTGGACACTTTGTTTAACTTCTCTTGTGACCCTTATGTTCACTCTGCCTTGATTATTTTAATGCTCCATAATTAGTCAGTGATCTGTATGAGGGCAGGTATGATTTGCTCATGTTTGCATCCTCCACTGTGGAGTTCCTCCAACTTTACTCTAGTGAGAGATCTAATTAATCTTGCCATGAAGACTCAATCCTGGCTCAGTAGGTCACGGTAGGATTCTGGGATTCTGCACTGTCAGCAATGCTTCTGGTTCCTGTGACCTCTCTTTTGAGTATCGTGACCCTACAGCACTTATACCACTACTTTGTATGTGGAAGACATTCAATAATGTTTCTTGAAATAAAAAGATACTTTGAAACACAATTTAAATTGTCAAGTTAGTTACAGAAACAATCATTTGGAAGATGTTCAGAGGAATGAACTGCAGGAAATTTTATGAGTATTTGCCCAGGTTGTAAAGAAATATAGAAATACGAATGGTCAGAGTGAACAGCAAGCAATTCTAGGCTTGAAGAAGAACATGAGCCAAATTGTGGAGAGGGCAAAGCACAAACAGGGTTCCTAGATTAGTACAGCCAGTGTGCCCAAAGTGTAAGGTTTAGTTTAGAATGAAAAGAAGTTGGAGCATGTCAGTTGATGCAAATGTTTGACTAATAAGCAATAAACAAATGTAGAGTTTTTGAGCTGCCTGTAAAGTGATCATTATGTTTTTAGGAAAGTTATTCTTGGTGGTGATGTGTAAAATGGTTCAAGAGAAAATGGAAGATGGGAGGTTCAATGATTCTTAACTCTAGCTTCTAACTATAAAATTCAATTAAGCTTCCAAGATTTAAATTTCACATCAAATAAGACATCCTTACATAGCATTCCTTTTGCTATGTTAAATCACATTTTAACTAACCCCAAACAAAATTAGAAGAATCAGTATAATTCAGTCTCAAGATAAAATTGTTTCATGGATCCTTCTACCAAATAGAACACATTAATTATGATGCAACTTTCCTGAATTTGAGCACCTGCAGACTTTTTAGATCTTCAACAACTTTACCACCAAGAAGAAAAACTACAAAAATAACTTATGGCATTTGATTGGGAGACTCATATTTTGGCACATATTGTTATTATTCTCTTATATTTAATAATGTTATTAAACAGCTAATACATGGAATTACTAATAATCCATGGGAGAGTAAGCCAGTCAGATATTTTCCATAAAAAATTAAAACATAAAAAGAGAACATGGCATTATCTAATAATATATTTAATGAAAGGAGTAGTCATATTCGAGATAGCAGTTTTATTATATTGTAAAAGAATCAACTCAAGTGTTGATCAAATTTATAAAGTTCACAGTTTGAGAAAATCACTCACTAATGTATATCTAAAAGCATCTAATTTCAATTTTGCCCATTATGTGATTCATTTCCCTAGGGGGGAACTAAAATGAAACTTGGCCTATATTGTATTGTTTTAACATCTAACTATAGTATATAGCTGCCATAAAATTAACTGAACAGTAGCCCTCATAAGTAATGTCTAAGATCAAGTGATTTAGCGTATTGCATCACTTAGAACCAATGAAGCAGAGTAAGTAATTGGCAGAAAAGAATTTTAAAAAACATAGTAAAATAGCGAAGCAAGACTGCTGCCATTAACAGAAAAATGTAATGATCTCATTAAAGACAATGCATGCAGTCTCCATTCCAATTTTCCCATCTCTGGATTTTTCTTAAGCTTTGCAAAGATACTATCTACTATCACATAATTTTTAACTTAATGTAAATGTAAAATAATATATTTTAGAACTTTATTATAGGTTTCTTATTTATGTTGCAGTGTTCCATATACAGTATAGATATTTCAATTGATTTCTTGCTCCCCTCTTTCCCAATCTAAGATAGAATCATTCATTTAATTCAAAAAGAAAACTTCTCAAGGTAAGAATCCATTAATTCATATACTATATGAGGGAGAAAAATTTATTTTACTTGTAGAGAACTCAATAGAAGTCATGAAATGTAAAGATTATTGGAATGAGACATATCCAGAAGCATATCTATGCTTTACAAACTGTGAAATATGACTTGGAAAATCATGTTAATTACTTCCTTCTGAGAAAGTTGGGGGAACTGTGAATGTGTTAGACAAAAGCAAGAACAAATACAAGAAACAAAAATTTTGGATTCATTGCTGATTTCACTTTTGCATTTTATCACTGATTATGATAAATCCTCAATATTTTGTCCTAACTGCAAATTGAAAAAGAGACGTTTTAAACTACCTTTATAAAATTTCTCTGGGAGAATATGATTTTAAATATGAAGGAAATGGCAAGCCACTCCACTATTTTTGCCTGGAGATTTCCATGGACAGTGGAGCCTGGCAGGCTACAATCCGTGGGGTTGCAAAGAGTCAGACATAACTGAGTGACTAAAAATAAAAAAAAAAAAAGAAAGGATATGCTAAGGGACAAAGAGACACTTCAAATTTTGTGACTTTTTAATCTAAATCAGGAACTTATTTTCAATTTTTGTAACAATGCTTATACTTATAGCTTTGCTTTAAGTTTAATATCACTATTAAGAATGTGTGTTCTACACTAATATTTAATCTTTTCTTGCATTTTCTGTTTTATTGCCTTATAAGTAGTTAATAAATTTGTCTGATCTACTTTTATTTCTACATAAAAAACAAACTCTAAGAAGAATATTTGTGTGCTAGATATATAATGAAAAATTTATTGAAACCTTCCTTGCCAATAAGCATGATAGTGGGGAATCCATAGAAAAAGGGTATGACCTCTTTTTTTCAACTATCATTTAATCCTTTTGAGATGTAACAAGGATTCATAAAAGTAAATGCCAATTATCATTCTGTGTATTTCTAATGAAATGTAGGTTAAAAGAGTAATCATAGCTAGGTGGTACTAACCAAGGTGATCCTGAGGTTAATGAGTTTTGTGAAGAGTTCATGGGTGGATAGTTGTAGTATGAGTACCATCGTCAGTCAACACTATTTATTTCCAATGATAGTATCAAAACCCGGCATATCTCTAAATCAGTCCATATTTAATGGCACCACTCTTTTTTTTTGAATACTGGAATTTATTTAAAAATAAATGTTACTGTAGCTTCCTCTGTACATTAATATTTAACCGTCTTTAAGATTCAAAAGCTGATTAATTGTGTGACCTTGGGCAAATCATTGCCTTTCTGTTTGTAAGATTTTCTTCCCATTTTTCAAAATGAAATTATAGTTTTTGCCGTATGCAACCCATAATGTTCTTTGAAAGTCCAAATGAAGTTCACAGTAAATATGTTTTAAAAAGTGTGGTACACAAAAGAAATATATCACTGTGAGAATCTCTTATGGAAAACCTCATGCTTGTTTGTTCATGATCCTCAAGTTCCCATCTGGTTCTGTGATACACGCTAAACAAAGCCTCTGTCTTTTTGAGTTTGTCTAATATTCTATCTAGAGCTGGCCAACATTGACTCCCATCTGTACACAGAACAATTTTCATTATATATACCACAAAGCTATTATATTCTGATATAACTTTGAGTAAGCATTTGGTACAGTAGTGACCTAAACAGAACTGGAAATTGAAGGCACTGTTTCCACGAATCCTTATTAAGTACCTGCAGTGTGTCCAGCTTCACAATTGTCATGGGGATACAGAAAAGACTATGCCTATCTTTCTGGGTCTTTTCAAATAGTTGAAGAGAAAAACAAATGAACATAGGTTAACATCCTATTTTCAATATGATTATTTAAAAAATGACTAAAGGAGAAATATTTATATATTTTAGCAAAGAGGTATTTGATTTAAAAGGTTATAGTAGGATTAGTGAGGTTGATTTATGTCAGTTTTTCAAAAAATGTCTATTTTAGAAGTAAAATTCCTATTAAATATTACCCACTATAGTTGATTTCAGCTCTAAATGAATTGTTCTTTAATTCGATTCACTTGACTATGCCCTTCTATCAGTCATATTAATAAGCTTTTCAGAGAGCTTAACTCTTCTATGGAATTAAGGTAATATGGTTGGTCTATGCTGTAGTTTAAGGTGGAACGTTAATGGCAATGTCCCAAATAGTTTAATCAAAGATTTTCATGCATATAGAATTATATATACCCAGTGTGCATGTACATTTATAACCAATTACATATAATATTAAAATCACCTATAAGTGTGTTAGAAATAGGTGAGGAAACCATCCACTTGTTTGCAGACACCTAATAATTGCTGTTTCCTTTATGCCTTTGGTGGAGAAGTCTTAAGGAATCCAAAGTCAAAACCTGAATCTACAACAGTTGGCAATTTGAGAAATTAAAGAAAAATATTTGTTAGTCCTGAAAGTTTGATATAAAAAATACACACTGGTTCCAGAAATCTTTGACCCTGTAGATATAATGGCATATATACATGCATACATGTATACATATGCTTCCCCTATGGCTCCTCAGATAAATAATATGTTTGCAGTGCAGGAAATACAGGAGACACGTGTGCAATCCCTGGGTCAGGAAGATCCCCTGGAGAAGGAAATGGAAGCCCAGTCCAATATTCTTGCCTGGGAATTCCCATGGACAGAGGAGCCTGGCAGGCTACAGTCCATTGGGTAGCATAGAGTCGGACATGACTAAGCTACAGTTACATAAAACCATTTTATCTATATGTAGATATAGATATTTTAATCTAAGAAGCACTGATGGCAACAAATGTTCAAATATATGGAAAGGAGAAAAGCCAGATTATAAGACATCAATCCATTATAAAGCAGTAACTACCTCAAATTACTAAGACAGAGGTTTCAATCACTTCTTTTCATGAGTTGAGAACAAGGTGGGGAAGCTAAAAGTATAAAACCAAACAAATGCACAAGCCAAAAATCCATGCTATTTTCTGAACACAGAGTGGGAACCCAGGCACTCTTAGAGTTACTGCATCAAACACAAAGAGAGAAAATCAGTGCAGACATTCCCCAAGCTCAAGGGAATGTGCACATTACCAGACACTGAGGCAATGTTAGCTATGGTGCTGCCAACCAACTGTGACTGTCCCCATAGGAAATCCCTTCTTAGGTAATTTCAAGTTTTTAATAACTGTTTTTCCAGGTGAATAAGTCAGACTTCGAAGCAAGGTACATCTACATACTTATAATTGAAAGGACTAAGAATGTCATTTCCCTTGGCACCTACCTGTCATAAATAAGAGTACCACTAATGAAATCAGAACTAACAATCTCCCTGTTGGGGAAAAATGTTTCCCTAATATGCCTAGGAATTCTAGAGGCTATATAAGGAGCATATTCCACAAGCTCAAGTACCCAGTTCCAGCCACTACATAAATGGATATCACCCCAAGGAACTTCTATAATTAAATATGTATTTACCACAGTCTCTACACCATCACTCTGTGCAACTTTTCTGAATTAATTCAATAAATTTTTGTTGTGCTCCTACTTTGTGCCCGGCATTGTTCTTATGTGCAGGTAAAACTACAGTGATAAACCAAAGTCTCAGAATTCAGGGACTTCTATTCTAGATAATGGGTGAGGATTATGTGATGAATATGATGAAACTATTAAGAAAAATGGGTGGGATAAGAGAACAAGTGATACAGGAGCTCATGGAAGAGTGTCTGATAAAGTATTATTTCAGGATTAATTTAAATTAACTAAAAGAAAGAGCCATGTGCATATCTGTGAGAAGAATTTTCAGAACAGAAGTTGTTCAAGGGCCCAGGAGCAAGAAACTGCTCAACCTATATGAATATGAGAAAGAAGGCTCAGGTTCGTCTAGAGAAAGAAAAGAGGACAGGATGAATTAGGGTTGGAGAAGACAATGCAAAGTAAATGATGTAGAAATTGTAAAAACCATGCACAGAACTTTTGATTTTACTTTGAGCAAGGTCAAAATTAATCAGATGTATATTTTAAGTGAATTACTCTGCTCATTGAATGATAAATGTATGTAAGGAGCCAAGATGGAAGTTGTGCATTAGTTGGAAAACTATGACAATAAATAGTACAGGTGAGAGCTGGATGGCTTCCATTGGTATGGTAGCTGACGTGGTTAGACTAAAGCAAGATTCTAGATATATTTGAAGGCTGTTAGATGAACTGTGGTATGTGTGTGACAGAAAGACTAAATAATGATTCTAAAGTTTTTAGTCTGAACAACTGGGATAGTGGAACTATGTTGGAATAGATGGGTGGAAACGAAGTTTGGTTTTCAATGTAGAAAGTTTGAGATGTCAACTGAGCATCTAAAGGGAAATGTTAACGAGGCTGTTGGATATAGGAGTCTGGAGTTCAGAGGAGAAGTTGGGGCTGAAGTTTTAACTGTGGGAGTCATCAGTGTACATAAAATAATTAACAAAGAGAGAGTGCACCAAAGGAAACAAGTGCCAGCACTGACATTTAAAGAAGGTAAGACAGTGAGCCAATGAGCATATGATCTTGGTATTTCCCTCACTGAAGGAGAAGTTCTCAAAGAACAATAAATCAGTTGTTGTGCTGTGTGCAGCATTAGTAGATAGACATGTAGATAGGCAATTAGCAAGTCACTTTCATAATGACGGGGCAGACCCACGCATTATTGATCCCAATACACTGAGACAGTTACTCTTTGGCCAATGCAAAATCATTAACATTTGGGAGATTATCAAGGCAGTGTAGTGTCTTATAAAAAGAAACATGATTCAGAATCTAGGTGTTATAGACAGTGATGTAAAGAATCACAGTTGCTGTTGCATTTGTTTAATGTACAAAAAGTTTTTTTTTTTTTTTCTCATGCTATCCAAAATTTTAGATGTCAGTTTCCATTGCTCTAGTTATAGAAATGAATATTTCTGTATTATTCAAGCAAGTCTATCTATTCTGACATGAATGGCAGAGAAACTGTTATACCGAAAGTTCAGGTCAGTTTTTCCCAACAACTTGTTTTAAATGCAAGGAGATCCAACCAGTCCATTCTAAAGGAGATCAGTCCTAGGTGTTCATTGGAAGGACTGATGCTGAAGGTGAAACTCCAGTACTTTGGCCACCTCATGCGAAGAGTTGACTCATTGGAAAAGACTCTGATGCTGGGAGGGATTGGGGGCAGGAGGAGAAGGGGACGACAGAGGATGAGATGGCTGGATGGCATCACCGACGCAATGGAGGTGAGTTTGAGTGAACTCTGGGAGTTGGTGATGGACAGGGAGGCCTGGCGTGCTGCGATTCATGGGGTCGCAAAGAGTCAGACACGACTGAACAACTGAACTGACTGAGTGACTGACTGTTTTAAGTATTTTTATAAAGGCACTGTTAGGAAGCATAGTAAATAAAAATATCCATATAATACTAGTTAAATTGTTTCCTACTGCTTGTATCATTGCTTATATCTTATTGCAGAATCATTAGGGAAATCTCAAACTACTTCAATGATAATTACGGTATCTCTCTTAAAGGGTATTGACTCATACGTATTTTTCACGATATGGTCTTCTAGGATAAATGACATGAGTTTTTAAATATTTAGGTTAAACTTTTGCATTTTCATTTGTTGTCCTGTTAATATGAAAATTATTCTTGCCAGAAGCAGACTACAATGATATTTTAAGGAAGAAATTGAAATGAGGTATATGTGCCTGCTAATGCTATGAGAATAGTGCTAACTACGTCTGCTAACTAAATCTGCAAATTAGAAAATCTTTGGTTTAGTGATCACAGCAGCCTTAAGGATCTGCAGTTTAAAAGAGATTAGATGTATTTCTAACAACTGTTTCCAAAGCTGTTGATAGAAAAGGAAATGAATGCCTATTATCTTGAAAAATGTCTGAAAATTATTTCATGGTAATATTTTGATCCTTTTTTCATTTGGATGACATTGAATCAAACATAGGGTATCATAAAATATCACTTTTGCAAGCTTAAATAATATATTCTTACAATCTATCAACTGAATCATTATCTATCCAACTGTTTTTTCCTGAGATCCTGACATACTTGTCTAGAACTAAAACCATGAATATACTAAAAAGTAGCCTTGCATTTAGATAGTTTTAACATTTCCATTTGAGGCCCAGTGATTTTTTTAAATCAAAACTAGAGTCTAAAGTTATTGAAGCTCATTACTTTGGAAAGGCTTAAAATAATGTAAATGTGAAAGACCACATTAAAAATGTAAGCTTTTATATTTTTTTTCGCTTTTTAGGAAGATACACAGAGAAATCAACATTAGAGTTTTCCTCTAGCAGGAAATATAATTGCATAGTCTACTGGATACAATGCTTTCTAAAACACTTATTTAACTATTTTTTGGAGTTGGAATTCTGGACAATATTTGAAAGGAATGACTATTGTTTGGACATAGATTACCTTCTATAGCTATACATAGAAAATATTAAAAAGTAACTTTATGTGTGCATAATTCATTTTATCAGTTTCTAATAAAAGCATCAAGTACCAATTAATTAACCTAGAAAAGGAGATTATAAATCCTTCATTATACAAATGTATAAATTCTCTTTTAAAAAACTCTTACAAAGGAACAGAGAAAGATTAAAATGATAGATACCCTTTGTGGTCAATATTGTCCTCATTTTATTCATGTCTTCACTATGTTGTGGATTTGGAAAATCTAGCCATTAGGGCATCATCTCAATTTATGACGTCAGGGCTTCCAATTTGATTGCAGGTTCTTGTCATTACTCTAAGACCTCCATTTTCTTGGAGGATAAATGGATTCCTATATATTTTTGAGATCTCTCTGGGACATAACGTGATTTCTGTATGATTAGAGAAAAGCAGTTCCAGTAAATTGTATTCATGATGCACCATCTGCTATTAAAGTCTCCCGACTTTCTATTTCTTAAAAAAAAAAGGTACAGAATATCTCATAATTCTGCAATTTGCTATCATTAGGATGTAATTTTAGCAATATATATGCACACATGCTGAACAGTGAGAAACAAGGGCATACTTCCAGAAAACAAATAATTCTGTCTTGCATTTGTATATACTTTGCATCTAAGAAACTGAAAGTGGTTAAAATAAATGCAAATTTAAAGCCAGAGATAACAACCTGTAGCTTACAGTTACTGCTTTCTTTAGAGAGGTGAAGTACATCACATACAGAACAAGTAACTGGCTCTGTCTAGAATTATTTGAAGAGTGAGTTGAACATTCTGAATATATATATATATATGCCTTCCCTGGTAGCTCAGTCAGTAAGAATCTGCCTATAACACAGGAGACAGGTTTAATCCCTGGGTCCAAAAGATCCCCTTGAGAAGGGAATGGCAACCCACTCTAGTATTCTTGCCTGGAGAATCCCATGGACAGAGAAGTCTGGTGGGCTACAGTCCATGCGGTCGCAAATAGTCAGACATGACTAAACCACTAACACACACACACACACACACACACATTTACTACTGAAATATGTAAGTGTTTCCCTTTCATTACAAAGTAAGAAAAAATATTATTTGACCAAAAATTCCCATACCACTCCTGTTTTATTTATTTGATTTTACTAAATAATAATAACCATGACTTATTTATTGCCTTCTTTATAATATATGTCTACATAAATTAACCCATTAAATCATTACACCATCACTAAGTGTTGTTATTTACCATCTCACAGATAAGGAAATAGGTATGGAAATTTAGGTAGCATGCCATAGATCACACAGTGAGGATCTGAGGTTAATATTCTGCTCTACTACCTTTATTTTTTTTTTGAATAATTATTTTATTTTTATTTTTTAATATAAATTTATTAATTTTAATTGGAGGCTAATTACTTTACAATATTGTATTGGTTTTGCCATACATTGACATGAATTGGCCATGGGTGAACATGTGTTCCCTATCCTGTACCTCCCTCCCACTCCCTCCCCATCCCATCCCTCTGGGTCATCCCAGTGCACCAGCCCCGAGCATCCTGTATCATGCATCGAACCTGGACTGGCAATTCATTTCACATATGCTAATATACCTGTTTCAATGCCATTCTCCCAAATAATCCCACCATCGCCCTCTCCCACAGAGTCCAAGAGACTGTTCTATTCATCTGTGTCTCTTTTGCTGTCTTACATACAGGGTTATCGTTACCATCTTTCTAAATATATGCGTTAGTATACTGTATTGGTGTTTTTCTTTCTGGCTTACTTCACTCTGTATAATAGGCTTCAGTTTCATCTACCTCATTAGAACTGATTCAAATGTATTCTTTTTAATGACTGAATAATACTCCATTGTGTATATGTACCACCGCTTTCTTATCCATTCGTCTTCTGATGGACATCTAGGTTGCTTCCATGTATAGAAAACTATAAAACACTGGTGAAAGAAATCAAAGAGGACACTAATAGATGGAGAAATATACCGTGTCATGGATCGGAAGAATCAATATAGTGAAAATGAGTATACTATCCAAAGCAATCTATAGATTCAATGCAGTCCCTATCAAGCTACCAATGGTATTTTTCACAGAGCTAGAACAAATAATTTCAAAATTTGTATGGAAATACAAAAACCTTGAATAGCCAAAGCAATCTTGAGAAAGAAGAATGGAACTGGAGGAATCAACCTGCTTGACTTCAGGCTGTACTACAAAGCCACAATCATCAAGACAATATGGTACTGGCACAAAGACAGAAATATAGATCAATGGAACAAATTAGAAAGCCCAGAGATAAATCCACACACCTATGGACACCTTATCTTTGACAAAGGAGGCAAGAATATACAATGGAGAAAAGATAATCTCTTTAACAAGTGGTTCTGGGAAAACTGGTCAACCACTTGTAAAAGAATGAAACTAAAACACTTTCTAACCCCATACACAAAAATAAACTCAAAATGGATTAAAGATCTCAATGTAAGACCAGAAACTATAAAACTCCTAGAGGAGAACATAGGCAAAACACTCTCCAACATAAATCACAGCAGGATCTTCTATGACCCACCTCCCAGAATATTGGAAATAAAAGCAAAAATAAATGGGACCTAATTTAAATTAAAACCTTCTGCACAACAAAGGAAACTTAAACCAAGGTGAAAAGACAGCCTTCAGAATAGGAGAAAATAATAGCAAATGAAGCAACTGACAAAGAATTAATCTCAAAAATATACAAGCATATCCTGCAGCTCAATTCCAGAAAAATAAATGACCCAATCAAAAAATGGGCCAAAGAACTAAACAGACATTTCTCCAAAGAAGACATACAGATGGCTAACAAACACATGAAAAGATGCTCAACGTCACTCATTATCAGAGAAATGCAAATCAAAACCACAATGAGGTACCATTTCATGCCAGTCAGAATGGCTGCTATCCAAAAGTCTACACACACCTGGAGAGGGTGTGGAGAAAAGGGAACCCTCTTACACTGTTGGTGAGAATGCAAACTAGTACAGCCACTATGGAGAACAGTGTGGAGATTCCTTTTTTTTTTTTTTTTTAGATTCCTTTAAAAACTGGAAATAGAACTGCCATACGACCCAGCAATCCCAATGCTGGGCATACACACTGAGGAAACCAGAATTGAAAGAGATATGTGTGCCCCAATGTTCATCTGATACCTTTAGAGGTAGCCTTTGAACTAAGAAGGACTCTCCTTCTGGAAGTCTGCTGATTAGCTGCTGTCTACTGATTGGCTGTCTATAGTCTGTTTGCAAAGAGACATCAGGATTACCCCATCACTGACCAGGACTCATTTTATTTCACTACATTAATGTGAATCTCCAATCTTTGTATAAGGAGGGACTTTAAAACCTGCAGAGAATCTTAAACTGTTAGTCAAGCTACAAGAAAAATAATTCCATTTGTAACAGCACACTTACAGGCTTGATTATCCAATGTAAATCACATAGATAAAATTTTGATTTATTGTCATTTCAAGTATTGAGAGATATGTCTTTTTTCCTTCTCAGAGAAAAGAGAAATTGAGAGGCTGTAGGGTTAAGAATGTCTCTCTCTCATTTTAAATTAATTGGCAATTTTCTCTTAGAACTAGTTGCTCTTTCACTGGAGCTGTGAGAAGAAGGGTTATCAAATTTCTGTTTTTTAGCAAACTTGGCAGGTAGATCTGAAGAGACTAATCTGTTAATCTGTTTGACTAGACTAGACTGTTAGAGGAAGCTATTTATCGATGCAGAGAAAATCATTTTTCAAGCACATTAAATCCCAACCTGAATCTGCAATGTATTTATATAAAGAGAAACCAACTCTAATGCTAGAATTTAATGGGTGGTCAAGAAAGAGCAATAAACATGCTGTTTCCTATGGCATGCCGTAATATTAGAGTCAAACTTAAGTAAGCACAGGGTTATTGGAATTATCTCATTTAATTCTCCCCTAGAACTCATGAGGGTTATTATTTCTCCTTTTACAGATGAAGAAATTGAAGTTAAGAAAATTTAAGTGCTTTATCAAAATTACCTGAAGACTGTGGGCCCAAGACTGGAACCCAGAGAATTTAATTCTATAGCCCATGTTCTCAACCATTTTACTACTCTGAATTTATCATATGGTATAAATAAGAAAACTAAGTAGTCTCTTCTAACAAAATAGCAACTTTCACATTATGGTCAAGATAATCTATAGCCTGAACTTCCATCAGCCTTATTAGAGAATATGTTAAGTTTTATATTGAGTAACATAGCAAGGATTTCAATCTGAGCATTGGGCATGCATTTTGAAGCTATTTAACATAAGGAAAATAAATTATCATATATGCATGAAAATATATAGTTATAAAGATAAAGTAAACTTTCTAAATAGTACCTAATATTGCCATATCCTTGACATTTGTAGAATCTTTTTATTTTAGACAATGTAATATTGATCTAATAGATAGGCTACAAAATTTAAAGCTACAAATTCTAGACTTGTAATCCAGCCTTCGGTAAGAAACGCTTTTCAACTCTTTGAGCCTCGGTTTCTTTGCTCATAAAAAGAGGGTATTACACAAGCCATAACAAACATTAATTGAATAACAATACTTATTATAATGCCTTTTTACATCAAGATTTTGTTTATAAGTTTAAGTGAGAAAGCATGCTGTAAACACACTAAAATTTGATCCAAACATTGGAGAGTATTACTTTTCAATTCTGTCCCTACTCGAATGTCTCAAACACATTTCTTACTTAGTAAGACCAATACTGAACTGCTCCATTCACCATGTTTCCTGACACAGGGATTGGTACTATATACACCGGCTACTCAATCCAGAACCCTGGGTGTTATGCTCATGATAGACCTCAGCTTATTTGCCACATCCTGTTCTTCACCTCATCTGTTAAATGAACCCCAGAGAGCTCCCAGAGCTATCCACCATAACTTACTGCCACCATCATTCCTCATCTGACACTTCTGGTAACTCCTAAGAGACTCCTCACATTTTTCTCTTGCTCGCCTCCTGTCTACTCACTTTGCAGCCAAAGTGAAACTTTAAAATTACAAAAGTGACCATGTTACCACACCAGCCATAGGGTGAAGTCCGTCCATGTTGAGATCTCACGACTCTCGATTCCCCCCAGTCCATCCTCACCTCAGGCTGCTCCCCAACCTCCAGATCTGGATATCAGCAATTTTGGAATTTGCTGCAAAAGTACCTCATAGCACCTCTTCCTCACATCTTGGCCACATGATGCTACTGTCTTATCCTGAAATAGACTTACCTATTCTTTACTTGTATTATCCTTGTTGACCCTCAGAATCTATTTATTGACATCATTCCTTAACAGGGAATTTCCCAACCCCTCAAACCAGGTTAGATCCTCCTGCTAGCCAGACTCTAATACCTTCTACTTCCCTGGTAAAAATATTCATGACATTTAAGTTTCTTGTTTCATAAACTTGCCTGTCTTGTTCACATCTGTAGCCCTAGATTCTAGAGCAGATCATTCATAAATATATTAATATTTAAAAACTGTGTGATATAACAGAGAAATGAATGGATAAAATAATACTAAACATTTGGTTGGCTAGGATAAGAATCAGCATATCTCATCTTGAGACACATTGGAAGGACTAAGTACTGGCTGTGGGTGTTACCTTGACTTGTCAAGATTATTAGTGTCTCATTATAAAGTTTGAGGGCAAAAAGAGTATCTTATTCTCTTTATCTTGAGAACCAGAAGATGTTATGAACATTATAAGAACTACAGAAACATTCATAGATGTAAGGGATGAGGTGAGCTTCTTTGTTAAAATACGAAAGAATGAAAATGCAACAGAGGTAACATAATGAGATGAGTGTTTGTTACTTTCCTCAGAATAGACAATAGGAGCATATATGCTTATTCCAGGGATGCCTCCATTTTCATGATACTTGAGATTATTTTTTTAATTATATTTGGGTTAATAAAAATTTTCTTCATAATATCTTTAACAATTTTAAGTATTTGAGCTTCAATTATATTTTTGAATTTTTAAACCATGCAAATTTAAGAGCTGTGAATGGTGAGTATAATTGCAAAGGTAAAATATTGTTTTTGAGTTTAAGGAAAAAAGAAAAATAATGAAACTGAATTTCTTGGATGACTCTTAAACTAGGCTCTCCAAGAAAAATTCTTAGAGTTTCAAAAACATTTAAAACAATGGAACATGAAGGCTTCAAATGACAATATTTTTTTGCTTACCCAGGGATGGGTATATTTATTTAAAAATAAATTTCTGGACTAAAGGCATTTATTATTAAGCTTGAAAACACAGCTGTGGTCTTTCTATTTCAGAAGTCACTATCTTCTGTTTGAGTAAAGTGGTTTCTAGGCCTCATTTCTAATTCTACAGCTATTCTCTTGATTGATGGATTTATTTATTCACTGATATATTTAGCAAATACACAGTGATCAGAAATTATCTGTTAGAGATGGGATATGCAACAATGCCCTAAAAAAAATAATCTTACTTTGGGTAGTGGGAATTTGGACAAGATCCAAGATTATAACGACTGACAACAGAAGTCAGGGCACATAATATCATTATGGAAGTTTAGTGAAAGGAAGAGCTCAAGCTAGCTGCAAAATCTTCATTACTGTTATATAATAAGCATTCTTCCTCATTATGAAATATTTATGCTTATGCTAAAGAGTCTAGACCATGTTTCTTTGTATTTTAATAATGCTTCATGGGCTATGTTTGCTGTGGATGCTATTATTTCTTGCATAATTAAGTAATGAAGCAATTAGCACAGCAGGCACATGTCAACTAGATAGTGGTTAAAATTTGTGATTAACTAGATTTTTTTGCTGTGTTTGCCAATATCCTCCTTCTTATCAAATGAAGCTGCACTTTTCTCACTGTGAAAAGACTGAGTTCCCACACAGTTGAAGCTTTGCCTGGATAAAAATGCAGCTAGATGAGATTTAGCAAAATGTCTTGATGACATGAAAGAGAATATGAAAGAGCTCTCTGAATATCTGTGAAGGAAAATACTAAGAACATCATTTAGGTTAAAAAAAATAACATAATAAGCATTTCGCAAGATAGCTCAATTGGTGGCTCACTCCTCTGTAATCCACCTGGTAGTAACACAGTTCTTCATTTCTTTTACATGATGCCTAAACACCCTCTGGCAAGTTGACATCCAAATACTCTACTGTTAAGGGCTTTAGAAAAGGCAGAGGAACCAGAGATTAAATTGCCAACATCTCCTGAATCATCAAAAAAGCAAAAGTTCCAAAAAAAAATCTATTCCTTCTTTATTGACTATGCCAAAGCCTTTGACTGTGTGGATCATAATAAACTGTGGAAAATTCTGAAAGAGATGGGAATACCAGACCACCTGACCTGCCTCTTGAGAAATCTGTATGCAGGTCAGGAAACAATGGTTAGAACTGGACATGGAACAACAGACTGGTTCCAAATAGGAAAAGGAGTTCATCAAGGCTGTATATTGTCACCCTGTTTATTTAACTTATATGCAGAGAACGTTATGAGACACGCCTGGCTGGAAGAAGCACAAGCTGGAATCAAGATTGCTGGGAGAAATATCAATAACCTCAGATATGCAGACGACACCACCTTTATGGCAGAAAGTGAAGAGGAACTAAAGAGCCGTTGATGAAAGTGAAAGAGGAGAATGAAAAAGTTGGCTTAAAGCTCAACATTCAGAAAACAAAGATCATGGCATCCAGTCCCATCACTTCATGGCAAATAGATGGGGAAAGAGTGGAAACAGTGGCTGAATTTATTTTGGGGGGCTCCAAAATCACTGCAGATGATGACTGCAGCCATGAAATTAAAAGATGCGTATTCCTTTGCAGGAAAGTTATGACCAACCTAGATAGCATATTAAAAAGCAAAGACATTACTTTGCCAACAAAGGTCCATCTAGTCAAGGCTATGGTTTTTCCAGTGGTCATGTATGGATGTGAGAGTTGGACTATAAAGAAAGCTGAGCACAGAAGAATTCATGCTTTTGAACTGTGGTCTTGGAGAAGACTCTTGAGTCCCTTGAACTGCAAGGAGATCCAACAAGTCCATCCTAAAGGAGATCAGTCCTGAGTATTCATTGGAAGGACTGATGTTGAAGCTGAAACTCCAATACTTGGGCCACCTGATGTGAAGAGCTGACTCATTTGAAAAGACTCTGATGCTGGGAAAGATTGAAGGCAGGAGAAGAAGGGGATGACAAAGGATGAGATGGTTGGATGGCATCACCCACTCAATGGACATGAGTTTGGGTAAACTCCCGGAGTTGGTAATGGACAAGGAGGCCTGGCATGCTGCAGTCCATGGGGTTGCAAAGAGTTAGACACAACTGAGCAACTAAACTGAACTGAATTGAAGGACTTGCCGAACTATGAACAGGAAACCTGGTACTTACAAATTCTATTTTTGTGGCCCCTTTATGTAAACTTGCAGGAAAGAGAACACGGTTTATCCAGAATCAAGATCTGCCCTATAATTTCATTCAACAGGCATTCCTTATGAACCATTCCATGTGAGCACTTTACTCTCGGAGCCAAAGATTAGTAAGAAGTTGTATCTGCCCTTGAAGAACATACAGTTTAGGCAAAGTAAGTAATTAGATTTGCTTCAGAGTTAAGTCATGTTTCAAAACACGTGTCATAACTGCCAAAACATGTTTGCTAAATTTTGATGAGTCCCAGTTCTTGAATTGGGATGAGATGGCTGGATGGCATTACTGACTCAATGAACATGAGTTTGAGCTAACTCCAGGAGATGATACAGGACAGGAAGTCTGGCGTGCTGCAGTCCATGGGATTACAAAGAGTCAGACAAGACTGTGCAACTGAACAACACCACCAACAGTTCTTGAATTGAGTCTTCATAACTTGCTATCTGGCTTCTTTTTTCTTTCCATAGACTTCAAAAGAGTCAAATTAAAGAAGAAATTGGAAAGGATAGTATAAAGGGTTCAGACATGAAGGCTGAAAATCAAGCTCCTCCTCTGCTTCTTACTTGTTGGATTAATCCAAAACTTCATTGAGTCCAAAATACATGGATGATAATGCTAACTGTGCTGCCAAAGTACAGCGGGTTGTAACCAAACTCAAAATAGATAAAGAATTTAAAATGGATACTGTTTTTCTTCTAGTTTTATTGAGATATAATTGACACGACTGAGTGAGCGAAAGTCACTCAGTCGTGTCTGACTCTTTTCAACCCCACGGACTATACAGTCCATGGAATTCTCCAGGCCAGAATACTGGTGGGTAGACTTGCCCTTCTCCAGGGGATTTTCTCAACCCAGGGGTCAAACCCAGGTCTCCCACATTGCAGGATTCTTTACCAGTTGAGAATCCCTTCCTCAGCAGATCCTCCCAACCCCAGAATCAAACCGAGGTTTCCTGCATAGAAGGCAGATTCTTTACCAATTTAGCCATCACAGAAGGCCTATAGTTGACATGGAGCACTATATAAGTTTAAGGTGTACAACATACTTATTCAACTCACATACATCATGAAATGATGACCACAAGAGGTGAGCATCCAACATCTCATATAGACACAATTTTAAAGAAATAAATTACTTTCCCTCATGATGAGAACTCTTAGAATTTGTTCTCAATAACTTTCATGTATAACATATAGCACTGGTAATTATCACATTGAACATTCACGACTGGTACTTATTTATCTTAAAATTGGAAGTTTGTACTTTTCAATTATCTTCATCTAATTCCCCTTCCCCCAAACCCAGCCTATGATAACCACATGTCTGATCTCTTTCTGTGATTTTTGTCTGTCTCGGAGAGCTTACCTCATAGCTCAGTTGGTAAAGAATCGCCTGCAATGCAGGAAACCCTGGACCGATTCCTGGGTCGGGAAGATCTGCTAGAGAAGGGATAGGCCACCCACTCCAGTATTCTTGGACTTCCCTTGTGGCTCAGCTGGTAAAGAAACTGCCCACAATGCAGGAGACCTGGGTTTGATCCCTGAGTTGGGAAGATTCCCTGGAGGAGAGAAAGGCTCCCCACTCCAGTATTCTGGCCTAGAGAATTCCATGGACTATATAGTCCATGGGATCTCAAAAAGTCATGACTGAGAGACTTTCACTTGTCTGTTTTTTAAGTATAATTGACCTACAATACTATGATAGCTCCTGGTATACAATATAGTGAATTAATATTTCTATACATTTCAGAATGATCATCATGATAAATCTAGTTGTCATCTGTCACCATAAAAAGGTTGTTGTTGTTGTTTGGTCCCTAAGTCATGTCCCACTCTGCTACCCCATGGATTATAACATGCCAGTCTCCTCTGTTCTCCACTATCTCCCAGAGTTTGCTCAAATATATGTTCACTGAGTCAGTGATGCTACCTAACCATCTCATCCTCTGTTGCCCCCTTCTCCTCCTGCCTTCAATCTTCCCCAGCATCACAGTCTTTTCCAATGAATCATCTCTGCATCAGGTGGCCAAGTATTAGAGCTTCAGCTTCAACAACAGTCCTTCCAGTGAATATTCACAGTTGATTTCCTTTAGGATTGACTGGTTTGATCTCCTTGCTGTCCAAAGGACTCTCAAGGGTCTTCTCCAATGCTACAATTCTAAAGCATCAATGCTTCAGCGCTCAGCCTTCTCTATGGTCCAACTCTCATATCTATAACATGACTACTGGAAAAACCATAGCCTGACAATATGTACCTTTGTTGGCAAAGTGATGTATTTGCTTTTTAATATGCTGTCTCAGTTTGTCTTAGCTTTTCTTCCAAGGAGCAAGCGTCTTTTAATTTCATGACTGCAATTACTGACCACAGTGATTTTGGAGCCCAAGAAAATAAAATCTGTCACTGCTTCCACTTTTTCCTCTTCTACTTTCCATGAAGTAATGGGACTGGGGGGTTCCCTGGTAGCTCAGCTGTAAAGATTACACTTGAAATGCAGAAAACCCTGGTTCAAACCCTGGGTCACAAAGATCCCCTGGAGAAAGGGTAGGCTACCTACTCCAGTATTCTTGGGCTCCCCTGGTGACTCAGATGGTTAAGAATCTGCCTACGATGCAGGGTTCGATCCCTGGAGTAGGAAGATTCTCTGGAGCAGGGGATGCAACCCACTCCATTATTCTTGCCTGGAGAATGCAAATAGACAGAGGAGCCTGGCAGGCTACAGTCCATGGGGTCACAAAGAGTTGGACACATCTGAGCAACTCAGCACACACACACACACACACAATGAGACCAGATGCCATAATTTTAGTTTTTTGAATGTTGAATTTTAAGTCAGTTTTTTTCACTCTCCTCTTTCACCCTCATCAAGAGGCTCTTTAGTTCTTATTTTCTTTCTGCCATTAGAGTGATATTATCTGCATACCTGAGGTTGCTTGATATTTCTGCCAGTAATCTGGATGCTAGCTTGTGAGTCATCCAGGCTGGCATTTTTCGTGCTGTATTCTACATGTAATCTGGGTAACAATATACAGCCTTGAAGTATTCCTTTCCTATTTTTGAATCAGTCCATTGTTCCATGTCTGGTTCTAACTGTTGCTTCATGACCCATGTACAGGTTTCTGAGGAGACAGGCAAGGAGGTCTGGTATTCCCATTTCTTTAAGAATTTTCCACAGTTTGTTGTGATCCACACTCAAAGGCTTTAGCATAGTCAGCGAAGCAGAAGTAGATGTTTTTCTGGAACCCCTGGCTTTCTCTACAATCCAACAAATGTTGGCAATTTTATATCTGTTTATTCTGCCTCTTCAAAACCCATGCTGCTGTATATTTCATACCTGTGACTTATTTATTTTGTAACTGAAAGTCTTTACCTCTTAATCACCTTCACCTAGGTCTCTTTCTTTGAAAAATATTATTCTTATTCAAAGTTTTTCTTTACGATTTTTGCATTTCTCAACTATTTCTAGGCAACTGTCCACTAAAGGAGTAAGAAGCAACTCCGGTTTGATTCTTTCATTGGGCGTCAACAATAGCATACAAACACAGAAAAGATTTTGTTTCTGTCCATTTCTGACGTAAGCATTAACCCAGAACCACAATTTATTTAGCTGTTTCAATGCCCATTTTATAATATAGATAAATAGATTAACTTGATGTAATCACTATTTAGGTGAAAAAGTCTTTGCTTTTGGTAACTTGGGGCTTCCAAGATGGCCCTAGTGGTAAAGAATCCACCTGCCAATGCAGGAGACATAAGAAACACAGGCAGGTTTGATCCCTGGGTCGTTAAGATTCCTTGGAGGAGGGTATAGCAACCCACTCCAGTATTCTTGCCTGGAGAATCCCATAGACAGAGGAGGCTGGCAGGTTACAGACCATAGGGTCGCAAAGAGTTACACTGAAGGACGTGTACAAAGGACACAGCTAAGCGATTAAGCACACATAGACACACGCATGGTGACTTTTTACTAAGTCACAGTTAGAAAATATGTCTTCCAAATTTCTTAACATAATTAAAATGCTTGAAGTGTCTTTATACCTTAGTCTGGAGAGTTTGATAGCCAACACAGAGTTCTGGAATCTATTCGGAAGAGATTAGCTCCTGGGTGGCTTTTGCTGAGAGTTTGAAAATAAAGACCCAGTGGTATGCCTGCCTGCCTCAAAGCTAAAATAAATATAAAGAGGCAGACATTGGAAGATAACCATTCTTTAAAAATATAAACACAACTGATACAGGAAACAGTAAAACTGAGATATCAGGTCATATTGGCTTAAGTGACAGAGGAGAAATAAGTGTCTGCAGTGAAGTTAAGATCAGAGCAAAATTTTGACAGGTTCATTTTGGATTAGGGCCTTCCCTCAGAATTTCTGGGTTGTGTGCTGCTAAAGAGCCTACATGCTCTCAAGCTTTTTTATGTTGCTGATTACATCCAAAACAAAGCAATGGGAAGCTATAAAATATCTGCAATGTGGACTCTCCATGACTGCCTCTTTACCTGACCTTTCAGAGACTTAAATCTGTAAGATACACTCAACCACAAGCCAAATGAATGGCAGACATGGTCAGGATAGTAGATTTAAGATGACTTCTAAGTGTACCTCTAGAGCCTCTTGATGAAAGTGAAAGAGGAGAGTGAAAAATTTGGCTTAAAATTCAATATTCAGAAAACTAAGATCATGGCCTCTGGTCCCATCACTTCATGGCAAATAGATGGGGAAACATTGGAAACGGTGACAGACGTTATTCTTTTGGGCTCCAAAATCACTGCAGATGGTAACTGCAGCCATGAAATTAAAAGACGCTTCCTCCTTGGAAGAAAAGTTATGACCAACCTAGACAACATATTAAAAAGCAGAGACATTACTTTGCCAACAAAGGTCTGTCTAGTCAAAGCTCTGGTTTTTCCAGTAGTCATGTATGGATGTGAGAGTTGGACTAAAAAGAAAGCTGAGCACCGAAGAATTGATGCTTTTGAACTGTGGTGTTGGAGAAGACTCTTGAGAGTCCCTTGGACTGCAATCAGTCCATTCTAAAGGAAATCAGTCCTGAATATTCATTGGAAGGACTGATGCTGAAGCTGAAAGTCCAATACTTTGGCCACCTGATGTGAAGAACTGACTCATTTGATAAGACCCTGATGTTGGGAAAGATTGAAAGCAGGAGGAGAAGGGGATGACAGAGGATGAGATGGTTGGACGGCATCACCGAATCGATGGACGTGAGTTTGAGTAAGCTCCGAGAGTTGGTGATGGACAAGGAAGCCTGGTGTGCTGCAGTCCTTGAGGTCACAAAGAGTTGGACACGACTGAGCGACTAAATTGACTGAACTGAGGGGTATGTCAGTTCCATAATAGATGCAGTTAGGAAACTAATTTGCAGGGAGTTCCCTGGTAGTCCAGTGGATAGGAGTACATCTTCCAATGCAGGGGAAGCATGTTCAATCCCTGGTTGGAGAACTAAGATCTTCCATGCCACGAAGCAACTAAATCTGCAACTGGAGAGCCCACACACCACAAGTAAGATGATACAGCCAAAAATAAATAAATATTTTAAAATGCTAATTTGCAAAAAGGAGAACTTTCCCTGACATTTGGGGAGAGATGTGGATTCTCTGCATAATTAATAACTGGACATTTACTTTGTAAACTTTCAAGTTTATTTTCTTGAGTGTTCTATTTCATGTAAATCCTAAAAGGGCCCTTTGGACAGAATATGATATTAGCCCTTAGGAGAGGGATAGAGGTGATGTATGTATAGTTCTCAGTGTGATGGCGAATCATTTCCTCCCTGAGAGTTTGAGAATAATAGGTCCTATTTGGAAACAGTGCTTTCACACTGAGGAGGCTCATGTACCTCCCTCTGCTTCAAAATGGAAAGTGCTGTCTGGAAATCAAAAGAGTCCTTGCACCCAACAGGTGCTTCATGCATCCTTTAGGCTTGTATAACAATGAAAGATACCATTAAAAGTGCTAGGTATAGATTATCTACAATCATGCCCCACCCCCCACCCCAACCCCACCCCCACCTTGAGAGAGAGGGCTTGTAGTATTCATGTGTGTGCCTGTGTTTGTGTGTGAGTGTCTGGAGGGAAGGGGGAGACAGAAATTGATTTATGAATATGAAAAACAAAAATATGTAGGTTATCACTTTGCCAGATTCCTCTGTAGAGATATTCTGCTGCAAATGTTTTTTAAGCTTATTTTCCCAGAATGAATTTTATAGAACAGTTTTCCTTTGGTGCCTCATTTATACTTGAAAGAACTTCAAATACTAGCGTGCACACAGGATTACTGAATAAGGCCTAGAGAAAGAGATAACGGCAGCAACTTTGATGGCATTGATTTGGGGAAGAGATCTCCTTCTTGGCAGCAGAGGACAGAGAAAATTCTATCATTTTTTCTGACTTTATTCAGAGAACAAATACAAGTGAAAAAGAGTAATTCTGAAACAGCACAGAATCAGGAGGCCTGCTTTTGTGGTGGGATCTTAGGAAACTTCTCCTTTCAGTATGATACATTTTTAAGTAAAAGAGAACAAAGCTTAAAAAAAAATAATGCTGGTCTTTTTATAGTGGATGAAATTATTCCTTCCAAGAAGAGGCAGGACTATGGACCTCTGTCCCTTTGCTTTAAAATATGCTACCATCAGCTCTGGCAAGGAACAGTACAAACTCTTAATTCTCGCATTCTTCTCGTGAACGCTGGTCATTTACAATAGCATGGGCATAGTGGCTTTTTAAGGATACCTGCCTGTAATGCTGAAATACTAGACACATAAATCAGTTCAAACTCAGGATAGGAGAGATATAAGCAAACTTCACTCCAGTCTTCAGTAGCAGATACAAGTAAAGAATGCATCTAATTCAACTCACCCATCCTTAAAACTGAACAGTGTGTCTGCCTGCTTTGTTATGTGTTTGAGTTAACCAGAGTGAGCATTGAAAACTAAAAAATACTTCACACAAAGAAATTTTTCTACCTCCTGGGTGGAGTTTGTTTCAATAGCTTAACATTATTAATATCCCATTGTATATTTAAATATATTTTGTTTACCTAATAATCTTAATTCTAAAAATATAAAAAGGTAAACGTTCTGTAGAATTCTCATGCACATGCGTATGCATTGCACCACCTCTGCCACATTCATTTTTCAGACTTATGGATATTTTAAATGTAGCTTTTTTAATAACATTGAATGCTTTCAAAGATTGATTATTCAGCAGTATTTCTTCCTTCCCTCTGTGGTTTTAGCCTACCCTGTGGAGTGTGTTGATGAAAAGTCTTGTAATATATTGAGCCTTCACTGGAATTTATTGTCCTTTTTAGATGACACATATAAATATCCTAAATGAAATGTTGGCGCCGCCATCAAAGTACTAAAATATGTCATCATTCCTCTCCAGCAATTTCATATTTTACGTGTATTTGATGTTAATGTGAATGTTATATTCGGGCTTAATAAATATATGGTAAGAAGAAAAGTAAATGTCAATAGGATCCTTGAACTCTTTTCATTAAATGGTTGTGTTGCATAAAAATACATCATAAACATAAGAGGCATCATAAATCTTATTTATCAACGGTTTATAGTTCCATATATTTAAGTGATTTATATTTGTATAAATGTATATTTCCATAGAGAAAAGTCTAAAGTTATAATGCAAGTATATAAAAACATGTCTCACAAAAGAAAAAAGTTTTATGTTCGTTGCTTTGTGAATTTGGTTATTACTAACAGCTCATGGTATAAATCCTTCATTTGGCTTCTTGCTCTGAAAGATATAGCCCAGTCATTGGAGCCATCTAGCTGAGGGCCAGGTTGGTGATATGATTTGCATTTTTTCTGTGTGGGCTATGTTTCTCATAGGAGGATTACAGAGTGAAGGCAAGGGAAAGAAAGAGAGTTGAGAAATGCCCCTTCTACAACCAATATAGAATATCTAATTACCTAGAGAATTAAAATGGAATCTGATTGAGGTGCTCAGGGCTTCATCTAGGCCAACTGCTTAGTTAACCTGGCAGATCCAATTACCTTGACTCTGTAGATCTGGCATCAGCTCATTAGGGGCTGTCATTTAGCAGCCCCCAGCAAATCCTAAACTGTTGAACCCAAGGAGAAAACATGAGGAAAATAAGATGGTCTTTCTGGGACGGCTGTTCCAAAAGGCCCTGTGCCCTCCCAGTTCCCTAGAGCAAGCAGGAAAGATTTCCAAGCAAGCTTTTCCCTTTTAGAGACCAAACTAATCTGTGACCTTGTGTAAATCACATTGATCATGGACATTTTTCTCCATGTTATCTGCCTCTCTTTTCCACTGGGTACCTGGATCCCACTGACTTTAATAGGATTTGTGAGTGGGTATCACAGGAGAAAGGACCACCAGATGCAATGGGCTGATAGAAATATCAGTGTCACTGCTTCATATCCATGCAATGACATGAAATGAAAGAAGACATTATTAATGTCATTATTATATCACTGAATTGGATATTCCTTGTAAAATAAAAGCTCCACCCAGCCCAGTGACTCAGTAGGTAAAAAGAATCTGCCTGCAATGCAGGAGACCTGGGTTTGATCCCTGGGTTAGGAAGGTCCCCTGGAGAAGAAAATGGCAACCCATTCCAGTATTCTTGCCTGGAGATTTCATGGACAGAGGAGCCTAGCTGACTACAGTCCATGGGTTCACAAAGAGTCAGACACAGCTGAGCGACTGAGCAAATAATAATGTCATTATTATATTACTGCATTGGATATTCCTTGTAAAATAAAACTTTCCTGAGAATTTTTTCTTATTTTATCCATTTGATTGATACTTAAAAATCCAATTGCAAAAATTTCTTGGAAAGTATGACCAGTGTTCTGCATTATGAAGTATAAAAATGAAAGATAATGGTGGGGGGGGGAAGAAAATGTTCACCTACTAACATGTAGCCTGAAAAATCAGTCATTGTCATTCACTAAGAAGATTAGCGTTTGTAGAACTTCCCTGTCCTGATCATTGCTGGGATTTTGATGCCTAATTTAACTTCATATAACACAAATATTACTGAATCAGAATTTATTAAAGTACTTCTGAATGTTTGCTCTGGAAAGTGTCTTTCTAAGGGGCTTCGTTGTTTTTTTTTTCCATATCTTTTCGACAATTGGCTATTTCCAGGTGTTTTTGTTTTTTGAATCCTTTCCCTATTTGTATCACAAAAAGATCCCAAGATCAAAGATACTGATCTTACGCTCAAAGAGAAATCTACAACCAGATCTGTCCATTCATCTAATAAAAAAAATGCAATTTTTATTGTGTAAAAATTTTAATATATGGATGTCTCAGTGGTAAACAACCTGCCTACCAGTGCAGGAGACGCAGATTCAATCCCTGGGTCAGGAAGATCTCCTGGAAAAGGAAGCAGCAACCCACTTCAGTATTCTTGCCTGGGAAATCCCATGGACAGAGGACCCTGATGGCTACAGTTGATGGGATCACAAAAGAGCTGGGCATGACTTAGTGACTAAACAACAGCAACAACATAAAATACACATAATTTATATACACTATTTTGTATATTAAATGTTTGTATTTTATAAAATATCTTTATATAAATTTTATTATATAAAATACTATGTGGCTTTCATTAAATACTTTCAAGAGAAATAAAGATACTTTGATGCATTTTAACAACCTTTTTTCTTTTCTGTTAGATATTCCACCTTTAAGTCAGGAACCATGTTTTATAATAATGAACATTTACAAACCACCTCAGAATTTACAAAGTATTTTCATATATATTATCTTTTTAAATATAACTATCTGTGTATGAAACAGTCATTATAGGTTAAAAAACTGGTTCTCAAAGAGGTTGAGTGTTTTGCCAAGGTTATATATCTAGAAAATAAAATGCTAAGACTTTAAACATGTTTTGTGATTCCAAAATTGCATGTGTTTTTTTCCATACTATACATCGGAAATTCTATAATAAAACTTTCACTCTTTGAAAATGATAACTTTCGTTCTATGGCATGCTGCAGGTTTCAGAGGACAATATTCCATAATATCTGTCATAAAAATCCTTCCAAACACAACTAGCTTAACCTTTGCACAGTAAGTGTGAAACAAAGTTTGATAATTAAAGGAATAATAGATTGAGTAGTATATATCAGAATTTTTTACCGAATAAGGCATCATCCTCAAAAGCCTTTCTGTATTTCACTTATGCTTTCTTGTGCCTAAGTAAGGAACTAAGAATATTAGCCACGGGAAATGCAGTTTTAATCTCATGAATTATATTAACATAAAAAGAAAATGTAAAAGTAGGCTTAATATGATAGGCTGTGATTTCTGAACATGATCATAGAATAAGAAATATACTGATTTGTAAAGTTAACTTCATCATATAGTATTAAAACTTCCATATATTTGTCAAAACTATTAATTTAGAACATCAAGCTCTGTTTCAGTGTGTATGACTTGATCAAAGTAGTATTTATATCTTTAACTGTGCAATGTTTTATTTTAAATGTCTATGAGGGCTATTTGGGAAATAGAACACTACATCAGGATCAGGGTTTGGGCTTCTCAACAAATGAGAAACCAAAGTCCTTTTTAACACCAAACATAATTGGAAGACTGACAATAATAATCACAATTTTATTTTCAAAAACTGATGTCAAATATACTTCCTATTTTATATTACACACATGGAACACTACAAAATAATCATACAAAATACTTTATAGAGAAATTTTAAATACTGTTAGGAATTTCCTGGTTGGCCGGTGGTTAGGACTCTGTGCTTTCACTGCTGGATCCCAGATTCAATCCGTGGCCAGGAAATGAAGATCCTGCAAGCTGCACAATATGGCCAAGAAAAACTTTAGCCATGAGTGAAACAGAAAAACATTTACTACCTACTCTCAGAAATAGAGCAAGTTTACATAGCATATTCATTTTTTAGTGATAGAAATCCAAGGAATCTTTAAAATAACAATTTTATAATACAATGCTAGTATAATACTGTTAGTTTTCTATGTTATTATTAGCTATTTTCAGGGCATATTACTGGGGAAAACATAAGTAATCTAGGCTATTTCCTCATGTTATCTTACTCAAAACCATCTCAAAATTAACTGGTGAAAGTATATATGTTTCTAAAGTGAGATATATTTAAATGTTGACTAACGCATATCCTAGTTTTTAAGAAACTGAATGAAATCTCCTTAGGGACACAATTGTGATGTCTGAGAGTTTAGAGTAATATTTAAAGGGTAAGACAGGAATTTCAGAATATTATATACTGAGAAAGATAATATGGTAAGTGTTAGATGACTATTAAATACGGGAAAACCATTCATTTCAGGGACATTCCTGTTTTTAGCTCTCCTGGAAAATATATTAGTCACACACAGAACTTAGTTCCATTTCTGAAGCCCAGAGATTCTAGCCAGGCTCTATTAACAAATAAAATTTGATGATTCGAGAATGGTAGATGCTGTAAATGATAAACCTGTTAGCTTTTCAAAGGAAACTGCTTGGATAAATGATTTAAAAATCAATTTCCAAACCCCTAAAAAAGAACAAAGTGCCAGGAAATGGCTGTATTTAATTTCTATATTAATTTGATGTAATATACATCAAAGCAAAGAAATCATTGGCAAAGATTTTATTTCTGGTCAAAATGACAGCATCCAGTTTTGTCTCAACTAAATAAAGTGTTCCTTATAGGCAGAAAATGTTTGTCTTTCCCACAAAGATAGAGATATACACATCACAAATACTCACATCATAATTTCAGGATGGCTTTCGGTTTTGTTTACTGATAAATGCTCATTACTATCTGCCTGGAGAGGCCAATGGACAGAGAAGCCTGGTGGGCTACAGTCCATAGGGTTGCAAAGAGTCGGACATACTGACATGACTTAGCACACACATGCACACATTAGAAGCCAGGTCCTATCTTTGGAATTAATTAAGAGCAATTTTACTTATGAGTAAGAACTACAGAAATTATTTGTGCATCTAATATATAGTCCCTCTCCTAATACACATGAAACTGCAAATAACTTTTGTTGAGAATTCTTATAAACCCCCTTCAGTCAGTTCAGTAGCTCACTCGTGTCGGACTCTTGCGACCCCATGGACCGTAGCATGCCAGGCCTCTCTATCCATCACCAACTCCCAGAGTTTACCCAAACTCATGTCCAGTGAGTCGGTGATGCCATCCAACTATCTTATCCTCTGTCATCTCCTTCTCCTCTTTTTCCAGCATCAGGGTTTTTCCAATGAGTCAGCTCTTTGCATCAGGTGGCCAACGTGTTGGAGTTTCAGCTTCAACATCAGTCCTTCCAATGAACACTCAGGATGGACTGGTTAGATCTCCTTGCAGTCCAAGGGACTCTCAAGAGTCTTCTCCAACACCACAACTCAAAAGCATCAATTATTTGGCACTCAGCTTTCTTTATAGTCCAACTCTCACATTCATGCATGACTACTGGAAAAACCATAGCCTTGGCTAGACGAACCTTTGTTGGCAAAGTAATGTCTCTGCTTTTTAATATGCTATCTAGATTGGTCATAACTTTCCTTCCAAGGAGTAAACATCTTTTAATTTCATGGCTGCGGTCACATCGGCATTGATTTTGAAGCCCAAGAAAATAAAGTCTGTCACTGTTTCCATTGTTTCCCCATCTATTTGCCATAAGGTGATGGGACCAGATGCCATGATCTTTGTTTTCTGAATGTTGAGCTCTAAGCCAACTTTTTCATTCTCCTCTTTCACTTTCATCAAGAGGCTCTTTAGTTCTTCTTTACTTTCTGCCATAAGGGTGGTGTCATCTGCATATCTGAGGTTATTGATATTTCTCCCAGCAATCTTGATTCCAGCTTGTGTTTCTTCCAGCCCAGTGTTTCTCATGATGTACTCTGCATAGAAGTTAAATAAACAGGGTGACAATATACAGCCTTTACGTGCGCCTTTTCCTATTTGGAACCAGTCTGCTGTTCCATGTCCAGTTCTAACTGTTGCTTCCTGACCTGCATACAGATTTCTCAAGAGGCAGGTCAGGTGGTCTGCTATTCCCATCTTTTGAAGAATTTTTCACAGTTTATTGTGACCCACACAGTCAAAGGCTTTGGCATAGTCAATAAAGCAAAAATAGATGTTTTTTTTTCTGGAACTCTCTTGCTTTTTCGATGATCCAGTGGATGTTGGCAATTTGATCTCTGGTTCCTCTGCCTTTTCTAAAACCAGCTTGAACACCTGGAAGTTCACAGTTCACATATTGCTGAAGCCTGGCTTGGAGAATTTTGAGCATTACTTTGCTAGCGTGTGTGATGAGTTCAATTGTGTGGTAGTTTGAGCATTCTTTGGCACTTCCTTTCTTGGGATTGGAATGAAAACTGACCTTTCCAGTCCTTTGGCCACTGCCGAGTTTTCCAAATTTGCTGGCATATTGAGTGCAGCACTTTGACAGCATCATCTTTCAGGATTTGGAATAGCTCAGCTGGAATTCCATCACCTCCACTAGATTTGTTCGTAGTGATGCTTTCTAAGGCCCACTTGACTTCACATTCCAGGATGTCTGGCTTTAGGTGAGTGATCACACCATCATGATTATCTGGGTCGTGAATCTTTTTTGTACAGTTCTTCTGTGTATTCTTGCCATCTCTTCTTAATATCTTCTGCTTCTCTTAGGTCCATACCATTTCTGTCCTTTATCGAGCCCATCTTTACATGAAATGTTCCCTTGGTATCTCTAATTTTCTTGAAGAGATCTCTAGTCTTTCCCATTCTATTGTTTTCCTCTATTTATTTGCATTGATCTCTGAGGAAGGCTTTCTTATCTCTTCTTGCTATTCTTTGGAACTCTGCATTCAAATGCGTATATCTTTCCTTTTCTCCTTTGCTTTTTGCTTCTCTTCATTTCACAGCTATTTGTAAGGCCTCCTCAGACAGCCATTTTTCTTTTTTGCATTTCCTTTTCTTGGGGATGGTCTTGATTCCTGTCTCCTGTACAATGTCACGAACCTCCGTCCATAGTTCATCAGGCACTCTGTCTATCAGATCTAGTCCCTTAAATCTATTTCTCACTTCCACTGCATAATCATAAGGGATTTGATTTAGGTCATACCTGAATGGTCTAGTGGTTTTCCCCGCTTTCTTCAATTTAAATCTGTTTGGCAATAAGGAGTTCATGATCTGAACCATAGTCAGCTCCCAGTCTTGTTTTTGCTGACTATATAGAGCTTTTCCATCTTTGGCTGCAAAGAATATAATCAATCTGATTTTGGTGTTGGCTATCTGGTGATGTCAACAGATGTAGAGTCTTCTCTTGTGTTTTTGGAAGAGGGTGTTTGCTATGGCCAGTGCATTCTCTTGGCAAAACTCTATTAGCCTTTGCCCTCATTCATTCTGCACTGCAAGGCCAAATTTGTCTTAGTGGTTGTGTTTACTAGCTGGAATTTGATCCTAAGTATATAGAGTAGGATCAGAATCTATTTTGGCCACATTTGTTTTGACAGTTAACAGTATCTGGACCATGATAGACAATGAATATTTGTTGAATGGATTTACAGTTACTCTAGTTTATGTGTTGCTGTGTCTGTGTGTATTAGTCACTCAGTCACGTTTGGCTCTGTGACCCCACGGATTTAGTCTGCCAGGCTTCTCTGTCCATGAATTCTCTAGGCAAGAATACTGGAGTGGATTGCCATTCCCTTCTCCAGAAGTTGCTAGTTTGCATTTTTCGGCTTCTCTGGTGGCTCAGTGATAAAGAACCCACCTGCCAATGCAAGAGACGTGGGTTCAATCCCTGTGTGGGGAAGATGCCCTAGAGGAGGAAATGGCAACCCACTCCAGTATTCTTGCCTGGGAAATCCCATGGACAGAGGAGCCTGGTGGGCTCTAGTCTATGGAGTCTCGAAAGAGTCAAACATCACTTAGAGACTAAACAACAGCAACAACAGTTTGCTTTTTCCTTGTGAAGTTGTTCTAATTCTCTGTAAGCTATGTATATGTCCTGTATCTGCCTTGAATCTCTGTGCCTACTGCAGTGATATGCATTCAGGAGGGCACTTGTGATATGTTGTTAAATGACTCAGGAAATTGGTTTAGTAAAACAAATATAAGTTCAGAAGTAGTTCCAGTCCTCACAACTAAATGAAGAGATTGAACGGAACTGTAGCCCTGGGCCCCATTGCTATAAAAGTCTGCCTGTCAGCTGGCCACGTGAAAAAGGTCATGCTGATATATGGTTTTGTGTCCCATGGCTGAATATTTTACATTCATTTGTATAAAGCTATAAACTCAAGGGACACTTAGCAAGGCCCATTTTCCTCCTCTTTTAGGAAGAACTGGAAGCTCTCACATTTAGTGAGAAGAAAATAGATCCCATCATGTAAGCATCCACCACCAGGATGTGGCTTTGTCACCTCTGTGCAGATCTGGACCATGAGATTACTTCTGTAACAATAGGATATTAAACTGAGATCTGCTGGAATTATTTTACAATCCACACATTTTCCTATGACAATCTGACCCAAGATTGTCTTCCTATAACCACATGTGACATATTTAACAGAGCCCAGTAAGTGACTTTTTTCAAATGATGAAAAGAAACTTAAAAATTATTCACTCCACAACAACCACCCTATATCACTGGCATTCTTGATGGTCTGACTCCTGCCTGGTTCATGCCTGCCACCATGATAGCTCCTGAGTGTGAGTGAGAGAAGTCACTCAGTCGTGTCCAACTCTTTGCGACCCGATGGACTGTGGCCCACCAGGCTGCTTTGTCCATGGATTCTCCAGCCAAGAATACTGGAGTGAGTTGCCATTTCCTTCTCCAAGGAAGGAGCTCCTTCCTAGTACCTACTTTTCCTGTTTTCCAAGAGCTCAGACTTGTTTGCTGTGAGATGCAATCATGGCCAAAGACGTCTTTTAAAAAATTAGTTCTTTATTAATGACTTTGTTGATTGTGATTTGAAATTAGACATTTGACTCTCAGTTTTGATTATTGTATATTAAGTCAAATCTTTCATTAACCTTTCTTTCTGATTTCTGTCCATGCCAACATACAATAACAAACATTTTTCACTCCAATACTCTGTGAATAGTTGCATAGCTTCCTTTTTATGGAGTGGTGGGGTTGGGGGCGGGGGGCGGTGAGAAAGGAAGAAGCTAGAGCTCAGTTTCTAAATAAGGAAGCTATTTAAAGCAAAATACAAGGGAATATATAGATATTCTACCGGTGGGGAAAAGAATTAAATAATTTTGTTTTCATCTCAGTAAAAAATTAAAAACCAAATTACTACAAACCATATCCCTTTAGACAACAGTAAGAAAAGTGCATAGTTTTGCAAATCAAAATATAAGTCTCGCTGTGATTTTTGAACTTCCCTTCTTGATTTTATTTATTCGTGTGTGTTCAATCTTATAGAAAGACAGCTCACAGAACCATTTTATTAAACTTTCAGATTCATTTTTCAGATATACAGAGTTTTAAGAAACAGCCTAAATGATAAAGTATTCATTGAAAATATTAGGCCAAGAGTATTGCTTTTGTCTGAGGCATTTGAAGTAATAATCTCTATACTACCAGGTCTTGAACTTGACTTCCCCTACAAGTTATATGTTTTCCATTTTTAGCTCTACCCTTACACAGTGATGTGCCCACTTTATTGAACATATCTGAATTCAAAGGTTTGTGATCTTAATTTGCCCTCAGTTAAGCATCATATCAAGCTTTAGGGCATAGAGTTTGCTTTCGGTGTATCAGCCCTAGGCTGCCTGACTGCCGTGACTGCCACTGAACTGAGCTCTCTGTGGCTAGCTACACAGGTGAGGATAGTACCTTTAGTTTTCAATACCTAAATCATAACATCCATGGCTTTTAGGAAAGCAGGAGGATATCATCACCATAGGCAGTCCCTGCCTATACCACTGTTCCTCAACAACCCATGGACCATGTGCCATCATTTTTATTTCACTCCTGATAAAACTGTTTGCCTTCTGTGTGTCCTACACATCAAAATTTCTCTCACCTTTCCCACTCCCTTTACAAACACATGAATGATTTGTTAGGAAAGCAGTCTAATTAAATGTTTGTTATCGTATTGAAAATAAAGCTCTTTTTATTTCTAGTTAAGAAAGCAAGAGTTTGTGGAAACATTTGGGTGTGGGGGAAAAAGAGGTTAATTCTTTTCATTTACATGAATTATTTACCATTAAATCCTAATTGTCTTTCAGTATAATACTATTAATATACTTCATTAAATATTTGTCAGATTAACTTTGTTGTAAGTTTCCTTCTGTTTTAATATTCAGTTCTGACTATATGTGTATGTTTGTGTATGTACCATCTGGTTTTATACTTTTATGTTCACCTAGCATGGAAGACTAGTTCCAACTTTTAATTAATTTAGTGGAAACATTGACCAGAATGTATAGATTTTTATTCACATACATATGCTACATATAGACTTAGGTATGATCATGAATATGGCTATGGTTCTTTTGTGTATATGAATAGAGATGCATACAGAAATGTTGCCTTCTTTAAGCAGTCATGTATAAGTACAGGAATATTATCAATGGCATATAAACTAATTAGCCATTAGTTACATTTTATTTTTTATTGAATGCCTAAGTGGGTGAATGATTTCATACTTCTAACAAAAAATATGATTAAAGTATCATTTTCTTCTCACCTAAATTACCATCTGTTTATCTAATGTTTTGTCACCAAGGAGAGAGAGAGAAAACCTGATGGCCCATAGTAGAGGCTCAATAAATATTTACAATTAAAATAATGAATAAGTAAAGATATTCCAAAGTGGCACAGTGGTGAAGAATCCACCTTCCAATGCCGGAGAAGCCAGAGATGCAGGTTCAATCTCTGAGTTGGGTAGATCCCCTGGAGAAGGGAATGGCAACCCTCTCCAGTATTCTTGCTTGGAGAAGTCCATGAACAGAGGAGCCACACAGGCTGTATCCATGAGGTTGCAAGGAGTCAGATGCGACTGGAAATGCGTGTACACACACACACACACACACACACACACACACAAACACACAGTAATGATCACAGATTGGGATGAGTTTGTATGAAGTAAAGTGAAGTGAAGTCGCTCAGTCGTGTCCGACTCTTTGTGACCCCATAGACTGAAGCCTACAGGCTCCTCCGTCCATGGGATTTTCATAGTGCAGATCAAAAACAAAAAAAGCAGAAGAGGGACTAAAAAGATAATAAAGAGAAATGGGTGCTCAACTATGGAGTACCATGGAAATGGAAGCAAAAACTAAATGCAGAGAAGTAGAAGGAAGAAAGAGAAAAAAGTTAAGGAATATATTTTACTAGAAGGACATGGAAATAGAGAAGAATGAGGAGACAGACAAGAAGTGAAAAAGCAAGAGCACAGTTACTGAAGGATGGAGGGAGAAAGAAGAAGGATCTGGAAAGGAGCAGAGAAGGCCCAGCAACACATGTGAGCAAACACAAGCAGAGTGGAATTCAGACAGTGCAGAAATGCAAAGGATAGCTTGATATAAGACAAAAGGAACTAGGCCGCTGAGTTAACTCTTGAGCTTCCAGTATGTATTTATGACTTTGGGTTGCTTTTAAATTACAAATCTGGCATCTTCCTCATACTTTAAAAATAACAAAAATTGATGAAGATTAACAGGCCTAAAAGCCCTGAAGAATTAGGCTTCCATATGTGCTATGTATACAGTTTACTACGGCAACCCTAAGACATAATTCGCCTATGTATTTCAACTGGAATAGCATTTTCTGTTTATGGCTACTGTGGTTTTTATCACTTAACTTACATCTCTTAGTAATACTACAAAGTTATTGAAATTGTATTTTAATTTCTTAAAAGCAAATTCTTCCTGGAGATGACATTCATGTAATTAAAAATTAATAATCACATTAATGAAATTTTGTTTAGAAAATTGAAATGCAACTCATAAAAACAAGAAGTTTCATGGACCTGTTGACCCTGGAAGGAAAGGTCTTAAAGATAGACTTATCTTAACCCCTCATTTAAATGTTGAAGACAGTGAGCTACAGTTGTTAAAGGGATACTCCCCGAAGGCATGTAACTAATTAGACATAGAATTGAGTAGAACTCAAAATTAGACTTATTTTCTTTGTTATAATCAAGATACATACTCCTGTGATTTTTTTTATATAGTTCTATATAATGGTGCATAGTAATGCACCATTACTCACACATTAGCATTGATAAGATTTTTTTAATCCTATGGCATTTTTTTTTTTTTTTGTACTATGGAGACAGTAAAAAATTGGAATACATTACAGAGAAGAAAACAATCTTCTAAGATAAGTAAGACATAATGTTCAATGGATAAATAATAGGATATTCCAAGAATGTTTACTTTATGTAAATAGTTGGAGAGAAACAGAGAGGGCCAGGGAAGGAGAAAGAGACCTAACAAAGTATCTTTTCTCAGAAAGACAAAGGTATTTCATTGAGGAATAAAGGAAATTAATCAACATTGCACTTAGATTGAATTGTTTCATATTTGTGTTCATAAAAATAAAATAAAGAAAAATGGATCATCAAAATTCCATTTGACTAAGGTTTCATATATGTTTCATATATATGTTTCATATATATGTTTCATATATGTTTCATATATATGTTTCATATATGTTTCATATATAAGGTTTCTTTTCTTTTAAAAGAGTAATGAAAACCATCAGAATTTGGGGGAAGGGGTCATAAATATTTTTAAAACTTTCCTGGTCTATAGAGATTATTCAAGACTTCTGTGATAGTCTTGTCTAGTTTGCCTAACCGTGTCATACTCTTATGGGGCAAAGGGGAATACCAATATACTTCATACTGGAGTTGGCTTTTTGGTTATATTGATGGTCACACAACTGGAGACTGTGACTAATTGTGTTATCATGGTTTATTAGTGTGGGTAAGAATTCAGAATTAACAGTTAATTCAAAAATCTCATTGAGCTGTGACTTACAGACCTATAATGAATAATACAAAATGAATAGCATCTTGTTATTTTGACAACAAGCCTATCAACAAAGCTTGATAGGCTTTGTATAGTGCTTTTATATTCACAATTTTTATAACACTGTTTAAGACAAGTAGGAAAAATCTCAGTTTGAAAATGAGGTTAGACATAGATGAATTTATTTGAAATGTGGTGTTAGAGAAGACTCTTGATGCCTTTGACTGCACGGAAATCATACCAGTCCATCTTAAAGGAAATCAGTCTTGAATATTCATTGGAAGGACTGATGCTGAAGCTGAAACTTCAACATTTTGGCCACCTGATGCAAAGAACTGACTCATTTGAAAAGACCCTGGTGCTGGGAAAGATTGAAGGCAGGAGGAGAAGGGGACGACAGAGGATGAGATGGTTGGATGGCATCACCGACTTGATGGACATGAGTTTGAGTAAACCCTGGGAGTTAGTGATGGACAGGGAGTCCTGGTGTGCTGCAGTCCATAGGGTTGAAAGAGTCGGACACGACTGAGCAACTGAACTGAACTGAACTGAAATTAATATAGGAAGTCTGTTTTGAAGTTAGGATTAGAATCCATTTCACTTAATTCCTAGCTTAGAGCCTCTTCCATCCAGCAGAAGATGAGCCCCAAGAAGGCAGGAATTTTTTTTAAGATTTATTTACTGCTGTATCTCCACAAAACTGCTGGGCACATTGTGGGAATTCAAAAAGTTCATGTTGAATTAATGATAAGTCTACATCATTCTGCTTCTCTTTGGTATCTTGGTTGCTTTTCCTAAATTTTAAGTTTGAGGTCATAAATCATTTTAAGACAAATTATTTATTCTGGACACCTTTACTTCCACCTTAACATTAATATCATTTTTGAGTCTTTCTGAAAGGAAAACATTTGGTCCCCATGAGCACCTTACACATTTCTGATTTTATCAATCTTCTAATGACTCTGCTGATTTCTGGTGAATCATATAGTTCAATTCAGTTTTCAAAGCTGTTGGAAATCTGTTAGTTTTAATGTAAGATACATTATCTCTTTACCTCCCAAATTATCCAAAGCCCTCCCATGACAAATAATGTAATCTATGAGAAATGTATCGGAGCAGGAAAAATAAACAACTAAAAGGGTAGAAAGAATGTTCAGTTCCAGATGCCCTCATGCCTCTTGACTTTAGCTGTCTGTATTTCTCAGTGATTACAAAAACAGAACCAAAAAACTTGGGGCAAAAAAACCATTGTTAACTCATAATTTAGAGACTGTGGTAGTAGAGATAACTAATCAGAAGTCCAGATTCCCTCATGTAGTCCAAGAGAATGGAACTTGAGAACTAAGAAGACATTTTTAAAAATGATCTTAATTGAATCACATTTGGGATAAATGGAGATGTATCATCTCTATGTGGTTCCATGAAGTGAAGTGAAATGAAAGTCGTTCAGTCATGTCCAACTCTTTGCAACCCCATGGATCATACAGTCCATGGAATTATCCAGGTCAAAATGCTAGAGTGGGTAGCTGTTCCCTTCTCCAGGGGATCTTCCCAACCCAGGGATTGAACCCAGGTCTCCCACATTTCAGGCAGATTCTTTACCAGCTGAGCCAAAGGGAGGCCCAGGTGGTTCCACAAGCTACCTCTTAAGGTTGGTGTTTGGAAGGCTCACCACTTCAAAATCATTCCCATTTTGACACTGATTTCAGTTCTTTCTGCTAAAATAGGAAACTAGGCATAACTTGAGTTTGGAGAGAGGAAAAGACTAAGATACCATACCACAAAAGAAAAACAACTTTGCACTTTGCCAGAACGTTTTAAATTTCCTCATCTTGTTATAATTTTTACCTCTTCTTCTTTCTCCTACTGATTAGCAGGAAAATTTAGTGTATGAAAGATGTATTTTTGGTGACAGCAAGAACAGAGATGATTGGAGAAACTTACTCTCTCTATAATCATTGTTCATGGAGAAGAACCACCAGGGAGAGTGTAATAGTCAAAGCTCAATAAGGGAAAGATTTGAGATCAAATCTCAGTAATTCTGCAGAACTTGGATAAAGGGCCACTTGGTGATCTCAGTAGGGCCTGAGAGATATCTTCCATAGTTCATTTATTCCCCAGAAGCAGTATCTTGTCTTTCCTCCAAAGCTTGGATTTGGTGTCTGAATGTCTTAAGACGTGAACTCTGCCTTTACAACTAACTAGCCATGTCACCTAGAATGAGCTTTCTCTTAAAGATGTCAATTAGTTTATCTAAAATGATAATATTATTTACATCATATATTTATTGTGAGGATGAAAGGAGATATTGCTCAGCATCTATTAATTCATAATACTCGATTGATCAAAAGGTTCATTTGGATTTTTCTGTAAGATTTTATGGAAAAACCCAAATGAACTTTTTGGCCAACCCAATATAAGCAATAGTTAACACATTTACTATGTAGCAAGTGGTATGCTAACTACTGAGTATACACAAAGTCTTGAGTTCCTGACGTGAAGGTCTCACAGCTCAGCAAAGTTGCTGAGAGGTCAGCAGATAAACACAATGAGAAGGGCACACAGTGAGAAGGGGCACAATGTAAATAGAGCACTGTGGGAATTGTCTGTGGGAAGGAAGAATCATTAACTTTGCTTGGGGAAAGTTAACAAGCAAGAGACTTGAAAAAAGGCGTGTTTTTGTGTATATTCCATCTACCCAGCTTTAAACTGTGCCTTAAATGCAGTCAGAGCTTTTCCAATTCCGAGTGCTCTGTACTTTAGAGATATATGCTTCATATATGGTTTGTGCTCAAAAATGTTTCTGATCAGCAATTATTTTAATGCCCTTTCCCATTAAGTTGTATTGTATTATTACAGGGGAGGCAGGGGTGATTGAAATCTCTCACATGGTTCTACAGCCAGTTTTAGTAGCAAATTGTGCTTGATTCTTTCTTCAAATCCTAGGATGACTAAAGAATGCAGTTATTTCCTACTTTCAATGAGAAAAAAAATTTTTAACAGAATGAAAAGTATATTTATATTTAATTAAGCAGATGTTGACTAGAGATATAGTACTTTCTATAGAATACCCTATGAATGTGAGGAATAATAGATACTGTATCCATTGCTGGTCGGCATGTTAAATGGTACAGTTTATATGCAGAGTGACTTGGAAATATCAACCATTATTTATAATTCACAGAATATTTGATTCAACAATACTAATTCTAAAAATGTATTATACAGACATATTGGCCATCAGTGAAGTAACGTATGTATAAAGATATTCATTGTAGTGGTTTTAACAGCAAAAAGTATGAAATGACATAAACGTTCAATTGGTAGTGAATGGGGTTTTTTAATTATTAGATAAATTTTAGCATTGTATGAATGTACATTCAAACAGTTACATAGAATGTAATTCTATGCAGTGGTTAAAAACAATCAGATGACACAATAGGTACTGATACAATGTCAAGCGAAATGCAAAGTGCACAATAGTGTGTATAGTATAAAATAATTAATGCAGAAAGATATAACTAGGTTTATAGATAGTTTTGAATATCACTCCAGATAAATACATTACATTTGTAGATTCTTGTATATTAGTAACTATCCCTAAAATGATAGACAAAAAATAGTCACAATGGTTACAAGGGAAGGAGAGAAAACTGAAATATCCACATATCATTATATATACTTTTGTTCTCTTTGGACATGATGTGTATATATTACCTATTCAAAAAGCACTAAATGAGTTAACAAAAAAAATACATAAAACACAGAATGTGTTCCCAACCATATTTATAAAAATTTTCATGGAGGTAAGTTTTTCTGTAAATTCATGAGCTATACATGTTAATTCATTTTTATATTTATGTAGAAGAAAGTTTGAACTTTTTTGTAGTGGAAGAATATTTTTAAAATTCTCTAGGTTACTTTCTCCCCCAGGAAGTCAATAAACTTCAATTACTTTACTCCACAACAAGCAGCGTCAGCTATAAAAAAAGGAATGAATCCTATATTTGATAGTATAAATGAGGCATAATAATCAAAGGGAAAATACTTTTGAAAAGAAGAATGTGTAAGCTAGTGGATCCTTGGGACACCAGCCGTAATTTACACACCATTACTTATTCAGGGTTGCATTCCTAATTACTCCTTGAAAAAAAAAGATAATTATTATACTGTGGTGATTACTGCTTCAATCACATAAAAGAAACAATGCTGATATAGGCACATCTTAAAGAACTATAACTCTAGTCTGTTGATAAAATTATTTATGTACAATATTTTAAGGGGAATATGTTAATAGAAAAAAACACATTTCTTAACTCTTGTGCTCAAGTTTTTCCAGAAAAAGTACGTAAAGTCAGTTTAATACTAGATTCTAATTGTTCATGACCTACTAGATTTCTCACTGACATTTGTTAAAGAAACATTATTGAACCATGTACTTGAAGATTATTAAGATGATAAAATTTATGTTTTTTTTTACCACAATACTAAAAAACAAAATTAATGTAAGATTGGAAAAATGGAAAAGGAGAGAAAAAATTTGCCTTTTTCTTGTGAATAATTATCTATATTCTAGTTAGAAAAAGTCTAAACACAAACATTAATATTTGCCTAAAATTATAATTGCAATTTTATATCTCTATGTATGTATATCTAATCTAATCAATCTAATTATATAAAGCAAAGCTAAAAAAAGAAAGACTATTGCCTTGATGGCACACATTCAAATCACAAACTCTTCTGGGGTTTTAGCTGTTTAAAATTACATTTAATTCATAATTTGCAGAAGTATTTTAATAAAATGGAGGGAATTTAGTATTGCATCAACTCTATTCAGTTACAGATCATCTATAACACATATTTAATACTTAATGTTGTTCTATACTAGCATGTATTTCTTCCATGACTGATCTGGCTTTCCTGGTCATCAGTTGGGATATATTTATAAATACTTTTTTTTTAAGTTGAGAGTTAAGTTTTATTCAGCAGGCAGAGAAATGGGGTATCAGTAAACAAAGTGTGATACTGCCATATCAGTAAACAAAGTATCAGGCGAGTGTATGCTCCTCGGTTCTGTCTCCTTGAAACAAAAATTTGGGGTGACAGACATTAAAGCCCTCAGCGTGTCACAGCTCTCGGGTCTTGGACAGACCGTGTTATAGCTCTCAGGTCTTGAGCGGACCCTGTTATAGCTCTTAGACAAATCAGTGTTACAGCTCAGTGTTACAGCTCTATTTTATTTAGATAATAGCAGGAAAATCTCGGAGAAGGCAATGGCAACCCACTCCAGTATTCTTGCCAGGAAAATCCCATGGACAGAGAAGTCTGGTAGGCCGCAGTCCATGGGGTCGCGAAGAGTCAGACGTGACTGAGCGACTTCACTTTCACTTTTCACTTTCATGCATTGGAGAAGGAAATGGCAACCCACTCCAGTGTTCTTGCCTGGAGAATCCCAGGGACGGGGGAGCCTGGTCGGCTGCCGTCTATGGGGTTGCACAGAGTCAGACACGACTGAAGCGACTTAGCAGCAGCAGCAGCAGCAGAAAAATCTATCTTCAAGGCGTCAAGGCATGTCAACCCAAAGACTTGAAGAGAAGAGCGCCCCAGCTTGCGGGAGAGAGTGTGTGTGAGAGAGAGAGAGAGAGCGAGAGAGAGAGAGCCCTTTGGCTCCTCTTTTTATGTTTTTTTCATCCCCCTGGGCCTGCCCTATGCAAATTGAGCTTAGCCAGGAGTGCTGTTCTACCTGAAGTCCTCACTCTGGTCCTCAGACCTTATTTTGACCTTCCTTTGTTCTGTTTTCGCGGGCTTTTCCCTTCCTCGTCTTTTAGCCACCGCCATTTTGGACTCCTGTTTTCTATTCTATCTACCTAACAAAAGGATGTCACAGTCATCAGGGTTTGCAGCCATCACCGATGGTGAGCTGGTGAGCCCTGAGAGAACACAGGAAGTAAAGAATACCTGCCATCTAGCAACCATCAGACTGCAGTCACTCCCTACAGTGACTCTCTGAGAAGCTCAGAGTGTGCAAACAGGATAATGGCCCCAGATAGCTGAGGTACACATCAAAGGAATGATTTCAGTGAGCCCAGACTCTTGCATCTTCCCATTCATAGAAAAGCACTAAATTCCTTAACTTGAGATAGCTGGTATTCCTTTAACTCATAATAATCTTTCAACATTCAGACTACCTGCCCTTAATTGTAAAACTTTTGTATAACCTGCTCCCCACCTTCATGTCCTTGGAGCAGTTCTCTCAGGGTTACTTAAGATGCTACCCTGTGGGCTCAAAGTCCTAAAAATTCCTGCCAAATTAAACATAACTCTCAATTTTTAGGCTATGAATATTTTTAAATTCCACAGACATACTGAGAACTTCAAGACTGGGAAATAGCATCTTGAGTAATCCTGAGAAAACTGCTCCAAGGAGGCAAGGGGCGGAACTAGGACATACAGGAGTTTTCTAACAAAGGGAAGGTAGTAAGAACAAAAGATTACTGTTAATAAAAGAAAATTAGATATCTCAAGCTAAAGTATTTAGCATTTTTCAATATATGGGAAGATTCAAGAGTCTGGGCTCACTGAAATCATTCCTTTGATATTCACCTTAGCTATCTGGGGCCAGTATCCTGTATTTTCACATCCTGAGTTCCCTCAGAGCTCACCAGCTTACCTGGTGGCTGGAGGCGGCTGTAGTTGCTGATAACTATGACATCCTTTGTTTACTGATATTGCAAGCAATGTTTCATTTCTCAGTTCCCCCTCTTGGTCTGAAATTTGATCAATGTTTGGGAGACATTTCATGACCAGTTTTTGTCCCATGTTATAAATACAATTTTTCATTAATATCCTAAGTCAAACAAAATTCAGAAGGTGAACATGAGGAAAATACTTACTTTTATATTCTAGAGGCCAAAGAACGTTCGTGCTTTGTAGATTATGCACATGACTGCATCTTTACATTCGGAGAAGGCACTGGCGACCCACTCCAGTACTCTTGCCTCGAAAATCCCATGGTAGGCTGCAGTCCAAGGGGTCACTAAGAGTCGAACACGACTGAACGACTTCACTTTCACTTTTCACTTTCATGCATTGGAGAAGGAAATGGCAACCCACTCCAGTATTCTTGCCTGGAGAATCCCAGGGACAGGGAGCCTGGTGGGCTACCGTCTGTGGGGTCGCACAGAGTCAGACACGACTGATGCAACCTAGCAGCAGCAGCAGCCACATCTTTACATTACTGTGGACTAGACTTGACTTACAGATATTTAACCAAATGAACCATAGAAAACTATTTCCTTTCACCATTTGTCACTGTAAAGTGAATGTCTAAATCTGAAATGGTAGAAATGGAGCTTTCCTTACATTTTTAAATACACAGGGCTGAGATTAAATATTTAGAATTCATATCCAACGGTATCTATGATGTATTTTAATAAGGTCATGAATAATGAAGTAATTTGATACAATGTGAGAAAAGCTGTGAAGTGTAGCATTCAAGTGATATTTATCTATAAGCTGTATCCATTTTATGATTCTCTTTTCATAAATTTTACTTCCACTTGTGGAGTTGTGTGGCACACTGGCTAATTAATATGACTTATCCTGTGGCTAAGCAGGAATGTTTTTCACTTTTCCTTTATCCTTTACCTTGTGCAAAATTATTATTCCCCTCAGCACCTCATCTATCTCTCCCATTCACCCTAGGGAGTCCCCCATGCAGAACAACTAGGAGGTGTATATGGAGGAGTAACAATCTGGCAGCCTCATCATAAAATGTGATATGTTAGCTATTTCCCTTTCCAAGGGACCTATCCAGCTGAGACTGTATGAGGCCTCCGGGCCATACATGCAAATACAGCAAACTCACATCCCAAGAAAACTTTTTGGCAAAAAGACAGAGAGAAATGCCTCTTCAACCGTGCTTTCACAGAGGGGAAAGCATTCTGTTTTCTGGAAGTTTGTTGTGTCAGAGAAATAAACAGCTATAGCCACGTGGCAAGAGGAGATATTTTTACTGGACCAGATATGCATAGAAATGGAATTCAGTTCCATGCATTCTTACTGCTGATTCTGGGAAGATTTTTCATCTCTAATACACAAAGGCCATTTTGAAAAATTGAATAGGGTACTGTCAAAACAGTAAAAAATAATTTGAGCATATGTTATTAGAGATAGATTGTTTTTGCCCATAACAGATGTGAAAACAAGCATTGATATACAACATATCAAATTTTCTCTTTCACATTATGGTACTGGCCCTCATTTGGGCCCATAGCTGGTTCTTGGTAGACAGGAGGATTTTACTGTTAGTTTATATTCGTTATGCATGTGCTTTACCTTGTGACTGATTTTCACTATTTGATAGACTTACATAGGTTTATATAACCTGATTTTACTCTTGACCAGTAAAACACATTCTGAAGGATCTTACTAATATTCATGCTTAAGCTTGTTACAGAACCAAGAGAAGCTAACTGGCCTGGACATTGGTTAACCTAATACCAAATCCATTTTCCACCAAAATTTGATCAGTACCCCTAATAAAGCTCATGTGATATTATAGACAAAAGGCATTTTTTTCAAGAAGAGCTATCAGTAGTATTAGTTGTAAGTCCTAGACAAGCAAGAAATTGAATCTGCTTGGTTCCTACTCTATCCCCAATGTCATAAACTGTTCAAATATTTATATTCTTTCATGGTTCAGATGCCAGACCTCTATGCCAAATCATCCCCAATACATGAAATCATATGAGTGATTTCACTATTTTAATCAAACAAAATTATTCTGGCAAATATTTATGATATACATAATGTCTACCGGGTGACTTGTCATTTAGGCATAAATGACATCATGTAAGTGATCAAAGTTAGCATTATTTAAAGTAACCAAATCAGTTGTCTTTTATGTTATTCTCCCTTCATTGATCAGTTTTCCCAGGTTTATTTTCAGCCGTGGCTGTCTTCCCTGATATTATGTGAAATTAAGTCATTATCTACATCAGCAGCACCATCCAACATTCAAACCTTAAGAGAAAAAAGTCCTGACTCTTGACCTTCAAACACCCAGGGGTTACTTCTCAGAGTTCTAGCCCCAGCACAGCAAGGTGTTTTCTTTGTTCCAGGATTCAGCCTGAATAATTATTATAATCCTCTCATTGCCTCACATTAAGGTACTATATGAAAGTAAAAGTGTTAGTTGCCCAGTTGTGTCTGACCCATGGACTATAGACCGCTGGGTTCCTCTGTCCATGGATTCTCCAGGCAAGAATACTGGAGTGGGCCCTTCTCCAGGGAATCTTCCCAAGCCAGGGATCGAACCTGGGTCTCCTTCATTGAAGGCAGATTCTTTACCACTAGTGCCACTTGGGAAGGTACTATATGACAATATATTAAAATACTTTAAATGAAGGTGTGCTCTTTCCACATGCATTCACTCAACAGTTGTCCAGTATAGTACATGATAAGCATTGTGGGATGGCTCTACAGCAGCAGGAATATATTAAGTAGTGAAAAATTACGAAGATGAATAAAACTGAATCCTTCCTTCAAACTTAAATACCAGTAAGAGAGGTGAAATATGTGCAGGGATTGGAACCTTCCTGACATTGTATGAAATAATCCTCAATATATAACTAATGGAATGAGTAATGACTTCGCCTGTTTTGACTGCTAATAATAAAAATACAATAAACTGGGTGGCCTATAAACGAGAGACATGCATTCCTCATAGTTTTGGAGGCTGAGAAGTCCCAGGTCAAGGCATTAACAGATGCAGTGTCCGATGAGGGCTCCTTCCTGGTCATAGATGACCATCTTTTCCTTGTGTCTTCACATGGCAGAAGGGGCAAGGGAACTCGCTGGAACCTCCTATAAAGGCACTAACCCCACTCATGAGGGTTCTGTCTGCATGACCTAATCACCCCCTCCCCAAAGCTCCATTTCCAAATACTGTTACATTGGATCAATATATAAATTTTTTTAAGAGAAAGCCAACATAAACATTCAGTCAATAGAGGTAATTTTTGCTAAGATAGGGATTTATAAAAACAGGATACCTAAAGGTAAATGCTGGAAAGGGAGAGGTATTCTACTACGTTTTTTGGAGAGATGGGAGCAAAGAAGAGTATTACAACTTGTGAGACTTCCCAGTACTCCTCTGGCCCTGCCGTGTTTTCATTTGTGGAAAAGTATGCAGAAGGTTTGTGTATAGCTCTAAGATGAGGGGATCTGAGCCTCCACATGTCCTACAACTAAGCCGATGGGAGACCACTCTCTCAAACGCTTTACTAACTCAGCTCTGAGTTATAACTACAGCTGTAAGATGATACAATCACATGGACTCCCTGATCAGAGACCTTAATCCAACAAGCATGTCAATAAAGGCACCACCTGCAAAGCAGTATTTCTGTGTGGAATTATGTGACGTATTTAAATTCTGTCTATGCAAGGGTGGAAAATGACTGCCAAATGCATGGTTGCCTCCTACATTTAAATTGCAATTGTGAAACTTTTCTTTGATTAAGATGTTGTAGTGTTGATTACATACCATGAAGAGAATATAGTAAGTAAATTTGCGACTGTCCTTGTACGTCAATCCAATGAGTCATTGAAAGAGAAAGCTAATTTCGACAAGGCAAATATAGCAAAAGAAAGATTACTGTTGGATTTTCTTGTTGCTTCGGAGATCTGTAGGAAAGATTATCACCCCCTAGAGATTCTGTAGGTTCCTTGTAGGTGAGATATTATGAGTGGCTGTGGTTGATACAGTATGTTCACAAGGTAAGTAACTTCTTGTTGTAGACATTTCCTCCTACTACAACACATGGGTAAGGCATACGTAAAGTCATGTTATTCAGATTCTATTTTCTTTTTTTTTTTTTTTTTTGAGTTGGTAACTGGTATCCAGGAGGAAAGCACGTTTTGACTCTCATTGGCCCTGAAGTTTTCCTTCCAATTAAAAGCAGTGAGCATTGTACAGAAAGTCTTTTGATTAAAATGCATACATGCTTTTCTTTTAATTTTCGAAAGAGAAACAATGACTGATCATGTGAAGAAAGCTTCTTAACCAAGAAGAATGTCTTTTCTCTAAATAAAACAAAAGTAGATATGAAAAGGAATCTTCAATTAAGAACGGATCATTTCTTTCCTGTGTGTATCATGATCTCCTATTTCTTTCCAGTTGGTTGGATTTCAATAGAAATAACTTTTATGTTAAGTTTGCTTAGCCTTAATTTACTATAGAAACTCAAACCATGCCATTATTATTGGTTAGGATAGGGCTGTCAGTGTGGCCTTGAAAAACCATTATATGCAAATGTGCAAACACAGATCATTCCTACCCACCATATAAAAATGAAACATCCAAGAGACTTTTTTCCAAAAAATGAGGAGGTAAAAGAAGGAGGGTTTAGTATCACAGTCTTCCAATCCTATTTTATATGGGAAACATTCTCAAATATTTAGACGAGGTTTTTTAAAATCAATACAGTTTATAAAGCAAGTGGACTCAAAAGGTCTGAACCTAAATGATAATTTTGGAGGAGTGGAGAGCAAAGAGGACTGATCCTCCTAACTCTCAGAATGACTGATCTGTACCACTCCTAGAAGCAGAGACAAAAAGCTCTATTTATTTAAAAAATGATTATGAAGAAGCAGGATTTTTTTTTTTAACACAAAACATGCAACGGTGCTTCTCGTCATGATACTTATGGCCACATGATACTTACTTTAAGCCTCCTGAGGCTTAAGTGTGTGCATCCTCAAGTCGTGTCCGACTCTGTGACCCTGTGGACTGTAGCCTGCTATACTCAGGGTGCGATTTCTATAATAACTTATTGAAGGAAGAAGGGGAGAAAAATGGGAAGGAAGGAGGGAAGAAAAGACAAGAAGAAAGAGGAAGATGTACGTCATAAAAAAATACAGGCTTGGCATCAGCATTTGTAAGTCGTCTCTATAGGTTTTCAAGTAGTACTACAATCATTGTGTGCCAAGGACAATTATGTTGATGAGAAAATGGAACTCATGAACCCCTTGTTCTAGCCCTAAAACTTTGATTCCATTTAATCTATGACTTTTCAGAAGCCTTAGGTATCACATTAGTGATTCGGTGATTATTCTAAGTCAGAGAACGCTGTAGGAGAGATATTTGGAGGTAGGTAAACTCCACAGGACTTCCCTGGTGGCTCAGATGGTAAAACGTCTGTCTACAATGTGAGAGACCTGGGTTCAATCCCTGGGTTGGGAAGATTCCCTGGAGAAGGAAATGGCAACCCACTCCAGCACTCTTGCCTTGAAAATCCCATGGACGGAGGAGCTTGGTGCAGGCTACTTATCCATGGGGTCGCAAAGAGTCAGGCATGACTGAGCGACTTCACTTTCACTTTTCACTTTCTAAACTCCACAGTGGGCTTCTAGTGGCTCAGCGGTAAAGAATCTGCCTGCAATGCAGGAGACTCAGGTTCGGTCCCTGGGTCAGAAAGATTCCTTGAAGGAGGACATGGCAACCCACCCTAGTACTCTTGCCTAAAGAATCCTATGGACAGAGGATCCTCGCAGGCTGCAGTCCATAGGGTCACATAGATTCGGAAACAAGTGAAATGACTAAGCAGCAACAGCAGCAAACTCTGCAATAATTTTCCAATCAAATAGTAACAGAATAGTTAGTTCTCATACTCTGGAAAAATATAAGAATATCTATCTTCAGAGATACTGAATATTATATTTAATTATCATTTGTTCCAGATTACTGCTTTTTCTTGAAAAGATCCTTGAAGCCATGTTTTAATTAGTCAAAGTTTAAAGCTCAGGGACCCCAAATGCTGATGTTTCCAGAAAAGTTGAGTTTTGTGTGGATGGCAGTGACACTGCCATTTAAGTTCATAAACTTAAATCCTTTTTCTATTCAGATTTTAGAGCAAACAAGTGGATATTTAAGGGGATGATGGAGTGGAAAGAAATAAGTTTTGTGTGTCACGATAATAAAATAATTTATTGAGTAATTACTGAAATAATCTAATTTTTTTTGAGTTGGTTGGTTAATGAGTTGATATTTATTTGTCTTTCTGTAGTTCTACATAAAAAAAACAAACAAACAGATATTTCAGTTGAACATGACAACGTCTACCTCTCTCCAAGGCAATACCCACACTCAATTTGTTTTACACTTACAACTTTACTTGATATGTCAATGCACTTTCCATTATCTTAAATTGAGTTAATTCCTCATTAACCATTTTACTGAGTTGCATGCCTATATAGCACAAAAACAGATTCAAGACCCCTATTTTCTTTCAAATATTGCCAACAGCTTTTATTCCTTCAGGATATGGAGGAAAGGTGTTGTGTTTGTCTGTGGACTTGCTAGCAATAAAGCCAACATAAAATTACGTAAGGAGGAAGAAGGAAGATTGGGAGGCTTTTCTGTGCTGCTTTTACTAATCTAAACGGAATCACTGGAGTCATTTACTTTCCATTCTCTTTATGATAATTGACTCACACAGCCCATCTCTTTTTCTTCAAATAGTTCTGAGATGATCAAACTAGATTAGATGTTTCTGTGGTTGTGTCTTATTTTATAAGCACCATTATTCAAATAACAAATGGGAAAATCATCCAGAAGCTTGCATACCCAATCAAGTATAAAGTTGCAATTGCTCTATTAGTAATTACAGATAGTATTTCAAATATTGGCCACATTTTTGCAAATAACTGAATATGCTAAATATTAAGTTCTTGATTAAACAAATAAAATTTCAAATCAACCAGAAAATAATAGTGGAGGGGAGGACAGAATTATTAAGAAAACTATTACAGAATACAAGTAATTTGAACAAGAAATTTGAAAGGATTGTATTTTAAAAGATCAAACAGGTTTGACTGTTATTCATAAGTGACTGCATAATGCTGGTCTAGCATTACATCACAAAATATTTTTAATATTGGATCAATGTGATAATTGTTAGTCATACATCTAAATATGCCATTTGGCAGGGTGCGGGGGGGTGGTGCAGGAAAGGAATATTAAAGAACATTGTGACCTGTGACATTAAAAGGCAGAAATTACTTAAAAGGACCATGATCAACAAGAAAAAAAAATATGAATTCCTACAATATAGGATGGACAACTGTAGTTGGTCAATTTTGAATATGCACTATGTGCCAGGTACCCAACTAGTGTCTAAAAAGTGCTAAGATAAAAGATTCAGTTAATTTGCTTGAGGAATGAATGTGCAATCTAGTACTTATTAGAACAGTGCAATTCTGATAAAACAGGGCCACGAAATGTAAATGATAGTTTAGGTCACCGGTGGGAATTTCAGATTAGAGTTTTACTTCTCTATTTACTCAAGGGTAAATTAGAATATGTGCAAGTGAGAATGTCCCCATTTTCCTGGTTGTAGTCCAGTGTGACATATTTGTAAGCCCTTACGGAATCATCTCTAATGCCTACCATCTGGCCCAACCCAATCTTGCTAAGCTAAGTCAGCACAGTTAGTCTAACTCTTGACCACTAGGTCCCTCCACTTTATCTAAGAGCAAGCTCCAACAAAGGATAATCCTTCAATATGTCTGTTTTTATTTGCCATTTACATGTAGTTCTCTGGGTATTTAATAATTCAAGACAACAAAAAAGCACCAATACTTAGGAAATTAACAGTAAAGAAATTTTAGGGTCAAATTTACTCAATAGCTGTCTAATGTTCTTTTTAGCTACACAGAGGGAGAGACAAAAATTGGGAAAAGAGTAGGAGGAAGAAAGAAATAGAGAAAAAAGACTAACTGAATCCTGCAGAAGACTTCATAAGAAGAAAATATATAACAAGCTGAATTCCCATCAACTATCTTTTACTTAGGCATAAGGTGACAGGCTAATTTTAAGCTTAGCTTCTTTTTCCCCTAGTAGAATACGACTCTTGCTATAGCTAAGACCATAGGCTTTGATTTCTCATTTTTAATTTGATAAGGAAAACCTTTATGGTGGCTAGTTATAGGAATGTGGTCTAGTAACAAAGATGCCTAACTTTGAAGGACTTCTAGATTCTACTAAAAACTGTGGATCTCCCCAGAAAAGTGCAGATACACATCCTATATATCTTCAAAGTGGTCTCAGAATTCTTGCAACCATCAGTGAATATTGTTTATCTATTTTAAGTGCATTTCCAATCAATTAATTTACAGTAATGAGAAAGAAAATAATGAACTTTATTTTGGATAGAGGGATAGATAGATAATAGATAGATAAATAGCTATTGGGTTGGCCAAAAACTTCCTTTGGGTTTTCTGTAAGATGTAATATATATATATGCATATATACATATATACAAAGTAACATAGTAAATCCTGGGTCAGGTGAATGCATGCATATAATAAAAACCCTAAGAAACATCATACTGGATGAGATTAATGGGTCTTCAGCCCCATACTCAGTTTCTAAGAGTGATGTTAAGAAAAAATTGGAGATCATGAGAGTTACCTCATGATTCCCAATTTATGTAAAATGTTAAAATCCTCTCTAATCTAAATATCTCTAACCTTTTCACAGTTACCCAGTTTCTGTCTCTGGGCTTACCTGGTGACTTATTTGGTAAAGAATCCACCTGCAATGCAGGAGACCTGGGTTCAGTCCCTGGATTGGGAAGATAGCAACCCACTCCAGTATTCTTGCCTGGAGAATCCCCATGGACAAAGGAGCGTGGCGGGCTACAGTCTGTGGGGTCGCAAAGAGTTGGACACGACTGAGCAATGAAGCACAATTTCTGTCTCTACAGATGTTCATGCAGCAGATGTGAACATGTCTGAGCTTCTCTTTATTGAACTTCAGAAAAAGGAGAAAGAAATAAAAAGGAAACAAAGAAACAGCTGGGCCAGACACATCACTCCACTTTGACCTCAGCTTCTTTCCCTGACAAAAAGCACAAATACTCTTCTCAGATATGAGATGATGACACAGAATACCAAAGATGACATGTGGTGCCAAAGTAAACTTATTGTATACCGACAGCCCCAAATAGAAGCAGAAAGTGCCTTTAAATATGTCAGTAACTAGGAAGTTTTTTTTTTTTAACTATGCCCAAATGACCCAGAGGAAGAATATATATATTAAAATATGTGTCTCTTATGTCACAAAATAAAATCAAAATTCACTGAAGCACTCTTATATAATGGCTTACTAAGGGGAAAATGTGTTAAAAATAAATTTCTCGTGGGACAAAGTTGCACATTTAACCAGTTTTCCTATATTATCAAAATGAATGGATTTTCTTCCTTGAAAAATTTCATACATCAATAGTAACATAGAGTTCAGTAATTATCTTCTGTCTTTCTCCTTCTAACATGGTGTGGTACAGTAATTCTTCTCTGTCAAGATGTAAAGTCACTGGGACTAAAACTGAAATTAACATACATTTCACATAGGTCATGATCTGAGAATATCTTTTTTTTGAAAAAGTGAAAAGAAATAGGGGCAGGGGGGTGGAGGAGGGAAGAGGAAAGATTTCCTGAGAAAGGAAAGTCATTATTTCAATAGGCCTTTAAAATAATTATCTCTGCATTAAAAAATGCCAAAAACAAATTCTAATGGATTCGAATAGTCCTTTTAGAAAGTGTTTCTGATTTTTAAAATGTTTCTTAACATAAAGCAATCAGGTACCTAGTTGAATAGTAAAATTACATTGTATCAGTTTCAGGATATTAGTTCAAGTCTAATAAAATTTTAATAGAAATATGTTTGATGACTTTAACTTACTGCTGAATGAATAGCACTCTGCAGGATTTGATAGTATATGACTCGAGAAAAGATTATTAAGAAGATGTATAATGTACTTTTATAAAAGATATTTGCAGGAAACCATTAGATGATACAGAAAATCAATAATGCCCTAGTGCCAATTTCAGCAACATTAAAATTACAGAGCTCGTTGATATTTATGATGATAGAGCTACCAAATCATTTCATTTTTATCTTTCACTACATTGGCATTTCTCTTTATTATCTAAGACCAGTTGCAAAATTTGATCAGTTCTTTTTAAAAGTGTTTTATAGATGATCCTGTTTCTAAACAGCTCTTCTCAAAGAACTTGAGCAGTCCATTCTTTCTAGTTCAGCCTGTAAATAGATTAGTAAAGCTCTTTCCTTTTAGGGAAGCCATAATAATTATAAAATATTAAGACATTTTAAATGGATCTTAGCAGAACTAACTAAATAGAATTTAATAAACAGAGTTACTCAGCTTTCTTTATTTGCCAGAGGAAAAAAATAATGAGAGTCTAACATTATTGTCTCCCATGTGTAAAACTGAGGTGATAGTAATGAATTTTCCAAGAGGAGAATTCTATTTAGGCTACAAATAAATCTTTTGAGTTTCAGCCATGCCCTTCCCTAAGGTCGCTCAAATTATCATACAAACAGGATATGTCATACAAACAGGAGCTTCCATTTACTTGGCGTCTGAAGTTACTCTGAGTTTCTCTAAACTGCTAGAACGTTATCACCAGTGGAATTTACATAAACTTATAGAACTAGGAGAGAAAATAATGGATATGGTGAAATACTATTTTGGTCATTTGCTAACTTGGTGCTCTGGCCATAGGAAAATAGAAACTATTTGACTACATATCTCAGTTACTGAGCTTCTCCATAAGTAAGAAGGCACAAAGAGATAACCCACTGAAAGGCTGTCTTTATTTTCTATCTGTAACAAAAAGGACAAGAAACACTTTAATGATTTTCCAAACTCTGAGCCTTTCTAGTTGTAGAATATAGAAATAGCAACTGCCAGAGGCAAAATCTTCACACAGGTGGCTTTCATGAATTGTGAAGTCCGTGACACTTATAAGAAACTGGGAGAAACCTTTCAGATCTTATCTGTACTAAAATTCTCATGAATCATCCTTTTCCATAGTAATCAGTCTGGTATAGTCAAACTAATACAACCTCTTTTTGTTCAACTCCAGATCCACAAACATACAGCATTCCAGTTATCTCAAACTGGATATCTTATAACTTCCCCAATATCAACATGTTCAAAATTAAATTCACTGTATTTCCCACAAAATCTGCTTCTCTTGTTTTATTCCCATTCTCATGGTAAGTATCTACATTTAACCAGTTGCCCAGCCAGAACTCTGAGAGTTGTCATGTACACTGAGTTTCTTCAGCCACTATTCCTATTTGTGTTACATCTACAGAGCTCAAAGTCATCCTCCACATCATTATTTCACACTCAAGTGCTTCATCAACCTCCGGACCAGTCCCCTGTCATGTCTTACCCTGCTCTAATCAACTCTTTGCTCTGCAGCTGGAAAGGGCTTCAGTTCAGTTCAGTTCAGTTGCTCAGTTGTGTCCAACTCTTTGTGACCCCATGGACTGCAGCAAGCCAGGCCTCCCTGTCCATCACCAACTTCCCGGAGTGTACTCAAACTCTTGTTCCTTGGGTCGGTGATGCCATCTAACCATCTCATCCTCTGTCATCCCCTTCTTCTCCCACCTTCAATCTTTCCCAGCATCAGGGTCTTTTCAAATGAGTCAGTTCTTCGCATCAGGTGGCCGAAATATTGGAGTTTCAGCTTCAGCATCAGTCCTTCCAATGAATATTCAGGGTTGATTTCCTTTAAGATGAACTGGTTGGATATCCTTGCTGTCCAAGGGACTCTCAAGAATCTTCTCCAACACCACAGTTCAAAAGCATCAGTTCTTCAGCGCTCAGCTTTCTTTATAGTCCAACTCTCACATCCATACATGACTACTGGAAAAACCAAAGCTTTGACTAGATGGACATTTGTTGGCAAAGTAATGTTTCTGCTTTTTAATATGCTGTCTAGGTTGGAATGGGCTTACCAAAATGTAAATCTTATGATATCATTCCCTCGTTGTAAATCTCTCAATGTTCCTGACAGCCTACAGAATAAAATACATCTTCATAATGGCATAAAATGTCCTCCATGACCTAGACACAACATCCAACATCATCTGCATTTCCCGATCTATATTCTAGGCATCCTGAATTGCATGTTTTTGAACATTTCTTTCTCCTTCCTCCTCCCCTTATATAGCCTTCCCTTCTTTACCTGCCTAACTCTGATTTTTCTTTCAGAGCCAACACAGATAACACATGCAAAATGCCTTACTTAAATGACCTGCCATTGGCCAGCCTAATCTAGGTGTCCCTCTGCTGACATCCAAAAGTATTTTATTTATATTTGTCCTATAACAGACTCTACCTGAAAATCTAAGGCACTCGATATAAAGTCTGAAAAAAACCTTGAATTTGTATCCTAGGGTTTCATATGAGTTCAATCAATATAATTTGATAGAATAATAAATCAAGGAATGAGTATATGAGTGCAGGTTTAGGCATGTTAAAGTTTATCTAGAATTTCCTGAGGGAAAACCATCAGTAGGCCTGGTTATAGTTTATGTGTTTGAGAATTTTTTAGACAAATATTTTCAGATAAACAACCTAATCCAGCCAATTATTAAGTTTTCCTTTCTCCTATTAAAAAAATATAGCCACATCCTAAAGGTAATTTGTTGGTGTATCTTCCTAGTTCTATAATTGCATAAACTTGTAGTTTCTTGGCCATCCACATGTGCCCACAAGGCTCAAGGCCCTCAAATGCAATGTTAGTGCAGTTTACTTCTAGTCTACCGGAGGTATGTGTATGGGAGGAGGGCTTTTCTTTTCTCAAAAAAGTAAAATAGTAAAGTGCATCTTTTATAATAAATTAAATTCAAAATAAATGCATCTTCAATATACATCACTTTCAAAAACAAATTCTTTATTTTTATAGAAGTTTGATGCCTGTTTACTAACTTGATCTTATTCCAGCCTTGATTAGAATTTCTAAAAAAGAAAACTTTCCCTACCTGTAGTTTTTTTTTTTTTTTGGAAATTTGAATTTATTTCCTCCTTTTCTTACAAGTCTTTCATCAAAACACATTTCATCTATCTAGTTAATTAGAATCAATACAAAATTTTAACTCCATTCACACTACTGAAGCCTGCTAACTCCTAGAGTTTTTAACCTGATGATTCTTGAGTTGCTAGTTTTTTTCTGTAGTGAATGCATGCTTTCGTGCAACGTATGTTTGAATCTCTGGAATATTGGAATATATATAGGAATGAATCATAGAGAGTTCCCATATGCCACAGACCTGTTTCCATCTCAGACCCCTGTGCCTGCAGCCGGAACTGTAGATGTCAGAAATGAGAACAGCCTCAAAGTCATTGTGTTCTCATAATGCTTTGCTTATTCCTCAATGATTTCATTTATCATGGTATTATAATGAGCTATATAGCTGCTGTCCCCTTGACTACTCTGTAGATTATCTGAGTGTAGCATCCATTTACTCACTTTTCTATTCTCAGCACCAAAACAACATAGCATTTAAGGATGCTCAATAGGTGGTTGTTGTATTGAATTCTTTTGGCCAGTTGCTTTTTTTATTGCCAATGTTGAAACGATTTTATTTTATTTTTTCGTGAAGTCTTGTGTTTAAATGCTTCCCTCTCTTTTTGCCATTAAATGGACTCTTATCATTAGCTGAAACATAGTTTGGATGTATTTCACTTTGTTTAATTGCAGTTTGGGTATTGCTTAGTCTCACCGTGCTCAGCTCTGCATCATTGAATTTAACACATTGACTTAGTTTCTAGACGTCTTTAAATTGTATGGATTGTTAGTCTTTCTCAGTAGTAGAGTTACCTGTAGCATTTTCTTATTTGGTTTAACACTCGGTTCATTCATTTCAGATTATAGGAATTCTAAATACATTGACCACAAACTCATATTTCTTTAATAACGTCTTGAATATTATCATCAGATTCATTTGAAGATAAATGTTTCAAGATATAACGATGAGTTAAGAAGTGAGCAAAATTCCTGATCAATTATTTACATTTCTCTTGGGAAATACTGTATGTATATTTGCCACAGTAACCAGACTTATTTTCTAGTTTTCTTCCAACATTTACTTCCCTGTGTCTCTTGCTATTTCAAAATGCAATACTAAAATGCTTATAAAATCAACTGTTTGGTGATGTAGGATAGAAAGTAGAAAAGATATATCTGGATATATATACCACAATCAACATTAGAATTAAAAACGGTACCTTCTTTTAGTGATGGACAGGGAATCCTGGAGTGCTGCATTCCATGGGGTCGCAGAGTCGGACACAACTGAGTGACTGAACAAAACTGAACTGAACCTTCTTTTAGAGGACTTATCTGTAGTAATCAAATCTGTTCTATTTTTGAAGGACAGAAACCTGAAATCATGAAGTCATAACTAATTGAGTCCTGATTAAATAAGCATTTTGTTAATCCAGTGGGTAATCACTATGGAAAAATCAAGCAATACATGATCAGAGTAAGTTGAAAACTGCTATTCTTATCTTGCAGACCCTGACAGTGATCAGGCTGCCAGGATTTAAGAGCACAGCGTGACTATCTAGCAGTGTTTGAAACTGAATAAAAGCAGAAATCATAGCTACTGGACCTAACAAAAAATGTTTTTCAAGACTTGATATTTAGTGACAATAGAGACAGTGCTACCAAGACAACATCTGTGAGTAAATGGAAATGTACTTCATTTATTAATACATGTCTGATATCAGAAGGCAGCCAGTCACCTTGGAAAAAATCATTCCCAGGGAAGGATTAGCCAATAAGCCAAGAACTGATAAGATCCAGGGAAGGATGATGAAACAGACCATCTGTGAGTCCCAACGACTCTCTATCCAGCTAGTTGTTGTGAAATAGTTAAGGACAGAGGTGGACCTGCTATTGAGTGTTTATGACCATATATAATCTGTGGTTAAAACTCAAGTACATATAAAGTATCCAATGTTGATCTGAATGTTACTTTAAATTATAGAAATTTGAATAGCCAGAAGATAGAATATAGGAACTCCCACGTCCAGAGACATCAAAACTATCAATGAGATGAGGTCTGTCAGTCTTTGGGATATCATCTCCAGTTGTTATATGTGATTTCAGTTTTTTCATTTTCATTTTCAAAATGCTAAGTTATTGCAAAGACTAGCCTCTGAAGAAAAGATTGTAGTCTAAGTTGACTAATGTAGGCTTGTGTTTTAAAAGGCGATTCAAGCTTGTTTCTAGGTGAGTAAGACTATGTATAGAAAGTGTTATTTTAGGGTTCATGAAACTAATAGGTAGTCCATATGCTTTAATCAGTGTTCCATCTATATATTTTATCAGAAATATAATCATTAATTTGTGAACCATTTTGTTGAATTGTCAGTGAAATAGATGGCTTTAATGAATTGAGACCAAGGCTGATCCTTCTCTCCATTTATTGAAAATAGGCATTTTCTGAACAGAACAGAACACATGTACTGTGTTAGTATGGGTTATATTTAAACTTCATTGTGGTTCATGAATATTAAATCTAAGATGGTTAGAGGGATCTGACCTTAGTAAGAACATTACTTACATTTATACCAGCAGCTAAATAAGTATTGTGCATTTCCAATTCCCTGTTCATTTGATTGCATAGGACTTAGTTTTACAGTTTTTAATTCTCTAGAACTCTTCTACCATTGATACATATGATACATAATACAAACATATATGTGTGTGTATATATATATATATATATGCATTTTAAGATTTTATATTTATAGTCATTGATATATATATATATTCCCTCTCAATAAGGGCATACTGTGAATATAAAAGCCCAGTTGTGTGTGTGTGTGTGTGTGTGTGTTAGTTCAAAACACCTTTCGGGACTTGATCCAGTTGTCCTTGGCTTTAGAACTAAACGTGTAAGGTAACAATACTTTCTAAAAGAATTTTAATGCTTTTAAACCTTAAGTCTTTCTAAAGTACTAAATCTTGTAGAGAATATACACAGATGACATGACTAGGCAGTTACAAAGTTTTACAAACAGTGAAGTTTCCCTACTTGTATGTATTTCCATCCTGTATGTATTATTCCATCTGGTGGTCTACCCTGAAGCTTCGTTTTATCACCCTACTTGTCCTGTAAAGTTTCTTGAGATTTTTATTGAAAGAAACAATGCAAATGCTAATTAGTTATATTTTTCATCATAATCTCTTTTTTTATATACTAAAGGAGTCCTCTTCCTTTTCTGTGCCTGCTTCTATACTCTACTTCCACTGAGTTTCACAGCCCCAGAGCTATCATTTTTAGGCTTCTAATATTGTTTTCTGTTCACAGGGCTTAATAACTACTTTTTAATGGATTTTGTTTACCTTAGAGGCAGGCATTTTGGGAAATTCTGCTTACAATAGGGCAGCATTAAAAACTTCTATGTGGCTTTGGGGGCTTCTTCCCTCAGAAAATTAAAATGGTTTACTCTTTTGACTGCAAGAGGAATGGAAAGAATTCCTTTTAAAATGAGACACTTGGAATTTGAAAGGGCTCACAAAAGAAGACAACCCTGCATTCATTTAAATATAGAGACAGCACATTTTATGCACATAATTAATTTAGTTCCTTTATTATTATTATTATTTTTTTTTTTTTTTTACCTACTAAAAGAGAGGGGCTTCCTTCCTGGCTTGTTAAGATTCTGCCTGCCCATGCAGGAAATGCAGTTGAATCCCTGGGTCAGGAAAGTTCCCTGGAGAAGAAAATGGCAACCTACTCCAGTATTCTTGCCTGGGAAATCCCATGGACAGAGACCCTGGTGGGCTACAGTCCATGGGGTCTCAAAGAGTTGAACATGATTAGTTCCTTTATTTTTTTTCACCTGCTTGAAGAAATTGCAGCCTAACCAAGCACTAGAAGTGAAAGCTCCATTGTTCCACTATGAATAACCATGGAGTCCAAGCTGTACATCCTTTTAAAATCTTTTCATTTTAAACTTAAAATTCTCATCATTTTTGTCCTTCATTTTAAGGACAGCAGTTACTAACCCATAGAAGAAAAAGTATTGAGAGGATATGCTATGCTATGCTAAATCACCTCAGTGTGTCCGACTCTGTGCAACCCCATAGACGGCAGCCCACCAGGCTCCCCCGTCCCTGGGATTCTCCAGGCAAGAACACTGGAGTGGGCTGCCATTTCTTTCTCCAATGCATGAAAGTGAAAAGTGAAAGTGAAGTCCCTCAGTTGTGTCCAACTCTTAGCGACCCCATGGATTGCAGCCTAACAGGCTCCTCCATCCATGGGATTTTCCAAGCAAGAATACTGGAGTGGGGTGCCATTGCCTTCTCCAATTGAGAGGATAGTTATCATCTATAGCAAGATTTCATAGTACAAACAAGGCCCAAACAGGAAAGACACTGTTAGAGAAAGTTGAAATACAAAGAAAAAAATATATTTCCCCACCTCCTTAATATGTGTTTGGAAAGATAAGATTAATAGAAATGAGCATTGTCTTCATTTTCTTTCCATCCTCTGAACTCCTGGACACATTACCAATATTTCTTTACCACATTTACTATCTGCCTTGTTTTAGTTCAGAGAAGGCAATGGCACCCCACTCCAGTACTCTTGCCTGGGAAATCCCATGGATGGAGGAGCCTGGTGGGCTGCAGTCCATGGGGTCGCTAAGGGTTGGACACAACTGAGCGACTTCACTTTCACTTTTCACTTTCATGCATTGGAGAAGGAAATGGCAGCCCACTCCAGTGTGCTTGCCTGGAGAATCCCAGGGATGGGGGAGGCTGGTGGGCTACCGTCTATGGGGTTTTACAGAGTCAGACATGACTGAAGCAACTTAACACTTAGCACTTGTTTTAGTTACTACTATGTATACATGTTATATCTCTGATTCTAGACTGTGAGGCCATGAGGGCAATGGTTTGTGCCTATTTCATCCAGATATGATACCAGGCAGCATGCTTTACAACAAAAGGCACATAGCAAATACTCAATGAATGACTAAAACAAATTACAAGGCAAAATAACTCATACTCAGTGCCACACACATGGGATCTCTGACCAAATGTCATATTACAGAGTTTTTCTCTGGCCACCAGTCTGTATTTTTCTCCAGGCATGATCTCTCTCTCTCTCACCATTCAATTTTAAAAGTTATTACTGCTGCCTTTCACTCTATTAAATATTAATTTATTTTCAGTCAAATCCAATACTGAGTAAGCTCCTTGGAAGAAAGAAATTTTCTATCCACTGTTGTGAAAATAGTTTCCTTTTAGAGCATTCAGTAAATATTTGTTGAATAGATAAATGAAGAGATAAAGTTATAGTAGAAAATTATAAGTTTAATTTTAGATAAAATGGATTTAAGGCACTGACCAGATATTTTCAGTAAACTCTGAAACATGAGATCAAAAAGAGCAAGTCTCTCCCATGGTCTTGAGGTCCCTGACCATGTCAATGTTGTACTACTGTTATCAAGTCCAAATTCACTGTACTCGCAGCATGACATGTGGATGAACCTGAGAGACAAGGTGTTGAGGCAAGGAATACAACTTTATTGGGAAAGGCAGCTGACAGAGAAGATGGCAGACTAATGTCTCAAAGTAACCACCTTGTCGGGGTCTGGAAGCAAGGTTCTTTTATAGAGTAAGAGCGAGAAGGAACAAGGAATTAAAGTCAAAAGGCAGAATGGAGAAGGAGAGGCAGTGAGGAAGTAAAGTAAAAAAGATCTTCAGTCTTGCAAAGCATCTCCAGGGAGGACCAGTCTTTGGAAGGGATGTGTTAATCTCTTCTTTTTTGTAGCCATTTACAGGTGGGCAGGGTCAGATTATCTCTTTAAGAGCTGAACAGGCACTTTAGTTTAAACAGTCAGTTAGGGCTTCCCTGGTAGCTCAGCTTGTAAAGAATCCATCTGCAATGCAGGAGACCCAGATTTGGTTCCTGGCTGGGGAAGATCTGATACCCACTTCAGTATTCTTGGGCTTCCCTGGTGGCTCAGATAGTAAAGAATCCACCTACAGTGCAGGAGACTCAGGTTCGATCCCTGGGTTGGGATGATCCCCTGGAGAAGGGAATGGATACCCACTCCAGAATTCTGGCCTGGAGAATTCTATGGAGTGTATAGTGCATGAGATCACAAAGAGTTGGACACCACTGAGTTACTTTCACTTTCATTGTCAGAGGGGAAATGTCCTTTGATGAAAGCAATCATATGTATATGATTATAATAATAGCAATGAAAAGCAGGTCAAAGAAACAGTTTCCAACATGCAGTCAGAATTGGTTTTTCTCTGTAACGCTATGTGTTGGCACAGCTGTTGGACATCAGTAATGGTATACTTTGCTTGTTAGTGCTTTAAGGTGAAACAGCTACTTTACATTAGAGGACTGAGATTAGTTTCACATTTTGAATGAAGTATTCATGGCTAGTGTGTGTGGATCACAACAAACTGGAAAATTTCTCAAGAGGTGGGAATACCAGACCACCTGACCTGCCTCTTGAGAAACCTGTATGCAGGTCAGGAAGCAACAGTTACAATGGGACATGGAACAACAGACTGGTTCCAAATAGCAAAGGGAGTACGTCAAGGCTGTATATTGTCACCCTGCTTATTTAACTTATATGCAGAGTACATCATGAGAAACACTGGGCTGGAGGGAGCATAAGCTGGAATCAAGACTGCTGGGAGAAATATCAATAACCTCAGATATGCAGATGACACCACCTTATGGCAGAAAGCAAAGAGGAGCTAAAGAGCCTCTTGATGAAAGTGAAAGAGGACAGTGAAAAACCTGCCTTAAAACTCAACATTAAAAAACCAAAGATCATGGCATCTTGTCCCATCACTTCATGGCAAATAGATTGGGAAACAATGGAAACAGTGACAGACTTAGTTTTGGGGGGGGGCTCCAAAATCACTGAAGATGGTGACTGCAGTCATGAAATTAAAAGACATTTGCTCCCTGAAAGAAAAGCTATGACCAACCTACTACTACTACTACTACTACTAAGTCACTTCAGTCGTGTCCAACTCTGCGACCCTATAGATGGCCTCCTACCAAGCTCCTCTGTCCCTGGGATTCTCCAGGCAAGAACACTGGAGTGGGTTGCCATTTCCTTCTCCAATGCAGGAAAGTGAAAAGTGAAAGTGAATTTGCTCAGTCGTGTCCAACTCTTAGCAACCTCATGGACTGCAGCCTACCAGGCTCCTCCATCCATGGGATTTTCCAGGCAAGAGTACTGGAGTGGGGTGCCATTGCCTTCTCCATGACCAACCTAGACAGCATATTCAAAAGCAGAGACATTACTTTGCAAACAAAGGTCTGCCTAGTCAAAGCTATGATTTTTCCAGTAGTCATGTATGGATGTAAGAGTTGGACCATAAAGAAAGCCCAGTGCCAAAGAATTGATGCTTTTGAACTGTGGTATTGGAGAAGACTCTTGAGAGTCCCTTGGACTCCAAAGAGATCAAACAAGTCCATTCTGAAGGAAATCAATCCTGAATATTCGTTGGAAGGACTGATTCTGAAGCTGAGGCTCCAATACTTGGGCCACCTGATGTGAAGAGCTGACTTTGGAAAGTACCCTGATGCTGGGAAAGATTGAAGGCATGAGGAGAAAGGGACACCAGAGGATGAGATGGTTAGATGGCATCACTGACTCAATAGACATGAGTTTGAGCAAGCTCCTGGAGTTGATGATGGACAGGGAAGTCTGGCGTGCTGCAGTCCATGGAGTCGCAGAGTCGGACACAACGGAGCAAATGAACTGAACTGAACTGATTCATGGCTAGTGTATCTCAAGCTATGTAAACAAGCAGTTCCCCCCAAATGGCTTATTTCAAAGTGGCATTTGGATGGCAATATGGCCCCTAATGAGTTCACTGCCTAGGACTATTATTTCAGAGCACTGGACTGAAATTAGGAGTTCCAGGACCTTCATTGCTACTAAATAATTGTGGAACCACAGATTTCTGTGGAACCTTAGATTTCAGTTCTCTCTTCTCTGGATAGAGGTATGGAGGGTGTAGAGATAGCATACTTGGATTTAAAATTCTTTCCAGTTGTACTGCTTCTAAATTCTTTTCTCATTGAGGAAGGTTTTGATAGAGTAATGGGGAAGATGAGGGAAAAAAGCAGACTGATCATGTTCTTACTAAGCACATTTATTCAGCAACTACAATTTTTCACCTGTGCTTACATCTGGTGACATTTCTGTTAGAATGATTTAAAATGTATCAGTAACAAATAATTTCTATATCCGACTATAAAATGAAGGCACAATCATTATAACTTGTGCTTTCTACTAAATTTTTTTATCAAGAAGTTACTTCTATTCAATTTTCCTTATCAAACTATCCTATGCATATAAATGAGTTTGGGGCTACATAATTCCTCTCTATCTTTTGGGTATCACTGTTTACATTTTTATTGTTGACTGTCAAGAAACCTATTTGTAAGCAGTATTGATTAAAATAAACAGGTAGGGTATGTAAATGCTGGTTTTATATCAGAAATTGGGGATCATTCTTAATACCATATGGTAAATACCCTTTACTGAATGTCTGTATCAGTTCAGTCCAGTTCAGTCGCTCAGTCGTGTCCGACTCTTTGCGACCCCATGAATTGAAGCACGCCAGGCCTCCCTGTCCATCACCAACTCCCAGAGTTCACTCAGACTCACGTCCATCAAGTCAGTGATGCCATCCAGCCATCTCATCATCTGTTGTCCCCTTCTCCTCCTGCCCCCAATCCCTCCCAGCATCAGAGTCTTTTCCAATGAGTCAGCTCTTCACATGAGGTGGCCAAAGTATTGGAGTTTCAGCTTTAGCATCAGTCCTTCCAAAGAAATCGCAGGGCTGATCTCCTTCAGAATGGACTGGTTGGATCTCCTTGCAGTCCAAGGGACTCTCAAGAGTCTTCTCCAACACCACAGTTCAAAAGCATCATTTTATTTATCTCAATAACATAATTAGGCTAACTAAGCAACTAATATTAACTTAAAAATAATTAAATGAAACTCCCCAAAAGGCACAGTGTAACTTTTTAGGTAGATAATTGTACAATGGACAAGATACTGGTTTTTAAAAAATGATAAAATCCTACATAATGTAATGAGTATAACTTAGCTTTGATTGCAGTTTGTTGTATCATTTTCAAAAATATAGTCTCAAAACCTGCTAGAACATAAGCTATCATAACTTGAAACAATTCATTTCATCAATGCAATAGTTACCTTTCCTTACTTTCCTTGATCTAAATTAAGAAACATAAACATAATTTTACAAGATTTCTAAATGTTTTCTTCAAGTGCAGTTTGTTTTCATTGCCTCAGTTATTTATCTCAGAGATATGTGGAGGAATAAAAGATAATATTAACAAATATGAGATCCATAATACATATGTTGTTGCAGATAACAAATTAAATTATCAGGACACTTAAAAATTTTAAATTAGCAATCTTTCAGATACATTTTTAGTAATGGTCACTTTTCCTAATTAATAGACTGCAAAGTAAAATAAAATCTAGGACAGTGAATTGGAATAACATATTGGGACTTCCCTGGCAGTCCAGTGGTTAAGATTTTGTCTTTCAATGTAAGGAGTGCTGATTCAGCCCCTGGTCAGGGAGCTAAGATCCTACATACCTCATGGCCAAAAAAACAGAACATAAACAACAGAAGCAATATTCTAATAAATTCAATAAAGCCTTTTACAAAATGACATGTAAAATGGGTTAAGATTCCTGTGAGGTGCTTTTCCTTCTATGAAGCATGAATATATACAAAAAGCACAAAGATTCCATGGAAGCAACCAAAAATCATCCCAACTATCCACTCATGGTAAAAAAACTGTTCCTACTGATTAGCCATTTTAATGATTATTAAAAGATACAGCATTCTCTTTTATAACAACACCATACAGCTAAAGCTGAGAAAGGGCTTCAGGAATGAAGCTGTGGCTCAGAATTATGTGAATGGGGAACATGGTTGTATCAGTTAAGATTATTTTTTAGCTATATGCTACACAATGCCTAGATAGAGTACTTTAAGAAATAGTCAATTATTGTCTCTCTCTTAACAAGAACTCTGGGGTTAGGCTGTTCTGTGTTTGACTTAGCTTAATAATGTCTGTTCCACTTTTCTGCTCTGTCTTCATTTGGTGTGCTGGTGATTTCCCTACTTAGGGTTTTAAGGTCCATAATAGCTCAGTTGGTAAACAATCCATCTGAAATGCAGGAGACCCTGGTTTGGAATAAGCAACCCACTCCAGTATTCTTGGGCTTCCCTTGTGGCTCAGCTGGTAAAGAATCCGCCTGCAATGTGGGAGACCTGGGTTAGATCCCAGGGGTTGGAAAGATCCCCTGGAGAAGGGAAAGGCTACCCATACCAGCATTTTGGCCTAGAGAATTCCATGAAATATATAGTAATGGGGTGGCAAAGAGTTGGACATGACTGAGCAACTTTCACTCACTCACTCAATAGCAGCTATAAGCACCATGTCTCCATAGAACAACTTCCAAATGAATAGAAGGGCCAGTCTTCCCAAGTTTTGGAGCTTCTAGCAGACCCTCCAACTCTCCTGTTGGCCAAAACTGCTTCACTTGCTTATCTCAAAGCCAATTATTGGCAAAGACAAATGGGCTTGCCATGGCTTACTTAGACAAGCTATTGGTTTATCCCATGAAACCTGGTTGGATGCCTCTTCTTCAGAGAAAAACATTATCTCATATGTGAGCAAAATTGGACTTCTTTAAGGAAGAAGAAAGACATATGGCTGCAGAAAAAGAAAATATCGATATCTGCCACAAAAATTGAATATGACTGCAATTTTTCAAATGAAAAATATAATTAAATTCTGACTTTCAGTCAGTCCTGAAAGTAGAGACACTGACGAGATTACTTCCTCCCCCTAGCAATTGGAGTCAAGTTTTATATCAAACACCAAGCATGGTGTCTTTCGTTCAGCACATGTTTGATGAATAAATGAAAAAGTCCTATGGTTTGTTGAATTGCTTTCTCTGATGATGACACTGCAAATGGAGATGAACGAGGAACTTTAGTCTACTATCGACATACTAGTTGGCATTTCTTCAACAAGTCAGCAAGAGGACACACTAATAATGATGAGTGCCCTAGAAACTCTGTAGGATATGGGGTTGAAAGATGTCCATGGAACTCAGAAGTGCTTTATCCTCTGTGCAAAGGGATAACATCAAGAGAACTAATTGGAAAGATACTGGTAGCATTTTCATAGTTGGTGAAAGAAGCAGATGCTCAAATGTGAAAAGTTCTATTTTCTAAGATACTTCACAAAAGGGATGATGATTTAAACTATTTAAATAATATTATAACTGGCATGTAATATATGCACACTTTGAACATGTATAGCACAATCAGGACATTCTGTACTCAAAGAAAAAAGATGACTGAGGAGATTGAAAATTTGAGAATAACAGTGTAATCAATGACAGGATCCAATGAGTAGAGGTACGACAAAAGCGAGTTCTTGTACAGAAACTTCAGTAAAATAGAGGATGAGAACTCTGAATAAAAGTTAAATCCCTTTGATATTTGTTTAAGAAGAAAAAGAAATTAGAAGTGGAAATAACACTTTAAACATTCAGCTGACTTGAGAGTTGAGACCTTAAATGCAGATGGAGTAATGGTAGGAATAGTGAAGTAAACACAGATGATTCCATTGCAGCTTGTATAAAATTATTTTGTAATTTTTTTTAATGTTTCTATGGCTTCTTACTTGGGCCATTGGGATAATAGGAGCCATTTCCAAATAGAACCTTTATTTAGTAAAACAGTTGTAATAAGAAAATGGAGTACTTTATCATTACCTAAAAGCAAAAGGGATATTGCTCATTAACTAGAAAGCCTCTGTCAAGACAAAGCCTAAGTTTGTACAAAGGCTGAACTCTGTGTGCACGCTAGCGTGGAGTCGTCTTACACCTGGGGCCTTCAAATATAGCAAGTTCTTCTTTGCTAACATATGTCACATGAAGTTCAAGTTAGCACACTGCATTTCAGTCCCTCGGGCTTTGTGGCTTATATAACTCCATATAAGTAGAAGTCATTTTTAAGGAGCTATAGATTAATAAAAAAATTATAAGAAGCACTCCTAGAATATCCCAATAGAGTATCTGAATTTACCTCTTGATGATGAGATCTAGCAGACTGGCTAGTAGTTTTCATCCTGTTCCCATTAAGAAATTAAGAGGTTTTGCAATTCTAGCCAACTTTCAGCTACACAGGAACATACATACTCTGTGTAGACTCTGGTTAGTTAGTTTGATGGACTTCCCTGGTGGCTCAGCAGCAAAGACTCCACCTGCAATGCAAGAGACGAAGGTTGGATCCCTGGTCTGGAATATACCCTGGAGAAGGAAGCTGCAACCCATTATGGATTTCTTGCCTGGGAAATCCCATGCACAGAGGAGCCTGGCAGGCAACAGTTCCTGGGGTTGCAGAGTTGGACATGACTTAGCAACTGAACAACAGCAACAGTTACTTTGGTAGATCTTCTCATAGATCTTAAGTCTCAGAAGCAATTTACAGTAAGGCTCAGAGGCAGCAACACAGATGAAGGCTGGGAAGTTGGGAGTCCCTGTGTGTGTCTAAACTAAGACGAGGGCAAAGGTGAGACTCTGTCACTCCACTGCAGGGAATGTCACCTTTAACAATTACGTTGTTAAAAATTGAGCAGCTGACTCAGCACTGAGAATGTGTACACTCTGAGGGTTCTTCAGCATCATGAGACCTGTCATGGCCCAATATAGACACTGATGCAAGAGCTTGTCCAAGTTCTCACAAACATTTCTTAATATCAGATTACGTGTCTAGGGACAATTATCTGACAATATATAGGAAGTAGCTATGATGATATCACATGCCACAGTGTCAGTTGGCAGAATTTGGAGGTCTGAGATAAATGCACGATCATACAGCTGAACACAGAAATTTCCAAATTCAAGGGTTGCCAACTCTTGCTTTACAATCTATTTGTCACTGCCGAATCTGGTCTTCATCAGCATTGCAATGTCAACTCCGTATCTGCTGTCACAAAAGCAGCTACATTTCTACTCCACAGCTTTATTTGAATCCTGATAAAGTATGTTTTATTCTACATAAGGAAGAGAGCTCTTAGAAAAAGCAGTTTCTGAGGAACATTGTGACAAGCCAATTGTTTGTTGTTTTGTTTTTTTTTTTTTTAGATTTCTTTCCTCCTAAGATGAAGGAAAAAGGGCTGCCTATCTGATTGGAAGAGAACCTTTCTTCCCCATTCCCTTGGTAGTCAGATGTTGTCCTATTAGAACCTGTTTCTACCTTTCCTCTGAGTCCTTTATAAGGAAAAGAAGCAGGAATCCCTGGGTCTCAGAGAACATATGCAAGACACTGCAAAGATTAACGATTCATCTTCTCATCACACATGCTCTGGTATTCAGCAGAAAGCAGAATTTAAAAACTTTCTCTCTAGCAAAGGTCAAGATATTAGTCTCTGAGGGATATATCCTAGAGGATCTTTACATCAAGCATTTTGCATTTCTGGAGCCCCACATAAGAATATCTGGATTCCGAATAAGATTCAATGATCAGATCAGATCAGTCGCTCAGTCGTGTCCGACTCTTTGCGACCCCATGATTCCCAGCACGCCAGGCCTCCCTGTCCATTACCAACTCCCAGAGTTCACTCAGACTCACGTCCATCGAGTCAGTGATGCCATCCAGCCATCTCATTCAATGATAAATCATAGTAAACAATATTCTAATCAAGGCACACAAATACATAACCCTTACAGTCAGTGAAACTGGAATTGAAGTTTACCTTTTAAAATACTTCACCTTTTTGTAACAGTTTCAGTTCAGTTCAGTCGCTCAGTCGTGTCCAACTCTTTGCGACCCCATGGATTGCAGCATGCAAGACTTCCTTGTCCATCACCAGCTCCCGGAGCTTACTCACTCATGTCCATCAAGTTGGTGATGCCATCCAAGTTCTCAAACTCTGTCATCCCCTTCTCCTCCCGCCTTCAATCTGTCCCAGCATGAGGGTCTTTTCAAATGAGTCAGCTCTTCACATCAGGTGGTCAAAGTATTGGAGCTTCAGCTTCAACATCAGTCCTTCCAATGAATATTCAGGACTGATTTCCTTTAGGATGGACTGGTTGGATATCCTTGCAGTGCAAGGGACTCTCAAGAGTCTTCTCCAACACCATAGTTCAAAAGCTTCAATTCTTTGGCACTCAGCTTTCTTTATAGTCCAACTCTCACATCCATACATGACTGGAAAAACCATAGCCAGTTGTAACAGTTTACTTCTTTCAAAAGAATCTCTTTTGTTATTGAGGTTCAGCTATTTAATTGTACTTTTAATAATAAAATAAGGGTAGACAAATCAATATTGCAGGTAATGGAAAGCATTTAGCATTTATTTCAGAGTGGGTAGGCTGAATACCTACTGAGACTTGGAAAAAGCATTCTTGAATCTCAGCTTCAGATAAGTCCAATGATGAATGTGACTTTCTCAAAACTTAGGGCTGCAGAAACTAAAGCTTTACCATGTAACAGATATAGTTATCCCTGACTTATATTTAACATAAGAAATTGCAATTGATTTATATGTCATTTTAGGTAAGAGTTGCTTAAAGTATACCAAGAGTTCACACACTTTTTCTATAAGATCCCAGGGAATAAATACTTCCAGTTTAAAGACCTCACACACTCTGTGGAAACTACTCAACTCTGCTGTAGTAGCATGAAATAAATCACAGAAAACAGACAAACAATTGAACATGCGTGAATTCCGGTAGCACTTTATAGGCCTTGAAATTTGAATTCCATGCCATTTTCTTGTATTATGAGTTTTTTTTTTTTTTTTCAGCCATTTAAAATTTTAAGAACCATTTCTAGCTTGCAGGCTGTACAAGAACATGAGGTAGATGGAATTCATCCATGGGCTATAATTTGCCAAACTGTGCTCTATAGATGGAGATCTTCCCAGGCCCTGAAGGTCTGCCATAGAGCAATGAGAATTCATTGCCCTCATCTCTGGGCTTCTGAAAAGTTTGTCATTCTCAGTCTTTGTTTCATTTTGAGACTCCATCTTCATTACATAACATAATTTTTGAAGAAAAAAATTTAAAGAGTAGTATTCAAGCCTGGTTATGATTTTTAAAAAAGAACTACCTGCACCTCTGTGAACATGCTTTGTCTGCATTTCCTGATGTTAATGCTCTCAAAAAAGAAAGATCTTTTATAAGACATAGCATGAGGAAGGGAAGTCTTACCTCCTGTATGGCAATAGTCACATCTTGAATATGAAGGAAAAAGCAGGGAAGTGGTTTGCAGACGGGATAACTCAGTGATGTATCCAAAGGCAGACCCTACATAGTCAATCTTCTCTTCCAACTGGTGCCCTCTCTGCTTTGCCATTCCTCCAGAAGCTAGAGAGAACCTTCTTAAGGTTACTATCCACACACAGTGTCATTATATTACAGTCTTATTTTTATGAAAAATGGAACTGTGAGTTGAAACATGCATAGTGGTGAACCTAACTCAGATATTGTCATTGCATTTTCCCTTCTGGACAAGAAAAATACAAGATGGGACACAAAATGAAAAATTCAACAAGTACCATACAGAATACCATGAGACATTGGTACTATTTTCCTTTTCTTTGTCACCAATTTTGAATCATAGTGATAATACTTCAAGAAGTTCAGTTCTCCTTTTTTAAACATTTGCCCCTTAGACACATACATTGAAATAGGTGTTTTGTTTTGTCTCTGGACTAAAATAGCCTCAGCTCAATAATCTCATTTTGTAGTTTGCTCTATTTTTGTTTATAAAGAGTGTGAGTCTAAAATCACCATCTGTATAATTTGGACCTAATACTTACCTGAAATATATATAATAAATATCCAGTCATCAAATTTATGATGCAGGTTGCCCCTCATTTTATTTTTAGATCAATATTCTGGTTTAGTAATTATGATTTATATGAAAATTTGTTCATAAATCATCACTATCCTTCTCTCTAAAATTACCTGGATAATATACTTGAAGATTGCAGTAAGCTGCTTCATTGTAACATGAAATTTATGTAAGTTGACTTCATTTTGCAGCCCCCTACCCCTTTTTTTCTCCTTAGAGAAATAAATGAGAGTAGGAGACTAACGTCTTTTTTATCTTGGGATTATTCTCCATTAAGAAAATTCCCCAGAGCAGCCTTCAGATAAGTAGCAGAATTCCTGGTCCTTTGTACCAGTGGAAAGGAATGGAAGAGTTTGAAGGTTATATACTAGTGGCCAGCTCTTGAACCCTTTTACCATTAGCCAAAGGGTGTGTAGTAGTTCTATTCAAATCAACAATGCTTCTAGATACTTCCTGATCTTCACCTTCAAAGTACAAATTTTTTTACCTAATTCTGACTTTGGAAAATATTTCCTTCTTAATAGTAATTTTTTATCAAAAATGAAAATTATTTCTTTTTAGTGACAGACATCCAGTAGACAAGTATATTCTCTGGTACTTGTCCATGAAGAGCTAGTATATTATGCGAGTATGAGACATGCAGAAAAATACCTTCTTTAGAATGACTTTTAAGTTGGCCTTCTTCTTTTTTAAATAAAAACACTTACATATGAATATGATTATATTACCTTTTCATGTAGTACTTCTTAAGAAGGAAAGGAAATCCACAAATAACTCCCAGTAGGTCTTGATGACATTTAAATAAAGACCTAAAGGCCTTGAAATCCCATGGACAGAGGAGCCTGATGGGCTATAGTCCATGGGGTTGCAAAGAATCGGGCACAACTGAGCAACTAACACTTAACTTAAAGGCCTTGAAGAGAATTTCAGGAAAGTACAAAAGCTCAGAAGCAGTAGCATGTCTGGGATTGGTGAAGAATAACATGGAGGCCAATGGGCAGCACTAGTACAGGGAGTGGGAAGGGCAGGGAATTAAGTGGGTGTCAGATAATGTATGTCTTGTAGACCATCCCAATGATGGTCTACCCAATGATGGTTTGGTTTCATCCTCAGTGAAGTTGGAAGACAATGCAGACACTATTGATACTATGTATAAAATAGATAACTAATGGGAGCCTACTGTATAGCTCAGGGAATCCTACTCAGTTCTCTGCAGTGACCTAAATGGGAAGGAAACCCCAGAAAGAGGGGGTATATGTATATGTATAACAACCACTTTGCTGTACAACAGAAACTAACATAATATTGTAAAGCAACTATCAGATCAGATCAGATCAGTCGCTCAGTCGTGTCCGACTCTTTGCGACCCCATGAATCGCAGCACGGCAGGCCTCCCTGTCCATCACCAACTTCCGGAGTTCACTCAGACTCACGTCCATCGAGTCAGTGATGCCATCCAGCCATCTCATCCTCTGTCGTCCCCTTCTCCTCCTGCCCCCAATCCCTCCCAGCATCAGAGTCTTTTCCAATGAGTCAACTCTTTGCATGAGGTGGCCAAAGTACTGGAGTTTCAGCTTTAGCATCATTCCTTCCAAAGAAATCCCAGGGCTGATCTCCTTCAGAATGGACTGGTTGAATCTCCTTGCAGTCCAAGGGACTCTCAGGAGTCTTTTCCAACACCACAGTTCAAAAGCATTAATTCTTCGGCACTCAGCCTTCTTCACAGTCCAACTCTCACATCCATACATGACCACAGGAAAAACCATAGCCTTGACTAGATGAACCTTTGTTGGCAAAGTAATGTCTCTGCTTTTGAATATGCTATCTAGGTTGGTCATAACTTTCCTTCCAAGGAGTAAGCGTCTTTTAATTTCATGGCTGCAGTCATCATCTGTAGTGATTACTCCAATAAAAATTTACTTAAAAAAGAGACAATAAAGGATTTTAAACAGAGCAGTAAAAGCCATCAGACATTTCTAACATCAGGGTATCTCTGGCTACTAGACTAAACTTGACTGTGAGGGACAAGGTACAAGCAGAGAGACTGATAAAGAGGCTATAATGATAATCCTGGAGACAGAAGATGGTGACTTGAGCCAGGGTGTTGTCAGAGGACATGTAAAGAAGAGAGTGGACAGTAAGTATATTTCAGATGTTGAGCTGACATTGTTTGCTGGTAGATTGCACATTGAGTGTAAGAGAAAGAAGTCTAGGATTGCTCTGAGATTTGGGGCCTGAGCAACTAGAGGAGTGATGCTGCCTTTATACTGAGAGAGACAGAGAGCAATAGAACCAGAGGAGAGAATTAGGAGTGGAGGTTGGGACATGTTCATGTTGAGATGCTTACTGGACATCAGATGGACATGACGTATGGGATGTTGGATATGTGACTCTGGAATGCAAGGACAAGATCTAGTTTGGGCATCACCCGAGTATTAATGTTAGAAAGCCACTCATATGATCATCAATATAATATGAATATAGAAGAGAAGTGCTGCTGGGGCTAAAGCTGAGTGATTCCAGTCCAAAGGGGTCCATGCAACATGGAGGCTAAGAAGCAGAGCTCAGTTAGGAGGAAAATCAGCAGAACTTCAGGTCCTGAGCCAAGTGAAGAAAGTGTTGCCAGGAGGAGCATGTGTTCACTGTGTGAAATGCTGTGACTGGACCCAGGGAGACCAACACTGTGAATTGACCTTCAGCTCTAGCAATTTAGAGGACATTCAAAGGAGCGATTTTGGTGAAGTAGTGGGGAAGAAAGTTTAATAATGAAAGGAGATACACGATGGGTAGCAATTCTTTCAACGAATGTTGTTATAAAGGGAAGGAGGCAGCCAGAGAGGGAAGTGGAGTCAGGAGAGGTTTTTCTTTTGTTTGATGATGGGGAATTAGAGGAGAGAGAATGTGTGTGTGTGGTGTATTATTACATGAAAGCCACCTCCTAGTGCAACAAAGATCACAACAGCTCAATAATCTACTCCAGGGACTTCCCTAGAGATCCTGTGGTCAACACTCTGTGCTTCCAAGGCAGGGGCATGGGTTTGAGCCCAGGTCGGGGAACTAAGATCCCACATGCTGTGTGGCCTGGCCAAAAAATAAAATTATAAACAACAGCAACAACAGAAAATACTTCCTTAAAAAAGTAATAATCTACTCCAACGATGACTTCTGAAATGATGACCCTTGTGATCATCATTGATGATCATTGATGGCCCTATGATGCTTTGTGAATCATTTAACTCCAAATTTCCTATTAAAGATCCTCGGAAACTAACTTTTCTTTCCTCTCCCAGTTTTGGCCTTAAAAATAGTCCCTTACAATAATTAGAGTAAAAGTTATACTAGATTATGTTTCTGTTAGTGATTGGACCCACGTTCCCCAGCCTTGACAGACAAGGACAAGTGAGGAAAAGAGATTTCCCAGGTGCTGTCCTTTAATAAAAAGTTAATTTTATCCCAGACTGCAAGACCTCCTGCAAGGAACCCATCCCTTCTAGGATTAACTCAAAGAGAATTATTATCCAATAAGAGAGAGCCTTGCTGCTTGGGACTGCTGACTTTTGTCACTTCCTGGCAGGAGGTTTTATGTAGATGGGGACTTTGAGTTCTCTATTCTGTTCAAGCCACAGGGCTTGGGAGAGAATTCAGCCCCTACAGGCATTCCATACTGTGAAGCTGCCTCAGCTCTATTCATTACAATGGAACTCCTACAAGCGAAGAAGCTTTATTTCCTATTGAGTGGTTGTAATGTGATTGAACACAGAGTTTCTGGGCAGCCGAAGGTTTTGAACTCCGAAGTACATTTTCCCCTCAAAGGAACAAAGGAATGTCTATTCATTTAATCAAAGGAAGAGTAAACCTATAAAAGTCTACTAAAACAACTACTATCCTGGAAAAATGAACCAAACAAGCATAAGATACAAACATAGAATAGAAGTGTGTTTGGTTGTTATGTCTCTTATACATCTTCCTGATTCCAGAACTTCAAAATACTGAAGTATCAGCATTCATACATTTTTCAAGATCAGTTCACCAACACAGATGCATTTACATTTTCTATCAGCTTTTTGAGTTCTATTCTAGCATAGTCTGTTTTTCTGTTTATACTTACAGAAAGGGGAAAAGGAAAAGATACTAGTAGCCCTGTTATTCACTCTCATAATGCCATCCACCTCTGCTTTGTACTTAATAGTCATAATTCTTTATGATCACCATGTCCTACTTTGATTAAAGTTTGTCTTTTTGGTTTATTGGGACTTCCCTCATAGCTCAGTTGGTAAAGAATCTGCCTGCAATGCAGGAGACCCTGGTTCTATTCCTGTGTCAGGAAGAACCCCTGGAGAAGGGATAGGCTACTCACTCCAGTATTCGTGGACTTCCCTGGTGGCTCAGCTGGTAAAGAATGCCTGCAATGCAAGAGACTTGGGTTCAATTGCTGGGTTGGAAAGATCCCCTGGAGAAGGGAAAGGCTACCCACTCCAGTATTCTGGCATGGAGAATTCCATCGACTCTATGGTCCATGGGATTGCAAAGAGTCAGACATGACTGAGGGACCTTCACTTTCTTTCTTTTGGTTTATTAGATAGTGAATAGGTAAGGGCAGGGATCACATTGAGGCACCAACTTATCCTCAGTGATAAACATCATACTTAGCAAATGGGAAGTGGTTTAAAAATATTTTCAATAGATAATGAAAAAAGAATGAGAGAAAGGAGGGAGAGGAAGAAGGAGAGATAAAAAGGGGAGAAGAGAGAAAGGAAAGAAGTAGGGAAGTAAAATGTTGGGTTGGCTAAAAAGTTCATTTGGGTTTTTCCATAGCATCTTCTGGAATAGCTTCCAAGAGCTTCCCATGTGTGATTATTGCATGTCTAGCTCAGCATTAGCTATTCTATATACACCATCTCAAAAATCAACCCTCACAAAAAAGAATTATCGTTCCCATTTCACAGAAGGAAAAACTGAGACTCAGAGAAGCTAAGGTCTCACAACCGGCAAGTGGCAGCTAGAACAGTATCCTATCTACTTCTCCAATGCATTTATCCACCTCTCTCCATTCTACTCTCCCGGGACAATGGGGAAGCAATATGACAGAGAAAGGCCAGAAAGGAGATAAAACATCAAAACATTTGAAAATGGACAAACGTGATCTTCTCTGTCTACTGTCTAGGAATTAGACCCAGAACCAACTCTGGGCAACCCATGTTGATGCCTCCTTTCCCAAACCCATTTGCGCTGGTGCCTCCAGCTTGATGCAGTTATCATCTACATTTCCCCAAACTTTAAAACTTGGTCTCTGTGTCCTCTCCACATTTTGGTAGAGCAAGCCGATGCCAACTTGATATTTTAGAGGCTAGCCCTTCATGTTGGACACCTAGACCTGGGTATAGTCCTCACAGGTGGGCTTTACAAAGTATTTTATGTTCATAAGAACAGTGTGGTCTGGTGCCTGGAATTCATTAAGTCAGACACAGTCTATAAATAAATGACTTGTAAATGGTTTCTATTGGAGATGACCATATATACATTCAAGTTGGAGGGCAGCTATCTTTTCTTTTATGAGCCAGGCCAGAGATAATGTCAAGTCCAAATTCAGCTGCCCTCTGTTCCAGTAGGCAATAGACAGATTTTCCATAATAATTTCCTATGGCCTCCAATGATTGGAAAAGACTAGGACTAAAGTGAATGAGAAGGGCCACTGCAATTCTAGTACTTGTTGATGTTACTACCCATCATAATGCCTAGGTTGCTCAGATGTTTGCCCTTGTCCTGTGCTGGTTAATATACGCTTATGAAGTTAAAAGCTCAGCATTGAGCAAGTTCAGAAGTCATGACTTATTGTTCCAAGGAAGAAAATCTCTGTAAAATTTCTGTTGTTGTTTTCTGTTGTGTTATATGAGTTCCTTGTATAGTTTGGATACTAACCCCTTATCAGAGGTGTGGTTTGCAAGTATTTTCTCCCATCCCATAGGTTGCCATTTCATTTTGTTGATTGTTTCTTTCGCTATGTAGAAGCATTTTAATTTGATGTAGTCTCATTTATTCTTTATTTAGGCATCATATGCAAGAAGTTACTGTCAAGACCTATGTCAAGGAGGCTTTTGCCTATGTCTTCTCCTAGGATTTTTATGGTTTCAGGCCTTGCATTTGAGTTCTGAATTCATTTTGTGTTAGTTTTTGTGAGTAGTATAAGGTAGGGGTCTCATTTCATTCTCTTGCATGAAATATCTGATTTCACCTATACTGTTTATTGATGAAACTATCTGAATTAGCATTTTTTAAAATAATCACCAAGTGTGTATGCCTTCAAGTGAAACTATAATGAAGAAAAAACAGAAAGTGCCGTGTACATGTGTGAACCTAACAAATGCATTTATTGATGATAATGATAAGAACAGTGAAAATGGAAATTTCATCTTCTTAGGCTTATTCATGGAGCACTGCATTTAAAACTCTTTATTTATTTTTGATAACATTTGAGATCAAAATACATATAAACTATTTCAGGGTAGAAGTTTACTAGTTTATAAATGGAAGTTGATTGACCACAAGGCCATAAGTTGATTTCAAAAAGAGGTGTAAAATGAAATGCCAAAGTAAATCAAAGAGTCAACTAATCCTCATACAAGAAGTACCACTTACTGAAGTCCCATATCATATCAATCCTTTTACTTAATAGTCTCAGTGGAAACCACTTCTGGGGGCATCAAACAAGGCAACCAGCCAGAAATGTCATTATCCCAAGCAACATTTCTATTTCATAAAGCTAGCTAACTCAAACTGTAATTTATCTTTAGAAAAATCTGGTTTTATCTTTCCTAGACAACCCATTATGATGCTGTTTTCCATATGGGTTGCAGACATTCTTGGTTAGAACTGAATGAGTAACAGGAAATCATTTCACCATATATATATATATATATATATATATATATATATATATATATTTTTTTTTTTTTTCCCTCAGCAGAAAAAAGTTTGGCTAGGCTGAAGGATAAATTACAATTTTATTAAGGGTTCCAGGACCAAGTTTAATCATTCTCATTGCTAATTAGGAGCGGCCAACAAAGACCCCACCCAACATGTAATACTTTAATGGAAGTATGTGGTGACCTCCTGGGTCATTTTTCCATATTAAAGTTGGTCATGTTGCAAAACTGTGAACTGAACTGAAACTTTAAATTGTCTTGTTTGATCCGTAAGTGAAATACTCCTAGATTCTCAAGCAAATATAATTACTTAAATATTTGAAAAATACATTTATATTCATTTGCAAACATTGACATTGTCCCTTTTTTAAATGTTGAGCATATCCTGTTTTGTAGAGCCTTGAACTGCTGATTCAGAGGAAATGTTATCATTTTCACATAGGGCGAGAGAGTATTGAGGGGATAAATCTTCCCTAAGTGCTGATAAATGAGTGAGTTTGCATTCTAATTACAGATATAGTTTATGTGTTTCCTCCTTTCAAATCTCCAGATTACCACAAGGTAAAGTAATCAGAGGAAAACTTTTTATACTGCACCCAATAATTTTTTCATTACTTAACTAAGCATCTTTCCCGTGTTGATTTTGAGAATGCCAGCCTCTAAAAATTAATAATTTTTCCACCTAGATGAATAAAATAATCCCCCTTTACATTTATCTCTGTGTGAGAGGAATTTTTATTATAATTATTTGTTTCAGAAGCTGCAAAGAGCTCCAGGATATTTTAAAAGAGCACAGAGATACCTCATAATGAAGAGTCCCTAGTCTTATATGCTAAACAGGTTTTAACAGCTTTTGCAGAGTATAAATTTTTCCTATAGACTCTAATATTTAAGTCATGCATGTGGTGATATACAGATGATCCTTTAGAGGGATTTCATAAAAACGTGAGAGCATGTAAAATGCAAAAGAGTAAGGAAGCAACAGATTTATCCCCGTAGACCAACTGCAAGAGAATGAAAAGTAAAAGCTAAGAGGCTCTTGACAGGCTAATGGTAAGAACAATAATCAACAAAGCTGTGAAATATAGTTAAAGTGTAAGTAGCCTGCCTCTAAACAGTAAAATATAGTTAGCAGGGCCTGAGACTGATGAAATATTTTCAGCATCATGTATCAACTGCTCTCAAATAAAATTACTGGACATTTTATAAAATAATAAAGAGCTTTTGCTTATAGTCCATCCAGTTGTGGTTGTGGGTTTTTAAATATCACTGTATTTACACTCTGAAAACACATCAAAGAGTAATTATTTAGGTTACCCACAACTCTCATATTTTAGGGAAGAATATCTGTCTATGTAAATTGACTTTAAAAATATATTTAGAATCAGTTTGTTTATCACAGAGCAACTATTGCAGGTTACTTGAGAGCATGCAGGCTTCAGCTACACCATCCTGCTGGACGTAAGTTTCAGCCCTCCTGCCTGCTAGTGGAAGCAGTGACAGATTTTTTTTGGGCTTCAAAATCACTGCAGATGGTGACTGCAGCTGTGAAATTAAAAGATGCTTGCTCCTTGGAAAGACAGCTATGACAAACCTAGACAGCATATTAAAAAGCAGAGACAGCACTTTGCTGACAAAGGTCCGTATAGTCAAAGAGGTAGTTTTTCCAGTAGTCATGTATGGATGTGAAAGTTGGATCATAAAGCAGGCTGAGCACCAAAGAACTGATGCTTTTGAATTGTGGTGCTGGAGAAGATTCTTGAGAGTCCCTTGGACTCCAGGGAGATCAAACCAATCAATCCTAAAGAAAATAAACCCTGAATATTCATTGGAGGGATTGATACTGATGTTGAAGTTCCATTAATTTGGCCACCTGCTGCAAATATCTGACTCATTGGAAAAGACCCTGATGCTGGAAAAGACTGAAGACAGAAGGAGAAGGAGGCAGCAGAGGATGAGATGGTTAGATAGCATCACTGACTCAACGGACATAAATTTGAGCAATCTCCGAGAGATAGTGGAGGACAGAGGAGCCTGGCGTGCTGCAGTCCATGAGGATGCAAAGAGTCAGACACAACTCAGGGACTGAAGGACAACAAATGATGATATCCTAGACAATTTCCTAAACCTCTCTGTGACTCAGTTTCCCAATTTGTTAAATGATATTCATCATCATCATCTACCTTAAAAGGTTGTTATGAGGATTAAATGAGACTATACATATAAAACTGTAAGTAACAGTGCCTGGCATGCCTTCAGTAAATGTCAGCTATTCATGACTACCATGAGCTATGAACTAGTCCACATGCTATCTCAGCTTGAAATAATGGATGAAGTCATTCGTGTAGAAAGTCATTCAACAAATATTCAGTGAGTGCCTACTGGTACCAGGCTGTAGATTAATTGGCTAACTTTAGAACAAGTCCAAATGTCAGACCCAATAAGTGGGCTAGGATTCTAATCACGGTTACTCTATGATAGGAATTTGGTATTGGAATCTGGCATGTATGTCTTCCTCCTCCCCAAGAAAACAATTGTGTTTTGGGTTCAAAATAGAGAGAAACAGGAAAATACTACTATCATTCTTCTGTAGTTCTTTCCTCTGTGTGTGTGTATGCTGGGTCACTTGGTTATATCCAACTCTTTGTGACCCCATGGACTGTAGCCCACTGGACTCCTCTGTCCATGGGATTTTTTAGGCAAGAATAGTGGAGTGGGTTGCCATTTCCCCTTCCAGTGAATCGTCCCAACCCTATAGAGGCAAAGAACAGCAGTGCAGGAGAAGGGAAATCCCCCAGTAAGGTGAGAAATATTTCCAGGCAGAAATGAAACTTGAAATCAGTCTTAGAGGATGAATGAGTTTTTCAAGGTAAAGAGGGATAGGAAAACAAGAATGTTATCACCCCAAAGAGAAAACACTGGTGGAGGGAGAGGTGGAGGCAACAGCTTGACATTTAGGTGGGTGAGCTGAGTCTTAGATTTGTAGATTTTTTCACGATTACAGAAATACAACTCTAAACTTCAGGAAATAGAATGTACAATTATGAGTCATCAGAAAATAGGTAGCATGTGCAGTGACAGAGAAAGAAACTCAAGATAGAATCCTAAGAAAACCAACATTTCAAGCATGGTGGGAGAGAAAAGACACAGCAAATTGAGAATAAGGGGTGGCTACTAAATTGGGAGATTCAGGACCAGAACTCCCACAGAAGCTGGGAGTTAAAAGTGCTTCCCAGGATGATGTTAAAAAGAGAGGCAAATGCCAAAGGTTGGTCCAGAAAATTTATGTTAGAAAAGTCTCGTCAAAGTGAGGATAAAGAGTGAGTTTACACTAATCTTTCATTAAGTTTATCGCTAAAGGAAAAGACAGTAAAGTAGATGGATACTGAGTGGTGAGAAATGGTGTGTTTTGTTTTGTTTTTCCATTATGTGTATTTACTGCAAATAATGAGCCAGTAGAAAGGGAGAAGCTTCACATGGCTAATTCATATCAGCCTAACTACACTTCAGAAAAGAACACTTTCCTTTAAAAAGAACACTCAAAGTTATCTGTACCCATAGTAACTCTTTCCCACTAGGTAGCAACATGCCTTGTGGAAGTAGTGGGAGACATGATCCCAGAGTGATAGCCTGTTCAATTGACAAAGTCACATTTTTATTTATGGCCATCATATGAAATTATGACTTGATAAATATGCTACGTCTTAGTTTTTTTGTTTGTTTGAAGTCAATATTCCATTTTGATATGATCTTACAACCATGATATAGATCATAATTAGGCCCCTGTCAACGTGCAAACTTTTAAGCACTTAAAAAATACCAAAAAGAAATGGTAGTTGTGTGATGTGATGAAGGTGTGAGCTAATGCTATGGTGGTAGTCTTTTTACAACATAAAAATTTATCAAATCAACGTGTACACCTTAAACTTATGTTTAAGTTTAATACATAACATGACAATGTTATGTGTCAATTATATCTCAATGAAGCTGGGGAAAAAGTACATAGTGAAAAAAGTTATTTTGTATTTCTTTAGAATATAGTCTTGTGATTGTACACTCTTAGTTGCTATACTGATATACTCAAGGCACAGTAGGGCTACACAAAATATTAAAATACATTTTGAAAGTCTTACTATTTTTAATAATATTGGAATTTTAAAAGTACTATATAGGAAAATAAAGCAAGTTAATATATTATATTTATATTGTTAAGGTCCAAGATTTTTCAATGTAAAAGAAGAGAGATACTATTATGAAATCAAGAGATTAAATAAAATCCATATAATGATAAAAAAATACAAAAATTAATTTTCCAAAGTTGACAACAATTTTAATTAGATTGGCAAGGTCCTCAGTGAATCAAACAAATCAATATTTTCAGTTCTGTAGGTGTAGCACAAAACTATCTTAGGATGGTTAAGACTAATTTGCTTTATTAAATGTTTACTGAATGCAAAAATACATGGTTCTGTGGAGTCATAAAGGAAGAGACAATACTTAATAAAAGTTAAAAAAAAAAATTCAGGTAACATCCATTATGTTATGTATCAAGACAACAAACAAGATAAGCATGCAACTTAAATAAGATAGAAGTATTTTTGACCCTTACATAAAGGAATAAAAAAAGGATGTAGAAGGCTGATATAGACTCCACAAAGTCTAGAGACAGCCTCCTAGATCACTGCTCCCCCATCCTTACGATGTGTTCTTATCCTCACAGCCAAAGAAGGCTGTGAGAGTTCCATCTATTATATTTATATTCTGGGCAGTAGAAGGTAGAAAGGGGAAAAATAAAGATATTTCCTTTCCTATTTAAGGAAATTTCCCCTGAAGTTCTTTCTAGCATATGTGCATTTATTTCACTGCTCAGAACTTAGTCACATGATAAAACCTAGCTGAATTATTGCCTAGTTGAAACACTGCAATGCATAGCAAAAAAATTAGGGTCCTGCCCTCCTACATTGTTGGTGGGAGTGTAAATTGTTGTGACTACCTATGGAAAACAGTATAGAGATTTCTTAACAAACTAAAAATAGAGTTGGCATGTGATCCAGCAACTCCACTCTTGGGCATATAACCAAAGAAAAGTCTAGTTCAAAAAGATACATGCATCTCACTTTTCATAGCAACACTATTTACAATAACCAAGACATGGAAGCAACCTAAATATCCATGGGCAGATGAATGGATAAAAAAGATATGGTACATATATATAGTGAAATACTACTCAGCCATAAAAAAGAATGAAATAGTGTCACTTGCAGCAACATGGGTGGGCTTAGAGAGTATCATACTACAGGAAGTAAGTCAGAAAGAGAGACAAATATATGGTATCATTTATAGGTGGAATCTAAAATATGATACAAATGAACTTATTTCAGAAACGGAAACAGGGTCACAGACATAGAGAACAAATTTACGATTACCAAAGGGAAAAACAACAGGTGGAGGGATAAATTAGGAGTTTGGGATTATCAGAAACAAACTACTGTATATAAAATAGATAAATAAGAAGCACAGGGAACTATATTCAGTATCAAGAAATAAAATATATATCACTGAATCACTTTGCTGCACATAGAAACAAACACAAAATTGTAAATCAACTTTGCATGCGTGCACGCTCGCTAAGTTGATTCAGCATTTCTGACTCTTTGCAACCCTATGGATTATAGCCTGCCAGGCTCCTCTGTTCATGGGGATTCTCCAGGCAATAAACCTGGAGTGGTTGCCATGCTCTCCTCCAGGGGATCTTCCTGACCCAGCAATCAAACCCGCATCTCTTACGTCTCCTGCATTGGCAGACAGGTTCTTTACCACTAGCATCACCTGGGAAGCCCATAAACTATACTTCAATTAAAAAAAAAATAGTGTACCAGTTCTATTAGTGATTAGCTATATTGGCTGTATAGACATCTCTGCCATACTGTTCTACCCGCAGTGAAGCTTCCAAAAGATCCCTCCTTGCCCAGCAGGGAATGAAATGAGAAGCAAAGTAGGCTCTAGAAGAGTTTAGGGTAGAAATCAGGATGGCAAATAGGTCATGTTCTAAGAGAGCTCATATTCCTAAGTCAATTGCCTGGAAAGTTTTGGTAGTCCACTTTGTGATTGTTCTCTGTCTTAGCTCAGTTAATTCTAATGTATCAATGAAAAGAATGGAAAACTTGGCCTCAAACATGGAATGGCAAATTTCAATGTCCTAATTGGTCCAATGATTAGGGGGCTAAGTTGACATTCTTGAGAAACTCTGGAATGGCTGCTATAAAAGAGAAAAAGCATCTGAACATGTAAAAAAAATCTGAAATTTTCACACATGCCACTTTTCACTGGAACATGAGCTGGATACAACCATCACTGCCATCCACTGAATTGAATGGGCAATTCAGTGATAGCTGCCTCTGCTGCACATATGGAGAAGGAAATGACAACCCACTCCAGTATTCTTGCCTGGAGAATTCCATGGACAGAGGAGCCTGGTGGGCTACAGTCCATAGGGTCAAAAAGAGTGGGACGTGACTGAGTGACTAAGCAGGCACTGCTTATCAGCAACTTCTTTCAGGAATTATCCAAGGTCAGTGTTCTTCCATTCTTACTACTGCATGACAGAAGTCAGCATTTAGCCATCAGCATCCAGATGGTGATATTCAGGACCTTGGCAAACTCCCTTTCAAAGGTTGTGATCCCTCGTGAAGTTGCTCAGTCATGTCCGACTCTTTGTGATCCCATAGACTGTAGCCCACCAGGCTCCTCCATCCATGGAATTTTCTAGGCAAGAGTACTGGGGTGGATTGCCTAGCTGAATATTGAACTCATTTTTTTTCCCACTTTTTACAGTTAAAATTATTTGGAACAACGTGGCTATGTTGACAGAATATTTGGCTGCCAATTTTTTCTTTCAGATAGCTACAACTGAAAAATGACCTGAGCCTGCTCATTGTAACATTCAGAAGGACAGAGATCACACAGCACTAGAACCTAAATGGGGCCCTAAGTACAAGAAAGAGAAAAGAAAGTGCATCCTCAGGGTGAGAAATTGGATATTTGTTAGAGGTACATGGGACTTGCAGAAAAGTGCTGATACATTGCAGGTGGCACTGGTCGCGCTGTGGTGTCAGCAGCGTCACATCGGCAGGTCAGATCGAACTTGCACGGTAATCGACAAGGGCTCGGACATGGATGGCAAAAAGCCAGGAGCAAACCATTTCCCAGAAATCCCACCTTGTAGCTACACAAAGTCGCTTTATTTCACCACTAGCCTAGCACACTTGTCTTATGAAGCTTTTGACAAAATACTATGTGCATTTTGGGGAAGCATCCACATCTTTGGTGATTTCCCTGGCATCTTTCTGTAGCCAATAATAAAAATAGCAATAGCTAAACACTTATTGAGTTTTTACTGTATGCCAGGCACTGTACTAAATTTATATTCATTTCATCTCATGTAATAATGGCTGTTGGCCAAATACTATCCAGACCTGTCTACTTTCCTTCTAATAGAATCCTGAATGAAAAAGTCTAGGTAAGGAATATTACCTTTCATAACCTCTATCTGTTTATTTGAGAAGAACAAAAATCAATATCAAGTATAATCAACCATAACATATCCAAGTAGCAATTTTTAGAAAAAGGCACTTCTAAAATATCAGAATTTCATAATAAATTCTGGTTTGTTTTTGGATGATGCATTATTCAGGATGATAGAATTCCCAAGATGGTCTTTTTCCTAAAGGCTTACATATGCCGTATAAATCCTTGAACTTCAGCTTGAAATGCAGAAGTGATTCTTAAATCTTAAAGCCCCGGTCAGGTGTGTTATTTTTATAATGTATAATGTATCTCTTCTTCAAAGGCTATTCCTGCTCAATGAGAAAATTCACAGTCTTGAGTATTTATTTACCAAAGTTTCTGTTCAAGGAATATTTAAAGGCTGTTGACCAGGTCATTTCAATGCAAGCCATAATCATTTCACAGATAGTAAGAAAAGAAGCACAAAAAGATAAGGGCATAACACAAGCCATGTTTAAATGCCCACATTTTGAATCTTATATATATACAAACTTCAACAAAATTCATAGAGTATTTGCTATTTGTAGTCAACCAAGATCTGTGTTAAATACTATTTTGCCCCTTATCACTTGAGTGACCACATGTAAGTTACCTAATTTACCTAATTTATCTAATTTTATTGTCCCTATGCATATCATACTACACTATGCATGGATTAGAAATAATATATGTAAAACACAGCAGGTGCTATTGATAGCAAGTATTACTCTCATTTTCCAGTTTTTAAATAATCTAAATGACATAAAGAGTAAACCCTTTAAAATGAATAAACATGTGGAATAAAATTTAAGACACTTTTTAAAGGAATTTAAATATTTAAATGTATTTAATACTGCCTATTGATATTTTCTTTTGGAATAAAACTGTAAAATATTAGATGTGAATTTACCAGAGGTAGATAGTGCCTCTGGTGGTAAAGAGCCTGCCTGCCAATGCAAGAGACATAAATGACAAAGGTCTGATCCCTGGGTTGGGAAGATCTCCCAGAGGAGGAAATGGGAACCCAATCCAGTATTTTTGCTGGAGCTGGTGGGCTTCAGTCCATGAGGTTGCAAAGAGTCAGACATAACTGCAGCAACTTAGCATGCACAATAGTTTTTATTCAAGGAAAAACAGTTCTGAGCTATGACTGGGATTCTTGTACACTATCAGAATAGGCAAAATTTAATAGAAGGAAACCAGGCTCTGCTTCAACACTTATTTTGGAACTTTGAGCTGTACCATTTGTACAAAATCAATGACCTTAATGTAAAAATAAGGGATTGAATTATACAATCTCTATGGCTTCTAACATCCAAATGTCATATGTCCAAAAGCACATAAAATTCCACCAGCAGAAATTAATTCCTTTGACTTTAGACACTGGTAGGTAGTGTGGTATAACAGATAGAGGTTCGTTTGAAGTCAGCAAAGCTGAGTTCCAGCCCAGCTTTGCTTTCCAGTTACATGATCTTATCAAGTTATTATCAACTCTGAGGCTATTTTATCCCTTTTAAAATGTGGATGATAGCTACCTGCTGAGGATGTTGAGAACATTAGAAATGATGTCAATATTCAATAATTTACAGTATTATATGGTCCATGGAATTCTATACAGTCCATGGAATTCTCTAGGCCAGAATACTGGAGTGGGTAGACGTTCCCTTCTCCAGGGGATCTTCCCAACCCAGGGATTGAACCCTGATCTCCCACATTGCAGGCAGATTCTTTACCAGCTGAGCCACCAGGGAAGCCCATTCAATAATTGTGGTGGCAATTTAATTAATCACAGCTATTATTTTCCAGAGTCCTCCAGTAAAATGCAAATTCATTGGGAAGGATGATTTTTTTAGGACTTTTTTTTTAATCTACCGGGAAACAAGAAGCCACTCAAGTCCCAATAAATGAGAGATGTGAAGCAGGGGTGTCAGGATGTTTCAGAGAGACCCATGGATCTCAAGGTGGAGTATCTTGGAATGGAAGACTGAAAAGGAATAAAGGTCTTACTCTCTGCCCTTCTTTATCTCTGCTCACATGATATTTCCCCTTCTGCAATATCTCTCTTCTTTTCTTTACCCTTTCCCGCCTTAGTATCCACAGCTCCTTGGAGCCCTCTTCTATCTCTTTTATCCCCATGTATGTATGTGAGTATGTGTGTGCTCAGTTGTGTCTGAATCTTTGTGACCCCATGGACTGTAGCCCTTGGGGCTCCTCTGTCCATGGAATTTTCTAGGCAAGAATACTGGAGTGGGTTGCCATTTTCTATTCCAGGGAACCTTCCCCACCCAAGGATCGAACCTGCATCTCTTGTGTCTTCTGCATTAGTCAGCAGATTCTTTACCACTGTACCACCTGGGAAGCCCTTTATCCCCATAAAAATTTCCTTATTGAATAACCTGTATTTCACTTCCAGCTGAGGAATAGAATGTAAAACCGGTAGGTGGTGTTGTGCAGTTCACAGTTCAATCTATGGAGTGTAAGAAGACCCTTTAGAACGGGGATGTAGTAGAGGGTAGTACTCCATCATAAAACTAAAGGTAACATTAAATGCTTGTCACCATAACATTAATTTTCTAATAAGATGTATACAGTTGAAGTAAGGATGGATACAGTTTAGGGGGGGTGCTGAAGCAGGTAATTTTGAGGACCCTTTTAAGGCAAACATGCAAAACGAATGAAACATTTCATAGAAAAATATTTGTTTAGAATTATGAAGGTATAGCAAATTATATACTTTAAGAAAGTAAAAAAAAACATAAATATTACAAAATCCAGAAAATATATCTATGAATTAATCTTTTAACACACATCTGTTAATATTTTTCCCCATATTTTTAGGTTGCATACTTACTGCACACCTCCTTGCTTAATAATAGTATTTGTAGTATTTTCTCTTTTTATTAGCCATGCCTCAGGGCATGGTGTGTGGAATCTTAGTTCTTCAACCACGGTTTGAACCCATGCCTGCCATATTGGAAGTACAAAGACTTAACCACTGGACCACCAGAGAAGTCCCTGTAGTATTTTCCACAGAGAGAATATAAACAGAATTTAGTTTTTGCTACAGCATGGATGATCAATAGAGAAGGCAATGGCAACCCACTCCAGTACTCTTCCCTGGAAAATCCCAGGGACAGGGGAGCCTAGTGGGCTACTGTCTACGGTAGCCCACAGACTCGGACACGACTAAAGCGACTTAACAGAAGCAGCAGCATGGATGGTCAAAGTTAGGCTTTATTTCATTGATAGGTGGTATGCATAAAAGGCTTCCCTAGTGGCCCAGATGGTAAAGAATCTGTCTGCAATGTGGAAGACCTGGGTTGGATCCCTGGGTCAGGAAGATCCTCTGGAGAAGGGAATGGTTACCCACTCCAGTATTCTTGCCTGGAGAATTTCATGAACAGAGGAGGCTGGTGGGCTACGGTACATGGGTTCGCAAAGAGTCGGACACTATTGAGTGACTAACACACACACATTTATGCATCAGTTCAGTTCAGTCTCTCAGTCATGTCCAACTCTGTGACACCATGGACTGTACCACGCAGCACAACAGGCCTCCCTGTCCATCACCAACTCCCAGAGCTTACTCAAACTCATGTCCATCGAGTCAATGATGCCATCCAACCATCTCATCCTCCATCGACCCCTTCTCCTCCCACCTTCAATCTTTCTTAGCATCAGGGTCTTTTCAAATGAGTCAGTTCTTCACATCAGATAGCCAAAGTATTGGAGTTTCAGCTTTAGCATCGATCCTTCCAATAACTATTCAGAACTGATTTCCTTTAGAATGGACTGGTTGGATCTCCTTGCAATCCAAAGGACTCTCAAGAGTCTTCTCCAACAGCACAGTTCAAAAGCATCAATTCTTCTGCACTCAGTTTTCTTTATAGTCCAACTCTCACAACCATACATGACTATTGGGAAAAAGGTAGCTTTGACTAGACAGACCTTTGTTGGCAAAGTAAAGTCTCTGCTTTTTAATATGCTATCTGGGTTAGTCATTGCTTTTCCTCCAAGGAGCAAGTATCTTTTAATTTTATGGCTGTAGTCACCATCTGCGGTGATTTTGGAGCCCCCCCAAATAAAGTCTCTCATTGTTTCCCCATATGTTTGCTGTGAAGTAATGGGACCAGATGCCACGGTCTTAGTTTTCTGAATGTTGAGTTTTAAGACAACTTTTTAACTCTCTTCTCACTTTCATCAAGAGGCTCTCAGGTTCTTCGCTTCCTGCCGTAAGGCTGGTGTCATCTGCATATCTGAGGTTAGTGATATTTCTCCCAGCAATCTTGATTCCAGCTTGTGTTTCCTCCAGGCTGGCATTTCGCATGATGTACCCTGGATATAAGTTAAATAAGAGGGTGACAATACACAGCCTTAATGTACTCCTTTCCCAATTTGGAACCAGTCTGTTGTTCTATGTCCAGTTCTAACTGTTGTTTCCTGACCTGCATAGAGATTTCTCAGGAGGCAGATCAGGTGGTCTGGTATTCCCATCTCTTTAAGAATTGTCCACAGTTTGTTGTGATCCACACAGTCCAAGGCTTTGGCATAGTCAGTAAAGAAAAAAATAGATGTTTTTCTGGAACTCTCTTGCTCTTATGCCCAAAGGGATGATCCAACAGATGTTGGCGATTATCTGTGGTTCCTCTGCCTTTTCTAAATCCAGCTTGAAATCTGAATGTTCATGGTTCATGTACTGTTGAAGCCTGACTTGGAGAATTTTGAAAATTACTTTACTAGCATGTAAGATGAGTGCGATTGTGTAGTAGTTTGAACATTCTTTGGCATTGCCTTTCTTTGGGAAAACTGACCTTTTCCAGCCCTGTGGCCACTGCTGAGTTTTCCAAATTTGCTGGCATATTGAGTGCAGCACTTTAACAGCATCATTATTAGGATTTTTAGGACACTTATGCATAAAACCTATTTATTGCTTATAGTACTATTACAGGCTTGTTTAGTAAAAAGGCAAGAATTCTGTCTTTCCAGAAGTGTAGCTGAGTACAATTCTGCTTTAAGATTCCTATTAAAAGTGTATGATGCAATGTACCCTGCATTATCAATTCTATCCCCAGCAGGAGAGAACTTGTCTTTCACTTTGCATTAATGGGAACTGAATCTTTCGCTTCTTAGTTTACACATGTGATGACTGACAGAATTTTCCTTAGACTAGTTCTGGCTAGTCCAGGAGAAATACACCTATTTCTGTTCCCAGATGATGCAGAACATATTTCTATATTGATAAAGATTGTAGCCTTGTACCTGTGGGTGAGGTACCGGATGACTGACACAGAGGGTGGTAGGTATATACCTGCAAATAATCCCTACACCAAGACGGCGATGACAATAGTAACTATTCTCGGGAGTGGCTATGAATCCCATAAATGTAGCCCACTAAACTCAAACTAAATGTATACCCAGTTTAATCCTTTAGTCAGATGCTAACGTGCTCCAACACTCTCTGACCATAGGGGAAATATGAAGGCATGAAAGTAGAAGTAGAAAGAGATAGCAGCACTAGTCTATAGACATACAATAATTGACTCTATAAAATTAAACAAATGTATACTTGACACTGTGGACACATTGGTAGGCCCCTTCCCAGAGCCCTGAAGTTCATTTGCCTTTGGTGGGGGTGAGCAAGGGGTTGTCGAGCACCAAGGATGCGGCTGAGGGACAAGGCAGGCTGCAATAGGACACCTTTCCATCAGCTGAGGGCTCTGGATGATCAAGGGAGGAAGCGGTAAGAGAGCTAGTGATGAGGGGCACAGTGACAGCAAAGACCACCTTCCCCATCACAGGATTTTGCCCGGGGACAGTTCTATACTTGCCAGCCTTTCCCAGATGTTTCTGCTTTGGCATGAAGCTAGCTAAGTTGACCTCAGACCTGGGATTCCACCAGGGAAGGTGACAGGGAAGAGCCTGTTTTCAAATAAAAGAGGCATATGGGAGACGATAATTCCATGATTGGCAGAAAGGGAGACACAAAAGTGACAACCCAAAGAGAAGAAAGGCACTTTTTCTTTTTTTCATTTTCATAACAGTTGCTAAAATCAATGACATGTAAAAGAAAACTAAAGACAGGAAGGAGAGACCTTCGCTAGCTTTCTTTAATTGAAATGCTCTTATGCCCAAAGGGAAGTGTGCTATCACAATTATAATGAAACAAAACTGAGTCCGACAGCATATAGATTCAGACCATGAACTACAGCCTCCCAAGTAAATTCATTAGAAACTGATATGCATGTATAAGAAAGAGCTTGGAAACGAAGACAGAATGAACAAAATGGAATCCTATTCAATACTTAAAGTGAAAGTGAAGTTGCTCAGTCGTGTCCGACTCTTTGCGACCCTGTGGACTGTAGCCTACCAGGTTCCTCCCTCCATGGGATTCTCCAGGCAAGAGTGCTGGAGTGGGGTGCCATTTCCTTCTCCAGGGGATCTTCCCAACCCAGGGATCAAACCCGGGTCTCCTGCATTCCAGGCAGACGCTCTAACCTCTGAGCCACCAGGGAAGCCCATTCCATACTTAAAGTTCAGCTAAATATCATTAAAGGAGTGACTATGTCCATAATGACAGAGAAGGCAATGGCATCCCACTCCAGTACTCTTGCCTGGAAAATCCCATGGATGGAGGAGCGTGGTAGGCTGCAGTCCATGGGGTTGTGAAGAGTCGGACACGACTGAGTGACTTCACTTTCACTTTCCACTTTCATGCATTGGAGAAGGAAATGGCAACCCACTCCAGTGTTCTTGCCTGGAGAATCCCAGGGAGGGGGGAGCCTGATGGGCTGCCGTCTACGGGGTCGCACAGAGTCAGACACGACTGAAGTGACTTAGCAGTAGCAGCAGTATGTCAATAATGAACCTTCTAGAAAAATATTTACACACATACTGCCTAATATGAATGGATAATGAGGATAAGGCAAAAAAAATCAACTTTTAGACAGGCTAGTGTCAGCCTTCTAATAATGATAAAGCTCTCTTGTGTTCACTATGGACTATTATCAGGACTGTCCTGATGTTTTTATGTGTATCAGATAGTCTTCATAAATGCCTTATGAGAGAGGTATTTTCATTTCTTCCTTTGATCAATTCTTTTCCCAATTATCTCCTCCTCATGTCTCAACTTAAGTATTTACTACCCAAAATAAATTGGGTCTCAATACCCTCCGGAAAAGGCAATGGCACCCCACTCCAGTACTCTTGCCTGGAAAATCCCATGGATGGAGGAGCCTGGTAGGCTGCAGTCCATGGGGTCACAAAGAGTTGGACATGACTGAGCGACTTCACTTTCACTTTTCACTTTCATGCATTGGAGAAGGAAATGGCAACCCACTCCAGTGTTCTTGCCTGGAGAATCCCAGGGATGGGGGAGCCTGGTGGGCTGCCATCTATGGGGTAGCACAGAGTCGGACACAACTGAAGCGACATAGCAGCAGCAGCAGCAGCAGCAATACCCTCCCCAGTTTTCTTTTTCAAAATATCTTCATATTTTTTAATAGCCCTTATCCGAATGTGTAATTATGCACTTATTTTTTATCAGTTTAATTTCTGTCTTCCTCTCTACCATGTAAGTCCCATGAGGGTAAAGAAAGTTACTTGTGTGCCTCACAGAAGCACAGTATGTTCAATAAATATAGGTTAATTAAATAAGCTCAATAAAGGTTAATTAAATAATTAAATGATGAGAAAACTGGAGCTTAGAAAAGTGAAGCCATATCCAAGTGGCAGAACATGATTTAAATCAAGCTCTGGGTGACTTCAAAATGTTTGAAATTAACCACTGTTATACCCTGCTCATGCCAGCTAGGCTACATAATTTGCAGAACTGAGTGCAGAATAAAAATTTGAGCCTCTGTTCAAAAAGCAAGGGAAAAAGTCCCTTAAAAACATTAAAATGCAAGGCTTTGTCCCTTCTTCCATAGTTTATCTTCACTTGTAATTCTTTGCTACTTATTGTGATTCTAAGTAAAGAAAACTTACAACTTTAAATTACTACCATGAATTTTATTTTTCATCTTTACATTGGGCAATATCAGTGTGAAATGCAAATATGAATATTCCCCTTATATGCAGAAACAGCAAAATTACATAGTTCATATTTCATAATTCAAATACATATGCATATTTTGGTTTTATAAGAATAGTAGAGATGCTAAACAAAATTAACTCAGTTGTTTTTATGTACCTTCATGATTATGTTCTCATTATACCCACATTGTCTACCGAGCTTGCTGATGAGTGAGGAAGCCCTGAGGGAAAAGATTTGGGTTGCTCCGGATTGCCCTGTCTTTCCCCTTTCCTTCTGGTTATCTTCCCCATAAGTGGTCAGCGAAGGAGGAAAAGAACAGGAGTAAAAAGGGGTGTATGTGGTGAAGGTTCTTTGCTTGTTCATGTTTCTTAGGATGCCATTCCTTCTTTCTATATTAGAACCACATTCTGGTTCAAGAGGAAAGCGTGACTTTGCAGGGCTGTGAGCACCCCTACTTCCTCAGGCGGGGATGTAATGCTCAGAGCAAGATGTACTTGCTCTGTCTTGCTGAACTCCCACATAGTGTGTGTGGATCCCCCAGGAGCCTATGCCCATGGGACGTGTTATATGCAAATAGAGCAGCAAGAACAGCTGACTCCCAGGCTGTGTGCAGCTCCTCTGCTCTTGCGTGTGCTCCAGCATCCCACAGGATTGCACTTACAAAACACAATCTCAGATGGAATTAAGAAGAATTTCAAGATGGCAGCAGCAGAGCATTAAACCCAGCAGGGGGCCTTTGTGAGCACATGACCTTGTGCTCATGCAAGGTCACACACCTGTGAAGCCGGCCCTGTGCACTCCGTGTGTCTACTGTGTTTTGCTGCTTAGTACCTGATGGCACTTTAATCACACTCCAGATTCACAATAATGAATCATTATAATAAAGATCCGGAATTTCAATATACTATGAGGACAAGGAAGAATGACAAATATTTCCTAAGCCTCTTTTCAAACTCCTATTGTAACTGATAAGGAAAGCACATGCATATGTTTGCACACCAGGAATAAGGAATTATTTTTATTTGCAGACATTTATAATTGCTTTGCCATTGACTGAGCTATTAAATATTCAAATCTGAGCAGGGAGCAGGTAATTTAGTGCGGCAATATTTTCTCCTCTGTCTCATTATAAAAGTTGAATAAAAGTTAAATTATACAATAATGCAATTGCAAATATTTTAGCCAGGAGGGCATTGTACACTTCAGTCCCTTTGAAAAGAGAGACAATGATAAACAAAGTTAATTATCATCTCAGTCCTTTTAACCTGAGTTGATTTTGCATTTTGCCTTCAGTGTCCCCTGGTATGAATCCCAGTTCTGAAGGCAAGTGCTCTAAACAACAAGTTTTCTTATTTACCATCGTAACTTGTGACTGTCTTGGCTTAAGCAGCCATAATAAGATTGGTACTCAGACTGTATCAAGAAAATTAACAAGCTGAGGATTTTAGCTCTGTTTGACAGATGGGAAAATTTAGTCTCATCAAGGTTAATTCACACTCAGGCTACACGGCAGCAGTAGCATTTGCACTCAGGTCTGGCAAAACATGCATCCTTACCTGATCATTCTTACTGCACTCACTAAAGCAAGAGAGATGGCAATGATAATATCTGTATGGTTTTACAAAACTAGAGATATTGTACACTTTTCCCCCCTCAGTCTGAGTTTTTAATTTACATTAATCAGTTAACCATGTTCTTAGGTAAGTTTTTTGTCTGTCTGCACTGTTTCTCACATACTTTCTGCTTTTCTGCCACTACTTTTCTGAAGATATAAATAAATGGAATATTTCCCTAAAGTGAAACTGAAAATCACTTAGTCGTGTCAGACTCTTTACGACCCCATAGACTATACTGTCCATGGAATTCTCCAGGCCAGAATACTGGAGTGAGTAGCCTTTCCCTTCTCCGGGGGATCTTCCCAACCCCAGGATCCAACCCAGTTGTCCTGAATTGCAGGCGGATTCTTTACCAGCTGAGCCACAAGGGAAGCCCAAGAACACTGAAGTGGGTAGCCTATCCCTTCTCCAGTGCATCTTCCCGACCCAGGAATCGAACCAGGGTCTCCTGCATTGCAGGCAGATTCTTTACCAATTGAGCTATCAGGAAAGCCCATATTTCCTTAAAGTGAAAGTGAAAAGTGAAAGTGAAGTCTCTCAGTCGTGTCCGACTCTTTGCAACCCCATAACTGTAGCCTATAGGCTCCTCTGTCCATGGGATTTTCCAGGCAATAGTACTGGAGTGGATTGCCATTTCCTTCTCCAAACTATACCACAATTAGAAAATTTTGTACCAAACATTTTCCTAGTTCATATATATGACACAAAAATATAAAATGTAGATTAAATATTATATTTATGTACTTTTATATATTGTATGTCACATTCGATGCTTATATAAAAATGATAAATTATCAGTTGTCTAAAGTTCAATCCCTGGGTTGGGAAGATCCCCTGGAGAAGGAAATGGCAACCCACTCCAGTACTCTTGCCCAGAAAATTTCATGGATGGAGGAGTCTGGTGGGCTACAGTCCATGGGGGTCTCAAAGAGTCGGACACGACTGAGTGACTTCACTTTCACTTTTCACTTTCACTTTAAGAGATATCATATCTTCTCATCAAAGATACTGATTTTAGCATTTGATAACATATTCAAAATACTGATTTCATCAATATAGTGCATATGTACATTTAGATCGCTGTTTATATTCCACATGTTCTGTAACATTTATTATTTATTCAGTAAAACTGAAGGTCAGTATATGTTAAGCAATGAATTTAACATTGGATTTAAATGACTTGTATATACTTTTCCAGGAAGCCTAAAATAGTTCAATGTCTGTTAGCTATAAAGATATTCTTGTCCAAACTTAATTTAAGGAGCACCAAAGAAATTGAAAGAAATTATATTTTCTTATAAAAACGACTAGTACCAGATAGGCCATGGAGAGGGTCATGCCACCAGCAGGGACCCAGTAGGATTCCCTAAATTAAATTACATAAGAAAGTAGCCTTTTTTGTCACTGAGGATTTGACACAACTCCCCTGGATTTCCTTAGGAATAAGTAAAAAATGTTAAATGCTTTTCGTGTTTTATACAAGTTTTGTTCAGATTCAACTAAGAGAATATTCTGGTTCTCATACTTAAGGGTTTAGTTTCTGGGCAAAAGGAGTTCATAACAGATTTTTCAGAATGAGTTCATTTTTTATTTTGGTTCATTGTAATATGAAGGGTCACCAAGATCTGTATTTAAAGTTAGGAGCACAACTAATTTTATTTAGTCTCAGGCCATACTCAGACAACACAAGAGACAAAAAATAAAAATATATAAGCTAAAGTGGACAGCAAAAGAGCTGATTGTGTAACAAAGACTCTAAATAAGGTTAGGGAAAATTAAGAAGACTGAGTGCTTGCGCTCCAGAGTTGGCAGCTGATGTCCCAGGTGCTTCCTCCCAATTGAAATGATTAAAAGTCGATGTGATCAGGCAGAACCAAGGCTTTTTGCTCTACAGTTTGTCAGCATGGACGTTAAAAGGACTGAGATTAAAAACACTTACTCTTTGGTTTGTTGTTGTTGTTCAGATGCTAAGTCGTGTCTGACTCTTTGCAACCAAGGGACTGCAGCACAACAGGCTCCTCTGTTCTTCACTGTCTCCTGGAATTTGCTCAGACTCATGTCCACTGAGTCAGTGATGCTAGCTAACCATTTCATCTTCTGCCACTTTGCCTTCAATCTTTCCCAGCATCATGGTCTTTTCAGTGAGTCAGCTCTTCACATCAGGTGGCCAAAGTATTGGAGCTTCAGCATCAGTCCTTCCAATGAATATTCAGGGTTGATTTCTCTTCCTTGCAGTCCAAGAGACTCTAAAGAGTCTTCTCCAACACCACAGTTTGAAAGCATCAATTCTTCTGTGCTCAACCTTCTTTGTGGTCCAACTCTCACATCTGTACATAATTACTGGGTAAACCATAGGTTTGACTATATGGACCCTTGTCAGCAAAGTGATGTCTCTACTTTTAAATACATTTCCTAGGTTTGTCATAGCTTTCCTTCCAAAGAACAAGTGTCTTTAATTTCAGGGCTGCAATCACCATCCACAGTGATTTTGGAGACCACGAAAACAAAATCTGAAACTGTTTTGACTTTTTTCCAGTCTCTTAGCCATGAAGTGATGGGACCAGATGCCATGATCTTCGGTTTTTAAATGTTGAGTTTTAAGCCAACTTTTTCCACTCTCTTCTTTCACCTTCAAGAGGCTCTTTAGTTGTTCTTCACTTTCTGCCATTACAGTGGTATTATCTGCATTTCTCAGATTGTTGATATTTCTCCTGGCAATCTTCATTCCAGCTTGTGCTTCATCCACCCTGGTATTTCTCATGATGTTCTCTGCATATAAGTTAAATAAGCAGGATGACAATAACAACCTTTCTGTACCCCTTTTCCAGTTTTGAACCAGTCTGTTGTTCCATGTCTGATTCTAACTGTTGCTTCTTGACCTGCATACTGGTTTCTCAGGAGACAGGTAAAGTGGTCTGGTATTCCCATCTCTTTAAGAAGTTTCCACAGTTTCTTATGACTCATACAGTCAGAGGCTTTAGCGTAGTCAATGAAGCAGTAGATGTTTTTTCTGGAATTCCCTTGCTTTCTTTATGATCCAGTGAATATCTGAAATTTGATCTCTGGTTCCTCTGCTTTTTCTAAACTCAGCTTATACATCTGGAAGTTCTCAGTTCACATATTGCTAAAGCCTAGCTTGAAGGATTTTGAGCACAACCTTTCTATTGGGCTTCCCTTGTAGCTCAGTTGGTAAAGAATCTGCCCGCAGTGCAGGAAACCCGGTTTGATCCCTGGGTTGGGAAGATCCCCTGGAGAAGGAAATGGCAACCCACTCCAGTATCCTTGCCTGGAAAATCTCATGGGCAGAGGAGCCTGGTGGGCTGCAGTCCACCAGGGGTCACAAACAGTCAGGCACGACTGAGCAACTAACACTTACTTACTTACTTTCTATTAATAGTATGTGAAATAACCTCAATTTTGCAGTAGTTTGAACATTCTTTGGCATTGCCTTTCTTTGGGACTGAAATGAAAACTGATCTTTTCCAGTCTGTGGCCACTGCTGAATTTTCTAAATTTACTGACATATTGAATGCAGCACTTTAACAGTATCATCATTTAGGATTTGAAATAGCTCAACTAGAATTCCATTATCTCCACTAGCTTTGTTCATAGCAGTGCTTTCTAAGGCCCACTTGACTTCACACACTAGATTGTCTAGCTCTAGGTGAATGGCAACACCATTGTGGTTATCTGGGTCAATAAGAGCTTTTTTGTATAGTTCTTCTATGTATTCTTGCCACCTCTTCTTAATCTGTTCTGCTTCTGATAGGTCCTTACTGTTTCTACCCTTTATCATGCTCATCCTTGGATGAAATGTTCCCTTGATATCCCCAGTTTTCTTGAGGAGATCTCTAATTGTTCCCATTCTATTGTTTTCCTCTATTTCTTTGCTTTGTTCATTTAAGAAGGCCTTCTTATCTCCCCTTGATATTCTCTGCGACTCTGCATTCAGTGGTGTATATCTTTTCCTTTCTCCCTTTCCTTTCAGTTCCCTTCTTTCCTCAGCTATTTGTAAAACCTCCTCAGACAACCACTTTGCCTTCTTGCATTTCTTTTTCTTTGGGATGATTTTTTTTCACTGTCTCCTCTACAGTGTTACATGACTCTGTCCATAGTTCCTCAGGCTCTCCATCTACTAGATCAAATCCCTTGAATAAATTCATCACCTGCACTGTATAATCATAAAGGATTTGATTTAGGCCATATCTGAATGGCCTAGTGGTTTTCCCTACTATCTTCAATTTAAGCTGAATTTTGCAATAAGGAGCTCATTATCTGAGCTATAGCTTCAGGTCTTGTTTTTGCTGACTGTATAGAGCTTCTCCATCTTCTGCTGCAAAGTATAATTAATCTGATTTCAGTATTGACCATCTGGTGATGTGCGTGTATAGAGTCATCTCGTGTTTTGGGAAAAGATTGTTTGATATGTCCAGAGTGTTCTCTTAAAAAAGATTCTATTAGCCTTTGCCCTGCTTCATTTTGTACTCCAAGGCCAAACTTCCCTGTTACTCCGGTTTCTCTTGACTCCTTACTTTTGCATTCCAATCCCCTATGATGAAAAGAACAACTGTTTTTTTGTTTGTTTGTTTTTTGGGTGTTAGTTCTAGAAGGTCTTGTAGGTCTTCATAGAACCATTCAATTTCAGTCTCTTCAGCATTAGTTGGGGCATAGACTTGGATTACTGTGATGTTGAATGGTTTGCCTTGGAAATGAATGGAGATCATGCTGTCATTTTTGAGGCTGCATGCAAGTACTGAATTTTGGACTCTTATTGACTATGAGGGCTACTTCACTGAATCTGATTCATACTTGTATCCATGGATTCTATTTAATTTTTTTAAATATTTGTTTTGTTTTCCTTTGAAGTTTGAATTTCTGAATTGTATTTTTTTCAACTTAGTTTTATAGTCTAGGAAAAATATAAATGAACAAAAGAATATTAGATAAGGAGAGCAAACAGAAGTCCATAATGAAAAGTGCAAAACATTTTCACCCAAGAAAGTAAATTTTATTTGATTTTAAAATAGAAGGAAATTAAAAAAATAAATACAATAAAATAGAAGGTAATCAAAAGAAATGGTTCTCTTAAACTGAAAGTTCAAAAACCAGCTACAGGTCCCTGAAGTGATGGCTGAACCTAAATTTCCTGAAGGGTACAGATTCAGGATATACCTCTATTTGCTTCTTGAAAGACATTTATTCCACCGGCAAAGTCCAGAGTACTGGGTTCAGATTTTAGCTCTGCCATTGATAAGCATACATGGCATCTGCTTGCAACTGGCATCATTTGTAAAAAGAGTCAAAAGACCACATGTAAGCCCCTGGAAGAGTGTGAGGTCAGGCCCACCTACACCTCACTTCTTTTGTGATTGTCCCTGCAGATACTTAGCCCTTTTAATCCTACTTTCCTTTATCTGCAAAATAAGGGTAGTAATAATACCTCCCCAATGATGGGATTATGTACTTTTTAGAAATATGATTTGTAAAATGCACCAACTCTTCTCCAACAGCAGAGTCCACCTGGATGAGATGATTTAGAATATAACCCCCATCACAAATTGGAAAGTAGAAAGAGTGAATATGCTTATCCCCACATTTTGCAGAGGAGCGGTCTCAGGTTCGGAGAAGGCAATGGCACCCTACTCCAGTACTGTTGCCTGGAAAATCCCATGGACAGAGGAGCCTGGTAGGCCACAGTCCATGGGGTCACTCAGAGTCGGATACTACTGAGCAACTTCACTTTCACTTTTCACTTTCACGCATTGGAGAAGGAAATGGCAACCCACTCCAGTGTTCTTGCCTGGAGAATCCCAGGGACCAGGGAGCCTGGTGGGCTGCCGTCTATGGGGTCACACAGAGTCGGACATGACTGCAGCAACTTAGCAGCAGCAGCAGCAGCAGCAGCAGCAGTCTCAGGTTAGATTATTCACTCCATGTCCACAAATCTGGAAGGAGACAGGTCTGAACTTGACTGCAGGTGTTCTGACTCCCTGTCTTGTCAAGATTAAAATAAAATATCTCACAATCTTGTTGCTTCAAATAAAATTCTGTCAACTGGGAAACACTAATAAGGGGCATATTATGCTAGTGTTTGATAATCAGCAATGGTGGATTCTTATTTTTAGCAAAATCCATGCAGATTTCACCCCTTGGCAAATGTATGCTCAGAGATGGCCATGACTCCTGACAAGAGTCACCAGAATAAACCCTTATTCAAATGTTCCTGTCATCTCTCACTAATCTGAAATTTAACTGCATCTGTTTTTTCCTGAAATGAACTAAAGTGCCAGCTGGGACTCAAAGACCTTATTGTCATTGGGAGATTCTGCTATAAGGTTATTAGTTATGTGAACTGCACAGCTAAACTGTGAGGGAAAGGACTTTAAAAAGCCTGGATAGTGGTGATGTACTCCTCTTGGTTTGGTTAGGTTTAGTTTTTCTGGAGTATGTATGTATGTGTATGTGCTCAGCCATAGGGACTCTGTGACCCCATGGACTATAGCCTGCCAGGGTCCTCTGTCCATAAGATTCTCCAGGCAAGAATACTGGAGTGAGTTTCCAGTTCCTCCTTCGGGGTCTTCTTAACCCAGGGATTGAACCCATGTCTCCTGTGTCCCCTGCAATGCAAGCAGATGCTTTACCACTGAGCCACCAGGGAAGCTCTAGTCCAATAACAATATTAGCTTGATAGCAAGCATTTTTTCTGTATGATAGCTTATTCCAGGAAAGCTCTAGAATTAAAATAGGTTTTTACTCATATCCGGAGAGTAGTAGATCTTTTACTGTGCTTTCTTGAATACTTAGATTATTATTTAATCTCTAATTCTAAGAGATAGTGAATACAAGAAAATAAAAAATTTGATACATAATTCTGAATCCTATAGTCATAGGACTATAAGCTAAAGGACTTATAAAGGACTACTAAACAAGCTCACATGTTTTCTTCCTAAAAATTGTCCTTTCCTTCCTTCATGCCTCCCTTGAGAATGGTACTAATATGTTCAATCCTCGAGAATTTTAATTTACCACCTAAAGTTAATCAGATAAAGCTTCTTTTATATGATAAGGAAGTTCTGACAAAGAAAGCAAATTACTATTTCTATCTGATTATGTAAGTAAAAACATGTGTTGTTATAAATACAATGCAATTAACATGTAAAAAATGTTCAGTTATAATTCATAGATTCATTTTGTTATAACCCAGATGAGCCAACATTGTGCCTGCAAACGGCTATCCATGGAAACAATTAATTATATTGATTTGGTTTGCCAGTTGCTATTTCTCATCTTTAAACTCTTTTTACCCCCAGAATTGTATACTAATTTGTAATCACACAAATTTAGCAATATTCAGATGCATTTTGTCTGCTACTTCTGTATTATGAGTTTTCTCACATTTAATATTTATGGTACTTACCTTCCCCTCAGAGGTATGTTCTCATATGAAATAGAAGATAAAAATGGAAAATCTCATCACAATAGCCATTTATAACTTTTGGGAATTGAGACATCTTTCTGTTAAGATTTTGAGTTTATAACAAGCACCCATTTTTAATTAGAGAGCAGAATGCCATATATTAATTTTTCATGTGAATTAAATATAAATTAAATCACAGAAAAACTTTTTGGAAACACCAAATAGCTCTTAGGATAATTAAAGACTTACTGGGATACTAGGAATCAATGATTATAAATCAAGAACTTAGAGCATGAAGATGATGCAGACCAAATATACCAAATAGACCTCTCATTCAGCTCTCTGGCATTCTTTGGCATTCACCTTTGGGGCATTAGAGACGGAGCACTGCCATAACTGAGCAAACGACTAAAGAAAGAGGATCTTGACTGATAGAGGTCGTACTGTGGACTCATGTCTCTCTGCTTACTAATAGCAGGGATTTGGCAGAGTATTTAAAGTAAGATTCTCTATCTTGTCCCAAAGTTAGTTCTACCTTGCTTTTTGGTTTGTTTTGTTTTATGTGTGTGTGTGTGTGTGTGTGTGTGTGTGTGTGTTTAAATATAATTGTTAAGGTTAGCTTATAAAAAAAAAGAAAATTGGTAGTTGTGTAGCCTGGTAAAGTGAGATTTTTAAGGTTTGTTGTACTTCTCTGCAATTACTTGTACTTTTCACATCCAATTATGAAAGAATAGAAACTATTGCTACACTTAACTCTCTGCTTCCAGTTAATAAATCATAACTGCTGGCTGCTGAATGATTTTTCAAAAAAGATATAAATAATGTCATTTCGATCCCTGGGTTAGGAAGATCCTCTGGAGAAGGAAATGGCAACCCACTTCAGTATTCTTACCTGGAGAATCCCATGGACAGAGGATCCTGGTAGGCTACAGTCCATGGGGTCACAAAGAGTCAGACACAACTGAAGCAACTTAGCACGTACTTTTGTTTCTTAGTAGAAAAGTTGTACAGTTCAGTTCAGTCACTCAGTCATGTCTGACTCTTGCGACCCCATGGGCCACAGAACCCCAGGCCTCCCTGACCATCACCAACTCCAGGAGTTCACTCAAACTCATGTCCATTGAGTCAGTGATGCCATCCAACCATCTCATCCTCTGCCGTCCCCTTCTCCTCCTTCCTTCAATCTTTCCCAGCATCAGGGTTCTTTCAAATGAGTCAGTTCTTCTCATCAGGTGGCCAAAGTATTAGGGTTTCAGCTTCAGCATCAGTCCTTCCAATGAACATTCAGGACTGATTTCCTTTAGGATGGACTGGTTAGATCTCCTTGCAGTCCAAGGGACTCTCAAGAGTCTTCTCCAACACCACAGTTCAAAAGCATCAATTCTTAGGCACTCAGCTTTATTCATAGTCCAACTCTCACATCCATATATGACCACTGGAAAAACCATAGCCCTGACTAGATGGACCTTTGTTGGCAAAGTAATGTCTCTGCTTTTTAATATGCTGTCAAGGTTGGTCATAATTTTCCTTCCAAGGAGCAAGCATCCTTTAATTTCATGGCTGCAGTCACCATCTGCAGTGATTTTGGAGACCCCAAAAATAAAGTCTCTCACTGTTTCCATTGTTTCCCTATCTATTTGCCATGAAGTGATGGGACCAAATGCCGTGATCTTAGTTTTCTGAATATTGAGCTCTAAGCCAACTTTTTCACTCACCTATTTCACTTGTATCAAGAGGTTCTTTAGTTCTTCTTTACTTTCTGCCATAAGGGTGATGTCATCTGTGTATCTGAGGTTATAGATATTTCTCCCTGCATTCTTGATTCCAGCTTGTGCTTCATCCAGCCCAGCCTTTCTCATGATGTACTCTGCATATAAGTTAAATCAGCAGGATGACAATGTACAGCCTTGATGTACTCCCTTTCCTATTTGGAACCATTCTGTTGTTCCATGTCCAGTTCTAACTGTTGCTTCCTGACCTGCATACAGATTTCTCAAGAGGCAGGTCAAGTGGTCTGGTATTCCCATCTCTTTCAGAATTTTCCACAGTTTATAGTGATCCACACAGTCAAAGGCTTTGGCATAGTCAATAAAGCAGAATTAGATGTTTTTCTGGAACTCTCTTGCTTTTTCAATGATCTAGCAGATGTTGGCAATTTGATCTCTGATTCCTCTGCCTTTTCTAAAACCAGCTTGAACATCTGGAAATTCAAGGTTCACGTATTGCTGAAGCCTGGTTTGGAGAATTTTGAGCATTACTTTACTAGTGTGTGAGATGAGTGCAATTGTGCGGTAGTTTGAGCATTCTTTGGCATTGCCTTTCTTTGGAATTGGAATGAAAACTGACCTTTTCCAGAAAAGTTGAAAGGAGGTTAAAAGAGCACCTCACGTGCATCACGAGAAAGATTGTAGAGCTTAACATTAACACATGGTTCCATAGCTCCACATCTTTAGTTAATGGTACCATGTTTTAGTGGGGCTTCCCAGGTGGCACTAGTGGTAAAGAACCTGTCTGCCAATGCAAGAGACGTAAGAAGACACGAGTTTGATCCCTGGGTCCAGAAGATCCCCTGGAGGAGGGCATGGCAACCCACTCCAATATTCTTACCTCAGGATCCATTGGGCAGAGGAGCCTGGTGGGCTACAGTCCATGGGGTTGCAAAGAGTCGGACTGGGCCAAAGCTACTTAGTATGCAACGCACACCATATTTCAGTAGGTACATAGTGATGACTCCTCATAGGCACCAAAATGTTCCCTGATTACATTAAAACCAACATGTAGCTGTCTGTGTGTTTCTTTTTCTCACTTGCTAGCTTTCCTGAAAGCCACCTATCTTGTGTGAGTTTTGTCATTAATTAATAATTACGGAGTTAAACTTATATCTTACCTAATCAGTTTGGTTTTTCAAAAACTATTTTGTTTTAAATGTGAAATTTGTTTGATAAATAATTAGCCAAGAGAACTTTCCTACTTCCTTACTCACTTAGTAAGCCTAGGCAAAATTCCACACAAAATTATATTTCCAGGCTAGCAGGAGCTCATAATTACCTAGATTCACCCTTATTTCAAATCTTCTGTAATCTCTGGGTGTTTCAACAAGAAAGTGTCATTCAGATGATAAAAACTTGTTTCCATATCTTATTCCTTCTAAAATATAAAATAATTAGCATCAAACTGTGTATAAACAGTAAATTAAAAACCATGAATAGAGTTAGAAAATTATATTAAAACTTGTTTTTTCTGGTTTCATTTAATCAAATTTCATTTAAGGAAAATGAAACATGTTGGCCACATTCCTTTTTTTGGCTTCCCTACTTTAATTTGCTTATTGGGTTCTTCACTCTCTTCTTTGCACAGAGCAAGGTTTCATAAATGCATATTGACATGCCCACTGTAGGCTTATACGGAAGGCCAAATTAATCCTCCATTGTGTAGCAGTCAAGTCCTATTTAGTGGTTTGTCTACAAAGATCAATACAGGGTCTCTAAGGCATAATGGCTGGCTCCATTCACTCCTGCTAGACAAACAAATGCCCTTTTAAAAGTCAGTTCACGAAAAAAGCTTTTTCTAGGCACAACCAGCCCTAGGTTAAACTTTCAAACAGTCCAAGTTTGGATTTCAGTGCTGCAGGCTTCATTGCTGGGCCTGATTTCCATATTTGAACCATTTTTTCCCCATTACAAATGCCTTTAAGAAGCAGTTTGATACATAAATTTAATCCCAAAGAGATACAAATGAGTTCAAAGGCTTAATGTGTTAGCACTCTCAAGAATAGTTGTATTTTTTTTGTGTGTGTGTGTAATAAAGTTTTATTAAAGTATAAAGGAGATAGAGAAAGCTTCTGACATAGGCATCAGAAGGGGGCAGAAAGAGTACCCACTTGCTAGTGTTAACAATCAGGTTATATAATCCAAAGAATGTCTGGAGGTTGTAAAGACCTCCTCCGACCTACTCCCATAATTTACATTTTAAGATAACACTGTCCTCAGGCAAGATACATCCTTGTAAAGACCAGGTATACTCCCATAACTAACATTTTAAAATAACAGAAGGTTGAATCCAAAGACTGTCCTTAGGCAGGATACATTATTGGTATATAATCCTAAGGAATGTGGAGAAAGAAAAAAAGTTTGTCCTTTCTTCCTCCTTGAGAATTCCAGACCCCTCTCTCTTTGGGGACCCCTAGACGCCCTATCAACCTGCCTAGGAAATGACTCTCTCATTCCCCCCTTTTCTTTTAGCCAAGAGAAGAGTTCTTAGGCAGAATAAGTCTCTATGGTGGAAGTCAAGTAATTCAAAGAGCATGAGAGACAGGAAGTAGCCAGGAAGGTATTTGAGCTTGGTCATAGGCAGGGACTTACTCCACCTGCTCATAAGACCATTCCTGCTGCTAACACTTGTCGGAAAGCCTCTCATTATTAACGTATTCTTTCTCTTTATTGTTTGGCTCACTCTTTTTTTAGCCTTCTAGACTCAGCTCCAATCGACCTACTTTCCAAATACTTGTGGGAGTATTTCTCAAGTATGCTCAACTCCTGATGAATCCCAGAATTATTCTTGTTACAGTGGTAGTCATTGCATTATTATTTCCTATGTAGCCTCTCTCCCTACTAGAAGTCACCTAGAACAAGGTCTGCCTCTTTTAGTCTCCCTCTGCCTTCCCAGACTTAGCAAAGCGCTTGGAACACAATAAATTTTCCTCCTACCCACTGTACCCCAAATTAGATAAAGAGTTGGCTGCCACCAGCCAATCAATCCATTTCCCCTTTGATCTGCTGCACACTCATTGACACCAGGCTTCCAGTCGTGGGTAGAGTGGGCTATGATGGGAAGGGCAGATGAGCTGGGAAAACAGGGGCTCCTCTATTCTTCCCTCCTAGAAGGTACATTTCCTAAAGTCAAGAATTACAAAATATTTGAAGAAATATGTATGACAGTATTGAGGAAATATTTCCTTGAATGATTTCAAGCTCTTCCACAGGAAAACAACACTTAACATTTCCAAAGTGAGTTGATTACACAAAGAATGGCCCCTCTAAGTCAGAGGTTGGTAAGACACCACCCACAAGTCCAACACAGCCTATCTCCTGTTTTTGTACCACTTGTGGTTTTAGAAGACTATTTACGTATTTAAATAGTTGGTGATGGGTTTAGTCACTAAGTCATGTCTGACTCTTTATGACCCCATGGACTATAGCCCACCAGGCTCCTCTGTCTATAGGATTCTTCAGGAAAGAATATGAGTGGGTTGCCATTTCCTTCTCCAGGGGATCTTCCCGACCCAGGGATTGAATCTGGGTCTCCTGCACTGCAGGCAGATTATTTACCGACTGAACCACCAGGGAAGCCCATTTATTTAAATTGTTAGGGAGAAAAATCAAAAGAAGAATATTTATTGACACAGAATTATATGAAATTCAAATTTCAGGGTCCATAAATACAGTTTTTATTTATTTATTTATGGACACAAATTTTTATTGGATTATAGTTAGCCTCATTCATTTATGGATTCTCTAGGGCTGTGTTTGCACTTTGAACAGTTGTTATAGAAGCCACATGTCCTGCAAGGCCTAAAATATCATCATCTTGTCCTTTACACGAAGAGGGCTCTAAATGAGCATATAAGAAATAGTGTGTGTGTGTGTGTGTGTGTGTGTCCGTGCACACGTGTGCTCAGTCACTCAGTCATGTCCAACTCTTTGCCATCCCATGGACTGTAGCCCACCAGGCTCCTCTGTCCATGGAACTTTCCAGGCAAGAATACTGGAGTGGGTTGCCATTTCCTACTACAGGGAATCTTCCCCATCCAGGGATCGAAATGACATTATTTACATCTCTTTTGAAAAATAGTTCAGACACAGTTGCCTATGAGGAAAAGAGATTCTTTAGTGTTGAATAAAGAAAACCATTGGGACATCCCTTCTTAGTGTGAATAGTAGAGGTATAAACAAGATAATTAATGACGTTTTCAGTAGAAGTTAGATAAAATAAAACATTGCAAACAATAACCTCAGGCATCTTGGAGGTAAGAGAAAAAAATACACAAGTATTTAGAAACCTGAAATAGCAAGAGTTCAGTTGTTTATTTATTACTCTAACTTTCTTCCTCAGCTATAAGATCTTTGGGGAAGAAAAAAGAACCAAGTATTGAATTTATTATCAGTACCTCACTCATTATAGGAACTTTATAAATTTTTGAGTAAGAAAGGGAGAGAGAAAAGAAAGGAAGAAAATAGATTTAAGAGGAGCATTTGCTTTTAGCTTTTATCATTCACTTTAACTTAGTTTTTTCTTTTTTATATGTGGAAGTTCACTACCTTAAGTGCTTTTATCCAAGCAGACAATTTTATTTGTATGCGTAAAACCACTAGCAAATGTATTAAAGAATATTTCAAGGAATGTTACTCATGCTGTTTCAAGTTTCAGCCTCATTTTCTCAAAGTGAAAAATCAAGCACTGTTGATCACATAGTGACTGCTCTTTGAGGTTAAGGCCCTGTGTTATAAAGGCTTTAACTCTACAACTGTAAATAGAGTTATCTTAAACACTCATTAGTGGTAGAAACAGCAAGCTGTCAAACAAATTTTAAGAGACTATTCTAGCTATCCATGTTAATGACATCTATAATGGAACCACTATATTCTTTCTTGTTTTTAATTTAAAGCACACATTGTATATTATCATTTTATTGCCAAAACCCACATCCACAATCTTATATTCACTTTTAAACATAAGAATATTTTTTCTGTACTCAAATTTATAACTAACAGCCAGGCTCTATCATGTTTAGCTGTAGACTTTCATTACTATAATAAACAACAACAACAAAAATAACAACAACCAAAGCAGATGCTTCTGCTACAAACAGCCTCACAAACAACTAAATTGTGGAACTCTCTTCATCTGGGAAGGCAATTTGTTTTTACATCTCTTCACCTGCCTTTAAAATATGCTTTAATTTATTACTAATGGCATTCCCAATGATCTGCTGAAGGATGCAACTCTGAAATGATTTATTCTAATGAAGAGCCTCTTGTCAGCACTTACTTACCACGAGGCTTGGAAGGCCCAAGGGACCAGATATTATTACATACTGTGCCCAGTATCATACAAGTAGAGCATTTTACAATCATCAGATCTAATTGGACATCTTTATAAGATTGCTTTATGCTTGGCATTTTTTTCCCCTCACTCTGTCCAAATGGACATTTTGGTTCTTTAGTTTACAGTGGGTTGAAACACACACCTTTGATAGAAACTGAAAAGCCTCAAGCCTGCCCTAGCAGGAGGTCCGACTGCCCCTTATTCCTTAAGGTACGAAGCCTGATGTGCTTATGACATTTCCAAAAGCAGGATGACATGACATGACACGTGGCACTGCTATGCAGAGAGGTTCTATCAGTCTGACTACCAGGATTCTAATTCTGGTCAAATGTAATTTGCTGCTTTTAGGGGAGTTCTGGAGTCAGTCAACCAAAAAACAGGTCTGTGTTTGGGTCATAATAACTTGAAATCAGGATGGACCTTAGCAGTGTGCTGTGGTGAATGCACAGAGACCTGTTTGGAGGGGAAAAGCCCTAGCTTCAAGTTGGATTTTGCCTTTTATTAGCTAGACCCTGTGGGTGCATGCTAAGTCTCTTCAGTTGTGTCCAACTCTCTGCGGCCCTATGGACTGTAGCCCACCAGGCTCTTCTGTCCATGGGATTCTCCAGCCAAGAATACTGGAATGGATTACCATGCCCTCCTCCAGGGGATCTTCCTGACCCAGCGATCGAACCTGTATCTCTTATGTCTCCTGCATTGACAGGAGGGTTCGTTACCACTAGCATCACCTGGGAAGTCCTAGCTAGACCCCATTGTTGTTCAGTTGCCAAGTTGCATCTGACTCTTCACAACCCCATGGACTGCAGCACACCAGGATCCTTTGTCCCTCACCATCCCCCCGAGTTTGCTCAAGTTCACTTCCAGTGCATTGGTGATGCCATCCAACCATCTCATCCTCTATTGCCCTCTTCTCCTTCTGCCTTCAATCTTTCCCAGAACCTAGTGGGCTTCATTTCCCAGGCTGGCTTGTGATCTGATGTTCTGCAGGGTTGTCCAATGGGAGATTGGAAGGGGATGGGAGAGGAGTCAGGTTTCCTTCTTTGCATCTTCTAAGGCAGCAGCTAACCCTCTTCAGTGGCTCTTTCTTCTCAGAGGCTCTAAGGACCCAGCTTCCATTAGGAATTTGCTCTTGAGGTCAGCAAGCTTTCTCTTCCTTTGCCCCTGGATCAGGAAGATCCCTTGGAAAAGGAATGCCTTCCTTTTCCTGCTACCACCCCCTGGGTTAACCTTTAGTCCTGTCTCTGCAAACCCACCACCCCACCCCAACCCACCCCCATTGTCTGCTCCCCCACCATGAAAATAATTCCATTCATTAAGTCCATTCTCTTATAAATACTTGAGGTGGCTTCTGCTTTCCTGCGTAGACCTTGAATACAAACAATAGTATTTTAAAAGTGAGATATTGTGCCTATAATCTAATCTCATTTCCAGAAAATTAACTAGATAGGAAAATGCAAAGAGATGTAACAAAAATATTAATATGCTTGGAATGTGGGATATATTCTGGAATTTTTTAAACTTTAATTTCTAGTTTTAACTTATTTTTACATAATTTGTTTCCTCTTTTCCTTAAAATGAAACCTCAGGCAAATAATATTTTATAGAATTTCTTCTTAGTTGGTTTATGTTTTAACAGATGCACCATTTTGTTTCATTTTAAATTGTTTAAGCTAGATCCTATCAGAATGCAAACACAGGTGAATTTTCATACTGAAATCTGACCAGTTAGGACTATAGAGATAGAGACTTATGTTTATTTAAGACCCTTCATTTGTGTTTATTCAGAATAGGCCTTAACTTACGTAAGTAGTAGAAAAAAAATGATCATTTATACAAATGAGCTTACATACAAAACAGAAAGAGACTCACAGACTTAGAGATGAACTTATGATTCCTGAGGGGGAGAAAGGATGGGGTAAAAAATAGAGTTTGGGATGGACACGTACACCCTGCTATATTTGAAATGGATAACCAACAAGGACCTACTTTTTAACACATGGAACTCTGCTCAATATTATGTGGCAGCCTAGATGGGAGAGGGGTTTGGGAGAGAATGAACACATGTATATGTATGGCTGAGTCTCTTCCCTGTTCACCTGAAACTGTTACCACATTGTTAATTGGCTATACTCCAATACAAAATACAAAATTTTAAAAAAGATCTAAGTTATATTACTGGATACAAGCTTTTTTCCCCTCTGCCTATTATATAGATAAAACAAAAAGTTTTAACATGTAGCAGTGTGCCAGTGGGGGAGAAGGCAATAGCACCCCACTCCAGTACTCTTGCCTGGAAAATCCCATGGGCGGAGGAGCCTGGTAGGCTGCAGTCCATGGGATCACTAAGAGTCAGACACGACTGATCGACTTCACTTTCACTTTTTCACTTTCATGCATTGGAGAAAGAAATAGCAACCCACTCCAGTGTTCTTGCCTAGAGAATCCCAGGGACAGCGGAGCCTGGTGGGCTGCTGTCTATGGAGTCGCACAGGGTTGGACACGACTGAAGCGACTTAGCAGCAGCAGCAGCAGCAGTGTGCCAGGGGATGTGATTAGACTTGAAACATGTCTAATAATTAATTTATAGCAATTTTTCACCATCTAAGTTTTTTAAAAGGATGATTGTGTAATGAGGGGTGGGTGTTTAATATTTTGGGGAAACATGTAACTATTATATCCTTATCAAGGTCATTAAATAACATAAAGCAGAACTTCCTTAAATTTGCTGTACATACAACTTAGGCAATTAATTATAAATTTTAAAATTTACTGTTAAATTATAAAATTTAAAATTTGCTGTACATACAACTTAGGCAATTAATTATAAATTTTAAAATTTACTGTTTCTTACTGTTAAAGAAAAAAGGATGATTTCATCAATGCTTTACTATCCTGAGAAGAGGTAAAAGAATCTAAACACAAAATGAATATAGTATCTTCATTCAATTGTAGGAAATAACTTTGCCTCACATTGAACAGAATAGAATTGTTCTCCAAAAGCATCTCTAATGTAAATATAGGTCTTTGGAGTCTCATCAAAATCAAAGTTTGTTTAAGGATATAGAAACTTTCTAGGTTAAATTGAAGACCAGAAATACCTGGCTGTCTTTGGGAGGTTAAATCACAGCTCCTCCAGTCTCACTTCCTTTTGTATTTAAACAGCTGTGACTATTTACATGAGGCATAATTGTATTAAATTATTTATGCTTAAAGAATATTGAAACTTTTAACAGGAAAGAAGTAGCTTTCCTGGTCAGTGACCAGGCTGAGTGATGCATAGATAGGGAAGTTACAAGGCAGGCATCCAACCTGGCTGTATGACTTGGAGAAACTACTCCATGTTGATGAGCTCCAAACTGAATTCTCACCTTCCCTACAAGACAAGAGAAGCCCAGCCTCTGCCCATGGTCAGCTGAGTGAGGGGGGCCAGGCCATTCCTGGGATTACCTTTAGATAATACAGACAGAATGTGCCCCTCCTCCCCAAATTCACTTGTTAAATCCTAACACCCAGTGGGATGGTATTTGGAGGTGGGGCCTTTGAGCGGTGATTAGGTCATGAGGGCAAAGCCCTCATGAACAGGATTAGTGCCCCAAAGAGCTCCTTCCCTTCTGCTGCCTGGTCCTCACAAAAGGCAAAAGAACAGCCATCATTGACCTAGGAGGTGGGTTCTCACCAGACACTAGAGGTGTCAGCATCTTGACCTTGGACTTCCCAGCCTCTAGATGGCAGCAGTGACACAACTTGTGTTTGCAGCATCACCGTTTCCTGAGACGCTGCAGCTGCCAAAGCAGAACCTGACTCCCTAAGCACATCTTATGTCCAGTATAATTAGAACTGTGCGCCTTCTTTTCTGTAAAATTTAAGAACTAGATAATATGTGGCAAAATTATTAAGCCTTCCTGGGCAGAATTAGAAACAAAAGATGTGTTAGGTCATTACTGGATAATCTATAAGTAATTTTTAAAGTATGGCTCAAAATAAAATATGTAAATACTTGAAGACATCTCAAAGGTACCTTGAGGCCTATAACAGCTAACAGGTCTTAGACTATAAACTCAGGTGGAAAAAAATAAAAACTTTCACAATAAACATCTTCACTTCATGCTTTTATTTTGCCCAACTGAATTCTCCTCTAAGACTTAGGCTTCAAGCAAGCTCCTGGAGACCAACTCCTCCTTCTTCCCATGACAAAGGCACTTAGGAGTCTGAATGGATTGTAAATAGTGAATAATTTTGGTGGTGTTAGATATCAGTGGCTGGTTATAAGAAAACAGACTTAACGAGCAGAACTGTCCAAATGGCTTTGGGATTTGTCTCCTTGGGTGGCAGCCTGCAGTGTAGCAGCAGTGACTTGGAAACAGGAACAGTGGGGCACTTCCTCCAACAGATTTACCTTTCAAAGGACAGGAAGAGATGGAAGCAACAGCAGGAGGTAACTGAAGAAAGTTCCCAGTGTGAGAGTACCTCTGACAGTGTTAAAGATGAAACCCCTTGGGATGCACAACCAGAACACACAAAACTATGAAAACTGGTGACATCAGCCCACAGCCAAAATGATCAGGTATTCGCTGGGACCTTGACTTTGCTTGAAGTATTAACTATCTTCTGATGGAAGACAAGCCTATCTGCTCCAATATACTCCCAGGGCATAAGCAGATAGACCTTGTTAAGAAAAATGGGCAATGCTCACTATCTAAGATTAGCAGCATCCTCAAGTAGAATACAGAGATGTGGAAAGACTCAGCCATCTCCTAGGATGACATGTGAGATTCAGAGAAGCATGAGTTATATTTGTTCAACTTGTTGGGCACTTGAGGATTGCAAAATCTGTCAAATTTGAGGGGGTTTGTATTTTGAAATTCTGGCTGGATATATGTTGGTTAAGCATGTGACAATGGAAAGTGGGTAGGAACTGAAAAGTGTCAGGTCTCTTGACTTCTCTGTTCATGTAAAATCATGTAGGTTAAAAATAATTCCTCTGGGTATAAAAAGTAAGGTTAATTGACAGGGTAGAACTAGGTTATTCTGGGCACATCATATAAGTATCTGAAGAGGAATTTAGACAAATTGAGGAGATGAGTTGGTGCTGGGTCTGGAGAAGAAAAGGAAATCTGGTTAAGAGAAAATAAGAGCAGGAGATGTATACTCACCTTCACTCCCTCCCATTATTTATTGTTTACCATCAGGCTCTCCCTGGAGGATTTATTTAAACCATAAACATTTATTGAGTTTCAACTACTTGCTCAGCTCTTGGACAAGGTCTGTGCTAAACTGGGTTTATAATATGACATGATCCTTGACCTACTGGACCTCCTAGTTTAGTGAGAGAAAAAAGACCTGTACAAAACTAATTGTGCTTTATTAATTGCCAGCAACATGGGAGGCATCTGAGACAGAGGATATTACTTTTATTGGACAGAGAAACTTGTCAAGAAATTCTTCAAATAAGAATTGATGCTAGAGCTTTATCACTGAAAATTAGGAGTTCACCCAAAGGATTTATGCAAAGGGGAGTATTCTAGAAATAACAATATATACAAAGGATAGAAGAATGGAAGGATTCCTCTAGTACATTCCTAGTACATTTCAGTAATACAAAGTTATTTGCTCCGATTACAATATAAGGTTTGTGGGGTGAGCGGTGGAGGATGGGATGGGAGAGTCATGAAGAACTGGGTGTATCATGCTAAGAAGCTGGAGCTTTTTCCTGCAGGTGATGGAGAGACAATGAAGGCTTTCATGCAGGAGAATGACATGATCAGACTCTAAGATATGTGAGAGTGAAAGGATAGCTCCAGGCAACAAAGACTAGGCTCCAAAAGCAGGGGAAAGTATTTCCGGTGGTCCCACAGCTGGGCAAGCCAGCTCCAGGTGTTTGGTTTTGTTTTGTTTTTCTATATGCATGCTCACAATAATCAATGGTACATGTATTTTCATAGCTTTTTAAAAAAGAAAGAATACAGTATGAGAAAGTGGGCTCTGACAAGAATTCTTTCAAAGTTAAAAAAAAAATTTTCTTTAAAGATTTGTAAAGGCTTTTACTAATGATACTCACTTGGGTAACATGTTTTATCAGTATACTGGGTCATAATCATATGCTTTATTTGTAGCCTTTAAAGTATCATTTGATCATATAGTAGGCTAAAAACAAGAGAAAACGAAAGAAGTCAGAAAAAAAAAATTGTGTTTGAAAGAGGCACAAGCTGGAGAAAGGGTTAGTAAGCCCTACTGAAATCTCACGTTGAGAGCTTAGTGCATAAACGGGAATAAATGTGCTAAAAGAATCTCCCTCATCTCCTCAGTTTTCCCCTTTAATTTCCAAACCTGGTCCTTTAATTTCCCCTAATTTTTTCACTAAAAGTCTTGGCTAAAGGGCTTCTTATTGAAAATAATACTTTAGTGATATCTCACATTACAGAAATTTACTTCTCTTTCTACAAGAAATAGAACATGCTGTCAGAATTCTGGTCCCTCTTTTTGGAAGCACCTTAAAAATAGATAATCAGTGAAACTGGTAAGGTTTTTGTCTTGTTCAACTATTTCCAGAGGAATAAAATGCCCAAGATATATCCTAAATATTGAATGTGTGTAGGCAAAGATAAGGAATCGGTGCAGGCAATTTACTGGAAATACTTCTCTCTCTTTCCTTCAGTTTGTGAAAACCAAAAAAGATCCTGGTTTCTACTTTCATTTAGGCTTTTATGCCCCCTAGTGGATATATGGTATTTCTGCAGCTATAAAATAATGCTGTGATTTTTACAGCATTTCCTTTGTGCAGTGTGTGTTCAAATTGCTTACACTGACAATTGATATGCCCTTAAATAATCAAATTATAAATTTTGAACATTATTTGGAAACTCCACTTGTGATAATTCAATAAAAGCTTCAAAAATTTTCAGTAAAATGCCTATGAAGACTGAGACTATCATGGAGTTCCCTGACTCATCTGAATTTTATCCATGAGTTCCTTAAGAATCCATGGACTCCTGGCTAGGAACGTCCAATAAAGGGAGTGTGGGGTTATGCTAAGATTATTAATGTTGTAAACAGTAGAAAAAGAAAAAAAGAAAGATACGCTTTTTAAAAATAGCTCAAATTTTTGGCTTCAATTTAAAGAAACAAGAGAGTACACAGATTACTTGAAATAACTATATATGTTAGATAATCCAAAAAAATGTCAAACTTTCTACACAGCCAGGATAGTATAGTGATTGATCCTACGGGAAGAGAGGTGGAAGCAAAATCAAGGCAGCTCTTTTTAGGCAAACATTGATTTTAACATGTCAAAGAGAAATCTGTCTATTGTCAAAGTAATACCAGGACCCCTCTGGCAAACAAGTTCTGTACCATAAGCAGGTGTTATATAGTAACGCTTTTTTTTTAAGCTGTTTTTTATTTGCAAACATTGCAGCTACCATAAAAATTATCCATCAAACTGTGATCCTTCTAGAATAATAAGTTGATGGCAGAAAAATTCATGAATAACATAGCTACTGAGACCCTAAGGGGTTGAATTATTAGTTGAGAAGTGATCCAGCTTCCAGGTTAGAAGAAATTATTTCTCAGTCTAACTCAGAAGAGCAGTCAGATCTAGGAGAAAAATTCAGACACAAAATCAGTAATTACAACACACACAGACACACACACACACACACACACCTATGCACATACACACACATAGCTAACTGCTTTCACGAGGAAGTTGTTATACATATTACTTATATTCCTCTAATTATTTTGTTACACATCTTAATCCATTTGGGCTGTTATAACAAAATATCACAGATTAGGTAGTTTATAAGCAACAGAGTTCTGGAGGCTGAGAAATCCAAGGTTTTGGTGCCAGCAGATTCTTTGTGATGGTCGGTGAGTTCCATTTCCTGGTTCACAGACAGCCCTTCTTTCTGTATCGTCACAAATCGGTGGGACTAGGGAGCTTTGTGGGGTCTCTTTTTATAAAAGTATGAAGCCCATTCATGAGAGCCTCACCCTCATGACCTAATTATCTCTCAAATGCCCCCCTCTTAACATCATCACAAGGGGCATTAAGATGTCAACTTATGAATTGTGTGTGGGGATAGTGAGGCATTCAAATATATCATAATCATAGCAGGTATCTATTTTTCAGATGCTTCCCTGATGGCTCACTGGTAAAAAAATCTGCCTGCCAGTGCAGGAAATTCAGTCAGGAAGATTCCCTGGAGAAGGAAATGGCAACCCACTCCAATATTCTTACCAGAGAAATCCCATGGACAGAGGAGCCTGGCAGGCTACAGTACATGGGGTTGCAAAAGAGTTGGACATGACTTAGCAACAAAATTTTTCAGATACTTGTATCCCCAAATCTTGGTTTATGTCTGATATGAAAATGTCGGGGTTTTTTACTCTAACATAGTAAAATACAGTCTTTATTGAACCAGCACCTGCCCTATACAATGTACAGGATGTTCTGGACTTCAATGCAGCTGCACAGAGTCCATTCACTCTGTCTCTGATAACTAGCAATTTAAGACTTTTTCATTATAAGGAAGAAAAAAGGAGAGTGAGTTTGAATTACAGTAAGCATCAAGGTTTATTTTCAAATCAGCATTTCCTTCCTGTTATACGAAGATCTGTTCTACCTTTATAATTATTCACAGAATTCCTGGGTTTTGTTTTCTTTCTTGTTATCCATGGGAAAGAGTTTCACAGATGGAAAGTCATGCCTTTGCTGGGGAGGTTTGCCTTATATAACATTTCTTCTTTATCCAATGAGCCTACATTTATGCTCTCCAAACGAAAAGAGAAGAAAAAAATAGAAGCTATATGAATAGGACTAGGAAGCTAGCAGTATTGTGTTCGCACTGTGTAAAAAAAATTCAAGGAAATTGTTCTCCATTTGAGATCTAAATGTATTTAGTCATCTGATTTCTGGAGAAATGCCAAAAATGGAAAGTTTGAGTAGATATTAGTAAAATTTGGTTTGCAATGTATTATGCTTGAAAATTATCCACGTTCGCATCTATTTCAGTATTACTTGATAAATTGGAAAGATAAATGGACAAAGGATAGATGATATATTCATTTGATTGTCTTAGTTAACAAGATTTACCACTGTTTGATTGTCTATGTTAACAAGATTTACCACTTTTTTGGCATTGAGTGCATTCCAGAATTCAAGTACTTAGCATGAAAGTTTTGGATAATATTTGAGATTAAAATCTTCAAGAACCAATGACTGAAACTATTCTTGAGAAATTGGTCCTCCACTCAATATGATCTTTCACATATGGCAAAATATTTAATTTTAACCAAGTATTTTAGGGGGCTGTAAGTACATATTTAGAATTAACATTTTATGTGAATAATACCCCTATATTGTACCTTTTAACTGATATAAGGAGGAAAGGGAGCAATAAACATAAAGTTTGGCGGATGCTCAGGGTGAAAAAGGAGCAGAAAGAACCTACGGTGACTCTCTATGGTAAATGTAGGAGAAAGAAGGGAAAGTTAGAAGAGAGGAAAGCAGATGTATCGGGAAAGCGTCCCTTCCATTAATAAAGTTCAAGTCTGCTCATTTTTCATTGTGTAAAATTTATTGATAGTTTTTCTTTTATATGATGCTATTCTCTCCACTGTTTTCTTCTTTCTTACTTGACCTTAGAGGCCTCTTATAGTCTTTGAATCAGTTTTATTTACATATCGAAAAAAAAATGTCTCTGTGGAAACAAAAACACATCTTTGTAATGTTCTAATGTAACTGTTTTAGGAAAATGGATTTTTGAAGACTTGAGACCTAATATAAAAATCTGAAGAAGACAGAAAGAATAGACTATATAATACTTTTGGGCTTAGCATAAATGTAAACATCAGGAGTTGGGCAAAGTGAGATGTGTTTTTATATGATAAAAAATAAAATACCAACCATTATACAAGTTGCCTAGGATAAGAATAATCATTAAAAGATGGGCAGTATTGTAGGCAATATATAAATTTTAAAATGATCATTTAGCCACTATAAGTGTCACCTCTCATGAGGAAGCTTTCTCTGCTAAGCCTTTCTTCCACTGGATTTCAAAGAGATTACTCCTGAGGTCTGTAATGCTGTTTAGCTTCTTAGTAAGAATTGGAGTTTGACTACTCCAGTAGGAATAGGAATAGAAACAAAGGAAAGCAGCTGGTTTTGCTAGCAAACTGTTTCCCTTCCCTACCAGATTCTATGCCCAATTACAAGTTTGCAATAAAAATTACCTGTTTCAATTCTCAAGGTCATTCCCAAGCAAGCGTGCATGCTAAGTCACTTCAGTCATGTCCAACTCTTTGCGACCCTATGGACTGTAGCCCACCAGGCTCCTCTGACCATGGGAGTCTCCAGGCAAGAATACCAGAGTGGGTTACCATGCCCTCCTCCAGAAGATCAGCCCAACCCAGGATCAAACCCAGGTCTCTTAGGTCTCCTGCACTGGCAGATGGGTTCTTTACCAATAACACCACCTGGGAACCCCTTCCCAAGTGAGAAGAGAAACCAAATGGACAATATAAGAACATATACAAATCATACTGTGCCTTTTCCATGATTCTCCAACACAGTCAAGCTAATGAAAGGTGCTTTGAATATTAAAGATATCAATAGCAGTTTAATTGTAAAAAGGAGAGAGGGGTAGGGAGTAGAACTGACAGAAAAGTACATTTAGTGCCAAAGGGCGTGTGGACGGAGGCAGCAGGTGTTCCTTTGGGATCACCCAAGCCTTGGGCTGCCCTTACACACATAATCACAAGGCTGCTTGGTCTTAATATCCTGCCCCTTCTGCTTCCTTGTGCTTTCGCCATCTTCCATGGCCTTGAGGATCATCTTAATTTTCTTTGTTTTCATTGATTTTTGGTTCCCCTGGGTCTTCGTTGCTGCTCGCGGGCTTTCTCTGGTTGCGGCAACTGGGGGCTACCATTTGCTGTGGCGCATGCGCTTCTCACTGTGGCGGCTTCTCTTGGAGCACGGGCTGTAAAGGACTGTTGGGCTCAGTAGTTGAGCACATGAGCTTAGTTGCCCTCAGCATATGGAATCTTCCCAGTCCAGGGACTGAACCCATGTCCCCTGCATTGCCAAGCAGATTATTAACCCTTGGACCACCAGGGAAGTTCCATCCTAATTTTCTATTATGTGGGAAAGATCTGTGGAACCCAGGAGTAAAACATTGAGAGGTGTTCCCACCAATGAGGATTTTGTTCTCCCTGCTTCTTCCCACATAATCATAGCACGCTGGCCAGTCGTCTCAAGCATTCGCTTATGCTTTCTTGACTATAAAGTAAATTCGGATTTAAAAACAAATATGACAAAGGCAAATAATAGATACAATTGTATTTGATGCAGATTAGCAGAGCTTTATGGCATTAAACCACCCCTTTTTTGTCTATTACCTCTTTTCCCTTATGCATCCTTCTAGATGGGAATTTGCTAACTTTCAGCAAGCTGGTTCATACCCTTACGTTTCCCCCTTTTGTTACAGTACAAACAAGATATTTCATTTTACCCGTCTTTTCCCTCTGAGTAGTAAGTTCACTTTCTGCTTTATTTATTCAAATTATAATCTCTGCTGCTAAGTTTCTTCAGTCGTGTCTGACTCTGTGTGACGCCATAGACGGCAGCCCACCAGGCTCCTGTCCCTGGGATTCTCCAGGCAAGAACACTGGAGTGGGTTGCCATTTCCTTCTCCAATGCATGAAAGTGAAAAGTGAAAGTGAAGTCGCTCAGTCGTGTCTGACATAGCGACCCCATGGACTGCAGCCTACCAGGCTCCTCCATCCATGGGGTTTTCCAGGCAAGAGTACTGGAGTGGGGTGCCATTGCCTTCTCCGAAATTATAATCTCTATTTATATTCAAAAAGGATTTGCAGTGATTATTTTTCTAGTTGAATCCCAGACACCTCATCAAAAATTTCTTTCCCATGGAAACCTGCTTTATCAATTGGCCCAGCATCTCTTTGACTGAATCCCGTAGAATCTATTTTCTCCCTTCTTTTAGGTGCAGCCTTTCTGATAGCATGATTACCCCCACCCCATCACCACCATCAGCTGCCAACTGAGTTTACTAATCCCCACTCTTCTTAACATCTTACTGAGCTTTGGGTTCAGCCAGCCGTTTATTTTTTCTAATAATCACAAGTATGCTGGCCCTGCCTGCAGGATGATATAATGAGCCTAAAATTTTAAAAACTAGTTAAGAAATAGTAATTTTAAAAAATCTCAGAGAGGCAGGAAAAAGTATATGATGGATTCATTTAGTTATTTTACTTATATTTTTAAAGGTTTACTTTAATTACATGGACTTAATCTGTATCTTCTCTGGCTATAACAAATAATTAGGTTTTTATTTACTTTCTCTTCTGAGAGACTTTTGAGATCTTAATTGCTAAACATTAAAATCAAATCTCTGTTTTGAAAAGCAGCTTTTATGTATGCATGTACATATGAAGGGGATGTGTGTTAAAGACTTCTTCAGAGCCCACGCATAGTCAGTGCAAAAGGAAAGAAGATATTTATAAACCATGGCTGGGTACTCAATGTGATCTGTGGCAAACATGGTATAAAAAGTTAATCTTCCACTGATATATCCTTATGGCAAGAAAGACCCCAAGCCTTTTATGCTCACCATCTACATTCGTTTAGTTTTGATTGTTTCCTTACTAACATCATTTTCAGATTCTGATTTAGCTTCCCTGATGGACTATGGAAAGAGGTCCTGTTTCACATGGATGCAGTCTGTTTCAAGTTCTTGGGCTGGGTTGTTTTGTTTTGTTTTAATGTAAATCAATTCTGTCATATTGATGCCAAAACCGTGTATGAATTTCAGTTATAGTGAATTAGCTCAACTACTGATCAAATACGGACAAGAGTGAATCATTGGGCCTTCAAAGCAAAAGACCAGAGCCTGGAATAGGGTCAGCAAATGTGGTGCTGGTTAGTACAGCCTGTGGTCACTCTCAGCAGCCTGTCCTGAGCCAGTTCTGCAATTTCCATCTCCGCGTGTATATGTGTTAGTCACTCAGTCGTGTCCGACTCTTTGCAATCCATGGACTGTAGCCCCTCAGACTCCTCCATCCATGGAATTCTCAGGGAAGAATAATGGAATGGGTTGCCATTCCCTTCTCCAAGGTATCTTCCTGGCCAAAGGATTGAACCCAGGTCTCCTGTATTGCAGGCAGATTCTTTATCATCTGAGCACCATATTGACATATAAATGCCCAAAAAACAGTGTTAATTAGAATGACATGTCCTAGATCACTCTTCAAGTTAGAGTATCCCCAAGTACTCCCAAAGTCCTTGAGTCTGGATTCCAATATCTGTGCCTTGTTTCTAAGGACTAAACTCTCAGTGCACTGAGCACCCCAAAGCCCTGAAGCAAACAGGGAGTAGTTGGCACTTCAAAGGTGCAGCCGGGTAACTTCTGCAATGCTATAACAGATCTCCTTCTTGAAACTAATAGAATGTTTTGTGTCACTTATATCTCAATAAAACTGCGTATATTAAATCGATAGGTTGTACACCTGAAACTAATATAGTGTTGCATATCACCTGAAAGTGAAAGTGAATCAAAGTCACTCAGTCGTGTCTGACTATTTGCAACCCCATGGACTGTAGCCTGCCAGGCTCCTCCTGCCATGGGCTTTTCCAGGCAAGAATACTGGAGTGGGTTGCCATTTCCTTCTCCAGGGGATTTTCCCAACCCAGGGTTTGAACCCGTGTCTCCCTCATTGCAGGCAGACTCTTTATCATCTGACCCACCAAAGAATCCCTAATACCAGGCGTATCACCTATATTTCAATAAAAAAAAAAAAAAACTCCTCCTTGTCCCCTTCCCCAACAATGAACTGTTAGAAGAACTCTGTATCAATAAGGTAGTGAAAACATATTCATTTAAGTAATATTTAGGAAGAACTTTCTGTGTGCTAGTGAGATACAAAATAGAATAACTGCAGCTCATCAAGGTTATAATCTCATGTCAGCAGAGTATGTGGGGAGCCAAGGAAATTGTTTCACATTAACAAATTAGAAAGTTTCATGTGTTAATAAGTCCTTTAAAGGTAATCAAATGGGAATATGTTTTAGGGAAAGACTTGGGTGAAAAAATAATACCGCTATGGGGAATGTGGCCAGAAAATAACTTCTGGAAGAGAGACATTTAAGTCTCAACCTGCATAATGATGATCTAGGGGCTTCCCATGTGATAGGAAATCAGATGGTCAATGTGGCTGGAAGACGGGGAGCTGGATGGAAGACAGTGTGAAATATAGCCAGAAACTAACTGAAGGATGTAGGCCTTTGGAGACAAAAGTAGGAACCTGGGTTTATTCTAGTTTCAAGTTTATTAGAAGGTTTAAATAAAGTAGCAGTAGCCCAAACTCCATTTTTAAAGCCATAACCCTCGCTGCTATGGTGGTGTGAATTGTAACTTGTAATGGGGCAAATGTAGAAAAGAGAATTCAAGTGAGAAGTGGTATCCCTGGCTCTGGTTGAGGAAAGAGACCCAAATGGAATATAATTTGGTTTGGTCAGAGTCAACAAGGCTAGCTGAGTACTGAGATGCATGGACTGAGGATAGGGTGGTTTTTTCAGTGTTGATATGAGCAATTGGGTGGTTTGTGGTTCCATTTAACTAGAAATGGTAGATTGCAAGAGGAATAGATTTGAAGGGGCTAGAGGAAGCTAGGGAGAAGGCAATGGCATCCCACTCCAGTACTCTTGCCTGGAAAATCCCATGGATGGAGGAGTTTGGTAAGCTGCAGTCCATGGGATCGCTAAGAGTTGGATACGACTGAGCTACTTCACTTTCACTTTTCACTTTCATGCATTGGAGAAGGAAATGGCAACCCACTCCAGTGTTCTTGCCTGGAGAATCCCAGGAACGGGGAAGCCTGGTGGGCTGCCGTCTATGGGGTCTCACAGAGTTGAACATGACTGAAGCGACTTAGCAGCAGCAGCAGCAGCAGAGGAAGCTAGGGAAATAAGAGTTCCTTTTTGGCTAATTTAAGCCTTAATAGGCTCTTAAACATCTAGTGGTAGGAATAATCAGAGCAGAAACGACTGAAGAGATGAGTGTGATTTTCAAGACAAACATCAGAGATATCAATGTAAATTAGTGTGTCAGTAGCATATAGACAACAAATATGATTCCAGGAAATCCTGGAATCTGCCTGCAGTGCAGAAGATCCCAGTTCAATTCCTGGATCAGGAAGCGATAGGTTACCCACTCCAGTATTCTAGCCTGGAGAACTCCATGGACTGTATAGTCCATGGGGTCACAAAGAGTCGGACCCAACTGAGTGACTTTCACTTTCAAAGTACAGATAGTTCAAGCTATGGGATTGGATAAAATCACATAGGAAGAGGGTTAATACTGAGATGATAAGAGCCTGAGACTGACATTACTCTAAGATTTAGAAATCAGATAAGAGAAAAGGAGGAGCCAGAAAAGGAGATGGAAAAGTAGCAGCCAGTGAGGTAGAAGGTCACTAAGGGAATGTGCTAACCCTGAAGACGATAGAAAGTATTTTAACTAAAGAGAAAACCAATCAAATATAAATAAGAGATTAAGTAAGATAATCATGGAGAAATGGCCATTGTATTTCATATATGAAGATTAATGGGACCTTGGAGAGTTCAAGTTTTTAAGACATTATATCTGATGAAAGGAATGTGATGTACCACTTTTTCTATTTAAATTTCATAACCAGTCCAATGTAGAAAAAAAAAAATTAAGTGGAAAAGAGTGTTATCTAGACTATAACATTCAGCATGGAAATAGTGACTATAAATAAATGTAAAGAACAATGCCATGTAATGTAAAGGACAAATCGAATAGCTCTCATTACATCATCTGGCTTCTGCAAGGACAAAAGGTAATTTTTATATTCAGATATTCATGATGCCTGGATTATTGAAGTCTTAAACCATGTATGTTTTAGCCATGAAGTACAGATGTGTGCATGCCTGCTAAGTCGCTTCAGTCTTGTCTGCTTCTTTGTGACCTGATGGACTGTAACCTGCCAGCCTCCTCTGTCCATGGGATTTCCAGGCAAGCATACTGGAGTGATTGCCATGTCCTCCTCCAGGGGATCTTCACGACCCAGGGATTGTACCCATGTCTCTTATGTCTCCTGCATTGGCAGGCGGGTTCTTTACCACTATTACCACCTAGGAAGCATGAAGTAGAGATAGATTGGTCCAAAAAATCACTTGACTGGAAGCTAAAAACTATTTGTAGAAGATGGAAATAACTTTCTGTGACTTAAAACAATTTTTTTTTTTCTATTCCAAGGTATGGTGACATGGTACCGAAAACCATAGCAGGGAAGATTTTTGGTTCCATCTGTTCACTGAGTGGAGTCTTGGTCATCGCTCTACCTGTCCCAGTGATCGTATCCAACTTCAGTCGGATCTACCACCAGAATCAACGAGCAGACAAACGAAGAGCGCAAAAGGTGAGTATTCAGTTCTGTGCAACCATGATTTAGCATCTCCCACTCTGTAAAGTGAGCTTTAAAATCCCTTACTGGCTATTCAGTGTTCTGGTTTGGGTCGATAGTTGCATCAGTCAGCACAAGCTAAATTATACTACAGTAAAAAAGAAGCTTAATATCTTAGTGACTTAAAGACAAAGAGTATTTCTTAATCATGCTACAGATTACTCTGGTGATAGAAACTCCATCTTAACAATGTACCTCTGCAGTCATCAAGCAGAGGTAAAAGGACATGATGAATCACAGCCTGACCCAAAAGCTTCCTCTTGGAAGTGGGCCAAGTCACTTCCATCTCTATTGCATTAACCCAAGTAAGTCACTTGGTCACGTGTAACTTTAGAACTGGCAGAACAAGATAATCCTACTATGCAACCACAGACGAGAAGAAAGAAATATTTGGTGAGTAGCACTAATGACAACAGTAAAACCAATGATAGATTCTTGGCAAATTTTATTAGAATCAGATTTGTAGATCTGATTCATTTAGTCTCTGTCCATCAGAGATCAAGCTGGTTCCAGTAGACTGGGGCTATTAAAGGGCACCAAAATATGTCTCAAATGTCCACCATAGTTGACACAGGAAGTAGGAGAAATCTGATCATTAGTAGCTGAGTCTTATTTTTGGCCCAGTACTTTACTGTTTCTTTGAACTTCACATCAATGACCTCATCCATCTCAGAGGAAACAGGTTGCATATGCATCCGTGAAATGGAGAAAACAACACCTACCTCACAATAAGATTAAGATTATATGCAAATGTATATAAATCTATATAAGCATAATATAATGCTATTTATTGGTGGCTTCCCATGTGCGAGGTATTGGCTAGATGTTTTAAAAATCATGTAGTCTTCATAGCTAGTCTAGGAGTTACTTACTATTACTATTTGTACTCATAGATGAGAATTCTAAACTACCCAAAATTTGAGAAATTCCAAGATTACATAACAAATTGGAAATCTCTCATTCAATCCAAGGCACCTGGCTCCCAGGTTCATACACTTAAACACTATAATAGATATCTCCCAAAAAAAGTTAACTAAAGGTGAGCACATAGCCTCTCCCCATTCTTTGTTAAAATAATCACCTTGAGAGTCAGAGCCCTTGTTGCTTAGAAATAATTATGGAAATCTTTTATAGTTTCCTTAAGGCTATGGAGCTAGATTTCCAGGATTCTTCATGGATACTGTATCATGTCCTTTAAGAATAGATTTGTTTTTTTTTAAATATCCATAAACTGTGACTAAAGTGGATGCACAATCTAGATAGTGTGGTGTAACTATAAAATACCACGAGAGATTCTCATGCAGTTTGTAACTAGCTTTGTAGGTAATTCTAGAACAAGGTTTTAAACATGTTTTTAAACAGTGTTGATGCCTTTAGTAAAATAAAAAGTATACTTTATACTTCATACAGTATACAGTATTGTTGTTGTTGTTGTTTAGTCACTAAGTCATGTCTGCCTCTTGCAACACCATGGACTGTAGCCTGCCAGGCTCTTCTATCCATGGCATTTCTCTGAAAAGAATACTGGAGTGGGTTGCCATTTCCTTCTTCAGGGAATCATCCTGACCCCACAGAATGGAACCTGTGTCTCCTGCATTGTCAGGTGGATTCTTTACCACTGAGCCACCAGGGAAGCCCCATATAAAGTATAAAAATCTCATATAAAGTAACTCTTTGGAAATGCAAGTTAATCAGTGTGGCCACACAGCATGTTGTCCGGAGAATTTGTTTTTGTCCATTGTCAGAGATCTGCTCTCTTTAGCAAGAATCACTCTTTCTGCCTTGTATTTTCTTCCTTTACAGAATCCCCCATTTTTTGGACAAGCATCTAGTCTTTAGTTATTGTAGAGAATGATGGTAAATAAAACTGGCAATCCAATAAACAAGGAGGAGTAGAAAAAGGTACCCTCTTGGGCACTTGTAGTCTCCTGTGGGTCACACTGTTCACAAACAGAGATGGCGAAATTTTGTCCACAATCAGCCTCCGTCATGCCTTGTCACATACCACAGCTTTGTCTCTGCCCACACACTACAATCCCTCTACTGGACACACAAGTGCATTGTTTAAAATAACAGAAGTCTGGGCTTTCCTGGTGGTTCAGTGGTAAAGAGTCCTCCTGCCAATGCAGGAAGATCCCACATGCTATGCAGCAACTAAGCCCGTGGGCCACAACTACTGAGCCTATGTTCTAGAGCCCAGGAGCCGCAACTATTGAAGCCCGGGTGTCTTAGAGCCCGTGCTCAGCAACAAGAGAAGCCACCACAATGAGAAGCCCCAGAACTGCAACCAGAGAGTAGCCCCCACTCTCCGCAACTATAGAAAAGCCCACATGCAGCAACAAAGACCCAGGACAGCTAAAAATAAATGAATAAATAAAAATTATTTAAAAACAATAACAGAAATCCTGCAAAAGCTTAGCTCTCCAGCATCCATCCATCTCCCTTCTAGAAATTTCTTCTTTAGTATGAGCTATCTATCATTCATCTTCTGAACACCAAAAAAAGAGCTACCTGCATGAAAACTGTAGGAAATACAAATATGATTTTCAAATAAACCAACATTCAAAATATATGTATTTTTTAAATTTTGTCATCTGCAACAAGCAAATCGATAAAGAAAATCTTAGAATATTTGAGAAGCTTTTCTATCTAAATAAATTTAAAATGCATAAATAAATATGGTATTTAAAAAGAACACTAAATTGAAAAGTATGTTGTATGAATTTTTTAATCTTTAAAGTATCTCTATATTCTAAGTTTCTGCCATAATGAGTGAATTTTACATACTGTAACTACTAGAATAATTGGCTTAATAAAGTCAAATATAATAACTTAAAGTGACAAGTTCAGTAAATAGTCTGTGACCAATAAACTGAACATAGTTATCCAAGAAAGAAAGATAAATATGGAACTAAATAAGTCACCAAAGGGTATTTTCTATTTTCCTTCCCAAGAAAAGTCTTAAAAAATAATAAACATTTATTAGGCTAAAATAATTTAGATTTATCTGAAACTGGGTGATTTGACAAATATCAAAGTTATGCAGAAATAACCAGCTAAATTCAGTCAAGTAAGATGTCCATTCAGTAAAAAGTAGCAGTCAAGCTGAATAATAAATAACAAAATGCTTTTGAGGCCAAAATTTTTTATATGTAATCCCACTGCCAGCACCAAGCTCAAGCAAAAACTTATACAAAATAAAAAATAGGTATGCAAACAATACTGTACTCAAAGTTTTAACCACTTTGTGGAGGGTTTAAGTAAAAAATGAGAATCTTGCATACCTGCACTTGCCATTTTCAATTATAATAGCAAATGTTCAGTATCTCAAGAGAAATCCTCTTCTACACACACACACCCCAGGATAGAATGACAGAATATGAAGAGACACTTAATCTCTTTTCTTACTCTCTTCAGATTTCTGAATCTTACTGTCCCAAGTCCTGCATTCTCAGTGAAACCTTCCCTTAGCAGTCATATCTCTCTTTCTCCCAAATCTTATGTCACTTGCTATCTCTAGTCTCCATTTGACAATTCTATTTGACTCTATTTTTTTAATTAATTTATTTTTTATTGATGGATAATTGCTTTACAAAATTTTGGTTGTTTTCTGCAAACCTCAACATGAATCAGCCATCAGTTCAGTCAGTTCAGTTCCTCAGTCGTGTCCGACTCTTTGTGACCCCATGAATCGCAGCACGCCAGGCCTCCCTGTCTATCACCAACTCCCGGAATTCACTCAAACTCACGTCCATTGAGTCGGTGATGCCATCCAGCCAACTCATCCTCTGTCGTCCCCTTTTCCTCCTACCTCCAACCCTTCCCAGCATCAGAGTCTTTTCCAATGAGTCAACTCTTCGCATGAGGTGGCCAAAGTACTGGAGTTTCAGCTTTAGCATCATTCCTTCCAAAGAACACCCAGGGCTGATCTCTTTCAGAATGGACTGGTTGGATCTCCTTGCAGAATCAGCCTACATATACACATATCCCCTCCCTTTTGAACTTCCCTCCCATCTCCCTCCACATCCCACCCCTCTAGGTTGATACAGAGCCCCAGTTTGAGTTTCCTTAGCCATACAGCAAATTCCTTTTGGCTATCTATTTTACATATGGCAGTATAAGTTTCCATGTTACTCTTTCCATACATCTCACTTTATTTTTGACTTTTATCTTTTCATGAATAGTATCTTCCTAGCCGAAGTTTAATATGTCTTGAGAGCAGGTACCATGTCTTGCATTGTGATGCCTTATACTTATTTCCGTTTATCAATCTACTATTTCTGATCTTCTGGTTGAAGGCTAGCATTCAACAGACATTTCGCATGGTGCTCCACAAGACCGAGTAAACCAATTAACTTGTAGTATTGTATGTAGTAAACCAAAAGAAAAGTCGTGAATGAAACCAGTTCTTTTTCTAACACAGTACCTGACTATTGTGGCTATTCAGTCACTAAATGGCTATTCAGTCACTAAAACTCAACTGTTTCTTTTTTCCTCAACTTAGAACTACTTCTGCAGTAGTGGTTTCTGTAACATGTAGGTTTTCTGTTATGGAAAATATGTCATTTTCCTTTGTCGGAGGGTATCTTTGAGTAGTGTGTGTGTCTCATTCGTGAAAGAAAGTAATACTTCTTAATACTGAGCCTAATGCTTGGAGAAAGACATAGGTGAGACTAGTAACTATGATATAGGTAATATAATTACATGCAGTGGTTGCAAAAAAAAGGGTGGGGAAGAGGAAGGTCAAAGGACGAAGGGAAGCAAAAAAGGCATTGAACGTTCCAGGACACCAGTGAGACTTTAGGATTGATGTTTCAACCATAACCTCTTTCTGGAAACCAAATGTATATTTCTATTACTTATTTCTGAATTATTACATCAATTCTAAATCATTTCCAAACGTGCTTGTCACTTCCTGTTGTTTTATTGTCTGTCCTGAAATCCTGGCTGCACACCACAGCTTTTCAAATTAAACATTTTCTACCTTCCAATTTCATTCTCGAGCATTGTCTCAGTATTTTGAGTCATCTAAACACTGTCGTGCCAACAAACAGTGAAATTTGTCTAGTTTTCGCATCACTTATAAAATGATTTTTGTACAGAGTATTATTTTAACCTGGAATTGGCACACAGGAAGAAGAAATTCACAGAGGAAGAGAGAAGGGGTTAGGTTGAAGCCAGATGCTATCTTAATGCTTTTTTGAGAGCTTCAAACATCTCAGTGTTACTGTCAAATTCTGTGGGTGTTGGTAAAAAGGCACCTTGGTACCACTTTGGAGGGAAGTTTGGTAAAACCTAGCAAACGAAACACATGCACGCATACCCTTTGACCTAGGAATAGTTCTACTTCTCGAAATTGCAGATCAGCTCATCATGACGTTCCAAGAAGGCAGCATTGCTGGTAGTAGCAAAAAAAAAAAAAAAGATGCCTTGAAAATTCATTGTGATTGGTTTTCTACCTAAAGGATGCTTCATTCCTACAGCGGTATATTATACAAGCATAAATAAATGAGGCGGCTCTATATGTGGAGATATGGGAGGAGTCCAACCTGTACTAAATGAAAACAGTTGCGTGCAGAAGGCTGTGCGGCAAATCATCCCAAATGAATAAAAATGTATGGATGCATACTTATGAATATATATATATATATATATTTACTTTTATTTTCCTAGTATATTTCTGGTAAATGTCTCTAGAAATTTTGCCAGTAGTTGACTCTGAACGACAGGAGTAGGTAAGCCCAGAGAGACTTTTGTTTTTCACGTACTTTTGTAGTGTCAAAATTTGTATCATGCGGACATGTTCATTTTCCATTTAAAAAATCTAGATCATTAAAATTGTTCTGTTAAAAAGAAGATTCCGGGATTAGAGACTGAGATGGTCTCCCTCTGGTTGTTTAGAAAAAGCAAAAGAGTCATTGTAGGGTAATTGTACAAGTTCTTACCCAGGTCATTCCAGTCGCTTCCTGAATACACTTGCTAGACATGTTTAGTATGGGCAGAACGGTCACCAAATAGTGCTCCCCAGGAAGCAAAAACCAGACCCTTACCATGAAAGTCTGGGACATATATAGAATAGCAGATTTAAAGTAGAATGAACTATCAAAGTCCAACCAGTAAACAAAGATAAATTAGAGGATTTTTTTTTAAGAGAGCCCTTGTTTTTTGGTACAGGGACTTCATTGGCCAATTGAATAAAAATAATTGCAAAAACAAATTTGAAATTCAAGGATGCAGATTCAACTGAATAGCCTTTTTTTTTTTTTTTTTTTTTAAAGAGGGACTGAAGGAAGGAAGGAGAGAGGGAGGGAGGAAGGCAAGAAACAGAGAGGAGAAGGGAAGGAAGGACTGGGGAGGAAAGGAAGAAAGAGAACGGCAGTAGGTTCCTGGAACTTAACTACTAAATTTAAAAAGAACATTAGTTTAAATGAAAAGAAGTTGGCAGCTAGTTTGCTGGGTCTTTATTTCACTAAGTTACTCAGATTGGGATAAGTGAAAATATAAGTAAGACTGCTATTTTTCTTGGTGCAATTGACCAGAAACAACACTAAAATAACTTGAAATTGAAGTGCAAGTCCCTCAGTCATGTCTGACTCTTTGGGACTCCATGCACTGTCCATGGCATTCTCCAGGCCAGTATAGTGGGATGGGTAGTCTTTCCCTTCTCCAGGAGATCTTCCCAACCCAGAGAGCGAACCCAGGTCTCCCACATTGCAAGCAGATTCTTTTCCAGCTGAGCCACAAGGGAAGCCCAAGAATACTGGAGTGGGTAGCCTATCCCTTCTGCAGGAGAATTTCCCAACCCAGGGATTAAACCAGGGTCTCCTGCATTGCAAGCGGACTCTTTACCAACTGAGCTATCAGGGAAGCCCTGAAATAACTTAATCTTACTGTAAAACCTTAATTACCTTAATTACCTAAATTCTTACCTCTAAACTCCAAAATAAGTCATCAATCTCAGTGATAAATGTTAGCCAAAATCAAACACTCAAATGTTGAAAGTCTATTTTTCAGTAGTTAGTGTGAAAAGCTGGTATGCTTTTTTAAATATGTGTGCTGACAACAGAATTATATAAGCATGCAATCAGTGTTTTAAGAAAACCAATCATAGATCTTAGGAGGATATTGTTTTTTCGCTCTTACAGAAAGCCAGACTGGCCAGGATCCGGGCAGCCAAAAGCGGAAGTGCAAATGCTTACATGCAGAGCAAACGGAACGGCTTACTCAGTAACCAACTGCAGGTATAGTCAAGAATTTCTCTTCTTTTAATGTTCAACTTATTGGTGCAATATTGATTTAGTTCTACTTAACCGTGTAATTTTATTGTGAATAATTATGAAAATGGCTCCGAAACAACAAAAGTGTCATTTGTTAATGTAACCTCGCCCTGTACCATCTTATTGGCTGTAGGCTAGAAGCTGGGATATGTCATACTGCCAGTGAGTCATGATTCCCATTCATGATCAGGCAGTATTTGGCACTATCTCGTGTACACATGGGGAAAATTCTCAACAGTTCAAATACTTAGGTTTTTTTATTTCAAACTTAGATGTGTTCCTTAAAGTTCATTTGGGTGTCGATAGGAGGGGTGATGTGATATCTTGTTTTACAGTAAGTCCCCTATATACCAACAAGCTCTGTTCTGAGAGTGTGTTCATAAATCCAATGTGTTCATAAGTCCAACAGGGTTAGCCTGGATACCCAACTAACACAATCGCCTGTATAGTACTGTACTTTAATAAGTTTATAATCCTTTACACAAATAATAAAAAACAAACACAAAAATAAAGAAAACATTTTTAATCTTACAGTATAGCTAGCACCTTGAAAACGTATACAGTTGTACAGTACCAGAGCTCGCACACAGGGACTGCATTGAGTGAACAGGCGAGAGTTTTGACTGGAGGAGGGAGAGGCATGGGAGATGGTAGAGCTAAAGAATCGTCAGTAATAGGAATTGGAAGGCAAGCTGCAATTTCACTCACACCTGGATTTGATGGCACAAGTTCTGGTTCCTTGCTGGAACCAGATGTACATTTGAATCTTTGAAAGTTCACAACTTGAAGGTTTGTATACAACCAATTTACTGTACTTCTTACTGAAGAGGGAACATCATTCAGTGTTATGAAAGTCACATAGTATAAAATATAATTTGAGAAACTTAATTTTCACCTTAAAACTTTCTTTTAATATTTAGGATCCCAATCATCTTTACTTGCATAATAGCTTTTGTGTAGGTGAGCATGATGTGGTTTCAGGATTATGTAAGTACTAGGCTAAAAATTATTATCCAAAAATAATGGCTCTCAGACTTTCAAAGGTAACTGGGAGATGAATGAGTAAAAGAGAATTACATTTTCAATTCAGGGAGGCAAGTCTAAAAGCCAAGACCACTAATTTGATGAAAATGTAAATGATGATTATCAAACTCAAAAGGAACTCTACATGTGATCCTTTTCGGTTTAAAAAAAAAAAAAGTAAAAATAAAATACTGCCATTTAATCTCAGAAAATAGGCCAGATCTCTCAGTAGAAATATGTAGCTGAGATTCTCATTGTTTGCAAATAAAAGAGAAAGCCCTTCTGTCTTCTCTCTGTTAACAGTCCTCTGAGGATGAGCAGGCCTTCGTTAGCAAATCTGGCTCCAGCTTTGAAACCCAGCACCACCACCTGCTTCACTGCCTAGAAAAAACCACGGTAAGGAAAAGGCAGGACTGCCTGCCCCTGCAACTCAGACAGTAATCCCATTGGTTTCTGTGAATATTTAAGGTTTCCAAGTGTGATTGCACTGTCCACGGTAAGGAAAAGGCAGGACTGCCTGCCCCTGCAACTCAGACAGTAATCCCATTGGTTTCTGTGAATATTTAAGGTTTCCAAGTGTGATTTCAATGTCTGCATTACTGCAAAACATACTAAGCGTCCCCCCCCAAAAAAAATCCACAATAATTGAAATTACTTTGAAAGGCTCTAGTGACATTTCAACATAGAAAGTATTTTATAGATTTATTTAAAATGTTATTAACTTTAGGCTAAAACATCAGTTGAATGTAGATAGAAAGTTGTGTTCTAATAGCTGACTGCAAGTTCTATAAAATATCTTTTCCTGCTTCTTAAAATGCTGATTAAACAGAAAAAAATAATGAAGTTTAAGTGTTCCTGACATCTGGGAAAAGGGAATAGCAATAACAAAATAGAGAATAACTGAAAATAAACGTTTCTTTCATTCACAGGTATAATGAACAGATAGACAATAAAAACTATCTATTCTCTTAAGAAAAATGACACGTTTAGTTACTGGTATACCCCTAGGGCCTGAGGATTGAGTCTGCATTTCTTCCCTTATAAGCTCCCAGTTGGACCTCCTCTTTAACAAAGGCATCTGTTTCTTAGATAGGTTGTCAAAAGGGATCACAGTCTGTGACCACAGAGCAGAATAAAATTTTCACTGTATTTGAATCAAGTCTGCTTGTCCATTCACCAGAGACACATATTTGTAGTCAATTCTGACATATTGTTCATCCATGTATTCATTTACCTATATAATCTTTCAACCAATATGTATTTCTTGCCTATAATGTATCAGACAGTCAGCCAGACCCAAGATACACCATGAAGTCAAGTATGACCTCTGGCCTACTTGAGCCTCCAGGTTTGGGACTAAATATGGATGTTACTAGAGAAGGACAATAAGCAAGGAAACAAACAATGAGGCCCCAGTGGACTAGGGGCGAAGAAGGGGCAGCCAGAAGGTACAGGATCGGGCAAGGCTTCCTGGAGAAAATTGAGTTGAGACCCACAGGACGGTTATGAGTTAGTTAAGCAAAGAGATGAAGGGGCTAAAAGCAGGTGTAAGTGCCTGGAGAAGACTGGAACTTGGCCTAAGAGGAAGGAAAGGAAATTGAGGGTTGTCAGAAGGAAAGAGGGTACTACGTTGCAAGTATTATCGAGTCCAAGTTCACTCTGCTCACGACATGACAGGCCTATAAATTGGAGATGAGGTGCTGAGGCAAGAAATAACAACTTTATTCAGAAAGTGGGCAGACCAAGAAGATGGCCGACTAATGTCTCAAAATAACCATCTTATCAAAGTCTGAACACCAGATTCTTTTATAGAACAGAGTGGAGGGAGATGAGGAAGTAAAATAAAAAGGCTATTAATCTTGCAAATATCTCCTGGAATGGTCAGCTTCAGGGAGGGGATATGTTAATTTCTTCCTTCCTGTACCAGATGGACAGGGTCAGGATGTCTCCCTCAACAAAAGCACATTGGTTTAACATTCAGGCAGAGGGGCAGGGTTCCCCAAGTCAGGCCATTATGTATAGACAGTATCATTTTGTAAACAAAAGCAACAGGAAGCAAAGGTTAAAGAAGTAGATCCAACATGGAGTCAGATTTTGACCTTTCTTATAACACAAGGGAGGAACAGAGGAAGTCAGTGGGCAGATAACCTTGGGTTTTGGAGGCACGTAAAGAACTTTGATCTTTATCTCATAATAAATGGAAAAATATTAGAAAGTTTTAAACAAATATTACTGGTTACTGATTATATTAGTATCTTAAATAAAGTTCTATATTAGGATAACTTTGAAAGTTAAATGACAACACTAATCAAATTTATTTATCCTTACCATTTTTTTTCTTTTTATTTTCATTTTTTGACTATTTTACCTTTTGTGAAAGTGTTAGTTGCTCAGTCGTGTCCAACACTTTGTGACCCCATGAACTTGCATTGCAGGCAAATTCTTTACCATCACAGCCACCAGGGAAGCTTTTTAGGGCTATTTTAATCATAAATTATGTAACACTAAATTATTATTAACACTAAACTGAATTACTAATATAGTTTACATGGAGCTACCTACTCCAGAATATGTGGTAACCTGTCACAGAATGGCTTCTTCCCTTCCAATCACTGATGAGATAAATTAGAATGTCATGCCTTATAACTTGTATATTGTGTGTGAAATGTGCATGTAAGAGAAGAAAACAGAGTGTGAACAATCTGTTCCTTTGTAAGCAATAGTTTTTTCTATAAAAATTAATATTTAACATGAAATTCTGTCTTAGATGATCATAGTATCCTCTGGACTTTAGAATGTTAAATTTCATTTACTGCAAAATGCTTATTTTAGCAAAGAAGTGGCAAAATGAATAACTAAAGCAATCTATTTCCTATTAGCCAGCAATTTCCTTCCATTGTTTTACTAATATTTTTGGATGAGAGGTGGTTAAGTGAAATTTGGCATGAGCAAAACGTTCCATTATAAGACTATTCCCACCCACACAAAGAAAAAAAAATAATAGTAGTTGAAAACATTCTTAGTAGTTCAAACCAAAAATGTTTTATCCTTTATTTCTGAGGTTAAAGTCTTCCATACACAATTTATGGGCCAATTCTTTATTAAATATTTTAAAATTAAATTTTACACTGTGTTTCTGTATGATGTGCTATGTGAAATGATGTCCATCACTGATGACTTCTGGGTTATAAGAACATAGGTACAGATCATGGGTCCAGCCAGTAATATATTACAAAGATAAGAATGGAGACCTCAGAAGTTCAGTGTTAACCACTTCTAGGTCCAATATAAAGTAATACATTTTGATAAATATATTTTACTTATTTAATAAGTCATAGTTTTCTGTACACTGGGAATTTTAGAGGAGCATCTAAAGAAATGGGAAATGTCTTCGTTATCTCATTTTTCTGATTAAAAAATATTTTCAATCCCATGTGAAAGTATTTGCTAATATATAACAGACAATCTTACTTGGAACATTCTATTAAAATAGTCTCTCTATCATAACTTCAGTCTGTCAATTTGTTTAAAAAATAACATACATGTAAATTTGCACATTCCCTATGGGTTTTATCTATACTCATTTTTGAGTATTTTAATATTTAGTTTATAACTTCCAGATTGTATGTTTAAATTAGTAAATGATATTTCAAATAAAGTTAGTCTATAACGGATGCTAAATCAGCCTGTGTATATCAATCTCAGATTCTAACTGGAGAGATATTATTTTCATACAAACGACAACATGAAGCTTTGCTATTCTAATTATTATGAAAATGGTACTTTTTTTACCCATTAGATAGTCTAAATGTACTGTGGGCATATTTGAGTTCTAAAAAGAAAGCTATTCAAATCTTTTTTTTTTTAAGGTAAAATGTGATAATATTGTAAGTCAACTATACTTCACTAAAAATAATAAAGAATTTTTTAAAAAGTTAAACTGTGTTTCTGTGCTTTCTCCACATTTCTTACCGCTACAAAATAGAATCATGAATTTGTGGATGAACAAGTCTTTGAAGAAAGCTGCATGGAAGTTGCAACAGTTAATCGTCCTTCAAGTCACAGTCCCTCTCTTTCTTCACAACAAGGAATCACCAGCACTTGCTGTTCAAGACGACACAAAAAAACCTTCCGCATTCCAAATGCCAACGTATCAGGAAGCCACCGAGGGAGCGTGCAAGAACTCAGCACGATTCAGATTAGATGTGTGGAGAGAACCCCACTGTCTAACAGGTACCTGAGATTAGTTTGTGTGCGTCCACACACCTGTGCTGTTTTTCAGAGCACATCTGCACCAGCTGTCACGCTGTTACTTCTGTGACATCTAAATCCTAGCTCCTTGGGTTTAGAATGAGACAAAACTGATCTGAAACAAGTAGGAAAATCGATCTACTGTAATATTCATGAAGAGGCAAAGACAGTAGCTAAATCAGTACTAAAAGAGTAGAAAGAAGATAAGAAGGTCAGGCATTCACAAATATATTTCTACCTCTTCAACCTCACAACTTTGTCTTAAGCAGATACCTCTCCACTTAGGAGTCCCCTAAGTAAACATGAATGACCTGAAATTTAGGCAACACAACCACAAGTGACAAATTAACATTGATATGATTGTAAGGTATTCAATACATGCCAAAATATATCCACATAGTCATTGTCACAGTGAAAAATAAAACTATGCCAGAAGGATCTTTTGATTCAGTATACGGTTTTGATCATGAAGGTATTTTGGGCCTCAACAAACACAAAAACCAATCCAATACCAAAAAAAAGGTAAGTGAAACGTTCAAATGGTTTACCTCTGGTGAGTTTATGGACAATTTAAGTGTATTTTTCTATTGGCATTTTCCCTTTGCTTCTCTTTATATGCCACTTGTTTTGACCGTAATCATGCATGTGTAATAATAAGTAGTACATTTCAACCACGTAAGTCATTAAAAATATCGATTTCTGCCCAAATGATTTTCCTTTGCTCTTCGAATTAAAAAGCTTACCATTTCAGATTAACAATCCATTAATTCAGTCCAACTTCTTTGTTGACATCCAACCATCTTTGGAAAGTCTAGACAAGATTCTGAATTCAGGCTCTGTCAATTTTATGTAATCAGATGTTTCTGGGATCAGAATGTTAAATGTTGGAGCAATGAAGATTTCTGTCTCTAAGATAGTCTACCTGTATGTTGCTTTACATTTATTCCAGAACAAGGTAGGAAATGGAGTAGTGTTCAGGAAAAAAAAAAGAAAATCTTGGGACACAAAAATCTTGTTTCCTATGAAAAAGAATAGTTTAAAGCTCCTACGTCTACACTCCTTATCCCTTTCCCTTACACCCCACCCCCGCCTCCCCATACAGAGTATATAACTCATGCAAAAATAGCACTGGGGAAAACTTTTAAGTATTGATAATGACTAACTTGAGTTCTTAATGTTTGCTGTCACTAAGTTGAGAGCTTTAAGGGCATCCTGTATCCCAAAGAGACAAGATAGTACAGTGACTCTGTGGTCCAAAGAATTAAGATATACCCACGGGGTATGTCCCTTTCATTATCATTGTTGTTTAATCACCATGTCGTGTCCAACTCTTTTGCAACCCCACAGACTATAGCCCACCAGGTTCCTCTGTCCATGAGATTTTCCAGGCAGGAATACTGGAGTGGGTTGCCATTTCCTTCTCCAGAGGATCTTCCCAATCCAGGGATGGAACCCGCATCTCCTGCATTGGCAGGAGGATTCGTCACCACTAGTACCACGTGGGAGACCCATCCCTTTCATTATGGCATCTCAGACTTCTCAGAGATCCTGTCTTAAAGAAAACTCTTTTACTTTGCTCAGCCTAGGTTTTCTAAAACTCACCTGATCCTCTTTTTTGCATTCTCAAAGCAGGAAACACTTTGAGAAACACTAATTGAACCACACTGAGCTGGCTTTTAGACATTTATTTGATGTTAATGCCCTAATGTTCACGTTAATTTATCTTAAGCTTTGGTGTTTCATTTTTCTTAATTATGGTGATTGTTTTTAACCTTTTAAAATGTTACCGATAAACATGAAAACATATATTCTTTAGTTGTAAGAAAAGAAATTTAAGTAAACAACCTTCTTTCTTAAATCTTTTCTTCCTCATCAGCCGATCCAGTTTAAATGCCAAAATGGAAGAGTGTGTTAAACTGAACTGTGAACAACCTTATGTGACTACAGCAATAATAAGCATCCCAACACCTCCAGTCACCACCCCCGAAGGAGATGACAGGCCAGAGTCTCCTGAGTACTCAGGAGGCAATATCGTCAGAGTGTCTGCTCTGTAAGACAATTGGAATCAGGTTCAAGAGAATTTGAGCCCTGGCTGTGGAAAGAGTCCCAATGTGGAAGAAAGAAGAAATAATAAACACTCTGCAGATGAAAATGACAAAGCAAGGAGGTTGGTAATGAAACAAACACAAAGCTTTCAACCTTGTGGATGGAAATAAAACCACCAAATGGCATTTCTGGACAGAGTTTGACCTGTTATACAGAGAAATAAAATAGTCTGTGGCCCTTTGACTGTGAATGAGCACAAATGAAATGCCGCCTATTGATGCTTCTTATGACCAGAACTCTTTTTTTAATAAAATAAATCTTTGAACATAATGTTCCAGTTGAATGCAAAACAAAAAATATGGAAAACATTTTGATAAAAATTTTTCCTGTTAAAACCATGAACATTGGCGATGATGAAGATGATTACACATTAAAAAACACAAACACACAACACATTTGTATTGACTGAAGGAAACCATCATAATGCATGCTAGAATTCTTTGGAGCCGTTATCTCAGTTTCCTTATGTTGTCTTCAGAATAGGCATGATAAACTATACTAGTAGAAAGAGGGAATTTCTGTGCACTTACAACAAGCTGATTGTTCATGTTCCATGGTGGGCTGTGCAAATAAACTCCTTTTAGAACTGCAGTATTTCTCACGGGGATGCTCACTAGTACATCTAAAGTGTTCAGATAGTTCAGTATGAATCATTGTTTTACCTTGCACCTAGATACTGTTACAACTGCAATAATTAATTGTACACTTGTTGTATCAGGAATCAGGATATTTTTGTTGTTGTATTTCCAGATCTTCAGAGATACATTAAGAGCCACATTCCATAGAAAAACTTCTGGTGTGGCCAGGTTTTAGATAACCTTTTAATCCAAAACCCTTGTGCCATAAACGTTTTTCTGTAATATTGTTTGGTCCACTGTATTCCTGTGACAGTGAATGATTTGTTCCTGTATTTCTATAGCACCTTTCTATTGGGTTTATCGTCATCTACTAGACTAACGTTTTGTAGTTCAAAGGAATTTCCTACTTTTGTATTCCCCGACAAATTATCTTATCAGCAGATCACCATCATCTTCAATCCATTTGTCAAGAATTAGGGAAAAAAAGGAGTTGACATCTGTGAATTATCTCTGACTTTTTGCTGTTATGGAAAAGCCCAGATACTGTATACATCACTGTATGTTTCATGAAAAGAATTAGCTGGGACTAATATCACAGAACCAGTAATCCCAGACTCTCACATGATGTATTATTTATTTTGCTTTAGATCTCAAATACGTTTTGAGAATAACTAATGTGAATTGAAATGCAGAGATAAACTGGAGTGCTTTATGTAGCAGTATTTGATGAAAGCATGCTTTCTATGCCATTGAGGAAGGCAGCACAGATTTGTCTCAGAAAGGTTCCTGTTTATTGCAAGGAGCAATTTTTCTCCTCTAAATCAGGAGGACAGGATTTTGATGATGCAAAATTGATCTCTATGTACATTTAAGTGAAAAGTCTTGATATCTTTTCACCTTTAAAATATATCAGCAGACATGTCTGCACGTGACAATGTAAAAAAGTTTTATGTCCAATGAAAAGTTTTGTTCATTCCAAACCACCACTGTAAGGAATGAAGTTTAGCTTCAACACATGGAAAGAGTAAATAATTATCCCTCTACTATAGAGATTTTAAAATGCTTAATCATAATTTATCATAAAAAGGAATTAACCCAACCATTTTCAAGTAAAGCCAGAAATTCTTGCTTCCCATTTCTAGACTAGCTTCTAGAACAAAGCTGTGCACACAGTAGATTTATGAACACTTGCTGAGTGAAAGTCAGATAAACTCTACTATCTCTAGGGAAAAACTGGCTTTATACCTAGTATGTCTTTTTAAAAGTCACTAATCTTCCTGAAGTGTGAATATTAACAATTATATTAACACCTGCCTCATGTCACTTTATGCTTCTAGAGCAAATATATAGTGAAACTTCTTTGATGGCATTTGTTGAAAAACTTTTTAAAAAGTAGGTTAAACAAAACACAATCAGGAATACTTAGGTCTTTATTCCCAATAAAAAGTTCTATTTTCATGTTCTTAATATTACATTTTAAAATGCAGTTAGATTACTTCCGTTGACAATTCTGCCTCCTTTTCAAGTTATCATTTATCCAAAACTATTAATTTCTTTAGACTTTTGGAAAAGAAAAAAAAACTTTTTGGTGTTTTAGGTGATTTAAAAATATACTGTGTTGGTGGTGAATGACTATTGATGACTGTGTTAAGTGCATCTGTATTGTAAGTGAAATGTAATTATTTCTGTGTACCATATGGAGTAACCAAGGTCATTGTTTTTGACAATTTTGTTTGAAATTCATATATCTTATTTCAAAGGATAGCATAATATCTGCATTATGCTGGAAAAAAATAGACCTTTGGAGAATACTCAAATAAAACATGTGCATGCTTGAACAGGACAACATGGTTGACTGTTGCCCTTTTTTTTAAGACTTCCTTCTTTTCCAAAATCTAGTATGTACTACACTCTTCATACATATTTTGGGAAACCTGTAACGTGGACACACTCAAAGAACCCATCGATTGTGAGTGAAACAAATCTACTCTAAATGGTGGAGATAATAATTTTCTGCCAGCATTGGGAATTTAGGCAGAGGCTTCAGTAGAAAAGTTACTATCATTTAAAGATAAAAGAGTGCCACTATTTTAAATGGTCATTTTTGGAAATATCTTGGCAACTACACCTCCATAGCTGGAGAAGGGAATGGCAACCCACTCCAGGATTCTTACCTAGAGAATTCCATGGAGTGAGGAGTCTGGTGAACTACAGTCCACGAGGTCACAAAGAGTCAGAGACAACTGAGCGACTCTCTCTCTCTCTCTCTCTCACACACACACACACTCCTCCATAGCTACTAACTATGATAATGTAAGTATATTGCTTGGTTTTACTAGTTATTAAGAAAAAAGTAGGGTTGAAATCAGTTGATTTTTTTGTATAGGATATTTTCAAGTAGAATGCTTTCTTCAGTGTGTGACCCACAGTTATTAGTCTGTACCCTAAATGCCACTTGCCTCTTAGAGAGTGTGGACCAGAGAGAAGACTGATGCCTGAACTTTATGTACTTCTTGATCATCACTGCCTGAGTTAAGCAAAGAGAAGCTCTGGGGTAATAACTTTGGTCAAAACGCAGTTAGATTTTTTCCCCCAAATATTTATTTTATTTATTTGGCTGTCCCAGCTCTCAGTTATGGTACCAGGGATCTCTGACTTCATTCTGGCATGGGGAATCTTAATTTGCGGCATACAAACTGTTAGTTTCAGTAGGTGGGATCTAGTTCCCTGGTGGAACATCAAACCCCAAGCCCCTGCATTGGGAGCCTAGGATCTTAGCCACTAGACCATGAAGATTCTTAGTCAGACTCTTTTCTGTCTATGGAAAGAGGTGATTTATTTGTATAGTTATATGTGCATGTGTTTGTGTATTTATATTTCTATATATACATACAGATTTTTTAATTCTCCCTTTATTTTTTTTTAAATTTTATTTTATTTTTAAACTTTACATAATTGTATTAGTTTTGCCAAATATCAAAATGAATCTGCCACAGGTATACATGTGTTCCCCATCCTGAACCCTCCTCCCTCCTCCCTCCCCATACCATCCCTCTGGGTCGTCCCAGTGCACTAGCCCCAAGCATCCAGTATCGTGTATCGAACCTGGACTGACAACTCGTTTCTTACATGATATTTTACCTGTTTCAATGTCATTCTCCCAAATCTTCCCACCTTTAATTCTCCCTTTAAAAATACACATATACCGATGGTTTCTGTTCAATAGGGGACCAAAAGCAAAAAAATGTTAAGAGATTATTAGAAGGACAAAGAGTAAATCATCGAGTACCCAGAGAGCAACTAGTGATTCTCTTGATAGATAATCTCCATTTTTCTCTTATTATTTTCCTTTACACTCTTTGATTTATTGAGATGCTAATCTTTCATTAAAAAGATTTAACATGCCTCCCTATTCCTTCAACTCAGTTACAGAGTTGGCCTGGAAACAGCCTCCAGGGAATTATACCAATGTCAGTCAACCACATTGCTTAAAAAAATAAAAAAGGTTCTTGATTGATGCCTCTTGAGTTTTACAAGAAAGGCAACTCCTCTTCCCTAGCATGTTATTAAAGTGTTTGTTTGATTAACTCATGTGTTCAAGAATGGTTGTTGGTCAGCACTGTGTAAACTTCATCAGAACTGTCAACACAATCATGTAGGCACACTATAATTTTTTTTAAAAAATAAGAGTTTAAATTATCCACTGGAGGTGGCTGTGTTTAGGGTGGTAAAACAGTCTCCAAAAAGTAAGTTTATACTTAAAAGGAATTTTGACTTTTGAATACCACATTTGCTTAAGACAATTATAAAATATATGTTGTACAGATAAAGGAAAGGAATGGTAAGTGATAAGAAAAAATCAGGGGAAAGATACAGAACATGTGGAGAAAAACTTTTTTGATACAATAATCATGAAAAGTTTCTCTAATAAGGTGATTTTGAGAAGCTACCTAAAGAAATTGTAGGAATTATTTTGAGTGAGATGGCAATTCTTTAGAGAAATTTGATAAGAAAAGTTACTTAACTTCTTTAAATTTTTTAAGGTTATTTTAAGGTTATTCTGGCTGCTGTGTGGCATAGACTCTGTAGAGGATATTAACAGTGAAAAGCTTATCTCCGGCTGCTAAAACATTTTGCTTCATGAAAGCAGGTATTTTATTTTATTCACTGATATTTCCCAGTCTCTAGAATAATGCCTGACCCTGAGTAGATGATTTACCATATACTTATTGAATGAATTAATAGATGAATGGATGAATATACAAATGCAGTAAGAAAAACAGATTGCACTGGAGAGATTCCAGAGTAGTTACAACTTGGATGGGAAGTTACTGATGTATGATGGTAGCTTAAACTAGGATGGTGGTTGTTATGATAGTGGAGGGAGGGGAGGATATACTTTCAAGAGGTATTTATAGAGTAACAGCTTCTGATGGTCAATTACATGTAGGTGGTGAGGAAGAATTCAGTGCTAAAGATGCCACCTAGATTTCTGACTTGTGCAACTTGATTAATGATGGTGCTGTTTTCTGAAAAGAAGTAATAGAAAGGAAACTGATTTAAAGGGAAAAAAAATCATGAATCCAGTTTTGAATGTTTAATTTTAACCATATGCATGCAGACCCAACCTCTATATCTATAGTATATCTCTACTTCAAATCCCTAGATTAATCTCAAAACACGAATAATGAAGAAGCTATTTATGTTTCTGATCTCTAGGGTTCTTGATGAAAGTATAAATAATTACTAGAGATTTCTTCCTTACCCCCACTCATAGGAACTATATTTCTTCTTGTTACCCAAGGCACCTTTCTCTCCCCAAATCTGGTGCAAGAAAATATCTAAAGCAAATCACTTACACCATAGTGTGAATTTCAGTCCATGAAACATTATTAGCAAGTCTGCCTCATCTCCAACAATGTAATAAAATCTCCAATCTTGTCCCCACTTAGACATTTCAGGCAAGAGTAAGCAGGAAGGCAGGTGAGATCACTGCAAGAATAATAACCTATACATGATATTATATAGATCAAATTATAATCTAGGCCTTTTTTTATACAGGATAAATTCTGGGTTCATCTTGATAATATCAGAGTTGAGTAGCTAAAGCATTTTAGCTTCATTTCCATTTGCCAAGTAAATGGATCCTCAGCCCCAAGAATTTCAAGCTCAAATAGGCAGATAGATCTTTTTTCCTATGATTTTGCCTATCTACTATTCATGAGATTATATTGATCTGCAGGGTAATTTAAACCCATTTTTAAAAATATGGCTAAATCGTAGGTTTATTTTAATAATCTCTCTATGTAAATGGCTGGTTGCCTGGGTGACACATTATAGCTTCTTCTGTGGGCACATCAAGAAAATAAATTGCTTAGCAATAAAAACTTGAAAAGGATGAGGACTGATATAGTAAACCTTTTATGATAAATCTACCTTTTCAATGTCTTTCTGAAATGAGGTGTCTCATCCCCAAGGAGGTATTTTTGCTGGATATGAAAACCACCATTCTGATTAAAATAGCAGAGTAAACTGAATTAATTAAATGTTAATTATGCCCCAAATAAAAACGTGTTTACATGACGCACGAAAAAAAAAAAAAAAAATATATGTTGTGTCTAATTCTTTACAACCCCACAGACTGCCCCCTGCCAGGCTCCTCTGTCCATGGGATTCTCCAGGCAAGAATACTGGAGCGAGTAGCCTATCCCTCCTCCAGTTGATCATCCTGGACCAGGAATCGAACCAGGGTCTCCTGCATTGCAGACAGATTATTCACCAACTGAGTTATCAGGGAAGACCCCTCCTACTCCAGAGGATCTTCCCAATCCAGGAACTGAACCCACATCTTTTTGCGTCTCCTACATTGGCAAGTGGATTCTTTATCACTGCACTGCCTTAGAAGCCCTATAAGATATATCAGTTTGGTTCAGTTCAGTCGCTCAGTCGTGTCTGATTCTTTACAACACCATTGCCTACAGCACACCAGGCTTCCCTGTCCTTCACCAAGTCCTGGAGCTTGCTCAAAATCATGTCCATCAAGTCAGTGATGCCATCCAACCATCTCATCCTCTGTCATCCCCTTCTCCTCCTGCCTTTAATCTTTCTCAGCATCAGGGTCTTTTCCAAGGAGTCAGTTCTTCTCATCAGGTGGCCAAAGTATTGGAGTTTCAGCTTCAGCATCCATCCTTCCAATATATAAGATATATATGTAAGCCATTTATACATATATATATATATAGAGAGAGAGAGAGGAGGAGAAGACCCAGGTTCAACCCCTGGGTCAGGAAGATTCCCTGAAGAAAGGATTGACTACCCACTCCAGTATTCTTGCCTGGAGAATCCCATGGACAGAAAAGCCTGGCAGTCTACAGTCCATGGGATCACAAAGAGTAGGGCACAACTGAGTGACTTTCACTTTACTTTATAATATTTTATATATATATATATAGTGAAATACCTTTAGTGAAAATATTAGATCCATACTGTACATTCTAATCCTATGATCTTTACTGCCTGCCATATCTTTTCCCTTCTTTCTCTTCCAGCACTAATCATTCTTTAACTAGATTATTCTCCCTCTTCCCCTAATCACTTTCTTTTCTCTGTTTTCTATGAAAATCCACTATGTAAGTACTATTCATTCTGTTTATCACTCAAGTCATTGGGTACACAGGATGGACTACACATTGTGATAGATGCTGGAGAAATAATGATTAGGAATCCAAACCAAATAAGTATTCTCCTTCCTGCCACATTGACAGTCATTTTCCTACTTAACCTCCTGACAATATCTCTCCAACAGAGTTTACATCAGATAGTGTTCTTTGAAGTATTTTCTAAAATCTTCACATCACATTATTAAAATCCTTGTTCTGTAGGCCATGGTCCTCTTTCTATGGAGGAACTGAGGAGCAGAAAAAGAGCACATGTGTATTTCTGAAGAATGCAAAGCAAGACAAGGCAAAGCAAACAGAAAAGGAGGCAAAACTTCACCTTTATGATTTAAGCATTGTAAAAATACAGTCTTTTCCAAGTATACACTCTGCTCTTCCTTCCATAGTTTCAAAAGATGTGAAGAAAACTATTAAATGATGTATAATTTTTAATTAAACCATGGAGATCTATTTTATAGAAATATTGAGGCAGCTATCTCTTCTCTCCAAGTAAAACAGAGTTTATTTTAAAAATGGGGGGTAGGAGGAAGCCTAATTATATCCCTGCTCTAATGGCTGCAATTTCATTATCAAAGAGGATCAATGTTTCCTTCCACTTTCTTTGATCTAAATTTTTTTTCTTATCTTGCAAAATGTGCTATAATTCATAGCCTGATTGACTATTGGCAAATTAAAATAAAGATGGAACCTAGCTGGGAAATACAGTACTGTCCTAGTTGACAAAGATTTTCTAACAAGGCCATATCAGCACAGCAAACACACTGAGTTAATTTTCCAGGAACAGAGAGAATTATGTGTTGGAGCGTGCATCATCTCTCACTCGTCCCCCTTTTTGAACAAGGCCTGCCAACATTCTCAAGGTTGCTGATCAGGGCTGTAGTCACATGTACAGCAACTAATTGGCCCATAGTCCACATCCTAGAGGCTTATAATAACACAACAGCAACGTTTTGGAATTAAGGTCAAACCCACAATTCCCACCCTTCATTATCTTTTGCAGCTTCTTCAAATTCCTGCAGGCAAAACTTCTGGAGGATGATAATGAAATGCCTATTGGCATTTAGTTCCACATGCAAAATAAGGCACTGAAAGATTCACTCAGATAGGCAAAGAGATGGCATAATTCAGTATTCCAAGTAAATATAATACAATTAAAATATTCTTGGATTTTTCCATACTCATAAAGAAGTCCAACATTTTTCTGCAGGTAGTTGATAGCTTTTATTTTCTCCGAATAAAATAGAAAGCTTCAATAAAGGTGTAAACATGGGCATTTGATTTATATGGAACTGTAGAAAATTTAATGTACCTTTTAAAATGGTACTTGGGATATAACTGCTTGTCATAAAACTTCTTTGAGTTTCATCGTTTGCGTGTTTTATGTTCCAAAATAACAGTGGCCTATTAATAATCTCTTTACCTTCCACCTCAATCTTTCCTTCCCTGTTTCTCAAAAGGTGAATGTGTTATTTCTTTAAAGTATTAATACTGTGTCCAAAACTTCCTTTATATGAAAAATTAAAGTGCAATATGATTAAAAAGAAATGTATAGAAAAAATAATATTATATATGGCTGTTGTTTTCAAATCCTAACATGATAAATTATAAAAATTTGCTTCAATGAAATAGTAAAACTTCTCCAAATTGTCTTACAGAAGGAGAGAAATTTTCATTTCTGTCTTTTTCCAATGTAGGAATACACAGTAGATAAAGTCTGATATAAAAATCAAGCTATATTTTGAACAGGAGACATATATAATATCAGACAGCTCTGCTAGCATCTGAAACAAAATGCATTTATTCATCCAAGTGTGCAGGAGCCAACTAATGAGAGACTAAGAAAGAAATGGGGCTATGAGTGACTGGAGGAACCTGAAACTATATGGGGTTTGAAAGATACAAAATTTGAAGAAGCCGAAGAATTCAAAATCACGTCAATTCCTTTTACTACCTTACCTAGAATTCAGGTCATTGGCAAAGATTCTGGGAATTTAGTTCAATTACACTGCAACTGTTTACTATGAGATACAGAGGATCAATTTTGTATGATTATCTGAAATTAATGCAAGGTATTTCACTCACTATCTATAGCCTCAAATTGTAATAAGTGTCTCAACAGAAATTTAGAATGAACAGTAAAATGATTATAATAAACTCAATTTAGGAGAATAATGTTAAGGCAGTAAGACAAAAAAGTGAGATTACAAATGCTTCAGTTTTTGGTGTCTGAGTATCTCTGATTCTGACTAAATGTGTTTCTATAATAATCCCTGAACATAGTCAACATTTAAACACAAATGAACTTTAGCATGACTATCGTTCATTTTTAATTAGCTGTATTTCCCTTCTCTATTCCTTCTCATAATGGAGTAAAATATCTTTAATGACCAAAATACTTTCAGAACACAGCCTCAACAGTTTTTCACTATATAAGAGAAAGTCAAAGGGCCAGCAGATGTGGATTTGCTCTCTGGTTTGGGAAGTTCCCCCCGAGAAAGACATAGCAACTGACTCCAGTATTCTTGTCGGGAAATCCCAGGACAGAGAAGCCTGGCAGGCTATACTCCATGGGGTCGCAAAGGGTCAGACACGACTTAGCAACTAAACAACAACAAAGAGAAAGTCGAACAAGTTCCCTTAAGCATCCAGTGCATTTATCATAATAGAAACATGTAAAGCAATATAAAATATTACTATGAAAACATAAGTTTTTAGGACATTTCTTGTATATACATTTCTATTTTTAATCACAGATTACTATAGAATTTATGCAGTGGTTTCCTTATGAAATCTTTTGCGTCTCAGATAAAACTCAGGAGACAAAATGTGGCAGGGAGAAGACTGAAAATACACACACATACACTAACCCTTATGGCAGAAAGTGAAGAACTAAAGAGCCTCTTGATGAAAGTGAAAGAGGAGAGTGAAAAAGTTGACTTAAAGCTCAACATTCAGAAAACTAAGATCATGGCCTATGGTCCGATCACTTCATGGCAAATAGATGGGGAAAGAGAGGAAACAGTGGCTGACTTTATTTTGGGGGGCTCCAAAATCACTGCAGATGGTGATTGCAGCCATGAAATTAAAAGACGCTTACTCCTTGGAAGGAAAGTTATGACCAACCTGGACAGCATACTAAAAAGCAGAGACATTACTTTGTCAACAAAGGTCCATCTAGTCAAGGCTATGGTTTTTCCAGTAGGCATGTATGGATGTGAGAGCTGGACTATAAAGAAAGCTAAGTGCAGAAGAGTTGATACTTTTGAACTGTGGTGTTGGAGAAGACTCTTGAGAGTCCCTTGGACTGCAAGGAGATCCAACCAGTCCATCCTAAAGGAGATCAGTCCTGGGTGTTCATTGGAAGGACTGATGTTGAAGCTGAAACTCCAATACTTTGGTCACCTGATACGAAGAGCTGACTCATTTGAAAAGACCTTGATGCTGGAAAAGATTGAAGGCGGGAGGAGAAGGGGATGACAGAGGATAAGATGGTTGGATGGCATCACCGACTCAATGGACATGGGTTTGGGTGGACTTCGGGAGTTGGTGATGGACAGGGAAGTTTGGCGTGCTGCCGTTCATGGGGTCGCAAAGAGATGGACACAACAGAGAGACTGAACTGAACACACACACAGAGGCGGAATGTAGAGTTCCATTCATTTTATTGCCTGATATGTTTTAATGAAATGTGAAAGGAAAGTTTTTCTTGCCAGTAGTCATATCTTCGGGCATTTTTTTTTAATCTTTGTTGATTGTAGAAATTATAATGTGGTAATGTCTAGGCTTTTTAAACAAATCTTCTTGAAAAGAACCATCACGGTTAGCATTCTTAGGATTACTAGACAACATTGTCTCTTTTCCAAACTTCAAAGCTTAGAATGCCTGAAACTGCAGGTTAGCTGGAACAGGGGGAAAATAAAACAGCAACAATTTTTAGTATACACATGTAAAGGGGAAACTCATTGCTTTTTAACTTGCAAATGTGTTGAGAATCTGTCTCTTTTAGGATAGTTTGAAGTAAAGCAATAGATAGGTTTCCAAAATTTTTAATTCATTTCTTGGCTAAATTTGTTTTCAATTTTAAAGTAATTTTATCTGATATTAAAATTGTGAAAACCAAGCTATCCCTGTATTCTATTACTATGAAGTTAAAAAGAACACTAACAACTTCAAATCCTCACTTACAAAATGTATCTATGAACTTCTGCCCTATTCTCCCTACTTTTCAAGTGACTAAACCACTTTGTTTGGACTTTATAATTTATAAGATTCACAGAGGTATACACATGCCCACATTCTCCAGTCCATGTTAATCACTGTATATGACACTATTGTGGAGAACTGGGGACACCCCAGAGGATGGAAGCAAAGTCCCCTTACTCAAAGGGCACATTAGATGCATCCTGAATATTAAACAGTGAAGATGCAACTCAAGAAAGTTGTTTTCAGCTCCTTTAATTGATAGTATAATGCAGCTTAAAACTGTGTAAATTTCAAGAGGTTTTTCTACAAAGGAAGTGGATTTTTTTTTTAAGGGATGAATCTTGCATTAAACTCCAGCTATAACAAAAATAGTTCTGCAGAAGGGCATAATGGCTCTCAGGCTGTACAGGTAGCCATTCTATTCATTCCTTTTCTTTGTGAGCACATCTTATGTTCCATGCAGTGTGTTAGTACCTGGGATAAATCAGTAACAAGATCCTACCCTTGTTGGCATTGTAAGGGAGGAAAAATCATTTTCCCTCTACCCTTGTGAATTCTTGGCTCAGATCCTTTGATACAAAACACAGATTAACAAGAGAAAAACAATCAAAGAAAGATAAAGAAGTTTATTAACCTGTATGTTGTTTTTATTTTTTTGTTCAGTCACTAAGTCATGTCCAATCTTTGCGACCCCATGGACTGAAGCATGCCAGTCTCCTCTGTCCATGGGATTCTCCAGGCAAAAATACTGGAGTGGGTTGCCATGTCCTTTTCCAGGGGATCTTCCTGATCCAGGGATCGATCTGTGTCTCCTAGGGCTTCTGCATTGCAGGCAGATTCTTTACCCCTGAGCCACCAGGGAAGCCCCGAAGCCCCGGGATCTCTTAGGAGAGAGCGAATGATTTTTAGAAAAGGTAATTGGGCCCTTAGAAGAACAGATAGAAAGTATAATTGTTTATGACAAAGTGTGTCTGGGTATGGTGTTAACTGCAAGTCTTCTCTCCTATAGCAACAGTCAGTCCACCTTGGTTGACAAAATGCCTGGGGAGAATTGATGACAAAGGAGTTGCTTTTGAAGCTCTATCTTTAAGCAGATGAGATCAGTTCAGAGCACATCTCTCCCTGCCTTTACTGTTTTTCAAGTCCCTACAAAAAGTTCCCAAAGTCACTCAGTCATGCCCCAGTACATGAGACCCCATGGACTGTAGCCCACCAGGCTCCTCTGTCCATGGACTTCTCCAGGCAATAATACTGGAGTGGGTTGCCATTTCCTTCTCCAGGGGATCTTCCCAACCCAGAAATTGAACTCAGGTCTCCAGCATTGCAGGCAAATTCTTTACCAACTGAGCTATCAGGGAAGCTAAATGTCTAATACTTTGTGATCCTATGGACCATAGCCCATCAGGCTCCTCTGTCTACAGATTTCTCTAGGCAAGAATACTGGAGTGGGTTGCCATTTCCTCCCCAGGGGATCTTCCCAAACCAGAGGATCAAACCTGCGTCTCCTGTATTGGCAGGTGGGTTCTTTACCACCAGTGCCACCTGGGGAGCCCATAAAATGTTCATATCAGCCATGAAATGGTATGGTGGGGAGAAGTTGAGGGAGACTTAACATGGTGTTAAAGAAAAGGCCTCTAGGAAAAAGCATGTGGGACATGCAGAGGGAAGAACCAGACACACACAGAACATTCCAGGCCTAGGAAGCACATATACCTTTGTCTTTGGAATTTTAAGAATCAATCTATTTGATTTCAGTAAAGTTCATGGGTTTTTATTTTTCCCTTCTACTATGTCTTATTTCAGGCCTTTATAGGATCTAAAAGTTGGAGGCCAACTTTTTCTGGATATTTTAAAGAAGTCAACAGTTTATCATTTTTGGTTCCTATGTCTTTCCCTTTTGTATTTAAGTACTAACACAAAGGTCTTCCAGTAAAAATGACAGCTAATATTTATTTATAAAGCAATCAACTTGAGCCATCCATCTCAAGTCTCTGCAACAACTCTGGAGTTAGAAAAACCATTTTCCAGGCTAGGAAATGGACTTTACCTGGGTCACACCACCAGCAAATGATTAAGATGTCATTAAACCTGAATCTGCTACAAAACCCATGCACTTCCCCCTCGACCACAGTCTCTCCTTATGTTAATTGTAAAACTAAATAGTATCAAATCTGCATGTAATACACAATTCTGAATTTCATCATTTAAAGGCAATAAATCTAGGCACATCTTGTGACTTGCTTATCATACCTGTACTACTATGTTTCCATCAATGAAATGACTAAGGACTTGCACCAACCACAATTCTTTCCTTCACTTCATTAATTCAATAAATGTTGATTAAGCATTACCCTGCTCAATGCTTGAAATAAAACAAGGGACAAGACAAATGATTTCCATCATCATAGTATTTTCATCCCGTTGAAAAGACTATCACTATGCAAATCAATACACGGATAATATATAATTTCAAATTGTTAAGATTCAAGGTCCAGAAAAGTTCTTTTTGAGGAAATGACATTTACTGGGGCTCAAAAGAGGGAAGTGGGAATTATCTCAAAAAGGGGGATAAAAACATTCCAGGCAGCCCCTAGAAGCAAAACTGAAATTCACAGGTAGAAAAGCCCTTAAAACATTTGAAAACCTGTTAGAATGGCTGTGTGGATGAGCCACAGTGAGTGATGGGGGATTGAACACAGCTTGGAAGTAGACATGGCAGAAGGTGTCTAAATTTATAGGCCCTTCCACTTAAGGATCTTGGACTTTGTCCTCAGTCCACTGGGAAATCATGAAGAGTTTTGAGCAGAGGAGTGACAGGAACCAGTTTGTGCTTTTTAAAGATCACTCTAGTTGCTGTGTGCTGAAGAATCAGTCAGAGAAGCAGGCAGCAAAGGAGGCAGGAAGTCTAATTAGGAACCCATTTCAGTAACTGAAGTGAGAGATGAGGTGTGGCTGATGTAGAGTGGTGTCTGAGAGAACTGGATGACTTAAGAAATAGTCTGGAGTTAAAGTCAAGGAGACTTGGTAGTGATGAGTGTCAGCATGAGAAAATTCTAAGAAAACTACCAATTTCTGATTTCAATAGCTGAGTGGAAATGTCATTTGCTGAGACAATCACAAGTGTTGCTTTGAACATGTAAAGAAAGGGGATAAATAATAAGAAGGAGAATTGATAAATATTTATTAAATGTTTACTATATGTTAGGCACAATTTTTAAGTGTTTTAAATGTATTCATTTAATTGTCATCAGAAAAACCCTACAAAGCTGTGGAATTAAAACATACTCACAACCCAAAAGTTGAGAGTTATGCTTTATTTGGTGAGAATTTTTAGGACTTCAAGCCTGGGAAACAGCATCTCAAGTAATCCTGAGAGAACTTTCTGAGGAGGTGAAGAGAGGATCCAGGTTATATACAAGGTTTGCAACAAAGGGCAGGAAGTCTGAACATCAAAATCATTGTTAATTAAAGAAAACCAGATAACCCAAGTTAAGAAATTTAGTGTTCTATGCATGGAAAGTTACATAGAACTTGAGTCTTTCTGACTCAAGAGTCTGGGTTCACTGAAATCATTTCTTTGATATGCACCTCAGCTATTTGGGGCCAGTATCCTGTGTTTTCACATCCTGAATTTCCTCAGGGCTCATGGTGGGAAGTTGCTACAGTCTGATGGCTGCTAGATGTTCTAGCCATCTAGGGAAGGTGTTCCTTCCCTCCTGAGTTCCCTCACGGCTCACCAGCTCACCATCCATCATGGCTGCAATTGCTGGTGACTGACATCTTTGTTTACTATGACAGGACTAACATTCCAGTTCTCAAAATACATACTAGTACTTTCTTCTAATTTATAGACAAAAAAGCAGAATTTTTGCAAACTTACATAAAGTCACACAGCTTTTTGACTCGGACTCTGAATCCTGAATACCTAATAACTCTAAGGTCCATCTAGTCAAAGCTATGGTTTTTCCAGTAGTCATGTTTGGACGTGAGAGTTGGACTATAAAGAAAGCTGAGCGCAGAATTGATGCTTTTGAACTGTGGTGTTGGAGAAGACTCTTGAAAGTCCCTTGGACTGCAAAGAGATCCAACCTGTCCATTCTAAATGAAATCAGTCTCGAATATTCATTGGAAGGACAGATGCTGAAGCTGAAACTCCAATACTATGGCCACCTGATGCGAAGAACTGACTCATTGGAAAAGACCCTGATGCTGGGAAAGATTGAAGGCGGGAGGAGAAGGGGATGACAGAGGATGAGATGGTTAGATGGCATCACTGACTCAATGGACATGAGTTTGAGTGAACTCCAGGAGTTGGTAATGGACAGGGAGGCCTGGCGTGCTGCAGTCCATGGGGTTGCAGAGTCTAACACGACTGAGCTGAGGACTGAACTGAACTGAACTGAACAACTCTAGGGATCTCTCTCTTTGATCTTTAAGTAAGCAGTCAGATACAGGAGGGAAGTTACAGCACAAAAGAGGATTCATTGCACTTATTCACCAGGGAATCAGCATCACAGAAGAGGTATTTAAATTCAAGAGTATGCAACAGAGTGTAACATAAGAGAAGGATCCCTGCAATGATCTAGGAAGAGCTAGAAAGTAGTCTGAGAAAAAATAATCAGTGAACAAGAGGAAGCAGGGTGAGTGTGGAGGATTTCAAGACAAAGAGAAGGGGCAACTCACTGAACACTGCTAACATGCCTAGTAAGGTATGAAGTGCAGGTGTTTGGACGATGTGGCACCAGAGTGGGCATTATTCAATTAAACCAAAGCCCATGATGTGACATGAGGAAAGCAAAAGCTACACTGTATTAGACACTTGAACTGGAGAAAACATTCTGGAACTCCTTCCCTCCAAAGCACAGCTCAAAGATGAAGAGATTTCTGAGAAGAAATGGGATAAAAGGGAAAGGTGTGTGTGTGTGTGTGTGTGTGTTTTCATTTTCTCAACTTAATGGGATATAAGATGACATGTTCCAATATTGGTAAGAAAGATCTAGTAGATAGAAAAATAAAGGTTGAAGTTTCAGGGAAGGGAAGAGAAATATGGAGAGTGAAGAAAGAGTGGCATGGAATCAGAGTGCAGGAGAAGGACAAGACACTGCAAGGGAGGATGGGAGGAGGTGGCTTCCTGTGGGGCACCTCTCTAATGGTGGTACTCTTGTAGTCGTGTTGTAACAGACACGGAATAGTTGCTGAATGTGCTACATTGCTGTCCTCTGTTTGTGCTCCCCAAGGAATTACTGTGTCTCATGGGAAAAAGCATGCCCTTACACTGCTCTGAATAAAAGGAGGAATGACTTTCCTCTGAAGAGCACCCAGAAATCTCTGAAGCAGAAAGTCATACCAGGCATGGATGGCACTCATATATACTTGGGGAAAATGGACTTTTTCATGTTTCTTTTTTCCCCTTACACTTCTTCTCTGTGCTGTCTCTCATTCCCCAGTGTTGCCCAGTCCTGAAGATGAGAAGGAATCTTTGTGATCCAGGGAGATCATTCAGGAAGTGGCACCTGAGTCAGCAAGCTGCTACCCTACCACCCAAGGGGCCGTGGGTCTCATTTTCTGAGCTCCCTACACTCGGTCTTATCTCTGGCTGTCTTCATCAAGTGCTGGGAGGAATATAATCTAATTATCACAACTCACAAAAAGATACAGATGATGGATGCAACTCCCAGGAGATTTGCAATTGAAAAGAAACCACTTAAACTTAATGCATCTCTAGAGAAATATTAATATTGAGAGAGAAGATATCTGTGGTCCTTGAGTTTTCTCAAGGGAGCAGTCTATTCTGCCTAATCTACAGGGTCGATCAAGATGGCCCTGTATATACCAGACACACCAGATACACATGGAAAGGCACACACACACAAACACACATGCATACACTCAGACACATTTCCAGACACACACTAACAACACATTGAGACACACATACATTATACACACCCACACAGCATGCACACAAACACACATACACACAGATACAAGTGCCCACACAGTGTATGCTGAGATACCTAAGTACTGTGTACAGTGACGATCAGTGTCACTGGTCAGTGAGCAGGGACAAGAAAGTGTACAAAATTCTAAGTCAGAGCAAAGAGTTTGGGTTTATTATTCTAAGTGGCTTTCTAAGTATAGAAAGTCGTTATGTGTTTTAAATGCAGGTGTGATAAAAACTGAATTTATTTTCAAAGTTCCATCATGGCTGGGCTATGGAGAATACTTACAAGGACCAGAGAATAAACAGGGAAACCTTTTAGGAGGCAATTGCCATGGTCCAGGTGAGAGGAGAGCTGACTTGGACTAGAGTGAGAACAGTAGAGATGGAGACAGTGGTAGACCCAGGAAAGACACTGAGCAAAGTGCCAACAGAACTTGCTGAGGGATTAGACAGGAGGTGGGGAAGAGCTTAAACAACTGGGTGGATTTACTGAAAATGGGGAGGCTGGGAGAATACTCTGGAAGCAAGAGTTCTGTGAGCCATGGTACATTTTAAATTCTTGTGATCCTTCTGGAAATGTCAAGGAGAAGCTGGATGTACAAAACCAGAACTACAAGGAGAGATCAAGGCTGAAGACAGAAATATAAGAATTGTGAGAAATAGGGGTGGAGTTTGGAGATGGTGCGAGAGGGTGTTGGGAAGGTAAGTGTGTGCATAAAGAAGAGCTCTGAGCAGCGAGGGACCCTCCAACATTTCAAGGCAAATGAAGAAGTTGGGACAGCAAAGAATATAGAAGAAACTGTTTAGTAAAGGATGACAAATACCACGAGTTTCCCTGGTGACTCAGGGATAAAGAATCTGCCTGCAATGCAAGAGCTGCGAAAGACACAGTTTCAATCCCTGAGTCGGGAAGATCCCCTGGAGGAGGAAATGCCAAACCATTCTGGTATTCTTGCCTGGAGAATCCCATGGACAGAGAAGCCTGGTGAGCTACAGTCCATGGGGTCACAAAGAGTCAGACATGACTAAAGTGACTTAGCAGCCTCAGAAATATGTGAACCAGCTGAAAAAGAATCTGTCTACTTTATGTGCTTTCTCCTGCAAAGCTAATTAGAGCGAGGCATTGTTGTGGTTCTAAGGATATGTCCAAGAACTCTTTGATACTCCCCCTTCCAAGAAGTAGAGCTGAATTTCCCTCCCCTGTGAGTGAGCTGCATGTAACTTCTAATTTATTGGATCTGGCAAAGTGATGGGCTATGATTTCAAGATCAGCTTATAAAAAGATGGCAGCTTCCATTTTGGGTGAGCGTTCTTGCTCCTTATCACTTTCCCTCTCTCGGATCACTTGATCTGAGGTGGGTGTGCTCCGAGGTGACTGACGTACAGAAGACCTGAGGGCTCCGGTGGACAGCTCATCTCAACTTGCCAGCCATTTAAGTGAACCAGCTTGGAACTGGATCCTTTGTTCCCAGGCGAACCTCCAGATAACGGTTGCCTCATCCAATGTCTTCATGAGAAAACCTGAGCTAGAGCCATCCAATCGAGCAGCTCTCAGAAATTATGAGATTAATAATAAGTATTTGCTGTTTTAAGTCATTAAGTATCTTTTATTAAATTGAGATATAGTTGGTTTACAATCTGGTGTTAGTTTCAGGTGTATAGCAAAGTGACTCAGATATATGTCTATAGACATGGATATAGAATTATATATTTTTTCATGTTCTTTTTCCTTTTGTGGGCATGCTAAGTATCTTTAGTCGTGTCTGACTCTTTGTGACTCCATAGACTGTAGCCTTCCAGGCTTCTCTGTTCATGGGATTCTCCAGGCAAGAATACTGGAGTGGGTTGCCATGCCCTCCTCCAGGGAATCTTCCCAACCCAGGGATGGAACCCACATCTCTTGCATCTCCTGCTTTGGCAGGTGGGTTCTTTACCACTAGCACCACCTGGGAAGCCCTTTATCCTTATAGGTTATTACAAAATATTGAATATAGTTCCTTGTGCTATACAGTAGGTCTTTGCTGATTATCTGTTTTATATATAGTAGTGTATGTATGTTATCCCAAACTCCTAATTTATCACTACGCTTCTTTCCCCTTTGGTAAATAAGCCATTACGTTTTAGGCTTAGCATGTTAAAAGCAATAGATGACTAATGACTCAGCATAGAGGACAGAATATGCTGTGTAACTGCTGCTGCTGCTAAGTCGCCTCAGTTGTATTACAGTATTAATTATTAATACTGTAATATTACAGTATTACAGCCATTGTGTAATAACTGTGTGTAATAAGCTTCCCCTCTACTGCTTTACTCCTAAGAGAAAAAAAAAGTCAAATATGCTAAGTGTATTTGCTGCTGCTGCTGCTGCTAAGTCGCATCAGTCGTGTCCGACTCTGCGACCCCATAGACGGCAGGCCACCAGGCTCCCCCGTCCCTGGGATTCTCCAGGCAAGAACACTGGAGTGGGTTGCCATTTCCTTCTCCAATGCATGAAAGTGAAAAGTGAAAGTGAAGTCACTCAGTCGTGTCCGACTCTAGCGACCCCATGGACTACAGCCCACCAGGCTCTTCTGTCCATGGGATTCTCCAGGCAAAAGTACTGGAGTGGGGTGCCACTGCCTTCTCCGAAGTGTATTGATCGCATTTTTTGTCAGCACAGGAATGAGCCCTTGTGGCATGCATCTATGTGTGGGTAACATCTTCCGCCTTCAACTATTTTGGTCAAAGTACTACCTACCTGAATCAGTATTCCTGGTGATGAAACACTATCCCTTAGAGTCAATATACTGTGTGTTTCATAAAGGATTTCCAAAAGAAGTTGCTATAAACATTCTCAATCTCCCTAAAACTGGAAAGTCAAGACCAAGAGAACACGGAGAGAGTAAAGGAGAATGAGGAGTCAGTGAGATGTAAAGCAAAATCCCAGAAGCCTGGTCTCTACCATCACCTGGCTGTGAGACTGGGAATATGTATTCAGTCTTGTTCCTCAGTGTCTCCATCTCTGAAATGAAGTTCTGCTCATGTCCCATAGTGATGAGAGGGTTAAATAAAAGATGTGAAAAGTCCTTTTAAATGACAAGGTTTTGGGATAATCCTATCTACTCCCTCTGCTAGTGGTGTGTGGATAGAAATAGCTGGATAGAGGTCAATGGTTTGTTTGAGGAGGGAATACATTTATTCAGGTGACCCTAAATGTTCTTCTTTCAAATTGTTCATATATTGCATGAGCTCAGCACATTTTACTCCAAAGTACACATTTCTCCCCAAGTGTCTCAGTGTAGCTTCATACTCCTGATTCAGCTATTCTTCTATTTCACTTTTATAAGTGGTTATTAGAAGCTTGCTCTTACTCCTCTTTGAGAATTCTCAGTCCAAGCTATTTTATTGAATTAAAGACACAGAAAATCTCAGGGAAGTGCTGTCAGTTCTGGTTGGGTTAGCTAGTGTTTTCAGCATCAGTTTCTATTCTCCTTTCTCTCTGTTAAAATCATTAAAAAGAATCAGTCATCACAGCAGTCAGTGGTAAGCAGATGATAGTGTTAAAGGCCACGTACACATAAAACCCACACTTCGAGATGAAATGTATATAAACAAAATATATGTGCTCTTGCTTGGCTATTGCAATAACTGTGGCATCAGACTTAAATTTTTCTTTTTTATTAGCTTCTTCCTCTCCCAACCTCTAGTATAAAGGAGAAGGGCATTCCTAGGAGAAGTGCCTGGTCTCCAGGAATGAATGAATAAAACGATCATAATGGCAAGATTGATGCATCTAACTACTCAAAGAAACATGCAGAATTATCATCTCTTCATAAAAAATTTTGAATTAGAGCATCAATTTCATCTACTTCTGTCTTTGTCTTCTTAGAGGTTAATTTTTTGGTGATCAATTCTTTTTAAGGGCTTTTATGTTGAGAATTACTTTTCCAAACACCTGCAATGTGATCTGTGCTTACAAACATATTTACTTTCAACCACTGGCTTCATTTTGATTGTTTGAGAGTTTAGAATATTTTTAATATGAAATATTTTGGAAATACTGAAGAATAGAAAGAATAAACAAACAGTTGTGTTCTCACTACTGAGATGCAACAAATGTTAATGTTTTGCTTTGTTTGGTTCAGATATTTTTATTGTTTTAAAGCAAAAAAGCATTAAAATGGCAGGTGAAGACTTCCAGCTTCCAGTTTCCTTCTTCGCTTTTCAGATACAAACCTAAGATTTGTATGTTACACTGACAATTTACTTTTCAATAGTTGTTATATCTATATCTATATATGTGTGTGTGTTTATAGGTATGTATAGTATTATATATGCAATTTAAATGAAGTTGAGATACCAGATGTCTTTGGTATATTGTAGAAGGACACATTCAAAGATTTAGGAAGTCAGGAATTTGGAGTGAATTTATCATGTGTGTCCCATTCACCAAACCAGTAAGTCTAATCCAAGGGAGTGTTTAGAAATTATTACATTTACCAATGCATTGAGAAATATACTATCTGCCTGCCAATACAGGAGATGCAGGAGGCACAGGTTTGATTCCTGGGTCAGGAAGATCACCTGGAGGAGGAAATAGCAACCCACTCCAGTATTCTTACCTGGAAAATCCTGTGGACAGAGGAGCCTGGTGGGTTACAGTCCATGGGGTTGCAAAGAGTCCCCCAAAACAACCAAGCAACTAAGCATCAACAACAACCAAGAAAAGGACAGACCTCCTAAAAAGCTCAGGGTGCTTCAAGCCAGTGTTGATGTTGAGAGATGCTCCCTTTGAATTGCACTCACTGACTCACACATTAAGCAACAGCAGGAGGTGATGAAACACATAGCAGGATTCGAGCAGTAATCAAAAGTGTTTAATCCACGAAAATCTTTGTGAGTGGCTCATTGATTATGGTGTTCCTAGAACAAATATATTTGAGCACTGGATAATATAAGAAAGCCATTTTTAATCTTTAATTCTTGTGAACAGAGTCTTGACTTTGACATCACACAGAGTCACAACTTGTCACTCAATTTCTAAACTTGAGCCAGCTTGTAAACGTGCCCTATAAATGAAAGGAGAACCAGATTCCCTTAAGGATCTCCCTTGCCACACCACCACAAGAAGTTCATGTAAATCTTCTGCCTTTAGTTTCCTAAAGCAACCTGATGTCATTTACTATTATGACTGTGCCATGGGGAAAGAGGAATACTCTTCAGACATTATTGAACTGGCTCAGAACTAACACTAATTCTGGAAGTGTGGCCCTACTCAGGGGAGGGACTTAAGGAAGTCAGTTCAGTTCAGTCGCTCAGTCATGTCCGACTCTTTGCGACCCCATGAATCACAGCACGCCAGGCTTCCCTGTCCATCACCAACTCCCAGAGTTCACTCAGACTCACGTCCATCGAGTCAGTGATGCCATCCAGCCATCTCATCCTCTGTCGTCCCCTTCTCCTCCTGCCCCCAATCCTTCCCAGCATCAGAGTCTTTTCCAATGAGTCAACTCTTCGCATGAGGTGGCCAAAGTACTGGAGTTTCAGCTTTAGCATCATTCCTTCCAAAGAAATCCCAGGGCTGATCTCCTTCAGAATGGACTGGTTGGATCTCCTTGCAGTCCAAGGGACTCTCAAGAGTCTTCTCCAACACCACAGTTCAAAAGCATCAATTCTTCAGCGCTCAGCCTTCTTCACAGTCCAACTCTCACATCTATACATGACCAGAGGAAAAACCATAGCCTTGACTAGACGGATCTTAGTTGGCAAAGTAATGTCTCTGCTTTTGAATATGCTATCTAGATTGGTCATAACTGTTCTTCCAAGGAGTAAACGTCTTTTAATTTCATGGCTGCAGTCACCATCTGCAGTGATTTTGGAGCCCAAAAAAATAAAGTCTGACACTGTTTCCACTGTTTCCCCATCTGTTTCCCATGAAGTGGTGGGACCTGATGCCATGATCTTCGTTTTCTGATCAACGACCTACACTAAATGGAGCTGAGAAGCCAGAAAGCCTTTATTATAATACAGAGAAAGAATGCAAAAATTAGACCTCATGGGTGTGAACTCATCTGTGCAGTTTCTGAATATAAATCATGCTTCAACAACAGAAAATATATCCACTTCAGCTGTTTGATCTATGGAGTAAGGACTATAAAGCAGGAAGGATCAAATAAAAGTGATTGGAATAGCCCCCTCCCTTCAAAAATCACCAGGAATATGTCAGAAACAGGTGCCAGTATCAAATTTGAAAAGTAAGTGGTGGAGATTTCCACCCAATCCATTTAATTCACCTACATGGTTTATGCCAAAGACACATGGATCTTGTACACTTACATGGACTCTCATAAAAATAATCAGGTAGTGTTGCCTCTTGCACTGTTGGTCTAAATGTGATTAATAGCATGCCACTATAAAATGTGCCAAATGCTTTTCCTCTAGACCAATTAGTAAAGACCAGAGAAGCAGTTTGCTTTTATGTGGCAGGGCAATACTAGACATTCCATTTATTAATTCAGGGCTTTCAAGACTTTGTCTCCTCTGTGGTAATCAAGTTCCAGGGAGTTTGATCATCTGATCATCCCATCAAACATTATGGATGCTATTTTGGTGATATCATTCTAACTGACCCTGTAATTCAATGTGTGTGAATAACAATACATGGGAACTAAATTCCTGCAAGTTGTCCTTCACCTTGACGAATATGACACCATTTTCTCAGCAAGCAGTCCTCTTTAATTTTTTAACTTTAACAAATGTTGGGGGGTATAGTTGCTTTATAACGTTGTGTTAGTTTCTGCTGTACAGTGAAGTGAATCAGCCATATGTATACATATATCCCCTCCCTCTGGGACCTCCCTCCATCCTTCCCCATCTCACCCCTCTAGGTCACCACAGAGCAATGAGCTGAGCTCCCTGCGATGTGCAAGAGGTTTCTACTATCTGCTTTATACATGGTGTGTATATATTTCAGTCCCAATCTCCCAATTCATCCCATTTTCCTTTCCTTACCAATACCCACACATCCATCTCTACGTCTGCTTCTCTATTCCTCCCCTGCAAACAGGTTCATCTGCATCATGGTTTTAGATTCCATATATATGAGTTAATATATAATATTTGTTTTTCTCCTTCTGACTTACTTCACACCATATGATAGATTCTAGGTTCATCCATGTCTCCACAGATTCTTTATTTTGTCCCTTTAACTGAATTTTTAAAAAAAATGTTTCTCCTCAAAAACCTCCCTTAAGTAGCCTCTCTTTCATGACGTGCTCAGTTTTTTCTTAATTTTCATGCCATTTCTTCTCTGCGTCTTTCACTAGTTGTACTTCTCCAACACACACGCACAAAATTATCACTCAGTCTCTGTCATCGCTCATCATGTCTTCACAGGGAATGTGCTTTTGTGTCAGAATCCATGAGGAAAGAGGACTCCAGTCTAGAAATTTTGAGTAGAAAGAGATTTAATACAGGGAATTAGAAGCATGCCCAACTTAAGGGCTGAAGGAAGCAAAAGTCCAGAAGATGCCCAGAAGTCTAGAAACAATTGCTCAATTACCATGAGGCTCTCAGTAAGAAGTCAGATTACAGCTGCCTCAGGAACAAATGAAGACAGGGCCTTCTGAACATCATAAAAATGGCTCTTATTGGAATAAGCTACCCTGAAGCCACATAAGAAGGAAATTTTGAGGAATGAGCACCATATTTCTTTCCTATGAAAGATAGGAGAAGGAAGAAACAGAGGCACTGCTGAGTTAACAGAAGACAATCCCATTGTTTTCAAGGCTCTAAGCTCATCACTATTAAACATTTTGTCCTTTAAGAACCTGACTTGGTCATGACAATCTCAAACTTGAATCAAAAACAAAATCTTTACCACAGTTCCGCCTTTTCTTTTCCTCTTCTGTATCTGGGACTCTATTGTCCTAAATTTTGAGTTCCAAATCAGGAAGTCAAAATTTGTTCGTTCTTCACAATTTGTGAGATTCATGATTTTTTACTTTCCGTAATTGGCTTTTCTTTTCTCAACCATGTTGCAAACATAATACTTCAACTTATTATTACCCAGTTTCTATTGTCCTACACTCAGGTATCCTAGCCTTCAGATACTTTTCTTTCAGACTATCCTGCATGTTACACAAATGTAAATTTCAAAAATAGGGTTCTGCTGATAAAAATACTTGTGGGGTTCTCCAATGCCCTCAGAAGCCTCAGAATTAAGTCCAAAATTCATATAAGGCCCTCCATTATCTGACCCAACCTACATCTATGTTTCCATCTTCTCTAATCATAAAGGGCTTCTCTCTGCAGGAGACACACACGATGCTGACACCCATCTCTTTGATTTTCATAATGGCCCTGACCTGAAATATCCTTCTCATTAAAACTTGCTTCACCACAAATACAATTTTTCCATGATGCACCAAAACTTCAGCCTACTTTGATGTCTTGCTATTTCTGAAATCCTATATCTGTACCACACACATTGCATCTAGCCTTACACTCTTTTTCAGGGTTTTAAATCCAATTCACAGATTAATGAGTACCTTCAGTTGCCAGAAACTACCAGGCACCAGTTAACAAGTCCATGTCCATTTGCCTGATCTCTCAATTACACTGTGAGTTCCTTGAGGCAGGGATTATAACATATATATATATATATTTATATATTTATATATATTCTGATCTTCACAGTGTCCAGCCCAACTTATTCTACATAGCAGATGTTCAATGGGTCTCACTAAACTGAACTGAATTGGTCTCAAACTTGGCAAGATAAAAATAAGAAGATGAATTCCACAGAAAATGAGGAAAGATTAGAAGGGAATTAGGAACCATCATTAGACATCTGATTGTCAGATTGATTCATATTGAACCTCAGCAGAATAATAAATAGCACATTATACCTTCATCACAGCAATTTTCGTCTCCAATTTTGTCAGAGGACAGCTTTCCAGAGGGAAATAGATTTTTAAGCTATGCATGTATGGAGAACTTAACAACACAAGAGCAGTTAAATTCTCACACACCTCATCCATAATATATAAAAGGTAATAGCCCAAGGCTTAATTTTTAATTCTATGCATCTATTTTTTCTCCCATTTAACTGTTCGAGTTACCAGACCCTGCCCTTTGACAAGCATTTAAACAATGAATTCTACAACAGGGGTAAACTTTCTCCTGCCTCAGTAAGTAACAGATGCTGTCTGTATTTCTTTACTAGATCAATCAAAGACCATTATTTACAGGCCTATCTTGTTAAACCTTCTTTTAAGAATAAGGAGAAGAATACATTCTGAGAGTATGGTAGAGATATTCTGGGTTGGAGCAGAATGAAATCCCTGAGGAGTGGAAGAGAGGCTACATCTGATTGCTTAGCTTGTTGCTGAATCATTGCAAGGTCCCAACCTATCAGGCTTAATAGCTGGCTCAGTATTTGATTTATTCAGTTCTGATGAGGCAAAATTATCTTAAAGTATAGCAGGAGAGGGACTTCCTTTGCAGTTGAGTGGTTAAAACTTCACCTTCCGATGCAGGGGGTGTGGGTTCGATACCTGGTCAGGGAGCTAAAATCCCACATGCCCTGCAACCAAAATACAGGACATAAAACAGAAGCAATATTGTAACACATTCAGAAAAGACTTTTAAAATCATCCACATCAAAAAAATCTAAAAAAAAAAATTAAAGCAGGAGAAATTATTCCAAGTTCTAATAAACGATTAATGACTAGACACGAGGGTTCAAAAATTGCTCAAGTGGTTAATGAAGAAAACGTCAGCGAAGCTCAGGGCATGACTGCGAACATACAGTTCAAGTAGGAGCAAGGTAGGAAGTGAACCACAGCCCAAACAGGCCAGTAGGGACCTAGCCTATAGGAAATGGGGTTCAAGCACTGTCAGAGCTTGAGATATCTCTTAAATTTCCTAGCATCCCCACGACAGTCTCCTCATGCCCATGTGTTTTCCCTCCCTCCATGTCCTCCCCAAAGCAACCACTGATCTGCTTTTGTCACTACAGATTAATTTGCATTTTCTAGAGCTCTGTATAAACTGAATCACATAGTATGCACTATATTTATAGTTTGGCCTCTTTCATTCAGCTTAATTCTTGTGATTTTTACTAATGTTGCTTTGAATATCCATGCATACACAAAGGGAAAAGGAATATGTTTTGGTACCATATCTAGGAAATTACCTGATCTGAGGTTACAAATCTTTTCCTATGTTTTTATAGAAGTATTGTTTTTCAGTTGTATATTTATGTTTGTGACCAGTTTTTAATTACTTTTGTTCATGGTCTGAGGCATGGAACAAAGTTGAAGGGGGAAGTTTTATTTGTTTTTGTGTATGGATACCTAATTTGTCCAGTGCTGTTTGTTGAAAGTAAAGACTATCCTTTTACCACTAAATTGTCTTTGTACTTATGCTCAAAATCAATTGTTCTTATATATGTAGGGTTCATTGCTAGACTTTTTACTCTGTTTCATGACTCTATTTGTCTATTTTGATATCAGTACCACATAGTCTTGATAGCATTATAATATTCTTCAAAATTCTGCAGTATTTATCCTTAAAATTTGTTCTTCTGGTACAAATTTTTAAAAATATTTTAGTTCTTTTGCATTTTCATATGAATTTGAGAATTAGCTTGTCAATTTCTACATGAACACTTTCTGGGATACTGATGGAAATTATATTGAATCAAAAGATCAACTGAAGACAAATTATCATGTTAACAGTAATAATCTTTCTGATTCAGGAACATGCTATATATCTTCATTTACTTACGTGTTACTTAATTTCTCTCAAAAATGCTTTTTAGCTTTCAATGTATAGGTCTTTCATATCTTTTTCATTCCAAGAAATATCTTTTAGTATCAAAGTGACTGAATTGAAATGAACTGAAAGTGAAAGTTGCTCAGTCGTTTCTGACTCTTTGTGACCCTATGGACCATAGCCTACCAGGTTCCTCTGTCCATGGAATTCTCCAGGCCAGAATACTGGAGTGGGTAGCTGTTCCCTTCTCCAGGGGATTTTCTCAACCCAAGGATCAAACCCAGGTCTCCCACATTGCAGGCAGATTCTTTACCAGCTGAGCCATCAGGGAGGCCCAAGAATACCGAAGAGGGTAGCCTATTACTTCTCCAGCGGATCTTTCCAACCCAGAAACTGAACAAGGATCTCCTGCATTGCAGGTGGATTCTTTACCAGCTGAGCTACAAGGGAAGCCCTTTAGTATCTTAATGTAATTATAAATCCATACTCAGTTAATCATGTCTGATCCTTTGTGACCCCATGGACTGTAGCCTGCCCAGCTCCTCTGTCCATGGGATTCTCCAGGCAAGAATACTGGAGAGGGTTGCCGTTTCTTCTCCAGGGGATCTTCCCTACCCAGGGATTGAACCTGTGTCTTCTGCATCTCTTGAATTGGCAGGTGGATTCCTTAACCTACTGAGCCACCTGGGAAGTCCATAATTATAAACGGCACTTTTCAATTTCAATTTCTGGTTATTTCATGGGGTCGCAAAGAGTTGGACACAACTGAGCAACTGAACTGAACTGAACCAAATATATAGGAAATAATTTAGTTTTTCATTTTGACTTTGTATTTTGCATTCTTCCTATAATAGCTTTTTAATTCGAATAGTACTTTTGTAGATTTCAATGGATTTTCTATGGAGACAATCATGTGGTCTACAAATAATGAAAATATGAATCCTTTTTCATTCTTTTCCTTGCCTTGTAGAATAAGAAAAAAGTCTCATGTATTTACTCATGTAGTAGCCCCTCTATTATCCTTTGACATCTCACGTATGGTCTGTTGACAATGGATTTTTTTTCAGGTTTTGTATGTCTGAAAAAGTTTTCACTTTATCTCATTGAAAAGATTTTTCTATGGGTAGAGAGCTCTAATTTGATAATTTTTTATTTCCACACAAGATATACATTATTCCACTGTCCTCTTGAATACATTGTTTTGTCATGAAGATGCTTGTTCCTCTCTACATAAAGACTGTTTTCCTCTGACCTCTTTCAAGATTTGATTATATCGTGCCTTGATGTAATTTTCCTTCATGTTTTTGTGGTTGGAGTCCTTTTATATTCTTGGATATTTTAAAATCAAACTTGGAAATTTTTTCTAACATTTATTCCAGTCCTTCTTTTGCCCCTTCCCTTTGAGGACACAGGGTACGTGTATGTTAGACCATTTGAACTTGTCACAGTTCAGTGATGCACTTTTCAGTGTTTCTGATTTTTTTCTATCACTGGTTTCTTTTTTGCATCATTTATATTGCTATGTCTTGAAATGCATTAGTCTCTTCTTCCTCAGTTCCTAGTGTTCTGTTAGTTCTATCCAGCATATCTTTCACGTCACACTTTATAGTTTTCATCTCTAAAAATTTCTTTATTAAAAATATCTTCCCATCTCTGCTTCATTTTTTTAACACATGGAACACCACAATAATTATTCCATTAATACCTTTGCTAACTTTAACATGTATTCTGTATCTAATTCAATTTATGTTTTTCTCTTTACTTAGGATCATATTTTCTTGCTTTTTAGCTAATCATCTTTGACTGATTATCAAATTTTATAAATGTTCTCTTTATGCTCCAGCAAGGAGACCTTTGTATTTCCTTAAAGAGTCTTGAGCTTTGTTCCAGATGTACTTATAGTATGGGAAACAGTATGATAATCTAGGGTCTTACTTTTATGATGTATTTGGTGCCAGTAGAGTCATATTAATTTGAAGGCTAGCTATTCTCCACTACTGAGGTGAGCCTTTCTGAGTACTCTACCCACTACGCTGTGAATTATGAGATTTTGTAGTCTGGCTGGTGAAACAGCACTATTCCCAGCCATATGTGGGCACCAGGCATTGCTCTAATTCTTTTGAATATGTTGAACACTCAAAGGGGACAGTCTACATATCCATCAGGCTTTTTGTCTGTGCATCTCTCTCTTCCATTACTCAGTCCTCCAAACTCATAATGCCCTACTCTCCCTGTATTCTGAGCTCCATTTCTTCTCATTGTGGAGTTCCCTAGGCTCTACTTAGATTCTCCATCCTTTTGCCACATCCTGGAAGCTCTCTCAAGGCAATGAGTTGGGAAAACTGTAGGACTCACCTCTTTTGTCACCAGCCTCATAGATCACTATCCTTAATTGTCTGATATTCAGTGTTTTAAAATCCATGTTTCAAATATTTTGTTCAGTTCAGTTCAGTTCATTCGCTCAGTCGTGTCCGACTCTTTGCGATCCCATGAATCGCAGCACGCCAGGCCTCCCTGTCCATCACCAACTCCTGGAGTTCACTCAGACTCACATCCATCAAGTCAGTGATGCCATCCAGCCATCTCATCCTCTGTCATCCCCTTCTCCTCCTGCCCCCAATCCCTCCCAGCATCAGAGTCTTTTCCAATGAGTCAACTCTTCGCATGAGGTGGCCAAAGTACTGGAGTTGCAGCTTCAGCATCACTATTGTTGCTTATATCAGGCAGGAGGGTGAATTTGGTTCCTGTTATTCCATCTTGGCTGGAAGCAGAAATCCTATTTTACATTTTCAATGTTGATAGCAATAGACTAAAGAATTTCTTTTCTTATACAAATGACAGTATGCATACCTTCCACATATTTAAACCAAAATAAAGTTTTAATTAAATATATTTAAAGGACTCTAACTTGTCCTTTTGATAATATCTATCAAAAGTGAATGTGTCACACATATACGAAACAAATGAATGTAACTTTTGAATATATACACACAAAATCAGGAAAAAGTACAAGTTAGTAAAATTTAGCAATATATTAAATTGACAATATACCATGACCAATAAATTAAAAATAACTTAGGAAATTTGTTACCACAATGTGCTCAGTTGCTGTCATGTCTGACTCTTTGGAATCCCATGGACTGTAGCCCACAAGGCTCCTCTGTCCATGTAATTTTTCAGGCAAGAATACTGCATAGGGTTACCATTTTCTACTCCAGGGTATCTTCCTGACCCAGAGATTGAACCAGGGATTAAACCTCTTACATCTCCTACATTGGCAGGTATATTCTTTACCACTGAGTCACCAGGAAAGCCCCCATTTCACACTTGATCTTAGTCAAAACAGCAAGAAGCCATAGCCCTCTTATAATGCAGTTAAGAGCATAGACCTTGAGTTTTAAAAAAATCTGTTAAAATACCAACCCTATCATTTACTGGCCATATAATTCTGGGCATGTTTTTTAACGTCACTGATCCATACTTACCTTAGCTTTATAAAACTGACCTCATTGAGATTACGAGAAGAATAAATCAAACACTCTGATGTACTTAGCAAAAAATTTTGGATTACCACATTTATTTAAGTTGCTTTCTGGAATTTGCATGGAAATTGCAACATTAGTAGTGATCCGCTCCAACCTCCAGCTCTCCAGAGATTTCTTCAAGGATGTGCACTCAGCTTTTACTCTGTACACTCCCAGTTAAATAAATGTAGATTTAAAAGTTAAAGGATTGCAAGTTAGGCATAAAAGCATTTTATAAATCTAAGATACTATTATATGATTAGACCACAAATACAATTTGATAGTTCACTCAGACATTAGTAAGACTTGGCTAAGCTCTAAACACATTCTGCAGATCCAATCTACATCCATTTATAGCTAAATAAGTATTTAGCCTTTGATAACCCAGTGTCCCATCTCACTCAAGAAGAGACGATATCCTTTAGAGCAGTTTCTCCTTCTTGGAATCATTTAGGACAATAGCTTTTGATTCATTTAACCGACTCACAGTTCATGCATATATTAATTCACATACATAGTGATTTATAACATACATAAGAAACAGTATCTAGGCTTATGCAAAATGCTGAGTGGGATACAAAATGGCATAATATTTTGTCTCGTGAGACCAGAAATATAAAGAAAAAATACTATCAATGAAAAATAATATTATAAAATGGAAAATGCAAAGAGCAGAGTAGCAACAAATAAATACTGAGCTCAGAGAAGGAAGGATGGCTAAGGGGTGGAGTGGTCAGGGAAAGCTTCAGAGAGGGAGTGGCTGCTGCACTGGGACCTGAAGGTTGAGAGCAAGGTGAACTATGGCGATGATGGCATGTCAGGGAAACACCATAAGGTGAGCAAAGACAAGGCCAGGATGTGTGGGATGGTGGAGGCAATGAGGGAACCGTGGTTGACCCATCTGGTGGTATACAGGGACAAGTGGGAAACGTTTAGGGGATAGGTTTGGAAAAAGAAGTTTAAGTGGAAGATTTTATTCTGTAGACACTTAGACATGCAGCAGAGATGGCTGCTGCTGCTGCTGCCGCCAAGTCGCTTCAGTCGTGCGACCCCATAGACGGCAGCCCACCAGGCTCCCCCGTCCCTGGGATTCTCCAGGCAAGAACACTGGAGTGGGTTGCCATTTCCTTCTCCAATGCGTGAAAGTGAAGTCGCTCAGTCACGTCCGACCCTCAGCGACCCCATGGACTGCGGCCTTCCAGGCTCCTCTGTCCATAGGATTTTCCAGGCAAGAGTACTTGAGTGGGGTGCCATTGCCTTCTAGTGGACTCAGATACCCACTTGCCTCTCCTTTTATGGTCATCGAACTTCCTGGCTTAGCTGGATACATGGGTCTCCAGAACAAAGACTGTTCCCCACTCACCCCTCCAGCCATGATACGTGAATGAAAGCAGTGTGGGCTTCTGCGCATGTCCTCAAAGGAAAGAGGCGAGCCTCCTCCCCTTTCACTTTTCACTTTCCCCAGCCTGCCACCTGAATTGTGGAAGTCGAGTGTGTCATTTGGGACCCGGTGAATAAGGGGAGCATGGCACAGCACAGTAGCAGGAGAGGAGTCTGACACTCTGACATCCTCAGGCAGCAAGCCTCGGGCTACTCACACACATGTTTATAAAGTCACTTCTACTTTGTGTAGGCCACTGTGTATTACACCTATAGTGTGTGCTGAGCTATTGCTTCCCTGCAGTCCTCACTTAGCCAGGCAAGCCCTACAATGGCCATTCGCCTCTGAGGCTCGTTTGACCCAGTGTGCTATAGAAATGACTTACACACTTCCGAACTGGGAATCTCTGTCTTAGTTTAAACAGGGAATCCCTGGAAGTGTGTAAGGAAGTGACATGCTAAAATTGTGTTTTATAAGAATTTGAACAACACATCAGTGTTACCTGGAGCTAGAATTGGGGACTGGAAGAATTTATAGCAAAGGGACATGATAAAACTCTTTGAGATGATGAAATATTCTAGATCGTGATTGTGGTTTTGATGATGAGTGTGTGTGTGCATGAGTATGTATAATATATATATGTATGTTTGTCAAAACTAATACTTGTATGTGTGTGTGTGTGTGTACCATGCTTAGTTGCTCAGTCATGTCCGACTCTTTGTGACCCCATGGACTGCAGCACGCCAGGCCTCTGTCCCTCACCATCTCCCGAAGTTTGCCCAAGTTCATGTTCATTGCATCGGTGATGCCATCTAGCCATCTCATCCTCTGACACCCTCTTCTCCTTCTGCCTTCAATCTTTCCCAGCATCAGGGACTTTTCCAATGAGTCAGCTGTTCACATTAGATAACCAAAATACTGGAGTTTCAGCTTCAGCATCAGTCCTTCCAATGAGTATTCAGAGTTGATTTCCCTTAAAATTGACTGGTTTGATCTCGTCCTTGAGTGTGTGTGTGTGTGTGTGTATGTATATGTATATATATATATATATATATATATATATATATATCCTCAGTAAAACTGAGTAAAGAAATTAAGTTGGCTGTGTGTGAAAAACAGATCAGTGGGAGGAGACAAGGGGTGGGGAGAACAGTTTATGACTTCAAACAAAACTTTAGATCATTTGAACTTGTTCTGGGAATATAGTGGGAAGAAGGAAATCATTAGACAAAAAAGTCATTTTGAGGGAAGAAGTAACAGAATTTGGAGACAAACTGGTCCTGGAGATACTGATTCACATGTGAGAGGATCTGCCTTTTCTATGTGAAGCATGAGCTAAGCTTCCCCACAGGCTGGTGAAGATGCCACATCACAAAACTGAGAGCGAGGAAGATGGAGGGCCACACTTACCACTTAAATATATTTTCCAGTCTCTCCTAGTCCTTTTTCATATGTAAAATGAGGTTAACGATGATATGGATTTTGGAAAAGTTGTGAACAGCAGAGAGAAAAAAAATGTGCAAAACACCTAGCAGCTTCTGGCCTGTCACCTGCTAGGCACCCATGAGTGCATGAGACTGAGAATAGCTGTAATAATCACATATTATAATAGAAAATAGGTGAGCTTGCAAGATGATATTGAAGACTATCCATACGTGTTTCTAGGAGGTGGTTGAACACTGTCAATGTTTGTGCACATGAGGAAATAAGACCTTGGCTATTAGGAGGGACAAAGTCACTGGTAAATCACAGAAAGATAGGAAGTGGGGTCAGGTAAGGCAACATGGCAGTTGGCAATATTGTTTCAAAAGGAGGCGGCTCCATTTGCCACAGAAGGTTCAGCGGTGTGTTCATTTCTCTTTTCTTTACCTCCCTTGACTCACACACAGATGTGGGAGTTGAAACAAAAAGATCTTGTAGCATGCTGCTTAAGATTCCCCTCATACAAAATTTGGTTCTCAGCCCATTTTCTGTCAGGCTTCCTGAGATAGGAAAGCGGTGCATAAAAATTCTCAGGCTTGAAGTGAACTCTCCTGAGCTCCAGACGGGAATTTACAGCTGCCTGTAGACACTTCCATCTGCATGTCCTGCAGGCATGTCCAACCCAGCATGTCCCAAACCAAATTAATTACCTTCCCACACACTGGTTCCCCCCTCCAGTGTTCTGTCTAGGTTAATGCCGTAGCCAATTTCCCAGGTACAAAATCTAGACATTTCAGTCCGTTCACTTCTCGTCTCATAACCTGCAAGATCAGTCTGCTGTCATCTTTGTGGATTCGCCCTTCTGTCGTTTGTGCCCTGCACTCCGTTGTTTGACTTCCATTGCCCTAGTGAGGTTTCTGCTGTCTCCTGGAGTACGACAACAGCAATTAGCCTGGCCCTCTCCAGGGGCTTCATGTCCAACTCTTTGCGGCCCCATGGACTGTAGCTTGCCGGGCTCCTCTGTCCATAGAAGTTTCTAGACAAGAATACTGGAGTGGGTGGCCATTTCCTATTTCAGGGATCTTCCTGACCCAGGGATCAAAATTGCAACTATTGTGTCTCCTGCCTTGGCAGGCAGATTCTTTACCACTGCTCCATCTGGTGGCAGATGAGTTCTTTACCACTTAGTGTCACCTGGGAAGCCCTTCAAGAGACATTAGGCTCCTGCAACTCCAAAGCACTCCTTAACGGATACCAGCGAAACGATGGCCCACCCCACAGAGCTGTGTAGTGGATGTACCTGTGCCCCTGTTCCCAGCTTCTCAAGTGGCTAATCCAGTTAAATTCCCCAAGCACAAATCACTTCTCTTTCTGAAAATACTTCGGTAACTCACCACTGAGTTCACAGAACGAAGTCCCCAAACCCAAATTTCTTCCATTTCCTTTTCCCATGGACTTCCCTCGTAGCTCAGTTGGTAAAGAATCTGCCTGTAGTGCAGGAGACCTGGGTTCGATTCAGGATTGGGAAGATCCCTTGGAGAAGGAAATGGCAACCCATTCTGGTATTCTTGCCTGGGACATTCCATGGACAGAGGAGCCTGGCAGGCTACAGTCCATAGGATCACAAGAATTGGACACAACTTGGCATCTAAACCACCACCACCTTTCCCATGGTATCTCTTCAAGCTTTCTATGCTCCATCTATGTACCTTGAATGGCAGGCCCTTCAAGCAGTGTAACTAGTTTCTCCCAACACTTTCAACACCATTTCCACCTCTTAGAATTTTTTATGACCTGGACATCTTTTCTTACCTTCTGTATTGGAGTATAGCTAATTAACAAGGTTGTGATCGTTTCGGGTGGACAGCAAAGGGTTTCAGCCATGCGTATACATATATCCTGCTGCTGCTGCTGCTAAGTCGCTTCAGTCGTGTCCGACTCTGTTGCGACCCCATGGACTGCAGCCTACCAGGCTTCTCTGTCCATGGGATTCTCCAGGCAAGAACACTGGCTGCTGCTGCTGCTGCTAAGTCGCTTCAGTTGTGTCCGACTCTGTGCAACCCCATAGACGGAAGCCCACCAGTGGGTTGCCATTTCCTTCTCCAATGCATGAAAGTGGAAAGTGAAAGTGAAGTCGCTCAGTCATGTCTGACTCTTAGCGACCCCATGGACTGCAGCCTACCAGGCTCCTCCATCCATGGGATTTTCCAGGCAAGAGTACTGGAGTGGGGTGCCATTGCCTTCTCCTACATGTATCCACTCTCCCCCAAACTTGCCTCTCATCCAGGCTGTCACAAACATTGAACAGAGTTTCATATGCTATATAATAGGTCCTTGTTTGTTATCTGTTTCAAATATAGCAGTGTGTACATGTTGATTTCAGTCTCCCCAACCATCCCTTTATCCCACCCTTCCCCCTGCTCCATAGTAACCATAACTTTGTTCTCTAAGTCTGTGAGTCCAAATAATGTAAATTTTTAACCTCAGAATTAGTGGCTCCTGGAATATTCTGCTCGAGCTAGCTAAGCTCCTCTCTTCCTTCCTGACTCAGGTTGCAGGCCACCTTCTTCATCTCATATTCTTAAGCAGGGCTGCATTAGCTGCGTATTCTTCTATTATTCTCATTGGTGGCTATTACAACCAGATTTTACAATGCAAGAGGACAGATACCATCTCTTATTGTCATCTCTGAATCTCCAGGACATTTTGAATTGACTATTCACCAGTCTGAAAATAATCCTCTTAATTTCTTACTATAAGAAATAGTTTTTTTTTTTTTTAATAAAGCTTTTACAAATAGCAAAGAAACAGCTATTTGTTTGCAATGTGCCCAGTGAATTCCCTCAGCTCCACTGTATTAAATACACTTTTTAAAGTCCCTTGCAGTTTTATTATTCCAGGTGCACTGCAACCATAAGAAGCCTTTGTGGTCTACTGCTATAAATGTCATTTGGCCCCATTAAGCAGTGTATAAGTGCATGAGGTGATTGTCTAAATTTATGTCGAGTATTCTTGAGACTATTAAGTCAGGTAATACATCAAAACTTTAGAAATTAATTTTATATATTTTGTTGTTGTTGTTAACTGAGCTCAACATAACATATGCTTGTTCTTTCTGTGACTGTAAGATATTTCAAAAGAGAAGTAGCTAAATTAGACTAATAATAAAATTTAGTAGCTAAATTATCCAAATAATTTAAATAATACAGCTGTCTTAATTACTTGGCATTTTAGGTGAAATTATAGGAAGCTGAGGTGTTGAAGAAATTAGAAAAAGGGATACTTATGTTTTTGTTTAATTTTTTAATATTTTGGACCACACTATGCAGTATGTTGGAGAAGGCAATGGCACCCCACTCCAGTACTCTTGCCTGGAAAATCCATGGATGGAGGAGCCTGGTAGGCTGTAGTCCATGGGGTCGTTAAGAGTCAGACATGACTGAGCGACTTCACTTTCACTTTTTACTTTCATGCATTGGAGAAGGAAATGGCAAGCCATTCCAGTGTTCTTGCCTGGAGAATCCCAGGGATGAGGAGGCCTGGTGGGCTGCCGTCTATGGGGTCGCACAGAGTTGGACACGACTGAATCGACTTCACTTTCACTTTTCACTTTCATGCATTGGGGAAGGAAATGGCACCCCACTCCAGTGTTCTTGCCTGGAGAATCCCAGGGATGGGGGAGCTTGGTGGGCTGCCGTCTCTGGGGTCACACAGAGTCGGACATGACTGAAGCGACTTAGCAGCAGCAGCAGCATGCAGTATGTGTGCTTCCCAGGTGGCACCAGTGGTAAAGAACCTGCCAGCTAAGAGACGTAGGAGATGAAGGTTCAGTCCCTGTGTTGGGAAGATCCCCTGGAGGAGGACATGGCAACCCACTCCAGTGTTCTTGCTTGAAGAATGCCATGGACAGAGGAGCCTGGTGGGCTACCGTCCATGGGGTCGCAGAGTCAGACACGACTGAATCGACTTAGCACCCATGAAGTATGTGTCATCTCAGTTCCCTGACCCATAGTTCAAACCCATGTCTCCTGCAGTAGAAGTGTGAGTCTTAACCACTGTACGATCAGGGAAGTCCTGGGGATGCTTATGGTTCTGATTGAGCAAGTTATCTACTCAATTTTTATTTAAGTTATGGTAAACATGATATTTAGCAGTTGATTTCAAATATTGTATTCCTTAGGCTCCTTTTCTTCAGAAAATTACTTTAAGAAACTGGGATATGAAAACACTGAGAAGATATATTGACATAAATGGGCATATTTTGTATTATATCAGACAACTACATTATTTATCATTTAGCTTAAAAAGAAAACTTGAAAAGTAAATGGGCATCTTTTTGTCATTTTTCAGTGAAGATACATATTCTTACAGAGTAGCTTTGGGTTTTAGAGATAGTTATTATTACTTTATTCAATCATGTTGTCTCAGATTTTCCCCCTTGCTAATATTTTGAATGGTGAAAGTGATTATAAAGTATAAAAATTAGACACAGGCAAATTTTTACTCTCTAGAAAATATTTATTGACACATTTTAATTTCCTTTCTATTTTCTGAGAAATAAACATAATACACAAAATACAGTAAAATGCACTTTTCCCATTTCAAATAAATATAGTTTACTCTTGTAAAAAATTTAATAATCTGTGTAATTCACCACAGTATCTTAATCAGTGAAATAAGGCAAAGAAAACCTCTAGCTAAACTGTCACTTTTTAAGATTCTCTTGGCTTTTTGCTAGAGAAAAGGAAAACTATTCTCTGTAGAATTATATTGAGACTTGGAGACTGCTGCTTCTAGTTTGGAGAAGACAAAGATAAGTTCCTTTATAAAGTGTTTAGTGTCAAAATGAGTCTCAGTTTGGCAGAAGGATAATATCCAGGTCTTTGCTGAATGAACTAAAGTTATATGTAAACTTTTTCTGTTAATACTTCCTAGAAACTAGACTGCATTCTGAATTATAATGATTCCTTTGTATCACATGAGTAATTTTTCAGAATTAGTGGTTAAGTATTTAAGTTAACACTTATGTATGTAATATAAACCCAAGACAGAATGTTAAATTTAGCTCTATTAACAGGAAAGGTTAAAATAATGGTGCTATACACTATGGATTTATCCTTTTCACAATTGTTATTCTTCATGTTATAAGAACTGAAATCTACTGAATTATACAGAATTAACACAGACTCAACACAGACTCATATACACATATATCCCTGATCAGTTTGAGACAATGTTATAGTTTGCTCTTGTAAGTAGTAAGAATACTTTTAGTAACCAGCAAAAATCACATTTAGGTAGTCACCAATCTTCAGAGTGTACTTATGTATAATCTATTTCTCCTCAAAAGAATATATCACCAAGTAATAAAAGTCATTAGTACTGTCTAACTTCCTATGTTAGCAGTTATTTGGAACTTTATATACTAGTAAGCTTATGGAAGTAAATCAAACTTTACTGTAGCTCCAACTCCACCCTAGCATGTTTCGGCACATTTACATGGATGCAGAAATGCTGGTCAAACTCTGCCAAAGCATAAACCTCAAAGCATAACTGTGTTCAGCAAAAATCTTACACAGGCTATAAAGTGGGTATTAGATCTGTCCTCAGCATTACAAAAGGTATCAACTATTGTCCAGGTGGTGCTTTATCATATATGGAACTTTTCCCACTTCCTTTCAAAGAGTGGAACGTTATGTGCTTGGGTATCCTTTTATGGCAACATTTTCATTTCTACACATTTCTGAAACAGTTAAGTGTGTGTTCAAAAAATTCACAAGTCCAGTAAAATAAATTTGTGGTTTCCTTCTTTGACAGTCTCTATAATTCCTCCATCTCAAAATGTGTGTTAAAGCTGTTCGCCATGGATGTGTGTTCAAAGATCCTCGACAGGCTTGGTTTCAACAGTTCCACTGAATGACAAGGCAGATGCTGAGTGGTGTCATTCTTCAGAGCCATCATTTGGTCTGTCCCAGGCTCCCGCCTGTCATAGTAGAGAGCCCAGAGCAGCGTAATGGTGAGAATCATGGCCAGGATCTGTGTCACTCCAATAGAGATCCCCAGAAACCTCAGCACCTGCAGCTGTTTGGTTCCTCTCAAAAAGGAATACATTTTCTTCCCACAACCCTGTAAAAGAAATAATATGGTCAATATTCCTCTCACTGTGTTACAGAGGATCAAAATAGTGAAAAATAAAATCATCCATCAGTTAGTGGAACCAAACAACTTGAACTACAAACTTTTAAGATAGTGACTCTCAAGAGGGAACCCCTGTGAGCCGCTGGATTGGAGACAGAGGTGTGCATTCTTTGAAAATAAATTTTAATTATTAAAATAACTGCCTTCTTGTTTCCTTCCCCAGCTTCTATAAATAACTCAACTAAATCAAGGGAACCAAAGCTACTGAACCAGCCTATTGTTAATTTGTGGATTATAGTAGAGGAGAGGAATACATAATACACAACTCTTAAATTTCCAAAGACACTTATAAGTAACTATACCCTAATAAGTCATTACTTGTAAGAAATAAAAATCATGTAAAACTAGTCACAGACACATTTCAGTAACTACCTTTTCTGGTATACCATGTAATGCAAATTAACAGCAAAACATTAGCAAAGTTTTATCAATTTCACCAAAAGTGAAGTTAAAATATTTATAAGTAATACTATTGATACTTAATACTGCTTTAATAAAATAACTTCTCTATTCATCTTACCTAGTTAATACACACACACACACACACACACTGAGAAACCAAAATAGATGACACAAAGACAATCACCGACATTCAGGTATTTTTCAAAGAGTTCCACTCAGGTAATTCATCAGAACCCACTCGCACTTATGCTTATATGTAATTCTAACATCCTTATATGACACCATATAGATCATGAACTTCAGAGCCAGAATTCTGAATTCAAATTCCTGCTCTGCTATTTATAAGCTTTGTGACTTTTTTCATGTTACTTAATCTGTGATTCAGTTTTCTTGTATGAAAACATGAATGATAATAGGGCTGGCCTGTTTGTGATCTTGGGGAAATTAAATGAACAAGCACAATTAAACACCTAGAATGTGATCTCATATATAGTAAGAGCTCAGTAGGGATCAGATTTATCTGATATATCAGCCCACAGAAGATTAGAAAGCACAAATTAAAAGAGCTGCAAAATCTATGAAAAGCAGGTATTAATGGACAAGTATGAGTACAAAACTTTTTTAGAGAATAAAACACCAAAAGCATGGCATTGTGTTCCCACTGAGTACTGATGAAATAATCCTTGCCCACCTGTAACAGCGAAGGTGGGGGTCACTGTTTCTCAAGACAGTGAAGTAACTATCCAAAATGATGTTTGCCACTGAGACTTTAGATCATGACTCTCCTCATGATGCAAAAAAATCTTTAACATAGTTTGGAAAGAGGCACATCAAAACTACTTAAAAAGGTTTAGCTTCAGACATTTGGAAATTAACATCATTGCTGAGTAATGCAGCACAGATCATCATATCCATCTCCAAAGAAATTGATATAAAATGGCTTTGCATGGTTTAGTTGACTCCTCAACTATGTTTTCAGTACTTAGTACAAAAATGGATCTTTAATGAATAAAGAACAATTAAAATAGATTCCACAATTAAAGGTAAACTACTCAAGAAATGCATATGCTAATGATACAACCCTGTGAAATAAGTCAATTATTATTTGATGTTTACCTTTTCAGCAGTCTCTGGTGCTTAAATTTTACCCATATAGTTCTTCCCATTGGCATGTAAAGATCTCCCATCCCTTTAGACTAACTCACTCTAAGCTGAATAACTATGCAGAAAAGGTAATACTTTTTAATTTGTGATTAAAAGAAAGCAGAAATCGACTATGCTTCATACTCTGGCATCCAGTAAAGTCTGTTTCAATTTTATTTTAAACAGCCACATATACCAAAACAAAGATACAGTAAATTATATTATCTAGGATATTTGTGAATGTGATATATTAGATAACAGTGAATGTTCCAGAGTGGGAGGGGAACTTAGAAGTCAAAAAGTTCAGCTTTTTACTTTGTAAAAATACGGCTAAAAAGCACTTCTAGAGTAACATCCACAAAACTGGCAGAAAAAGGACCTCTGAATAGCCTGTCCCCCATATAAGCAATGAAAGCACTACAGAAAATTGTCAGAATCAACTTTTTTTTGAACTCTGGAAATTAACCAAATGCTTGCAGCAATCTGAGGAGCATTTATTCAAGAGAAGCACCTGAATCTCAGTAAGAACAGCAAGCTTTGTGGCATTTTAATGTGCTTTACTCCCATACCCCTTCCCCAGCTCTGCAGGAGCCTTGAAAATAAACAGCCCACAATTATGGTAAAAATCAGTGGTCTGGCAGCCACCAAAGGCAACAGAAAAGGGTTGGAGCTCCTTCAAAGACCCACTGTCAGAGAACTGTCATTATTTGTCCTATCTGGTGGTTCCCTGAAAGAGCTCACTAGCAAAGCTGTCTTTATTTGACTTGACTTGCAGTTCAACCTGGGCAACAGAATTTTCCCTCTGGGGAGTATTTGTCAAAAGCATTCACAGGTAACTGCTCAACACTGAGGCTGCCTGAGGCAGTGGATAATAGTTGCACACAATGGGCTAGTCAAAAGCCGAAGGGGAAAAACTGGAGAATGTGAAGTCCTTTGTGGTTTTGGCAAAGCTCTGACATATTTGCAGGGATCTAGAAAGTTACACATGTGAGTAAGGTTATGCTCAATCCCAGGACTGTGCACATGTTCAAGAAAGAACTAAGAAGACCCTAAGATCTCACCTCTGGCTCATATTAATTGAGGCTCTATGATTCCTCAGCAAAGTCTGGAAGACTTATTGGTTCTGGGAATCTAAGGAAACCTCAGTGGCCCACAAGAAAATGCAATAAAATATTAAGACAATCCAGGCTGTCATGAATGGGTTTGGATCCCAGTGAAAAAAGGTTTTCAGTTCTGCCCAAAAAAGTGGACATAGGATTGTATCGTTATGGCTCATAGTCAGGACCTGGCCTCCTTAGAGATCACTGGACTGGAAGATTATCTCCATGTCAAGGAGGGTAAAGGTGGTTTATTCAAAGCAAAGGCCCTAGTTAGACTCCTCAATTTTTTTTTTTAATTTTATTTTATTTTTAAACTTTACAATATTGTATTGGTTTTGCCAAATATCAATTTTTAATAAATAAATCAGCCCTATTACTTCTTCATTTAGTTTACAAAGATAACTCCCAAACTAGACAGAATGTAAGTATTTAGTTTAGTACTAAGTTTGTCATCAGAATTTATTAAATTACAGTTTGTCCTTCTCTATCAAAAACCCCTCAAAAAGAGATGTTATCTATAGACTCTTTAAAATAAATAAAACCAATTGCCATCTCTAGGTACTTCAACTTATATCTAAATACCACACCAGACTACCAAATTCTGCCATTCTGCAATATATTAACCTGTGCCCTTACGTTTTATTTTCCACTGAAGTGTATTTCAATGATATTGAAGAACACCATAAGAAATTACTCTATAAAAATTTTGAAAAATAATATTGAAGGTATTTTCCTAGGTATTTTAGAGTGGTAGATATAAAACTTGAGCAAATACTTTAGAATTTTGCTCCCTTTGAAAAACTAGAATACATGCCCTCCAAACATTAAAATGATCCAGACGATTATGTGTCGTTTCACCTGGGCTTTCAGAAAGCTCAAGGACAAATATGAAACTAAACCACAGTAATCCCATTTGCCTTCACATCAAGCATGTCCAATTACTCTTTCTTTAATCCTGGCTTTCTACTGCTATTTATGTATTTTTCCCTTCCAGTTTTATTGAGTTATAATTCACACAGCACTGTGTAAGTTTAGGGCATACAACATAATAATTTGACTTACATATATCATGAAATGATTATCACAATAAGTTTACTGAATATCCATCATCTCATATAGATACAAAAGAAAAGAAAAAGAAGAAACATTTTTACATTTAAGAGTTGTAATGAGAACTCTTAGGATTTATTCTCTTAACAACTTTTATATATAACACACAGCAATGTTAATTATATTAATCATGTTCTACATTACTTCTCTAGGACTTATTTAGCTTTATCCAATAAATAAATCTTATTTTTATTATTCATCCATTGTGCCTTTTTGTTGTACGTTGCATTAAATCATTTAATAAAAAATATACAAAGTGTAAACATATAAATAAAGCACAAATCCCTCTACATTGTGTATAATTTAATATTTCTTTAGTAATTCAGGAGGCACTGTAAAAACTTGCAGCCTATTAGGTATCATGCTGAATTTCAGAGAATTGCTTACACTATTACTTAAAGTTAAGGATTAACTTTCCAAATGAATATTCTTCTTCTTGGAAAGAGAGTATTTTTTTCAGATTTCTGTGTACAATATGATTGTCTGCCTCAGCCACTCTCTGAATTCTTCATAGAAACAGCTCCGGGTTTATGGCCTATTCTGCAACACCCTCTTCCAAGTAGTTCAGTCTGAATACAAGTTGTGAGCTTATTTTGAGCCAGTCAAATAATCATGAATAAGATTCACACTTTTCAGTGTAAACTTGGATTTTTTTGTTGAAAAGCAAGACACTAAGTCTAAAGAAGAAAAAATATAAATGTGTCTCTATATAATCTATTCAACTATTCACAGATATTTAGTTGCACAAATAAACTCTGTTGAGTGTTTGCTGTTGAGTGAGACAAAAAAGGAAACAGAAATGTTAGAGTTCAAAACTGCATTCCATTTCACAAAGACTCTTTTACTCACAATAGGAAAGAACTAAATTGCATTTATTTGCTTTTCTCAAAATAAAATACTGAGTTGATTTACCTTGAATATGTTTTCTTCCTAAATAAAGCCATGTTAGCACTGCATTAATAACCTCAGATAATTCAAAGGTATGGAATAAGACAAGCTGGCTAACCTACTTTGCTTGCTGCAATGTTAAAATTCTGGTCAACTGTAAATAACAACACTACCTTTTTATCAGAGAGAAATTACTAATCCCTGTATTTCCTGGAATCTATCTGAAGGCATGTCAAGATGCCTTACTTCACTTGAGGAAATTATACACTTGAAATTATTCTCTGATCAAGCTCCAAGATGAGTTTCTAAAATTAGAAGAACTCCTGTGGCTTTTCAGTACTCAATATTCACAGGCCACATCAAAAAATTAGACAGACTTCCAATGTGCTTATGAAGATAAAGTATAAATAAAATCTAGGTGCCAATACATGCCAGTATTGATATCTTCATAACTGATTTTTCATAATAAACATAACTCCCAAGTTTGAGATGACAGTGTTAATTATCAGGTACAAATAAATAATATTCAGTCCTATTTATTTTAAAATTGAAAAACTGAGTGATAGCAGTTCATGAGTTCATGAGCTTTAAAGAGGTTGGAGCAAAAGTTCTCCACTGATAAGCATAAGCTCTGCAGGAAAATAAACCCGTCCTTAAAAAAAATTAAACAGCAAGTAATAAAATTCACTACAAGATTTTCTGTTTTGTTAAGAGTAAAGTTACTCACACCCATACACAGGAAAAGCAGTAGAAAAAGTCTTCATGTATCTCAAAAAAACCCACAGACACTTGTATCTCATTTCATCTTCACAAGATCCCCATTAGAGATGAAGAATCCCAAGTTTAAAAGACTACATTTACTGAACATCTGTCATTTTTACCAAAAATATGAGGGTGAAAGAGGAGAGTGAAAAAGCTATCTTAAAGCTCAACATTATAAAAACTCAGATTATGGCATCCAGTCCCATCACTTCATGGCTAATAGAAGGGGGAAAGTGAAAGCCGTGACAGATTTTATTTTCTCGGGCTCCAAAATCACCGTAGATGGTGACTGCAGCCATGAAATTAAAAGATGCTTGCTCCTTGGAAGGAAAGCTATGAAAAGCTAGACAGCATGTTAAAAAGCAGAGACATCAGTTTGTGACAAAGATCAGTATAGTCAAAATTATGGTTTTTCCAATATTCATGTACAGATGTGAGAGTTGAACCATAAAAATGGCTGAGTGCTGAAGAATGGATGCTTTTGAATTGTGGTACTGGAGAAGACTCTTGACAGTCCCTTGGACAGCAAGGAGATCAAACCAGTCAATCCTAAAGGATATCAACCCTGAATATTTATTGGAAGGACTGATGCTGAAGCTGAAGTTCCAGTACTTTGGCCACCTGATGTGAAGAGCCCGCTCACTGGAAAAAGACCCTGATGCTGGGAAAGGCTGAAGACAAAAGGAAAAGGGAACTGCAGAGGATGAGATGGGTAGACAGCATCACTGACTCAATGCACATGATTCCAGCAAACTCCAGGAGACAGTGAAGGACAGAGGAGCCTGGTGTGCTATAGTCCATGGGGTTGCAAAGAGTCAGACATGACTTAGTGACTGAACAACAAGTGTTAGAAAACCCAGAAGGTAGTATTCTTCCTAGGAACGTGAGGTGCAGGGGCAGACGTTCACTGTCTAAGCAGAAAATGTATAAATACAAATTGCTCATTAGACGTCATCTCTGTTAGATGTCATCTCTCACTGGGCGCTTTTGTCCACCTAAATGTTTGTCCTTAAGAACTGGAAAAATGTGAAAACGAAATGAGAAACCACATGAAGTCCCCAAAACCTTGATCTAAAATCTACCTTCAGCCAACACAAATAGAACTAGAAAATGCATATTTTCCTGCCATTACTAGCAAAATTTAGGGCAATTTGGTTAGTTAAAAATCTAATCATGGGTCACTATTTTTTCTATTTACCCTAATAAATGTTAATAAATTCCTGTTATTATTGTCATTTGCTACCACCATGCATTGAAGATTTGTGTTTATTTCGTGTCAAGTGGTTTGCTAAGGGTTTCTTATTAAGTAGCTTAATTTATTTTTTTTAATTATAATGAAGCAGATACTACTATTATCTCATTTGATGGATAAGGAAATTGAAGTTTAGAAGTGAAAAAATCTACAAACACTCAGCTTCCTCCTCACCATGTACTCCACGTCTTGAAATTTTAGTGACTAATACAAGTATGGGCTTTGGAATCAAATAGATCTGAGTCCAGTCACTGACTAGCTCTATAAAACTGGACTAGGGCACTGAACCTCTCTGTGCCTCACCTTTCTTATCTGTAAAATGGAGATAATGATACAGCACCTTCAAATAAATGTTATAGGGCTTATATATACATTTATATGACATACATAAAATACTTGCTCAGAGAGTTCTATATGTGACTCATTTGAAAAACCCTATGTGTCCTTTTCAATCCCTAATTTACTTTAAGTCTCAGCTATTACTGTAGTATATATTACAAACAGGAATTATTTGAAGGGTTGTAAACATGCTAATTCACTCACATGAGATGGGTATTTGTTATCTTCATTTTAAAGGCAATAAAAATGAAGCACAGAGAGGTTAACCCAAAGAGTCTAGTTTGGAGCCTATGTCTAGTATGGAGTCTAGTAAGGAGTCTAGTTGGAGTCTACTTTGGAACCTCTGAACCATGATTCCTCACGAAGGAAAACTCATTCCTAGAATCCTCTCCTCCCTTGGCCTTTAGGACACTGCTTTCCATTTCTTCTCTACCTACAACAGGTGTCTTCTCTGTCTTTAAGTATTGCCATTCTCCAACTTCTGTCCTTTGCTGCATATATTATGTCATCTCTTTGTGTAGTTTTACCTCCTCCTATGAATGCATTGCCTCCTACAAATTGATACTACCTGAAAACTGTTAAGACATCCCACTTGCCCCAGTGTGTTCTCCACTCTTCCTAGCATAGCATTTTCTACAGGAACATAGCCTCCTATCCAGAGACCACACTTACCAGCCTTCCTTGCTGCTAAGCACAGTCTTGTAAGCCCAGGGAATGTGTGCAGAGGTGCGGAGGGCGGAGCTTCATGCATTGGATGCTCCCCATCCTACTCCCTCCTCCTCCCCACTACTGCAACTTAAGGAAAAGAGGAGCAATTGTGGAAGACAAATGTTTAAAAAAGTGACTGTCTAACCACCTAAGACCCCTGGGTAAACCTGTACAATAGGGCTGCCTGGCAGCCTGGACCAGCTGGCTGATCTATGAGAGAGAAACAGAGTTCTACCTTATGCAAGCCATTGTATTTGGAGCTAGCACTTTCCTAAATAGGGCACACAAAACCCAGATCTCTGGCTGAATTCTGTCTCCTGAGCTTCATACTTCCTAGTGGGTTTCTGCACATGGAAGCCCTGACAGGAACCTTAAGCTCAGCATTTCCAAAATGGAGCTAATCAAATCCTACTGCTCCCCTCAACAAATGACTTCTTCATCTCTCCAGAGCCCAAGTCAATGTCAAGCATCCTGTCCTTGCAGCTTCCCTGTCACTCACTCCCCACCCCCACCCCAGTCATCCTTCTATTCATTCTCCCCCTTTAAATGTCTTTCACATGTATTCCCTCCTTGCCCTCCTCAATGGCACACCTGAATTCCAGCCCTTATAATCACTCATGTGAATTACTTGCACAGTTCCCTACCTGATTCCCTTCTCATCCCATCAAGACACAATTCTCACCTCCACTCAGACTTCACAAAGCCAACCTAATGATTTTTTTAAAGCATAAATTTAAAATTGTTACTCTGTGAGGTACTTTCTCAGGTCAAAATATTATTATGGCTTTCTATATCGGTACCTTCTAAAGGCAAAATTTGCAAGTCTCTACTAATAAAGCACAGGAGGAAAAATAAGTTGTTTGAATAGTGAATAGGTAACAGGAAACTCACCAGTGACTATACTGAGACAGAGAGAGAAAGGAAAGAAGGCATTTGTATACCCGAAGCAAAACCGGCAGAACAGTTCAAGACCTGATTAGATCAAGCAAAGCTTGAAGATAAAAGGAATTTCCACCCCCACCAAGCCCAAACTGGTCCTGCAAGGCTTGGATGATAAGACAGCTATCACCCCAGGTCCCAGTCAACCCCGATCCCTGCCAGCAGTTAACGGAGGAGATAATGAAGTCAGCAGAGAAGCACGAGGGAGTGTCTTTGCCTTTATATAAAGGAGCCCTGAAAATGGAACTTCTTGGGGATATTCCATCTAAATAACCACAGAACTTGAAAAGCTTCCTACCGTTCACCGTTCAGGCAATTCTATGTGTGTTTATCTGAAAATGGCACTTCATCATTAATAAATCAGCATCCCATAACTACTCTGTCCTCAGCTTTACTTTCCTAACAATGCCTCAAATTGGTGAACTTGTTTGTCTTTTCATCTGGCAACTACTCACAGACTTCAGGATAAAATACACGCATTAGCAGGACATACAGGGCTTTTCAAAAGTCAGCACCTGCCCTGTTCAGCCCTTCCCATGCCCCCTGCACCCACTGGGCTGTCCTGCTTCTAGCTCTAATTCTGCACCATTGCCTCTGCCTGAAAAGTCCTTTAGGGACCCAAGCCACCCAAATGTTTTTCAGCACCTGGCTAACATTCACTTAGCCTTTAATAAGACTGGAGACCCAGTATCTACTACCTGCTCTGTGTGTTCTCACCGCACAACTCCATTATAAAGACAGTGGCATGAAGAACCGCCCACCCAGTGTCAGGCTTCTTCCCATGCCCCAGGTCAGGATCATCTCCTTCCCACCTCTTTTCCTAGTCACTGACGGGAGGATCATTCCTTCACAGATTTAACCAATTTCACAGTAGTGCAACTGGATGGTACCTGGCCAAGGTTCTAAGGAAGAGGTTCTACCTCTTCCTTCCTGCCTTGGGCTCCTTTTTTCAACACTTTCCCCTAATTTTGTTTGTTTGGGGCATGGCAATTTACCTGGTCCCGAGAAGAATCCTACTAGCAGCACAACAGCAGGATGAGCTAGGAAAAAAATAATCCATCCGATACCTAGGTAGAGCTTGCCAGAAGGCCACACCCCCATTCCCCACCCCGTCCTTCTGTACCCACAACACTCTGTCATCTTTCTTCCTCTGGTTCAGAAGTGCTGACATAATATTTATGTGTGTAGGATGCTGTGTGTGAAAATCATAAAATTAAACTTCTATTAGTCAAAGCAGACACATAGGACTGACTCACCTTTCTAATTCTAACAAAAACGTTGGCAGGAGAAGAGTATTAACAAAGAGAGTTGAGGGCTGAGATTACTGCCCCTCCCCAGAAAAAATGTACATAGATTATAAAATGAATATCATTTTCAAGGACAGCAGGGTGCAAAGAAGATGGGTGGGGCCAGGACCTCCAATCCCAGGAAGGCTGAATTCCTGACTCTCAGCTCACTGAAAGGTTAACACACAACTGGGAGAAAAGCCTCAAAACAAGCCATCTCACATGATCACCATGGCTGCCCCCACCTTCAACTTAGGGGAGCATCTCTGCATGTCCGTTTGCTTTCTGAGAGGACTGCAGACCTAGACACATCGTTATCATCTCCGTTCTTTTTCCTGCAAGTCTGGACTCAGAGAGAAAGACACATCCCCTTCATATCCATACCCCTCAGGCTCGTGCTTAGTCGTGTCCGACTCTGCAACCCCATGAACTGTAACCCAGCCAGACTCTTCTGTCCATGGGATTCTCCAGGCCAGAATACTGGAGTGGGTTGCCATTTCCTCCTCCAGGGGATCTTTCTGACCTAGGGATCGAACCCAAGACTCCTGCATCTCCTGCATTGCAGGCAGATTCTTTTACTGCTAAGCCAGCAGGGAAGCCCTGCCCTCCTCTCTCTCTCTATTTATATAGAGAGGTTTTCTGTTACTCAGAAAAGAAACAAACAACCATCTAGAAAGGAAGAAATGGTTTAGGGCAAAATTATTTGCCATAAAGGAAAGTATTAAGAATATTTGATATTCAAACCCAATACCACAGGGAACTTGTTAAGATTAAAGGTCTAAAGAAAAAGTGTCTAAATGGCACACAGCTTCGTGGAAACCAGCTCACCGTCTGGCCCTTGCATAACCTCTGTGAATAACTAATTTTCTGAAGAAGCAGTCCATCTCTGAACAGTTGTCTTTCTCCTAACTACAAAACAAAGGATTGTGTCTTTAGACATATACTTTACTTGACTCTCTCTCCCTCTTGCTTGTACATTTGAGTTGGTCCTTTTGAAGTAGGGCCTGTTGTTAGCATGTTTAGCTCCATTTCTTTTTCTTGAGGTGGCACACAGAGGATAAAAATGCTTTTTCAATTTTTTTTGAGGAGATGTTTTTTCTTCATTTTCTGTCTGAGATAGCAAGCACTGTAACTATTCCCTGCAACTGTGTTTCTTCACACTTTTAGGTATATTGTCTCTTCCCGAGAAAAGCTGATGAAAGCTATGGATACGGGTCGCTGAAAAAATGCATGCAAAATATCAAAAATAATTACAACAGTATCACTTTTCTCTTGAAGCCCATCCAAGAGTTGGGCTTGGGGTAAGGTCCCTGGGCAAGGAGTAAGAAGTCCCTATTTTACCCAAACTTTTAACTCTACCAGCCTTCTTTAGTCTTCTTTCTCTCTTCTTATTCTCCAGTCAAGTCTAGAGCTCTAGTAGCTGACAGGATGGAAAACTCAGCAAGGGAGAGAAGGAAGAGATGCATCTTAGTCCTGTATTTTACCAACTTAAACTCTGATGTTTCACTGAAGCCAAGTCTCACACCTAATATTTAGAGAGTGTGATTACATTAAAAATCAAATTAGAGGGTAGGAAGTAGTCAGGAATCTGTGGTCCAGCCACCTCCAGGTTGAAGGAAGGGTAGCTTTTACACTTGCAGTTTTCTGGGTGAAAAGATACTCTTCAAAAGATTTTTGCCAGGCCAAATCCTTGCCACCAACTGGGCTAGGTTCAAATGTCATCTCCTAAGAGAACCTGTTCCTAAACAGCCTGTCTTAAGTAATCCCTTCATAGGGCTTCCCTGATAGTTCAGTTGGTAAAGAATCCACCTGCAACGCAGGAGACCCTGGTTTAATTCCTGGGTCAGGAAGATCCACTGGAGAAGGGATAGGCTACCCACTCCAGTATTCTTGGCCTTCCCTTCTGGCTCAGCTTGTAAAAAATCTGCCTGAAATGCGGGCAGCTGGGTTCAATCCCTGGGTTGGGGAGATCCCCTGGAGAAGGGAAAGGCTACCCATTCCACTATAGTCCATGGGGTCACAAACAGTTGGACACGACTGAGTGACTTTCACTTCACTTTCACCAAGAAAGTCATTCTTCAGCACATGGCCCTGTTGAGAGTCTTTAAAGTGCTTTTCACCACTTGAAATGATCTTTTACTGCTATTTTTTTCTTGTTAAATGTCTAACTAGAATATATGTTATACTGCAGGAGAACTTTTTGTCTCCAACATTCTCCACTATATCTTCAGCATTCACAACAGCACTTGGAAACCAGCAAGCAAAACTTTTGAATGAATGAATGGGACAGAACCAAATTGATGTTCAGAGATATTTTCATCTGTGAATTTTTGAATGTATACTTTTATACAAGTGGATAGCTCATTACGGATATTTGAGGAGCTGTGTGCCAAACCAAACAATACCTCTGATAAAAATGTTTTTAAAATGTGTGATTACTGCTCTATTTCCACTCTGTCATTTTTCACAGATTTCAAATATGTCATAAAATATTATTGGGTCAGGGACCATGCAGGCCACCAGATGGTTCAGAATGATTTATTTCCTTGATTTCAGACTGCTGAAGAAAGATTGCAGGAAGAAAGTCAGTTCTTATCTCTAAGCTTACAGAATATGAAAGATAAAAGGGACCTTGAAGTTCATCTAGTCCAGATTCACTCTTAATTTAAAAATCCATTCTACCCACCAATGACATAGTTATCTGACCTTGACTTTAATATTTTTAGTGATGAGACACTCACTGTTTTACAAGAGAACCTTTATCACAATTGGACGGATTTTGATGAGCAAGGTCTTCCTTCTATTGATTCAAAATTTCCTTCCTGTAACTTCTGGCCCTTGGAGCAACAATGAATAAGTCTAGTTCCTGTTCAGAATGATGAACTTTGAAATATTAGGAGACATCAAAATATCTCTTTTTAGTACTTACTATTTCAGAATAAATTTCCTGAATACCAATAGCTGTTCCTCACTTGTTTACCCTTTTAGACCCCTCATGGTTCAGGTGGATGATCTCTGGGCACACTGCAATTTGGAAACGTTCTCCAGGGCAGAGAGGAATTAACTCTTATCTTTAATGATGGATTTAATTGTATTTGTGCCATAAAGCTACTAAGTTATCCACTTTTGTAAGTCAGCTATACATATAATTATGTGCTATATCATTATCAATATCAGCATCTGTTATTAATTATAAAATGCAAATGCAAATTACTCTGATATAATGAACCTCTATCTCTGCTGGAAGTCTGTCTCAGACTTCCAGAGAACATCTCAGAACTGATAATGTCAGCTTGCTTTGGAAAGTCTTTGATGAAAATATGAAAAAAACTTTTAAAATAATATGGATCATCAATTGGCCCATGCACAATAGTGTAGCTCTTTTTAATCTTAAAATTCATGTAACAGCAATTATAGACATCCTGAAGTAAAGCACCATTAAAATACTACCAGCAAAAGTGAATTGCCTTTTTAAACCAAAAATTTTCATTAAATATTTAATTAATTGCTTCTCAACTAAGTAACAAAATTGAAGTGAATCTGTCCATATTCAGATTTTGTGGGAAGATATGGCAAATTCATCCATGTTCTGTCATTCTCAAGGGTCAATATTGGTTATAATCATATTACTAGTATTAATCACCAAAGAAGGTAGAAATTATTATATATGTAGCCCAATAATTTCCCATATTGACTTCCTACTCCTAAGAATTAACAAATGGATTAGACTAAGTTCACACTAGGAACACTGATAGGTTTCAACTCATATGTCTACATTCACATCTATTCTGTAATCATCTGGGGCTTTTTATGGATTTTGGTTTTGGATTTTATTCTGAAAAATTTTTTTTTTTATCCCAGGAGGCAGCACTCCCTGGGGCTCACATTCCAATAAGTAAATGTCTGTCTATAGTCATCTGTTTTGCTTTTTTTTTAAACCTAGTGGTGAGTTATAATGTCTTTGAATATCCACAATTATGTCTGCATTTACTATTATCTTAGAAATATTTAGCACAACCTCCTGTTTTATGAAATCAACAAGACTTTAACTATTGAACTTAGGTGACCATCCCTACTACAGATACCAACCAATATTCAGCTTTCACCCCCCAAAAAAGATGTAGGATATCACTGAGGAACTCAAGAGACACTGAACAAATAATTCTTCGTTCAATATATCTTGTATATTCTTTTCATTCAAAGCCAAAATGCTACTAAGCATAATATGCTTAAAATGATAACATCTAAACACAGTACTTCCCAGTAGTGTGTGGCATGACTACAAGTATTTTGATTATTCTTTAAAATAAACAACCTGAGTTATTCAGCTGCTTCAAAAATTCTCGGCCCCTCCAAATTCATATGTTAAGGCCCTAATCCCCAGAACCTCAGAATGTGATCTTATTTGAGAATAGAGTCTCTGCAGATAGAGTTAGTTAAGATGAGGTCATAGCAGGGAAGGATGGGTCCCTGGTCCAGTGTGACTGGTGTCCTTATGAAAAAGGGAAACTTGGAGACAAATGCAAACAGGGAGACTGCCATGTAAAGATAAAGGCAGAGACGTGGGTGATGCTTCTACAAGCCAAGGAATGCCAGTGATGGACAGCAAACCACCAGAAACTGAGGGAGAGGCACAGAACAGCTGTTTCCTCACAGGCATCAGAAAGAACGGACCTTGCTGACACCTTCATCTCAGACATACAGCCTTTAGAACTGTGAGTCAATAAATATGTTTTGTCTAAGCTACTCACACTGTGGTACTCTCCTACCTTAGGAAGACTAACACAATTCTGAATCTCTTAAAAATATTTGGCACTTCTCTCTGTGGCATGTCTTCAGAGCCCAAAGAACTTTATTTTGGCTATCTTAAATGTGACGTAGCCTTGTCCTCTCATATGAATTTTTTAACAGCCAAAAGTTACTCATATTTAAGATATGTATGAGATGAAGCATTTGTATGGGTAATCCAGCATCTTTTTCAAATTTGTTAATTTACACTATAAATTAATAAAACTGATTTTCTCTTTGTGTATCTTTACAACTGACTTTAGCAAATGGCCTAAAAGGTGTTTGGAACAATAATAGTATTTCCAGGGAAAAACAGATGTGTGTTGTGTGTATATATTATATTATGAATGGTGTCAATTGTTATTTTTATGTTAAGATGATTTGTGGTACCCAGATGCTTGACTGGTGAGGTATCTGGGAAATGATCCCAGCCCATCAGCTGGAGCAGCTTCCCGGCATCTGATTTACATTTTGAGCCTCCATTCTAGATCAAGACTATAAAACCTTCTGTAAAGATGTTTATATATGTGTGGTCCTACATAGGAACTGCTAGCCCCAAGTAGCTGTGGAGCACTTAAAATGTGGCTAATGCAACTGAGCAAATGCAATTTTTATTTGGTTTAATTTTAATTGAAATAAGAACATGTAGCTATTGGTTGGTAAAGAATCCACCTGCAACGCAGGAGACCTGGGTTCAATCCCTGGGTCGGGAAGATCCCCTGGAGACGGAATAGACTACCCACTGCAGTATCCTTGGGCTTCCCAGGTGGCTCAGATGGTAAAGAATCCACCTGCAATGTGGGAGACCTGGGTCCAATCCCTAGGTTGGGAACATTCCCTGGAGGAGGGCATGAAAGCCCACTTCAGTATTCTTGCCTAGAGAATCCCCATGGACAAGGAGCCTGGCAGGCTACAGTCCATGGGGTCTTGAAGAGTCAGACATGACTGAGCGACTAAGCACAGCACAGCTATACTAAGCACAGCACAACTATACTGGAATGATGTAGTTCTAATTTTAACTTGAAAATAGGATTCCCTTAATGAAGTTTGAAAGTCACCATTAAAAATGAAGGAATAAGAGCGATTCTGCTAACAAATGAATAACTGATGATTCCAATAAATTCTCCCAGAAAACGTAACTATGAAAGTTTCTTGGCCACTTGATAACTGATTTGAATCCTAGTGAGCATCTGTCATTAAACCAGCTAAAACTAACATCACTGATCATTAACCAGCAGGGGGACCTGAAGACTTGAGGATAGCATTTTCTCTGGGGAGTGGAGAGAAACACACAATTTTGTGTGTATGTGTGTGTGTGTGTTTTGTCATTTTGTTTTGTTTTGTTTGTTTTCTTCCTCTCCCCCACTCCCATGTTTTAGTATATCGGAAGCCCTAAAATACCTATTCTGCTCAGGAACTCCAAACCTTGTCTTCCTGAAAATCCAGAGTTAGTCACACACTCTGCATGTCTATTTTAAAAGCACCCTTAGGAGACGGCAATGGAGCTTGGTTCTAGATAACACAGTTCAAACTCCAATTAATTCTAAAACCTAATCTTTCCCAATTTTCTCTGTTAAAATGTGATCAGTATTCAGACTTTTATATTTATTTTTAGCTTGGTTCCCTTTCTTCACATTTCAGAGGAAAAAATATTTCAAGTTCTTCATATTTAGATAGAGGAGGAAAATTGCACTGGCCCGTTGTTGGTTCTTTACTTCCATGATAAGTGAATGACACAGGGCCCTACCTCTTGGTAGAGGTCACTGAGATCTTCCTGGTGGGCCTGTTTGGAACATCCTGGGAATTCCCTAACACAGCAGGAATCCGGGGGCCAGTCCATCTCTGTCATTTCCAGCCAGTCGGTGAAATAGACAACGCCACAGCACTTGAACTGCAAAAGAATGACCGGTCAGGCTCAGAAACAACAAAAATATTTTCTTAACTTTTGGGAGATTAAACGTTAGATTTCTTAAATTTTTGCACCCAGAGCTGAAGTCACTTCTGTCATCACCTAATGATATGTGCACATTCTATACTGACAACAGAAATGTAGAAGAGGACTTCATAATGGAACAATTCTGAACAATAACGCCCATAATGCACGAAGACAGATCAGGCATGACTGGGACTCATTCCCCAAGTGTAAGCTCCTCTACAAGTGATCATAGAGCGATAGTATTAATATGCATACTAACAAAACAAATAGCTGAAATCATGCATTTAACATTAAGCCTCTAGCTACTAGGGAATAGTTGATCAATCTGTTTGCATATTGCCTAGTTACCGACTTAACTGCTTCACAAATTCAAATATTATACTAAATGTTTCTGCAATCTCTGTAGAAAGATTTTTGGCCAACAGCCCACATCACAAATATTACCCAACTTGAGTTCATTAACCACTAAATTTCCAAAAGTTTCTGAGATATAAACATAGGTTTGGCCGACAAAATTTTATTCAACTGAGTGAGAATCTTGAAAAAAGCTGTCATATCCTATCACCATAATCTCAGAAAAAATGATGTGCTTTTAGCTTGAATAAAGTTGGGTTTAAGACAAACTAAATTGTCTTTTTTTTAAAGTCTCATTTCACCAAGTATTAACAAAAACTTTCTCTGGCCAAGGTTTAGAAACACTGCTTAAGGACTGCTTAATTTAGATTAGATTCAGAGTAATTAACTATGAAAACTTTCTGCCCTTGGGTAGAGGAGGATTACTCTTCCATACAGTCAGAAAGAAGGACTATACATGAGCAGTCACTGAGAAGAATTCTGCCAAGAGCAGCTGGCTTTGAAAATCATGTGGACCAACTGATCAATCTGTGTTCAGGATTAACTCTGCATCATAAAATATCACAACCCACCATTTCAAAATTTATCTAAAACAAACTTTAAAGAATTCTGAACTTCTTTTGTGAAATGAAACAAGAGATGATTTAACATGTTTTCAGTTGTTTAAACATCTATTTTGAAACAGAAAAAAAATCATCTTGAATACTATAAATGATGAATCACTGATGCTATGAGTAATATTAAATTTTCCAAGAAACTTGAGAAATAATTTTAGTATTTTCATTTTATATATTTTTGTCTAAAAGATACAATTATGCCACAAATATCAGAAATTAAGGCAAACATAATTTAATACCATATATTTCACCTGTCATTAAGTATCCATAAAAACACACACATAGTAGAAATGACCACTTTCTCAAAATCATAAACTACTACATTTCCAGGTTAGTCTTTTTACATCCCTGCATGCAGAGGAAACCTACTTCTCATTTCCTAACATCGTGTGTTTTTCTGTGTGATGACAGGAGGACAGTTCTGGGAACACTCTGACTCCATCCACAATGGAACAGTCCATTTATCTGGCCTTGTCATGAAGTGAGGGGCTGCACAGAAATGACTTTTCCAAATAATTTAAGCATTTCATGTTTTGGACCAAACACTTTTTTATTTTAACAAGTCACTGAGATATTGTTTCTTTTTACATAATTGCTTTTCTTCATCAATAGAAGATACTGAATTGATACTGAAATTCTTCCTGAGAACTCCCTTATGACACAAACCCATTCTTAAACCATACATGACTATGGACTACATCTCCTTAGACTATTCCTGCCTCCTGTAGAGTCACATTGTGAGATGGAATCACTCCTCTAACATGTTGTCAACTGGAAAATCCCACCACCATTTCACATAAGCAGAACCAGATGAACAGGTCAAGTAAGTTACCAAGATCACCAATCAGTGAGTGATGGAGCCTATTCATTCCCAAGCCTGTACTCCCACCTCTATGTTAAAAAAAAAATATACATTTTTAGCATCAGTTTTTTTAAAAATATTGAATAAACATCACTAGGTCTCAAGTGAGTTTCCACTAAAGTGAGATGCATGCCTAAACCACACTGAATGAAAAGTCAGGAAAACTGCTGCCTGACAAGGTTGCTCTCAGCTCTACAATTTATTTTGGGAGAAGAGTGTTATCAGCTGAACTGTGTCCTCCCGACCCTACCAGCAAAATTCATGGGGTGAGGTTCTAACCTCCAGAATGTGACCATATTTGGGAAGAAATATCCTTACAGAAGTAATTTAATTAATCTAAGGTCACAAGGGTGGGACCTAGTCCCATATGCTGCTGTTTAGTAACTCAGATGTGTCTGACTCTTTGTAACTCCATGGACTGTAGCCCACCAGGCTCCTCTGTCCATGGGATTCTTCAGGCAAGAATACTGGAGTGGGTTGAAATTTCCTCCTCCAGGGAATCCCATAGGACTGATGTCTTTATAAGAAGGGGAAATTTAAACACAGAGGGAAGATGACACAAAAGAAGACACAAGGAGATGACTTTGGCCATCTACAAGCCCAGGACAGAGGTCTCAAAAAAAAAAAGCAATCCTGCTGATGCCTTGATCTCAGACTTCCAGCCTCCAGAATTGTGAGACAATAAATTTCTGATGTTTAAGCCACCCAGTCTGTGGTACTTTGTCATGGATGCAGCTCTAGCGAATTAATACAAGGGCCTTTGAAAAACTCTTCCAGGAGGCCCAGAGGTCTTCCCCACCTCCTTTTGGGTGAAATAGGCCTACGAGATGGAGGAGAGAACTTAATATACAACAAATCCAAACACAGGAGTGCTATTGTTTGCAGTGCTATACAGTCTACCTAAGTTGGATCCCTCTTTGTACCATTAGGGGGAAAAAAAAAACAAAACCTCACTTTATTTTTTGACTTGGAATATCATGGTCTACAACACAAATCTCAGAAAATAAAGAGCTCTGGGAAGCTCCCATTCAGGGCAGTAGCTGAACAGAGCTTACTATAAATTCCCCACATGCTTCATTTATTTTCCCTTCACATTGCTTTTAATACAGAGGAAAAATAAACAAACAAAGTCAGGAAGCATTTAAATAAACAGGAAATCTGTGCTGCAATGATAATTTTCACCATCTCAACAACTGTAACACAAAGAGCCAGATTTGGAGTTTACCCTGGACTTGAACCTCTGCCCATATCCAAGACAGAGTGACTGAGCAGAGAGCAGGACACCTATTGTGCAAGACACTGATCCTCAAACACTCGGAGCCCAGGGTTAAATGACATGAACAGAAAGAGATATACTTGGTCACCTGAGAATCTCACTCCAATCACGAGGAAACTGCTTGGGAGAAGAACTTAGCTTGAATCAATGGTTAAAGTAACCAGATTTTAAGCAACTAAATATAGTCCCTCTTTGAGAAGATAATGGGATGAGGTGCTATATGCAAAGTAAGTACAAAAACCTAAAAGCACCTAACTTTGTAATGTTATTATTAACAATCATAAGCTAAATGAGATCAAACTCAGGATCCCATTTAATTTTCTCAACACCCAGAAGAGACAGGTGCTTTTATTATCCCCATTTTGCAGATGAGGAGACTGAGGCTTAAAGAAGTTAAGCAAATTACAGAAGCTCATGTAATAGTAAGCAGCAGAGCTAGAATTTGAAGGAAGGTCTTTCTTTCTAAAAAGCTATGCTTTTAATGATATACTGAGTCCTAATTCCCCAATGAGACCCATTATTTTAAATTTCTTAATGGTGTTTAAATTATAGGAGAGCTCTAAAAATCATGAAAAATGATCCATTCAAATACAGCTTGGGTAGTTATCAAGGAATTCTCATTAAAAAGGGAAAATTTACAGTGGTTTAGCAAAAGAGCTTTAAAAAACTCTACAATATATGTGAACCATGTGAAATGAAGGGGAAATGATGTATATGGGAAGAAAAGCAGGGCATAGAGCTACTTCAAGTACTTCTTGATAAAGAACTACACCAGTGGTAACTAAATCATGGGCTTAACTGCTCAGCACAGAGAAAATGACCAAAGCCAAAGCTCTGCATACTCATGAACATGTGCCATTTATTCCATAACCTCTACCTTAGAAAATGTAGCACTTACCTCTCTCTGAAAAAAATTCCAAGCATGAGTAAGCCACCGGTATCTCGGTAAGCCATAATTTGTCATTCTGGCTTTCAAAGTGACCATGTCTGACCACTGAACTGGAACCTAGAAATTAAAAGAAACAAAATATCAACAACTCTAACATTCAAACAGCCACATTCAGACACATATATGTTTACATATTCACAAACACAATCACTCATAGACTCATCCACATATACTTACTTGGAATATACTGCAGTTGACAGATACTATCTTAAATTTATATTTGTTTGTGGTTTAAATTAACTCAGGGTTATTAAAAACTTAGTGAATAATCTCTACATGTGCTAAATGAGGAGTTACTTCATACTAAGCAAAATAATGTGAAATCACTTAATGCCAATATCAAGTTTAAGGAAATCACAAACAAATAAGCTATGTGATCTATGGGCTTCCCTGGTGGCACAAACAGTAAAGAATCTGCCTGCAATGTGTTCTATAGATACACCTGAAGAGCTCCTAATAACAAACGATCCCTGCTGAAAAATGCCCTTTGATTTGAGTATATAATGCTATGAAATTGTTCTTTGAAGTGACTGCAGATTATGATACTAAAATAAACAGAGAAGAATTAAGAACAGAAAGAGTTTAGCTCAAGTCAAGCCTCATTCCAGAATAACCTTGTAAATACATTTTCAAGAATTGGATTTTAGAGGCAATTAACAGAGTTTAATCACAACAGAGCTTCAGGTACACAATACAACAGCTGGCAAGAAATTTAGTTTCAGCATATCATGCTGTGATTTTCTTATAGCTGGAATTTGATTTATTAAAACATTGTTTTGAATTTTTATATCTGTCATGAGAGACATTAATCTATAGTTTTCTTTTAATCTCTTTGTCTAGTTTTCGTCATCATGATAATGCTGGCTACATAGAATGAGTTGAAAGGTATTTCCTCCTCTTCAACCTTTTTGGAAGGGTTTGTATAGATTTATCTACAGTGTCACAGGAGAAATGGGGTCACACAAATCGTAGTCTCTCCACACCTGTGGTATTAAAGTAACTCTTAGGAGACTAGACAGACGTCCACATCTGATCTATAGGGCAATATGAACTGGGCTTAGTTGAGCAAATTTGACACTAATTCAAGATTCATATCTTTTTGAAATCTTATTTTTAACAATAGTAATATCAACAGTAGTTTAAAAATTCCTGGCCACAAAAAATCTTCATTTTGTTCCTTTGTTAATTTTCATTTTTATTACTTGGAAATGCACAATACAAAAGAAAACACCCCAACATCTAGGCACACAACTTTGTTCCCTAAATAATGAGTTGATTGGGTATTCTTTGTGTTCATATGGTTTGAACAAAGTTCAGAGAACTAACCAAAGTTCAAGCTACTTCCTATAAATTCTTATTATTTCATATCCTTTGAACATAAAATAAATGGAAGTGAAATACATTCTCTAGAAATGTATGATTGGAAGCAGTTAGTATTATTGACAGATTTTATCTAGAGAAGGAATGATGAATGGGAAGTGAATATGTATAAAAAACAGAAATAATGGGGAAATAGGCTGTCTGACCCCAAATATCTTGATTCGGTTATTGCTATTGTTCAGTCACTAAGTTGTGTCTGACTCTTTGCAGCCCCATGGACTGCAGCACGCCAGGCTTCCCTGTCCTTCATTGCCTCCCAGAGTTTGCTCAAAGTCATGTTCATTGTGTCGATTGCCATGTTCATTGCCATGTTCACTGCCATCCGACCATCTCATCCTCTATTGCCCCCCTTCTCCTCTCGCCCTCAGTCTTTCCCAGGATCAGGATCTTTTTGGTTATTAGATCTGGTTATTAGAACAGTCTTATTTTTAATTTATTTTCCAAAATAAATATAAGTTGTTTCCCTCTTGTGACCACAATCCATCTGAGACTAAATATAGCAAGAAACAGAGGAGGTCATTGAGGTTCTGGCACAAAATGCAGTGATCTGGCCATGAAGGAAAACACACACGTATATTGGCTTCTTGCGTGGAACAGCTAAGAGCACAAAGCCCATTCTATGTAAAGGCTGGGTTCTGCAAAATTTGGCAGCTAATAAACCTTAATGGCACTTTTCATTCACACTGCTATTAGTGCAAAAGCAATAAAAAAAATTCTGACAAACTTTTTTCCTAAAGGACTACTTTCCACATTTCTCTTTTAAACAGCCCTTATTTTATCCTGGTGACTTAATGGAGGGGGGAGGAGATTTACACAAGCAAAACAGTGATGTATGCTTCAGCTGGCACAGCAGTGTACACCCATGCAGCACCACTGTGATACTAAGAAAATATTTGCCAATGACCCCTTCATAGAATAGAAGAAAGTACCTAAAATACATACATTCCTTTCTGTCTCCTCAAGTTCCTTAGAATTACATTAGAGTCCAAAGATTTCCTTTCAAATACTTAAATTAATTCATTTCAAACTCATTGTAACTTAGGAAATTAATCAAATATTAATGTGACATACACACTATATAAACCATTTTTAAAATCCACTAGAAAGTAAACTCACTTTGAAAACCTTTTAATTACCAAAAAAGAACAAAAATGTTGAAATGAGGCCATCAAGAATTATATAGTTAAGTTCAGTCACTCAGTCGTGTCCGACTCTGCAACCCCATGGACAGCAGCACACCAGGCTTCCCTGTCCATCACCAACTTCTGGAGCTTGCTCAAACTCATGTCTGTCGAGTTGGTGATGCCATCCAACCATCTCATCCTCTGTCCTCCCCTTCTCCTCCTGCCTTCAATCTTTCCCAGCACCAATATACTGTATAATTACTGTATAATTTATGAGAATTATATAATTTACTATCTATTCTTAAATGTTAAGGAGATCCATGTGTTTTTTGAAATCAGAAACAATTAATGACACCAAAACTGAGTCCCTGGACCCAATTACCACTTCACTTCCTTAACAAACCAAGTTTCTAGGGATAGTGTGAAAATATGATTTTCAAAGACAGCAAGAGCCTTTCTATTTTAATGGGACATTTTGTTTTGAAGATAGTGTTTAACTTTATATTAAACTAGCTAGAACCTGCCCTGACTTTTCAATTTTTAACAGAGAAGAAAATAACGATAAATTCCCTCTTCTTCCTAAGAGTTGTCACATATTGAAAGCGTGAGTATTTTCAGAGGGGTTCAGAGGTGTGGCAGTGCCAAAGGGCAGCCTACGTGTAAGCTGAATTATGTAGAGTAGCCACTAGGCTGTAATTATCACTTAGTATTAAAACAGAGTCACAGTACAGTTGCAGATTCAACATAGAACCTTTAAAAACTGCATCAGTACCAGAAATGTCTTCAATTTTCTTACACAGCTCCCAAAATGCCTCTCAGAAACGTAAAAGAATTTTCTCTTCTCAAGAGCTCTTAGGGGCTTCCCTGGTGATCTGGAGGTTAAGACTCCACGCTTCCACTGCAGTGGGCAAGGGTTTGATCCCTGGTCAAGGAACTAAGATCTCATATGCCATGCAGACAAATAAATACATAGTAAAAAATCAAACAAACAAACAAAAAAGAGCACTCTTAAGTTTTTAAATGTTGAAGACTCATCTGGAGAACTTGCCACAAATACAAATACCCAGTCCCCGCCTTTCCCTCTATTCCAATTTAGCAGGTCTGGCCTACAGACTTATACTGTGCATTTTAAAGAATCACTCTGATGGACTCCTGCTATACACAACCCAAAGACTACATGTTGAAAAAAGCATCATCTTCCTGAAATAGAATTCTTCTATGAGGCTCAGAGTAGGCAGCCTTCACAGACATACAAAGGTGCTCAACCTCACTGATAATCAATGCACCAATTTTTACCAATGGAGTGAGCAAACATTAAAGAAGTGATAATGCCCAGTGGAGCAAAGGTGTGAGTGGTAAACCAAACATGGCTGGTAAAACCTTAAGGTTAAGAAACTCTCATTCTCATTCATTCTTAACGCACACTTCTTAATTTGGAAGAAGACACTTCAGCTTGCTGTAAACAGAAGGGCGTGTTTCCTAGACATCAGCCTACAGCTGAAGTCAGCATTTTACAAGGTTTTCAAGTAGCTTTTCAAGATTTCTTAAGACCTGTTGCACATGTGAACATTTCCTATTATTCACTCAGAACTTCATAAAATTGTTCAAGAACATATATTATTTTGGTTTATTATATCCATATCTAAGCAATCTGTGGAATTAAAGACATGTATTGGAGTAGAGGAAATGAAATATTACAAATTACACTTTGGAACTAACTGTGATGTAGAGACAGGAGAGAAAACATTACATTTTAGAAGTATTGGGAGTATGCATTGTGACAGAAAGCATAAACATTCAAATTAATAACCATGTACCTAACAAATCCAGAGTATCTGATTTAAAAGGCTGAACGAATACTGTTTCAGAGTGTGGTTATATTCCATTTTGAACTCACCATTATTTCTTGTTCATATGTCCAAACACCACAAGCCAGTTCTACACAGAAAATGACAAGTAAACTTCCAAAATACTGTAGGAGAACAGAAAATGAATGCTGTTAGGATAGAATCAAAGTTAAATACAGTCATCAGAGACAAGCTAAGTATTATTCAGTGTCATTCACCCAAAGAACAAGAAACCAGAGACACATATTCAAGAAGCTCCCTCCCTAGGGAGCAGATGGGGAAAATTTCAGCAAATTTTGAGGCATCGGCAGACAACATTCAATACTTACCTAAATGGGTCGTTTGGATAGTACTCCATTTATCAAATGCTTTTATAATTAATTCTCTCAACAGATAACACTACCTTATTTTACAAATGAAGAAATTAATGAGAAAGTATACAATATGACTTGCTCAAGAACATGCATAATAAATTTTAGAGACCTAGACCACTGCACGTGTTCTGTGTGCTGTTCCTTGCCACTTCTCCAGTCAAGCAGGTCACTTTACAGAGTAAATAGTAAAAGGGTGAGAAAGAATGGGCTTTCTGAAAGTTCACTAATTCCAGCAGAATTAAAACAACTCCACTGGACTTTCTAGTGGTGCAGTGGATAAGGATCCGCCTGCCACTGCAGGGGACATGGGTTCAATCCCTGGTCTGGGATGATTCCACATGCCTCGGAGCACCTAAGCCCATGTGCCCCAACTACTGAGTTCAAGCTCCAAAGCCTGCAAGCCACAACTACTGAGCCTGTGTGCTGCAACTACCGAAGCCCACATACCCTACAGCCAGCAAGCCACAACTGCTGAGCCCATGTACGGCAACCACAGAAGCTCGTGCGCCTAGAGTTTGTGCTCTGCAACCAGAGAAGCCAGGCCAGTCATGGAAAATTTGTCTTCTCTGGTGCCAAAAAGGTTGGGGACCATTGCTATACAAAAGATAAAGTAATATTTTCTTAAAGAGATTCCATTTTATAAGTCCTTTTATTTTCAGCCTATGTAGTATGTCTGGTCAGTTTCAATCTACTCAGATCTCATTTCCAAGTACTGCCTTACTTTGAAGATTTTAGCCTTAATTAGAAGAAAATTCGTGAACACAGTACTCCAAGTCAGTTTTTCTCCAAATTTACCTTAATACTTAAGAAATGTCTGCTGCTGCTGCTGCTGCTGCTGCTAAGTCACTTCAGTCATGTCCGACTCTATGCGACCCTATAGACAGCAGCCTACCAGGCTCCCCTGTCCCTGGGATTCTCCAGGCAAGAACACTGGAGTGGGTTGCCATTTCCTTCTCCAATGTGTGAAAGTGAAAGTGAAGTCGCTCAGTCGTGTCCGACTCTTAGCGACCCCATGGACTGCAGCCCACCAGGCTCCTCCATCCGTGGGATTTTCCAGGCAAGAGTACTGGAGTGTCTAGACATGAACAATATCATATCTTCACTTTATATTACAAAACAACAACAACAAATGTTCAATAACTATTTTCTAGGTAAATGTTCTTATCTTTAATAAGACCCTAGGAGAAAGTGAGACTCCAGAAGAAAAAAAAAAAATTACACTATGCTATACTTTTGCTTTCTCAGATCTCCAACCTAAGTTTTGTCCAAAACTGACTTCCGGTTAGGGTTAGGATGAGATAAAACCATCCTCATATTGATCATTGCACAGAGAATCACTCAGTCACTTTTAGTTTAAGGGCTGGATCTAAGAGCAGCATTTATAAAACCTGGTGTTAATCCATAGTTTACACAGAACAAAACCAGCAAAGAATTCAGCAACAGCTCCTGCTGAGCTTTGTTATGGTAGGAAGTGTACATACGTATCACATTTCACTACAAAACCGTCTGTTGTCCTCAACGTTATTGGAACATTAGTGGATCTCTCCTAATGATGTCAACCTGTGTCTCTCCAGCTCTTACTCTCCCCCACACACATGCTGTGCTGAGATGATCTGTACCAATCACATTTGTTTCCTTGGTGGCTCAGACAGTAAAGAATCTGCCCGTGATGTGGGAGACCTGGGTTCAATCCCTGGGTCTAGAGGATCCCCTGGGGAAGGGCATGGCAATCCACTCCATTATTTTTGCCTGGAAAATTCCCATGGACAGAGGAACCTGGAGAACTACAGTCCATGGTGTCACAAAGAGCTGGACACAACTAAGCGACTAAGCGCACAATCGCATTTGCAGAGTAACTCTTGCCCTCTTCCTCCACAAATGCTGTCCTAGAAGGGTGGGAAAAGCTCTGAATTTGGAGTCAGCCGATAGCAGTTCAAACTCAGCTCTGAAACACTCTGATCTCTGGAAAATCATTCAACTGCCCTGAGTTCAGTCTGCTCATCTGTCTGATGAAGATAAAAAGAAAGTCTTCTTCACTGTCATGATCTGATTTGACACATGGGAAAGCGGTTGGGAAATTTTAAATTTTTGAGTTTGTAAAGCATTATACAAATGCTATTCTGAAGTAGTTTTTGAAATACAATCCCATATGGACTTGTCCTTTCCTCCTGGATTTGCCGTTAATTCCCTGCAGTGTGCTGCAGTTTCTTTCTCATCATTGTTTTCCAGTATTTCATCTCTTGTTCTTTATCATTTTATGTTTCTCCTCCCCTTTGTGTAGCAGAGCTCCTGTACATCAGCTCTCAGCGGCTTCAGCTTTTAAACCAGTTGGCTGCCTCACCCACAAGTCACTGTGCTCACTAACCTGCCAGACCATGGGTTCTGGCTGGCAGGGATCTTGTTCATAAACATTATTTTATCCTCAGTGCCTAAGGAGCACCTGTCACACAGCAGGTATTTAATAAATGTCAGTGGGAATAATGATCAGCTTACTAACTGAGAAAAAAAAAAAAACAATTTCAGATTTCCTTGAATTTCTCTGGCTAATTTAAGCTCTGAGTTTCTTGTTAACATTTGACTCCCCTTGACTTCTGCTTACACATTTCTATTCTAAATATTGCCTCTCTGTTTTACTACTTGTCTTTTTGGAGGATTATCCTATGATAGTTCAGTACACCTTTAAACATTTAAGACAATTTACATAGTTAAAGAAAAAGGAACCATATGCAGACTCTCCTCATCTTTCCTGAGCTTCTATCAACTGGATATTTTAAATAAATAAAGTCTGAAGAAGTGTATTTATACAAGGGACTTAGAATACAATTATTTGCATTAACAAACTATTTTATTTGCTTTAAAAATGATTTGATATGACTTTCTTAAAAGAGCTAAGTTCTACTGCAAGCTAAATTTGTGTTCTATGAATAAGTTTTATCCCTAAACACATATTCATGAAAAAACTGCATCAAGTAAAGCAAGCTAATAATAAGATACACCTTCAAAATTATGCAATTAATTAATGATTTTTTTCACTAAATCTCTAAAGCTGAGACTAACTACCTTTCAGTTAAAAAATAAGCGTCCTCAACTGAGTTAGATAATAGAAGATTAGGTAAAACACTGTAGATGAAATTGCTTTGTTGACTTTTTTCAACTCTACAAATGTAAGAACGTGAGCTTCGAGATAAAATAGACTGGCTTCAGATTCTGGCTCCTTTACATACCAGTTGGTTGACCTTGGGCAAACCACTAAGCCTCAATTTCCTCATCTGGAAAATGAGAATATTAAAATTACCTTGCAGTGCTTCACTAAGGATTTGGCCAGGTAAAGAACTGCCCCATAGGAATCATTACCTAAAGGGTAGCTATTATTAACCATATCCTGGTATCTATTAGAAAATAAACTCCAGGAGTACAAGAAGTACCATTATATTTTAAATACTTAACACACTGCTTGGCACAGAACACATACTCCATGAATATTTCTTTAATAGATGTAACTATGATTGGAGGATGACAGCAAGTAAAACTGCTTGTTTCATCCTAAAGACAACCAGCCACTTCCACTAGAGAACAGCTAATCCCCCAAGTTATTTGGTGAAATCTTTAGCAAAAATCCCTGTCCACTGAGAATATAGCTGGTATTTTTCAAAACATCTTTATTAGGAAACTAAAGAAGGAAGGGTGTGGAGGGTGGGGAACTCGACTTCTTTTTTCAAAATACTGAAATCAATTCTTCTGTTATTTTAAACAAAGGTTGGCCACAGAAGGGCAAGAATGGCACAGTTTACTAGTCCCTTTGTCCCCTGGAAGTATTTGAGGAGGAAGGTAAAGACATGGAATCCTGCCTTCCTATTTAACCCTTCATGACTTGTAAATAAACACATCCTCCAAGAGAAATAAAGGGGATTCATTTCCCTTATTAAAGATTATTTCATCTTATTACATGTGTACAGACAAGAGAGTAAAATCTCAAGGAGGTCTTTTCTTAAACAAATATTGATTTATAAAAATAAGCTGGTCCCCTGACACTTCCCCCACTCTCCAGAATTTCCCCCTAAAGAAAGTAGGTTAAATACACGCCTTTTTGCCTTTTCCCTCTTGAAACTTCACTTCAACAACAGTAAAGGGATATTTTTAAAAGACTTAAACCCAGAGATAAAGGAAAAGAAGACAATAGCAAGCATATTTTGGAAGGTACAAAGCAAATAGATGAATAGCAAGTTTCTCAGCAGTCCCCCAAAGCTGAACGCTTAATTGTCAGTGGAGAAAGCTGGGAATAACCTGATTCATATACAGAGCCCCGCAGATGCTCATGTGCTGGCAGCCCTGGTATGGGCATCCACTTGTGGAAGTGGACGAAGGTAGAGCTAAAAAGAGGATGATGTGTTGAAAACTTGTTTAGGAAGAAATTAGAGCCCTCTGGTCCCCTTCTCTACTATGTAGCTGAGTGACTACCCACCCCTACCAGTACAGAAGTTAAAAGATGGGGTGTTATTCTGTGGAAACAGTAAAACAGAGTCTCAAAATTGGGGACACTAGGTATAGCCGAGGATAAAGGAGAATACTAGAAACAGAATAGTTCATATTTAAATACTTTTCCCACAAAGGTTCAAAACCAAAATAGCACTGGACTTCTCAGTAAAATATTGGAAGCCCGAGGCAGCAGAAGAATGTCTTCAAAATTCAGAGGGAAAAATTATTTCCAACCTTTAATTCTACAGCCATCAGAATTAACATATAAGGGTAGCAACATGGACGGACATGGAGATTATTGTACTAAGTGAAGTAAGTCGGACAGAGAAAGACATATATCTTATCACTCATATGCGGAGTCTAATTTTTTTTAAAAATGACATAAATGAACTTATTTACTAAACAAAAACAGACTTACAGGTATCGAAAACAAACTTACAGTTACCAAAGGGAAAACGTGGGGAGGAAGGATAAATCAGGAGCTTGGGATTAATACACACATACTACTATATACAACAGATAACCAACAAGGACCTACTACACAGGGAACTCTACTCAATATTCTGTGATAACCAACATGAGAAAAGAATCTAAAAAAGAATGAATATATGTATACGTATAACTGAATCACACTTTGTTGTGCATCTGAAACTAACACAACATTGTAAATCAACTGTACTCCAACAAAAAAAAAATTTTTTTTTTTTTTTAAAAGAACATGTAAGGGTATATAAAGCCATTTTTTAGGCAGGCAGTTTTTTAAAAACTGTATTTCCTATGTATGTTTTTTCAGGAAACTACTGGAAGGTATGCTCCCTAAAATGAGAGACTAAACAGAGCGGGACAATGACCTGGATTCCAGGAAACAAGGGATCTAAAACAAAAGCGAGGCAAAGGAAATCTCAGAATGGTGGTCAAGGGATATCCCATGACGGCAATAGCTCCAACAGTCTAGACTGGGTCTAAGACACACTGAGATTTCTTTAAAAATAATCATCGATAGACTACCCCAAATATTTGAATATACAAGGAGAAAACATACACCAGAAGAAGTTTAGAGTTAGAAATATTAATACATGAAAAACAAGGAGAGTTATTAATCCCCCCCCAAAATCCAAAGTATTATTCCAGAAAGAAAAGGTAAACCCAATAATTTACCTTGCCCAACTGTGAATAACATTTACATAGTCATGATCATGTAAACACTGTTCTAACCAAAATTATATATCTGTGTTGAGGGGAGACAGGAAGTATCCACGGTGGGGGAAGGGGTTTGCTGAGGGCAGGAAAGGATACCAGTTCCTCCTATTCCATAGATGTCAATGGATAGACCCTTAAAACTAGAAGAATGAAAAGAGTTACATTAAAATGTGATGTAAAGACATGGATGAAAATTTCAAGGGAATCTGCTAAAACAAAAACTGAAAGTCGTTGCTTCTTTCTTTGGAGTGTAAAATGATAAAGGTGGAGGACTACTATTTTTCATAAGAAGCATTTTAGAATTAAATTTACATTTTGTGTATGAAGCACTCTGATAAAAGTAAAAATAAAATTAAACAATAGCCCTGCCCCTGACAACCTGGAGATCAAGATAAAAAGGCTGGTAGCTGGAGGATTTAATATGTTTTGTACAGAAAAGGTTATTCAAAAAGGCTGAAAATTTTAAGTAGCTCAATTATACTTCATGCTTATTGGGAGTAAAGGGGGTGATTGACAGAAACTTATGCTCAGGTGATGAAACACTTTATGCTAAATGTACCTTCACTCACTGAAAATAGGGATGCTATACAAAATACAAAAGGTGTATATTTAAATGTAATTTGGGCTTCCCAGGTGGTACTAGTGGTAAAGAGCCCATCTGCCAATGCAGGAGACATAAGAGATGCAGGTTCCATCCCTGCGTTGGGAAGATCCCCTGAAGGAGGGCACGGCAACCCACTCCAGTGTTCTTGCCTATGAAATTCCATGGACAGAGGGGCCTGACAGGCTATGGTCCACAGTGTCACAAAGAGTCGGACACTACTGAAATGACTTAGCATATATGCACACAAATGTGATTTACAAACTCCCAGACGTCTCTTTCACTAGACCCTATTTGGAAATTTGAATCTCTCCTGTGATACTGCTTATTAAAACCACACATACAGTCTATTTAAATCAGTGTGAGCTGGATTATTTTCTATTCTATATTTTTTTCTATTTCTATTTTTTCTATTCTATATATTTTAAATAAAGTGAATATATTTCTATATTCACTTTAGTCACAAAATTTTGAAGCTTAGAACTCTATGTTAGGGGCAATTTTGTTCCATGAGAGAGAGGCTTGGATTTAGTTTATTTGCTCAAGAAACATTTATGTTTGTACATATAATCAAGTACTATAAATATATAAAGTTAAAAGTATATAGAAGTAGGTAAAAATCAAGTATTCTTACACATATATGCATATATACAAATGTATGTGTGCTTATTATGCCAAGGATGTATGTACATTATATGTTATTCTTCAATAAGTATTGCAAAAATATAATTAGCTGTACCTTTGAAAGAGAGAATGGAACTAGATTCACTGAGAGACAACAGAATGCTCACAGCACAGTTACTGCAGCCAAGCATCCTGAATTCAGATACTGACTTGACCACTTAATAGTTGGGCATATCACTTAACTTTTCTGTGTTTCTGTGTCCCCATGTACAAAAAGGAAATAACAACAATGGGAACCTTATAGTACAGTTGAGAGAATTTAATGAGCTGATACATATAAAGCATGTACAATAATGGTTGGCAAATAGTACATGTTATATCAGGCATGTTGATGGTGATGTTAACAATACCTTACAACCCATCACCTATAGATCCCAGCTACTGAACACACATACATACAAGTACATGCTCCCATGGGTGTTTACAAACGCTTTCTTGTCTTTGAACTAAAACACCATATTCTCATCTTTGAACTTATCCAGTAGGGGAAAAAAAGACTACCAATAATATCAAAATTTTAAGGATAGAAAAAATATTCCTTTTTCCCTCCACCTAATAGAGTGGAAACAGTGTCAGACTTTATTTTGGGGGGCTCCAAAATCGCTGCAGATGGTGATTGAAGCCATGAAATTAAAAGATGCTTACTCCTTGGAAGAAAAGTTATGACCAACCTAGATAGCATATTCAAAAGCAGAGACATTACTTTGCCAACAAAGGTCTGTCTAGTCAAGGTTATGGTTTTTCCAGTAGTCATGTATGGATGTGAGAGTTGGACTATGAAGAAAGCTGAGCGCCAAAGAATTGATGCTTTTGAACTGTGGTGTTGGAGAAGACTCTTGAGAGTCCCTTGGACTGCAAGGGGATTCAACCAGTCCACTCTAAAGGAGATCAGTCCTGGGTGTTCTTTGGAAGGAATGATGCTAAAGCTGAAACTCCAGTACTTAGGCCACCTCATGTAAAGAGTTGACTCATTGGAAAAGAACCTGATGCTGGGAGGGACTAGGGGCATGAGGAGAAGGGGATGACAGAGGATGAGATGGCTGGATGGCGTCACTGACTCGATGGACATGAGTTTGAGTAAACTCCTGGAGTTGGTGATGGACAGGGAGGCCTGGCGTGCTGCAATTCATGGGGTCGCAAAGAGTCAGACACGACTGAGCGACTGAACTGAACTGAATAATGCCTAGTTAAAGGCACAAATGCTGCCTTAACTGCTATGTCAAGTTCCTGGACAAGTTACATCAAAAATTCCACCTCCTCTTTTCATGTTTTGAACTTACATTAAGTCAGTCAGATCAGCTTTTTTTAAATTAATAGTAAAATTAATTTTTGTTCTTATTCATATTTTGCAATTTTTATAATGAAATACAGTGCCATATGGCCAATGACTGCTTAACAGTTCTTTCATTGAACTTTCATAAAAACACTAATAAATGAAATAAGCATTACTTAAGCTTTTATATAAAATATTTCAAATACTTTTTACTTTGGAGAAAACAGACTCATTTAATTTTCTCATTTCTAACTTCTTTCAATCTAATGAAAACAAGAAAGCAATCTGCCTTAACAAAGCCAATCAATTTAATGAGTGGTAATATTTATTGAGGATATTAAACTTTATAAGCAGTTGAGAAATATAGGAAAAGATACATTCATTACGAAGAGCCTTTTTATAAGAAATATGCTCTATTAATATAAAACTTGGCCTCATCCTATCCAGTTTTATGGACAGAGGACTCTGAGATATATACTATCTAAAGGAAACAAAGAATCCTATATCCAATGTACCATAAATAGTGTGTGCATGTGTGTGTGTGTGTGCACTCAGTCATGTCTGACTCTTTGCAACCCCATAGACTGTAGCTCACCAGGCTCTTGTGTCCATAGAATTTCCCAGTCAAGAATACTGGAGCCTACTCAGTAAGAATACCATTTCCTACTCCAGAGGATCTTCCCCACCCAGGAAGTGAAACTGTGTCTCTTGCGTCTCTGGCACTGGCAGGTGGATTCTTTACCACTAGTGCCACCTGGGAAGCCCTACCATAAATAGACAAAATAGTTATTCTCCAAACTGTTTTCCTGGAAAAGAATTTTTACATTAAAGCAAAACTGTATGTCTTTCTCATAAGTTTTTCTGTGCCGGCAAGCAGATAATCAACTACATATCACAGAACTCCTCAGTGAGGATATATTTCACTAAGCAAAAAGTAAAAATTATAAACATTGTAAAAGTTACTTTAATCTGCTAGCCTCTTAATTTATAAGTAAAGACTCAGGTTTTTTTCTTAAGTAACATTCAACACAATTTAAAACCACCAAAGTCAGATTTGCTTATCTTGGAAAATGAATACAACCTGAGACTCACCTCTCTGCAAATAAAAACTATTTTAAAATATAACATACTTGACCAGACATTTGAATATTTTAAAAACATGGTGCCTTTGGACTCCTACTTACATACTACGTAACCAACAGTTTTAATAAACAAAAAGTTTGATGAAAGCCTGAATTCACTAAATGATAAATGATAAACTCCAGTCTCTACCCTGTCAAATGCTAAACTCTGCAAGCTTTCAGTGTTAAGTATCTCTGTGTCAGTTGTTTATTTTTCCTTTCCCAGTGATTGGAGGTTTAAAAATATTATATTACTTATAGTTAGTAAATAAGAGAATTCCACTGCCAAATATTTGTACAAGATAATGGAACAGCCGACATTCTGTTAAGAATCCACCCGGATGAAACTAACAGTCCAAGAGCACTTGTGCTTAGAATACGTCCCTACACAAAGCCTTTGTTTTAGCCAAGTCTCAAAACGATGTCATAGCAGACATAGGCTTGGTACTTTCTGAAGGCCAATTATTCACCACGCTTCATGTGTCTTTACAAAAATTTCCCAAAAAAAGGCAACATTAAATTTCCTTTCTTTAAAGAATCATAAGTGAGATGAGTTCAATCTAGTTGAGAAAAAGCTAGAACCATACACCAGTTTTTGAAGAAATAAAGTCTTGTCATTCTTGAGCCCATGCAGAAAAGTGAGCTAAAGTAAGAAAGTGATTGGTAAGCTGTGGTCCTTTGCGCATGTTTACACTTGAGTAAAAATATAGAAAACTTTTTGTAATAATGTATCTTAATTTACCCTCCTTTCCATCTTATTGACACTGGTAATTGATGAGCTAGTTTCTCTATCAGAGATGCTAGTGAAGTTCAGATTAGTAGGTGTTTGCTTCACACGCAGTTCAAACCACGAGACAGAGAAATGCGTTATGCCAGGATCAGAGGGACTCGGCCAAGGGCTATGGGTTCTCAGGGTCAGTGATGTATATCGTGACAGATAAACCATTAAGGGTGAGACAATAAAGCAACTGGTCTCGCTAGACGGGTCACCACATATATAGTTTCTGCTGCTTTGTAAGCCAGGTCAGCTAAAGTCTACAAGCTTGGCCCCATTGCAAATGATTTACAGGGTGTTACTGGTCTTAGAAGAAGCTGTCTCTATGCATTACTGGGCTGTTCCTCACAATGCGAGACAGGGGTCTCCATCACCAGAGCCTGGAGGGAAAGTACAGAGGAAGTATCCCAAGCAACCAAAGGACGCTAGGCTTGATTCAATCCCAGTCACACCTCTCACTCAGACCCAAACATGGTCAGATCCCCTGCAAACACCAGAGGGCCAGGAGTCATTACCACAGGCATCTTTAAGACAACATCAGTTAGAGTAGGATAAGAGATTGGAAATTCTAAGAGACTTATTAGATAAAAAGAGAATACATACTTTACTGTCCATAATAACTTTTAAATTGATCTATATTTGCAAAATTATATTCTAAATCACATTCTTTGGCTTTACCTTTATTTTCAAACAAGATACACATTTTAACTTATCTTTGCACATTTTTCGGAAAATCTCAAGCCAACTTGTTAAAAGAGTTTTAACAGAATTCCCTGGTGGTTCAGTGGTTAGGGCTCCACGCTTCCACTGAAGAGGTGACAGGGTCAGTCCCTGCTCAGGGAACTGCGGTTTTCGCAGACTGCATGGCAAGGCCAAAAAAATTTTTTAAGAATATTAAAGGGGAATGTATTCTTTAAATTTTATAAATTCATGAATACAAATATTTATTACAAGTGAAGAAGTTTATTGTTTTTTGTTTTTGATAAATCTACTCGAGTGAAAGTACTTTGTTCCTGAACCAAAAATATGTATTTTCCTTTTTAAAATAATAAAATGTAAGAACACAAGCCTGTCTGTCCACAGTCACGCTTAAAGTTCAGGGAAAGAAAATCATATGTGAATAACGATATAATTACAAAATTTTCACCAAAGTGCCCAAACACCAGTAATAGAATCTAATTGGTGAAAGACACAATTTAATACCACAAATTACAGATGAATTTTTTTAATGCATGTTTGTTACAACAAATATTTTAGTTATAAGAATGTTAAAAACTTGAGATCCTTGAAGACCTGCTTTTATAGACAGACTAATAATAATTTGAAAGGTCCCTATCCATTATCATTAGATAAGTGCTTCTAACGTGCTTAAAAATTTTGTTCTCAAACAAATTAAGCAGTTCTGTAACAATCCTCTGCTACTAGTCAACTGTTTATGGAACGTTTTTTCCCCTGAGTCTGGGAAACTGTGGCAGCATTCCAAAGAACTACTGTTCTGACCATTCCACAAGAGCCCTTGTCTGGCTGGTCTCCCTGAGAGCACCCTTGCTGCACACCCAGTTTCCTGGTGCCTACTTTAGCTTGATATGACTATAATTTTGCTATTAAACCTGAACTCAAAACATCCAGAATAATAAAATTTTTATTTCTGATGTACATCTGTGAAAAATTTCTAAAACCTTAGCTAGACTGCCCCACCTGAAAACCTTTATTCCTTCATTAGTAAAGGCACATTGATAGAAGAAAAATACATCTTCCATTCTCTCTTCTATCATTAAAAAAGTTTCTCTAAATGCCAAGTCTGCTTAGCCCAGAGCGGCAGGATTGGGTAGCGATCCCCCGCCGGGTAAATGAGATAAGAGCCCAGAAGAAAGTAAGAAGGGATACTGCTTCAGGGTTATGTGGCAAAAGATAGAGCAGATCACATCACTCTTCAGCTCCCCAAACTTCACACTGCAGAGTATATGCACAGGATATTCAAGACATCCCCATGATTTGGCTTAAGTCACACAGTCAAGTCTTAGCCCTGCATGCCTGGCACACATCTCTCCAATGACCTACACATGCCCTTTGCCAAGCACTCCATGAACTTCTGAATCTTATCACAATTACTCTCTCCACTAGCCTTTCAATTCCTCAAAGTCCCTTGCTTCCCCAGCAAAGGTCTTTCCATCAACCTTTGCCCACCTCTGCCCATGATTCACCGGAATTCTGCCTTCCCCCTCAGATCTCAGTTCAAACGCTTCCTCTTGTCGCTATTAAATACTTCCCATAGAAGAAGCTATCTATCCTTCCTCATAGTGGTTGTTGTTGTTTTTAAGTACTTTAACAACACAAAAAAGAGCTTTTAGAATTAAAGTATTTTAATTACAAAACAAAAACTTCTCAGGGTCTCCTTAAAAGTTATCAGTCCGTGTCTTCAACTCAGCTGTGTAAACTCTGCACAGAAACTGGAAAATTTATATTTTAAATGGTTGTTTCCTAGAAGAGTCACTGAACAGATTCATATTTTTACTTAATTAGAAACAATTTTGACATTGGATATATAATCTAATAAAATTCCAGTATTCTAAAAGATGTTTCTGAAATGTCTTCACAGCTGTGACCATACTGAGAAAATGCATAGCTTCCAAATTATAAAGTTTTACAGGAAAGCCTGGTGTGCTGCAGTCCATGGGCTTGCAAAGAGTCAGACACGACTTAGCGACTGAACAACAGCATCAAAAACTGAAATAATATGGTAATCTAAAGAAAATTCAGGGATAATCGCTTATTTCTGAATAATTCAAATATATTGCTTAAGAGGAATACTAAGTGATACAACTACAGTGCTTATATACTTAAAATTAGTGTTTCTGTAATGTGAGCTGAGAAGATTCATCTTAATTTGAGCACATCATCAGAGCCTGTAATCACCCTGTATCTGAATAAAGAAGGAAATGGGCTCTTCCCTGGTGGTTCCCAGTGGTTAAGACTCCAAGCTTCCACTGCAGGGAGCACAGATTCCATACATGGTCAGGAAACTTCCCTGGTAGCTCAGCAGTAAAGAATTTGCCTGTCAATACAGGAGATGCAGGTTTGATCCCTGGGTTGGGAAGATTCCCTAAAGAAGGAAATGACAACCCACTCCAGTATTTTAGCCTTGGAAATCCCATGGACAGAGGAGCCATGGAGTCACAAAAGAGTCGGATGAAACTAAGTGACTAAACCACCATCACCTACTGGCAACTAAGCCCCTGCATCACACAGCATGGCCAAAAAGAAAAAAAAAGAAAGAAAGAAAGAAAAGAAAAATTCACATTTTTCAGATATTGCATACAAGTAAATATTAAACTTCATTTTCCCAGAAAGTCTTTCTAAAAGTTATTTTCCTCATTATAGCTTCAACAATTCTTAATTCTCTCATCTTTTCTGTCATTTGCTTGACTATTGATTTAGCTCTATTGCCTAAGTCTTCTAGACACTGATATGATTTCAAATGAATAGTTACTGCTCCACCCAGGCCAAAGGAAGTCAATAGCAAACGTGAAAGCAGAAACTCTACACAATTGCTGAATTAGCCTCAAGGGAGCATTTGCTGAAATCACCCTTTTCAGAGCATGTGCTGCCAGAGAAATATCTGTCACTGAACTCCACACAGACTGGGGACATTCACCAAATCGATGGGTATAGATTTATATCCCTTACATTTAGCCAAAGCTATCGCAAATGTATATATTAAGAAACAATATATAACAAAGCTTAAAATGCTTACTATGACAGAGTATACCTAAATCATACCAAAGTCAGAAATACAAAACCTTGAGCCATTCATACTTCAAACCCTAAAGTAAGCAAAAAGTCCAAAGAACACTCCAGATCCTGTCACAAAGACCCACCACTAAGGGCAGGAATATCATGACATTTCCTTTCAAATACATTTGCTTATGTGCTTTCCTGGGGTATAATTAGAGGCAATACGGCCAGCTTCATTTAAGAAACCAAGATGTGCAAACTGAGCCTCTGGATGCAGAAATGCCTGCATCATCTTTGGTTTCCTCTGACTGAAATTTTTGTGAGTTTAACAACTAAATTTTAAAACTACAACTTTAAAAGAATTCTAGTTAACATGTCAAAATAAAATGCCTATATTGAATGGGATATGTGTCTATTAGATTAGAAACACATAGATACTGAATAATATCCTGTTTCCTGATGTCAAGTAATACAAACATTACTATCATGTGCAAAAATACTATCTCAGCAAGATATGCTGAATTCAGCTGTCTTCCATCCAGTCCCCAAAGTCTTGGTCCAGACCCCATCCATGCTTCCAAGGACTAGGGGTTGTGCTCAGTCGATCAGTCATGTCCAGCTCTTTTGTGACCCCATGGACTGCAGCCTGCCAGGCTCCTCTGTCCATGGGATTTCCCAGGCATGAACACTGGATTGGGTTGCCATTTCCTTCTCCAGGGGATCTTCCTGACCCAGGGATCAAACCCAGCTCTCCTACTTGTGTATAACCACTAACCATCCTTCCCAAAGCCTCCATTCCTAAATGTTATCATTTCATCAAATGCTAGACACACTCACTGACCACAGTCCAAGGGAAAACATTAGACTCTCCTACAAAGATCTTCATGGTCTTCAGACTACTTCAACCACTTTTCACTGACACCATAGCCACCAGAATTTCTAAGTTTTGCCTAAACTTGCCATGTTCTTTCACAGTTCTTTTTTTTTTTTTATAAGAAATGCTTGTTTAATGTGGTTTGTTTTCTTCTTTTTTTAATTAATATATTTATTTTAATTGGAGGCTAATTACTTTACAGTATTGTAGTGGGTTTTGCCATACATTGACATGGATCAGTTGACCCTGAGGGATGGGATGGGGAGGGATGTGGGAGGGGGGTTCAGGATGGGGAACACATGTACACGGTTCTGTATCTTTGCACACAGTCTGCATGTAACTTCCCTCCTCCGCCAGAAAACTCTTACACACTTTCAACATCCAGCTCAAACAAAGACTCTCCTGCAAAATCTCCTGGAAACCTCCAGCTGCTCCTTATTCAGGGTTCCCACACTAATTTATTTATAACTTTAATGGTCTATTTTGCTTTTTTATTTTTTGCAGTCTCCCATTTCATCTCTGTATCTCATGTTTATCACAGACTGGGTACTCAATATATGTTTACAGAGGGGAAAAGGAAAGACAGGGGCAGAAAAGAGGCAAGAAAGGAAAAGAGAAGCTGTCTGATTCTTTGATAGGATAAGGGAGAACTAAGGCTGGATTTTTAGAATTCCTTTTGTAATAAGAACATTAAAATATTATATACCTTTAAAAGTTGAATGACTACTGAATACGTTAGAATTATAGATGAAGCATATTTAAGTCTTATAGAAGTTATGCCAGCAATTAATTAAATATATTCCAGTCATTGGGTGGTGGAGTGAAACATGTACAGACTTTGAATGTAATTTGTATCTAAATGCTGATGAAAGCAACTAGCAGCTGTGTGTCTTTGGGCATCTTACTTTCCCTCAGTTATAAAATACATCTAACCATATAAAGTTGCTATAAGTATTTTCTGAGAAAACAGAGCGAAACTCTGGGCAGATGCTGAACATGTAATCAATGATATGATGGACCTTGACTTAGAAATAAAGGTACTAGGCTATCAACCAAAACTATTAGCAGATAATAAAGATACTTAATTTAATAGTTTAATTTTAACTTAATAGGTTATCAGTAGCATTATCACTATTAAATGTGTAACTACTTGAAAGAAGAACTTTGAGTCTGTAGGAAATTAACTCCAATTTAAAGATATTCCAGTTTTGCATTATGATTTTAAACAACAGAACACTGAGGATGGTTTATTTCTCCATGGCCATTAAAAATGTACTTGATTTCCATCAAGAGAATCATTTCAAATCTGGTGCAACCACTGGATATTTTAAGAAAGTTTAAAAGTGCTGCCACATAATCACTAGCTATGTGAAAATTCTCTGGGATAATAAGGGTGAAAAAAAAATAAAACCTTTCCATTTATATATAAGGTACTGATCTTACACATGTGAGATGCATGCAACTTAATTTCTGACCAGGGCCTGACAAGTTGTGGGTTGCTGGCAGTCGAGTACATATTAACATCACACTCACAAATGACAATCTCCTGATGGTGACATTCAGCTGCTGTCGATATTGTAAACACGTCTGTTCAACCTGTTTACATTTCCCTTGAGCTGGCACCGCTTTCCTAATGCCTATGTTAATAGCAAGGTAGAACTGCAATAACAAATGAATTACATTTAGTCTACAGCTAAAAGCCTTGGGAAGTACCCATCTAAAGCTTAAAACCAATTTCCATTTAGCTTCGGTTTCTCTCTAAAATAGAAAAGAAGTTCTGCTACTGAAATTACTTTGAAAGTCATGGCACATTCAAGTTTATCTTCTTAGTCATTTTGGCTTGTCTTCCCAATATAATTGGGATTTAATTACTCATAATCTCTTCCTACAAATACATCGAAGTTTCTGTTCTGTGACAGTTTCACATTTTTAAGAACAAATCTGGTTACAGTAGGGTTGCTAACTTCAGGAAATAAAAATACAAGATGCTCATTTAAATTTGACTTTCAGATAAGAAAATGTTTTAGTAGATGTATATCCTAAATGTTGCAAGGAAAATACTTATACGAAAATATTATTCGTTGTCTAGCTGAAATGCAAATTTAATTGTATGTTTAGGAAACTTAAATTAGGGTGTTTTAACAATTTGTACCTATAATTCAATAGAAGGGTCAAATTCTTGATCACGATTCTCAATAAATGTTTTCCTACAGATGGCCTCTTAGCCTGCAGTTGTTTCTTTGGGGGGTGGGGGTAGGAGTCGAGTAGAGGGTAGGAGAATTGTAAAGCTTTTTCTTGACCAGTCAGATGAATAATGGCATTTTGACTTTGACTTATGCTTAAGTAGCACCATCGCCCAGTTGTCAGCTCTTTTTTTAGTAATCATTCAAGAGATACGGCAGCTCTCAGAGATACAAGTTGTCTTTAAAAAAAGAAAAATGTTTCCTCCTCTAAGATAGTTTATGGGTCTTAAAAGTGAAGCATGATTTTGAATACAAGGAAGTGCACAAGTTGGATTGAACGTATTGGGCTTTCTTAAAATTTACAACTACAATTAAGGAACCTTCCAAAGTTTTTTTTTAATTAGGATAAAAAGCTAAAGGACACAAAAGAAGAAACCATGAGAGTTGCCTTGCAAATATTTGCCAAAGACCTAATAACCCATCATAACCTGCATGAGTGCTGCCCCACTTTAACAAGCCACTATTGTCTGAACCTATCTAACAGTCAGGTTCCTGTCTGAAAATCTCATCCATCATTGTCTTCCAGACACCATCCTTCATGTGATGTATTGACCACTTCTACTCACACTGTTCTAATTTTCTGGTTATTATTTGAGTTCATAAAAAAATTATTAAAGCAATAGGCAAGATGAATGGTTCATATTATCAAGCTGTTTGTAGTCTGATAATCTGGGCTGGTTATAAAAAAGGAAATTTATAATAAGAGAAAAGCACTGAACTTCAAACGTTGAAACATGTCTGTTGGAGACCCTGGTAAAAGCCCAATGAGAATGGACTTGGCAGTCAGAAACATGGAGGTGTGAATCAAAGCTTTACCTGTTAGTGCTGAGTGACCTTGGACATATTAATAAACCTCTCTGAACTTCGTTTATAATTATCTATCTTAGATGATTGTTGAATTTAAAATGAAAGATTTATAGAAAACATTTTATACAATGTAAGATACATAATCCATATTAAACTAAGATACTTAAGTATTTAGGAAAAGGAAGCAATTAAAGAGCAAAATCCCTGGAGAAGGAAATGGCAACCCACTCCAGTATTCTTGCCTGGAGATTCCCATGGACAGAGGAGCTTGGCAGGCTACAGTTCATGGGGTCGCAAAGAGTCGGACATGACTGAGTGACTAACACACACACAAAGAGTAAAACAGTGTCGTGAAGGTGCTACACATATGTTGTTAGAACTAGACTGTGATGGTCTGAATACCATATGCTCCATTTATTAGCTATGCAAACTTAGGCAAATAATTAAACCAATCTGTGCCTCATTCCCTTACCTACAATATGGGAATAATTATCTATCTCAGGCTCAGACGGTAAAGAATCCATCTGCAATGCACGAGACCTGGGTCCGATCCCTGGGTTGGGAAGACCCACTGGAGGAGGGCATGGCAACCCACTCCAGTATTCTTACCTAGAGAATCCCCATGGACAGAGGAGCCTGGTGGGCTACAGTCCATGGGGTCGAAAAGAGTCAGACATGACTGAGTGACTAAGCACAGTACATCTCATTAGAATTGTGGAGAGGACAAAACTGTTTAATTAATATAAAACTCTTTATGTAAATCTATACAGCCTGTAAGCCTTACGTTTTGTCAGTACTTGAGAAAAGTCAATTACTTTTGATTATCATCATCATCTTCATCATTATTACAATTTCAGGAGGCACTATTTCAGACAAACTGTAACAGGCTGTTAGTACTGAAACAGAAGTATTAGAAGAAATCCCTAGCTAAGAGAACAGCAAGAATAAGGGCAGGAAAGAACACAGCCAGAAAAGTTCGTTCACGGGTCAGAAAATCCAGTTGGACCAGAAAATAATGAAGTAAGAAAGCTAGAAGTGACAGATGAAAGTTTGATTGCAGAAGAGTTTGATGCAAGACTAAGGTGTCTCTAAACACTTCATTACCCCATCAAGAGTCTTTCAGGGTTTTGGAAAACAGGAGTAATGTGATCACTGTAGCATTATATTAACCTTGCAGCACTGACTTGGGGTAAATTAGAAAGAGACAACAGAGGCAGGAAGTTTAGTTAGGGGGCTATGAAGTGTTTCAGTAAGAAGTCAGAAGAACCTGATCCTGGGCATTCCAAATGAGAATAGAAAAGAAGGCACACAGGATCCGAAAGTTGTAGAACTAGAACCTTAAGGGACTTGGCAACTGTTTAGAGAAAGAGGCTATGGAAAGACAGCCAGAGGGGAAGAAAAAAACTGTCTGAGAAGCAGATTAGTTATGAGCAACAGGTAACTGGGACCTAAGACTGCAGATCATTCTTCAAGCAAAGGATAGGTTGTGCTGGGTCTAGACAGGAAACTTGCTAGGAGGAGAGAAGCAGCCTGATGTGAATGGGGGAAAAACCGCCACAGATAGTCAAGGGGAAGAAACGACCAACGTGCGGATGGCAGCCATGGACATGGGGAACAGCGATGCACCAAAAGCTGCTTTATGGAAAAGAGTACATCCACTTTTGAACTGTGGTGTTGGAGAAGACTCTTGAGAGTCCCGTGGGCAGCAAGGAGATCAAACCTGTCAATTCTAAAGGAAATCAACTCTGAATATTCATTGGAAGAACTGATGCTGAAGCTGAAGCTCCAATACTTTGGCAACCTGTGAAAAGAGCCGACTCATTGGAAAAGATCCTGATACTGGGAAAGACTGAGGGTAGGAGGAGATGGGGGCGACAGAGGATGAGATGGTTGGGTAGCATCATCGACTCAATGGACATGATAGAGTCATGTCAATGCACACTATCTTCTTCTCCAGAAGATAGTGAAGGACAGGGAAGCCTGGCATGTTGCAGTCCATGGGGTTGCAAAGAGTTGGACACGACTGAGCGACTAACAACAACAACCAGGCAAAAGGACAGGGGATGGGATACAGCATCATCAAACTACTCCAGTCATCCTCCTGAAGGGTGGGCTGATCCCTTGGGATTGAGCTTGGAGCTCTTCTCTAGCCTCAGTACTCATAGTAAATCTTACTAGAGGTCTCTTCAGACAGTAGTGAAACTGTCTATCCACTGTGTATAACCTGGTCTGATGGCAAAGGTTAGTAGTGCCTGTATTCTCTGAAGTGTTTGAAGAATGAATGAATGAACAAATTACCGTCCCTTAGAACCTCAGCCCTCCATGCCACCTTTGCATCATAAGGTTCTTTCAGCATTACAAACTAGCTCCTATGCACAAGTCTCTATGATTCATCCTGCCCCAAGGAGAGCCCAAATTACCTTATTTGTCAAATTGTTTTACTTTCATTCAAATTACCTAAAGGAATGCATAGATGGTTTTCAAAATATATTCCTAAAAGTCTTTGAGATTCTGTGAAATACGTTATCCTACCCCTCCCCATCCCACAGTCCAGGAACCATCCAGAATCATACAAGTTGGGAGAAGAAAGAATCATATTAATAGTAGCCAGACCTAATGACTGTATACATGGGACATCATTGTAAGACTGTGGTTTTAGAAAATGATTCTGAGATTTTAAGTTTCAATACTATATCCATCCTTTAAACTATGTTTTATATAAGTCCTTTATTTTATGTTTAAATTATTATCCAAATTTCTTAAATTGCAACATAAGATTCCAAACCCTTCCACCTCCTTTCCCCTGAAAGAACAATGACATATTATAAATAAAATATAATCAAGATCATTGTATACCAAAGTGGACAGAAATGAGGATATGGGCATGTACCCCTTCTCTGAGGGTAGTTCATTTTCTGCAGCATTTTCTGTTTTCCAGTCACGCGACCTGAAGAGTCATCATCCATGAAGCCAAGTAATACACTAACACAGGTTGTTCCTGTGAAATGCAAAGCTTTAGTTTAGCTTCACACTAAGATTCTGTTTTAATGGGCTTGGGACAGAAGCCAGGAGAGCCCTGGTGTGCAGAAGCTGGCTCCGGAATGAGAATTTGTGCTCATCTCTCCCCAGCTCTGCATTCAGCAACACTGTGTTGGTAACCTGAAATTGACCATGCTGGGAGTATTTACACCACAGAAATCTTCAAATGCTACAAATCAGGGCTTTTTTCTGCTCAGGTATCTAGCATATCAGCACACCACTAAAAAAATTTTTTTTAAGTTCCCTATAAGAAATGAGTGCACAGATACCATTGAGAACTACTGCAAAGAAAGGGATATACTCAATAAATTGCTTTTGTAGGAATCTGAAGTGTCCGCAATTACATGTTAGCAGTCTCAACTACCTGGTGCCATTAACATATTTTATACACTCAATGAGCTTCAAAAATCTGTGTGTAAACTGTATTTTAAATGTTTCATATTAAAGGGGGGGTTGCTCATTTCTAAGCTAAAAATCTAATCATAGATTTTGGAATCATAGAAATGGAGTACTAAAGGGAATTTAAGAAGTAATTTAGTCCAATTCTTACCAAATTAAAAAAAAAAAAAAACTAAGATTATGGAAACTGAGGCTTACTTCTTTTCACTAACCTAGGTAAAGGTGCTTGGTGCTTAGTCACTCAGTCGTGTCCGACTCTTTGTGACCCCATGAACTGTGGCCCACTGGCTCCGCTGTCCGTGGGGATTCTCCAGGCAAGAAAACTGGAGTGGGTTGCCATATGTAAAGGTAGCACTAGGATTATGATGCCTTTCTCTCTGTTACGTCACCACCTGAATTCCATATGGGTTTAAGTGGTGGGTTTGTTTACAACAAGAAAGGAGAGAAAGAAACAGAATTCCATGATGACATCTCAGTTCAAGTCCCAAAAGGCTTATTGGAGTGGTAATAAGGTCCCTGACACTAGAAAAAAAACTCATACTTTCAAATGAAAATGTCAACATGTGGCCTGAGTGAAATAATTAAATAGTGTACATATTTCTACACCTCATCTTCTGAGTACAGCAAACACTTGTACTGACATCATTTCTCATGGAAAGAACACTTCCCTTCTCACAGGATGTTGAACAATGACCACAGATTAGGGAACTGCTCTCACAGTTCCCTACGTATATAATCTCCTGCACTGATGAACCAATAATACAATACCGGTTGGTCTCTTTAACCACAATAAAGATGAGATATAAACACCATACCCATGCAAGTAGTAACAGATTTCTTTTCACTGTTCCACAGTATCCTAACATCCCCACGATGATTAGGAAACAGCAAACGGCAATCATGACCGGATGAACCACAGGAAAGTAAGTCAAAATGACAGCCTCCTCTACCCTGAAAGAAGAACAGAAAAGATGGTTGAATAGCAATATCCCATCTCGCTTTCTGCACACATAAGCAGATATTCTTCTATGATACTTTCATGAAGTCTTTATATTATAAATAGAATAAAAAGGCACCCAAGACATAGCACAAGACACAACTGACTTGTGCACTGTGCCGTCACCAACTTGCTTGTTTGTTTCATGTTTTATCTTGTTTGGTTTAGTTTTTTATACAAGTGGTACAAAAAAAAAAAGAAAAAAACTTCCCATCTCAGCTCATTTCAAATATATTATAAGATAGGGACCTACAGTTCAAAAAGTCCATTTAATATTAGCGCCGAAGCCTTAACTTTCATGAGGAAACCACATGAAACTTCAGTATTTCCCAGCTGAGAAGACTCTCTTCTCTGATCTGGGACTCCGCATGCAGTGTGCACTTTTCCAAAAATATGAAACACTGCTACGGAAAGGGAAATTGGTCTATATTATAAAGAAGGGAGGGAGATGCCTTCTCTGCTCAAAAACCATGAAAAATGATTAACTAGAGCCTTAACAGTAAGAGTAATAACTAGGATAACAGAAAAAAGACCATTACTAAGTGCTTACTAAGCTCCATCCTGTTAAGGACTTTACAGAAATCCTTAGGAAAATTCAAAGAGGTATATAATTCCTATTCAGAGATGAAGAAAATGAGGCTCAGAGACATTAAGTAGTTTGCCATTTGTGATGTTAGTGGATTAATCCTTGAAATTGGGTAAGAAAATGACATGCAGGGTTTGGTTTTCATTAGCTCAGGAATATGAAGGCAAGAAAAAGTTGGCAATTATTTTCTTAAGGAAAAGTAGCTGTGCTGTCCATTGTAACAAATATGGCTTGGTTCAAACACTTCCAGGACAGGCAGGTGGTATTACCATAACCAGAGGTGTCCTCTACAAACAGCAGTATACCTTAATGAAAATTCTAGAAAATCCAAGTGTTACCATGGGCAGGAAAAACTTTCCAAATGATCGGGGGTGAGCACTACCATCTAAACAGCTGAGGGCAAAGTTTCTTAGAAATTAGTGTCTGAGGAAACCCTGATGAAAGAATTCAATCATTAATTATAAAACCTACCTTGTTTCTGCAGTTAAAGTCAGAACATTATTTAGGTAGTCCCTCATCCAAGCAGACACAGCCAACACGCTGATGGACATTAACTGTGGGTAAAAAATTACAAATTGGTGACCAAGAAGTTATTCATCATGCTCTGCAGGACTTATAACAAAATACTGAGGATTTTATTTACATAATTATTATGATTTTTCCTAATGACCATTTACCACCTGTTGAAATTTACTTTTACTATAAATATCTGCCATTCTGTTTTGTAATTATATCATAGCCACTAAATAGAATGTCACTAAATAGGACACGGAGAGCTGAACTATTAGAAAGACCAGGACAGGAATTTCACAGAACAACTAAATTATCAAATGTACAAGATGAGCCTAAAATACATCATACGTAAAAGCAAGGAAGCAATAAAATACTACTGATGTCCAAAAAGTTACAGGCACTAACTTCAAAGGACTTCCACTGGCTAAAGTTAAACAATTTGGCCATCAAAATAATACATAATAATAACAACTGCAATGGTTAAAACATCCAATACACTAAAGTCTACGAATTCACAAAAATATTTAAACAAAACTCACTAAACAGCTTTGGAGGATATTAGATATTCAACTCATCATTCAGAAAACTGATAAGAATCCAATGTTTATTCAATTTTTCCCATACAAACTAGAGAAAGAATCAAAGACTTAATGAAAGTTTTTACAGAAGAATATCAGCTAATACGTACAGAAAGCAAGATAGAATATCACTATTTGACAAGCTTTTCTGAAATAATGGCTCTCTTGGCAAAGATCCTCAATGACTGCCAAAATTATCAGGTCAGTGGCTCTCAGTCCTGTCTGTACATCAGAATCACCCAGGACACTTAAAAAAATTGCTGAGCCCAAGTCAACCCTGAATAAATTCTGTGCATCAGAAGTGTGTAAAGGCTGCACAGATGTTCTAATAGGTAGTACAGGGCTGAGAGCTACTGCATTAAGTGAAAAGGGACTGATGGGGACTTTTTAAAAAATATTCATTGAATTTATTTATTGGCTGCGCCAGGTCTTAGTTGTGGCACACAGGATCTTTAGCTGTGGCTTGTAGGATCTAGTTCCCTGACCACAGATGGAACTCCATCTGTGTTAGTCTTAGCCACTGGACCACCAGCCCTGATGGGGACTTTTAGAATGGGGACATAAAATACCAGATGCCCTGATCAATCTTAACATCACAGAAAGAGACAACAGAGATAATATCTCCCAATGTGATGCAATCAGAAGTACTCAAAGATACTTTTGAGGTATTTTTACCAAAAAGTCAAACGTGAATCTAATCAAGCCTCAAGCTCTAACTATCAGTTTACAGGAAATACAAAGAACAGATTTAAACTTGTTAAATGCCACCATGGGCATGCAATCGACAAAATAAAAAATGTAAGAAATTTTACAGAACAAATGATCTGGTTTCTTTAATTAAAAAAGCTGGGTCATTTGTAGAGATGTGGACAGACCTTGAGTCTGTCATACAGAGTGAAATAAGTCAGAAAGAGAAAAACAAATAGCATATATTAATGCATATATATAGAAAAATAGTACAGTTGAACCTAGTTCCAGGGCAGGAACAGAGACAGATGTTGAGAATGGACACGTGGACACAACAAGGGAAGGGGAGGGCAGGATGAATTGGGAGATCAGGTTTGACATAAATACACCACCATGTGTAAAACAGATAGCTAATGGGAAGCTGCCGTATAGCACAGGGAGCTCAGCTCAGTGCTCTGTGATGACCTAGAGGGGTAGGATGGTGGGGTGTGGAAGGCAAGCTCAAGAGGAAGGAGATATATGTATACTTACAGCTGATTCACTTTATTCTATAGCAGAAACTAATACAATATTACAAAGCAATTATACTCCAATTAAAAAAAAAGCTGGCAAGTGGAATAAAAAGATGGAAGGTGAAACTGTTTTAACTTAAAAGAGATTGTCCAAGGCCATGTTGACCTGGTTTGGATCCTGATTTAAATGAACCAACCACAAAGAACCATTTATGAGATGATGGGGGATATTTTAACATGACTGGATATTTGAAAATATTAGGAAATTATTATTTAGTATTGTAGATATGACAATGGTATTACTTTTTTAAAAGAATCTTTATGTTTTAGAGATACATGATGAATGGTTTAAAAAATAATCATGATGCATGGGAGTTAAGTGGGAAGTGGAGATTGTGTGCATAAATGGGGATTAATTATACTGTGCTCTCTACTTCTGTGTGTTTTAAATTGTCCATAATTAAAAAAACAAAATTAAACAGCTACTATCTAGAATATGTTCAAAATGAGTCTTCCTGGGAGGTTTTTCTAAGAGCTGAAGGTTAAGCCTAAGTTCTAAAGGTCTTTCAGAAAATTTTCTCAAATGTGCCTTACCTTAAGTGCAATACAGTGAATTTCAGCTTAATTTGATTTTTAATAGTTTCTGGCATCTTAATGAACATTAAGTACCATTATGTTAGAAGTTTTCTTTAAATGCTGAAATAATGAACATACAAGACAGGAATGAGTCTTTACTGACTCAAAGAGTGGCCATAAAACATGCTTTCTCAATAAAGGCTCCCAGGTAAGCACGACACCTGGAGCTCTGTGACCTCTTGTTCAGTGAAACATAGTCACCTGCCTGGAAAATCAACTGGTAACCTTATGTTGTCTTCATTTAGCTGAAAATACAGTAGATTCCCCCCTTATCCAAAGAGGATATCTTCTAAGAAATCCAGTGGGTGCCTGAAACCACAGAGTGTCTCAAATCCTGTATGTACTAATGGGCGAGTAGCAAATGCAGCACGGCTACGTGGACAAAGGGATGAGCCACATCCTAGACCGGACAGTGGGAGGTTTCATCCTGCTTCTCAGAACCACATAAAACTTATGAATTGTTGATTTCTAGAATTTTCCATCTAATATTTTAGGACCACGGTTGACCATGTCTGACTGAAACTACAGAAAATGAAACCGAGGGTAAGGGGAACTACTTCATTTACCTAGCACCAACCCTCTGCCTTGTATTCTCTGTATCAGAGTCTCAGACCCAAAAAATGTATAAAAGTAGCAAGATCCCAGCCTCTGTGGAGCTTCTAGATAATTACAGTGTAAAATGTGACATGAAAACCTGTTCAAGGTCTTGCAGATTCTGAATGGTAGAGCTGGATTCAAATCCAGGCCTTCATCTCTGAAGCTTCAGAGTTAGTCACTAACTACCTTCCAAATGCAGAAAGAAGCATTATGCTCCACAAACGGGAGGAGCTTCAGTAGCATGGAGGGTTTCTTTTTCAAAAGGGGTGGGGAGCAGGGAGTAGGACGAAGATCATCTGTCTGTAATGCCCAGGCTCAGTCTGAGCATCCGAACAACATTCTTTGCTGAATGAAGGCTCAGGGCTCAATGGCCTAAAACAGGTTAAGAACCTCTGGACCACAGCTCAGAGGAGAATGAGGCCAGTTATTACCATCCTCAAAAATGCCTTGTATGGGTTTCCCAGGTGGCTCAGTGGTAAAGAATACACATGCCAATGCAGGAGACACAAGAGACTCGGGTTCAAGCCCTGCATTGGAAAGATCCCCTGGAGTAGGAAATGGCAACCCACTCGAGTATTCTTGTCTGGAGGAGCCTGGCAGGCTATAGTCCAGGCTGTCACAATGAGTGGGACATGACTGAGTGACTGAGCACATACAGGCCCACTTGTGAACACACACACATTACCACCCTCATCCCTGTTGGGAGTGAAGAACAGATTGTAAACCTAATAAAAGTTCCCCAGGGGCTCTGTCACAGTGTATTAACTGTGCTTATAGCTCCTGCAAACTTGATGCTTTAACATCTGTTCTACATGCTCATGCTGGACACATCTTGGTCTGGACAAACCGATAATATGCCTGAGTCACCTTGCCTTGGCCACCTTCTACCTGACCTTAGGAGGAGTCCTTCTCCAAGGGACATAGCTTTCATTTTTAAATACAAACCAACCAATCCAGAGTGCACATTCCCAACCACTCCTTTATCGAGCTCTTTCATTCCAGGCCACTCTACACCTGCCCAAATCACCACAAGGTCCATGTGCCAGACAACTAGGGAGAAAGGCTGCTGAAAGTATTCAAATTAGCCAATCCGAAACCTATTTACCCTGCCTTGCCAGTTCCTTCTTGAAGAAGCCCCAGTAAAAGTACTTGCCCAGTGCCCTTCTCTCCCTGCCTCGTGATGGACCCCATGCTTCCCCTCTTGGCCCACCATGATGAGAACTGTACTCTGTCACTTGGGATCTTCAAGTATAACACACAACGTTTTCAATGACAGTTATCTTCTGATCTGTTGACCCTGAAGTGAAGTAAAATGAAGTGAAAGTCTCTTAGTCGTGTCTGACTCTTTGCAACCTCATAGACTGTAGCCTGCCAGGCTCCACTGTCCATGAAATCCTCCAGGCCAGAATACTGGAGTGGGTAGCCGTTCCCTTCTCCAGGGGATCTTCCCAGCCCAGGGATCAAATCCAAGTCTCCTGCATTACAGGTGGATTCTTTACCAGCTGAGCTACCAGAGAAGCCATTTTCAATGACAGTTACCTTCTGATCTATTGGCTTTACCAGTCCTCAATAATCACAGAACCTATTACAACACACAGAGCTAGCAGGGGACCATAAACCATTTGATTAAATCTGAGGCTAAATGGTCTTCCTCTACTTGGCTATATGTGGGTGTTCAAATAACTTATATGTTTAAGGAGGTCAGGAAATTCTACCATTGTGCCATTTTATTTATTCACCTTAATTCTTTGGCAGTTATTAATAATCCTCTCTTCTACCATCTTCAGAATAATAACTGATACTGATTTCTCCATGTTTTAATTTCTCACAGTCTATTGAGCCAATTTTCAATTATCATAGCTCTAAGACAGCTATTAGGGCTTGTGGCTCAGACAGTAAAGAATCTGCCTACAATTCAAGAGACCTGGGTTTGATCCCTGGTCAGGAAAATCCCCTAGAGAAGGGAATGGATACCCACTCTATTATTCTTGCCTGGAGAATTCCATGTACAGAGACCACAGTCCGTGGGGTCACAAAGAATAGGACATGACTAAGCAACTAACACTTTTACTTTCAAGACAAGTAGCAATAAATTATCAGATTTTTCATTTTGTATAATATAGTATCAGTGGTTGTCATTATATAAACAGTACTTCCATTCATAACTTCCTTGGAGAAGGGAATGGCAACCCACTCCAGTATCCTTGCCTGGAAAATCACATGGACAGGAGCCTGGTGGGCTGCAGTCCATGTGGTTGCAAAGAGTCGTGCATGACTGAGTGACTAACATCCATTCATAACAAAAATGTTTTTTCTAAAAACAGCATATTCAAAAACATTTCTAATATGGTAGAATGGTTAAAAGCATGGTTCTGAAGTGATTCTTTCTTTCAAAAAATATATATTGATCAGCTGCTCTCTGTCAGGCACCGTGCAATGAACTGGAGATATGTTGATTGGCAATAGCAGGCACCCTCTCAAATCTATGTTGAAATTTTATACTAAGTGAAGAGTTCACATGTTAGTCAACTCATGAGAGACATAAACGTGTAACTGTAAACTGTAATTAAGTAAGAGGAAGGAATAATATGAGTTACTGTAGGAACTCATTTTAGGGTGGCTCACCTAGTCCATGGGGTCAAAGGGCCTTCTCCAGACAGCTAAGATCTAAAGGATAATTATCAAGTTCATTAGGGAAAGGGAGGCTGAAAAGAACATTCCAGTCAGAAAGAACAGCAAGAGTCCCAGAGTGGAAGGCAGCAGGATATGTTCAAGGAAGGGAGACCGGCACAGGGCAGGCATGAAAAGCCAGACAGGGGCCAGATCACGGGTCCTAGAGGTCACTGTTTGTACGTCATGTGATGACAATGACCATGTGATACCATTGAATCCAAAAGTCTTGGTTTGAATTTGAGTTCAGCTCTGCTCCTTTCCATCTTCATGACTTTGGGTGTGTCACTTAACCTTTCCTAAGCTTCAGTTTCCTCCCATATAAAACATTATAATAGCAAGTCCGACTTCATAGAGGATTCCAGGGATGAAAAAAGAGCAGGATTCTTTTACATACTATCTGTTACTATCTCAAGCCACTTTTGACCTCAGGGCTTTCTCTTAATCTTTCTCAGTTTAGGAGACAACTCCTCAGTTCAGTTCAGTTCAGTCACTCAGTCATGTCCGACTCTTTGCGACCCATGAATCGCAGCACGCCAGGCCTCCCTGTCCATCACCAACTCCTGGAGTTCACTCAGACTCACATCCATCAAGTCAGTGATGCCATCCAGCCATCTCATCCTCTGTTGTCCCCTTCTCCTCCTGCCCCCAATCCCTCCCAGCATCGGAGTCTTTTCCAATGAGTCAACTCTTCGCATGAGGTGGCCAAAGTACTCGAGTTTCAGCTTTAGCATCCTAAATCAGTTCAAAAATGGAATCTTCCGCTATGTGAAGGTCTAACAAATGGAGGAAAAAGGCAGACTTTTCCATCTACTGAACTAGAACCATCTACTGAAATAGAACCATCTACTGAACTTCCACAGCCATTCTTGGTTCTGACATCTCTAAAACTGAACTCGTCTTCATTCTTCTGGAAACCTGTATGTCCCTCCCACTGTTCTTCCTTTCTCAGTAAATGGTATGATCAATGCTTCAATCACAGTCACTGGCACCTTGGCAGGCAGCCTGAACCTCTCCCTCTTCCTCAGTCTACATCTCATTACTTTCAAGTCCTGCAGATTGTTCCTGCAACACGCCTCGTGAATTCCTCCCCCTTTCCTGCCACTTCCGGCTAGTCCAGGCCCTCAACCTCTTGCCAGGCAATTATAATCCTCTTACAATAGGACTCTCCAGTTCATGGATTTCACCTCAAATTCACCCTTCAGTTAGCTTTATAAAATGCAAATCAAGTTCTTCTGCTTATAAACCTCTAATAGCTGCCCCTTATGGCTCCTTGCCATCGCTCACTTCTACTTCCTCCAGCTCTCTCCTAGAGAATAAGTTTAAATTCTGCAGCAGACACACAGAGCCCTCTCCAGTTACCCTTTGACCTCTTCCTTCAACTTATTTCCTGCCAGCTCCTTCCCACACACATTCTGTCCTCGTATGACCAAAGTCCAGCTTCTGCTTCTCTGATATGTACCACTGCAGACCTCCTGAACCTATGTCTTTGTCCCTGTCGTTTCCTCTGCCTAAAATGCAATTCTGCTCCAGCCTGTCCATCTCAGGAGCAGAACAACCTTATCCTTAAAGACCAGCTCAAACATGAAGCTTTTCTCCCAGCTCCCTCCTTACCCAGAGTCAGTGTTCTTGTCTAGACTTCAGAGCACTGATCTACTGTTGCCTTACCCACCCATCTCATCCACTAGAGGTCACAGACCACTGCCTCTAGCTTCCTCTCACAATAGAGTACCAGGCCCAGTAGTGAGACCTGCTACATGTTAGATGAATGAATGAGAACATAATTAAAGGAAGATGATTTCAACTTGTCAGATAAGCTAACTAATGGAGAAGCTCAGCAAAATCAGGAGATGCTTTAAGTAGAACCGAGCTTTCTATCACTGGAAGTTTTCCAGTAGAGAGATGCTTGCCACATTACATGATCAAAGATTTATATATCAGGTCAGAAGCTGGCTTAAGTGTTCTCAAAAGTCCTTTAAACTGCAAACGTCATATTCTACTTGGCTCAACTGCTTTCTATCACTGTAGTTATCCAAGTGTCACAACTGTGCATAGAGTTATCAGGCAAAATAAATAATACCAGCACAAGCTTGATCTCATAGCAAGCAAGCAATTCTGAAAAGAAGCTGCTTTTTATTGACATTATTTCCAGCCATGTTAAGTGTATGAGAACAGTTCAATTCTCGGAACGATTTTACTCACTAGGGTTGAGAAAATAATAATGGTAACAATGAATACAGTACATATTATAGCAAGAAACCAAGCTAAAATGAGATTCGGTCACCTCAGTATCTAATCCTGATGTTATTAAATCCAGAAGGACAAATTATGCAAGTAATTTAGGACTCCTTACTAATAATGCTATTGTCCACTAATTTTCCAACTTAAAATAATTCTTCAACTGCCATTCATGATGACTAAATTATTAGTGCATTGTAGTTATCACATGTAGCAAGGTTCATAGCTCTTTACATCTTCTCCAATATAGAAAAATATTACCTGTAGTTCAAGGAATATTTAGAAAATAACACGAATATTACTTTTTTAAGATTTTTTTATGTGAATAATTTTCACAGTCTTTATTGAATTTGTTACCATATTGCTTCTGTTTTCTGTTTTGGTTTTTTTTGGCCACAATGCATGTGGGAGTTAGCTCCCTGACCAAGGATCCAGCCTGCACCCTGTACATCGAAGGCAAAGTCTTAACCATTGGACCGCCAGGAAAGTCCTCACAAATATTACTCTAAAGAAATATATTTAATGTACTACTTGGCAGGTCCTTTGCCACCTTCTGTCTTGCAAAAACATTGCTGATACATTCTGGCTTTGCTTGAATCTAATCATGTAAAAAATGAAAATCAGGTTTTCTAAATCAGAATTTATTATGAAATGTATATGTATAGTTTCCACCAAATAGTAAGGTCACAGTCAAAAAACAGCCATTTTCATCCTTCAGCTGTCTGACACACGTAATATATAATCTCATATAAGGTGACAGTAACACCAGTCATTTCTGCTCCAGGCTGACAGATGTCTAAAGCCTCCTACCTAAACTTCTCTTTTTATGTCAAATCTGTTAGCAGAGAGCAGAATGGGGAATAGAGTCCGGGAACTTAGTTACATTTCTGTCTCTACAGAGAACTTGGACAAGTAATTCAAACTTTTAGAAACTCTGTTCGCTCATGTTGAAAATGAAGAAATTGAACTAGGTGCTCTTAAAATTCCCTTTTTTTCTTAAAAAACAAAAAGACTTTAACTGTTATTTATTAAAATGTAAAGGTAAATCAATTTTTGATAATTTGGAAGCTGGTAGCCCAAGGCAAGGACTTCCCAGGAACATGCCCATTTCATGTTTCCAGGCCTGCCCCCCTCTGCTTTTTAATCAGTTCACGCCTCAACCAGCTTCCCTTCTAGCGCTGGGGGCAGCAGCAGAAAAGAGCAAACAGATAAGACTGTTGGTAAATGCTGTGAAAGAGTAGGCATTGTAAATGATGGCTGAAATGAGTTCCGGAGATTACTTGTGGGCATCATTTAAGAATGAACATCTGCTAATTAGGCCTGAATAAATCAATAGCACCTTGGAACTGTGCTGACTAATAGTTTCTATAGATCATGTTGCCCTGCAGACAGGTGACCATACATCCTACTCTGACCAGGATGGCTCCGCTTTGAATCCCTGTTATCCTGGCATCATTATCAAGAGAGACAATCCCTTTAACTTAACTATCAAACTTGGCCTGATTTCCACAATAAGTGAACTGGTTACTCCATAGACACTGCAGGTCAAAGAAAGGGGAATGGCCTCGTTCTACACCATGGTTTCTTCAGAGACATGACTGTGACTGTTCTGAGTGGAGATGGTGAGTGAGGGGCCTATGAGTCCAGTTGGCAGCAAGACTGTGCCCCAAAGAAACCTCCACGCCCTTCTCCTTGAAACGCTTCCTTAAGAAGCATGCAGTGGCCTGTCTTTGCTCAGCTGAGCCAACTGCATTAAAAAAAATTGTATTAGCTTTGCCCCTGAGACTAAAGTTTATTTAATGTTTATTTTTAAAAAGCACTGACATTTCTTGGAGGGCTCCCCACTATTCCTTAGGAAGAGTTAAAGTAAACTGGAATGCCTTTCATAGTATAAAGCTGGGTGGACGGCGAGGGGGATGGCATCAATTTTAAAAGTAGTATTTTCATATGACCATATAAATGCTGTGTGAATGCAAACACCCACTTGCCAAGAACCTCTTTAGGGTCTTCATGGGTCAAACACCTAAGATTCACTACAGAGAGCTGGAGAAAAAGAAACCAAACATAAAGCCTTCTGTTTTTTTCATCTAGCTTGTATGGATCCCAAAAGTGTGAACCAGATTTCCTGTCTACTTTTTAGGCTTTCTTTTATAAGCTTTTTTTCATATTTCACCAAGAGTAGTTCCTCTTTCTTGCTACTATCTTTGGTAATGGTAACAATGGCTCCTATCTGCTGGTGAGAAAAGAGACTTTAATACAGATGGGATATTATACTTATAGAAAATAATAAACAAACGTGTGAGGAATGCTGTGTTCACCAATTTCAGGAATTTCCAAAAAGAACATATGCATTCATATTTCCAATAGCAGAAAATTATCATCTAAGAATGGCAAACACTCATACGATAAAGCCACAGAACTTGTCTTTAAAATGGAGGAAAGCTTTCATTTATGAAATAATATGTCATTTAGAAAGGAAAAGTGTGATACATTTGAGGTAAAAATAACCCATTTCCTTGCTCCATCGTGGCCAGAACGTGAATCATGGTCTCAAAAGAGCTCTTCGGGCAGTTTGTTCACATTCCCTCTGTCTCATGTGCCCTTCCCCATTACAAACCCACAAAACTCATGACAAACCTCAGGGGCCCAGATCTTTCTGCCCACCCCAATACAGCGGAACCAGTCTCATGCTTCTTTAAGTAAAAGAGCCACTCAACAGATGGTAAATCAAGGTGACCGGATACATAGCAATGAATGAATGTGGTGCAATTGTGATCCTGAATACTCTGTGAATTGCTTCCTCTTAGACGGGTCTATCTATACCTCCCACTTAACAATTAAATATGCAAGATATAATTTTACTGAAACGAATCAGCTTGATATCCAACTCCCGGAACACAAAACCAAAATTGTATAGGTCCTCAGTGTTTTTCCAAATAAAATTTATTTTTCTTTCCTTAAAATTCTTGTTTGGTAGAGAAGAGGAGAAGATATCAGTATAGTAGAAGTGAATAGCGGAAAAGTCTACATTAAGTGCTAGTCTATGTTTATTGCTTCCCTGGCGGCTCAGCAGTAAAGAATCTGCCTGCCAATGCAGGAGACTTGGGTTTGATGCCTGAGTTGGGAAGATCCTCTGGAGAAGGAAATGGCAACCCACTCCAGTATTCTTGCCTGGGAGATCCCATGGACAGAGGAACCTGGTGGGCTATAGTCCACACGGTCGCAAAAAGTCGGGCACAACTTAGCGACCAAAACAAGAAATGCTATGTGAAAAGTAAAAGGATATAGCTTTTGATCCCAAAGGTAACAACAGCAGTTATCTCAATCCCACAAAACCAGACACCAGAACAATCATTCTCTCTATCCTCATGATAAACTCAAGTTCATGCCACACTGGTTTGTTCTGCTTTTAATTTCAAAAGAACTAAAAGCAAGGATTAAAGCCTTGCTCCTCCAAGTTCGGCACTCAGACCAGAGGCAATGGCATCACAGAGGGGCTTTTAGGAATGCAGGCTCTCAGGCCCAACCTCAGAGGTACCATATCAGAATCTGCATTTTAATAAGATGCCCAGGTGATTTGTAGGCACGTGGAGGTTGAGAAGCACTGCTGTGGAGGACTTGGAATGAGCAGGTGGACAGCTAATCCCTTCCTACTGAAGATGTTTACTTCTCTGCTGCAAATAAATTCACCACCAATCCCAACAGTAAAACTTTTGCTGCGCTTAAAGGAAAAAAAAAAGACTTTGAATCTGCTCTGCTAACTTACTAACAAGTGAATGAACTTCTCTGAGTAACATCTCTTTACTACTCCCTCCACTTCCATTTTTCATGGCTATTATGAGAATTAGATGAGAAATTAGCCTCAGGATGTCCAGGAATGTGCCTGGCACAAGGAATAAACTGCTTCTCATTCAATAAAGAAATATAGGATCTGCAAACATTGCTTTATCATTGAAAGAATGACATCAGTGTTCCCAAAGTTAGTGTATATGTTTCATACAGCTCCAACAAAACTCCCAACAGATATTTTTAATTGTACAAAACAATCTTAAAGTCCATATGGAAAAAGAAACCTTAACCAAGATAAGAAAGGCAGGTGCTTTAAGAGAACACAAGAACAATATATATATATATATATATATATATATATATATAATTCAAGAGAAAAATTCTACTGAAAACATACAAAACTCTGTTTATATAAAATGATTTGTTTATATAAAGTGATGCTCAAGCTTACTGCTAGTGGAGGAGGAAAAACAATAAAGTAACAGTGAAATAACATTTTAAACTTTTCAGATTGGTGGAAGTCAAAAGGTGTCATAATACCAACAAGATGGTAGCAAATAGTTGTGTACCTATAATGGAGTATATGGGTACTTTTATTTCTAGGAGATGGATTCCCAGGACAGAATGACTAGATCAAAGGAATGCAGGAGTGGTAGAAACAGTAGTAGTATTAATCATAACAATAACAGTTACTACTATTACTACTACAATGACTATTACTAATACAATGATTCCTTTGACTCAACTGGTAATCTTATTACAGTAGACTATTACGGAGCATCATTATGCAGTAGTAGTAACAACTGCAGGTACTACAACTATTATTGCTACTGCTACTACATCGATGGCTCTTATTAAGTAGCACCGTCCAAGTACTTTATGTATATCAACTCTAATCCTTCCAACAACTCTAAAATATAGGAACTACCATTCCTATTTCACTGACTAGGAAACTGAGACACTAAATATGCCTGGCAAACATAGTAAGAACTACATAAATATCAGCTATTTGGTTGTCATCATTACATATCCTCTCACATAGCAATCCCACTCCTGCAACTCTAGCCAAATGAGAAAAAAACAGCCTAATAAAAAAATAGCAAATATGTACCTGAATGGGTATATGTGGACAGGTATGAGAAAAGATATTTTCTCATGAAATAAAGAAAAATACTGAGGGATGCACACTAGGCAATTAGCACATATTATTCTGGTGGCAGAGAGATGATATTTGGAGAAGAGAAGGGCTAGAGAAAGGGGGAAGCAATTTCAATAAATCAAAACATGCACAAGGAAAGTGAGAGTGTTGAAGGACCAGATAACAACAAAGAAATAACATTCTACATTCTTTGGGGACACAAAGAGCCGTGGAGGAGTTTAAGGAATAGGTGTTTTAAATTTCATTACTCAGAAGGGCAATATTTTTGTTAAATGATTTGAATCTCCCCAACACATACACAAGATACAAATTATTGAGAAAATTGCCAAAAAAATTATTCTTTGTCGAATAAAAAACGCCCTAGTAATTCCAAGGTTCAAACACAGTGCTCATCCAAGTAAAGGCCCTGTCTAGGGGCAAGAGAGCCAAGTTCTGCTCCTGGCACTGTCACCAATGGGCTATTTGACCTTTGGCAAGTCACTAACCTACATTTATTTTTCTCATACCCAAAGTAAGGAAGTTCAACAGATCATCTTTAAATTCCCTTTTAGTTATAAAAATGTGATGATTCTGTAATTAAAAACCATAAAGTAGAAAAGTGAAAAACTAGTAAACAGAAGTAACCGTTATTGCACATTTTAGAGACACAGTGTTAGAGATCTTAATACTTTATAGGTAAGCAGATAATTTAATGACCCACTTAAATATGTACATTTTTAGAATTAAAAACTGCAATAAGATCAATTAGGTATTTTACATTTCCAGGTGGCAAATATGCTTTAATTTTCATGTTGAGAAAAAAAACGTTACCTGTTTTGATATCTTTCCGATTACTTGCAGAATTAAGGCTTAATTTGTCACCTTAAAATGGAACCATCCATAAGTTCAACCAAAATGTCATCCTCTAGAGACCATATGTCATTACCGAATGCAAAAAAGCTGCTCAAGCCCAGCAGGTCAGCCAAATAAACACATTACTCATTAAAAATTCCAACAGAACATTCTGAATATAAATTACTAATAGAATACAAATTTGGCACACACAAAAAAGTATCTGCTTAAGCATGACAGCTTCTGAAATCAACACTGTTTTAATTTTTATAGTTTCCTCTTAAGTTTTGTAAATAACAATGTGATTATTAATAACACTTAATGAACATTTACGCCTGGCTGCAAAGCATAAAAAGTCACTAACTCAAAAGGCATAAAGATTTCCATGAGCTTGTTAAATTTTATGTATTTTATTTCCTTAAATGGTTATGGGATTTTCCAAAAGCATACACAAAATTCCTTAAAACTTTGCCAACTTAGAAACAGTTACATGAAAACCACCTTTTCAGACTATAAGGAATCTCCTAGAAAACTCTACGCAGTCTCTTAATAGGATATCTGGGTATGAATTCCTACAACCGAAAAAAAATAGTAAGACTTCTTGCTCCAACCAAATTTTATAGGATGACGTAAGGAAACAATTTATGGCTTGCACGGTTATCTGAAATTCCTGAAAACAAGCAGTTCCCTAAGTAGTATGTCAAAATTTTCTTATCTACAAGCACAAGCACGTGCATTTATTTATATCCCTAGATTAACTTCAAGTCTAATTTTACTGCCACTAGTATCCAGGGGTGGATTTCTTTTTTCTAATTACAAATGGAACTTGAGCTAGATCAAAGGCATTTAAAGGTCAAAATATACTTCTGCGAAAAATACAGGGTGTGATCGCATGTAATTAATTAATGCTTAGCCATGCCCTTTGGCGCTTTATGTGGTGGCTGCAGGAAGCCGAGTCCAGCCGTCCCCACCTGTTGGTGCAAGTGGGCTGCTTGACTTACCCAGAAGAGCAGATTGAGCGCGTAGAGCAGGCAGCGCAAGCACTTCACAGAATCTTCTCTCGCCATCGTGAGCCCCAAGAGAGAGAAGCCCCATCCTTTCAACACATCCTACCCCGACGGGCTAAACAGCAGCGATCTGCAGAGGGCGGGGGAGAACAGGAGACTCCTAACCACCGCGCTCCCCAACCCCCGCCCATCTCTCCTCTGTCAGCCCTCAGCCCGGTCCAGGGTCTGGTCCGAAGCCTATTTCATTCTAGACATCGTTTCATGGCAAATCACTTGTTAAAGTTATAATAGTAACCTAAACTTCCCAAAGTTCCAAACTGGCTTCAGATAACACCTGCTGGGGAAGAGAAAAGATCGTCTCCCTAGATGAATGAATGCGCGCACTACATTTGCGTTCTCAGGAGACACGCGGCGGTGTCCTCTGCATTCTGATGAGACGCTCTTTAAAATCTCCCTCAATCCACACCGCTCCTCTGGGACAGCTCTGCTCCGAGCGGTCCCGAAGGTTGGAAAGCACACCACCACCCCCGGAGATGTCACAAATGCCGCCCGAGACATCGAAGGTGCGAGTGCCCCTCTCACTGGGACAGTTCCTGCGCCCCCCACCTCCGCAGCCCCTTCCGCATCCCGCAGCTCCGGTGTGAACACGGGCCACTGGAGGGGGCGCAGCGCTGAGCTGGGATTCCGCCCGGCGACTAGGGTTTCTCTGGGAGAATGTGAGAAATGATGTTTCGGCCCCGGAATGATGGATTAGTCGGGGGCGGGGGGCGGGGAGGGGCGCAGGGGAATTAGGGCCGGTGCAGCTGTGCAGACGCCGGCTTAGTCATTCATGTCCCCCCCTCCCCCGGCCCCGACCCGGGTCCCGGCTGCGACCCCGCGCTCCCAGCCGCCGGAGGAGCACAAAGCCCAGCGCGGTCAGCGGCCCCACCACCCCGGCGCGCGCCCCCGGTAGGGCGCGCGGGGAAGCGCGGGCGGCTGGGAGCCCCGGAGCCAGCCTCTAAGTAGTTTAGCACACAGCGCCCGCGGGCTGGCGGGACAGCGGGCAGGAAGGACGAGAGACGCGCGGCCACTCACCGTCCGCGCTGGGCTCCGCGCCCCGATCCCGCCGGGGGACAGTCTGGGAAGCGCGGCGGGGGCTCATCGGGGCAGGGGTGCTCCTCCCGGACAGCCGCAGGGCTGCATTGGCTCAAACTGGAGACGCTTCCTTCTCTTCCTCTCCCCCCGTCCCCCCCGCCGCCGTCGCCGCCTCCTGGGAAAAAGGAAAAAAAAAAAAAAAGTCCTGGGCAGCAGTTGCTGGAAAGTCTCTGCTAAGCCACCTCCCAGCGCCGCTGTCCCTCCCAAGTCCACGCCAAGTCCGGACGAGGCAGCGGCGGCGGCCAGGGCCAGCTGCACGCACTCTCGGCGCATGCTCGGGCCGCCGGCCGCCCGGCCGCGAGCCTAGTGGCTGTTTCTTGTCCCCTAGCCAGTCGCTAGCCCCTCGAAGGGACGCCTCACCTTTACGCGGGCCAGAGAAAGCTAAAGCCTAGGCGCTTTGAAAACGTTCGCGCAGCAAGCCCCTTTAAAATGGTGGTGTCGGAGGAGGGGAGGCTGGGTTATAGCCATAGGGAAACAGGCTTTTATTATATGAAAATATTTGTGTTTGAGAAGGGGGGTGGAGTGGCCCAGCTTAGTTCCTGCAATGAGAAACTAGTTTTCACAACCTTTCGAGAGCCACCTCCTGTGATTTGTCACTAAGGTGGTGCCCTCTACTCCTTCTTATTGCTTTGTTGCCCTCCCTGAGTTTAAAAAAAAAAAAAGAAAGAAAACAGTTCTTTCCCACTTGCATAATGCACTCAGAGCATTTACTTACACCCCAGGGTAGGCATGTGGAGGTCTGACACCCGGAATAGGAAGAATGCCTTTAACCCTTTCACAAGTAGCCCAAATTTTCCAAAGGTTTCTCGCAATAAGATTGAGTTTTAACTGGGTGGTTTATCTTGAATTGTGTACAGTAGTAATGGGTTTTGAATTTTTTTTTAACTAGAAATTTAGGAAATCTTACTAGGGGAAACTGTACTTCCAAACGTGCCTTCTCCTTTGAAAGTTAAGAAATTTCACATGTAAAATACTATCTAATTTTGATGTTTTATGCTTTGTAGTTCACATTTCTGATGACTTCTGTGCACATTGTGTGGCAAATAAAGTTTCACTAACAAATATGAATTACCTAAAAATATAAGCAGTATCTTTGAAGAAACCTAATAATAGGAGTCCTCCTTAAATTTTCTTCAGAGTAGACATGGAGTAAAATGGAGTCCTACGTCCCTCATTGCCTGTCTAGCATCAATTGCTACATGACCAGGGTAATGAAGAGACACACATTGTCATTTGGATAGAAGTAAAATTAAGACCCAAAGAGAATTTGAGTGTCCTGGGTTATGGGAGGAAAAGTCTTGGCAAGCAAGTGGCTAAGCTGAGTGTAAGGCAGCAAGCTTCAAAGAGCACAAAGACAGCCATACACTCCAAACACCAAGAAAATGTCCAGTCACCCATCAGATGAGGCTAAGTCTGGCCACAAAGTATCTTCTGGAATCACAGCGAGGAGCAAAGCAACCCTCTTTGATCCTCAGTTACTGCTCAAATTGGGATGTATACAAGTTCCAAGCAGAGGGCCTGGAACCACCCGCCATCTGAATGCTGTTGATGCCACGCATTCCTCTGAGTGACAGAAATATCCCCACCACGAGGGGAGTCTATGACTGCCACTAAAAATGATGGAAAGAGTGCCAGTCACTCCCAAGTCCCTGAACAGAGATACTCTTCTCTTTCTAGAAAGCAGGAAAAGTATCTTTCAGATTCATCAATCTGGGCTTCCCTGGTGGTCCAGTTGTTAAGAATCTGCCTGCCAATGCAGAGGACAGGGGTTTGATCTCTGGTTCTGGAACTAAGGACTTCCCTGGTGGCTCAGATGGTAAAGCGTGTTGCTTACGATGCAGGAGACCTGGGTTTGATCCCTGGGTCGGGAAGATCCTCTGGAGAAGGAAATGGCAACCCACTCCAGTACTCTTGCCTGGAAAATCCCATGGACAGAGGAGCATGGTGGGCTACAGTCCACTGAGTTGCAAAGAGTTGGACATAACTGAGCAACTTCACTTCACTTCACTTCACTTCTGGAACTAAGATCCCACATGCCCCAGAGCAACTAGGCCTAAGCACTATAACTACTGAGACCGCTGTCTGGAGCCCACACACCACAGCTAGAGAGTAGCCCCCCTTCTCCTCAACCGGAGAAAGCCTAAGTGCAGAAACGAAGACCCACCACAGCCAAAAAACAAAATAAATAAAATCTTTTAAAAAAATATCTTAAACCTATAAAGGGCTCCAGAATAATAAAATTTTAGAGGAAGATGATTTAGAAGTACATATCCCACCCTCACCTCCACCTGTTTTTAGTAAATGAGGAATATAGAGCCACGAGAAGCTTTAAAAGTTACACCTCTAATGAATCAGATTCCAAGCTAAAATCCAGAATCATATGCTCTAAGTAGTTCAGTGAGTCTCAAAATCGCTGTGTATTAGAACCACTGAGGTAGTTTTGGACAAACCCAAATACTCAGACTATAACCCACACTAATTAATTTGGAATCTCTGCAGATGTGGCCTGGTCATCCAGATTTTTCAAAGTTTGCAAGGTAATTTTAATCTGTAGCAAAGTTTGAAAACCCCTGAAGCTAACACTCTACAGATGCCTAAAAACTAGCAAAGGAGTTTCTTCAGGTTCAGCTGGATCAAATCCCTCACCATGAAATGATACCTGGGATTATTTCTATAAATTAAGAAGAAGACAGAGCTGCAATTCCTGTTCTAATATTCCTGAAGAATGGTTTATACAAGTCTATGGATCAACATCTCAGTAGAGGAGCCCTCACCATATTTGAGGCATTGCAGAACTGGTTAGTTTTAATAGCTTAAGTCTGACCATACCTGCCTATAACTGGTACCACTCAACTCTCATTCTGCCTTTTGGAATCCACAGTACAAGCAATCCTTCTCCCATCTGACAGTCATTCGACTCCTTGAGGGCAGCTGCTAGGCCCTCCCACTCCAAGTATTCTCTTCTCTGGGATCATAGAAGCACAGTAAGACTTGACAGCTGTGAAGCTGTCATTCTGTCAGCTCTACATTTTTCTCCGTGAGAATAGCTACAAGGGTAGAATAGAAAAATCCCCAGTGGGCATGATGGTTTGAACATAGAATAACACACGAATAAAGAGGTATGATCTGTTTCTTGCCCACCTGTGAAGTAGGAACCCAGTTTAATGGTTGCGTACGCTTCACTCAGTACCTTTGAGTGAAGGTACATATGGCACTTACAGTGCCATATGCTGAAGAGACTGAGGATAAGATGGGTCCCTGTACTTCCCCCTGGTAGCTCAGATGGCAAAGAATCCTCCTGTAATGCAGGAGACGCAAGTTTGATCCCCTAGAAAAGGAAAGGGCCACCCACTCTAGTATTCTTGCCTGGAGAACTCCATGGACAGAGGAACCTGGTGGGCCACAGTCTATGGGGTTGCAAAGAGTCAGACACAAATGAGTGACTAACTGTTTCACTGCCTGCCCTTCGAGAAAAGACAAAACTCTTCAGTGTAGAAAGCAATAGCAGTCACTATTTACAAGCAATCATATGTGTGTTGCTCCTAGCTCAGTTCAGTTCAGTTTAGTTGCTTGGTCATGTCCAACTCTTTGCGACACCATGGACTGCAGCACGCCAGGCTTCCCTGTCCATCATCAACTCCCAGAGCTTGTTCAAACTCATGTCCATAGAACTGATGATGCCATCAAACCATCTCATCTTGGAGGCGTCATCTCCTTCTCCTCCTGCCTTCAATCTTTCCCAGCATCGGGGTCTTTTCCAATGAGTCAGTTCTTTGCGTTAGGTGGCCAAAGTATTGGAGCTTCAACATCAGTCCTTCCAATGAATATTCAGAACTGATTTCCTTTAGGATTGACTGGTTGGGTCTCCTTGCAGTTCAAGGGACTCTCAAAAGTCTCCTCCAACAACCAAAAGCGTCAATTCTTCAGCACTCAGACTTCTTTATGATCCAATTCTCATATCCATCCATGACCACAGGAAAAACCATAACTTTGACTAGATGAACCTTTGTTGGAAAAGTAGTGTCTCTGCTTTTTAATATGCTATCTAGGTTTGTCACAGCTTTTCTTCCAAGGAGCAAGTGTCTTTTAATTTCACAGCTGCAGTCACCATCTGCAGTGATTTTGGAGCCCAAGAAAATAAAGTCTGTCACCGTTTCCATTGTTTTCCCATCTATTTGCATGAAATGATGGGACCAGGTGCAGTTATCTTGAGTCCTAGAATTTTCTTAACAGTGCGAGAATTTCTTTGGTATAATTGTTCTGCAGTTTATGGGTCATCTGCTTGGCAGCTCTATGGTGGGGCTAATAGCGATCTCCTCCAAGAGGGTTTTGCCACATGCTACATGGGTCCTTGTGCACACAATGTTTTTTTTTTTGTTGTTTTGTTTTTGAGCCCTTTAAGCATCTCTGGTGGGTATGGGGTTTGATTCTAAACATGATTTCACCCCTCCTACCATTTTGTTGGGGCTTCTCCTGTGCCCTTGGATGTGGATATCCTTTATTTGGTGGGATCCAACATTCTCCTATTGATGGTTGTTCAGCTGCTGCTGCTGCTGCTGCTAAGTAGCGGCAGTCATGTCCAACTCTGTGCGACCCCATAGATGGCGACCCCATAGATGGCAGCCCCATAGATGGCTCTTCTGTCCCTGGGATTCTCCAGGCAAGAACACTGGAGTGGGTTGCCATTTCCTTCTCCAATGCATAAAAATGAAAAGTGAAAGTGAAATTGCTCAGTTGTGTCGGACTCTTAGCGACCCCATGGACTATAGCCTTCCAGGCTCCTCTGTCCATGGGATTCTCCAGGCAAGAGTACTGGAGTGGGGTGCCATTGCCTTTTCTGGTTGTTCAGCAGCGAGTTGCAATTTTGGAGTTCTCACGGAGAAAATGAGCACATGTCCTTCTATTCTGCCATCCTGGTTACCTCTTGTGTTGCTTCTAGAACTGGAACAAAACTCACTAGCTAAGCAATAAGGTAATACAAGTTCTTCACTCCACAAGGCAACTCATTTGTCCATATCTTATTGTGCTCTTTCTGCTCAGATTGTGCAGAGGGAAGGAACTGCACAGGTATTTTGGTAGGGTGAGTGAGTTTCTATTGCTTCTTGGTATAAAACCCTCACAGTATTCCTTGGATGGTTCTTCACAATTAATACAGGAAAGAGATCTAATATGTTTTGAGAAGTATTATGTGTCTGATGTTCTCCCCAGGTGGCTCAAAGGTAAAGAATCTACCTGCCAGTGTGGGAGACACAAGAGATGCAAGTTTGATCCCTGCATCAGAAAGATCCACTGGAGCAGAAAACGGAAACCCACTCCAGTATTCTTACCTGGAAAACTCCATGGACAGAGAAGCCTGGTGAGCTACAGTCCATGGGGTCACAGAGTCAGACACAACTGAGTGTGCACGTGCACACACACACATTCACACAGGTGCCTGACATAATAAGTGTTCCTCATAAACTATCTTATTAATGCCTCGTAATGACATAGTTGGATACTGAGACTATGAGAGCTGATTTCCCCAGGGCCATACAGGTAGTAAGTAAAGAAAGTGAGGTTCTAAGATGGGTCTGATTCTTCCCAGTGTTACCCTTCATTACAATACTATTTCAAATTTGGGTGGAAATTCACTGATGATCCTCAAGAAGAAAAATATTCTAGACATTGTATCAGTTCTTGAGCATATGAAGCTGTTTCAAATATGTATACTTAAACTATGACTGGAGAATCTACTTTCACTGTTTACTTCTGAAAGAGTATACTCAGTTGGACCCGAGAATAGCCTTTCAGCACTGAATTAAGTAGACTTCGCTCAACTATAAGCTTGACAAATAAAATGCAGGATTTGCATTTCAGATCAACAATAAAAAAATTTTGGCATAAAGATGTCCCAAATATTACATGGGTCAAGTATCACACTGGACATACACATACTAAAAAAGTATTCATTGCCTATCTGAAATTTAAATTTAACTGTGCATCCTGCATCTTTATTTGATAATTCTGGCAATCCTATGCAAACTAAATATTCAATTCAAAGTGCCACAACAATAAGGATATACATAAATATATTATTTCACAAATCCAAAAATAACCATCCATCACATTAGCAATGACATCAAGGAATCAACTCTTTTACCACCGAACTCTTTGATACACGCAGTGTGTCAGCGAACATTCTTGGGCTTCATCTTCTCATACTCACATGCTGCTGCTGCTAAGTCGCTTCAGTCGTCTCTGACTCTGTGCGACCCCATAGATGGCAGCCCTCCAGGCTCCGCCATCCATGGGATTTTCCAGGCAAGAGTACTGGAGTGGGGTGCCATTGCCTTCTGCAATGCATGAAAGTGAAAAGTGAAAGTGAAGTCGCTCAGTTGTGTCCTACTCTTAGCGACCCCATGGACTGCAGCCCACCAGGCTCCTCCGTCCACGGGATTTGCTAGGCAAGAGTACTGGAGTGGGTTGCCATTGCCTTACAAGATAACTGTGCAAATCCAGACATTATGTACAGGTTTTACTTTTACAGAGGGCATAAGCTATTCCCACCTATGGCTCTCCCTTATACTCAAGGAGCCCTCTCCCAGAAGTTTTGCAACAGGTTATTCCTTATGATTCATCAACTAGAACCCTATCACATACTGATGCATGCACAGATTATTGGTGAGGATATGGGTCTTGACTTGTTTAAAGAAATCTAGATGCCTTTCCTCTGCCTGGGGCAATTCTCTGAAGCACATGGTCAAATGGAAGAGGGTAGATAACTGAAAATAATCAGATTTTTGAACTGCAAGGTGGAGAAAAAAATGGGTGCTGCCATTTTTTCTCCTGTTCACTGCTGAAATCCCAGCTCTCAGCCAAAAATGTCTGCGGTCCTACTCAGCAAAGATGCTTAGTTCCTGAAGCAGGAACATCCTGGCAACCGCAAAGAACCCTAAGAAAATTCAGATCACATCATTTCCATCCCATGCCATCAGCTTCTATCCTGTATCCACATTTACCTTTGTAAACCATATGACTGGATAAAGAATGGTCCAAATTAGTACCCTGGTATAAACTCCTAGAAGAATTTCCTCAAAGTTTATCCAAACCTCATCTTCTGTACACAGTTCAGGATTTGGACTCATTTCACCAGCTGTCATTGGTACAAATAATCGAATCCTATTCAATAAATATTTATTTAATTGTTAGTACAAACTCAGAATTGTGCCAGGAGATACCAAAAGTTCTAACATAATTTTGAGTCTCAAAGAACTTGTAACATCATTAGCCTACTTTCTCTTCAGAAGGTCAAACTTACAGAACTTAAGAATTCTTTCCCTTTGTAAAAAGTCTTAATTGACAGTTCTTTAAAACAAGCTGTAAAGAAAAGGAAGGAATGTAGGTTCCATTTACAAACAGGCGCCAAGCGCTATTTTTCTTAGAAAGATCCCTAAGGAATAATTCCATTATCTTGTGACATCAGTTTCTTTTCACATCCACAATACAACTAGAAGAAAGATAAACAAATATTTATCATGAATACTAGACATCTGTCTTCATCTGCTACTCCTTCAATTCACTTATTGTTTTTTAAAACATTTAGGTTCCTCCAACAGTACATTCATAAAACATTTATTTATTTACACCAGATACAAATATTTAAGTTTTAAAATTATTTTCAGTTAGCTAATCCAAACTCTTGAATGTCCTCAGCTTTCATATATAAACTATTTTATGCAACAAAAAGAATTGTGATTTTGTGATTATAATTCAGCCTTTATGAAAGTTTTATCATTGAAATTTAGACTTTCTATTTTTATGTTATTATTTGTGTGCATATATATTAGCCATAACCATGTGTGGCAAATTAGAGATGTAATAAATTTTCATTTCATATTTCATGGTATGAATGTGTGAATGATTGAAAAATAAGGGGGGGGAAAGTGCATTCCTGCTTTATTTCAGTGATGATACTGCTTTTTTTTAATTGCCAAGAACTAACAATTGCCATTATGTTTTACTATCTTTGTATCGTTTGTATTCTTTCTTAGAAAGTAGTCTCAAATGATTACTATTCATAGTAATAAAGGAAAAGATATCATGTCAGGGACATAAGTCATCCATACATAACCCATATAGGTAGTTTTAATAAATTACAAGGGTTTTTACTATTAATATATTTCTTAGCTTTATCAGGAATATTACTAACTAAAGCTGGAAAGAAAAAAAAAAGACTTAGGGTATAATATGTTTGTTTTAGAAAACTCACACATATTTTCCAGAATGACTACTAGGAATTAAATTCTGTGTTTTCTATTGCGAGTTTTATATTGATGGTGTTTTATAAGTCTCTGCCACCTTAGCACTGGGTCATAGAAAGGAACCTTGTAAGTCTGCCAGTGTGAAGATGAGTTGGTTCTCCCTTCAGAGAAAGTGGCTTCAAACGTAGCAGCAGCCAGCTTGGGCTGCAAGGCTGACCAATATTTTAATTTAATTAATCAATATGTTAATTTAACTAACTTTCCTTAGATGGGGCATGAAAATGAGACTGTAACAACCAAAAACTTATGCTATTTAAGTTTATTCTCTGTCTTGAAGCTTCCCTGTTAGCTCAGTTGGTAAAGAATCCACCTGCAATGCAGGGGACCTGGGTTTTATTCCTGGGTGGGGAAAATCCCCTGGAGAAGGGAACCCAATCCAATATTCTTGCCTGGAAAATTCCGTGGACAGAGAAGCCTAGCAGGCTATACAGTCCATGGGGTCATGGAGAGTTGGACGTGACTCCATCTTGCACTTTTCTTTCTTTTATGATCCCCAACTTCCATGTACACTAAGAACACTAGAAATCATTTCTCATCATCCTTCCTCCACACCCCTCACTGTATTCAGGCCAGTGTTGCCAAATCTCCCATGAATGGATCCCGTTTGTTGCCCATCCAGAGTTTCACAGCTCCTTGTTCAGTTATGGGAGCGGACGGGGATGGCCAGAACCTAAAAACTAGACCAATCAATTAGGGTGTGACTGGAACTGGAGTGAAGACCCATCAAAGGGCAATGTGAATTCAGGCAGCCAAGCGGAACCAAGTATGAAGGGAATGTGTTGGTGGGGGCGAAGTGGAAATCTCAGCAGGAAGACAGATGGCAGCATCAGAGAGGCTCAGCAAATGGTCCCAGGCAGGTGCCCTGGCAGACAGACAGAATTCAGTGGCAGAGGAGTTGGGCAACAAAAACATGGAAATGTTCCCCAAAGGCAGGAAGAGGACCCCCCACTTCCACCGCACGTATGTCAAGGTGATAGAGCCCCTCTCTGCCAAGACTCCATCAGGTAAGCTTGGTCCACGGAGATGAATGCAGTTTCCTAGAAAAACATGATTCAAGCACAAGAACCACAGTCCGAGAGAAATTCCTCTAGTTTCTACTTTTAAGAGTCACAATGTTAAGATTAGAACAGCTTGTGGTTTCTGGATTAAGGGCTGAGGAGTTGGCCCATTATTCAGAGGCAATGACAGCCACTGAAGGGTTCCATGTTATCAGAAGCATTAACATAACCAACAACAGCAGGGGCTTAAAGTCAGACCTGGATCAGAATGCTGGCTTCTCTCTTGCTGGTAATGTGATAATGAGCAAATGACCTCACCTCCATAAGCCTCAGTTTCCTTATCTGTATACCTACCTCCTAAAGTGGTCATCAGTATTATTCATATGTGAGGGGCCTAAATTTAGCTGGGGTTACACTGTCCTTTGAGGTTTAAATAGAATAAGCTGAGCCTCTTTCCCGCAAGCAGTGGGTAAACTTGTTTTCCCTTTGCCATTTCTTGGGAGATTGCAAAATGGCTGTCTGGGGAGGCCTTACAAATAGCTGTGAAAAGAAGAGAAGCAAAAAGCAAAGGAGAAAAGGAAAGATATAAGCATCTGAATGCAGAGTTCCAAAGAATAGCAAGGAGACACAAGAAAGCCTTCCTCAGCGATCAATGCAAAGAAATAGAGGAAAACAACAGAATGGGAAAGACTAGAGATCTCTCCAAGAAAATTAGAGATACCAAGGGAACATTTCATGCAAAGATGGGCTTAATAAAGGACAGAAATGGTATGGACCTAACAGAAGCAGAAGATATTAAAAAGAGGTGGCAAGAATACACAGAAGAACTGTACAAAAAAGATCTTAACTACCCAGACAATCACAATGGTGTGATCACTCACCTAGAGCCTGACATCCTGGAATGCCAAATCAAGTGGGCCTTAGAAAGCATCACTATGAGCAAAGCTAGTGGAGGTGATGGAATTCCAGTTGAGCTATTTCAAATCCTGAAGGATGATGCTGTGAAAGTGCTGCACTCAATATGCCAGCAAATTTGGAAAACTCAGCAGTTGCCACAGGACTGGAAAAGATCAGTTTCCATTCCAATCCCAAAGAAAGGCAATGCCAAAGAATGCTCAAACTACTGCACAATTGCACGCATCTCACACGCTAGTAAAGTAGTTCTCAAAATTCTCCAAGCCAGGATTCAGCAGTACGTGAACCGTGAACTTCCAGATGTTCAAGCTGGTTTTAGAAAAGGCAGAGGAACCAGAGACCAAATTGCCAACATCCTCTGGATCATCGAAAAAGCAAGAGAATTCCAGAAAAACATCTATTTCTGCTTTATTGACTATGCCAAAGCCTTTGACTGTGTGGATCACAATAAACTGTGAAAAATTCTGAAAGAGATGGGAATACCAGACCACCTGAACTGCCTCTTGAGAAACCTATATGCAGGTCAGGAAGCAACAGTTAGAACTGGACATGGAACAACAGACTGGTTCCAAATAGGAAAAGGAATACATCAAGGCTGTATATTGTCACCCTGCTTATTTAACTTCTATGCAGAGTACATCATGAGAAACACTGGGCTGGAAGAAGCACAAGCTGGAATCAAGACTGCCAGGAGAAATATCAATAACCTCAGATATGCAGATGACACCACCCTTATGGCAGAAAATGAAGAGGAACTAAAAAGCCTCTTGATGAAAGTGAAAGAAGAGAATAAAAAGTTGGATTAAAGCTCAACATTCAGAAAACGAAGATCATGGCATCTGGTCCCATCACTTCATGGGAAATAGATGCGGATACAGTGGAAACAGTGTCAGACTTTATTTTTCTGGGCTCCAAAATCACTGCAGGTGTTGATTGCAGCCAGGAAATTAAAAGACGCTTACTCCTTGGAAGGAAAGTTATGACCAGCCTAGATAGCATATTCAAAAGCAGAGACATGAGTTTGCCAACAAATATTCATCTTGTCAAGGCTATGGTTTTTCCAGTGGTCATGTATGATGTGAGAGTTGGACTGTGAAGAAAGCTGATCACTGAAGAATTGATGCTTTTGAACTGTGATGTTGGAGAAGACTCTTGAGAGTCCCTTGGACTGCAAGGAGATCCAACCAGTCCATTCTGAAGGAGATCAGTCCTGGGTGTTCTTTGGAAGGACTGATGCTAAAGCTAAAACTCCAATAATTTGACCACCTCAGGCGAAGAGTTGACTCATTGGAAAAGACCTTGATGCTGGGAGGGATTGGGGGCAGGAGAAAAAGGGGACGACAAAGGATGAGATGGCTGGATGGCATCACCGACTTGATAGACATGAGTTTGAGTGGACTTCAGGAGTTGGTGATGGACAGGGAGGCCCAGCGTGCTGTGATTCATGGGGTGGCAAAGAGTCGGACACAACTGAGTGACTGAACTGAACTGGGAGATTCTTGGGATGTGAGAAGAAGGAGAAACAGTCCTTCCAGAGTTCTGTATATAGAAGGTCACCTCTAGAAGGTTCTGAAGGTCATCTTCTCATCCTGTACGTGCTTTTTTCTTCTCTAAAGGACAATAAGGTTAAAACGTCTGCCAGCAATACGGGAGACCTGGGTTCGATCCCTGGGTCAGGAAGATCCCCTGGAGGAGGAAATGGCAACCCACCCCAGTATTCTTGCCTGGAGAATCCCATGGATGGAGGAGCCTGGTGGGCTACAGTCCACGGGGTAGCAAAGAGTCGGACACGACTGAGCGACTTCACTTCACTAAAGGGCAATAATCTTCAGAAAAAGAGCCTTTCCCCCTCAAAATATCACCAGCACAACCGTCTGTTCGTAGCTGTCTTTGACTGAAATCCCAAAGAATCTGAGAGGACTTCTGCAGCAGCATCACATAGATGGCAAAAACAAATATTAGAAATCTTGTGCTATTCTGGCACTGCTCATTTTTTCCTAGTTGTCTTTACCTGGAGTTTCCGTGTTGACTGACCCTACCTTCTCTGTACTGTTCTCCCACTGTTTACATTCCAACCCCAAATTCCTGGTCACTTCTCATGCAAATGACATAGCTATCTTTTTTATTTTATTGTCTTCTGTCACATATGGTTTTAAGAACTGGGCCATTTAAAGAAGGCAGAATGCTGAAGAATTGGTGCAAACTTCAGGTGATGGGGAGAGACAGGGAAGCCTGGTGTGCTTCTGTTCATGGGGTCCTGAAGAGTCAGACAGGACCTGAAAAACAGCAGTCTTCTGTCAAACTATGCTCTAGAGATCTCAGCTTTCAGACAGTTTTCTTCCTAAGGGACATTCTGGTGCAAGGCAATCAGCAAGAGATTCACAGCCCATGTAGCAGGTAGATAGCTTTCAGAAGAGAACATGGAATTAAGAGAACATGGAATTCAGATAGCTGGGAGGAGTCATTCTGGAATCAGGAAAAAAAAGCAAACCCTGACCCTGGAAACATCCTTCCAAGAAGCCACATTTTGATTGGATTAGGTTGTAGAGGAATATATTCCTGGTTGTTGTTGTTCTTTAGTTGCTCAGTCGTATCCAGCTCTTTGCAACTCCAGGGACTGCAGCACGCCAGGCATCCCTCTCCTTCACTATCTCCCAGAGTTTGCTCAAGCTCATGTCCATTGACTCAATGATGCCAAACAACCATCTCATCCTGGGATTCTTCAAGCAAAAATACTGGAGTGAGTTGCCATGCCCTCCTCCAGGGGATCTTCTTGACCCAGAGAGCGAACCAGCATTTCTTAGGTCTCCTACGTTGGCAGGTAGGTTCTTTACCACTAGCCACCTGGGAAACCTGTATATGCCTGGCAGCATTATTGAAAACCATATAAGAAACAGTGAGGACTTCTACAGTGGTCCAGTGGTTAAGACTTCGCCTCCCAATACAGGGCTTGCAGGTTCCAACCCTGTTTAGAGTGCTAAGATCCCACATGCTTCATGGCCAAAAAGCCAAAACATAAAACAGGGGTTTGTTATAAAACCCCCGAAGCAGTTTTATAACAAATTCAATTAAGACTTTAAAAAAATGGTCCACATAAAAAAAAGAAAGAAAGAAAGAAAGGGAAGCAACAACAGGCAATTAGTGGAGTTTATCAGCTGGTGGTGTCAAGAACGGAGTAGAAGAGAACCCAACAAGCCCCACTGCCAGGCTGATGGGGGCACCCAGAGCTGTGTCTCCCTGAGCAGCAATATGAGAGGCTTAACACCATGGAGGAAGATAGACTTCTCTCAAATAAAAGATCCAGCCAGTCACTCAACAAACAAACAAGCAAGTAACAGTCACAAGCCCCAATGTGGGAGGAAGTGACCAGTACCTAGAGTTGTTACAGTGAATTATCTAAAATACCTAGTTTCCAACAAAAAATGTGGAGGCCTGAAAAGAAACAGGAAATTGTGACTCATATACCAGGGGGAAGAAGCAGACAACAGAAACAGCCTGTGACACTGACCTGATGTTGGGGCTAACAAAAAAAGATGTCAAAGTAGCCATTATAAATATGTTCACAGCACAAAAGGAAGTATGACTAGAGAAGCACAGGAAGGTATGACGGCAGTGTCACATCATGGAGATAATATCAGTAAAAAATAATGAAATGTTAAGTGTTCTAGACTCAATGACACATTTTATATTTATACATATAAATAGATCATATATAAACAAAATATGTATAAACAATACATGATATCCATGAAATGTGTCCTATTACATATAGGAATACAATTGTAAAAAATTGCCAATAATAGCACAAAAGAGGTGGGTAGGAGCAAAACTATAATGGACTAGGCCGAAGACTGTTGTGATAAGGTAATAATTTTTAAAAAACAATTTTACTGGAATAAAGTTGCTTTACAATGTTGTTTTATTTTATGTTCTACAGCAAAGTGAATCAACCATACGCATAAATATATCCCCTCTTTTTTGGATTTCCTTCCCATTTAGCTCACTATAGAGCCCCAGACAGGGATCCCTGTGCTATACAGTAGGTTCTCATTAGCTATCTTTATACACAGCTGTATATACATGTCAATCCCAGTCTCCCAATTCATCTCACGCTCACCCTTCCCCTCCTTGGAATCCATTCATTTGTTCTCTAGGCCTGAGTCTCTATTTCTGCTTTGCAAATAGGTCCATCTGTACCATTGTTTCTAGATTCCACATATAAACGATATTATTCAATATTTGTATTTCTCTTTCTGTCTTCATTCTGTATAACAGTCGCTAGGTCCAGCCATGTCTCTGCAAATGGTACCATTTCATTCCTTTTTATGGCTGAGTAATATCCTGTTATATATATGTGCCACATCTTCTTTATCCTTGCTGGACACTTACATTGTTTCCATGTCCTGGCTATTGTAAATACTACTGCAATGAACATTGCCGTGTGTGTATCTTTTGGGATTATGGTTTTCTCTGGGTATATACCCAGGAGTATGATTGCTGGATCATAGATAAAGTAATAATTTTTAAAATATAGAAAGGAAAGATGGAAGGATGGGAAGAAGAGCAGAGCGAAGAAGGGATTCCTCTGTTCTGCCTCATCAGAGATCTTGACACCAGCCCTTATCTTCCTTAGCAGTTACTTGTTAAGTTCCTGATCCCCACTCTGGTGCTAAAACAAGCTGGAAGGAAGGCCAAGTCTATTTGCTACCAGAGCTTTTGAGCTTCCCTTTGACCCTAGCTGTGGCCTATCTCTATTGGCCTGACACTTGATCCAGAACTAACTATGGGCCCCTGCCTTCTTTCCCTACCTGACATTCCAATTTCAATTCTTAGTTAGAATCAGAAATTCTCCCATAAAGCCTGTCTTCTTGCCTAGGCCCTAATACTATTCTTAATCTCTTTCTCAAGAAGCTAGATCTAGCTCCCTATATTTCATTTGCATTCTTACTTTTCTAGGACCCTTTGAGAATGGACCCTTAAACTACTACAGTGCTCTGACTTACTCAACTTGGAATTTTCTTGATGTTCTTCAACTCTCTCTAACCCTATCAGCCCCCCACGACTCTAACCACACTCCAAGCACATGCATACACACATTTACTCACATGCATACACACATTTACTCACCCATATTGCTGGACTTTCTTGGATACTAAAACCTGCAAGAAGCAAGTCTGGGTCTGCCTTGACCATTCAGACATACACCTCAAACCCCAGAGCTGGGGCACTGTCCCTGGCTCTTTCCTAGATTGACCTGTAAATATTTGATGGCTTTTGTGTCTTTGTGTTTGTTTGCTTAAACTTGCATGAGTTTAACAGTTTAACAGTAAATATTTTAAAGTCTCTTTTCAGGGTGGCTCTCATAGCTTTTAAAAATGAGCAAGTTATTAGCTTCACTCCTGAGTGAATCTGTGACAAAACCGTCTTCCTAACTGTCAGGCTGTTTTTGTTGGTTTGTTTGTTATTTTAGTCACAGTGAGCCTGCAACATAGCTCTTACCTGCATCTTGCTCTCTTTATTGTCAGAAGCAAAGGAAGAATCTTCTACTCTACTCTGGGCAGAAAAATTCAGAAGAAGCAAGATGACAGAATGGAACTCAAAGTAAGAAGAAATACACCCTAATAAGGGTCTAGAAAAATGCATGAGCTTTAGTGTAAGGATTTCATGATATCTGTTTTTGCATAAGGTGTGTGTGTACATGTGTGTGCTTTTACCCATTTATGTTCTGTGTCATTAAAGTTCGAAGATCAGTAACTCCAGTCATAGAAGTATTACTGAACTAACTTTTTGAAAAAAGTCTGTGAGAAAATATTTGAAGGAAAACTTGCTTCTTGCAGATTATAATATTTCCAAATCTTCAAGCCTATCGGGTGAGTGAAATGACCAGGGCACTAGGAAACCCAAGATGAGGTTCTCATCCAGATTTTTCCTGAGCCAGGAAACCTAGGGCTGTTTAATGGCTTTCTGTCTGGACAGACAGAGTTTTTCATCCCTCAGTTCAGTCGCTCAGTCGTGTCTGACTCTTTGCGACCCCATGAATCGCAGCATGCCAGGCCTCCCTGTCCATCACCAACTCCCGGAGTTCACTCAGAACTCACGTCCATCAAGTCAGTGATGCCATCCAGCTATCTCATCCTCTGTTGTCCCCTTCTCCTCCTGCCCCCAATCCCTCCCAACATCAGAGTCTTTTCCATTGAGTCAACTCTTCACATGAGGTGGTCAAAGTATTGGAGTTTCAGCTTTAGCATCATTCCTTCCAAAGAACACCCAGGGCTGATCTCCCTCAGAATGGACTGGTTGGATCTCCTTGCAGTCCAAGGGACTCTCAAGAGTCTTCTCCAGAGGCATTGAGGCAGCGAGCGCAGAGACGGCTTTAGGGGTGGAGATGCTGCTTGAGGAGCCCGCAGATAAGTTTTTCTATTAAAAAAGATAGGCATTAGTGTATTTCTTTAGGGATTATAAGTAGTGAGAATACGGAGATACTGCTTTGCATTAAGTTCTTAGATAAATTTTAGGGAAAATATGAAGACTTAAAGAGTAGTTGGAGAAAGGAAGAGGGAAGAAAAAAGATAATTTTAGAACCTGATGGAGGTTAAGAGCTGAAATTTTTTCATGGAGTGAAAAATTTAAGAGAATTGATGAGCTAGGACTGCAAAGTCTGGATTTTTTTTTTTTAAAGCCTTAACTTGAAGGGCAACCTTTTACCTTAACATTAAAACGTTGGGTTACGTAAATCGAACCTAAACGTTTTAAAAGGTTGAGTTGTAGATGATTAAAATACTATAAAGGCCATCTTAAGATTTAACTGAAGGTGGTTTCAGAAATAATGCCTTCAAATTCACGGCACAGTAAAAATGGCGTCATTTGAAGCCTGCTTGATATTAAGGCTTTGTTTGGCTGAAGTTGACGGAAATATTAGGAATGGTAGGAAAGAAAATTGGAAGTTTGAAGTGGAAAATTCGGAAGACAGAAGTACAGGAAGGTGAAGAAAAAACTAGAGAAGATAGAGACACACGTTTTAGAAGACAAAAAACCTGAGCCTAGTAAGTAGGCAGAAAAAAAGACAAATCTAGGAGAAAATTGAAAATACGGGCGAGTGCTTAAGATAGAATGAAAAGAAAGCTATTGGACGCAAACATACAAGATAGACGTCTAAAAATTTAGATAGTTCAAAATCAATAATGTTGGATAAATTACAGGAACAAAAACTAAGGAAATTTTTATAGCCAATAAGAATTTATTGTAAAAGCCCATCAACTTATTTCTGGTGGTGCAAAAGTTAGATCTCAGAAGATGAGGGTTTTTTTAAAACTGCTGTAGACCAGGACCAACTTAGAAGAAAATCCGGAAACTAGGAGAGTCAGTTTAAAATCTCAGCAAAAAGTTACTGAAGGGGACTGAAGTAACTTAAAAGTTAAGAATGTATTTGGAAGAGTTAAAAATCTGAAAGGCCTTAAATGCGGTAGCGTAGTTTCCTTTGGAAAATGTAAAGGACTTTATAAGTGAATTAAATTGAAGAGCAAGAATAACCATCGAGTTATTGGACTTTGAGCTAAGATGAATGTTTAAATCCTGAGGACTAGGCGCTAAATAACAGCTGACGCAGGTGCTACGCAGAAGTGGATTCAGTGAAGCTAGGAAGACAGGAGCGGCAGACAGGATTCGGAGTCAGTGTTGGTGAAAACTAGGACTGAGGAGCCAGCGGCAGTTCGTGAAGATAGGAAAGAGAAGCCCGGGAGCCAGTGCGACTTGGTGAAGGAAGCTAGGAAGAAGGAGCGAGTCCTAACGATTTGGAGGTGAAGCTAGGAGAGGATTCCAGGAAGGAGGAAGCCAGTGCGGTGTGGTGAAGCTAGCGTGCGGCTTGGCTTGGCAACCACGCGGAGGCGGCGAGCAGGCAGAGTGGAGGATAGATAGAGGATCCTAGAGCAGCAGCCCAGTGTACGAGCCCTGCAGGGAGAGCCAGTGGTGTGGTAAAAATCCGTGAAGTCGGCACTATCGTGGGGTTTTTTTTCTCCTGTAACTCAGTATGGTAATATCTCTTATTAAATTTTCCTAATAGTAATGGGGGAGTTGTGTACTTAAGCATAAAGGGGATTTTATTACGGGGATGTAGGCCGGTTTTCGGGTGTCGTAGGTTTCTCTTTTTCAGGCCTATTTTCTCATGCATCTTGTCTGGAGCTTTTGAGGGCAGACTTCAAGGCCCGGAGGAATGGTAGATGGCAAGTGTTCTTGTTTTTAACCAATATGAGGGATATCCTGAATTTGGTAGAACAACTGTGAGACAACTTCAGCAAGCTTTGTAAACAGGTTTTATGTTCAGTTTGGGGGTAATGAAGCATTTCAGTTTTGTGAGTAGAGGGCCTACCTTTCTTTCCTCACCCTGTATTTTAAAAGTCTTCTAAATATGTAGTTTCGGTGTATAATTCTGGGCGGGGGGAGTTTTTTTTGGGGGGGAGCAAAGTATGTTTTGAGTTCTTTTCCCTTTAGGTCTGCCTAGAATTCCAAAGGCAAATGACTCGAGGTAACAGGCGAAAAGAAAATCCAATATCAGGATAATCAGAACACTGCAGGTTTACAGTTATAGAAACTGTAGCACAAGCAGCTTTCACTTTGAGGTCTGTGGTGCAGCTGTCCATTGGAGTAATGGCTGGTAGTTTATTCTTTTTTTCCCCACCCCTTTATTAAATATTTTTATAAAGTACGTAACTGGTTATTTTTACTTAAATATTTTGGGGGTGGTGTGAACAGGGAAGAGGGTGGGGGAGAAACTTTTTTTTCTAAGATTTTCCACAGATTCTACAGTACTATTGACAAACTGAGTTAGAGAAGGATTGTACTGCTACGCTGTTTGGCACCAACACCTTCAGGGATTGGAGCAGCTTTTTTCCTTGGAAGAGTATTCCCAGTGAAGCTGAAATGTACAGCCCAGTGCAGCTTTGGTTCATATTCAGTCATCTCAGGAGAACTTCAGAAGAGCTTGACTAGGCCAAATGTTGAAGTTAAGTTTTCAAATAACGACTTTTAAGATACCTTTATTAAAGGGGAGGGGCAAATTTTGGCGATTTATAGTTGGCAGTGGCTTGTGATGATTGGGATGGGGGGGCGTGGGTTTAGGTAATTGTTTAGTTTTTGATTACAGATAAACTCATGCCAGAGAACTTAAATACTTAAGGTGGAAAAACTAAAGAAATCTCAACTTCCAAGTTGGCAACTAACTCGAAATCCTCTGGTTCTGTTTTGCCCCAATTTTTGAATTTAACAGATGGGAAAGTTGATGAAGATTCACTGGATTTAAAAGAGTAGGGCTTGGGAAAGGAAAATGACTGGGGGTTGGTCTGGCCCTCTGCGCTGACTTAGATAAAAACTTGGGGAATTTTTTTTAAATGGTAAAGTTCGGATATAGTAGTGTGTGGTTCTCTCTTGGAATATTTTTCAGGTGATTTAATAAAACTTAATACTACTATAGGAGCTTCAGAACAAAGGAGGTGGCTTAATGATCCTGAAGGGATTTCTTCTGGTGGTAGCTTTTGTATTATCAAGTAAGATTCTTTTTTCGGCTGTATATAAGCAAGATTGTTTGGTTTATTCTTTTCTTTTTTAGCGTAGGAAAAGTTTGTTGTTAAGATATGCTTCAAAATTATTGTTAATTGTATTTTGAATTTACATCTAAGCCTTGTAAATCATAACTGATAAGAGGGGGTGGGCTTTTGTTGATGAGGGAGGGGAAACCTTTTTTTTTCTGTAGGCTTTTTTCAGAAAGAAAAAGACAAAACGAAAATAAAAAAAAAAAAGAAGAGTCTTCTCCAACACCACAGTTCAAAAAGGCGCTCAGCCTTCTTCACAGTCCAACTCTCACATCATACATGACCATTGGAAAAACCATAGCCTTGACTAGACGGATCTTTGTTGGCAAAGTAATGTCTCTTCTTTTGAATATGCTATCTAGGTTGGTCATAACTTTCCTTCCAAGGACTAAGTGTCTTTTAATTTCATGGCTGCAGTCACCATCTGCAGTGATTTTGGAGCCCAGAAAAATAAAGTCTGACACTGTTTCCACCGTTTCCCCATCTATTTCCCATGAAGTGATGGGACCAGATGCCATGATCTTCGTTTTCTGAATGTTGAGCTTTAAGCCAACTTTTTCACTCTCCTCTTTCACTTTCATCAAGAGGCTTTTTAGTTCCTCTTCACTTTCTGCCATAAGGGTAGTGTCATCTGCATATCTGAGGTTATTGATATTTCTCCCGGCAATCTTGATTCCAGCTTGTATTTCTTCCAGTCCAGCGTTTCTCATGATGTACTCTGCATAGAAGTTAAATAAGCAGGGTGACAATATACAGCCTTGACGTATTCCTTTTCCTATTTGGAACCATTCTGTTGTTCCATGTCCAGTTCTAACTGTTGTTTCCTGACCTGCATACAGATTTCTCAAGAGGCAGATCAGGTGGTCTGGTATTCCCTTCTCTTGAAGAATTTTCCACAGTTTATTGTGATCCACACAGTTAAAGGCTTTGGCATAGTCAATAAAGCAGATATTTTTCTGGAACTCTCTTGCTTTTTTGATGATCCAGCAGATGTTGGCAATTTGATCTCTGGTTCCTCTGCCTTTTCTAAAACCAGCTTGAACATCAGGAAGTTCACGGTTCATGTATTGCTGAAGCCTGGCTTGAAGAATTTTGAGCATTACTTTACTAGCATGTGAGATGAGTGCAATTTTGCAGAGTTTGAGCATTCTTTGGCATTGCCTTTCTTTGGGATTGGAATGAAAACTGACCTTTTCCAGTCCTGTGGCCACTGCTGAGTTTTCCACAACATTCTATAAACTTCTTTCATTTTAATATTATAGTTCCAACATTGAACAACTGGATCACATATTTTAAAATTCTGTCCTTTTGAGTTTTGACAAAAATTACTATCCATGGTAGGTTTTTTAGAAGCAAAATATTCATAACCTGTCATCCTTTACTTAAGTTTAAACATTAAGTGCTGATATGGGGAAAGTCCTTCAACTCTATTGATAACAATAGTTTGGTGTTTTGGTATTATAACAAACCACTTATTGTTCCATTTTGGACCAATTATTGGACTTATTTGTTTAAGTCCAAAGTTAGGTACATAATATTAATTTACATGTTATCTTTGGGCTTCCCTGGTGGCTCAGATGGTAAAGAGTCTGCTGCAGGGCCGGAGACCCTGGTTCGATCCCTGGGTCAGGAAGATCCCCCTGAGAAGGAAATGGCAATCCACTCCAGTATTCTTATCTGAAAAATCCCATGGATGGAGGAGCCTGGCAGGCTACAGTCCATGAGGTTGCAAAGAGTCAGACACAACTGAGTGACTTTACTTGCTTTCTATTGGTTAACAACAATCTCCTGCTTCTAAGAGGGTTTGGAAATTGTGCTTGTGTTACATAAATCAAATACTTATACTTCCTCTAGGTGTATCTGGCATTATAAGTGTTAAATTTGCTTTCTTTCTTATTCTTCTTTTATCTTTCAAGTCTGAAGATGGCTGTGAATTAAAACATGCAATTGTATTATGCATACTCATTCATACTTAGTGCTATAATTTTTTAACTTTGGACATTCATAGAAGGTATAATTGTAGTTTATTAATCTGTGCTAATTAATAGTTACTAATTTTCTCCGTTCATTCAGATTCAAGACCGTCAATCATAATGCATTTAACCCACTATTATTCAAGATAAAAATGGCAATATTATATGATTTTTGTGATTTAACAGTCATCACAAATAATTAGTACATCAGTAATCATTCATAGCTCAGTATAAGTACATTTGAAATTCTCAGTTGAAGAGAACGAGAGAAAGTTCTAATTTTCAAAAGATATGTTTTCTGTTAAATGGTAGTACCAAGTGTTCTGGAATTTTCTTTTACCACACAGATAATAAAACTGCAATCATTTGGACTAGAAATATCAAACTCATTTCAATAACTGGTTCATTAAGGCACACTTCCCACTTTGCATGTTGCATCCCCTACTTGAATACTGAAAAAGAAACAAAATGCACTCTGATGAAAACAATAATTATAATACAAAAGAAATCAGTAATGCATCAGAACAGAAAAGCATGGTTAAAAGTAGGCTTTGGCTGCAATTATCCTCCATTTGAGAAATTTTCTTAATGTAAAAATGATAAGGCAAATCATGAGTGTTCATGATTAGTTTAATTAGTTAGCAGCACTAAGGCACATTTAATTTAATCTGTACCCTTTTTATATACTCTAGTCTAAAGACCTTAACTATAGAAAGTCTGAATATTTTACCACTTTAAACCTTTTACAGTATCTACATCATAAAATCCTTCTTATATACCCTTAGCTCGAAATCCCACAAAACTCCCCCGGACCAGTTTCCCAGATTATGCTTGGTTGTTTGTGCTGAAACATTACAAGAGGAGGAAAGCATTAAGGAAGCTGGTGTGACTGGAGTTGGAACAGAAAAGGAATGAGGGAGGGAAGGAAACAGGGAAAAGGAGCAGAGGAAGAGATCTCGGGGGAAGAAAGGGGAGGAGGTTGAAATAAGAAAGAAAGAAGAACCAGAAAAGGAAGAGTTAATGAGATGGTTGAACAGGAGAAAAGCAGGAATACAAAGATGGTTTTACACTCATATCACTCATTGCTGAGCCAAGCCTATTTTTACCTATATATCTATGATCCTGGCATTAGATTTTTTTTTTAAATCATCCTTTTCCCTCTGGGATAAAGCATCTGAAGATAGGACTATGATTCTCCAAAAGAGAAAATTTTCCAAGTTCCCTAATACTCTAATAATTTTTTTCCATCCTCCCATAACCAGGGAAATTCTGAACAACTCAACAAGACTGAGAGTCTGTCCTCTTTCCCAGGATCCTGTGTTCTTGCTTCTCTCTGGAAAGTGTATGCATAATCATTCAGTCGTATCTGACTTGTCAAAACCCAATGACTGTAGCCTGCCAGGCTCTTCTACCCATGGGGATTCTCGCCATGCCCTCCTCCAGGGGATCTTCCCAACCCAGGGATTGAGCCCAGGTCTCCCACATTGCAGGTGGATTCTTTACCTTCTGAGTCACCAGGGAAGCCCATGAATTCTGGAATGGGCAGCTTATCCCTTCTCCAGGGAATTTTTCTGACCCAGGAATCGAAGTGGAGTCTCCTGCATTTCAGGCAGATTCTTTACCAGCTGAGCTACCAGTAAAGCCCTCTGAAAATGTGGCCCTTAATCAACAGAGAGCTAAAGGATGCTAAGAATAGCCTGGGCTGGAAAGCAACTTAATGTGTGTATTTTTTTGGATGGTGGGGACATCCACTCTGTTTAGACATGCTAACACAATAGATTTGCCTCTGAATTAGTTTCTTCCCCTGTTTGCATCAATGGCAAAAAAAAAAAAAAAAAAAATCAATCTTTCCTATTAGTAATTTTAAAAGTAATTTATGATCAGTAGTTTATTTGCTATTCTGACTAGCTTTTTAAAAACTATGCTTAGAAAGGCTGTGCTAAATGAGCTCTTCTCAAATCTTTATGTATAAAGATTCAGATATTTCAAGTGCAGCTGTACATTAAAACGTTGTTTATATATATGAATGAAATCTTGATTTGTGACCTGTAAAAGCCATTTGATAATAATTCAATTTTGGTAAGAGATCTGAAGTAGAAATTCTCAAAAGAAGTAGTTTTAAAAGCTTGTCTATCACCAAAATTAATGTGTAGTAAAATAAATGTGCAATGAATGATCAAGGAAGCAAGCTCAGATTCATTATTGAACCGAAATATTAAAAAAAAAAAAAAAAAGCTGCACAACCTTGTCAAGTTTTCAAGAGGGAGGGAACATTTGGGAACTCATGTATAATTTCATCAGAGTTTATATTCATCTGGCAAGCATGGATATGGCTCTACTGGTCATTAAAATATTAAATGCTTCTGAAATCACTGCTGCTCTGAGTTTTGACTCCCCAACCATCCGGCCCACTCTCCCACAAGCTTGGCACCATCTAGAAAATAAAGCATTAAATTTGGGGCAGCGTTTGCCTGCCAGGATCTATGGAACATCCATTCCAGTTTGTTGTTGTCTGGACCATAATGGTATTAAGTATTTCAAGTGCAACCTCAATGCTTGCTGCCGTTTTTCATGGATATGAAAGGATATATTTGCAGTGGGAAGAAATGATAACCATAGTCTTCTGTTTGTTTTTAAACTGCAAACTTTTATACACTTCTTTCTTTCAGTGAGGTCCAGCCTATCTCCGTCAGTCCCTGGTGAGAACTTGTTCTATATACAGGCTTCAATGTGGTGAATCAACTTCCATTGTCAGTTTTGTGCTGCATTTAAGTGAGCTGCTGCTCCTGATGATGTAAGCATGACTGCACTGCCCTTGTGTCTCCCTTCTTCTTATGTTTTTTTCCCCCTCTCCTCTCTTGGTTGAAGTAGAAGAAGGTGTGCTTGTGGAAGGTTGAGCTAGTCCTCCTCCAGCCAGTGTAACAATGTATTTACTAGGTTCATGATCACAGCGATTTGTGATCACAGTATTTTCCTGTGCAAATTTTCATGTGAATTTTTGAGTTAGTTTCCTGCTGCAAGCTTCCTTTGGATCTGGATTGAAGATAGTATTTCTAACAGAGATCATCTCTCCTCACTAACAATTACGTGGACAAGTCTAAAATGAAACAGCTTTCGGCTTCCGTGGTGGCTCAGTGGTAAGAATCTGCCTGTCAATGCAGAAGACCCGGGTTCAACCCCTGGTCCAGGAAGATCCCACATGCCACAGAGCACCTAAGCCTGTGTGCCACAACTACTGAGCCTGTGCTCTAGGGCCCAGGAATCACAACTACTGAGTCCATGTGCTGGAACTACTGAATCCCAAGGGCCCTAGAGCCCGTACTCCATAACAAAAGAAGCCATAGCAATGAGAAGCCTTTGCACTGCAGCAGAGAGTAGTCTTCTCTCTCAGTAACTAGAGAAAAGCCCTGAAAGCAATGAAAATCGAGCATAGCCAAAAACAAATATAGAAATAAAAATGATAAAAAAATAAAATGAAACAGCTTTCTCTCCCCTTTTCAAACTGAGTTCCCTAGGATGAGGACCACCATGGAGAGAAACCCCTTCCTCCTCCAGAGACATATCTCAAAGGCCTTGGTTAAGTTGCATTGTGTCCAGGTGTATCACCTCACTTCTAGAAGTTAAATACAGCCTTCTTGGCACCATCTAGGTTTGAGATGGTGTTCATTTTGATCTCCATCACATACACACAATGTGAAGTGTTAGTTACTCAGTCATATCTAACTCTTTGCAACCCCATGGAATGTGGCCTGCCAGGCTCCTCTGTTCATGGGGATTCTCCAGGCAAGAATACTGGAGTGGGTTGCCATGCCCTCCTCCAGGGGTTCCCTGGGATCTTCCCAGGGGATCTTCCCAACCCAAGGATCAAACCCAGGTCTCCTGCATTACAGGCAGATTCTTTACCTTCTGAGCCACCAGGGAAGCCCCATTCACACAATCGGATGGGCTATAGGAACCTACTTCCTTTCTCTATCTTCCTTACTACATTGAGCGTCTTCTCAGTTATTCTTAATTGTTCCATCCTAATCAAAAACATCGCCCCCCAAACTGAGTTTCTAATTTAACTGAAAAAGCCCTGAGGTACTGAATAAAATAGTACCATTTCTTCTTTCTGCATTTAGTGGAAAAGTATTTTTTGTTTTGTTTTTTTGGCTGATGTAAACTCTCATTTCTAATTCCTCATTTTGTTTTGTCCCTCTTCTCTGAGGTGAAATGACTTGGGGTAAGAAGCGACTGAACATTGAAGTGTCACATGAAACTCTCCCTTTTCCACTCAGCACTAATGAAAATATTTGCCTTCTACTTAACTAACAGGTCTTTTCTTTAAAACTTGCTGAACTTGTTTTTTAACTTAGTGACTTCAGTGCAGAGCGTAACAGGGACACTTTAGATTTTCATCTCTTTCATTCCTGAGAGAAGAAAGAAAGGGGAAAAAAGTTCCCAAACTTACAGGCCAAATCAGAAGATTGAAAAAAAGTTTCTTAGTTCATAAAATAATCATTCAAACCTCTCATTGGCTCATGAAATTATTGCTTTCCACTATTTACCAAAAAAAGCACTTACTATCACAGATATAATAGATGCAAATTGCCAATATAGCTTTATTTTATTTTATAATAATATGGAAAGCACAAATAGGAATGATCATTCATCATGAACATAAATATAGCACTTTGGAATATTAACAGAAATATTTATTTATTTCTAGCTCAAATTGAACATATAGAATACCCAACTTTTTTTAACTCTAAAAATATCTCAATTCTACCTGGAAATGCCCTTCTGTAAGTCTAGCCATGCAGTTGTAAAATATTGGTAAGACATAAAGGCATATAGTGTCAGCATAAGATTATTTTAAAATGTTTCATCTATTCCACAAAATTATTCTGCTAAAGCTAAATAAATAGTCATCAAATTACTACTCAGAAGAGTCAGCAGCTGCTTCTATTTAAGGCTTTCAAATATGTCTCTACTGTCCCCTTCTTACTCTGCTAAATTAACCCTGGAAAGAGACAGTGGGATCAGTTTCAAGAGTCCTTTCTCCCTGCAGGGCACTGGGGGGATGATGGAATGGGGAGCAGCTGTATTTCCTGAGCCCACTCTGGTCCTTCTCGTTATTTTTCTTCTTTTTCTTTTCCTCCAGTCTCCCCACCACACCCTTGTACCATCTCAATTAGTTCTCAAGCTTTAAACTGCATTGATATCTTGATGACTCCTATAAGTACATCTCTAGCCCAGAACACTTCTACTGGGAACTCCAGTTTCTAGCATCCAACCAGCTACAGGTTATGTCAAGTTCATATGTGCATAATGGAGTTCTTAGCGATGGAACACTACATCACTTCTGAACAAGCGGTAAGTGGGATCACCATTCATTTCCACTCTAATGGAAAGTTCTGTCAATTCTACTGTAAAACACACTGCAAATCTGTCTCATTTCCTGCACTCAATGCTACCCACCTAGTCAAAAAAACTGCAGTTTCTCAAGTGGGATACTTCCTCAGCCTTTGCCACACTGATATTTGCTCCATTCAATCTACTCTCCAGAAAAAAAAAAAAAAAAAGTAGAAATCACTGTCTTATTATTACAGAAAAGAGAAGTGAGGTTCCTGACAGTAAATAAATTTGTCCAAGGCTACACGGCAATAAAGGATAGAACTAGAATTTTAAGCTAGGTGAATCACCTCAGAGGTTCAACAATTTATCCCATTTCATAAACCACAAAACTGGTCCAGCTAGTTCAAATTTTGAGTTCTTTTTACTAAATTATACTGCTATTCTATATTTAAAGGAATAAGGACCAGAGGAACACTTTTTTTGTCTTCAAAATTAAAATAGACCAGAAAACTCATACATGCATACTATGTGTCTATGTTTATATATATACATGTTGTTCCATTTAAAAGGTGACTTTAGGGACTCCCCTGGCTGTCCAATGGTTGAGCGTCTGTGCTCCCAAAGCAGGGGGCACAGTTCCATCCCTGGTCGGGAAACTAGGACACTGCATGCACACCTTGAAGTCTGAAAAAAAATTTCCTAATAAAAGGTGGCTTTAGACAAAGACTTAATTGAAAAATAGTGGATTTCAGTAAGATTGTTAATGGAAGAGCTCTTTTCCCTTTCATATAGCTTTCTTTAAAAACCTTGCTTTTTTTGCATCCAAATATTCTCAGCAGCTTTGATCTCTTTCTATCTCTCTCTGCCTCCTGGATCATTCTATTTGATTCTTTTAACATTGTTTACAGTTGGAGACTGATATAAAATGCCCCTTTCAGAATTTCAGCAACCACAACAGTATGTAGAAGACAGCATTTTTTATGATTTCCATAAGAGTTTTAAAGTATAACATTTTGCCTGGAATAATCATGGTTGGGGACAGGATTAAAAAAAAAAACACACAAACATCAACTGGTTATAGGAAAAAAACTAATACTAGGGCATGTGATTGGTGAATGAAGGAGACCTTAAGGAATTAAGTAGGCAGCCAAAAATCTATGGGGACAATTGCTAGGCTTAGGGATTTTTCTCACTCCAATGGTGTATGGGATATGTGATCTCTGGGAGATTGTGTGAGGCTAGAGCTCCAACCCCATGAAGTCTGAAGTTCGAGTTTTTGCAGGGTATCATTTACACCCTGCAGATCATCGCCTAACATTGCACAAGGGTCTTTGGAGCCTCCGTTTGGCAGCCAGCCATGATTCACTGCAGCAGCATATTGTCAAGGCAGCTGGCCCTTCATCTGCACACACACAACACACACACATACTCAACCCACTGCTGAAATTAACCCTTTCTCACCTAACAACACATACACTCCCTCGTTTTTACACTACTTATAAAAATCACATGTATTATTCCATTGAAGACCAGTTGTCTACTGCCTCTTTTCATATAATATCTCTAAGCTTTCTAACAACCATGGAAGGTGGATATTATCATTTTCAATTTACAGATGAGAAAACTAAGAGATTGAATACCTGGTCCAAGGTCTCAGACCTAGTATGCAGATGAACTCTAATTCATACTAACATCTGTCTGGTTCCAAAACTCTCCTGCCATTGATAACCAGTGATCTATTCATGCTTCACACAACAAGACCTAGAGAAGAGGCAAAAGCTCTTTTGAAGTGCAAAGTCATGAAACTCATTAGGAAGTTAGGTAAATTACATTATTAAAGTTTCAAGTCTGTCTCCATTATTACCAGAGCTTACTTGCTTGAGAACCATAAGAATCAATGATTACCCAAAGTGTGTGCTTTAATCATTAGGATACGTCATACTTTAAGTACTCAGTACTTCAAAGAAACAACTTATTTTAATAAGGCACTAAATAATGTTGTAGAAGTCCCAGAAAAGGAAAAGACTTGGCCATAATGTGGTCAGAATGTAGTAGATTCAAAGTTAGCTGCCTAACTTTCAAAGGGCCATCCTAAGTTGGCATCCTCTAGTGAATTTACCTAATCTAGACATTGACCTCAGGAGAAGGCAAAGGTACCCGCCTCCAGTACTCTTGCCTGGAAAATCCCATGGACGGAGGAGCCTGGTAGGCTGGAGTCCATGGGGTCGCGAAGAGTCGGACAGGACTGGGTGACTTCACTTTCACTTTTCACTTTCATGAATTGGAGAAGGAAATGGCAACCCACTCCAGTGTTCTTGCTTGGAGAATCCCAGGGACGGGGGAGCCTGGTGGGCTGCCGTCTATGGGGTTGCACGGAATTGGACACAACTGAAGCGACTTAGCAGCAGCAGCAGCAGCAGACATTGACCTCAACTTTTTGATAGCAGGATTTTGATCTGTGTCTGACACTAAAAGTGATTCCTACTGAATGAGAATCTGCGTTCTTCCAGATTGGGTCCCAGGTGGAAAAAAATCATTAATAGACTGTTAGTTAAAAAGTAATCAATTTAGTATACTTAAATGTAAAAGATGCTTACTCCTTGGAAGAAAAGTCATGACCAACCTAGATAGCATATTGAAAAGCAGAGACATTACTTTGCCAACTAAGGTCCGTCTAGTCAGGGCTATGGTTTTTCCAGTGGTCATGTATGGATGTGAGAGTTGGACTGTGAGGAAGGCTGAGCGCCGAAGAATTGATGCTTTTGAACTGTGGTGTTGGAGAAGACTCTTGAGAGTCCCTTGGACTGCAAGGAGATCCAACCAGTCCATTCTGAAGGAGATCAGCCCTGGGATTTCTTTGGAAGGAATGATGCTAAAGCTGAAACTCCAGTACTTTGGCCACCTCATGCGAAGAGTTGACTCATTGGAAAAGACTCTGATGCTGGGAGGGATTGGGGGCAGGAGGAGAAGGGGATGACAGAGGATGAGATGGCTGGATGGCATCACTGACTCGATGGACGTGAGTCTGAGTGAACTCCGGGAGTTGGTGATGGACAGGGAGGCCTGGCATGCTGTGATTCATGGGGTCGCAAAGAGTCGGACATAACTGAGCAACTGAACTGAACTGAACTGAAATGTAAAAAGGGGCTTCCCTGGTGGCTCAGGTGGTAAAGAATCTACCTGCAATGCAGGAGACCTAAGTTCAGCCCTTGGGTAGGGAAGATCCTCTGGAGAAAGGAATAGCTACCCACTCCAATATTCTTGCCTGGAGAAGGCTGTGGTCAGAGGAGCCTGGCGGGCTACAGTCCATGGGGTTGCAAAGAGTTGGACACAACTGAGCAATTAACTTTATATGTAAAAATGGATTTGTTCTTCTTTGCAGTTTTCAGTTCATTTTATAAACCTTATAAAAAACCATGTAGAAAGATAACATTTTCACAGTCCCTTTAAAGGAGGTCTTTAGTTGCTATCTGGACCAGTTATAAATCTTGTTAATTTAACTCCTTTTAAACATTTTAAGCTGCCCTAGTGCATTTAATATGCTCATTTTTTTCCTATGCATACATAAATTATCTAACAAACTTGCTCAAGTATTTAAGCAATACTTAGAAAATCAATAAATGAATGTTAAAACTGGTTTCAAGTTTTTTAAATCTTCAAATACTTTTATAAAATTAATTATATTCAGTCTAGACACATGATCCTCTATCACTTCTCAGTTAGGCATTTTAAAACAATGTTACAAGGTTGACCTGTTTTTCTAACAGGTTAAAGCCTCTTATGCATTACATCTACTTAATATAGCAAGTATGCACACTTTAATTAATATAAAAGTATTAATATTACATTTTGGTTCTTTTCAACATTTCTACAGTTAATTCTACACCTCCCAGATATGAAAACTTTACCACAAAGGAAACATACCATCTCACACAATTTTGAGGGTTGCATCCCCATAGCATTTTTGGAGCTGCCTACTCATCTGCTCAGTGACCTCAAACAAGTCCTGGGATAAACCTGGATCCTGTCTGTGACAGGGCTAGAATGTACTGAGCTTGGTAGATTACAGAAGTTTATAATAAGGACTTCCACAGTGAAAGAAAAAAACTTCATGTGGCTCATATCCATTAGAAGTGAATCACATTCAAGTCAGGTTAGAGTCTCTAACTTCTGCAGGTGGCCTTGCTTCTCAGTTGGATTTTGCTTTCCTGAGTTCTAAGACAAGTAAAGGTATTCACATCTAGGTATAAAAACATTGGATTGTAAGAAAGAGACGAGGGCGAAGAAAGACATCTCTCTCTTCCATCTTCTCTTACTAGATAAGACATTTCTCCTCATGTGGGAAGAAGGAAACAAGGAAAAGAAAAAACAACAGGATGTCTCTTCAGGAATCCTTCTCAGTTCTACCTACACAAGAGGGAATAAGTGCCCTGTGAGCCCTGGCAACAACCGTCTTCACATGAGGAACTGCTCTGCTCTGTGAAAGGGCTGGAAAAGGTTAGATCAGGACAGCATCTACCCTGATGAAGTCAGGATGGTACAGCCCATGACAAAGATTCTCATTTTCCCACATTTCTATTGAAGATCAATCACTTTTCTCACCTGTAGTTGTTTTGGTTGTTTTTTTTTTTATGTTCTGTTAACATAAAAAATCTAGTTGATGTCAAATCTCATGGGCCTGAAAGCTTTCTGCCTTTCAAAACACTCTACATGTCTCTATTCTCATCCATTATTATATCTCAATCTTAATTCCCTCAATTCCAAATCCATGAAGGATAACACAGTCCCACCAGAATCATAAGAGAAGTACTGAATAGACTCCATGGAGATAAAACCCCACCACAAGGCAGACAGGTTCTTTTCTGTTACATTCTCCTGGGAACTTTCATTTAATAGTAGTAATTGCTTTCTTTTTATAGATATGTCTAGCTTGCAGTTTAATTTTTTAAAATTAAAAAAATAATTGTTTAGTAATAAATACATGAGTGCTGAGCTTATTTTTAAGCAGTTCAGAACAGTCACTCAGTCATGTCCAACTCTTTGTGACCCTGTGGACAGCAGCACACAAGGCTTCCCTGTACATCAAGGAAAGGTTAAAATAAAAGTCAAAAAACTGGTTAATTCTGGGAGTAGAAGTGGGGAAATGAAACTGGTATGGAGCACAGGGGACTTTCCAAGTACAGTTAATCTGCATTGTTGGGTACAGAGGTGTTTCTTGTTATTATGCATACACTAGTTATATATTTTAATATATATGAATAGTACATTTCAAAAATAAAAAATAGCTTATTCATGATAAAAATGGCAAGTGTGATGATTCCATTTATGTAAAATTTTATGCATAGATTTTATGTATAAAAATAGAGATGTTTAAAATAGCAGCCATCAAAAAATCAATAGATGATCTCTCCAGATGGGGAGAATTCAGATGGGTTTTGGTTTGTTTATATTTGGAAGTTTTTTGCTGAATTGTTCTCATAATATTCATATAATTAGAAAAACCAATAAAATACCATTTTCATTGTGAACCAAAAAGAAGCATGTCTTACACACAAAAAATTATTCAAAAATTGTACATGTAGCATTGCTTTTTCATATTTATTTTTAAATTGTATTTGGAAGCATTTTTTTTCTCCAGTTGAAGAAACAGTAATATCTGGTATATTGTGTGTTCAGTTCAGTTCAGTTCAGTTCAGTCGCTCAGTCGTGTCTGACTCTTTGCAACCCCATGAATCGCAGCACGCCAGGCCTCCCTGTCCATCACCAACTCCCAGAGTTCACTCAGACTCATGTCCATCGAGTCAGTGATGCCATCCAGCCATCTCATCCTCTGTCATCCCCTTCTCCTCCTGCCCCCAATCCCTCCCAGCATCAGAGTCTTTTCCAATGAGTCAACTCTTCGCATGAGGTGGCCAAAGTACTGGAGTTTCAGCTTTAGCATCATTCCTTCCAAAGAAATCCCAGGGCTGATCTCCTTCAGAATGGACTGGTTGGATCTCCTTGCAGTCCAAGGGACTCTCAAGAGTCTTCTCCAACACCACAGTTCAAAAGCATCAATTCTTTGGCACTCAGCTTTCTTCACAGTCCAACTCTCACATCCATACATGACCACTGGAAAAACCATAGCCTTGACTAGACAGACCTTTGTTGGCAAAGTAACATCTCTGCTTTTCAATATGCTATCTAGGTTGGTCATAACTTTACTTCCAAGGAGTAAGCGTCTTTTAATTTCATGGCGGCAGTCGTCATCTGCAGTGATTTTGGAGCCCAGAAAAATAAAGTCTGACACTGTTTCCACTGTTTCCCCATCTATTTCCCATGAAGTGATGGGACCAGATGCCATGATCTTTGGTTTTTGAATGTTGAGTTTCCAGCCAACTTTTTCACTCTCCTCTTTCACCTTCATCAAGAGGCTTTTTAGTTCCTCTTCACTTTCTGCCATAAGGGTCGTGTCATCTGCATATCTGAGGTTATTGATATTTCTCCTGGCAGTCTTGATTCCAACTTGTGCTTCTTCCAGCCCAGCATTTCTCATGATGTACTCTGCATATAAGTTAAATAAACAGGGTGACAATATACAGCTTTGACGTACTCCTTTTCCTATTTGGAACCATTCTGTTGTTCCATGTCCAGTTCTAACTGTTGCTTCCTGACCTGCATACAAATTTCTCAAGAGGCAGGTCAGGTGGTCTGTTTATATGGGTTCAAATCTCACTTCTGGTACTAAAATCTGTATTATTTTTCTATTGCTGCTGTAACAAATGACTGTGAACTAAATGACTTAAAACAGCACCAGTTTATTGTCTTACAATTCTAGAACTCAGAAGTCTAACACAGATCTCCTAGGTTGCAATCAGGATTTTTGCAAGGCTGCATGCCTTTCTTGAGTTCTACAAGATCATACATTTCTTTGTGTTTTTCAGCTTCTAAAGACTATACATACTTGGTGGTTTATAGCTCACTTCCTCCATCTCTCTAACCATCCTTCCTTCCAATTCTCTGCTTAGCCTGAGAGGTTCTTAAAAGGACTCAGATGATTGGGTTGGACCCACTTGGATAATCCAGTTGTCCCCATCTCAAGGTCCTTAAGATTAACTGTATCTTCAAAGTAGCTTTATCCATGTAAGATACAGATAGTAACAAGCCCCAGGAATTAGACAGGAACATGTTTGGGTGGCCATCATTCTGCCTAAGGTAGTTGGCTTTGCAGATACAGAAATGTAATTCTGCTAATTCTCTGTTTATCCATATATAATTTCCCTCTAATTTAAAAAAGATACATAGAGAAATTTCTTTTATTCATCAGAAAACATATAATCAAATGTGAGCATAAGCTGAATTTATTAAAAATAACTTCTAAACGAAAAATGGAAACCATTGTTTACACTTGAAAGTGTGAAAGACTCAGTCGTGTCTGACTCTTTGCAACCCCACGGACTGGAGCTCACCAGGCTCCTCTTTCCGGGGAATTCTCCTGGCAAGAATACTGGAGTGGGTAGCCATTTCCCTCTCCAGGGGATCTTCCCACCCCAGGGATTGAAGCTGGGTCTCCTGCATTGCAGACAGGTTTTTTACCATCTGAGCCACCTTATGACAGTCAAAAACTAGGTAATTTTTTAAAATGTCAAATAAAGTAAAATCACATAAATCCTGAAAGCCCGAACTTTATAATTTAGGGATTTAATAAAATAAATTTTCTCCAATAAACTTTTAAGAAGACAATATAATCAGACTGCCACAAAGCCAGAGTAAGAATTATTGTACATATTATATATATGCCTCAGCCAGGGTTAGCTTTCCAAATGGTGACTGGAATGCCAGTGGGAGCTCATCACCGCACCCTATTCAGACCACCCCTTACACTCCATCCATCACTTGTGTTGAAAATTCCTCCAAGAGAGATTCATTCCTTTGGGTTCAAAACCTCTATTAAAATGCCAGTACTTAGAATATAAGCTAAATATTAGCAAAAACCCTGGCCTGGATTTGTTAAAAACTAGCATAAAACTTGACATTTGAGAAGAGAAGTGCACCAGAGAAAATCTACCAGAAGGTTGGAGTGGTTTATTAAAATGGAAACTACAACATCTAATTTTCCTTATTTTCCTAATTTTTAATGCACCATCGTTTATTGATAATAAGAAAATCATGTCAAAAAATTTAAAAATAGATTAAAAATTAAAATTAAAATTTCTATAGAAATAGAGAAATTTTTATTAAATTTTAAAATTTATATATATAGAGAAAATTTTATTAAATTAAAAAATAAAATTAAAAATTTTATGTATATAGACATTTTTATTAAATTAAAAATATAAATGTCCTGACCAAAGAGGACAGTGATAAGGGATTCTTGATGAGACAATATGAAATCTAGATGCTACTTTGAAGAAATGGAAACAAATGTATGCAGCCTTTCATAAATCATTGATCATATTTATGCCTAATGTTCTGTAACATTTTCCCTATAGTGTCAGTTTATTCATTTTAATAAGAAAATAACTGAAATTAACACCAAATGCCCTATGAAAATACTGCAAACAAGGACATTACAAGATTACTTCTGCTTCTCCTCAAGAGTTTGAAAGCTTTATATCACTCAGTAGCATATTTCATTTTAAGCAGCCTCGTCTACTTTCATCTCTGTGCTATGTATAGCACGCAGGACTATCTTCATAAGATCAAAGGGAAACTCACTGTACTTTATTTACAAAGGCAAATTTAATGGGTAACCAAGGTACTTATTTTACTAAACTGACTAGTCCCTTTGAACTACTATCTCCACTGATCCTCAGACTATGCTCAAATGTGGAGAAGGCTTCCTTGAATCTGGAAAATGTTCTTAGCCTAATTGGTGCAATTTCTTTGAACTGCATGCCATGGATCTTACTAGGCTGTAAGTGTACAAGAGAGGTTCCTTCAGGACACACAAGTGCTAAAATCCTTTCAAAAACAAAAACCAAAACAAATGAAAAACACAGAGACACTGCAAGATCGAAACTTTTTGATCTTAGAATCAATAGCAGACAAGAATAACTCCTTCCAAAGTCCATGATTATGATATTAGTAGTTTTCACAATAATTGGCACAGTTCTCTATGTGATTTAGCTATGGGATAACTTATAATGCTTACTTTTACATTAAGTAGAAAATATGTTTGTTCTGTGTGTAACATTGATATCAATGCAATAGTGAATATATGTCAAACAAAACATTACAATAGTAAATAATATAGATTTAGGAGTTTTACATTCCAATATACCAAACAGAAAGAGTGATTTTGCCTAAGTTGCGAGTGTCTTTGAATGTCAGATTTTTTACCTTCAAAATAGGAAGTCCCTTTTTGTGATAGACATCTGCTCACCAGAATTTCTGAGTCTCCTGCTTTGGGGTACATGAGGAAATTGCATTCTGTTCCCCATTGAAGTGACACAGACTGATGTAATTCACTTTGGCCAATGAAATGTGAATGCAAGTATATATAGTATGTCATTTCTGGGAAGACGCATTAAGTGGCATTATGAAACTTTACAAAGTGTCTTTCTTTTCAATTTAGAAGAATGTATCTATATGATATGGAATGGCAAATATGAGTCATCATGTGGAAAAGGCTGCCTTTCAGAATTACCAAACCTAGAATCTTGCTGCATTTAAGCCGCTGAGAGCTGTTATCACAGGGTAACCTACTCTATCCTGACTAAGCATCTTTGTGAGATTAATGAAATGATGAAGTCAATGCTATATGTATATACAAACCACCTACCTGAGTGCTTAGCACATTTTAGTTGATTAACAAGCACTCCTTCTTTTCCTTCACTTTTTCTTCAATCTTGGGCATTTTTTAAAATGAGACTGCTTTTATAAGCTTATAATAATACAAAATTAATAGTTTCCCTCTCACTTTTTACTTTTTTTTCCCTTTTACCTTTTCACCTCTCTTGCATCTTTTTGATGATTCATAGCAACCATCTATTAGGGGCAGAGGTAAAAAAGTACTTCGTAAAACCACTTTCTCACTCCTCATAGTGGCAGTTTCAAGAAAGAAAATTTGAAGATTGGTTAAAATCACCTGCAACTGCTATTTCTGTCTTCCAGAAGCTTCAAGCGGATTCCTCTCTGGTTATTTTCCTTTGATTCTCTCTCCTTTGACTACTTCTTAAGAACCATGGCAGTTCAGAAGCGCATTTCCCATTATGTTTCCTTCAGAATCAGAAGTTTTCTTGGTCTAATTGGTCTGAGACTTAGCTATACTTTTGTTTAAATTATCTTGGTCTTAAATTGATTTTTTTGAATGTGGACCTAGAAAATGAAAGCAAAAACAAACAAAAAAAAGAACAAAACAATTTTTCTAGCTCAGTGGATTCAAAAATGAGCTTGAACATACTTTATATCATTAATGGTCAACATATGCAGACCACTGATTTTGTGCCAGGCCCTTTGCTTGAGTACTTTGCGAGCCACCCTTTATGTAATCTCCTTCACAACCCTATGAAGTAGGCACTGCAATTAAGAATGATGAAGCTGAGCTTACAGAAACTAACTCATCAACATCTCTGCATAGAAATGAGAGGAGAAGAGGCAGGTGTCCATGTGATTAGAGTCTCCCATCAGGCCATTCTGTAAGTTACCAGAGCCTACGCTGTAGACATACAGGAGCAGATCTTCCTAAATTGATGTCTTACATACCTAGCACCACTTGATAACTGCATCACATCCCACCTTCTTCCATAATAAATGGAATGCCTACAATTATATATAGGAATATAACATGAAGAGAATATTTGTATCTCTAAATTTCCTGGAAAGCAAAGGAAGGAAGAAGACAAGGTACTTTTATTTTCTCTTTGTCACCCAAGGTTGCAGTAGCAATTATTTGCTTATTATACTTGGGTTATTTACAGAAAACATTTACAAGGAGATTTTTAAATCTACATCCATCGAATTACTGAATATGGTTGGATAGATATATTTATGAATGAAAGTTTATAAATTCATGAAGATCATGAATATTTATGAAACATGGAAGTCTGATCCTTGTCTCTCAAAGTTCAGTTTCAGAAGGGAAAATCTTTGAAATATATACTAGATTTTGTTGTAATTGCGTAGTTGTGGTCACTTGGTGTGATGAGGAAGAGAATACCACAGCTCTACTTTTCCTTGCAGAATACTTCCATTTCATTCCATGGTTAATTTAAGATGCTATAGAAAATCATCTCTAATGCCTTCTACTTCCTAACCTCAACCTTCATTTTTACTGTAAGAAGGTGGCTTACAGTGCTTCAAAAGTTTTGATATAGGAAGAAAATATTACATATAACAAATCAAGCGAGCATGACAAAAATCAAGAAGCAATTGAAAAGTTATAAATGTAATTTTCAGATTAGCAAATAGTATTGCCTTTAAAATGGCAACTAGCTTCTTTATTTTCCCATATCATCTTTATTTCTATTGCAATTTGTAAATCTCAATTTGTGCATATATATATATACACACATATATATATTTGTGCATATATATATATATATATATATATATATTGGAGAAGGAAATGGCAACCCACTCCAGTTTTCTTGCCTGAAGAATCCCATGGACAGAGGAGCCTGGTGAGCTGCAGTTCATGGAGTCACAAAGAGTTGGATACGACTGTAAGTGACTTAGCCCTAGCGTCATATATATATATATATTCATGGAAATTTTATAGATGTAAACTTCTTGAAAGTCCACCATTCACTTGATTCAATTTAAAAATACTAATTCTACAGAGATCAACAGATTAAATGGGAGTAAAATATTTGGGGCTAAAATGTGCCATATAGTTTCATGTCATTTAATATAGATGAATAAATGTTCATTTGAATCTAAGTTTATGTGCCAAATCAGAAGGAACTTGGGAGGACATCTTGTTCAGCCTCTAGGCAGGGGAGTCTTTAAATTACCAAAAGCAGTTAGTTATTAAGAACTCTTGCTTGATTAGCCATAAATTTGCTGTAGGGAAAAGAGGTCTAGATGAAATGAGGAGAAAGCTGCTGTTTGCTCAAATAGCAATTTTAAATTTTAATTTTGCTAACTGTCGGTAAATTATAACAGGAACACGTGTTTATTATAGCAACTGAGCCAAGCAAAAGTTATACAAAAATAGAGGAAGATACACTACCTCATGTTTTAAATACCTTTCTGCCCACGTACCTTCTGCAGAGGTAACCTGCATTTCCACATGATCACACAAACCAGTGCAAAATCACAGCCGCTCTCTCCTTCTCTTCTCTTTCTCTGTCTCTCTCTCTTTCTGTTTCTGTCTTTCTCCTTCTCTCTCTCTCATTGACACATACTCACAGGTTTTGTGAATTGTTTTTAAAAAATAGAGTAACACTATATTCATTAAATGCAGTCGGATGTTTTCCTTTAAAAATGCATCACATACAGCAAAGAAAACAATAAACAGAATAAAAAGACAACCTACAGATTGGGAGAAAATATTTGCAAATGATGTGACCATAAGAGATTAGTCTCCAAAAGTTACAAACACTTTATGACGCTTAACAGCATCAAAACAAACAACCCACTCAAAATATGGGTGGAAGACCTGAATAGACATTTCTCTAAAAAGGGCATACATAGAGCCAATAAGCACATGAAAAGATGTTCAACATCATTGGTTATTAGAAAAATGCAAATCAAAACTACAATGGGATATCACCTCACACTGGTCAGAATGTCTGTCATCAAAAATCCCATAAACAACAAATGCTGGAGAGGGTGTCAAGAGAAGCGAACCCTCCTACACTGTTGGTGGGAATGTAAACTGGTACAGCCACTCTGGAGAACAGTATGGAGTTTCCTTAAAAAACTAAAAATAGAATTACCATATGACCCTACAATCCCACTTCTGGGCATATACCCAGAGGAAAACATGATCCAAAAGGATATGTGCACCCCAATGATCATTGCAGCACTGTTCACAATAGCCAAGTCATGGAACCAACCTAATTGCCCACCTAAAGAGGAATGGATAAAGAAGATGTGGTGTATATAAACAATGGAATATTACTTAGCCATTAAAAAGAATGAAATAGTGCCATTTTCAGCAACATGGATGAACTTAAAGAGTGTCATACTGAACGAAGTAAGTCAGACAGAGAAGGGGAAATATTGTATAATGTCCCTTATATGTGGAATGTAAAAGAAATGATACAAATGAACTTACAGAAAGAGACACACAGACTTCAAAAACAAACTTATGGTTGTTAGTGAGAAGGGATAGTTAGGGACTCCGGGAAGGTCATGTACACACTGCTGTATTTAAAATGGATAATCAGCAAGGACCTATTGTATAGTACATGGAGCTTCGCTCAGTGCTGTGTGCCAGCCTGGATGGGAGGGGGTTTGGGGAGAGAATGGATACATGTATCTGTCTGGCTGAGTCTCTTCACTGTTCACCTGAAACTACCACAACATTGTTAATTGGCTATACCCAATACAAAATAAAAAGTTTAAAGTTTGAAAAAAATACATCATATATGTGCCTCTGAGTCGATAAATACAAATAGAATTCATACTTCTGAGTAGCTGTGTTGTGTGGAAGTACTAAAATTAATTACCCATTCTTCTAGTAATAACACTCAAATTGGTATAGTTTTAGACCATTAAAATCTTTCAATAAATATTCTCATGTGCAAATATTTACAAACTGATAATATTTATTTCTATATAATAAGTTCTTCAAAGTGATTTCAGCCTAATTACTATTTTTTGCAATAAAGATTTCAGGTATTAATCCCAGATCTGTGAAATCCATGACTTTCTAAGCAACTCACCTACAGCTAGTTTGGTTATAAGTATTTCCCTTAATGACCAATTTGTCTAAAACAAATTCATGGTAGACCAAGTAAGCTCTTCATTTTACTCTCTTTCTTTAAATATATGCTCAATATTAACTTTGTGGGAGAAAATAGTTTTCAACCAACCTTAGCTTCAAAAGAAAAAATTTGTATTATATATCCTGAATATCACAAAACTCCTATTTTTTTGTAATTGACTTTCATTTATAAATCCTATTCCCATAATTTTTAAATTTATATATTTTTTCACCATGAAAGAATTTCTCCAAAAGAACTCATCAGGAGGCATGTTAAAAGTTTGTAAGCTTAGTTAATAAAATACATCCTTTTATTTTCTTGGACTTGCTATGTATTTATAGAGTTAGAGCATGGAGATTTAAAACAGAAAGAAGAAGTTAGAAAGATATTTACTATGTCAAAAAGTGTGATTTCTTAATGTGGGAAATGTAGTGGAGTGAAGTATAATATGGTATATTGGTGTTTCTTCCTTGGGGTCTCTATATATGTACACATATTGATGCACTATTTTTTTCATTTACTGAAACCGTTATGCACAAAGCACTGGATGATATGGTGTACTACACAGCTGAGAAGACATAGACCCCATCCCATTAACACATAGAGATTAATCTCTCCCATTCCTCTCCATTGCCTCATATAGAGCTGATTGAATTTGGTCTTGGCCAATAGCTGTTAGAAAAAGCATAAACTGTCCTTCTTTTATTTTATGCATCTTGATCACTTTGTCATTAAGTTGTCTTTCACCTAGCTAAAGATCTTCTGATTCCTATCATATTATTTGATTTTTTTAAAGAGCAAAGATAGAATGATTTTAATAAATTATATACATACTATATATACATACTGAGGGCAACTGAGTCCCAAATGTATCAGACCTAAGTCACCGTGGTAAAGAATTCTTAGATGACAAAGATATTAGATAAGAAATATTTACCTATACCTTGATCATAGGTAATACATTGCATGTTAAGGAAAATATCTCCAAGGAAACTATACTGTAGTGCTTTGATAGGAGTTTCTTGTTATACCATTGTCATTTCTATGAATTCATCCTCACTCAATTTGATATTTAAGAAGACAAAAAGAATAAACTAACTGTTTAGAACAGTTTTCTATAATTACCAAAAATTGGAAACAAGTGATATCACCTTCAACTGATGAATGAGTTAACAAACCATGGTATACCCATCAATGGAATACCACTCAGCTATTCAAAGGAATACACTTCTGATAAACACAAAAACAGCAATGAATCTAAATCTATTATGATAAGTTAAAAAAAGATCTGACTCAAAAAGCTGCGTAATGTCTGATTCTGTTTACATGGCATTCTGAAAATGGCAAAACTACAGGGACAGAAAACACATTAGTCACGGGTTTTGTATACCAGGGACTCAGTCTGAGACAAAAGGATAATGACATAAGGTGCATAAGTGAATTTGGAATGAGGACGGAACTGTACTCTATCTTGATTGCAGTGCATTTTTCAAAATGCAAAAAGAATGATTTGCATTATATGCAAATTATACCTCAATATAAACCAAATACCACCACCATCAAAAAAGAAAAATATTTTCTAGTAACTGCAAAATATTCTCTCATTAAGTGGAACATACTAACTCTACAAAAACCTAATGTATTAATTTATATGGATTGCCCTAAGGTGAAAGATATAGTTATAATCTGAGACTGAACATTTTTTGAATTTAATTCACAAATGCCTACATAAACATGATCTAAAGCCCATATGTCTGCCTGTTTAAAATTGTATGTTTTGTACAGCATAAGCAGAAAGTTGATGGCTTGGCAGCTGTTAGCATTTGTTCAGTTTTCACTATTTGATAAAATGGTAAAAATTTTTTGTCAGAAGTAGCAAAAAGGTTCTATTTTTATTAAATAATTAGTTTTTAAAATAATTTTTCAAATTGGAAATTGACCAATCTTATGTCATAGTTTTTAAAATAAGGGAATTAATAATAGTATTTAAATCAAACATATATGACAATTTTAGTAACAGAAAAATAGACTCAGGAGAAACTAATATAAAATATATATAATTTTTGTACATTGTATATGTGATTGTATATGTGATACAAAAGACATGTACCAAAAAGGTACTTGTTTTATAAATCTGTTAGGAAAATAGAAATATCACTTTAGAAAGAAATATGTCACTCAAACGACTCGTCAATGCCATGTTAACCACAGAGGAGAGAAGTAGTCTCTCACTCAGTGGTGACGGAAATAACCCGAGTAACTCATAGATCCCTTATACTGGTGGACTCTGTAGAAGATCTCAGTCTCTCAGGGCTTGCAAGTCCTAATCCTTCACTGAGAATCTAAAGCCCTTTACCTCAGAATGGGAGCTGAGAAGAGCCCCATCCATCAGATTAAACCCTCGTACTCAAACCTATCTCAGCCTAAATAGAATGTCACAGCCTTGTATCCTCACAAGAAGTGGAAAATACTGATGTAAGCCAGAAAAATTCAGTGTAAGAAAATACTATGGATTTGAGAATGGCCTGGCTCCCTACTGAATAGAGATATAGAGGTCATAATCAAGTGTCATGGTGGCATTTATTCTTTCCAGAAAAATCATGTACAGAAGGAAATTGGAAATGGGAGAAATAGAAAGACTAACGGAAAAGTAAGTTGCCTTGAAAAGCAAAACTAGAGACAAACAGACACGGTCTTAGTAAAAGAATGACCAGAGTGAGAGATTATGCTTCTAGTTCAGCTGAACAAAGGTGTCTCCTACCCACAAGTGTTCTGTTTGGAGAACCTAAAGCCTCTGGGGTTTGAACTGCTTGCTCTCAGGAATAAAAGGATAACTTGTGACTGTATCTCTCCCTTAACAAGGGTTCCTAAAGCTGTGATGGTGCTGTAGTGGTGCCTTAACCAAAAGGCAGGGGTCAGAGCTCTGCACCTGCCCAAGACTGAGAAAACACCAAGAACTCTCTGTAAAGCTATTCCACAAACTCCTAACTGTCAAGGTAGAAAGTCATCTTGCTAAAAGTGATTTTTAATTAAAATCAAGACTGAGGCAAACGATTGTATTTTTGAAGGTGTGATGAGTAACTTGTGGAGCATACCTCAGGGAAAATTTCTGTTGGGGCCACTGTGGGACTTCCCAGGAGAATTAGGAATTTGAGTGTAAAGAAAGACTCTGGTCAGAGAGAGTAGTTGACTAGTTGGGTTGACTAGTCTACAATCGTGGAAAAGCAAAAACTTGGGGGAACACGGTTTTTTGTTTTTTAGTATTTCTCATATGCAGATAAATTGGTCTTACCATCTTTGGAAGGGTTTAGTTGTGTAAAAGAATTGAAAGGAGAAGAAATTTCCAATAACAAATTATGTGTTTATAAAATACATTACAGACAAAACTGGAGGAAATTTTATACCCATTATCAAAAGCCCAAAGAAAACAATAGAGGTTGACTTTGTGTTTGGATCTAACGGAAAGGGTAAACTCAGGAACAGCTCAGTGTTCACCCTTTGGAACCAGACAGTTGGGTCACAGAACATGGGTTCAGATAACTTGTCCAATTTTTACTGACAAAGATTCCCTCCATGACTGAAATTTAGTCAGGCTCTTCTTCACCTAGACCTTGAGTTTTGGGCTTCAGTGTTCATCCTTTAATTTCTAATTTTAGCAAGAATCCTGCTAAATGGGTTTAGGCAGAATTCCCCTTCCTGCATATCTGATCACCCTTAACATCAAGTTCCTCATCCTTCACCATTCCCCAAGTTCTGTCAGATCGCCCTGGCCTGACTTTCCCCAAGAATCCTATTAAATCAGTGTAGCTAGAATTCCCCCTTACTCCTGATAGTTCCCCACAGTAATTTTCCATCCACCAATCCCCAGGCTGCTCCCTGGAAAAAATTCTCATTTTTCCAGGTTATATTCAAAATTCAGCCAGTTCTGTGCTAAGGTCTTTTTCACCAATTGCAATAGCTTTTTTTTTTTAAAGCTATTTAATTGCAATCTGTTTTTATAGCCTTAACTACCATCCAGCTCTGGTTTTTCTTTGACACCTAGCTAATGGGAAGGGTACTCTACACTAGATGTTGCTGTTGGAGAACAGAGTTTGCAAAACTCTCTGGGCTGGGCCTGATCAGGCACTTCTCTGAATAACTGCTTCTCCAGCAGGGCTCACCTGATACTTATTCAATGCTGTGGTTCCCCTACAGCATTTATGGCATTAAAAGTCATTACAAATTTGAGATTAGCACAGTGGTAAAGAATTCACCTGCCAAAACAGAAGATGCAAGAGAGATCAGGAAGATCCCCTGGAGGAAATGGCAACCCACTTCAATATTCTTGACTGGAAAATCCTGTGGACAGAGGAGCCTGACAGGCTACAGTCCACGGGATTGCAAAGAGTCATACATGACAGAGCATGCAGACATACATAGATACACACTATTATAATAAGTTATAAATACAGACACTGGAAGCTAGGCTCTTTCACTGTGGCTAGATCTCTTATCAAACTTACTCAGTTCAGACTGCGGCAGTATTCAAGGTACATTTTGCTTGAGCATCCAGGCCTTCACTAATTATTTTTAAATTACAGTATCTTTTCATACAGTTTCAGACTGAAACTGCAAGGCTCAAATAGGAAGTGCCATCAACTCTTTGTATTTAGCAGAGGGAAATGTGTTATAAAAGTATCTTATTGCCACCTTTTTCGTTATGCCATTAAGTGTATGTGTGTGTGTGTGTATGTGTAATAGAAAGAGAAAAACAGAGAGAGGGGAAGACAGAGAAGAGCACAGGACAGGCAGTCACATCTTCATATAGGTCTAGTTAATTGTAGGTTGATGTGTCTGTGTGTTTGAAATCTAAGTGTGGAAGGAGAGACCAAACTCTGGTTGAGATGAACCATAAAATTTATGAAAAATAAAATTTTCAAAAACTACAAAGTAGCTCCCTATCCATAGAGGCCATGTCTTTGAAAATTCCTGTCTAGAAGAATGTAGAGTTGAGAAAAATAGAGTAAGTGAAGTCAGAAATTAACCAATTAAAGCTGTTAGATTTTTATATTCAAGACACAAAGCAGAAAATAAACTATTATCATGAAGGACATGATCAATGACAATTGAGGAAAACAAGTTAATAATTTGATCTGTACTGTGCTTTGTTGTTCACAACCCAAGCCTCTATGAAGACTCCATCTCTTCGCTGCAGCTTCAGCAAGATACATGCACAGCTGTTGGATTAAACTGAGGGTGTTTGTACAGGCGAATGAACTGTTTATAGAGTCATAGTCCACAAGGTTCAGACCCAGATCAGTAATGGAGTCACAACCAAAGAGATCATTTTAAAGTAATTTAAACTCTTCACATACAATTCTTAAAGTCCATGAAGGCAGCATATTTCTACTGCAATGCTTAAAATTCTCCTTCCCCATTTCATCAGCATCATTCTCATATCGTAGTTTCCATGCCCCTCCTTCCAAAATTCCTCTGAAAGTCCTCCGTGAAAGTTTTAATCCTCAAGCCACTCTAGTACTCAAATTGTTCTCTTTGGGCCCACATTTCTTCTTTTAATAGTTCATCATGAAAGTTCCAAAGACAAGAGAAACAAGACAGGACCTCTTTTGGAGATCAGTAGAACTGTGGTGGTGGGTCCAGAGGGATAGGGAACTGACTAGATAAAGCTAGAATTTATTTTCATAGATAAGAGGGGGGAGAAAGGCCAGTATCATCCATTGTTTAAGAAATTAGCCATCTTTGGTCTTCCCTGGCAATCCAGGGGTTAAGATTTCACCTTCCAATGCAAGCGGTGCACATTTGATACTTGATTGGGGAGGTGGAAAATAGATGGGAAAACAGTGGAAACAGTGTCAGACTTTGTTTTGGGGGGCTCCAGAATCACTGCAGATGGTGATTGCAGCCATGAAATCAAAAGATGCTTACTCCTTGGAAGGAAAGTTATGACCAACCTAGATAGCATATTAAAAGGCAGAGATATTACTTTGCCAACAAAGGTCCATCTAGTCAAGGCTATGGTGTTTCCAGTGGTCATGTATGGATGTGAGAGTTGGACTGTGAAGAAAGCTGAGTGCCAAAGAATTGATGCTTTTGAACTGTGATGTTGGAGAAGACTCTTGAGAGTCCCTTGGACTGCAGGGAGATCCAACCAGTCCATCCTAAAGGAGATCAGTCCTGGGTGTTCATTAGAAGGACTGATGCTAAAGCTGAAACTCCAATACTTTGACCACCTCATGCGAAGAGTTGACTCATTGGAAAAGATCCTGATGCTGGGAGGGATTGGGGGCAGAAGGAGAAGGGGACAACAGAGGATGAGATGGCTGGATGGCATCACCGACTCGATGGACGTGGGTTTGAGTAAACTCCGGGAGTTGGTGATGGACAGGGAGGCCTGGTGTGCTGCAATTCATGGGGTCGAAAAGAGTCGGACACAACTGAGCGACTTCACTTTCACTTTTCACTTTCATGCATTGGAGAAGGAAATGGCAACCCACTCCAGTGTTCTTGCCTGGAGAATCCCAGGGACAGCGGAGCCTGGTGGGAGGCCATCTATCCGGTTGCACAGAGTCGGGACACGACTGAAGCGACTTAGCAGCAGCAGCAGCAGCAGCAGCAGGGAGGCCTGGTGTGCTGTAATTCATGGGGTCGTAAAGAGTCTAACACGACTGAGCGACTGAACTGAACTGGACTGAACTGAACTGGGGAGGTAAGACCCCACATGCCCTGTGGCCAAAAAACCAAAACATAACACAGAAGCAATATTTGAAACAAATTCAATGAAGATTAAAAAAAATTGCCATCTCACATTGAGAAATCTTTTTTGTTTTCTTATGCAAATGTTTAATGATTTCCTGGCTTAGGGATGTTGTCATTTATATGACAATCCCCGGCTTATGCTTTCATGTCCTGGTATTGTATCTCTGATTCATCTCCACCAGCTTTTTTTTGTCTATGACCCAGTTCACTCACACCTCTTCTAAGGACTAAGTTTTCTTCTCTTTAACATTCAGTATCTTTTCCAAGCCTGAATTGCAAAAGAAAGTGCACTTACTCTTCTATTTGACCTCTTTTTCACTTCATTGATTTATTATCTATTCTTTTGTATTTTCTATTTTTATTGAAGTATAGTTGATTTATAGAATTATATTAGTTGCAAGTATACAACCTAGTAATTCTATGTTTTTATAGATTACACTCCATTTAAAATTACTTCAAAATAGTTATTCTATTTACCTGTGCCCTACAATATGTCCTTGTTGCTTATTTAATTTATGCATAGCAGTCCGTGTCTCTTAATCCCAAACTCTTATCTCCCGGCTCCCTGCTTCCATCTCCACTAACCACTAGTTTGTTCTTTATATCTGTGAGTCTGTTTAAGTTTTGTCATATGCATGCATTTGTTCTATTTTTTCGATTCCACATATAAGTGAGAACATAGAGTGTTTGTCTTTGTCTAACTTATTTCAATAACATGATACACTCAATATAATGAAATATTACTCAGCCTATAAGCTTATTCTTTAATTATCAAAAGAGTAATTTGAAAAATCACATATTGGCTAATTTACATGAATATATAAATAAATTTTAAATGCTTAAGTTTTGCCGAAGGAGAATTTTTACTGGGAAATGACTGCTGTATTTCTGCCTTCATTTATTCAAGTACTCTCTCAACCCAGAAGATCATGTTTTGTTCAAGGCATTATTGCATGACTTGACCTTGGCTTGTACGGTTTGCTATGTGTTTCTTCTGCTCGCTGATTGCAAATGTCCCCTTTCAGCTTACTGCAACAGCTGCTTCAACATCCTGTTCACAGCGGTGTTAGATTGCATCAAGGATCACTGAAATGCCAGAGGACTGGCTGTGGTCCAGAATCTTGGTAGTGGTGATATTATCTGGTCATTTTAGATAAAGTATGGCTTCAATTGATGGTGATGAAATGTATTAAGTACAAGATAACAGTAATTATGACAAATGAGATCTTAAAAAAAAATGTAACAAGTCACAATCCGCTGCTGTTCTTTAGACCTTTAGTTTGGTTAGGAATCCGAAGCCAGGGTCACAGATTACACTGCCGTCCAGCCCAGCTGATTCTGATGAACTGTTTCACTTAGTGCACCAATTAACAGTGCATTCTGTCTGAGTCTGTATGTAGTGATAGCCTTAATTCTAATTTGGCTGATACAAATGTTCAATGCATGCAGTGTAGCAGTAATCCAATGCATGCTACATCAACCTTCAAAGTAGTTGTTTAATGTTCAATAAAATATCTGAACCAGTTTTTCCATAATTGCTTCCATGCTTTGTGTCATATGCCCCTGGAAACCTGGCCAAAACATTGCATTTTGTATTTATCAATGCCTGGCCTGGCAACTTCTAAGAACTCTGCCAGTCAGAGAAGCTATAGTTTGGATAGACACTAATTGTGATCATCTGACTCCCGTTTTGAGAATGTGAATGCAAGAAGGCTGCAGCTAGTAAAAAAAAGAAAACAACAGAAGTAGACATTGGTACAACAGAAGCAGTGGAGACAAAGCTTTGGGAGAATGGGACTGCACAGTCCACGTCCAAATAAAGACTGTCATTTACTAATGCTTCATGCAGGAAGGAACAAGGAGGCAGCCGAAGCTGAAGTTCCTTGACTGGCCTTCCTAGGGATTATGGCTTATATTCATCAAAAAGTTGATGAATTTTCTTTTACAAAGCACCTTGATCACAGCAACATCTGTGATGCTGACTTTTGAAAACCTTTTTCCAAATAATAAAGAAATTGGGAAAATGTCTAAAACATTGTAAATGAAATAGTTACATGTTATTTCTTAATTTTTGTGGTAAATACACATAACCTAAATTTACCATTTTAAACATTTTAAAGTGTACAGTTCAGTAGCATTAACTGCATTAATAACGTTGAGCAAACTAAGGAGGAGCAAGGCAGAGATGGGTAAGGTTAGTTTGAATAACTTCCTGCCCACAATTTTTATTGTTTTACAACCAGGGCTTTTGCTACTAAGCAAGACTTAAAACTCAGCAACCTCAGATATGCCGATGATACCATTCAAATGGCTGAAAGTGAAGAGGAACTAGAGAGCCTCTTGATGAGAGTAAAAAAGCTGGCTTGAAACTCAGCATTCAAAAAACTAAGGTCATGGCATCCAATCCCATCACTTCATGGCAAATAGAAGGGGAAGAACTGAAAGCAGTGACAGATTTTATTTCCTTGGGCCCAAAATCCACTGTGGACTGTGACTGCAGCCATAAAATTAAAAGACACTTGCTCCTTAGAAGAAAAGCTATGACAACCCTGCTACTGCTGCTAAGTCACTTCAGTTGTGTCTGACTCTGTGCAACCCCATAGACAGCAGCCCACCAGGCTCCCCCATCCCTGGGATTCTCCAGGCAAGAACGCTGGAGTGGGTTGCCATTTCCTTCTCCAATGCATGAAAGTGAAAAGTAAAAGTGAAGTCGCTCAGTCGTGTCTGACTCTTAGCGACCCCATGAACTGCAGCCTACCAGGCTCCTCCATCCATGGGATTCTCCAGGCAAGAGTACTGGAGTGGGGTGCCATTGCCTTCTCCAATGACAACCCTAGACAGCATATTAAAAAGCAGAGATATCACTTTGCTGACAAAGGTCCATATAATCAAAGCTATGGTTTTTCCAGTAGTCATGTACAGATGTGAGAGTTGGACCATAAAGACGGCTGACCACCAAAGAATTGATACTTTCAAACTGTGGGACTGAGGAAGACTTGAGAATCTCTTGAGCTGAAAGGAGATCAAATCAGTCAATCCTAAAGAAATCAACCCTGAATATTCATTGGAAGGACTGATGCTAAAATTGAAGCTCCAATACTTTGGCCGCCTCATTCGAAGAGCCAACTCCTTAGAAAAGACCCTGATGCTGGGGAAGATTGAAGGCAAAAGGAGGAGCGGGTGGCAGAGGGTGAGATGGTTAGATAGCATCACCAACTCAATGGACATGAATTTGAGTGAACTCCAGGTTATAGTGAAGGACAGAGGAGCCTGGCATGCTGCAGTTCATGGGATCTCAAAGAGTCGGACACGACTTAGTGACTGAAAAACAACAAAGACTTAAAACTGCCATTTAAGAAATGTACTTGTGATAATTAAACTACTTATTACTTGACTTGTGGCCTGTTCTTATCAAACTAAAGACTAAATGTAATTTTGAACCTAAGACTGTGCTGAAAAATATAGTTCTTGATCAAACCCACTTGGTTCATATATATTTTAACTACATACAAATGCATATATATAGTCATTCAGGAAAAAAAATCTAACTCAAATATTTTCTATTTTTCCAATAAGTGCTTCATTTTGTAAAATTAAGTGCTTTTTATTTATTTGATGGGAAAGCACTTATTCAAACAATCATAATTAGGGAATTAGAGATTTTTTAAACTATCCTTTTAATTGTAAAAATTATGTTTTTAAGAGTCATAGTGCTAAAGGGTTCTTTTGAGAGAATATGTCCTGCATCCATAAAGCAAAGATAACTCCCTGTATTAGAACTGTGAACATTTATACATATTCAAATTTCATGTCTATTCAAACACATTTTTAAGGGTGGGTGATACTGAAGCATTTGCAGTTTTGAGGCTTAGTCTTCCTTTAATCTGGAATAGCGCCCCTGCAGTTTTTTGATTTGTCGTGTTTTGTTTTGTCTTGCATGATCCTGACAATGTTTAAAGACTCTAGCTAAGTTACTTTGTAGAATATTCTCAGTTTGGGCTTGTCTGATGTTCTTCCACAATTAGATTCAGGTTCTACATTTTTGGCACAAATACTACAAAAGCAATGTTGGGTTTTTCCAAAGCATCGTGTCAGGAGGCATATGCTATTAATTTGCCTCATTTCTCTTAATATTAGCATTCGTTATGAGTTTAGGTAGTATCTGCCAGATTTCTCAAAATTATTTCTCTTTTAACAAACACCAAAGTATTTGAGAGGAGATACTTTGAGACTACTTAGATGTCCTATTTCTCATCGCACTGGTATCCATTTGTTCTTGTATCCACTCATGATTTTGGCTTGAACTGATGGGTGCCAAACGGTTACTTTCAAACTTTACTATTGCTTCAGCATTTCACAGTTGAGATTTCTAGTTAAGTTTTGCCTCCTCAGTCTTTTGTCATTCCCAGATTTGGTTAGTGGGAGCCCCTTTAAACTGGTTCCTAAGGACAACTTAACTCTTTATTTTGTCTAATAGGAAAGACATGAGATGGATAGATGTGGTATAATAAAAAATATATTTGATCTTTGTCCTTAGTTTCTGACACAGAGATTCTAAAACTCTTGGACTGAGTGATGCGAGTATCTTTTGTTATTTATAACAAGCTTTTTTCCACCATACCTGTCTTCTGCTGAGATGACTTGGCAGGCCCATAGATGGCTTCCAAATAAGGACTAATCACAAGAAAATGCAAACAGGTAATGAGAGAATAGGGCTTCCCTTGCTTCCCTTGTGATTCAGCTGGTAAAGAATCCACCTGCAATGTGGAAGACCTGGGTTCAATCCCTGGGTTGGGAAGATTGTCTGGAGAAGGAAAAGCTACCTACTCCAGTATTCTGGCCTAGAGAATTCCATGGACTGCATAGTCCATGGAGTTGCAAAGAGTGGGACACGACTGAGCGATTTTCATTTCCACTTTCAATGAGAGGATAAGGACCTTCAGCATCAACCTTCAACTTCCAGGCAAGGGAGAGGGGCTGGAGACTGAGTTTAATCATCAATGGCCAATAATTTAATCAGTCACATTTAAGTAATTAAATCTCAACTATTAAAAAAAACACACACACAACTAAACAACAGAGTTTGGAGAGCTTCCAGGTTGGTGAACAAACTGAGGTGCTGGGAGGGTGATGTGCCTGAGAAGGCATGGACACCCCCTGCCACACCTAACTCTTGCATCTTGCCTAATGGACCCCTTCCACGTGGATGTTCTTCTGTCATATCACTTATCAGTTCAGTTCAGTTCAGTCGCTCAGTTGTGTCCGACTCTTTGCGACCCCATGAATTGCATATCACTTATAATAAGCCTTTAAGTGTAAAAACGGTCTATTCCTGAGTTCTGAGAATTCTAGTTCATTCTAGTGAATTCTTGAGCCTGAATGAGGTGGGGAGTTGTGACAGTTTCACAATTTGCAGCCATGTGAGACAAAATTGTAGTTAGCCTGTGTCCATGAGACTTGGGACTGGTGTCTGAGGTGAGAGCAGTCTTGTGGAAATCAATCCTCATGTCTGTAGCTTGCTATGTATTCTAAGTCACTGCAGTTAGGTTCAATTCTTTGTGACGCTATGGACTATAGCTTGCCAGGCTCCCCTGTCCACGGGATTCTCCAGGCCAGAATAAGGAGTGGGTTGCCATGGGGCTTCCCTGGTGGCTCAGACTGTAAAAAGTCTGCCTGCAGTGCAATCCAGGTTCTATGCCTGGATTGGGAAGATCCCCTGGAGAAGGGAATGGCTACCCACTCCAGTATTCTTGCTTGGGAAATCCTCATGGACAGAGGAGCCTGGTGGGCTATAGTCTATGGGGCCGCAAAGACACAGACACAGCTGTGTGACACACACTCAGACACAGCTGAGTGACTAAATCTGTAGAGTCTGATGGTAAATCTGGGTAGTTAACACGAGAATAGGATTGAATTGTAAGACACCCAGTTGGTGTCAGAGAATTGCAGAATTGCTTGATGTCTGAAAGACCATGGACCTGGTGTCCTAAGAGCTGGATACATAACATTAGTTTCTAATGTTTATCTTAAATAACAAAACTTCTGGATAAAAAACAGATCTAGGATGAAAATAACCTCATTATTTTCATTCCTTTCTCCTTGTTCCCTGTTACTGTTCAGGGTTGTTGAGGAACAGTAACAGGGAAACAACGAGAAAGAAATGAAAGGAAGACAGTAGGGAGCTTCACTTTTCACATCTGGTCCTCTGATGTCCTGATGTCTCTTCGGCTGTTCTCAGGATCTGATGATCCTCCCACGTCCTCACCAAATTGTCATGGAAAATTAGATGACAGAGTCCAATTTTATAGCTGGATTTCGTCAATCACAAGTATGTAAAAATGAGAGAGACACTCACAAGCTGGATGTGACTCCTGGCCAAACCTCATTTCCTTAATTGGACTTGCTAGAAGTGCAATTTATATTCAAAAATGAGTCAAGGGATTTTCTTTAGGTACATTAAGTCATAAAGCAAACTGTTCATGGCATTTAGGCTAACTTATGATAAGTTAGCAAACTTGGAGAGTTACATAAAAGACTGCTGATAATGTGTTTTAAAAGTGGCCACAGTATGTTTGTTCAGGGGAAATGAAACACAAGGATTTCATCAGTTCATTGAGCTCATAACTACATATACGATTATGTAGTTTTGACTATTATGGAGATTGATTTCTTCTTCTAGAGAAGAGAGGAGCCTGAGTCCTACAATGAATAAGACATTACACAAAACAGAGCTACTTTTAAGGGTAGGGTAAAATTGCTGTGGTTGTTATTAAAACATAATGGCCTCTAAAGAAAGTGTCCTGGAATGGAAAGGACAGAGTTTCCCTAATCATCCCCAAATTTTCTGCTCCTAGAGTGATTGTCGCACTCTTGCTCATTTACAGAAAGCTGTTGGATTAGCAGAAGATTAAATGATGCCACTTTGGTTAATCAAATTTAAGTATATGTGATTTGTTTTCCATACCAAGCTCCTCTTGTTCCTATAATACACCAGACAAGCTCTTCCCTAGGACTTTTTACTCTCTGTTGCCTTTACATAGAACATTCTTCCCAGAGGTATCTGCCTAGATTAGTCACCTTGGGCTGTTATACATATAAAATGCCATATGCTGCTGCTGCTGCTAAGTCACTTCAGTCATGTCTGACTCTGTGCAACCCCATAGACGGCAGCCCACCAGGCTCCCCCATCCCTGGGATTCTCCAGGCAAGAACACTGGAGTGGGTTGCCATTTCCTTCTCCAATGCATGAAAGTGAAAAGTGAAAGTGAAGTCGCTCAGTCATGTCCAACTCTTAGCGACCCCATGGACTGCAGCCTACCAGGCTCCCCCATCTATGGGATTTTCCAGGCAAGAGTACTGGAGTGGGGTGCCATTGCCTTCTCCGAAAAATGCCATATACCGGGGGCTTAAGCAACAGATATTTTTATTTTTCACAGTTCTGGAATCTGGAATGTCTGAAATCAGGTGCAGATTCAGTGTCTGCTATGAATCCCTTTCCTGATATGCACATAGCTACTTTCTCATGTTGGGAGAGAGAGAGAAAGAGAGGCCTTTGGTCTCCTCTTCTTTTATAAAGGCACTAATTCCAACATGCAGTCTCCACACTCATGACCTTATCTTAACCTAGTTAACCTCCCCAAAGCCCTACCTCCAAATCCCATCACACTGGGGATTAGGGACTTCAACATATGAAGCCCCATTTGGGCAGACACATTAAGTCTATAGCATAATTTCTAAGCAAGTTTTAATGGCTCCAGGTGAGCCTACTTCCTTCTTCTTCTTCACTTCTTATTGTCCACATCTTCATATGATCTTTCTTTGATTATCCCTTCCTAACTCTGAAGGGCAAATGGGTAAAAGACCAGCTGGATTCAGACTGTGAGCTTAGGACTAATGGAAAGGAAAGGGAAAATATTTCAGTTCCTTTCTCCCAGCCTTTTCAATTTTTAATTCTATGGGCTTTGAGAACACTGCACTAGAAATTACCAGAAGTAAACTCATGTAGCTTGCCCAACGAGCTGTTACAGGAATTTTTAATGAGAAATGTTATCTCCTGTGAATTTCACTGAACCACTGAAATACAGTCTAATAATATCTTCTAAGGATATCAACTTTAAAGCAGGGAACTACTTCTTAAGAAAATGTCTTTTGCTATGTTTTAATGTATATTAACGTATAATATGTTTAACATACTTAATGTATGTTAATGCAATTAAAATTACAGCAAATAAAATTAGTCACAAGATTTACACTACCTATTGTCCATTTATTCTAAAATATGCATTTAGGATAATTTTAGGTCATTAATTATTGTTTATTCAGGTTTTGAAATTTAATATCTGATCAATAATTCTGCAAATCAACATACAACATATTTCATTTACATAATCTGCCTTTTATTTGTAATTTCTGTTTTAGAGAATTAATAAACAATATTTTGTTCTAAAAGTAACAGATGAATTACCATATTCCTTGTATATCTGCTTATAGAATTCTATCATTAATCATGACACTCTGGTTCAATCAGTTATATAATTATCATTTTACCACATTCTTGTATAAGTATCCTGGCTTACAGATTTCTGTGCCATTGATTATTTCACTGTTATATAAATTCTTTTATACCAAGGAAAACCCAAACTTCAATAAATAAGAGTACAAGAAACCCATACTTCAATAAACTAAGAGTACTTATTTTAACAAATGCAAACAATAACCTCCTACATGTAAAACTTTTCTGTTAAAGTAAACCTGGAGTAGAGAGTCCCAATCTATGGCCAAGTAAAAATAACCTTAAGGAAAACAAGTGGAAAAGTACAGCTTGGAAAACAAGAATTTTCATAATTATTGTTAACCATATAATATACATTTCCATGAAGTTAATGTTTTTCCCTATTTCCACACATATTTTATCCAAGAGAAGTGTATAAAACTCCTACTGACTTTGAAAAGGCTTACACTGACAGGTGTAATGTTATTAAACTTCAAAGTGAAAGTTGCTCAGCTGTGTCGGACTCTTTGTGACTCCATGGACTGTAGTCCATGGAATTCTCCAGGCAGGATACTAGAGTGGGTAGCCTTTCCCTTCTCCAGGGGATCTTCCCAACCCAGGGATTGAACCCAGGTCTCCCACATTGCAGGCTTATTCTTTACCAGCTGAGCCACAAGAGAAGCCCAAGAATACTGGAGTGGGTAGCCTATCCCTTCTCCAGCAGATCTTCCTGACCCAGGAATTGAACCGGGGTCTCCTGCATTGCAGGTGGATTCTTTACCAACTGAGCTATGAGGGAAGCCCTCATTAAACTTCAAAAGGGGCAAGCAATCCTCTAAGTTCACCAACAATTCACTGAGAATAAAACTGTTTATTAACTCCTTGACGATTTAACTGAGAAGTATATTTTAGTTGTACTTGCATCTTTTGGGTTCTTGTCTCACTGAATGGTGAAGACTAGGAGTGGCCAGAACCAGAATTTATAATAAATCACTGAAGCCAAAAAGACAGGCACAGGCTCATCTAGTTGTTGGAAAATAGAGAAGCCCAGTTCAGGAGACATAAGATAGTGTCTAGTATTGGACAACAGATCGTATCCTTTTACTGTGTGGTAGGCAGACCCTAGAGCTTCCCAGGTGGCACAGTGGTAAAGAATCTGCTTGCCAGTGCTAGAGATGCAAGAGATGGAAGTTCAATCCTTGGGTCAGGAATATCCCCTGGAGAAGGAAATGGCAACCTACTCTCATACTCTTGCCTGAAAAATCTCATGGACAGAGGAGACTGGTGGGCTACATTGTTGAACACGACTGAGCAACTGAGCACACACACCCCCAAGGATTCTCATCTCCTGACAGTCAGTCCCTTGTATATTCTCCTTGAACACTGAATCAGGGCTGCTATGAATGACAGAGGACAGAGGTGACAGTGTGGGACTTCTGAGGTTGGTTTATAAAGGGCCCTGAGGCTTCTGCTTTGTTCTCCTGTATTGCTTGTGCTGAGGGTAACCAGCCATTATGCAGTTAGGAACACTCAAAATCCATGGATCTTGGAAAGGTCCATGTGGAGCAAAACCAAGATTTGCTACCAAAAATTGGTACCAATTTACCATCCTCGTGAGACAACCTTCTTGGAAGCAGGTCTCCCAGCCTCAAACAAGCCTTCAGATGACTGAAGGCAGATATTCTGACAACCTCCTGAGAAACCCTGAAACAGAATTGCTGCCTGTCAAGAATCCCTTGGACTGCAAGGAGATCCAACCAGTCCATCCTGGAAAGGAAATCAGTCCTGAATATTCATTCATCAAGGACTGATGCTGCAACTTCAATACTTTGGCCAACTGATGCAAAGAGCGGACTCATTTGAAAAGCCCCAGATGCTGGGAAAGATTGAAGGCGGAGAAGAAGGGGACAAGACAGGATGAGATGGTTGGATGGCATCACTGACTGAATGGGCTTGAGTTTGAGTCAACTCTGGGAGTTGGTGATGGACAGGGAGGCCGGGCGTGCTGCAGTCCATGGAGTCACAGAGAGTCGGACATGACTGAGCAACTGAACTAAACTGAACTGACTGAACTGAAGCAGCTCTTCAATTCCTGACAAAGAAACTGTGAGAGACAGCAACTATTTACCAGTGTTTGAATTGATGCTTTTGAACTGTGATGTTGGAGAAGACTCTTGAGAGTCCCTTGGATTGCAAGGCGATCATTCCAGTCAATCCTAAGGAAATCAGTCCTGAATATTCATTCGAAGGACTGTTACTGAAGCTAAAGCTCCAATACTTTGGCCACCTGATGCAAAGAACTGACTCACGGGAAAAGACCCTGATGTTGGGCAAGATTGAAAGCAGGAGGAAAAGGGGATGACAGAGGATGTGATGTTTGGATGTCATTGCTGACTCCATGGACATGAGTTTGAGGAAGCTCTGGGAGTTGGTGATGGACAGGGAAGCCTGGCATGCTATAGTCCATGGGGTACCAGAGTCAGACATGACTGAGCAACTGAACTGAACTGAAGTCACTAAGTTTTAATTTGTTGTTAAACAATAAATAATGCATATTCCAATCATTATAAGACAATAAAGAGGAAATCAGGACAGTAACAATCAATTAACAATTCAGCTTGGTTCAGTCACTCAGTCATGTCCGACTCTTTGCAACCCCATGAATCGCAGTACACCAGGCCTCCCTGTCCATCACCAACTCCTGAAGTCCGCCCAAACCCATGTCCATCGAGTCGGTAATGCCATCCAGCCATCTCATCCCCTGTCATCACCTTTTCCTCCTGCCCCTAATCCTTCCCAGCATTAAGGTCTTTTCCAATAAGTCAACTCTTTGCATGAGGTGGCCAAAGTATTGGAGTTTCAGCTTCAGCATCAGTCCTTCCAATGAACACCCAGGACTGATCTCCTTTAGAATGGACCGGTTGGATCTCCTTGCAGTCCAAGGGACTCTCAAGAGTTTTCTCCAACACCACAGTTCAAAAGCATCAATTCTTTGGCGCTCAGCTTTCTTCATAGTCTAACTCTCACATCCATACATGACCACTGGAAAAACCATAGCCTTGACTAGACGGACCTTTGCTGGCAAAGTAATGTCTCTGCTTTTAAATACTCTATCTAGGTTGGTCATAACTTTCCTTCCAAGGAGTAAGCGTCTTTTAATTTCATGGCTGCAATCACCATCTGCAGTGATTTTGAAGCCCCCAAAAATAAAGTCTGACACTGTTTCCACTGTTTTCCCATCTATTTCCCATGAAGTGATGGGACCAGATGCCATGATCTTTGTTTTCTGAATGTTGAGCTTTAAGCCAACCTTTTCACTCTCCACTTTCACTTTCATCAGGAGGCTTTTTAGTTCCTCTTCACTTTCTGCCGTAAGGGTGGTGTCATCTGCATATCTGAGGTTATTGACATTTTTCCCGGCAATCTTTTTTTTTTTTTTTTACCACTATAAGGTATGGCATATCATATGAGACAGCACGTTTGCCTATCTTCTTACCACCTAGGCTATGGAATCCCTGAAAGAGTGCTCTCTTGGTGTCCTGAAATTCCTGTTGTTTAACAGAGTCAAGACTAAGCATTGGCCTAGTCTGTTTTCTTGGCTCCTGCTGGCACTTACTTTGCACCCAGTGTATTTGTTCTCAGTGTTTGACATTATCTTACAAAAGCAGAATGTGATCAGAACAGTTAAACCTCACTGTTTTAAAGTAATGAAGACGAGATCTATACATCAAACTCTTATTTAAAATATAGTAGGCAACACTTTATAGAAATCAGATTTGTGGCTTACAAATGACATGGGTAGGGAAAAAATGTATTTTATGAAAGAAGTAATATACTCTCTAAAGTGCAATGAGTGCTGTGGAAAATACTATTTAGAAAATTGTGATCTTGAGTCTTTCCTATGCCTGGCCCTGTCAGGGTTGGATATGGAAAGTGTCTTGGGATAGATTATTTTTTGTGGACAGGCTCTTGCAACCAACGGCATATTCTTTTGTTTGTTTTTTTTTTTTTTTTCATTTTTTTAAAATTAATTTTATTTTATTTTTAAACCTTACATAATTGTATTAGTTTTGCCAAATATCAAAATGAATCCACCACAGGTATACATGTGTTCCCCATCCTGAACCCTCCTCCCTCCTCCCTCCCCATACCATCCCTCTGGGTCGTCCCAGTGCACCAGCCCCAAGCATCCAGCATCGTGCATTGAACCTGGACTGGCATCTCGTTTCATACATGACATTTCACATGTTTCAATGCCATTCTCCCAAATCTTCCCACCCTCTCCCTCTCCCACAGAGTCCATAAGACTGTTCTATACATCAGTGTCTCTTTTGCTTTCTGGTATACAGGGTTATCGTTACCATCTTTCTAAATTCCATATATATGCGTTAGTATACTGTATTGGTGTTTTTCCTTCTGGCTTACTTCACTCTGTATAATAGGCTCCAGTTTCATCCACCTCATTAGAACTGATTCAAATGTATTCTTTTTAATGGCTGAGTAATACTCCATTGTGTATATGTACCACAGCTTTCTTATCCATTCATCTGCTGATGGACATCTAGGTTGCTTCCATGTCCTGGCTATTATAAACAGTGCTGCGATGAACATTGGGGTACACGTGTCTCTTTCCCTTCTGGTTTCCTCAGTGTGTATGCCCAGCAGTGGGATTGCTGGATCCCGGCAATCATGATTCCAGCTTGTGCTTCTTCCAGCCCACTGTTTGTCATGATGTACTCTGCATATAAGTTAAATAAGCAGGGTGACAATATACAGCCTTGACGTACTCCTTTTCCTATTTGGAACCAGTCTGTTGTTCCATGTCCAGTTCTAACTGTTGCTTCCTGACCTGCATACAGGTTTCTCAAGAGACAGGTGAGGTGGTCTGATATTCCCATCTCTTGAAGAATTTTCCACAGTTCATTGTGATCCACACAGTCAAAGGCTTTGGCATAGTCAATAAAGCAGAAATAGATGTTTTTCTGGAACTCTCTTGCTTTTTCAATGATCCGACAGATGTTGGCAATTTGATCTCTGGTTCCTCTGCCTTTTCTAAAACCAGCTTGAACATCTGGAAGTTCAGGGTTCAAGTATTGCTGAAGCCTGGCTTGGAGAATTTTGAGAACTACTTTGCTAACATGTGAGATGAGTGCAATTGTGTGGTATTTTGAGCATTCTTTAGCATTGCCTTTCTTTGAGATTGGAATGAAAACTGACCTTTTCCAGTCCTGTGGCCACTGCTGAGTTTTCCACATTTGCTGGCATATTGAGTGCAGCACTTTCACAGCATCATCTTTCAGGATTTGAAATAGCTCAACTGAATTCCATCACCTCCACTATGTTCATAGTGGTGCTTTCTAAGGCCCACTTGACTTCACATTCCAGGATGTCTGGCTTTAGGTGAGTGATCACACCATCGTGATTATCTTGGTCGTGAAAATCTTTTTTGTACAGTTGTTCTGTGTATTCTTGCCACCTCTTCTTAATATCTTCTGCTTCTGTTAGGTCCATACCATTTCTGTCCTTTATCGAGCCCATCTTTGCATGAAATATTCCCTTGGTATCTCTAATTTTCTTGAAGAGATCTCTAGTCTTTCCCATTCTGTTGTTTTCCTCTATTTCTTTGCATTGATCGCTGAGGAAGGCTTTCTTATCTCTTCTTGCTATTCTTTGGAACTCTGCATTCAGATGGGAATATCTTTCATTGAAAGCACAAGGGTCACTGTGAAAGTGACTGAGATCTGTGGCACAAGCTCACGGTTACATTAGCAGCAAGGACTTTAAGAAAGAAATGCCTAAATACATCCTATTGAAAATGTGCTTTGACCACAGTAGTATGGGGGAGGGAAAGTGCAGATGAGAGACTAGCAATTTATGGAGAGAAATATAAGCCTAAGGCTCTGAATTAGTCATAATAATAAGAACTCTTCTAACATCTGTATAGTATAAATATAAATAAAAATTATTTCACTTGCTGTTTCAGATGGAACTTTAATACAATTTCTATGAGTCATGCTCCTCTTTTTCCTGACCTCTAGTCCTGAGTTTGGGCTTTTTTTCCAAGAGTTTATTTTAAGTCATTGTAAAACAGGAACTATTTTAAAGTCACAATTTCTTGATCTGTAAATTAACAAAAATTTACAGTAAGAGTGTTTGATTCTTTTAATTCCTGCTGTGTTTATAAAATAGAAGTATTTACAAAAACAATATATTCCTTTTGTGTTTTAAGTTTCAAGGAAATTAGTTGTTACTTTCTGAGCTTCCCAGGACCTGCTAAATGGATTGCACTCTCCAAAAATCACCTGGATTTTTAAAATACTCTTTACTCTGTTTCTCATTCAAACATCATAGTGTCCTATTCTCACTTAGCTGTTAAGAAATAATGAATAAATCCATTCTTAAAATACACTCATTTCTAACATCTCCCAAAGGATAGGTATTTTTATAAGTATAAGAACACATTTAATGGTGGTTTGTTTATGAAAAAACAACTTTTGGAAGGAAAGCCTTCCCACATAGACATTTTCCAAACCCTGCATGAACTCAGGCCTAGGTGTAAGTGAGGATCAGCAGGGAATTAATATTCGAACAAATGAAGACATTTAGACCAGTTAAGCTTTGGAATAAGGAAAGAGTGACACAGAGTTGTGTTAATTCAAGTCATAGAAATTTTCATTCCTGCCTACCTTTCTCCACAGACCAGCACTTAAGGAAATTATACTCTTCATACACCTAAAAATACAATGGAATATAAACTAACTTCCTCTTCTCTCCCTCCCTTCCTCTTTCTTTTTCTCTTTCTTCTTCTCTTTCTTCTATTTTTTTTTTTTTTTTTTTTTGCCTACCTTCACTTTAATGTACAAACTTGCTCTTTGATTTCTATCAAAAAATATTTAAAAGGCTGTTTAAAACATATTTGGAGTTTCTGGTTACCATTAATTGAATGTTTACCACATGGTAGGTATTGTGCTAAACTTTTCATCTAAGGTAGTCAAGTATGTATTATCACCCTCACTTAACAAATAGCGAAATAAGAGTTTGGAAGAGAGAGCAAAGAAATGACTTGTCAGTGTCACAGTGACAGTGTAAGTTACCCCTGGGATTGGTTCCCAGGTCTGCGCAGTTCCAATGTCCATGATTTTCATGACTACACTATAAGCTTGGGGGAATGTTGCTGTTGTAGTGCTTACAGATGTCAGGCCTTCCTCTGAGAACTTTATATTTAGCTACTCTTTTATTCTTCACAATAGCCTTATGAAGTAGCAACTATTAACCCCATTTGACAGACAAATAAACTGAGGCAAAGAGAGACTAGTAATAGTCAATAAGTTGTGGAGAAGATATTTGATCCCATGCTGTCGAATTCCTAAGCACATACTACAAATCAATACATCAACAAAAGTTAAAAGATAAAAAAAAAGCACGGTATACTTTGAAGACACTTCAAAACATTTTAAGAAAAATTAAAGTTAAAATTTGTCTCTAAATCTATTGTCATAGCAATAAAAGCAATAAACAATGTCTTATCAACAGCTTTGAATAAGAATCAGAAGGGACTTCAATTCTTTAGAGGGACTGGTGGTTCAGTGACTAAGACTCCCTTTGTACTCTCAATGCAGAGTGCCTGTGTTTGAAACCTGGTCAAGGAACTAGAGTTTGCATGCTGCAGCAAAGATTGAACCTTGCTTATGACACAACTAAGACCCAGTGCAGCCAAATAAATTTTAAACCAAAGCAAAAGAATCAGGCCTTGGGAGACATTTCATTATTTTAGTAATTCAAAAGTAAGCTTTCAAAATTGGATTATATTTTTAAAAGGTTCAAATGCTTTTTATTTTTTTAAGATTTTATTTATTTTTATTTTATATTGGAATATAGTTGATTAACAGTGTTGTCTTAGTTTCAGAGGTACTGCAGAGTAATTCAGTTACGCATAGATATGCATTTATTCTTTTTCAAAATCTTTTCTCATTTTAGGTTACTAGAGAATGTTAAGCAGAGTTCCCTGTGCTATTCATAAGTACTTAGTGGTTATCTCCTTTAAATATAGCAGTGTATACATGTCAATCCCAAACTCTCAATCTGTCCCTCTCCTCCATCCATCCCTCTGGTAACCATAAGTTTGTTCTCTAAGTCAAGTCTGTAAGTCTGTTTCTGTTTTGTATGTAAGTTCTCTATCATTTTTTAGATTTCACATACAAGTAATAGTGTATATTTGTCTTTCTCTGACTTACTTCCTTAGTATGGTAGCCTCCAGGTTCATTCACGTTGCTGCAAGTGGCATTGTTTAATTTTTTTAAATGGCTGACAGTATGTATATGTGCTACATTTTTATTCATTCATCTGTTGATAGATATATAGATTGCTTCCATGTCTTGTCTATTGTAAATAGTGCTGCAGTGAACCTTGGGGTACATGTATCCTTTCAACCAGATTTTTCTCCATATACATATCTTGGAGTGGGATTCAAAGTTGCATTGTATTTTAATTCATTTAAAAAAATTGCAAAGATGAGTCTTCAAAACTTGTGTCTTTCACTGCACACACAAATAAAACATTAAGTTAAAATTGATCTTTTCAAGTTTCACTTGTCTAAGGGTTGATCATTGTTAAAGACCTTTATGCTAACAAGAGTAGATAATGATAATGTAAGTTAATTCAAACAAATTTTTGAAAAATGGAAATTAAATGGTTAAAAGCTGGTAATGGCTTTGCAGACTATAAGAAAACAAAAAGGAAATTATGACTAATTCAGCTGTAAATTAAATGAACTAAAAGAGAAAGTCTGTATTTCTTTAAATCTGGGCTAAAAGTCAAGTTTGAAGATACATGGAAATTCCATTTTCCTGTTGGTGAACCAAGTAATGAGTAATTTTGATTTTGAAATAGATAAATTGACACCCACAATTTATTTCTTTGCTTAAAAGTAGATGCATTATTTAAAGTAAATTTTTCCATAAGAAAGACATATTCATGATAAAGAACTACTTAATCAATATTAATCATCATCAAATTGCATATATTGATATGGCTGTCTTTAAGAGTCTGCAATGAAGATGGTTAACATGCTTACTATTGAGAAAAGAATGTATGACTGCATAACGCTAAAAAGCAGATTGTGTGTCATTGTGTGTTTATAATGTAGGCAGGGAAGGGAAGGAAGGAGGAGAGAGGAGAGGCACGGGTCCTACTGGAGCTAAGTTTATGTAACTGGTTACGATTTTAAGAGAAGTTAAAAGATTTTCTTTACTGACCTTGATTTTAAAGCTCTGAGTTTTAAAGGAATGAGAGGGAGAATCCATTTGAACAAATAACTCTTCAAGAAAGAAAAAAAAAAAACTCTGAAAAGATAACTTTAAACGTTATGGATAGACATAGGTCATCATGAACTCTTATTCTACTAGATTATACTTCATGGTGTGAATGGGAGAGAGAAAGAAAGCAGTTCCTTCTATGCAGAAAAGTTAATTGGGAGCACTCATAAGGGAAAATCATGTCTTATGTTTGATATATCAGCTGAAATATATCCAAAATACTAAATCAAGAGCTGGAGTTGAGAAATCGGGGAGATTGTACTTGACTCTGGAGATTTGAAACTAAGAAAGGTTCATGGTCAGTGATCCCCTTTAATGTAAATGAGAAGGAGTTAAATAGAAGTTATTGCTGCTAGGGAGAAAACAATTTTTTCAATATCTTGTGCTTCTTAAAACTATGCTCTAAGTCTAGTTTTCTTGGCAAATCACTTAAAAAAAAAAAGAGGAAACACTAAAAACAGAAAACAAAAATGTGATCAGAACTAAATGTCAACATGCTTTTCAAATCATGAGTGAAGTAGAATACATTATTCTTTAGATTAGCTGTAAAATAATAACCAACTAGATACACGAGGCATAGTTAAAATTATTCAATAAAGGCTGAAAGAAAAAAAGCAAACAAATATTAATCATGTGGGGAAAAGTGAGTTTTATGATATTAATATTGGGCAATTACTAAGTCAAAGCAAAAAGCATTAAAGAAAAAATATACTTTAAAATAATAAAAAATACAATTATAGTAAATATCTCTAAAGGATCTTTATGCACCAAAAAACAGCTTCAAAATTTAAAAAGCCAAAGCTGTACCACAGTGATGCCAAATTACCACAACTTTTCAAAAATTCCTTTAAGCATTTACAAAAATTTACCATTTGTTAAGCTACAAAAATTCAATAAATTCTAAAGTGTAGAAACAAACACGGGGCAAATTGTTGTTGTTGCTCAATCACTAAGTCGTGTCTGACTCCATGTGACGACATGGACTGCAGCACGCCAGGCTTCCTCATCTTTTGCCATCTCCCAGAGTTTGCTCAAACTCATATCCATTGAGTCAGGGATGCCATCCAACCACCTTGTCCTCTGCTGTCCCCTTCTCCTCCTGCCTTCAGTCTTCCCCAGCATCAGGGTCTCTTCCCATAAGTCGGCTCTTCACATCAGGTGGCCAAAGTATTGGAGCTTCAGTTTCAGCATCCGTCCTTCCAGCGAATATTCAGGGTTGATTTCCTTTAGGATTGACGGGTTTGATCTCCTTGTACAAATTGTATGATCACAAAGTAGTAAAATTAGAAGTCAACAAAAATAGAAAACAACAGCAATATCTGGAAATTCGAAATCTTCTGGTAAAACAATATCAAAATCAAAATTTTATAATGTTTGCAATGTATAGTAATAAGAATGAAAAATAAAGCACTGCTTAAAGGAAATGCTAGCATTATGCACATGCATTGCTACACAAGAATGAATAAAAATAAATGTTTTAATCTTGAGAATTTAAAAAGGAGCAATCAAATACAATGAAAAAAAAATTGTTCAGTAAGATTTTTGGTTGAAACCAATATATATGAAGTCTGATAAATTTAGATAATTAATGAATTTTTCAGAGGAAACCTTAAGTAGTTCACCAGCTCTCTGGCAGGACCTATGAACCAAGCTTAGAAGCTAAGACCAATATAGAACATCACAGCACTGAACTGAACATACAGTCACCACTGCTAAGTATGGGAAGTGGAGACTGTACCACTGGCTCTGCAAGTTGCAAGCGTTGGATGTGGACACCACCACCCTTATCAGAATGAATCCCTCATAGAGTTGGCGTCATCATTAACTTCTAATTTCTGATTTGGTCCACATTGGGTTCATCTTATGGGCAGAGCTGAGATCACATACTGAAAGGAAATCTGGGAAAGCAATCATCTACATGGCTTTTATTCTTGTAAGATAAAGAATTCCCTAAACATAGGCAATACATTCAAGACAAATCAAAAATATGACAAATATCACCACAGCCCCCAATGCATTAGCTTCCCAACATTGCACACTCTTTTTCCAAAGCTGAACTTCTGAAAATAACATCAATAAGAGCAACCTAGGGCTTCCCTGGTGGCTCAGTGGTAAAGAATCCGCCTGCCAATGCAAGAGACTTGGGTTGGATCCTTGGGTCAGGAAGATCCCCTGGAGAAGGAAATGGCAAACAGCTCCAGTATTTCTTGCTTGGGAAATTCCTTGGACAGAGGAGCCTGGCGGGCTACAGTCCATGGGGTCACAAAAGAGTCAGACATAACTTAGTGACTAAACAACAAAAAAGCACAACCTAAGATAATGCAACACAATTACATTATCTCCTTCTATCACTGAAAACAAATTCACCCTCTACTTAAAAAGAGACCCTCTAAAATCTTATAAATGACTACATCTAAACCAGCAGATGGGCTTCCCTAGTCAGATGGTAAAGAATCTGCCTGCAATGTGTGAGACTTGGCTTCAATCCCTGAGTCAGGAAGATCCCTTGGAGAAGGGAATGGCTACCCACTCCAGTATTCTTGCCTGGAAAATTCCGTGGACAGAAAGGCCTGGCTGGGTATAGTCCATGGAGTCACAGAATCAGACACAACAGAGCAACTAACACTTTCACTTTTCAAGCCAGCAGAGTCAGGCTAGAGGTCAAATATTTGGGAAGAGGGTCACTCCCACTTGAATTACATTCCAGGGCTCACATATTGGAGAAGCAGCACTATAAATGGGTCCCCGGTTTAGAGCAAATAGTGTATCCTGTAAGATAGTACAAGAGATCTGAATCTTCAACTGGCCATTATACTAATCCACAGGGACGAATTCTTTTAGAATTGTTCTTAAGACGTGTGAATCCCATGATTCAAAACTGATTTTATTCCCTAAGGAAAAACTCACTGCCATTCTAACTTGGAAGATTTCCAGTATACTCACTCTATCACAAAGTTGGCTGTTGCTGTCAAATTTGACACATAGTTGTGGCAGTGACCAACTCAGTCTTGATGAGAAAAGTTCTTGTGGTTGAGCTTAGGCAAAATCTCTGTCCTTGCCACAGTGCTCACTGATATCCACAAAACTGAGTATCTTGCTCATCTAATTATGGAAAGTTTACTTTGCCACGGAGGTCTTTTGTGAACGTTCATACGAGACACAAGTATTCTCACATGTTGGATCATTACCCCAAACCCTTTATTACCTACCTCCCCAACCATCTTTTTCCGAGTTCCAGATCATTTAGTCAAACCATTAGGCATATCTGTAAACTGACATATCTAACTACCTTACCTTCAGTGTTCCCAAGCCACAGTTTTTTAATTAGCATTACTTCCATTCTGTTCAGTCTCCCCAGCCACAGCCTGTCACAATGTTTCATCTTTCATTTGACTTTATCACAGGAGGAATTCTCAGTAGCATGATGACATCACAAATAGATTTAACACCACCCCACTTATCACTCTCTGACCAGTTAATAACCAATTTCAAAATTCTATTTTAAGAAGATGTTCTTTAGGGTTGCTTCTGGTACCAACAGTTTCAGCTTGGGTTTTCCAGAAAGCAGAGCCTATGGTTAAATGGAATTATACTATTCCTATACCATTAAGAAACTAACATATGTGCTAAGTCGTTTCAGTCATGTCCAACTCTTTGCAACCCTATGGACTGTAGCCTGCCAGGCTCCTCTATCCATGGAATTCTCCAAGCAATGGAGTGGGTTGTCACGCCCTACTCCTGGGAATCTTCTTGACCAAAGGATTAAACACACGTTTCTTACGACTCCTGCATTAGCAGTTGGATTCTTTACCACTAGTGCCACCTGGGAAGCCCATTAAGGAATTATTCTGTTATACTATTCCATTTATTAAGGAATAAAATCTGAGGGAGTAGAGATAAGAGAAAAAAGGCAATGTGGGAAGGAAGGAGAGGGGATAGGAGAATGAAATTTTTGACCTGGCCACTGCTTTTAGTCAAGAAGTGTAAAAAAAAATACATTCCCAGATAATCATTTGGTGGTTGGGAGGTGAAAAAATCCATTAGTTGCTGTCTTTCAGTGGTCAAAGATTTTCCCCATAGTTCATTAAGTGCTCTGAAATTCTAGGGTGTGCATGCAGAGGCGTGATCATAGAGCAGAAGCAGGAACTAAGAGGCATGCAGCATGGGCTGGAGATAAGAACTGCACAGTATAGGTGAAAGGGATGAAGCACATTGTGTGAACACCATGCACAACCACCTGTCTGGTTGTGCAGTGGTGAGGTCAGCCAATGCTCAGGCAGCTTAGAACAGATGACCTCAAGGGCTCTGAAGTTGTTTATACACAGTGTCTGATATGCAAGGACCCTAAAATATCTGTAAGTTCTTAATATTCAGGTCTTGGCAATGAAGCGTTAGCCACTCAAAAGTGTCCAACTCTTTGCCACCCCATGTGCTGTAGCCTGCCAGTTTCCTCTATCCATGGGCTTCTCCAGGCAAGAATTCTGGTAGATAGCCATTGTCTTCTCCAGGGGATCTTCCCAATCCAGGGACTGAACTTGGGTCTCCTGGATTACCATTTCTTTACGGTCTGAGCCCACCAGCGAAGCCCATCTTGGCAATATTATTTCACTAATATAGTGAGCCAAGATAATTTCTAGTAATATGTTGAGATAGTCACTGTCTCTATGGATCATATTGTGGCATGGAGCTAAAGTAAGAAAGGTGCACTGTTATCCCTTCTAGATGAAAGGTAACTTCTGATGTTCTCACTTGAGATATAGAAAAAAGCATTCACAGATTCAGTAGCTGCATACCAGGTGCTGAGAGATGGACTGACTGTCTCCTGGAAATAGACCACATCTGAAACAACAGTAGCAATTAGTATTACCACTGAATTAAACTTACCCAAATCTGTTTTCATTCTTGCAAACAAATTTTTCTTTGGCTAAGTGACAGTTTGACAAGAATCACAAGCACTAAGCATCTAACTGCTGCTGCTACAAAGTCGCTTCAGTCATGTCTCTGTGCGACCCCATAAATGGGAGCCCACCAGGCTCCCCTGTCCCTGGGGCAAGTGAAAAGTGAAAGGGAAGTTGCTCAGTCGTGTCCAACCCTTAGTGACCCCATGGACTGCAGCCCACCAGGCTCCTCGTCCCTGGGATTCTCCAGGCAAGAACACTGGAGTGGGTTGCCATTTCCTTCTCCAATGCATGAAAGTGAAAAGTGAAAGTGAAGTCGCTCAGTCATGTCCAACTCTTTGAGACCCCATGGACTGCAGCCTACCAGGCTCCTCTGCCCATGGGATTTTCCAGGCAAGAGTACTGGAGTGGAGTGCCGTTGCCTTCTCCGAAGCACCTAACTACTCCTTAATAAATAATTAGGAAACTATTCCTAGGTGTCAGGTACTTTTTTGAGCAATGGGAGTAAAACAATGAGCAAAACAGGCAAATATCTTGACTTTACCGAGTTTATGTACTTGAGAGAATGAAGGTAGAAATCAAAATGAATAAATAAAATAATATACTTCATATATAAGATTGTATATTTCATGTATACATATATGAAAAAAAGAGAGGGAGAACTTGGTTGGGGAAGGAGTTGGGAAGCGGGGGGTGGGGTTGACATTTTATATCCAGTGGCCAAAGAAAAAGTGTCCCTGCGAGGGATGTAATTTGACTGACATTCACAGAGTTGGAGGAAACAATAAATAGAAAGACCATTAGATAGAAGCATGACTGGCATGTGTAAAGAACAGTAAGGAAGTCTTCATGACTGCAGTGTAGTGAGCGAAGTGAGAAGACAGAGCAAAATGACAATGGAAAGGCAATAGGACCAGTCACTTTGGTCTGAAACAACAGTAGCAATTAGTATTACCACGGAATTAAACTTACCCAAATCTGTTTTCATTCTTGCAAACAAATTTTTCTTTGGCTAAGTGACAGTTTGACAAGAATCACAAGCACTAAGCATCTAACTGCTGCTGCTGCTAAGTCGCTTCAGTCATGTCCGACTCTGTGCGACCCCATAGATGGGAGCCCACCAGGCTCCCCTGTCCCTGGGACAAGTGAAAAGTGAAAGGGAAGTTGCTCAGTCGTGTCCAACCCTTAGTGACCCCATGGGCTGCAGCCCACCATCTGGGTCCACTTGTGGATCATTGTTAATTCTTGTCTCATTGGAGGGTTCTGAGCAGAGGAGAAAAATCATTTGCCTTATCATAAAGATAATTCTGCCAGTTGCATAGAGAATGGACCCTAGAGAGGAAGGGGGTGGGGAGAAGCATGGAGCCAGTTCTCATTCTATTACAGTCACACAGAGAGATGATGGTAAATTTTCCCAGGCAGACATCTTTCCACTTTTAATGGTAGAATTCATCTTTCTGACATTCCTGAAATGTATATAATTTTTGATAACTGTAAATTTTAGGGGGAGAGAGAGAGTTTCCACTTGACCCTTCCTACTACTGTTACAAAATGGATATCTTCCCAGTTGCTCAATAGATCTATTTCAACATTATATTATGGAACAAGGGTAATTATCCTAGACTGAGTTCAGAGCACCACTGGGCCCACTGGGAGGCAAAGTCAGTTGAAAACTCTACTAATTACATGAATTCTATAAGCACTTACTTTCACTTGTGGATCATGAAAATTCTTCGTACCCAAGAATTGACAATTAGTTGAGAGAACTATCCACTATCCTCATAATAGTTAAGTGTATTCCCTTAAGTGCCTGTTGTTTCTTTGGGAAGGTTAGTAAGAAAAGTGATGTCACTGGTTCACAATGATGTGAGGTCTCTTCTCCACTGTTCCAGTCTCCTCTTCACTAAAGGGATTCTAGGTATTCTAAATTGACTGAGGTCTTGGAACCTAATGAATGCATGCTGAGTCCCTTCAGTCGTGTCCAATTCTTTGAGACATATAGACTGTAGACTGCCAGGCTCCTCTGTCCATGGGATTCTCCAGGCAATAATACTGGAGTGGGTTGCCAGGCTCTTCTCCAGGGGATCTTCCCAACCCAGGGATCGAACCCAGGTCTCATTATGTCTCCTGCATTGCAGGCAGGTTCTTTACCACTAGTGCCACCCAGGAAGCCCCTTGGAATGTAATACAGGGCTTCCAATCAAGCTCCTGTTCTCTAGACCTTGAGTTTAGGGTTATAGAGAATAAATAGTACCTTCAGGTGTGTGCTGCCCATCTATTTAATATACCAGGACCTAACCAACAATTAGCCATCACCAAAGATCTTTGCAGGTTAGATCATTCAGATTACCATTCAAACCCTGGTGGTTATTAACATCAAACCCATTCTGCCCCTAGTAGTTAAATGTCCTATTTGAATGCTCATGCTGCTTTGGATTCCAGCACCCCCACTGTAATCAAAGAACTCAGGCCAACTGCATCATTTATACCAGCATTCCAGGTTTACAGAATATTTTTCTAGAGTATTTTTCAAAGTTAGTGGTGCTCTCCTCATAAATATGTTTCTCCGTGTCTTTGTAAAAGGGAGATCTTCTGGTCCACAAAGCAGACAAGATTAAGGGGACAAAATCACATTTGGTAAGTCCATTCCAGCCTTCCTGTTTAGATTCTTCTCATAAAGGAACAGTGACATTTCAACTTCATTAAATCTAGGTTACTGTTAAATACATAGTCAAACAGTCAGAGAACTACTCCCAACTGCTTATCTACATGAACCCATATACAGAAATCCAGCCTTACCTAAAATTGTTTCTCCCTTTCTACTTTAGTATCTTCACACTCTCTTTGAAATTCTATTCTCCCATTTTCTATATAAATTAGCACAATGTTGCAAATGTGGGCAAGTTAGCCTTTTCTTCAGTTTAACTTGATTTAGTCTCTGAGTCAGGCTGGAATTTGATCCTACATGTCCTTTTGAAGACAATCAGAGGAAATGCCAGTGAGAGATGAGCAGACTAGCTTCCCTTGAGAGGTAACTGTCTCAGGAATGGTCAGTAAGGGATTTTCAACTAAGGCAAGAATGTCCTCACTTTACCACAAAAGGAGGATTTGTTTTTTCTGGCAGCGGAAGCTAAGAAAGATTCAGGAATTGAGGACCTCTGAGTCATCACAAACTTCCCACAAGACCCCATTCCTATTCTTCCTACCCTACTCATTTTTAAACAACAACAAAAAAAATCATTTTACTCACACAAGATCTGGTAGGATTGTGAATTTCCCTGATGCCACAATCCTATAATTTGTAGAATCATATTTGGAGTTTATTGATTACAAAAATAAAATTATTTTATCACAGTCACAAATTCGTTAGAATTCCTTGAGAAAATAATTTAGGAGTTTTATATATTTTTTAACTTCTCCAGCACAGTGGTGAAGCAAAGAGCATATTATTTTAGAATTCCTCATGACTTCCAGGCTGGAGACGAACATAATCCTAATATCAAAACATACATGCAAAAGACTAGAAAAGAAAACTAGAAACCAATAATCCTCATGACCTGAGACACAAAAGGTCCTCAAAATATTAAAAAATCAATTCCATCAAAATATAGAAAATATTTCTGTAGTATAATCAGGTGGGGTTTATCCCAGGGATGCAAAGTTGGTTTAATCTTCAAAAATCAATCAATGAGGGAATTCCATGGTTGTCCAGGAATTAGGATCCCATGCTTCCCTTGCCGGGAGCATGGGTTGGATCCCTGGTGGAGGAACGAAGATACTGCAAAAAAAAAAAAAAGAGAGAGAGAGAGAAAAAAAACTCAATTAATGACATTCACTATGATATCTCAGCAAAGGGGGGAAATTATATATAATATGACTGGATTTACAGAAAGTATTTGACAAAATTCAACACCGATTCACAGTTTTGTAAAACAGTTGTCAACACTACTAGGAATAGAAAGGAAGAACTTCTTCAGTTGGATAAATGCTACCTTCAAAACTCCTACTGTCATCATAATTGTCATCACATTTGGGCTTCCTTGGTGGTTCAGATGGTAAAGAATCCACCTGCAAAGCAGGAGACCTTGGTTCAATCTCTGGGTTGGGAAGATCCCCTGGAGGAGGCCATGGCAATCCACTTCAGTATTCTTACCTGGAGAATCTCCATGGAGAGAGGAGCCTGGTGGGCTATAGTCCATGGGATCCCAAAGAGTTGGAAAGTGCTGAGTGACTAAGCACAGCACAGCACAGCACCATCATGTTTAATATGAGCAATTGATCACACAGGGAATGGCAAACGACTTCAGTATTCTTGCCTTGAGAACCCCATGAGCAGTATGAAAAGGCAAAAAGATAGGACACTGAAAGGTTAACTCCCCAGGTTTGTAGGTACCCAATATGCTACTGGAGATCAGTGGAGAAATAACTCCAGAAAGAATGAAGAGATGGAGCCAAAGCAAAAACAACACCCAGTCATGGATGTGACTGGTGATGGAAGTAAAGTCTGATGCTGTAAGAGCAATATTGCATAGGAACCTGGAATGTTAGGTCCACAAATCAAGGCAAATTGGAAGTGGTCAAACAGGAGATGGCAAGAGTGAATATCTACATTTTAGGCATCAGCAAACTAAAATGGACTGGAATGAGTGAATTTAACTCAGATGACCATTATATCTACTACTGTGGGCAAGAATCCCTTAGAAGAAATGCAGTACTCATCATAGTCAACGAAAAAGTCCAAAATGCAGTACTTGGATGCAATCTCAAAATGACAGAATGATCTCTGTTCGTTTTCAAGGCAAACCATTCAATATCATGCCCTGACCAGTAACACTGAAGAAGCTGAAGTGAACAGTTCTATGAAGACTGACAAGATCTTCTAGAACTAGCACCCCATAAAGATGTCCTTTTCATCATAGGGGACTGGAATGCAAAAGTAGGAAGTCAAGAAATACCTGGAGTAACAGGCAAATTTGGCCTTGGAGTACAGAATGAAGCAGAGCAAAGGCTAATAGAGTTTTGCCAAGAGAATGCACTGGTCATAGCAAACACTCTTCCAACAACGTAAGAGAAAACTCTACAATGGACATCACCAGATGGTCAACACCAAAATCAGATTCATTATATTCTTTGGAGTCAAAGATGGAGAAGCTCTATACAGTCAGCAAAAACAAGACAGGAGCTGACTGTAGCTCAGATCATGAACTCCTTATTGCCAAATCTAGACTTAATTGAATAAAGTAGGGAAAACCACTAGACCATTCAGGTATGACCTAAATCAAGTCCCTTATGATTATAGAGGGGGAGTAAGAAATGGATTCAAGGGATTAGATCTGATAGAGTGCCTGGTGAACTATGGATGGAGGTTTGTAACATTGTAGAGGAGGCAGGGATCAAGACCATCGCCAAGAAAAAGAAATGCAAAAAGGCAAAATGGTTTTCTGAGCAGGCCTTAAAAATAGCTGTGAAAAGAAGAGAAGCTAAAGGCAAAGGAGAAAAGGAAAGATAAACTAATTTGAATGCAGAGTTCCAAAGGATATCAAGGAGGGATTAAAAAAAAAAAAAGCCTTCCTCAGCGATCAATGCAAAGAAATAGAGGAAAACAACAGAATGGGAAAGACTAGAGATCTCTTCAAGAAGATTAGAGATACCAAGGGAACATTTCATGCAAAGATGGGCTCGATAAAGGACAGAAATGGTATGGACCTAACAGAAGCAGAAGATATTAAGAAGAGATGGCAAGAATACACAGAAGAACTGTACAAAAAAGATATTCACGGACCAGATAATCATGATAGTGTGATCACTCACCTAGAGCCAGACATCTTGGAATGTGAAGTCAAGTGGGCCTTAGGAAGCATCACTATGAACAAAGCTAGTGGAGGTGATGGAATTCCAGTTGAGCTATTTCAAATCCTGAAGGATGATGCTATGAAAGTGCTGCATTCAATATGCCAGCAAATTTGGAAAACTTGGCAGTGGCCACAGGACTGGAAAAGGTCAGTTTTCATTCCAATCCCAAAGAAAGACAATGCCAAAGAATGTTCAAAGTACCTCACAATTGCAATCATCTCACAACATTAGCAAAGTAATGGTCAAAATTCTCCAAGCCAGGCTTCAATAGTACGTGAACTGTGAACTTCCAACTGTTCAAGCTGGATTTAGAAAAGGCAGAGGAACCAGAGATCAAATTGCCAACATCCGCTGGATCTTGAAAAAGCAAGAGAGTTCCAGAAAAATATCTGCTTTATTGACTATGCCAAAGCCTTTGACTGTGTGGATTGCAACAAACTGGGAAATTTTTAAAGAGATGGGAATATCAGACCACCTTACCTGCCTCCTGAGAAATCTGTATGCAGGTCAGGAAGCAACAGTTAGAACTGGGCATGGAACAACAGACTGGTTCCAAAAGGAAAAGGAGTAAGTCAAGGCTGTATATTGTCACCCTGTTTATTTAACTTATACACAGAGTACATCATGAGAAACACTGGGCTGGAAGAAGCACAAGCTGGAATCAAGATTGCCGGGAGAAATATCGATGGACATGAGTTTGAGTAAACTCCGGGAGTTGGTGATAGACAGGGAGGCCTGGTGTGCTGCAGTCCATGGGGTCTCGCAAAGAGTCGGACACGACTGAGCGACTGAACTGAACTGATTGCTTAGCCTTTACAACTAGAAATAAGGCAGGAACATTTTCCTTACTAATACTTTTAACATTCTAGGGATTCTACTCAGTGTGAAAGAAAGTGAAAGTCGATCAGTTGTTTCCGACCCTCTATGACCCCATGGACTGTAGTCCACCAGCCTCTTCTGTCTGTGGAATTCTCCAGGCAAGGATGTTGGTATGGGTGGTTGTTCTCTTCTCCAGGAGATTATTCCAACCCAGGTACTGAACCCAGTTCTTCCGCATCACAGGCAGATTCTTTACCATCTGAGCCACCCAAGAATACTGCAAATGGGTAGACTATCCCTTTTCCGGGGATCTTCCTGACCCAGGAATCACATCGGGGTCCACTGCATTGCAGGCATCTGCCCAGTGTAATTGAGGACAAAATAGAAAAGACAACTTAAATAGTCTACATTAATTTTCTAGGGCTTCTATAACAAAGCTCCAAAGACTGGGTGACTGAAATGACAGAAATTTGTTTTCTCCTGTTTCTTTAGTCTACAAGACCAAAGTCAAGGTGCAATAAGGCTGGTTACTTTTGGGGGTGGTCTGCTCTTTGTGTGTCTGAGTCTAAATTTCCAGTCATATTTGATTAGAACCCACCTTAATTCAGTTCAGTTCAGTCGTTCAGTCGTGTACGACCCTTTGCCACCCCATGAATCGCAGCACGCCAGGCCTCCCTGTCCATCACCAACTCTCGGAGTTTACTCAAACTCATGTCCATCGAATTGGAGATGCCATCCAGCCATCTCATCCTCTATCATCCCCTTCTCCTCCTGCCCCCAATCCCTCCCAGCATCAGTATCTTTTCCAATGAGTTAACTCTTCGCATGAGGTGGCCAAAGTATTGGAGCTTCAGCATCAGCATCAGTCCTTCCAATGAACACCCAGGACTGATCTCCTTTAGGATGGATTGGTTGGATTTCCTTGTAGTCCAAGGGATTCTCAAGAGTCTTCTCCAACACCACAGTTCAAAAGCATCAATTCTTCAGCACTCAGCTTTCTTCACAGTCCAACTCTCACATCCATACATGACCACTGGAAAAACCACAGCCTTGACTAGACAGACCTTTGTTGGCAAAGTAATGTCTTTGCTTTTGAATATGCTATCTAGGCTGGTCATAAATTTCCTTCCAAAGAGTAAGCGTCTTTTAATTTCATGGCTGCAATCACCATCTGCAGTGATTTTGGAGCCCAGAAAAATAAAGTCTGACACTGTTTCCACTGTTTCCCCATCTATTTCCCATGAAGTAGTGGGACCGGATGCCATGATCTTCGTTTTCTGAATGTTGAGCTTTAAGCCAACTTTTTCACTCTCCACTTTCACTTTCATCAAGAAGCTTTTTAGTTCCTCCTCACTTTGTGCCATAAGGGTGGTGTCATCTGCATATCTGAGGTTATTGATATTTCTCCCAGCAATCTTGATTCCAGCTTGTGCTTCTTCCAGCCCAGCGTCTCTCATGATGTACTCTGCATATGTTAAATAAACAGGGTGACAATATACAGCCTTGACGTACTCTTTTTCCTATTTGGAACCAGTCTGTTGTTCCATGCCGAGTTTTAACGGTTGCTTCCTGACCTGCATACAAATTTCTCAAGAGGCAGGTTAAGTGGTCTGGTATTCCCATTTCTTGAAGAATTTTCCACAGTGTATTATGATCCACACAGTCAAAGGCTTTGGCATAGTCAATAAAGCAGAAATAGATGTTTTTCTGTACCTCTCTTGCTTTTTCCATGATCCAGCGGATGTTGACAATTTGATCTCTGGTTCCTCTGCCTTTTCTAAAACCAGCTTGAACATTTGGAAGTTCACGGTTCACTTATTGCTGAAGCCTGGCTTGGAGAATTTTCAGCATTACCTTACTAGCATGTGAGATGAGTGCAATTGTGCAGTAGTTTGAGCATTCTTTGGCATTACCTTTCTTTGGGATTGGAATGAAAACTGACCTGTTCCAGTCCTATGGCCACTGCCGAGTTTTCCAAATTTGCTGGCATATTGAGTGCAGCACTTTCACAGCATCATCCTTCAGGATTTGAAATAGCTCAACTGGAATTCCATCACCTCCACTAGCTTTGTTCGTAGTGATGCTTTCTAAGGCCCACTTGACTTCACATTCCAAGATGTCTGGCTCTAGGTGAGTAATCACACCATCGTGATTATCTGGTCATGAAGATCTTTTTTGTACAGTTCTTCTGTGTAATTTTGCCACCTTTTCTTACTATCTTCTGCTTCTGTTAGGTCCATACCACTTCTGTTCTTTATCGAGCCCATCTTTGCATGAAATATTCCCTTGGTATCTCTAATTATTTTGAAGAGATCTCTAGTCTTTCCCATTCTGTTGTTTTCCTCTATTTCTTTGCATTGAGGAAAGGCTTTTACCTCAATTTAAATGAATTACGTCTGTAAAGACCCTATTTGCAAGTGGAGGCACATTCTCAGGGGATTAGGACTTGGGAATTTGGGGGAGATAATTCAGGCCACAATATTTCTTTTGTTCACAAATGATATGATTATCTATACAGGAAATATTAAGACATTTACAAGAAAAAAAACAAAAACAAACTTATTACAGCTAAGTAAATTTAGCAAGGTAACAGGATATACAGGATATATAGTCAGTATTTTAAAGTTAATTATATTTCATATACCAGTTTAAAAGAAAGGCATATTCTAGGATGACAACTGTGTAGGAAGCTCAGACAACAATCAGTACCAATTAGTGAAGTGAAGTGAAATGAAGTCGCTCAGTCGTTTCCGACTCTTTGCAGCCCCATGGACTGTAGCCCACCAGACTTCTTGGTCCATTGGATTTTCCAGGCATGAATACTGGAGTGGGTTGCCATTTCCTTCTCCAGGGGATCTTCCCAACCCAGGGATCGAACCCAGGTCTCCCACATTGTAGGCAGACGCTTTACCGTCTGAGCTACCAGGAAAGCCCAATTAGAGTAGAATATAAAAAGAGAGAGATAGTATAATTGTGAATTAAAGGTGGTTGAAGATTTCATATAAGAAAAATAGAGAAATAATTAGAAACTACAGGGATGGGGGTTGGCGAGGGGGAAAGGGCTATAAATAACAATCTATGGTCCAAATATAAAACTAAGCCAAAAATGGTATGATTTTGAGCACTTTGTGATAGTCGGTCAGTCGTATCTGACTCTGGCACCCCATTGACTTGGTGAAGTGTTATAAACTGGTAATAAAAACACTTTCGATTGTCCCCACAGTTGCAACGTTGGACCTCTAAGGAAGAAAAGCTTCTTTGCCTAAGAACTAAAACAGACTTTTATTGTCCTAATGATTTAAATGTTGTTTATTTTTAATCTTTTAGTGTCATCCTAGAGACATCGGAGAAGGCAATGGCACCCCACTCCAGTACTCTTGCCTAGAAACGCCCATGGACGGAAGAGCCTGGTAGGCTGCAGTCCATGGGGTTGCTAAGGGTAGGACACGACTGAGTGACTTCACTTTCACTTTTCACTTTCATGCACTGGAGAAGGAAATGGCAACCCACTCCAGTGTTCTTGCCTGGAGAATCCCAGGGACGGCGGAACCTGGTGGGCTGCCGTCTCTGGGGTCGCACAGAGTCAGACACAACTGAAGCAACTTAGCAGCAGCAGCAGCAGATACAATGGAAGGAAGATTATTCTGTGGTTACAAGACAAAACATATTAACAAATATGACAATTTAACAATACACCTGCAGAAGGTGGGAAACTGAAGGGGAGGAGTCAAGACAGAAAACAAGGTGGGCACACTAGTGACTCCTTCTTCCAAGGGAAAAGTCCAGAGATGCTTGCACAAGATGTTGGAGTTAGGATTAGGGTTGTACACTTTTAGTGTATATCTAATTAACATTACAAACATAGCCAATGAAAGAACAATTATTTATCAAACCCTGAAAGTAAGGAGGGAGTGTAAGTGTTCTAAATTTTCATCTTTTGTATTGAAAAGACAATATATCTTACCCAAAATTAATAATTTAAGAACTTTATAAACATGAAATTTTGAGTTCCCAAGGCAACTACTAGAAGAACTAAAAACAGAAAGAGTATTTACCTCCAGAGAAAGGAAGAAATCTGAGGAAGGACAGGGCAGAAGTCTGTTGCACTGTATTCTAAGCTACTTTATACCATTAAATTGTTACCACATACAGGTGTTACTCTGAAAAAAATCTACATGTAACTATCAACTATTCCCTTCATTTCTATCTACAAAATTTGGGGACAACTGAATGATCATTTAAAAAAGAGTTATTTTAGATTGCCTCTCTCATTTAATAATTCGAAGCCAAACTTCAGATTGTTTAAGCATATTAATAAAGAAATCTTAAGATAGCTAGAAGAAAATGGAGTGAACATTAAAAATCTTAAAATGGAAATGCTTTTATTGCCACATTATGTAGAATTCTGAAACCATAGTGAAATATTGATAGATTTGATGAAGACTGGGAAGATTCCTAGTCTTTTATTATATCATAATTTTTATTACAATGAAATTAATAAGAGTAAGTAATATTATTATTAATTTTTCTAAGGGGAAGTATGATGTTGAGTACAAAAAAATGGACTATCTCAAACCCTCTTTGATTTTCTGGGTTTTTTGATGACTATTTATTAATTTGGAAAAAACTAAATATATATTTTAAAAGTTCCTTGAATATATACAGTCCAGTGAGAAGAGAATAAATGTGTCTGAATTTCATTAAATCAACTGCAGAAGAACATATGCTTTGGTAAAATGTGATGGGCTTGGCAGTTCCCAGAAATAAGTTATTAAATACTGGAATAGTCTACCAAAAAAGTATCATCAATTATACATTCGTATAATATATGAAATACATTTCATTTTCTTAATATTTAGATGCCATTGATCATTTTTTGTTTGTTTGTTTGTTTTTTTAGTGAGTAAAGAGTTGCAAGTGTCAGTGCTCAAGATATACACTAAGAAGTCATGGGTTCTACATTTTTGGATCTTTTATTCTAAAATTTCTACTACAATTTTGCATAAAATGTGATGATATTTTCATTAAAAGTATAAAGTTATTTATTTTTATTGATCTGCTTCTGCTATCACTTTTAGGAACTAGAGAAGTAGAAAAAGGAAGAAAACTATGGAGGACGAATGGTAATATAATATAAAACTTTGTTTATCACTGCCCTCTACTGTACAACTTTCTCAAACCAACACTGTTTGGTTAAGGAGACAATAATGTTACTGACAAGCATGGAACATTGACCCAAGAAGTCTGGGAATTCAATGACAACATCAGTCTGCAGCAGGTTTTCTCAAGCTTGACATTTGGGACCTGCTCACTATTTGTTACCTGATATCTCAGACAGTAAAGAATCGACCTGCAATGCAGGAGACCTGGGTTCGATCCCTGGGTTGAGAAGATCCCCTGGAGGAGGGTATGGTAACCCACTGCAATATTCTTGCCTGGAGAATCGCCATGGACAGAGGAGCCTGGCGGGCTACAGGCCATGGGGTCACAAAGAGTCAGACGTGACTGAGGGACTAAGTGCAGCACACTATTTGTTGCAGGTGGCTCTTCTGTGCACTGCAGAAAGTTTAGCAGTAGCCCTGGCCTCTACCTACTAGATGCCAGTAGTACTACCCCAAGTCATGACAATTAAAATGTCTCCAGACATTACCAACTGTCCCCCAGGGCACAAAATCACTTCTGGTTGAGAACCACTGGTCTGCAGTTTAGCAATCATATCTGTAACATAGTCTTGTTATGAATCAAGGCCCTAGGCATCCAACAATGTTATGTGTTCCAAGAATCCACTTATAATCTATATGACATAGAAACTTCCTTGTTTACACCATTAGTTCAGCCCTAAAATCACACTTGTTGAGCTAGATGAGGAGGCAACTCAAGTGGTAGCATACCGCTAATCGCGCCCTTCCTCTCAGCATCACGCCCTCCCGTTATTAGCACACAATCCGCACAGTGTGAGAATTCTATCATTAATTAGTCCTGAAGCCTGAACAATGTTTTTGCTACCTTAGCCGAACTTAGCATTTTGCATGTTGCCCAGTGTTCCAGGATTTCACTTGGCAAATAATCCTTTCCTCCTTGTGTTCTTGACCTCATTTCCTATTTGTGTATCTGCTTCCCCCAGATCCTGACCTCTATGTGTCTGACCCGAGGCTGATAAAGAGACTAGGTAACGAGACCAAGAATCCTGACTGTTTCCTTTACTTAATGACTTGGCTTGGTATTTTGACTCCTGGATACCACTTTGACACTGTAGGCAGCACAATTCAGCGTGAAGGTTTTTAGAGAAAAAAACTGATGATTTAAAAAAATAGTTGGCAGATATGTGCTCAGTTTTATAGATCTTGGGAAAAACTGGGGAGGCAGACACAACACACTACATAGGTTACCCATCTGATCGCTTTTATTTCCCTCTCATTCTGTCTCTTCATATATATTTTTGATTACAAAATAATTTTAAAACTTTGGAAAATGTATAAATATATGTAGAAAATACAGTCACTTCTATTTTCACTTTTGCTCAGAAATAATTACTAACTAAAGTAAATTCAAGTCTAAATCTACATATATCTCTGAGTGTGTATGGATCCATCCACATACACTTTTTTTTAAATTAAAGGTACTATCATATTTCTGCTTTATTGACTATTCCAAAGACTTTGACTGTGTGGATCACAATAAACTGTGGAAAATTCTGAAAGAGATAGGAATACCAGACCACCTGATCTGCCTCTTGAGAAATTAAATGCAGGTCAGGCAACAACAGTTAGAACTGGACATGGAACAACAGAATGGTTCCAAATAGGAAAAGGAGTTCGTCAAGGCTGTATATTGTCACCCTGCTTATTTAACTTCTAGGCAGAGTACATCATGAGAAATGCTGGACTGGAAGAAACACAAACTGGAATCAAGATTGCCCTGAGAAGTATCAATAACCTCAGATATGCAGATGACACCACCCTTATGGCAGAAAGTGAAGAGGAACTCAAAAGCCTCTTGATGAACGTGAAAGTGGAGAGTGAAAAAGTTGGCTTAAAGCTCAACATTCAGAAACTAAGATCATGGCGTCTGGCCCCAACACTTCATGGGAAATAGATGGGGAAACAGTGGAAACAGTGTCAGACTTTATTTTTCTGGGCTCCAAAATCACTACAGATGGTGACTGCAGCCATGAAATTAAAAGACGCTTACTCCTTGGAAGGAAAGTTATGACCAACCTAGATAGCATATTCAAAAGCAGAGACGTTACTTTGCCAACAAATGTTCGTCTAGTCAAGGCTATGGTTTTTCCTGTGGTCATGTATGGATGTGAGAGTTGGACTGTGAAGAAGGCTGAGCGCCGAAGAATTGATGCTTTTGAACTGTGGTGTTAGAGAAGACTCTTGAGAGTCCCTTGGACTGCAAGGAGATCCAACCAGTCCATTCTGAAGGAGATCAGCCCTGGGATTTCTTTGGAAGGAATGATGTTAAAGCTGAAACTCCAGTACTTTGGCCACCTCATGAAAAGAGTTGACTCATCGGAAAAGACTCTGATGCTGGGAGGGATTGGGGGCAAGAGGAGAAGGGGACGACAGAGGATGAGATGGCTGGATGGCATCACTGACTCGATGGACGTGAGTTTGAGTGAACTCCGGGAGTTGGTGATGGACAGGGAGGCCTGGCGTGCTGCGATTCATGGGGTCGCAAAGAGTCAGACACGACTGAGCGACTGATCTGATCTGATCTGACTATCATATTTCGCACAGTATTTGTAACCCATTTTTAAATTAATACTTTATAGTGTATCAGGTGCATGCATTCTAAGTCCCTTCAGTGGTACCTGACTCTGTGACCCTGTGGACTGTAGCTCAAAAGCCTCCTGTGTCTATGTGATTCTCCAGGCAAGAATACTGGAGCAGGTTGCCATGCCCTCCTCCAGGGGATCTTCCCGACTCTGGGATCAAACCTCAGTCCCTTATGTCTCCTGCACTGGCGAGTGGTTTCTTTACCACTAGCGCCCCCTGAGAAACCCAATGTATCAGGCGTGATCGCCAAAATAATTAACAGCCCATAGAACAGAGGTTGGTCTCACCTGAGTGAGATTATTCATTCATAACTACATAATAAGTGAGGCTCAGAGAGTCTAGTAGGAAGAGCCAGGGCAGCTGGGGTGGTATGGAACACTCTGGTGGCTCCAAGCAGGTGCTCTTTTCCAAGCAGTAGAAATATGTCAATTATTTATTATTTTAATTAAGAGTTCTACTTTTTTTTTTTTTTTACAACAGTGTTAGGTTCACAACAAAATGAGGGGAAGGTACAGAGATTTCCCACATAGTCCTTGCCTCCACTTGTGCACATCCTCTCCCAATATCAACATCCCCCACCAAAATGATGTTTGTCACAACTGATTAATCTATACTGACACATCTATACTGACTGAGTGAGTAAGTCACTCAGTCATGTCTGACTCTTTGCAGCCCCATGGACTATACAGTCCATGGAATTCTCCAGCCCAGAATACTGAAGTGGGTAGCCTTTCCCTTCTCCAGGGGATCTTCCCAACCCAGAGATTAAACCCATGTCTCCCGCATTGCAGGCAGATTCTTTACCAGCTGAGCCACAAGGGAAGCCCATACTGACACATTGTAATCACCCAAAGGACATATTTTGGAGAAAGCAATGGCACCCCACTCCAGTACTCTTGCCTGGAGAATCCCATAGATGGAGGAGCCTGGTAGGCTGCAGTCCATGGGTCGCTAAGAGTCGGACGCGACTGAGCGACTTCCCTTTCACTTTTCACTTTCATGCATTGGAGGAGGAAACGGCAACCCACTCCAGTGTTCTTGCCCAGAGAATCCCAGGGACCGGGGAGCCTGATGGCTTGCCATCTATGGGGTCGCACAGAGTTGGACACGACTGAAGTGACTTAGCAGCAGCAGCAGCAGCAACAGCAAAGTACGTATTTAAAAAAATATGGTTCACAACTTTTGATGTTGTACGTTCTAAGGATTTGGAAAGATGTATAATGACCTGTAATGACACGTTTCCATCATTATATTATACAGAGTATCTTCACTGCCCTAGAAATCCACCTATTTACCCTTCCAGTCCCCCCCTGTAATCCCTGGCACCCACCAGGCTTCTTAACGTTGTCATACTTTTGCCTTTCCCAGAATGTCGTAGTTGGAACCATGCTGTGTGTAACCTTTGCGTGTTGGCTTCTTTCACTTAGTAATATGCCTTACCTCCTCCACATCTTTTCATGGCTTGATAGCTCATTTCTTTTTAGCACTGAATACTACTCCATTTTCTGAATGTGCCACAGTTTATAAGCCATTCACTTATTGAAAGACATCTTCGTTGCTTCCAACTTTTGGCGACTCTGAATAAAACTGCTATAAACAACCACGTGCACATTTTTTTGTGTGGATATAAATGTTTGACTCAGGGATCAAACCCTCATTTCTTACATTGGCAGGTGGATTCTTTATCATTGAACTGCCTGGGAAGCCCCTTGTTAGCTACCTATATAGCAATAAAAACATGATATATGATGGCTAGAAAGTACCTGAATATTTGGATATCTTATCCACTACATCTTTATTTTGGTCTCCAGCACTTTTTCCTTCCACTAAATCTAGACCTTCACCATTCTTCAAAGGACCTTCAGTTCTCAATCAAACTTGTGTAAATTCCTCTTGCTGAATAACCTAGTAGCATCTCCCAAATTTGACCATTTGGGACCTGAACCACTTCAGTTCAGTTCAGTTCAGTCGCTCAGTCATGTTCGACTCTGCTACCCCATGAATCGCAGCACGCCAGGCCTCCCTGTCCATCACCATCTCCCTGAGTTCACTCAAACCCACGTCCATTGAGTCAGTGATGCCATCCAGCCATCTCATCCTCTGTCGTCCCCTTTTCCTCTTGCCCCCAATCCCTCCCAGCATCAGGGTCTTTCCCAGTGAGTCAACTCTTCGCATGAGGTGGCCAAAGTACTGGAATTTCAGCTTTAGCATCAGTCCTTCCAAAGAAATCCCAGGGCTGATCTCCTTCAGAATGGACTGGTTGGATCTCCTTGCAGTCCAAGGCACTCTCAAGAGTCTTCTCCAACATCACAGTTCAAAAGCATCAATTCTTTGGCGCTCAGCTTTCTTCACAGTCCAACTCTCACATCCATACATGACCACTGGAAAAACCATAGCCTTGACTAGATGGACCTTTGTTGGCAAAGTAATGTCTCTACTTTTCAATATGCTATCTAGGTTGGTCATAACTTTCCTTCCAAAGAGTAAGCGTCTTTTAATTTCATGGCTGCAATCACCATCTGCAGTTATTTTGGAGCCCCCCAAAATAAAGTCTGACACTGTTTCTACTGTTTCCCCTTCTATTTCCCATGAAGTGATGGGGCCAGATGCCATGATCTTAGTTTCTGAATGTTGAGCTTTAAGCCAACTTTTTCACTGTCCTCTTTCACTCTCATCAAGAGGCTTTTGAGTTCCTCTTCACTTTCTGCCATAAGGGTGGTGTCATCTGCATATCTGAGGTTATTGATATTTCTCCCAGCAATCTTGATTCCAGCTTGTGCTTCTTCCAGCCCACTGTTTCTCATGATGTACTCTGCATAGAAGTTAAGTAAGCAAGGTGACAATATACAGGCTTGACGTACTCCTTTTCCTATTTGGAAACAGTCTGTTGTTCCATGTCCAGTTCTAACTGTTGCTTCCTGACCTGCATGCAGATTTCTCAAGAGGCAGATCAGGTGGTCTGGGATTCCCATCTCTTTCAGAATTTTCTACAGTTTATTGTGATCCACACAGTCAAAGGCTTTGGCATAGTCAATAAAGCAGAAATAGATGTTTTTCTGTACCTCTCTTGCTTTTTCCATGATCCAGCGGATGTTGGCAATTTGATCTCTGGTTCCTCTGCCTTTTCTAAAACCAGTTTGAACATCTGGAAGTTCACGGTTCACGTATTGCTGAAGCCTGGCTTGGAGAATTTTGAGCATGACTTTACTAGCGTGTGAGATGAGTGCAATTGTGCGGTAGTTTGAACATTCTTTGGCATTGCCTTTCTTTGGGCCACTTACCAGACTGTATTTATAGGATTTCCCTAACTATCTGCTTCTCTTATCAAGATGTACATTCTGTAAAAGCAGAAACAGTGTTATAGTCATATTTTGTATCAGTGGTATTTGCTGTTTGATAAATGTTCACAAAAATGAACTAAATATTATTCTTTCTCAGGTTCTCTAGGAGCCTTATTTATTGATCACATTAATATTTAGGACTCCAAATGATTTTTTTTAAATACAGAGCATCATGAATTACCATATTACTTTCAGTTTCCCTCTGCCTACTCTTCTGTGCTAAGTTTCGTCAGTTGTGCCTGATTCTTTGCGACCCTTTGGACTTTGCCCACCAGGCTCCTCTGTGCATGGTATTCTCCAGGCAAGAATACTGGCATGGGTTGCCATGCCCTCCTCCAGGAGATCTTTCCAATGAACCTGCATCTCCTGTGGCTTCTGCATTGCAGGCAGATTATTTACCACTGAACCACAGAGGAAGCCCCTGTTCTTCTAGGCAACTCTAATTAAAAGCCACTTTGGAAGTCAATCAACTCTTGTATCTGAGAGTTTTTGAAAATGTTCTTTTTAGAAAATTCTCATCAGCATTCCATTCTAGTTATTTAAATGACCGCTGGAATCCTATTTTCTTCACAGAGCTTAGTAGTTAGCAATAATGATAACTTCATCTTGCTGTCTCTGGTTGAACTTGGAAACTTATGAACTTGTGCTTGATACTCATGAATTCATTTATTCAATAATTCATTACATCTTTATTAAACTCATATTACCTTCAGATCTGTGGATCAACAGATGAATAAAACATGGTCTTTGCCCTTGAGGAATTCCAAATTAATAGGGAGGCAGGCTCTATACTACAGTGTAGTGAGTTTCATAAGATATTTATGTACAGAGTGTATTAAAAAAAGCACTGTATTGTCATGTTTCCACATTCAATTTCTTCAGAGGTAGGAATATCCTAAGTTTAGAAAAATGTTTTGCCCCTAGTAGCAAAATAAGACTTCCTAAGTCTTTAATGATTAAAAACAAGATTTATATTAAAATAAGAAAAAAAAACTTGACTTCTCCAAACACTGCTTCTTGTCAATATCATAAGGCTACTTTGTGATAAACAAGAAAAGAAAAGGAAAAGGAAAATATTTTAAGGTTTTCCAGCACTGTTAAATATCCATACAGTCACTGAAATGTTTTCATGTTGTAACATAAAGAGAAGATGCTTGATAATTTATCTTTATATTACCAGTCTCACAAAAATTAATATTAGTGCACCTAAGGCTTTCAAAATCAAACACAGAAAAGTAGTTATAGACCATGATGTCATTGTGCATAATTACATTTATATCCTACTGTGAGACGCCTCTAAGTAAGTGTTCCAGCATACCTAACACTTGGAGCAGATAATTTTCTTAATATACTCTCCTTTCTTAATAATTTAAGAAAATTATTTTCAAAAATAATAATCAAATGAAATAAATAATGATAATGTCCAGAAAAGAAATCCAGACAGTATACGTTCTTTTATTAAATTTCATTATATAGTCATGCTCGTAATGAATAATTAATTTTACAGTGAAAAGGAAAGAAGTAATGGCTTAATCCCTTTTAATTACATTTAAGCATTTTTTGAAAAGGGAAAACATACTGGTGTGTTGCACGAATAAAGAACTACATTAAAATGTAACAGCACTGAAATATCAAACAAGAAAGCTAACAATTTTAAAAGAATACATTTCAATTTTCAAGATATTATTTAAATTCAGGAATGTTTCATGTATGAGCTAAAATTTGCATTTTACAAACAGAAATATTACCCCAGCAGTTCACAATTTCACTGTTTTACATTTAAAATACAAATGAAAACTTCAAGTGATCATATAGAATTACATAACTGAATAATTCAAGTTCTGCATCTTTGTGTTTATAAACCAGCATGCTTTCAATGTTTATTTCTGACCCAGTATTTAACAGGAGTATGTAATGCCAATTATAAAAATTCAACCATAACTTCAGAGATTGTTTAGAACTTACACCAACAAAATATTTTTTCAGAGAGAAATGTTTTATCACTGACATTGTTTAGACTCACTGGCACATTGTGACAATAAAAGCAGATTGCAAAAGTCAGTTTTATTATTTTTAATCCTCCAAAGACAATGCTCCCTCTTATTTGCCGGCTCCTGTTGTAATGCCCTTGGAATAGAACTTACTGGACCATTTACTTAATGGTACTGTCAATTCTACAAATAATAGTGTTTCATGGTTATACTTCTGTACTAGACTCCGTGCTAGGTACTCTTATATGTTACTCTTGAGCCTCACCACAGTGTAATAGGGCAAAATACCCTTCTTTATTCTTATTTCAAGGGTGGAGTAACAGTCTTAGGAATATTGAGTAACTTGACTCAGGTCATAAGAGCAAATAACAGAGACAATGTTCAAACACAAGTCTGTCTGATTGAAAAGCCGTTACACCTAATAGTGCTTCCGTTTATTCATCAAAAAGTAGGAATTGAGTGACCCTGGGAATAGAGCAGTGCTTAAGAAACAGACGTGGTCAGTAACATGTTCTGATTAGTTAAGCACCTCACTTTCCACAGCGGTGGCCACTCTCCTGTGTCTTATCGCCCTATATTAGTTTTACCTATTCAGAAACTTCACCTCCATGAGTATGAGTCATAGAGTATGTACACTTTAGTGTTTCCGTTTTTTCCTATTCTTTCTGGAACTCTTAGCAATCAGGTATTGACACTTCAAGACTGATCCTCAAATTTTCATATCTTTTTCTCTTTTTCTTGTTTGTTCTGCTTTCTGTATTAATTTCATCAATCCTGATTTCCAAGACTTACCTTTTTAGAATTCCCCTGCTTATTTCATCTGGTATCAATCTCTCAGAGTCCTCATTTCCTTAAGTGAGTTGTTACATTTGAACCTGAGCCCATTTCCAACAGAAGTTCTTCTTTGTGTCTGAGGAGCAACCCTATTGGGTACTAGTGTATCTGTCTCCATATGAACTCTCTCACTTTTCAGTGGGCCAGACCCATGCTTACTACCTTGTTAAAGGGTCCCTGCATTTTGTGGAGAGTCTCAATTTGGACTCTACCCTCATGCACGGGTGTAGGTCTGGGGTCTGTCCTTGCCTGGAGAGTCCTGGGGACAGGGGAGCCTGGTGGGCGCCGTCTATGGGGTCGCAGAGTCAGATACGACTGAAGCAACTTAGCAGCAGTAGCAGCAGCCTTTTCACTTATGATTTCAGGTGGATGGTTGGCAACCTTCTTTGCAGTTTGACACCCAGGAACCAGGTCAGGAAAGTAGAACCTTCTTTAACGACATCTCTTTAGTAAGTATTGAGAGTGGGAATGGCTGGAAACATCCATAGGTATGGAATGTAAGACTATTGCCCTACTGCTTGGACTTCCCTGCTGGCTCAGCAGTAGGGAATCCCTCTGTGGGACTTCCCTGATGGTTCCTGGATAAGAACAAACTGTCAGTTTCACAGAAGCAACAGCCCTTTGAGGTCACCGGCTTTTTGCAAGATGGTTAGTTTTCAGTCAGCTCAGTCACTCAATCCTGTCCAACTCTTTGCGACCCCACGGACTGCAGCACACCAGGCTTCCCTATCCATCACCAACTCCTGGAGCTTGCTCAAAGTCATGTCCATCGAGTTGGTGATGCCATCCAACCATCTCATCCTCTGTTGTCCCCTTCTCCTCCTGCCTTCAATCTTTTCCAGCATCAAGGTCTTTTCCAGTGAGTCAGCTCTTCGCATCAGGTGGCCAAAGTATTGGAGCTTCAGCTTCAGCATCAGTCCTTTCAATGAATTTCCAGGACTGATTTCCTTTAGGATTGATTAGATTTAGCTCCCTACAATCTATGAGCTGAAGCCTGTTTTTAAAAAATGATAATGAAGACAATTTAGGTGATGTAAGAAAATGTTATTTAACACTTTTTGAAGTGGACCGTCTCCATTTGGAGAACTGCATAATGAGGTTGAAGGCAGGAAGCTTTTGTAAAGTGAAGAATAAAGAACAAGGAAGAGGTTAAATATCAGTAAAAATATCTAATCTGCTGGGGCCACATAGTCAAGCTTGCTTGGTTGAAGGAAATACATATAGAGCCCACAATGGGCTTGGGTTTTAGGGATTGGCTGACTGGATACACTGTGTTTATGGTCAAGCAGAACATTTACAGGGACATGAAATATGTCTATATTTTAGTTTGCAGATACGGCACCCATGGAAGGAGTGGCTCCATCTTTCAACTAGAAATTTCATTTTCACTCTGCTACAGTCAGAACTCCACCACCCATCAATTAAGGCAATAAACTCTCTAGTTCTTTCTGTTCCAACTTTTGCTCACTATTCTGAGTTGATGCTTCATTTCCAGCACATGAGGGTTTCAAGCTTTTTATCCAGAATTTCCAGTTGTCTTGAAGAAATGATCTTGTGACAGCTTCATAACCAATTATCCAATATTCTGTTCAGTATTTTCCCTCTCCCATGCACTGAACCCTCACTTAGCAATCCTCTCTGCAGTGTCTTCTTAATTCTGCTCCCATTAGTCACCTGCCATCTTCTTCCTCTCCTCTTCCCCAGATTCTTCCATCACAAACACCCAGGAACCAGGTCAGGAAAGTAGAGCCTTCTTTAACGACATCTCTTTAGTGAGTATTGAGAGTGGGAATGGCTGGAAACATCCACAGATATGGAAAGTAAGACTATTGCCCTACTGCTTGGACTTCCCTGCTGGCTCAGCAGTAGGGAATCCCTCTGTGGGACTTCCCTGATGGTTCCTGGATAAGAATCGCCTGCTAACGCAGGAGAGACGGGTTCAATCCCTGATCCAGGAAGATCCCACGTTCCACAGGACAACTGAACCATGTGCCACAAGTAGAGAGTGGCCCTCTTCTCACCACACCTAGAGAAAGCCTGTGTACAGCAACAAAGACCCAGAGCAATAAAAAATAAATACATAATAAACTAAAAATTTTAAAAAGAGGAAAAAATGTTAAAGAAAAAAAGAGTCTGCCTGCAATGCAGGAGACATGGGTTCAATCCCTGGGTTGGGAAGGGTTCAATCCCCTGGAGTAGGAAACAGCAGTCCACTCCAGTAGTCATGCCTGGAAAACCCCATGGACAGACAAGCCTGGTGGGCTACAGTTCATGGGGTCCCAAGAGTAGGACATGGCTTTGAGACTAAATCATCACCTTATTCTCTGCTTATAACTGATCTAGTAAATGGCTCAATGGATTTTAAAGATGTAAAATTAGAGAAGTCTTATAAAGATAGCATTTTACTCTATTATAGAGGTCTATCAGGGAGCATATATTGATTGGCACAAAGTGAAGAAAATATCTCATTTCAAAGTTTTACTAGCAAGTTTTCAAGATGATAGTTTTCTTTGTAAGACATGGAAGCGGCAGAACCTTAAGCCATAGGCAAAGCTTCCCCTGAAGACATGCTATATGAAGAATTTAAATTTTCCTTTGTCTTGGACTCCTGTCCAAGACGGTCATGTTGCATCTGCTTTGAACCTCTTCTGATTCCTTCTACTTAGCCTTCAGTGCAGTCTTCTCACGTAGCCTTTCTTGAACCAGTTCTCTGAATTTAGTATGACAGTAGCAACACAACAGGTGAGTTCTAGGTGGTGTCCAGACGCAAAATCAGCAGGGATCTAACGCAAAGCTAAGAGTAGAACAAAGGGGCATCTGCATATGGATAACTTACAAGGGGTCTTAACAGTCTTAATGATGATGATAAAGAAGCTGTCGTTTATTGTATAATATTTCTCAGGCATTAACCTAAGTGCTTTGCATGGATGGTATTATTTCAATCTAACACTCCTATAACTTTGTTACTATTGCTATTTCTGGTTTACAGATCAGGAAACAGAGGCACAGAGTGTTAAAATAACTTTCTCAAGATCACACAACTCATGTTATCAAAAGTGACAGAGAAAAGGAGAAAAAGGCAAGGAAAAAAACAGAGCTTCTCTGGAGTATCTCGGCAACAGGAGTTTGTGGACCACCTATTTATTGTGTTGAAATTAATGCAATTCTGTCACTCTGACATCAGTTTTCAAGCTTCTTCATTCCCAATTTAAAATCCCAAGAGAATGCATCTGATAGGTCCGGCTTTGGTCTGTTCTTGGTAAGTTAATAAGCTCTAATCAGCTGTACAGTAATGTAATACAGATATGGTCATCCCTATATAGAAGGGGCCCTTCCTAGAAATGCAGTAGTGGTTGTTAAGTGGGCAGCTACTCCAAGTAGTATTTGTTATATGAGTTAATGATGTAAGAAGCTATGACATCTGTGTACAATTTTCTGCAGCTGATACATGGTCCAAGAATAATAATTACAGTCATTACATACTCTTGGTATAAGATAGGCTCAAGGATGTATTGTACAATATAAGCAATATAACCAATATTTTGTAATAAATATAAATGGAAAAAACTTTATTTTATAATAAACTATAAGTGGAAAACAACCTTTAAAATTGCATGAAAATAAAACATTAAAAAAACAAATATCAAATCATACATTGTACTCTTGAAAGTAATATGTTATAAGTCACTTATGCTTCAATAAAAAAAGAAACAAAGAAAAAACCAACAAAAATCACATCCATTAAATAAAATACATAGGGTGTAAGTGCTATAATTTTCTTATTTCTCTGGAATGGTGGATATATATTGACTGAATTGCAAATGATATATTATCTCTGTTTCCTTAATATGTTAAACTCCCTGAAGCTCAAATTAACCTGAAATGATGGACTTCTATTTCTTCAATTTTTGACAGCATGTTCTTTCAGCTAATTGTGAATGAACCACCTGCTGAAAACAACCAAAAATGCTGGGTTAAAAAATCAAATAAATTGATGTACTAGTAACAAGTGAAGAAATTCTCACAGGGGATAAAAAGAAAGGCAGCAAGAAAAATGAAAGCATACTGAGAAGTAAGTGAGGGCCAGTGGGCTTCATGCCTGTCTTGATCAGGGGACTCCAGGAGAAAAAGTCTCCCTTGACAATCTATAATAAGCCACTTTGATTTGAGGCCCAAATTCATTCAATCTGTACAATCCAATAAACCTCAAGGGGATAATTTAATCTGGTACTAGAATTGATGGTGCCTCCAAGAAATTTACAGAAGCAAATTCTAATAATCTCTAGGAAAACTTAGTTTTAACTATGCTGCTGCTGCTGCTAAGTTGCTTCAGTCGTGTCCGACTCTGTGAGACCCCATAGACGGCAGCCCACCAGGCTCCCCCGTCCCTGGGATTCTCCAGGCAAAAACACTGGAGTGGGTTGCCATTTCCTTCTCCAATGCATGAAAGTGAAAAGTGAAAGTGAAGTCGCTCAGTCGTGTCCGACTCTAGCAGCCTACCAGGCTCCTCCGCCCATGGGATTTTCTAGGCAAAAGTACCGGAGTGGGGTGCCATTGTTTTCTCCGAGTTTTAACTATGGCCTGTAAGAATTTCCAGTTACAATCCCAGAAACACACCACAGAGTCACAGATAATAACCCACAAGGAGGCAGACACCATGTGCAAAAGTTAGGAGACACAGCAGACAGCACAAAAGACCCATAACATTTTCAGTACTGGATTTAACAGAGTACTGCTGCTGCTGCTGCTAAATCGCTTCAGTCGTGTCCGACTCTGTGCGACCCCATAGATGGCAGCCCACCAGGCTCCCCAGTCCCTAGGATTCTCCAGGCAAGAACACTGGAGTGGGTTGCCATTTCCTTCTCCAATGCATGAAAGTGAAAAGTGAAAGTGAAGTCCCTCAGTCATGTCCAACTCTTAGCGACCCCATGGACTGTAGCCTACCAGGAACCGCAGTCCATGGGGTTTTCCAGGCAAGAGTACTGGAGTGGGGTGCCATCACCTTCTCCATTAACAGAATACAGACTATTCTTAATTTGTATAGGAAATTAGAAAATGGCAGAAAAAGAGAAGCTAACAGAACTTATAAAACTAAAAAGTGTTTGAAAAATTTGAGATGGATCATATAAAAGAAAGGCTAAGAGAAATGGAGGATAAAGTGAGAAATTCTTACCAATGTCCTATAGATGTTCTAAGATATAATGGAGAAAAATAAGAAATAACACTAAAAAGATAAAGGGTGGGAATTTTCTATAATTGTTGCAGGACATTATTCCTGAGATTCAGAAATCCTCTTAAATCCTAAGCATGGTTAAAAAAAGTTTGTGTGTGTGTGTGTGTGTGTGTGTGTGCTTTCAAGGCAAGAGAAAGGGAGGGAAGGAAGGAATTCAAACCTAGATTCACCACCGTGAATTGCAAAAATATCAAAAATGTCTTAAAAACAGCCAGAAGAAGGAAGGGAGGGAGGAAGATTTAAGTCGCTAAATCCTGTCCGACTCTTGCAACCTCATGGACTGTAGCCCGCCCGGCTCCTGTGTCCATGGGATTTTCCAGGCAAGAATACTGGAGTGGATTGCCATTTCCTTCTCCAGGGGATCTTCCTGACCTAGGAATCGAACCCAAGTCTCCTGCATTGCAGGCAGATTCTTTACCAACTGAGCTATGAGGGAAGCCCCAGATTTTAGATAAAAGTACAGAAAATAAACTAGGTAATTCTCATTGAGACTCAGGTAAATTTCCTTCGCGATTCATCAGACAGGTAACTCTCCTGATTAAGAACTGTGGAAAAGTCTAGTGTATAAGAAAAAGGAGGGAGAAAAGAAATGCAAATACATAACATGTTTCAGCTCCAATATGAAAAACAGAAATAGAATATTAAATTATGAACTAAAGACACATTTCCCTGGGGGGAAAAAAAGTTAAGTAAAGACAGGTGAAAAATAACAATACCCAATCTCTATTGAGTGTTAACGTTTTTAAGAAAAAGGAAACAAACTCAGCAGTGAAGGGCTAAATATAACACGGTTGAACAAACGCGGGAAGTAATCGAAAGAAAAAGACAACGTCCGGGGTGACAGACGTTTAATACAGTTTATTTATTCAACCTTATATAGTTATTGCAAAAATAACCCATTAGATATTAAGACATCATCCGTTATTCCTGGTTGCTCACTTTTTTTCCCGTGAAGGTGTACGTATATGTCAATTACATTAGAATGAAGACGAGACGGACCTCAAAATACAGTGTATAACAGGCTATCGAGAACTATTGATGCATCTTTCAATACAGGAAATATTTATTCTATGTTCTAAGTGTAAACTATTTTAGTTATACGGTAGCCAACCAGACGTCCCATTTGTGTATTTGGGACTGTTTACTGAGGATACATTCCAGCAATGAGCTCTGTTTTAAACAATCCCAATTGCCCGAACTTTGCTGATTATTCTAGCGTTAGAACCTTCGCCGTCTGCCTAGCACTACTTGAAATCCATGACTCACAAACGTCGGGGCATGGAATCACAGCAAGAAAGAACAGGTGAAAAGTTCTTCCCAGTTGTGTTCTGCAGGAGCATACAACTCCCGTCATCCCCCGTGAAAAAATCAACAAATAAATAGCGGCACCGCATTTCAGATTCTGCTGCGCACGGCTCGCACCGGCGCCTGGTTTTTGTAGTTTCCACGTGGAGAACTGCCAGCAAGTTCAAGCTTGTTGGGGAGGGACTAAAACTACACTTCCCACAAGGGCGCGGGGGCGGGGTCCAGTCGGTTACGTCATTGATTCAGCCAGCCAATGACCGCTCCGGGCGGCGGTGAGGCAAGCGCCGTCAGGCGCCAAAGTGCCTTTTTTTTTCTTTTTTTTTTTTTTCCGCCGGAGCCGAGCGGGTGCTGCTAGCGGAGGCGCCATATTGGAAGAGACAAAACTCCGGCGACAGCGAGTGACACAAATAAACCCCTGGACCCCCTCGCTCCCCCAGCTCTAAGGGCCACGATGTTGTACCTAGAGGACTATCTGGAAAGTGAGTGGGCGGCGCTGGCTGGCCCGTCCGGGGTACCTGCGGGCGGGTGAGGGCGGGAGTAGACCGGCTGGCGGGATGGCGGGAGGGAGGGGGAGGCGGGGGATGTTTCTTTCTCACGGTAACTGGCAGCCTCGTTGTGGGCTGCGGGCTCTCTCGACCCCCCTCGACGCACGCACACACGCAGTGACGTAAACGCGTACTTTCGCCGTTGGCCTCGCCCCTCTGACGGAATCTCCCTTTGACAGTGATTGAGCAGCTTCCAATGGACCTGAGGGATCGCTTCACTGAGATGCGCGAGATGGACCTGCAGGTGCAGAGTAAGTCGGCGCGTTTGCCCTTGTTCGCTGCGCGCGTTCAGTGACAGACTTACGTGCCATCGACGTCAGCGGCTCTGGTGTTTGGCTCTCCTCCGGCTCATTCGCTAGTACAGAAGGAGTTGTCAAAAAGAACTGGCAATGCCAAATCTTGCCTCTTCTGTCTACCACACTACTTTTCTCCTGACTTACAAGAGAAGGTGGCATTAGAGCATGTATGCTCCTGTCTCGAATTTGGGACTGCAATAAAAGTTTGTGTACTTTCTTTGAGAATGTAGATACGATTTAGTGCACATCGGCATAGATGTTGCGAAGATTTTGACTTGAGACTTTTATGTGTAGAACATAGATTTCAGCATTTATATTTTTGTTAAAGTTGATGCTAGGCAAAATTCAAGAGCGGACAACACATAGAAGCAGAGGTTATATGTAGTTATTTAGAGACTGTGGTGAACTTGGAATGTCCCATTTGAAAAGTTACACGATAAAGGATGCATTCTCAACTGTCAAACAGTATGATAGTTTGTCAGTCAAAATGGGAAAGGAAATAAAATTTTACAGTAAAGCTTCTTGTCTGCTGTAGCAAAATTTTTTATTTTTCTTTTGGTTATAGCTTGGTGGTCAGGATACTTTTCCCCTAAAATAACCTTGCTGTTTCACAGAGCAGTATTTAGTTTATATGGTCATGTTTTTGATTTAGAGAGGGTAGAGAATAAATAACTTTAGAGGTAACAAGGCAAAATTTTGAAATAAGAAAACAGCGCTCAGTACGCTTGGAGTCCATCATGCTCTGAAAGAACCTCACACACCTTCCCCCTTTGTGAAATGAGTATAATATAGCTGATCCAGCTGTCTTGTAGAGATACTGTATTAAAAATTAAGAATGTGAAATGAATGATGTGATACGTAATTAAAGTGTATAACCCAGTGTACTTTGTTGGCTGCGTGTCACTCCTTTGGTTCGGAAAAGTGTAAGTACTCCTTAACTGTTTAAGGGCTATTTCTGCAGAAGACATTTTTTGATCCCCTGTGTTCTAGCTGTATTTAGACTATACATAGAATTAGGTTTGAGGTAAATTTCTTGTGCTGACAGATTTTCTTAGAAAAGTATAGTTAGGGGAAGATCTGGATTTTGGGGTGTGATAAGGAGGAAAGGAGTATCACGGAAAGCAATCAGAACAGAACGTTCCAGAGTGGGAATCTTGAGGTAGCTAAGAACCTGTCCCCCTACTTCTCTACCACCGCTGCACACACTTCCATACCCATTGATCATGACTTTTCTTTTCTCAGCCTCCTGTTGGTTTTATGTGGTACATAATGCAAGGTGATACATCATGGAAGTCACCTTTTGTTCACATTATAGTGTAAAAGTCTGAATTCTGTATTTCTTCACCTTGCTCACAAAATTCATTTTAACTTTAATGTAATTGAAATGCTAAACATTTGCTAAAGTGGTATTTTCTACAGGATGGAGCATAGTCATCAGATAGATCTGAGTTCATTTTAGGGCTTAACTGACTTAATTCATTGGCCTTAACCACATTACCACTTCTGAGGGATTTTTATGGTCTTGAGGATTAAAAGAAATACACATAAATTAGAATGTTTAGTACCTGATACAAAAGTGGGCATTCAATAAAGGGTAGTTGTTATTTTGTACTTTATATCACAAATGTTAAGTTCTCTAACAATTTCGACTTGATTATATAAATCAGAGGTTTTTTTAAACTAGCATTTTTTACAATAATTAGAATTGTCTAAATTTAATAGGTATTACGAATTAACAAGAGATACCTCTTTGTAAGGTAAGAGATGCACTATTGAGCACTGCAAATCTCCCAAACAATATAGTAAAAAGTTTTCCTTAGTTTACCCAGCAACAAAATCCCTTTACTTTTTCTCTTTTGGCATAGAAATGACTGTTCTTAGCACACATTTCAGAAAAAAACTTATCTCAGATAAATAATATTGTATATGTGGTGCTTAATGGTATATAACAAAAGGTTAAAACCTTTTTATCACATTTTCTTATTGAAAGAAAAGTGAGGATTATCTAGTAGTGCTTTCAATAAGAAATTGTGTTTGGGCACATCTGCCTGACTTAATACCATTAGTTTGTGACCCCAAGCCTGTACTAGCCAACAACTGTGGATGGAATCTATATTTGGTGACTGCTTTGACTATCAGAAACAGTTTTGAAGTAACAAAAATAAATTTTCACTAGGGGAAAATTATAACTTTTACTAAGGTAATTAGTAAATTATATATATATATTACACTTATAAATATATTTATAAAGTACACTTATTAGAGTATATATTTACAGTATATTTATATTAGAGTATAATATATATTTATTATTGCATAAAGCATATTTATATTATTACAACATGACATATTTAAATTACAGACCAAGTAAAAATGTATGTGATCAGATATTTTACAAAATAAATTGTCAGTAGGGAAAGTTATAATTTTTCTTTACTAAGATAATTAAGATATATTTATTAATTTTATTAGAATGTGACATATTTAAGTTACAGACCAAGTAAAAGAGTGTATGTAGTCAGATATTTTCACATCACATCTTTCTTCACATCAAAGCATGTATATTCAGTGTATGAGTTTGGTCATCTAAATATGAAATGTTTTTATTATGTCCTAGATGCAATGGATCAGCTAGAACAAAGAGTCAGTGAATTCTTCATGAATGCAAAGAAAAATAAGCCAGAGTGGCGAGAAGAACAAATGGCATCCATCAAAAAGGTGTGTTCAACACTCTGGATGATTTATCTGTAAATTCTGGAACTCTCCGAGGAAGATAGGGGATTCCCAGGAGTCACAATGGTAAAGAATCCACCTGCCAGGAGACCTAAGAGACTCGGATTTCATCCCTGGGTCAGGAAGATCCCCTGCAATAGGAAATGGCAACCTGCTCCAGTATTCTAGCCTGAAAAATTTCATGGACAGAGGAGCCTGGCAGGCTACAGTCCATGGGGTCACAAAAGACTGAACACGACTTTCAGCAGTTGAAAATTGGACATGACTGAGCAACTGAGCACAGCACAGCTGAGGAAGATATTTTAATATTAAATAGTTTGGGGGATATCAAAGTGAGGGAAAGTTATCAATAGCTCTTTAGAATTTTAAAATGATGTACAAAATTAAAAATGATTCATTACATTTTAGAGCTTCAGATGTAGGAACTTTTAAACATTGAAGCATTTTGGTAATTTAGATCTGTTGGGTCGGCCAAAAAGCTCATTCAGCTCATAAAATGTTATGGAAAAACTCGAATGACATTTTTGACCAACTCAATGTAGTATCTTCCAATTTGCGCAACAGACTGGGATGAAAATTAGCAATCTTGAAGCATATTTCATATATTGCTAAGTACCTACGTTGGCGGAATCACAGGAGAACAGAATCCTGACAAGTTTTGTAGTACTTAGAGCTCCCTTCCAGATTAGAATGAGTAGCAGCTCTCCCCTCAAGGTTTGCTTTAAAGATACGATCTAGTTAATTTGGGGACATATTGGAAGAACGATCTACAAGCCCTGGATTTACTCATGACTCTGCAGTTTGACTTTGTGATGTGGGACATGTCCTTTAATATCTCTGAGTAATAATGGCTCTCTTACCCTTAACCTTCATAGAATTGTTCAAGAATCAACTGAGAAAGAAATTTGGAAACTACTGGTGTTATTTATTTTACCACGTGGAGGGAATATTACTCTGTTAGGAACAAAAACTTGAGAATCTTTTATAGAATTAACCCTGACTTGCAGGATACCTGGAGGCCCAAGTGTGTGTGAGTAAGAGACATCACACATACACATCTTAAGTCATTCATCATCCCTTTTTCCTACTAGGTTTTTGGTGTAGCACAGCTTGGATATACCCTAAAAACTCTTGACACTTCATGGAAATTCATAGAATTTAAGAAAAAATAGTTTGCTTTATACTGGGGAGAATTGATTCCTAGCTTAAAATGAGAGTTATAGAACAACTCCATAATGGATGTGCAGGTCAGAAGCCTTTCAGTAGTTGTTTGTAATAAGTTTTAAAAATGGAGAACGTAAATACTCTTTACAAATTAGATGAATCCTAAATAACATTTATTTTTAAAGAAAAATAATTACTCTTTGGCTCACATAATTTTTACTAGTATGGCTAGACTTGGATGGTGTTTATTTGTTATCTCTTTTCTCTTCCTTTAATCCTTGGTTGTTGTCTAAAATTTCTAATACTATCTCATCCCCACCCTATCCCTAACTGGATTTTTATGGCTCATGTATAATGTGTGTTCCTGAGTGCTTAGTCACTTAGTCATGTCTGACTCTTTGCAACCCCATGGACTGTAGTCCACCAGGTTCCTCTGTCCATGGGATTCTCCAGGCAAGAATACTGGAGTAGATAACCATTCTCTTTTCCAGGGGATCGTCCCAACACAAGGATTGAACCTGGGTCTCCCTCATTGCAGGTTGATTCTTTACCATCTGAGCCACCAGGGAAGCCCTGTAATGACTGACAGTGATAACAAGCCACGATAATGAAAATGCAGTTATAGGTCCTGGATACACAGATTTTTAAATTATTAATTTGTTCCTGAAACATGAATGTTTTTATTCAGGATTACTATAAAGCTTTGGAAGATGCAGACGAGAAGGTTCAGTTGGCAAACCAGATATATGACTTGGTAAGTAAAAATTAATAGCCATAAGTATTTGAATTATGGATTATGTTTTAAATGATGTTGACTTAAATGTAATAGGAAGGACAGACTAAACTGAATTACTGCTCTTTTGATTGCATTTAACTTCAGAGTTCACTGTCCACTTTTTGGTTTCTTTGTGGAAGAGAGAGAGTCCACAGTCAGTCAGTTAAAAACCTTACATTTAGCCATATCTACGTCACTGTAAGATTGTAGCTGATGTTAGGGTTTTTTTGTATTAAAATAGATGTTTAACTTTATTTTACTAATTTTTATCTTCTTAAGGTAGTGTGTTTACTTGTCTGATAAATCATCTTGAGATTGTTTCTGTGGCAGAACACACCTAAGGGGATTGTGCTGACAGTTTTTTGTAGTCTGATTAAAATGAAAAAGGGACTTATTTGAATCTCTTAATAGATAGTACTCAGCTGTCTATTAAGTGATATTCAGTAGATAGTACTTCAGCAACTGGCACATGTGGCAAAACTGGGAAATACAAGATTAAATAAACTTAAAATTGTTTTTCTTTTTTTTAACAGTAGCAGCAGCACTTCTTAACGATTGAAATCACTAAGAAGATATATATATGCAATATTTCTCAGGCTGTTATAGTCTTTTTTTTTTTTTAATGTATAGTATCTCCCAAAGTTTATGTTTTAGGAAATACTCTTTTTTGGTTCTGCCTCAAAGCAAGTTAAAGCTGGAGACAAATGCTTCCTTTTGATTTGCTTTAGCATATTGATTCATATCTTATTTTTGTCTTGTCTGGGTACAGTTTTTTTATTGAACAGGTACATGTTAATATAGGTGTCATTGGTGAGCAAGACACAGATAAAAGGTGCATACCCCGTACGCTATGCATTGTGAGTGCTATACTAAACTAGAAAATATATGTTGTGTAAAACCACAGAAATGGCTAATTGCTTTGATATAGTGAAAATATTTTAATGGCTATAACGACCTAGGCTCTTTTGTTCGTACAGTTACTCTAAAAACAGTTTCATAAAAGACGCTGCCTAAAGACGGGTAGAGTGGGCTGGTGGCTTGATTTATGGTGGAATAAACCCAAATAAAGTTCTTAATTGTTTTGGTCTTGAATTAAGTCTATAAACATAGAGAAAGACATTATATTTGAATACAAGGCTAATTTGTTTGGTATCATTCTTCCTCACATACAGTGACTAGTTGTCAATCTTTATTTAAAAACTACCTGCTTTTTAAACCATGTAGCTCTTTGATTCTAATCTTTCATTTCTATTTTATTTTACTACTTTTACACCTTTATTAAAAGTATTTCATGCATTTAGAAAAAGAATATATAACAAACATATGCTTTTTAAATGGGTGTATGTATCCGTCTCTTGTTTACAAACCGCACTGTTCATCGACTCTGTACTTGGTGTAATGGAGTTTTATGTAGGTACAGTGGAGGAATGAAGAGTAAATGTTATAAATGCTCCTGACCTCAAGTTACCTAGTTGGGAAGATGCCCACAGTAAAATGGAGAGCCTGTTACAGAAACATGTTAACAAATAAAGATGAATACATTTGGATATTAAAGGGATCTGGTAAAGATTGAACTAAATCAAGCAGAGTTACTGTTGGCTTCTTAGAGGTATGAGATGAGTTTTGAACAGAATTTATTTAGAGCCTCAGGCACCTGGATTCAGCATAGTATTGAGGGGAAAGCATTTCACTAAGAGGTCATGGAAAAACAGAGTGAAAATAAAAATTAAGAGTTTTATGAGGGAGATGGATTATTTAGGCTAGAGATTGAAGTAATAAAAAATGATGTAACAAAGTGAATGCAATGTAATGAATGGGTTAAAAACCAAGGACCCATAATGGACTCATGCAAATGTGAATTCAGCCACTTCACTGACAGCAGGAATTTGGAAAATTGATATAATCCTGGAACTTCAGTTTCCTTATCTGTAAAATCACAGAATTGATTTGTGCCTTCCAGTGCTCTCTGGGTCTCTTTGTCTCTTTCAACAGAGAGAGATAGAAATAGACAAATATAGGTACATCTGTATACATATATACACATATCTACATCTGTCTCTGTATCTCTTACCTACATCTGTCTACACACACACACACCCACACCCACCCACCTCATAGTTTGGCAGATAGTAGATCCTCACTCTTTAATAAACTCACTTCATCTCATTTCTCTAACAAGTTTTCTACTTCCTGAAGCCACTGCATCCCTTTGAGCTCTGCCAAATTAAACCTGTTTTTTTTCCCCCCATTCCCTCATGATTTATTTCTAAGACTGCCTTTTGCTTTTTCTCTACTCTTTCCTGTCTCTGTCCTGTCCTTTCCCTCCCCTTTCCTTTCTTTTACTCTTCCCCCCCCCTTTCTCCTTATGTCTCATTAAATACTCATTCCATGTGACCATGATATCCTTATTATATAATCCATCCTTCTTGAGATTTTATGTTAATTCATCATCCTCCCACCCTCATGGCCTTTCTCAGTCTCCTTGGGTATCGCTCAGAGTGGTTGGTGTTTGAAAGGGTTCTGTCCTTGACCTTTATTGCTTGTTACTCTGTCCTCTTGGTTCTCTTGTAGAGGTAATTTCCTCTCATCTTCATCCCCAGCTCCGGAGGCTGATGAGACCAAACGCCACACGGTAAAGCGTTGTTCTGTCAAATGCCAGTTTTCCTCTCGTTCCCACTCCCCACTCACCACCCAAGCTGAGAAACATGTTTCCATTACTTTTCCACGTGAACACTTAGCTTTAGCAATTATACCATAATTATTCTTCAAGTTCAGACTTCTCCTCTGAGTATATTCATCTTTATCTGAGAATTGCTAGGCCCTGGAAGTCATCGTGTTAACTCTTAGCTTCTTGTTTTACTTCTCTAACATCATTTCTCATGAATAAATAATTGTTAAAATGTTAAAAATCAATTATGCACCCTCATTAAATTCCTATCACATTTAACATATGGAAGGTTAGAGTGCTTTGTGCTGCAGAGGTGAGTGGACAGGATATAGTGTAAGTGTCAAAATACAATAATTTTTATTTACAGATCTTTTACCAAATAAACAGTGATACTTCTGTCTGTACAGTTCTACATAGTGGGAGGGTATAACTTTCACTCATTCAGCAAATATTCATAGATATCCAGATATGAGTGGTCACTGCAAAATGGGCAGTAATGATATAGCTGGACAGTGAATAGGGCAAACTATTAAATAAAGATTATTGGAGACTTTGCTAAGGGCTATGAAGGAAATAAACATTGTGGAAAGAGGGGGAAAGAGTGAATAACCAGTGGAGGCTATGAAGAGTCTGCTTATCAGGATAAGCATAGTCCTAAGGAGGTGACCTCTGAGGTAGTTCTTGGAAGGTGAGAAAGAGCCAGCTATGTGACAAGCTTAAGGAAGAACATTTCAAGCAGATGATGGACCAAGTGCAGTGTTTTAGGTGGAAAAGGGTCTGACAGATTAAACCGGGAGAGAGGCCAGTGTGGTTGGTGTGTCATGAAAAAGAAGAAGAGAGGTATGAGAGGGACATGCGAACCCAACACTTGCAGGGCTTGAAAGCCAGTGCAGCAGTGTTCTTAGTTTCAGAGCAGTGGGAGGCCAGTGAAGGATTTTAAACTGAGGCATGGAATACACTTTAGAGAAGACTGTATGTATGGCTTTGCCTAAGCATATTACTATGACAGTGTAAAGTAAGCAGGTATTATTTTTACAGCTTTTAAGATACAGCATCTGAGTATAATTAATTGTGTTTGATTCTGCCTCTCAGTGTTTTCTATAGCACAGTATTTAATTGTATTCTTCGTTATTAAAATAGCTTATTTACTTTTAAAACTGGTAGTAAATTTTTTTATTTCTGTGACTAGCACCGTACTACTTCATTTATTAAGGGAAAACAAGAGACCACATAAATATCCACAAATGAAGAAATTTTGAAATTAGACGTTTATTGAAACAAACGAATACTTTAAGTAGGCTTAGTGGAATTTGACTAACAGACTGAAAAAAAAAAAAAAAAAACCTATCTTATTAAAATAATTTCCTTCTAGAATCCTGATACTCATAGTCATTAAACACTTTTTTGTGTTCCTCAGCCAGATGTCACTGTCATAAAGCCATATTAGATTACAATACCTAATAAAGGTGATTTATATATACTGTGATAAAGCTTGAGCTTTTTGTGAATGCCTGAATGGTTTTAGCAGCCTCTTACATTGCTAAATACCCTTGAACTTGCTCCTTTTTTATATCCTGGTTTATTCCTCAGATGATTATATTTCAGGCCCACATCTTACCTATAAATTTGAGAATTCCTCATCTGATACTCTAATTAAGGAAATATATGAGCTTGACCTTTTGATTTGTCTCCTATCCTTATTGTGTTTTAGGAGAATGATTAGATGTAGTTTATGTGCTAAGGCCTAAGTATTTGATTCACCCTAAAGGTAGATCAAATTTTTATCCAGTTTAAATATAATTCAGAATGTGAAGAATCATTTTCATGATAGATCATCAGAGAAATAATTTGCCATCATTTCTTTCTTCTGCAGTTTACCCTCCCTATTCGCTGTTACTCCATCTCTTCATGGATAGAAATTTATCGCTTATTGCCATGGTTTTTAACTTAGAACATTGTAGACTGAGTGCTCATTGGGAAAGGGCAACTCAACATCTAACTTTCACAATTTGTCAGTGTTGGAAGCCATAAAATCATGGGAAAACTTTTAAGAAGCTATATTTAGTTCAGTTTGAGTCCATCAGGTAACACATTTTGAAATTTGAATATTGGAAAACGGGGAGAGACGAGAGAAAGGCTAAGGGATTACAGCTCTATGCAAAAATAATTAAAGGCTGAGGATTTATTTGTTTTATTCAGAGGCCAAGTGTGACTTAAATGTTTTTGTGATCTTAAATATGTTGAAAAATAATCTTGACAGAATTCCCTTTGTCTCTGAAAAGCTCAGAAGGATAGTACATTTAAAGTGGTTATGCTTTGGGGTTGTAAGATATGATTTAGGGTTGTAGAATAAGGAAACGTCTGTGGCTGGCATTTATTGACATTAACTGGGGAACAAATCAATAATTAGGCTTTGTGGTCAGCCTTGTGTTAGAAACCTATAGTTAATGGAAAGTTTCTCAATTGGCTCAGTACCCTGTTTACTACTATAAATCAATCTTAGCCATCTTATAGGGTCAGGTGGAGGGATGGAATAACTTAGATTCTTGATTTACCTTATACCTGTGGGGCTGTTATGGTGATCAGCTAGGATTGGTGCTTTACCTGTTCAGCATTAAACATTGTGGGGTTGACCACAATGTTTGTTTGGATTTTTCCAAACGGTGATATAGGAAAACCTGAAACAAACTTTTTGACCAACCCAATAGATAGTAATAGCTTTCAGACATGTTCAGCTCAGCTCTTGCTATGACTGTTTAATACTGTTTTAAATATTCTGGTGCTTTATAGCTAAAGTTAAATCTTGTGATCTGCTTCCTTTCCAGCTTCAAATTTGATTTAGTACAGTAATGGTGAATTGAATAAAAAGAATTCTCATTGTCTGATAGTTGCTTATAATAGTAATCAGTTCGTAATCTTTTTTAATCTACCAGGAGGTAGGACTGATTGGAAGCTATCTTACAAAACTCCCCGCCACGGTGTGATTGAGGCTTTTCTGTCTTTGTTTATTTTAATTATGAATTTGGTTTTTTGAGTTATTAATTCTTTGGGTCCCATTGCTTTTTCTGAGCTATCTAATACTGGGAATTCCATTGTTATTTCCATATTTTCAAGTATCAGTTCAGTTCAGTTCATTTGCTCAGTCGTGTCCAACTCTTTGTGACCCCATGAATCACAGACGCCAGGCCTCCCTGTCCATCACCAACTCCCAGAGTTCACTCAAACTCATGTTCATTGACTCGGTGATGCCATCCAGCCATCTCATTCTCTGTCATCCCCTTCTCCTCCTGCCCTCAATCCCTCCCAGCATCAGAGTCTTTTCCAACGAGTCAATCCTTCGCATGAGGTGGCCAAAGTACTGGAGTTTCAGCTTTAGCATCATTCCTTCCAAAGAAATCCCAGAGCTGATCTCCTTCAGAATGGACTGGTTGGATCTCCTTGCAGTCCAAGGGACTCTCAAGAGTCTTCTCCAACACCACAGTTCAAAAGCATCAATTCTTCGGTGCTCAGCCTTCTTCACAGTCCAACTCTCACATCTGTACATGACCACAGGAAAAACCATAGCCTTGACTAGATTGACCTTAGTTGGCAAAGTAATGTCTCTGCTTTTGAATATGTTATCTAGGTTGGTCATAACTGTTCTTCCAAGGAGTAAGCGTCTTTTAATTTCATGGCTGCAATCACCATCTGTAGTGATTTTGGAGCCCCCAAAAATTAAGTCTGACACTGTTTCCACTGTTTCCCCATCTATTTGCCATGAAGTGATGGGACCAGATGCCATGATCTTCGTTTTCTGAATGTTGAGCTTTAAGCCAACTTTTTCACTCTCCTCTTTCACTCTGATCAAGAGGCTTTTTAGTTCCTCTTCACTTTCTGCCATAAGGGTGGTGTCATCTGCATATCTGAGATTATTGATATTTCTCCCGGCAATCTTGATTCCAACTTGTGCTTCTTCCAGTCTAGCGTTTCTCATGATGTACTCTGCATAGAAGTTAAATAAGCAGAGTGACAATATACAGCCTTGACGTATTCCTTTTCCTATTTGGAACCAGTCTGTTGTTCCATGTCCAATATAATAAACCTTATTAGTACTGTCTTTAATATAATTAAGTGGCTCTTAAATGCAGAGATGGAATGGGTTAGGGAGGTATGTGTTAGGGAGGTATTCTTCATTTCACCCCAACCCCTCCCTCCCAACTGAAATTCTAACACTTGTCTTCTGTACTGTCTACACCTATGCAGGCATCACCTCTTTATACCGTCTACATCTGTGACAAAAATGCTTTTTTGTTTTTGTGTCTCTATACATTCTTTAGTTCCTTATTACTCCTTCTTTCCATCTATTTGAAGACAGTCCATTATTCACTAACTTATTCATAGCTCCTTTATGCTTACAAGACCCCAATATTATGTTTTTTCTTTATGTGTGACTTCTGACCCTTTTTCTTTTTGTTACGTCTAGGAGACTATTTGTTTATACTCTTATGTTAAAAATCTTGTATAAATCTTGATTTGTTAGTTAAGTGTTAATTCCTGTGAAGGCAGGGATTCTCTCATTCTTCAGGTATTGTCCATTTACCCAGCGCCATGCAACTAAAAAGCCTCTTGATTAAAATGAAAGAGGAGAGTGAAAAAGCTGGCTTAAAGCTCAACATTCAGAAAACGAAGATCATGGCATCTGGTCCCATCACTTCATGGGAAATAGATGGGGAAACAGTGGAAACAGTGTCAGACTTTATTTTTTTGGGCTCCAAAATCACTACAGATGGTGATTGCAGCCATGAAATTAAAACACTCTTACTCCTTGGAAGAAAAGTTATGACCAACCTAGATAGCATATTAAAGAGCAGAGACATTACTTTGCCAACAAAGGTCCATCTAGTCAAGGCTATGGTTTTTCCAGTGGTCATGTATGGATGTGAGAGTTGGACTGTGAAGAAAACTGAGTGCCAAAGAATTGATGCTTTTGAACTGTGGTGTTGGAGAAGACTCTTGAGAGTCCCTTGGACTGCAAGGAGATCCAACCAGTCCATTCTAAAGGCGATGGGTCCTGGGTGTTCTTTGGAAGGAATGATGCTAAAGCTGAAACTCCAGTACTTTGGCCACCTCATGCGAAGAGTTGACTCATTGGAAAAGACTGATGCTGGGAGGGATTAAGGGCAGGAGGAGAAGGGGACGACAGAGGATGAGATGGCTGGATGGCATCACCGACTCGATGGACGTGAGTTTGAGTGAACTCCGGGAGTTGGTGATGGACAGGGAGGCCTGGCATGCTGCAGTTCATGGGGTTGCAAAGAGTCAGGCATGACTGAGTGACTGAACTGAACGGAACTGATGCACACAATAGGAACTCAGTATTTATTAGTAATATAGTTGTAGGTAAGAAAGGTGGTGGAGTATTTTCATTGCATTAAGTAGACTTGGAATTTAAGCATGAGTATTTTTTCTGATTTCCCTTGAGATTAAATTTTGACAGTGTAAGAGATATTCTTGAATAAGAGGTCTGTGTTCATACTTTATTATTGAAAGGCGGTTCCATTAAAGGATGCTCAGTTACCTGCAGGTTCTTTGAATAGGAGCGTGTGTCTACAATATAGATGTGACCCTGCTGCTGCTGCTAAGTCGCTTCAGTAGTGTCCAACTCTGTGCGACCCCATAGAAGGCAGCCCACCAGGCTCCCTCGTCCCTGGGATTCTCCAGGCAAGAACATGAGTGGGTTGCCATTTCCTTCTCCAATGCATGAAAGTGAAAAGTGAAAGTGAAGTCGCTCAGTCGTGTCCAACTCTAAGCGACCCCATGGACTGCAGCCTACCAGGGTCTTCCATCCATGGGATTTTCCAGGCAAGAGTACTGGAGTGGGGTGCCATTGCCTTTTCCGAGCCTATAGGATTTTAAATATTGTAGAGCTTTTACAAAGCTCTGAAAAATAACACGTGTGTGAAGATGGAAGGAAAATTGGGCTTTGAATTAATTGAAAAGTCACAAACCAACATCTCAATGATTGCTGTTTATATATAAAATATAAATAATAATACAATATTTTTATGTTTTTTCAATTTGAATTATATTACTTTCAGTTAAGAAATTGGCTCCTGCATGTGGAAATTCAGAAGGCAATGTTAGGTATAAACAGTGAAGCACAATTTGTTAAAAACAGATCAGAGTTAAGTCTTGTTTCTGTAATGCATTAGCTATTGAATTTGCAGGTGTTGCTTAACCTTTCTGAGCCTGGTTTCTTCACTTATGAAATGGAGACAGTACTAGCCTACCTCAAGAGGTTTGAGCAAGGACTAGAAAACATAGTCCTTTTAATGCACCAAACACATTTCCTGGCCTCTAACACCCACAGATTGTCTTTTGGTACTCTTCTTCCCTACCCCTCACTTACATACACATTATTTCATTGACAGTCTTACTTAATTTTTTGCCTTCTGATGTATGGGAGACATTTTGATATTTGTAAGAAAGTTACTCTTAATTATGACAGTGATTAAGAGGGACATTAGAATTTGAAAAAAGGTATTGCTAATAATATGACATGAATATTTTTCAAGACTTTGTTTTTTTTTTTTTTTTTTGGTTTGACTTCAAAGCAGTAAATTTGAAAAAGTATTGAGATATTTAATATTGCTGCTGCTGCTAAGTCACTTCAGTCATGTCCAACTCTGTGCGTCCCCATGGACTGCAGCCTACCAGGCTTCTCTGTCCCTGGGGTTCTCCAGGCAAGAACACTAGAGTGGGTTGCCATTTCCTTCTCCAATGCATGAAAATGGAAAGTGAAAGTGAAGTCGCTCAGTCGTGTCCAGCTCTTAGTGACCCCATGGACTGCAGCCTACCAGGCTCCTCCATCCATGGGATTTTCCAGGCAACAGTACTGGAGTGGGGTGCCATTGCCTTCTCCATATTTAATATTAAGCTTAAAAAAATAAATGAAGACTTGTTGTTAGTTTGAGGTATTATAAAATTTTCAGAAGTCAGTCCAGACATCTCTAGGTGAATGAGAATATACAATTTTGCCACCTTAACCAAGTGCGACAGTATTTCAAGAAAACCATTTTGACCAAGCTTTTTGTAGAATGGAACTTTCTGGCTAAAAGCCCTTTTTGTTTCAACTCTTTACATAAATGTTTACAAGTATAATGGTATGCTTTCCTGCCTTAGAGAAATGTATGTGTAAAGTATAGGAGGCTCTTTGTTTGTAGACTGAGGATCTTTCATTCCTTACTGTAAGTAACAGTTACTATGGTCTGGCAGTGTGGATGGTCTTGTTATAAGGAGGAGGAGATTAGGCTGAAAGTAATCCCAAGGCATATATGAAAAGTTTGCTATGCCACCCACCCCTCATCTTTGCTTATGTTTCATAGCCTACTTCCTCCAAACATTTTCTGACAAATTGCAATTCTGGTTTCTTAAAATGTATTCAAGGAGACTTGGGAGATATTTAGCCTAGCAACCTCATTTTATAGAATAAAAACCTATAGTGTAGGTTAATTGACTTGCTCAAGGATCCAGAGCAGATGCACTAAAAGAAGTAAAATTTAGGTTTCCTCATTAAACTGACACTTTAATAGTGTCCCAAATTGTGGTGGTTATCTTTGATCTTCTTTGAAACAGGTAGATCGACACTTGAGAAAGCTGGATCAGGAACTGGCTAAATTTAAAATGGAGCTGGAAGCTGATAATGCTGGGATTACAGAGATACTAGAGAGGCGTAAGTAAAATTTACAATTTTCCATCACCATTGGGCAATACATGTGCACATCACCGAGGAGACACTGGTTCTGCAGAGACTTCTCAGATCCTGCTTCTAGGTGGATGGTGGCACCTGGGTGGGATCACTTGGTCCCCAGCAGTTGGACTGTTTGGGTTGTGGATACTTGGAGAAATTATATATCATCCACTCGCTCTGTATGACGATAACATATTAAGTCATTTTCTTTTTTTAATAATGTACATATGCCAGTAAGATGAATGGTAGGGACAAAGATTTAAAGAAATGCAAGCATCTTAGAAACAAGTCAATCATCTGGCATTACATGGTTTGTTTAGGCACTTATGTGTTGAGGAAAGTGGTTATTTTTTGTTAAGAACTTCCTTAAAGCTTTCCCTCAATTGTGCTACTGAAAAAGATTTTAATGAGTTCTTCAGCATCTCCTCTTTTTCTCAAAGAAGTCTTTCCTAAACTTCTCTTCTCAGTAAGAAGCCATTTTCATGTTTCTCTGCAATGCATGTGCACGTCACCGAGGAGACACTGGTTCCGTAGACACTTCTCAGATCCTGCTCCTTGGTGGACAGAGGCACCTGGTGGGATCATTTGGTCCCCAGCAGTTGGACTGTTTGGACTTGATCTCCTGCTATAATTTACTCTTATCATTCCTAGGGTTTAACTCAGGAGATTTCCCCAAAATGGAGACATGAGCTCTGTTTCTTGAACGAATTTAGCTCTTCAGCCTAAATAGACAGTGTCCATAAAAGCGGATGGTGCCATGGTAAGCCCTGAGTAGGCACTCACTAAATGTTAGTTGAATCAAGTCAGTATTATGGCCGATTTCTAATATAATTTAACTAAAGGTTCAGGCATCTTTTTTCTTGGTGCATATCAGTAGCAAGAACATATACCTGTTTCTACACATGGATGAAAGGTTTCTTTAGAGTGTTAGGTTACATATATCTCTATTCATATACTCTCTACAGGTCAGCTAGGGCACAACCACACATGAATCCTTGGTACAATAGTTGCATTTTTGTGTTCAAAAATAGGTCCATCACTTTAGATGATTATCTAATTTATTTGTGATACTTCATTCCAAGGGAATCCTATCTGAGGATGATAAGTATCTTGAGACAAAATAAACTGTTTTGTTTTCTTGAAATGCTGATAATAGCTGTGAGTAGCAGTAAATCCATGCCTATTCAATACCTCAGGGAGGTTAATGAAGCATCCTCTGTAAGGACACAAGCATATGAAAGTCATCAGATCAAGTTATGAAAACTGCTCCACCCTGTGCCCTGCCATAATTTCATCTCAAGGGACCAAGATAAACTGAGGACATTCTTTAAAAGTATTTTAAAACTTGGAGGTAGAGATCTATGCATCACTTTTCACAAGCAAAATCCCTAACTTCCCTTAGAAGTCTTTACATTCATATATCATTTTAATGATCAAAGAATTTTCTTTCCTATAGTAATGTCCCATCACCTGATACTTTAGGATCTCCCATTAAAAGGTCTTCAACTCGGTTAACACTAGGTTGAGTTTTTCAGGTCTCATCAGTAATGAAATTATAACATCCATTCATCCACTTATGTGGTACCAAATGTGGTGAATTCCTTAGCCAGACATTAGCATGCCTTGACCCATTTTGTACTTAAAGGTGAATATTAAAAAATGGATTACTTACTGTTTAGAAAGAGGATAAGATTGGCGCAGGGTAAAATAGGCAGTGATGACCCTCTATTGTGTTTGACTAAAATGGTACAGGCATAGACATCAGAGCTTGCTGGTCCTCTGCTGGTTAAGGGTCCGCAGTCCTGTAGCTGATTGATGTGTAAAGTTCTCTGGTGACATCTCATGGCAGTGTATCTCTGTGCTTATCTCTCTTTTTTTGGTTTTTTAGGATCTCTGGAATTAGACACTCCTTCACAGCCAGTGAACAATCACCATGCTCACTCACATACTCCAGTGGAGAGTAAGTTTGATTTAGGAGAGCTAAAATCTTAAAAACAATTAAAAATTCATTGTATCATCTATATATTCTCTTTCATTAGCTCTGCACAACCGATTGAGAAACAGATATCCTCCTGTTTCTTTTATCTTGTGAGATACAGTTTTTCATTGCAACTACTGGCAGATTTATCTTCTTCATTTGGGAAGAGCATATTTGATTTGGGAACAGGTAGTCTGTTTTCCCTGGCATTCTCAAAGGAAGAATGTGTGGTACTAACAGCAGTGTATACTCTCTAGATACAAATAACCTGTTTCTCTCTAGGGAGTGTTCTTTTTCATCCTTTCTCAAGTGCTTAGCCTACTGTTGGCATATAATAAAGTCTCAAATGGTTGAGTTAGTGAGTAAATGAGTGGTTTAGTCAGATGCTAGCTGACTAGATTGACTGTACTGATGCCTTTTTTTGACAAATCAATTTGATATGAAAAGTTGATTGAAAAATATTTTAAATTGTAGGTAATGTTTTTAAAAAAAAAAATCTCTCATGTTATATATGAAACCAGTATGCATCATGGCTTACTTCGCTGCTTTGCTACTGAAGTTTTTTAAATGTCTGAGCAGTCAGCTGTTAATAAGACATGTGGCACAAAGAGTTCTATTTCTCTTGTCTTCTCAGAAAACATAATGTTGTTTTGGTTTATAATCAGATGAATGTATTATGCCTTGCCCATAGTTCTCTAAAATTTAAAAACACATGAATTCTTTATTTATATTCAGAAAGGAAATATAACCCAACCTCTCACCATACGACAACAGATCATTTACCTGAAAAGAAGTTTAAATCTGAAGCTCTTTTATCTACCCTAACATCAGATGCCTCTAAGGAAAATACTCTAGGTAAGTTTATTATCTTAAATGTGATTGTTTTCTTTTTTGGTTTTTATTAAAATAAAGGGGAATGACAGCATTTAAGGTTAATTATACAGATTCTTTACCTGGTTAGAGTCTACCGTAAGAAGAAAAAAAAAAAAAAAGAAAATTTGTGACATGAAATTTTTAATTTAATCATTGTATCTGTGCTGAGAAATAATATACTTTAAGCTCACTGACATTTTGTTCTGTCTAACCATTTTCATTCCTTCTTTAATTCTACACAGGTTGTCGAAATAATAATTCCACGGCTGCTTCCAACAACGCTTACAATGTGAATTCCTCCCAACCTCTGGCATCCTATAATATTGGCTCCTTATCTTCAGGAACTGGTGCGGGGGCAATTACCATGGCAGCAGCTCAAGCAGTTCAAGCTACAGCTCAGGTAAAAAAGAAAAGGTTTAGAAACGGAATGTTAAGTTTTGTCTGAATCCTTGGCAGACTCTAGCAGAAATAACTTGATGTGAACAAAAAGAGTTTTCTTGCATTGTATAGTTTCATTTTTAATCCTAGTTTTATGATAGCTAATGTTTAAAGCTGGGACAATACTTTATTCTTTCTTCCCGTTCCAGGGCTTTCTCTGTAGCCTTGGAACTTAGGTTGCCTTGAGTTTGTTCATTTCTGTGCTGGCTATCATCTATATTCCGAATTAAGTTACCCATCCTGTAGTTACCTCGTAACTGGGTAAAAACTGATCCTAAATCTTTATGTAAAATAACTTAAATTACAATGATGAACATAATGGTTTAAAACAAAATAATATTAGATAAGCCAAAATAATGCTGTAAATAGACAAAAGAAAATGTGCATATTTATATGTATTAATAATATCAATGACTGCCTTTTTTAAGATGAAAGAGGGACGAAGGACATCAAGTTTAAAGGCCAGTTATGAAGCATTTAAGAATAATGACTTTCAGCTGGGAAAAGAGTTTTCCATGCCCCGGGAAGCAGCTGGCTATTCATCATCATCTGCGCTCATGACTACATTAACACAGAACGCCAGCTCATCAACAGCCGACTCAAGGAGTGGGAGAAAGAGCAAGTAAGTTTTATTGTTATAGTAGCTCATACCTTTACTGAGTGTGCAGACTACCTAGCATCCAGCTGGGCTTCCGTGTAGTAAACAGAGGCAGCTTCCCAAATGGCTCAGTGGTAAAGAATCCACCTGCCAAACAGGAGACTCGGGTTCAATCCCTGGGTCGGGAGGAAGATCCCCTGGAGTCATAAATGGCAGCCCACTCCAGTATTCTTGCCGGGGAAATCCCATGGACAGAGGAGCTTGGCAGAATATAGCTGCTGGAGTCACAAAGAGTAAGGCACGACTCAGCACACAGACACACACACACATGCATGTATATATATAATGGGTCAGGGTGAACTCTGGGGAGGTGGGAAGACATGACATTTACTTCACAATGACTTACCTAGAAAGAGGTAAAGTCCTTAAAAAGTTCTAAGAAACCTTGATTTTTCTAAAGTCTTGAATTGGGGTTATTAATAGATGACCTCTCATTGCTTTCTTTTGTTCATTAAGATAAACCATTAATGAAACCTTTTCTAACTTATAACCCCTTGTTCTGCCATGTGTTTTCTGGTCTTCATTTTAATTAAGAACAAATTGTCTTAGTCCTTGATATTATGTCTCCTAAACTGATATTATGAAAATATCCCTAGATTTTGTAGATACGATTCTTAGGATGATTGTATGAACGCATACATGTGAAAGGGGCTTTGCAGGTGGCGCTAGTGGTAAAGAACCTGCCTGCCGGTGTAAGAGACATGAGAGACGTGGGTTCAATCCCTGGTTCCAGAAGACCCCCTGGAGGAGGGCATGGCAGTCCACTCCAGTGTTCTTGCCTGGAGAATCCCATGGACAGAGGAGCCTGATGGGCTACAGTCCATAGGATCATAAAGAATGAGACATGACTGAAGCGACTTAGCACACATATGAAAACTTAATAGCATTTGGCACCATCTTTCCAAAGTACCTGCATGTGTTAGGTGTTCATACATAATGAGAGTTCAGTTGCTAGTCCAAAAGAATTATATCATAATTGTATCAGTTTATTTTTAAATATATTTTCTGTCAGTAAATGTTATATTTTCTGTGTTCCTGTGCTTCCTGTGGATGAATCTCTAAAAGAATGATCAATGTAGAGTTACCACAAAAGTGCTAAATATCTAAAAATTCATTTAGTGACCCAAATTTATTATAACTGCTGATGATAAAGTTTCATATTTTTAAAATTTGTTAGCATATGTATAATGGTAAATTTCTTGTGGATTTTAACACACTCTGCTTCATGTTCTATATAGGTGAGTATTCCCATATCAGATGATGGTTATCATTTTCATCAAATGCTTCCGTGTATTTGTATTTTTGATTCTAATCAAGAGTATTCAGTTTGCTTAAAAATACAAAGAATGTCTGTACGGAAGCCATAACTAATACTAATTCTTAAAAGGATGGCCTACTCTTTAAACAGTGGTAAGAAGTAACAGATTAAAAGTTTATTCTAAAAACTTTGAAATATTTTAAAAGAATTTCCTTTGAATATCTTTGTTTTCCAGAAAACAAAATCTGAAACAAAAATAAGCTATTATGAAAAATGTTGCTCTTTTTGCTCTAAACACTTGTGCTTTTACATCCATTTATCAGATGGCTTGAGTGTTAAAGAGTATTTTGTATATTTACTGTTATTTCATTTCATGCCATTAATTAGAAGTTACTCTCAATTAAGTTCTTCTGGATGCTGAGCAAATAAAACTGATACTGCTTTTTCAGAAACAACAACAAGTCTTCAAGCCAACAGTCATCATCTTCTTCCTCCTCTTCTTCCTTGTCATCATGTTCTTCATCATCAACTGTTGTACAGGAAATTTCCCAACAAGCAACAGTGGTACCAGAATCTGATTCCAACAGTCAGGTTGATTGGACTTATGACCCCAATGAACCACGATACTGCATTTGTAATCAGGTATGAGTCTGACGTGTCTATAGAAGCATAATCTGAATAAAATAGGAAAAGAGCTGTTTCATTTTTTTAGTGTTCTTTTTACTCCAGTAAAATACCTTTGGTTTTTTATTATATCCTCTTCCTGCTTCTGATAAAAAGACATGTTCATGATGACTGCAAAACCGTCTCAAGAAGACCATTGTAAACTGTCTTCTGGGATGCTTGGTGGAAATGATGAATGAGATCTCTATGAATACTGTGTCGCACTCTGTCTGATCCCTCTCATTTTGTGCTCTTCGGAGTGCTAAGATTTTCTGTCAGAGTATAGAGCCACTTAATATATTGCACAGTGGAATTCTTTTCCGCTGCATATCTAGAAATAGATAAATACCAAAAAAGGAAAGCCAGGGAAATCCTTATGTCTTTAATTATAGGTAGGTTGTTCCACTTTATGAGGAAATAAATAAGGCTGAATATTAAACAAAATCTTTAAAATACATTTAACTACTATGTTAGAGACCCATCTTCTTGTCCTTGTGCGTTGGTATCCACATACTCTCCAGCTAGTGATGAAAAGCAAAAAGAAAAATGAGAAATGACATGTAATAAACAGATAATTTAGAAGTTTCAGTAGAATAGACTACTGACTGCAAAAATATATATGACCAAACATGACCCAAGAAAAAGTAAAAAAAAACTTTATGTTGATAACCAAGAAAGAAACTTAAAATCTTTATTAAAGGAACCACTCAAAAAATTGACTCTTTTGTCAAGGTAGTTTATAGAACAAGTTTTTATAGACTTTCAAAGAGCATGTAATTTCTCTGTTATCCTGCTGTACACCCCTGCCCCCAAAAATCCTTCAGAAAAAAAAAACCCATAAACTGTATAAGGCTACATGCCCTGTTTCTTAACTCAGTTGTATATTCTGTGTATTTCCCTCTATTTTCTTTACAGTATCATAAACAGTTATTTGAATTTAGGTGCTTGTTAATATAGTCATAATAAAAATATTTAATTTTCTTTTAACTAGGTATCCTATGGTGAGATGGTGGGCTGTGATAACCAAGATGTAAGTATTAAATTTTTCTACTTAGGAATGAAAAAACAGGTCTCACCTATTGTTACTGGAATGTATATTTTTTGTTTAGTGTGTCTCTCAGTCTAAGGAAACAGGTTTGCAGTAATGTTAATTATATTAAGGCTGGAATATTCCTCCCCCAAATAAGATAGTGTCCCTTAATGTGTTCCCTATTTTAACTTTTTTAAAGCTAATTTTATGGTTTTATGTGCAGATTACATTTCTCAAAAGGCATCAGGTTGTATGAAAATTAGAAACACCCTTTTTCCCTTTTGCCAAAGAATTCTGTGTTTGCTAGGATTTGGTTCTCTTATCACAATGAAGAATTGGAACTTTAGAGCAATACTTTCAGGAAAAATGATGCAAAGGTGAGGCTTCTGATGTGGGTTATTGTCCTCCCATTAGAGTGTATTTCCTGCTGTGTTCTGCAGGTGTCAGCCAGTAAGAGCCATTTCTGATATTAAAAAATAAGGTTTGGAAGAAAAGAATTCCTGTTTACTTTCCTTGAAGCTTATTTTGAGTTAGAGGTATATTTTTCTTGTATGCTGAGAATATTTTTGTCTAGTAATTTCCACTCCCTTCTTACTGTCACACTGCTTAGCTCCCTTTTGTCCATGTTTTCCTCCAGGGAAGTGACAGAAGCCTGAATTCTAATAAAGGGCTAATCAATAATGTCAGGCTGCTAAGGTTGATAATAAGAGTTTAAAATTTTAAAGCAATTTGAAGATTGATCAGAGTTGACACACAGAAGTGTGTACTTCCCTGACCTGCCAGGCTCCCCATAACACGGTTCACATAGAAAAGGCTCTCCTTCCACCTCCCTCTGCAGACCCACTTGTGGGCTGTTCATGATGACTGCAAAACCGTCCCAAGAAGACATTGTAAACTGTCTTCTGGGATGCTTGGTGGAAAAGATGAATGATACTTCTATAAATACCGCATCACACTCTCTCTGATCCCTCTCATTTTGTGCTCTTTGGAGTGCTAAGATTTTCTGTCAGAGTATAGAACCGCTTAATATATTACACAGTGGAATTCTTTTCCTCTGCATATCTAGAAATAGATAAATGCCAAAAAAAGGAAAGCCAGGGAGATCCTTACATCTTTAATTACAAATAGGTTGTTCTACTTTATGAGGAAATAAATCAGATCAGATCAGATCAGTCGCTCAGTCGTGTCCAGCTCTTTGCGACCCCATGAATCACAGCATGCCAGGCCTCCCTGTCCATCACCAACTCCCGGAGTTCACTCAGACTCACGTCCATCGAGTCAGTGATGCCATCCAGCCATCTCATCCTCTGTCGTCCCCTTCTCCTCTTGCCCCCAATCCCTCCCAGCATCAGAGTCTTTTCCAATGAGTCAACTCTTCGCATGAGGTGGCCAAAGTACTGGAGTTTCAGCTTTAGCATCATTCCTTCCAAAGAAATCGCAGGGCTGATCTCCTTCAGAATGGACTGGTTGGATCTCCTTGCAGTCCAAGGGACTCTCAAGAGTCTTCTCCAACAACACAGTTCAAAAGCATCAATTCTACGGCACTCAGCCTTCTTCACAGTCCAACTCTCACATCCATACATGACCACTGGAAAAACCATAGCCTTGACTAGACGAACCTTTGTTGGCAAAGTAATGTCTGCTTTTGAATATGCTATCTAGGTTGGTCAGAACTTTCCTTCCAAGGAGTAAGCGTCTTTTAATTTCATGGCTGCAGTCACCATCTGCAGTGATTTTGGAGCCCAGAAAAATAAACTCTGACACTGTTTCCACTGTTTCCCCATCTATTTCCCGTGAAGTGATGGCACCGGATGCCATGATTTTCATTTTCTGAATGTTGAGCTTTAAGCCAACTTTTTCACTCTCCACTTTCACCTTCATCAAGAAGCTTTTGAGTTCCTCTTCACTTTCTGCCATAAGGGTGGTGTCATCTGCATATCTGAGGTTATTGATATTTCTCCCAGCAATCTTGATTCCAGCTTGTGTGTCTTCCAGTCTAGCGTTTCTCATGATGTACTCTGCATAGAAGTTAAATAAGCAGGGTGACAATATACAGCCTTGACGAACTCCTTTTCCTATTTGGAACCAGTCTGTTGTTCCATGTTCAGTTCTAACTGTTGCTTCCTGACCTGCATACAAATTTCTCAAGAGGCAGATCAGGTGGTCTGGTATTCCCATCTCTTTCAGAATTTTCCACAATTTATTGTGATCCACACAGTCAAAGGCTTTGGCATAGTCAATAAAGCAGAAATAGATGCTTTTCTGGAACTCTCTTGCTTTTTCCATGATCCAGCAGATGTTGGCAATTTGATCTCTGGTTCCTCTGCCTTTTCTAAAACCAGCTTGAACACCAGGAAGTTCACGGTTCACATATTGCTGAAGCCTGGCTTGGAGAATTTTGGGCATTACTTCACTAGCGTGTGAGATGAATGCAATTGTGCGGTAGTTTGAGCATTCTTTGGCATTGCCTTTCTTTGGGATTGGAATGAAAACTGACCTTTTCCAGTCCTGTGGCCACTGCTGAGTTTTCCAAATTTGCTGGCATATTGAGTGTAGCACTTTCACAGCATCATCTTTCAGGATTTGGAATAGCTCAACTGGAATTCTGTCACCTCCACTAGCTTTGTTCATAGTGATGCTTTCTAAGGCCCACTTGACTTCACATTCCAGGATGTCTGGCTCTAGGTCAGTGATCACAACATCATGATTATCTGGGTCATGAAGATCTTTTTTGTAGAGTTCTTCTGTGTATTCTTGCCATCTCTTCTTAATATCTTCTGCTTCTGTTAGGTCCATACCATTTCTGTCCTTTATCGAGCCCATCTTTGCATGAAATGTTCCTTTGGTATCTCTGATTTTCTTGAAGAGATCCCTAGTCTTTCCAATTTGTTGTTTTCCTCTATTTCTTTGCATTGATGGCTGAAGAAGGCTTTCTTATCTCTCCTTGCTATTCTTTGGAACTCTGCATTCAGATGTTTATATCTTTCCTTTGCTCCCTTGCTTTTCACTTCTCTTCTTTTCACAGCTATTTGTAAGGCCTCCCCAGACAGCCATTTTGCTTTTTTGCACATCTTTTCCATGGAAATAAATAAGGCTGAATATTAAACAAAATCTTTAAAATACATTTACCTGCTATGTGAGAGACCCATCTTACTTCTTGTCCTTGTGAGTTGGTATCCACATACTCTCCAGCTTAACAAAAATTAATGATTTGTGTTCATTATTTTAAGATTATGGGAGTAGATTACATGAAACTCAGAGTTAACAAAGATGCATATAACTTTTTGTGTCTCCATTTCCTCATCTCTGAACCCTACCAGTTGGACTAAATGATCTATAAAGCCATCTCCTAGATGTCTAAGTTCTGTCTCCATCAATCTAATTATGAATATTTAATCTGCTGGGCGGGCATGTTTTAACATACTTCCTGATCTTTTACTAAAAACTACTTGGCGTTTTTGCATTTTAGTGCCCCATAGAATGGTTCCATTATGGATGTGTTGGATTGACAGAAGCCCCCAAAGGAAAATGGTACTGTCCACAGTGCACCGCTGCCATGAAGAGGAGAGGCAGTCGGCACAAATAAGGGAGGCCATTTCGTTTGTGGAAGAAAAAAGCTTCAACATTTTATATAGGACTTTAAAAAAAGAAGAAGCAGTGCATTTGCAGGCAACCACTTAAAGGATTTACATAGACAATCCTATAAGATCTTGAACTTAAATTTTATGGGTTGTATTTTAATAATGTAAGTAAATTATTTATGCACTCCTGGTGTGCTCCAAATATTACTCCAGTTAGCCTTGGATTATTTCAGTGGCCAACGTATGCAGACATTTGTACTCCTCAACCATTTTCTCCAAGTAATGGGCATTCTATAATGTAGACTTCAAAGAATTCCAACGATGAAGATTTTAAGAAAAGTATTTTATATTCAACAGGTATGTTCTGCTGCATGTACTGTACTCCAGAGCTGTTATGTAACACTGTATATAAATGGTTGCAAAAAAAAAAGTGCTTCTAAAAAGATAATGGTTTTTTAAATGCCTTTATAATAAGCTTTGTTTCTTTGTGAAACTAAATTCAGCGGGCTGAAGCAAATGGTTCATGTGATAAAGTGGGCTGATGTCCTCTAGAGTACCTGGGTACATAAACAGAAACTCCTGTAGGTAAAAACGAATCTGGGCCATTAGTCTTTATATGTTTCTGCATCCAGACAGAGTGCAGTTCATGAGGGTGGGGTGGGAGGGCTGAGGGGAAAGGGTGTTAAAGTGATAACATTTTTATACCAAATGTGTTTATTTTTTTGTGCAAGTAATCCTTAAAATTGGAATTGTATTAGGTGTTAAAATAAAGTTTTTAAAAAATTACTTGTATTTATACTTTACACACTTAATAATGAAAATTTCTTAATTCCAACTAACTTCCAATTTTCATAATCTCAAAAGGACAGAGGCCCAGGACACAGAATGCTGCGTAATCTGTTATGTCTTTAATAATGCTTGGAATTTGTGATACAAAAATAAGGAAAAGACATTTTTATGTAAATGTGAAATGCAAATGTATTTTTCTAGAAGATCCCCCTGGCTTTTCCTTCAGTCTAAGGGACATGAAAGAAGTCTAATTACAGCAGACGAACGGAAATAATCATTATAGTTGTTTTGACTTGAGGCACTGTGGCCAAACTGAAATAGAGAGACCCCTTGGATTGGAGCTTAAAATTCAGTTCTCTTTTTGCTTTTACCACATGTTGGTATGCCAGTTAATTCACTTCTTTAGTCACTCTGGCCCTTATTAAACCAGGGTGATGCCAGCTTCAGGATGTCTGTAAGCAATCCTGAAAGTTTTATTCTATAGGTGCTATTTAAACTAGAAATTTTGCATAGTGGAAGTTTTATTTAAGGTATAATATTGAGTCTGGTCGGTAGAAAAATCCTTAAAACTTTAGAAATACTTATTATGTCATATTTCTTTTATATTGAAATGTACTGGGCCCATCAGATTTATGTTTTAATCAAAACCACTTATGAGCCTCTTAGAACTTATATAGAAAACTGTAAAATCTATGCAATGCTACCCAAAAGGGTATGGATTAGATAGGGGATTTTCAAGGTCTCTTCCAGCTTCGAGATTCCACAGTTCTGAGCTGCTGCAGTCTAATTTTATAACTGGACAGCCCATAAAACTAAGTTAGGTTCATTTGTGGGTACTCATGATTTCATGATACTCAGTATTTTCTTGGAGATTTTATAAACCCTAAAGAAATAATATATAATGTAGTATTCAATTAGCTTATTAGCATGTTGCCTGGGGATGCTCAGTGGTATTGTTTAATCTTATACATAATGACTTTTCTAAACTCACTGTTTTATAGGAATTGGTTCAAGGAAAAAGCCTTATGTACAGCCTTATTTTAAGAGAAAGTTCTTGTCAGAGTCAGGAACATCCCTGTTTCCAGCTGCTATAGCTAGTCCCTTTCAGTGTGTGAATTCCACTATTTAACCAAATCACTCAGAAAAACATTTTGACAAATTTTAAGCTCAAACGTTGAATATTTTGAAGCGTGTATAAAGAACGTAAACAAAAATTTTGTGCAATTATTTAGTAATGGGTGGAACCTGTTAGTATCTGAGATCTATATAATGGGCCAAACATGGAACTACCTCATCGAAAAAAAAATGTGGCCAACTATTAATAATTCTTTGTGACATTTACATCAAGGGGTATATGAGCATTTTTGGTATTATACACATTCAAAATCTTTGTTGTACAAAACTCGTGTAACAGTTGGTGGCATAAGAAAAATCCGAATGTGGGTTCACAGTTTATAGGTGGTGAAAATTGAGGCCTTACTGCTGTGGAGTGTATATTAAAATGTTCATGGTGACACATTTGAAGCAATAAATGGCTTAATGAAATGCCTAAACGAAGCTGAGTGTTTGATAAACGTACAATCATTCTTTTTTAGGGCAGTTCATTTTTTTTAGTCTTTTATCCTTCAAAGCAAATTCCACATATTTTAGATTTTTAACCGTCTTTGTTTTGTACAATGTTAGTGCCCTTTGTCCTTAGACCTCAGTAATAGTCTTCTTGACATAATGAATTATTTTAGACTTAGAAAAACAAATGTCTAATATACCATAAGGGGTAAGATTCTCTTTGAATGTGTAGACATTGCAGTGTTTGCCTTCAGCTTTCACATTAAAAAAAAAATCTTTCAACAGGAGGGTTTTAAGAGAAAAAAGAATATCCTCAAAAATGTTCATTTTTATAATCAAACGTTAAGCATTTAGATGTTGAGATTACACAGATGAAGGTATTTGTGTGTGTGAGGGGTGGGCGGAAGAAGTGGGAAGGATGGACATGTTAATGAGTAATTGTTGTATTTTAGTAAGTGCTATCAATGGATGTACTCATTGTTCTAGGAACTGTGAGAAATTTAATTTAAGAGCTATTATTTAAATAAATGATGCCTAAAAACAGATGGTTTTCCAGGCAGGTGAAATGGTTTTAGAGTCATGGACATTCTGGGAATTTAAAAGTCGTCTGAAATGAGTAGATGTGGTATAGGGAAATGTGCTGACAGAGGAGGAACCTAGAAGCTGAGTGAAAGTCTGTTCATGAGCCATGAATTCATGAGAGTCTGTTCACTGTGCCATACAGTTGTTTGTCAGTGGGAGTAGTGATAGCAGTTACATATTGTCAGTTGAATACTTTCTGATTATTTAAGTTTAAATTATGGCACTTTTCTTACTGAGATTATAAGCTAGAGATGACAAAATTAAGACTAAGTCTTGCAAATGGCTGTAAAATTCTAAATTTAAGGTGAATCTTTTCTCCCAATTTTTGAAGCTACAAATCAGAATTGTTCATCAATTCATCAAATCATCAAGATTTTTAGATTTCCCTATTTAGATGGTAAAATATAAATTATTAAAACAGATTATAATTTCTGACCCAGGATCTTAATATTTCATGTTTTGATTTAGCTACAACAGAAAAAATTTAAAGTGAATTAAAGATGAAATGACTTCAGAATTGTTTTATGTTTAATTGAAGTTTGATAAAAGAGAGATAACCTCTTCTGGCCATTTCCATTTTAAAGTAGTCAGTCATGTATACCTTATAAGTCAGTATTTTAACTTAATAAATAACTTTAGTAACACATTATTAGAAGTCTAGACATTAAAATGTTTATTTGAAATAAATTTAATAATTAATAAATTTTTCAGAGCCTTTTACTTTTATCACTCCTGGCAAAGGAGACTGTAAAGAGAACATTACAAGATTTCAAGGTGATCCAGTGGTTAAGACTCTGGGCTCCCAATATAGAGGGCCTGGGTTCCATCCCTGGTGGGGAAACTAAAAGCCATCATGCCACCTGGTGCGACCAAAAAAAAAGAAAAACAGAATATATATATATATATAGTCATTTTTCTGCGGCTCATTATAAATTCAGAAGCCAATGTGAGAAGTGAGCTTGAGGAATGTGTATAGTGTGTGTGTAGCTTATTCTCATCCCTCACTTCTACTGGCCTGTTAATGACTAAGAGTAATTTTTCACAGGAAGGTGTATACTTGCTAGTCTTTAATGATAAACTATTTTAAAAGCATTCATAAGTTTAATATTGCTTGTAGGAAAAAACAATAACCGTATTTTAATTATCTTTGCACCGTTAAACCTACTCTACTATAGGGACCTTCCATGCTAACATATTAAAATAAGAACAATTATAATTGGTACTAGGTAACTTTAAAAAGCTATCTAGGTCAAATGGAATACAAGGGACCAGGCGGAAATATTTCTAAATAACCCTGAATATAAATAGGAGTCAGTTCATTAGAATGGTTTTGCCTATCTTATAACTAGCCTAATAGAAGCTTTTAATGTGACCTCCCTAGTATGTTCCACTAGAACTTATCGATTTTTTATTTGTATTCTTGATGAATTTGTATATTTATCTTTAATATGACAAATAATTATTTTCTTGAATAGTTGGAGGCATTGATTCTAAAGATAATTTTTTCATGGGTTTCCAAGTGTACCAAAAGATTTTTTCACTTTTCCAATGGTTGTCATTTGTAAGTGTTTGAAAAAGAATCCCCTTATGTGTTGAAAATAAAACAAAAAATAGGCTTATATATAAGAGAAAATATGATTTAAATATAGATGTAATCTTTTGACTTTGTGTGGTATACATGTAACCAAAGAACCATACTCTGTCAAAGAACATTTCCTTCTTAGTCACTTAGATTAGCTAAATGAATGCCAGCCTTCATTGGAGTAATAAGACCAAACCTATCCCCTCCCATCCCCCATTACACACATCAGTCTTTCAGGGAACAAACAGCACTGGAAAATTTTTAATACTTTTCATTTTCTGAAAACAAAAATGGATGATTGAACTGTGGTTACATTTTAAAAAAGAAAACAAGCTAGTTATGTAGTTATCTTGAGATAATTGATCATGATTTCCAAGGAATATTATGCTGTAAATCAGCAGAAAAGAGGAATGAAATTTTTAATTAATGTAATTTGATTGTATGATATTTGTTCATGTTTTATGTATTAATTGATAAAAGCTTGGGAATTCTGGCTGTATGCCAAAATGTAAGTTTATATCCAAAGGAGAGTAAAACACTGGAGAGATACAATTCTTTGCTTTAAATATTTACCATTCTACCTATGTAGAGGATGTGAATCTTAAAAGCAAACTTCGAAGGCTGCAAGGAAATGATGTGCCCAAATTACATTTGTTTGGAGGAGCAGTATAATTACACATTCAAGAAATGGTTAAAATCCCAATGGAGCTAATTGTGTGATTGCCACAGGGACTATTCTAAATGAGGTAACAGACCATTTTTGGCAGCCACATGGAAAAGTTGTGTAACAAAGCCTTCCTTTGGTAAGTTTTAGTCTCCCAACCGTAGCGCTACTGACATTTTTAACCAGATGATTCTTTGTTGTGGCGTGCTGTCACGCGCATTGTGGGATGTTCAGCACATTCCTGGCATCTGCATAGGAGATGTCAGTAGCATCTCCCCTGGGTCCACAAGTTGTGACCACCAGAAAAGTCTCTAGACAATGCCAAATGCCCCTTGGGGGACAAAATTACCCCCACTGGGTTATATGTTACCAAGATGTGAAATATTTCTTGTGGGAAAATGGCAATGATATGGAAAAATATGTGAATTTATGATGTATAAACCTTATGAAATGGGAATTTTTTAATTATTCACAAAAAGATGCTGATAGATGCTACAATAATAGGAAAGTGAGTTAAATAGTTTCAGTCAGCAGTTTCTACTGTAAAGAGATATAAGTATACTAGTAGTTAGAAGGCAGAACAGAATATGATTAAAAAAAAGTCATCTTGGATACTGGTGCAAGCATATTCAAAATGCCTATGGTGACAGAAACTTGTGAAAAATAGAGTGACGGGTCAATAACTACGGAGAGCTGGAGAGAGTACATCCCATGGAACATCCCATTTCAAAAGGGCACCCGCAAGTGTGGTCATATGGAATATCCAGGAGATTTATATGCTCAGAAACACTGGTCCGGTGGACAATTTAAAATGATAAGCCCTTACTCTGGAGGGTAAAGTCTATCTGGACTGTTTTGTTCATCTAGGAATTTAGAGACTATAGAATGTGTCTGTTCAAACAAACATGAATCAAGGAAAAGATAGAAGGAAAATGAAGATTTTCACTCTAGTATTTTATTTCCATGTGTAAATTGAACAAATGCTGTGCCTGAGGGAAGCCTCTTCTACCCTAATGCAATTCCCGGATATCTGCAAACCCTGAGCTCACCATTTAGCGGCCTAGAGTGGTTTTAGCCTGTAGTGGTTTTAACCACTACAAAGGAAGAATTTTTTTTTTTTAATGCACAAAAAGCCCCATAAAGTTTCAGTGGTCTTAAGCTGAAATCCATAGATTTGTACGAAAAAGTGACTTCATATAATCATTAGGAGAGAGTCAATGGAACTGAGTTAAAAGGAAAAGCCCTGATGCTGGGAAAGACTGAGGGCAGGAGGAGAAAGGAGTGACATGGCACAAGGTTGGATGGCATCATCAACTCAATGGACATGAGTTTGAGCAAATGGGGAGATGGTGAAGGACAGAGGATCCTGGAATGCTGCAGTCCATGGGATTGCAAAGAGCTGGACACTACTTAGCCTCGGTACAACAAAAAAATTTTTAATGTTGACTGCATTAGAAATTGCAGAAAAATTGTAAGTCTGTTTTAGGATTTCTGTTCATAGTCCTCCAGCATATCAAGAACCAGACCTCAGCCTAATTGCAGACTGAACTTTCGGTTTTTCATTATCATGAGCGGTAGATGGAAAGTTCTAAAGACAGGTGAAAGGACGCATGATCCTAAACCTGATGTAAATTAGTGCTCTGTGTTTATGTGGCTCTGGGAGATAACACACGATCAGGTGTCTCTGCACAGACCTTAAACCAGTGCAGCATTTTCCTGCACAAGGACAGTGAAGGCACTAAGGCAAGAATATGACATTGCACATGGACTTTTCTGTTCAACAGTCTTGCATTTTGCACCTCTGAGAGTAACCCCATAAACTTGACCCACGTTATTGTCCCCATGGACTGTAGCCCACCAACCTACTCTATAGCAATTCTCCAGGCAAGAACACTGGAGTGGGCTGCTATGCCCTCCTCCAGGGGATCTTCCTAACCCAGGGATTGAACCCAGGTCCCCCGCATTGCAGGCAGGTTCTTAACCATCTGAGCCACTAGGAAAGCCTGTTATTGTACTTATCCTTCCTAAAAAAAAAAAAATATTTTGCTTTGTGAGTTTACAACTAAAGATAGTGGTAATATAACAGTATATTCAGATAATCATAAATAACGGGCTTCCTAGTCTGACAGTTACCATAATATCTTCATTAATAAAAGATTTGGGGAAAGAACTTTCTGGATTCCTGTCTACAGATGGCTAAATAAACCCTTTAACTTAGAAATTATAGCCATCCTTGATCAGAACCAAACTCTCCAGTTTTATCCTTAGTGTGTGCATGCATGTTTTGTCGCTTCAGTCTTGTCTGACTCTTTGCAACACTATGGGCTTTAGCCCACCAGGTTCCTCTGTCCATGGGAGTCTCCAGACAAGAATCCTGGAGTGGGCTGCCATGCCCTCCTCCAGGGGATCTCCCCAACCCAGGGATCGAACCCATGTCACTTATGTCTCCTAAATGCCACCTGGGAAACCCTTGATCCTTAGTGGTCTCCCACTAAAACCTAAAACCTTCAGCAGTTGAAATATTTGTGACTTTTCAAGGTCAAGTTGAGAAACTGCCACTTTCCTGAAGCTTTCCTTATCACCTCTCAAAAGAGGTGAGCTCCTATAAAGCAATTATATTTCGGTAAAAAGTAATTAAAAAAAAGAGGTGAACTCCTGATTATGATTCTTCATGGCACTTGACTTATCTCCACCTTAGTTGTGGCTGGGATTGTCATATGTGCACCAGCCTCTTTTCCTTTTCCTCATATTCCACCTCAGATTCAGTTAGATGGGTCCATATGAGCGGGCTCAGAGCAACAGAATGTGGGCCAAAGTATATATGCCAATTTGAAGCTTGGTCCCAAAAGACCTGTCACATAATTCTCCATGCCTTTATCATTTTTCATCTGCTAGTATGATTCAGAGGATCTCAGTGGGTATCCAAGATTCTAGAATATGGAAAGTCACTGGGTGGAAGGACCTTTGGTACAAAATGTCTTAATAGAAACTGACACTGGAAAAATGATATAAGTGCAAAATGAGCTCCTGTTATGTCAAGCCACTGAGATTTCATGGTTACTTTTTATAGAAGTTACCCTATCCTGACCAATTTGCCTTTGTGTTTATTATATTTTAGTCATTTATGGTATTTGTCAAATGTTTTGTGTTTTCCACATCACCTGGAATGATGTTTTTACATAGTAAAGATTAAATATGTAGTTCATGATTTAAAAGCATCCTGTTACATTTGGAGCTTATGGGGCAAGTTCCATAGTCAGTATTAGAAGAGAGGTGGTAGGAGCTAGGAAGAGGTCAGACAAATCCTCTAGGGCGGAGGTACTGGAAAGTGAGTACCCAGGCGTGGCTGACAGAAACCCCAGAACTTAACTCACAGCATCACCACTAGTATGTATACCTGGATTTTACATCATAATAGTCAGGAGCCTTCTTGAATGAGAAAGCCTTGCAGGAAACCAAGAGGGCCCAGAATCTGAAGATTTCCTCTTCTTATCAGGATACAACAGAGAGGAAATCCATGTCAAAAATATATCCCTATGAGCACAACCTTGGAGCCTTAGGTGACCTTTGAGCTTGGCAATCACTGAAGTCCATATTTTATGACTACGCTGACACTCAAAGAGAGAAATGACTTTCCCAAAGTTCCTGATCAGATACTGGAAACTTCTCTATTAGAGATAGCTTTATTCCTCTAGTTTACAAAATAAAGCAATTTTTAAAGTAACTTTTTCAAACAACAGCTATTAAATTCAATCTCCCCGTTCACCTCCATTTCATACCCAAACCAAAATGAAACATATGTTTGATAGAAGAGTATCTTTTGTGTTGGAGAATTTTAAAGAGGAAGACTGCTGGTCCAACCTTGAATTTATAGAATTTTAAAAGACCTGCCACTCTATTGGCCCAGGTTAATGCTGCTTAAATACAGGCCCTTGAATACTGAAATGATTTAGGAGAAGAGGTACTTTATGAAATTGTATGCACAAAAACATTCACTCTGAAATACTGCCAGAATCCACAGGTTCATATACAGTTTCTGCTTCTACTGCTCTCACTGAACCAATTTACTCTCTGTCTTCACTGTTCCCTGTTCTGATGCTTCCAAACTCTAACACATGCTACTTCACCTTCCATCACAACTAGGGCATCAATACCTCCCACATGTAGCCTCCACCTTCTACTCACTCCCATCTCATACTTGCTCTCATTTTCCCAAACCAGCATCAACCACCCAACCCCACTTCACAGAATAAAGGAAAGATGACTAAAACCAAGTGCTCATGTTTGCTTTGGAGGCTTATCCAAGAGGCCCATTATTTGATAATTATCTGTTCATGTATCTGCCACCAAGACAGATCCTGAGCTCAGCCCCAGGATCAAAGACATAACAGCATGCATTCTTCCAACACATGTGTACAGAACTCTTATACATTCTCTCATCTAGTCACTCCAACAACACTTCAAAGGAAGCACTAATATTATCTTCATTTCACAAAACACTTGTTTAAAACCAGTGATAAGAGGCAGTGCCATGATTCTACCCAGATTGGGGCTACCTCGAATGTTGTCAATGGACTCCCTAGTCTATGTGTGTCGTTTTTTCCACCTATTCTTCCTACCATCCCACTCTTAACTATCTCTTTTCTCACTTCTGCAGATACTGTTTTATTTACTGTCTTCTCTCACTCCCTCAGACTCAGTGGTTAAAATGGAAAATTGGGTTTTTCAATCTGCCGGTATCATTTCTAAAACACGAATTTACCATCTTCTTTTTGATTCCTGTTATTTGAAGTTTAGCTGTAAAATTAACTATGCTGTTGTCTTTCACTTCTCCCAGCTCAAAGACAATATGATTTTAGCATCTGGTTTGTGCTTTCTCTCATAGCCTGTACTCAACAATTTAATGATGCCCCAAAATAACAGTGTTCTTGCCTGGAGAATCCCAGGGACAGGGGAGCCTGGTGGGCTGCTGTCTATGGGGTCGCACAGAGTCGGACACGACTGAAGTGACTTAGCAGCAGCAACAGCAGCAAAATAACACTTCAGGTTCCTCATACTCAGTCTTCAGACTTTTTGCCTTGATAGAAATACATGTCCATTCCTTTTCATCTACTGAAGAACTTGGTGTCAGCTTGGATCACATCAACACAGGGACAATTCCAATTTAGAGATCTCATAACTCCTACTGTCTGTCAAATTACATTGCATGTACCAAAACTATATTTTCCAATACTGCTGTTTAGCTGTTTCCTCTTCATACTCTCTTGGCTTCTAAAAGTCGACTGCCCCTTCATTTTCCTCTGTGCCTTCATTTGTCATGGGATTGAGGACTCTGAATCTATAAATCAAGCAATATTAAACACACTGGAGGGGATATATGCAAGGGTTTGAGGTAAATCTAGCTTTAGTGTGAATGCTTATTCTCTGAAGCTTTAACGTGTTCAAGTATTGGTGGTCTCTTAAGCTAGAAGAGGAGACGCCCCAGTCTCTGAATCTATAATAGCGAGGCACCCGTAGGGGGCGCTCCGTCTCACAAAATATAAGTGACAGGAGCGTGCCTAAAGGGATAGGATCACTTAAGGGGTGTGGCCTTACAGGAGAAGCTCAGCTCACAGGACCAAGTTTGGGTCAGAAACAGGTCACAAAAACCTATTTAGAGGAGCCATGGAAGAATTGTCTGCTATGAGCCTAAGCCAGTCCTGGGTATCCAGAGAGGTGAGCAACAGGCACTAGCCAATTTGCTTTCTCCGTGGCATGTCCTCAGCTGACTCTGCACAAGTGGATGGAGTCTGCAGACTTGCCCTGCTAAAGGTTCCTTGTGGCACTCTGTATAGCATTAGACTGAGTTGACTTCTAGACAAAGCCCGCTGTGTACCCCTTTCTGCTGAGCAAAAGTTACGAATGTCAGCTACAATCCAGTCCTTAGGGGAACCCAGTGTCAGGCAATTAAAGATTCAGTTTAGCCCAGGAGAGGAGTAATGATGTGATAGGAGTTGGGTTCAGAGCAGAAAAAAAGATCATAGATAATTTCCAGTGGAATCAGTGCATAAAACAGACTTTCACGTGCTGAGATCCAGACAGTACCCGTGACCCTCTTATCCCCATAGCAGTGACCGCAGTTCCCTCAAGTGAAGATCCTCTCAACTCACGCACCGAGTCTGTTTACACTTCGCCTCGACCTTTGTCATCAGTTGATGAAAGCCTACTTGTTTTTCCAGTGCTGGATTAGGGAAAATAAATTACATAAGGGGACAGACATCAAATATATATTTAAAATTCTGCAGCTCTGGGTGATCAGCCACATTTCAGGGGGAAATGAGCAATGTTGCTTCCAGTCTGGGGAAGCCAGGCGTCTCAGATGCGGGGCTCATAGAGCGCTCCGGCAGCCCCCCCAACCCTCCCACCCCCGCCCGGGACCCGGGAGCCCGGGCCTTAGCCCCGCCTTCTCGCCGGCCGGGGGCTGGCTCCCCGCGGGCCGGGCTCCCCGCTCCTCCGGCTCCGGGATCCTAGCCTCGAGCGCGGCCAGCGCGCCCGTGCGGGTCTGTGTGTCTGCGCGCGCGTGTGTCCGTGGGTGGGAGATGAATTGGAATCATACGACTGGGTGTTTCCTTCCGAGTGGTTTTGGTCAGCCATCCATTAGGGGATCGTGGAAACTTTTTTTTTTTTTCCTGACTAAAAGGATGAAAACTGAGTAAGTACAGAGAACTTTGAACTTGAAACGGAATGAAACAAATACAAGCCAAACCCTGAGGATGATAACCATGTCCATTCAGACCGTGTATTCCCTTTTTCTGTCAAAAGCCTCGAAGGCTTAGAGGAAAGTGGCAATTTAAAACGGAATGAAGGGAAAGAAACAGTTAAGAAACATGAAAGACTGAAAGCGGCACTGCTTTAAAACCGGAGGAAAAATGAGGAACTGTTAAGGCGAGCTGGCTTGCCTCCAGCTGTGCAACAGGCACTTTGGTTTAAACCTATTGCGTTCTCTGGGGCTGTTTTTAGCCTCCAGATTTACTTTGGTGTTGTTTCTCTTTTCCTGTGAAGCTTTTACTGTGAGTTTAAAGATGTTGTGAAAAGTAAGACATTACCAGAAGCAACAGTTTGGCAGCCTGGGGTACGCTCAGGTTATTAGTTACAACTATTATTATTTTGATGTCTTTTTTTTTTTTTTTTTTTAAAGCCAGGCCGGCCACTTTTTACTGTCCTCCATGGAAGGGCTCTTACTAACCGCCTCAGGCGTTTGGGATCTATGATTCTTTGGCAGGATGCTTCGGAAAGTTTTTTTAAGTGGAGATGGCGCTATCTTGATGTGATTTAAAGTTGTGGAAAAAGAAGACAGTTTGGTCTTTTTCATGCTGACAAAAAATAGCTGCTATGACTTTTCCGGCAACGTGGACAGGGGCCAAGTGAAGCTAAACTGGTCATGATCTGTCGTCTAATGTTCCTCTGTCGTCGGCGATTTTGCTCCCGGCCCTTCTTGGTGGGCTTGGTGGTGGCAATCTGTCTCTTCTACCAGACTCTGACACTCTGGGGGACAAAGAAGCTTGCAGCTGCTGGCCCCGGGGCTGCCCCAAACACACCCACCAAAACCCAAGCAAGCAGATGCACCAAAGAATTCTTCCTGGACAAGCAGTGCTTCCTTCTCTCTGACATTGCACAGGAAATTGGAAAGGTAAGGCTGGACATAAGCTTAGCCTTGACATTTTCAGCAAAGATAGCAGTCTGCTTCTCTCTGTTCCTTCTGTAAGACTAAAATTAACCTCCATGAGGTCTGAAAAGGATCCAGAGTATACACAGCCCAGAGAGTGACCTTCTGACAGTGAAACACATGCTAGCTTCAGCTTCTTTTTTTACTTCCGGAGAGTCCTGGTCATTATCTTATCTCTCAGAATTTCACTTCATTTCGGCTAAATGAAATAGACCATTTGGAGGGGATGGGGGTGATGTGAATTCTTTTTAAAAATTGGGGTTCTAAGAGATCTGAAGATTTACAGTTTGGGAACATAAATCAAAGATTCATAAAACTTGGCAAAGATTGACTGTCTCTTTTCTCAAGGTAGTCTGTATGAATGGCCGGACCATTCTAGACTCCAAGTTACTCCAAAATTACATTTTCTAATTGGTTATGTCTATTTATCATTGCTGAGCACATTTCTATAGCAATATAATAGTGTAATAGGTTTCTTCAAAAGAATTGACACAGTGCATTTTATTGCTTATAAAATTAGGAAAATACAGATTATTTTATATTTATACTATCCTAATTAACTTTACTAATCTTACTTTGTTAAGTGTGGATAAAATACAAGGCACAAGGAAGTACACAGAGTTTTTCTTTTACTATACCACTCTGTTTGTGCCTGTTAGTAAAATGAAAACAAACCAGCGTAAAACAGAAAACAGGCACAAATATTCATGATAACAAAATCACTGATTTCTATACTACAGCAGGTAGTGTAGTAAGATAATTTAGGAATCTGTAAGCAATAGCTTACATGTGTAGAGCTAGGTAGATTCTATGATCATGGTTATTGTTTGGAGCAGAATTTCTTGTCAAATATCAACTTATTGCTACCATCATTGCTAACACCAAAAAACTTTCACACTAAAAAGAATTTTGAAAATTAAAAACAGAAAATGTTGTTGACAAAAAATTAAAAAAAAAAAAAACATTTCACATATTTCATTTCAGACGTATAATCCTTTAAGGTTGGTAATGTAGGTATGATGACACTCAAGGCAGTTTAGGCAAGCATTATGACATGGTACATTCATCTAGTCCCTATTGCAGTGCTGATTCTCTAAATAAAAGTAAATTCAAAGCTCTAATAACAGTTTGTGAAACCACAGCTGAAAGAACTAAATGAAATGCAAGATAATATCAGATTTGACAAAGAAAATTTGAAAACGTTTGAGTGACTTTATTTTATCAGCAGTGTCAAGAAATATGACCAAAAAAGCAAATAATAAAACTAGGAACACATCTAGATGAAACTTCAAAGGCAAGTGTGAATCAAATATTAAATTCTCTAAAATAATTGAAGAATTTGTGTTTTTTATTCATTTATATCATCATTAACATAACCCTTATTTGTGTTTTTAACACATCAAATTCATGATGGGTATAAACTTTGACTTTGAAAGTCACTTCTTGTTTGTTTCCAATGAGTGTAATTTCTTTAAAAATATTTGAGATGGTTTTGCTCTTTAAGTGCTTAAATTTTTTGCTAAGAATTTGGATAAAAAGGTTTTTACTCATTAATTTGCAGCCTTTCTTTCTCACTACTTGACTTTACAATGGACTCCTGCTGTTGCCTGTAACTTAGGCATATGTTAACTGTTATTTGTAGGCTGTCACAGAGAATTCCATTTTAGCTTTGGACCTTCTGCCACTTATAAACCATCTGAAACTTATTGGCTGCTGGTGTAAAACATTCACTCTAGAATGTTCTTCACTAAAAATGCTTAACACATGATGCTTTTTTTTCCACAGTCTTAAATATTTTAACTATAAGCAAGATTCTGAAATCACAGTTACAGTTCAGAAGCTCAATCGATATGAAAACTGAATTTCCAAACATTCGCTCTGTACCTCTATTTTCGACTTTACTTGGGCCAACCATTGGTTTAGAGCCAGAAAGTGTCATGTGGAGGTTAGTTAAATATAAATGAGTTCTCCTTGTAATATATGTCCCAGAAAAGAATCACATAATAATCCCTTTTTGAAGATTAAATATTCTATTAGATGGCTAAAATGAAGAAAGAAATGTCTTTGGAGTCTATACATAAATCCGTCTCAAAAACAGCTACTTAAGAAGCTCATTAAAAAGATAACTGATGAAACGCTAGCTACCTAGATTTTCCCACAAGACCTAAAATATAGCTTTTGAGGCATTATTTAGAAGAAGCATTGTTTCTAGCTATAAATTTTGGGGTTTGTTATTTTATTGTCAAACCAAAATATTCACATTACTAGGGCTTTCTCTTACTTGACTCTGTCCATCTTTAGGTGATTATTAAAGTCACCTAAAACATCTGGCTTTGACCTAAGGTTCACAGATTCCAGAAAGTATTTGGAGGCATAAGATGTCTGCCAAACCCAAGCATTTTATGCAAAGAATTGTGTGTACATGTATGTGTGGTTGTCTATGTGGGAGAAACTACAATCCCCTTCAGATATTCAGACCGAAAGAAATACTAGGAAATAAGAAATGCTTAAGAAGCAGAACATTTAAACTTTAAAGTGCATTTAAACTGCCCCTTCCGGAAGTGTAAGTTGGGTCTGAGTTTATAAATCTGAAAAAGGAAAAAAAAAAATCTGAAAGAATCCACTTGAGAACATTTGTAAAAAGTGTTTCAATGAATGCTGTAGTGTCTGCAGGCATAAACAGTCTAAAACCAAAGTATACTCACAGAGTACTTCTCGAATCATAGTTTTCATACTTTCATGAATAAGCAATAAGTATTTCCCAGTCGATTTGGTTGTAGTTGTTTCTCAGAGAGAAACTTTTGTGCTTTATCTGCCAAGTAATAGAAGGTTCTGCAGTAGCAAATATTTAAAGGTGAGTGACTGTGCTCTTTACACCTTTCTAACTGGGATCTGGTTCAATGTCTAAAACCGTTTTCGGTACAGATTGAGATCATGGTATATAGAATATGCCAACTTTCCATAGTGAGGAAATGCTCTTCTGGCCAAATTTTAATTCTTTTTTTCCATTTGAGCTTCCAAAGAGCCTTGCTAAGCAGATGTATTTGTGTCATTTCTTCTGGGTTTTCTCTCAACATTCATTGCTTGTGCTGTTTCTTAAAATTATTTCAATGTAATGTACAAACTGAAGACAGTTTCAGTTATCTTCACTGAAATAGGTCACTCAATGGATTTCTTCATTTTCCTGGAATCTAATACTTCAATATCTCATAACATAGGGACCACATTAAGTTATAAACAGACACAATGGAAGAAAATCTCCTTGGTATCTGCTCCTTTAATGGAAACTTAGCTGTTTGGGGAATATATTTGTACTCACCATAGCCATGTGTTTCTGATTATCTCTTGTTGATTCTACACAAGGAGACTGACTACTTCTCTGTCGCTTGATTCTTCCTTCTCCATTTCTTCTTTATTCTTTCTGTAGCGACTGTTCCCTACAACTACTGTCCCAGTGTCCCACCATAAACCAATGTAAATGAATGTTTTCACTGTAAATACTTTTTTGTTTAATCTGCTTGTGTTCCTCATAATACATGATATATCTAACATCTGAAAATTTCTAAAAATTTCTTGTATAGCCCAGAAACAGAGCCCATGGCAAACACTTAGATGCTAACATTTTATAGGTTGGTACAATCCCAGGGACATGAGAGAAGGGGAAATAAAGGAAGAAGGAGAGCAAATACAAGTGGGTGAATTATTTGGAGATTTCCAGACAGGCCATTTTAAACTATTACATCCCAGAACAGGCACCAGGGGAAAAGGGCAGGAAGGACAAGCAATTTATCTGTCTCTCCAGTTTTATTTCTTCTGTCTTTTATTTTGTTAGAATTGGTCCCATGCTACTTCTAAGTAGTGTTGCCTTGACTCTCTGGGCGGCCATGGGTTGAGGGGGTGGTCAGGGCTTCAGTGACTGCAGTGCCACCAGGGAAATATTGGAGTGGTCCCTTCCCTTTCAATCTGTACTGTGCATAGGAGTTTCTAGGTCTGTGATGGCCACGGGGGTGAAGTGTCCCACAGCTTTATGATCACAACAGTGGCATGCAAAATGGCCACTGGAAGAGTACGTGAGGCAGAGTGATCTAGTGTCTGATCCAATATTTGTGCTAATTTTGCTTTTTGAAATCTACACAGAATTTCTAAATATGTACCCACTCTTGGGAAATGACATCACTTTCTTTAAATGAGATGTTTATAACTATTTCACTAAGAACTCTCCTCTCCCACTGAGAGTGGGGAAAAATAAACCTTTCTTTAGCTTGTTTCCTTCTCATCCCTTTCATTCATTCATTCACTTATTCATTCATTTATTTTATTATTCATTTAGTAAATATTTGTTGGGCAGTTTATTTGTGCCAGACACTGTGCCAGGTACTGGTGATACAGAATTATTGAGTTGATCAATAAGTTCATTTGGGTCTTCCCATAAGATGTAATGGAAAAACCCAAATGAACTTTTAGCCAACCCAATATAAGGCACTGTGAGATAGACAAGTAAATAAATAGAATGTCAGGAAACCCATAACTTTAAGACTATATTTTGAAAGATGAGAGGGAACTATAAAGGGTAGAGAAAGAAAAGTAAACACTGCATGCGCAAAGAAGAAATTAGCCTCTCTCTGTGTGTGTGCGTGTGTGTGTAATGTGTTAAGGGAAGCAGAGCAAGAAGGCAAATTGATGAGGTAGAGAGTTCAGCAGGGTCTAGATGTCTAGATGTTGGAAATGAGGGTATGATACGGAATCTAGATTCTCTCCTGAAGGTAACAGGGAACCCCGAAAGAATGAAAAGCAAAATGTGGTATGATTAGACTTAGGTTTAGACAGACTACTCCAGAATGCACACTGCAGAATGGACTGGAGGGGACTGAACTGAAGGCAGGCAGACCAACTGGGACGCTGACTCAGAGATGACAGTCATGCAATCGCAAGCCAAGGCATCCCAAAGATTGCCAACAAACCACCAGATGCTTGGAAGAGGCCAGAAAGGATTCCTCTGCATGTTTCAAGGGGGTGGGGCATGGTGCTGCTAACACCTAGGTTTCTGATTTCTAGCCTCCAGAATTGTGAGACAATACTGGCTGGATGGCATCACCGACTCGATGGACGTGAGTTTGAGTGAACTCCAGGAGATGGTGATGGACAGGGAGGCCTGGCGTGCTTCGATTCTTGGGGTCGCAAAGAGTCAGACTCGACTGAGCGACTGAACTGAATGTTCTTTTGCTTTAAGCCACTCAGCGTGTAGTACTTTGAACAGGCAGTCCTGGGAAACTGATAAAATGGGGGAGGCAGAATGGGTTCAGCCCATGAGCTCTCAAGTTGAATCAGTAGCACTGATTACTTTGCTCCCTTGGGAACATTTCTTGATCTCTTCAGTATTTTGTTTCCTACCCTGAAAATGTATATATTATCACCCATCTTACAAGGCTAACAAGAGGCTTAAATGAGAGAAAACATGTGAAGCGCTTGAGGTATCTGGCAAGTAGGAAGTACTCGGTTAGTGTTAACTATCAGAATAATTATTATTGAATCTTCTTAAGGATTTACCCATCTCTGTAGTTTCTATTGGAGAAGGCAATGGCACCCGACTCCAGTACTCTTGCCTGGAGAATTCCATGGATGGAGGAGCCTAGTAGGCTACAGTCCATGGGGTCGCTAAGAGTTGGACATGACTGAGAGACTTCGCTTTCACTTTTCACTTTCATGCATTGGAGAAGGAAATGGCAACCTACTCCAGTGTTCTTGCCTGGAGAATCCCAGGGAGGAGCCTGCTGGGCTGCCATCTATGGGGTCGCACGGAGTCGGACACAACTGATGTGACTTAGCAGCAGCAGCAGCAGCAGTAGTTTCTATAGACCCTAACATTTGGCCTTCCCAAAGTAGGTGAGCAGAGTTATTGCTGTAATGAACATGAGTAAGGAGAGTCTGAGAGAAAAGCCTTGCTGAGTTTCTCTCCCTGTTCTCCAGCCTCTCAGCTATTGCCTTTTCACAGTAGAATGAGCCTTCAGAATCAAGAGGAAACCTAGGGAGGCTGATATGTCACTCAGAGTCAAGCCTGCTTATCTCTAAGCAAGGTCTGCAGTTTGAGCTGAATTTTTTTTTTTTTTTTTTAAGTTTACGAGGCTAGCATTAACCACATGTTAGAGCTGAGGATGTGGAGAGATGAATTGGGTGTACAGTAGGGGAAAGCAGTTAAGATTTTGACCCTGAATAAATATGTATTTGTTTACTGTCTGTCTCCCTCCATAGAATATAAGTTCCTTAAGAGCAAGGGCTTTATTTGACTGGTTTATTGCTACATCCTGGGTGCCAAAACAGTATCTGACATGTAATGCGCACTGAATAAATATGTGGTCAATGAATGAATAAATAAATGAATCATGAGTTGGAGGGTCAGAGACAGTCCTCATTAAAGCAGAGGCCAGGAAATGAGAGGAACTCCTCCTCTTTCTTTTTTCCTTTGCTGAACTCTCGGATCCTTCACTCCATCTTTTTCCTGTACCAGTATCTCTTGAAGTCCTTTCTGTACATTTCTTGCACTTTCGCCTGGTGTAATGGTCTTGCCATTTTGCTAATTGAATTTCTGCATCAGTTATCACCTGTCTCTCTTGTTCTTCTCTCTTGTTCTTTTCAGCTCATTTATCTCTTTGGGATTCTTCTCCTGTAAATAAATATCCTCGAGTATCTCAGTCGGTCTGACTCTTTGCGATCCCACGGCCTGCAGTATGCCAGACTTCTCTGTCCATTACCAACTCCCAGAGCTTGCTCAAACTCATGTCCATCACGTTGGTGATGCCATATCCAACCATCTCATCCTCTGTTGTCCCCTTCTCCTCCTGCCTTCTATCTTTCCCAGCATCAGGGTCTTTCCAATGAGTCAGTTCTTCGCATCAGGTCGCCAAAGGATTGGAGTTTCAGCTTCAGCATCAGTCCTTCCAATATTCAGGACTGAGTTCCTTTAGGATTGACTGGTTTGATCTCCTTGCAGTCCAAGGGACCCTCAAGAGTCTTCTCCAAGACCACGGTTCAAAAGCATAAAAAGTATCTATCGTAAGTTAAAAAAAGAAATGTTAGCAACCTGTATGCTCGCTAACTATACCCAACCCTCTTCACTTCTCTGTCACCATCATTTCACCTCTTTGTCTCAAGCAATTTCCATTTTTTAACAGATGGATTTTTTCCAAAATTGAGCTTTTTCTTTTACATGTTTTTATATTTTAAATAGATTTAAATGTAAATATTCTAAAATCGTGCTGATGGCATCTAAATAGAGAGGTCTATGTATTGGAGGCTCTCAGGAGATGTTGTCAGCATACTAATAGATATGTGATTTTCCTAGAATTGGTTGGGCTAGTGATGAGCATTTAATGTTTGTGGATTTCTCTGAGATAGTTGATTAGAGCTATGTCAAATTTTTACAATGAAATTTTAAAAATTGTTCATACTGAGAGGATTTTATGCAATTGTGAATTTTGCTTATGTTAGACAAACTTTATTGAAGTCTTGATGAAGCTTATATTTAAGCAAGTTTGTTAAATTTCATTTGAATCAAGGAATCAATCAGTTTATAGGTGTCATTCTCTCTTGTTTTTTCACAATAGCAGCAATAGCCTCTGCCTCTTTCTCCCTGTAAGCAATTCTGTTTCTTGTTCCAATGGAATTGGAAACTCACATAAGCTTAAACTCTCTGAAATGGAAACCTCTGCGATACACTGTGACATTATAAAAAGTGCTTCATATGATCAACTTTGAGTCTGTGGCCTTTGGGGTGAAAGGAATGTTTTGGTTTTATTTTTCCCTTTGATTTCCTTTGGTTATTTTTTCTAGGGAGCCATTCTCACCAAAAGAATGAGCTCATGTTCTAAAATAGAAATTATGTTCTGTAACAAAAACTATACCAAAGTTGGCAATCTGCAAGGTAAAAGTCCTCTGTCAACTTTTGTACTTTAGAGAGATGGGTTCAACAAGCAAAACAAAATATCCTGGTTATCTGACACACGGTTAAAAAAGGAACATAATGATAAAAGATGTATTGAGATTTTGTTATAGATAAGGATATTAATGAAAAAAAATGTTGAACTTTCAATTAAATTCACTAACAGAGGCTATGGGTACTTAAGAGATGAACCAAAGTAATAATTAAAAGAGCACATAGACTTGAGGGTACAGAATGGGCCCTATCAGTGTGCTCTGAAATAAGACTCCATTTGATTTTGCTAATCCTTACTTGAGGACTCTGAATAGGAACCCCCACCAGTCTGTTTATACTGCCGCCCAGTCAGAAGAACTCTCTAAGGGGGAGACTTGGAGACTCTGAATATTCCTGGGGAGAACAGGCCTGACTGTCCTCAGCAAGGTTCCTAACCCCATACCTGTTTACTATGTTGAATACGCAGTCTATTAGAGCATCAGGATGTTGTGGAACGAGCATGGGCTTTCCTCCACATTGGTTCAAATTCCAGCTGTGTCATTTACTAGCAATCACACACAGACACATTTTACCTAGATTTTAAACTCTCAATGTTGTCATTGGGAAAATGAGGCTAACTAAACCTTACTAGTGAAAACTGAATACGTGTTTGAAAACAGCAAGCGTGGTGGCTAATCAGAGTTGGCATTCATTAAACATTGGTGTTCTTCCTGCCCCCATAAGAAGCTGTGTTTAAGCTCTGACCTCAAAAATAAGCACTTTAAATTTATTTGTTTCCTATATAGTACATATTTTTGATCCTCACCCTATGTTCTTTCTCCGTTATATCTGCTTAGGCAAATGTTTAAAGCAGCATGTTGTATGCTAACTGTCTGTCACTTTTCTCTTTTGACCCTCTCAGTGCAGTCAAATGCAGACACATTCCACTGGTTTTCCAGGGTTCTGCACAATACTGCCTTCTTCTCCCACTCAAGAAAGTGTTTGCTTGCAAACAGTGGGAATGCAACTCACGTCCCCTGGTTTACAAAGTGTAAATTATTTATAAATTTTGACATTTTAATTCTTTTTATAACCAATTTCTTAGAACATACTTCACACCTGATCTTGACAAAAAGAAACTCTTATCTGCTGCCCAAGTGTATTATGACTATGACTAAGACAAGGATCTGGGGAAGAACAGCTCTTCAGGCTGGGAGATTCAGGCAGGGAAAAAAGCCTGATGACAATCTAGGGGAAGAAAGGAGAATTTATTTGAATAGTAATATTGCTCCAGGATCTTGGTGTTTCTTGTTTGTTTTGACATAAGAAAAAGTAGATGGTTTGGGGCTGGTAGTGCAGATTTCTGGAAACCTCCTGAACAACTGTTAAAGGTCTGTGTATCTGAGGCAAATCGTGCTGTACCCCCTCCTCTCCCCGCACCGTCTCCAGGAGAAAGAGGACACACGGAGACGGGAACCCAGCGCGAGCGTCCTCAGTGGCTGACTTATGACTCTGTGACCCCGGACTGTAGCCCACCAGCTGCCTCTGTCCATGGGATTTCCCAGGCAAGAATACTCAAGTGGGTTGCCATTTATTCCTACAGGGGATCTTCCTGACCCAGAGTTTAAAGCAGAGTTTCCTGCATTGACAGGCAGATTCTTGACCACTGAGCCACCAGCGAAGCCCAGGGACCCAGTACCTATGCTGAAAAGTTAAGTGACCTTAGATAACTGACTTTTGGAGGTTTCATTTTCCTGGACTGAGGCTTGCAGATGGAAATGCCTGTTACACAGATATTACCTGATCAAATTAGGCAGAATGCTTTGGAAAACACTGAGATTATAAAAGGCAGGGGAATAGACATTATCATATTTGTTAAACGATAAACTGAAGGATGGGGCTTCCGCAATGGCTCAGTGGTAAAGAATCTGCCTGCAGTGCAGGAGATGGAGACTCCAGTTCGATCGCTGGGTCAGGAAGATGCCCTGGGGGCAGGCATGGCAACCCACTCCAGTATTCTTGCCTGGAGAATCCCATGGACAGGGGAGCCTAGCAGGCTACACAGCCCATGATGTCGCAAAGAGTCAGACACGACTGAAGTGATTAAGCAGGCATGCATGCAAACTGAAGCATACTGAAAAATTTAGAGTCTGAGCAAAACTTGATTCCATCTGGGCAGTGCCAAACTGGAAGTGGTTAGGAGCACTTGGAGGGCAAGAATCCGGGGAGAAACTACTACAGAGAAAATGTAGAAGCAGAGCAAGGACGTTGTAGATTGGCTGTAGCTTAAAACCTTCTTTGCTGCTTGTGACTGGTTGTCCTTAAGTGTCAGTTTCAAAACCTCCACTTTGATCTGCTCATATAGACCGCCGCAGCATTAGAGTCACCTCCGTCTCATGGTCTCTTTGTTCAATTAATTTAACATATCCCAAAGTATAACGTCATGAAAATATTTTCATTGCATTTGGCGCGTCTTGAGGGAAAAGAATGCACGTATATGCAACATAACTGTGAATACCAGAAATAGTCCTTTTTTTCATTAAAAAGTTATATGTATTGTGTGCTCTACAAATGTCAGGTTATACAGTTATGCTTCAGAATGCCACTAGAAGTCTAGCATTGTGTTGTCATAACTGGCGACTCAGACAGTAAAGAATCTGCCTGCAATGCCGGAGACCTGGATTGGATACATGGAAGATCCCTTGGAGAAAGTCATGGCAACCCACTCCAGTATTCTTGCCTGGAGAATCCCCATGGATAGAGGAGCCTGGTGGGCTATAGTCCATGGGGTTGCAAAGAGTTGGATTGAGTAACTAAGCACAATTGAGTTTCACTGTTTCTTTAACAAGCAATAGGAAGTATACCGGTATTCCAATAGTTTCAGCCCTAAGTCTGGTTCTTCCCTGGTGGAAAATCTAGCATTAATTTAGCCAAACTGCACAGATGCTTCAGGCAAAATGGAACAGGAAATTAACTTTTTTATAGCACTGTAGGACTTGCCTGACCTTTGCAAAGTATCAGCCAGAAAGTTGACTTTCATATTAAGCAGTAAACCTTCCCTGCTGGCCACACCCAGAGGACAGAGGAGATTTCAAATGGGCTTTTTTCCTCACTCTTCCCTTTATTATTAACTATTTTTTTCTGTGTAAATAATGACAATTAATAACATATCTGAGACTTCCTACACATACGCTAAACCTGTTTCTCATGTATTTTAATGCTGCATAAGCTATTTTAAGAGCAGATAGATTTGAAACAGTTAATTTTCTTTTTCAAGGAAGCATAGATACAGGGAAAAGGAGGTCAGCTGATTTCTTTTAAAGAAACAGTGGTTAACATAATACTATGTCTGCTTTAAACACACTTGTTTGCTGTAGAGCAGAGTCAATGTATTTGTCTATATATCCTGTTGGGTATATATACATATATATATCCTGTCGGAAATATAAACCTCAAGAAGCTAAAATTGTCTCCTGCGTTTACTATAAAATAACACTTTTAAAAGGAAACCCTTTTCTGTGACATAAATGGGAGGATGTCTTATCATCCAGTGATGAGCACATGATCTTAAGCACAATTCTTAGCAAAACCCGAAACAAAGGAACCAAGTGCTTGTAATAATGCAGCCGTTCCCCGTGAAGTCCAGCATTTACACAAAACCTTCCAATAAATGACTGGCAGTTGGATCAGGGCAGGGATTGAGTTTACACAATGCCTGGCATATAACACGTGGAATGAATGGATGAATGGGAACTTGTATAATTGATGTTGTTGTGTCCAGTATAGAACTTCCTGTGGTGGCCAGCAGTGCTTAAATTCTTCTTTTGTACTTTCAAGTGGATTCTTAAACACTGATCTCCCCTGGGTTCATCCAGGTTCTTCTCCACTTATAAGACGTCCTTCCCTCTTGCTTTTCTGAGAAAACCAAAGTAATCTGTCCTGTTTAAAGAGATGCTTTCTTCTTCAGGCCTGACCTATGAGACCGTCTGCTGGACCCTTTAAGAAAAACTGGACTTCTAGCAAAGGAGGTTACTTTTTTAGCTAGTCACAGGGGGAAAAAAAAAGCCAAACGCTCTTCTATAGCACAATTCATCCCTCACGGAAAGGATTATAGAGTTTAGGGTGTTGAAAATTTGATAACAATATTAGATGATGTCTTATTCTTTCCTCTAGAGATAGTACTTATGTTGTGGTATTACTGGATATTGTCATTTCTTGCCAGTTTTTGATTTTTAAAGCAAAAAAGTTGGCCATGAACTACTTAAACATTCTAGAATGAGTGTGTAATTTGGAGAGTCCTAAGATTTTGAGAAATATTAATAACCTCAGATATGCAGATGACACCACCCTTATGGCAGCAAGTGAAGAGGAACTAAAAAGCCTCTTGATGAAAGTGAAAGTGGAGAGTGAAAAAGCTGGCTTAAAACTCAACATTCAGAAACTTAAGATCATGGCATCTGGTCCCATCAATTCATGGGAAATAGATGGGGAAACATGGAAACAGTGTCAGATTTTATTTTGGGGGGCTCCAAAATCACTGCAGATGGTGACTGCAGCTATGAAATTAAAAGACATTTGCTGCTTGGAAGGAAAGTTATGACCAACCTAGATAGCATATTCAAAAGCAGAGACATTACTTTGCCAACAAAGGTCCATCTAGTCAAGGCTATGGTTTTTCCAGTGGTCATGTATGGATGTGAGAGTTGGACTGTGAATAAGGCTGAGTGCCTTTTTGAACTGTGGTGTTGGAGAAGACTCTTGAGAGTCCCTTGGACTGCAAGGAGATCCAACCAGTCCATTCTAAAGACATCAGCCCTGGGATTTCTTTGGAAGGAATGATGCTAAAGCTGAAACTCCAGTACTTTGGCCATCTCATGTAAAGAGTTGACTCATTGGAAAAGACTCTGATGCTGGGAGGGATTGGGGGCAGGAGGAGAAGGGGACGACAAAGGATGAGATAGCTGGATGGCATCACTGACTCAATGGACGTGAGTCTGAGTGAACTCCGGGAGTTGGTGATGGACAGGGAAGCTTGGCGTGCTGCGATTCATGGGGTCGCAAAGAGTCGTACATGACTGAGTGACTGAACTGAACTGAACTGAAGATTTTGAGAGGAATATGTGAAGCTGTGTTTCAAGGCAGTGGTGTGATAGTTTAGCATCTGGCAGTGTGGGGAGGAACAAGGCAGACTGGATGGAAGCTTCTAGAAGGGAAGCTTGAGGAGGAGGGTTCTAAAGGCTCAGTCAGGCTGGGAAAGGTGCTACTCAGGATAATTCCCGAGGTTGTATACTGGTACTGGCCAGTGAGCTGAAGGGACAAGATGAGGAGGCCATAGAGAGTGAATAGCCCCAATGGTGCTCAGAGTAAAATACAGAATGTGTGCCAAGGCATAAATGTGTACTTAAGGAGACTTGTCTTCCCCTGTGGCTCAGATAGTAAAGAATTTCCCTGCAGTGCCAGAGATTCAAGTTTGATCCCTGGGTCGGGAAGATCTCTTGGAGAAGGAAATGGCTATCCACTCCAGTATTTTTGCCTGGAAAATTCTATGGACAGAGGAGCCTGGTGGGCTACAGCCCACGGGGTCACAAAGAGTTGGACATGACTGAGCGACCAACACTTTCACTTTAAGGAGACTTGGTCTACACATTTGGTGTAAAGTGGGATATTTGCTTTATGCAGACTTTGGTGTCTGGATATTTAACACCCGTTCTCCCATTACTTTGGCCCCTGTGTGGGTAGGGTGATGCAAGTTCCTCTGGATTTGTGAGATGTAGCTGTTCATTCCCCCAGGAACTGGAGCCTGCCTTTGCTGCCCTGGAGCTGCAGGGTCACCTGCATAGAATGCACTGGCTTTCCATCCTTAACTGTCTGTGCCATTCATGGGGACCCTGGATTTCTGGAGAGAATCCAAATAAACTGTTGGTACTCAGATGTGAGTGCTGAGAAGAGAAGAAAGGAGTCAGGGATGCTGTCTGCATGGATTAACAATAGTAAACTCTTGAAGTGACCTGAAGACCCTCTCCTGGGGGCACGAATGTGGCAACTGGATGGGCACTGGATGGACGTCTTAATCCCCATCTCAGTGCCTGAATTCTATGCTTGCATCCAACAGCTGCTTTATTTAGGCTGGATTCTCAGTCCAGGGGAGGGCGTGTTTGCTATGGTGTTGGAAGAGATTCTTAGCTGGCCACCACAAGTTTTTTCATGATGGCCTCATGCAGAGGCCTGGACTCTGTGTGTGTGCAGTGGTGCCATGCAGAGAGGACTGACTGCAGGGCTGAGAGGAGGGTCAGTGTCATTAACTGGGCATGGTGGGCAGTGGGAGAATGTGCAGCAAGGCTGATAGTAGGGAGGCTACAGAGAGCAGAGTTGAAATGGAGAATGCAAGTGAGGGGTTCAGAAAGTTAATAGGTGAGTCCTAGGGAAGGTTCTAAGACCAAGCTATGGTTACATTTTCTAAGCCCCAAAGAGGAAATGTAATGTGATAAGGGGCTTTTTATATCCTGGTTGTGAATTTATTTATGGAACACTGTAATAAGGTATAAAATTAAATCATATTTAGTTGTGCAATGAAAATACTGTCTTTTATCTAACACCCAAATCTAAAAAGTGTATCCATTGTATAGACAGTATCAGTGTCCATGTGTTATTTTCATATGTTTGCTCTGACACTGGTTTTTGTCAGAGAAGAATAGTAGAAATGCTGATCCATTGATTATTTTTAAATACTTTAATGCCCTAATATATAAACACAACCCTTTCATATTCTGTACTTGTGATAGAACCCTTATGAAATTATATGATTTAAACTTTTAAGGTTTTAATTTTGTTAAATTAATTAAACAAGCCATTAGATTGAGGCAGCTCTGAGGCTATGTGGCCTCTGTAGGCAAACCAAAATCTAAGCTTCTGAATGGCTCAGGATTTCTAAATCGAGATGCCAAAGACAACCAGCCACAAGCAGCCAACTAGGCTTTAGGCTGGCTCAGTGATAAAAGAATCTGCCTGCCATGCAGGAGAGGCAGGAGACACGGATTCAATCCGTGGGTTGGGAAGATCCCCTGGAGGAAGAAATGGCAACCCACTCCAGTATTCTTGCCTGGGAAATCCTGTGGACAGAGGAGCCTGGCAGGCTACAGTCTATGGGGCTGCAAAAGAATCATATACAACTTATCAACTAAATAACAGTTAGGCTACAGCCCATGAGTAATTTCCTTTCTCTTCTTCCACACTTTCTCTGTATAAGTCTTCCCTCAGCTCCAGTTAATGGAGTGCTCTTAATCACTTCAGCTTTGGTGCTGTCCAGTTGGGTTTTTGCCCAAATAAACTCTTAAAATTTTAAATATGCCTCAGTTAAATATTTTTTAACAATGTAAAATATTTTAATTTGTCAAGATCACTTTTATGTCATCACTTTTTTTTTTGGCTGCACTCGTTGGCATGCAGGATTTTAGTTCCTAGGCCAGGGATTGAACTCTCACCCCCTGCAGTATAAGCAGGGGTAAGTGCAAGCATTGAACATCTTACCGGACCTCCAGGGAAGTCCCAGTGTGATCACCTTTGAAGAGACATTTAAATACAGTTTATATTTATGAGGGGATATATATATCCTAAAGCTTTTGTTTCACTGAGTCTCCTTTGATCCTTACAACAGTGAGAAAAGTAGGGTGGAAGGTTTACTTGCAGATGAGGAAAGGGAAGTACATCTATCTAGTGGAGCTTAAGTGGTGTCAGGAGATAATGAATGGGGTTGCTAGGCATGGAGACCAGGGGAGTAGAGCAGAGACTCAGCATTCAGAAGTCCTCGAGGGAGTTGCTGGCAAAGCCTCTAACTTAGAGTCAGAGTCTCTGGCATCTATCCATGAAACTCTTTGGTAGATTGTATGATGCTTAGGTATTGATATTGTTGTAATGACCCCAGTGTACTTTCCTTTCTGTTACGTTGCCTTTGTATGGACTTCCTATTTTAAGACTGAACTGCTGAATTAACTCCTTGTTTTGGCATGAGGGGACAGAGACTTGCTATTATTTTAACATTTTTCGAAAGAACAAGGTCTCTCCTTGTCCTCTGCTTGGTATTTCATAATTGGGAATTGTCAATTTTGTATTTTCTTCATTACGGATGTCCTTTAACTACTGCTGACACTGTGATAAGATTCAGGGGGCAGGGGAGCTGTTGCTCTAAGACCAGCATATATGAGCAGGGCCTGAGGATGGAAAGCAAATGAAGTCTTCCTCCTCTGAAGCTCTGTGTCATAAAGTATCGAATTAATAGAAGACTGAAAATGGGAAAGGATTGTAGATAAAGAGGAAAGCAGAGGAAGGAGAAGAGGCAAAAGAGGGACACAGAGTGGTTTTTAATTTGATCCAAAATAGACAGTGAAATCAGTTTCACCCAAAGAAAAAGCAATCTACATTTACTTCTGTTCTCATTGAAAGCTGTCTCATTCTTTAAGATATCTTGAAGGAAGCTATCATGACCACCATCTCCCAGCTAGTCCTGTGTTTTTGTAATCTCAGCTGGGTTTTGTTATGTCTGGAAGTTATAGCAAAAAGTAAACCGATGGCCCACAGCTGTGCATCGTGGGTGGCTTCTCAAGGGAAAGAGTCTTGAATTCCTTGGAGGAACAGCCTCCATGAAACAAGGAAGAACAGTCAGACCCTGTTCTTCCCTGTTACATCTGGAGGAGGCTGAAAAAGATGCTTAATGTGACTTTCAAAACAGCTAGAAAAGAGGAACACAAATTTTGGAGGAGCAGAGAGGGAATCTAAGTTCCTCCTTGATGGTTGAAATGGATGAGCGTTTCAGTGAGGCTGAGCTCGGCAGCCAGTAACTGTGGGATGTATGAAGTAAGAAATTACAGCAGCAGATTCCAGATAGGGACTGGAGGGAAATCCCTGTTCTGTGTTCTTGGTTTGTTTTTAATCTCTCCCTAATCTCCAAGATTCCTGCTCTGTGTGTGGGTTAACCTGGGGAAGGAAGGAGCAGCACACAGTTGAAGCTGTGTGTGCCCAGCGTGACTTTGTGTTGGCTGGAGTTTGAAGAGCTGAGAAGCAGCCTTTTTTTTTTTTTTCTTTTTTCCTATCCTGTAAGTTGCTCTCCTCTGGCTGGTCTTCTCCTTCCTCTGGCTGCACAAGCTGTATACTGCTCACCCTTCTTAGAAAGGCTCAGCATGGTTCTGAGTTAGGAAGGAAAAGGGCATTAGACAGAGAAGATGAGACATTCTCAGGGTTTACCATCAGGTTTCCCAGGTGGCTCAGTCGTAAAAGAAGCCATTGGCAATGCAGGAGACATGGGTTCAATCCCTGGGTCTGGAAGATCCCCTGGAGAAGGAAATGCAACCCACTCCAGTATTCTTGCCTGGAAAATCCCATAGATAGAGGAGGCTACAGTCCATGTGTTGTAGCCACGCATTCTGGGAAACAAACTCACTCAGAAGGACAATGCAGATAGTGGAGTGCAGTTTATTACACCAGTGGGCCCAAGGCAGAGTCTCCTCTTAGCCAAGGACCCTGACAAATTTTCCTGAAAACCTTATATACCCTAAGTGTACATGCCCAAACCCACCTCCCCAAATTCCCTGAAATGAGTCTGATCAAAGGAAAAGAAAGATACAATCAAAGTTAACCTGTGATTCATATGCCTTAATCCTAGGTAGTTAACAGTGGACAATTTTCAATAGGCCTGTGGTAATACCCCAATAAGCATAATAGAATTTATGATTCTATTCAGTTACACAGATAATTAGGGTATTCTTTTAGACAACAGAGAGTCTAAGTACGAGCCCTGGGGCTCTTCCATCCAAGGGGGCCTGGTTTTCCAGTTTGTATGTTATTTCCATAGTACTGGGCATATAGTTCAAAGTCCACAGTCTCACCCAAGATGGAGTCCTTCTTTCAAGATGGAGCCTGTTCTGTCTGTTTCCTCCTTCATTCCCCCCTCTTGATGCTCTTAACTCATAGTATGAGCATAATTCATAGGAATATATTGCACCCTGACTCTCCGACATCCAATTTGGGAGAATGACATCAAGCTTTGGGTTACAAAGTTCATAATACATTGTAAAATAAAGGGTCCACAAAGCAGAACTATCAAGGCAACTATAACAATGGTAAATGTAGTTTTCCACCATTCACCCTTTACCTAAGATAGGACCAAAGTCCAAAAAGGAAGATTATCATCAGACATAACTTTTTCCTGACCTTTCATGTCATCTAGGGTGGCTGATATATAGCCAGATAAATCAGGAATATATACACAACATTCAACTTTAATTACAGCACAGGTCCCTCTTTGTACTGAAACTATGGTTATTCTTAAGATGATACCAGCAAGTCCTTGTAGCAGCAGTTGATTGTAGAGCTTCATCTCTTTTTCTTCTTTAAGATGATCTTGGTTTCATGGGGATCAGTGGAGACCTTTTGTGTAGTCTGCTCCGCGTCCCCTGGGTCTGCATGGTATGCCCTCTTCACCCTCATGTGGAGGATCCAGGGAGTGACACCTGCAACTTTAACTGCCGTAGGGCTGGTTAGAACAACAGTATATGGACCCTTCCCATGTGGGGCCAAGGAGTCGTGATGGCCTTGACCACACCTGATCCCTGGGCACAAATTTGTGAATCTGTTCCCCAAGGGGGAATGGCACCCTTTCTTGTACAAACTTAGTTACCTGATTTATTACCTTACCCAGTTGTTCCATCTGCTGTGAAATCTCATCTCCCCTTACCTGAGGCAAATTTGTTGACACCTGTTTTATTATGGGAGGGGGCCTCCCATACACAATTTTGTATGGAGAAGAGCCATGGGGCTGTGGGATCATCCTGAGTCTGAGCAGAGCCATGGGAAACAAGTCCACCCAGGAACAGTCAGTCTCTAAGATCCACTTGGAGAGTGTCTATTTAAGTGTCCGATTGGTTCCTTCCACCATCCCAGAACTCTGGGACCTATATGCTGTATGTAATTTCCACTTGATATTTAAAGTTTTGCTTACTTGTTATACTAAATCAGCTACGAAAGCCGGGCCATTGTCCAATCCAATGCTGGTAGGAAATCCAAATCTGGGAACTATCTCCCTAAGCAGGCACCAGGCTACTTCTGATGCTCTTTCAGTCTGGGTAGGAAAAGCTTCTACCCATCCTGAGAACGTACATACTATGACCAGCAGGTAATGATAGTGTCGGTGAGGTTTCATTTCAGTGAAGTCCACTTCCAGGTGTTTAAAGGGCAGCGTGTCTTTTACCTGAATCCCTGGAGGTTTCTGTCTGTGCCGAAAGGCAGCATTGACCTGTGAGCAGGCGGTGCAATTCTGAGATTTTGTCCTTTTGACAGCTGGAGGCCTGGATTAGAGCATATATAGTTCTGCCAATTGAGCGCACCAGTGTGATGGCGGAGAGCTAGCCTCAACGATGGTTTCTTCCATGACTACTGCATATCCCGACAGTCATTGTCCTTGTTTCACCAGGCTGGTGCCATTGGTGTACAGGAGCAAATCTGGGTCCGGGATTGGCTGGTCTCTCAAATCAGGTCTGCTGGCATATTATCTTGCAATCATGTGAGGGCCCACCTTCTCCCACAAGAAAGAGAGTGGCCAGATTCAGGGCCTGACAAGGCTCAGTAGTAACATGGGAGTTCTCACATAACAGTCCCTGGTATTGAGTAATCCGGGATGTTGACAGCCATTTATGGGGGTCCCCTCGCAGGAGAGGGTTGACCTCATACGGGACTTTTACAAACAAATCTTGCCCCAAAGTCAGCTTGGTTGCCTCCCTGACCAGTAAGGCAACTGCAGCAACTGCCCATAAACATCCCAGCCACCCAGTGGCAACATTGTCCAGCTGATTAGAGATAAGTCACTGGTCTGTCCCATCTCCCCACAGTCTGGGACAACACTCCTGAAGCCACCTTGTCCTTTTCAGTCAGGTAAACAGTAAATGGCTTAGCAAGATCTGGCAGGCCCAAGGTGGGTGCTGACATAATTGTACCAGATTTGAGTTCTATTACCAGTGGGACTTGTTTTGCAAGCCTGGAGGTGGTGGGTGGGGGTTGTCTTCCACCCAGACCTCAGGGAATTGTCGAGTTAACTCTCTCTCTTGACAAGAGAAGACTCAACACATGGACTTCACCAGATGGTCGACATCGAAATCAGACTGATTATATTCTTTGCAGCCAAAGATGAAGAAGCTCTATAAAGTCAGCTAAAACAAGACCAGGAGCTGACTGTGGCTCAGATCATGAGCCTCTTATTGCCAAATTCAGACTTAAATTGAAGAAAGTAGGGAAAACCACTAGACCATTCAGGTATGACCTAAGTCAAATCCCTTATGATTATACAGTGGAAGTGAGAAATAGATTTAAGGGACTAGATCTGATAGAGTGCATGGTAAACTATGGATGGAGGTTCTTGACATTGTACAGGAAACATGGATCAAGACCATCCCCATGGAAAAGAAATGCAGAAAAGCAAAATGGCGGTCTGGGGAGGCCTTACAAAGAGCTGTGAAAAGAAGAGAAATGAAAAGCAAAGGAGAAAAGGAAAGATATAAGCATCTGAATGTAGAGATCCAAAGAATAGCAAGGAGAGATAAGAAAACCTCCCTCAGCAATCAGTGCAAAGAAATAGAGGAGAAAAACAGAATGGGAAAGACTAGAGATCTTTTGAAGATAATTAGAGATACCAAGGGAACATTTCATGCAAAGATGGACTTGATAAAGAACAGAAATGGTATGGACCTAACAGAAGCAGAAGATATTAAGAAGAGGTAGCGAGAATACACAGAAGAACTGTACAAAAAAGAGCTTCACAACCCAGATAATCATGAAGGTGTGGTCACTTACCTAGAGCCAGACATCCTGGAATGTGAAGTCAAGTGGGCCTTAGAAAGCATCACTATGAACAAAGCTAGTGGAGGTGATGGAATTCCAGTTGAGATATTTCAAATCCTGAAAGATGATGCTGTGAAAGTGCTGCACTCAATATGCCAGCAAATGTGGAAAATTCAGCAGTGGCCACAGGACTGGAAAAGGTCAGTTTTCATTCCAATCCCAAAGAAAGGCAATGCCAAAGAATGCTCAAACTACCGCACAATTGCACTCATCTCACATGCTAGTAAAGTAATGCTCAAAATTCTCCAAGCCAGGCTTCAGCAATATGTGAACTGTGAACTTCTAGATGTTCAAGCTGGTTTTAGAAAAGCAGAGGAACCAGAGATCAAATTGCCAACATCCGCTGGATGATGGAAAAAGCAAGAGAGTTCCAGAAAAACATCTATTTCTGCTTTATTGACTATGCCAAAGCCTTTGACTGAAAATAAATTTTCTCTTTCAAAAGGAAAGTGAAAAAGGAAAATTCTGAAAGAGATGGGAATACCAGACCACCTGACCTGCCTCTTGAGAAATCTATGTGCAGGTCAGGAAGCAACAGTTAGAGCTGGACATGGAACAACAGACTGTTTCCAAATAGGAAAAGGAGTACATCAAGGCTGTATATTGTCACTCTGCTTATTTAACTTCTATGCAGAGTACATCATTAGAAACGCTGGGCTGGAAGAAGCACAAGCTGGAATCAAGATTGCCAGGAGAAATATAAATAACCTCAGATATGCAGATAACACCACCCTTATGGCAGAAAGTGAAGAGGAACTAAAAAGCCTCTTGATGAAAGTGAAAGAGGAGAGTGGAAAAGTTGGCTTAAAACTCAACATTCAGAAACTAAGATCATGGCATCTGGTCCCATCACTTCATGGGAAATACATGGGGAAACAGTGTCAGACTTTATTTTTGGGGGCTCCAAAATCACTGCAGATGGTGATTTCAGCCATGAAATTAAAAGATGCTTACTCCTTGGAAGGAAAGTTATGACCAACCTAGAGAGCATATTGAAAAGCAGAGACGTTACTTTGCCAACAAAGGTCCATCTAGTCAAGGCTATGGTTTTTCAGGTGGTCATGTATGGATGTGAGAGTTGGACTGGGAAGAAAGCTGAGTGCCAAAGAATTGATACTTTTGAACTGTGGTGTTGGAGAAGACTCTTGAGAGTCCCTTGGACTGCAAGGAGATCCAACCAGTCCATTCTAAAGCAGATCAGTCCCGGGTGTTCATTGGAAGGACTGATGCTAAAGCTGAAACTCCAATATTTTGGCCACCTCATGCAAAGAGTTGACTCATTGGAAAAGACCCTAATGCTGGGGGGAATTGAGGGCAGGAAGAGAAGGAGACGACAGAGGATGAGATGGCTGGATGGCATCACTGACTCGATGGACATGAATTTGAGTAAACTCTGGGAGTTTATAATGGACAGGGAGGCCTGGCGTGCTGTGGTTCTTGGGGTTACAAAGAGTCGGACACAACTGAGTGACTGAACTGAACTGAACTTGACGGTTTAGCCTGTCCGGTTTCCTTTCCGGGAGATTGTACAACCTCATTCATCTTGAGGGGTTACTGAGGAAGAGTAAATAGGTGGTTGAGCCCACTCAAACAGTGGGTCTTTCGTGGGGGGAAAGGTCACTTGTGCCCCCAATTTAGACAGCAAGTCTCTTCCTAAGAAAGGTACTGGGCATTCAGGGATGTATAAAAATTCACGAGACACTTGGTGTCCCCCCATCTGACATTTTCAGGGTAGGCTAGACACAAAGGCTGCATTTATCACCATCTGAGACCCAGCAGCCTCTGGCTGGGTCTATTGGCCTAGAAAGTCTACAGGCCTCGCACAGTCTTTTGCAGAACTCAGAGGGTGATTTGCTTTCCCTTTGAATCACTTAGGAGGGTTTTGCGATACTCATAGCTTTTCGGGCCCCCCTCTTGAGACCTTGTAAAATAGTCACCCGATATCTCTCCAGGTGGCCCCTCCCTTCCTCTGCGTTACAGTCCCAGCTGGGCCTCTCATCGGGGGTGGCTAGTTCTACCCACCGCTGCGGGTTTGTAGTACCCTCAGGTGCCATTTCTCTTAACCATTTTCTGGCCTCAGTTAGGATCCTGTGTCTTTCCTCAGTGCTGAGAAGGGAGACTAGTAGTTGGATTATGTCATCCTATGTAGGGCGGTGGGTTTGCAAAATAGTCTCCATTAGCCTAATCATGGCTTGTGGCTCCCCCAAGTATGGTGGAGCATGTCTCTGCCAGTTTAATATATCCATAGAGGAAAATGGCTGATAATAACAGGCTACAGGGGGCTGATGGTAGTGCCCCATGCGTCCTGAACTGGAGGCTGTTGTAGCTCTCTGAGGGGCATCTGTTGTGGGGTTCTTTCCCCCTGTTCCTTGGCAGAGCGCAGCCTCTAACTGCTGTGTTTTCTTCCTCCTTCCCGTCAGTACTCACTGGGAGAGGTGGATACAGTCTAGGAGGTCCAGCTGAGGTGGAATTCTGGGGGCATTGACCAGAGGTCTCCATTGCTGGGATTGGAGCCTACCGAAATGGCGGCTCTACGAACTCCGGGCGAGCTGGTGGAAGAGCATTGGCTGCTGCAGGAACTTCACCTGGCCCTGGATTGGGCAGTAAGGTGGCCTCCCATCCTGGTGGAGCACTGGGAGGCAGGCACGTCATTATCCAGTATGAGGGAGGGGCCAGCTCATCCCCGTCCAAATCCTGTAGAATTTCCCTTTTTATCATCAGTCAACTTTTGTGCCATTAATATTTTTCTCTTTCTCTTCTGAATAAAGAACCTTGTCCAAGTGGGAGGGTCTTGAGCTAATCCTAGCCATGAGTCAATATATGGATATTGATCCAGGTGTCCTGGCTCTCCTGTGACTACTGTACAGACTGCTTCCACTATTTCTAAGTTCATGGTGTTCTCTGGTGGCCATCCTACTCCCATGGGGGACCATTCGACCTCACAGAGTATGTGGAGGTGGTTAGGCTTCATCTTCACCCCACAGTCTCCTCCAAATCCCTTCTTTAAATTGTTAATCATGCCCTCCAATACAGTTGCCTTAGATTCACTTCCCCCCATCTTGCTTACCTTCTTGGACCTTCTACTTTTCCTTTTCGTTTTCTCTATGAAGTTCTCAGTACCCTACGTACTTCTGATATTTCCACTCAATGACACTTAAATTGCCATTCTGCCTCCTTCCTAATTGGGGTGAGAAGAGCCTTACCTGCCAGATCCCAGAGGGAGAAGGGGGATCAGCATGTCTTCACCTGCCGGTCAGCACAGCCGAACCAGAATACCACATGATCCAAGACTTTCTCCCTTAACTTTTAAAGTTCTTTCTGCTTCGGTGAGATTGATCAGATGTGAATGAAAATACAGATGGGTTAAATATCCCACGTCCCAGGCCGTCTCCAGAAAAGCCAATTCGTACTCACTTATGTATCCCCTCCTTCTAGCCTGACAATTCCAAGGGGGTCAAGAATTTCATAGCAGATGGGACACCTCCTTGGGGAGGGCAGAATATGAGCACACAAAAACAAAGTTTCTTCTCCTAAAAAATCCCCTGGCAGTTGCTTGGTAATAATTTTCCCCAAGACGGCATGGACACCACCTCCTAAATGACCTTCACAAATTTCCTTCCTAAGCCCTAACACACTTGTCAACCTATGTACCAAGCAATCGTTGCCACCTGGCTATTCCAGGCTCCTGTGGGTCTGTGCCCCTTCTAATCACTCCCAGGGGGCTGATCAGGCCCCCTCTTCCACCCTACCGGGTGGGTTCCTCCTCACCTGAGCGCTCAGTTCCCCTGCTGCCGTCCACTACCTGCTAACTTGAAAGGTCCGGGCATTGAGAAGCAGAATCCTTTCAGAAGGGCGAGGCGCCTTCCCCCCTCTAGAAGATTCAAGCCGCAAGGCCTCGGAGTAGTCTGAAATGGGACTTGTCTCCTCAAAGTGAGGAGTTTCCCCGCCCATGCACCAAATGTTGTAGCTATGTGTTCTGGGAAACAAACTCACTCAGAAGGACAATGCAGATAGTGGAGTGCAGTTTATTACACCAGCCGGCCCAAGGCAGAGTCTCCTCTTAGCCAAGGACCCCGACCAGTTTTTGTGAAAACCTTATATACCCTAAGTGTACATGCCCAAACCCACCTCCCCAAATTCCCTGAAACGAGTCTGATCAAAGGAGAAGAAAGATACAATCAAAGTTAACCCATGATTCATATGCCTTAAGCCTAGGTAGCTAACAGTGGACAATTATCAATAGGCCTGTGGTCATACCCCAATAAGCATAATAGAATTTATGATTCTATTCAGTTACACAGATAATTAGGGTATTCTTTCAGGCAACAGAGAGTCTAAGTACGAGCCCCGGGGCTCTTCCATCCAGGGAGCCTGGTTTTCTAGTTGGTATGTTGTTTCCATAGATACTGGGCATATAGCTCAAAGTCCACAATCTCGCCCAAGATGGAGTCCTGCTTTCAAGATGGAGCCTGTTCTGTCTGTTCCCTCCTTCACATGGGTTCGTAAAAGAGTTGGACACGACTTAGCGACTAAACAACAATCATCAGCTTACGTGCTTCGTATTTTATTGATGGGTTGGAAGTCTGTTCTGGTGGACAAATACCATACTAAATATCTTAAGCTGTTCCCGGTGGACTAAGGCAATTTGATCTGGTTTCTCATTAAATAATTTCTAGCTTAGGATGGCCAGGTCAGGCTCTCCACTGTTGTTCTCTTCTGTTCTCTTTTATGCCCACCTCTCTTTCTTCTCATGTATCAGGCTTGCACACTCCTCCTCTGTTTACTTAAAATCTTCACTGCACATCCTTTCTTTGGGAACTTTCTTCCTACTTCTGGAATGTGTTCATCCTCTGTACCCTACCTCTCCTTCATTTACACTCTGAGGTGTGATTGTCCTGTTGCTGCCTCTCCTTCTGGTGCAGGGAAGAAAGTGGGGCACAAGAGGAAGTTCACATCCCAGAGCTCAGGGGTAGCTGCTGAGTGTGTTCTTGGCTTCACACACAAAAGAATTCAAGAGCAAGCCATAGTAAAGTGAAAGAAGGTTTTTTCGGGGAGATACACACTCCGTAGACAGACTGTGGTCCATCTCGGAAAGCAAGAGAGGCCATAGGGTATGGAGTTGTCAGTTTTTATACGGGTGGATAATTTCATAAGCTAATGAGTGGGTGGATTATTTCAAGCATTTGGGAGAAGGGCAGGGATTTCCAGAAATTGGGTCACCTTCTACTTTTGGGCCTTTCTGGTCAGCTTCAGAACTGTCATGGTGCCTGTGAGTGTGTCACTTAGCTTGCTGATGTGTTACAGTGAACGTATACGGAGGTTCAAGGTCTAGTGGAGATCACCTTGTCTGCCATCTTGGACCTAGTTTGTTCTAACCAGTTTATGTCCTGTCCTCAATGGTTATGTCATTCTTTTAAGGGTTGTACTCTGCCTCCTTCCTGCCTCACTTCTTCACCCAACCCAGGACCTCAGTGCAGTGTTCTCACCGCCCTTCTCTCACAGTGCTCTGCCTCCCAGTGTCCCCCGAGCACCATTACATGCCTTCTTAGGACAGGTCTCAGCTCTCCCTTTTATGGTATGGTCTCCCAGGTCACTGAGTGCTTCCATTAAAAAACAAAAACAAACAAACCGAAAGACTTATTTTCTGCATCACAGGACCTATGACATAGAGTTCTTAGGAAATCCTGTGATCTAGGTAGTAGATGTCTCTTTTTCTGAAATTCTATCAGGGGATCCATCCTCCCTCTACCTTAGTAAGTCTAGTTTTCCTCATCTTCCTCTTCCCTGCCATGGCTTTTCATAAAAGGCATCAAAGTTCATAAAATTTGCACCTAGGGAGAAAGACCAGCATAAAGAGACCAACTTTTAAATTCTCTACTGCTCGCTACGTCTTGGTTCCCTACTCACTACTTCCTATAGAGATGGTGAAGGACAGGAAAGCCTGGTGTGCTGCAGTCCATGGGGTCGCAAAGAGTTGGACAGGACTGAGCAACTGAACAACAACTAGTTACTTAATAAGATAATAAGTCATGTTGCATTACCTCCACTTCTATCCTCACCGCCCATTATTTCTTTTTGCCTGCCTGCCTGACCATATTTACCACTCACAACAAAAAGTACCTCTGCTGCTGACTTTCAAGGACTTCTGTTTTAATGCCTGTTCCCTTCTTGTTTCTCTAAGAGTTCTCTTTCTTCTCATTGTCATTCATACACAACATTCCTAACACATACAAGCAACAGCAGCATGACCATCTGGGTCATTGTTGACACTTTACCCTGACCGGGTGTTTTATCTCTGCAGGAACTTACCTTGCATCATTTCATTAACTGTCTGTCGCTCCTCCCACTAAAAAGTAAGCTCCGTGAGGGCTAGAACTTTATCCAGGTTCTTCACTGTTGTATTTTGCAGAGCCTAGAACCATGTCTGACACATAGAAAGCTTTCAGAAATATTAAATAAGAAAATGCATAAACACTGAGAAAGAGCCAGTGGGAGAGAAGGAGTGGGGGGCAGGGGGAGTGTATAGGAATGATCCAGGAGAAGGAACTAAAAGAAGGATCAAGTTCTCAGGGGTTTGAAGATGGAGCTTGGGAGGAGGTCTGTTGCTTGGGCAGAGCTGGAGTCTGGAGAATACGCAGAGTGACTGACTATTGATAAGAAGAGGGCAGTTTTTCTTTCCTGTGGAAATCAGAAGAAAAGAGGAAATGTTAGTTATGTGGATAGGCTATAGGTTTGCCAAAAGAGTTGCTGTGTTAACTCAGTGCATTTCTTTCTAAGATGGCTGATTTCGTCTGTCAGCGGGAGGCAGTTATCTGCAGAAATAAGGAGGTAGCTGAAGAGTGGGCAAGTCTGTCACTCTGGAGCATGTGAGAGAGAATTGACCCAGGAAGCATAGCTGGATGGTCTAGGGAGTGGGAAGACTGCATTGGCTTTGCCAGCCAGGATCTGTCCATCTGGCCCCTTTTCTTCAGTAGCTGTCAACCACCCCAGCCCAGGGGCAGGTCAGGCGGGCTGCAGAGATCTTCCTTGACTCTCTCAGCTCAGAGTTTCCACAGCATCCTCTCCCTCCTGATTTACCCAGCATGTCATAATTGATTATAACCAGATGCTTACGTCTGCTTGCCTTGATGGGGTGTCAGCTCTGTTGGGGCAGGGACTTGCCTACCTTGTTTACTGCTGTGTCCCCGAGTCGTCCATGCTTGAGGTTTTGCCATATGACTGTGAACAACGTGAGTTAATGGACCAGGTAGAGAGTATTGGGTCCTGGAATCTGAGATGTGGAGAAGGGAGGTGAAAAACAGGCCAGTAGAAAGTTGGCATTAGGGGGAAAGACTCGTGCTTGAGGAATTGATGTATTAGGGATAAATAAAAAGAGCTGGAATTAGATGAATGCAATCAGAGAATGGAGTAAATTATTTTATAATTTCAGAGATGGGGTTCTTTGGGGGACCACAAGGAAAAAGATCTGGCCATTGGAGTGGGTGGTTGCAGTGAATCAGAGGAGAGAGTCATTAGGGATGAAGAGGTCATGGATACCTTATGACTTGAGATGCAGATGTTGAAGCCTCCTTTGAGACTTCCTAGTAGATTGTTTCACCTGACAGTAACTAAAATAACAAAAGGGCATGCGTATATTTACAAGTAATGAACTCATACTTTGCCTTTAGCATTTATTCATTTGCTCATTCATCCTTCCATTCCCTCTTATTTAGCAGTAAGCTGTTTGTACAATAATGACCAAAGCAGACAAGTCTAGACCCTTCTGAAACATACAGACTTGTAGGAGGGGCAGATAGTAAACACATGTCTATAACTATAAACTGTGAGAGTGTCAAAGGGAAAATGAGAATGAGGAACAGGTAAAAATGAGTTTCGGCAATTGCTATTTAAGTGGGTGCCATTTCATCAAAGCAATATTGTGGATCCTTTTTTTTATATTGAAATTTATTGCTTTTGTTTCTCTCTTATTTGTTTAGAATTTATATAGAGCTACAGATGGGTAAATTTGCCTTACATTGGATGTTGGGTGCTGGGATAGCCCCAGTATACGGTTTGCGGGTGCATTCAGAGGGTACTCAGGGTCATGAAGTAGTTCTGAGAAAGGTGTGATCATTCACTGATCGACTCAAGGTGTAGCTGAGTCAGCTGTGAGATGGAGGCCAAGGGTCACTAGAGGTCACGTTAGTAGGGAATATTCTCAGAGGCTCTGCTTGTATATCCAGAAAACCTGCAATTCCTAAACTGTCCTACAATTATAAATAATGTTTAAGTAGAAAATGTATAGGATATGCATCCTAGGACATGCCATCCATTTTATTTCCTGAATTCTCTAAAATAAGGGTACATTTCGCCAATGGAAAAAAAAAATTCTGTATTCTTGTAGTGGAAAAATTAAAACGTAATTCACTATGATAGACTCTACAATCTTTCTAAAATGCCAGAAATCTAGACAGCATGGCAATTTAACTTTTAGTTATATATGACACACATCTGAGGTCTACTCTATGATTTGTGTTCACACATCAAAAGATGTCATAAATACAGAGCTACTTTAATAAATCCGGAAAAAATCTTTCCATCATACAGAAAAAAAAACAAGTTTTATTTCTCATCTCTACTATATTTTTCAAAAGCTGTATTTCTTGCTTTTGTAGTAAGTCTTGATGAAGACTTTTTAATAGTAACTGAGAAATACAGTGATGGACAGGGAGGCCTGGTGTACTGCATTTCAAGGAGTCACAAAGAGTTGGACACAACTGAGCTACTGAGCTGACTGAGAAATATAGTGCCTTTATAATATAGTTCTTTCTTGAATTTTTTTACTGTAAATTCGTTATTTTGCTCAGGAATTTGACTCTGTCATTCTTGCCACTATTCAAAATTCTACTGAAACAAATTTATAAATACAAATTTTTACCACTTTTTAGAAGATATTAAGAAGAGATGGCAAGAATACACAGAAGAACTGTACAAAAAAGATCTTCACGACCCAGATAATCATGATGGTGTGATCACTGACCTAGAGCCAGACATCCTGGAATGTGAAGTCAAGTGGGCCTTAGAAAGCATCACTATGATCAAAGCTAGTGGAGGTGATGGAATTCCAGTTGAGCTCTTTCAAATCCTGAAAGATGATGCTGTGAAAGTGCTGCACTCAATATTCCAGCAAATGTGGAAAACTCAGCAGTGGCCACAGGACTGGAAAAGGTCAGTTTTCATTGCAATCCCAAAGAAAGGCAATGCCAAAGAATGCTCAAATTACCACACAGTTGCACTCATCTCGCATGCTAGTAAAGTAATGCTCAAAATTCTCCAAGCCAGGCTTCAGGAATACGTGAACGTGAACTTCCAGATGTTCAAGCTGGTTTTAGAAAAGGCAGAGGAACCAGAGACCAAATTGCCAACATCCGCTGGATCATGGAAAAAGCAGGAGAGTTCCAGAAAAACGTGTATTTCTGCTTTATTGACTATGCCAAAGCCTTTGATTGTGCTGGATCACAATAAACTGTGGAAAATTCTGAAGGAGATGGGAATACCAGACCACCTGACCTGCCTCTTGAGAAATTTGTATGCAGATCAGGAAGCAACAGTTAGAACTGGACATGGAACAACAGACTGGTTCCAAATAGGAAAAGGAGTTCGTCAAGGCTGTATATTGTCACCCTGCTTATTTAACTTACATGCAGAGTACATCATGAGAAATGCTGGGCTAGAAGAAACACAAGCTGGAATCAAGATTGCCAGGAGAAATATCAATAACCTCAGATATGCAAACGATACCACCCTTATGGCAGAAAGTGAAGAGGTAATAAAAGCCTCTTGATGAAGGTGAAAGAGGAGAGTGAAAAAGTTGGCTTAAAACTCAACATTCAAAAACCAAAGATCATGGCATCTGGTCCCATCACTTCATGGGAAATAGATGGGGAAACAGTGCAAACAGTGTCAGACTTTGTTTTTTTGGGCTCCAAAATCACTGCAGATGGTGACTGCAGCCATGAAATTAAAAGACACTTACTCCTTGGAAGAAAAGTTATGACCAACCTAGATACCATATTGAAAAGCAGAGACATTACTTTGCCAACAAAAGTCCGTCTAGTCGAGGCTATGGTTTTTCCTGTGGTCATGTATGGATGTGAGAGTTGGACTGTGAAGAAGGCTGAGCGCCGAAGAATTGATGCTTTTGAACTGTGGTGTTGGAGAAGACTCTTGAGAGTCCCTTGGACTGCAAGGAGATCCAACCAGTCCATTCTGAAGGAGATCAGCCCTGCGATTTCTTTGGAAGGAATGATGCTAAAGCTGAAACCCCAGTACTTTGGCCACCTCATGCGAAGAGTTGACTCATTGGAAAAGACTCTGATGCTGGGAGGGATTGGGGGCAGCAGGAGAAGGGGACGACAGAGGATGAGATGGCTGGATGGCATCACCGACTTGATGGACGTGAGTTTGAGTGAACTCCGGGAGTTGGTGATGGACAGGGAGGCCTGGCGTGCTGCGATTCATGCGGTTGCAAGGATTTGGACACGACTGAGCGACTGAACTGAACTTATCCAAATCTTTCATGCTAGTATTTATAAAAATGACTTTTACACATTGAAAAAAAAATATGTTGTATTCATTCATTCAAAGAAAATTTATTATGTGCCTGCTATGTGCCAAGTATACCATTCTTCGGCTTGGGAAGCATAAGTGAACAAAACAGACAAAAATATATGCTTTCTTTTACCTTCTTTTATGGTTTGGGAAAATGGACAATAAAATAATAAGGAAATCATATTTTTGCCTTAAAAGATGATAAGCCCTACAGAGAGAAATATTTACCAGGGTATATATAGAAGTTATGACAGGGACCAGACTATATTAATTGAAAAACTTAATTACTAATGTAAAACCAGTTACATTATGATAATGATTTTTATTCAGTTTTCAGTTCAGTTCAGTCACTCAGTCGTGTCCGACTCTTTGCGACCCCATGAATCGCAGCACGCCAGGCCTCCCTGTCCATCACCAACTTCCTGAGTTCACTCAGACTCACGTCCATTGAGTCAGTGATGCCATCCAGCCATCTCATCCTCTGTCGTCCCCTTTTCCTCCGTGTATATATTTCACATGGTTTATTGGGGGGATGCTGTGCTGCATGCTTTCATATAGAAATACGATTTAATTCCCCATACAATCTCATGAAGTAAGATTTGTTACTTCAACTATAAATGTGAGAAAACTCTGATGTGAGGAGACGACTGTCACTCTCCCAGTGGAGGAAGCATGCCAGGGGCAGAGCCAGAATCCCAAGTCCAGATTTTTGATTCCCAACCCTCCTCTGTTCTGATGGCTTCCCAGATGGCTCTGTGGTAAAGAATCTGATGGAATTCGGAAGATCTAGCTTCAATCCCTGGGTTGGGAAGATCCCCTAGAGAAGGGAATGGCAACCCACTCCACAATTCTTGCCTGGAGAATCCCATGGACAGATGAGCCTGGTGGGCTACAGTCCATGGGGTCGCAAAGAGTTGGACGCTGCTGAGCGTCTAATAAACACACGCACTGCTGTTCTACTCCATGTCCCTCCATCTATTCCTCCACCTAGTTTATTACAACACTTTTTCCTCAGGCAGCATAGAGACTTCAGGTATTGAAGTCCTTCCAGTAAAAATGGTAAGTGTTCAGTATGAAAACAACTTTCGTGTAGTCTAGCGAAGCTATTTCCGACAGACTTTTGTGCAGATCTCTCAGGAAGAAGGGAGACAGGGAAGTGATTCTGGGTTCAGCCTGTCAAATGGCCAGAAACACACATTCTTTTCTAAATTCTCCCCAGCAGATCTGCAAGTCTCAAGTTCAGTCGCTGTAGTTATGGCCAGGTTAAATGTATTCTTCCGCTAAAAATACATTCTCAAAATCGTAGGAGTCATCAGGAGCTCTCATTTCCAAAACTGCTGCTCTGGGCGTTTGATCATCCCGCACTTGTTGGTGCGGTTGACATAATTGTATTTCACAGACGCAGTGCAGTGCACCTGTTGTCCGACCGGCTGAAACCGCTCTCGCCCCTTGGTATTGGGCCATTCTGCTGATACAGGCTGTTATAAATATTACAAGGACAGGGGCAGTTTGTATTACAGGATAATGCAACCTAATTTGATGGACACACTCATTTCCTATTTATTCTCTGTAGTCTGAGACGTGAGTTAAAATTTCAATGTGTTATAAAGGTTATGATAAAATATGGCCAGTAATTAATACTTTATTTAGAATATGCTGTCTGTAAGATAATGCTGGTAAGGTTATGGTGTTCTTACATAAACTGATCCTGATTTAGGGGAGGGGTGAGGAAGAGGGATTATATCTTTCAAATTAATAAGAAGGTAAAGTTTGAAAATACAGTCTTCTCATGGGAAGTCACTCCTGTATCCGAGCCAGCTGTAACTGAGAGGAGCATCCTGTGATTTCGAAAGAAAATAATGTGAGAAGGGAATTCTGGACGCTGCGTTTTGCTTGAGTGACACTGATATATTTGGAAGCATCTGTCTTCCCCTTTCACCTAGACCCACCTTTGTTTATTTTGGCCTCCTGTGAGCTCTTGGTACTGGTTCCCTCTGACTCCTGAGTCCAAAGACTCAGCCTGTATTTGGTTTCAAATTCTCCTTCTAAAAAGTTTATCACTAAAACAATCACAACATTTGCTGAGTAATTATGTTCCAATTTTCAGTTAAATTCTTGAGTTTAAATAGATTCATTATCAATAAAATGCAGTTCTTTAACAAGGGGAATGGAGAAAGCAATGGTAACCCACTCCAGTACTCTTGCCTGGAAAATCCCATGGATGGAGGAGCTTGGTGGGCTGCAGTCCATGTGGTCGTGAAGAATTGGACATGACTGAGTGACTTCACTCTCACTTTTCACTTCATGCATTGGAGAAGGAAATGGCAACCCACTCCAGTGTTCTTGCCTGGAGAATCCCAGGGACGGGGGAGCCTGGTGGGCTGCCATCCATGGAGTCACACAGAGTTGGACACGACTGAAGCAACTTAGCCGCAGCAGCAGCAACAAGGGGAAATATCTGATTGTGTTTTCCCAAAGTATCATGCACAAGAAGGTATGGTAGCTGGTGTTCTCTTTCTTCCCTTTGTATTCATCACACACATATTATACGCCTGTGTTAGCGTGTGCCAGGCAAAGCTCAGACACGGAAACCGTGTTCCCGACTCTTTGCTCTTTTTGACATATGATTATTTTAAAAACACACGTATAGCACTTTTTATATGCCAGGCAGATTTCTGTAGCTCAGCTGGTAAATAATCTGCCTGCAATGCAGGAGATCTGGGTTTGATTTCTGGGTTGGGAAGATCCCCTGGAAGAAGGCGTGGCAACCCACTCGTGTATTGTTGCCTGAAGAATTGCCATAGACAGAGGAGCATGGTGGGCTACGGTTTGTAAGGTCACAAAGAGTCAGACACGACTGAGGGACTAAGCACATATGCCAGGCACAGTTCTAAGCACTTTACAAATACTAACTCCTTAATCCTCGAAGCCACCTTAGGAAGAAGGTACTGTCCAAGGTCATAGGATTAGTGCTGGTGGAACCAAGAGATTCAAAGCCGGCCTCCTGGCTGCAGATTTTGTGTCCTTCTGCACTGTATCGTGCTTTGTAGATTGGTTTTAATATAGCCATCATTTGTATGTAATGAAAAGTAGAATATGGTGCCTGCCTTCAAAGGATTAACAATCTAAATCTGTTTCTTCTTTCTTTTCATACATATCTTCAAAGATCAGATCTTGATAGAGCATTATGGTCCATTATTTTACTTGATATGGTCATTTATTGAATATGTAGTGTTTACCACGGAGAAGGCAATGGCACCCCACTCCAGTACTCTTGCCTGGAAAATCCCATGGATGGAGGAGCCTGGTAGGCTGCAGTCCATGGGGTCGTGAAGAGTCGGACATGACTGAACGACTTCCCTTTCACTTTTCACTTTCATGCATTGGAGAAGGAAATGGCAACCCACTCCAGTGTTCTTGCCTGGAGAATCCCAAGGACGGGGGAGCCTGGTGGGCTTCCGACTATGGGGTCGCACAGAGTCGGACACGACTGAAGCGACTTAGCAGTAGTGGCAGCAGTGTTTACCAAAGACACAGGGGCAATGCAGGCTGCATGTTAGGGAACTCAAATCAGAGAGACACACAATTTTGTAAGTGCTGATGGAAGGATGTTTGTCAATGAAAATTTTCCAAAGAAGTACTGCTTGATTTGGAGTTTGCTAAATGGAAGAATGGAGAGAGAGGAAGGATTTGTAGTGAGAAGGCACAGTGGAGTCTATATGAAGTAGCAGGTTAGGATTAGGAATGGAAATGATTAAAAGTGTGACATGACCAGGGAAGGAAGATGGGGTTTAAGTTCAGGTGGCCTGCATTCTGTGATAAAGATGTGGAATTGATTCGGTCAGTAATGGGAAATAATGAAGAAATTTAAGGAGTGAAAGACATGGTACAAATTATGTTTGAGGGCCGTGAAATGGACAGTTTGATTCAGAGCTGCCACTGAAAGTAATGTGGATTCCTAATTTCATTTTTTACCTCTTTCCCCTCAACTGCCTTCTCCAACCCTTTGTCTCCTCTTCTTTGGCCTCTCCCATTTTTTTTGCCCTAACTTCCACCCAATCTTATCATTCCCTTCAGTAGTAAAAAATGTCTACTTTATCAAGGTTTAATCACAAAAATTTTCAGGAAAACACACAGTATCTGCATTAGACCATATGTGTATGTGTGTGTGTATTTCAGTCGTTCAGTCTTGTCTGATTCTTTGTAATCCCATGGACTGTAGACTGCCAGGCCCTCTGTCCATGGAATTCTTCAGGCAAGAACGCTGGAGTGGGTAACCATTCCCTTCTCCAGAGGATCTTCCCGACCCAGGGATCAACCCGAGTCTCCTGCATTGCAGGCAGATTCTTTACTGTCTGAGTCACTAGGAACGGCTTAAACCATATAATGAATTTCATTGTCAGCATTCTTTCTACTTGCCAATTCAAAACTTCCCTTTTGTTAATGATACTTCAAGCATCATTGTGAGAAAGAATATTTATTTGGAGGAGCAATCAACAGCTGAAGGAAGAGCCTAAAATCTATGGTTCTTGAGTGATACCCTCCTCTTCTCACATGAAGATCCATCCTGTCTCAGTGAGAGGCACTGAAATTTTGCTGCATCCTGATGGAGAGAAGTGACAGCATTGTGCCTGCAGAGAGCTCTGGGATTGCTTTTCAGCTGTCTCCCATGTCCTTCCGGCACAAAATCCATCCTCCCTGGGTCTGTTTCCTCTACTGTGTTTACCTAAAAGAACTATTAAAAGATAAGGCAGCGGGAACTATTACAGAAAAGCACAATGCAGATGAAGAGCATCGCTATTAATTTCTATTTTTCAGGCAGAGTTGAGCTCGGTATATCACAGTATTCCGCCAGGAACTCTGTATTTAATGGCTTGAAATCTTCATCTTTCTGGAATAGTGAGAAAAATACAGTTCACCTTCAGTTCTCACAAATGAGGTTGCTTTTGTCCTGGTGCGCCTTTCAGAGCATTGCCGGAGAAAACCTTCAAAGTCAACTTTCTGAATGGCTCCCGATTTACATTAATGATCTCCTTCAAAGGAAATGTGCTCCTGTTTTCCTCTCGAATTTTTACACCTTCTTTTTTTTTTTCCCCCTGTAGATCAAACAGTCAGTTGAGACCCACTTCAGCAGCCATGGCAGAAGGGCTGTTCTCTACAGGCCTTCTTCCTCCAGCCAAAGGGAGCTTCAGCTCCACCGGAGCATTCTCACTCAGCATCACTATACGGTTGTCATCTCTGAAGAAAGGCTCGGTGCCGACCCTGGGCTACTAGAAAAAGGTCAGAATCAGGAGTAATTACCAAAGTTGCTTGTCATCTAGTGTAAATACTTCCTGGAATGTGCTACTGTCTTCCTCTAAAAAAATTCACAAGAACAAATTTTTACCCATGATCAACTTTCTTGCACCATAGAAAACTTGGATTCTTTTTTAGCTTCCTCTCCATTCTCCTTTAGCTGCATTTCTTTATTCCTGAAATTATTTTGTTTATATTTTTGCAGTGTTTTGGAGTTACATAGTTCATCTTTAAATGCTGCATAAAAATGTTTATGTTTATGAGCCTGAATACATGTTCTGCCCAGCACCGAACTGCTCCATATTTTAAGAAAATTGCCACTTCATCTGACTGCAAGTAGAATGTGCTGGAAATTGTTTTGAGAAGCCAACTTAAATGTGAATCACAGATTGGCTCTAAATGCGAAAGAAGTGTAGATATTTATCTCACACACTGTTACTAGTCAAGTACTTTTTATTTCTATCATTTGAAGTGAAAAATAAGAGACAGTTTCTTAAATAAGTTATTTGAAAAGGAAGTTGAGTAGATGATGAGGGTCAAAAAGGGCAGTAACAATACAGCTGACAGATCTTGAGTGACTAACCATGTGACATATTGTATTCTGTATTCATGGCCTCATTTACTCCTCACTGAAAGCCTCTGAGTACCCCCAAGAAAAGATACATGCACCCCAATGTTTATTCCAGCATTATTTACAATAGCCAGACATGGAAGCAACTTAAATGTCCATCAGCAGAGACACGGATAAAGAAGATATGGTGCATATATACAATGGAATGTTACTTAGCCATAAAACAGAACACAGTGGTGTCATTTGCAGAGACCTGGATACAGCTAGAGACTGTCACACAGAATTGAATAATTCAGAAAGAGAAAAACAGATTAGTATAATATCGCATGTATGTGGAATCTAGAAAGATGGTGTAGATGAACTTATTTGCAAAGGGGAAACAGAGACACACACATAGAGAACAAATGTAGGGACACCAAGGGGTAAGGGGGGTGGAATTAACTGGGAGATTGGGGTTGACATATATACACTACTACGTATAAAATAGAGAACTAGTGAGAACCTACTGTATAGCACAGGAAACTCTACTTGGTGCTCTGTGTGCGTGCTTAGTCACTCAGTCATGTCCAGCTCTTTTCGACACCGTGGAGTGTAACCTGCCAGGCTCCTTGGTCCATGGGGATTCTCCAGGTAAGAATATTGGAGTGGGTTGCTATGCCCTCCTTCCGGGGGATCTTCCTGATTCAGGGATCAAACCCGGGTCTCCTGCATTGCAGGCTGATTCTTTACCGTCTGAGGCAGCAGGGAAACCCAACAACGTGAAGTGAGTAGCTTATCGCTTCTCCAGGGGATCTTCCCAACCCAAGAATTGAACCAGGGTCTCCTGCATTGCAGGTGGATTCTTTACCAGCTGAGCTACCCAGTAAATGTTCTGTGGTGACCTCAATGGGAAGGAAATCTATAAAAGAATAGATACATGTATCACTGATTCACTTTGCTGCACAGCAGAAACTAACACAACATTATAAGGCAACTATACTCCAATAAATTTAAGAAAGAAATATTCATCCTTCCCCCACTTGCAGAAGAGGAACCCAAGGCTTAGAATAGTTCAGGGATGCACCTTATATCTTAAACTGTGGTGATGGAGGGGCAGGATTTGAACCCCGCAGATTCCAGATCTCACTTCTGTGCTCGTCCTCTTCATCTCCGTGTTGCTCACTCCCTCTTTGACCCCTTTGTTGTTCAGTCACTAAGTTATATCTGACTCTGTGACCCTGTAGACTGCAGCACGCCAGGCTTCCCTGTTGTTCACTATCTCCCAGAGCTTGCTCAAACTCATGTCCATTGAGTCAGTGATGCCATCCAACCAACTCATCCTCTGTCATCCCCTTGCCCTCCTACCTTCAATCTTTCCCAGCATCAGGGTCTTTTCCTGCATTAATCGATCATTTTACAGCTACCAGAACGTAGAGCACTCATTCTCTGTGGGCCAATCAGAGTTTTCTTTTTAGGATGGTACAGTGTGTGTTTGTTTTCCTATTTATCAAAAGGGAGGAGAGGAAAAGTAATTTGAATCAACTGCTGATCTCCATGGTGTTTGCTTCTGGGAGAAAATAGATCCCGGTGCCACAGTAATTTTCATTTGTCATTTCAGTGTCAGCCATCCTGACATCCTCATAGCACATGCTTTTTAATTAGGCCCCCCCTTGCTCTTTAAGGGCTTCCCTTGTGGTTGGTAAAGAATCTGCCTGCAGTGTGGGAGACCTGGGTTTGATCCCTGCTTTGGGAAGATCCCCTGGAGAAGGGAAAGGCTACCCACTCCAGTATTTTGGTCTAGAGAATTCCATGGGCTGTATAGTCCATGGGGTCACAAAGAGTTGGACACAACTGAGACTGAGCGACTTTCACTTTTGCTTTTTAAAATGCTAGTTTACGTTGGTTATGAAAGAGGCTGGGAACACTTAGCCATGATCACCCTTTACCACCTTTTTTTTTTAAACAATGTCGGTGATAAAGTTATAAGCTAGTTCACTAACAAAGCTCCCAGGGGAAAAAGCCTCAAAAGATCTACTTTGATGAAAAGAAAGGACTTAAAAATGTGCAGAATACAGTCCATTAAGACGAGTCTTCAGGAATGCCATTTGCCGGCCTCTGCCCCCAGGAGAAGTATGTTAATCTAAAGCTTTTGGAAGCAAATAAGAAAAGCAAAAGGGAGGTGAAAGATATGGAATATGGAAGCAGCTGGAGACAAAGTTTACAAACCTCACTGAGGTTGGTTCTAAGAAGGACCCATCTGGAGTCTAAAGTCCTTTGGCACCTGATGCAAAGAACTGACTCATTGGAAAAGACCCTGCTGCTGGGCAAGATTGAAGGCAGGAGAAGGGGACGACAGAAGATGAGATGGTTGGATGGCATCACCAACTTGATGGAGGTGAGTTTGAGCAAGCTCCAGGAATTGGTGATGGACAAGGAAGCCTGACATGCTGCAGTCCATGGGGTCGCAAAGAGTCTGACTGAACTGAACTGAACTGAAAGTTCTAAAACATCCATAAATGATATTGTCAGAACACCACTGACCAGAATAGCTGCCAAACTTAAGGAAAGATATAAAGCACTTTGTCTTCTTCTCATCCTATAAATTATTTTAGCCCACCGCTGAACAAGGTGATTGTATTAGCACCACCCTGTGCCACATAAGCTGTGGTCCTGGACTCCTGCAAAGCCTTGACTGTGATAACACAACACTGAAATTCACGTGTTTTCTGCCCCCTCGGTGCTGCTACTCATTGTATATGGACACAACACGGGTTATCTGTGCTTTCAACTTCAATTTCCATTTTATCCACCTGCAAAACAAGGAATATGTCTCTTCTCTCCCTTGATGTCCTTTGGGTCAGTTTTATAAGAAAAAGGAGAATTACTTTGCAGCTTCCAAATACCAAGAAAGTGCAAAGAAAGCCTGAAGGCAATAGAATCTGGCAGCCAGAGGAGCTGCTGGGCACAGTAGCACAAGATAACTAGATGGTGTCACCGGAATTTGTCAGTGTAAATACTGATTTGGCTCGCTTTCCCTACATTTCCTCAGTTTTGAAAACATTCACTGCTTCTTTCTTGCTATTCTTTTGCTTTATATGGTAAGATATTATTCCTGGATAGGCCTCAAGAAAGGGTAGCAATTTCACAAGTAAGGGATATTGTTGGTTCTCCATTTGATTTTGTAGTTTTCATTGTGAGAGCCTGTGCATCGAATACCTGAGATAAAAAATCTCCGTGACCATCATCTAATATGTTTCTGATTATCTAACGTATAGAAAAAAAGCCACTTTTTAAATTGCAGCTTGTTTTCCATGGCCACACATTTAATCTATAGACTGTTTGAATTGAAGCACTTACTGTCAAAAATAATTTCTTGAGATTTAATTCGTGTAAAATTTATTTTGCTCTAGTTTCACATATTCAACTTATGCTTGTCTTACTACATGTACAGCGGCAGAGAGTGGGACCCTAAATTGGCCCCTTTAAACTTCATCTCCCCATGCTAAGCAGCTTGGTGGAAGTGAAAGCAATTGAGAATGATCTGGAGACCTACTCTCCTTATCTTTCTTTTCATCATTTGCTGTTTGCTAACCTGAGATTTGAAAAGATTACTTTAAAAACAAAAGAAGCACTTCTACAAATGCTATTAAGTACCAAGGTGCAGCGTTGACACATTTATAAAACACATTTTTGGTCTTAAGAAAATAAATATAAAACACGTTTTCCCTGTTCTATCCATTTATTCTACCTGCTCTCTAGTCCTGTTTTGACTTTTCCCCCATCATTTTTGCTTATCTCTTTTTTTGTGCCATCCTTTGAAGCACAGGTGGCCTTTTTCAGGGTCCCTTTAAAAAAAAAAAAAAAAACTTTTAAGGCTAGAAATGGATAAAAATTAGGAAAAAATTTAAAAGAGTGCTAGTCCAGGCAGGCAACATTCTACTATTAAGAATAATATGTTCTTAAAGAGTAATATTTGGGCTTCATCTTATATTTAATTACTAATTTAGTAAACATTAATTGGAGGGAAAAGTAAGCAGTCTTAGGTTGAAAATTCAAATATAGGTATTATGTTTTCCCCTGGTTAATTCTGTTCTGTGATATAATAGATATTGGTGATTCTAACCAGAACAACAATAGATCTGTATATATTTGGCCTTGTTCTCTGAGTCTTATCATAGTTTATATATTAAACTAAAGGCAGTAATGATATTTACTTCACAAGAATATGTGGTGAGAATTTAATCACTTTGTCCACACCCATCAGAGTTCTGGGAGGAAACAAAGTAAAGCCCAGCCAATATTTCTCATTCAGTAGTCTGGGAGTGGGGCCCAGAAATTTGTATGTTAAAAACAGACACAGGTAATTCTGATGTGTAGCCTGGTTTGAGGAACACTGTCCTAAGAGATATACTACTGGTTCAAAAAATAGCAATCTTTAGAGTTCATTTTGTAATAAAATGATACAAGAGTGTGCTTGCTATATGCCATTGAACTATTAATAGTGAAGATTTATTGGTATAGTTGTTTATAAGTATTTCAACTTTAAGCTGATTTTGAGGACAGTAAGAGGACAATTGTCTTTACAGATTTATGCCTACGAAACAGCAGACTATGAAACATACACATTTATCGTCCTTTAGCCTCCTACTTTGGAAAAACATATCTTCTGTTTCTGCGTTTGTAAGACCATAGAAGTCTCTGAATATATGTCTCTAAAGGAAAAGATTGAAGGGCCAACCAATTATTCCTTTTCCTAATATCTAGATACTATATAGTAAGTCAGTGCTCTGGTACCTGGAAAAGAATAGTGGCCTAAAAGAGAGCAGGTATTCCCCCAAAAGCTCTTAACCTGTTCCCATGGTGACATCCAAGAAAGGTGTTTTCTAGGAGACTCTGATTCAAGGTACTTCATCACTGGATCAGAATTATTTATGTATATTTGAAGGGTAGAGCATATTTAGCAATTTTCTGCCCACTCTTGAGTATACCCTGCACTTTTGAATTGTGTTGTATCAGATCAGATCAGATCAGATCAGATCACTCGCTCAGTCGTGCCCGACTCTTTGTGACCCCATGAATCGCAGCACGCCAGGCCTCCCTGTCCCTCACCAACTCCCGGAGTTCACTCAGACTCACGTCCATCGAGTCAGTGATGCCATCCAGCCATCTCATCCTCTGTCGTCCCCTTCTCCTCCTGCCCCCAATCCCTCCCAGCATCACAGTCTTTTCCAATGAGTCAACTCTTCGCATGAGGTGGCCAAAGTACTGGAGTTGTGTTGTATAGTCCATGTGAAAAACAAATGCCAACTGCTATCCAAGCTACAGGATTGGAGACTGACTGTCTTATGATTTCAGATTGCTCTTATTTTTGTAACTTGGGGCTTTTATACAGAATGGTCTTTGAAGAACTATAAAAAGCGAAAGACTATATAAATTTTCTTGCCAGCAGTTGACAAACTATGGCCCACTGGCCAAATCTGGCCCAATGCCTATAAACAAAGTTTGATTGGAACACAGCCACTCATTTGTTTTTGTACTGTCTTTGACCATTTTTGTACTATAACAGCAGAGCTAAGTAGTTGCAACAAAGACTATATGGCTCTTAAGGCCTAAAATATTTGTTATTGAGTCCTTTACAGAAAATGTTTGCTGACCTGTGGATCTAGACTAATGCTATGTCATTTGATCTCATGATGGTGGTTAAACTCAAGGACTGAGATAGATTAGGTTTTTAACTTAACTCAAACCTCATTGAAAAAGGATTTGATGGTTTATTGTCAAACATATAATAATAAGATTACTAAGATGGAAGTTTAAAAGTAGGGCTCAAACTGGATATTCCTCTTAGCTACCATAATTTGAGCCTAATTTTGGCTTGAGCTGCCAAGTACCCAGCTTGGCAACAGGGGAAAGAGTAGAGAGAGGTTTTGCTCTCGGGAAGAAGGGGACACTGTAGTGCCTCCCCTTGATCTCTGACATGTCCAGATAGTACATTTAAAACAACTTTTTCAAAAGGGTTATTAAGTTGATGATGTTATGTATGGTCAAGGGCTAGAGCAACATTTGTATTGCAGACGAAGAGGATGTGAGCTGAGTGTGACATGACAGCATGACATAATTAAAACATCTCTAAGAAGAGACAGGATTAATACTGTGATAAATAGTATTTATCGATATTTGTGTTGATACGTTTGCTATATTGTGTTATAGAGATGATATTTTAAATAATATTACTACAGCTTTCCCCCCACTAAGAAGGACACTGTAATTTTCCCAGCTATGTTCTTGGGATGTACTATTAAAGATACAGTTAGCAGAGCAAGATGTTACTACTGCTTAATGTTGTGGAAAATGTATTTAAAAAAGGAAAAGCCCATTTCCTTCCCTGTTTATAATTTCATAGTTTCTTCCCTCCCATAAATTTATTTACATTCACCTGTACTCTTAAAAATGTCCAACACATCCATGTAGCATTTGAAATTTAGTGTCATTTTGAAGGTTTATTTATAATGGCTACTTGCCAAAAGCTGTTTCTGCCGGTTGTGTGGAAAAAAACAAGTACTGCAGATCAATCTTAACTTTTGTAATGGAAAATGTATTTCAGATTTTTCTTTAGTTTATTTGTATTCAAAAAGAAGCCATAAGGAAGTTGAGATTTCAATCAAGTAAGAAGAGCCTAACCACAATAATTGCTTTCTTGGGGAGGGTAGTGGACTGTGGTAATTAAAGAGAATAAGCTGTGGAGTAAGACTGAACCTGGGGTGGAGTCCCTAGGGTTATCTTAATGGTTACACTACCCTGGACAAGTTGGCCTCTCAAAGCCCTCGTTTTTCTCTTCTGAAATGGATTGTTTTGAGACTGTTCTGAGAATGGCATGTGGTAGGCACTCCAAAAATGGGAGATAATATTGCTACTGCTGCCAGGAACTAGATACAGAAAGGAGATCATGAAGATTCCTTTGTGGAGAGGTACGTTAAAGGGGGGCTTCCCTGATGGCTCAGTGATAAAGAATCTGCCTGCAATGCAGGAGACATGGGTTTGATCCCTGGTCAGGAAGATGCCCTGGAGAAGGAAATGGCAACCCACTCCAGTATTCTTGACTGGGAAATCCCATGGACAGAGGAACCTCGTGGGCTACAGTCCATAGGGTTGCAGAGTCGGACACAACTTACTAGTAGCAGAAAGGTGCTTGCTGCTACTGGAAATTTTGCATTAAAATCTCCCTATTAAGTCCTATTCAAGTCTCCTTCCCAACTTAATATTTTTTCATGAATTATCTGGGTTGTTAACCCTCCTGAAATTCTGACACATGGTTTCCTGGATCATTTCATTAGGAAAAACAACCTCACTTCTAAAAATATTTGTCAACTCCTTGAGATCAGGAACCCTGTCTGCTCAGCTCATCACATAGAACTATGCCCTCCACATAGGGGCACATGATAAATATTTATTAGAATACATAAATAAATAAAGATGAAATAGTACAGTTGAGCCCCTTACATAGTGAACTACCTTAGACTTTCACATTAAAACTTAATTCTTCAGCCTTTCATTTTTATGTAACTTTAAAGGAACATTGATATTCTACTCATGTTCAAATCTGCTCATATAACAAAAATAATGCAACCACAACTGTGGTAGGAGATAAAGCTAATACTTTATACATCAAACAATTCTAGACTGTTGAGGTTTTTAATGCCTGTGTCTGTTTTTCAGTTTTCCCCTTCCTTGGATTTCAAGACTCCTCTGACATATTTAGGGGTGTTCCTCAACCTGTTGTTTTTGCAGGAAGGGCAGATGTGTTTAGTTCTAAACATGTGCAGGCTCAGGTGCCTTGAGATTTTCACATAAATGTACTTAGCAGAGACTGGAGGTCAGGCTGGAGATGTAGATGTGTGGGCTATCTGCTTAGAGATGATAACTGATTCATTGAAGGTTTAATAGTCCATAAAACAGAGGAACACACAGAGTTACCTAAAGCTGCTCTCCAGTAAAGGACACGGAAAAGTAAGCTTATATCTTTTGCTGCTCATGACTGTAGAGAGCATTAAAGGTGAAAATCCCTATCATGTCATTTAGGTCCTGTCGGTGAGTTCTTAGCATTGTGTGAAACATTCACTTCTAGTCCCTTGCTTTGAAAAGCATCATATGACCCAAGATTTTTACAGCATGTACGTCTCTAAAGGAAAAGAAAGTCACCATCAAATTCTCTTTCCTAGCATTCAGGTACTATTTAGTAAATCATTGTTTTAGTTCATAGAATGAATAGTGGCCTAAGAGAGAATAAATATTTTCCAAAAGTTTTAAGCTTGCACCCAGGGTAGAGTCTAAGTAGTATGTAGTTCGGGAGACTCTGATGCAGAGTATATTTTATCTTTGGCTTGGAATTATTTATGTATACTCGAGGAGGCATATTTCTACAGTTGTAGTACAAACCAAGAACTGTAGCAGGAACAAGAAAATAGATTGCTCCAATTGAAAAGACCATTTCTGGGAGGCCTGCAAGTAGTTGGGCCAATATTTTTGTATCCCCACTGTTTAAAGGTCGCTTGAGTACAGGATTTATTTGTAGTAACCCTAGAAGGCCCAGGACCTGTTGAAGGATGAACATTGTATCAATCAGACTTACCCAGCAATGGAATAGCCCAGCTCAAAGAGTAGGAAGTTTTGATGGAATAAGAGCAAAGCAGGAATGCTGCAGAGGGCTTGCTTTATCACTCAGGAGAATGCATAAAATCAGCTTCAAAGCCTTTTTCAAATCTTTAGTTTGGGGATGAGCTCTAACACTCATACACACAAAATCAGAGGAAGCAGGACAATATTTTTTTAATTGGAGTATAATTGGTTTACAATGTTGTGTTAGTTTCTGCTGTACAACATGAATCAGGTAATATGTATACATATATCCCCTCCCTCTTGAGCCTCCCTCCCACCACCCCCATCCCACCCCTCTAGGTCATCACGGAGCACCAAGCTGAGCTCCTGTGCTATACAGCAGCTTCCCACTAGCCATCTATCTACACACTGCAGTAGTGTATATATTTCAATGCTACTGTCTCGATTCTTCCCTATTCTAGATTATCCCTATTCAATCATTCCCTGGAATGCTATTCTCTTCGACCCTCTCCTTCCCACTGTGTCCACAAGTCAAGACAAGATTTTAAACCTCTATTATTCTAGAATTCCTTTTCTTTAGTCTTTGCCTTTAGTCTCCTGTCCTCTGGCAGAAGAGAGGAACAGGAAGCTAAGATGGAGCGAAGAAACGTGGACCCAAAGGCCGAACTGGAAGTGGTCCCTTTAGGCTGGGGGTGCAGGTTGACAGCAGATGCTTCTTCTGCTTTACAATTTGAGAGCCTAATGAACTCATTCCTTTTCCCCTCCAGCCCCATACCAGCACCCCTGCTGCCTTCCTGAGTTTAATATGCACTAGGACTGTTCAGCAGGAAGACAGAAGAGGAAAGGTCACATTTGAAAGGCACAGTGTTTCGCTTTGTCGGTATTTTGCCTGGAATGCACTTGACATACGTTTTTTATTAGGCAAGTAATAGGTTTTGGACGGTATCAGAAGCGCTTCTGTGCCCTGAGTTAATCAAACTAGTAAAGAAAAGAAACTGAATCAAAGAAATGGCATAGGGCTGCACTGTTCTATTTTATTGTATCATGACACATAGTAATTGTGTGTTCGGGTTTATTGTTATTTTCCTCATCGCTCATAGAATTACTGATGTATTTACTCCCAAACAGAATGTGTTCCTTAATTGGCAGGGGAGCGCTCAAGGAATGTTTATTTAACCTTAACTTTGGTTGAATTGTTTATACTACAGGGATCCGAGTTCAATTTACTTTAGTTTTGGGAAAAAAAAAAAACAAAAAACCTTTCTTATTTATAGAAGCTGAGTTATGAGTGATCTCCCCACTCTGATGTTTCCTTTACCCTCCACTGTGCAAAGGGAACAAAAAGCCACTGTCTCATTTTTACTCCAAAGAAACTAAACTACTTCCTTAAGTGGGTTAGTTCTTTCAATTGAAATGGTAACCAGATGTTTACTGAAATCCCTAGCATTTCTCCTTCAAGCCTACTTTCTTTCTAATTGTTTGATCTTTTTAAGTTTCATAGAAACCAGATTGGGTATTTGGGTTTTCCATAGCTGGGAAATGTTTAATGCCGCTTTGAAGATCCTTTGTACTGTTACTTTAAATGCACTTTCTTCTGCTTCTACTTTTTTAAAAAGATGCAGCATGGAACTTTTATCAGGTAATTTGTTACAGGTCCTTGTTCTCTTCATATTTCTTTAGAGTTGAAAATACTGGGGGATTTTTTGTTTGTTTGAAAATTTAGACTTTTTTGTTTGATTTTGCCACAGACTAAACTGTGCTTTAAATGACAGGTTGAATTTGTAAAAACAAATATTCGTATCATATTTAGATGGAGAAAGACTCCAGGAAGGAAAACAAACTCCTTCATATGGGACCTTTCAAGAGACAGAGTGTGTGGAATTTGGAGACTTCAGACATAGTGTGTTTCTATGCTAGTGCGTTAGCAGATTTAGCTGCTTGAAATATTTTAGACCTTGTCCTCAAACTGGTAGGAGTTTGGGAGCATGGAACCAGATTTTCAGGGCTGCCTCTCAATTTTTTTTTTTTTTTTGAAATTTGGAAAAATTTTATCTGATAAAGGATTAATATGCAAAATATACACATAACTCATGAAACTCAACATTGAAGAAACCAACTCAAAAAATAAACAGAGGACCTTATATCACTTTTACTTTCTACTCTCATTGTTATAAATATTGTTGAAACATCCCAAGTCACTTCCTCTTTAATTACTGTTTCCCTCTGGATATCCTGTATGGTTTCTATCTTATTTTTAGCTAAAGTTATTTCCTGTTAACAGATTCTCTTTGCAGAAGTCAAAACCAGTTTGGGAAACAAAGACTCAAGGGAAAGGAGATTTTTTTCCCCCTCTTGGTAATCTCTCTCTATTTAATCCTCAGTAATCAGACTTGCACCACACCACACTCTACCTTCCCCAATTATCCTTTCAGAATTTGCCAAGAAACTCCATTTTGTTACAAATCCAGCCACTATATTTATGATTGCAATATTTTTGGTAGAAGAGCAGATTTGAGCATGAGTAGAATATAAACTAAACTTTAATGTAAATTCACTGAGATAATTTCTTAATGTCCTTGATCTTGCTCTAGCAGAGTTTCCCAAACTTGGTGAAAAGTATGAACCAGTGGAATAAACACTTGTCCTAGTACTGAATGGGTGCATTAGGGTCCACCATTTTCTTACAAACTCTTTTCTCTCTTCAGTTCAGTTCAGTTCAGTTCAGTCGCTCAGTCATGTCCGACTCTTTGCGACCCCACGAACCACAGCACGCCAGGCCTCCCTGTCCATCACCAACTCCCGGAGTCCACCCAAACCCATGTCCATTGTGTCAGTGATGCCATCCAGCCATCTCATCCTCTGTCGTCCCCTTCTCCTCCTGCCCTCAATCTTTCCCAGCATCAGGGTCTTTTCAAATGAGTCAGCTCTCTGCATCAGGTGGCCAAAGTATTGGAGTTTCAGCTTCAACATCAGTCCCTCCAATGAACACCCAGGACTGATCTCCTTTAGGATGGACTGGTTGTATCTCCTTGCAGTCCAAGGGACTCTCAAGAGTCTTCTCCAACACCACAGTTCAAAAGCATCATTCTTCAGTGCTCAGCTTTCTTTATAGTCCAACTCTCGCATCCATACATGACTACTGGAAAAACCATAGCCTTAACTAAATGGACATTTGTTGGCAAAGTAATGTCTCTGCTTTTTAATATGCTGTCTAGATTGGTCATAACTTTCCTTCCAAGGAGTAAGCATCTTTTAATTTCATGGCTGCAATCACCATCTGCAGTGATTTTGGAGCCCAGAAAAATAAAGTCAGCCACTGTTTCCCCATCTATTTGCCATGAAGTGATGGGACTAGATGCCATGATCTTAGTTTTCTGAATGTTGCGCTTTAAGCCAACTTTTTCACTCTCCTCTTTCACTTTTATCAAGAAGCTCTTTTGTTCCTCCTCACTTTCTGCCATAAGGGTGGTGTCATCTGCATATCTGAGGTTATTGATATTTCTCCCAGAAATCTTGATTCCAGCTTCTGCTTCCTCCAGCCCAGCATTTCTCATGATGTACTCTGCTTATAAGTTAAATAAGCAGGGTGACAATATACAGCCTTGACGTACTCCTTTTCCTATTTGGAACCAGTCTGTTTTTTCATGCCCAGTTCTAACTGTTGCTTCCTGACCTGTATACAGGTTTCTCAAGAGGCAGGTCAGGTGGTCTGGTATTCCCATCTCTTAATTTCCTTAATTGTGCCTTGCCTGCTTCTCCCACCTTCCTGTCCCATCCTTCTTTATGTTCTTCCAGATGAGAGTTTTCTCCAATATGTTTATCCCTAGTCATCTTATTTTCCACGTGACTTGATACTCCCTCAAAGAAACGTTTCTACTCTATGGATTGAAAAATTGCTTCTGGAAAACAAATTAGCAGCTGCTGGAGGCTGGAGTTGGTGTTCAAAGGGGACAAACTTCCAGTCATAAATAAATTCTGGAGATGTATTATATAACATGGTAACTGTAGTTAGTGTAGTAGTAATGTTAGTCACTCAGTGGTGTCGAACTCTTTTCGACCCCATAGACTGTAGTCCACCAGGCTCTTCTGTCCATAGAATTCTCCAAGCAAGAATGCTGAGTAGGTTGCCATTACTTCTTCAGAGGATATTCCTGACCCAGGGTTCGAACCCAGGGCTCCTGCATTGCAGGCAGATTCTTTACCATCTAAGCCATGGTGACTATAGTTAATAATACTATATTGTATATTTGAAAGTTGTTAAGACAGTATATTGTAAAGGTTCTCATTACCAAAAAAAAAAAAAAAAAAGGTATAATTCTGTGTGTGGTTACAGATCTCAACTAGATTTATTGTGGTTATTATTATTTAATATGCACAGATGTGTGCACGCACACATACTATAAATACATATATATGGCTTCCTGGTAGCTCAGCTGGTAAAGAATCCTTCTACATTGTGGGAGACCTGGGCTTGATCTTTGGGTTGGGAAGATCCCCTGGAGAAGGGAATGGCTACCCACTCCAGTATTCTGGCCTGGAAAATTCAATGGACTGTACAGTCCATGGGGTTTCAAAGAGTCGGACACAATTGAGCAACTTCTACTATATATCAGGAAGTTCAGTCACTCAGTTGTGTCCAACTCTTTGTGACCCCATGGACTGCAGCACTCCAGGCTTCCCTGTCCATCACAAACTCCTAGAGTTTGCTCAGATTTATGTCCTTCAGGTCGGTGATGCCATCCAACCATCTCATCCTCTGTCTCCCCTTCTCCTGAATTCAATCTTTCCCAGCATCAGGGTCTTTTCCAATGAGTCAGTTCTTCTCATCAGGTGGCCAAAGTATTAGAGTTTCAGCTTCAGCATCAGTCCTTACAATGAATATTTAGGACTGATTTCCTTTATGATGGACTGGTTGGATCTCCTTGCAGTCCAAGGAATTCTCAAGAGTCTTCTCCAACACCACAGTTCAAAAGCATAAATTCTTTGGCGCTCAGCTTTTTTATAGTCCAACTCTCACATCCATACATGACTACTGGAAAAACCATAACTTTGACTACATGAACCTTTGTTGGCAAAGTGATGTATCTGCTTTTTAATAAGCTGTCTAGATTGGTTATAGTTTTTTTTCCAAGGAGCAAGCATCTTTTAATTTTATGGCTGCAATCACCATCTGCAGTAATTTTGAATGTTGAGTTTTAAGCCAGATTTTTCACTCTCCTCTTTCACTTTCATTAAGAGGCTTTTAGTTCCTCTTCACTTTCTGCCATAAGAGTGGTGTCATCTGCATATCTGAGGTTATTTCTCTCAGCAATCTTGATTCCAGTTTGTGCTTCATCCAACCGTGCATTTCATGGGATATACTCTGCATATAAGTTATATAAGCAGGGTGACAGTATACAGCTTTAACGTACTTCTTTCGCAATTCGGAACCAGTCTATTGTTTCATGTCCGGTTCTAACTGTTGCTTCTTGACCTGCATATAGATTTCTCAGGAGGAAAGTAAGGTGGTCTCATATTCCCATCTCTTTCAGAATTTTCCCCAGTGTATTGTGATCCACGCAGACAAAGGCTTTGGCATAATCAATAAAGCAGAAGTAGATGTTTTTCTGGAATTCTCTTGCTTTTTCTATGATCTAACGGATGTTGGCAGTTTGATCTCTGGTTCCTCTGCTTTTTCTAAATCCAGCTTGGACATCTGGAAGTTCACAGTTCATACACACACACAACCCCACACATACATGCTTCCCCAGTGGCTCAGTGATAAAGAATCTGCCTGCAATGCAGGAGGATTCCTTGGGTCAGAAAATCCCCTGGAGGAGGGCATGACAACCCACTCCAGTATTCTTGCCTGGAGAATCCTATGGACAGAGGAGCTTGGCGTGCTGCCATCCATGGATTACAAAAAGTTGGACATGACTGAAGTGACTAAGCACATAGCATATATATGTGCTTAGTAGATATATGTATGGAGAGAGAGAGAGAGAATATCATGTTGTACACACTGAATTAACATGATGTTAGATGTCACTTATATCTCAAGAAAGTTTCTCTGGGGATAACCTAAAAATAATGTTGAATCCTAATCTGTCACCTATAGGCAGAGTCTTGAGAAAGCATTGCTTTTCCTAGTACCTGATAGATGTTTTCATTTGTATGTCCCTGGACCTCGATATGTATAAATGGTGGATAATGCATGATGCTTCCATTCTCTGGGAATGTTTTTCTTAACTAGTAATGCTGACTGTGAGCCCTCAGCCTTGTAGACTCTAAAGCTTATCATCAGATCCTCTCTCTCCTTCACCATAACACACAACAGACACCACACCCTGTGATATGCCTTCTCAGCCATGACTCCACACTCCTTACAGTTCCTGTGCCTCCCTTGTGCCATCACAGTAACAATTACTCTCCCAGATGCTGGTCTCTTCCTTATATTATACATCTTCACCACAGATGCCAGTTAATTTTATTTTTATTTTTTAAATATTTCATTTTGATCTCCAATATTCCCAGTTTTTTTTTACAAGGTTTATTTATTTATTTATTTTCATTTTTGGACTCACCCTGCAGTATGTGGGATCTTAGTTCCCTGACCAGATTTCGAACCCACACCCGCTGCATTGGAAGGCAGAATCTTAACCACTATACCACCAGGGAAGTCCCACAAGTGCCAGTTTAATATTCCGTAAGCACAGCTCTGCTCCCGTCAGTTCCCTCTGGAGAAGTGTTCAATGATTTTTATGTCTGCAATCCATTCCAGTACTCTTGCCTGGAAAACCCCATGGGCAGAGGAGCCTGGTAGGCTGCCGTCTATGGGGTCACTAAGAGTCCGACATGACTTAGCGACTTCACTTTCACTTTTCACTTTTATGCATTGGAGAAGGAAATGGCAACCCACTCCAGTGTTCTTGCCTGGAGAATCCCAGGGACAGGGGAGCCTGGTGGGCTGCCATCTATGGGATCGCACAGAGTCGGACACGATTGAAGTGACTTAGCAGCAGCAGCAGTAAGCAGAATGCAGGTCAGGAAGCAACAGTTAGAACTGGACATAGAACAAGAGACCGGTTCCAAATAGGAAAAGGAGTACGTCAAGGCTGTATATTGTCACCCTGCTTATTTAACTTACATGCAGAGTACATCATGAGAAACGCTGGGCTGGAAGAAGCACAGGCTGGAATCAAGATTTCTGGGAGAAATATCAATAACCTCAGATATGCAGATGACACCACCCTTATGGCAGAAAGTGAAGAGGAACTAAAGAGCCTCTTGATGAAAGTGAAAGAAGAGAGTGACAAGGTTGGCTTAAAGCTCAACATTCAGAAAACGAAGATCATGGCTTCTGGTCCCATCACTTCATGGCAAATAGATGGGGAAACAGTGGGGACAGTGTCAGACTTTATTTTGGGGGGCTCCAAAATCACTGCAGATGGTGATTGCAGCCATGAAATTAAAAGACGCTTACTCCTTGGAAGGAAAGTTATGACCAACCTAGATAGCATATTAAAGAGCAGAGACATTACTTTGCCAACAAAGGTCTGTCTAGTCAGGGCTATGGTTTTTCCAGTAGTCATGTATGGATGTGAGAGTTGGACTGTGAAGAAAGCTGAGTGCTGAAGAATTGATGCTTTTGAACTGTGGTGTTGGAGAAGACTCTTGAGAGTCCCTTGGACTGCAAGGAGATCCAACCAGTCCATTCTAAAGGAGATCAGTCCTGGGTGTTCATTGGAGGGACTGATGCTGAAGCTGAAACTCCAATACTTTGGCCACCTCATTCAAAGAGTTGACTCATTGAAAAAGACTCTGATGCTGGGAGGGATTGGGGGCAGGAGGAGAAGGAGACGACAGAGGATGAGATGGCTGGATGTCATCACCAACTTGATGGACATGAGTTTGAGTAAACTCCGAGAGTTGGTGATGGACAGGGAGGCCTGGTATGCTGCAATTCATGGAGTCGCAAAGAGTCGGACACGACTGAGCGACTGAACTGAAGCAGAATGCAAATTTCTTAGCCCAACATTCTGCACTTCCCATGCCATGGAGTTGGATACCTCCATACCCCTGCGATAGCATGGCTCTCAGGCTTGTTCCTACACTTGAATTACCTAGGAAATGTAGAAATTAAAGAAGCCAATGCCCAGGCCCCACTTAGAAAATTTTGTCAGAATTGCGGGGTCAGAGAGTTGGATTTGTACATCACTTTAAAAAGAAAATCTTAACTTTATTGGCCTAAAGTTCTTATTTTACCTGAGTTCTTTTTTAAAAATTTATTTTACTGAAGCACAGTTGATTTACAATGTTGTGTTAATCTCTACTGTACAGCAGTGATTCAGTTATGTATACATACTTTCTTATTCTTTTTCCATTAGAGTTTATCACAGGATATTGAATATAGTTCCCTGTGCTATATAGTAAGACCTTGTTGTTTATCTATTCCTTTTATAGTAGTTTATATCTGCTAATCTCAAACTCCCAATCCATCCCTCCCTGCCCCCGAAACCTGTACCTCAAGTCTGTTGTCTTATGTGTGAGTTTATTTCTACTTTGTAGATAAGTTCATATGTGTCATATTTTACATTATGCAATAAGTGATATCATATGATATTTGTCTTTCTGACTTACTTCACTTAGTATACTAATCTCTAGGTCCATCCATCTTGCTACAAATGACATTATTTTATTCTTTTTATGGCAGAGTAATGTTCCATTGTCTATATGTACCACTTCTTTATCTGTTCATCTGCTGATGGACATTCATGTTGTTTCCATATCTTGGCTGTTGCAAACAGCACTGCAGTGAACACAGGGGTGCATGTATCTTTTTTGAATTATAGTTTTCTCTGGATATCAGGCATCAGGTTTTTTTTTAAAGTATCCCAGGGAAGATCCCCTGCAGAAGGGATAGGCTACCCACTCCAGTATTCTTGAGCTTCCCTTATGGCTCAGCTTGTAAAGAATCTGCTTGAAATGCGGGAGACCTGGGTTTGATCCCCAGGTTGGGAAGATCCCCTGGAGAAGGGAAAGTCTACCCACTCCAGTATTCTGGCCTAGAGAATTCCATAGACTGTATAGACCATGGGGTTGCAAAGAGTCAGACATGACTGAGCGGCTTTCACGTTAAGGTGATATTAATGTATGGGTGGGATGGAGAACCACTTTGATTAACCTACTCACCTCTGCCTGATCCCATTGCAAAGCTTTCTACTTTGCAGTGTTATTTAGACTTGTATCCTAGAATTTCCTCCTTTCTACCATTTCTTGAAATCCAAATGAATATCTAAACTCACCCATAGTGTCATTTGCTCAGTTTTGTATCCGACTCTTTGCAACCCCATGGACCATGGCCTGCCATGCTCCTCTGTCTATGGGATTCTCCAGGCAAGAACACTGGAGTGGGTTGCCAAAATTAACCCATAAATTCCCCTCAAACTCAAAATTATAAACAAGTTAACTAAGGCCTCATCACTCGTTATTCCTACACCTCTGATGCCTAGTTTATACTTGTGTTTTATTTTTTAATAATTTTTGTCTGTTAATCTCATCTCCCCTTCTATATGATAAACTTCTTGTAGAACAGGGAGTATTTTATTCATCTGTTTATTCTTTATACTGTGCCTAGGACAGTGTCTTGTATATACCTAGTAGGTACACAATCAAATGAATAAGCCATTGAAAAAATAAACCTGTAAATATATTAATAACAGAGCTGAATACTTCAGACATTCAAGCATCATTTGCTTCTTTGAAGTTTAGAGAAAAAATAGTGAGTGCTTTGTAGGAAATAACTATTATAGAGCTAAATGAAATGTGCTTTGGGCTGTGTCTGTCAACTGAAGAACAGATCTCACAGGCCCACTGCCTCTAGGGAAAGTTCCCTGTAACCTTGTATCAGAGGGGTCAAGTCAGTGATGTCTATGTTTCCAAAGAAAGACGAATTCTGCTAATAAGTTAATAATAGCCTTTAATAATAATAAAAACTCTTTCCAGCTCTTTCACTAAGGAAAAATATGAAAATCATATGTGAATCTCATCATCTGTGCAACAAAATGATCTATTTAGAGCCGGGAACTTTAGGAATTTAAAAAATCCACTTAGCATTCCATCTTGTTATCAGAGTGACCAAACAAGTGATTAAAGGGCGTAGAGGGCAAAGATGTCTCTTAGCCTGCCTTGACTCTCTAATTGTTCACTCTGTATTTTATACTTACCAGAAGGTAAAGAGACTCTTTGCCTGAATGTTTAAGGAATGTATTTTTGGCAAAACTTGACCATAATATCTGCTGATTTGCTAGAACTATGATTCTCAAATTTTGTGTGTATCAGAATTGTCTGGAAGGTTTGGTAAATCACAGATTGCTGGGCCCTACTCTCAGTTGATCTGATTCAGTAAGAATGTGGAGGTGAGTTGAGAAATAATAAGTCGCCAGGTAATGCTAATGTACTGTCCAGGACCACTTGTTGAAAACTAGTGTCCTAGGTCATTCTTTATTACAGATTTTCAGTCTTTCTTCCAGAAGCACAAAGATATTCTGCCTATTTGCCCTTTTAAGTATTTAATGGCCAAACTGTTTCCCATTTGCCTCCATGGGACCCCAAATCAATCTTTTACCTTGGTGAGAAGCCCTTCCAAAATTTATATAGATGCTAAGCCCATTAATTGTGAGTCAACATGCAAAGCTTAATTATTTGCAGTCAAGCCCAGTGACACCGTTTTAAAAGAATAGGAACAAGTAGCTGAATTTACACTGTCTTTGGACATGATGGGCTTGCTTGAAGATAGTGAAATCAAGGTAAAAATATGGACAGATGATTTATTCTAAATGGTAATTATATGCACCCAAAGAGAAGCACTTAGCTGTCACCTAGGGCCAGACGTCCTGGAACGTGAAGTCAAGTGGGCCTTAGGAAGCATAACTATGAAAGAAGCTAGTGGAGGTGATGGAATTCCAGCTGAGCTATTTCAGTTCTAAAAGATGCTGCTGTTAATGTGCTATACTCAATATGCCAGCAAATTTGGAAAACTCAGTAGTGGCCACAGGACTAGAAAAGGTCAGTTTTCATTCCTATTGCAAAGAAGGGCAATGCCGAAGAATGCTCAAACTACGGCACAATTACACTCATCTCACACGCTAGCAAAGTAATGCTCAAAATTCTCCAAGCTAAGCTTCAACAGTACGTGAGCTGAGAACTTCCACGTGTTCAAGCCAGTTTTAGAAAAGGCAGAGGAACCAGAGATCAAATTGCCAACATCTGTTGGATAATAGAAAAATTAAGAGAATTCCAAAAAAATATCTACTTCTGCTTTACTGATTACACCAAAGCCTTTGACTGTGTAGATCACAACAAACTGGAAAATTCTTAAAAGAGATGGGAATAGCAGACCACCTTACCTGCCTCCTGAGAAATCTGTATGCAGGTCAAGGAGCAACAGTTAGAACCGGACATGGAACAACAGACTGGTTGCAAATTGGGAAAGGAGTACATTAAAGCTGTATATTGTAACCCTGCTTATTTAACTTATATGCAGAGTACCTCATGAGAAATGAGGGGCTGGATGAAGTACAAGCTGGAATCAAGATTACCAGGGGAAATATCAATAACCTCAGATACGCAGATGACAGCACCCTTATGGCAGAAAGTGATGAGGAACTAAAGAGCCTCTTGATGAAAGTGAAAAAGGAGAGTGAAAAAGCTGGCTTAAAACTCAGCATTCAAAAAATGAAGATCATGGTATCTGTCCCATCACTTCATGGCAAATAGATGGGGAAACAATGAAAACAAGGACAGACTTTATTTTTAGGGGCTCCAAAATCACTGCAGATGGTGACTACAGCCATGAAATTGAAAGATGCTTGCTCCCTGGAAGAAAAGCTATGACCAATCTAGACAGTTTATTAAAAAGCAGAGACATTAGTTTGCCAACAAAGGTCCATCTAGTCAAAGTTATGGTTTTTCCAGTGGTCATGTATGGATATGAGAGTTGGACTGTGAAGAAAGCTGAGTGCTGAAGAATTGATGCTTTTGAGCTGTGGTGTTGGAGAAGACTCCTGAGAGTCCCTTGGACTGCAAGGAGATCCAACAGTCCAGTCCATCCTAAAGGAAATCAGTCCTAAATATTCATTGGAAGGACTGATGCTGAAGCTGAAACTAATACTTTGGCCACCTGATACGAAGAACTGACTCATATGAAAAAAAACCCTGATTCCGGGAAAGATTGAAGGCAGGAGGAGAAGGGGAAAACAGAGGATGAGATTGTTGGATGTCATCACCAACTCAATGGACATGAGTTTGTGCAAGCTCCAGGAGTTCGTGATGGGCAGGGAAGCCTGGTGTACTGCAGTCTGTGGGGTCGCAAAGAGTCGGAAATGATTGAGTGACTGAACTGAAGGATAAGCAAGATAGTACTGTGGAAAAGAGGAATTTTGGCTTGGGTTTCTATGTCTTTGTGAAACCATGACTAAATTACTTAATTAAGTTCTTAGATTCCTTTCATTTTACATAAAATGAAGATTTTTGGATTAGATATACTACCTGTGGCAGATTCATTTTGATATATCGCAAAACCAATACAATATTGTAAAGTTAAATAAAATAAAATTTAAAAAAAATAAATAAAAATAAAAAATAACAATGCAAAAAAAAAATGTAAAAAGAATAATAAAGAATGAGAGAGATTACCTAAAATGCCAACAAAGACATACTTCTTTACAAGTTTTTTCTACATTTTATACAATTTTCTAGTTTGATTTTTTTTTAGCATACTGTTATGTCAGAAATACACTCCATAGAAACTTGGTATATATTATTTCAGAGGCTACTTAACATTATATTACTGGATGTATGTAATATTTATTGATTGTTCTTAATCTTTCCCATATTGTTAGGTATTTATGATTTTTCTAATGTTTTGCTATTATAAATAATGCCCTCAGAAAATTATTCTATGGAAGTGTGGTATGGAAATCCAAGTTCACAGCTGGAGTATAAGACAGATTAAGTTTCTGCTGGAAATTGGTGCTAGCATCATGGCCGGAATGCTGGGAATGTGAAAATGGCAGGCACATTCCATGGTAATCTGAAGGCTCATCCGAGAGGGCCAGTATCAGGAATCATGAGTGTTTGCCCTTCCATTGGCTTGTTTGCTCAAGGATTCATGTTCGTTATTTGTTCATTTTTGAAGAAATAGCATATTAAGTTTTATCAGGAAGACTTTGCTTTGTGTTGTCTGAAATCTCCCACTCATAACTGTACACAGCATGACTATAGCACCCTGAGACTGATACTGTTTCTCGTCTTATGGAACGTAATTCTATCACTTTGTCACATTGAGTATTTTATATCAGAGACATTTGGAATTGTAAAATGATTGAGGTCTAGCTTAATTTTACGTTTATTTTCATTTCTATATAGCAGTTGATTGGCATCATAGAGTGCTCTGAAAGATGTACAGTGTTTGAAAAGACTCAATGTCTGTTTTTCATAGAGAATAATAGTGCTTTATTTGGATGCATATTCAAACCACATTTTTAGAAAATAGTTTTCCCGTTTAACAAGATGTTTTATGTTTTTGATAGAATATTGAATCAAGCATTTGCGAGTACCAAGGTAAAAGCAAAAATCACTGCAGAGATAACACAGTTGTCTCCTGCCTCTTTTTGCAAGTTTACTCCACATGTTTTAACAGATACTTAAAAAAAATTTTTTTTTTTGGCCATACCATGTGGCTTGTAGGATCTTAGTTCCTTGACCAGGGATTGAACCCAGGCTCCCAGCAGTAGAAGCACAGAGTTGTAACTACTGGACTACCAGGGAATTCTTGATACATTTTTAATATTTTGATAAAAATAAAGACTGTATTATCTTTCCATGTCAATGTAGTTTTTAAGAATTGTAACAAAGTGTCATGTCACTAGTTTTTAAGTTAGCCTTTGTAAATCACTAATTAAATGTACTGTGCTATACAGCTTATATACATTAACTTATTGTCTTCTCACTTCTAGTCCACAAGGTAGCTATTTCCGTTTCACACTTGCAGAATTGAGTAGCACATATCATAAATGATGGAGCTAAGGTTTGACCCAAGGACTGTCTGTCTCTAAATGTGAGATTTTAACCACAATATCATCCTAGTTTCTTGAAAGTATATGAAAGATATTTAGAATTTTTTTAACTTTGTTAATATAAAATACAACTTTACCACAATATTTATTTATATTGCTTTTTTTTTGAGATTTGGGTATAATTTGGAATTATTGTATTCAGATCAGATAAGATCAGATCAGTTGCTCAGTCGTGTCTGACTCTTTGCAACTCCATGAATTGCAGCACGCCAGGCCTCCCTGTCCATCACCAACTCCCGGAGTTCACTCAGACTCATGTCCATCGAGTCAGTGATGCCATCCAGCCATCTCATCCTCTGTCGTCCCCTACTCCTCTTGCCCCCTACTCCTCTTGCCCCCAATCCCTCCCAGCATCAGAGTCTTTTCCAATGAGTCAACTCTTCGCATGAGGTGGCCAAAGTACTGGAGTTTCAGCTTTAGCATCATTCCTTCCAAAGAAATCCCAGGGCTGATCTCATTTAGAATGGACTGGTTGGATCTCCTTGCAGTCCAAGGGACTCTCCAACACCACAGTTCAAAAGCATCAATTCTTCGGTGCTTAGCCTTCTTCACAGTCCAACTCTCACATCCATACATGACCACAGGAAAAACCATAGCCTTGACTAAACGGACCTTTGTTGGCAAAGTAATGACTCTGCTTTTGAATATGCTATATAGGTTGGTCATAACTTTCCTGCCAAGGAGTAAGCGTCTTTTAATTTCATGGCTGCAGTCATCATCTGCAGTGATTTTGGAACCCCCCAAAATAAAGTCTGACACTGTTTCCACTGTTTCCCCATCTGTTTCCCATGAAGTGATGGGACCGGATGCCATGATCTTAGTTTCTGAATGTTGAGCTTTAAGCCGACTTTTTCACTCTCCACTTTCACCTTCATCAAGAGGCTTTTTAGTTCCTCTTCACTTTCTGCCATAAGGGTGGTGTCATCTGCATATCTGAGGTTATTGATATTCCTCCCGGCAATCTTGATTCCAGCTTGTGTGTCTTCCAGCCCAGCGTTTCTCATGATGTACTCTGCATATAAGTTAAATAAACAGGGTGACAATATACAGCCTTGACGAACTCCTTTTCCTATTTGGAACCAGTCTGTTGTTCCATGTCCAGTTCTAACTGTTGCTTCCTGACCTGCATACAAATTTCTCAAGAGGCAGATCAGGTGGTCTGGTATTCCCATCTCTTTCAGAATTGTCCACAGTTTATTGTCATCCACACAGTCAAAGGCTTTGGCATAGTCAATAAAGCAGAAATAGATGTTTTTCCGGAACTCTCTTGCTTTTTCCATGATCCAGCAGATGTTGGCAATTTGATCTCTGGTTCCTCTGCCTTTTCTAAAACCAGCTTGAACATCAGGAGGTTCACGGTTCACATATTGCTGAAGCCTGGCTTGGAGAATTTCAAGCATTACTTTACTAGCATGTGAGATGAGTGCAATTGTGCAGTAGTCTGAGCATTCTCTGGCATTGCCTTTCTTTGGGATTGGAATGAAAACTGACCTGTTCCAGTCCTGTGGCCACTGCTGAGTTTTCCAAATTTGCTGGCATATTGAGTGCAGCACTTTCACAGCATCATCTTTTAGGATTTGGAATAGCTCAACTGGAATTCTATCACCTCCACTAGCTTTGTTCGTAGTGATGCTTTCTAGGCCCACTTGACTTCACATTCCAAGATGTCTGGCTCTAGGTCAGTGATTACATCATCATGATTATCTGGGTGGTGAAGATTTTTTTTGTACAGTTCTTCTGTGTATTCTCACCATCTCTTCTTAGTATCTTCTGCTTCTGTTAGGTCCCTACCATTTCTGTCCTTTATCAAGGCCATCTTTGCATGAAATGTTCCCTTGATATCTCTGATTTTCTTGACGAGATCTCTAGTCTTTCCCATTCTGTTGTTTTCCTCTATTTATTTGCATTGATAGCTGAAGAAGGCTTTCTTATCTCTTCTTGCTATTCTTTGGAACTCTGTATTCACATGGTTGTATCTTTCCTTTTCTCCTTTGCTTTTTGCTTCTCTTCTTTTCACAGATATTTGTAAGGCCTCCCCAGACAGCCATTTTGCTTTTTTGCATTTCTTTTCCATGGGGATGGTCTTGATCCCTGTCTCCTGTACAATGTCATGAACCTCATTCCATAGCTCATCAGGCACTCTATCTATCAGATGTAGGCCCTTAAATCTATTTCTCTATTTCTCACTTCCACTGTATAATCATAAGGGACTTGATTTAGGTCATATCTGAATAGTCTAGTGGTTTTCCCTACTTTCTTCAATTTAAGTCTGAATTTGGCAATAAGGAGTTCATGGTCTGAGCCACAGTCAGCTCCTGGTCTTGTTTTTGCTGACTGTATAGAGCGTCTCCATCTTTGGCTGCAAATAATATAATCAATCTGATTTCAGTGTTGACCATCTGGTGATGTCCATGTATAGAGTCTTCTCTTGTGTTGTTGGAAGAGGGTGTTTGTTATGACCAGTGCATTTTCTTGGCAAAACTCTATTAGTCTTAGCCCTGCTTCATTCCGTATTCCAAGGCCAAATTTGCCTGTTACTTCAGGTGTTTTTTGACTTCCTACTTTTGCATTCCAGTCCCCTATAATGAAAAGGACATTTTTGGGGGGTGTTAGTTCTAAAAGGTCTTGTATGTCTTCATAGAACCATTCAACTTCAGCTTCTTCAGTGTTACTGGTTGGGGCATAGACTTGGATTAGATGTGATATTGAATGGTTTGCCTTGGAAATGAACAGAGATCATTCTGTCATTTGTGAGATTGCATCCAAGTACTGCATTTTGGACTCTTTTGTTGACCATGATGGCTACTCCATTTCTTCTGAGGGATTCCTGCCCACAGTAGTAGATATAATGGTCATCTGAGTTAAATTCACCCATTCCAGTCTATTTCAGTTTGCTGATTCCTAGGATGTCGACATGGGCAAAATATCAAAACTGTGCTTCCTCCTGCCACATTCCTCTACAAAATTATGACTCATATTTTAACTTTCATTGACAGTGCTATTTCTCCATGGATCTTTAGTATTAGATGTTATCACATTTTTTAATCTGGTGAAGTTAAAAATGTCACATCATTTAAATTTTTTAATAGGGAAGGAAGTTTTACTTATATATTAATTTAAAACAATTTCTATTTTTAAATGCCGTCTTTTTAAATTTAATTTTTTATTTTCAAATCTTTTTTTATATAAAGGATATGAATAAGCAGTTTGTATTTTCACATCCAGATGGTAAAATAAAGATGAAAAGATATGAAATTCACAAAAAGTTACAGAAAGACCATTTAAAGTATAGCATATCACTTTACAGTCACAGGACTGGCAAATTTTAAGTTTGGTAATATCACCTACTGCTGGTGGATATTCCAAGGAAAGCTTTCATACACTGAGTGTAGAAATGAGAAATATTGTAGTCTTTTTTTTTGGAAAGCAATCTGGAACATCTATAACAGTTAAAATACTTATAATTTTTAAGCCAGTAATATTATTCTTGGGAATCTATATGATAGAAGTTAAAGCATCAGAAGGTAATAGATTAAAATTAACAATGTCAAAGAAAAAGAAGATGCTTCAAATAAGGATAATCAAAATGAGGGAAATGAGATTACAATTTTTTAGTAATAAATAATTAGAAAAATAGGAAATTATGTGTGAAGAATCTTTGGAGGGGTGGAGAAGTAATGTTATAGAGGAAAATTCTGATTTTTCAGAATTCTATTAAAATATGTGGAAAAAAATATGCTTCTCAGATGCATAGGAACAATACACTTTAAAAGTACTTGGCATAGTTTCATATTGGCTTAAATGTTCTTCATCTCATAGATGACACAATTATTAGCCCCAGGAGACACTTCTGATACCCCTTTGGCTCCTGGGAACAGGGCCAATTTTACAAAAATCGTGAAGTGGATGAAATGTGTTTTAGCCAATAGTCCTGTCTACCCTTACCGAGGCCCTTCTTACCTGAAGCACCCATTTTAGGGCCCCACAGGGTGGCCTACCTGTCAGGTTACAGCTACCACATGGGACTCATTGCTGCTCACTCACGACAAGTACCTTTCTTCATCGGCAGTTTCAGGGCTCAAAGATGTCTCATATTTTAGCAAATGCACTTGTACTGCCAATGAGAGAAAGCTGCAGATCCCAGTTCTAGATAATGCGTATGAATTTTAACTGAGGCCTCATATTGATGAGGTCCTCTCTTGCTTTAGATCAAAACCAGCAATGAGTGGGTATCTGGTGAGTTAACATACATTCCTCCTATGGTATGAAGGCCTGTTAATGAAACATGAAGGAGTGACAGAGTTGAGAGAGATTATTTTATGTGTTTTCTAAAAGACTCTTCTATCACTCTAATCAGAAGCCCTGAATAATAAGCTGCAAGACTTATTATCACTGAGACCTCAAATTTATCTGCCCGTATCTTACCTCCTACCCACCTGTCTATTCATTTAACCACAAATGCTTATGTAAAGCTTATCAAGTACTAGGCACTGTTCTAAGCATGTTACCAATATTAACTCATTAAATTTTCATAATATCCCACCAGTACTGGTATTATTATTTCTAGGAGGTCTGAGTTTTATTCTTCACATCTGCTTTTTGGAATGACCTTGAATAAGCGCATTAGATTACCTATTGCTTAGTTTGAAAATAGAAGATAAGACTTGCTTCATAAATATCTCATGGAAATATTATGATTGTTTTAAGTAAATCCTCAAAGATTATTGAAAATAATGCTTTATGAATAAGAGCTGTGCAACCTTAAAATGCTTGTGTCATTAAGTAATAAGCCATTGATAGAACTGATTCTTTTTCTCATACTGCTGCTGCTGCTAAGTCGCTTCAGTCATGTCTGACTCTGTGCGACCCCAGAGACGGCAGCCCAACAGGCTCCCCCGTCCCTGGGATTCTCCAGGCAAGAACACTGGAGTGGGTTGCCATTTCCTTCTCCAATGCATGAAGTGGAAAGTGAAAGGGAAGTCGCTCAGTCGTGTCCGACTCTTAGCAACCCCATGGACTGCAGCCTACCAGGCTCCTCCGTCTGTGGGATTTTCCAGGCAAGAGTACTGGAGTGGGGTGCCATTGCCTTCTCCGTTTCTCATACTAGTGAACTATATTTTCTCAAGCCTTAGTTCTCATCTGTGCTGAATTAGTGTGGAATTATTCTTAGAATAAAATTTTAAATCAGTGACTCCCACCTCCCTCTCAGATTGCTCACAGTTCCCAGTGCGTTATTATACAGTGTCAAATTAGATATGATTAGGTTTTATTCACTGCATTTGAAAGAAATCATTGAAAATGACTTCTAATAAAACAGGAAGAAGGAATAATATTTGGTTAAATGAAGTGGCACCTCAGTAATGATACACTAAAACCTCCTGCACCGTACTGTGGAATTCGGTGTAAGGAGTGTCTATCAGAAACTCATGTCAAGTACTCAAGTAATAAAAGAACCCAGTTTAAAGTGTCACTCTCATAACAAGGATTATGACCAGGACATCATAGCCAGGCATCAGAATATCTTAATATTGACACTAAACATGGTTTATGTAATGCAAGGTTATTTATGTAAAACTCTAAAATTGGTGTGGCTGGAGAGAGAGCATTATGAAGGTAAGACCTTTCTAGGAACTACAGGGCAGAGGTGTAGGTGTATATGTGTTTCTCAGACTCATTTGTGTGTATGATCACCTGGGGACATTGTTATTCACAAATTTGATTTGGTGAGGTCTAACTTGAGGACTGAAATTTTTCATTTCTAACACGCTTTCAGTATATGAAAATGTTACAGATCCAGGGGCTTCCCTGGTGGCTCAGCTGTAAAGAATCCGGCTGCAATGCAAAAGCCTCAGGAGAAACGGGTTCCATCCCTAGGCCGGGAAGTTCCCCTGGAGGGCATGGCAACCCACTCCAGTATTCTAGCCTGGAGAACCCCATGGACAGTGGAGCCTGGTGGGCTACAGTCCATGGGATCGCAAAGAGTTGGACACGACTGAAGAGACTTAGCGAGCACGCACATACACATACACACACACACACACAAATTGAGGACTAAAATCTTTCATTTCTAACAGGCTTTCAGTATATGAAAATGTTACAGATCCAAAGACCATTTTTGAGTAGAAAGACCTCCATATTTAACTGTAATGTAAGATACAATCTACCTGCAATGCAGTAGACTTGGGTTCTATTCCTGGATTGGGAAGATCCTCTGGAGGAGGAAATGGCAACCCACTCCAGTATTCTTGCCTGGAGAATCCCTTGAACAGAAGAGCCTGGTGGGCTACAGTCCATGGGGTCACAAAGAGTAGGGCATGATTTAGCGACTAAACCAAGATACAATAGAAGTAGTATGAATAAAAGAAATAAAACGTTCTGAGAGAATAGTAAAGGAAGTGACCCATCCTGAATGTGGGGATCAAGATGTCACAAGTGGAATACTAGGTATGTGACAATGATTTCTCAAGCAGATTTTGGAGGCAAGAGCATTCACCAGAATGAACTCTAGGCAAGGGCACACAGGTCTACAAGTGTATGGAGTCTCAGACACCAATAAGGGTCCATGTGGCTAAGAGGAAGTGGGGGTTGGGGTGCTGCTTTGAGGGAAAGGGCTAGAGGACTAGGTGGGAGCTGGTGTGAAGGATCTCCCTTGCCTTGCTAAAGAATTTGATCTGTATTGTGCTGGTGATGATAAGATCCTCTGTTTTCAGAGGATAATCATGGCCCTAGGGAAGGAAGATGGATTAGTGAAGGGAAAAGAATTAGAAGCAGGGCCAGTAATTAGGAGGCTTTGCAGAGATGTGAAATCTTAGAGTCTGTGATAGGATTTGAAAAAGTCAGGGAATATTTAAGAAATTCTAATTAGACTGAATGGGAATTGGAAATCGATGGCAAGTGGAATGGGAGACTAGTCCAAGTTGAAGATGACGTAATGCTTTCCAGCTTGAGGGAGAGAAGGTGGCTACACCTTTGATGGTAACAAAAGTGGAAGGACTGACAGGTTTTTTTGGCAGATTATAGGTTCTGATGCATTCAGCAGGGCATCTGTTGTAGGAAGTAACTGGAAATCTGAAACATAAGAAAAGTTGAGAAATGTAAATTTGAGAATCAGTGGCAGGGAAGCTATATAGCTAAAGCAATGAATGTAAATAAAAGCAACCAAGGAGTTTGGGTTTAGAGAAAAATGGTAACAAGTGAAAAGAAAGACTAAAAATTTGGGGAGCTGCATGTATTGAAAGTGAAGTCGCTCAGTCGTGTCCTACTCTTTGTGACCCGTGGACTGTAGCCCACCAAGCTCCTCCATCCATGGGATTCTCCAGGCAAAAATACTGGAGTGGGTTGCCATTTCCTTCTCCAACATGTATTGAGGAGGGTCTCAAACCTTGAACTTGATATGTTTCTCAGCCCTTTGTATTTTAAATACCATTTGAATTATTATCAGAGAATCCATCTTGGAGAGAGTACTTATTTTTCACTTTCTGCATTGTAGTGCAGATTGGTTTTGTAATACAACATTTTTAGTATAAAATTTGTGCTCAGTCGTGCTTGACTCTTTGTGACCCCATGGACTGCGGCCCACCAAGGCTCCTCTGTCTATGGGATTTCCCAGGCAAGAGTACTGGAGTGGGTTGCCATTTCCTCCTCTAGGGGATCTTCCCAATCCAGGGATCGAACCAGTGTCTCTTACATCTCCTGCACTGGCAGACATACTCTTTACCACTAGCACCACCTGGGCTACATATAAAATACTTAATGAGATATATAATTAATATGTGTCTAGCTACAGCCACATATACTTAACGGTCATCATCTTATTTTCTCTGGAGAATATATTTATTCTGACTTAAAAACAAAACAAAATAAAACAAAAAGCTAAAGTCCATACTTCATTCAGATTTTTAAACTTTTTTTACCTAATGTCCTTTTTCTGTTCCAAAATCCCATCCAAGATATATTGCATTTAGTCGTTCTGTTTCCTTAGGCTTCTCTTGGCTGTGACTGTTTCTCAGACTTTCTTTCTTTTTGATGACCTTGGCAGTTTTGAGAAGAATCAGTCAGATGTTTTCGATGTCCATCAATTGGGATATGCCTGGGTGTTTTTCTGATTAGTCTGGGGTTATGGTTTGGGGGAGTAAGACCACAAAGATAAAGCATCATTCCTCTCTTATCGTATCAAGGGAATGGTATGGACTGTACACATTACTTCTCACTGTCGATATGAACCTTAATCACCTAACTGGGGTAGTGTTTGTCAAGTTTTTTCCACTGCAAATTATTTTTTTATTCCCCCTTTCTATACGAGACTCTTTGGAAGGGTGTTCTTGTGCACAACTCAAGCTGAAGGACTAGAAAGTTGTGATCTACCTCCTTGAGTTTGTAGTAGCTATGGAAATTATTCGGTGTTTTTCCATGCCAAAGATTTGTCTCTTCCTCCTCATTTGTTTATTTATTCAATAATTTGTTTATATCCATATGGACTAGTGGATATTTATTTTATACTTTGGGTTATAATCCAATATTACTTTACTTATTTTTTTTCTAAAATTGTGCCAGTTTTGACCACTGGCTCCCATGCCTCTTTAATATACCTCCATCATTGCTTTTGTTTATTTATTTGCTTGTTTGGTTTTGAGCTTTTTTTCATTTTCTGGAACTATGGTGTCCTAGACTCATCTTGTATACTTAACTTCTCCGGCCCTTGAATCAGCCATGTCTCCGAAGACCCCTGGTTTCTTCTTATTGGAGAATGGTATTAGAAACTGATACCTGGGTGAGAGGTACAGTCTGATTTTTAAATTGCTGCAGAGTTCATTTCTTTTAAAGTTGCCTAAGTTGGTGAGAATTCCAGACTTTCAGAAATTTGGTAAAATGCAATAATAAGACTTTTCTCACAGGCAAACAATAGTCTTTAAAGCAGTAAAACTTTAAACACACAGACACACACATCTAACCAGTTATACTTCAATAGAAGACTGCAAAAGTGGCATGAATATCTTTATAAAAATAAAATCACTTAAAAAAACTTGTGGAAGGAAACTTCAGCAAGCCTTCTAAAGTAAACATTTCTCAGGCTTATTTCATATGAATAAACAAATCTATTTTTTTTCATGCTCTTCTTAATGAAAAGTTTCTTTAGAGCAGGAGTCTTTTAACTTTTGCAAAAGTTTAAAATGTTGCCTTTTTGAGCTAGTGAGTAGGTGAATAGAAGAATTTCAGGAGCTCAAAAAACTCTTCTCAGAAACAATCTCCAAACCTCTCTTAGGGCAGAAAGTGGATAGACATTAGGATGGGAAAATTTTATCTCTAGTGTGGATTTAGAACATCAAGGGAGAGAATGGTTTAGAATTTCTCTCTGGTGAAACACAAAAGTTTTCATCATCAACTCTTTAAAGGATAAGGAGCCAGAGGCATAACAAGCAAAAATCCATGACCAGACTCTTAGGGCAAGAAACCAGACTTAATTAGATTTTGAGACCATGTTATATAATACATTGAAAATCTCAAGTTTCAATATAATGATTGCTTTTAAAATAAATTCTGAAAATTGAAATATAAAATCCAATAAACATCTAGTAAGTGTCTACTATAATCAGTGTTAGATACAACAACTTGAATGTTTGTTGTCTTTAAAGTAAAGCCATGAATTATGAGAGCTGTGTTACTGTTCTGTAGATCCATCATATTAGGAATACAGTTAAGGGAACTAGTTAATGCAAGTTGACTCAGGAACGGCTGTTTCATACTCAAACAATCTTGTGGTAGAATCAAACATAGAGCCCAATTTATTATCAATAAGTTAATAAGTATTCATGAATATAAACTACTAATTCTGGTAAAGGAAGGATACAGAGAAAGGAAGACTTTTATGTGGTAAGAATCTTATTTACCATCTGAGCCACCCTGAGCGACTGAATATGAATAAGACTCTTAAGAAAAGGGTATAAAATTGGAACAGTGAATATATGAAATGTCCTCATGTTATGTTATAGAGGAATACATAATACATATAATATATAAATATAATACACAATAATATATAAATGAACATTATATATCATTTAATAATTGTTATATAATAAAGGAATATTATGTATTTTTAAATCATTGTTATATTATGAAGGAATGTTATCTATTATTTTAAAATTAAGCTTTTTTAGTATTTCACATGGAAATAACAGATTTTAGGGCATCATGCTTTTGTATTCTTAAGGAATATGATAGTATTAATAGAATAAATGAGACTTGGTTTTAAGGCTATGTATCTTAAGAGTTCCTAGACAAGTTTATTTTCCAAGTCATATTTTATAAGTCTTTTCTGCTTCAATATAGTGTATGTGTTCACAGAAAAGTTTCTAATAAGTAAAGCACTTGAAATTTTTTATTACTTTTCATAATTGATACTATAATTCTTTAAATGCAATGAATAGCTACCTTTGTTCTTCTTATGTACTTCTCTCCATCCTTACTAAGAAATGTATCTTTATATCCTTTTTTAAAAACTACTCTAATATTTTTCTTATTATTCATCCATTTTTAATTTTACAAAAATATTTCAATATCCTAGGATATGAATTTTAGTTATTGATTTAACAACTGATCACATTCAGTTGGTCATTCATTTACATGTTTAGCAAACAGGTAGCAAATACTTGTTAACTTCCAGCCACTGTTATAGATACTAAGAATACAGCAGTGAATAAAATAGACCCAGTTCAACCCTCAAGAAGCTCACATTCAAATGGGGAGAGACAGACAATAAACAAATAGATAAGAAATATATAATATGTTGGATGATGATAGATATTATGGAGAAAAATAAAGCAGGAGTAGATTTGTCATTCCTTGAGAATAAACAGCACCTGTAGGAATGATGCTATCTCAGAGCTCTCTGTTGTTCTCTGGATTGAATTACTGATCCAGCAGACTTTATCAATGAGGAGGTCATTTGAGAGCCAGGAAACGATTGTTTGCTTTACATGGCAGCCTGCCTGTGAGAAACTGGAAATATTCTAAAGGCAGCCTCACTCCTTAGGGCAGATGCTTGATTAAAACAAAAATGAGAACAAAAACCTTCAAAAATAGCTCTTATTTTTATATTGAGACATTAGGTTGTTCCAGAGAACAGCTTAGAGAAGGATAAAAACTCAATCAGCGCCACCATATTATGTCTGAATGAATACATCTGGAACCTGATGTCGCCTTCTAAAATTATCTATGGAGTTTCATTGCTTCCAGAGTCAATGCTGTGGAGGCATGATAATGAACAATAGTGTTCCATAGTTTTGGGAAAGAATCCTGTAGATTTTTCATTTTTTTGTAATTTTGAGATGGAGAATGAACATCCACATCCTGTTTTCCTAGAACCATGTCCTGTGATCTCTCTTAGGGGCTTGGCCAGCCTGATCTCAGAGCTAGCCCTGCTCTGGTTTATTTGTGACAGAAAAGGGAAAGAAATTATTACAACCATCAAAACATCTGAGAAACTTCTAGAGATTTCTTTTCAAAAGTAGGTGGAAACCCAGTTAATATTTATCGTTCCCCAGTCCATTTGCAGTTGGGAGAGATCTTTTATACATTAGTATTTCTGTTACTTCAGTTATCACTGGTATCACTAATAATGTGTTAGGGTGCTATTGCTGGGTGAGGTTCTAGGAATAGCTGAGTTATAGTCTTTTTTTTCCTCCATGATCCCAAATGAAAAATACCAATATCTGAGAAAACACCAAAGCTAAATAGTTCCTCTTTGTTCCTCCTTTTGTAAAGTATATATAATAATTGTTTCTACTCCACAGTGTTGTTCGAAGTTCTGCATAAGTTAATACATAAAAGGCGTTAAAAGCTAGATATCTTTCTTGCCTTCCAGTTTTTTTTTTTTTGGAAACAATAATGATGTAATGATCACAAACATGGTTTCTGGAGCTAGACTTCCTATATTCAAATTCTCTTCCCACCCTGAACTAGATGGCTGACCTTGGGCAAGTTATTTAACCTTTCTATGCTTTGGCCACCTCATGCAAATTGTTGACTTATTGGAAAAGACTCTGATGCTGGGCAGGAAGAAAAGGGGACGACAGAGGATATGAGATGACTGGATGGCATCACCGACTCGATGGATGTGAGTTTGAGTGAACTCCGGGAGTTGGTGATGGATAAGGAGGCCTGGTGTGCTGCGATTCATGGGGTCGCAAAGAGTCGGACACAACTGAGTGAATGAACTGACTGACTGATGCTGAAAAAAGAAAAAATATATATACCTAGCAGGGTATTGTGTAGAATAAATTAATTAATGCAAATACTTGGAACAGTACCTGGTATACTATAAGTACTCAAGGACTATTTGCTGTTGATTCATTATCACTACTATTGCTGTTCTTCCTTATTTATGGTGTGGCCTTGGCGTTTGATTAGGCTGAGTCACATAAAAGTCATCTTTCCCTGTGCCAGGAAAACCTAAGAAGCCATCATCCAAATTGGCCAGGACCTGCTTTGCCCGTTTTTTCCTCAATCCAAATCTTTTTTTTTTTTTTAATTACTTTTTATCAGAGTATAGTTGCTTTACAATGCTGTGTTAGTTTCTGCATACAGCAACAATTCAAATCTGACTTCTCAGCTCTTAAACTAATGTCAACATTCGGGGGGCAGAAGAAACACATCAAGTAAGACCAACACCAAAAATACTTGCCTCAGTGTCTAGAAAGAGCCTATCTTGGGCCACTTATAACTGTGGCAACAGCCCAAGACACACTGAATGTGGAGAGAATCCAAGAAGAGTGTGAACAAGAAAGAAATGAAGGCAGGTCCACCTAGGAGTGGGACCTGGCCCACTTTAACAATCCAACTGAAAAGACATATGGGAAAAAGATGGCTTTGGGGCAGTCTTGATTTTTTTTTTCCCCAGGCTTCTCGGAGAAAGAAGACTCTAAGAGGCCACACTTAAGCCCCTGCCAACTTTAGCATGAACAACCGAATGTCTTTGGAATTGAAGTGACCTTACTCAACCTTGTGGAAAAGCTTGGCCAAAAATGGAAATCAAAGGGTATGTTCAGACATCCTTTAAAGACCAACTGAGCAAATAGCAACTTGCCTACAGTCATCTCAACAAAACCCATTTACTAATGAACAAGCCTAATTCATTCAAAGCTGGAACATCAACTTGCTCAAAGAACGATTCATGGAAAACTGACACACCAGTGTTTTACACCAGCCAGTTCTAAGGACTATTTGCTACTACTAAAGGCAAAAAGCCCAGGCAGAGGTGGGACCAGGCAGGACTACTATAGACAACCACAGAAAATGTGGGAAGCTGCCCTCAACTGTCAGTGGCTGCCTTGTGGGATATGAACCCAAAACGTCTATGTTTTCAAGTGAAAGCTGAAATCTGGATTTTTATGTGACTTGTGCTGACACTTGCATTTTGGCAAGTGCTTAAAATTAAAACCAAAACAAACACGGTGCAGGCCAAACACACCCCATATGTGGCTGGTACTCCCCCTGTGCCTCTGCAGTCTCTGCTGTCCACGCGGGCATTGTCCACTAAACACTCATACTTCTAGTCTTGTTGGGGCATAGATTTGTATCCAAGATGCTCCAAGGCTGACTTCTGAATGTGATTTATTTCACTACTAAGTGTGATTTGCTCTCTGCCCAGTTTCTAGATTTCAGCATGGCTTTGGGGTATTTTTCTAAAACCAAGCTTGAATACATAGCACCACTCATGAAACAAATAATGCCTTTTCTTTAAAAAAGGGCTGTAGGAGTCAGGGAGAGGAGCAGACTTGACGAGAGTAAGAAATAAAGAGAAGGTGAACAGGTCTACTTTAACTAGAAAATTTAACTAGGAAATAGAGGTAGAGTAACAATAAAATAACAATAGGAATTTTGAGTGGAAACAATCAGCATTTTTTCAGATCATGGTGGCAAGAATTAGGCAAGAACCATATGAAGAGATCACTTAAAGTTTTGAGTTATAGTTTCCTTCATTTTAAGAGGAAATTGATGTACTATAAAGTGGCTTTGAAATATTAACTTTTATTTTAAAATGCTAATTAAATATTTTTGAGAGATGAGGGGTAGTGTTATGAATGTCAAGAAATTGTGTGATGCTTCATGAATTAGCCTAAATTCCTTTTGATGTTTAGATCCCTTACAGATTGCTAAGGGCAGTGACTGTCTGCCCTTTTGTTTTGCTATTGACTTTCATATTTCTAGTAGTGTTTGGCTCAGAGGAGGTTCTTAGTAAATTGAATGCTTTGAATTATTTAAATGAGTCTCCAGTTTCAAACATTTATGACTTAAATATATATTTCTATCAACTCTAGAAATTGTGTGTATGCCTTGGGTAGTGAAGAGGGGCATGCTTCAGACTTAGAGGAATACAAAACATACTCTGATTTTAACACCCAAACAGTATAGTCCATAATATGAAATTCTCCCCTCTCTGCATATTCTTATCTTTTTAAAATATTTAGTTGTGTGTATTATGACAGCAGGTTTCTTCTAGTGTTTTAGTTTCTTGGGCTAGAAGTAATAGCAAATGAAAACAGTCTCTGTGTTTTCCCTGTTGAATCCATATTAAATGGTTTTGGCTTAAAATGCCAGATGCACGTTTAAAATAAAATATTGGGATCATCATAGAGTATTAGGTTTTGACTACAGGAATCTATTTGTAGTTTCCTTCAAAGTGAGGATGCATGAGACAGGGGAGTCCCTTGACATCTGAGGCCTGATGGCTATTACTGGATGAGATTTCTCCCAGCTCCCCATCACCAGCATCATTTCTCCTTGGTCTGTTGAACTACTGTGCTATCCTCCAGCATCTTGAGATGCATCAAGCAAGCAGAAAAGCTCTAGGGTGAAAGCTCAGATGTTAACTTGAGTTCAGTTGTCTGGATCCTTTGGTTGGGCAGAGAGGTTTCCCATCTAGCAACAGGGCAACTATAGACCAAATAACTCAGACCGCACAGGACCTGTCAAATGGAAAAGGACTTGAGTAGTGAACCGGAGAAGGCAATGGCACCCCACTCCAGTACTCTTGCCTGGAAAATCCATGGGACTGAGAAGCCTGGTAAGCTGCAGTCCATGGGGTTGCGAAGAGTCAGACATGACTGAGCGACTTCACTTTCACTTTTCTCTTTCATTCACTGGAGAAAGAAATGGCTATCCACTCCAGTATTCTTGCCTGGAGAATCCCAGGGACGGTGGAGCCTGGTGGGCTGCCGTCGATGGGGTCGCACAGAGTCGGACACGACTGAAGCGACTTAGCAGCAGCGGCAGCAGTGAACAATGAAATTTCATTCCTAATCATCATAGATCATTATTCCTCATCAACCTTTTTTTCCCCTGTATGGCTCTTCTTTGAAAGCATTAGGCTATCAAGTGAGAAATTCTAGGACATTTTTAAGATGGCCTTGAATATTTCCTAGCTTTTTGAAGCTACTAACAATGCAGGAAGTGACTTGTGAGGTCTGGCATAAATACTAACAAATACTAAATGTTACTTGAAGGATCATTTATCTTAGGATTGATCAACAAAAGATGCCATGTGTACAGAAATTGCCTCATTTTCTCAACTGGATTTCCATCTAAAATGGAGAAATTTCCCAAGTAGTACCAATTCTTTTGAGTATTACTTAAGGTTCTTTTTATGGGTTTTTGTGTTTTTTTTTTTTTTTTTGAGATAGATATTTCTATATTGTCTCTGAAGTAATGTGTTTACTACTCCTGTCATTAGCTACTTATTCATTCATTCATATAAAAAATGTTTCTAAGCATCAATTATATGCAGGGGTATGCTGACACAAATTTATGTAAATAGATCAAAAAAGAATAAGGGAAAATAAACCCATCTAGCCACATAAATGTTAATTTTTAAAAGTTTAAGCATTATGCAAGAATGTATTCTGCAGAGATTATTTTGGCAAGTAACTATGATTTACTGGCAAAGAACTTTGTTCTTGGTGAAATAGCTAAAATATCATTTGCTTTAGTCTATGTTATACTCTGTATTTTAAAGTCAGCTTTGCTGACTGTAACTAGAACATACATTTGTCTTTGAAAAAACCTGTCTTAAATTTTTCATCGAATTTTATTTCCTACTTAGCCCAACTTTTTCTTTGTAAAAAAAAATCATCAAAGTATTTTTGGGGGCTTCCCTGATGACTCAGTGGTAAAGAATCTATCTGCTTCCAGTGCAGGAGACATAGGTTCAATCCTGGCTCTGGGAAGATTCCTCATACTGCAGAGCAACTAAGCTCATAAACCACAACTACTAAGCCTGTGCTCTAGAGCCTGGAAGCCACGACTGCTGAGCCCATGTGCTGCAACTACTGAAGCCCACATGCCCCAGAGCCTGTGCCCGACAAGAGAAGTCACAGCAATGAGAAGCCAGCACACTACGACTAGAGAGTAGCCCCCACTTGCTGCAACTAGAGAAAAGCTCACACAGCAACGAAGACCCAGCACAGCCAAAAATAAAATAAACAAATACATAAAATTATAAAAAAGTAGAAAACAATCTTTAAAAAAAATTTTTTTAAGATGTATGAAAATTAATGGTAATACAGAGGCCCAGAACAAAATATTCAGTGTTTTGGCTTCTTGTTATTTGATTTACAACTCCTTCATCTCTTAAAAATACTTTATAAGCTTCTTTCTTTCCAATTTCCAATTGAGACTTTATAAATTTATAAAATTAGTGACTTGAAACATTCTAATTTTGTCTTTTAGAGGAATTTCTTGATATAACTTCAGATCATTGGATTTTCCCTAAGATACAATATGAAAATGTAAGCTCTGCTTAATTAGAAAAGTTGAATTTTAGTTACTTTGAATATTGTCTTTTGAGTATATTCAGAATCATTGTTACTTGTGTTTACATTCTTTAATCTGAAGACGTAAATGGTGCCTTTACAAATCTGATAAAGTGTTTGTTTTTCCATACTCTTTTGCTATTAGGTGATTTGGACTCTTGGGATCTGCTTATTTGCCTGTCTTCTAAGACACCTGGTGGAAAACCCTGCATATCAAAGGAAGACATGTGCCAGTTAAATTTACATCAAAAGGTAAACATTCTTTTTCAAAAAGTGAACAAATCTTATCAGACCTATAGGTATTTTTTTGAGTTTCCTATGACCATATTTACTTATTTTAAATTTAATGTTTTTCCTTTTTATTATTTATCACAGTATAATTGCTTTACAATGTTGTATTAAAATTTCTGCTGTACAGCAAAGTGAGTCAGATGTATATATATATCCCTTCTTTTTTTGATTCCCTTCCCGTTTAGGTCACCACAGAGCATTCATAGAGTTCCCTGTGCTGTTTAGTAGTTATCTATTTTATACACAGTCGTGTATTTATGTCACTCCCAACTCATCCCATTCTCCCTTTCCCCCTGGGTATCCATACTTTTGTTCTCCACATCTGTGTCTCTATTTCTGCTTGGCAAATATGTTCATCTATACAATATTGCTAGATTCCATGTATGTGCGTTAATATCCAATATTTGTTTTTCTCTTCCTGATTTAGTCCAGTGTGTATGGCAGTCCGTAGGTCCATCCATGTCTCTACAAACCACACAATTTTGTTCCTTTGTAATGGCTGAGTAATATTCCATTGTATATATGTACCACATCTTTATCCATTGCTCTGTTGATGGACATTTAGGTTGTTTCCATGTTCTGGCTATTGTAAATAGACCTATGGTTTTTTAACACCAGTATTTCCTGGTCCATAATGTTCAAAAAAAATGTCTTGAAAAATTGGAGCCATTGCATCTTTGAAAAAGTTTCAATGGCCATTCCTTCTACACTTCACCATAAAACGTTCACCATTTTGGGGCTTCCCAGGTGGTACTAGTAGTACTGCCTGACAATGCAGGAGATATAAGAGACATGGGTTTGATCCCTGGGTCAGGGACATTCCCTGGAGGACAGCATGACAACTCACTCCAGTATTCTTGTCTGGAAACTCCCATAGACAATGGAGCCTGATGGGCTATAGTCCATGGGGTCACAAAGAGTCAGATACAGCTGAAGTGACTTAGGACACATGCATGCCTTCAACTTCAACTCCTGCCAATCAATATCCAATTTTACCCAGTAGGATGCAAGATTTGGCCTAAGAAATAGCCCATCAAGCTCCTCAGTCCATGGAATTTTCCAGGCAAGAGTACTGGAGTGGGTTGCCATTTCCTTCTCCAAAGAAATAAATAGCCTATGGATTTTTGCTTACCCTGGTCACTTGTTTATCCAAGAATAAAGATTTTATTTACTAATTCCTTGTTTTGATGTTTTCAAATTTTAGTTGAATTACAACAAAATTTATAGTTTTTAAATTAACTTTTAAAGTTGACATCCAATATTTACTACTGTGTATAAACTTTTATAAATACTTTAGAAAAACTAACAAAAGGCTTACAATGTGCTAGTCACTGTGCTGGAGAATTTACATCTTTATGGTCCCTTTAACAAACCTATGAGAAAAATGTCCAACCCAATAGATGTTTTTCAGTAGTAAAGAGAACTATAGGAGCTCCCCGATCACTCGGTGTTTCTGCAATTGACAGTGGTGATCACTCCTTCCTCCTTCTGACCCCTCCCTTGGAGGACCACATTCTTTTGCTTTTTCTTGTACATCTTTGCATCTTTGGCTGTCCTTTCTGCGTTCTTCAGAGCCACCTTTCCTCTGTCCATTCTTCAAATGCCTCTGTTCCCCAACACCACCTCTAAAGTTTCAACTATCATTTGTAATCAATGACTCCCAAATCTACATCTGAAGTTCCAAGCAGTTTCCCAGGCTTCAGGATTTCCTGAATAACTACTCTCTGAACAGCTCCACTTCAATATCGCACAAACACCTCAGATTCAATGAAGAGTAAATGGATTCACTGTCGTCTCTGGTAAATTCACTTCTGTGCTGGCATTTAGAAGCTCTGCAAAACTGCCCTGCTGGTCATAAGTGTGGTTAACCACTCTGTCACTTCCTAAGACAGAAATTAGCCTTCACCTTTGAGCGCTTTTTCTCCTATGTCATCTGCATTCTGTCAATCACGAATACTAAGGAATTTAACTTCTAAATAGTTCTCAAATATCATACCTACTTTCCACACTTACTACCTGTATTCTGATCAGTCACCCTGTGTAACCAGGACAATTGCCAAAATCTCTTCACTGATTTTTCCAAAGCAAGAATGTTTTGCCCCTGAAATCCATACTGCTCACAGTTACCAGAGTGAAAAATACAAATTGCTGACTTAAGCTGATTACTCCTGTCATTAAAATCTTGCACAGCTTCCCATTTTAGCTACAGGATAAAGTTGACAACATTTGCTGTGTACATCAGTCAGCCCGCAGCAGGAAGTAAATGCCATACTCAAGAATTTAACTGAAGAAAAACTAATGAAAGAGCTATTTACAGAGCTTTTGGCAGGAAAAGAGAAACAAAAAGATTTAGAGGCACTCAGCGACCAGCTACATTATAAGATTTTACCACCCTTGATCTGAAGAAGGGTATGTAGAAGAAATGATATAGCAGAACCTAGTAAGAGCCAGAGACAAGAAAGAAAGATCAGTGGGAAGGGGCTATATATGTCAAAGAATGTAACCATCACCAAATCATAGCCCTACAGAGGGAAGCCAAAAAGATAAGGAAGTATTCACCCTCTCTCTACTCCTACCTTGCAGTCTCTTCCGCAGCCTCCTACTGGTACCATTCTAAGTGCTTACTGTATTTGTTTGTATCCATTCTTTATATATGAAGAGACCAAAGCACAGAGAGGTTGAGAAAACTGCTTAAATCTTCCTTACTAATAAATGAAGCACCTAGGATTCAAACTCTGGCAGTCTTACTTTAAATTCTGTGTTCTTAACCATATCACTATAGAACCTTTCTAAATAAACATTTAGCCACTGTATTTAAACCCTAGTCTAATCAATATTCTTAAAGAATACATAAATTCTAAATGATCCATGTTAGATAACTGCCACTTTGGAGCATGAATAATCTGAAGTTTTGTGAATCATGACTTGTTTATGTAAACATAAATAATCAAAAAAGAAGTTGCTTCAGATTTGTATGGTATGTGTTAGGATTGTCAGTGACCTTACAATGAAGGTCACTGGCTCATGTTAGAATTACTCACCACTTCAGAGCTTTAGAATTTAAGTGCTTAATGAAAATGATCTTAAGATCTGTTATAGGTGATAAATGACCAGGAGTTTCTCTAGCCAGGAAGAGACTAAAAGGAACTTAAAACTGTATTGGTGGGTCATGTGATGCTAAAAGTGAAACGAGGTCCACTCTTTGGGATGACACTAAGTCAGTGGGGCTCTGTCACCTCTGGCATGTTGTAGGGTTTTAAGAGCAGAGAGACTCATTTCTAACTCTGAATGTTTGTAGAGCTAGCCGTCCTTGAATCTGGGACACTGTGTTTCGTCCTTGGAGCACTGAGAACTACTGCAAAGTCTCTTATTTTAAAGCTTGTTAGGTCATTTTCAGGTAAATATGATGGAGTGATAATTGCATGTGAGAGACGTGGATGATAATAAGACTTTTTTTCTTTGATTAGCTAGTTCCCTTCTTGCCATTAATTCTCTTCCTTATGGATATACCAAACAGCTTTCAGAGAAGGTCTGATTTTTGATAAAATAAAAGATGTGAACATCTATGCAGATCTAATGAAGAAAAAGAACAGTTTCCTAAGATACAACGTGACATGTGTTTCACTCTCAATGTTCATGAGAAACCAGAGGCAAAATTTTCCCTGGGTGCTTTTTTACACTTTATGTAAATAGCCCAAATTCAAATGTCTGCTTTCCTTATGAGTTAATGGTATTACTGTGGCTTTAGTTTTTTTTGTTGTTGATAATAAACCTTTTCTGAATGTTTATAATTAATATTCTACTGTTGCTCTTATTAATGAAATATATCTCAAAATAAGAATGATTTTTTTTCTTTTGCTTCTGACAGTATGTAATGGAAACAATTTAAATAACAGATTACCACAGATTAGGTTTGTAGAAGGTACATTGGGATTGAAATATTTTTAAATGCACATTTCCTTTCTCTCAGTTTGATCTCAGAAATATTCTGTGGCTCAAATGTTATTATATCATTTATTTCATATATATTCAAATCCTTTCAAAGATACAGAAGCTTTTGTGCCAGGAAAAACAGCAGTCTCTATAAAATGCACACGCACACATATACACATGTATACATAAAGCATTCAAACCCAGTACAAGATCAGCATGTATTAGAAGTGCCTCTTTGGTTGGTAATGATGTGTCCATGTAGGTTCATCAGTTGTAACCTCTCTCTCTGGGGGAGATGTTGATGATGGGGGAGGCTGTGTGTGGGTGAGGGGATGGGCATATGGGGAATCTCTGTACCTTCTCTTCGGTGTTGCCTTGCCCTTAAAATTGCCCAGCCCAAAACAAATTCCATTGAAAATAATTAGTGCAGTATTAAGCCAGAGAAGCTCATTGTATACAAGTCAGCTAATCCCAATGAAAACTTCTCTGATTGTGTCCCACTTGGTAATGAAGCAAATCTTGTATATTTTATGATGTATTAGGTTTAACTAATACAAAGTTAAAATATGTGTAATAAAGTTGATTTACCACAGCTGTTTAGACCCGTAGCATCGTGTGTGTTTACTTCTTTGTGTTTATTTAGTTTAACTGCTTAGTTTGACGCTTGGTTCCAGCGTAGAGCAGAGATGATACTTCTAGTGTCACGTGTTGCCTGGGTCATGTCATCTGCTTCGACTCTGTTAATTCCAAAGATGTGCTTTGGAACAAAGAGCAGGGGAAGCATGTCATTGGGTGGGGGATGCAAAAGTGAGAGCAATTGCTTCCTTTGGCTTGGCTCTGGCTTTCTGAAGCAAGTGTTTGGTTGGCCCTCAGTCAGTTCATCATCCTGACACAAGATCTCATGTGAAAAGTCATCCCGTGCTCATTCTCAGTCACTCAGTTGTGTCCAACTCTTTGCCACTGCATAGATTGTAGCCCACCAAGCTCCTCTGTCCATGAGATTCTCCAGGCAAGAATACTAGAGTGGGTTGGCATTTCCTTCTCCAGGGGATCTTCCCGACCCAGGGATCAAACCCAGGTCTCCTGCATCTCCTGCATTGGCAGGACCATCTCTCTGATAAGACACAGCGACTACCCTTTGTTTCTGAAATCTGTGTAAGCTGTACTCCATCTTTGCAGCATCCACACACATTCTTCTAGCCCATTAGTTCCGTTCCCGTAGTTCGTTTTAACAGGGCTCTGCAATTCCTTTCCTTCTGTAGAAGTCGACTTCCCTGGTGGCTCACATGGTAAAGCATCTGACTACAATGCAGGAGACCCAGGTTTGATCCCTGAGTTGGGAAGATCCTCTGGAGAAGGAAATGGCAACCCACTCTAGTACTCTTGCCTGGAAAATCCCATGGACGGAGGAGCCTGGTAGGCTACAGTCCATGGGGTCGCAAAGAGTTGGACACAACTGAGTGACTTCACTTACTTTCTTTCACTTTGTAGAAATCAGGATGGTATAATAAGGATGTTGTAAGCATCTGCAACAGTAGCATATTTTCTCTGAGCCCTTCAAGAAGTGGGTGGAGGTTTTAAAAAGGACCTGTACACAGCCTTTCCTGCTACTTAGCTAATGCTGCTTCTCTTTCTTGGCCCTTCTTTCATTACAGATTCTATTTAGTCAGTAGCAACTGAGTGATTTTTTTTTTTTCCCTTAAATAGAGGAAAATGGTTCAAGTATATGGGCTTTTAAATCATTTCACAATCGAATTTAGAAATGTGTTTTTATGGTAAAAATTACAGCATAAAACCACTAAACCTCTATTGCGGACTCCCCAGACCTTTGCAATGGTCTGTCCCCTCCCTCCAGCCTCTCTTAGGAATTCTGAATTGAAAACTTTAGGGTTTTATGAAGGCCCTTCTTTTCCTACATTTAGACTCTAAAAGTGATCACTTTTGAATCTGAGAAATGTAGACATCCTAAAATCTAAAGTATACTATCCACTTGTCTCAATTCCTATATTCCCAAGAATGGGTTCTGCTGCAGCCTGGGCTTTAGTACAGTATAGATGTGGTACACACATACAGTGGAATATTAGTTGGCCATTAAAAATATTGAAATAATGCTATTTGCAGCAATATGGATGGTGGACCTGGAGATGATCATACTAAGTGAAGCAGTCAGACAAAGACAAGTATTATATGATATCACTTATATGCAAAAAAAAAAAATTTTTTTTAAATACAAATGAACTCGTCTACAAAACAGAAACAAATTCACAGACAGAGATTGAATTATGGTGACCAGAGAGGAAGGATGGGGAGGGGAGGGATAGGCTGGGAGTTTGGGGGACTGACACGTACATGCATGCTAAATCACTTCAGTTGTGTCCAACTCTTTGCATCCCCATGGACTGTAGCCCTCCGGGCTCCTCTGTCCATGGGATTCTCTTGGCAGGAATACTGGAGTCGGTTGTCATTTCCATCTCCAGGGGATCTTCCCAACCCAGGGATTGAACCCACGTCTCTTATGTCTCCTGCATTGGCAGGCGGGCTCTTTACCACTACTACCACCTGGGGAACCCCATGTATATACATCTATGTTTTAAACAGATAACCAAGGACCTACTGTATAGCACAGGGAACTCTGCTCAGTATTCTGTAATAACCCAAATGGGAAAAAAATTTTAAAAGAATTAAAAATAAAGTAAAATATCATTCATAACACAGAACCTTGCAAATGTAGAGATTCAGTAACTGGATTGAATCATACTAGTTATTTATCTTTTGCATACACATACTAAGTTGCTTCAGTTGTGTCTGACTCTTTGTGACCCTATGGAATGTAGCCCGGCAAGCTTGCTGTCCATGAGATTCTCCAGGCAAGAATACTGGAGTGTGTGCCATTTCCTCCTCCAGGAAATCTTCCCAACCCAGGGACTGAACCTTCGTCTCATGTCTCCTGCATTAGCAGGAGGGTTCTTTACCACTAGCACCACCTGGAAAGATCTGTCTTTTGCACAGATTAACTTGAATAGTAAAGTTTACATATACATGAGTTAAATACATTATTTTTATGTACACTCAGAGATTAAAATGAGACTATATTAGAAATGGTTTTATTAGGAGAAATTAATTTGTTTTTTATAGAAGAGATTTTCTGCATTAAAAGTTATAGAGGAATAAAAAATACTCAATCCTTGGGGAAAAAAAAAAAACAGAGCATTAAAAAATTTATGCCTGACCTGAGCTGAAGTTTACAGTTTGCTGAATAAACGGATAGAGTTAACAACATTGCAAGGATTAGAAAACTTTTAATCGATGAACTGTTTCAAAGAACTTTAAATGAATCCTTTTTTTAAAACTACAACTTGTGGGGAAGGCGCCAAGATGGCGCAGGAGTAGGACGGGGGAAACACTTTCTCCCCCACAAATTCATCAAAAGAGCATTTAAACGTCGAGTAAATTCCACAAAACAACTTCTGAATGCCAGCAGAGGACATCAGGCACCCAGAAAAGCAACCCAACTCCTCGAAAGGAGGTAGGAAAAAATATTAAAGACAATAAAAGAGACAAAAGAGGGAGGGACGGAGTTCCGTCCCGGGAAGGGAGTCTTAAAAAGAGAGAGGTTTCCAAACACCAGGAAACCTTCTCACTGCCGAATCCGTGCCGAGCTTTGGAAGCACAGAGGACAACATAACAGGGAGAAAAAATAAGTAAACAATTAAAACTCGCAGATTGCGAGCCCTACGGTAACTCCTCCAGCGGAGAAGCAGCGCAGACGCCTGCATCCGCCATTAGCAAGCGGGGGCTGGGCAGGGAGGCGCGGCGTGGGCTGCATCGCTGAGAGTAAGAATCTGGCCTGAATACCCTGAGCACTATCTGAGCGAAATAATTTGGGCTAGCAAACCAGACTGTGGGATATCTACCATGCGAAAAGCCAGCCCTAACCTAAGACACCGCCAGCCCGCGCACGGAACAAAGGACTAAACAGAGGTAGCCGGCTGCAAACCTTCCCCCTCCGGTGACAGGCAGCCAGAGCCGGAAGGGGGCAATCGCAGCCCCAGAGAGACATTATCTATAAAACTGGCTTCTTTGCTAACTAAAACTTATTGGGGGTCTGGACGGTTAACATCTGCCTGAGAAGGTGCGCCGGTTTTACGCCCAGATAACCGAGTGGCGGGGAGGCGATAAGTCGCAGCATTGGCGCTCGCCAAACACCTCATCACCTGAGCTGCTCGGACCTGGGAAGAGCACAAAACGCAGCCCCAACTGAGTCTGCGCCTCTGAGGACTACCTGAGTGCCTGAACCTGAGCGGCTTGGACCTGGGAGGTGCATGCAACCCAGGCCCAGCCTCGGATTGTTCCCGGCGGAACAACCTAGAGCCTGAGCAGTGTGGGCAGGGAGGCTACACGGGGCCGTGAGCGGGGACAGACCCAGTGTGGCTGCGGCACTGCGAGCGCACGCCAGTGTCATTTGTTTGCAGCATCCCTCCCTCCCTCCCCATAGCGCGACTGAACAAAGAGAAGAAATACAGCTCCACCCACCAGAACACCGACACAAGCTTCCCTAACCAGGAAACCTTGACAAGCCACCTCTACATACCTACACACAGCGAGGAAACGCCACAATAAAGAGAACTCCACAAACTGCCAGAATACAGAAAGGACTCCCAAACTCAGCAATTTAAACAAGATGAAGAGACAGAGGAATACCCAGCAGATAAAGGAACAGGATAAATGCCCACCAAACCAAACAAAAGAGGAAGAGATAGGGAATCTACCTGATAAAGAATTCCAAATAATGATAGTGAAATTGATCCAAAATCTTGAAATTAAAATGGAATCACAGATAAATAGCCTGGAGACAAGGATTAAGAAGATGCAAGAAAGGTTTAACAAGGGCCTAGAAGAAATAAAAAAGAGTCAATATATAATGAATAATGCAATAAATGAAATTAAAAACACTCTGGAGGCAACAAATAGTAGAATAACAGAGGCAGAAGATAGGATTAGTGAATTAGAAGATAGAATGGTAGAAGTAAATGAATCAGAGAGGATAAAAGAAAAACGAATTAAAAGAAATGAGGACAATCTCAGAGACCTCCAGGACAATATTAAACGCTACAACATTCGAATCATAGGGGTTCCAGAAGAAGAAGACAAAAAGAAAGACCATGAGAAAATACTTGAGGAGATAATAGTTGAAAACTTCCCTAAAATGGGGAAGGAAATAATCACCCAAGTCCAAGAAACCCAGAGAGTCCCAAACAGGATAAACCCAAGGAGAAACACCCCAAGACACATATTAATCAAATTAACAAAGATCAAACACAAAGAACAAATATTAAAAGCAGCAAGGGAAAAACAACAAATAACACACAAGGGAATTCCCATAAGGATAACAGCTGATCTTTCAATAGAAACTCTTCAAGCCAGGAGGGAATGGCAAGACATACTTAAAATGATGAAAGAAAAGAACCTACAGCCCAGATTATTGTACCCTGCAAGGATCTCATTCAAGTATGAAGGAGAAATCAAAAGCTTTTCAGACAAGCAAAAGCTGAGAGAATTCTGCACCACCAAACCAGCTCTCCAACAAATACTAAAGGATATTCTCTAGACAGGAAACACAAAAATGGTATATAAACTCGAACCCAAAACAATAAAGTAAATGGCAACGGGATCATACTTATTAGTAATTACCTTAAACGTAAATGGGTTGAATGCCCCAACCAAAAGACAAAGACTGGCTGAATGGATACAAAAACAAGACCCCTACATATGTTGTCTACAAGAGACCCACCTCAAAACAGGGGACACATACAGACTGAAAGTGAAGGGCTGGAAAAAGATTTTCCATGCAAATTGGGACCAAAAGAAAGCAGGAGTCACAATACTCGTATCAGATAAATTAGACTTTAAAACAAAGGCTGTGAAAAGAGACAAAGAAGGTCACTACATAATGATCAAAGGATCAATCCAAGAAGAAGATATAACAATTATAAATATATATCCACCCAACATGGGAGCACTGCAGTATGTAAGACAAATCCTAACAAGTATGAAAGGAGAAATTAACAATAACACAATAATAGTGGGAGACTTTAATACCCCACTCACACTTATGGATAGATCAACTAAACAGAAAATTAACAAGGAAAAAAAAAACAAAAACATGTATCTATAAAGTTCACTAAAGCAAAGCACAGTAAAATGAGGTATGGCAATAAATGGCGTTAATTTATCAAATAAAAAAAAAATAAAGTGCTGAAAAATTAAAGCTGTCAATTCTGTAATAGATATTCATTGAAAGTATCTTTTGAAATGGGGGTGAAAACACCTTCAGAGAAATGAAAGCTAAGGAAGCATGCACGAGCTAAAAAAATGATAAAGTCCTTTATGAATGATGATAATATCAAAACAAAACTTGGAAATACAGGAAGGAGTAAAGAGCACTATGAACAGTCAATACATGGATAAACATTAGAAACTATTCTCTTTTCTTAATTTCTTCATGGTAAACTATCAACATTATATTGTGAAATTTTTCAGAAAAAAAAAATAAAAAAATAAAAGCTAGTGATCTCCAAACACCTGAAAAAAAAAAAAAAAAAAAGAAAACATAAAGGAACTTAATGCTTACATAAGAAATTAGAAAAACAAAAACAAAAACAAACAAGAAAAAAAAACTACAACTTGTGGTTGAATTGTTGAATTGATCAAAGCTTAGAGCAGAAGTGGTATTTAGAGACCCAAGGCTCTATTTTTCAAATGGAGAAATTGAAAAAGAGAAGTAAGGTGATATGCTCAAGGTTCTCACTGTGTTACCCACCAGAAGTGGGACTAAAACTCATGTTTTTGATTCTTTCTCTTTTCTCCAGCTGCAACTGAATTCTTTCTATCCAGTCAGGTCAGCAGGCCTGAAAGAAACTCTTAATACAGTGCATTTTTAGGATGGACTGAATTAATTTGAAAGTAATCAATATTTGGTCAAAAATGAATCTGATTTTCAAGCTAATTTATAGTAAATCTTTCTATTGGTTTTAATGAAGTGTTACCATATTTGATGTTCTTTGGGGGATTCAGTTGAGAATAGCTAGTTAATCTGTAAATTCCAAAGAGAAGAATTGTTTGTATTTTTTCTTTATAAATTAAAATATGTGTTTGAATTTATGACTACATTTATAAAGCTTCCCAAGAGCAAGTTTCTGTTAAAATAGAGTTCTGTGGTGACTGGATTTTATACTTGAAGCAATAAATACCCTTCAGTATGATGTGAAAAGTGGTGCAATGGTAAAGAATTTGCCAGCAGTACAGGAGACATGGGTTCCATCCTGTGGGTCAGGAAGATCCCTTGGAGAAGAAAATGGCAACCAGTTCCAGTATTCTTGCCTGGGAAATCCCAGGGACGAGGAGCCACCAGTTCATGGGGTCACAAAGAGTAGAACACAACCGAGCACAGACGTAGCATGAAACGAAAAGGTCTTCCTAGGTAGGGCTGCTGCTGCTGCTAAGTGGCTTCAGTCGTGTCCGACTCTGTGCGACCCCATCGACGGCAGCCCACCAGGCTCCCCGTCCCTGGGATTCTCCAGGCAAGAACGCTGGAGTGGGTTGCCATTTCCTTTTCCAATGCATGAAAGTGAAAAGTGAAAGTGAAGTCGCTCAGTCGTGTCTGACTCTGCGACCCCATGGACTGCACCTACCAGGCTCCTCCGTCCATGGGATTTTCCAGGTAAGAGTACTGGAGTGGGTCGCCATTGCCTTCTCCCTAGGTAGTGCTAGTGGTAAGCAACCCATCTACTAATGCAGGAGACATAAGAGATGTGGGTTTGATCCCTGGGGTGGGAAGATTCCCCTGTAGGAGGGCATAGCAACCTACTCCAGTATACTTGTCTGGAGAATCCCTTGGAAAGAGGAGCCTGGAGGGCTACAGTCCATGAGGTTGCAAAGAGTCAGACACAACTAAGCCACTTAGCATGAGTGAAAACTATAAATGCTAACAGGTTAAGCATTAGCACTAGATGTCTGTGACTCAATATCATGACATTGAAGTATGTCTGTGTTTTAAAAAATGTTCCCAAATATTTTGAAAATTCCTAAGGGCAATTTTTGTCTTTTATTATCAAATAAACTACTCTATTAATTTGCATTTGAATGTTGACTTTCAGAGTTTTGAAGATAGGGAGTGGATGGTGTAGACAATACTTCATACCTGTACCCTGTGGGCTGTTTGTGTATTCTTTGCCTTAGTGTTTATGAATGCTTAACTCATCAGAACTTTTTCCTTTCCTTTCAGGTAAACATGTTACCAGAAATACAGCATCAGCTTTGCAGAAAGGAAGGATTATGTCAAATCATTAAAAGATTTCCAGGTAATCTTTCATTTGCTTCCTTATGCATAAATCTGTGAGATATATAGGCTTCCTCAGCAGACACAACTAAGGAGCCCTCAGATCAGCATACTAAGCTCCTGTCTTCATCAATGCCACCTTCACAAATCTTCTAGAATTCACAAGGTTTTGCCAAAGAGAAAGACTTTGGTAATAAGGAATAGCACACAATGTTGAAATTCTTTCCCTTAGTTTTGCCTTCTAAATTTCTAGATGAATATTCTTTTTCTTCCTGTGTATTTGTTTTCAAAATAGTTGTTGCTTCATTTTAAAAGCAATTATTACAGTACTTCTTAATTATACAAACTCTGAGGTTTTTAAAAAATATATTTCTTTAAGTGATTCCAATCTTAACAAATTTCTTTCTGCTTCCTGGAGGTCTCTCAATTTCTCTCAACAACTTTAGAAATTTGGGACAAAAATTACCATCGCGCCTCCTCGTAGAGTCCCAGAGTGGAAAGAAAACATCAGATTGCATATGAGTCTTCACTGATGTAGCCTACTTGAAAACTCATCAATGAAAGAGTTCCTCAGATTTCTAGTTTAAAACACACTTAATGTTTGTCCCTAGAAAGTATTACACTATATCATTAATATTTAAATCCACATAGTTTTAATTATGTTTTTAAAATTAATTTGTATCTGAGTTGAATCAGAAAACTGGTATCAGCTTTTCCATGGGGTTTCTGCTTCTACAGCAAATGAACCACGTTGATATGTCCCACTATAAAGACTACCATCTTCTCTTGTCATTTACCAAAGATTGAAATAGTCATAAATTAGCAATTAACCTTTCAATTTAAGGTACTTGTTTAAAATAAATAATCGATATATAAACTTGGTTATGCAGGAATCATTTTATATGACACTTGTAACTGACTCCATGATCTCTTTGTTTTGTTTATGTAAACTTTAGTGAATATTATTTTATAAAACAATGTTTTTGTGAGACGCAAGTAAACTGATTATTCCCATCAGTACATTATTAATATGTATCTAGAAATCCTTTAATTAAGTCAATTTTTAAAACGTTTGTTTACATTTTGAACAGAACCTACGTACTTTTAAAGTATGTTTTTCTTTGTTTCTGTTTGCATTTCAAAATGACTGATAAGCACTGGAGTTAGCAGAAAAGAAGCATATTAATGAAAGCCTGTTTGTAGCCAGATATGAATTACCAGTTTCAAAAAAATTCCCCAAACAACTCTTACCTAAGTTTACATTTTGCTTCCGTAAGATTAAAAAATTTTAGTCTACTTGCTGCTTTAAACATTTCTTATTCTCAAAATCATCTATAAGTTCTAGACGTATATAGTCCTTTCCTCACTCTGCCTAGTTTGTAATTTTCTATGTATCTCTGTGACTAACAAGGTAATTTCATGGAATATACAGCCTTTTTAATGGAATTATTTCTCCTGTAATGTTATCTTTCTATAGCTGAAGATAATTTTCTTAGATGTGTAGCTTTAAAGGAATAGGTCTACAGCACTGTTTTTTGGTATAAGCTTTATAAACAATAGCTTATGTTGGAGACAATGGCTATGAATATATAGTATACAATATAACATTAATATTAATAAGATTAAAAAACACATTATTTGTTGTGAATACTGAATATTTAATATTGGATACAGATCAGATAGCATCATGCCTGTACCTAAAAATATTTTTAAAAGTAGGTACTATTAAAAAGATGGTAAAACTAAACATAATGCTATATACTTTAGTCATTTTATTTAAAACTAAAGTGATCTATGCCATTTTGAGACAGACAAAACACAGATTTTGAAACCAAAGATTTTTACCTCTGCCACCTATAAGGTGTGTGAGTTAAATTTGCGTTGTTGTTATTTTTTTTTAAGCTATAAAGTGAGGATAGTGAGACCCATTTCACAGATTTAATTTAAAAAATTAAGTATACAGGTATGAAAGTGAAAGTTGCTCAGTTGTGACTCCATGGACTATATAGTGCATGGAATTATGTGTATGTAATTTTATTTGACAACTAATACGTGTTTATATACATACTATTAATATAGTGACACATCGTGCTCCAAAATGGTAACTGGGTCATCCTAGATGTAAAAAGTCCAACAACAGGACTTTCAATATTTTTTCTCTTCATGTGATGGATTATCACTACAATTTTATGCTTCTGCCGAACCTGTGAAGAGTCAGAATTCACCTTCTTCCAAGTTCACAAGTCTGCCTGCCAGTTTCATGGGAGCTGGCAGAAGACAGGAGACTCCTGGGTCAGAGACAAATGACTTTATTATTTATAGCAAGAGAGGCAGACAGATTATCAGCATTTGCAGTGCATCCCAGCTCCCACAGGGCAAGTGAAGAGGTCTAGGTGGTGACACTTGTATACTAAGTGGTTTGCATTTCAAGAGCAGAGCTCCTAGCTTAGAGAGTTTGAATGTTCATAAGGTCCGTGAGTGTGCCTACCCTTTGCCCCAGAAAGACCCATTATTTTTGTTATACTGGGCAAAACCTTCTCTTTCATCTGGAGAGAGACACCATCTGTATCTTTCAAGGCTATCTGCTGCATAAATATCCTTGAAAAGATAGTTCAGAACAGATTCTTAGTGCCTCTGTTTGCAAATGATGCAAAAATGTGAAAAATACATGAAGTGTCTCATAACGATTTCAGAAAAGAATACCTGACAGGTTTGAGTTCTGAAGCTTAATCAATGTATAATTTGGAACAAGATTTGAAGCCTGGTTTGCACTTCAGGCTTTTTTTTTTTTTAATCGATAAAAATAAGACATTGGCAATTATTAATAACTCAGAGATTCCATAATTCCTCTGTGCCCTTTTTCCATACAGACATGCTGTGCCAGGCTTTATCTTGAGCAGTAGGTGCCAACACGGATGCTACGAAGGCAGGGATGATCATCCCCATGAATCTGAATGGGACCTTGCAAGTGTGGCAGGACAGAATCTGAGCCAGATGTAGGGGAGAGTTTAAAGACAGCCTGTAAGACTCACACGGTCTCTTCCGTGTCCCAGCTGCATAGAGTGTACCTGCTGTTAGACTTGTGACTCACGTGGAAAGGCACAAATCCATGGAATTTTTACTGGCTAGCCCAAAGGTTCATTTTTATCTTGCCATTTAACGTGTTTGTGTTTGAAGACAAATGCTTCATAATTTTTCATTGGCCCCAGTTTTTTACTAGTGACTTTTGTTGCTGTTTATTGCACATGTGTGCATGTGTGCTCAGTTGTGTCTGACTCTTTGTGACCCCATGGAGCATACACTTCCAGACTCTTCTGTCCATAGAATTTTCCAGACAAGAATGCTGGAGTGGGCTGCCATTTCCCACTCTAAGGAATCTTCCCAACCCAGGGATCGAACCCATGTCTCCTGCATCTCCTACATTGACAGGTGGATTCTTTACCACTGCACCCCATCTGGGAAATTGCTTTTTATTAAGTTTTATTTTTTTGATAAAAAGATTTCTTTTCTATATTTGAAATATAAGTACAAAACAAAACACCAGGAAAACTGTTTTATTTGAGTTGTCAATTGTTTTTGTTCTCTTTTATGCCATTCAAGAAGCCTTGGTTAGTAGTGTGCCAAAGTTTTGGCTATTGCTCATTTTTTCCAGTTTTATCTCAGTTCTGAGTACTAGCTTTCATGTGAAATTTGAAATGTACCCAAACTTGTACTCAAAGTTTTGAACATTTTAAGATCTCTGGCCTCATCTTTTCAGTAACATGTGAATATATAAAAAAAGAAAAGGAAAATGATAAACAGAGTTTAACTCTTTTGTTGTATGTCAACAAGCCTGGACTTTTAAAAAATATAGATATTTACTACCGAATATAAAATATATCTTTTAATAACATAATTGAACTTATTTTAAAATATCAATCAGTATTAGTTATTTATCTTACATGGAATTGGTGATTGTTTTAAAAATTTTAGGTCTAAAAATTTCTGTTTATTGTATGATACCAGTGAAATATTTTCAGGGAATCAAGTAGACTAGCTTGAATTTAAATGAAGCAACATGGAAATTATCAATGCTTATGGATTGCAAGGAGATCCAACCAGTCCATTCTGAAAGAGATCAGCCCTGCAATTTCTTTGGAAGGAATGATGCTAAAGCTGAAACTCCAGTACTTTGGCCACCTCATGCGAAGAGTTGACTCATTGGAAAAGACTCTGATGCTGGGAGGGATTGGAGGCAGGAGGAGAAGGGGACAACAGAGGATGAGATGGCTGGATGGCATCACTGACTCGATGGACATGAGTTTGAGTGAACTCCAGGAGTTGGTGATGGACAGGGAGGCCTGGTGTGCTGCGATTCATGGGGTTGCAAAGAGTCAGGCACAACTGAGCAATTGAACTGAACTGAACTGAATACCATTTGAGAATTTTTATTGATTTCATTTTTTCCTTTCCTCTACAGTAATGTTTTCCTTCAAACAAGAATGTGAGTAATGAGGTTCCCAGTATTAAAGAAAATTGGGGACACAGCTCTATGAGGCAATCAGGCAGACTTTGAGAGAACACCAGAGTTAGCTTCTTCTCCATGCTCTAAAATGCTGGACTCCCTCTATGTGTTCTCTGAATGTGCCTTCATGCTTCTGCCTTTCCACTTCTGTCCCACACACGATTATATTCTTTGTGCAAAACATTCTTTCCCCAAGTAAAACCCTTACCTCTTTAGTATGACTGACTTCAGCTAGGTGATAGAATAAAGTAAGCTGATGGAACTAATTCAAACTAAATTATACCCTCACCCCAGTCATAAGCCTCTTACATGTATTTGCATTTTTAGAAAAGAAGTTTGCAAACCCAATGAATTTCTAATTGGTAGAATTTCTGGAAGTGCATTCAAATTCCTATTCAGTTTAGCAGCAAGCCGTTCACTCCCAAAGCTTACTGAATCCGTCTACTTTCCTCCATCTCTACCATGACCAGTCTTGTCCAAGTCAACGTGCTCTCATACCCTTCCCATTTCTTTTCTTGCTTCTGAATAATCCAGTTCATTATAAACACTAGCCAGAGTGATCTTTCCCCCATTTCTTTCAGAAATAAGACAAATTTATTTGGCCTGCTCACTGCAGTCTGTCTAGGGACTAAACAGCAAGGCCCAGGTAACTAGCTCTTATGCTCTGACTTGAGCCAGGGATAGATTTTATTGAGACCAGAAGTCACACATCCAAGTGTTTATGAGAGCCTAGTACGTGACATAAGAAGTTCATAACAATTCAGAAGCTTTCAAGATCAAATGACCCGCGCGTTTTCAATATTCAGCTTGTCATCAAATTTATAGACTCATTAATGTAAGTCATTTGGACTTTAAGAAGAGAAGAGGAGTTGAAAACATAGGAAGGTGCAAGGCAGTACCATGTGACATTGCCAAGAAATGCCTTGACAGAGTGGCAATGTTGGACACATAACGTTCCCCCGTGTTTCTCAGACCTGTAGAATCCAGTTACCACTGACATCCAGACCCATCCAGCAGCCTGGTCCTTCTGCTCCCATGTTTGTGTCCTCACACTTCTCTAAGCTCCTTCCTCTTAGCATATTTGCATTTCTCTACACACTTGGTAACTCCAGCTTCCATTCACCTCCTGAAATGGTTACTTTCTTTCCTAATCCCTAAGGACAGTGAAGCTGGGTGTTCTACTAAAACCTTATTCTCCAGTGTTGGGAAGAACTGTTGGCATCTCTTTGCTACCCCTCCTTCCTCTCATCTGTTAACATCCTGATCATTCAGCATATTCAATAAGAAAATCATCACGTGGGTTGACTCTTTCTGGAGACTTCAGACCTGCCGTCATTCTTGTCAGTTTTGATGCCCACACCAAGGACCCATTCATCATCACCGTTCTTTGATCTCATCAAATCCATGACCTTCATTTCTTTTCATCTTCAGCCTCCCATTTGGGCAGCCTGGCTGATTAGTAATTTGCATCACAGACAACTATATCCATCTTTGAGACTTTAATTCACCCCTTTATAATCACTGGCTTTCTGGCTTTTTCCCTCCTTCGATATCTCTGAGCCTGGAACCTCAGATGTCACTTTTGTTACTCTTAATTCTGCTACTTTCTCCAAGTCCCTCTGCTGCATTCAGTCATAATTTCTTTCCTACCAAGCCTGGACCACTGAGTTTGCCACTTGGAGTATTTCCTTACAGCTGTATATATTTTTCCTTAAATATATTTTTCCTTAAACATCAACTCTTAAGCCACCAATTCAGAAAAATTTTACAATCTGTCTTCTCTGCTCCCACACAGTAAACACTGAAGAAAACACGCAAGTTCTCTGTTCTTTCCGTGTCTTCCTCACTTGCTAAAATGGAAAAAAAAAAATCATACTACTCCTGCAATTGTTAGCTCAGCCACCACCACCAATAGAAGTAGCTGGTGTCCCGGAGGCATTCTATCCAAATTTCCCTCTAGGATACTTGTGAAAACACATTAAAAATTTTTGAATACTAGCCCTAGCACTCATAATATAGGAAAATATCAGAGGAATTTCCATACATTCTAAGGCTGATGGAAGCACATTGTGGTTCTTAATGCTATGTTCAATTCAGCAGAGTAGAGAAGACCTTCTCTTGCATGATCAGGATATATTTTATTTCAAAAGAAAAGCTGGCAGAAAGTGCTGATGGTTTGGGTGTGGTTTCTAACTCCTGTGGTTTTAGCAAGCCATCAGTTGGGCTAAACAAGTTAGATGCTGGGAGCTTACATCTGTCATTCAGCTGCTTGTCTCAGAAGAGTTAAGTGATAAGAAAATGACACATTCCTTCCCAGTTGAGCATTTTGTTTTGCAAATGAAGCAAATATGAAATAAATATATTTTATATTGAAAATCTAAGTTCTTTTTACTCAGGACTGTCTTCTTGAGTAGAAGTCTACCTGATTTGCTGAGACAGGTACATTTTCTTTCCTCTTTGTTTCTATTGTACTTGTGAAAGCTTCCAGAGTAGCCTAGTCACAGTGTCTTAGTTGTATTTGTATATGTTTGTCTCCCTACAAGGACTAAGACACCCTGTTCTCAAGTTCAAGTGTATGGGCATAATTCCTGGTATATAATAGTTCCTCTAATATTTTTAAATAGAAGACTGGAGAGGATACTGATGGAGTGGGTTCGAGTGGTGGAAGGGCTTCCCTGGTGGCTCAGATGGTAAAGAATCTGTCTGCAGTGCAGGAGACCTGGGTTCCATCTCTGGGTTGAAAAGATCCCCTATAGAAGGGAATGGCTACCCACTCTAGTATTCTTGCCTGGAAGATTCCATGGACAGAGGAGCCTGATGGGCTACAGTCCATAGGGTCACAAAGAGTCATACACGACTGAGTAAATAGCTCTTTAGAGTGGTAGAAGGGGACCCTGGTGATTATTAGAGGGCTTTGGTGATGCTTGGATGGATTTATCCCTTTACTCACTGCACAAATTCAGTATTGAGTTGGCTCTATGAGGCAGAGTACCAGCAGGAGAAGTGGAAAATACTGTCTCCTTCTTCCAAGATATAATTACCCATTTTGAGTAATAAGGTTTTTGTATCCATGAAAGAACTAAAGGACTGTTATCATATTACACACACAAAGCAGAAAGATACCAATAAATTACATGACTGGTATCCACTTCTGGGTGATTATCATTACAGCCCAGAGACTGGTCACCTTATTCCTGTCTAAAAAGAATATGCTTAACACTGTATCACATTGTTGGTTCTCCTCACGCATGCAGGCTGGAGATGGATATAGACTTTTTATGGACAGGCTTATATTTTTGTACCATTTCAACCCCCAAATCTTTAAATATATGTTCACCATTTCTTTAGAGAGGAGGCTAAGGACAAAGTAGAGAGACAGTGGTAAGAAGGGTCTCTCTTCTCTTATCCAGTAATGTTTTAGGGCTTCTTATAGATCAGCTCTCTGGGCAGTTTTCTTCATCTTAATGGTTCTGCATTCAGGACAGAGGAAATAAATCCAGTACTTCTTGCTGACATTGTGCTTCAGCATTTTTCCTCTGTGGATCCTGTGAAAGAAAGGGAAGATGTCTGAGCTGTAGCCAGAAAACCTAAATCAGAAAGAGAGAGCATTGATCTTGGTTGCATGGGTGTGAGGTGATTATTTTTGTCTTTAAAAAAGAACCACTTAAAACCTCCTCACATACACACACACACACACACACACACACACATCCCAGAAACCCTATGTAATGTAGGAAGAAATGACTTTGGTTTGATGGAAAAAGGGTAGGGTCCTTCCCTCTTTATCCTCTTCTTTGCCCTTTCTTTTTTTCCTCCTTGTGGCCCCCAGAGGCCACTGCCTGCCACCTGTCTGACCCCTAAAAATCCTCTGAAGACTTTGGGCTGGGAACCACGGCTCTTGACAAGGAACTTTAGGATAGAGAGCATGAACAGTGGTCAGTGGGGGTGGATTCTATTTATCAAGCGTGATTCTATTTTCAAGCATGGAAGTTTGTAGAAATGTTCTTCTCTTTCCTGTGTCCTGTTAACATTTTTGGCCACCATGAGAAGGAAAATAGAAATCAAATTTGAAAATGATCAGACATGCATTTTTAAATTCCTGTTCCCTTTCCCTTTTTTTATGCTGTTATTGTGCTAGTGAGATACATTTGTTATGAAAAGAATAGAAAATACAGATAAGCAAAAAGAAAGAAGAAAATTTAAATTTAGTGAAACTACATAATTTTCCCGACCTTCCCTGTTCATGAACAATTTTTACATACTAGACTACTATTCGATTCAAGCATGAATAAATCATGGTGTATTTTTCAGTGGGAAACTGAAGACATTAAAAATGATGGCAGATATACATCTATTGGCATAGAAAAATATTCATACCATATTGTTAAGAATAAAAGTAATAAGAGTAACCCTAATATATGTTATATATATCTTACATTATTATATAATTTACCTATGTATGCAAGATCTATGTAAAATATATGTTAATAATATATTTTATTATAAAAATATGTACTTACATATATACACGTATATATTAATTCTTTAGTACTCACAATGTCTCTGTGAGGCAGTCATCATTATTATTCCTATTTTACTCAAGTGTAGAGAAGTTAAGTAAAATTTTCAGTGTCACACATCAACAAATGATATCTGCACATAGTCCGCATGAGTCTGGAGTCTGCTTTCTTAGCCACTTCTCCTGGTGGCTCAGACGGTAAAGTGTCTGCTTACAATGCAGGATATCCGGGTTCGATCCCTGAGTTGGAAAGATCCCTTAGAGAAGGAAATGGCAACCCACTCCAGTACTCTTGCCTGGAAAATCCCATGGACGGAGGAGCCTGGTAGGCTACAGTCCTTGGGGTCACAAAGAGTCGGACACAACTGAATGACTTCACTTTCACTTTCATTTTCTCTCCTCCAAACTCCTCTGGGTGGCATTCAAGGCTCCGAACAACATTTCTCCCTGGTTTCCCATTATCTCCCAGCATAACTCTCTGCCCAAGCTCCCTTTACTGTCCTAACACGAGGCTGTGGCTCTCTCCTTTACCTGCTTTGGGGCTTCCCTGATAGCTCAGTTAGTAAATAATCTGCCTGCAATGCAGGAGACCTGGGTTCAGTCCCTGGGTTGGGAAGACCCCCTGGAGAAGGGAAAGGCTACCCACTCCAGTGTTCTGGCCTAGAGAATTCCATGGACTGTATAGTCCATGGGATCACAAAGAGTCGGACATGACTGAGCAACTTTCACTTTCACTTTTCCTGTTTTTACCCTAATGACCTCATCTAATTTTATCATCTCTTTAAAGATTTTTTTCTCCAAACACAGTCACATTCTGAGATATTGAAAGCTAGGGCTTTAACATGAATTTTCAGAGGATACATTTCAGCCTGTAACAGCCAAGGGATAGAAAGAGGAAGGAACTGTGATTGGTAGTTCACCAGATCCATCTGGTGAGAGGAGAACAGATCCCCAAAGGAAGAAAGATGTTGGACAGACAAAAACAATGAATGTCAATTATTATCAATTTTTGATAAATATTTATTGATTGGTTATGATAAAGCCCATGGGACCAGTGGTAAAGAACCCACCTGCTGGTGCAGGAGACATAAGAGATGCAGATTTGATCCCTGAGTTCGGAAGATCTCCTGGAAAAGAAAATGGAGACTCACTCCAGTATTCTAGACTGGAGAATCTGATGGACAGATTCGCTTTATAATTTTATTTATTTATTTATTTTGGGTCTTTGTTGCTGTGCGGTCTTTTCTCTGGATGTGGTGAGCGAGGGAGACTCTCTAGTTGCAATACACGGACTTGTTATGGTGGCTTCTCTTGTTGCAGGCAACAGGCTCTAGGGCCGCTGGGCTTCAGTGGTTGCAACACATGGGCTCGGTAGTTGCGCTTGCCAGACTCTAGAGCACAGGCTCAATAGTTGTGGTGACTTAGTTGCTCCGCAGCATGTGGGATCCTCCTGGATCAGGGATCAAACCCATGTCTCCTGCATTGACAGGTGGTTTCTTTACCACTGAGCCACCAGGGGAACCTGATTCATTTTAAAGTAAGAGAATATCCATGTTTCCTTCTCTTTCTTACTTTCTGCCTTGAACCCTAGTTCTCAGACCTTTCTCTGCTCTCCAGAGCTAGCTAATATGAGAAATTAGTTCATTCAGCTATACTTTTCTCTTTCAAGTATACCTTTTTTAAAAAAAAAAATTGTATGTACTTCAACCCCTAATAATAATTCTATGGATAAGAATTTTAGACTCCATTGCAGACCAGTCAGAATTTCATGATGTGAATGCAGTGATCACTTCCTGAGTCTGACCTATCCATAAACTTGATCATTCTGCCTGTGAGCCATAAATCTCTGAATGAACTAATCACAGACAGAATCAAATGGAGATTTTGAGAAAGCAATAGCATCGCCTTGCTTCATTTCCTTGAAAATGGGAAAAAAAATATTTGCTGCTTATTATAGCCTGTTAGTTGTAAACTACATAAATCTTCCTTCCATTTGGCATATCTCGCAACCTAAGATGCAGGCTTGTCGAGGTGTCTGGGATACATACTGTGAAGTGCTTCACACCTGGCCACTGGCAAGGTAGGGAGGGTCAATGCAGGCTGGTAGCACGAGGGTGTGAGGGTCAGCGTGTTGAGCTTTCGGGGACTCGCTTTTTCTTTGAAAGAAGCTAGACCAAACTCATTGACCCAAAGGTGCTTCTTGCTCTGGTGCTGTGCATGGAGTTACACTTTGCGATTTTGGCATCAGGCCAGTGTGAAAGGGACAACATGTCCATTTTCCAGTAAACGTTTGGCAAGTCCTTGACATCTTTGAGATTGTGCTTGAGACCGATGAGCTCAGGGAGCTGATTAATCCCTCTGCTCTTTGGTTCAATGACCCTGACCTTTTAAACTTGGACTGACTTGGTGAACTTTACATTTCTGGGGCATGACTTGTGTGTCTCCTGCCATCATGTAGGTATATTGATTTACTTCACTCGGAGAGCTTGTTATCTTGTGCCAGACACTGGGACACACGAGGAGCAAGCTTGCATAGCCCACTTGCAACAATGTGTATGATTCTGATGATTAATTCTGATTTCAACAGACCATAAAAGAAGAGGTGATAGGAGAGATCCTCACTTTTGCCCTTCAGATCTTTCCAGCAAGTCCCCATTTACTTATTTCTGTGCTATACATAGGAGAGTGGTGTTGCATCTGAATAACTTGTAAAAGCATGAACAACTTTAAACAACAAAACTGGGTTCCTTTGCATTACATAATAAAAACTCAGTAAACTCTGCTTGTACTTCATGGATTTGTTTATCCTGTTTGCCCAGCCTGCAACTATTAATCAATAGTTTATTCCTCGCTGTGTGTAGACACGTTCCATGACTCAGTATACTGTCATCTAAAATAAACTCTACCACATTTCTTTGCTTTTTCCTCAGCAAACACATCACCCAAGCAGTGAGTGTAATATTCCCCATGTCATTTCTTCCTGATCCACTGTGTTTGTAACAGAAATGATAGCAGTGAATCTGATATCCTGATAAGAACCCACCCCCCCAAAAACTTCAGTTAGTCAATTCAGTCACTTAGTCATGTCCAACTCTTTGCGACCCCATGGACTACAGTGGGCCCCCAAACATAACTTGCTTCAAAATAGATGGAAAAATCTTCTTACGGGAATGGCAAAACCCTTTATTTTAAGCCATCAGGGGCTACACTATTTGGGGATTACAAGAGCTAGATTAAGAAGAGTGCAGAGTGAAATCAGTTTCTAGGATTTAGCTGCTTAAGTGGTGAAAGCCCAAAACTTATACACTTGCCTTGCTTTGTGAGTAAACTAAATAAGTAAAGGAGAACTGTTCTATAATTTTGATTCATTTGTTCCTGTGTATATATGCAGAGACAGAGATACACACACACACACAGATTTTGGTGTTGGAGGATATAGTATGTTGAATCTCTTCCCTAGTCTCCTTCTGGTGGGAGAGGTAGATATTGAACAACAACAACAAAATTGCCAATGTTATAAAAGGAAAACAATGTTAGTAGATTTGCAGTGCTCATGGCTTGCTCATTTTCATGGAACTTCTGAACTGGGAACTGATTTTTGACTTGTAAGATATCATCAACATTAGGAAATGAAAACCCACTAAAGTGATACATTAGCTTTAAGGCACACAGCTTCATAAAGTGTATGTTATATAACACATTATTCATGGGAAGACGACGCTCTAATGGCTAGTCTATTGAACTTATTGTAATCATAATAATTAATAATACAGTGTATTAGGACTGATACATTTTAATGGACATTTAATGTCTTCCAGTCTGACAGATCCTGTTGAAATATATATTGATAAAGATCCAAAATAAGAGTTGCTGCAAGCTACAAACAAAGTGAAATACATTTATTTCCCTAAACAGAATCTTAGACTCCTTCATTTGTAGTTGAAGTTGTGATTAGGAAGGATACATATCTTGGCAGAAGTATAATTAACTGAATGAATAGGATCATTTGGGAATATGCTTTACTCTTTGATGATGGGTTGGGTGTGCTTCTGTCTGGGAGAGATGCACAGACTCTTATTTTATGGTAAATCCCATTCAAATCCTGTGACTCACACTTTGGGGACTTTTTTTTTTTTTAACTTCTGTTACCTCCATCTAACGGTAAAATATGGAACTTTCTCTTTTCTTCTAAGGCATTTAATACCATAGAGTCATAATGCTTCCCTCGTGGCTCAGATGGTAAAAACATCTGTGCAATGCAGGAGACCCGGGTTCAATCCCTGGGTGGGGAAGATCCCCTGGAGAAGGAAATGGCAACCCACCCCAGTATTCTTGCCTGGAAAATTCCATGGATGGAGGAACCTTGTAGGCTACAGTCCATGGGGTCACAAAGAGTCAGACACGACTGAGCGACTTCACTTTCATAGTCATAGGTGGTGTTAGTGGTGAAGAACCCGCCTGCTAATGCAGGAGACCCAAGAGATGTGGGTTCCATCCCTGGGTCAGGAAGATCACCTGGAGAAGGGCATGGCAACCCACTCCAGTATTCTTGCCCGGAGAATCCCATGGACAGGGGAACCTGGCAGGCTACAGTCCACAGGGTGGCAAAGAGTCAGACACAGCTGAAGCGACTTAGTATGCAGAGAATCATAGCAGCAGTACAATCCCAGTGTTGATGGTCATTTTAGAAGAAAATGTGTAGCTTATGGAAGGGTCAACTTACCCCTAAATAGACAAAAGTAGGTAATTTAGCCACATTAGCTGAGAGAGTCTTTTGAAGGACTATCTTGCCTCATTCATTTCTGAATCTTCATAAGATGCTCATAAATACTGGTAAGAATCTTAGCCTAAGAGATCAGAAGAATTCTAACCTTCAGCCTTCAAGTCAGGAGTCCTGTGGTCTTCATATGAGAAGAAATGCACGCAGTTATGACCTATAGTAATGTGACCCTGGGAAAAGTATGTAGCCCATTTGTGCCTCATTTTTGGACTTGTAAGAAGGAAACAATTTTACTGACCATTCTTTCTTCACAGAATTGTCATGAAAATGCTTTATAGAAGAATATGTGTTGTAATCTATAAAAGTATTATGTAAGGCATTATTTCTGTATTACTCAAGATATCCATGAATCGATTTGGAGAGGAAAATTGAATGAGATGTTCAGCTTTTCAGATGGACATAAAACTGTCACAGCAATATGTATTGTTCTTTTTAGAGACATTCTGATGAAAAGAAAGACTATTTATGCTTAAGTATTATCTAAAGTTAGAGGTTGAGTACAGATCAACAGGATTAGTACTAGTTTTGTGTTTGTTTTATAAATACACTGGGTCTTCATGATTTATGCCCCAAGGTTATATTATAAATAAATTACCTTCAAATAATAACATGTAGTAACACTAATTCTTTACGTATTATGTGCTAGTTGCCATGTCAAGCACGTTATCTGCTTACTCTTTTAACCCTCTGTAAGCATCTGTGGGGCAAATACTAACGTATCTTCTTTAGATAAAGGATTGGAAGCTCCAAGAATGTCTGAGCTACATACACAGCTGGAAAGGCGAAGATCCATATCTTAGTTACCACGCACTGCCTTTTGTAATAAGCTTGAGCTGCAATACTATACTTTAAGCCTATCTTTTATAATGCAAGAACGTAAGAAAGGAACTATTTAAGAAAGCCTAATACCTGGGTCTAGTGAAAAGAGAACTTGTTTACCATTTTATTATTATTATTTGATCCACTAACACAATTCTTGTAATTTCTTATTTACCATAATATTTACATATAAGGACATGCTAAGTGAATTTGCTGCAGGTGGGAAATAGTTTTTTCTTTTAGTCTTTTTTGTTGTTTTAGCCTTTTAATTGGGAACTCAGTAACAGACGGGAATTGAGAGCCCTCGGAGAGTCAAAAGCTCAGGTTGTCATCACTCACTGGCACTTTCTCTCTTGAGGGTTTTTTGTTGTTGTTCAGCGGCTAAGTTGTGTCCGACTCTAGGCAACCCCATGGACTGCAGCATGCCAGGCTGCCCTGTCTTTCACTGTCTCCCAGAGTTTACTCACATTCATGTCTGTTGAGTCGGTGATGCCATCCAACCATATCATCCTCTGAGGGTCTTCTTTACCTTTCTTCTGTTACCTTTTATCTGATGTGCCCACTCAGGGTCAGCTCCTCAAACCATCCACAACCATTTTTAGGCTAACTAGAAATTTTACTGTGGCAAACTTCATACCGCAGCCATAGGTCTGGGGCTCGGGGCAACTCAGATGTGGGTGTACCACCAACCTGAGGTCTGGGCCTCTGGAATGATAGTGACCACCTCGGGCTATGTGGAAGGACCAAGTATTAATTGTCCTGGCTGTTTAAGGCTACTCTTCTGACCTTCAAGGGAGGGCTTTTAGAATTCACTGGTTGTGCTGCCAGAAGGGTTTATAAAGCACCATTCTGGGGATGTGAAATTAATAAATGTAAGTAGAACCAAATTATGTTTTGTGGGTGATATATGATTTCTGTGGATTAATGGTTCTCGAAAATGGTTTTCAGAGGAAGTAATTGCTTTGACCTGATTGTGCATCTGCTGCTGGGGAGTGGCAAGAGCAGACTGAATCTGGCTGCGTGTGTGCGAATCCCTTCTTGGCCTCTTAATAGCCCACTGTCCTTGGGCAAGTTTCTTACCTTCTCAATGCTTCAGTTTTCTGTCTGCACTGTAAGGACAATAATGATTTTGCCTCTAGGGATTGGTAAAAGGATAAGAGTTCCTACATGTAAAGTACTTGGAATAATGCCTCTCACACAAGCCAGCAACCCACAAATGTTAAATACTTAATCAGCATTTCCATAAATATTAGTTGATAAGTACTATCAACAAGTCCTCTTATCTAGTTGGTGAGACCCATGTTTTTTAGGATTCACTAACCTGGGAATAAAGCTAGGTTCTTAAAATGGTCACAAAAATATTTCTTTGCGTCCACCTACACTCACCATCTTCAGCCCCCTTCTCTCAAAATCCTGCTTCCAGTCACTTTTGGATCATCCTAAAACAATCTTTTCATTCATTCCTATCTGACCTCAAATTCTTTTTTGATAAATTTATTTATTGATTTCTTGTTGATCTAGAAGGAAGTGTCTATAACTAACCTATACACGTAATTTCAACAATCCTTAATGTAATGGGCAAATAGAAGGAAAGTGTTCATGTGCTCAGTCATGTCTGACTCTTTGTGGCCCCATGGACTGTAGCCCGCCAGGCTCCTCTGTCCATGGAATTTCCCAGGCAAGAATATTGGAGTGGATTTCCATTTTCTTCCTCAGGAAATCTTCCTAACCCAGAGATCAAACTCTTGTCTCTTGTAATGCAGGCAGATTCTTTACCACTAGCGCCACCTAGGAAGCCCAAATGGAAAGTGCTTTGTAGTATAACCATTTGTAATGTAATATGTAAATGTTGGTGCTGTGTTCAATGGCTTCAGTCGTGTCGCTATGGACCATAGCGCTTTGCAACGCTATGGACTGCAGCCAGCCAGGTTCCTCCGTCCACAGGATTCTCCAGGCAGGAATACTGGAGTGGGTTGCCATGCCCTCCTCCAGGGGATCTTTCCGACCCAGGGATTGAACCTACATCTCTTGGGTCTCCTACACTGGCATGCAGGTTCTTTACCACTGAGCCACCAGGGAAGTCCAATATGTAAATATTTAGGCATAATGATATCTTAAAGTGTAATGAAATAGTCAAGTGCTCCCCCTTTTATTTTGAGTCTCCCTGAATGTGACAGGTGCAAATTCAGATTGGTTCAGTTAATATCGTAAGGAAACCAAGATTCCATGCATCACATTGCTATTGGTGAACAACTCTTGAGAAAGCCACAAGCAAAACAGAGTATAGTGTTCCTTTGCTTGACTATGAAATTGTATTCCTGAAAAATTCAGTGTATATTGAAATTGGGTAAAATGCCTAGGGCTTATACATAAACTGGAGTCAAGATCTAGGTTCAAATAATTACCAACAGCCTTTTAGTCCATATCGGTGTCCAGCAAGACATTCAAAAGTGATATGGGATAGGGGAGAATGTATTGTTTTGCACAGAGTGATACTCATCATAGCAGCAGGTGTTGCGGTATGTGCCCTGGCCCATGAGAATAGACATCTAATTATTCAAACAAGCATTGGGCTCTGCACCTTACCAATGCATTCCAAATAAATATCGGCCTTATCCTAGACATGCAGAGAGCTAGCCTTTATAACCCTCATCCATTAAATTTCAGTAGCATTTGCAATCACTGTGATGGCCTCAAATGCCCCCTTTGTCTCAGAGGGTGTATCATATGTGCTCATGAACTCAATCCTCTTGATACCACATCCACTCGTTACTGTACTTCTGTTGCCCTATGGTCCTCTGCTGCCAGTGTACACCACTGGTCACACGCACCAAAGGTGTCCTACCACCAGAGTTCCACATGGAAGAGGCTGCAGTTGCACCTGCCATTGTCTGTGCTGTCCCATGCCCAGTGTCAGGGATCCTGAGGTTCATGTGGTGCCTGCTTCTCCTCTGGCTGCTGCTGAAACGATTGGGGCCATGTCCCGCGTACCAGTCACTGTCTTGTCCATTGGCTGAAAGTCCACTGGTGTTCTCAGAAGCCAGAATAAGTCAACACTAAACTGAGTAGTAGTAAAAATAAATAAATAAATAGTCAAAATCTTTCTTTGCATTATATTTTTTTTCTGTTGCATGGAATGTTACACTCTCACTGAAAAAACATTTTTTTTTCAGTGTTGTTTTAGCTTCTGACATGAAACCTGGGGTGGAAGTAAGCCCTATGGAATATTGGAGCAACATACTAAATGCTGCCCTGCCTCTTTCATGTCATCCTATTATCCTTGGCCTTCTCTTCCATCCACTCTTTCTTCTTTAGGACAGTTTTCTTACTATTGAGCCTCACCAATGGTTCTTCCAATCAAGGCCATACATGGTGAATTCCTAGTTGAATTCAGATTGGTGTCACACTAAAACTCCAATATGCTCATAAATAATAACCAGATTGAATTCTTGTCATCCCTTGTTGACTATATGGTTTCAGAGAACAACAAAGAAAAGTGGGTGTCTTTTCTTTTCCTGTTTTTGGGGGTTTGGATGGTTATGTTTAACATCATTGAGTTCTAACAGTGTTATGACTGTACCTGAAATATTTCTCTTGAACAGAATATGGAAATAGGGCTGCAATTATCCTTCAAATATAAAGCTATAATATTTATATTTATATTCTTGTGTTCCAATACTGCAGGAGTATTTACTTTGTTTCTAAATACAGAATTAAGAAGAAAAAGAGAAAGATTATGTAGTTAAGTAAACTGATTATGCCTAATTTATCTTTTCAGCTCAGTATTTTGTAATGTTTCTTTTTCTAGATGCCTTCTCTTTGTCCTCTGTAGGTCATTCAACAGCCAGTTTTAGAAAAGCTTGTGTCATTGAAGGGAGAGAACTTTAAACTATATTCATAGAAGGCTATAAAAAGCAAAGATACCACCCACAGTGATATTTAAAATTTTCCAGTTACATGATTTATTAGTAAATCTACATGTGTTATGCCAAGAGCAAAATAAGCAAAGTACCAGGTGTACTCTTTTAATTAAGAGAAATTTTACCTTTAAGACAGATTTTAATAGAATATTTTCGTGTTTGTAAACTACTGGAACAACATTTTAAGCCATTTAGTGGGTGAAAAGTCCTTAATTATATGGAATATAGCTCACGAGGGAAGCAAAACTGAAAAAACACCCCCAAATCCTAGTGTCTCACGTGAATTTTGAAAATTTCTAGTCAGAAATATGTGCCTTAATGTCACCTGAAGCTCCTGAGACCAGTGAATACTGTGAATGGTATAAGCAATTTGGTAAATAAAAGCCAGATTTCTTGAAGAAAATGCTGAATTAACGCAGCATTCTGAGAAATCCGCCCATAGTGGCAAGCTGGAGGCGGGGTGAGTGAGTGTGAGGCAGCGAGCTGAAAACCTGAATTGCTAATCATTCGGTGGGTGATAGCGGCTGTGAACTTCTGTCACTTTTCACTCTAGATCTACGAAATTGAATGAACGCTCTTAAGTTCAACTTTTCTCCTAATAGAGACCTCAAGTACTTTTTCTCTAAATCAGATTTTGCTCGCCTGCCTTTCTGTCAGTGGTCCGCCCCAGCAGCCAACTGGGCCGAAGGGGCCTGACCTTGGCCCTGGGCATGGCAGGGGGCCCGGGAAAAATGGCCCCTTGGAGAGAATGCTGAGCATTATGTTGTGGTAAGCAAACAAATAAAACACCCCCTCCAACAATAACACAGTTTATTTGTAAATAAACCTCAAGGCGTAATTTAAATTTTTCAGTACCTTTTTTTGGAGGGAAGGAGATCTAGGGACAAAGTGGCAGCCAAAGGGGAATTAGCCTTACTCAACACACAGTGAAATTTCTGCCAAATTCTGCTTTTATAACCCTCTTTTTTTTTTCCCTAGGCAACCCTGTCAGCTCACCAAAACCCATCCTGTACATCCTCTCTCCTTGTTGGTCTCTTTTTTCACTCTTCTCTTTCTGACTCATTTATATCGATTAAAGATCAATTTATTTTTTTCCCATTACTTCAAACAACCTTACAAACTTGGTTCCCAAATTAGCATGTATCATTCTCTCTTAGAGGGGAAAAGAGGAACATAAAACCTATACTTTGATATTTTTTTCACTGTTACTCATTCTTTTTCCCTTTACTTAAAGATAGCTTGAATTCTTTAGACTTAAAATGAGCTTGAATGTTTTCCACTGCTTACAATCCAAGCTTTTGATTCAGCTTCCATTGACTGAGTCTACAGAGTCAAACTCTAGCAGAGAGTATGACTGTCATTTCATGACTTTGAACCCCTGAGTGATACCATAGATCACAGAAATTTTTAAAGCAATAACTTCCCATCCTAATTTATTGAAAATGACTGAGATATTATTGGCTGCCAGAGAATTGTTTTCCCTAAAACATTTATTGTGTTTCATACAAAATAGCAAAATATAAATGACTTAGTATCCACTACCCACCTATTTAAAGTATAAATAGCAGCTTGGCCTTCCCTGGTGGCTCAGTGGTAAAGACTCCGCCTGCAATGCAGGAGATATGGGTTCGATCCCTGGGTCAGGAAGATCCCCTGGAGGAGGAAATGGCAACCCACTCCAGTGTTCTTGCCTGGGAAATCCCATGGACAGAGGAGCCTGGCAGGCTACAGTCCATGGGATTGCAAAGAGTTGGATGTGATTTATCAACTAAACAACAGCAACAACACGTAGCAGTTTAGACCTAGAAGTTCAGTCTGGGATTGCTGTTACAGGAACATGCAAACGAGTGGTGTTAATTGAAATAAAATGCTGATGTGAAAACTCTGTAGTCTGAGTTAGAGTGTATTAAATCTCTGAAAAATAATAGATGTATATAGAACTAATATTTTATGTAATACAAATATGTATTTATGTTATATATTAAATGTCACATATATAAATTAGGTAATACCTATAATATAATACACACATGCACACATATGCTAGAAGCATGTTGGCAGTACAAAAGATGAGAGATGTATGGAGAAAACATGAAGAGTATTCTTGTATTAGAAAATAGTTATTTGAGTTTAATGTCCTGGCCTGAATTCTATCCAGAGTAGAGAGTTTAGGGGGAAGAATTCAAAATTAATCACCTAATTAACATATTTAAAGATCAAAAGTTACTTAACATTTCAGATATGAAGACTCTTCCCCGCTTTGGTTAGTTCAGTCACTCTGTTGTGTCTGACTCTTTGCAAGGTCGCAAAGGCTCCTTTGCACAAAGGCTGCTTTGTGCAAAGGCTCCTGTAGCCCGCCAGGCTCCTCTGTCCGCGGAATTCTCCAGGTAAGAATACTGTAGTGGGTTGCCATTTCCTCCTCCAGGGAATCTTCCCGACCCAGTGACTGAACCCACGACTCCTACATTGCAGGCGGATTCCTTACCACGGAGCCACCAGGGAGGCCCCAAAGATGCAAAATAGGCCAAATGTATCTGGCTGATGGGCTTAACCAGCTCAGGGTGGAACTGAGACAGTTCCAGAAACTCTGATCAGGTTCTGCCTGGCTTCTGACCCTTGTCTGTTTGTGTCCTCATCTATGAAGAGTGGACTCCTGTGTCACCCAGCTAAAACTGACAGCCACAGACTCCAATCATATTGCTGATTAATTGGAGGGAAAGAACCTGGGAACAAAATGGTTCCTTTGGGATATATTTTTTCAGTGTCATAACCAGAAATCTTTTCTGACATATTGCCATGTTCTTGACCTATTTCTGGCATTGGGACCTCTGGCCCTCATTAGGTTTCATGTGGGCAATTGCCTCTAGTTTCTGCATGTTCTGTATTTGTCTCACTCTTGGAGTCAGATATTATGAAAATATTGATATTTTAAATATGTACTGGTTCACATGTAATAAGTTTATCTGTAAATACTATAGGAATAGAGAAGAAATTGATAGAAATATCATGTATTCTTTATTATACCAAAAATATAGGGTGAAAATTGAAGATGGAGTTGGTCTGTGAAGTTGCCATTAAAGAAGAGCTATGTTAATGCATGGTTTCATTTAAAATAGGCACAATGACTCACTGTGTTTGTGTATTACATTTAAATTTAGATTGACTTCAATATACTTAAAAAGAATTTTGAATCACTGTTACAAACCTCTAATAAGTCATTACTTATTCTGATGTAGATGATATCAATAAAGTTTCATCATTTACTCCAGAAAATGTTCCTGAGAAAAAGTTTAATATTAATAAAGTGATTAACTTATTTTCACAGTGAGCGGGCTTAGACAGCTACTCTATTATCATATTTGTTGCACTCTAGGTACTAATATTTGTTGGAGGTTGTGTTTCAAATTGTTATTAATGATGCTCACTGATTTATGCCAAATTATTCATCTTTGGTCTTACTGAAGTAGTAAAGTATTTTCTTCCCTTTTCTTTTCCCCTGGAAAATTTATGTAGAAAAGCATCAAAGCAAATTAAGTTGCCATAAGGTAAGAAAACAGTCTTTCATGCTGTTTGGTCATTGCAGTGAAGTCACATGCAAGAAAATTGAAATTGTAGTCTCGGCATAGCTTTTATTACCAAGGAAAATGAGCAGAATTCAAGGTTTTTATGTTGTCCTGGTCAACACACAGAGCAGTCCATGGGGAAAATTATTTTTGTAGAATTGCATGACTTTGACACTTCCACTGAAAAAGAACAGAAAGGAGGGCATTTATGGCTTGCATTTACTTTACTGAATTCTCAGTAAGCAGTTGATTGATTGATTGGTTAGTTGGTGGAAACTTTATGCAATGACTATTCCGTTAAAGTACATTACTCTGAAATTGATCTGGTCATTTTTATGGCTCAGATTGTGTCTCCACTTAACATCAGGATGTGGACTGCATCTCATTTCCTATAAAATAAAGTGAAAGTTATTCTTTACCCCAAAAAAGTACTGTATTGAATTACTATGCCATTTGTATTTGTGGTTTGACACCCTTATGTAGTAACAAACAGAGGAAAGATATACTGAAAATATAGAGTGTCAACTATTGGTATCAAAGCCACATAGGTAATAATATAATAATGTCAGGTCTCAAAACAGGAATTTTGAGTTGCCTGACTTCAGCCTAGAATTATGTATTAATCATGCCTTTATGTGTTTGGTATATCTATTTTCTCAAAGGTACTCTTTAGCTAATGCCACTTGCTTAAAATAAAAGTAAAATTGTGTTAAGGAATTGATGTGTTTGAAGTAATATAAATCCTCAGATTATAGCATTTAAGTTCAAGTGTAGGTCTGAAATAGTCCAGGGAGTTTCATCCATGTGTCACGAATTGTTTAGGGAGTTTTATTTATGTGTAATAAATCTGTTAACTAAGATCTGTTTCTGTTGACTAAGAACTCCTTGTACTGGTTGTTTGCAAAAGTCTTTTCCTGAACAAAATACAGAACAGACATAAATATTGTAGTAACTGGGTTAGCCCTCGGTTTACCCCATCTATGGAAACCTATCCTTAATAAAGAACTCCTTTAACAGCTTTACTGGGCAACTGCAATGCTAAACTTGAGGAAAGTCACTGAAAGTTGCACGTGTCTTTATAGGCCTTCTTCAGTAAGGCTGCTATGTTTAATTTTAGACTACATATTTGTGCTTATTACGCATACTTCTGCTTTGTTCTTAACTAATGTGAAATGTCAGATGTTTAAGAATCATATAAAAGAAAATTTAATAGATTAGCCTTTTTCAGATAGCCAGCAGTGGTGAGAACCCCTTAGTGTTGGATGAATTCAAAAAGAATAGCATTTTAATTATACTTCGAAGCTTCCAAAGTGACAAACAGGTTTTCTATGCTATAGAAAAAGATTGTACTAAACTACTACAACCAGTAGCTATTTAGCATGTTTTTTTGAACATTTAACATATGCCCAGTGCTCTGCAAAGGACTTTAAAGGAAATTCTGTATTTAATCCTTTCAGCATCCATATGAGGTAGGTTCTTCTTTTTAACATTACTTTTATTATTCTCATTTCACATAAAGACACAAAACTTAGAAAACTTAAGGAATTATCTCATGGTCATATAACCGATGAATAAGAACCCATTTATAGACAAGAATTAGAATTTTTAAAATAAATGTTATTTGGAATATCATTTGAAAAGTTAAAAAAATATATTGGTTAGCAACTTAATTACAGTGAGCTGGACAATTTAGAACAGGTGTCTTTATGGGTTTCACCCATATCTTCTCAGGCCCGGGTTCAGTTTGTGTGGAAAAAGCAAACAAAACCCTTCCCGAAAGCCTTCCTTATGGAATGGCCCCTTCCTTACAAGGCGCAGCCGGTCCCTTGGCTGTCTGCCGGTGATCTTCTCTTTATGGCTTCCTGTGCTCAGCATGGGTTCGGAGGCTCTGCTCCTACGAGGCCTCTTGGCCTGAGACAGTTCACCTTGAGGTGTCTGTCTCTGCCCCCCACTGGAGCTGCCCCAGTGGTGCAGTGTCCTGCTGAGATCGTAGCAAATCACACCACTCTAACGAACACCATGTTGAGATGGTGAGAGAAGAACCATCCCTGCCAGTGGAGACCAGAGCTCACGGGGAGAGCATTTATTCCCTGGCTGCTTCCCTGCAGGACCCTGACTTGGAAGTGCCTGGGTACTTCTCCCTGTGGCCCTCACTCTTATTTCTCTGTGTCCTCTCCCGCAGCTGTGCCTTTTTCCTGGGTCTGTAATCGGCTCCCTCCTGGGCTAGGGGTGGTAAGAGCTTCTGTGTTCAGCCCTGGGAGCTTCACTGCCTGGCGTTTTTTCTTGCAACTCTACTCTTGCTTTTGTTATCAACTCTTTCTTTGATAGTCTCTCTTTTTAATTTTATATTGGAGCATACTTGATTCAGGCTCCCCAAGTGGTGCTGGTGATAAAGAACCCACATGCCAATGCAGGAGATGTCAAAGGGTTTGATTCCTGGGTTGGCAAGATCCCCTGGAGGAGAGCATGGCAACCCACTCCAGTATTTTTGCCTGGAGAATTCCACAGACAGAGAAGCCTGGTGGGCTCCAATCCATGGGGTCGCCAAGAGTAGGACGTGACTAAAGCGACTGAGCACACACGCACACATAGTTGATTCACAGTGTTGTGTTAGTTTCGGGTGAAAAGCAAAGTGATTTAGTTACACACATTCATTCATCTAGTTCTTTTTCAGATCCTTTTCCCATACAGGTTATTACAGAGTGTGTGCATGCTAAGTTGATTCAGTCATGTCTGACTCTTTGCGACCCTATGGACTATAGCCTACTGGGTTACTCTGTCCATGGGATTCTCCTGGAAGGAATACTGGCGTGGGCTGCCATACCCTTCTCTAGAGGATCTTCCCAACCCAGGGATCAAACTCGAGTTTCTTTTGTCTCCTGCATTGGCAAGCGTTTTTTTTTTTTTCCACTAGTGCCACCTGGGAAGCCCTGTTATAGAGTAGTGAGTATTAATGGAATTCCCTGTGCTCTGCAGTAGGTCCTTGTTGATTATCTATTTTGGTTAGTTAGTCTCTGGTAGTGTCTTGGCTTATTCCTTTGACTGTCATCCATCTGTTTTCTCCCCGTGCCCTGACTGATAGAGTCATTTCCTGGTTATGACTTTAGCTTGTACATATATCAATTGTTCTGTTTAAATTTGCTGTACATGAAAGTTCTGAGGCTATCTTGCAAGCTAAGGAGTAAGCCTTGTAAACGCCCTCCTGCAGGAAGAACAGTGAATACATTCATAAACACTTATCTACACTTCTAATCTCAAAACCAATTGTTAATTGTTAATTAAGGGCTGTTATCTTCGCTAGAAGTTTTAAAGTAAGAAATTACTGGCTAAATTTAGCTTCCTAATATGAAATGCAAGACAATATTTAAACACTTGTGAAATATAATTACACTTTCACTATCACTTTCCTATTCATTATTAGCCACGGGGTAAAACATTAAATCAAACACAATGTAAATTTGGCAGCTAATCTTTGCTAGTACAAGTGTTTTCCAGTGTTTAGTCTTTGCCTATGATGTATGTAATTACATGCCACATAGAAGTGAAAGAATAAATAACCAAATAAAATCTTTTGAATACATTAAAATGCTCACTGTTCTCCAACTGCACATTAGCTTAACACCATCCCCTCCCCAAACTAGTTCATTGCTACAACAGATATTTATTGCATACTTGTATCAGTCTTATGGTCTGTGATGTGGGAAGTTCAAAAGATTCCTGGAGAAGGACATCCTGTATTCTAGAAGACTCCTTGACACTGTCACAAGCCCATTAATCATTGGTTGGTAAGAAGTAAAATGAAACCCCAAGGTTAATCTTCCTTTATAGAAAACAACACAAAAGTCAGCAGGTACTTCGGACCCAGACAACCAGATATTAGAATGTACGAAAGAGCAGTCTTCATGCATCTCTAACAAATTGTTCCTTTTTACTCTAAGTGAGCAGTCAAGTTATGGCTTCAGGACTCTTTCCGATAAGCCAAGAATAGTCAATAGATAAGAGCATGTATGATACTTCACATCTGTATCTGCTACCCATTGAGAACTCAAAGTGTGGGGTAGCAAAACCTGAAAATTGGACACTGAGTCCTCAGTATTTAATTACTTTCTGAAAATAAGCACGTTAATGAACTACAAGGCCATTTAGAAGACTAAATAGCACCTCATCTCCCAAATTCCTTCCAAACCCAGAAGCTGGTTTTGACATTGTTGGTAGGAGACTTCTAGGCTCCTCTGCGTATTTGAGGGTCAAGGGATAAGGGGAAGGGAATATTTAAATAAGTGATTGAACTGGTCTGTTGAGAAGACCTTGACAGATATGCCCAATAAGGTTTTGAGTTTCTCTGGTGGCTCAGATGGTAAAGAATTTGCCTGCAGTGTGGGAAGCCCAGGTTTGATCCCTGGGTCAAGAAGATACCCTGGAGAAGGAAATGGCTACCCACTCCGGTATTCTTGCCTGGAAAATTCCATGGACAGAGGAACCTGGTGGGCTACGTTTACGGTCCATGGGGGTCATAAAGAGTCAGACATGAAGCCACTTAGCACACATGCCATAACATTATAGGTTATAGTGACTACCAACAAATTTTTGACTCTGTTAAACAAAAACTTAGGATACTTAAAGCTTCCACACATATTTATTAAAGCTTGATAAAATGTAGTTGCAGTTTTAAAAGATATTGATGGAACTTATTTTTAATTTTTAGCTGTAATCATGGGAAATGAAATAATTTTAGGTGTCGGGGGAGGTCTAATTATAGTTATGGGGATTTTTGTTTGATTTTTGTTTTAGAATTGTTCAAAGTAACCTCCAAACCTGGAATGATATAATGGAATGTCATATATATATATATATATATATATACACACACACATATATACATATATACATATATATATATATCACAAAAGGTAAAATTTACTTTAGTCAATATTCAATTTGATTACTCAATCACAGCTTCAGGGGCTGATTTGGAAATTTGACATATTCTTGGCAGTTCCTACATTGGATTTCTTCAACTACATTTTTAGGCTTCTCCACTTGAACTAAGATGACATGAAATCATGTATTCTTTTGACATATTTGCTGACTACTTCTTCAAACCATTGAGCTCCTACCTTGGTGAAACACTTAATATGTTTAGGTTTTTCAAAGTCACCTCTGCTTGGACTTCAAACTTGTGCTGTGCTTCCTGGTAGCAAAGGTAAAAGGGAAAGTGAAGGTGTTAGTCACTTAGTCGTGTCCAGCTCTTTGCAACCTGGACTGTAGCCCGCCAGGCTTCTCTGCCCATGGAATTCACCAGGCAAGAATACTGGAGTGGGTTGCCATTTCCTTCTCTGGGGGACAACTTCCTGACCTAGGGATCAAACCCAGGCCTCCTACTTTGCAGGCAGATTCTTTACCATATGAGCCACCTGGGAAGCCCAAGGGGCCCCTGTAGCTGCATGGGCCGGAAATTGAACCCTGGCCTCCTGCATAGCAGGCGAGAATTCTACCACTGAACCACCCATGTCTATTTAGTTGCGGGGGGTTGAGGGTCGGGGGTAAGAACACCTATTATCTTACTGCAAAGGTAAAGGACTGTATTAATGCTTAAACTCTCTTGTAGTTGTGATGCTCAGGGAAAGAAATTACCTTAATGGCTCTTCATTTGTCACCTCCAGAAACAAGCAATTTGAATATTTCCTTTATTATGATATATTAGAACTTCATTAATAAGGAACTCTTACAAACAGGCTATCATTTTTTGAGAAAGATCACACTGTGCTAAATAATGAGATATGGGAATACATTGAACAGCTTGACTTCTGCTGACTTTTACTTAAGAGCATGAAGTATTTTAAATTAGACTGTGTTAGTATTGATGAAACATGCACGAGGGGCGAAATGATTTAAAGGCTTTATTCTATTTGGGGAGCTAGATAAATTGTATAATTTAAAAATAAAGCTCTGTGACCTGGCAGTAAGGAAACAACAACTTTTAATATGCTGTTGGAGAGAGTGAAATTGGGGCAACCTTTTTAGAAGGCAATTGAGTAATGTTGATCAAATTTACAATGCATTTACCCATTGACCCAACAATTACACATATAGATTTGAATTCATCCCTAGATAAACTTGTAAAAGTACACCAGATTAGATGTTAAGAGTGTTCATTATGGTATTTTTGAAATAGAAGAAAAAAAAAACATTACAAAAATAATCTAAATACACAGCAATAAGGGAATGGTTAAATTAAATATATTCATTAAATGGAACACCCAAACCATTAAGAAGTATAAGGTAATTCTGTATATGCTGATATGGATATACAGAATTACCTTCTATCAATATGTGTTCATAAATAAGTCATCATTGTTGGTTTTTACTTTTATACACTTAAAAAACTCACTAAATAATATTCTTGGAGAAGGAAATGGCAACCCACTCCAGTATTCTTGTCTGGAAAATCCCATGGACAGAGGAGAGGAGCCTGGTGGGCTATATAGTTCATGAGGTCTCAAAGAGTCGGACACAACTGAGCAACTAAGCACAAATAATATTCTACAAAATAATGAAACACTTCTTGAGGTTATCAAGGTCAAGAAGCATGACAAACTCTGTTTTTGAAGGACTGCATTGTCAGGAAGTCAACTCAAGTTGTCTATGTAGTATTCTCATCACAAACAGAAGTCAGTTCCTACACCACCATTCCCTGATTCAAGAGTGCATCTCTTAGCTGTACAGAAGATAGACCCTCCTGGGGATGGAGAGGGAGACATTATATCTATTTCCCCTCCTGAGCAAGAAAATTTAAATGTTATTACAATTGTTTTACTAGTATATGGTAAGAGAACATACCACTAAGCAAAGGCCTGTCTAAACATGCCTTCATGCTTGATGGATCTAACCTTGATTCAGAAGGGAGAGAAATTTTGCTGCCTGTTTCCCTTGGACCCAGGAGGTTAACACAGCAAGACTCTATTTTGGAAGTCACTCCAAAAGGAAACAATAAAATGACTGTCTTTTGCTCTTTTGAATCTTTCCAGAATTGCGACTTCTGGTGAGCCCTTCTGTGTGTCTGAATCAGAGCATACAATTAAAGCTGAGGACTTCAAGTCACCTTTTAAAAACACTGAAGTCGCAGATGTGGAAACCAGGGGACTGGAGACGTGAACAGCTGTAAGCTAATCATCTTGAATTGTTACACCAGGCATGCATTTTAGAAGATAGTCAATAAGAAAAAAAGCACTAGACACATCTAGGGGTTTTACATGTTTGAAATTTTAGGTTCTGTTACATAAATTTTCAACTATCTCTTCTTAATAAAGAATGCCACCGTCTGTTTTCTTCTAGACTAATTCAAACCTCTCTTGCCATAAAATAAACATTCGGGTAAACAGGACTCTTATCTAGAAAGTTACATTAATGGAAATTGAGTTTAAAATCTTGACAGTGTGAAACTATAAAATTTTAACTTCCATTTTATATTCAAATAACATGCCTTAGTCTTTGAGTATGGCTGAATGATTTTTTTCTAGTTATTGTTTTAGGGCTCTAAGAAAACAACTGTAGGGTACCAATTTACTTAAGTTGCTTCCAGGGAAATGATTTTGTCATGTAGATAAATTACAGTGAAAAACTGAGAGATTTTAATAATCTTATCCAAGGCATAAACAGTTTGCCTCATGTCATTTTATAATTTTTAGCTAGTATTTGAAGAATCATATGTATTTCTGCTTATGTAGACTTCAAAAGATGAAATAACACTCTCTTTTCATTGACCGAACTTAGATAATTGAAATACAGAAATAGGCTGCAGAAGAGAAAATAGCTATACATTTTGGTTGGAGAAGGAAATGGCAATCCACTCCAGTATTCTTGCCTGGAGAATTCCATGGACAGAGGAGCCTGGTGGGCTGCAGTCCATGGGGTCGCAAAGAGTCAGACATGACTGATCGATTCACACACACACACACATACATACATTTTGGTACCATTTATGATGGACGTGGGCTTCCATGGTGACTCAGACGGTAAAGAATCTGCCTGTAATGCGGGAGTCACAAGTTCGATCCCCTGGTCAGATAGATCCCCTAGAGAAGGCAACAGCAACTCACTGCAGTATTCTTGCCTGGAGAATTGCATGGACAGAAGAGCCTGGCAGGCTATAGTCCATAGAGTCAAATTGCAAAGAGTAGGACACGACTGAGAGACTAACACACATACACACATACACACATACACACATGATGAAAGTCTATTTGCTTCATCACAAAATATTCAACCAGTGGTGTTTTTTTTTTTTCCTTTTTTAGACTGAAGTATTTCCTGAAACTTCATCCTTAAATTAACCCTTAATGATCATGTGGTGTAGATTATTGCTGGCATGAATGCTCAGACGCTTCAGTCATGCCCAACTCTTTGCAACCTCATGGACTGTAGCCTGCCAGACTCCTCTGCCCATGGGGATTCTCCAGGCAAGAATACTGGAGTGGGTTGCCATTCACTTCTCCAGGGGATCTTCCCAACCCAGGGATCGAACCCTCGTCTCTTATGTCTCCTGCATTAGCAGGCAGGTTCTTTACCACTAGCGCCACCTGTGCATTATGAAAGTGAAAAGTGAAAGTTTAGTCGCTCAGTCGTGTCCGACTCTTTGCAACCCCATAGACTGTAGCCTACTTGACTCCTCCGTCCATGGGATTTTCCAGGCAAGAGTACTAGAGTGGGGTGCCATTTCCGTCTCCAGAGGATCTTCCCAACCGAGGGATCGAACCTGGGTCTCCCACATTGTAGGCAGACACGTTACCGTCTGAGCCACCAGAAGTAGAATCAAATTAGTGGGGAAAGTATTTTGGCATACTTTTCATTATCTGTCCACTACTGAGAAACAATATCTTGTAGAGGAAAAGATAGAGCTAAGGTAGATAAGGGCAGAACAAGAAGATTTCAGGGGTTTCCTAAACTTTTATATGTACCTCTTTTGTTGGGATGGTACCAGATGTGACTAATGTTAACATTTTTTTAGATCTTTAAACCTTATTTTTGGTATTATTTTAGCCTTTGTTTAGGGAAGCCCATATACTGAAGGCTGGGGCTCAAGGAGTGAAAGATAGGGTGTACAAAGTGCTGAGGTAATTTACAAATTACATACTCACTCCAAATTATGGAGCTTTAATTTTGTTTTGTATTTTTTAGGAATCAAACTACAGCCCTTGCACCACAAGAAACACTCTTGAGAGCCAAAGACTTATCTGTAATTCTTAAAGCATATGTACTGGTGACATCCTTAACTCCTCTGCGTGCATTCATTCATTCAACTGGCATGGTTTGGAATCCACCAAAGAAAAAACGCTTCACTGTCAAGGTAAAATTTCCATCGAAGCAGTTATTTCCCACAAAGTATACTGAAGATAAATAAAGTGAGTTGGGTTGCCTTTTTTTGACCTTTATGATTATCAACTCCCATGGAACAAAGATTGTATCATTTTATTGCTGCAAGCAGAGATTTTCATTTAATAAATGTAGTTCAAAAATCACCTAGAAACAGCTTCACTCGAGATCACAAAGGCTACATCTTTTTTTTTTTTTTCCCCTCAATTTATCATTTTAGTCAGTTCCTTGACCCATTATAAAGCTAGTTTTCAGCTATGGTCTGTTTTTCTTGAGTTGACTTTCTACTTAAGAAAAATGTAGTCAATGCAACAAAGGAAAATATAGTTTTGCCCTTATGCCTTTTGCTTTATTTTTAGGAAGCATAGTGCCTATTTCATTTTGCCATTCAATATGGAATATTTGTTGAGTAAAAAACACCTCTCTCAAGGATGCCTGACATAGTGAGCCCTGATATAAAGCATGATGAGAAAGTTTTCAGGGAAGAATTTAATAATAACCTCCAAAAAGTTTAGTTTTAAGAGGTAATTCAGCTTAGCTCAGTCAAAAATTAAGCCTAATAAGAGTATATTTGATAAATTTTAAGGAGTTTCTGATTTTACAAAATTAATTGTCCAAATCACAGGTAAGAGGAAATACATACGTGCTTACTTTCAGTTTCCTCCCACTTCCTCTTTTCTGTTTTCTGAACAATTACTTCTATAAAATCAAACAAAATGCCTTCAAAGAACAAATACCACACAATCCCACTTATAGAAGGAATCTAAACTAGTCAAACTCAGAGGAGCAAAGAATAGAATGGTGGTTACCAGGGGCTGGAGAGGTGTTAGTCTAAGGGTATAAAATTTCAGTTATGCTAAATAAGTCCTAGAGATCTATATACTTACAGTATAGTACCTATAGTTAATAATACTAAGATTTGCTAAGAGGATAGATTTTAAGTGTTCTTATCACTAAACAAATAGGTAGGATGGAGGGAAACTTTTGGAGGGGATAGATATGTTTATAACTTGATTGCGGTGATGGTTTCATGGGTGTATACGTATCTCTAAACTCATCATCTTGTATACATTAAATATGTACAGATTTTTGTATTCTAATAAGAATAAAATGGTTTAATAAAAAGAGAAGGCACAAGTGCCTCTTATAATTTCAAGAGATTTAAAAGTGGCTATAATTGATACTTTTCAGAAGTTATCTTACATAAACTACACTTTAAGTTTTGGAAAATCTTCCAAAAGTGAAAGATTTTTAAAAGGCACGTTTAAATATTGTCAATGAAAAAACAGATAAGCATGATAAAAGATGCAAGGGTTACATCGCTTAGTAAAATAGATAACTGATATTGTAAGGAAATGGTGTTGATGATTTAGGTCTTAAGGGTAGTTAAATTTAAGGACAATAATCAGTATATCAGTATATATGATTTTTAATTAATCATGAAAAACTGGAATCTAATCTGGTTTGTCTTTTGTGTTTTCCCCTACAAGTCTTCACAGTGGCTATTTATATTCCCTAAGAACCTTTAATTAATTATTCTCCAATTGCCCTTTTCTGTTAAATTGAATTGTATGAAATTGCTGACAATTGTGACCTACAAAAAATTACAATTTCCTATGATTCAACCAAGTAATTGGAACTTGGATATAGAGAGATACAAGAATCATATTCCTCAACTCATGTCACGTTCATGTATTTGGAAAATGTTTGTTGAGCAGAGATCAGAATCCCTGTCCTTGTAGAACTTGCAGCATCTGTGTGTGCAATCTTCTTGTTTTATCTGTTCTATTTTTCACGTTTTACTCCCAGTTCCCACTTAATTCTCCTTCCCTCAAGTGTGAGTCACTCAGTCGTGACCCACTCTTTGTGACCCCATGGACTATAGCCCACCCAGATCCTCTGTCCTTGGAATTCTCCAGCAAAGAATACTGGAGTGGGTTGCCATGCCCTTCAGGGGATCTTCCTGACCCAGGGATAAAACCTGGGTTTCCCTCATCGCAGGCAGATTCTTTACCGTCTGAGCCCAGAAGCCCCTCAAAGGCCATCATTATGATGACTTAATGTGTATCTTTTTGTGCATATTTTTGTAAAATAAGCTTCTTTATTTTGTTATACATGTCAGTATTTTTAGTATATAAATTGTATTATATTAGATAATTTTTTTCTAACCTTTTTTTTTTTAAATGCAGCACTGCATACTTTGAGGAAGAAACCATACACATTGCTGTGTATACATCTTCTGTGTTACTTTTCACTGATTTATGGTATTGCTAATGTGTATTGCATTGTATTTTACCTATCCACAGCTCCAGTGATAGACATCCTGATTGCTTCAACTCTTGGCTGAAGCAAACAATACTTAAAATGTACAAATCCTTCTGTTTGACTCTTTATGAACCTGCTTATCATTTTCTGAAGAATACATATCCAAAGCTGGAATTGCTGGGTCATAAGATAGGGGTTCATTTGATAGAATTAAATAATACCAGTTTGCCCTTCAGAATGCATATATCCATTTCCATGCCGCAACAATTAGGCCAACATTTGACCTTTTCCAGCTGCATCAAGTGAAAAGTGGGAACTCATTCTTGCAAATAGCTCAATTTGTCATCTATGAACTTTATTATAGTGTTCTGTTTTGATTATAAATTTTCAGCTGATTAATCAAATTAATTTTTTCCTTATGGTTCCTCTTCAGAAATTTGGTCTCAGAAATCATTTCTTTTCTCTTAAGTCACAAAGATGTACTTCTCCATTTTTTCCATTACTTTTATAATTTTTTCTGGACATATAAATATTTAATTCAATTAGAGTTCCACCTCTGATGCAGTTTTTTCTCTATATAATTGGTTCTCATGAGCTAAAAACTTATTATTCCCTGTGAATCCGATATCACATGTACTGTATAAGATTCCACCTGTATACGGGGATGCCGCTGGGATTTCTGTTCTGTTTCAGTTGGCACACTTGTTTTTATTATTTTAGCAATATAAATACTTATTCATGGCTGACAGAGGAGGCTCATTTTTTTTACTTTTTCTTTTCAAGATTAAGTTAACTATATGGTAGACATTTATTTCCTTATAAACATTTTAGAATATCAAGTATACTTTTAAAATCCTACTGAAATTTCAATATATAATAACATTGAATTTATAGTTAATTTTTGAAGAATTGATTTCATAATATTAAGTCTCTCTGTTATTCAGGTCATTTTATTTGTCCTTTGTTAGAGTTTATTATTTTTTCCTCCACAGAGATCTTATATAGTCTTGCTTAAGTTTACCTCGAGATTCCCTAAAGTATTTTTTGATATTGGTTTTTAAATTATATTTTCCAGTTGGTTATTATTAGGATAGTGCATACATGCTAAGTTGCTTCAGTCGTGATTGACTCTTTGTAACCCTATGGACTGAAGCCTGCCAGGCTCCTCTGTCCACGGGATTCTCCAGGCAAGAACACTAGAGTGGGTTGCCATTTCCTTCTCCTGGGGGGTCTTCCTGACCCAGGGATCAAACCCGCGACTCTTTTGTCTCCAGCACTGGCAAGTGGCTTCTTTACCACTAGTGCCACCTGGGAAGCCCATTATTAGGATTGCAGGCGTTGCTGGCGAATTCTTTCCCATCTGAGCCACAAGGGAAGCCCATTATTAGGATAGAGAAATTCTGCTTTTAGAGTTGAACTTCTGTTTGATAAACTTGTTTCAGTAAGTTCACTATCCATATCATTGGTTTTACTAGATATTTTATCTGCAAATAAAGCCATGTGAATCTCTTTTCCCTTTAATTCTTAGCTATCTTTTCTTCTTCCTTTTTTTTTTCTTTTTCTTGATTAATGTTGTCCAGGATAGCCAATACTATCTTTAAAAGTAGAATTCATAGTGTTCTTGAGTTGAGCATCATTTAAGATGGACACATCTCAGGTTTCTCTGTTAAGTAAAATGCTTACAGTGGGTTTTTTGTATTTAACCTTTACAATTTCTGCCAAAGCAAGGAGAATAGTACAGTTAAGTGCAGTGGGTCTGTCATTACATTTCAGTTAATCATGGTTATCCTCACGTTCATCTGGTGTATTTTGTTGCTAGATTTTCTTTTGATTACAAACTCCCTGCATAAATGAGATAAAACCTACTTGATTATTCTGGACTATTTTCAATACTCTGTTGGATTTATTTACAATTTTTATACCTATGTTCATAAATGATGTGGACTTATGTTTTCTTATGTTTCTCATACGGTTTTTATAATTTACATTATTTGTAGCTTCATAAAATTAAGCTGGATAATGTTCACTCTTTTTCAGTTTTTTTAGATCAGCTTATATAAGAGAGGAATTAGACTGCCCTCAAGAATTTGGTACGTCTCTTTAAAAAATAAGATTCGAAGGGTTTTTTAAAAACAGCATTGACATTTCAATTTATTGAAAACATTTTGGTTGATTTTAAGTTCTCAATGTCTTCATGTACAGTTTGGTATTTTTGGGGAGGGGTTACTAATTTCATCAAATTTTTAAATTCTTTAGTGTATAATAGATTATAATGTTTTTATTTTTATATCTGTTGTGTTTGCAGCTATTGCATCTTTTTCAGTTTATCCTTTGTAGATAAGCATGATGCATTTTCTTCTTATTTTCCTATTAAAATTATCAGAAGTTTTTCTGCTGGTTGGTTAAATCTTTTTAAAGAAACAAGTTTTTACTTTGTTAATTTTTTTCATCATTTTGGTGTTGCTGTTCCCAGTTTCACAGATTTATGCTGTTATCTGCATCATTTCTTGGTGTCTAGTATTTTGTTTGCTCTATTGTTCCTTTTTAGTTTCTCATTGGAATGTTTGCCTCCTTGATGCTTAACATTTTTGTTTCCTAGCAAAAATGGCTAAAGCTATGCATTCCTTTTATGTCCTGCTTTAGTAATGTCTCATAAATTTCGAATTATCTAATTCTACTTTTTAATATTCTTTATGATTGCCTTGTTTAGCTCAAGGTATTTGATAACATATTCAATTTATAAAGAAAGGATTCTTTTTCGGCTATCCTTTTGTTATGAATTCCTCATTTACTGCATTATTATCAGAGGACAAATCCTGTATGCTACTGGTATCTTGGAATTTATCCAGGCTTTATTTTATTGACTAATAATCTTTATATTAAAAAAAGAATTTTCCATGAGTGCTTAGAAACAAAAACTCTACATGGCTATAGAATTCTATATATATTTAAAGGCTCACTTATTGATCATATTTTGCAGATACTTGATTTCTTCCTGTTTGATCTAATAGTTGCTAAGTGGAATGTGTTAAGATCGCTGACTAAAATCGTTGGTCAGTTTCTCCCTGTCATCCTGTTAGTTGAATATTTTGCAATCCTGTTGTTTGTTACCTATTTATGGTGGCTACAACGTCTTTTTCCAGGGTTCCTCTTTGTGCACGTGCGCTCGCTCACTCAGTCGTGTCCAACTCTTTGCCACCCTGTGGACTGTAGCCTGCCAGGCTCATCAGTCCATGAATTTTTCAAGCAAGAATACTGGAGAGGGTTGCCATTTACTACTCTAGGGGGTCTTCCCGACCCAAGGACCGAATCCATGTCTTTTGAGACTCCTGTATTGGCAGACATTTTCTTTACCGTTGCGCCACCTAGGAAGCCCATAGTTCCTTTAGCCAGTATATTTAGCTTTCTTTTGTCTTAGGATACAACTGCTTAAATTCTATTTTAGTCTATGTTAAGATTTTTGTGAATTTTCTTTTGGTTTATATTTTTGTTTTTTGCATATGTTTTTAAAATTTTTCCCTTTTGATATGTCTTTGTAGTAAATGGATTTTTTAATAGTCAGTAGAGTTTTGAAATTTATTATTTTCACCCAATCTGAGAATCTTCATTTTTTAATTTATGATTTTTAATTGACTTGCATAGATTATTTAGGACTTATTCCTACTGTCTTATTTTTTAAATTTTTCAGTGCATTCGTTTCATTTAAAATATCTTTTTCTGTTTTTCACTGTAGAGATGAAATTTTCTTCTGTTAGCTTAAAAGTTATATATTCTGAATGTAACATACTGTGGATATCCTTCATTTGAGACATACACTCAATGCTTATTTTCTCCTATTAAGTTCTTAAATTTTAGTACCTTCCACTCTGCCCCCTCATGACGAATGTCATTTGCTGTCTATGCCACTTCTCCACATTCCATCGTCACAGTGTAGATTTTAAAATTCTGATTGAAATAATCATTTGGGGGGGTATTTTCTTAAAATAAAAAGCCATAATCAAACTCTATCAAGGAATTTGTCACCTTCACATCCCCTGATTATTCACAGCATCCTCCTAGATTTGCTTCTTATCTGTGTTTTCAGTTGAGCCTGAAGTCTTTACTCTTTAATTCTGGGGAATTTGTTTCCATTGTTTTTTGTAATATTTTTGCCACAGTATTTTCCTCTGCTCAAATTTCGACCCCTTCATTTCATGTACTGCTATTGCTGCTAAGTCGCTTCAGTCGTGTCCGACTCTGTGCGACTCCATAGACAGCAGCCCATCAGGCTTCCCCGTCCCTGGGATTCTCCAGGCAAGAACACTGGAGTGGGTTGCCATTTCCTTCTCCATTTCATATGCTAATACCCCTTAACTTGAGAAAGTGAAGTGGCTCAGTCGTGTCTGACTCTTTGTGGCCCCATAGACTATAGCCCACCAGGCTCCTCCGTCCATGGGATTTTCCAGGCAAGAGTACTGGAGTGGGGTGCCATTGCCTTCTCAACTTGAGAACTATGTACGTTTTTACTTACAGCAGTTGATTTCTTACTGTTTTTCCTCTTGATTCTTTTTAATGATCCTTTTCTACATTTCATTTCCCTACCATCGACCATTATTTCTAATATGAGGATATTAATCATGCTTATTTTAAATTCCTAACCCATTAATTTTATTCTTTTATAGTTTTTTTAGCTTCGTATTTTATATTGGAACATAGGTGATTAACAATGTTGTGTTAGTTTCAGGTGTATAGCACACTGATTTCATTATACATATACATGTTTCTATTCTTTTTCAAATTCTTTTCACATTTAGGTTGTTACACGATATTGATCAGAGTTCCCTGAACTATGCAGTAGGTGCTTGTTGGTTATCGATTTTAAATATAGCAGTGGGCACATACCAATCCCAAACTCCCTAAACATTCCCTTCTACCCACCCTTCTCCACCGGTAACCATGAATTCATTCTTTAAGTCTGTGAGCCTGTTTCCATTTTGTAAATAAGCTCATTCGTATCATTTCTTTTTAGATTCTTCATATAAGCAACATCATATTTCTCTTTCTCTGACTTACTTCACTCATTATGACAATCTCTAGATCCATCCATGTTGCTGCGAATGCCTAGCTCATGAGTTTTAAAGTCCAGTGTCTATCCATTGCCACAGAGCCCCTGTGGTTTAGAAGCATGGTTTTAGAAGCATGATATGTAGCATTTAGTTTATTACTTTCTTTTCGAGGTGGTTGTACTTTTCGCGTGTGCCCTCTTTTGTTCTTTGAGCTTAAGTTATCCTTCAGATACTATTTATTCTTGTAGTTATCATATCAGGGGAAGGCCAGGTAAATCCGAAGGGGATGGAAGACTTCCCTGGTGGTCCAGTGGTTAAGAATCCACCTTGCCAGTCAGGGGACGTGGGTTCGACCCCTGCTGAGGAACTAAGATCTCGCGTGCTGTGGAGCAGCTAAGCCCGCACGCGACAACTGCTGAGCCTGTGCATCGCAGCTAGTCTGAGCACTGCAATGGAAGGTCCCACCTGCTGCAACTAACACCCGAGGCAGCCGAATAAATAAATGTTTTTAAAAACCCACAACAGCGACAAAAGAGGGCTGAAGGTGAGTTCCAGGCATTGTAAAAGCACTTTTCATCATCTCTCTCTGCCACTATGATATCAGGTGACTTCTGTGTTGAGAATCTCACTCCCTAATCCCTTAAGTAGAAGAGTCTTGGGAGGAGACAGTTCCCTTGGTTATAATTCATCAACCTTAGGGTTTGGGAGAGAAGGAGGTGAAGGAATGAATGCCAGATGTGACGTAATCCCACACTTCTCATCAGCTCCTCACCTGAGTGAGACATTCAGCAACCTGAATCCTGTAGGCTTCACATCCCTAACAGAGAAGGAGCAGTCAGTGATTGTTCTCGGGTACCACCCAGGAGAGGCTGGAGGGAAGCAAAAACGCTTTACTGCAACCTGTCTTCTCAAAGAAATCTCTGGCAACACTCTCCTCTAATTGCAGTCATCCCTGCCCACAGTAGCTCAGACAGTAAAGAATCTGCCTGCAGTGCAATCCCTGGGTTGGGAAGATCCCCTTGAGTAGGAAACGGCAACCCACTCCAGTATTCTTGCCTGGAGAATTCCATGGACAGAGAAGCCTTGTGGGCTACAGTCCATGGGGTCGCAAAGAGTTGGACACGACTGAGCAACTAACACTGCCCATGGCCACCGCTTTCCCAGCCAGTTCAAAATATCTTTCAGAATCACTGTCACACAAGTTTTGATTTGTTCTTTAGTTAAATTCATACTTTGGTCTCACTTAACCTATAATAGTTCACCATCTTGCTGGGAAACTGAAGCTCCTAGATATTCCAGGTAATTGTTTTTAAGTTGTTTTTTTAATCTTTTTTTTTTCTTTTTCCTTTATTTAAGCACCACATTCCCCTTTAGGAAAATTATATGAAAAGGAAAGTTCTTTGTGATTTGATTTTCTTCAGGTCTTCATACTTTATTCTCTACACTGTTTCTTCTTATTCATATCTTTGTCATGTATGAAGGACAGATGCGAGCTGCAGCCTTAGCACAGGAAAGCACGCAGCTCTTGTCATTTTCATCCTGTCCTTGAGATTTGTCTTCTCAAGATCTTGCCTGACTGTTCTAGACAATACTATTATCTGCTGTCAAAGGGGAGGTAGTGCAGCTTCCTGGGTTAATGTTCCAGAGAGCAGTGATTTCCTTCTAGAGGCCAGAGTTATACTTCATGCTGCAGATAGATTCAGAAAGCCAGGGTCTGTTCTTTTACCCTTCAACTGAAGTACTTATAGCTTCCATTAAAACACCTAGATTATACTTATCTGTTAAATTACCCACCCATCCTCCAAAATGTAGCTTCTACGTGATATTTTTAGATGTGAAAAAATACATGGAAATGTTTTCAATGCTAATGTGATGGATAGGACCAAGACCTACTTTAAAGACTAACCATGTGATATGTGTGTGTGTTAGTGGCTCAGTCGTGTCTGAGTTCTTCCGGCCCCGTGGACTGTAGCCTGCCAGGCTCCTCTGTCCATGGAGTTCTCCAGGCAAGGATACTGGAGTGGGTTGCCATTTGCTTCTCCAGAGGATCTTTTGGATCCAGGGATTGAACCCAGGTCTCCTGCACTGTAGGCAGATTCTTTACCAATTAAGCTACTAGGGAAGCCCAACCAGGTGATACCAATGTTTTATTAAATACTGTTCTGAAAATTCCACAAGACATAATTTGTGTGTTTGTGTACTGAGTCCTGAATCCTAGGGCTGAATCATTAGTGATTTATGCACTGGGCAGTGAAGCAAGCCCACTCAACTGGTTATCAGTGGCCGTTTATAGAACATTCTGGCAGCTAAAGGAGTATGAAAGCAGTAACAGATTTAACTGTGAGCTCATTTATTTCCAATTAGGTCTGCTGCTGAGATACTCTATGTGGTAAAGCTTTAGAGAGAGTTGAAAAATATATCAATGCAAATTTGAGAAATAATGGAAGTAGAAGCTTTATAAACTAAATTTTTCTAAAATCCTCTTCTGTACAAAAGAATAATTTAAAATATAAATGTTTGAGATTTCCAAAGACTGTTCAAATGTACCAGGGGAGGATGGAAAAAAGGTAAGAAAATTAATGGCAAATGCAAAATTTGATTACTTTATCATATGATCCAGTTTTGAAACAACTATTTTTGCTGCTGTTAAGGCAAAGTTATTTTCCTGGTGAATAAATCCAACTTCAAGCTATATTTTATTCAGAAATTTGTTCCCTGAGAAAAACCTCTCAATTCAATGATAAAACACTCCAGTTATACCAATGAATTGACCAGTCAAACTCTTCCACAGCCATTCTAACCAAAATTTTCAGTCAAATATGTCCATGGCTGTCTTTAAACACAGGTCATATAGATTAATTGCAAGAAATTTAAATTTGGTTATTAGAGTGAAAAGACACAATTATCCCTTCATCCACTGTAAAGTTATCCAACAGAGAGGAAACTCTTATCTGTAACTTCTTTATGATGTCTGGAGATTCTAGCTGACTGCTTTGATGAAAATATATTGCTGGAGTGACTTATGATTCCTGGAAGAAGACCTAGCCAAAGCCTTATTTTCTCTAGCTGAGAAATAATTTAAATGAATTCCTGTTTTGATCCACAATTCCGTATTCGAAGATGTTCTTTTGTTAATATTTGGTATTCAAAAGTTACATGAGGATAATTCCTTGAATGTCATCAGCTCTTGATACATACTTGGGATGAATTCCATCAGCGATCGTTTAAAAATGTTTAACCACGTGAAGAAATTGCCCAAGGCTATTTACTCCCTAACTGTTTTAATTCAGCCCCTGTGTTTTGCAAGCATCTTCTAGTGGCCTTCCAGTAAATGTAATAGACAGATGTCATCATCTGAATTTCTAGGCAAGGCCACTTTGATAAAAACGGGAAAACACAGGACACTGCTGGCTTTGCTCGTCAGTATCTATGAGAATCATCTCCAATGTAAACCAAAGTTAAAGCAAGCTCGTGCCCAGTCTCTAAATCACCAGCTGTCTACCCCCACTGCATTGGCCTTCGGGGGACCATTCTTCCATTTCTGGTTCCCTCTCACATCGATGGAATCAGCAGATGTGTACAGAGGAGAGAGTGAACCTTGGCAAAGAGGGGCATGTTGTTATTTACAAGGACCCCTTTTAATGGATGCATATATCTCTTATTCAGTTTTGGAAACATGACACAGTTGCAGGGATGAAGTTAGCCTCATTTGTCGTCGATATTTATGCTGTGCCTTTCATAATGTCAGATGAGATAGCTCATATATTCCCAAGGTAAAAATGAGTAATATCTTTGGGAGCAGGTATAAAGTTACAATACAGTTTTTCAACTTGAGAAAGTGTTCTTCTCCTGATTTTCATTTTACGTCTTAGACTGCAGACTATGGAACAGACCTTGTAAAAGACTTTCACTGAGCATCTGGCTCTTCTGTAGGCCCAGGAGATTTATGTCAGCTGTAGGAAGAATGTGAATAAAACCCTGCTTCTGGGAGTTTGTAAAACGAATTGATGGATTACTTAGTCTACTCTTGCTTGGATTAAATTTTAAAATTGCATCAGGGTGTTCATTTTTAGGTATGATTTTATATAAATAGGAATTATAGATAACCAGCATAAAAATAAAGAAACATATGACTAGAGCTGAATTACAATAAAACCCAAATAATAATTGCAAAATTAACACTTATCAACCCACACTGATGTTAAATACTATTTCAGATCTGTTTGCTCTAGAAAAAGAATGATTATTTTGCAACTTCACAGGATTTTAAAGTGCATAAATGCAAAACAATGTTATGCTGTTAATGGCATTGGTGTGTTAGCTTTATCTCTTGTGCTGAAAACTTTCATTTCTTTCATTCACTCATTCATTTCCACCTTGTTCCATAAAAGCTTTCAAGTAATTCTGTACATTCATTCATTTATTCTTTTATGGAATCTGGATTATTAGCCCAAATAGGAAGAAAAGTATTCATTAATTATCATCACTTTTACTTGATCCAAAATGACCATTTAAATATATGACCCTAAGCTTTCAGAACTGTAGGCAAACTCTGGAGAATGTTGGGTGCACAAAAAATGTTAGTCAATGAATGATTGTCTATCATTACCATTTTTACTAAAGGTATCTTATTAATTGTAACTTGCTAAAAACTGAAATTTGAATAAATATTTAAGAGTATAATCTACAACAGAGAATAAATACAATGAATTTATATAAACCATCTCTGTTAATTGTTCTCTCTTCTGAACTAATGTAGTGAACTGATATAATTATCTGATATGGGCACATTATTATATATGCATTGTAGTGACAACATAAAGGTGAAACCTAATCTTAATGAATACTTTGCTAATTATTATTTCCTTTAATGCAAAAAAAACCCAAAAAACAATGGACACGTGTCAATTATCTATCCAGAAAAATGGAGGTTAACTGATATTCAGAGACTTCGGTGTGAGATCAGGTGAGGTAAGTGAATGCATTCAGGAAGCTTAAGAGATGGAAGACCTCGGTGGTATTTGGGGATTTAGGGCTTTTGCCTGTTCCTTGGGCTTCCCTTGTGGCTCAGACGGTAAAGCGTCTGCCTACAATGAGGGAGACCCAGGTTCGATCCCTGGGTCGGGAAGTTCCCCTGGAGAAGGAAATGGCAACCCACTCCAGTATTCATGCCTGGAAAATCCCATGGGCTGAGGAGCCCAGTAGGCTACAGCCCATGGGGTCGCAAAGAATCGGACACGACTGAGCCACTTCACTTCACTTGTGGCTCAGCTGGTAAAGAATCCTCCTGCAACGCGGGAGACCTGTGCTTGATCCCTGGGTTGGGAAGATCCCCTGGAGAAGGGAAAGGCTATCCACTCCAGTACTCTAGCCTGGAGAATTCCATGGACTGTATAGTCCGTGGGGTCGCAAAGAGTCGGACACGACTGAGCGACTTTCACTTCACTTCTCTTCACTTTGCACCTCACAGCCCTTTCTTTGCCCGTCTTACTCAAAACGCTTCTCCCTGGCGCCATCTAGTGGACATCTTGGTGGGAATGAGGAAGACGTCCAGGATTTGCAAAGACCAACAGAAGTCCATGGCCTGTGGACATCATAGGAGCTCTTGTAAGTTAGTCTGTGAAGGCTCGTCCTCTTTCTGTCATTATCCCATACAGATGTATTACCTTGATTTCTGCTCCACTTCGCTGATCAGAAGATTATAAAAAAACAAGTGTTTAGAATAAAAACTGAGCTTGAAAAATGAGGTCTCTTGTAAGTAATGTTCTAAAGCAGTTTAAGCATCCACGGAGAACACCATTTTAATTTTTCAGTTTCTCATTATTTCTTCAATAGGTGAGCTAGCTAAGCCAGGCAGATATTCAAAGACAGAGGCACCATAATCTCTTCCTTCGTGCATGTGTGCATGCTAAGTCACTAGTCGTGACCGACTTTGGGATTCTCTAGGCAAGAATACTCGAGTGGGTTGTCATGGGGATCTCCTCCAGGGGATCTTGCCGACCTTCCGATCCCGTGGGGTATCGAACTCACGTCTCTTATGTCTCCTGCATTGGAAAGCAGGTTCTTTACCACTAGTGCCACCTGGGAAGCCTAGTCTCTTCCTTCACTAACCTCCTAATGATAAAGGTTTATTAAGATGAATCTTTGGGTAGTGGACCCACAAATCAAGGCAAAACTCTGCCATCTTCCTGATTTTTTCCATTTCTGAGAAGGCACCAAGAGAGTTGCTAAATTTAATTTCATAACCTTGATTCCTAGACTTGGACAATAAGGCTTACCTGAGTTTTGCATCCCTGTGGTAATGTTCAGAATCTCCTGAGGGCAAGAAAATATATTGGGAGGAAAAAAAAAATCAGATAAAATGAAAGAATCAAGAGAACAAAAACTAAGCAGAAAAATTTACTTGCCTAAATACATGTAAAATTCTTGAAAGAAGAGATTCTGTTTATTTTTGATTAAAAAAAAACCTTCAGTACTTGACACAATACTTAATACTCAGCAGGCAGAAGGGAGAGAAATGGCTTGGAATAGAGACTCCACTCATCAAATTGCTGAAAAGAATAATCACTAATAACCCCTTTACAAAATGTGATGTGAATGCAAACTACTAATAGTGAAGACAATGACAGTAAATATCGCTAAAGTTTAATTACTTTAATGCCTAAGTTTATTCTAAAACATATACCTAGTGGAGAAGACAGGTGATATTTACATTTTCACATTAGGTAGAGAAACAAAATAGCTTTGCACCAGTATGTTCTGAAGATTATGGCGTGTTTGTCATTTTAAACATTTCTATTAACAATTTCCTTTATTCGTTGAGATGTATCTCTAAGGCTGTGACAAACTCTAGATACAAAATATTCCCAGATGTGCCAACTAGGTAAGACTGATTTGTCTGCTAAAGGAAGCCAGACTTTTGCTCCCTTCAGGAGAAAATCTGACTTGCATTTGTCTTATGTGATTTATGCATTGTAAGTTTAAGATGAAATACAGCCTTTTCCCTCCCATATATTAAAATGTGGCTTCAAATTTGAAAGAAACCGCAGTCTTCTCAGAAACCTATGTCGCTATGTGATGAGACAAAACAAAAATACTGTATTGCCCCCAAGTGGTCTTTGTAGGTATTTCCTGCACTCTCCAACAGTGAAGGAAAAAGAGAAAGCAAAAATACTGTACTTGGATAGCAAATCTTTGACCATTTTCTTTCACTGGATTATACATATTTATTCTTTAAAAATCATTTGATAATCCAGGTTGCGGTAGTAAGGATATATTGCTAAGTAGAGATTCTGAATGGTGGTAAATCTTCAGTGCAATTTAAATCGCCTAGGTCACACAATTATTTGTAATATCAACATTTGTAAGTTACAGGGGATTGTTTTCATTTAAGAAGATTTTGCAATACATAATTTTAGAAAAATTACTGTAACGTTATCACTAGCACTTTCTACTGAGCATTTGAGAGGACATTATTTTTATCCGCGTATCTTTTTGTGTACTTCTATTTGATTTCAACTTGAACTTCAAAGTGGTTTTTAACCTGAATTTCTTTGAATTATATACATGACCTAGTATTGTGAGGTGGAACTGAAGGTTTATCTTTCATTTCTCTGAATGTTGCTGAGGTAGATGAAGATGGATTCTTTCTCAGGATTCTGCACATGTCATCATGCTATGTTCTACACATACTATAATATACAAATGATTTATTTGCTTTTTTAAGTTCTCTTTGGAGCATCTTCCAGTAAAACAATCATTCTCTGACTTCCTCATTTCCTGACATGGAGCATCCCCACACCCCTCACTCTATCCTCTCTCTCATGCTTGTCCTCTCTCCCTCACTTCTGTACTTAAACCTAGTTGGTAAAACCTCTGTGAAGCAAGTTTTACCATTTGGAGAAAGGGACTGTCAACAAGAGAGGAATTCCAGCTATCCCTACCTATTTGTTGTTGTTCTTCTTCAGTGATTAAGTCCTGTCTGACTCTTTGTAACCCCATGCACTGCAGCATGCCAGGCTCCCTGTCCTTCACTATCTCCTGGAGTTTGCTCGGACTCATGTCCATTGAGTCCATGAGGCTATCTAACCATCTCATCCTCTTCTCCTTTTGCCTCCAGTCTTTCCCAGCATCAAGGTGTTTTCCAGTGAGTCGGCTCTTTGCATCAGGTGGCCAAAGTATTGTAGCTTATGTGTCTATACGTGGTTGTGTGCCCCTCTAAACCAGTTTCCTGATGCCTGGTGTCTATAGTCTTCCAGAATCCAATAGTTCCAGCTATCACAATCACCTCTACCTGTTTAAAAAACTACTGTTCCAAAATGATTTCTACCAGAAATTTGATTCCAGATGTATTTGGAAGGCCGGAGGATTTTTCCACATACTTGATTACCCAAATCATCTACACAAAGAATATGTCCTCAAGTAACAGAGAGTGAAATTATCACGCTAAACTCAGAAGTCACGGAAGAAAAACATTATGCTGAGGAAATATGTTTCATTTTCATGCTTTCCGGGAGTTACTGTTAAAAAAGAAATGTGATTTTAAAATATGAATAGGACAATGATGACATCTTTCAGGCTGAGTGAGAAGCATATATCCAGTTGCATTTTTACTCTAAAGGAGCGAGAAATAAATCCTTATTTCAGGGTCTATAGTGCTTGATCTACAGAACTAAAAAGAAAAACCCCAAAGCATGACCTCTAGGGGCCTAAGAATGGATGTGCAGTAAGACGATCCTTGTACCAACTCTGTGAACTCAGGCCAGTCTTTGGATCTCTCTGAACCACTTTTTCTATCTGAAAAATAGGACTAGTTTCCTGTGGGTTAAATGAGTCTTTTGATTCCTTCTGCAGATATTTATTGGGCACTTCTCATATGCTAGACTTTGTGTTAGGTTCAACTGATAAGGTAACAAACAAAATGAAGGCCTTTCTTTCCTGGAGTTTATTCTTCTGATGAGTGGTAGTTGAAATACAGATAAAAACTAATTATACATATACAAAGAGATCCAGATAATAACTTTTTTACAATTTAAAATGCTCACTTCGCATTTAGTTATTACAAAACATTGGCTGTATCCCCCGTGTCGTACCAGACATGCCTGAGCCTGTCTTACTTTGTACCTCCCTCTCCCCTACTCGTGTATTGCTGTCTAACTTACTTCACTTGGCATAATGCTGATTTTTAATGTAGCTAAGAATGCAGTGACAAAGGATGATGTGTAGAAAGTGATGGAATTGCCCACTTCAGGAGAGGTAGAAAGATCTCCCGGATCAGGTGACATTTGAGCTGGAATTCATGGAGAAGTCTGAGTGTCCTTAGAAGAGCTAGTGGCCAAACATCCCCAGCGAAGGCCCCGTTCCAACGCCCCGAGGTAGAAGAGTCCTGTCATCATCACACTGTCATCGTGTGGTCTGCCTTTTCACACCCACTCGGCCGCTGTGTGGAGAACAGATTGAAGAGGATTGTCAATGGAGATAGAACCGTCAGTTACAAGGCATCTGGGGGAAGAGGATGGTGGCTTGGATGTGTTGGTGAGCCGTGATCTGGAGGAGAGAAACTGATGACCCCTTTTGGAGGGCGAACAAGAGTCGCCGATGAGAGGGAGAGGCTAGATAGAGAGGGTTCAAAGAGGAGCCATCATATGAATAGTGATGCTCTTTGCTGAGACAGAGCGTGCGGAAGGGAGTGGACAGAGAAATGGGAAGTGAGGAAGTTGAGGCAGAAGAGAAGGTCCTGCTCTCCTGGCAGGTCACCCGTCCCCATCGTCTGGTTGGTAGGCTCCTTTGCTCCTAACCTGCCTCAGAGTGCCACACAGACTAAATTCTTGTCTTAGAATTTGGTATTTCTTTTCCCCTGCTCACTTTCTTCCCTGCCTTTCTCTTCCCCATCCCTCTCTCCCTCCAGCCATTTCCAAAAGAGGTATCCCATCCCTTCTAAGATATAAAGCAATGAGTATCTCAATAACTAGTTGCTCATCCTTTCCAGGGTTAATAGGCCAGTCCCAGGGGTCCAGGTACACATTACTGTAAAACAGCCGAGGCAGACGTGCCTTCTCAGTCACTGTGGGTTCAAAGTTTATTTTTGAAAAGATGGTACCTCAACTCCCAGATCAGTTCCCTTGGAGGATAGTTGGAAGATCAAGTGCATTGTATTTTGATAAGAGAGTGAGAAGAGGATGCTTAGGAATCTGAGCACGTAGAAAGGGTTTGGGGTGGAAGCCAGAGTGAGGCTGGACGTGTTTGAAAAGAAGAAGCCAAACCTGAAGCAGCAGGCATTCGACTGAGCGTTCCAGGAGCTAAGAATGAAAAAGCGTGAAGCTCATAGATCACCTTTTCCCTCAAATGGAAAGTTGATGAACAAAAGCAATGCACAGAAATTTCTTCTCTTTTTATCAAAAAAAAGAAGAAAACAAGACAATTTAAGCACAGAAAAAAGCAAATTGCTTCTTGACACAACAAATCACCCCTACACATAGTGGCTTTGTGCAACTAACTGTTACTATTTCTCATGACTCTGTGGGTTGGCTGGGCAGGCTCTGTTGATCTCTGCAGGCAGCTGGTGGGGCCGAATGGTCTAGCCTGGCCTCACTCGCGTGCTTGCCTGTTGGCTGCGTATTATCTGGGGCCATGTCTTGGCCACATGTTTCTCGTCATCCAGCAGGGACTCTGTGTTCTTTTATAAGGTGGCATTGTCTGGGTGCCCAAGAATAGCAAATGAGCAACGCCTAAAGGCCAAGTTCTTTTCAAGTGTTTGTGCAGTGGGTTAAACAGTTGACCCCCAAAGGATATTTTTGTTGTTGTTGTTCAGTCGCCAAGGCATGTCTGACTCTTTGTGACCCCATGGACTGCAGCACTTCAGGCCTGCTTGTCCCTCACCATCTCCCAGACTTTGAATTCATGTCCACTGAATCAGTGATGCCATCCAACCATCTCATCCTCTGTCGCCCTGTTCTCCTTCTGCCTTCACTCTTTCCCAGCATCAGGGTGTTTTCCAGTGATATGCAAAGGATATGTCCGTGTCCTAACAACCAGAACCTGTGAACATAACCTTATTTGGAAAAGAACCCTGGCAGATTTCATTCAGTTAATGTCTCAAATTGAGATCGTCCTGGATTATCCAAGCGGGCCCTAAATCCAATGACACATGCCCTTATAAATAACAGAAAGGCAGAGGGAGATTTGATGTACAGGTAGAGGAAGAGAAGACACACAGAGAAGGTTATGTGAAGATGGAGGTGGAGGTTACCTCCACCGCAAACCAAGGAATGCGTACAGCCACAGGAAGCTGGGAGAAATGAAGAGTAGATTGTTTCCTGGAGCATTAGGAGAGAACGTGCCTCTACTGATGACTTAAGCTTAGACTGTTGGCCTCCAGAACTTGAGACAATACATTTCGGTTGCTTCCCCCCCTTATTGGTGGAGTTTTGTTTGTTACTTAATTTTTACTGGGGTATAGTTGCTTTACAATATTATGTTACTTCTACTGTACAGCAAAATGAATCAGCCATACGTATACATATCTATTGTTGTTCAGTCACTAAGTTATGTCCAGCTCTTTTGCAACCACATGGACAGTAGCCCATCAGGCTCTTCTGTCCATGGGATTTCCCATGGCAAGAATACTGGAGTGGGTTGCCATTTCCTCCTCTAGGGGATCTTCCCAACCTAGGGATTGAACCCGCATCTCCTGCATTGGCAGGCATATTCTTTACCACTGAATCACCAGGGCCAATCACAGACTGGTTCAAAATTGGGAAAGGAGTACGTCAAGGCTGTATATTGTCACCCTGCTTACTTAGCTTACATGCAGAGTGCATCATGAGAAATGCTGAGGTAAATGGATCACAAGCTGGAATCAAGATTGCTAGGAGAAATATAAACAACTTCAGATATGTAGATGATACCAATCTAATGGCAGAAAACAAAGAGGAATTAAAGAGCCTCTTGATGAAAGTGAAAGAGGAAAGTGAAAAAACTGGCTTAAAAAGAAGATCACGGCATCTGGTTCCCTCACTTCATGGCAAATAGATGGAGAAACAATGGAAACAGTTGCAGGTTTCATTTTTCTGGTCTCCAAAATCACTGCAGCCATGAAATTAAAAGACTCTTGCTCCTGGGACAGGAAAGATATGACAAACCTAGATAGTGTATTACAAAGCAGAGACATCACTTTGCCAACAGAGGTCCATATAGTCAAAGCTGTGGTTTCTCCAGTGGTCATGTATGGATATGAGAGTTGGACCATAAAGAAGGCTGAGTGCCAAAGAACTGATGCTTTCGAATTATGGTGCTGGAGAAGACTCTTGAGAGTCCCTTGGACAGCAAGGAGATCAAACCAGTCAATCCTAAAGAAAATGACCCCTGAATATTCATTGGAAGGACTGATACTGAAGCTGAAGCTCCAATACTTTAGCCATCTGATGCAAAGAGCCGACTGATTGGAAAAGACCCTGATGCTGGGAAAGACTGAAGGCATGAGGAGAAGGGGATGACAGAGGATGAGGTGGTTGGATGGCGTCACCGCCTCAATGGTCATGAGGTTGAGCAAACTCCAGGAGATGGTGGAGGACAGGGAAGCCTGTCATGCTGCAGTCCATGGGGTTGCAAAGAGTCAGACATGACTGAGCAAGTGAACAACAACAGCAACACCGGGGCCATGTACATATATCCCTTTTCTTTTGGATTTCCCTCCCATTTAGGACACCACAGAGCACCTATTAATAGAGCACAATGTGTTCCCTTCAGTTGTCTACTTTATACATAGTATCAATAGCGTATATACCTCAACCCCAGTCTCCTGTCTGACTCCAGAGTCATATGTTGGTTTAAGTCACCATGTTTGAGGTAAATTGTTACAGCTGCCCCAGGAAAAGAAAACAGTTTACATCACCTTTGCTAATGTCCCATTACCAAAGAATATCACATGGCTCAGCCAGGGTTCAGTGAGTCAAGAAATAGACCCCACCTCTGCATAAAGGAAGTGGTGAGCCGACAAGAGTGGGAAGAATTTGCGGCCAGTCTTTGCAAACTGCCACATCAACGAAAAGAAAGATTTTCACATTAGAGCAGATTAATGGCAGGTTTCGCCAAAAGAATTTCAATGGAAGGACAGAGAAATATTCAAATTAGGGGCAGGAGACAAAGAGGAAAATAGAGGGGAAGGCGTCTTGTCTAATGACTTAGCCCCTGTAGTTGAGGATGAAACTTCTAATGATTGTATGCCCATCATAAAGAAAAGTGGAGGAAAAAATCTCCCTGTAATAAGTGGTGGGAAATCAGGGTGTTTAATCTCGCTGTCTTCTTGCATGTGTATAATTTTTATGTTTGATCATGGAGTCAAAAATAAAGGAAAAACCATGTTGATGATTTCTGTGATCTTTCATAGTCACTTCAGCTCAGTTGTATTCTGAGATTGTTGAAAGGGTACCTATGTGCTGGCAATATGGAGAGGGACTCGAGAGAAATGTTGGTTTTTGCCTTCAAGGCGCTCTCCAGTGAGTGCAAAAGACATATGTTGACTGAAAAAAAAATGTTTCACTAACACATATTTATAAGTAATTCTAATAAGAACTGAGTGCAGTAAATGGCTGGTTTGCAGGAATAGTCAAGAGTCAGAATTATTCCAGTCTGGAGAAAGTGAGGTAGTTTTCATAAAATAAGTGGTATTTTAGCTGAGCTTGGAAAAATGAGTAGAGTTTCTTTAGGAGTAGGGAGAGGATGTTTGCATTTCCTTTGGATAAACATCATGAAGCACGCAGGTGGAAGGTGGGCTATAGACTCAGAAATATGAGCTGCTTTCATTGGCAAAAATGTGTATGTATTCCAGAGTGGGAAGAATCCTAGGGTAGCCTGAAGTAGGAAGGATGGAGAAAGAAGAAAGAGGCAAAGGCCTCAGGATTGTGGAGTCAGAGGGGGAACCAGAAGAGCTATGTTAGAGTCAGATCATGAAGGTCCTGAATTTCATGCACAGTAGAATGTAAATGGAGAAGACAATGGCACCCCATTCCAGTACTCTTGCCTGGAGAATCCCATGGGTGGAGGAGCCTGGTGGGCTGCAGTCCATGGGGTCGCTCAGAGTTGGACAGACTGAGAGACTTCACTTTCACATTTCCCTTTCATGCATTGGAGAAGGAAATGGCAACCCACTCCAGTGTTCTTGTCTGGAGAATCCCAGGGATGGTGGAGCCTGGTGGCCTGCCGTCTATGGGGTCGCACAGAGTCGGACATGACTAAAGCGACTTAGCAGCGGCAGCAGTAGCAGCAGAATGTAAAAGGGGCTTCCCTGCTGGCTCGGCTGTAAAGAATCTGCCTGCAATGCAAGGTCAGGAAGATTCCCCTGGAGGGGGTCATGGCAACCCACTCTAGTATTCTTGCCTGGAGAATCCCGTGGACAGAGGAGCCTGGTAGGCTACAGTCCATGTGGTCACAAAGAGTCGGACATGACTGAATAGACTGAGCATGCACACAGAGAATGTAAAAGGACCCCACTGTTATTTTATACATCTGAATGTATTCTCATGCATGATCTCATCTGATACTTTTAAGAACCCTGCAAGATCGGGTGCTATGTTCCTCACCCATCCTATGGATGAGGAAATGAAGATTCATGATTTAGTAGAGATGACAGAGCTAACAAATGTGATTAGAATTAGGACTCAGATCTCCAATGAATAAAATATCTCTTAATTACTGCTTCACTCCTTGCAGTATTAGGCCATGGCCTGTGTGCCCTCCATAAAGCATGCTGACTGCTGGACACAAGAGCTCAGTGCAAGTATCTGTATGCTTAAGTTGTCATGCTCTGATGAACTGGAAGTGCAAAAAAAGACATACTTGCTTCTGTAAAAGCAAAGTTGAATATTTATAAAAGAATCAATTTAGAAAAACTGCAGGTGGATTAAATGTGATGTAACAACTTTCAGGGGGCTTCCCAGGTGACTCAGTGGTAAAGAATCCACCTGCCAATGCAGGAGAGGCAGGTTTGATCCCTGAGTTGGGAAGATCCCCTGGAGAAGGCAATGGCAACCCATTCCAGTATTCTTGCCAGGAGAATCCCATGGACAGAGGAGCCTGGCAGGCTACAGGCCGTGGGGTCGAAAAAGAGTTGGACACAACTTAGCAACTAAACAACCATAACTACAACTTTCAGAGTATGAGGGGGTGGCATTGCAAGACCTGGAAAGATTCTGCCGAGATTTCTTGGCAAGTATTTTTATATTCTTGCTTTAATTGAGGTTGTAACCCACTCATGGGCGGGGTTTCTGTAAGTTAGATAACTGGCAATTCCAGTCAGTTGACCAATAGGTTTGGCTTTGTAAGACTGACAGAGGAATATACATTCATGTTTTCCAAATTAAAATGTTTAAGCAGAGCATATGTCACTTTTGAGCTCTCATATAAAAATAGCTGTCCCTTTGTAGCAGAAATGGTAAAAGGGCTTCTACTGTTTATTATACCACCTTCTTCTGTAAATATTTGGGACATCTAAAAATTAAAAGACGCTTACTCCTTGGAAGGAAAGTTATGACTAACCTAGATAGTATATTGAAAAGCAGAGATATTACTTTGCCAACAAAGGTCCATCTAGTCAAGGCTATGGTTTTTCCTGTGGTCATGTATGGATGTGAGAGTTGGACTGTGAAGAAGGCTGAGCGCTGAAGAATTGATGCTTTTGAACTGTGGTGTTGGAGAAGACTCTTGAGAGTCCCTTGGTCTGCAAGAAGATCCAACCAGTCCATTCTGAAGGAGATCAGCCCTGGGATTTCTTTGGAAGGAATGATGCTAAAGCTGAAACTCCAGAACTTTGGCCACCTGATGGGAAGAGTTGACTCATTGGAAAAGACTCTGATGCTGGGAGGGATTGGGGGCAGGAGGAGAAGGGGACGACAGAGGATGAGATGGCTGGATGACATCACTGACTCGATGGACATGAGTTTGAGTGAGCTGCAGGAGTTGGTGATGGACGGGGAGGCCTGGTGTGCTGCGATTCATGGGGTCGCAAAGAGTCGGACACGACTGAGTGACTGAACTGAGCTGAACTGAACTGGACCTTCATGATTTGAACTGTGCTTCATAAAGATGACTCTGGCAACAATGAAGGAGTAAATGATTTGGGGGTAGGGAAAATAGAAGTTGGTAGTCAATACCACAAAGAGAAGACATCGTTTTGGGCTACATAGAATTACGTTGAATTAGAATACTAAACTATGAGCTTTTAAACTATGCATCATATTTAAATATTCATTTAAAATATCCTATATAAAAGAATGAGTTTTGTTTGAACACTGGTAAGAGAGAGGTATAGATATGAGAGACATATGAGAGAATAGCAGAAGGCTGTGATAATTCTAGCATGGATTTAACAAACTTTAACACTACAGCCTTCATATGTTAGGGCAGTTTGCTCTATCATTTTCTTTATTGTACACCCAGAACTCATTATTTTTATAATGAATGCATTTCCTTTTTTTTTTTTTTGTGATTGACCATGAAACTTAATAAGACCTAAAATAGATGCTCTGCGTAAAATATCTGGAAGGTAAGTGGAAAGTATTTTCCCTTTTTACTTTCTTATTCATTTGAGAGTATTTATAGATATATGGGACAGGTTTCTTTCTGTTAAATGCATCCCTCTTTGCTGATTTTGTACTTCATGTTACAAATATTACTAGTTGTAAATATTACCAAATTGCAATATCATTTTCTACTCGACAATTAATAAATGATGGAAAAATTTCCAGATAACCCACAGACATTATTTTACCAGAGGCTTAAAGACGATCTGTGCTTTAACTATAATGGAAATATTGGTGACCTACTTGAACAATGGCATTCATGTAAAGAAAATGAGTAGATATATATCCACAGAGTCCAATGATAAAACCTTTACAACTTCAACTTTTGCTCTTTACTCTAAAATCTCTCTGATCCTTTATATCCTACTGAGAGCTTCTAGAAGGAGCCATAAAGATAACCTGCCAGTTCTGTGAGAAGGTTGAATATAATTCGATCAGGGTTCTTCCATTCAAAGCAAATAATTAAAATTTTATGCTCTGCATAGCTTTTTGTATTTTGGCACCTTGCTCCTGATCAATCCTCTCATAGTATGAGAAACTTAAAAATTTTTAACCATGAAACTGGTTAAGAATCTACTTTCTGAATTTCCAATTTTAATATATGCTTTAAAGCTTAGGGTTATTAAGAAGTACAAATGAATACAATTATCCATGTCACTGGAAGCATGATACTTACTTAAATATTGGAGTTTTGATCTAATTCCAGAGAATGAGTAAAAACTATCCTAATTTAAGTTCAGTCAATTAATTTAGTTTTCCTGTGGTTTACCCTAAAGCTAGCCAATTTTCAGTGAGCTAAAACAAATGATGAGAATATTTATGTTCTTAAATCATTTGACTTAACACAAAATTTGTTCTTGATCCTAGGCAATTTGGTTTAAGTTACTTAGAAATTTTCTTAGTTTCTCAAAAAACTACACAGATGTTCAAGGTGTTGAATTGATAGTTTAGATGTGTGGGTGTTTGAGAATTGTGACAATTTCAAATACATTTTCCATGAAAGTAAAAACAGATGATTCATTCTTCAGTATTTCAGGGTCCATCCACTTTCCCGGTGGCTCAGATGGTAAAGCGTCTGTCTACAATGAGGGATACCTGGGTTCAATCCCTGGGTCTGGAAGTTCCCTGGAGAAGGAAAAGGCAACCCACTCCAGTACTCTTGCCTAGAAAATCCCATGGACGGAGGAGCCTGGCGTCCATGGGTTTGCAAAGAGTCGGACACGATGGAGCGACTTCACTTTCACTTTCCATTTTCCTAAACCCAGTGTACTCAAAGCCACAATGGCAGAAGTGATGCTGGGGCTTTGTGGCCAAGTAGATTGGCTTCAATATGAAAATGGCTTCATGTTGGTTACCTCTTAACTGTAAAAACGTTGGCAGATTACTTGTGTTCTCAAGCCTCAGTTTCTTCATCAGTAAAATGGAGATAATGAGCATCAACCTCATAGCATTGCCATGATTATAAACAAAACAGTGCATGAGAAACGCACAGTGTCTGACATATGGTGTCAGCTTGGCTAAGGGTTGGGAAGATCCCCTGGAGAAGGAAATGGCAGCCCACTCCAGTATTCTTGCCTGGAAAATCCTATGGACCGTGGAGCCTTGTAGGTTACCATCCATGGGGTCCCAAAGAGTCGGACACGACTGAGCGACTTCACTTTCACTTTGGCTAAGGTTAGTGAGTATTATTAAGTGTGATATAGAATTATATTCAAATACCACATGAGCATGAAATGAAATCAGTGCTTACATCAGTGCTTAGGTTTGTAATTTAGTCATTGCTACCCTCCCTTTCTCCCATCTTTTTTCCTCTTTTCCTTCTGTTTTTATATATGGGATCCCCCCTCCCCAAATCATGCTCCTTTAAAACATGAAGGAGACTTCTTGCTAAGGTCCAGAATGCTCTCAGCACTTCATCTCCTACCATAGCCCTCTGATGGGCAGCAGATGTGTCCTGTGGACCAGACACGTCCAGAGCTGTGATCCTCAAGTGGGGTATTGTGAGCCTCTGGGGAGCCATGAAGACTCTCCAGGTTCACAGGCCCAGAGATAGTTTCAAGAGAATCAATGCTGATAACTTCACCTTTCACATATACACCTTCCTAAAATTTCATCTCGCTGAGACTGTGCCTCTAAAGCAGGTGATTTTTGCCCCCATCCCTGCATGGACACCCCTCTGCTCTTCAAAAGAAAAACCTAGCACTCATCTATCCCTAATATGACAATAATTGCTCCAGAGTGAAAAAATTCTGCAACCCCTCCCCCAAACAGACACACTTAAATATGGTTTTTACAAAAATTCTGCAACCCCTCCCTGAAACAGACACATTTAAGTAAGGATGTTAATCAATAACTGACAAATCCTCCACAACTCAGGTCGTTTTCAGTTTTTTTAACGAAATTAAATATTTCATGATAAATCATTGTGTGTTCTTTTAATATACTTTGGAGGGAGCTCAAGGAGTCAAGTCATGTTGCTCTAAGTAAACCCTTCCATTTACATCTGTGTATTTGTGTGAACAAACATTCTCCATGGTTACACTGAAAATAATATCAGTACCAATGCTGAACCCTTCTCATTCTAACAACAAATACTATTGTCTTCAGTTTAGTTCAGTCACTCAGTCATGTCCTGACTCTTTGCAACCCCATGGACTGCAGCATGCCAGGCTTCCCTGTCCATCACCAACTCCTGGAGCTTGCTCAAACTCATGTCCATCAAGTTGGTGACGCCATTCAGTCATCTCATCCTCTGGCATCCCCTTCTCTTGTTGTCTTACTGGATACAAAAGTCCTTAGTTGCTCAGTCTTAGCTGACTCTTTGCAACCCTTTGACTGCAGCCCACCAGGCTCCTCTGTCCCTGGGATTTTTCAGGCAAGAACATTTTCAGGAAGAACATTCTTCCTCTAAGGGATCTTCCCAACCCAGGGATCGAACCCATGTCTCCTGCATCTCCTCCATTGTAAGTGGATTCTTTACCCGCTGAGCTATTGGAGGAAGCAGTGGATACAAAGACTCAACTAACTTAATAAAAAGAATAATTTCCGTCTAAGGGGTGCATTTTTTTGTTTTAGAAATTATTTAAGATTTGTATGTATGCCTATTTCTGAGGTATTCAGATTCCTTCAGTTACATTTTAAGAGTTCAGTAAATGCTAGGGAAAGAGAATGGTTAGTTCAGAGTAAGACAGACAGATCCTAGCTGATTTTGTAAAAGGCAGAATAATAATATTGATCAAGAACTATATACTTAAATTCCAATGTATTAAAAAGAAGTAGATTTGAATGCATACTTATTCCCCTTTTAATTTGGAAAAGAACATAGATTCTGGATTTCATGTATTTAATTGTGTCCTTAGTTCTATCATGGATAAAACTGAGTCTGATCTCTTATGTGATATTGATCTTTTAACTTGAAACGATCATTCCCTAGGCTTTGCATTCCATCATATTTGTTGTTCAGTCTCTGTTGTGTCTGACTCTTTGAAACCCCACGGACTGCAGCACGCCAGGCTTCCCTGTCCTCCACCATCTCCTGGAGTTTGTGCAAATTCATGTCCATTGAGTCGGTGATGCCATCCAACCATCTCATCCTCTGTCGTCCGCTTCGCCTCCTGGCTTCAGCCTTTCCCAGCATCAGGGTCATTTCAAATGAGTCGGCTCTTCGCATCAGGTGGCCAAAGTACTGGAGCTTCAGTTTCAGTATGAGTCCTTCCAATGAATATTCAGGGTTGAAATCCTTCAAGATCTGGTCATTTTGGGCTGGCCAAAAAGTTTGTTCAGGTCTGTCCAAAGGTGTAATGCAAAAACACAAATGAATGTTTTGGCCAACCCAGAAAATGTGTCCTTTATTCTGGATTGCTCCCACTAGCATTAAAGCTTGCTGTGTGGTATTTTTCATACTAAACAATATTTCAAGGTTAAATGATCGTTTCTCAATAAAACAGTGGTTCTGAGGAAATGGAATAGAGATGGAAACCATTTCCACTATTTGCAGGAGCTGAGAAATGGAGCAAGGGAGGAAATATTTTTTATTTTGTTTCTTTTGCATAATTTATAACCATTAAAAAGGTGCTTTTTTGGACTTCCATGGTACAAAATTAGCAAGTGTTTAAACATGATTGTTGGAGGGAGTGAGGCTGTGAAAACTGCAGTATTGTTTAAATTTTTTCTTAAATTGTGATAATGTATACATAAGGGCCATGGCACCCCACTCCAGTACTCTTGCCTGGAAAATCCCACAGATAGAGGAGCCTGGTAGGCTGCAGTCCATGGGGTCGCTAAGAGTCGGACACGACTGAGCGACTTCCCTTTCACTTTTCACTTCATGCATTGGAGAAGGAAATGGCAACCCACTCCAGTGTTCTTGCCTGGAGAATCCCAGGGACGGTGGAGCCTGGTGGGCTGCCGTCTGTGGGGTCGAGCAGAGTTGGATACGACTGAAGCGGCTTAGCAGCGGCAGCATACATAAGGACTTCCTCTGTGGCTCATTGGTAAAGAATCCGCCTGCAGTGAAAGAGATGCAGGAGATATGGGTTCGATCTTTGGGTTGGAAAGATCCCCTGGAGGAGAGCATGGCAGCCTACTCCAGTATTTTTGCCTGGAGAATCCCATGGACAGAGGAGCCTGGCAGGCTACAGTCCATAGGATTGCAAAGAGTTGGACATGACTGAAGCAACTGAGCATGCATGCATGCAATGTGTACATAAAATTTACCATCTTAACCATTTTAAGTGTATGGTTCAGTACTATTAAATATATTTATATTGTTGTATGATTGGCTTCCCTGGTGGCTCAAACAGTAAAGAATCTGCCTGCAATGTGGGAGACCCGGGTTCGACCCCTGGGTTGGGAAGATCTCCCAGAGAAGGAAATGGCAAACCATTCTTGTATTCTTGCCTGAAGAATCCCATGGATGGAGGAGGCTCCTCTGTCCCTGAAAAATCCCAGGGACAGAGGAGCCTGATGGGCTACCGTCCATGGGGTCGAAAAGAGTTGGACACGACTGAGGGACTAACACACACACACAATCAGTCTCCAGAATTTTTGCAGAACTGAAATTATATACTCATGAAACAACTTTGCATTTCTCCCTCCCCCTAGCCACTGGCAACCACTATTTTATTTTCTGTTTCTAGGAACCTGACTACTCTAGATACTTTGTATAAGTGAAATCATACAGTGTCTTTTGTGACTAGAGTATTTCACCTAGCATAATATCTTTAAGGTTCATCTGAATTGCAGTGTCTTTCCTTTTTAAGGTTGAATAATATTACACTGAGCTTCCCTTGTGGCTCAGATGGTAAAGAATCTGCCTGCAATGCAAGAGACCCGAGTTCAATCCCTGGATCAGGAAGATCCCCTGGAGAAGGGAATGTCAACCCACTCCAGTATTCTTTCCTGGAGAATTCCATGGACAGAGAAGCCTGGCAGGCTACATCCATGGGGTCTCAAAGAGTTGGACATGACTGACCGACTAACACTTTCACTTACTTTCAATATTACATTGTCTGTCTATTCTATCTTTTGTCTATCCATTCGTCCATGGATGTATACTTGAGTTGCTTCCACTTTTTAGCTATGTGAATAATACTGCCGTGAACAAGAGTGAACAAATAAATCTTTAAGAACTTGTTTCCAATTCTTTTGGCTCTGTATCCAGAATTTGAATTTCTGCATCCTATGATAATTCTATTTTGATTTCTTGAGGAACCTTCATACTGTTTTGCATAAGTGTCTGCACCACTTAACATTCCTACCAACAGTGCTCTAGGGTTCTGATTTCTTCATATCCTTTCTCACACTTAATATTTTATGGGTTTTTTGATAGTAGTCATCCTAATGGATGTGGGGTAATATCTCATTGTGGTTTTGATTTGCATTTTGCTAATGACTAATGATATTGATTTCTTGGTAAAACTCTATTAGTCTTTGCCCTGCTTCATTCCCTATTCCAAGGCCAGATTTGCCTGTTACTCCAGGTGTTTCTTGACTTCCTACTTTTGCATTCCAGTCTCCTATAATGAAAAGGACATCTTTTTTGGGTGTTAGTTCTAAAAGGTCTTGTATGTCTTCATAGAACCGTTCAACTTCAGCTTCTTCAGCATTACTGGTTGGGGCATAGACTTGGATTACTGTGATATTGAATGGTTTGCCTTGGAAACAAACAGAGATCATTCTGTCGTTTTTGAGATTGCATCCAAGTACTGCATTTTGGACTCTTTTGTTGACCATGATGGCCACTCCATTTCTTCTGAGGGATTCCTGCCCACAGTAGTAGATATAATGGTCATATGAATTAAATTCACCCATTCCAGTCCATTTCAGTTCGCTGATACCTAGAATGTTGACATTCACTCTTGCCATCTCTTGTTTGACCACTTCCAATTTGCCTTGATTCATGGACCTGACATTCCAGGTTCCTATGCAATATTGCTCTTTACAGCATCGGACCTTGCTTCTTTCACCAGTCACATCCACAGCTGGGTATTCTTTTTGCTTTGGCTCCATCCCTTCATTCTTTCTGGAGTTATTTCTCCACTCATCTCCAGTAGCATATTGGGCACCTACTGACCTGGGGAGTTTCTCTTTCAGTATCCTATCATTTTGCCTTTTCATACCGATCATGGGGTTCTCAAGGCAAGAATACTGAAGTGGTTTGCCATTCCCTTCTCCAGTGGACCACATTCTATCAGATCTCTCCACCATGACCACTGGACATCACCAGATGGTCAACACCAAAATCAAATTGATTATATTCTTTGCAGCCAAAGATGGAGAAGCTCTATACAGTCAGCACAAACAAGACCAGGAGCTGACTGCGGCTCAGACCATGAACTCCTTATTGCCAAATTCAGACTTAAATTGAAGAAAGTAGGGAAAACCACTAGACCATTAGGTATGACCTAAATCAAATCCCTTATGATTATACAATGGAAGTGAGAAATAGATTTAAGGGCCTAGATCTGATAGATAGAGTGCCTGATGAACTATGGAATGAGGTTCGTGGCATTGTATAGGAGACAGGGATCAAGACCATCCCCATGGAAAAGAAATGCAAAAAAGCAAAATGGCTGTCTGGGGAGGCCTTACAAATAGCTGTGAAAAGAAGAGAAGTGAAAAGCAAAGGAGAAAAGGAAAGATATAAGCATCTGAATGCAGAGTTCCAAAAAATAGCAAGAAGAGTTAAGAAAGCCTTCTTCAGCAATCAATGCAAAGAAATAGAGGAAAACAACAGAATGGGAAGGACTAGGGATCTCGTCAAGAAAATCAGAGATACCAAAGGAACATTTCATGCAAAGATGGGCTCGATAAAGGACAGAAATGGTATGGACCTAACAGAAGCAGAAGACATTAAGAAGAGATGGCAAGAATACACAGAAGAACTGTACAAAAAAGATCTTCACGACTCAGATAATCACGATGGTGTGATCACTGACCTAGAGCCAGACATCCTGGAATGTGAAGTCAAGTGGGCCTTAGAAAGCATCACTATGAACAAAGCTAGTGGAGCTGATGGAATTCCAGTGGAGCTATTTCAAATCCTGAAAGATGATGCTGTGAAAGTGCTGCACTCAATATTCCAGCAAATGTGGAAAACTCAGCAGTGGCCACGGGACTGGAAAAAGTCAGTTTTCATTCCAATCCCAAAGAAATGCAATGCCAAAGAATGCTCAAACTACCGCACAATTGCACTCATCTCACACACTAGTAAAGTAATGCTCAAAATGCTCCAAGCCAGGCTTCAGCAATATGTAAACCATGAACTTCCTGATGTTCAACCTGGTTTTAGAAAAGGCACAGGAACCAGAGATCAAATTGCCAACATCCACTGGATCATGGAAAAAGCAAGAGAGTTCCAGAAAAGCATCTATTTCTGCTTTATTTACTATGCCAAAGCCTTTGACTGTGGATCACAATAAACTGTGGACAATTCTGAAAGAGATGGGAATACCAGACCACCTGACCTGCCTCTTGAGAAATTTGTATGCAGGTCAGGAAGCAACAGTTAGAACTGGACATGGAACAACAGACTGGTTCCAAATAGGAGAAGGAGTATGTCAAGGCTGTATATTGTCACCTTGTTTATTTAACTTATATGTAGAGTACATCATGAGAAAAGCTGGACTGGAAGAAACCCAAGCTGGAATCAAGATTGCTGGGAGAAATATCAATAACCTCAGATATGCAGAGGACACCACTCTTATGGCAGAAAATGAAGAGGAACTCAAAAGCCTCTTGATGAAAGTGAAAGTGGAGAGTGAAAAAGTTGGCTTAAAGCTCAACATTCAGAAAACGAAGATCTTGGCATCCGGTCCTGTCACTTCATGGGAAATAGATGGGGAAACAGTGGAAACAGTGTCAGAATTTATTTTTCTGGGCTCCAAAATCACTACAGATGGTGACTGCAGCCATGAAATTAAAAGACGTTTACTCCTTGGAAGGAAAGTTATGACCAACCTAGATAGCATATTCAAAAGCAGAGACATTACTTTGCCAACAAAATTTCGTCTAGTCAAGGCTATGGTTTTTCCAGTGGTCATGTATGTATGTGAGGGTTGGACTGTGAAGAAGGCTGAGTGCCAAAGAATTGATACTTTTGAACTGTGGTATTGGAGAAGACTCTTGAGAGTCCCTTGGACTGCAAGGAGATCCAACCAGTCCATTCTGAAGGAGATTAGCCCTGGGATTTCTTTGGAAGGAATGATGCTAAAGCTGAAACTGCAGGACTTTGGCCACCTCATGCGAAGAGTTGACTCATTGGAAAAGACTCTGATGCTGGGAGGGATTGGGGGCAAGAGGAGAAGGGGACGACAGAGGATGAGATGGCTGGATGGCATCACTGACTTGATGGATGTGAGTCTGGGTGAACTCTGGGGGTTGGTGATGGACAGGGAGGCCTGGCGTGCTGTGATTCATGGGGTCACAAAGAGTCGGACACGACTGAGCGACTGATCTGATCTGAATGATATTGAGATCTTCTCATATGCTTGTTGGTACAAACTGTTGTTAATTACTAATATACTTCTTTACTTTGAGAAAATGAAAGCTCCCCTCTCCCACATTAATATTGAGAGAAATTCTGGTAAACTTTAATAAGATACAATCCTATTAACTACTGAAAATTCAAAATATTGAAATATCAACATTCTGCTAGAGTTTCCCAGTTAGTCAAGAACATGACTTAAAAAAAGAACCCTCTAATATTGGTTAATCTTTCATCCCATGTTTTAACTCATATTAAATTTTCTTATCTTAGAAATTCTCTTGAACAGCTGTGAGCTTCTATTTTTCAAAGATTTTATTACAGGTCACCAGAAGAATGCTCATCTTCCCTCTCTCCTGATATGGAAATGAGAGATACACATGTTGTCTGTCGTAGGGAGAAAATTTGTTATCCAGAAGCTCCAGTGAGCTATTTCTTTTATCAAAGTCTCTGTGGTTTCTGTAATACTATACTTAGGTTTATTTACTCAACAGTATTTACTTAATACCTGTCCTGTGTTAGATACTGGCCACTCAAAGATAAAACGGTACAGTGTCTGCCCTGACAGAGCTCACGGACTGGCGGTGAGAGCATCACCATGGACAGTTAGCAGGTTTAACAGAACAGCGTCTTTTGCCACCGAGAACAATCTGCCGAAGATCTCATGGGTGGATCAAGGAAATCAGCTGGGTGAAGCCCAGAATTTAGTGCAGGAGGGGCTGTGAAAGTGGAGTCGGAGAATGAGGTGAATATAAGGGCAATTTAGAAATATTTTAAGCTATCAAAAACCTAACTGAAGTTTTCCTACAAATATTTTGAAGTCCATCCTCAGTTTCTCTTGTCCTTCCATTTTTAGTTGATTATTTCAACCCATTTACAAATATTTCAGGAAGTTCCTTGAATGGATAGATGTGAAAATTACAAATACCTTATTGGTTTATTGCTTGAATTTTACACAAGTACAAACCAATGGTGATGCTTTAACTGCCTGGTTTTACAGCCCTGATCTTACAAGGTCATTTTGTACATAATTTATTTGCATTTAATTTGTATTTCATTTTTGCACTGAAGTAGGAAAATTTATAGTTCATAAAACAGTTTCATGTCTTGTGAAACATTTTAAGATCTTCTTTTATTCATTTTTACCTCACTACCAAGGCACTGCTTTCCCTGGGATCTTATAGTCTCATGTTTAGGTAATTTAAAAACATCTATTAAAAGTCTTGATCTAGAGACAAGGATGTCTCCATGATATTTGAGTTCATGGCTGACTTTAACTTAGCAGTGAAAGTGAAGATGTTATTTCAAGTAACATTTGTGCTTGGGTTAAGGAAGCTCCTGAGTGAGAAGTGGGTTCTGATAACTTTGAATGGAATTACTATCAAATAATCTCAGATTTGACATTGTCTCATGAGATCATTAAACACATTTCTCTTTTTCTACATGTGAGCACATTGAGATACATAAAACTCAGGTATTTGACCAAGAAAATACAGTTAGTATAACGAAAAACAAAATGAGCAGACACTCAAAGAATTCTTCCACTTAGCCTCCCTGGATTAGTTTCAATAATTGACATAACTATTTTGCCCTCTCTGGACAACCTGCTGAAAGTTGATGATTAAAAAAAAAAAAGTATTTGCATAAGTCTACTTTCACTTCCTACATATGTAGTTTGCTTGCCACAGTACTAAATAAATTAAAGAAGCAACTCATCTAAAATCTTCTTTGACTTGAAGGACTTAGATAAGTGGAAATGCATGTAATGAAATAGAAGGAAATGGATATAGAGATAAAGACTGGTAACAGAACAAATAGAAAAATGAAAGAAGTCTCTTTTTTTGAATTGTGCTTTTTAAATATCACTGCTATCTCTTCCCTCCACATTTCTGTTTGTAATGGCAGCTGTGTCTTGTCCCCCTGCTACATGATTGTAGGTTGAGGGTAGTTCTCCTCTTAGCAGTCTGAGTTTTAGGGAAATGGGAGGAAAGATTTTGGTCCTTCAGTTCTCTGCTTTCATTTCTCCTGGGACATGTATGGGATCTATTTTATTGAAAGGCTTATCAGATATATTTTAAATGTTCATCTTTGAAGGAATGCTGTGGACTTTTGTTTTAATTAATAAAATAAGCTAATGTGTACTGAGTATTTGATGTCTGATGGGTGGTGGTGGACTTTTATGTGAGAGTCCATTCTCTGATTTAATCCTAGCAATACATCTATAAAGTTACTGTTAGTAGACTCACAAGGCCTCGCAATTTACAGGCACAGAATCAAAGTTGAACCTGGGACTTTTAGCCTCTAAATCTATAGAGGCTACTGTGCTAAGTACCTTGTCCTCCGAAGTTCAGCACACAGTGCTTACACATGCGAAATTACCTGTGTAATTCTGGAATTTACATGTGACAATTAATTACAGTCAAAAATTAAGAAATATACATTTCCACAGTAGAAGAATAAATACAACCCTAAACATTAATTTGCTAATTATTTTTCACCATGGAGGATATAATTTGATAATCAATCTTACAGATCCTATGTGTTACACAAACGTTTCCAACCTTCTTAAATTATTAACCTTGACCCCTGTGATATTCAGGAAACATATAAATGGGAAAATGCAATAATATTATCAGTAACCCTTTCTATGTAATATGGTGAACTGAGTGAAATGTGATGAGTTACTTTTCTTTGGAAAAACATGTTACTCTGTTTTGACTCAAGGGTGTTAATACTTCTAGTGTTAGCCTGGATTTGTTTTCTTTTGATCCTACAATTACTGCATTCATTTTCCTTAGTCCTCAGAGAAGGAAAAACATCCCAATTGCCAAATGCTAATGACGTGTTTATAGGGTCTTAAAGTGTATATCTCATTATGTTTCTGTTTTTCAGCTGGGAAAAGTTTATGAAGTCAGCATTTGTTTCTTTTGGGGGAATTTTGCTTGTATATTTTAAAGATACATTTACCATCTCCCTCAGGTGATTTGTGCCAGTATCTGTCCTTCATTATTAGAGCAACCAAAGTTTTTCCCTTTGCAGTCTTACACAGCTTAGATAAATTTAGTCTGTTCTTCCAAAAATATTAGTAGTATACCTGCTGCATGTTTTTTCTGAAAATATTTTTTGTTCTTCATTTTTGAAAGTGTATGCTTACCCAGAGACAGTTTATGAATCAATATGAGGTTTATTTTATACTTTTTAAAAAGTTTGACTTGAGCCTTGGTGTTGAGCATTCTGAAGATATAGTTTTGTGGTTGTGATTATTTTAATATTTAAGCAAATAAAAATAGCTATTTGTGTTTCTTTGAAGGCATAAACCTAACATCCTGCCCATTTTTGTAATGAGGCCCCATTCTCTCCAGTCATACAAAGCCTGAAATGAAAATTTCAGGACACTGAGATTTTCTTAGATTCTTTCCTGGTTGGCTAGAGCTCCCACACCATGAAGAAGAAGAAGCAATTTTGATGTAGTTCTTTTCGTTCTCATACAAAAATCATGCAGGAAAGGAATAATAATAAAAAGCTTAGACTTAAATTTTGTATTTTACAGTGACTTCTGATTTGGCAACTCTCTTGTTGGTAGGTTGTAACTCATTTTAAAGAAAAGACACAAAAATTCGAAGTGAGTTGCAAGTCCAAGTTTACCTAGATGAAGTGTCCCAAGTTCAACTTGGCAGTTCAATCACAAGCTCTGTGATACTCGCACTTCACTTTCCATGGTGAGATGCCATGGAATGAGGAGAAAAATGGAGTAAGCGCCTTTAAAATAACTTAAATTGCGAGATATTTTGGTATCCCACATTCAATCAGAAGGCTTGTAATATGTTTTTAAACGTATATAATATATATCACATTGTATAATATGTGATAATATATATTTATTATACAATATACCTTACGTATATTATATACTCTTTCAGTATACTTTATATATATCTTAGATGATCAAATTTTCCTTTTTAAGGAGTTTTTTTGAGTGCGTCAAAGACAGATAACCTGAAGAGATCTTTCACATTGTTCATTTGGAAATGATAGAGAGACAAACTGAAATTGTCCTTTAAACATATGAATCCTTTACTTTGTTCACAGCTGCAAACATTTTTTGAGACATTCCTGAGAGCCAGTTCACCTCTTCAGGCTTTTGATACCATGAGGGAAGCCATTAGCAAACTCCTACTAGCAGCTGAAGTATTCAGTGAAACATCTACTCTGGGACCAAAGATCTTTCAAAGGTAAAAGCAAATTTTAATGTTAAAAAAAAAAACCAAAAAACCTACCTTCTAAAAATTGATTGTTAATAAAAATGTATCTTAATTATCACAAGTAGGTGCTACTTGGAAATTTGTATGTAATATAAAGTATGAACTTCTAAACTTATGTTTTGTAATTTGTAGACCCTAAAAGTTCAGAGTATGTTAAAGACTCACAGTATTTAAACAGTGGTGACAAAAAATAAAGCACAGTTAATATGTAAATTATTTTTTAAATTGTAACCCCTTTCAAGCTCACCTATTTTTATCATATATGCTTTCCATTGACTAATTATATTTTTATTTATGTGCTTTTATTAACAAAATTCAATAACTCTTATCTCCACATCTCATCCAGTTTACTTGAATATAATTTAATGCCTTTTTCTAGGGAAATGTTAAATCTAGCATGTTAAGAAAAGGAGGTGCCTCCATATAAGTTTTATCATGCTTTCTATGTGAATAAGAATGCTTAGCATGGAGAAGTGGGAGAGGTTCCTTTCCCATATTGTGTGTTTATGGAGTCAACTTCATTGTTTCATTTAATGAGTTATGAATACTTTTTATATATCTGTATTTTCTGTAGGTAATGAAACAGGTTCCAAATCCAAAGATAAATTGTATTTAATTTTAGATTATCTAAGCCACTGCTCTTTGTAATCAGTATAGACGTTGAAATTTAACCACAGTGATTATTAATGATGTAGTACCAAATAATACAGTAAACATAGCAAATATAACACATCTTTGTTACCATCTGTTGTTTTTATTTTATTTTTATTAGAGTACAGTTGCTTTACAATGTTGTGTTACTTTCTGCTGTGCATCAATCAGCTGTACATATACATGTATCCACTCTTTTAGATTTCCTTCCTATTTAGGTACCACAGAACATTGAGTAGAGCTCCCTGTGCTATCCTACAGGTTCTCATTGCTAAGTCGCATCAGTTGTGTCCAACTCTGTGTGACCCCATAGACGGCAGCCCACCGGGCTCCCCCATCCCTTGGATTCTCCAGGCAAGAACACTGGAGTGGGCTGCCATTTCCTTCTCCAATGCATGAAAGTGGTCGCTCAGTCATGTCTGACTCTTGGCGACCCCATGGACTGCAGCCTACCAGGCTCCTCCATCCATGGGATTTTCCAGGCAAGAGTACTGGAGTGGGGTGCCATTGCCTTCTCCAAGGTTCTCATTAATTATCCATTTTATACATAGTAATATATATATATATGTCAATCCCAAACCACCAATTCATCCCACCCCCATTACCTGCTTGGTAACCACAAGTTTGTTCTCTCCATCTGTGATTCTATTTCTGCTTTGCAGATGAGTTCATCTCTACCATCTTTCTAGATTCCACGTGTAAGTGACACTATACGGTATTTGTGTTTCTGACTTATTTCACTCTGCCTGGCAATCTCTAGGTCCATCCACCTCTCTGCAAAAGGCACTATTTCATTCCTTTTTATTGTTATCCTGTGTTTTTATTTCAGATGCAGATTATGTTTTCAACTTTTAACTTTCGATATTGGTTACGGCAGTGTCAGGTCCCCTGTAGTACTTCAGGTGAGTATGCCAGAGTGCTCACGGGAGCTTTCCTTTTGGCTGAAGGGTGTGTGTGTGTGTTGTTGTTTTCATTCATTGTAACCAATCAATAAATGCAACATGCATCAAACTTACAACAAACTTATATTTGTGCTTCCTTGGTAGCTCAGACGGTAAACACTCTGCCTTCAATGCAGGTGACACAAGCGATGAGGCTTCGTTTGACCCCTGGGTCGGGAAGAGCCCCAGGAGAAGGGAATGGCAACCCGTGCCAGTATTCTTGCTGTAGTTCAAAGAATTAACTAGTATATGGAGAGTCCATGATTTGAGTTACAGTGCCCACTCTGCTTTCCTGTTGAACAAACACACATTTTGTTTTTATGGTTCAACCACTATTTATGAAGTAATGTGGCATAAAGCTGAGTATGTGTTAATGCAGGAAAATAGACATCTAGCTGAAGAAGGCACTGGTGACCCACTCCAGTACTCTTGCCTGGAAAATCCCATGGGTGGAGGAGCCTGGTAGGCTGCAGTCCATGGGGTGGCTAAGAGTCGGACACGACTGAGCGACTTCACTTTCACTTTTCACTTTCATGCATTGGAGAAGGCAATGGCAACCCACTCCAGTATTCTTGCCTGGAGAATCCGAGGGACAGGGGAGCCTAGTGGGCTGCCGTCTATGGGGTCACACAGAGTCGGACACAACTGACGTGACTTAGCAGTAGCAGACATCTAGTTAATAAAAAATGCCAGCAAATTTGGAAGACTCAGCAGTGGCCACAGGACTGGAAAAGGTCAGTTTTCATTCCAATCCCAAAGAAAGGCAATGCCAAAGAATACTCAAACTACCGCACAATTGCACTCATCTCACATGCTAGTAAAGTAATGCTCAAAATTCTCCAAGCCAGGCTTCAGCAATATGTGAACCGTGAACTTCCTGATGTTCAAGCTGGTTTTAGAAAAGGCAGAGGAACCAGAGATCAAATTGCCAACATCTGCTGGATCATGGAAAAAGCAAGAGAGTTCCAGAAAAGCATCTATTTCTGCTTTATTTACTATGCCAAAGCCTTTGACTGTGTGGATCACAATAAACTGTGGACAATTCTGAAAGAGATGGGAATACCAGACCACCTGATCTGCCTCTTGAGAAATTTGTATGCAGGTCAGGAAGCAACAGTTAGAACTGGGCATGGAACAACAGACTGGTTCCAAATAGGAAAAGGAGTACGTCAAGGCTGTATATTGTCACCCTGCTTACTTAAGTTATATGCAGAGTACATCATGAGAAACGCTGGGCTGGAAGAAATACAAGCTGGACTCAAGATTGCCGGGAGAAATATCAATAACCTCAGATATGCAGATGACACCACCCTTATGGCAGAAAGTGAAGAGGAACTCAAAAGCCTCTTGATGAAAGTGAAAGTGGAGAGTGAAAAAGTTGGCTTAATGCTCAACATTCAGAAAACGAAGATCATGGCATCTGGTCCCATCATTTCATGGGAAATAGATGGGGAAACAGTGGAAACAGTGTCAGACTTTGTTTTTTGGGGCTCCAAAATTACTGCAGATGGTGACTGCAGCCATGAAATTAAAAGACACTTACTCCTTGGAAGGAAAATTTTGACCAACCTAGATAGCATATTGAAAAGCAGAGACATTTCTTTGCCAACAAAGATCCGTCTAGTCAAGGCTATGGTTTTTCCTGTGGTCGTGTATGGATGTGAGAGTTGGACTGTGAAGAAGGCTGAGCGCCAAAGAATTGATGCTTTTGAACTGTGGTGTTGGAGAAGATTCTTGAGAGTCCCTTGGACTGCAAGGAGATCCAACCAGTCCATTCTGAAGGAGATCAGCCCTGGGATTTCTTTGGAAGGAATGATGCTAAAGCTGAAACTGCAGGACTTTGGCCACCTCACAGGAAGAGTTGACTCATTGGAAAAGACTATGATGCTGGGAGGGATTGGGGGCAGGAGGAGAAGGGGACGACAGAGGATGAGATGGCTGGATGGCATCACTGACTCGATGGACGTGAGTCTGGGTGAACTCCGGGAGTTGGTGATGGACAGGGAGGCCTGGCGTGCTGCGATTCATGGGGTCGCAAAGGGTCGGATACAACTGAGTGACTGAACTGACTGATCTAGCTTATCACATAAGTTAACTCCTTTATTCTTTACATATAGATATTTAGTTTAACACTGGCCTATATTTTAACTTTAAAACCATAGGAATTTTTGGAATATTTGTTTTCAATATTTGTATGAATATATATAAATTGAAGCATGTTTTTTGTACACTCTGATTCTTTTACTTCATCTTAAATTAACTCATTCATATCATCTCCTCCAACATATTTTTAATCCAGAATTTCCCTTAGTGGCAAGAAGGTTTTAAAAGTTGACTCCGTTAGTCTATAGAAAGATAATTTATGATATGGCAAGAGAAACTGAATAAAATTTATGCATACCCTGGAGTAGGAAATGGCAACCCATTCCAGTTTTCTTGCCAGGGAAATCCCGTAGACAAAGGAGCCTGGCGGGCTACAATCCAGGGTATCACAAAGAGTCAAACATGATTGAGCAACTGAGCATGCAGCACACATATATTGTATATGTGCAACTTACATAGTATTGTACATCAGCTATACTTCAATAAAAAAAGAAAAAACATTTGTTCAACAAGAGTTTGACTTCCTACTGTATTGACTGGTTTTCAGATTATAACACAAGGAGACTGATTGCATTATACGTGATGCAAACATTTGGTCGATTCAAAGATTTATACCTAAAATTCTAAAATTTTATGAATCTACATCTTTTATCGTTCATTTATTCATTATTTTACCCACAAAGCTAATAGTTTACATTATGATTTTACAAAATTTATTGCTTAGAGGTATTATATATTATTTCCATGAACACAAGTTCATCAATGATATTTTTAAGATAAACTGATATGATTCTATAAAACAGTAATGTACTTACTTGCATGCATGCTAAGTCACTTCGGTCGTGTCCGACTCTTTGCTGCCCCGTGTACTGTGGCCCACCAGGCTCCTCTGTCCAGGGGATTCTCCAGGCAAGACTATTGGAGTGGGTTACCATGCCTTCCTCCAGGGGATCTTCCCGACTCAGGGATCAAACCTGTGTCTCTTACGTCTCCTGCATTGGCAGGTGGGTTCTTTACCACTAGCACCACCTGGGGATCATATTTTGGAAATAACAGTACTTAGATTTTTATAAAATTGTTGACCTCCAAAAGGACCACTAGATGTCAGTTCTGATCTGTAATCCAACGGGAAATGAATCATGTCTTAGAAGTGATTCCACTGCATTAAAAGTGAGTCAATAAAAAATATTTGCTGTTATTTAACTCTTTCACAGGTGCATGAGCATTTAAATTTTCAAGATGATGATGATATGGCCTTTGAGGACCAAAACATAGAAGAATTTCTTTTAAAGGATACTTTCAGTTTTCTCCTGTCTAATGACTCTTCCCTTTCCATATTTTCTGAGATATTTCAGAGACTTTATAGATCAGCCGTAGTTAAGGTAAGCGCATATTTTTTACTGACAAGTATTTTTCATTCATCTTTAAGTATCATTTTCTTTACTGTGCAGTTAAGCAACTTGATAATTCATTTGAAATTGATTTGTACCTATTATATAAACCTCTTAATATTTTTCTGATGTAAGGATCAATATTATTTTTGTGTCTACTAAGTATGTGAATGACCGACTATGATGAAATTGAAGTAAATGAAGTTGAAAATGAAGTAAATCAGCTCCTAATTCCCAAGGGAATTTTGTTCTTATAATGCATAATGCATGTTAAGTATTATAGAATACTGTTAAGGAATACCTGAACCTTTTGGAAGTTGTTAGTGCTCTAGATTAAAATCAAGGGGCTGAAGTTATAATACTCTTTTTTTTTTAAGCAGTTACATCTGGTTAACAGTTAGATGATGATTAGGGAATAGTGCTTCAGAGGAAGACTGGTTAATTTTTGTGATCTGTTAGTACAAGTTTTCTTGATGTATGAAAAAATCTGTACAGATTAGTAATCTAGGTGTAGTATCGTTTTCTCTGTATCTTTCTGTTTTAAAACCGTAATTGGAAAATGTGGAAAAGTAGAATGTGAAAGGTCTCACCAACAAATGGTCCTCTACAGAGAGATGGTTTTGGGAGTTAAGATGTTATAGACTCTTGTCTCCCTAAGATTTTATTGCTTCATTCCTAGAGTTCCCGGTTTTCCTTCCTTAGTGAGTGGATTGTCATTAAAACAATTAGAACCACTTGACCCGGAGAAAATAGTAAGATGTGTATCTTTTGCTCTCAGGGATGCATTAGAAAAAATAAATGTGAGGAAAATGGGGGTGGGGGTAAGTCTGTTTACTGGAATCCATGAAATGTGACAATGGCGGTGTGACATACATGAGGTTCATGCGTAAATTTCCTGCTCTGATCTTTGGTTCCCTAAAGGCTAAAAAAAGACCTCCTGCCTTTCCAAACTGTCACACTTATTCTGTCCTTCTGGGCCCAAGTTCCCAACCTTGCTGCCAAAGCACTACGGAGCTATTTCAGATTCTTTTGTTAAACATAAAGTTTTCTTGTATTCTGACATCATTTTGACGAGTTGAAGTTGTTACATTATTTAGAATTAATTAGCTCAGCTGTTAGAGTTTAAAATTTGGGTTTTGACTTGTGCTAAACATAGCTTGACTTTGGAACAATTGCTTAAGAGTTGTGTTTTTTCCCCCTGGTATAGGGTGAAAATTATCAAAAAGAACTAAATCGGTGCCTGTCTTTAGAGGAGATTAACTCAATTATGACTTTTATAAAGGAACTCAGGAGTTTGGGACAATTCCAACTGGTAAAGCAAAAATGACCTTTGATTCCTCTTGATTACTGAGATTATAGTAGATCAGCCATGAGCTACTTGATTTTTGACTTAAAACTAGAAGATATTTCCTTAAGGAATAGAAATATTTGTAAGCTTCTTTTTAGAGATATGAGGATTAAGATGAGCAGAATACATATTCTTTAAGAGTATGCAGATAATACATGACTTACTAAAGGTAAAAGAATGTGGAATAAATATAGCTGGGAGGCTTTGCTAATTCTTAAGGAGGAAATGCTAACATTTTTCTAAAGAAGTTTGCTGTTTGCTTTGGGACATTTACATGTATCCAAAATTTCCTTCTGCTTATTATACCCCCTTTGTTTGTATAAAAGTAAACATTATTCAATAAAATAGTTTGTTATAACTCCATAGCAAACTCCAAAGGGAAAAAAATGTAAATATTAATAATTGTAACTTTTACTGGTTTCAGTCTGAAAGTATAAATGGCATTTATTTTATTTTCTATGTATTTTCCTAGATTCTGTTAAGTTATTGATCAATATCAATGGATAATTCATTATACGTATATCTGTATGCTTCATACTTGCTTTGTTTCTAGTTCTGCCCTTATATAAATAATTTATATTGGATTCATATTTTTCTACGTAAGATTTGTTTATATAAAGCGTTTCTTTAAAGTAGCATTTTTAAAAGTCTACTAATAATTTGTTATTAATGTTTGGATAAAATATTTATTTTTTACTTAAAAATTTGTATTCAGATGCTACGTGTACGAATTTTAACTAGCTTAATTAGTGAATGTTTCACACTTATTTTTATTACTTAACCCCATATTTTAGAGGATTCAAAGTAAGCTTATTACTCAAAAGATAACTTAGTTGATGGATTATTTTAATTAATTTAAATACAGTAAGTGTTACATTTGTGACAGTTATGGTCACAATATCATACAAAGATAATCAGAGAGACCTGGCCTCATCCTTCAGGAATTCTTAATTTAAGACATTAAGAAAGTAAAGAACTTCTCTTGGCAGAATGTGAAGAATAGAAAAATTATTTTATAGGAGAAAAGGCAAACATTAATATCTGACTCTCAGAATAGAAAGAGGATGACCATAGATTTTTTATTTTGGGTCGGGTTAATATCTCTCACCCTGACATTTATAAGACACTTATAATCCAAGAGGATTTCATCTTATTTTTCCTGCTACCTAACTCTGTTATTCAGCTGTTTTGGGGTATCTATAGAAAGGAGATAGCTGTTTTCATTCAATGAAAAGAGAAATAAAATTCACCCCATTTGAAAATATAAACATCAGCAAAATTAGTTCCTTATAAAAAGTGACTTTTACATTGACAGAAACACAGAAAATTAAATTATGGTACTGATAATATATTTTAAAATAAATGCCTAATTAAAATATCTGAATAAATATAAAGCCTTCCCAAGTAATACTATATTTTCTTTTCCATCACTTATTCTGATATTCTGTTCTTGAATATTCCTTCTCAGCTCTTCCCGTCTACTACTCCTGGATTTCAATCTCTGATTGGTGAATTTTATGGTATGACAAGTCCTATGGGAAAACCTGGTTCCATCCTGACGCAATACTGGTCTCTTTTAAGTGTATTTGAACAATTTCAGCTCCTGAATAAAAAGGCAGAGCCACACCCGCTGGAATGGTAAGAGAGCCACAAATTTGAATTGTGCAACCCCAAAAATCTCTAAAGATTGATTTCAAAAGGCATTGCCTATATTAAAGAAAGCAACAAAAAGAAGTGTGTCCAAAAATTCATGCTCTGGAAAATAAGCTTCTTTAAAACATTGAAACCATAATGATTCTAGTGGTCTTCAAACACTGTAACAGAAATATATCCAACGGTTTTTCAAACCAGCAAGACTTGACTCCACTCAAAAGTCAAGTTTAAAAATAAAAGTTTCAAGCTAGTTTCATCCTGTGATATATATCCTTGAATTTCAGGAGCATCAGACAGAAAGAATTAGGTGAGATTTATTTTATGAACTATCCGTCAGAGTGGAGGCCAGGATGGTATGAACATTCATTTAGAGTTTTTGAGGCATGAGTTTATTCTGGACAAAACGTATCCAAATTTATAAATATGTCTGTCTCTACCGCAAGATTAGAGTTTTTTTTTTCTAAAGATGGAATCTCAGAGAGGAGCATTTGGCCAGGAGAAAAGGTCCTTGGCCTCCCCCATCCACTTCCATTCTAATGAGGGGTAGTAATGAGGAAATAAGAGTCTGCTGGTCCAGTGAACATAATGATACCCCCAGTCAGTGGAGGAAGGGGCAGTGCCCACGGTGCCAGCTAAGTCTACTTCCCTTTTATATGATGGAATTAAGTAAGTATTTGACTTGTCTATTGCCAGGAAAACAGAAATAAACCCAACCACCTAGAGGGATCAAAGACTAGATGACCGTGCCATGCTCGTCGGTGTCTCTGAAGTCACCCTCGTGAACGGACTCAATTCTACCAACTTTCCTATTTCCTTCTGCCTCAGGAGACAGTGAAAACAACCCTAGAGGAACATTTTTTTTTTTTATAGTTCAAAAATACAAATAATCACATAGTTGAAGAATTCTTAGAACGTCTCCTAGGTCCAGAACACACTTTAATTGCCACAACTTTATGCAGTTGGCCTTATTCCCTCAATACTCTGAAGTAATAGGATTGATAGAAGGTTTTGTTTATTTGAAAGTTAGGTTTTAAATAATATAGCTCAATGTCCCTTTGTTTGTTCTTTGCACTCACTCAATCGAAGACTGTCTCATTCATCATTATCGACAGAGGAAGAGCAGACTTGATTTACCAAGAAGTCTATTTAAGTATTGTTTTTAACTTTAAGTAAGTTAAGTTCCTTTGAGATATGCAAGGCTTGGAAAGTTTATTCCCCAAGTTTCTCTCAAGGTCCACATTTGTTACACAGTTAAGCAATTGACTTGTCTTAAATTCAGAATATTGGATTTAAGCCTAATTTTAACCCTAACTGATTCTTTCCCACAATGCAATTTACTGAATGTCATTGTTAAATATAGTTAGAAAAAGTCAGGACTTTTTTGAATCAAACAGACTTGGATTCAAAAATCCTAGGTTTAGATTTTACTAATTACAGCAGCTAAGATTTTCCTCTGCAATTCAGTTTCCATACCTGTAAATTATGGATTATACAACCTACCAAGAATTGTTTCGAGACTATATCAGATAAGCTTCATATACTGCATGGCGTGTGGTATGCTGCATCACAGATAAGTAGTTAAGTATTAATATACTTTCTCTTTCCTGCTCCTATACCATCCAAAGGTCACTTAACATCTAAAAAGCGCGAAATGTTTTTCTTTCATTTATAGGAAAAGCAAGATAAGTTTGAAAGACTTATCTAAGTTAACACTGTGATAAGTAAACGACATCTTTATCAAGAAACAACTCTGTGGGAGAGGGAGAGGGAGAGGGTGGGATGATTTGGAAGCATGGCATTGAAACATGTATAATATCATATAAGAAATGAATCGCCAGTCCAGGTTCGATCCAGGATACAGGATGCTTGGGGCTGGTGCACTGGGATGACCCAGAGGGATGGTACGGGGAAGGAGGTGGGAGAGGGGTTCAGGATGGGGAGCACATGTTCACCCGTGGCGGATTCATGTTGATGCATGGCAAAACCAATACAATATTGTAAAGTAATTAACCTCCAATTAAAATAAATAAATTTAATTTAAAAAAGAAACAATTAGATAAATTGTTTCTAGGCCATTTTAAGAAAGACTAGTTAATTTAATTATCTTCAAATTTACCAGTGAGTATGTATGTATATATTTAATTATCATTCATGCTGTATCACAAGAAGGATCGGTGTCATATACGTTTTCCAGATGAGGAAACTGAGGTGCTAAGAAGATGGGTCATTTGCTCAAGCCGAGCAGCTAATTGAGTTGGAACTACAACCCTGGCCTCTTCTTTCTGGTCTTATTCTTTATACCAGGATCTCATGCTGACAGGAAGGTCAGATGTAGTCGTTCATAATTGCCCCTAGCTTCACAATGGTCACCTCTAGTTTTTCATACTCTAAAGGCCAGTATTACGTACCTATATTATCTGTGGGTTTTAACGACTTCCTTCACCCTTTTAAATAAACATCCTCCACTTATAGCAACAAGGTGAGGACAAATAGACAGAAAAGCAACATTTAAAGAAAGTGACCACTTCTGTCTGTGCCTTGAGGCTCAGAATCCAAGGGTCCTAACAGAGTGAGTGGAAATCTGAACAGAATGAAAACACTAAAATCAATGTGTGTGTACTGTCTGTTAATTTTCACTTCACTGGAAATAAAGTAGCAGGTGTAATTTGCTCTAATCACATGCTTTCCATGAAAATCCACATTTTCAAAACAAGTTATTCGAAAAATTACACAAGAACTCACTTGGGGGATGCCTTAACATACAAAACATTTCATTCCCTTGATATAGTAACTTTTATAAAATTCATTTTATATGCATTTCAAGGTTGTATCTTTTATGTGCTTTACTTAAAGTGTTTGCTTCATATGAAATAAATTTTTTTTTTTTTACCTTGGCCTGACACTCAAACTTATAGTAAATGTATCTCATCCCATGCTTGCTTTATCTATTTTTTCCTTCCTTGGGAGGAGGAAAGTATTTTAAAGTCCTCGACATGTTATTTTTCACCCCGATTACATCATTGCATATACTATAGGGTAAAAAGACTTGAAAATAAAACTGCAATAAAGTTATCACACCTTCCATCATTAACAATAGTTTTAATTCCTGATTCTTCTTAATTTTCTATCTAATGTTTATATTTTGAGGCAATTGAAAATGCCTTATTCATCTCTACCACAGTGTCCCATACAATATCTGGGACAATAAATCTTTATAAAATTAAACTAACACAGAGCGTTTGTTGAATCTTCATAGCATCCCTGTGAAGTAAGGCCAGCATTGTTATCTCTGTTTCATTGCAGTAGAAATGGAGCCTCCCAACACAGCACAGTGAAGTCAAGTCACATCCTGCCTGGTATTCTCTATCATAAGGACCAACAGTTTTTCTGTCTGCCACTTAGATTATTTGGGTCCTAAATTTGAGGATTTAAAGGGCAATCTGGCTGAGCATTTAGTTATACAACAGAAAAATGAGGCAAACACACCAAGATATAACTAACCCTTAATATTCATCCCTGTTAATCAGAGTTTAAGGATAGAGGTCTTGGCAAGACAGGTTATTTTCTGCATGGTACGCTTAAGTTTCTTAGATTATGTGGATGTTCTCAGTCTGTGCCTCAGAGTTTCCAAAGCTTCTTGCTACAAGACTTTGTAATTTTAGCCAAACAGATTCCACTAAGAATGTGTATTCCTGAGTCACTTCTGTTGGACCTAGGCTATCAGAGATTGTTCCCTTTGGGACCAAAGAGTGACTTTTTGCCCTGGTTTTCTTCATATGGGCTTCTGCTGATTAGAGATGATGAGATTTCCATCCACTTCACTTGAGACAGGAATGCCAGTTTAGAGGAATGAAATTCAGAATGTTTTTCTTTGTGTTCATCAAAATAACTGTGTTCACACAGGAAAAAAAGATAGTGTGTTAGATGTAATTTCCATGAATTTTGTTCAGTGCATTGATCCAGGATTGTTTGATATTGCATTTGCAGGAATTCTTTCACAGAAGATGGAAACATTAAAAAACCACGAGTACCATTTGATGCAATTGAAAATAAAAAAGGTAAAAGATGTCCTCCTGTTTCTTTCAACATGAAAATAAGTATTGTTTGGCCAAAATCACAAAAAATGTTTAGCTTTATTAGCAGTCAATAATTAAAACTAGACTGGAAAAATGCTGTTTTCCCTTCAAATTTGGAGAGATTTTTTCCTCTTAAATATAATAGAGCTGGGGAGAGTGTAGGGAAATGAGCATTCTCATTGCTGATGGGTGTATATTTCTTAAGGGACCATTTAACAACATGTAATAAAAGCTTTAAAAGTTATTCATATATGCCATAAATTTCACTCTTAGAGACTGATTTTAAGGAAATAATTAAGAATGTACCCAAAAATTTAATTGCATAAATTATAAAGGAAAAAATAACAACTACCATTATCGCAGTAATAGTAGAATGGATTAAGCTATTTGTTGTTATTCATAACAGAGACACTGTCATGTCCATTTTGCAACCCCATGAACTGTAGCCCACCAGGCTCCTCTGTCTTTCACTGTGTCCCAGAGTTTGCTCAAATTCATGTCCACTGAGTCAGTGAAGTTATCTATCCATCTCATAGTCATCCAGTAAAATATAAATCCACCCTAATATATAGGAAAATATTTATACATGAAAGATGTTTAAGATATATTATTCAATGAAACATTTGACTACATGCCACATGGACCTAAAGGGAAATTAATAGTGACTTTGATTTTCTCTCTTAGTCTTACCTGTTCCCTATATTTTTTCTTCTAAAAAAATTTTGAGCTTTTTGTCACATGAAAAGAAAATATTTATAATTTTAAGAAGATGAAAAGTACACATGTCTTTTTTAAAAAAATCAAAGTTTTCCTATTACAAATCAAGGTTTAATCCAACACAGTGGTTTTGAGTGTATGGCTCCTAGACCAACAACATCAGCATCATCTGGAAAGCTTAGAAAGTTCAGATCTCCTGAATCAGAATCTCTGGGTTTAAGGCCCAGTATTCTATATTTTAACAAGCCCTTCGGATGCTTCTGAGGCATGGTAGAGGTTTGAGAATCACTGACTTAATAAAATGAAGCACTAAGCTAAGGGAAGAACTGATGCTGAACTACTCTTCTCTCTCCCACCATGTTTTAAATCTTTAAATGATTTCTTTAAGCACTATGAGTGTTCCCACTTTGTCCCATCAATCTCCATTTAGGAGTTTTTTAGATAAATGTTTGGTTGAATTCAGAAACTTAGAGTAAATGTCAGTGGAACCAACTGGATGGAATTTATGTGATTCTAGTGATTTGGGAAATTATAGTTGTAAGATCATAATAGAACAAGAGGAATTTTGATAGATCACCTTCAGGTAATGAATGGCATTTAGACCATTCATTTTTCTCCCTTAATATTTTCTTATGTGAACTTATCATTTTTCTGTTATTTTTAACCTAATCATTTCTTTGGTCTTACCATAGCTTTCAGTTGAACTTAGAAGTGCTTTCTAATGTAATAACAATTAAATAATAAAATATGTTTCATTCAGTTAACCTGTGTTTCAGACACCTGGATATGTATTCTCTGTATTTTAATTAATATTTTCCTTTTTAAATGTACATTTCCTTTTTTAGCTGTGGTTCCACAAATTATGAATGAAACCAAAGAAATGCATTGCCATAATGGTGAGTTCCAATGAAAGTATTTGAGAATTATAATCAGTAGTTAGGCAGACCTCTGCTTTGTATAAATCATCAAGTTTGGAGATCATTAGGATGATAATGTATTTTGAGTAAATTTTCAGAAGTTATGCATTTTCCGAATGAGTCAGTATTTGTCATTTTTGCATAATTTTTTTTTACTTTCCATTTTATAAAATGAAATATTATATTGTATCTTCGTTTATTTAAGAACAGTAACTTCCAAACTTATTTTCAGGGGCCCCAATAGTGCTAATACTTTGCTGTGGGAACCACTTAAATGGAAGAGCTTGGCATCTTCTCTGTGTATTGATTTTTAGGACTGTCACCATCCAGCAGTGATTTGTTTCGGTCAGATTGTTGATGCAATGGATAGCACTTACGTGTGGTTTTCTTTATAACAATTAAAAGTTTTTAAGCCAAATTTTAATTTATTTTTTTCTTAAAATTCATGAATTTCTTTTATCAAGGTATAATCAGTAATATAAATGCATTTTGTAATGAGCTCTTTAAGGTGGCTCAGATGGTAAAGAGTCTGCCTGCAATGCAGGAGGCCTGGGTTAGATCCCTGAGTTGGGGAGATCCCCTGGAGAAGAAAATGGCAACCCTCTCTAGTATTCTTGCCTGGAAAAGCCCATGGATGGAGGAGCCTGGAGGGCTACAGTCCATGGGGGTTGCAGAGTTGGACACGACTGAAGAGACTTAGCACACATGCATATATAAAAACATACACTGAAAATTTAGCCTTTCACAAAAAAATCTGTTCTGATAAATCATTAAAGGTGAGAACAATAAAATTTATGGGCCAAGGTCTAATTTATTATAAATAAAAGTCTTCCAATTCAATTTGTCTCTTCTAAAATGCAATTATGTTTTAATGCTTTCATTAAAATCAGTATAGGCTGAGAGGTGATACAAAATGTGGTTTAACAGAATCAACAAGCTTTTTAAAGAAAAAATACCATTTTGAATGAAACACTGCTAACCAGTAAAAAGTAACAGGTATTATACCATTCCCTCTCTGCACTTACCATCCAATCTCCCACTTCTAGAAAAGTACATACTACTCAATTCCCTTGGGAAACTGGTTGGTACCTGGTGTGTGATAGGAAAAGGACTAGTTTTGAGAAAACTAGGAACAAGATTAAAATAAACATTTGTTGAGGGTCTAGTGGGCCAGGCTCTGGGTTAGATCAGGAAAGCCACTTCCCCTCTTTGGTTTTTGTTTCCTCATTTATGAAGTAGAAAAACGATACAAGGTAATGTCATTTTTGCTCAGTTCCCAGGTAACATAATGTAGAGGATGTGAACATGTTAAAAAGCACTTCAACTTTGCTCAGATTTCTGTGTTGCTTAAAAACTAGTCATACCTGCGACTTCAAAATTAATCTTCCTACTTTTATTTAAGATTAAAAAAATAACTCAATGATGCCTTAGAACAGGTGGGATTATCTTTCAGTGTCTAGGCTGTTTTTGTGTTTAATGTGAGTTACGATTATCCCTCAAGAGGGCAACAAAATTCTGCGGTTAAAAGAAATCCATTAAAAGCAACCAAGACTTCAAACAGCATTCCCATAAGTACTTGCCAAATGTGTTCAGCAGCTTGCTCCCACCTTGCCTCACAATGGGTTCTCTGCAGAGCTAAGGTAAGCTGGCTTGAGACAAGTTGGGACTGGATTGGGAAGAATGCCAAGGAAACACCAGGTGTTTGTAGGCAGCAACACTGATGATTCAGTTGAAGATGATGTCAGGATGAAATCAGCTTTCAAGCAGGGGTCTAGGATGCAGCACTTAAGCCAGAGTTGAAGAGTTTCTGATGAAACCAAAAACAAGCACTTGCTAAAGAAAATAATTTCTTGCTTAAGAAAATGATTACTCAGTTTCTCTCTTCTAGGTCTGATTTTCAGTGTTGAAATGGGCAGAGTGTTTAGTCACTCAGCTGTGTGTGACTCTTTGTGACCCCATGGACTAAAGCCCATCAGGCTCCTCTGTCCATGGGGATTCTTCAGGCAAGAATACTGGAGTGGGTTGCCATGCCCTATTCCTGGAGAACTTCCCAACCCAGGAACTGAACCTGAGTCTCCTGCATTGCAGGCAGATTCTTTACCATCTGAACCACCACGAGCAGGCCTCATTGAAAATGTTCACTATTAAGTCAAAATATTAACTACAGGGAAATTAACTCTCACTATTTTATTAAAATATATAAAATTAAAGCACATTTCCTATGATTACTATTTTGAAAAAAAATCTTCCACTTTGTTATTCAGCTATCTGGTTTTAAGAATAAAAGTATAGTGTGTGTATTTATATTCCCTTTCTGCCTAGGAAATGGTAATCTTGAAAGCACATTCCATATCCTGAACTCCAACTTGTTTAAAGTGTTACACTGGGTTCACAGTATCCAACAGAATCAGATCTCATGACCAAAAACAGCCAGTTTTTACTGTACTTATCTCAGTCCCTTGAGCATAGAGCATGCCAAAAAAAAAAAAAAAATCTGATGAAAAAAATGAATGTCTTATTAATAAGTGTTTGAATTTGAATGAAAAGCTATGGTACTTTTCAAGATGAAATCGAATAACACAGTCTCACCCTTATCCTTTCATTTTTTTCTCCTTTATTATAAAACACTTTAGGAGCTAGTAGAATCATTGAAATTATAGATGCAGTCCACCTTCATCACCCAGATACAATCTTTGGTAACAAGTAAAATCAATCAATTAACTAGTTATTTTTATTGACTTTTTCCTTACAATGAAATTACAATACAGGTACTGCATCATTATTCCCAATTTGTACCTCAGTAGTTGCTTCTTCCTAAGAAAGAAACGACTTCTCTTTATACCTGAGTAGTTGTAATATTATTCCTAATTTGTACCTGAGTAGCTTTTTCACATTCTTTGCTCCACCCTACTGTCTGTAAGCTATGTATCAGTCCAATGGCAGTTTAATGACATTTCCCCTCAAGTAGTTCTTTTTTCCTTATTCCTTTTATTTCAGTTGAGAAAATCATAGAATGTGAGTGAAATGTATTCACTTTCATCATTTAAGGGCAAGATGGGAGTTAAGCTGACACCTAGTTCTCAGATGTAGAATAAAACACCTATAACGTTGGTGGTGTATCTGTCTCCTTGTCTGAAAAAGAAATATAAAAGTTTTCATATTGTTGAATCACGAAGTCTAGAATATGGTGGGAGATGAGAGGGAGAAGCCAAGAAATGGTTAGGAAATGTCTTGTAAGCTATATTGGGAGCTTGGTCTAGATTATAGAGGTGATGAGAAAATGCTAAAGAACTGAAAACAAATCATTAGATTTGATTTTAGAGAAATCGTATAATAGCTATATAATAATAAAGGAAGAGACAGCAGTTAACAAAATAATAGGCTTTTTCTTTAAGTTCAGGTATATAGCTTCCTATGGCAGATTTGGTGTTATCTTTTTTGTTGCTATGTTGTTAAATATCATTGAAAATCTTACTTAAAGGCAACAGAAGACATTTTCATTTTACTGATTTTTATAGAATTTCCTATTTTTATCTTTACTGAAGTTTTTTGAGTATAAAAAAGTGTTTCTGGCACACAAAAAAACTTGTTAATATTTTTATTTGAAAAACATTTGCTTTTGAGTAATTTGTTTATTTCAAATATGAACACAATATGTTTAGTTTAGTGGTGGCTGCTATATATGCCTAAAGATATATATTTATTTTTTTCTCACTAAGATACTTTTGTAAAACTTGAGCTCATAAAAAATAGAAACTCTTAAAAAGTGACTTAGAATCAATGATATGAAGTAATACTCGTGCATGCATGCATGCGAAATTGTTTCAGTCGTGTCTTACTCTTTGGATTCTGTGTATGAACTGTAGCCCACCAAGCTCCTCTGTCCATGGGATTTTCCAGGCATGGAGTGGGTTGCCATGCCCTCCTTCAGAGCATCTTCCCAATCCAGGGCTTGAACCCACGTCTCTTATATCTCGTATATTGGCAGGTGGATTCTTTACCACTAGCCCCACCTGGGAAGCCCATGAAGTAATACACTAGGTTCTATAACAAAACTGACCAGAAAATAGCACTTTGCTTCTTTCAAAAGCACTACTTTAGGGCACTTAGGTTAAGGTAGCCAGAGTATGAAGGGGTTTTCATGTCTAAGTGTGTGGCATGATATTAGATTTCACGTTCTTTGCTCCACCCTACTGCTTCTGAGCTACACATCAATCCAGCAACAGTTTAATGACACTCCCATCAAGAAATTTTCCTTATTCCCTGGTGGTACCCTTCTGTTACCCACAGAATCATCTCCCCCATTGTTTAAATTTAAAACAACAATTTAAACAGTTGTTTGATAGATGTTATCAGTTCAGTTCAGTTCAGTCGCTCAGTCGTGTCCGACTCTTTGCGTCCCCATGAACCGCAGCACGCCAGGCCTCCCTGTCCATCACCAACTCCCGGGTCCATTGAGTCGGTGATGTCATCCAACCATCTCATCCTCTGTCGTCACTTCTCCTCCTGCCCTCAGTCTTTCCCAGCATCAGGGTCTTTTCAAATGAGTCAGCTCTTCATATCAGGTGGCCAAAGTATTGGAGTTTCAGCTTCAACATCAGTCCTTCCAATGAACACCCAGGACTGATCTCCTTTAGGATGGACTGGTTGGATCTCCTTGCAGTCCAAGGGACTCTCAAGAGTCTTCTCCAATGCCACGGTTCAAAAGCATCAATTCTTCTGTGCTCAGCTTTCTTTACAGTACAACTCTCACATCCATACATGACCACTGGAAATACCATAGCCTTCACTAGACAGACCTTTGTTGACAAAGTAATGTCTCTGCTTTTTAATATGCTGTCTAGATTGATCATAACTTCCCTTCCAAGGAGTAATTGTCTTTTAATTTCATAGCTGCAATCACCATCTGCGGTGATTTTGGAGCCCTAAAAAAATAAAATAAAGTCTGACACTGTTTCCCCATCTATTTCCCATGAAGTGATAGGACCAGATGCCATGATCTTAGTTTTCTGACTGTTGAGCTTTAAACCAACTTTTTCACTCTCCTCTTTCACTCTCATCAAGAGGCTTTTTAGTTCCTCTTCACTTTCTGCCATAAGGGTGGTGTCATCTGCATATCTGAGGTTATTGATATTTCTCCTGGCAATCTTGAGTCCAGCTTGTGCTTCTTCCAGCCCAGTGTTTCTCATGATGTACTCTGCATATAAGTTAAATAAGCAGGGTGACAATATACAGCCTTGACGTACTCCTTTTCCTATTTGGAACCAGTCTGTTGTTCCATGTCCAGTTCTAACTGTCGCTTCCTGACCTGCATATAGGTTTCTCAAGAGACAGGTCAGGTGGTCTGGTATTCCCATCTCTTTCAGAATTGTCCACAGTTTATTGTGATCCACAGTCAAAGGCTTTGGCATAGTCAATAAAGCAGAAATAGATGTTTATCTGGTACTCTTTGCTTTTTCGATGATCTGGCAGATGTTGGCAATTTGATCTCTGGTTCCTCTGCTTTTTCTAAAACCAGCTTGAACATCTGGAAGTTCATGGTTCACGTATTGTTGATAGATGTTATAAGTGCTATGAAATGTTATCAGTTCACTGGAGAGACATTTTCTGACCTGCTGTGCCTTTAAATTTTTAAAGGCTGAGCAAAAAATATCAACTAAAGTCAACAACAGTTACATGAGGTAAAGTCTACAAAATTTGGCAAGTAGAAGATCCAGGTGAAGCCACAAATCAGCTATTACCAGAATACCAAATGGAAAATCAGCAGTGATTACCAAAGTTATGCAAAAGAATTTTCAAAACCTTAATCACATTTGATTTTTAACCATTTATGCATGCCACAGTTGTGTTTTGTCATTGTTTTTGTTTTTTTAAACAGATAAAGATGCACAATGTCATATCAAGCAGATCTTCACACATCCGCGTTTGGAATTAAATCCTGAATTTAACCCGAAGATCAAAGATTATTACTCTGAAGTCCCATTTGATGTGGTAACACTGACAATTGGAGCAGAGACTTCTAAGAGTCAGTGCAGGGTGTACCTGCAGGAACGGGCAGGACCAAGGTATGAGGGCGTTGATAGGGGCCGAGGGTAGACATCTTAGCAGGAGGCAGACCTTGGAGACAACTTTTGAAGATGGTTCAGAAGACCTGAGGCACAGTATCTGTTGGAGGATTGCCAGGGAGTGAAATCCTTCTGCTTCACAGATGTCATGTGGTTAAAATAACACATAAGTGCTGTGATGACCTATTAACCATGTTCGTGTTTAATCTTTCTAACAATGTTGTAATGACAGAGGATCTTTTGATATGAAATATTAAAGAAGGTTCACTGGGGGAAAACTGGGTTTATTCTTATCTTAATGTTTTTAGATTGTTGAGGAATTAATCCTTCCTAACCATAGCCTCCTTCTATCCCAACCCAACTCCTTGAGTTTTTGAATATTCAGGTGCTGATTACTTGATAAAATTTGTGGACATGGTAACACTAACTTTCCTAGTCTCATGAGATTTTTTTTCCTAATGACTCTTTTGAGAGTCACCAACTCTTTGGTTTATCATTTGAACAGAAGATAGAACCTTATGACATGCCATGTCCATGACAAGAAACATACTCATTTTCCCATGCTGTAGGGAACGAAATGCATTCAACATTCCTGGGAGCTAAAACAGTATAATAGAAAGAAAAGAGAATTCAAGTCAGACCAACCTGGGTCCTAACCCTGACTTTACCATACTCTACTATATTTAAAATGGGGACAGCCTTAGTTTTTGTATGGATTTGTAAATATTAAATGGGATAATGTATGACCTTGACAGATGGTTAATAAATATTAGTTCCCTTCCCTATAATTGGTAAGGGACTTGACTTGCTCTGCTAGATAAATGTTGGCATACCAAAGCACAATGAAACATAAGTTAAAATATTTCACATTTTAGATTTCTTATGAAATGGTGCAGATCTTATCTGTTTTTAATGCAAATTATTGACCCAATAAATATTGATATATGAATCAATTTGGATTCTTTCTCTCATTCTCACTCTCTTTCTTGTTCTCTCTCCAGCTTTGCCAACTATTCTCTGGGTTTAGGGATGAACAAAATCTCAGTTCTTGTGGTGGATAAATCTCCAACTCAGGGTGAGACCCTGACCACGTACAAACTTACCATCTATAGAGAAGACCGTCCAAGTCTGCCCTTGTTTGAGGACTTCACAGCATGCGGATTTGTGCAGGTAAGTGGATTTTACGTTTACACATGTGTTGAATTGGGAGTGATCCTTTTACCCAGGTGAAAAAAGGTCAAATGAAAATTAATAGGGGAAAAAATGTATGGTTTCAAATCCAAGCAACTGTGATCTCATTTCAAAAAAGAGTCCCAGCCAGGTATCTAAGACACCTTTTTTATGAGTGATTTTCTTTTACATGTGGTGGCTATTCCCTGCACTGAGAGTGTGCAGTGGATTTATTGTGGTTAATATTGAAAAAAAGTCTGAGTGCTCATACTTAGTTGTGAAATTGGTTCTACGTTTCCTTTTTAAATTGTGCTGTGTTTCTTGGATTTGTCCCTGAAACTACTTTGAAATTTTAAACTAGATTCAGTGGAATTTGTTTTAAAGAATGAGAGGAAAATTTATGAAACTATTTTATGAAAAGGATACCAGATGAATGAAATTAAATTTTCTTGAGTAGATATATTTCTTCTTTGCTTCTTGTACCCTAATCATGTCTAAAGGCTGCAAATGCTCCTGTGAGTAGCACATACCATTCTGTAGCCTTGTTGACTTTGGAGGAGGGTGCACATTACCCAGAGACTTTGTCTTATTTGGTGGTTCTTTCCTCAGTTTTCCTTTTTTAGGAATCTATGTTATAACCTTCTATATTTGCTTACATCATATACCCTGGCTACAAGTAATTCCAGGGAAGTCGTCATTGATACCCTTACCATATGTACTAATCCACTTAGAATGGATTAGTCTATGTCATGTCTCAGTGATTGATATGCTAGTGGGAGCATGAAGCATAGTCAGTTAATAAAAGATAAAAATGGCCAAATAGGCCTGAGTGAGTAGGATGGATACTATATTTTCTTAAATGTAGGGGCGATATGGAGTGTTCTTTCTCCCCCTCTACCCACCACCACCATTTCATCTCTTCTCAAGAATTTAACATGGGAATTCCCTGGCAGTCCTGTGGATAGGATACCGCACTTTCACTGCTCAGGGGCCAGGTTCAATACCTGGTTGGAGAATTAAGATCCCACAAACTATGTGATGTGGTCTAAAACAAAAATAACAAAAAGAATTTAACACTACTTTATGAGGGTACTCATTGCTGAGATTTTTGTTTTTCAAGAAAATATATACCTGTGATGTATGAACTACTAGCAACTCAAAGGGAATTTCACAATGGCATAAAGATTGGTCTAAAGCAGGACAGAACTAGTATTCTGAAAGATATTAGTAGGTATACTTTAAAAAAAAAGATGGGAAAGAGTAGTGTTGCATGGTTTTGAAGCAGTGGGTTAAACAAAATAAAGTAGGTTTCCTGGCTGTAAGACTTCTCCGAACATTCCATGTACTTATATGGTCCTCTTCAAAAGAAGGATATGTAGTGTCCAGTATTTTCAAACTTTTTTGACATCTTTTTAATGCACTAGCTATTAATATTCTTCTGTGGAACACAGTTGAGGAAACACAGGTCTAGACTCTGGAGAAGACTTCAAGATTAGGTTCCTTTCAGTTACCTACTTTTCACTTTGTTTTATAAGGTTGCTATCCCTCAGTCTTTTTCCAACTGGGAAAACAAATACTAGAACCACACCAAAAATGTTGCTGAGGGGGAAACCAAAGCCTAGAGGGAGGTGTGTTTTTGTCTAAGTATGTGTATGCAGTGTGTGTGCAGTTATTTCCAAACTAAATGTTCTCACCTTCTTTGGTGTGTGACTCTATTTTTTGTTTTTGCTTATCTCACTCTCATATTTTAGATAGAAACTAACTCTTCAGATAAAAAGTCTTTGAAGGAAAGCTAATAGTGTGAATTATATTTTTCCAGAATATTTATGGTTACAAACAACAGTTATTTTCACTTTAAAAAGTGAATATATTTCATTTTAATGTAGATTTTAATTTTTATAAGTCTGTGGGTGACTACATTTTTATCGGTTAGTTCAGTTCAGTTCAGTCGCTCAGTCATGTCCAACTCTTTGTGACCCCATGAATCTCAGCACGTCAGGCCTCCCTGTCCATCACCAACTCCCGGAGTTCACTCAAACTCACGTCAATCGAGTTGGTGATGCCATCCAGCCATCTCATCCTCTGTCGTCCCCTTCTCCTCCTGCCCCCAATCCCTCCCAGCATCATAGTCTTTTCCAATGAGTCAACTCTTCGCATGAGGTGGCCAACGTCCTGCAGTTTCAGCTTTAGCATCATTCCTTCCAAAGAAATCCCAGGGCTTATCTCCTTCAGAATGGACTGGTTGGATCTCCTTGCAGTCCAAGGGACTCTCAAGAGTCTTCTCCAACACCACAGTTCAAAAGCATCAATTCTTTGGTGCTCAGCCTTCTTCACAGTCCAACTCTCACATCCATACATGACCACTGGAAAAACCATAGCCTTGACTAGACTGACCTTTGTTGGCAAAGAAATGTCTCTGCTTTTCAATATGCTATCTAGGTTGCTCATAACTTTTGTTAGTAAATCTGACTTTTAAATGGAGTAAATATATGATAAAGGTTGAAAAGGAAAATAAAACTTCTACATTAAGGCATGAAAAAATGTGTTTTTACTTTTCATTTGTCACCAGCTAGGTTTGTACTGTTGAATTTTTGCTGTATCTTTTGAAATGTAATTGATACCCACGAGTATTGGCAAAGGTTTATATTTTGATTCCACTCTAAACTTAAAACATGGTAAATGACTCATTCATTACTCTGCAATATGCAAAACCCATTTAATGGGTATTAATAGATCAATATGAAAAATCTTCAATTTCTAAGTGTTCATAAAAATGTAAAATCCTTATGCTGGATATTTTAACACAAACACAGATTTCAGGAGTATATATTCCTTCCTGGCTATCATTTGGAGAGCCCTTATACGTTTAATTGTAATTATATATATGATGAATATCTAGAGAAGTGTCAATAGGAATGGAGATGATCCCACGAGTAGAAGGGACATTGCAGAGCTGAAATCTCTATGATTTTTTCACTTATCTCTGATTTATCCTTTGTCCTTCTTATGACACTATTCTGGTTCAGTTCTTGTTACTTGTTGACTCAGATTCTAAAATAGTCCCTAGCTTTGTTTCCTCGTATCTGACTGACTCTTCTCCAGTTCAGTTTTTACAAGCTTGATCTTCATCAACTTAAAGCACACTCTGTCATAAGCTTTGCCAAAAATGCTCCAAGCGCCCCCTCCCATGGTCATTCACTTCCCTCATGTTAGTCCATATGTTTTTTCAGCCTCGTGTCTCGTTAGTTGTCAGTGTATTTTATGCTTCTGCTAACCTGGCCTGTTTACTCTCCCCAGACATGCTTCCCAATCCTGTGACACTGGGGCTGTCCCTCCCACTGGAAACTAAAAAGAGTTTATTTGATGTCACTCCAGAAGCTGTTAACTCAGATTCCAGTGTAGGAGTTTTGATCCACGTTGTATAAAAGAGTTCTTTAAAGGTCAAAACTGCCCCCAAATAGATTCTATTGACTGTCATTTATTATGTGCCAGGCTGTGTCCTAAATGCTTTATGTTAGTTGTAGTCTCTTTAATCCATACAGCGTCCTTGTGGATTGAATTCTACTCTGAGCCCTCAGTTTCAGAAGAGAAATCCCAAAGATCATAGAGGTTAAAGATATTGCCCAAGGTCACACAGCTAGTGAGTGGTGGGGCTTGGATTCAGATCTGAGTGTGCCTGACTCCAAAGTCCATGTTATGTTACATTGCCTTCTGGCAGAATGGGGTCTCTTGCTGTAGGGACTTTTCTGACCCAGGACGTATTCAAGCATCAGCTGGAAATCCATCTCTCAAGGAGCAGATGAGGAATTGGATTAGATGCTTTTTAAGTTTCCTTTGGGTTTCCTTATTTCCTAGATGTTAATAAAATAAGACCTCTCATTGACCCTTGGTGTATTGCAAAGCCCTGTGATTAAAGCACACTGCTGTTGAGGTGGTCTCTTGCCAGGGTGGGTGGACACAGTGAGAGTGACGCGTGGGGGGCTGTGGAAGGAGCAGCAGTCCCAGCCCTTGCCTATGCTGCTGGCTCAGCTCCCTGCCCTGCAACCGCTGACTGCTGTGTCTTTTGCTGAGGAGCAGACCTGTCCATACTGACTCCGGTGAGGACACAGACCCCTGGAGCTTGCCCATTTCCCCCATTGCCTGATTCCAGTTGTCTAGTCAAATAGGCATTGGGCCCTGCTAACACTGGCCTGAACTCTCCTCCTCAGCCCAAGGAGAAAGAATAAACCAGCAGAGGAGGTGCTACTGTCCTCCAGAAGTTCATATTGATCTGGTCAGTTGACAAGAAGAACCACCCTGAGGAGGATGGTGAAGAGAAGCCCCCTTTACACAAACCAGGAACACTTAGGTGGGATGAGTGAGGGAAAAAGGCGACAGTGGAGCTCAGCAGCCAGACCGCTGGGTAACCTCTTGGTTGGTTGGTGCCAGCTGATTTTTTTCCTCACATTTGCAGCTCTCCTGAGCTAGGGGGTTCAAGAAAGTGGTCCAAAAATGAGGCTGACTTGGAAAGGCACTTACTTCACAAGAATAGGATAACCCAGTGGACAAGAAGCATATGAAAAGATGGTCATCCCCATTAGTCTTCAGGAGAATGTAGATTAAAATGATAAGGACATACCACTACCCACACACTGCAGTGAAAAACACTAGAAGAACTAATGATCCAAAGTGTTGGAGAAGATGTGGAACAATTTTTTGTTCATACACAGCTGGGAATATAAAGTGTTTGCCCATTTTGGAAACATTTAGCAGTATTACTATAGTTAACATACATATATCCTATGACACAGCAATGCTACTATCTACCGACCCAAGATAAATGAAGTCATAGGTCCATCAAAAGATAAATCCAAGCAATCTATTTTTTTTACTTTTAAAGCATTTTAGTTTTTAGAGTAGTTTTAAATTTACAATAAATGGGAAGAAGGTACAGAAATTACCCATACATCTCCAGCTTCACATATATATGGCCTTTTATCAACATCACTCATTAGATTGGTAAATTTTTTTACCAGGGACAAACCTGCACTGATACATCATAATCACGAAAAGTCCGTAGTTTACCTTAGGATTTGCTCCTTATGTTGTGCATTCTGTGGGTTTGGACAAATGTATAATGACACATATCCAACATTATGAAATCATACAAAGGATTTTCATTGTCCTGAAAGTCTTCCGTGCTCCACCTACTCATCTCCCCAACTGCCCACCAACTCCTGCCAGTCCTAAGTTTTTTTTCATTCTCTCTGTGCATGCGTGCTTAGTCACTTTAGTCATGTCTGACTCTCTGTGACCCTGTGGATCATGGCCTGCCAAGCTCCTCTGTCCACGGGATTCTCCAGGCAAGAATACTGGAGTGGGTTGCCATTTTCTTCTCTTCATTCTCTCTGTAGCTTTACCTTTTTTAGAATGTCATACAGTTGGAATCATACAGTAGTAGCCTTCTTAGATTGGCTTGTTTCACTTAGTAATGTCCATTTAAGTTTCCTCCATGTCCTTTTATGGGTTGATAACTCATTTCTTTTAAGAACAAGAAAGAAGTCTTCATATCAATTGTATAATATCTAAAGGCTGTTTATAAAATATAAAACCTGGAAGAAGTTCAACAGATAAATTCAATGTAATACTATTGAGACATTTTTAATTAATTAATTATTGATACATACAAACATGGATAAATCTCCAAAACATTATGTTGAGAAAAAGAAGCCAGACATAAAAAGACATACTTTATTTCATACAAACAGGCAATACTAATCTACAGTGATAGAAATCAAAATAGTGGTTACCTAAAAGATGTGGGAGCTTCTAAGCTTGAAAAATCTTTTAGGGCAAATGCCCTATACCTTAATCGGGATGGTGGTTACATATATAGCCAGATGGTTTATAGAAGTATAAAAATTTAATTGAGCACTTCAGATTTGTTCAATTAACTGTATATAAAATATTACTTATAAGTATGTTTAGCTATATATAAATTATGTATACTAGATATAAACTATACCTCAATAATATAAGAAAAATACATTAGTGGGAAAGTATGTAATATATTCCCAGACATTCCTCCCTTCTCAAGTGTATTGATCATAAACAAGTTAATTATTATACAATTACCTTAGGCAATAGATCATATTTAGAATGTGTTACTATAATATAAAGAAAAATATTAGAAACTTCTTGTGGGACATATTCTACTGATGATTGCAGAGAAGTATTTCAGTCATTTATAGGAATCCTTTCCAGAAGGTCTTAATTTAAAGTTTATGTGTGGTCCCACAGCAGTACTCTAGTATATAACATGGAAAAGGGTCTAATAAGCACTGGGTTTTAGTTAACCTTCCTTTTAGAAACCATAAAATGAGTGAACAGATACTGAATAAATAATGTGGATTGCTTTAGACACTTGACTAGGCATGAGAGGCCTTGGGAACTAGGGGGAATCAATGGCGGGGGTAGGGTTTTTCCCTCCATGGGCTCTCTATTTGAGTTTAGTGTCTGTTTCTTATTATATTGCCATTTGGAATTTGCATATAATAGTCAGAGAGGCGACTCTTAGTTTAGTTATTATCAGTGAGGGAGAAAGGGCTAGTTTGCTTGGCTGATATTAAAAAACCAGATTTGGACCATGGCTTCTCACCTTAGCATTACTGATATTGAAGCTGGATGATTCTTCATCTGGGGGTGTGTCTTGTGCACTATAGAATCTTTAGCACCATCCCTGGCCTCCATCCACTAGATTCCAGTAGCACACCCCTCTCCAAGCTGTGACAACCAAAAATATCTCCAGATGTTGCCAGATGTCCCCTGAGGGGCAAAATTGGCCCCAGTTGAGAACCACTGATGTATATTAATAAGAGGTCCTGCTTTTCTACTTTCTACTAATAAGGCTAGTAAATCTGTAGTGAATTTACACTACAGGAGGTATGAATTTACATACAGAAGGTATGAATAGTTTAAAGGTAATCCTTCAGTGTTGACTGTTGAAGAATGTTTCTTATCTCTTTTCATCCTTATGCTTTTAATCATCTCTGGAGTTGGTGACAGGACTCTGACAGCTCTTTATTCTACTCACTGATTTGCTGTCTTTTTTGTCTAATGTAATTATAATCAGAAATACACATTCAATTATAGAAAACATGATTCTTAATGAAACATAAAAAGTCAACTAACATACCTAGACTACTTCATTTTGATTTATCCATAAATAGGATAGTGTTTTGCTGTTAGAAAGAAAGATTTAGAAAGTAATCAACTGTTATTATTGCTGGAATATGTCATGTGCAGGAATTAATAAGATATATTTATGTTCTAAGGAAATTAAAATACAGATGGGGAAATATTTCATTTAATATCTCTCACCAAATCAAAATTTTTGACATGGATAACAATATAGCATCCACAGAAGTTGATATGTATAGATGATCTATAGTCTCATATACATTTTGCTCCCAAAGTGTTGTGCCAGAGTAGAGTCATAAATAACATCTATAGAAAGGTCATATCACAAAAGCATAGGAGACTATATTTCATGGATCTGTTTGCTAGAAACAACTTTCATTTTAAAATTATCTGCAATTAATAAAGAAAGGGAAAATACCAAGGAAAGACAAAATACCATTTTAAAAAGGTGATATGTCCAGCATTTGGCTACACATTTAAAACTGGTATTTGTGGCTTTTTAACAAGAACACTAATTAGCAATCTAGATGCTGAGTTATTTAAATGCTATGTGAATGACTCCAGTTATAGCATTTGGAAATGCTTTATAATGTTCCCATTTATTTTTTGTATCTTAATAACATCACAGAAGGTTATTATAAAACAACTCATGTGATAGTTGTTTTGCTTTAGCAAATATCCATAATAAAAGAGAAGAGCATTTAGCAATGATTGCTGAATAAAAACCTTTGTTCATTTCCACAGTTGCAGTATTGATTAAATATTCATTTTAGTGGTTTTTAGTTACCTTGTTCACCTCAACATACCAGAGGAATGCAATTTAGTTTTCCAACAATGGAGTCTCTGTTGTACTGAAATGCCCCCAACCAGCAACTGTTTAAAGTATCTGCTCTGCCCTGAGTTATTAGAAATTTGCCCTGTGCTGTGGGGGAAGATGCTGACAGCAGCAGCCGCAGAGCGTGGAGTAGTCAGGTCATGTTTATAGAATTTTTATTATGTGCCAGGCATCGTGTTAAGCTCTTTATCTTCCTACCTTACTCAGTGTTTTCCACAGCCTTAAACAGATGATTTTTTATCTCTTCTCTTTTTTTTTTTTAACACATAGAGTAACTAAGACTTTAGAAGAGTTAGAACAGTTAGAAGCTTACCCAGGCTTTCTAAGTAACATATGTAATTAGTGGCAAAGGTGGAATTTGAATATGAATCTGACTCAAATCAATCCTCTTAATGGTTACTCTGGACTATAGAATCTAAAACCCTCCTCACACTTAACAATCTTTTTGACCTTTTCAGGAAACACTCAGTCAGCCAGAATTCAACCTGTTAAAATTTAGTTAACTAAACTTGTTTCTGTGGTCATATACAGTGATACATTTTAATTTTATTCAAAATATTAGTATTATTTTGGCCAGCTGCATGGCTTGTTGATTTTAGTTCTCCCACCAGGGATTGAACCTGGGACTTCTGAAGTGAGAACATGGACTGACCATTGGGCTGTCAGAGAATTCCCTACAGTTGATACATTTTATATTCTTCTAGAGTCACTGAAAAATTCTGAAGTCTTCAAAATCTTTACTTTGGTGGGTAATATCAAGTATCAGTCTTCCCTTTGAAAGTATACCTGTGAGGAAAGTTTCAAGCTAGTATCTAATATCTTACTAGATATATCCTAATATCTGACTATCTTTATTGGTGTCTGATATTTAAATCAGGTTATAATGTTTTACATATTAGAATTCTACTTAGCCAGAATACTATTATTGCTACTAATTGGTAAAGTGGTTTCCAGTGCACAGGCTTTTTAAAAATGTGAAGCTTGATTATACAATTAGAGCAATTTCCGATTAATCACTTTCACTATTTAACACACCTCACTATCTTAATATTTCTATTAAAAACCTCCACAGTACATTTTTTTCAAAATTTAAAAAAAATTTATTCATGCCTACTTTATAATAGTGAGAAGGCTGTACAGTAGAGCTGACAATTTGACAATGGTTCAATGACACATTTATCAAAGTGAAAAAAAATCCTAACTTTTAGACTCTTATTTAATCCTCACAAGCAAGTTAGATAAGGTAAGTGATTTTATTATCTATTTCCCTTCATCCCCTTCTAAAGAGTAAACTAAATCTTAAGGTATTTTATATTTTTATATTTATTTATACATTTATTGACTGACTTCTATTTATATTAATTTATCTTTTGTATTATATTTATTTAGATTTTATATTAAATGCTTTATATTTTGGTTGATATTTCTCACGGGCATCACAGTTTCTTCAAGTGTAAATTTCCACCTCCAGTGACTTCCTATGCTCTCTCTCTGTCATGGAAGCCTACAATGAGTGAAAATTAGTAGGTTCCTGAAAGCCGTGAGTGAATACTGCATTTAGTTTTAAAACGTGTAGAAGAGAATGTCTCCTTTGTAAAAGTCAGAGTATTTTCTCTTGTCCTATAAATAGAATGCCTGTCAGTTGTCTCTGTGTAAATTATCAGAGCAAATTTTGCATCTCAGCAAAGTCTCAGATCATTCACCTAACCTAGTGGTTAAAAGCCATGGACTTCAAGGTTCCTGCTTGTAATCGCTGTCAGGGAAACCTGACTGTGTCCCAACTCTGCTTCTAACTGTCCACATTGCCTCACTGCCCTAGTGTCTCCTAGTGCAAGGCATATAAGCTCCCCTAAGCTTCAGTTTCCTTACCCTTAAGAAGAGAACTAGGAATAGACCCTATCTTGTCACATCAGTCTGAGGATTCAGGTAGATAATTAGTGCAAAGTTCTATCATAAGCCTAGTGCATGATCAAGTGCTCAGTCAGTATTGAATCAGCATCATCGCTGTCATCATGAAAACTCTTGGTCCCGATCCCCCTCAACGGCTTACCTGCCATTGTATAGAGGAGGAGGAACAGGAAGAAAGAGCACCGCGAAAGAAGTAGGAGCCAGTAGTACTGAGGAACTGCTGGAATTGTAAAGGACTCAGGACAGGAAGAAGTAGTGGAGAGTTTAGAAAGGACAGTGAGTGCCCTAGGCTGTTCCAGACACTTGCATTCCTGAAGTTCATGGATTCTGCACTTTTACCCTTGTGGTTCCCTTCTTTCATGGAAAATACTTAAAATTATATTTTATAACTGTGTTTATATATATATATATAAAATATGGAGAAGGGAAGGGCAATCCACTCCAGTATTCTTGCCTGGAGAATCGCATGGACGGAGAAGCCTGGTAGGCTACAGTCCGTGGGGTTGCAAAGAGTCAGACACGACTGAGCAACTAACACACACATATATGTAAAGATGAAAATACTAATATTCATCTCTATAACCCATTTTTATAGAGATTTTTCTTGGACCTACAAGTTCATTTTTTTCCTTCTAAATTTAAAGGTGATTCAAACATTTTCCTGGCAACTAAAAGTAGAGTGTATTGTAGGCATGGTTCCCACTGTGCCAAATGGCCCTCATCTTCTACTTCCCTCAGTAGGATCTGCGGCAGAGGCATCCATTTCATTAGCAATGACCGTGACTGTAGGCATTCTTTCTTGTTAAGTGTCCTTGACTTCAGCACTTAGCCTTCTGCAGTTGTTTCAAATACTGTGTTCTAAGCCTGAGCAACTCTTTACTAGTGTTCTCACGAGTCCATGTCGCACCAAGGGGAATGATCTGTTATTTTCACGAGCAGTTTGTGCAACCAGACATTCTGAATGCAGAGGCCCACCTCAGTGCCTGGTAAGCCTTCATAGACACCGAAGGTTTGGGAATTTTGTGTGACATTAGTTTCTTAAAAAACAGACAAATATATAACTGAATCACTTTGCTGTATACCTGAAACTATCACAACATTGTTAATCAACTATACTTGGATATAAAATAAAAAGTTTAAAAATTTTAATAAAGACTAAAAAATCTATACACTTTCCTAAATAAAAGCAAAAGCAGGCAAAGATGAGAGGGTTATGTTAATTCATGATCTCTTTTAATGCTTCTATAAATTATCTTTCTGAGTTGGTGAAAACGAGTTATGTTAAACACTCACCTCATGAGTTAATGTAGCTTACAGTCAGATAAATTACCACTTAAATGAAAACGTTTGCTCAGCACATCTGTTCTCCATGTTTCTCCAAGTCACATCTGCTTCTTTTACAAGAAGAAACAAACTTTTACTACCGTTAGCGCAGCAGCGCCAAGACCCTCTACAAGAGAATCAGATCTTCCTGGCTTCCGACAGCATCCAGAGGTTTCCCTGAGTGCATCCTTCTGCTGTATACATTCATGTTCGTTTGAAGTATATGTTTTGGCATTCTAAGAATAGTCTGATTTCAGAGTTGGACAGGGAAATAGAAAAAAAAAAAAACACAACCCTGGGAGGTTTCTAAATAAAATATTCTGTTAGAGTAACCGGATTTCAAATGTGACATCTGCAACTTAGAAGGAGACTGTAGTTAAAAGAGAAGCATTTAAACAAAGTTCCTTTTTGATAACTCCCAAGTCCATTTTTTAAGGGGGGGGTGCTTTAATGCTCCAGAGGATCCCTAGATCTTTGATGTCTCCTTCCCATTTTCTTATCCATTTCTCAAGTCCAGATTAACTCTAGCAAAGGTACAGACCTGGATAACAAGGATGGTGGTAAGAGAGGGGAGAGACCTTAGGTGCTAGGCTGAACAGTCTAATCAGTCCCCCTCCCTCTTGAAAGCAAGAGGGGGAGGATAGTTTGCGTTGCGTCTTTGTTGCTGCATGCAGGCTTTCTCTAGTTGCAGCAGCGAGGGGCTACTCTTCACTGCAGTGTGTGGGCTTCTTGCCATGGCCTCTTTTGTTGCGGAGCACAGGCCCCAAGCACAAGTGCACGGGCTTCAGTAGTTGAGGCTTGTGGGCTTTAGAGTGCGAGTTCAGTAGTTGTAGTATATGGGCTTTGTTGCTTCATGACATATGAAATCTTCCTGGACCAGGGATTGAACCCTTGACTGCTGTGACTGCTGCATTGGCTGGTGGATTTTTATCCACTGTGCCACTAGGGAAGTCCCATTTTTGAAAACACGTTTTTGGCTTCATCAAACAACATAGTTTGGCTCTGTGTAAGACAAGTGAAGACAAATGATGTCTCTGGGCCAGTGGTTCTTAACCTTTGGAGAAGGCAGGTACCCTCTTGAATCTCTCATGAAAGTGTTGAGCCCTTGTTTCAAGGAATCATGTGCAGTCAAATCCAGTGCTGTATATACTTTCAGATATGAAAAAGCCCAGGTTAAAAAAAAGCTTATGCTAGTAACTCATAATCTGAAGCAGAAGATCACTAGCAGCAACAAGCAGAAAAAGGACAATTTCATTTCCAGCATAAAGGTACATGATTGTAATTCAATTTATTGAGCACCTGCTTTGGCGCAGCAGCTGTACTATTGGCATATATTATTTGACTTGTAGTTCTAATGATGAAATTAGTATCTAGAATTATAGTACATTTTGGGGTTATGGGTGGTCTTTCAATAATCTTTATAAGCACAGAGAATTGGCAATTATTGATAGTTCTCAAAGCAACACGCCACCAAATCTAATATTGGCTTAGAAGTAAATATTTGTGGTTATGAGTTGTAGGTCATAGTGGTCCTGGGGGAAATTTTAATAATATGTCATTTGGGCAATTTCTATTATCCTCATTATTCCAAGCCATTGATATGCTTTCTTTCAGCAGGCTATAACAAACTGGGTTTTTTTTGTTGTTGTTGTTCAAAGAAAGGTGGGCCCCACATCTTAATTAGGTAATTCCAGGAAAATTTCCACATGTAGTTGAGCAACTCTAACATTTCCTTCCATAGGCGTGTGTTGTAGAAACAGGAATGAGGGACGGGATATTTTTTGCAGATGGTTTTACCGATTGCAGAACTACAAGCTGGTTTGACACGTGTTCCTTCGAGGCAGAATTAGGACACTTGACTGCCTGACATATTTAACTTCTTTTGAAAATGCTGCTAATTTGTCTTTTTTTTTTTTTCTTACCCGCATCCTTTTTTTTTTCTAAGGCAGGACTAATGAGTTTAAAACATTGAGCATGACTTCACTCTTCAAAGCAGATCAGACCTCTCCACTCCCAGTGGCCCCCCCAGCTCTTCAGAACCTCATTGTTTAACAATGTGGTACAGACTTTCATTGACTTTTGCGGGGAGGGTTCACCTCCTCTGCTTTTCCTCCCTATCACCTCCCAAATGCTTCAGGATGATCTTTCCAGACCTAAGGATTTGGAAAATAAATTTTGCATGTGGAATTCTTGACCTGATAGGTTATTTGAAAATTAAATTCCTGATAAAGTTCAGAGACCCAGATTTCAAAGGTTTTAGAAATAATAGGGAGGGAAACATTTTCATCAAGTGAAATAGCCACTCCTAAATATTTTCATCAAAACATTATTTATGCTGCCAGTTCGTCATGTGCATATTTGGAGACCTTATGAAAAGTTACTCATCTGTCAGCGGTATAATAGTACTGACCCCTTAGGGTGGCTTTAAGGAAAACCTGAGTTAATATTGTGATGAGCTTGAATGGTGCTTGGGCACAGGAAGAACTCAATTTATGTGTTTTAAAAATATAAATAGCAGATCAATAAAATATGTCTCAAGATTGGTATAGGAGGAAAGTTTAAGACAAGCTGTATTTTTTTTTTTCTATTGAGGTCTAGCCGAATGAATTGGAGGTTTTTTTTTAACAAGATATAAACCTGTGAAGGGCTTTGTAGAACAAATCACCCATGCTAAATTATACTATAAATTTTGTAGTGAAAGTGCTAAAACAAAAATTCCAGAATTGAAGATACTTGTGTTTTAATTGTGATAGTTGCATGACTAATTTTGTATGTTGTCTTTTTCCCAACCTCAACTGAGAGACTGAGAATTTAAAGAGGTTTCAACAAAAAGAGGGGAAGTATTTATTTTCCTAACATGGCACTATGCTTCTGGTGGATTCCATTAAAGATAAGGAAATCAGTGTTCCCCTTGCCATTTTTAGAAATGAACAACAAAGGACAAGGAGCATGCCTTTGTGTCATCAGGCACAAAGTATAACCATAATGTAATTGAATGTTTTAGTATATAGAATTGCTTTTAAAAGAAGGATTTTCATTTTGAAAACCATCACTTCAAAAGACAGTAAACTTATTTATACCTGCTAATAAGTTAAATGAGAAAACGAGTCTTATTCTATATATACATTTTAATTTCAACCCAAACTTCTAAACTTTCCCCCACATTTTTCAAAATCAGACTTTGTTCCAAATGACTTTGATATTTCCCAAATATCAATACTCTTCACAGATGAGAGATTTGTCTCTTTCAAGTATATTTAAAATGCACAGTAGTTAGCATTTTTTTCACCACGTATTTTGTGCCAGGTCCTATTCTAATTGCTTTACATTGATTAACTCAAAGCAAAACACAAGGTAGAAACTTGGATAATTCCCATTATACTGATGCAGAAATGGAAGTTCAGAGACCTTTCCCAATGTCACACAGCTTAGAAGTAGCAAAGGCTGTTTTTGAACCCAGGCATCCCAGTTGTAGAGCTCTGCTACTTACATGCTATGCTCTTAGCCACTCTACTCCACTCCAAAACTAGATTGCTGAATTATTTCAGTATATGTTTTTCAGGACACTTTGGCTCCAAATGTTAATTTGCAGGTTATTGTTTGCACCATGTAATCATTCCTTTTTCTATAAAAGGCATCTGATGTGAGGTTACAGGGAACCTTCAGAAAATCCTCTTGTCTATCAGTACAGTTCAGTCGCTCAGTCATGTCCAGCTCTTTGCGACCCATGAACTGCAGCATGCCAGGCCTCCCTCTCCATCACCAACTCCCGGAATCCACCCAAACTCATGTACATTGAGTCAGTGATGCCATCCAACCATCTCATTCTCTGTCGCCCCCTTCTCCTCCTGCCCTCAGTCTTTCCCACCATCAGGATCTTTTCAAATGAGTCAGCTCTTCTCATCAGGTGGCCAAAGTATTGGAGTTTCAGCTTCAACATCAGTCCTTCCAATGAACACCCAGGACTGATCTCCCTTAGGATGGACTGGTTGCAATCCAAGGGACTCTCAAGAGTCTTCTCCAACACCATAGTTCAAAACCATCAATTCTTCTGCACTCAGCTTTCTTTATAGTCCAACTGTCACATCCATATATGACTACTGCATGACTACTGTCATGACTATCTCAATAGAACTTGGAAGAAAATCTTAACAGAGGATATAATGAGTATAGTGGGGTGGTCCTGAGGAGGGAAGCCCTGCAACAACACATGTGGGGAGAAGGGCTTCAGTGGCCAAAGCTATAAATGGGGAGATGCGAGTGGAGGAGAGTGAGTAGTTGAGTATGTCTCTAGTGACAATTGACTGGTAGCTCTGTGGGCAGCAGTTATATTCATTTTTATGACATTTGTCAATCTTGTGTTCCAACATCACACTGAACTTTGGAGTTTGGGGGATCTTGGATGTCTAACTCCTCACCTGGATACAAGTAAATCTCAATAACTTGCCAAGGTTTATCATCAGTAATTTACCAAGAGTCATTTCCAGTCAGTGCAAAGTGGTGATTCGAACCCATGGGCTGGTAATCAACTCTCCTGGCAGCGAGTAGCTGTACCCTATGTAGAACAGCTATTGGAATCCAGACGTAGACCTAGTTCCTGAGTCGAACCAGCTCTCCATCCTTAAGAAAGTCTCTAATGCAAACTTGCTATTTATAAAATGAATGATCAATTGCGAATTTGCTAACCACTCTCCTTGAATAGAAAGAGGTCTCTACTTCTTTAGACTATGTGTTCTGCCATTCCACACTCTTATTTGTTAAGTCTTAGCGGCATTCTCTTGATATAAAAACAATATCCTTTTGATGAAAGGGAGACATTATATTTAGAGGTAGTTATAAATCAGAATTTTTAAAAATTCTTTCTGAGTGACGTCTCCAAGGATGAGACTTATTTTGGTAGTCTGCAAATCTTCAATAGGCAGTCAACAAATACATTTGTCTGTGTCAATACTGGCACAGAATGAAAAAGTAATGATTCGTGTAAAGCCCTGAAAATAGCACGCACTGCCTGGGACGTTCTGGCATCCTCTTTCCCATGCTGACTCCATCTGTGATCACACTAACCCCTCCGTCTGGCCCACAGCCCTCCTGCCAACTGGCGACATGCCGCTAATGAGCAGCCTCTCACCCCTTTATAACCAGAGCACAAATATTAGATGAATTTCCTTTGAACCTAGCTTCCCTTTGGCTCTTAACACAATCTAGCTCCTTAGAAGAAACACTTCAAGTTTGAGAGTCACAAAATCCCTTATTAATCATCATTTTTTCCCCTGGATAAGCAAATATGAAAAGAATTTGTACACATCTTCAAGGTATTGAATACCTTGTATCATGATTGGTGACAATGTCCCATTTCTTAAATATTTAATAAAAATCTGTCTTTGCAATATGTGGAATATTAGCTATCTAGTCCTTAAAAGGGTTACTAAGGTTTCTCTGTATAACAATAATAATATTACTAATAGTAAACCACAGTCATTTTCTATTTAATACTAATTCTGAGAATCTATTTCCTTAGATATCTTTGTGTGTAACTGACCGGACAACAGCCAATCCATATTTTAAAAACTCAACTTAATAAAATAATAGGTGCTGCATATTAGAAAGAATATTCCAGGGATATGATATTCTTTTTAACACCATTATCTAGTTAGAACTCTTTTGCCCATAATGATAATAATTTCCAGCTGCCTCAAATCCTAAAGTAAAACGCCAACCCCCCCAAATATATTTTGTTACTGAAACATGTGTAAACAATTATGAATATCTAAACCATGTTGACATTTGCTTTCCAACTCTTTCCAGAACTGTAGGGGAAAAAAAGGCCTCTAATAAGTACGTTGATAGATGCATCTGACTTCAAAAGTTGCTTTTGCAGACCCATAGAATAAAGGTTTCACTTTTGTTGGGTATAATAATAAAAATGGTATAAATTTTACCAAACAAGAATATACTCAAACAAGAATATAAAAGAATTTCCTCTGTGAAATTCATCGTTCTGAAGAGTAAAATTAAGATTTTTGAGACTCCCCTGAGGATCCATGGGTACAGAAGGATGGTCACTTTGCAGTAAGATCCTTCTCTGGGTGAGATCAAAGAGAGCCTCTGACTTGATCAAAAGTTTGTATTTGTTTGTTCATGTTCTGTTTTGTTTTGCTTTATCAAAAAACACAAACAGAAGTACATGGATGCATTAGATCAATCTTCCCTTTGGCTCTTAACATAGTCTAGCTCCTTAGAAGAAGCTAGATTCATTATGCCAAGAAAGAATTTGAGGGAGAACACATGTTTAAATCTTCTTTTTTAATTTAATTCTTTTATTTTTTTAACACCATAGGCATTTTGTATTGGAGTATAGTTGATTAACAGTGTTGTGATTAGTTTTAGGTGAACAGTGAAGGGACTCAGCCATACATATACATGTATCCATTCTTCCCCAAAACCGCCTCCCATGCAGGCTGGCACGTAACATTGAGCAGAGTTCCGTGTACTATACAATAAGTTATCCATTTTAAATACAGCAATCTGTTCATGACCTTCCCAAAGTCCTTTGTTGTTGTTCAGTCACTCGGCCGTGTCCAACTCTGTGACCCCATGGACTGCAGCTTGCCAGGCTTCCCTGTCCTTCACCATCTCAAGGAGCTTGCTCAAACTCATGTCCATTGAGTCAGTGATGCCATTCAACCATCTCGCCCTCTGTGGTCTCCTTCTTCTCCTGCCTTCAATCTTTCCTAGCATCAGAGTCTTTCCCAGTGAGTCAGTTCTTTGCATCAGGTGGTCAAAGTATTGGAGTTTCAGCTTCAGCATCAGTCCATCCAATGAATATTCAGGACTGACTTCCTTTAGGATGGACTGGTTTGATCTCTTTGCAGTCTAAAGAACTCTCAAGAGTCTTCTCCTACATCACAGTTCAAAAGCATCAATTCTTCGGCAGTCAGCTTTCTTTATGGTCCAACTCTCACATCCATGCAGGACTATTGGAAAAACGATAGCTTTGACTATGTGGATCTTTGTCGGCAGAGTAATGTTTACAACTTGAATAGTTTAAATGTATTTTTTAATGAACCTAACTCTTATTTTTCACTAGAAGGAGCACTCATAGCCTCATTCAAGTGTTATTTTAAATCCAATGAATTCTCCTACCCATTATCACAGTATTATTCAAGATGGTGAAATCTGTGTGGGCATCTTTCTTATAACACTGTACTTAACTAGCAACCTATTCCTGGAACTTTTTCTGTTTCTCTACCATCTCTCTACCTCTCTTTGTCTTTCTCATTCTATCTCTCTCTTTCACATGCACATGTGTGCATGGATGTGTGTGTGCATACATACAAACTGAGTAAGTTTCTTCAGGCAAATTCTAGATCTTTTATCATCCCCACTTAATACAATGCCTAGAGAGATTCTAGAAAGATATACTAGTGCCTCCTGGGAAGCTTAGAAAGATTCTTAATTAATGTTTATAAAATTAAATGATACTTCCAAGCTAAATACAAAATAGATGTTCTGTTTTTTAAAGCTATTATGCTCTATGTCCTAGAGGCACAACCTTTCCAAACTGTTAAAATGCATCATTACGTTTGTAGGAGGGCAGTGTTGGCATCAGGGCTTCCCAGATGGCACTGGTGGTAGAGAACCTGTCTGCCAATGCAGGAGACATAAGAGACATGGGTTTGATCCTTGGGTTGGGAAGATCCCCTGGAATAGGAAATGGCAACCCACTTCAGTATTCTTGCGTGGAAAATTCCATGGACACAGGAGCCTGGCAGGCTATGGTCTATGGGGTCTCAAAGAGTCGGACAGGACTGAGCATGCACAGACACACAGACACACAGCCACACAGACACATAGATACATACACACACACACACACACATACACACGCACACCAGAGTGTTGGCATCATTCCTGCCCTTGAAGGTAACCAAATAATGCAAAGTTTCTAAATTCTTTATGTCTCAGTAAGAATTCCTTCTTAACTTCAGACTTTCATATACTCAGCATCAAGAGACATATGAGGGGACTGAGAAAGAGACAAATTGACCTTGGGGAATGCATTGTCAAGAAGTAAGCCTACCCACTTCCCTCTGCTTCAACTGGAGAAAGAGGTTTATGATTTCACCTCTTCTTATCACCTTGAAAATTTGGAAATGATTTCAAGGAGAGAAAGGTGTTTATTTACCTGGTTGGATGCCTGCTTAGTTATACGGCTTGCAGAATAGCCTTGTACTACTAGGAGAAAGAACTTTCTGAAATATTGCAATTGGTAGGGTTAAGAGCCTAAGAAAGAAAAAGGACCTAGAACTGTATCTATTCCAAGGGGTATATCTCAGGGCCTGGAGATATGTCTGTCCCAAGCCATAGCCCCCAGTGTTGAAGCTGTAGAAGGTAGAAAAATACTGGATTTTGGAAGCTCATCAGAGACCCATAAGGAGACATCCTGTGTTTCTAAATCAGTATCAGCTGGAAAAGGTGGCTGAGACTCAGTGTTCCAGGCAACTGCTTCATCATCAGGATTTATTCAAGGCTACCTCCATCCCCCTCCGTCCAGAAGGCAGAGTACCACAGAATTGATGCCTTCGAACTGAGGTGCTGGAGTAGACTCCTGAGAGTCTCTTGGACAGCACAGAGATCAAACCAGTCAATCTTAAGGGAAATCAACCCTGAATACTCATTGGAAGGACTGATGCTAAAGTTGAAACTCCAGTATTTTTGTCATCTGATGTTAACAGCTTACTCATTGGAAAAGTCCCTGATGCTGGGAAAGATTGAAGGCAGAAAGAGAAGAAGGCATCAGAGGATGAGATGGTTGGATGGTATCATTGATGCAATGGACATGAACTTGGGCAAACTTTGGGAGATGGTGAGGTACAGAGAGGCCTAGCGTGTTGCAGTCCATGTGGTCACTAGGAGTCAGACATGACTGGGCAACTGAACTACAACAACTCTCATCCACATCGTGTAGACAAGGAGCTAGGTCAACAGTGATGATTGCTGAAAAGATTTCTCTTTGTTTCTCCTTCCTCCTGACTCAAATCAAGAGGAGTGAGTTTAGGAAAGCTGGGAGAGAACATATCCCATCCACTACCTCCAGCCTTCTGGTTTTAGAGTTTTATTTCTATGCAATAAATTATCATAAATTCATCAGCTTAAATCAACATCCATTTACTCATTTGCAGTTTGGTAGTTCATAAATCCAGGGACAGTATGACTGGGTTCTCTGCTCAGGGGCTCGAATCTGAAACCAAAGTGTTGGTCAGGTGGAATTCTTGGCTGAAGGCTCTGAAGAAGAATTGACTTCTACATTTATTCAGGTCATTGCAGAATTCACTTCTTTGCCACTGTAGGACTGAAGTTTCTGTTTTGAGGCCTTCTTTCAGCTCCTAGAGGCTGCCTGCATTCCTTGCTGTGTGATTCTCGTCATCTCCCGAGCCAGAAATGGGGAAATCTCTCACAACTAGTAGGATTTCTCTCTTTCTCTCTGTCTTCTCTGTATCTGATTTCTAAACCCAGATTTAATTTCCCTAATTTAGTGTCAACCGATTTGGGATGTTATTACACAACACCTAGATTAGGGTTTTCTTGAATAACTGGAAGAACCTATGTATATATACCAGGGGCCAAAAACTATAAGGGCCATCTTAGAATTAAGTCCATTATAAGCTGTAGGAGCTACAAGTCTAACCTTCCCTGGGGAAAGCTTTGGGTCTAGTAAAAAATTAGTTTTTAGTGAATAGGCTTAAGTCTTTCTAATGAAAATGAGACTTTTTAATAACTGACAATGACTGAGGTGTAATGATACGGAGCTTTAATATAATTAAGGGATCCAGGCCCATGAAGACAGGGGATAGGTTAGTCAACCAAGCATGACAGTTGTAGTTACTGGAAAAAATAAAATTAGTTCTTATTTATACCTTACAGGTTGAAACTCCTCGTCTCAATGAGAACTATTATACGTTATTGGAATAAACTCAGGCAGTAGAGCAGTCTATCATATTAAATGTCTACATGCCATCTTCTGTTCTTGGCTTATTTTATCACTTTTTTTTTTTACATGACAACTTTATGTGATGGACACTATCATCACAGCCAACATGGAGGAAAACCTGGGACTTAAATTTAGGTCTGTCTGGTTTTAAAGCTCATGATATTCACTGTTGTACAATTAGCTGCTCCTAACCTACTAAGGTATTTTGCCCTAGAGGACAAATGAGGAAACCTTCTCAGCCATGAAATAAAAGTGTCTATTGTCAGAACTTTGGATTTTTCATAATCAAATCATGTTCTGCTCCAGATAAATTCCTGTAAGCTTTATATAAAGAGTATGATTAAGCTTCCAGGTGTGAGTTAGTTCCTCTTTTAAGACTGGCAGTTTCACTGCATTTTGCTCACATTCATTTGCCTTTTACTTAAATGAAGTACTTAAGAGGCCTGGTACAGACCTCATTGACCATGAAGTGTTGGAAACACATCCTTTCAGAAGGTAACATGCAAGACAGAATTAGGCCAAGTGTGAGGCAATAGAAAGTGGTAGGGACTGTGAGAAATAGAAAGAATATGTCTTATACAAGGTGAACATCAACTACTCAGTTCGTGATGAATGTTCTGACTCTGCATTGTCAGATCTCCTGAGTCCTCAAAAGAAAAAAAATGAAATATTTGGATTTTAATGGAAGACCCCCCCTTTTTTTATATATTGGCAATAATTTTTAAAAAGAGGTCCTCTGCAAGCCAAAGAAACAAATAAAATTGCTGTGATCAGATTTAACTCATGGACCATCAGTTTATATCTTCTGATATAACATACTTCACTCACATTACAAATGACAAACTTAATATGTGTGGGGAGGAAGACTGGGAGTTGAGGAGAAGGGATCCAGTAGTTAAAACAACTTATGTCGCTTATGTTAAAAACCTAATTTGAACTGAATTTTAAAATAAAGAGGATTTACTAGTTTATATAAGTGAAAAAAAGCTATATTTTTGACTTCAGGTGAAGCCTTGACTCAGTTCTTAAATGGTGTCACCTGTTTCCTCCCCATCTCACTGGTGTATAGCCTCCCCCAGACTCCACCTGGGAACTTTTGGGCAACTGCAGGTGTCTACACGTGGCCATGGCTGTAACAGACTTCATGTCCTCATGTCCCATGCCTAGAGTTCTTCAAAAATCTCCATGAATCTCACTATCTATGATTTTTTACCCAACTGTTTACTGTTGATTGGCTGACCCCAAAGAGATCTATCTCTAGAACTGGTAAGAGCTCAGTCACCCAAAGCAAATACCCTTTCACAAGAGATTCCACATAGATTCCACATAGGGTTCATCTTCTGTGAATACTTCCCCCAGTCCTCGGACTTTAAATGTAAAGATGAAAATACCTACCTCCAATCTCAACCTTCCTCATGAATTCTGCCCACTTCTCCAACTTGCATATGAATCATTTTTACTTAGATAACCTATCTTCTGTCACATTCAACATCTTTAATGTCAAATTCATTATTTATTCCCCCATCCCCATTTCCCACTGCCTTACATCATAATCTCCTTTAATAAGCAAGGTTCTTGGATGCAAGAAACAGAAATCAGTTTTAGTCAACCTAAATGGAAAAGGAGCTTATCCAAAATATACCTGATAACTTAAAGAACTGAGCTATTGCAGGAAGATTAAAGAACCAGAAAACAGGAATCAAGGAAAGTAGAAGCCACAGACAGTGTCACACCGTGAGAACCCTCTGGTCTGGAGGCCTCTCTTGGTACCGTCACTCCTGTTATTACAGGTCACAGGGTAAGTGGCTGCGTCACATCCCAGTAGGCTCTCCAAAGACAGGATAAAGTGTCAGTAGGTGCCCTTGAGGAGCAATTGCTTACATATGGAATCTAAAATAATGATACAAATGAACTTATTTATAAAACAGAAGTAGAGTCACAGAAGTAGAAAACAAACATGGTTACCAAGGGAGAAAGGGAGGGGAGGGATAAACTAGGAGTGACATATACATATTACTACATATGCAGTAGATAAATAATAAGGACCTACTCACAGCACAAAGAACTCTACACAATACCCTGTAATGATGTATGTGGGAAAAGAATCTAAAGAAGAGTGGATGCATGTATTTGTTTAACTGAATCACTTTGCTGTGCAACAGAAACTAACACATTTTAAATCAACTCTACTTAAATAAAAATAATTTTTTAAAAAGAAGCAGTCAGTTTCTCTTCAAAGTATCTGAGACATAGACTCCATTTCCTTCTCCAAGACATAGACTGTTGGCCACTTGGTGGCAATGTTAAAGAAAGAATTCACACATCACAGGGTGGGGTGGATGAAATGACTTTTTAAAAACCTCACTAATGAACTTAGAAGGATATCCCAGTCGCAGTTTGCTGCAAGATGCTATTCTCTTTTCCACTGTGTGTGTGTTTGTAAATACCACAGAGCAAAAGTTTAGGACATCACAAGTCTGAATCAAGGGGCTCATTAAGACTCTGTGATCACTCGCTTTTCCAAATGCCATGGGCCAGTCCCTCTGCTGACTACTTGGCCCAGAGTTTAAAGGGGCTGTGTGCCAAAGTAGATTTGGAGGATTAGACCCACAGTTTGCCATCTAATTCATCTTCACTCTAGTAACTTCTTTAGTTCACTTCTATTGAGACCTTAACTTCTTAAGTGTCACCGTTTGATACCCTCCCCCAGAGAGGGTTGGACCATTTTATCAGCACTCACTTTCTTGCCGTAGTTGGCTGCCTTCAGTGTCTTTCTTTTTTATAAAAACATTTTTATTGGGATATATTGCTTTACAATGTTGAGTTAGTCTCTACGGTACAGAAAAGTGATCAGCTATACATGTACATGCATCACCTCTTTTTTGGCTTCCCTTCCCACTTAGGTCACCACAGAGCACTGAGTAAAGTTCCCTGAGCTGTATAGTAGGTTCTCATTAGTTATCTATTTCATCTTGCTTGTGCTCAATCACTCAGTCATTTCCCACTCTTTTCAACCCTTTGGACTGTAGCTCACCAGGCTCCTCTGTCCATGGGATTTTTTTCAGGTCAAGAAGACTAGAGTGGGTTGTTATTTTCTCCTCCAGGGGATCTTCCTGACCCAGGGATCAAACCCACATTTCCTGTGTCTCCTGCATTACAAGCAGTCTTTACTGCTGAGCCATGGGGGAAGCCCTTATCTATTTTATGTGTGCTATGTTCTTAAGTCGCTTCAGTCATATCTGATTCTTTGCAACCCTATGGACTGTTGACCACCAGGCTCCTCTGTCCACTCTGGGCAAGAATACTGGAATAGGTTGTCATGACATCCTCCAGGGAATCTTCCAAACCCAGGGATAGAACCAGCGTCTCTTGCATCTCCTGCATTGGCAGGTGGGTCCTTTACCACTAGCTCCACCTGGGAAGCTCCTTATCAGTTTTATACATAGTATTAATAGTGTATATATGTCAGTCTCAGTCTCCCAATTCAGCCCAGTCTCCCTTCCCCCCTGGTGTCCATATGTTTGTTCTCTGGGTCTGTGCCTCTATTTCTGCTTTGCAAATAATATAATCTATACCATGTTTCTAGATTCCACATATATGCATTAATATATATTTGTTTGTCTCTTTCTGACTTTCTTCAGTCTGTGTGACAGTCTCTAGGTCCATCCATGTCTCTACAAATGATCCAATTTCATTCCTTTTTATGGCTGAGTAATATTCCACTGTATGTATTACCACATCTTTTTTATCCATTTCTCTGTTGATGGACATTTAGGTTGCTTCCATGTCCTGGCTGCTGTAAATAGTGCTGCTATGAACACTGGGGTGCATGTGTTTTTTGAATTGTGAATTTCTCTGATTATCTGTCCAGGAGTGGGATTGCTGGGTCACATGGTAATTCTATTTTTAGTTTTCTCTCCTGTCACTGCTTTTCCTTATTCTAGTGATTCTTAGACTTGAGGATGAAAACTCCTCAAACATATGCCCTTCCTTCTCATATAAAAAGGACCTGCTTTTAGGATTACACAACTCAGATGCATTCTCTTTTCAATACAATTCTTTCTTTTTTTTCATTGTCCATTTATTTGTATAATAAGAAAGAGTTTCTTTGCTTCTCAGAATACTTTGTTGTGGTGTGTGAAAAGACTAATTTCTAGATGATATCACCAGGGATATTATTTTTCCAGGGAACAAAATAAACTCCTTTAGTGTTGTGTCCCATAAGTTTGACTCTCAACCTTATATTGATTGTTCTGTTTTATGGCATATGGCACAAATGTGTTTTTATTCATTTTTTTAATATTTCCTAACCTTTCCCGTAAGTGATTCTGAACAACAAAGATGTTTTCCTTTGTTTTTCTTGAATTCCCCCAAATTGTCAAAGGCATTTATGTTTTGCTTATATAACATATCAGATTGAGTATTTCTGTGATTATTTTGATAACATGAATAATTATGTTTTTAGTTTTATTTGCCCTTGTTAAATGTAATTCAAATCTATGCAGACAAAAAGGAACCAAGACCAAAAGGAAAACTTCATCAAATATCAGGTAAAAGACATACCAAACAAAGTAGTATGTTTTGGATAAAAGCTTCTTTTGAGAATCCAATAAGCAGTGTTTTTTTTTTCCTTGTTTCTTTTTGTTCGTTTATATCTGTTTTGGTAAAAAACAAACAAACAGACAAAAAAACAACTTTTAAAAGCCAAAGTCTACTTCTTTTTATTAAACATTAAAAAATTGAAACTTCTAAATTGAAAATAAAGGCTGTTCTCATTAATGGACCAGATTCATATTTGGTGACATATTATTGTACGAATATCTTCAAATAATCTTCTCCCTATTCGTCCTAGTATTCAGTCATCAGAGAGCGATGATATGTTTAGTAATCATCTGACCAATCTGTACTTTATTAAAAAGTCCTTTTCTTAGAAATTAATACCCTCCACACTCTAATTTCCTTCTCTTTCATTCTGTCCCCAGTCTCAAGAGACCTTACCACAGAGTTCATAGTACATCCCCTTCCTACTTCAGCCCTCTGTGTAATTAACCACCACTGAGTCTGAAGTTTCGAAATTCTTCCTTTCTGTTTCTTTTTTTGGTATGTGGGTGAGTGGGGAAGGTAAAATTTTTATAATTTAGAAAAAGGTCTTAAAATATTTTAATATTGGCATTTATAAAAGTCCAATATTTCTTTTTATTCTGGGATTTTACTTAAATCATTTGTATTCCATTTGTTTATTAAATTTCAACATGGTCACTTCAACATCAAACCAAAATATGACTTCTTATATTTGTGGCTTTTATACAGTCTTTGCTATTCAGAGTTATCCAGGGTTTTAGAAACATAATATATGTAGCTGTTTTAACATAGTAACATCCTTCTTGTTAAATCAATTCAGTGTATTTTATATTTTTCACTTTAGAATGCTGATTGTGTAAACCTATTTACCTACCACCTCTGCCAAGAAGGCTTAATTGAGTGAATATCTTTTTTTTTTTTTTAAGCCACTAGTGCATTCCACCAGAAGACCACATTTTATGAAATGTTACTTATTTATGCACAAGGATTGGGTGTGGCATCGAAAGACCCAGGTTTTTGTGCTGACTATATCACTTGCTACCTTAATAACATTGAAATGGCACTTAGAAAATTGCTATGATCTTTAAAGTGAAGATAATAATATTTTCCCCAGCTATTTCATTGGATTGTAATTGAGAATAAAATTATAATGAATAGAAATGCCTTTTGTAAACTATAAACTGTTATAGATATGAGAGATACTGTATCATATTTGTTCTTATATTCAGCATATTGATTAATTTAAAATGATTCCAGTTCATTCTTTTTGGGGGTTTAGTTAAATATAGTTAACATATATTCTCACACCATACTCTATCAGAGGAAAGCCTGCTGTTTTTCTCCATGAGACAATGAAATTTGTAACCAGATTGGATGAGCCTGCATTGTAAAAACAACTTGTATATTTTTCCCTCTGCCAATTCCAAAGGGATGTTTGTCTTTGAATTTTAAGAGGCAAATTACTTTGGTTCCTTTTATCTTTAGAGTCATTCCATGTCTCTTCTTCCTGTTACAGTTAAGAATCATGCAGCAAAAAAAAAAAAATATATATATATATATATATATATATAGTAGGTTATGGCATTTTCCTAGATGCTGCAAGAAACAAATGTAGGAAAAAAAAGTTCTTTAATGTAAAAATTCCTAAGTGTTAACAGATCGTGAAAATCAGCAACAACTGTTGTCTCAGGATCACCATCTACAAGTAGAGGGCAGATAATTCCACTGAGATGAAAAGAGTGCATCTGGTGTTTGAGCTGTGGCCACATTTGACTTTCATGTCCTTTTGGGACACGACACATTTTGTGGGAGAAGAAAGTTAATGCAGCTGCCTTTACTCATCAGTCAATGCGACCCAGCCCCTCAGGGAGGAAGGCAAAGGCTTCATTCAGACCCACCAACCTGGCTGATTAACAGCAAATTTGCTGGTAGAGTCACCCTCTGAGTCTGTCTAGCCCATCAGACCTAGAAATGTAATTTAGATGATTATCTCTATGCCCATTAAACCTTGTGACCTGTTACAGTTCTTTTGAAGTCAGCCCACTTACACTTGCTAATAGGAAGAAAAGAAGGATTAACTCGAAGGTCATGAAATCAGAGTGCAGCCAAGAGGGTGGCAAAAGAGTGTTAGAAACCTTCCTCAGCCCTTGTGGGAGAGAGGAAGGACCCTATGAATAAGGGGCTGTCAACGGAATTCATTTCTTTATGGAAAAAGTTCTTTGAAACAAAACGAGGACTGAGTCCTTCATCCTTCACTAGGTTCAGCCAATTTTGTTTGATTTCTAAGCATCATGTTCTAGCAAGGTGGGGTATCACATTTAAGATCACGGGATTGTTGAAAGGGGTCATAGCATAATATCTGATTGGGAAACTTAATGAAAATAATAGGTGTATTATCTTCATCTTATAACTATTTGAAGCAGATGTCCTAATGTATTTGGGATCTCATATAAAAGTCAAATGGCATTGCGTGGATTTTTTGGCATGAAGGAATGTACTAGAACATGTTAGTTTTAGTTCACCTCAAGAGTCTATTGCTTTTACACTTGCAAGAGCTGAGCTCAGTTTCTGAGGTCCTTATTCAACTCAGCTACACTGTGTATGTGGAGTACTTTCTTATTGGCCTAATTTTTAGAACCATAATTGCATGAGTACTTGTTACTTATCAGAGTTGTAGAATGTAGAGAGTTGCTCAATAAAAGCTACTTATCAGCTGACCTCTTTACCATTTTTTCATTTTTAAACTTTCACTCTGAAAATCTAAAGTGGCTTTTTAAAATTTGCAATTCTTAAGTTAGTGAGAAGATACTAATATTTCAAAAATAGTCTGCCCTAACCACAGGATCAAAATTCTGTATTCTCTTAAACATTATATTTATTATGATTAATGATTTTATATTAATCATGATTTTATTTGCCAAAACATGTTCTGATTTTTTTTTTTTTTTTTTTTTTGAAAAAAGACTACTACTTGTAAAGCCAGGCACTTCCATATGGCAAACTCTACAGATGTTTCATGCTCGTAAGAAAAGAGAAAATCAAGTTGAAGTTTAAAACCTCAACTAGATTTTTCAAAACTTTTTCTAGATTTATAATGACAGATAACAATTGAAATTAGTATCAAATACAACATAAGTATATGTGCACATACTTAGAAAATGTTCTGATGAAGCAACTTTAAAGTTACACTTTTAAAATACAATTTTGAAAAGTTACTTTTCCATTTATAGTAACTACAAAATTTTGGCTATATTCCCCAAGTGGAGTTGCTGGTCACGTGGTAGTTCTATTTTTAGTTTTTTGAGAAACTTTCATACTGTTTTCCACAGCGGCTGCAACAATTTACATTTCCACCAACAGTGTATGATGCTGCTGCTGCTGCTGCTAAGTCTCTTCAGTTATGTCCAACTCTGTGTGACCCCATAGACGGCAGCCCACCAGGCTCCCCTGTCCCTGGGATTCTCCAGGCAAGAACACTGGAGCGGGTTGCCATTTCCTCCTCCAATGCATGAAAGTGAAAAGTGAAAGTGAAGTCGCTCAGTCGTGTCCGACTCTTAGCAACCCCATGGACTGCAGCCCACCAGGCTCCTCTGTCTGTGGGATTTTCCAGGCAAGAGGACTGGAGTGGGGTGCCATCACCTTCTCCGCAACAGTGTATAGGGGTTCCCTTTTCTCCACATCCTCGCCAACATTTGTCGTTTGTGTTCTTTTTGATGATGGTTATTGTGACAGGTGTGAGCGACATCTCTTTATGATTTTGATTTGTATTTTCCTGATGATTAATGATGATGAGGATCTTTTCATACACTTGTTGACCATCTGTGGCCTCTTTGTTTTAATCATTTATTTGAAGTATCTGATCTCTATAGGCCCTCTCAACCTGGGCCCCATTCTGCTTGGCAAAAGAGTCTTTTGTACTTCATTCTATAAATTTAAGTTCTTATGCATGGACTTATTAACACAACAAATATAATCAAATGAACTTTACAATGATACATGTAAAATGCTTGAAAAGGGTCTGACAAACTCTGAACACTCAATAAAATTTAACACGTTATTGTTGTTGTTAATATTATTACTACAATGTTCCAAATACAGTGCAGATTAAAATAGATATAATCTCTGTCCTCATAGACTTCAGAGTCTAGTGGGAAAAAAAATCAATGTTTAATAAATAATTATACAAATAATAAATTAGTTATAATTGTCATAAGTACTATGATGAGGATGTCAAAGTGTAATGAAAAATGAGTTTTCATCTGTCTTTGAAATTCAAAAGATGAGATCTTTATATCTTTTAATCTAATATAACTTACCAAGGAGGATTTTTTTTTTTTTTTGGCCATCGTCAAATGATTTGCAGTGTTGGTTAAAGAATTTCTGGTATACTCAGTAAATGTTAATCTCTCTTGACCATGTAAATTTAGAAAAACTCATGTGCTAAACATTAAAATTACTCAAATTTAAATGCCTGCTTTTCTTTAATACTTCTTTACATATGTTCCAATGAGTACATTTGTTTTAACTGATCACAGAAATAATAGTTTAGATTATCAAATGAAAAATGTAATACCTAATTTAAGCAGGAACAGACTCAGATACACAGAAAGGGGTGGGGTGGGTGAAATAGGTGAAGGGGATTAAGCAGTAAAAACTACCTGCTATAAAATAAGTCACAAGGATGTAGCACACAGCACAGGGAATAAAGTCAGTGCTGCTGCTGCTGCCAAGTCACTTCAGTCGTGTCCGACTCTGTGCGACCCCATAGACGGCAGCCCACCAGGCTCCGCCGTCCCTGGGATTCTCCAGGCAAGAACACTGGAGTGGGTTGCCATTTCCTTCTCCAATGTGTGAAAGTGAAAAGTGAAAGTGAAGTTGCTCAGTAAGTGTCCGACTCTTCGTGACCCCATGGACTGCAGCCTACCAGGCTCCTCCGTCCATGGGGTTTTCCAGGCAAGAGTATTGGAGTGGGTTGCCATTGCCTTCTCCAAATAAAGTCAGTAAAATGCTGCAAAAATAATAATAATAACAATAAATATAGAGAAATTAATACACTTACTTTATGATCACTTATGTGTCTATTAGCCAGTACATTTTAACAATAGCTGTATCTTTGTTAGTGAAATACCATATTCCAAATTCTGTTATTATTCACATGATTGTAGACTTCACTGGAGGCAAGAATTTAAACAGTACAGTGTTGTTATGTCCATCCACAATACCTCCTAAGCCTGCCCTAGTAATTATTATGTTTTTCTATAACCTACACATGTTATTAAAATAATATAATCTATTTGGGCTTTCTTTGTAAACCTAAATCAATACAATAAAATAATACTATGAAATTATCTGAAAAATACTATTTGCTTTTCCAAATTTTCCCTGAGGGAGTGAGTGAAAGTCACTCAGTTGTGTCTCACTCTTTGAGACCCCATGAATTATACAGTCCCTGGAATTCTCCAGGCCAAAATACTGGAGTGGGTAGCTTTCCCTTCTCCAGGGGATCTTCCCAACAAAGGGATCGAACCCAGGTCTCCCACATTGCAGGTGGATTCTTTACCAGCTGAACCACAAGGGAAACCCAAGAATACTGAAGTAGGTAGCCTATCCCTTCTCCAGCAGATCTTCCTGATCCAGGAATCAAACCTGGGTCTCCTGCATTGCAGGCGGTTTCTTTACCAACTGAGAAATACAGCCTGTATATTCCTACCATGGTAGGAATGGTAGGAATGGTAAATGGATAAAATGGTATTTCTTCCTCTTTTCAAATCTCTCAGTGCTTAGTAATTGAAAAATCTCTATTTACTATTCCTCAAAATGCATTCATTATAAAATCAATAAATATTTATTACTTAACTTATTTCTAGTGGACAGTGATGTATTTTCAACTATTATCATGACCTTGGAATTTCAAATCAGAAAATCTAGGTTTAACCTATATTGGAATAGAATCTAAAAAAAAGTGTGTATATATATATACACACACACACTAATACTCTAATAAAATTAACTAAAAAGAAAATTAAAGAAAGAGAATCTAGTTTTGAGTTGCTTTTTCTTTTTAAAATTATTTATGTACACCTTAGGGTTTTTCTGGTGGCTCAGATGGTAAAGAATCTGCCTGGAATATGGGAGACTGGGGTTCGATTCCCAGGTCAGGAAGATCCTCTGGAGAAGGCGATGGCAACCCACTCTAGTATTCTTCCCTGGAAAATCCCACAGACAGAGGAGCCTGGTGAGGAAAGAGTGGGACACAACTGAACACACATTTACACCTTTCTCTGAAAAGGAAGGCTTTGAGGTGGCTCACAGTGCAAATTCTACTCTATGAGTAGAACACTCATAGAGTGGTAACATAGAGCCTGAGAGGAGGGAAAGTTAAATAAATGACCCGTCAAGATTAGACAACTAGTAACTCACACACTACATCCCTATGGAAGTCCCAGTCCCCTCTGTACACTAGCAAAGTGATTAGGTCTACTGAAGAAAGAGTTGTACTGGAGGGGCAGAAATCTTTATCCTCTAGAATCATTATCCTCCTTGAATGTTAGGAGACATATTTACAGATTTATAAATATATTTACATATTTTCTATAAGTTCAGTGCTTAGTTCAGAATGCTAGGCAAGTGCTGAAAGCCAAGAATATATTTCTTTTGTCTCACAGTTTTGTCAACTTTGTCCAGATTAACATACTGTTTATGTTTCTTTTCTAATTTGTTCCCCTCTATTTTGAATTTGAACTGTTCTGGAGGTTTTTTCTCTTTTTTAAACTTGACTATAGTTAATAAAGCTCCTATGAAACTTGAAGAATGTAGGAAGTTGCTTTCTGATAGAAGAGTAGAGTGGTATTGGTGTCAGTGGGGCTTCCCTGGTGGTTCAGTGGTAAAGAACCCACCTGCCAATGCAGGAGATGCAGGTTAGATCCATGGGTTGGGAAGATACTCTGGAGAAGGAAATGGCAACCCATCCCAGTATTCTTGCCTGGGAAATCCCATGGGCCTATGGAGTCGCAAAGAGTCAGACATGACTTTTCAACTGAGCATGCACATTGGTGTCAAAATATTTTAGCAAGAATTTTCATAAATCCTTTCAGAAATTTGATTTATGTGCCTGTCTGCTTAAAATATAAGGAAGACCTATCAAAAGTGGAGAGATGATAGATAAATAAGTATATAGCTTAGACCAAATACCTGTGTATTTTAGGATTTTTTATCGTTCTGCTCAAAGTCAGGTGCCAAACAATATAATCTATGATAAAGTGGATAAAATGCATGTAATTGATTTCTCAGTGTGTAGACACATCCAGCTGGCTCTGCCTGTCAGGCTAAGAAGAAACACCTAGATTTAGTATTAAAGGATTTTCAAGTCCTTAGTGATTAATAGTTTCAGACTTTATACAAATGAGTGTATAAAGCATATACACTGCCTTATGCTTGCTCGCTTTCTTTGTGTGTGTGTACATGCTTTGAATTTCCAACCAGAAATCACCATCCCTGAGGCACAGACCATTTTGAGGAGAGGCTAGAAGGGACTTTATATCCTCCCTTATGTTTTAGCTTAATGGCATGCCTTTCTTCAGAGGTGCTTATAGGTACTCACTCAGAAAATAAGAGTTGTTATTCATTTAATTGCCACAACAACCCTTGAAATAGATACTCTTATTAAGCCCCCATTTTATACTTTTAAAAACCAAGGCACAGAGCAGCTAAATATCTCTTAGATCACACAGGATAGTGGACCTGGGATTCAAATGTGAACAGTTTGGTTTCGGAGTCTTACATTCTCTACTAAGCTTTCATTCTGCCTTAACTAAAACCCATCAAGGTTATTACTGCTTGATGTTTCTTGGGATCTAGACTAGGGATCTCTTCAAGAAAATCAGAGATACCAAAAGAACATTTCATGCAGAGATGGCCTCGATAAAGGACAGAAATGCTATGGACCTAACAGAAGCAGAAGATATAAAGAAGAGATGGCAAGAATACACAGAAGAACTGTACAAAAAAGATCTTCACCACCCAGATAATCACGATGGTGTGATTACTGACCTAAAGCCAGACATCCTGGAATGTGAAGTCAAGTGGGCCTTAGAAAGCATCACTACGAACAAAGCTAGTGGAGGTGATGGAATTCCAGTTGAGCTATTCCAAATCCTGAAAGATGAAGCTGTGAAAGTGCTGCACTCAATATGCCAGCGAATTTGGAAAACAGCAGTGGCCACAGGACTGGAAAAGGTCAGTTTTCATTCCAATTCCAAAGAATGCTCAAACTACCGCACAATTGCACTCATCTCACATGCTAGTAAAGTAATGCTCAAAATTCTCCAAGCCAGGCTTCAGCAATATGTGAACCGTGAATTTCCTGATGTTCAAGCTGGTTTTAGAAAAGGCAGAGGAACCAGAGATCAAATTACCAACATCTGCTGGATCATGGAAAAAGCAAGAGAGTTCCAGAAAAGCATCTATTTCTGCTTTATTGACTATGCCAAAGCCTTTGACTGTGTGGATCACAATAAACTGTGGACAATTCTGAAAGAGATGGGAATACCAGACCACCTGATCTGCCTCTTGAGAAATTTGTATGCAGGTCAGGAAGCAACAGTTAGAACTGGACATGGAACAACAGATTGGTTCCAAATAGGAAAAGGAGTACGTCAAGGCTGTATATTGTCACCCTGCTTATTTAACTTCTATGCAGAGTACATCATGAGAAACACTGGACTGGAAGAAACACACAGATTGCCGGGAGAAATATCAATAACCTCAGATATGCAGATGACACCAGCCTTATGGCAGAAAGTGAAGAGGAACTCAAAAGCCTCTTGATAAAAGTGAAAGTGGAGAGTGAAAAAGTTGGCTTAAAGCTCAACATTCAGAAAACGAAGATCATGGCATTTGGTACCATCACTTCATAGGAAATAGATGGGGAAACAGTGGAAACAGTGTCAGACTTTATTGTTCTGGGCTCCACAATCACTACAGATGGTGACTGCAGCCACAAAATTAAAAGACGCTTACTCCTTGGAAGGAAAGTTATGACCAACCTAGATAGCATATTCAAAGCAGAGACATTACTTTGCCAACAAAGGTTCGTCTAGTCAAGGCTATGGTTTTTCCAGTGGTCATGTATGGATGTGAGAGTTGGACTGTGAAGAAGGCTGAGTGCCGAAGAATTGATGCTTTTGAACTGTGGTATTAGAGAAGACTCTTGAGAGTCCCTTGGACTGCAGAGAGATCCAACCAGTCCATTCTGAAGGAGATCAGCCCTGGGATTTCTTTGGAAGGAATGATGCTAAAGCTGAAACTACAGTACTTTGGCCACCTCATGCGAAGAGTTGGCTCATTGGAAAAAGACTCTAATGCTGGGAGGGATTGAGGGCAGGAGGAGAAGGGGACGACAGAGGATGAGATGGCTGGATGGCATCACTGACTCAATGGACGTGAGTCTCAGTGAACTCCGGGAGTTGGTGATGGACAGGGAGGCCTGGTGTGGTGCGATTCATGGGGTTGCAGAGTCGGACATGACTGAGCGACTGATCTGATCTGAATGTTTCTTGGATTCGAATATGAATATTTCAGGAAAGCTGCAAAATAAAAAATGAATTATCTTTAAAATGAAAGTCCAATTTTTAAGTTAAAATAAATTCTGGGTTAAGGTCTGTCATATTTTCGAACTTGTCAGCATGACACGGCTGTTTACCCGGCGAGTGCTGGAGTGAATTGCCATTTCCTTTTCCAAGGTAGAGGGATAGAGGAAGGTAAAGCTGGCGCCAGAGTGAGCCTCTGAAGTGAGGGAAGCTGGGAAGCAGCTCCTGATAACAGAAGATTTATCAGGCAAGGCAGCCAGACTGTGGGATATGGTTTATCTTTTATCATAGAAACTGGCAGTAGGGGTATAAGAAGCAGCACGTTGACTTGAGGTGAGTGGCCTTCAGCACCAAGGAGACCGGAATGACTGACACTTGGTGACAGGACAGGCAGGTTTGAGGCACGAAGGAATTAGTCCAGTGCCAGAAGACCCTCTCCACAGAGAAAGGGTTAGAATAATAAAGATTTCATATGCTTTAAAAAAATCTGAAAGTATCATGAATCTCATAATTGCTCTTTTAAAAAAATAATAAACAATGCCTACCAAAAACAATGAAAGAGAGGAATTTCTATAAATATTTCACTGAGTGACACCACCAGAACTGGCTTCATAGAAGCCACCACTGTCTCTGTGTCTTTTGGTTTTCCTTGGATATTTTTTCAAGTATTTTATAGGAAATTGATGGGCTTCCCTGGTGGCTTAGGGCCTCCCTGGTGGCTCAGACAGTAAAGAATCTATCTACAATGTGGGAGGCCTGGGTTCAATCCCTGGATTGGGGAGATGCCCTGGAAGAGGACATGGCAATCCTCTTCAGTGTTCTTACCTTGGAGAATCCCCAAGGACAGATGAGCCTGGTGGGCTATAGTCCATGGGGTCGCAAAGAGATGGACACGACTGAGTGACCAAGCATGCACACATGAGGAATTGATAGCTTTTGTAATATCACATCTGGAACACTGCAGAAAAAGAGTCACAGTTGTAATATGACATTAAGTTTTGGTTTGTTCATCACTAAGAAGCATATAAACCAATTGGATGGCGTTCAGAGAAAAGCAAGGAAAACCATTAAGAGAATGAAAGGACTGATTTATTAGCCATGATTAAAGGAACCAAATATGTCCAAAAGGGGAGAAGAGGAGCCTGCCTGACAGCAGCTCACAAATATATAAAAGGTGCAGTGGCTCCTAGAGGGAGACAGATTTTTTTTATCTGTGTCACAGCAAGTTTATCTCATGAAGCAGATTTGGTTTAGAAAGAAAAATCACTACTTTGTTCACTTATAGAAACAGTAGAAAGAACCACTCAGCTGTACAAAAAAATGTACTTACTGTACATTTTTTTCAGCAGGTAGTCTCCCATTTGGAAAAAAACCAGGGCAATCTGAAGTAAAATGTGAGTTATTTATATTATTTCTATCATGGGAATTTCTGAAATGGTTGGAAAGGAACACCCATGATGATAGTGCTCCACAGAATAGGATTGATAGCTTTAAGGTAAATCTGTCCTGTTTGGACCTACAACTACTTAATTTTACTACCGACAAAGTAAGAGAACTCTGATATCAGTACTCTGCTTACTTTGGAGTAGTAGGGAATGGTGGCAGCTTACATATTGTATTTTGTTATTTTTTTTATATAAATTTATTTATTTTAATTGGAGGCTAGTTACTTTACAATATTGTATTGGTTTTGCCATACATTGACATAAATCCACGACTGGTGTACACGTGTTCCCCATCCTGAATGCCTCCTCCCACCTCCCTCCCCATTCCATCCCGCTGGGTCATCCCAGTGCAACAGCCCCGAGCATCGTGTATCATGCATCGAAGCTGGACTGATGATCTGTTTCATATGTGATAATGTACATGTTTCAATGCCATTCTCCCAAATCATCCCACCCTCACCCTCTCCCACAGAGTCCAAAAGATTGTTCTATACGTCTGTGTCTCTTTTGCTGTCTCGCATACAGGGTTATCATTACCATCTTTCTAAACTCCATATATATGTGTTAGTATACAGTATTGGTGTTTTTCTTTCTGGCTTACTTCACTCTGTATAATAGGCTCCAGTTTCATCCACCTCATTAGAACTGATTCAAATGTATTCTTTTTAATGGCTGAGTAATACTCCATTGTGTATATGTACCACAGCTTTCTTATCCATTCGTCTACTGATGGACATCTAGGTTGCTTCCATGTCCTGGCTGTTATAAACAGTGCTGCAATGAACATTGGGGTACACGTGTCTCTTTCAATTCTGGTTTCCTTGGTGTGTATGCCCAGCAGTGGGATTGCTGGGTCATATGGCAGTTCTGTTTCCAGTTTTTTAAGGAATCTCCACACTGTTCTCCATAGTGGCTGGACTAGTTTGCATTCCCACCAACAGTGTAAGAGGGTTCCCTTTTCTCCACATCCTCTCCAGCATTTATTGCTTATTACACTTTTGGATCGCAGCCATTCTGACTGGCATGAAATGGTACCTCATTGTGGTTTTGATTTGCATTTCTCTGATAATGAGTGATGTTGAGCATCTTTTCATGAGGAGAACATAGGCAAAACACTCTCCCACATAAATCAAAGCAGGATCCTCTATGACCCACCTCCCAGAATATTGGAAATAAAAGCAAAAATAAACAAATGGGACCTAATTAAAATTAAAAGCTTCTGCACAACAAAGGAAACTATAAGCAAGGTGAAAAGACAGCCTTCAGAATGGGAGAAAATAATAGCAAATGAAGCAACTGACAAAGAATTAATCTCAAAAATATACAAGCAACCCCTGTAGCTCAATTCCAGAAAAATAAACGACCCAATCAAAAAATGGGCCAAAGAACTAAATAGACATTTCTCCAAAGAAGACATACAGATGGCTAACAAATACATGTTGTATTTTGATGTGTTTGTTTTCATGGGAATGACCAGTGAGACTTAGCTGCAATGGGGTCAGCTGTTTTACTATTTCCCATTCAGTGGTGGCTCTATGGTAAAGCATCTGCCTGCCAGTGCAAGAGACTCGAGTTTTATCCCTGGGTCAGGAAGATCCTCTGGAGAAAGAAATGGCAACCCACTCCAGTATTCTTGCCTGGGAAATCCCGTGGACAGAGGAGCCAGGTAGGCTACAGTCTATGGGGTCACAAAAAAGTTGGACGTGACTTAGTGACTGAACAGCAATATGGCTTCTTAGAGAGATACAGGTTCCTCTCTTGGCTGTGAAACTTACTGGCTTTTTAAGGAGGGAATAATGGAATCTCACCTCCCTAACTGCAAAGATTAAATGGGACAATTGTGTCATATGATCCATAGAAGGTGCTGAGTTGATATTAGTTCTCTTCCCTTGGCACCACCTCCTCCTCTCTTTATCCTTTCAACCCCTATTCAAGCCAGTTCCATGAAACTTCTCTGCCATTGCCCATTTTTAATATTTTCTTGGAAAATATTAGAAAATACTAATTTTATGTGAAAACTCTCAATTCATGAAAAAATTCTCCACCAAAGGCTTTAAAACTCTGAAATCCAACCAACAAATCTCACATATTTGGCCGTATGTTTACCTTAAATGATTCTTTCTTTGGAAATGCTTTGATTGAGGTATATGGTGAGATAATGTCTTTGAAAATATTGTTTGTGGTTTTAGATTCTTTTTAATTAAAAAGAATTTATTGAGGTATAGTTGATTTACAATGTTGTTAGTTTCAAGTATATGGCAAAGTGATTCAGTTCTATATACATATATGTATATATATATTTATTATTTTAAGATTCTCTTCCCGTATACATTATTACAGAAATACTGAGTATAGTTCCCTGCGCTATACAGTAGTATTTTGTTGGTTGTCTATTTTACATATAATGGCAACCCACTCCAGTATTCTTGCCTGGAGAATCCCAGGGACGGGGGAGCCTGGTGGGCTGCCGTCTATGGGGTGGCACAGAGTCGGACACAACTGCAGCTGCTAAGTCACTTCAGTCGTGTCCGACTCTGTGCGACCCCATAGACGGCAGCCCACCAGGCTCCCCCGTCCCTGGGATTCTCCAGGAAAGAACACTGGGGTGGGTTGCCATTTTCTTCTCCAATGCATGAAAGTGAAAAGTGAAAGTGAAGTCGCTCTGTCGTGTCTGACCCTCAGCAACCCCATGGACTGCAGCCTTCCAGGCTCCTCCGTCCATGGGATTTTCCAGGCAAGAGTACTGGAGTGGGGTGCCATTGCCTTCTCCCATATAGTAGTGAGTATATGTTAAACCCAAACTCCTAATTTATTCCTCCTCCTTTTCTCCTTTGGTAACTATAAGTTTTGTTTTCTATGTGAGTATTTCATTGTGTAAATAAGTTCATTTTATCACTTTTTTTATATTCCCCATATAAGCCATATAATATGATATTTGTCTTTCTCTGTCTGGCTTACTTCACTTAGTATAATAATCTCTAGGCCCATTTATATTGGTGCAAATGGCATTATTACGTTCTTTTTTATGGCTGAGTAATTTTCCACTGGGGGCTTCCCTTTAGTGGCTCTGTGGTAAAGAATCTGCCTGATAATGCAGAAGACGTGGGTTCGATCCCAGGGTTGGGAAGATACCCTGGAGAAGGAAATGGCAACCCACTACAGTATTTTTGCCTGGGAAATCCCATGGACAGAGGAGCCTGGTGGGCTACAGTCCATTGGGTCTCAAAGAGTTGAACATGACTTAGTAACTAAACAACAACAACAACAATATTTCATTATGTACATATACCACATCATCCTTATCCATTCAGCTATCAGTGAATATTTAGGTCGTTTCCATGTCTTGGCTATTATAAATGGTGCTGCAGTGAACATTGAGGTGCATGCATCTTTTTGAAATATGGTTTTCTCTGTATATATGCCCAGGAGTGAAATTCCTGAATCATATGGTAACTCTATTTTTGGCTTTTTAAGGAAACTTCATACTGTTTTCCATAGTATACCAATTTACACTCCCCTCAGCTGTTGGCTGGGTTCCTTTTCCTCCACATCCTCTCCAGCACTTTTTATTTGTAGACTTTCTGATGATGGCCATTCTAACCCAATGTGAAGTGGTACCTCACTGTGGTTTTGATTTGCATTTCTCTAACATTTAGTAATGGTGAACATCTGTATGTCTTCTTTGGAAAAATGTCTATTTAGATTTTCTGCCCATTTTTTATTGTGTTTTTTTGTTTGTTTTTTGATATTGAGCTGCATGGGCTTGGAGATTAATCCCTTGCCATTTGCATCATTTGCAAATATTTTCTCCTATTCTGTAGGTTGACTTTTCATTTTGTTTATGGTTTCCTTTGATGTGCAAAAGCTTTTAAGTTGAATTGGACCTCATTTGTTTATCTTTGTTTTTATTTACATAATTCTTGGAGAGAGATCTGAAAAGATTCCTGTGCTTTATGTCATAGAGTGCTCTGCCTCTGGTTTTCCTCTAGTAGTTATAGTATCCAGTCTTACATTTAGATCTTCAATCCATTTTGAGTTTATTTTTGTATATGATATTAGCAAATGTTGTAATTTTACATGTAACTGTCTAGTTTTCTCAGCACCACTTATTGAAGAGACTCTTTTCTCTTTTCCATTGTAGTCAATGGACTCTTTTCCACTGTATATTATTGCCTCCTTTGTCATAGATTAATTGACCATAGGTATGCAGGTTTATTTCTGGGTTTTTTATCCTATTCCATTGATCTGTATTTCTATAAATGTGACAGTACCATACTGTTTTGATTACTATAGTTTTGTTGTTGTTCAGTCACTAAGTCATGTCTAACTGTTTGCAACTCCAAGAACTGCAGCATGCCAGGCTCTCCTGTCCTTCATTATCTCCCTGAATTTGCTTTGTAATATAGTCTAAAGTCAGGGGGCCTGACTCCTGCAGCTCCTTCCAATGAATAGCCTCTAGGAAGCGATGCACTGCAGCTGAGTGATTGTCCTATATGGAGGATGTTTGCCTATAGTTTTTTAAGTTCTGCTACTATAATGTAATGAAACAATATTTTGTAATATTAACCTATGCCTCTTCCTTCTTTGTCTGGCTATCTCTACCTGCCTTCACCGCAGGAAGTAGCTTTTACCCTAGGTAGTAAGGCTGTTATAGTATGAACAAAAGATAAAGTCAATTCAATAAGCTGAATTCTGCCCCACAGAAAAGGTTTCTAGGAACCAGTCCCACACAACCACCCCTAAGACAGGATGGTTCTCTGAATTGTGGAAGAAAAGTAAGAAGCAGCAGGGAAGAAAGAGAGCTGGTACTGGGAAGTGTCCTGAGGAGGAGCCTTTGTACCAACTTCTTTCTGTCACTGTAGGCATGTAACTAGAAATTAATTTTTTTCAGGGAAAGAAAGCTTTACTTCCACATACCTGTGTTTGTGATCTGTGAAACCTGCAGTTACTACATTAATACATGTGTGTATTTTCAGCTACTGTACTCATACATGTGTACTTTTTTTGGTTACAGCAAAGGGCACTAACCTAAGGCTCTAATGGCAGGGCAGAGAGGGAGTGGGGGTTGCCTGATCTGAAATACCCACTTGAAGCACGTATGAGGAAGAGTCTTAAACATGAAAAGAAGTTGAGCAGCCAGATAAGCTGGTTGTTATAATACTGCAGTGTGCACAACATTGGTAATGGACAGGAACGTACCCATCAGGGAGTGAAGCCGCTGAAGCAGTGAACTGTGAGGGAAGGATCTGAGCTTAGATGACAGAAGACAAATGGTGGCTCCAAGAGATACCCAGGAAAGCAAGACAAGCAGTGGAGAGGATGAGGATGTTCAATGGCCCAGCTGAGTTGAAGGCACAAGTGAGCAAAGCGGCAGAGGTATCAGGCAAACTCAAGAGAAATTTGAAGGGGAGGGTTGACCGGGGTTGGAGATATGGGTGTTGTTAGTATGAAAATGTGAAGCCAAATGAGATTATCTAAGAAAGACAGGGGAGAAAAGATATCCAAGGGGAGAATTCTGGAATAGCCTTATATGTAGAGGGTAGGGGAAAGTTAGGGGCCAGCACACATAACAGAAAAACAAGGTCAGAGATGTGGGAGGGGAAACTACATGTACCATGCCTTGAAAAATCAAGAGAGAAACATATTCTAAAAGGAGTGATCAGTGGACTCAGACTCTGAAGAGGAGTGAGAGGATGAGCTGACCTCTTGGCCCAGCCAGTTAGGAGGTTAGAGATCTCAGAAGGTCCTATTTCTCTGGAATGATGAGGGCAGGCACTAGGTTGCTAGGAGTAAGAAAGGAGTGAGTAAGAGAAATTAACAGCACTAGAGGCACATACTCTGTAAGAAGTTTGGCAGTGAATGAAGTAGAGATTGATAGTCGGAGTGAGGTCAAACGGAGCATGTCAGAAAGCATCCAACTAAACATGGCCTTTTGCGTTTTAATGTATAGGGGCAATAAATTTAAAGGATTGGGAGGATTATTATCTGAAGATGATTTTATGCCCTACATCTTGCTGACGTACTATCACAATAGTGTACAGAATGGAATGTTTCTGGTACCTTCTTCCAAACAGCACCGAAAGATGATTTTTTCATGACCCTGTATCTTTCAGCTTTTATTTATGGAACTCACTTTACTTGCTTCATATCCTCATTTGATTTTTCTATTGTCTAATGTGAATTTGTGTGTCAGATGCTTAAGATTTGAAATGAATAACAGCTCAATGGCAATGACTTTTAAGCTCAACATAGCAGTTTATTGTTAGCTTCATAATCACTCTGTATAAAAGTTATTGTTTGGCGCTGGTCCAAAGTAGAGAGGGAGAAGTACATTTTAATTAATAGAATAAGAAGCCAAATTAGTTATATTCCTTCGGTAGTCTAAAGTTTCATTAATAAACATTTACTGTTTTCAATTATTCACAGTGTTTGTGAAGGAAGAAAAAGGAGCTAAAAGCGATTGTGTTCGGTAATACACATTGCAATCAACAACTTCACACTTACAGCACAGAGCTTATTTGCAGTTGTTTTTTTCTATTTATTGTCTGACTTTGACAAAGTTCACATCACTTTACTCTCCTCTCAATGAAGGAGGTTTCTTGGATTTCCAAAATCCTGGCATAATATCAGTTGCAACCCGGCATATATAAATTTATTTATTTTAATTGGAGAGTAAATACTTTACTGGAGAAGGCAATGACACCCCACTCCAGTCCTCTTGCCTGGAAAATCCCATGGACGGAGGAGCCTGGTAGGCTGCAGTCCATGGGGTCACTAAGAGTCAGACACGACTGAGCGACTTCACTTTCACTTTTCAATTTCATGCATTGGAGAAGGAAATGGCAACCCGCTCCAGTGTTCTTGCCTGGAGAATCCCAGGGATGGGGGAGCCTGGTGGGCTGCCGTCTATGGGGTCGCATACAGTCGGATACAACTGAAGCGACTTAGCAGCAGCAGCAGCAGCAAGTACTTTACAATATCGTGGTGGTTTTTACCATACATCAACATGAATCAGCCACAGGTGTACATGTCCCCACATCCTGAATGCCCCTCCCTCCCTCCCCACCCCATCCCTCTGGGTTGTCCCAGAGCACAAGCTATGGGTGCCCTACTTCATGCATTGAACTTGCACTGGTCATCTATTTTACATATGGTAATATACAGGTGTCAGTACTATTCTCTCAAATCATCCCACCCTCACCTTCTCCCACAGAGTCCAAAAATCTGTACTTCACATCTGTATCTCTTTTCCTGTCTTGTATATACAGTCATTGTTACTATAAATGCATTAATATACTGTATTGGTGTTTCTTTTTCTGACTTACTTCACTCTGTATAATAGGCTCCAGTTTCATCCACCTCATTAGAACTGACTCAACTGTGTTCTTTTTTATAGCTGAATAATATTCCATTGTGTTCCTGACACATTACTGACAGGAAGCATTCCATTGCACTTGGGCAAACTATGGGAGATTTGTGTGATGATTCCTAAACCAAACTCATTATGTTTTCACACGAGTAGATGGTCATACTGCAGGGAGACAGCTATTTTCAGCTGATGGTCTATTTTACTTTTTTTAAAATCAATGTATAAATGTTTCCTCAGACTTTTAAAAATATATTTATCTCAGAAAAGAAAACACTGGAAATAGGCTTTTAATGTGGCAGCAGATTTAATTTTCTTTGGAGAATTCTGAAGCTCTTAGTTTGGTTTTCTCCACTACTATGCACAGTTACAAATACATCCTCTTTTCCTTTTCAATCAGAATCCATCTGTTTTGTCCATTTTCTTTTAAATAACACTAGATTCTATATGTTCATCAATGTAAGTGGTAGTTTAAACTCACCATTTCTCTGATTCTAATTTTTTGCCAAACACATAACAGAAGTTAGACCTTAGAAAAGTCAAAAATTACAAAGTAAACAGTCCTGGTGAGGAGAGAACTTAATAGTTATATTAATACTTTGAAACCGGCAGGATAGTAACATCCTAAAAATAGTAATTAATTTTATACAACCACATAGAGTTCATACAGAAATCTAGAATTATTTGGTACGTTTTCTAGTTATTCTTGTTCCCTAAGTGTTTTCAATCCTGCAGTCACTCCCCCAGTGAATTACACCTTAGTACATACTTTTTTGTACTACTTAAATCTGCTATTATTAGCCCCATTTGTTTCTGCACCACTTGGATTTGTCTTCAGTACAGGCTGGGGACAAAATGAAGAGAAAAAAGTAAAAGAGTTAAATCTGCCTTTTATGGTAGGAACAGAATACTATCATGGTCAGTCAGTCATTTTTAAAATGAATACCTCATCTGAATACTTGGTAATTTTTAAAACTAATGTGCTGATGAGCAGGGATGTGTCTGAGCATTTATCTCCAAACTAACTTGACTCGTTTTCCAAAATAACTTTTAAAATTACTATTTGTTATCATTTTCAAGAAATACTCAACATTAAGAGTTCTGTTGCAGTCAGGCATATTGCATAAGATAGTGTGTGATGATTCTTATGTCTTCATTGGTTCATTATGAAATAATTCACTATGCCTTCACGTGAGTGATTATCATACTGCTGGAGAGACAAGTGTTTTCAGCTAATATCTATTTCACTTTTTTAAAAATTGGGATATAGTTGCCTTACAATGTTGTGTTAGTTTCTGCTGTAGTACAAAGTAAATCAGCTATATGTATACATATATGCCCTCCCTCGTGAGCCTCCCTCCAACCCCTCTACACCCATCTCACCTGTTAGGTCACCAGAGCACTGAGCTGAGCTCCTTGTGTTATAGAACAACTTCCCACTAGCTATCTGTTTTACACACGGTAAGTGTATATATATCAATGCTACTCTCTCAATTCATCACACCCTCCCTTTCCCCCTCTGTGTCCACAGTCTGTTCTCTCAGTCTGCATCTCTATTCCTGACCTGCAAATAGATTTGTTTCACATTTTTTAAAAAGGTGTATGTTTTCCCTATCTTGCTTAACACAGAGGCATATTCTTCAGGTATCCATTAAGATTTAGAAGTATTTTACTATCATATAAGAGCTAGAGGCTATTCCGTGTAGGGGTAGCAATATGAAAAATGAAAAAATAAACTGGGTCATGAAGTTCTCAACTGCTCAAATCTTTTCATATTTGCATATTGATCGGTAAAGAACCACTAGCCCCAGATATCCTAGTAATGGCTGAATTATATTGGAATCTACGTATTTCTTTGAATGGAATTCAAGGTAATTGTTTGAAATAATTCCTCATGAAATATTTCTTTGATTCATACATAAATATATTACTGATTTTTAATGGTAATCATACATTTTTTTAAAGTTATATTCTATATCAGAAATATAATATTAGAAGGGCTTTCCAGTTTCATCTCTTAAGAGATACTAGTCAGTTCTTAACCAAAATGTCAGCTTAGCTAATGCTAAAAGTTTGCAAGTATTGTTACTTTCATGAAGAGATTTGTAATATTTTAATCTACCCTGTAAAGCTGTGAGAAATGTGAGAAAGGTGTATTATTTGGTCCATTTTACAGATGAGAAAAATGAAGCACAGAATGGTTGAGTTGCTTTCCAGAGGTCACAAGCCTCGTTTATGGCAGGTCTGGGGTATAATCATCAGACAACTCTAAATAAAAGAATATTAGATGCATTATTATTTATGTTTTCAGTCTCATAACTTTTAATGTGATTCTGAATTAGATATTTCTGGACAAAGCTGATATATGGAAATTCAAAAGCCATATCTATTCCAAAATAAACAGAAAACTATTTAGGGGGCTGTTAATGTCTATCTGCCTCAGCTGTGTCACACATGTCTACTTCCCTCACAAGAAAATTCTGCACTGGACTCATCCAGCATATTAAAATATTTTTGTTCTTTTAACAATAAGAAACAATAAAAACCACAGTAAAAGCTACAGTAAAATTAAAACTGTCAGCCCATACCAAATACTTAAATAAGGGCTTTTTAACGTTTTAATGATGTTACATTTCCTGAAATAAAAATTTATATAAAATTCATAAAAATAATACCAGGAAACTTAGGTAGACCATGTTGAGGTATTTATTATTACGTTAAAACCAGATCAGCCCTTATCAAAATGAAAGAAATCCACTTAATGGAGAGAGTAACTGGTCACAGTTCAGGAAGCCATTTTCCTTCTTTCCTTCGCTGCTTCCTCTATTCCTCTCTCTCTCCCTCCCTCCCTCCCTTCCTTCCCCTTTCATCCGTCCCTTCCTGACTGCCTTCCTTTCCTCCTTGGCTTCCTCCTCTCTTCCCTCCCTCCCATCCTCCTTCCTTTTCTTCTTTCATTATTTGCTTTGGGGTTATTGAGCGTCCTTGAGGGCTCCGCTGGTGGCTCGGGGTAAAGAATCTGCCTGCAATGCAGGAGATGCAGGTTTGATCCCTGAATCCACCTGCAATGCGGGAGACCTGGGTTTGATCCCTGGGTTGGGAAAATCCCCTGGAAAAGCGAAAGGCTACCCACTCCAGTATTCTGGCCTGGAGAATTCCATGGACTGTATAGTCCATGGAGTTGCAAAGAGTCAGACACGACTGAGAGACTTTCACTTCACTTCATTGGGAATATCCCCTGGAGGAGGGCATGACAACCCATTCTGGTATTCTTGCCTGGAGAGTCCCATGGACAGAGGAGCCTCGTGGGCTACATATAGTCCATGGAGTCACGAAGAGTTGGATGTGACTGAGCATGCACACACATTGAGCATCATTATGTTTCTAAGGCAGAGACTTCTCTTCTCATTCAAAGGATGCTCACTGTAACTGAAAACAGCAGGCCACAGAGAAAGAAACATCACTAGGAAAAGCATAAATTCTAGAGCCAGACAGACTGGCCTGGGTTTAAATTCCAGTGTCCCATTTAGTTTAGGATTATTTAGAGTAAATTACTTCACCCCATCTCTAAGATGGGGATAAATAATACATACTTGGCTGTGCCACTAGGAGCATTATTTAATTAAACAATGATTTAATTATGAAGCCTGAGGACCACTATGCCTGGTATATGAAAGACATTTGAAGTGTATTAGTTCCCTCTTTTTACCTCACTCCCTCTTCTTACCTTCCTCCCCTTTACATCTTAAACATCTTCATGTATTTATTTATTTTTTTGGCAGTGCTGAATGGCATGTGAAATCTTAGCTCCTTGACCAGGGATGGAACCCACACCCTTTACACTGGAAGTGTAACCACTGATCCCCCAGAGAAGTCCCTCCCCTTTCTAATTAGCATTTTTTCTTCAAAGAGTTACTCTTACTTATAATAATATCCTAAGTTCCAACCTTTGTCCTTTTGACGAAATAAGCTCATTTAGCTTTTCTACAAAGCCTTACAAAAATGTAAAAAATCTGCCCAAAGAATTGCAATTATTAATATTTATAGATAATTCGTAGTAATCATGTCCCATAGAACCCACAAGCTTCCCCCAAGTGCCAAGCACTTATCTAGATTTTGAGGGCCTAGAAACCATCTGGCTTTGACAACCCAATAAGTTCTTTCCCTCAAGGTTTTCAGCAGCTTCTCTTCCACTCAGCTTAGAATTTCTTCTTTTTGTAGCTGTCAGCAGGAAATGAAGTGGCATATGGCAGTAACAATTTTGAAATTTAACTGATATTTGCTTCCAAGATTTTCCAACTTTTGAAAGCTAGAGTCAGTGACAGTTATCAGCCAAGAAGAATTTACTGGATATTAATCTGGACGTAGATTTGAGAACATAAAGGGCTGTTATCCTCAAGAAGCTTCCCAAGGGGAGATGGGAGGGCAGTGCGGAGTCTCAGGAATTCCAGATATCGGCAGCATAGTTCAGAAGGGAGTCTTCTGTGCATCATATACAGAGTGGGTTTCATCTTCATGTTTCCCCACAGGCCTCTGTCCCTAGTAGACAAAGTAACCAACAGCAGAGACGTGAATGAATAGCTGTAGCAAACCACTCCTGTAAATGTTTAACTAGATGAAATATCTCACCTACTAGTGGGGATTAGATATGAACGTGCTCAGTCACTCAGTCATGTCTGACTCTTTGAGGCCCCATGGATGGTAGCCCACCAGTCTCTTCTGTCCATGGAATTTTCCAGGCAAGAATCCTAGAGTGGGTTTCTATTTCCTACTCCAGGGGATCTTCCTGATCCAGGAATCGAACCTGTGTCTCTAGCTTCTCCTCTATTGACAGGTGAATTCTTTATAGTGCCACCTAGGAAGCCTTTAGATGTGAATATATATATATGTTAGTCACTCAGTCATGTCCAACTCTTTGTAACCTCATAGACTATAGCCCACCAGGCTCCTCTGTGCATGGAATTTTCCAGTCAAGAATACTGGAGTAGGTAGCCATTTCCTTCTCTAGGGGATCTTCCAGCTCCAGAGGTTGAACCAGTTATCCTGCATCGCAGGCAGATTCTTTACCATCTGAGCCACCAGGGAAGCTCATAGATGTGACTAGAAGAACATTATTGGTATTCTTTTTTTGCCAGGTGGATTTCAGTTTTACTTTCAAAGCTAGTTTATAATATATATATTAAGAATAAGGCGCATAACAAGTTTAAGTCTTAATAACTGAATAAGTACTTCCCAGGTGGCTCTGTGGTAAAAAACCTACCAGTAATGCAGGAAACACAGGAGTCATCAATTCGATCCCTGGGTCAGGATTATCCCCTGGAGGAGAAAATGGCAATCCACTCCAGTATTCTTGCTTGGGAAATCCCATGGACAGAGGAACCTGGTGGGCCACAATCCATGGGGCTGCAAAGAGTCAGACATGACTGTCCGGCAGCAGGGGAAGCAATCATTCTCAGCACTTTCTCTAAAAACTTTTTCTTTTGTGTGACTCTTCACCCAAGGGGAAGGAAGTGGAACCACAGTTGTATTTTTTAGTCAATGCTGAAGCATTTTGATTTAGCCACTTTTCCTATAATTTAAACAATAAATTGATGACGAAAAAGATGGAGAGAGTACCTTAAGTCTGCAGAAAAACTGAGGGAAAACAAACACTTTTTGTGAACAGTAGAAATGGAAACACTATTGAGAGTCTGGTCCAGTTTCAGATAAATGTAAAATAAATAACGTGATTATTTTAATTTAATCCTGAAGCTGTTTTTCATTATTTCTGGGTTTTACTACACCCATCTAAAGCAAATACAATGCATAACCTTTCTTGTTAAACTTTTAAGGGATGCATATTTCCTCTTAATATGTTTTGCATCGTGTGTCATACAGAAAACCAGTGGGTGGGTTTTCCATTTCTTCCAACTTTAGCAATAGTAAAGACAGTTGTTAACTCTTTTCTGAGTCATACTTTGAATACACTTAACAACTGCCTGAATCAGAAACCTTGCAAAGAAATGAGAGTAAGAACTGGAGGTGGATGAACAGAAATTCATTGTAAAATGGATACAGTAGAAACATAGTCCGTTTCCACCGATAGTGAATTAATAAGGAATTAGGGGATTAATAAGTTTTTGATAAAAAATGAACAACTTCTTCTCTCTGAAAACAGTTAACTTCTTTAGCAATGTGACCCTTGCAGAGCCCGGGGAAGGGAAACGATATTCAGTTAAGTATGAGGTCGAAAGCATAAAAATAATTATTGTTGTGTCTGGAACTATTTAATTATTATGGTTAAGTATGGAGTGAAGGCAACATAGGGATTCCTTTCTGAGGAGCTTAACCTCACTCTGTTCGCAGTAAATGCTGTGCAGCCGTCTGCCATGAAACAATTTCAGAATTGGATGCTGTTCGTCATGAATGGTAGTATAAGATGTGCAAGCCCAGGTGTGGCTCAGTGCAACCCTGGCACCACCCCTAAGACCCAAAGTAAAACAGAAGTTCTCTAGCAATAGCATCCTTTCTATGTTTCTATACGTTCTTCATGAAAAACAGTGCATTGTCTCTGGGTATTTGTAAGAATAATCTTATTTATTTATTTATATTTATTTTGGGCTGTATCAGGTCTTTGTTGCTGTGCCTGCTTTTCTTTAGTTCCGGGGAGCAGGGGCAGTTCTCAAGTTGTGGTGCGTGGGCTTCTCATTGTGGTGACTTTAGATGTGGAGCAAGTCTCTAGGGTGTGCGGCCTTCAGTAGTTGCAACACATGGGCTCAGTAGTTCCGTGGCGCACAGGCTTAGTCTCTCCATGGAATGTGGTATTTTCCCAAATCAGGTGTTGAACCCATGTCTCCTGCATTGGCAGGTGGATTCTTTATCACTGAGCCACCAGGGAAGCCCTGCCTGGAATTAGGAATATAATTTTAAGCTGTGGAATCAATATCTAAGTTATAATGGAGGTTGTGGTAGAAACTAGAGAAAGAAAGGTCAAGTTCAACATGGCTACCTTCTGCACTTCATTCTCCATCTCTATGAAGCACCGTAATTTGTAAGTGCAAAGCTCAGCAAGCAACTGCCTTTGGTGATTATGGGCAAACCGTGTTTACTGGGGGTTCTTGTGATGAATTGCTATTGCTGACCTGTGTCCAATTATCACAGTTTCCTAATGGATTTTTAGATGCACCGCTTGCTGCTGCTAACTGAGATTCTCTGCTCAAGCAATTCATAAGCCCTATTCTAACAAGACTGGAGGAAACAATGTGCTGGGAAAATTGCAGTGGGCAGGTAGTAACTGCAGTGGGCATGAAGTCACCTGACACAGGACATTGTGAATGCTTTTCAAACAGCTAATTAGCCATGTATGATAATGTATTAAGAGTGTCAAGAACTATACCCAATGAACTGGATACAACACCAATTATTATGAAATGCATGTTTTTAGTAGCTATACTGGTTGCCCTTCCATAACATAATTAAGAAAACAGACCCAGGAGAAGAAAGGCAGTTAGTTTCATGTTTTTATTTGCCTTCCTACCCAAGGTGTTATTGCATATCCAAGACCTTTTTATTTACAATTTTGAGCAGACAGAGCAGCACATATGCAAATGATATCCAAATTTTTGTTGTGATCTTTATTTTTTCTCTATCTTTGATAAAATATGCTTTGAATTTTACGTCACAACTTGCAAATTACCTTGAAATTCCAAGCATGAGAATTTGTAGTAAGTTTCTTTTTCCACAAATTTAAAAGTTCATGAAATAATGTTTGAATATTGTGGGGGAGACACTAGCACTTATCTTCTATATGGTTATTATAAGGAGAGTCATTATGGCTCTATTTGGAATTCCTGATATTTTATGCCTCCACAGAAATGCTATCCCCAGGCCAGTATGCATTTTTTATTTTCTGGTGCCTGAAAAACTGAACACCAGCATAATGCATAACTCTTAGAAGATTCGCTGTACGTAGGATATTGTGCATATACTCAGCAAAATTACAAAAATAAAACACCAATTGTTAGAGATATCTAACAGTTTGTCAATGAAATCTTTTGTGTGACTTTACGAAATGAAAGAATTATATATTCTTTAAATTGTAGAAACAATTTTATCTTAAAATTATCTTAAATCTTAATAAGTCTAATGGCACTGGTTTAATCAAGCTGGTTAATAACTGGATTTCTTACCCAGTGATTCAGTTTGATCAAATTTGTCTTGTCTTTTCTGGAAGAGAAAAATTCCCTACCCACCTTCTCAAACCATCACCAAGAGGTAAAAAAAAAAAAAACAAGGGAATGTGTTTACACATATATCTCAGTGAGCCAGGACACTGTGCTTAGATGGATTCTGCAGTTGGGTACATCTGACTCTGATGCTTCCACCTTCCCTGCAGCCTAAACTGTAGATCCATCTGCGGGCTGCTCCCTGTCATACCTGGCAAGTTCTGAAACATACTCATTTATTCTTTTCATTGTGGATACAATTTTCTAGGCACTAAAATACAGTGGTCAACAAGATGTATCTTGTTGGGGACATAATTTTTGTCCTGCTCTTATGGAATGTAAAATATACTTGAGGATCTAGACATTAAACATCCAAGTAAAGGATACAGTCATTGTGAATTATGCAAAGAATTATGCAAAGAATGTGAATTATGCTGTAAGAGAAATGATGGACAGTGACAAGGAGCCCTGTACACAGGGTTGTCAGAGAATCTTTCACTGTGAAGGGGATATTTCAAATAAGAGGAAACCAGTCTTAAGAAAGCTTAGGATAAGAAAATTCCAGGCATAGGAAAGTGCTTGTTTAAAGGTCTGTGGCAAGAAAGACCTTAGCATTTTTGAAGGAAAAAAAAAAAGGTCAGTTTAGTGAGAAAGTGATTGGACTAGGGAGAGGGTGGTACCTGGAGAGAATGGAGTGGATGAAGAGGTACCTAGGACCAGATCATCAGATCTTTGTAGACCCTGACAGGGAGCTTAGATTTTATGTTCATTGCACCTAAAGGCACCCCAGACTCATTGTGACTAAAACTAAACTTGTGATCTTCTTGTCTGGTTTCAACCAGATCAGCCAAGAAGAGGAAAGACTCCAGATCTTTCAGAGTTAATTTAATTGAAGGAATTGCGTACACAGGTGATAGAAGAACTGAGAAGCAAAACAGAGGGTGAGGCAACCTAGGAATCACAAAGTCTCTGTCGCCCTGGAGGGACAAGGAGAGGAGCTGACTTTTCAGACTCTGGTCTCTTCCATATTACAATGTGGATATGAAGTCTGAAACATAGGTTTTAAAATTTTTATTTATTTGTTTTAATTTTACAGATTGAACAACCAAACACTATGTGCTTCTTAATATGATCCAATAAGGAAGAACACAGTACCACTCAATTAGATGCAACGTTTAGATCTTATTAGACTCATAATTCAAACAAAGCAATGATTAAAATACATGTATAAACAATAAGAGTAACATGTAAGCAATGAACACTGGATATTTTCTGAGACTAAGAAATTTTAATTTTAAAAAATTTGAGAGTGATATTTTAGTTATATTAAAAAGTACTTATCTTTTAGATGTACATATTGAAGAATTTGGAGCTTTGCTGGTGGTGCTAGTGGTAAAGAACCCACCTCCCAACGCAGGAGATGTAACAGATGTGGGTTCAGTCCCTGGCATCCCATTCCAGTATTCTTGCCTGGACAGAGGAGTCTAGAGGGCTATGGTCTATAGGGTTACAAAGAGTTGAACATGACTGAAGCGACTTAGCATGTATGCACATTGAAGAATTTACAGATGAGATGACATGATGTCTGGAAATGACTTTAAAAAAATCAAGTGAGAGTATGTGAGGGAATAGGAGTTTAGATAAAATAAGATTGACCATATGTTGCTAATTGTTGAAGACCAGTATTCAGTATACCAATTAATCTATTTTTGTTTTGTCTGAATGTTCTACAAATAAAACATTAGATCTAAATAACTTTGTGGGAATGGATGGCACTTCTTAGAGGGAGTTTGTGAGGAAAAAAGAGATGCAAAAATGAGGCTTGAAGACCGTAACTTTTAGGGGTGGGGAAGGGGAGGAACCAGAAAAGAAGACTGAAAAGCAGCAGGGAGAGGCAAAGATGAAGAAAGAAAATTTGGAGTGTGTAGCATCACAAAGCCAAGAAAGAAGAGGAGTAGTGGTTAAAATATGTGTAATGTGACTGACAATTAGACTAAGGTGAGCACAGAAAAGTCCGTCTCATCTCAAGTGTGACTTGGGACTCTGTTATCTCAGTGGAAAGGGGGTAGAAGGATGATAAGATTGGGATTTGATCTTGGGGCACGGAGACATGGCTCCTTGTCTATGTGACCTGCCCAATTTACTAGAAAACTGGGATGCAGACAAGAACCTGGGTGACTCTGGCTCCCAGTTAACATCATCCCTTGTATCAGGAACCTCTCAAAGAAAAATGGCTACATCTATGGTGAGATTCTGGCATTCCTGAGTCCTGAACATACATTGTCACATAACGGTCTTCAGTGCTACCCTCACTTTAAACATCTCCATCATCCAGAGGAGCTTTTCTCGTTATGGAGGATAGGTTTGAAATCTGTGTGAAGAAGACCCGTAAAATCAAAGAAAGATTGTTAGCATAAATAATTTAGCCATGATGCCTTGCAATTTATGAAAAATAGTTTATTCATGGGTAATTAAGTCCCCCTAATTTTTTGAAAAGGATAAAGATGGTTCTAGCCAAACCTTTGTTCACTTTCTTAAGTTCTTTTTTAATATATAAGTTGCCATCTGAACTAGATATCCATTTAGGATAGAGATGTAAAGATTTATTTATTCCTTCCACAGGTAAATCAACAAGTATTCACTGAGTGTCTAGTAGGTATCAGGCACTATTACAGACACCAGGCAGTAACAGTGGAAAAGAACCAGGCAATAAACGAAAACAGACAAAATTCTTGCTTTCATACAATTTACATTGGGTTGAAGAGATATTTAAAATTTAAATACACTCACACACACACACACACACACATACACATAGAGAATGCAGATTTGTCTGATAGTGATAAGTGCTATGAAGACGGATATGTTCCATGTACTCAGTCGTGTCCAACTCTTTGTGACCCCGTGGAGCCCATCAGGCTCCTTTGTCCATGGGATTTTCCAAGCAACAATAATGGAGTGGGTTGCCATTTCCTTCTCCAGGGGATATTCCCACCCAGAGAGTGAACCCGAGTCTCATGTCTCCTGCATTGACAGGCGGGTTCCAGTGCCACCTGGGAAGTTCCATGAAGACAGATCAAGCATAGTAAAAGGACAAAACATGAGAACGGTGCTTTTTCAGTAGCTGGCCAGGGAAGTGCCTGTGATGAGATGGCATTTGACCAGAGACTTGAACCTTGCTCTGAGAACCTTGCTCTCTGGGAAGAGCTGCCCAAACAGCAAGTGCAAAGACCTAGACGTGTTTATATGCTTGATTTGCAGAACAGTGAGTAGAGGAGGGAGTGTGACTCCAGCCAAGAGCGTGAGGAGGAGAGCGGAGAGGTAGAACAAAGTGGGTACAGGAAAGTTGGGGAGTGGAGACAGATCGTGAAAAACCTTGCCAACCACATTAAAAGCTAGATTTTATTATTGGGGAAGAAGAAGGGGTTGTGTGGTTTTGAGAACAGGCATGGCATGATCTGACTTAGTTTCTTAAAAGATTTGTGTATTTGTATGCATTCATCCATTGTTTCCAGTAGTCATGTATGAATGTGAGAGTTGGCCTATAATGAAAGCTGAGCGCCAAAGAATTGATGCTTCTGAACTGTGATGTTGGAGAAGATTCTTGAGAGTCCCTTGGACAGCAAGGAGATCCAACCAGTCCATCCTAAAGGAAATCAATCCTGAATATTAATTGGAAGGACTGATGCTGAAGTTGGAACTTCAGTACTTTGGCCACCTGATGCACAGAACTGACTGATTTGAAAAGACACTGGTAATGGGAAAGATTGAAGGTGGGAGGAGAAGGGGACGACAGAGGATGAGATGGTTGGATGGCATCACCGACTCAATGGACATGAGTTTGAGTAAACTCTGGGAGTTGGTGATGGACAGGGAGGCCTGGTGTGCTGCAGTCCGTGGGGTCGCAAAGAGTCGGACATGACTGAGCGACTGAACTGACTGACTGACCCATTGTTTATCTGATACTGTAAAGTTTAAGGATATTTCTTAGAAATGGTCAAGTGAAGTATAAACATCTCTTTATTCTTTAGAACTCCACAAGGTCATTTAAAGTCCTTGTTAGTGTTAGTCACTCAGTTGTGTCTGATTCTTTGTGACCCTATGGACTGTAGCCTGCCAGGCTCCTCTGTCCATGGAATTCTCCAGGTAAGAATACTGGAGTGGGTAGCCATTCCCTTTACTAGGAGATCTTCCTAACTCAGGAACTGAACCCGGGTCTCCTGCATTGTTGGCAGATTCTTTATGGTCTGAGTCACCAGGGAAGCCCTTAAAGTCCTAGAAAAGCTCATGAAGTAATTTGTGACAAATGAAATATTTGGTGTGTATGCATGTTATTATTAACATGGCACAGTTGCCTTCCTAGATATCAATTCAATTTGGCTATATTGGTTGAAAGTAACTTCTAGCCCATTTTCTCCCTTTTCTTCCTAATTTGTGGAAGAAGACCCTGAGGCCAAAAGCAGTTAATCTCTGTCTAGGATCACATAGCTAAATATTTTTTATAGGACAAAGGCCAAGATTTTCTCACTTCCAGCCCTGTGTTTTTCAGACACTAACCTGCTCTAATCCCATGTATTGTTGACTAATTTCAATTCTAATTTTAGAAAAATTAGAGAGACAAAGTTTTTCTAGACTCAGGAAAACAAGAATATAAATCAATAACCAGGTGATAGTTAATAAAATACTTTTTATCCGTCCGCTTTTATTTCCTGTTATCAGAGAAATGTATATCCTTTTCTAACCATCAAAAGCTCTCTTAAATAATACAGTTTCTCAAACTGAAAAATGAAATCAGCTCTGAATTATTCTACGTTTAACAAACGTCTAAAATTGAAACTGAATGTGATGACAGAACTTTATTTAATCTTGGTGAAATCATGTGAAGTTAAACTTTAAACTAGTTTACCGAAGTCACACATGTACAAATCAGATTTTCTCCATCCCTAAATCATCACTGAGTTTTAAATTCTGTCTAGCTAGTCTTGGCTGTTACAATGTTGGTTCCTTTAGCCTGTAAATGTCAAGGTCATTTGGAGGCTAGGACTGTGGGGTATTAGGGAAAGAGAAATTAAAAGAATGATGAAAAGATCCCCAAATCTCAGAGGATAGGGGTGGTGGTGGTGGAAACCAAATGATGCATGCTTTTTGCCACATTTTGAAATGTAAACTCAAATTCAAAGTCTTCTAAAAACACTGAGCAGAGTGTATAGAGATTAACAGACAGTTTGCAGATTTCAAGAGGAATTTGTGCCCTACTGGGCAAAGGACACTGTAAGTCTATATCTTGTAGTCTACAATGTAAAGCATCGATTTCAGCGTATTAAGGAAGACTTCTTGGAGGAGGTGACATCTGAGATGGTTTTGAAGGACTGGTAGAAGGGATTGCTGTGGAGGAGGGCATAGTCTCAGCCATACCGAGAGGGAAGACATCAGAAGTCAGATGGAAAGCAGTTGTGCATATCTGAGAAATACATGTAATTCAGTGTTGCTGGGGCACAAAACCCAACCGAAAACTCACTTGGTTCCCTTGGTGACGTGGGAGCATTGAAACTCATTTGCTTTGTAGACAAAAAAAAAGTTATTAAAAGTTGTCAAAGAAAGGCTAATTAATTGTCTACATCCAAACAATGTAGAAAACGGGTGCCTTTTCATGGAGAATTTCAGATGATCTGGGTGAACCTTCATTTTTGTCTGCCTCCAAGGTCACTGTGAGTTAAGTTGAGATCAAGCTGTAAAGTCAGGTGGCAAAAATCCTTGCAGTTCTCAAAAGAAGATAGAAATACATTAATCAATATATTTAGGAAGATTCGTTTATGATGTTCTAAAGATAACTTTATTTGTTATGTATTTTGGCTGCCCTGGGCCTTCGCTGCTGTGCAGGCATTCTCTAGTGTGGAGAGCAGGGACTACTCTCTCGTGATACACAGGCTTCTCATTGTGGTGCCTTTTCTTGTTGCAGAGTGTGGGCTCTAGGGCATGGGGGCTTCAGAAGTTGTGGCATTTGGGCTCCATAGTTGTGGTTCCCAGGCTCTAGAACACAAATTCAGTAGTTGTGGTGCACAGGCTTAGTTGCTCTGCAGTATGTGGGATCGCTCTGGATCAGGGGTCAAACCTGTGTCTCCTGCATTGTAAAGCTGATTCTTTACCACTAAGCTACCAGGGACGTCCCTGTTGCTAAGATTTTGGTCTTTGTGCATGCCTCTGACTACACCTATGAATCAACAAGTCTTAACTTTTCTGCAACTTTAATATCTTTTGAATTTTATACTTCATTATTTCTCACCTGGACTTCTGACAAACTTTTCTCTCTACTTCTAGTCTCATGCAGTTCTAGGCATTGAAGTGATTTTTCTCAGGGGCAACTATGATTTTTATTCTACCCATAAATCTCTTGGCCCCCACACTTTCTGGATAAAATCTAGTCTCCTTATTAATGGCCCTCTTGGTTCCAGTTCCCACCTTCTGCCTCATCTTTTTGACTCCTCATTTTACTGTTATCTCCCCTGGTTTGCTATTCTTTTATACTCACTACCCTTTTGCTTCCCAGGTAGCGCTAGTGGTAAAGAACCCCCCTGCCAATGCAGGAGACATAAAAGACATGGGTTCAATCCTTGGATCAGGAATATCCCCTGGAGAAGGGCATGGCTCTTCAACCCACTCCAGTCTTCTTGCTTGGAGAATCCCATGGACAGAGGAGCCTGGTGGGTTGCAGTCCATAGGGTCACACAGAGTCAGACATGACTGAAGCGACTTAGCACGCACCTCTTTGCTTAAAAAAATGACTTCCTCTCATTCTCCTGGTAAATATGCTCAGTTCACATTTATCTCTCCTAGGAATTCACTCTAAGTTTTAGACCAAGTGTAGGAGGAAACTTCAGGCTTCATCAGATTATCTTTTCTTACCTGTCACAGATCACATATTACACTGTATTATAAGGGTATATCTTACCTGTTAAGAACTTCGTAATGGCTGTGAAAGTGTTAGTCCCACAGTCAAGTCAGACTCTTTGCCACCTCATGGACTGAAGCCCGCTGCGTTCCTCTGTCCATGGACTTCTCCAGGCAAGAAAACTGGAGGGACAGCTGTTCCCTTCTCCAGGGAATCTTCCTGACCCAAGGACTGGATCAGGATATCCTGCATTGCAGGCAGATTCTTTACCGCCTGAGCCACCAGGGAAGCCCTCTTAATGGCTGGGACTCTTTTATTTATGTATCTTTCACATCCAATGAATTGTTTTGATTTAGTCAAATTTCTCAGTAAATATTTGTGAAACAGAATTAATTAATGCATTTTATCCCTCAAAGTCATCCACATAGATCTATTTTTCAAGTGTAAAAAGTACAAAGGAAAAGTTAAGGATAATTTTTTTACATAAATTTGCCTCATTTCTATCAAAACTATGAGTTGTGTAGTTTATGGATTTTTAAGGGCATATTTTAAAAAACACTTTAAAAAACTTAGTCAAATTGTTATTAGAAAAACTTATTTTTGCAAGGGAGACCTTTGAATTGAAATTTGGGGTTCTTTCTATGGTTGTTGGAGTAAGAATGTAGGAGCACAATTATGTACAATCTGTGTTCATTTTTTATACTTTCCGTCAGTTCTCCAGATCTTTTTGGGGTGGTGGAATGCCTGTGGCTTTCTGACTAGTGTGGCAAAACAGAAGAGTTCTAATTCGCTTAAATTTGAGTGGTTATTGGTCGCATGCCTCTGTGGTTCTTTTTCATTGAATTTTGAGTCCAAAATATCAGTTTCAGACCTCAATCAAAATGTATTTTTAATTGGCAAGCTCATCACAGAAATGGAGAAAGATGGTATAAAGAAAAAAGGAAACCCTGTTATCTGCCCAATTCGAAGTTATACACTTCCCTTCAGCAATTTCCCTAGGATAACAACATACTGACACTGTGGTGAGGTCCACAAAAAAATTTAGTCAAACTATTGTTTGATCTCTTGTCTAAATGGCAATAACAAAAATACTTCCTAGATAATGAGTATATGAGTAATCTATAAACTTTTACATACTTGAAAATATCTTCTACAACAATTCTATTTCTAGTCTTATGAGCCAATCTGAGAGCCAAGGCAGAGAAGAATGAAACTGAGGAGGGGAAAGTCAATTTAACCTTCAATATTATGTTTGAATTTGCATTCACTGCTACATCTATTGGCTACTTCCTAAATATCTTTGGTACTTTTTTGTGTAATCTTATTCTTTTTCACAATTTTCCCTTATCCTTTCCTACGGCAGGGAGAATACGTTGTGTATATGATGGATGACATGTGTGAGTTTATGTGCTGCTTTGTATGTTGTTCAGTTGCTAAGTTGTGTCTGACTCTTTTTGTAGTCATGGATTGTAGCATGCCAGTCTCCTCTGTCCTCCACTATCTCCCGGAGTTAGCTCAAATTCATGCTCATTGAATTGAATTGGTGATGCTATTTAACCATCTCTCCCTCTGCCACCCACTTCTCCTCTTGCCCTCAATCTTTCCTAGCATCAGGGTCTTTTCCAATGAGTCAGTTCTTTGCATCAGGTGGCCAAAGTATTGGAGCTTCAGCTTCAGCATCAGTCCTTCCAATGAATACTCAGGGTCGATTTCCTTTAAGATTGATGGCTTTGATCTCCTTGCAGTCCAAGGGACTCTCAAGAGTCTTCTCCAGCATCACAATTTGAAAGCATCAGTTCTTTGGCACTCAGCCTTCTTTGTGGTCCAACTCTCATATCTGTACATGACTCCTGGAAAAACCATAGCTTTGACTAGATGGTAAAGTGATGTCTTTGTTGGTAAAGTTATGTCTCTGCTTTTTAATATGCTCTCTAGATGTATACTCTCTGAAACCAAGTAATAGCATCCTTGAGTACAAGGGCTAACCTTACCTGATTCTTTAAGGTAAGGGCTAACCTTACCTTATTAGTACCTGTCACATATCTTAATATTGTATCAAATGTTTGATACATTGTGCATTTGAATGACTAACACTTATTAGGACTCAGGGGGAATAGAAGAAAGATGAAAACAAAATAGATTTTCAGAAAAAAATTATATTCTCTTCATGCCTGTGTCTGAATACAAAACACATGCTTTAAAATCAATGAATGTTCATCCCCAGTGACAAAGAGAGTACACTTATATCAAAACTAAAGAACAGATAGGCAAATTAGATAAGATTTTTCTGTTTTCAGTTGAGGAGAAGCAGAGTACTCCCCCCTGCCTTTTTGACAATTTGTCGCCAGACTCAACCATGTTATTTTCTGGGAACTTTATCAAGTAAAATCATTCTAAGACACTACTGGTTTCAAAACTTAGATCACATTTCCTTTTGGATCTGGGTTCTGACCTAGAGCATATAGAACTCTTAAAATGAATTAATTTTTCTTCTGTCCATCTGATCTCTTTCATTTATCATTTAATAAGTTGACACAGGAACTGAAATACACAGAGACATGGAATTTGGGGTTACCCAAAACAACCTCCTCTGACTCAGTCATATTTGTGGTTTATGTTTTACCCATCACTATGGTTAATTTCTGTTTGTTTTTACAATGCATATGAACAAATGTTCAATAAAAAAAAAATTAAAAGAGAAAGAACCAGAAGTGAAATGTGAGAGCAGTTAGTCCGGCCAACATTGTATTAAAGATACCAAGCTAAATGATGGAAAATGTGAACAATCTGGGTTACTTTAGTTAAAAAAATAAACTGTTGTTAGTACCCTAATACCTTTAAGCCTTGTTTGGTAGATGTTGAAGTTTTTCGTTCTTTAGTGTGGAAGTTTCTATTGGATCATTTCAACTAATAAAATCACATTAATTCAATTTCTTCTATAATTTCTTCATCTTTTCTTGGGTCATCTGAAAACTTCAGCTATGTTATGATGTGCTCCAGGATTCTGAAGAGTAGGTTATAAGCAAATGAAAGAGAGGAGACGTAGAGCATGGGCAAGGTAGGGGAAATGGGGGAACCTGCAATTTCCTGACCACCTTCTGTGTGTTTCGCTTCAATTTTGTTGTGGTTGTTGTTTAGTCACCAGGTCCTGTCCAGCTCTTTTGCGACCCAATGGACTGTAGCCCTCAAGGCCCCTCTGTCCATGGGATTTCCCAGCAAGAATACTAGAGTAGGTTGCCATTTCCTTCTCTGGGGGACCTTCCCAACCCAATGATCAAACCTGCATCTCCTGCATTGGCAGGTGGAATTCTTTACCACTGAGCCATCAGGAAAGCCCCTCTGCTTCATTAGGTACCTGTACATTTAGGTATATACACACACATATATATCTACCTTTAGGTGTATATATATATATATATATATATATACATTTATCTACTTCGCTTTCCCAAACCCTACTACATATGTGTTATCATCTCTACTTTACATATGAGGAACTTAATGTTTTAAAAGAGCAATCACTTGCCCAGGGTTGATAGTAAAGATTTAATTCTAGTTCTGACTTATGCAAAATTTTGACTATTTCTCATTAACCTGTAAAACTGGGATATGAATAATAAATGCCTGATATAAAAATTCAGGAGTAAATCCAGTGTATTCTCTTATGTATATGTAAGAAAATAAGACAGAAATTATTATCTGTGGACTTCATATATCTATGCAGGCTTGGCTTCTATACTGTGGATGCGCAAGCACTGACTATATTTTTAAATGATAGCAGTAACAAATGTTCATGACACTACCTGAATAATACTGATTAAAATAATTATCATAAGTCAAACTACAAATGTATTTTATCAGCTTCCTAGGCCGCTGAAGCAAAGCATGTATTGTCCCCACATAGCGAAATGGTAATGGATAATCATTCCAATTACCTGCTGAACTTGGTTTGAGGTTTTTTTCCTGTTAAATCTGTCAAGCTTTTCAATTCAGTGTGCCTCATTGCTTATTAGAAAATGTAATATAATATGAAGAACAGAAGTGAATGTTAATTCATTTGTGTTTTGGGGCTTTCTAATGTCTCATAGTGGAAAAGGAGTTTTTAATTTTATAAATTCTATTAGATAAGAACTAAAGTTATCCCCATTATTAGTTTTTCTAGAAATGGTATGTTTTTCTTTCTTAGTATTTTACAATATACAAACCGTCATACTAAAGTCTCTTGTTTTTATTAATATTCATTCAAAAGTAGGAAATACAAATATAAATACGTAAGACCTCAGACCCATTTAGTAGACATGATAAGATAGCTACACAGGTAGCTACACCATTGGGCTTCCCTGGTGGCTCAGACCGTAAAGAATCTGCCTGCAATGTAGGAGATTTGGATTCTATCCCTGGGTCAGGAAGATCCCCTGGAGAAAGAAATGGCAACCCACTCTACTATTCTTGCCTGGAAAACCTTATGGACAGAGGAGCCTGGAGGGCTACATCCATGGGGTCACAAAGAGCTGGACACGGCTAAGCAACTAATACTTTCATTTTTCTTCACACCGTTAACCCTAGAAATCCTTGTATAGAATTAGCAACCTGATTATGAAGACACATAAGTTAAAAAAATACATTTTCCTTTTTTTCTTCCATCATTTAATTAATCTCATTTTTCTTGGGGATGCTCGGGAGCACCTTTCACTATGCAGGAGCCCTTATTAAAACAAAGAACTGCTCATTTCTCAAGTGATTGAAGGTATGTCAACATAGCTAATGCTGATAATTCAAGTAAAGATTTAGTGTTTTAAAAAATTTGATTATTTCAGGTCAACAGAGGAGTACATCTAACACACTTATGCTAGTCTCAGAATATGAAATACTGCTTAAATGTTGGTTCTGGAGCCAAGTGTAGGAAAGTTTGGGCAAGCCATGGAATAATAACTAAGTTTACCTCAAGAATATTTCATCTCCACATGGTAATGCTTGTTACAGGCATAGGGGAAATTTTGCATATATATCTAAGAAACTTAAGTGACATCCAGACAGCTGTGAATTTTGGAGAAAGTGTTTATCTTCTTCATAAAACAAGGAAGTAAATGCAAGTTTAATTTTCTTGCAAAAACACTACCCTGCCTATTCCTGGGGTCCGTCATGACTTCTAACAAAACCTCAAGCTTGATCAGCGTTAGTCTGAATGTGTGTTCTCCTGAAGGCGCTATAAATCGACTGTGGAGAAGTAGGGGTTTTTCTGGAGTCCAGGAAGCCTTGTTGTGTTGTTTGGCAGTTGCTTTTGCACCACGAATGTAACACTTGAAGCAACTTTTGCCGCTTTCCTAGAAGGCAGGGGGAGATGGTGTTCAGTGGGTCTGCTGGCTGAGCAAGCCAAAGTAAACTTTGTTGTAAGCCCTGTCTCGTGGTAAAATACATTCTTTGGCCAAGCATGTCGTTCAGTTTTCAGACATAATTTAGCTGCTTTGGGATGTGAAGACCAGGGAGGAATTTTGCTCTTGCTTGCTGGAATAGCCCTTGTGAATAAGATGATGGGGGGAAGACTGCTGTGAGCAATCTGTTGCTAAGAGCTGGAGAGAATTGAAACGTTAGTCTGCTCAGTTGGCGCTATCTGTATGCAGTCTGTTGTGGGCCTCGCGTGACAGCTACCTGCAGACGGACATTCAGTAAGCCAGCAGCCTCCAGTATACCTTCTGACTGCTTGCAACCAAAGGCAAATGCTTAATCAGTAGCTTTTGAGAAAGCGCACGATTAATAAACCCATAAAGTTCTCTTCTCTGATTAAAGCAGCAGCTCTGTGGCAAAATCTATTAGAGTTTAGTTGGAGACCATTATAGTGAAGAAAATAAATTTTTAAGGGGCAGATTTGTAGGTACTCTAGGAAAACAGATTTGGCTGGGTTTGTCGTGTCTCCCAGCTGTGCGAATTAAATAGGAGTCTGGGGACATGTTAAATTTAGTGCAGGACATCATTGCATGACAGCAGAGAAAAATACAGTAACTGAAAGGCTACAGCTTTCTTCCACTAAATGCACATTGATTTTCGAAAGCCAGAGAGTGATTCTTCAGGCCCTGAGCTACTGTACGCTTATGGGGAAGACTAGATGCAGCCACATTTCAGACCGCACTTCATTTTTTTTTTTTAGTTTTTATTTTTAAATCTTTCCCCACAAGTCTAGCTCATTAGAGCAGGGAAGCTTTAATGAGATAATGGGCATAAAAGTCATCTGGAAACTTAAACAACTCCATTTAGCTGTCATTCGGCCTTAACTGAACTCAGTTTTCATTTTATGTAAGTTTTTACAGATAAAGAACATTGAGTAAAAATTAAGTTAAATGTTTTCTTCTCCAGACTTGCACACTACAATATATATTTTCAAAAAGTAGTTCAGCCAAGCTGTTAAAGGAAGGGAGACCCCTTCCAGGGCCTGAGAGTGAGCTCTTGTCTAACCCTCAAAAATGAACTGTCTGAGGAGACATGTGCTAGTTAAGCAAGAGACTTTATTGGGAAGGAGTGCCAGGTGGAAGGCAGCAGAGCAAAAGGACCCAGGAGAACTGCTTCTGCCATGTGGCTTGCAGTATCAGGTTTTGTGGTAATGGGGTTAGTTTCTGGCCAATCGTTCTGACTCAGGGTCCTTCCTGGTGGCGGGTGCCTTGCTCAGCAGAGATGGATTCCAGTGAGAAGGATTCTGGGAGGTTGGTAGGACATATGGACTGGCATCTCCTCCTCTCCTTTTGACCTTTCCTGAGTTCTTCCGGTTGATGATAACCTGTTAGTTCTGTGTTCCTTACCAGGACCTCTTGTGGTAAGATAGCTCAAGCAAGTGGTCACCATGGCCAGGGTAGGCGGTTTCAGTCCATGGTTCCCCTAAAAAAACTAGTGGTTATCTGGTGAGAGGCGGGTAAGGAGAAACATAGCGGTGGGTGAGTGGGAGATACAAACTGTTGGGCACAAGAGGGGCTACAAGGGTGTATTGTACAACACAGGGAATATTCTAGTTCATCTGCAAATTGCCAGCAACAGAGCTTTGTTTTATTTAGTTCTTCCTTTTTAAAAAATTATAATTTTTTCCCCTGTTGAGTATCTAGTAAGTCCTGACATTCTCAAGAGAGAATTCTTAGATACGTTTTTAAAAATAATAGCAGATTAGTACATTGATTCTCACTTTTAAACTTCTTGCTTTCTGTTTATTTACTTACTCTTTTAGTCTATAAATGTTTATTGATCATGTGTAATGTACAAGTTCACATGAAGTGCTGACAGGGATACAAAACTAGTAATACCACTAAGTCCATCACTATGACAACTGCTGCTAATAACAGATCTCTTACAAAAATCAAGCACTGTTCAAAACTCTTAATGGAAATTCATTTATTCCTGATAACAACCTGATAGGTAGTTGCTATTATTACGCTAATTATTGTGTTTGAGAAAGTGAGGCACAGAGAGGTTAGGTAATGGCCCATGTCACCCAGCTAGTAATTGGCAGAGCTGGGGTTTAATTCAGGCAGAACTATTAACTCAATACACCTGGAGGTGGGGGGAGGGATAGAAAAATGCTTAGGAAAGTTCTGAAGGGACCCAGAGGATGGAAAGGCCCAGCTATTGGGAGAACTGTGGAGCTAGACTGAACTTTGGCTCTTGAGTGTGAGCTAGACAGGCAGAGTTGGAGGCTGGGGCTGCTGGATCTCAAGGGTGAAGGAAAAAGCTGCCCAATTTTCTAGTCTGTAGAATATCCAAAGCCAATGATAGAGGTAAAGATAGACTAGTAGTACCTTGGGCCAAATTATAAAAATGCTAAAGGCCAGGCCAGGAAATATGGTCCGTGGTTAATGCCCATGGATAATCATTGATGTTTTATCTTTTAATATTGGGGAGATGTGTTCAGAAATGTGTTTCACTTTGTCTAATAACAAAAGAGTTCCAGTTGGATTGCAATGAAGAAACACTGCTTCAACTTGTTTGCTATGAAAGAGTCAAAAAATAGTGTTTGGGGATGGCAGTTATTATGCAAAAGACAAGCTATTTCCAGCAGAGTATTTTTATTATTTAAGAAGGAAAGCCCTTCCATTCCCCTCCATCTTGGCATCCTCACACTAGGAAGTCTCAGATGACTGTGTAGGATTAGTCTGACAAAATGAGAAGCCATACTGTTCACACACAAAGTCCTGAATGCCATGGGCATACATCTCCCTTGATGATTTTCTATAGATCCAAATGTAAGCTCATCTTTGATCATTACATCAGTATGGTGCATGTATACTTGTGTACATGCTGTGTTTCTGCATGAAAGATGACTCATATATCGGATTCATTTTCATTATAATTCTCCTTGGATGGTGAGTGTGAGTGGAGCAGGCACACTTTTGTCTGACTAAAAGCATCTGCAGTTTATTTTCCATGGTGGTGTTCTCTGTTCTTGACTCAGAGTTACGCCTTGGAGAACACTGCCCAATCCTGCTGTTTTCCTCTCTAGGCAACTTTCATATTAGCTGCCATCAGGGCTGTCTTTTCACCACTCTCTGAAATTCTCTGGGCTAGAGGCTGCTACATATGCTCAGCTGAAATAAAGCCACCTTAAACCCCTTGTCCTGGCTGTAGATGTGGGTGGTTATAAGATTCCACTCATGGGTATGATTATGTTACAGATGTGGGATGACTTATCAAAGTGTGTGATTTTATCTTACCATTTCTATTATGAAAACACAGACTAAATCAGTTTATTTCCTAGCTTTACTATGTGGACCTTCAGTGTTCAGTACTCATCTGTGAAGATTCCCTGAAGCCAGTGTGATAATGTTAGGAAAAACACTGACTGAATCCACCAGCCCTGGCCAGGCTAGATAGTAGGCACTTGCATGAGCTATCTTACAACAGCTGGTCCTGTTAAGGAATGCAGAACAACCTCCCACCTACCAGAATTCAGGAAAGGTCCAAAGGAGAGAGAAGACATCAGTTGGTATGTCCTACCACCTCCCAGAATCCTTCTTGCTGGAATCCATCTTGATTAAGGGGTGCATGCGCCACCAGGAAGGACCCTGAGTCCAAATGATTGGCTAGAGACAACCCTGAAACTAACCCCATCTCCAAAAAACCTGAGACTGGAAGCCAGAGCTGTTCTCCCGGGTTCCCTTACCCTGCTGCTCTCCGTCCAGTTGCCCCTTCCTAATAAAGTCTCTTGCTTTGTCAACACATGTGTCTCCTCGGACAATTCATTTCCAAGTTTTAGACAGGAGCACAGTTTCGGGCCCTGGAAGGGGTCCCCCTTCCTGCAACAATAATTGTGGAGATATTTAATCCTTTTTTTTTTTTTCTCTTGCAAGGGGTAACATGAGAGAGGTTATGAGAAACAATGGCCACCTATTTGATAAGTACAGAGTCAATGCCCAGGAATACCTGTAGTCTGTAAATGCCTAAAATCAATCAAAATTTACTGAAATGCTATAGAAGGGTTTAGCTGACATAGGAATTTCAAGACCACATTAGCATTCTGACCAGAGAGCTAGGAAGGACCTTACAAGAGGTCTCAGGTGGTATCAGCTCAACACTACTGGCCCTTGTTCTCTGAGATCAGTAGGCTGAAGCAGGGAATGGACAACAGGAACAGTCCGCACAGCAGGTGTAATAATGAATCAGGGTGGGACTACCTTTGAGAATAAGATTCAATTCAGGGGCTCTCCCGACCTTGGCAACCAAATTAATTCACCCAATAAATGTGTTTTAAATATCTTCATTGGGTAAAGATCTGTGTACTACAGGAAAGTACATAATATGGGAAAAATGCAATTCCTGTTTTCTAGGCCAGTGCCATCAGTGGAAAGATAATGTTAGTCACATATGTAATTTTAATTTTCTAGTAGTCACATTTTAAAAAGTAAAAAAGAAAGAGGCAAAGTTGACTTTTCTAATTTTGCAATTTAAAGGAAAGGGAAGGACTTCCCTGGTGGTCCAGTGATTAAGAATCTGCCTTGCAAAGCAGGGGACTCTGGTTCGATAACTAGTCTGGAAAGATCCCGCATGCCTTGGGGCAACTAAGCGTGTGCGGCACTGCTACTGAGCCTGTGCGCTAGGGCTCCCTAGCCATGCGACTGCTGAAGCCAGTGTGCCCGGGAGCCCACGCTTCGCAACAAGAAAGGCCACTGCGATGAGCAGCTGGCACACCACAGGTAGAATGCGGCCCCCATTTGCCACAACTAGAGAAAACCCACACGGAGCAACAAGACCCAGTGCAACCAAAAGTAAAAACAACTTAATTAATTTTAAAAATAAAGGAAAGGGCGACCTCATATTCTCATAAACATGTTACAAAAATAACTGAAATGCCACATCTTGTATTTTCCCATTATATAAATAAATATATATATATATATTCCAATATATATTCCCAAAATAAAATATATATTTTCCCATTATTTTCCCATTATATGTTGGTATTTACTTATCTCTTACTGATAGTACATTATATTTACAAACTGTTCTTTTTTAAGTAATTTTTTTTAGTGATAGAAGGCAAAAGTTCATTTTAATCATGTCTTTAAACCAAGTATACCTCAATTATTTCAATATGTAATCAATATAAATTGTTAATGAAAGGTTTGCATTCTTTTTTCATATTGTTTTCTAAAGCTGCTGTGTATTTCACATTTTCAATGCATCTCAAACTGAGACAAGTTACATGTAGTTACTGGACAGCAGAATTCTACACACTGAAGAATCCATTTGGTGTGAAAGGTGAAAAAAATAAAATCTGTTTACATGATTGTAAAAATAAAATCTTGCAAACGAGTGGGATTTTCATATTTTCACATTCATCATTTAATGAATCAATTAGGGTAATGTTTTCAAAGTGTAGTCTGAAAATTGTGGCTATTCCTATAAGGAATTTTGCAGAGAGTGATGTGTGATTTATTGTGGTTCAGTCGCTCAGTGGTGTCTGAGTCTTTGCAACCCCATGGACTGCAGCACACCAGGCTTCACTGTCTCCCGGAGCTTGCTCAAACTCATGTCCAGTTGAGTCGATGATGCAATCCAATCATTTCATCCTCTGTTGGCCACTTCTCCTCCTGCTCTGAATCTTTCCCAGCAGCAGGGCCTTTTCCAGTGAGTTGGCTCTTCACATCAGGTGGCCAAAGTATTGGAGTTTCAGCTTCAGCATCAGGCCTTTGTATAAATCAGTGTGATTTATAGGATCAGAATACTCTGGATTAAATATTCTGGCTAAAAATATTCTGAATCAGAATATTCTGGATTTATAGGATCAGAATATTCTGGGCTAAAACATTCTGGTTAAATATTCTGGGTTAAACAAAGTTTCTTCTGCTTCTCTGCCTCAGATGTGATGATGTACAGTGTAGATTTCTGAAAAGAGAATGTATGTATGATATTTCCTATTCTTAATTGATCATGAAATTGTTTCTTCACAGAACATCTCTTGGGTCTAGTGTTACAAGAAACAACTGTGGAAAATGCTGATTTAAGCCCAAGCTAAGGGATGTAGGAATTTGGAAATCGGAAAAGAGGCAGAATAGAGAGGTCCTGAGAAGCCTTCCTGAGGATGTGGGTGTACCTTAGGTTCGTTCTTCTCCAGAGTGCCCAGCAGCATCCCACTATAGCATTTGGCCTATTTTGCAGTTGGTGGTCTCCCTCAAGTGTTTTTATGTTCCTTAGAAGAAAAGGGAGAGAGAGTCTTATTCACATCTTGATCCCACCCTGAACAAAGCAAAATTATCAGTATTTGTGGGATTGAATTGAATAGAAATTTAGTAGAGACCAATGCAGAATAGAGCCCTTGAAGAGAAATGAACTTTATAAGTTCAAGGAGAGAGAGCACACCACCAAGTTGAGGTTAATGAGAAAGGGACAGTGAGAGACAGTTGTCCCTAGGAAACGCCTCCCAGCTCCTGGCAGCAGTCCTTGTAAGGGTCTTTCACAGGAGAACATGCACATTCCAGGCAAATCAGAGAACAGGAGAGGGCAAGAAAACCAGTGAACAGAACTTAGATCAGGCCAGGCAGGGAATCACACACCAGAATTTAACAAACAAAAACCTGCCTTCGCTGTAACACGTGTGGGAGTTTCTGCCTTTACCAGATAGTGCTTTAATTTTTTGAGAAAATGAGATCTGAGACAAATGTGTCAGATGGGGAGGTCAAGAATCAGAACTTGAGGAAGGAACTCTGGAAAATATACTTTTCTACCCCAAAGAAGCACATGATTTACTGAAATCAAATATTTTGAGATGAATGTCCAGGAAATTGCCTTCTTCACAGCTTTTTGTTCCTTTCCTCACATGTACATGTGGGACAATGGGCTTCTGCCACAAGCTGGTAAACTCTCTAAGAATCTAATATCTGAATCCACTTTAGAGATACAGTCCTTCACAGACACAGACAGAAAGCAGAAAAACCCTATATCATCTTTCTTTCTGCCTTTGCTCTTCACCTAACCTGCAGCCTGTGTGTTTTCTTGTTTAAAAAATCCTGGTTTTTTAACTCCTGAGCCTAAACACAAGAGAAAGATTCCCACTGCCTTCCACCACTGACAACAATATTTGCACGTCAGAGAAAACGAAAATATGAAATGAGAAAGGAACGTGGGATGTAGTCTAAAGAAATGAAAACTGGCCATAGCTGTCATGATAGACTCTTCCCAGAGCTTCTGGGCACATCTCAGGGGATACGTTTTCCATTCTAGACTTAGACATCAAAAAGAAAAGGCAGTTTCTTAATTCTACTCCCAGAAATCCTCTCCAGGGCATTACCTTTGACCTGGCTTCCCATCATCAGACCATACTCTTTGAGCTTGTCCTTCCAAAGTTTTGACCATTCAAAGAATGCACCAGGCTGCAGATCAAAGGACTCTCTGGCTTACACTTGGCTGCTAGCATGCCTCTGTGTTGTGCCCCTGCTGGAATTAGCATTGGTGTCTTCAGAGGAGCCAGCCACAAGCATAGGGCAGCCAGTCACTGGAGACACGAGGAAGTGGTGAGGCTATCATGAGCCCAGTGTACAGCTGAGCTCCCCACTTTGCAGTGAGGGACTGTGCTGCCATGCCTGGCTGGGAGGCTGCTAAGGAAGGGATTCTAAGCCTGCGAGAGCTGTAGGACATCATTTGGAGGAAGAGTCTTCTATGCAGAAACTGTCCCCACTTTTATGATCATGATCACAACAGGACAGTTGTTTCAAGAAAAAAAAATGACTTCCTATAGATTTATTTTTCTCCTGTTGGACTTCAGAATTATCAAAACACATTGGTGGTTTAGTCACTAAGTCATGTCCAACTCTTGTGACACCATGGACTGTAGCCTGCCGGACTCCTCTGTCCATGGGATTCCCCAGGCAAGAATACTGGAGTGGGTTGCCATTGTATTAACTCATTTGGCCCTCCTGGTAAAGGAAACAAGGTTGGGAGCCACCCCACTGATGGAAACTTGAGAACAGAGCGAGTCCCGGGCCTGCAGTCCCTAACAGAGCTGCTGGCATGTAGTGGGCAGTCAATAAATATTTATTGAGTGTATCAATGGATACCCATTTCCAAGTGGACAACCTGATTTGGAAATAGTTAATGATCTTGCCAATGACAACAAAGCTATTAAGAAGCCGAATTGGTGCTGTAAGCCAGGTCTTCTGACATATTTTCCAAAGCATCTCCAGTAAGGCTTGTGTACTTGGTTTCCAAAACAATCTTGATGCAAAATACATTGATTACACTTTTTTTCTAGAATTTTTCCTCCATTGAGTTTAGGCTTTTGTTAATTTCTGAAAACAGTTGATCCTTTTTTTTTTTTTTTTCTGTTGATCTCTTTTTAAGACACACTGACGTATAGCCCATCATAAATAAAGATGTCACACCTGGCCCACCAGCAGAGGACATGATCCATTCATTCCAAATCTTTTCCACTCTTCTCAAAGCTTTCATCCCTATGCCCTAAGTCTGAATAGATCATTAACAAGATCAAAGTCAGCTGGTATGAACCGACAATGTCTCCAGTTCTTCTATACCTTCACAGATTCCTCCTCTCTCCAAAGCTAACCTGTCTTTGCCCTCACACCTCACCACCTCCTATCTCCTGGTAGCCTTGCTCCATCGATTCATTATCCTTCAGACTCGCCCTTTGTACTACCTCCTCCCTCTCTGTCAGCAAACATGCAAGTCACCTCCATATTTAAAATAAATTGTTTCTCTATCCTTGTGACTGCTGAGGTCATCTTAGCATCTTTCTATCCTCCTCTGTCAACTGCTAAGCCACCAGCAGCATGGCTTCCACTCTGCCAACATGCCATTCTGTACTATCCCAGAGGTCACATTTGGGTGTCCAAGGATAGAAGATTAGAAGAAAGAATAGGAGAGAAATAAAAGACATGGGGGAATAAAAGGTAGGAAGCTGCTTGCTAGTTGAAGATATGGGGCAGTGCTGTTCCCAGGTACGTAGTCAAAAAAGCCAAGACATCTCCCTCTCTGCCACAACTCCCTCATGGCCCCCTTCTTCACTGTCAATGAGAGGAGACATAGAAGGGTTCAGAAAGGAGAGATTCACCACAGTCACCAGCATTCCAGGACATTCACAGGAAGATAAATCCCTACTCTAAAACTTTCTTTCACCTACTTAATGATGTCTCAGCTTCAAACCATTTGTTCCAAGAGGTGTGAAGCGAAAGTGTTAGTCGCTCAGTCATGTCTGACTCATGCGAGCCCATGACCTATAGCCCACCAGGATCCTCTGTCCATGAGATTCTCCGGGTAAGAATACTGGAGTGGGTTGCCCTTTCCTTCTCCAGGGGATCTTCCCAACCCAGGGATTGAACCCAGGTCTCCCCCATCGAAGGCAGATTCTTTACCTTCTGAGCCAAAGGGGCTTAAAAGACAAACTAGAAGAGTTGAACACGACTGAGCACACACAGCGTACAGCAAAGTTCATTTACAGTTTAGTTACAAAATTAGTGGTGCCTTTTGCTTTTTGCCATGGTGACCTAGGTACTCAACAGATCAGAAACCCAAAAATCCATAACAGATTTACAAAGTAGAAGCCCTTGAATGAGAAAAAGTATTGGAAAAAGTCTGGAAATGCTGAAGGAAAACTTCTCTAAAGTGTTGGTGAAGCTGAACCTTGTTAAGTTTCCTCTGGGAAAAGGCAGGAGGAAATTCTGTGCAGATATATTTCAAAGCATGCCCGTTAGCAGGCCACTACAGGGAGCCAGGTCTCAGACCCTGCTCCCGTGGGTGAAGATCCCCGGGGGTCCCACCTGGGCTGGGTCTGGTTGATCCTCCGGAGTGATGGATAGAGCTGGTCACAGTGCCTGCACTGTGTCCAAATGGTTCTGCTCGTCCCTTCTCGGAGGACTGGTCAGTAGCCCAGATGATCTAAAAAGGAGAAGCACATTATCTCATTTCCCCTGGATACAATACTAGTTAAAAGTGGAAAGAATTATAAACAGAAAGTTAGAGCTTCATTAAGCCCATGATGCAGGTCAAGTTTCCTGGCAGTCAATTCTGCCGCAGGCTAGTGCGAGACATGTAGTCATTTACAGGCAGAAATAATAGCAGATTATATAGTCGTTTCTGTGCAACATGTGTCGGAGCTTTATATAGCTATTAGTGTTCTTTTCTGAAGAAAATGGTCAGATAAATATAACCAAGAATGGGTCATTGCTTAATCTTGATGATTCAAATTGGCTCTGCAGGCCACCTTCATAAAACATTGGTTTTCTTTTCTGAAACTTAGTTCCTTTTCATTATTGATTCAAAAAAAGCTACATTAATTTCCACTCTGGAAAGTGAGGTCTATTTTGTGGATTAAGATTTTCAGTGAATTTTAAATACTGAGGAAACAGCATAACTCTGCTAATAGATATGAAAATTACTATAATTTTTCTTTTTTGAGGATTTAAAAAAAATTTATATGTTGTTGAACAATAAAAGTCTTCCCTTGTTTTATGAAAGCATCAGAAATATTGCCCTTTAGAAACAGAGAAATTATTAGGTTGATCAAAAAAATTAATTTGGGTTTTTCATAAGATATTATTATTTTTATTATTATTATTTAGCTAACCCAATAATAAATTTTTTATAACTTGAAATTTTATAAATCCCACTTACCTGTCAATGATGCAGCACTTCCATTTGGAGTAAACTGAACTGAACTGAATGATTTCACTCCTCTTTTATTTTTTCAACCTGTAAGTAATTTTGTATTCTTAACTCACAATTCACACTGTAGAACATTTTCTGGACACTCTTCAGTTGACATTTAGGAAAGTCTATTTTCAGGATACAATATGGATTTAATTCATATTATTCTGGTTTATATTTGGATATAATCTTTCACACTTTCAGAGGTTCTGGTATTTTATTTTTTATTTTTATTTTCTGAAAACTGATCTCCAGTTAACATTGAACTAATTTTCTTCTTTAGTAGTTCCAAATGAAAGAATAAAGTTGCATATGATTTTGCATAAATAAATAAAATTGAAACCATTCACTTTGCTTGCTTATCTTGAATCTCTCAAAAGCATTCACCTGGAGAGATTCCTGGGTTCGAGCTCACACTTTGCTGTCTTTGAAGGCGCTGTGACCTGTTTAGTTTCAATGTATTTTAAATATTCAGAGACTGAAAGACCCTAGAACTTGGGTAGGAAACAGGAAAAAAAGCTGAGAGTTACCCAGCCATTTAGTTTGTTACCTTAAACAGGCTGATAAAAGCTGACTTTGGACCATATGTGGCCATCAACTTGCCCACAAGAAAAAGTTTATCCCTCTGACAGGAAAGCTGCTGGACAGCTACTGGCTCAGGATTTATTAACTGGGGCAAATCCAGCCATCTGCTCCCTCTGTGTAAGTACAGACAACAGTAGCCTTCCTTCTTCCATCTTGAAATGGAAGCAATGTCAATGCTAAAAGGAGCTTCAGCTGCCAGAAACAGAGCCCCTCCCTCAAAAGGAAGAAGAGGGACCACATGCATAGAAGTGGGGCATGGAGCTTTCCCTGAGAGGGCTAATAAAAGCAAAATAATGACATTTTTCTCTGACAAGATTTAAACAGATAATTAAGAACCCCTGACTTCTATTTCTCCAAAGGACAAGTCTTAAATAGGCCAAAATGGGCAGCCGGGAGTCGTGAGTATTAATATCACAAAAAGTATATTCACTTTACAGAATGATATTTTGCATAATTGAAAACTCTACTGATCTAATTAAAATATAATCTTCCTTACTGAAATTCAATTTGCACAGAACGTCTAAAGAACATATCTAGGGTATAAAGTAAACCATGATGACCTTTCATGAGTGGTTATTTGATTTACTATTTTTTAATTGCTTTTATTTCAAATATTATGAAATGTTTATAGCAAATCATGAACACTTTTTCTAATCTTGCCCCAAATATCACGCTTTGGTATATACACATCTAGCCTTTGAACTATTATATACATTTAGTGAAAAATGAAACAGTTCAACATAAACTTTTGTTTGTAATGTGTTTTTCACTTGCAATAATATGAATATCTTTCTAGATCAGTACATGCCAATTTGCTTTATTCTTGTTTTAATCTTTTTTAAAAGTTTTAAAAATGTTATTGGAGTATAGTTAATTTACAATATGGTGTTAGCTTCAGGTACACAGCAAAGTGAAACATACATCTACTCTTTTTTTAGATATAGGCCATTAGAAAGCATTGAGAGGAGCTCCCTGTGCTATACAGTACGTGTATGCTAAGTTGCCTTAGTCATGTTCAACTCTTTGCAACCCTATGGACTATAGCACACCAGATTCCTCTGTCCATAGGATTCTCCTGGCAAGAATACTGGCGTGGGTTGCCTTGATCTCCTCCAAGGGATCTTCCCGACCCAGGGGTCAAACCCGCGTCCCTTGTGTCTCTTGCACTGACAGCCGGGTTCTTTACCACTAGCACCACCTAGGAAGCCTTTTCTATACAGTAATAGGTTCTTAGTCATAAAGTGTAACTTATAAAATATCTAAATAAAATATAGCATAAAATATGTAGTAGTGTATATATGTCAATGCCAATGTCCCAATTTATTCCTCTTCTCCTTTTTTTCTTTTTACTGGTTGAAGTACTATTGAGAATCAAAAGGAAAAAGTTACTCATGATCCCATTTTTTTTCACAGTTAGAAAAGCAATTAAATACTGGGTGAAAATGTGCTGTCCACTCATTCAATTACCCGCACTTATGCTGTGAGGGTAAATACTGTTAACAGTTGTGAGAATACTCTTCCAGATTTTGACCACGTTGATACTAACATATCTGTATGCATATCTGCATATGTATGTGTCTTTAAAAAAAATATTAAACAGTGCTAAAGTAGTGGTGTGAAACTTTCTTTTCCTCCAATCTTAATATGTTTATACATTTGTTTAGAACAGTGATGAAAATTATCTCCATCTTTTTAATGGCTGCATAGTATTTTATTGTGTAAATGTGCTATATTGACTTACTTAGTCCTTTATTGACAGGCATTCGGATGGTTTTTTATTCTTTGCTATCATAAATTTGTTCATTCTTTGGGATATAAATCTTTATATAGTTGCACCCTTATTTCTAGCATAAAGATTCCTAAAAGTGAAATTAATAGATGAAAACAAATGAGAATTTTGAACTTTAATATACCTTGCCAAATCACTTTCCATAAACAGTGTGTGAGCGTGTCTGGGTCTTCACACTTCCATCAACACTGGAGTTTATTACACGTTTTTATGTTAAAGTGAAAAATACAAATCTCATGGTCAGCCCAGGTCTCAGACATATTGACAAAAACTTGTACAAGGAGGTGCTCCATTAATTTATGTACATCACTGGAGATATTGATTCTTCTCTCCGTAGCACTAATTTCAGGTTTTTTTCTTACCAAAGGACATATCATTTCATACAAAGAAGCTGAAAGAGAATTGAATTGATATTTAATATTGATTAAATATATGGCTTAATGCAAATCATATACTGAGCAAAGCAAAGTGACTTAAAACCTATATTTACTCAGTAGATACTATTGTCTGTATACTACTTAGGTGTCTAGTTCTTGGGGTATATGAAGTGAGTGTTAATTTCTCAGTCGTGTCCGACTCTGCGACCCCATGGACTGTATCCCACTAGCCTCCTCTGTCCATGGGATTCTCCAGGCAAGAATACTGGAGTGGGTTGCCATTTCCTTCTCCAGGGGATCTTCCCAAAGCAGGGATCAAGCCTGGGTCTCCTGCATTGCCAGCTGATTCTTTACCATCTGAGCCACCAGGGAAGCATATATTTATATTTATATTTATATTTATATTTATATTTATATTTATATTTATATTTATATTTATATTTATATTTATATTTATATTTATATTTATATTTATATATACTGGAGTGAGTTGAGTGAGTTGTCATTTCCTCCTCCAGAGGATCTTCTCAACTCAGGGATTGAACTGGCATCTCTTATGTCTCCTGTGTTGTCAGGTGGGTTCTTTATCACTAGACCACCTGGGTGGCTCACAGGTATGTATATATGTATGAGGGGAGAGAGATGAATAAATCATATACATATGTACACATATACATATATAAAACAAATATATAGATACATAAGTATCAATCTTTGAGGCAACTTGAAGAGAACAATATACCTACCTATAAACAAGTAATTATAACAGAGTATGTATGTCTGATAAAGGTGATGTGTTATGACAATGCAGCAAAGAGAACAACTTCTTTTGAACAGGAAGGGGAGTGGGAACCAAGAAAGACCTCTCACAAGACAGAACAATTTTGTGTGGCCCCAAGCATCCTAGGACTTCTAGACAGGGGTGACAGCATAGGGGAACAACAGGTAGATTGTGTGGGGAATACAGGGTGATGACGGGAAACAGGGAAAAGGCCTTCAAGTGAGAAAGATTCATTTCAATTGCAAAGGATTTTGATTGTTAGGCCAAAAACTTTGGATCTGAGCCTGTGCCCACTAGTGAGACAGTGAATTTTTACTAAGTTGAATAATGGTAGCACATCATCATCCCAGAAATGTGACAAATCGTTTCTTGGGTGGACTTGTGCAACTTCTCATAACCACAGTGAATGATTAGTCAAAGGAACATTACTCTGACTTGGAGAAACAGCATTTTGATAAATATTCCCATATTCCTTAGAGTTTTACATTTAAGTATTTTATCCTACTGTCCAATGGACAGTCAGTGCATATTTCACAAATATTTCCAGTTCAACACCTAAGCTGAATACCTCCCACTCCACCTCACTTTGTACTCAGACCTTTCCCTTCCATCCAGGAGCCCAAAGATTCCCAAAAGTTATCCTTTCCCTCTCCCCTTCACTGCTTATAACTTCCTCCTACACACCTCTTGTATCCTAGCCACTTTCTCATCATCCTAATTCAGCCCTTCATTCCTTTCCCTGAACATTTCTAATAGCTTCCTGACCCATCTTCCTGCCTCTAGAGTCAGAAGTCTCCAGTCTAGTTTCTGTGTGTGTTTTTAAACAATAGATCTAATTGTATTACAAGATCCTACTCCATCCTGTCACCATTAATATTCTTCCATCATGTTCATAATATATTATCAAGATTTAAGAAATGGTTATAAAATACGGTAAACAGTAAATAGTTGCACATGTAATAAATATTATGTGTATAATACACAGGTGGAACAGTATGCATGTATAGAAGCATGGGGAAAGCCAAAATACCACCTGACTTTATATTTACTTTTGTATTTTATTTTTTATTTTCCAACTTCATAGGGAACATAGATACTTAGCAAGTAATTAAGTAAATGAGAGAGAAAAGATAAAATCCAAATCCCTTGGTATAGTTTTTATCACTGCATACTTTGGTCCCTACTTCCCACAAAACCTAAAGATGAGCCATACCTCTGTCCTTGATGTTCTTAAAATATACCACACCTCTCTAATTGTTAGATCATGCATATTTATTCCCCTTTCTTAACAATACTTGTTTTTTCTTTTCTTCCTACTCATCCTTCAAATCTGACCTCCATTTAACACTCTTGAAAACTAGGGTTATTTCATCACATACATCTCTCTGTGGTTTTTGCATATGGGTAGAGCACAACAGATGACCTCTGAGTAAATGAATGATAAATAATTTCTTGGCTACAAAATAAAGATATAGCCTCCATCAACACTTATGTTAAGACTTTGTCTGCAGCCTCCAAAAAGAACTCCAAATGACTTTCTCTGTGGCGTTCAAGTAGACAGTAGCCGCTGTGGTAGGCAAAGCTTCAGAAGACATGGGTTTCTATTAATCTTGTTTTGTTTTGTTTTGTTTTTTAAAAAAAAAACAAAGGACCAATGGATATTCTAAGCACATTTGAAGTTTGAAGCTTTCTATCTTTTGTTTAATTTTAATTATTTTCTACTCATAATGAATTTTATTTCTCTAATATGGAAATGACTGTAGGTGTTTTTAAAATCATTAGAAAGGACTTACATATGCAGTCATCCCTTGGCATCTGCTTTGACAGTACTCAAGTGCCTTAAATGTATATCAATGGTGTAGGATTTTTATGTAATCTACACACATCTTGCTGTATACTTTAAATCAGAGGTCTCCACCTCCAGGCCGTGGACCCATACCGCCTGTCAGATTAGCAGTGGCATAAAAGTACACAATAGATGTAACGTGCTTGAATCATCCCCAAACCACCCCCTCCCCAGTCTGTGGAAAATTGTCTTCCACAAAACTGGTCCCTGGTGCCAAAAAGGTGGTGTGGGAGTGGTTTGGGGCTTCCCAGATGGCTCAGCAGGTAAAGAATCTGCTTGCAACACAGGAGACATGGGTTTGATCCCTGAGTGGTGGTTTAGTTTTGCTAAGTGATGTCCTATTCTTGTGACCCTGTGGACTGTTGCCTGCCATGCTCCTCTGTCCATGAGGATTTCTTAGGAAAGAATACTGGGGTGGATTGCCATTTACTTCTCTAGGGGATCTCCTTCCCAACCCAGTGATAGAACCCATGTCTCCTCTTGCATTGCAGACGGATTCTTTACCCACTGAGACATCACAGAAGCCCAAGAAGGATGGGAACCGCTGTTTTAAAATCATCTCTAGATTACTTATAGTGCTTAATACAACATAAACACTATGTAAATAGTTGTAAATGTAGATGCTGTGTAAATAGCATGACGAATTTAAGTTCTGCTTTTTGAAACTTCCTGGAACCTTTTTTTCCTAAATATTTTTGATCAGTGTTTGACTGAAGCCACGCATGGGGAATCTATGGCTTCAGAAGACTGACTGTATATTGCTATTTAACTTCACTAAGAATTAAATAAGCTAACACTTATAAAGTGATTTTAAAAGAGTTTAAATATTAATAATAGCGAAAAGGAGCACAACAATTTCTTAACCCTCAAGTAAATGGTTTTAACTTACAGTTGAATTATTGAAACCAATATGATTTAGTGTTAGTTGTGAACTTTAAAAGCAGGTCTTTAAAACATTGTTTTTTCTCTCCTATTCCATAATGAAGGGAACATCCTTGGTTCCCTGTTCCTATGTATATCAGGGGAGATACAGTTTCATCAATAATTTTTTTTCCTAGCTTGCAACCTACTTGTACCATTTAATACTGCTTGACAATATCAAGCCATCTTCTAATTCTTAGTGATTTACAGTTGTTTTGAAAATATGAGAAAAGTGTTTGAATGTCTAATTCTCATTATAAGGAATAAATGATTTTTATTTGTAACCTAAAGAATTAAAAATGAAATAGATATACTTTTTATCTTGGTTTTTCATAAAACTTAGCTGCAAATAAAAAATAATAATTTTTTCTCATATGTGTGTAAGAAACTTCCCCAAAGTGGTGGTGGTCTGGGGGAAACCTGAAAATGTTAAGCCAACTCAAAGGAAATTTAAATTATATAGATATTTAATTGAGTTCACTGCTGCTACATGTGTATTCAGCCAGTTGATAAGTAATAGATTAGATAGTGGTCATCAAGAATTTACAAAAAAGCACTGTTGTGATTTACAAAGGACTAATGCCTTCTGACACATTCGTTTTTGAATAGAAACAATGCTAGGTGTATATGAGCAATAAATCCCTGTTTTAAATGTGAGGAAGCCAAGGCTCAGAGAAAGTAATTTAAATGTTCCATTTACAGAGCTAGCCTTGTTGTTCAGTCTCTCAGTCGTGTCCTACTCTTTGTGACCCTGTGGACTGCAGCACGCCTGGCTTCCCTGTCCTTTGCTATCTCCCCAATTTTGCTCAAACCCATGTCCATTGAGTAAATGATGCCATCCAACCATCTCATCCTCTATTGCCCCCTTCTCCTTCTGCCCTCAATCTTTCACAGCATCAAGGTTTTCACATGAGGTGGTCAAAGTATTGGAGCTTCAGTTTCATCATCAGCCCTTCCAATGAATATTCAAGATTAATTTCCTTTAGAACTGACTGGTTTGATCTCCTTACAGTTCAAGGAACTCTTCAAGAGTCTTCTCCAGCACCACAGTTCGAAAACATCAATTTTTCGGTGCTGAGCCTTCTTTATGGTCCAATTCTCATACCTGTAACATGACTACTGGAAAAACCAAGAAAAATCAAGATTGTTGGGAGAAATATCAATAACCTCAGATACATAGATGATTCCACCCTTATGGCAGAAAATGAAGAAGAACTGAAGAGCCTCTTGATGAAAGTGAAAGAGGAGAGTGAAAAAGTAGGCTTAAAACTCAACGTTCAGAAAGCTAAGATCATGGCATCCAGTCCCATCACTTCATGGCTAATAGATGGGGAAACAATGGAAACAGTGTCAGACTTTATTTTTTTGGGCTCCAAAATCACTGCAGATGGTGACTGCAGCCATGAAATTAAAAGATGCTTGCTCCTTGGAAGAAAAGCTATGGCCAACCTAGACAGCATATTAAAAAGCAGAGACATAACTTTACCAAGAAAGGTCCATCTAGTCAAAGCTATGGTTTTTCCAGTATTAAGGATGTGAAAGTTGGATGCTTTAGAACTGTGGTGTTGGAGAAGACTCTTGAGAGTCCCTTGGATGGCAAGGAGATCCAACCAGTCCATCCTAAAGGAAGTCAGTCCTGAATATTCATTGGAGGGGCTGATGCTGAAGCTGAAACTCCAATACTTTGGCCACCTGATGTGAAGAACTGACTCACTTGACAAGACCTTGGTGCTGGGAAAGATTGAGGTAGGAGGAGAAGGGGATGACAGAGGATGAGTTGGTTGGATGGCATCACCAACTCGATGGACATGAGTTAGAGCAAGCTCCAAGAGTTGGTGATGGACAGGAAAGCCTGGCATGCTGCAGTCCATGGGGTCACAAAGAGTTGGATAAAACTGAGCAACTGAACTGACTAACTGCAAAAAGCATAGCTTTGACTATATGGACCTTGGTCTGCAAAGTAACGTCTCTGCTTTTTAATAGGCTGTCTAGGTTTGTCATAGCTTTTCTTCCAAGGAGCAAATGTCTTTTAATTTCATGGCTGCAGTCATCATCCACAGTGATTTGGGAACCCAAGAAAATAAAGTCTGTCACTGTTTCCATTTTCCCCCCATCTATTCGCCATGAAGTGATAGGACTGAATGCCATGAACTTAGTTTTTTGAATGTTGAGTTTAAACCAGTTCTGTCACTCTCCTTTTTCACCTTCATCAAGAGGCTCTTTAGTTTCTCTTCATTAGAACCTAGTGTTAACCCAGATTTTTTATTTTAAATTCCAGAATGACATAAGGAAATAGTATGGGTTTTAGAATCATACAGACTTGTATCTGAAGTCTGACCACACATGTGGTAAATTACTTAAGTGTTATTTGTTTAGCACTCTTAGTGCAGCTAACACCTTCTAACTCATAGCTGTGTTGTATAAGGTACATAATGTGCCCATTGGCACACGCTATTCAGTTCTCATCATAGCTTCATTTATTGAGCCCTCATTGTGGATCATGCATGATTCTTCATTGTTTATGTGTATTAATGTGTTTCATCCTTTCAACAGTCTTGTAAGACAAGCTTTCACAAAGAGGAAACTACCCAACTAGGGGTTTAATTTGCCCAGAGTTACAAAGTGGTGGGGCCGAAATCTGAATTCTGCAGTCTTACACAATAGCATTCACCCTTAACCACCATACTACTAATCGTATTAAATCCAGACCCTTCTATTGCTTTTTCATGTGCCACCCTGGCCTCAATGACCCTGTTTTCCAGGACTCAGACTTCATAGGTGAACTATTTAGTATGTAACCAATTTCAGGGGCATAATAATGGATAACATCTGATGTAGCAAATAAATGTGACTGATGTTTTTCAGAAAAGAAATCCGACTTTAAGAATTAAATTTAGTAGCATAGTGTACAGTCTGAATTATGACTTTTGTTATTGATACCCAGGACACTTGCTATAAATGAACAAAGAAATGAATTAGAATAGGATTATATCATGTACATAATATGTGACTTACTACAAAAGGAAAACTTGCAGCTAACTCAAGAACTTATTCTTTCCCAGGAATGATTTCTTAATTATGCCAGGCAGATGTCTGTCATCACAGAATATTCTTTTTATTTATAATTTTTAAAAGTAGTAAATGATTTTACTATTTTTAAAAAGAATAAATTGTAAATTGTTTCCATATAGCTTTGTGGTTTTTCTTTTGATTTGGTCTTTGCTGCCACATATGAGATTTTCACTCACAACCTCATCATAGAAACACGTGATCTCATACTATTTCTTAGTTCAGTATTTTTGACACAAATTAGTCATCAAAACAGCTAAGTTTATGTATTGCGTTGGCAAAAAGTTTTGGTAATTATAGAAAACCCCGGATGAACTTTTTGACCAACTCAAGAGATTCTCCTGATCATGGGTTCATTAAGGCATAGTTGAAGAGATTTCATTAAAAAGTGCCTTTCTCCTCAGAAAATTAAAGCTCTGAGATAGCTGAATTATCTGTAGTATTAACAGTGACAACTTGTTAAACACTTTTCAGAATCAGCTTTATTAAATGATAAAAAGTTATTAGTAGAACACTGCGATACTGATAGTGAAAATAAGGAAATCTAAAGTTTTTGCCAAAAATTAATTTAGTTTGTCTATGCCATTATTTTTTGACTTAATACCTACTTACTAGCCTCCCAGAAATCTGTATTTCATGGAACATATTTTGGGAAACATATAGCCTTCTCTGAATTATTATATAATTTTTATTTCAATAAAGATTTTAGAGTAGAATTAGCATTTTGAAACTTTATGAAACACCATGCATGCGTGCGTGCTAAGCTGCTTTAGTCGTGTCTGAGTCTTTGCGACTCTGTGGACGGTAGCCCATGAGGCTTCTCTGTCCGTGGGATTCTCCAGGCAACAATACTGGAGTGAGTTGCCATACCCTCCTCCAGGAACTCTTATGGACCCAGGGATTGAACCTGTGACTCCTCCATTTCCTGCATTGGCAGGTGGGTTCTTTACCACTAGTGCCACGTGGGAAGCCCGTGAAACACCATAGGAATGATTAAAAAAAAAAAAAAAAAAAAACAGTGGCCAGTCTGTAGACCAGTTTAGAACAGTTTATTCTCCTAGATATTATTTTTTCCCCAGTCATCAGCTTTAAGTGTTAAATCATTTAGTCTTATCCCAGCTCCCATGACAAGGAATACCTGGTATAAGGGAGGGGAAATCAGTGAGATTTAAGCCTGTCAAGTGCTATGTCCGTTTTGGTTTTGACCTGTCAAAGTCAGTCAAGTGGAGCCCAACACAGATGGCCTTTTAAAGATAAAACACCGAGGAGCAACCAAGTATCAGATCTGAGCAGGGTAACAACTGCAGAGTTCTAGAACAAAGCCAGGCCTCTTACTTTAAAGCAACATTCCCTACAGCTCGATTCTGCAAGGCCAGGCAAGCATATCTGATTGGTGACAGCAGAATCCCACAACAGCTGTTGACTCATGCAAAGAAGTGACAGACTGTAGAGATCAACTTGAAATGCCACGTGGTTGTGGATTATGGAGAAGCAGTGGCAGAAGGCAGGTCCGCTGGGCAGACGAAAGACCCAGTGGTTTCAGCTAAGTGGAGGGAGGCATCCTGGGGCAGACACACCACAGCAGCCTTTGGAGGCTAAATCTGTGGAGACTTAGAGAGATGTGATCTATAAGGACTCACTCATCAGACTTGGCTTTGAATGAAAGAGGTATTTCATCCCACACAGGGAGTTATGACCACCACTTACCCAGTAATGATCAAATCATGGCAATAGTATTCAAGTTCAGGAAATAATGAGCTCATGTAAAACCTCTGGGGAATTTAAGACAAACTCAATGATAATCTTATATCTTGAAATTTCTCCAGGACGCCTGCTTATAATGGGGTCATGGAGTCTTAAGTTCCTCCATTAAAATGGGCAACCCTTAATTCTGCATTGGATGCCAAGGAAGATAGCACATATTCCACAGGAAAATGCCCACTCCTTCCTGGGCAAGCTTGCTGATAACTGACACTATCAAAGCTTGAGCTGATATGGCGGGAGTAGGTTCTGAGATAAACTGCTCCAGAGTTTTGTAACTGACACCATATGTTTTTGCACAGCCTCCAAACACAAGTAGGCAAAATCCATTCCCAGTTTGCTCCAGATAGTGCTGTGCATTTTATGGCTGAGGACTGAATCCCAAGCTAATAGTCACAGCAAGGGGGGAAAAAAAAAACCAGCAGCGATTTATAAATTAGGGTGCAGATATAAAGGATGCCCACGTTTTTGTAAGCATTAGAATGGGAGATCAGCTGCTTTGAGCCACCATCACCCTTGCCTGCCTCCATTGTTTCCACTGCTTGGAAGCCCACCAGCTCCCATCTGCCTGGTGAACTCCAATAGAGTTCCAGTTATAATCTCTTTTGTAAAACAGCGTCGATCTTGTTCCTTTGTGCCAATCCTGTGTCCAGAACTATTTTCATTACCACCATTAAGTGCTTTCTACAGCAATTGTGTGTTTACATATCTGTTTTCTCTGCTAGAACTCCATGAGGGCAGGGGCTGTGGCTGGCCTGTGGAGATGCTGAACAAATGTCTGTTAAAGGAATCAATTGAAACAAAACAAATGAATAAATGTCATAAACTATAAACGTCTTTGGAGAACTGAAAATACACGACAAATGAGTACTGATGGCTTTGAAAATCACGTGAAAACTGTATTCCTTGATGATAGGCAGTAATAAATATTCATTGTCTACCATGGGAATCAATGTTGTCTTTAGCTAACAATTAATTTTGTAATGTGCTAGTATTCAAAACTAAAAATTATTTGAGTAACAAACCATAAGCTGGAAAGGTATTTGGAGGCTTTTTATTTTTCCACCAGAGGGAATAGATTTGGCCTGAATCATACACACCCTTGCCTAGTCCCCACTTGTGACCAACTGTAAGCATTTAAAGTGCAGCTGGTTATGTTTAGAGATGCCATCTGCAGCCATGAAAAAAGAGTCTTCCCTGATGAAGAGTTAATTGGTCTAAATGTTTCATAAACATGATCTTCATGTCTTAGTACAGTGTGTTTTGTTTTATCTTGTTTTGTTTTTCAGTCTATGAAGCATGGGCTTGAAGTCAGATAGACCTATGGCTTCCAACTCTAGCCACTCTGCTTGCTAAAGTGTTTGATTTCAGAAAACTTCTATGAAACTCTACACATCTTTCTTTCTTCATCTGTTGAATAAGGAAAATATGCACTTCAAGCCATTGTAAAGATTCAGTGCAGTGGTGTGTTGGCTGTGCCTTCCCCCATGCTTGGCATGATCTGGGTTTTTTTTTGTTTTTTTTTTTTAATTAAAAAGTTTTTTTTGGCTTCATGGCATGCAGGATCTTAGTCCATCAACCAGGGATCGAACCTGCACCCCCTGCACTGGAAGCATGGAGTCTTAACCACTGAACCACCAGCGAAGTCCCTAGGCTCTCTGTTGATTCAATATAAATGGCATTTCCTTTGATCCTCGCCAGATCACCAGGAGATTTTTATCTCCTGAAGAGTTAGTCCAGAAATAAAGTAGGTTTTTCTTTAGCCTGTAAACTCTCCTCCCACAATTCCTATAAATTTTAAGAGCAAAATACTTGTGGATCAAACTCTATGGGATATCGATGAACGCCAATAAGATGTGGCTAATTGCTCTGCTGTATGAAAGAAACTCCAACAAAACTTTGTAAAAGGCTTTGACTGATTAGAACATTCTTTTTGCCCTTCAAGAAAATTCTAAAATATGGTGATCAAATTACATGAATATTTTCACTTTTAATGTTAATGTTAGAGTTACAGAAAGTTCTTAAATACACTCAACCCGGTTTCCTCTAATATTAAAATTTTATACAACAATGGTACTTTATCAATTCTAAGAAGTTAGTATTGGTACAGCATATTTACTCAACCAAATATTTTATATGAATTTCACTAGTTTTTCCAATGATATTTGTTTTTCTGGTCCAACGTTTTTCATTGCTCTTAGCTGTCATGTTTCTTATCTTCTTTAACCTATGACACTTCCGCAGTCTTTCCTTATCTTTCATGACTTTGATACTTTGGAATAATGCAGGTCAGTTATTTTGTAGAATGCTTCTCGATCTTGAATTGTATCGTGGTTTCTCCTTACTAGATGAAGCTCAACATTTGTGGCAAGAATACTGCAGAAATGATGTGTTTCTCTTGATCACTTGATGAGGGTAGTGCTCACTGGGTTTCTCCATTGTTACATGTTTCCTGTGTAACTACTAAATATCTTAGGGGAATGACCTTTAGTCTGATTAACATGCATTAAAATATAAGACTATGCAAAGAAAGGATTTTCCTGTCAGAACACAATTATTCTTTTAGGTATCTCATTTTACATTGTTAGGATATGTTTATACTAAAAAGTAATATTAAATTTTGACCTTGTAATATCACAGCAGTTTTGATGCTCAGTTTGGGGTGCATCAGCATTTTCTTCTACAGAATTAAGCTACATATAGCGTGCTTTGAGCTTAACTGTAAATGTACAGGTTGCTGATTAGTGAGTCTTTAAAAATGCTATTTATTATTCTAAAAATACTATTACAGTCTCAAAGGAGGTGGAATTTATCAATTGAGACATGTAATGATAGAATTATTTTGTAACCTAACATATTTCATGTCACTTGGTTTAAGCTCCCCCAGGTTTTAAAGTCGCACAATTCTAAGGATCACTGTATGTGTGTATAGGTGTAGGTGTCTTTGTACAGAAGTTACCAAGATGACTGAAGTCAGGAAGTGCTCCCATGATGTTCAAAATTACTGTAACTATATGTTTTATTAAAATATTCAGCTCTATTTGTGCCATTCGTATTTCCTACCAGAGCTAGGAAAACCGCAACATATGGGATCTTAGTTCTCTGACCAGGGATTGAACCTGTGCCCCCTTCACTGGAAACATAGAGTCTTCACCACTGGACCACCAGGGAAGTCCCAAGAGCTGCATTTTTAACAATCACAACCTTATATACGTTATTAGTGGACTACTTATAAGTGGGGCAGTCCATGCTGCAATACTTCTAATAGCAGTTATGGTCACTGTGACTGATCACTGTTTCCTGAGAAGACCTGCTTGCTGGTTAATATATAGCAAACATTTGTTATGTTTGGTATCACATTCTTGGTAATACACATCTTTTAAAATATCTCTGTAGCCTACTGCCTATTTTCACTCACCATAGTATTTCTTCTTCAGTCTACAAATAATTAATTTGCTCCTTTGGAATATGACATAAGCTTTTCTTTCTGTCAATGTTATTATTGTTCTGTCATTTCCCAAACTGATCCAGTTTCTTCAACGTGCAAGAGAGTCCATGGTTATACATTCAGCTCCAATTCCACATTCTTTGTTCACAAATCAAAAAGAACTGAAGTTCTTCAAATATCCAGACATAAAATCATTCTTCTTTGTTTCATTTACATTCACATCTACCCTTCTGGACTCCATCTGGAACCCAAACCAAAAGTGTTGAAAGACCACAACAAAGGCTGCTTTCCTTGGAGCTCACCGGAAGTGGGAAGCATTAGTCATTTCACAGGCCCCTGTCTCACTAGATTTTCCAGTCCAAATTCTACAAATCCTGGAGACTCAAATGTATTTCTAAATTGAGAATATAGGGCGCCTTTCAGAATGGACTCCAGTGAGCAGGATCACATTGGCCTCACCCTGTTTAATTTGGAGACCCAACAGAGCTTCCCTGGTGGCTCAGTTGTAAAGAACCCACCTGCCGTGCAGGAGATGTGACAGGAGCCATGGGTTCGATCCCTGGATTGGAAAGGTCCGCTGGAGGAGGAAACAGCAACCCACTCCAGTATTCTTGCCTTAAAATCCCATTGACAGAGAAGCCTGGCAGGTTACAGTTCATGGGGTGGAAAAAGAGTTGGACACAACTTAGTGAATGAACAATTTAAGGTTAAAAAAAGAGAAAACTGTATATTGCTAGTTGAGGGATTTGTAATGCATGAGAAATATAAAGAAGTGTTCCAAATATTGAGGTCATATTAGTAAATTTAATTGACTAGAGCTAATTCATCTGTTTATAATTTGTTTCAATTTCCTTTGTTCCTGAGTTCATAGGGGACTAAAAATTCTTAGTATAATATACCACCACTTTTCAGCTGATGATTATTAAAGGAAAGAAACACACACAATGATGTTATATGATAGCTCATTACTACTTGGATAATGATGTGTTATAAATAAGGCTATGAAGCCCAAAATACAAATAGCAACTCAAAACTTCATACACAATTCGGCTACCTAACACAAGTTCTATTATTTTTAAAAAACAATTAAAATCGAAAACTTGAACTCTTACTAAAACAGGATAACATCCACAGCCATACCACCCTGAATGCACCTGAGCTTGTCTAAAACAGGATAACATCAAGCATTGAAACACATCAATTTTTAAAGCAGTGTTGTTAGAGGTCCCTTCCGCACGAAGTAGAATGACTTGACTGGCTACTTAGTTTCATTAAAATTTAAAATAAGGCAATTATATAGGTAAACCTTGTTCACTGCAAATATTTTATTAGAACAAACTAAAGTCAAAATGTCCCTTACTCCTCCATAAAAATGTTTAATTTTGTACTGTCCTTTAAAAGAGCAGCTGCTTAGTAAAAAAATTTATAAGTTTTATAAAAGAGGACAGAGCCTAGAGACTTCTCTGATAAGAATCTTTAAACAGAAGAAAATTAAAGAAGCTTCATTCATTGCCATGATCCTAAATTTTGTGTCATCAGAGTGAGCCAAGGATTAAAATTATGAGTCCAAAATAATTTTACTGATCTCTATCTACTTGACCCATTCCAGTGTTCTTGCCTGGAGAATCCCAGGGACAGAAGAGCCTGTTGGGCTGCCGTCTATGGGGTCGCACAGAGTCAGACACGACTGACGCGATTTAGCAGCAGCAGCAGCAGCAGCAGCTATCTACTTGCTGTCTTGTTCTCCAAATGCCATGCACTTGGAACTTGAATGACTATAATCCTCACTCAGTTTTAGAATGCTTCATGGTCCTCCTTCTACCTGGAACATGTACTCAGTTCCCTTTTAGTTATATTTCCTCTGATAAACTCTTAACTCTGTGGACACAGGACAGTATTAAATGACTATGCAGACCCATAGTCCTTCACAGCCCTCAGTAGGAACCAAAGCTGCCAATGTCTTGATTTGGACTTCCAGTTCCCAGAACTATAAAAGAACTTCTCTTGTTCAAAGCACCCAGTTTGTAGTACAGGAGCCATAGGAAACTAATATACCTTCAAAGGAGCTACCAATACTTTTCTGATGTCCTGTTCTTTTACTTTGCCATTTTAAATGTTGTTTTCTTTGCTTAAATTTTCTTTGCTAAAAAAAAAAAAACAAACATGATTCATACCAATGGTAAAATCTTCAAAAAAGTTCATTTTTGCTTCCCCATCTCTAGCCTACCATCCTTAAACTTCCAAGAAAGCCACTGTTCAGTGTTTCCAGTGTATCCTTCTGGAATCTATGTATGCACAGTCAAGCATATGCACATTTCTAGCACTTTATTTTACTAAATAAAATCAAGATGTATTTAATAATGTCCTGAAACGTGCTTTGTTGCTCTTAATATGTGTCTCTCCATCCTTTACTCTGCCTTCTTCTCTTCAGAGAATTAGTGTTCCATCATATGGATGTATAACTTGTTTTGCCAGTTCTCTGTTGATGGACAATTAAGGTGTATCAAGTTTTCTGTTATTACACAAAGTTCTCTAGTAAATTTTCTTGCACATGAATCTTTGTAAACTTTACCAAGTATATTTGTAGGATTCAATCTTAGCAGTGTAATTATATTTGTGAGTTATTTCCAATTATCTGCTAAAAAGTAAATACATCTCCTTTAATACGCATTTATATAAGTGCATTTTCTTTATGTAAAACATTCAGTTTTAGGATCACTGTGGTATGTAAAAGACGATTTCAGATGGACTATGCTGTAATGATTTATCGCTAATGTATACCTCAGCTGATTATTCTACACATATTCATTCAGTGTCTGATACTATGAATCTCCCAATAGCTACTATTTTATGGCTGGCTGACTACAACATAAGGAAAGCAGTTGTTAAATTTAGAGAAAATGTGAACATAGAAAATAATTTATCCCCTTGGAACAAGATAGTGAAATTATCTCATCAGGAACTTTGTGTCTCATGGGAAAAGGAACAGTCTTAATCTGAAAGAGGACTCTGCCTCTCTGGGAGAGGCAACTGTGCCAAGATTGTCAGGTTTGAGAGGTCATGACTAACTTACGAAGAATAGCATCATCCCCGGGAAAGGGAATGGGTCCCTCTGGGAAAAGCTGGATGCCACGAGGAATGACAGTATATTTTAAAACTTAAAATGTGGACATTTTTCATTATTTAGTGGAAGAAAGGGAGAACTGTTTGATCTTAAAAGATGATTCTATGGGGCCAGAAAGTAGGTAAGGTTTAACGATAACTACCCCAGATGGCTCAGTGGGTAAAGAATGCTTCTCCCAATGCAAGAGACATAGGTTTGATCCCTGGGTTGGAAAGATTCTCTGGAGGAGGAAATGGCAACCCACTCCAGTATTCTTGTCTGGAAAATCCCATGGACAGAGGGGCCTGATGGGCTACAGTCCAAAGAGTCACAAGACTCAGACATGACTGAGCGACTAAGCACACACACACCAGATCAAATAGTCCAATTTGATAATGCTCTAAAAACAAAGCAAAATCACATTAAAAATGAAAACTACTAATTCCTTTGTGGCCAAATACTTCTGTAAAAACTAGATGGACTTCCAGAAGAATTGGTAACAAGAACAGTGGCCGTGTATTCATGGGTAGGGCAGAGATCAAAGCCAAGTGAACCTTAATATCTTCTGTTAGTCACTAAGGCATTTCATGAAAAGTTAAGCAAATTTTTAAAATCATTTATTATATGTATATATATATAAATATACATATACATTATATGTATATATATATAATACATATATGTGTATAATATATGTATACATATAATACATATACATGTATGTATACATATATACATATATATATAATACACATGCATATATGTATACATATAATATGTATACATATATACATATATATTATATATATCATACATATATATTATATGTGTATATATATATATATATACACACACACACACATACATACACTCTGCACATGTTTGAATGAGAAAATCTGTTAATTATCTAGTTACACTGTATTGAAAGCACTGACAGTCCATTCAGGAATTTATGAAGTCTCCAGCAAAGGGATACAGTCTAAAGGTGGAGCTTTCTGGGGTTAATTTTAAGCATCTCTGCTAACTTCTGCCTTTTCTAAACTAAGGGGCTCCAAGCCAGAAGAGCTATTATTCATTTACTTGAATATGCCTGAACTTGACCAAATTACTAATCACACCAGTGAAGAAAGAATGATGGATGCTAATGAGTTTTTCCCTTTCAAAAATTGTTTAATTTTTTATTAGTGAGGTTTATCACTTTTAAGATCTAAAGGGATAGTCAATGATTCATGTGGCCTGAGAACAGGTTTCATAAATACTTAGAGGAAGAGAGAAGTTTGGCTGCATGTTATATTTCCACGTTGGTTTGACCAGGGTTGTAAGCAGCAGGAGTGGTCACCCTGTCTGGCTCCCACTTACACTACATTTCTCTGGCTCCGTATATGTTTACTCTGCTATCATAGGCTTGTATGTGGGGTCCTGGGTATTCAGTGTCAACATTGAACATTTAAAAAATTATCATTCTCTATTGTCAGTCATTTGTTTCAGCAGCTCTGAAGTCAGGTCAGAACATGCTTCTATATTATTACAATAAATTTGTTCTAAGCTGCACCAAAGAGGACAATTAGAACAAATAAGATGGAGATTTCAGTTCAGGATTAAGAAGAAATTTATGATGATGAGCTGGATTATGCTTGAGGTCAGGGACCTGCTTTCACAGCAAGGCATTTTGCAGGTTCTAGGTATTAAATCAATACCTTTCCATTGGAAAGCTGTATCCAGAATTGCTCAGAACCACATCATGGATGATCATTCTCCGTCTGAAGAGTTTAGGGTAGATAACCTCAGAGGTGCAGCTCAAGAAAAAAATGACATATAGGTTATCAGCATATCATTTTTTTCAGTAATGTTTTTCTTTTGTGCCTAAGATGTCAGATAAATCCTTTTGTCACCTCATGACCTTTGACATGCAATTCCTTCTGCTTAAAATTCTCATCCCCCCTGAAGGATTTTCATATCCTTCAGTTCAGATATAGTCTCTCGAAAAGACTGGTTGTGACTAATATATCTGAAATAGCCTGCATCCACTCATCAGAAATTGAGTTTGGTTCCTCACAGGACAAGCCATCAGCACACCTAACAATCTGATTGATTGACAGACCAATGACATGTCCAACTTTGACAGAAGAGACCATCTGGGACCTTGGCACCTGCACACCCCAGAGACCCCAAACAAGCAATCATCTTTAGGCAAACTTTTATCTAAATCCAGACTTTTCAACATTATTTGCATTATTAGTAGATTGAACACAACATCTCAACATGAAATACCTGAATTTAGGTGATTGCGTGGCATGTTCTCAGTGTGTTTCATTTGGAATATATTATTCTGGAATGAAACAAGGTCTTCAGTTGTTTTCTTAATTATATGCCTGGGAAATCTTCCCATCTTAGTCCATTAGATCTGTCTTTATACATATTCTTTATGCATTGCATGAGGGTTTCTCTGGAGTAGACTTTAAGAACTCTAACTTTGGGGCTATGGAATCTGTGAATTTTTAAGTTTAGTGTAAATTACCTTCTGAAAAAGCTGAACTAATTTGCAGTGCTTATCATCAGTGTATAATAGTAATTATTTCTCCCTGCCCTCCCTAACATTTGATATACATATTTTTTTTGATATACATATTTTTTAAAATTCTGATAGATATATAATGCCATTAATAAAGGCCTTAAATAAAGGTCTGCTGCTGCTCCTGCTGCTAAGTCGCTTCAGTCGTGTCCGACTCTGTGCGACCCCAGAGACGGCAGCCCACCAGACTCCCCTGTCCCTGGGATTCTCCAGGCAATAACACTGGAGTGGGTTGCCATTTCCTCCTCCAATGCATGAAAGTGAAAAGTGAAAGTGAAGTCGCTCAGTTGTGTCTGACTCTTAGCGACCCCATGGACTGCAGCCTACCAGGGTCTTCCATCCATGGAATTTTCCAGGCAAGAGTACTGGAGTGGGGTGCCATCACCTTCTCCGAAATAAAGGTCTAGTCTCCACTAAAAACAAATGAATAGATAGATGAATAAATAGGTATCACACATACATGAACATGTATCATTCATAGATGTTTATTCAGACTAAATCTTCTTACATCATTATAAACTTTATGCTATTTTAATTGCTTTATTATAATATAATGAACATTTTAACACAAATCATATTTCTAATTTTAATCAGTTTCCTAAACTTCAACTTCAGTCATGAATTAAAAAATGAAAATATGTGTACTGAATCAAGATTTTTAAAAGTCCTTACACTACCCCCATTCCTTTTGTTCCCTGATGCCCTGGATCTTTTGTGTGAGATCCAGGAATCTGAGTTGGTGGTTAGGACGTTTAAAAGTGTGAAAGAAGTGACCAGCAATTGCTCATTAGAGGCAGAAATACAGAGCAAAGAAGAGGTCAAACCAATCATTTCTCTCCATTACTGAGAATGCATGATATGAAAAGGGGGACAATTAACTCTAACCCTTTACACATTCAGCAAATATTTATCGTTGTCTACTGTACACCAGGGATGGGATTTATGTGTGAGGGGAAATAATTATCCATTCTCATGGAGTATTCAGTCTAGTGGAAAAGGCACAAATAACAAATGCAATTACCAAATGGTGAAGACGAAGGAAACAAAGGATGCTGATGTGGACAAAAGCTGACACATCACTGTGCTGCCGTTTCAAGAGACCTCAAACACCAAAAGATGCTCTCCGTGCAAAATTAGGAAGAAAGCATTCCTAACAGATATTATTGCATTTTAACCTGACCTTAATCTTGGTAGACAGGGAGAACCCGGTGAGAAGGGTGGCAGTGGAACCGGATGAGGTCGGTTAGATGGACACAGGACAGGCACAGTGCCTACAGCTTTGTAGGATCAGCTAAGAGAAAACAAGAGAAGCGTGATATACTGGAGAAGACGAGAGATTTCAAAGCCAATGGATTGCCCCTCTGCAATGCATATGGCAGACTACAGAAGGCATTGCTTGGTGCAGAGCATGCCTCTTCTCTAATGAGTTTCATTGCAGTGAGCTGTTACCTACCTACTTTTATAAATATGTAAAATGTTTTAGATAAAATATACATATTTGATTCCATTTCTAGCAAATTATAGATCTTAAATAAGTGTGCGTTGAAATGAAATGCATCTGTTAAATTAAGATTCTCCCCAAGTATTTCCCATTTGTTATCTCACAGAATCACATTGTCTCCCCTTAATGTATTGTCCTCTCTTATACTTTATTTTTTAATGAGTCAACAACACAAAGGGATATTTTTTAAAATAACTAACACCTATTTCTTTAAAAATCAGCAGAGCAATAACATGACTATCAATGCCAAAATAAAGATTAAGTTATCATTAGAATTTATATGAATCCCCTAATAGAAGCAGCTATTAATAGCAAAAACAACTATCAATGGATAAATATCAAGAGAAGGGTAAACATGGATTGCTCCCTTTTATCCATAAAGGTTATTTGGCAGAGGAAGTCGTATTTTTGAGGTTTTATTACTACAGGTCAGGTTAATTACTATGACAGCTAACTTTTATCATTTTAATGCAGGATTGTGGTTTGCTGATTCAGCCAGAGGAAACCTGTGGGTTACAGCCTATTTCCTCTGACTACATTGAAGCCATTTCACAGCCCGAACTAAAGACTTGTCCATCTGGGGATACAAAAGGTGACTATTACACTATCATTTCTTTTTAAAAAAAAAATCCCTTAGTATACATAAGTAGTAGATGGTTACTTAAGCTATTCTTCTACAAAAAACTCAAGGTGATCTGGTGCTTTTTAATTACTATGAACTGCCACACATATAATTAATGAAAATGCATTGTTTGAGTATGTGAAATATGTGATTAATCAAATCTGTTCCTTTCACCTTCTGCTTTCTCCTTAGTTTAATGCATATTCACCATAGATCTCAGTCAAAAAGTCATAGTATAGAGCCTTCCCTTGAGCCCCTGACTTGTTTTCCTTACTATATGTTTTCATAGCACCCAGTGTTTTTCTTCCTTTGCAGCTTCCACAATTATTTAAATGATTGTTGTTCATTGTTGTTCAGTTGCTAAGTCGTGTCTGACTCTTTGCGACCCCATTAAATAATTAAGTATGTAATTGACTTTGATGTCAGTGTTCCCAGGCTGTAAGCTGGATGAGGACAAGGGGTCTCAGTTATTCAGACTCTACCAATTCACTTAACATTATAATTTCTACAGAGTAAGTACAAAATAAGTTGACCTTGTGAACCCAAAGAACTGCAAAGGATAGAAGCTCAGTTTTATATCATTTCTTCAAGTTAAAAAAAACATCTTTGGGAGTGGTCACTAATGTCTCCCATATATTGAACATGAATAGAGGCAGGGAAATTGGGATGTCAAATTCAAATTACATGTCCTGGCTATTGTAAACAGTGCTACAATTAACACTGGGATACAGGAAAGCACACTAAATGTCCATCAACAGAGGAATGGATAAAGAAGATATATATATATATATATATATATATATAATGGAATATTATATTACTCAGCTATAAAAAGAAACAAAATTGGGTCATTTGTAGTGATGTGGATGGACCTATAGTCTGTCATATAGAGTGAAGTAAATCAGAAAGAGAAAAACAAATATCATATATGTATGGAATATAGAAAGATGGTACATATGAACCTATTTTCAGGGCAAGAATAGAGACGCAGATGTAGAAAATGGATGTGTAGACACAGAGGGGAAGGGGAGGGTGAGACGGATTGGAAGATAGCACGGGCATATATACACTACCGTGTGTAAAATAGATAGCTAGTGGGAAGTTGCTCTATAACACAGGGAGCTCAGCTCAGAGCTCTGTGATGACCTAGAGGGGTGGGATGAATGGGGCGAGAGGGATCTCCAAGAGGGAGGGGATGTATGTATATAAATAGCTGATTCACTTCATTGTACAGCAGAAATTAACACAACATTGTAAAACAATTATACTCCAACAAAGTAAATAAATAGAAAGATCCACTTCTAAACAATTCAAATTGCAGTACTCATCCTGCCTAAACCGAGGGCAGATCTGGAATGAGACTCTTTGGAGGCGCTGTCCACTTCCCCTGTTTCTTTCCTTCCTCAGCATTCTTCTTTGAGTGGAGACCAGTGAGGTTAAGCCAAAGCTGGGACTAAAAATACCTCCAAGGCAGTAAGAGGAGCAAAGAGCATCTCCTCTGCGCTTCCTGGTTACCGCTCTGGCATCCTGACCCAAGGTCTCCCTTCATCTAAAAAGTCTGAGAAAACACTCAGGATCTTTTCTACCCTTGCCATGAACTTCACACTACAGCTTGAATGGGATATGAGTTTCACAAATGGGTGGGACAAATTGCAATTTGGCATGCACGGCTAACAAACGTGGGCATTTCCCAGTTCTGGAACATGTGTCCCAAATAATAAATTACAGACAGTGCATAGAGAGGGATTTACCCATTACGGTGTGTCAGGTGGTATGATTTATGATTCTCGGCTAAATGAGATATATACTCTTGTATACAAAGGAGACATCCATATGTCTAGGTATTTTATTTAATCAGATTACAATTTATGAGAACCATAAAACAACTTAATTCGATTCCTCCTACTGAACCAAGTCAAAAGTTCTTCAATAAAAAGTTGAAGGTACATTACTGAGATTCCTCAAGAAGTGGCAATTTCTTCTGTCTGTTAAACTTATAGTAACTTTTGCCAAGCCCTGTTCTGAAGCTGTCTCTGTACCTGGTCCTTACAACAGAGGCTGCCATAAAACAGGAGCCTTCTGGGAACTTGAGTAGTTAGGCTTCTTTGAAAAAAACAAATATTGACTCCTCAAATCAAGCGCATATTCCTCAGCCTGACAATAATCTGACCCATCCTATCTCTCCTAACTCCTCCCAGACTCTGGACCTCATTTCATACTGATAATCGGCTGCAGGACTCCAGCTCTTGTCCGTGCTGATCCCTGCTCCTAAAAGTCTTCTTCCCATCTTGATCCAAGTTCTCCTGATGCCATATCCTCTTCTCCAGGAAGTCTTTATTTACCGCCTCACCCCCAGATTTGCTTCTCTTTTATGTGACTCAGATGGTAAAGAATCTCTGCAGTAAGGGAGACCTGGGCTTGATCCCTGGTTCAGGAAGATCCCCTGGAGAAGGGAACAGCTACCCATGCCAGTATTCTTGCCTGAAGAATTCCATGGACAGAGGAGACTGATGGGCTACAGTCCATGGGGTTGCAAAGAGTCTGACAGGAGTGACTAACACTTTCACATGCACCCAGAATGTTCTATGCACATGTTTTCAAATAGCACTTACCTCATAATGTTTCAGGAGTCTGATTCACATGTTCCTCTCTCTCTAATCAATAGTCTTCAAAGGGGAATAATATAGCCAAGCAAGGAGAGAGAGAGAAGTACAAAACGGCACAGGGAAGAGGCCAGTAAAGATGAAAATATATGTACCTTTATTTTTATATAATTATGCTTATTTTATATTTTATGATGGAAATAATATATACATATGAGTATATGTACATGTAGCACAAGGTAGGTGTATTCACATGTAAAAGGTGCATCAGCCATAAGTGTGTCCTGAAGGCTGCATGAGATTTCAAGTGTGTCCAGAGCAAAGACTGTACCTTATTCATCTTTCAGTGTCAATATATGATTTAAAAATTGTTGCTGAACTAAAACCAAGATTCAAGCCCTCCTCTCTTTCACAGAAGACTGTGAAATCAACCAAGGGTAACCCCTCTACCCTTGAGGTGCTAGAGACCTAAAGATTCAAGGTAAATGAGTGAGTTCAGAGATAAGTTTGCAAGGATAGATTTTTTTTTTTTTTCTTTTTCTCTCTTTTACTCCTGGAGATGATTTAATGGTAGGACTCCCCTCTGTTGAAAGAAGTTGTCACACTAGACACTGAAGGATGTTTATTTTGGGTGCTCTAGATTTAGCTTATAAGGTCATAGAATGGTCCCCAAACCTTATTTTCAGAGCACATTACAGTTATCTGCCAGAATTGGATCCATTTTTTTTCTCTTTGAAAAATGTTCTTTTAATAACACCAGCTAATATAATTTTGAGTGACTTTTTTATTAAGTTGAATTTTGAAAATAATTTAACTATAAAATACAACCTAAGAATAAAATATTTTACCCAGGAAAGAAAAAAATAATTCTTCTAATTTGCAGACAGAAGTTTATATGGTCACTGAATGAGAATTACCTTTAAAGAAAATGGTTTAGATTATATTTTATAATATATAAACAAAAACTTTTATCATATCTTTTTGGAAGGAAATATAGCAACTTATACTTTAATAATTCTAATAATATTGAAAATATAGATTTTTTTTTTCTTCTCAATTAAAAACTTCCTTGTTTTATAGCATTATAGAGTCAGGAATTAGTGCTATTGTTTATATGATTTTACGTCTTACTAAATCACAAAGTTTAACTTCTTTTCTCCATTATATCCCCCAATTCAATTCACATAAATGGCTGAAATCTAACTTGCATTAAATATAAAGCTATAATGATAAATTAAATAACTTCTCCCCAAAGGTAGTTTCATTCTTCAGAATGTTATTCCCTATGACATATGTCATATTTTATTTCAGAATCACAGCTTTGATTCATTCATTGTTTAAATATATAACATAGAATGTATGCCCTCCTTTTTGACAATTTTTAGTGAGCTGGAATCATTTAAAATGTCAAGAAATCCCAGTCCTGCAGATGTTATACAGATGTCTATTTCAAGTAGTATTACTAACTCACAATAAAAAAGCATTGTTAAGCAATACAAAACTGCAAAGAGTGATGACTATCAATACATGGTCATATGAACCACTGGGGCTGAATTTTCAGAGACCCAGTCAGGCATCTTTTTTATGTGCATGTGATTTTATGCTCACAAAGTAATGGTACCCATATTAGGATCTTTGTGCATGCAATTGGTCACGTTTCTTCAGCCTTAGCAGCAAATGGCCAAAGATCTCAGTTTGTGAAAAATTAGCTGTCAACAAATTTATCGGGGGAGACAGTGTTTGGGCAAAGAGGATACACATGCTGTTAGAAACTCAAGGTTCTGAGGAAAACTGAGCCTTTCAAAGTATTATTAAATAATATATCATTGGCAGAAACACATGTGTGTCCCCAACATGCCACCATCTTATGAAAAAAAAATAATAATCTATTTAAAAACAGTCTCTGAATACATGAACCCACTGAGCAAATTCAGCTTTTAAAAATAAAAATACATGTATTATGACAACCTGTTTGTGGCTTTTCTGTCAGTGCTACCAGAGAGATTGCTGAGCCATATTGCATTTTCGACTGATGATTTTGTGCTGCTCTAACCTAACATGATGAATAGATCAGCACTTTGGAGACTCTGAGACTTCAATTCTGGTCCAGCCCTGTCGTTGACATGATCCTACTTCCATTATTTAACATCTTAGGTCTCAGTTATCTTCACTTTAAAAGAAAAGGATGGAAAAGAGGTGATCCCAGGCCCCTTCCAACTGCATCCACAACCCACAAAATCTCTATGAAAAAAAAAAAAAAAGACTTTTTCAGAAGGAGATTTTCTTGAGGAATTCTTTAACGAGGGATAAACTGAAGGCCATGTCTAATTCAAATTGTATTAGGAGCCAAACAAATATGTGAAGGAAGTGGATTATTGATTACAAATTCTGTATATGAGGGCAAAATCAGAATTAGAATAGTCTGAATGAAAACCACAGAAGAATTATAAAAGAGAATTGGATGGAGAAACAAACACTTTTGAAAACAGTCTTCATTTTGCCATCCACAACCCAACACCACTCCCAAATGTTTGGTGCTGTAGCTTTTAGTATTAATACTATTCTCTACATCTGCGAACTTTGGAAACCCCTTTCACTAAGCAGACCTTCTTTTTCTCCCCAGTATACACAATCTGTCATGGACAACAGTCACTTCCTCAGTCTCACTACAGTCAGGTCTGTCTCTCCACTTAAAATCACCCATTGTACCTCTCTGAATCTTATCTATTCACAAATACCTCCTCACATCTTATCTGCTCCCATGGAACCTGCCAGACAACTCTGACTCCCATGCTGTCTTTATTCTGAACTGCCATGGTTTGCTTAGGGTGAAGTGGGGTGAGGGCAGGAAATATATTCATCAACATCTAGTGTAAAGGCGCTGTGGCAGATGCTACACATATTTTTCGTATAGAGAAGTAAGTGTAATCATGAAAAGATTAAGTAATTTTTCCAAGATAAACAATGGTCCTCAACCTTGACTGCATATTGGAATCACCTAAAAAGCTTTTAAAAATACACTGATGCCTGAGTTCCACATCCAGTGGTTCTGATGTAATCCGTCTAGGGCACAGGCTGGGCGTGAGGATTTTTAAAACTTTTCCAGCTGACTTTTAAAAAAATTTTTGTTTATTTATTTTTGGCTGTGTTGGGTCTTCTTTGCTGCACGGGCTCTTCTCTAGTTGCGGTCAGCGGGGACTACTCTCTACTTTTTGATATGTTGGCCTCCCATTGCGGTGGCCTCTCTTGTTGCAGGGCACAGGCTCTAGGGCTGCCGGGCTTCTAGTGGTTGCAGCTCGTGGGCTCTGAGCACAGGCTTAGTAGTTGTGGCACGTGGGCTTAGTTGTGCCACGTCAAGTGGGATCTTCCCGGACCAGGGATTGAACCTGTGTCTCCTGAATTGGCAGGCTGATTCTTTACCACTGAGCCACCAGGGAAGTCCTCAGATGCTTTAATGTACTGCACTGAGGTCTACAGAGCTCCATGGAGGCAGAGCTCAGGTGTGTCTGTCTCCAAAGCCCAAGATCTTTGAGTTCCACTCGTTTTACTCAATTATGAATTACCTATTCTTAAGCTTTTGACATGTATAAATGGCAATTTTATACATGTAATTTAACCCTTCACCTGATTATGATTTTTGAAGTTTCACATTATAGTTAAGAGCATGGACTCTGGGACAGTCTTCAGCTCCAATCCTGTATATTTTAAATTAATATACAGCCACCTCCTAGCAAAAGATCTTGGACAAGTTACTTAACCTTTCTGAGCCCCAGTTAATACTGCAATGGGGATAATAATAGGGTGGTTCTGAGACTAAATAAATTAATGTATTTAAGTGCTCAGAATATCCAACATCTGAGAGGTGCTATAAAAATGTTGACTATTTCTTTTTTAGTAATATTTAATAACTATTTCTTTTTAGATAACTATTTCATTATCTTATTTTACCAACAAGAATGCCTAATACCTAAGAGGGTAGATACATCAATAATGTATTGAATTAAAATCCTACTAGCTAGACAGTGATATGTATATAGAGAAATGGAAGGTCATTCACCAGACCTGAAATTTTGGAGATGTTACTTAATGGGTGGACTTTGAATGAGGCAGTTTTCTGGAATTCTCATTAAGTTTAAAAATCAAAGCAAAGAAAAAAATTTATGGTGAGAGGAATAAATAAGTCCACATTGCTTTTGGATGTCCTGTATTTCAACTTCCTGCTCCTGTTGACACAATTTGCCCCAAAGCAGTTCTGCTGTATGTTTCCTTCTCTTCCTTGGAAGGCATGCTGTTCTCATCTCCTTTCCCTTCTATTTTCTTCTGTCTCTCCCAGTTTCTCTTTCTTAATATACACATACTTTTTCCCTTTCTGGGATCCACCAGTAAGAGCCATAAACTAGATCTGTTTCTGTATTTTATTATTTGTAACTATTTCCACCCACACAAAAACTCACATACACAATTCTGACATTCCTGAGTCATGAAATGCAAAGTGTATTTTACCATCCCCTGAAAATAGAAATTCTTCCCTCTAAAATTAATGTCACAGGCTTCCCTGGTGGCTCAACAGTAAAGAATCCGCCTGCAGTGCTGGAGATGTGGGTTTCAGTCCCTGGGTCAGGAAAATTCCCTGGAGGAGGGCATGGCAACCCACTCCAGTATTCTTGCTGAGAAAATGCCATGGACAGAGGAGCCTGGCGGGCTACGGTCCATGAGGTTGCAAAGAGTTGGACACGACTGAAGTGACTAGTATGCACGCAAAATTAACGTCACACCAGATACTTTTGTTAGCAGAACCACAAATCAAAGCCAGAAGGGATAAACTTGTTTAAAACTTTCCTTTGTAACTCAAAAAGTAGCCGGGAATATTTAGCTCCTCCATATTTTGAAGAGAAACGTGAAGCGGTAACATCAGCGAGATCTTTGGGGTACAGCGGATGTTTGCTGGAGACGTCAAGATATTCGCCACAGAAAATACAAATAACTGCTCTGTATTTAACATGCTGATTCAGTCTCCATTTCTGAAAAGATGAATAGGAGAAAACAAAAATTGAAATCCAGGGGCTTCCCTGGTGGCTCAGTGGCTCCTTCAATGCAGGAGACACAGGTTCGATCCCTGGTCTGGGAAGATCCTACACGCTGCGGAGCAACTAAGCCCGAGCGCGACAACTATTGAGTCTGTGCCGCTAGAGCCCAAGAGCTGAAACGACAGAAGTCTGTTTGTCCTAAAGCCCTCACTCCACAACAAGAGAAGCTACCACAATGAGAGACCCAGGCACCACGACTAGAGAAAAGCCAACAAAACAAGGAAGCCCCAACACAGCCAAAAATAAAGAAAATTGTTTTTAAAAATCCAAATTATGTCTTGATATTTTTCTAATAAATTATTAAATAATTAATGTGACTACTCACCCTAAAAGCTGCAACATTTGAATACATGTTACTTTATCCATAAAATAAGAAAGATCTTACATGCAGCTTTTTAAGGATATTCATTTATCTTATAAGCATTGACCAAAGCTTGTGCCTTACTCTGTGCCTGAACTTAGCTAGTAACAAAGGTGAGTAGGATACATAATTGTGCTGGGTCCTTTAACTATATAATCCCATTAAATCCTCATACCAATCATGTGAGAAGAATAGTACACTCCACTTCTAACAGATGAAAAAATTAAGGCAACAGAGCTAGAAAGAAGTGAAGAGATTCACAGCAAAAAGGCCATATATCAAATTAAGACTATTCTTCAAAACAGCAAATTATCAGAATATTAAAATAACTGTCTTATTATATATATTGAAGCTCTTGATAGCAGAGAATATGACTATTGTTGGATTGGTAACTAAGCATGTGTTAGGCTAGGAAATATGTGTGGCCAACTACGTCAGTGTCAGTGACTCCCTATAGACTTCAGTCCTATGAAAGACCTCATGTACTGTTTGAAAATAAATAATAATTGAGTAGTACCCAAACACTTTAATTTTTTTATAAGCATGTGTTTTCACAGAACAGAATTCGTACTTGACTTCAGCATGAACTGTGTTATTTCAGAACATGACTACCTGATGTGATTCTGTTTGGTTGGCAGGAAGCCATGCACTGTTCCCCTGGGTTTATATGAGTGTGGTCTCCTTACTGTGATTTCTGCAATGGTGTGCCATCCATCACTGAATTCTAGACTTTCGTGCAAACTGTAACTTCACCCATAGAAACTGAGCCAAAGAAGTTTTGCTGTCTATTTCAGGCCAGTGGATCGTGCCTTGCCTTAGCTGTTCAGATAACAGGACCTGTGACTGGAGAGAAATCACTTGGCAGCCTCACCACTGCCAATACGGTGTCGTGACTAAGCCTCAACTCCAGCAGTGCCTGGGAGGAAGGAAGGTAGGTTCTGGATTCTTCAGGGGAGACTTTTCATTTAGGCCGCCTGCAGAACTGAAAACCACACCATTGTTAACTCCTAGACCCATGCCTGCTCCTTCACTCTGCAGAGGAGGACTAACTGGATGCAGTTTGACTTTTTGAATGGGTGCCTTATCATAGAAGAGCCTTAACCGTTTTTGCTCAAAATGCTCAATTGTTTCATTGTTTCCAAAGAAGTCTACTTGACAGATTGAGGCTATTAAAATCGTGTCCTGTGCTGACCCAGTTCCATGCTGGTTTTCTCAGCACACATGGGTAAGAGCTGGCCACATCAACTGACAGTTGGTGGTTCCGAGCAGCTGGCCTTGTCAGCGGCAGCTCTCACAAGGCACTGCAGCTGAAATGGCCATCTGTGGCTCACACAGGCAGTGGAATGCTTCTGCATGTAAGACTTCTGCTCCAGCTTACCCCGTGCATGACACTGTTTTTACACGCTAACCTTCCTGATCTTCTCTCACATTCCCCGGGCAGGTCTCGCGTGGACCTCGCTAGACTGCTTTTCCTTTAGGGCGGCTTCTAAGCTGGTTTCTTGGACATGTGGTGTCTCCTTGCTAGGAGTGCTCTGACTAGGTAGATTCCAGCAGAGTTCTCGGACCTGCAAACTGGGCGAATAGACTGAGATGCTTGGGTAATGTGAAGTAAGTAATCCTTCTCCAGATTTTTAAGTAGTTTTTAATTAGATGGACATGTCCTTGCAAACTATGTGTAAGCTCTCAAACACAGGCAAGACTGATTTAAAAAACCAACTTTTTAAAGATGCTCTATGAATCATAAAGAAAAAGAAAGTGTTACTCAGTTGTGTCTGACATAGTGCAACTGCATGGACTGTAGCCCACCAGGCTCTTGTGTCCATGGAATTCTCCAGACAAGAATTCGATACATAATGATCACTTAATAAATATTTGTTAAGTAAATGAATACATTAAAATCTTATTTATTCCTAATCAGAAATCTGTGCAGCAGCTTTCTACTTAAGAATATTGAAGTTCAGAGAGATTAATTCATCTATGATCATACATGTATGTGAGCTGCCACAATTTAGGCAGTTTTCACCACCAATCTGGACAATCCAAACTTCATATCCTAGGAATGTAGGACTGGAAGCAATGAAAGTACTTGTTGATTTAAGAAGTCAGACTTCTCAACCCTTTCAGAATATCATTCTGATGTCAGAATTTATAGTGTTCACAAAGATTCCAAGTGAAAATGTTTATAGTGTTCACAAAGATTCCAAGTGAAAATGTTAGTCGTTCAGTCGTGTCTCACTCTGTGACTCCATGGACCATAGCCCACCAAATTGCTCTGTCCATGGACTTTCCAGGCAAGAATACTGAAGTGGGTTGCCATTTTCTTCTCCAGGAGGTCTTCCCAACCCAGGGATTGAATCTGGGTCTCTTGCATTGCAGGCAGATTCTTTACTGTCTGAGCCATCAGGGGTTCCCAGAAGTCAAGCTTCTTCATACCTTTTCAGAATATCATTCTGACCTCAGAATTTAGAGTTTTCAAGAAGATTCCAGGATGTCACCATATATTAACCTGAAAGTAGATGTTAAAACTCATCACTAAAGTCTATGGCTTTGGACAGGACACTGTTGCTCAGGCTTATTTTCTTCATCTGTCAAAAAAAAAAAAAAAAAAAAAAGGTGTGAATCTTTATGATCTAATCCCATGCTGCAGATTAATCAACTTTGTAAAAAGTGAAATACCTTCTTACCTGTCAGTCTTAAAATACCCTAGCCTGAGTGTCTTGAATAGATTTTTATTTCTCACTTTTCTGGAGGCTGAGAAGTTCAGGATCAGGGCCTTCTGGACTTTTGTTGGCTACCTTGCTCAGATGATAAAGAATCAGTTTGCAATGTAGGAGACTCAGGTTCCATCCCTGAATCAGGGGTCAGGAAGATCCCCTGGAGAAGGAAATGGCAAACCACTCCAGGATTCTTGCCTGGAGAATTCCATGGACAGAGGAGCCTGGTGAGCTACAGTCCATAGAGTTACAAAAGAGTTGGACACTACTGAGCAACTAACACTGTAACACATTAAGTAGAGAGAGCCAGAGACAGAGAAACAAAGACACAGAGAGCTCGTTTTCTTCTTCTTATAAAGACACAAATCCCACCATGAAACCTGCACGCTCATGGCCCCATCTAAAGCTGAAGGGGGCTTCCCCAGTGGGCCCAGTGGTAAAGAATCTGCCTGCCAGTGCAGGACACCCAGAAGACATGAGTTCGATCCCTGGTCGGGAAGATCCCCTGGAAGGGCAAATGGCAACCCACTCCAGTATTCTTGCCTGGAAAAGTCCCACGAATAGAGGAGCCTGGCAGGCTACAGTCCAAAGGGTTGCAGAGAGTTGGAACTGATTTAGCAACTAGACAATAACAGACCTGATTACTTCCTAAGGCTCCGCCTCCTACTACTGTCTCCTGTTGAGGGTGGGATGGCGTTAGGGTTTCAACAACCGAATTTCGGGAGGACACAAGCATGAAGACCACAATGCTGTCTTTGATCATTTCAAGGCAAATTATTAGCAACTCTACAAAGTAATGATAGGAAAAAGGGAAGATCTTCTTCTTACCTGTTAGAGAGACATGGCGTTACGAAGACTGAAAATAAAGGCATGTGTTCAGATCAGGGGATCCCCACACAGACCAGCCAGGGCTTGTCTTATTGACTCTTTGGGTCGAGAAGTGTCCTTCAGACATGCAAGCTTAGAAACTCAAATTTACCAGCACACTGACCGTGGTCCATGGTCCTTGTAAATTAGTATCCTGGTCTGTTTTGTTTACCAGGATGCTAATTTACTCTATACACAATAGGGAAGAATTGTACATTTTTATCAGAAGAGCACAACCAGAATTAGCAAAATCATCCCGCAAGCAGTATGGAGAATGCCTGTGGGGAAGAGAAAATGGGTGTGGATGCCAGGGAGGCAGAGGCTGCTTAATGGAAAAATTCCATCATCGACACTGAGAAGGCAAAGAAAGTAAAGAATATGTATAGCATAATTCCATCAATGTAAAACCTAATGCCTCCACGCTTACATACACAGAAAATTTCTGGAAGCAACAAGCCTTAAGAGTGATTACGTAAGTGCAGGGGAGTGGGGAAGGAGTGGGATGGTGACAGGATTGGCCATATGTACTGCCAGGCTGGGGGCGAAACGGAAAAATGGGACCCTGTGGTCAATAATTATTACAAATTTTGAGAAAGTAAAAGCAGAGCCAGAAAGCAAGTACAGGACCCTTATACACACAGACCCTGTGTGAATGCCCAGGTCATATGGCCACAAAGCCAGTTCACGTAATAAATTATGGTTGTGTGTGTGTGTATGTGTGCCATGGAATCTTCCAGCCAAGATTATTTGATTGCCTTGCCCCTTCCTTCTCCGGGGGATCTTCCTGACCCAGGGATTGAACCCTCATCTCTTGCGTCCCTTGCATGGGCAGGCAGATTCTTTACCAATGCACCACCTGTGTAAAGATACCTTTTTACATACAGGTTTTCTCCACTATCCACAAGTAGAGCTCTCCAATGAAGTCTTTGGTAAATCGAAATAGAGGAAGCCAAAGAGTACTCCCCATTTTCTGAAAGTTCAATTTATAGTATTTTGCTTTCCTGAAACTCCTATGTTAGTACCTGTTTTTGCTCACCAAAAGAAACCTAAAGAGGATTTTTGCTTTTAGGGAAAAAGCCTTTACTAACGTAGGTCTTTCATGAAAAGAAGTGGCATAAATTGAACTTTTGGAAAGCAGGGGATACATGTGTGTATTACCTTTATTTTTACAATGGGTGAGCACCTTTTTAAATCCCAAAATCTGTATTTTTAAAAAGCTGTATACATCAGAACTTGGGCAGAGGTAGTGGAGATGAAAAGCAGGGGAAAACAGAAAGACATTTTGTATTCCGAATCACAGGATTTGGTAATGTGCAGACAGGTTTATGTACTCATAAACCACACAGCACAGAGATGGTCGTGTCAACATTCACAATTACGAGTATGAAACAGCACTTATTTGCAGAAAGTTCCACTTATGATTAGGGGTTGGTAACAGAATATTGTCCCTGCACATCTATTTCTTATTCTTTCAGAGTAAAATGTAAATATACCTGTGATCTTGAAACTCTTTCCTTTCATTACTGAGACAGTTTCTTATCCTACCTAGAACTTTTTATAGTTACCATTCTATTTCAAAGACATACGTGAATTGGCCAAAAATTTTGTTCGGATTTTACCATAGGCTGTTCCATAAGATGTTATAGAAAAACCTAAGTGAACCTTTTGGCCAGTCCAGTACATGTTAAAGCATATCGTTACAAAAATAGAAAAAGAAGTAACACAAACATTTTTTATAAATGCTCAGCTTTTTGGGGAGGATCGGTAGGGGACACTTTTTGCCATGTCAAGCGTTCAAGAAAAGAAACATATTATTTGAGTGATATTATACAGAAATTTACTTTCAAATGCCTAAGTACAGCAGGGAGCAGTAAGTGCCTCTGACTGGCTCTCAGGAATGAAGTGACTTTTTTAATTCATTGAAGACATCGAAGTAACTCTGCTGCCCCAGGTCAGAAACGTTGCAATCTCAGTTCTCCCTGACATGTTATCACAGAGTGGAATCCAGCTGATCACTTAACACAGTTGAGCCCAGATCACTTTTTCTAACTTTTGGGCTGTCACCTTGTCTATTCATTCACCTAGCTTTTGTTGAGCTATGAATCTATTCTAGGTGTGCACAGCAGGATTCTCCGGGTGCCAGATATCTAGAAGGAGAAGACAAATGAGAGAGGAGTGAGACAAATGAGAAGACAAGTGATCTTTACAGTATAGCACAATCACTGCAGAGGTTGGGAAAAGCCCAGAGGCTGATGCCTGACGTGGCTGGGAGAGTCTTGGAGAGTTGCTGAAAGAGAAAGTGCCCGGGCAGAGTGGTGTTGGTAGTTATAAGCAATCTACCAATCACATGATTTTGAAATAGTTTAATTGAACTAGAAAAAAAAAGATCTTCATTTTTCTCAAAAGAACCTGCAATGAGGGTCATATCACTCGAGCTTAGTGCTTCCTTTGATTTTTCTCTTACTGCAGGGAACAGAGAATGGAGGGAACAGACAATGGGCAGGAACCAAGCAGGTGAAGGGTACATGGAGATGATTCTGAGTTACTCATGTTCAGTTTGCTCCAATTTATGCATCTTGGATTGTGTAAAAGTGGAGACATACCTAGACATGCAATTTCTAATGCTGCAGTGCCCTTCCTCATTTGAAGGCTTTCAATTAATATGGAAAATTCAATTTCAATTAATATGGAAAATTTTACAGTGAGAATCCAACCTGTCACTGTTCCCATGTATAGTAGTACAAATACGTTGTGCTACAAAAAACAGAACTTTATTTTAAATTTCAATCAAGGTGACCTTTAAGGAAATACATTAAACTGAGTTATCTTTTTCCAAAGAACCAAATTTAAAGGAGATAGAATTTGGGCCCATGAGACTTACTGGAAAGTTAAGCCTTCAAATAGTGTTCTACTTTCTTTAAAATCTCGAAGTACTCATTTTTCTCAGTTGAATTTCCTTATGTTGTTATTATGACCTTTTACATCGTTTTACTACCGCTTTACATTGATGAGTGGAAAGCTATATTTGGAAATGGAGGCCCACCTGTGGAGAAGGAAGAAAACACGAATCAATTGGGGTTTAAGAGGTGGTTCAAGTTTCCTGTAACTTTGACTGGGAATGTCACTGCACTCCATGTGTAAGAGGGGCCAAACTTTTTATACTTCAGTCATTAGCCTTTACTTCTATGAATGGGAGGCTGGTCTCTGAGACAAAGATGACACAGGGCTTCTCAGAGCATTTGTATCAGTTTCTATGGCATACTTGTTCATGTCTGGAGGGCAGGTAAATATAAGACCCCTTTTAAACTCTAAATTTATCCAAATATGAATTACTTAATTTGTAGGCTTTTGTAAATATGCATAGGTTTTATGATGTACCATCGTGCTGAGTCAAAGCAAAATTTCCATTGAAAAAGTATAGGCTATGTGTTAAATTGTACTCTGACGAATATCTCTAAATACATACACGCCTCTTTCTTACTCAGTAAATTTTGAATGGAACATTTATAAAAATTTATCAGAGCATTGTTTTGTAATCACAGTGCAAAAAATACATAAGAAATAGTTTAGAAGGAGGATAATGAAATTTAAACCGAAAAAACTTAGGAGTCTGACCAAACTGAATAAAATGAGCTTTATAAAAATTTATCAGAGCTCAGTTTTGTAATCACAATGCAAAATACATAAGAAATAGTTTAGAAGGAGGATAGTGAAATTTATAACTGAAAAAACTTAGGAATCTGACCAAACTGAATAAAATAAGCTTGTATTTTGTTTGTCAGTTGAAAACATAGTTCAGCTGACAAACTCAGTAATTTTATTACTCAGTAATAAAATACCTGACAGAAGGGTACAATTCAGAAAGGAAAATATAAAAAGGCAATATTTACTGAAAGCATTTAAGCTCAGCTGTTAAAACAGGAAATGTAACTTACATTTTTAAAGCAATGTTTGCAAGTTAAGTACTGTCTTGGACTTAAAGTTGTTCACATATTTGAAGTACGCCCAACTTATAATAGTATGTTCTGGTTAATATGTGAATTCCATTATGGTTACACAATTCATTGTTGCTTGTCAGTTTCAATAAAAAGAGGTGAATAGAAGGAAAGGAGTGTACCTGACTCTTAACAGGAAAGGATGGCATACACATAAAGCCCACAATACACAGGAAAGGGCTCTCCTCTGTATATAGAAGACTAGAAGTCACCTTTGTTTCAAGCAGCTAGACAATCCATGTCTAGGTGATATTGTTGTTTGTTTTCATTTTTGCCAAATTTCATGTGTTTTAGAGTGACTTGTCTCTACGTAAATTTTCATCTGATCTTGACCCCAAAGAGCACTTTGGTTGGTCATCTATAGCTAGTTTGATCAAAATGCATCATTGAAAAACATTCATTGCAATCATATTACATTTCATAGAGAAATGCTTTGTTGAGCTTGATTTTCATCCTGCCCTAAATATCATTAGCCATCTGATTGGTCTCCCCTTCATATTAGAGCTGACTCACCCTCCACTACCTCACTTGGCAGTTATCTTATGAGAGTGGTGGTGCTCAATCATGAGGCTCATGGGAGTTACCGTGGAGCTTTCTAAATGTATAGGCTATGCTTGGCCCTGGATTAGATGTAATGAATAAGACTACGCCTCACTTCACTTTCATTTCCGTTATTTACCATGATGAGAGCTCCTCAGTAAGTAGGTGTTGTCAGGATTAATGGACAAGGAGCTCCTATATAATTTCCCCTCTTGGAAGGTTCCAGTGGGTTCCTATTAACCGGCTGAGATCTGTGCTGGCATCTACACGCACTTTGTTGGCTCTGAAGAAATATCCCCATTTATGTGAATATTGTAGAACCTATGCAAGAGGAAAGGAAGATGGAAAATTATTTTAAATCAAGGATTTATCTCCCTATCTATTGATTCTACATATACCCACTTCTTTGCCAGCTCCAACAGATCAGAAAAATCTGAGACCCAACAAGCTACCTATTGAGTTATCACAGTGAGCCCCCATTGCCCCTCTTCATTTCTTTATAACTCGCTTTGCTAACTATTCCTTGTTACTGTTGGTGAGTGTGGAGAAAGGAGGTAATGGAGTAAAATATTTACATATTTGGGTGTCATCATCATTAGTTTCCTTTATCCATGATGAAACAAAATGGGATGAAAATTGTTTTATTTTATATTTTAATCAAAAATTCTGAAAGTGTTTATTGCATTTTCACTGATAAATGATTGTTCTTGTTTGTATTTGTCCCAGAGAACCAATTTCTCTAAGAGCAGACGTCCTTCTATGCATCGTATGGATGATAAGTTTAGCCTTTCATATACTTCATGTTGTCGCTTAGTCACTTAGTTGTGTCTGTTTTGTGACCCCATGGACTGTAGCCCTCCAGGCTCCTCTGTCCATGGAATTTCCCAGGTGAAAATACTGGAGTAGTTTGCCATTTCCTCCTCCAGGGGATCTTCCTGACCCAGGGATTGAAACCGGGTCTCCTGCATTGCAGGCAGGTCCTTTACTGACTGAGCTACAAAGGAAGCCCTCCATATACTTCATACTTTTGCTAAATCACAGGTGGAAAATCTGAATTTAGTGGTTTTTCTTTTTTCCCACACTTAGCATGTGAGAGAATATGGTAAAGACTAGCTAGGCATTCATCATACTCATTTCTTTCGCTTCCTGGCACAAAGCATGACTACATTTCTCAGTCTTCCTTGCAGTCAGGTGTGTGACCATATGGTTGGGTTTTAACCAATGGTATGTGGGCAGCAGTGACAGGCCCATCCCTCAGGGTGGGCCCGTAGGAAACCTGGCAGCTCTTTACTCCTCCCCCGGCTGGATGTCAACACCCAGTGAGTTCTCAGAAACTGTAGCTGAGGAAGGCCAGGTCTACTCATCCTGGGACCCTGAAGGACCTCCCTGCCCCCACACATACCCCTGCCTCGAACCACCTGGACCGTTTTCCTGAAGAAGTAAACGTCGATAGTGTTTAGGCCACTATACATTGCAAGGCTCTATTTGTTAATAGCACTTAGCCTATGTCACCTAATGCAGAGAGTATATCATGTTGAGAAATTAGAAAAGAAAATAAAGATAATTAAACCATTGCATGGTTTTTAAGAAGACTTTTAAATCAAGTGCAAGCTTTAATAAAGCCTAAGAACGAGGTGTGCTTCTAAGTCTTATAGTCCATGGCGGTATGAAAAATAGTAGGAAAAACACCAGACCTTATACTTTTCAGTGACACCCTGCATGTCAAGTTTAGGGAATAGAAACAGATGCAAAACTCTTCTAAACACATCTTTGTTTCCTGATGACGAGCTGAGATCCAGCCTCTCATGCCACAGTGAGACACAGATGTTTCTGCTCCTCTCCAGAGCCCACACTGATGGAGGTAGACTCCCTGCATTGCACCCCAGGACCAGAAGAGAGACGCTGCATAGGAAAATGCCATTCAATCTTTGGAATAAAGCTGCCACTGGAATCCAAAATATTATTAACGTTATTCTTGTGATGGGCTTTATTGAGCCAACGCATAATCTTTCCCTCTTAGTCCATTGTTCTATAGAAGTAAAGTTAGTTAAGCTGATTATTTTTGCATGAGTTTTCAAAATGCTTTTAAACACAAGGATTTAATCTAATTGCTGCCGCTATTGCTGACTGATTTTTTTAATTCACATAAAAAGCCAATATATGTTCACTTAGAAAATGCATATTTTTAGTAAAAAGAATAAATTGTCATTCACTTCAAAATAACCAGGGTCTTTTCTCATTATTAGTGTATAGGAATGCAAGGGATTTCTGTGTGTTGATTTTATATCCTGCAACTTTACTATAGTCATTGATTATTTCTAGTAATTTTCTGGTGGAATCTTTCGGGTTTTCTATGTAGAGGATCATGTCATCTGCAAATAGTGAGAGTTTTACTTCTTCTTTTCCAATTTGGATTCCTTTTATTTCTTTTTCTGCTCTGATTGCTGTGGCCAAAACTTCCAAAACTATGTTGAATAGTAATGGTGAAAGTGGGCACCCTGTCTTGTTCCTGACTTTAGAGGAAATGCTTTCAATTTTTCACCATTGAGGATAATGTTTGCTGTGGGTTTGTCATACATAGCTTTTATTATGTTGAGGTATGTTCCTTCTATTCCTGCTTTCTGGAGAGTTCTTATCATAAATGGATGTTGAATTTTGTCAAAGGCTTTCTCTGCGTCTATTGAGATAATCATATGGTTTTTATTTTTCAATTTGTTAATGTGGTGTATTACATTGATTGATTTGCGGATATTGAAGAATCCTTGCATCCCTGGGATAAAGCCCACTTGATCATGGTGTATGATCTTTTTAATGTGTTGTTGGATTCTGATTGCTAGAATTTTGTTAAGGATTTTTGCATCTATGTTCATCAGTGATATTGGCCTGTAGTTTTCTTTTTTTGTGGCATCTTTGTCAGGTTTTGGTATTAGGGTGATGGTGGCCTCATAGAATGAGTTTGGAAGTTTACCTTCCTCTGCAATTTTCTGGAAGAGTTTGAGCAGGATAGGTGTTAGCTCTTCTCTAAATTTTTGGTAGAATTCAGCTGTGAAGCCGTCTGGACCGGGGCTTTTGTTTGCTGGAAGATTTTTGATTACAGTTTCAATTTCCATGCTTGTGATGGGTCTGTTAAGATTTTCTATTTCTTCCTGGTCCGGTTTTGGAAAGTTGTACTTTTCTAAGAATTTGTCCATTTCTTCCACGTTGTCCATTTTATTGGCATATAATTGTTGATAGCAGTCTCTTATGATCCTTTGTATTTCTGTGTTGTCTGTTGTGATCTCTCCATTTTCGTTTCTAATTTTGTTGATTTGATTTTTCTCCCTTTGTTTCTTGATGAGTCTGGCTAATGGTTTGTCAATTTTATTTATCCTTTCAAAGAACCAGCTTTTGGCTTTGTTGATTTTTGCTATGGTCTCTTTTGTTTCTTTTGCATTTATTTCTGCTCTAATTTTTAAGATTTCTTTCCTTCTACTAACCCTGGGGTTCTTCATTTCTTCCTTTTCTAGTTGCTTTAGGTGTACAGTTAGGTTATTTATTTGACTTTTTTCTTGTTTCTTGAGGTGTGCCTGTATTGCTATGAACTTTCCGCTTAGGACTGCTTTTACCGTGTCCCACAGGTTTTGGGTTGTTGTGTTTTCATTTTCATTCGTTTCTATGCAAATTTTGATTTCTTTTTTGATTTCTTCTGTGATTTGTTGGTTATTCAGCAGTGTGTTGTTCAGCCTCCATATGTTGGAATTTTTAATAGTTTTTCTCTTGTAATTGAGATCTAATCTTACTGCATTGTGGTCAGAAAAAATGCTTGGAATGATTTCTATTTTTTTGAACTTACCAAGGCTAGCTTTATGGCCCAGGATGTGATCTATCCTGGAGAAGGTTCCATGTGCGCTTGAGAAAAAGGTGAAATTCATTGTTTTGGGATGAAATGTCCTATAGATATCAATTAGGTCTAACTGGTCTATTGTATCGTTTAAAGTTTGTGTTTCCTTGTTAATTTTCTGTTTAGTTGATCTATCCATAGGTGTAAGTGAGGTATTAAAGTCTCCCACTATTATTGTGTTATTGTTAATTTCTCCTTTCATACTTGTTAGCATTTGTCTTATGTACTGTGGTGCTCCCGTGTTGGGTGCATATATATTTATAATTGTTATATCTTCTTCTTGGATTGATCCTTTTTCTATGCATTCATATGCTTTACTTTTCCAAAAATTCAATAATATGTATATTCTGATTATAATCAGATTTTTATAAAAGTAAATTAAAATGTTCCACATCAGAATATACCCTTATTTCAGTATCATTGTTAAAAGAGTAAGCAAGTTAAAGTATATGATTATACCTTAATATAATCAACCTGATAGATATATGTTATGTTGCTTCCAACTTATTTTGCTTTTAAAATATGTTTTCATGGGCATTCTCAAGTATTTCTTAGAAGTAGAAAACTGCCAATTTATATACAGAACATCAAAGTCTCCAATCTTCCGTTAAAAAATAAAGACTAATTTTTACTCTAGGCACTATTCTGGACACTTGAAATTCAACAGTTAAAACAAAGAAATAAAAAACTTTCCCGTGGTGCTTAATATCATTGGAGCTTAAAAAAAAATTGATAGGGGGAAAAAACAGTTATTTTAATATTTTATTGCTAACTGATTATTTTTATAATTGCGTATTGGTTAATTATACTTTTTCTTCTTTGATTGCATCTGCCAGCCAACACCTGTGCCTACTAGTACAAGGTAGTAATTTTCACAGGAAAGAAGAATTTTTTACAAATTGTGTGGCTAGTTATACGTATATGTTATAGTAATTTAGACCCTTTACAATGGAAGTTGAAAACAAATAACCTGCTCATTTCCTTTTAAAAATTCACCAAGTGGAATGATCTAAATAAAGACCAAATACGAATCATGTGGCTGAAAAGAACCACGCTTATCCCTGGTATTATTTTCTAGTTGTGTGTATTTTAAAAGCTGATATTTTGAAGTTAGAAATCTTTTAGTTAAGAATACCAATTAACCTCTTCCAAAAATGGCTTCCTCTACAGAACCAGCAATCTTAAATTCACAAGTGCATTTACATCTTAGTTATAATTTATCATTTCTATCTTTCATGAATAGGAAGGCATTGGGATAGAGTAATTCTCTAGAACATAGTCTTCTATATCAGAGCTGTGTCTACTAGATTCAAAAAATGCTATCTCGCTGTTTGCAGTTTAGGAGAATTTGTTTTGCAGATGGTGGTGGTATTTTGCAGATGCCCTTCCTTCTTCCCGGAGCTTGTTAGTTACTGATGAGCAGTGGATACATGAGGGACTTTTCAGAGGCTGTCAGTCTGCTTGATTCAGAACGTGCTTCACCAGCAACCTACAAGCCCTGTTGAGAGTCTGTAACAGGGTTAGTAGGACAAGAGAGAGGATGCTGTGATTTAGACACTTCCTATCTTCACTGACTTTTTCTTTGAAGTACCTAATGAATTTAAAGTGCCTAGGAACTTCCTTGGCAGTCCCATGCTTAAGACTCTGTACTTCCACTACAGGAAGCACAGGTTCGATCCCTAGTCGGGGAACTAAGATCTCACATGTCAACTGATCCCAGAGTACATATTACATAAAACCAACAATTAACAGCCAGTAACACAAAACAATACAGAAATGCAGCCACTTAGAAACTAAAGCTCCCTCTCCTAAATCTTGGATCAATGAGAAATCAAAGATAGTTACAGAATGCTTATAAGAAAAAAATCGTACAAACTGTTTCCTATTAAAACAAAGCAAATTGATGGCATTAAATTGGTGTCATATAAAAATAAAATAAAGTGCCTAGCAGTGCACCGACTCAAAGGACATGAGTTTGAGCCAATTCTGGGAGATAGTGAAGGATGGGGAAGCCTGGCATGCTGCAGTCCATGGGGTTGCAAAGAGTTGGACTCAGCAACTGAACAGCAACCAAGCGGTGCATTGCAGGGCACTCAAGAAGCATTCCAAAACACTTCTTGCCTTTCCTCTGCCTTCATGCTGGCCCTTACTTGCTGTGCGCTGGGTGCCAGAAATAAGTATTTAAAAGCTCATTAAAGTCTTTTATGGTGTTGCCATTATTTTCCCCAATTTACACATAAGGAAATGAACCCACAAAGAGGTCACATACTTTGTCTAAGATCATCTGGTTAATAAATAACAGTACCTAAGAATTCTGAAAAGCAGATTCTTTGCCTCTGTCAGGCATTGGTGGTCTGCATCTTCCTACAACCCCACAGAAAAGACTGGACATTTAGAAAATATGTTTTATCTTAGGAATAGGCAGCTACTTGGATTTTCTTCAGCTTCTGTAGCCCACAACACAGACACGCAGCGATCTTACTGGCTGCCCAGAGATAATGCTAGGAGGCACTGCATTTTGATACTGAAACGGAAAGAATCTGTAAGAAAAATCTGTAGTGGAAATTTAGCTCGCCTCGATTGCCAAGGTCCCTTACTGGTATTAAGAGCTGAATTGTGTTTCTACCCAACCAGATTCATATTTTGAAGTCCTAGCTCTCAGTACTTCAGAATGTGACTGTATTTGGAGACAGGGCCTCCAAAAGGGTAATTAAGGAAAAATGGGGGCTTGCCTGGTGGCTCAATGTTAAAGAATCTGCCTGCAATGCAAATACCTGGTTTGATCCCTGGGTTAGGAAGATCCCCTGGAGGAAGAAATGACAACCCACTCCAGTATTCTTGCCTGGAGAATCCAGTGGACCGAGGAGCCTCTGGGGCTATAGTCCATGGAGTCACAAAGAGTCAAACATGACTGAGAGACTGAACACGCGTGCACAAGGAAAAAATAAGGTCATTATGCTAGGCCCTAATCCAATGTGACTAGTATCCTTATAAGCAGAGGAGATTAAGACATAGACATACACACAAGACCGTATGTGGACACAGAGAAGATGACCATCTACAAGTCAAGCAGAGATGTTCTCAGAAGAAACCTACCATGCAAATACTTTGATCTTGGACTACTGGGCAAGAATCATGAGAAAATAAATGTCGGTTATTTAAGCTACCCAGTCTGTGTTGCTTTGTTATGACAGCCTTAGCAAACTATTAACAACACAAATAAAGCTGGGTCTTTACTAGTCTCTGAAATGAAGAGCTGTTCTGATTATTCAGAGTTCCTTTTTAAAACCAGAATTCTGGACCGGAAAAACAAACACATAGTTATAGGTCAAATCCAGTAAGGAGAATTTCAAGTGATTTCACAGAGTATTTTTCTTATACTGGGATGTTGACACTCCAGATGGAACTTGACCTAGAGGATCAGTGACTGGGGCCTTGACATCTTAGGTCACTTTGTTGAGCTTGGCGATGCTTATTGTAATAGTGATTGGAAGGGAATTTCTGAAAGAGAATGCCTTCTGGATTTCTTCACACTGCTACTTGAATATACCATGAAAGAATAAACCTTTGTAGAGTCTCACTAAATTCATTATGGATGGATGAATGCAGTAGTGCCTGACAAGTGATGGCAGTGGCCACTTTAAAATTAGAAGAAAATATGTGCATGGCTATTGCAAAGGGGGGCTTCCCAGGTGGCGCTGGTGGTAAAGAACCTGCCTGTCAATTCAGGAGACATAAAAGATGTGGGTTCAATCCTTGGGTCAGGAAGATCCTCTAGAGGGGGGCATGGCAACCCACTCTAGTATTCTTGCCTGAAGAATCCCATGGACAGAGGAGCCTGGCGGGCTATGGTCCACAGGGTCACAAAGAGTTGGGCATGACTGAAGCAGCTTAGCATGCAGCACACAATGCAAAGGGAAATCTCAACAGAAAGAGTAAAGAACTGAAGAAGGCATTAAACCTTATCCAGAGACATTAAAAGGAATTGTCTCTAATAAAAGTCCCTTTGACTTTCAGGTCAATAAATATTTTTTAAATGCATGCATAATACTATGGGGGAAATCAGAATTTAGAAATTAACCTTGACTCTGACCTTAAATACTTATTGATATGATATAAGAAAAAAGATAGAGTCACAAATAGCTGTAATTTCATGTAGTCTTTGATAAAATCAGTAATGGAACTGAAAATTATAATGAAGTCACAGAGGACAGAAAGGTCATTCTGACTGGGGCGTTGGACAAGACCCTCTAGGAGAGACGTCCGTGTTAAGTCTGGAGGTTGTATAGCATTTACACAGACTATTTTGCAGAGGGCAGGGCTTTCTAGGCAGATGGATTAGCACAAGGAAAAACAGATGTTGTTGATTGCAAATCATGTTCAGTGAAAAAGTAGAAATCTGACCTGCTTACTTGAAGGAAAGTGTTGAGAGGATGGGGCCATTGACCCTGCCCTTGGAGATCAAGGACTTGGATTTGAGTCCTGTGTTCCCCATTTACTAGATTTATAACCTCAATCTCCCTGAGCCTCAAATACCTCATCTGTGAAACAAGATAATGACTCACATCTCATGATTATGGAGATTAAAATGAGTACTCAGTGTGAAATCTCCACCAAGCAAAAGCTGATATGCAATAAAAATTCAGTAAATGTTAACTGAACCTCAGAGTTAAAACCTGACTCTGCAGAACATGGAGAGCTGATAAGATTTTTGAGCATGAAAGGGAGAGGAGACATTTGGAAATTTATCACAGTATTACTGTGTGGAGAATGAATTAGAGGGCAGCCATGGTGCAAGAGGGCTTTCCTGGTGGTTCAGATGGTCAAGAATCTGCCGGCACTGCAGGAGACCTGGGTTTGATCCCTGGGTCAGGAGGATTCCCTGGAGAAGGAAACAGCAACCCACTCCAGTATTCTTGCCTGGACAATTCCATGGACAGAGGAGCCTGGCAGGCTACAGTCCAAGGCATGGCAGAGTGTTACATGACTGGGCGGCTCACACACATGATACAAGAAGATCTATTAAGCAAGTGTTAACAACACCACACCTTTGAGGCCATGGGAGCCTCAAGCAAGACTGTGCTTATGGAATTTACAGGAGGTGATAGATGAGAGGCTTCCATGGCAAATGGCCCTGGGACATGCACCCTGGAACATAGACTGCTTTTCAGAAAATCAAATTCTAGTTCTGTGGCTTGTTTCTCAAGTAGTAGCGTGACTTCTATTGAGCTAGCTAACATCTACAAAATAAAGAGATTGGAACATCTCTAAGTACACTTACAACACTAGAATCAGTTCAGTTCAGTCACTCAGTCATGTCCGACTCTTTGCGACCCCATGAATTGCAGCACGCCAGGCCTCCCTGTCCATCACCAACTCCTGGAGTTCACTCAAACTCACGTCCATCAAGTCGGTGATGCCATCCAGCCATCTCATCCTCTGTCGTTCCCCTCTCCTCCTGCCCTCAATCCCTCCCATCATCAGAGTCTTTTCCAATGAGTCAACTCTTCGCATGAGGTGGCTAAAGTACTGGAGTTTCAGCTTTAGCATCATTCCTTCCAAAGAAATTCCAGGGCTGATCTTCAGAATGGACTGGTTGAATCTCCTTGCAGTCCAAGGGACTCTCAAGAGTCTTCTCCAACACCACAGTTCAAAAGCATCAATTCTTCGGTGCTCAGCTTTCTTCACAGTCCAACTCTCACATCCATACATGACCACTGGAAAAACCATAGCCTTGACCAGATGGACCTTTGTTGGCAAAGTAATGTCTCTGCTTTTGAATATGCTCTCTAGGTTGGTCATAACTTTCCTTCCAAGGAGTAAGCGTCTTTTAATTTCATGGCTGCAGTCACCATCTGCAGTGATTTTGGAGCCCCAAAAAATAAAGTCTGACACTGTTTCCACTGTTTCCCCATCTATTTGCCATGAAGTGATGGGACCAGATGCCATGATCTTCGTTTTCTGAATGTTGAGCTTTAAACCAAGTTTTTCACTCTCCTCTTTCACTTTCATCAAGAGGTTTTTTAGTTCCTCTTCACTTTCTGCCATAAGGGTGATGTCATCTGCATATCTGACGTTGTTGATATTTCTCCCAGCAGTCTTGATTCCAGCTTGTGCTTCTTCCAGCCCAGCGTTTCTCATGATGTAGTCTGCATAGAAGTTAAATAAGCAGGGTGACAATATACAGCCTTGACATACTCCTTTTCCTATTTGGAACCAGTCTGTTGTTCCATGTCCAGTTCTAACTGTTGCTTCCTGACATGCATATAGGTTTCTCAAGAGGCAGGTCAGGTGGTCTGGTATTCCCATCTCTTGAAGAATGTTTCACAGTTTATTGTGATCCACATAGTCAAAGGCTTTGGCATAGTCAATAAAGCAGAAATTGATGTTTTTCTGGAACTCTCTTGCTCTTTCGATGATCCAGCAGATGTTGGTGATTTGATCTCTGGTTCCTCTGCCTTTTCTAAAACCAGCTTGAACATCTGGAAGTTCATGTTTCACATATTGCTGAAGCCTGGCTTGGAGAATTTTGAGCATTACTTTACTAGCGTGTGAGATGAGTGCAATTATGTGGTAGTTTGAGCATTCTTTGGCATTTCCTTTCTTTGGGATTGGAATGAAAACTGACCTTTTCCACTAGAATACCTTATGACTATTTAAGTCAATAACACGTTAAGCTGATTAGATGAGAAAGTGAAGTGCCTAAGAGGGATAGAAAAATTAAAGATAGCACAAAGAAAGCAAAGAGCTTTAAACGTGAGTTAGTGGGTCAGTAGATGATGTCATTACTAGGAATATGGAAAAGGAAAATGAACAGGTTTGGGAGAGAAGAATTAATGTCATTTCTTACAGTTTAAAGTGCTGTCTTTCAATTGGATGTATGTCTCTGTTTTCATCAGGTTACTTATTTTATAGTCTTCTATGTCTTGTACACATCAGATTTGAAAGCAAAATTTTTTTTAACTTGTAGATTCTTTTCATTGGAGACTCAACCAACAGAGGGATAATGTACTATCTGATTGAAAGATTAAATGAAACCCTGGAGGAATGGCAGAAAGTGCATGGCACTAAATTCTACCACAATGTCAATGGAGGGAAGACCTTGATCAGTTATTCCTACTATCCCCGGTTTTGGATGAGCCCTTCATTGAGACCAACATTTGAAAAAGCCCTTGAACATCTCTTGCAAAGGTACAATGGAACAGTTTTGAATGAAACCATACCACAATGTAGTGATATTTTACTAGCAGTTATGATTGTTTGCTGTGTATCAGATGTGCTGAAAAGTTTAAATACCAAGTATTAATAATATGGCTGAAAACGAGGTAGAAATGATAAGGAGGTCTTGTGATCAGGATGCCAGCTAGGGTTCAATGAAATGTGAGGCGGTGCTGTTAAAATGTTTACCATGTGTTTCAAAGCAACACATGTTGTTTTTCTTTCTGGATTTCAGATCAGGTCCCCTGGAGAATACCAGCCAGACTGTATTGGTTGTTGGTGGTGTTCAGTGGCTTAATTCCAATCACCTGCAAATTATTCACAAGGTTTTAAAAAGGTAAATTCCTGCAACAATAATTATCATTTGTTGTCTAAGTAAAAAAAAAAAAAAAAATTTACTCTTGATGTGAGTGAATTTTATCAAGATTTTATATAAAGGACAACTTGTAATTTAGAATCCAGCAGTTCAAGTCCAGTTTAAAATGTTTCAAAAATACTTTTGTATCCAATCACAACATGGCTCTTTAGCATCCAAATCTCCATTTGCTACAGATCAAAACATGCCCACTGACACATAAAACTATCCACACACACACACACACACACACAAAAGCACTAATGTACAGCAAATCTATAAAATGAGAGTTTAGTCCTATATGGCAATGATCACATTCTAAAGGAATTCCTCTCCACTTGCTTGTGTAAATACAGACATCTAGAAATGTCATCAGAGTTTATGACTTGAGATCTGCTTATTTAACAGGGAAGACTTACTCAATATCCTTGTGATCATCAAAACGTTGGGAATTGGATTTCATTTGCCAGTGGATGGAGTGCACTTCTTAACACAGGTAAATCCATATTTTCCAGGCTGTGTGAATTTCATGGTTCCTGTAAGGGTCCTTGCTGGTGTCTGAAAAAGAACCCAAAAGGCACTGTATAATATTCAACAACCTTCATAAAATTCAAAGCAGATGGTACACTTAAGGAGTATGATTTCAAATCAGTTATAATGATTCCTAGAAATAAGGGGACAGTTCAGTTCAGTCACTCAGTCGTGTCCGACTCTTTGCAATCCCATGGACTGCAGCGTGCCAGGCCTCCCTATCCATCACCAACTCCTTGGAGCCTACTCAAACTCATGTCCGTCACATCAGTGATACCATCCAACCATCTCATCCTCTTTCGTCCCCTTCTCCTCCTGCCCTCAATCTTTCCCAGCATCAGGGTCTTTTCAAATGAGTTGGTTCTTCACTTCAGGTGGCCAAAGTATTGGAGTTTCAGCTTCAGCATCAGTCCTTCCAAAGAACACCCAGGACTGATCTCCTTTAGGATGGACTGGTTGGATCTCCTTGCAGTCCAAGGGACTCTCAAGAGTCTTCTCCAACACCACAGTTCAAAAGCATCAATTCTTTGGCGCTCAGCTTTCTTCGTAGTCCAACTCTCACATCCATACATGACTTACTGGAAAAACCATGGCTTTGACTAGATGGACCTTTGTTGGCAAAGTAATGTCTCTGCTTTTTAATATGCTGTCTAGGTTGGTCATAACTTTTCTTCCAAGGAGCAAATGTCTTTTAATTTCATGGCTGCAGTCACCATCTGCAGTGATTCTGGTTCCCCGCAAAATAAAGTCTCTCACTGTTTCCATTGTTTCCCATAAGGGAAACATAAGGGGACACCAGCCCATAAATAATGCTTTGAATTCATAAAGAAGAAAGTTGGACCAGAGTTTGAAAAAATAAAAACCTGAGGGTTAGATGAGAGGGCTTATTTTGTAAGTATCCTCTTACCTCATTCACGTTTCAAACACTGTAAAGGCTCCTGCTAAAATCATATACGAAATTGTCAGTATCAATGAGTAATTTGGAAAAGAGTGGCTTTGGGGAAGAGGATTTCTGACTGATTGCTTTCAGAATTCGTCTTTGAAGTAGTATCATTCATTTTGCCTCAGGTTGGATGTTTATAAATGAAAGGAGTCGAGGCCTCTGATCAGTTCTCATAGAAGACAGTAAATCGGTAGTCTCAACACTAAATACAAGTCTCATAAAAGAAAGACACCATCTGTAGGTAAGACAAACAGCTGCTCTTGCTCAGCAAGGAGAGCTCACAGGCAGCCCGGATTGTGTGCAGTTGCTCAGGGGGAGCTCAGGAAGCACTGGGAACTGGGGAGACAGGAAGCTGTCCACTGAATGTGTCAACCAAGTGAGATTTATTTTTGTGTCAATTATGAGTGCTCCTAGCTTTCTCCAGCACACATCACAGGATCCCCCTCTCCTTTCTTGAAACGTTACTTTCCTGGCCACCAGATCTGTGGTGCAAAAGCATGAGAAACAGTAGAAAGTGGCCAAAGTAAAACCACCAAATTCAGCTTCTTGAAGTCAGGCAAGGTTAAGGTCATGTAAAGTGAGTTGAGACATTTGGCATCTGGGGTAGCTGAAGGGATTCGGGGATTAGAAGAGGGGTCTTTTGATCATTTCTTCTATGGGTTATGAATTGAATCTCCTTTAATGTTATTTGAGGTCTGCAGGTCATGTTTGCAGCTCCTTCTTGAGGACTTTGGTAGCTCCATTTTGCTTCCTTGATTGCGGCCTCTCAACGGGAACTGGAGGAACTGTGATGCCTCCAGGTAGATTTAGAATGAACTCATCTCAGCAAACAGACCTTTGGCACTTACCATGTGCCAGATACCATGAACCGTTGTGCCTGCCATCAGGGCTTCAGTGGTGCTCATCAGTTTTGCAGGCTTGGTGAAGATGAAAGGAAGGAAGAAGAGGAAGGGAAATGATCAAACAAAAGAGGAAGTTATGGTAGTAAGTGGAGGCGGAAAAGAAACCTGAACTCGTCATCCGACCTTGGCATTCATCATCCTCATCGTGGCCATTCAAGATGTGGCTTCCACCTTCCTAGGTAGACTTAGTCCTTGCATCCAGTGTATATGCATCCATGTGTACTCACATGTACACACACACACATGTGCACGCACACACACGCACTCACTCCACCACTGTTTTGGCTCCTCAAGCACGCCTTGCTCTCAGTCACCCCCAGATCTTTAAAGCTGCCGTTCCCTCTTCTTGGAGCCCACTCTCCACCACCTTCTCACCTGGGAAACTTTCGGTCACTCTTCCAGTGTTAGTTTAAGTGCAGGTTCCTCTGAGAAAACCTAATTGACGACTTCTGAACTGAGAAGACCCTGGACTCAATTGGCTCTTCCTGCCATGAGCTCCTGTAACTATCTGGTACCCTTGTCTGTGTCCCTCAACAGATCCCGGGCTTGGTGGTCTGTCTCCCCTTCTGGTCTAATCTCAGTGGGAGCAAGGTCGGGATAGGGGAGGGAGGTCTGCATTGCTCATTCTGGTCCCCAAATGCAAACCACAAATCTCAGCACACAGGAGACTTTCAGAAAGCCTCTCTTCCTTTTGGGCAGAGCCTCAATCAAGGCTCAGCCCCCTTTTCTAAATTTGGACCATCTCAGAAGGGCCTTCTTCCCAGCTCTAGAACTTCTGGTGGGATCAGCAGAAGCCTGTGTTGCAACAATATTGCAGCTCAACTTCTCTCTCTGCCCAGTTTGTCTTCCCTCACTCTCTTGGAGGTGTTGATCCCAAGGACGGGGGGACCTCCTGCTGGCCCCCTGCCTGCCGGTTTCTGGCTCAGAGTCTCTTTCTCAGAGAACTGACCTTTCTCTAGAAACCACTTATTGCAAAGTTTCTTCTTTTTATTACTGGGCACCTTAAAGCTGAGAGGGTACTTGTAACCAGACAAGAAAAAACTTTATAAACATTATTGAGCACCTTGAGCAGTATTTTTCAGGTGACGACACAGACTGTTTCCCATCTGTTCCTTTTCCTCCAGATTTTTCCTTTATGATCCTTCTCTATTCACTACCTTCATTTGGTGAGAAACACTCTTCTTTGTATGTCACCAAAATAGGTGTGCAAGCACAGAAAAGACAGAAAATTAGATACCTTTGTACTGCTTTTTTTATCTTGCAGTTGGATTAACAAATGCAAATAATTATTTGCTTTTTTACCTTGAAAATAAAAAAAAATTTTTTGATCTTTAGAAAAGGGAGAAGGAATACAATTCCCTCCCCGTGGCAGTGTGGGTTCTCAAAGAGACAGACACCAGGACAGGATCAACCAGATAAGAGGATTTATTGGAAAGAATGTCTGAGAAGAATAAAAGGGAGGGGCAGGAGTAGGTGGGAAGAGTTTCAGACCACACCACCCAATGCATATCACTCGGTCTTACACCAAATATATCTTGAGTGTCCACTATGTACTGGGAACCATGTTTGGCTGTAATGTGTCTGATACGAAGGGAGGGGAAGAAGGGTGGATTAGGTATCAAGAGTCTCAGACTACAGGTTGAGAAAGCCTTGGTCAAGCCAATGAGGAATCCTGGAGCCATTATACTTAATGAGTAGTCCCTCTTCTCAACAGTGGACCTAAACTAGAACCTCTGCTGATCTCCATCAATGCCTTGAGCACGGTTGGGGAGGGAGGGAGGAATACGACTTACAGAAGCAACAGATGGAGACACTACTCACTTCTGGGGCTCCCAGAAGCCCACTCCCCCTGTTTCCCTACTCCCACCCAACAGCAAACCTCACTCAGCTCAGGAAGCCCTCTTGAAATCTGCCATGCCCCTGCAGAGCTATTCCCTTTTCTCTCCCAAGCCAGAGTCTGATTTGTGTGCAGGAGCTCAGGTGCTTTGTGACCCTTTGGACTCTAGGCCGCCAGACTCCTTTGTCCATGGGATTCTCTAAGCAAGAATCCTGGAGAGGGTTGCCATGCCCTTCTCTAGGGGATCTTCCTGACACAGGGATTGAACCCACGTCTCTGGCGTCTCCCACATTATAGGCGGATTCTTTACCACTGAGCCATCATGGAAGCCCAGAGTCTGGTATATTTCCCTCCAATAAAGGACTCAGTAAATATTTACAAATTTGTTTCTCCTGTTTGAATGCCCTGTCTTAAGAATACGCACTATGGTTTACTTACCCTTGTATACCTGTCCCTCAGCACAGAGCTGAATGCAAAATAGATACTAATTAATATTCAAGTGAAAAATTCCAATAAATGGAGATAGAATTTGTGATTTTCAAGTCTTGGTTTTTAAATTGAGAATTTTACATACTTCAGTGGATCTCTGTGGACAATAAACCTAACCACTTTTCATAGAAGAAAAAGTTCTGAACTGTGCCACTATAGACATTAATGTATTGCTGTTTTATATATGCACTGATATTTATATTTTGAAAAAATTAGAACACATCTTAAAGAAATTCATTTTTTGTCTTACAATAAGATCAATCTGTAAAAAAGATGACTTTTATGTGATTTTAACTTGAGTTTTTAAATCATAAACCAGTCCTTTTAATCAAAATTCTCACTCTTCTCTTTTCCAATACAGAATGAAGTTCAGAATTTATGGAAAAAAAATTTGATTATCCTGGAAGATGCAAAAAAATATGGCTATGAAGTCGTTGACACATTTGCTATAACCATGGGGCGACACAAAGAGTTTTTGCAGGGGACATGCGGGTGTCATTTCCATGAGGTATTTATGCTGGCTCTATGGTTTTTGTAGCTTTTGATTTTTTAAAATTTCATTGCATCTTTAATTGCATTGTCAATCTTATTTTGCATCAAAGAAGCTATGTCTGGAGGAGATCAAATAATGTATTCATCATCACTCAGCCAAATCAAGTAGTAGTCACAACTCAAGGCTCTGCAAAATGAAGTGTTAAAATAATTAGTGTTCATGTAGACACCTGAAGACTAGAATAGCTGGCCAACATAAGCAGAAGATGGAGAACACTTGCCTTTTCTAGTAGACTCTGAGACTTCCCATCAGAAATTCTGTCCACAGAAGGGGGGAGATATCTTTAATGGAAAAAGATTGAAAACAAGGCAATTTAATTGCTAAATTGATAGATTACCTTCCTCCATTGGTTTATCCAATGCATTAACAGAAGAGTCTGTGTTTTGAAAAGTTTTTTGTTCTTCATGGTAAAATTGATTTTTATTTGTAGTTAGTAATTTTGCCTGGCAAATCCCATGACGGAGGAGCCTGGTGGGCTGCAGTCCATGGGGTTGCTAGGAGTCGGACACGACTGAGTGACTTCACTTTCACTTTTCACTTTCATGCATTGGAGAAGGCAATGGCAACCCATTCCAGCGTTCTTGCCTGGAGAATCCCAGGGACGGGGGAGCCTGGTGGGCTTCTGTCTATGGGGTTGCACAGAGTCGGACACGACTAAAGTTGACTTAGCAGTAGCAGCAAGGGCAACAAAAGTCTTACTTGAGGAGCATAAGCCTAATCCATGAATGTACTTTCTGGGTATAGCATGCTAATTCTTTCTGTCTAGGGTGCTCTTGTGGGCTTCCTTGAAGACGCCCCTACTGGGCCCTCTGATAATAGCTCCTTTGACAGAGGAATACTTCACTTACAGCTGTATTCCTTCCTTAGCCCCTTGGCTTCCAACTGTCTGTCCTCCTGTTTGCAGGTCATTGCTTCACCAGGCATCCTCGTGGAAAATATACAGCATGACACTGGGCTTGCTATACTCAGTTGCCCCCGTGTTGTCCACAAGAAACCCTCATTCATCTTTGCTGTGCTGTTGCCAGACATATCGTGAGCTCCCAGTGCAGCCCTGCCTCTTTTTCTCCTCTCTTTCTCTCTCTACTCTCACTCTCACTCTTGATCTCTCACTCTCTTCCACTTCAAAGCTGATCTATAGCATCATGTCTCATACCAGTTCTCATGCTTCCAGTCCCCAGAGGACACATGTCTACCTCTCAAAGTTGGTGTCTTGAAATCCCGTCTCACTTAGCTTAAAGCAGGAATGAAGCAACCACCTAAGATGGAGCAAGATCACAAAGTTTAAGAACGTCCTTCATAGAAATTCTCTCTCTCTTCCTTATTCTCCTTTGCCCAGCTCTTAATCAGGGTTTGCTAAGCTGAATTTTGTCCACATTTTGGCAAGTTTTGCACATATTACCACTATGTTGCTTTCGACAATGAGGTTACTTGGCTCCTGTTGTTGACTAGATCTCAGGAGCTTCAGCGGAAACTGCAATTAACATTGTCTTGGTTGATCATCCTCTCAGATACTGATTCAATTGTTCTTTCTTGTGTCCCTTTGTAAACCAGAGTACAGTCATGAGTGAGATGACAACTCTAAAGGTTTCTTCTGATCCTGTTTTTCAGCCCTAAGATGACTGTTATAATTCATCTTGATCCTCAGAGTTTTATGAATATCCAAAAGTTATTGACCCTGCATTGGTTCTTCTGTACATTCTGCTAATGGAGTCATGTTACAATTTTGTGTGATATATGGAACTGCATCTCAGAGAGGCGAGAGGCTGCACCAACAGTAGAAAGCATGTCCTTTCGAGTTTAGATTTTAGCAACTTGAAGCTTGACCATGCCATTGCAGAACAGATTTTAAGCTGTAGGATACTGTGTGATTACTTACTTCTTCCATAAGAAAATATCCTTCTGGGGCCTATCCTATTTGTAAGAGGTCAAGACTGAGAAACACAAGAGCAGGCAGCTTGGAAGAGGAAGAAACAGTGAACTTGCAGCTGAGCCAGCCCTGTATCAGAGTTGGCTGCAAAAGCAAGCCAAAGGTTGTCAACCCACAGAAAGTGGGACTTTGAAAGACAACATACAGATTGGGTTTTTCCCCTCATTTAGAAAAGGTTTATTTATTTATTTTTACATAATATGTCTTCAGTTAGCATTTTAGGGGAGGGTATCTGTTTTTCTTTTTTTCAGCTTCAGTGCTCTGGAAGTCTAAAAAGAGAAATCTTCCAGTGATGTCTCACATGGCTCCAATTAAAAACCTGAAGATGCAGGAATTCCCCCACAGTCCAGTGGTTAGGGCTCTACCTTCTCACTGCCGAAGGCCCAGGTTCAATCCCTGGTCAGGAACTAAAATCCCACAAGCCACATGGTGTGGCCAATAAATAAATAATAAAAACAGAAGAAGATGCCTTTCCCACATGATTGCCTTATGTATATCTTCTGCCACAGGATCAACCAGTTGACAGGGAGAGTCATGGAATTTGTCAACTACAGTAAAGCTCTTTGAGTCATCAAAACTAGAATATTGGCTTATAAATATTACTAATAAAAAATCCTTAATTTTCATAATCATGAGTTAAGCATGTCGGGAAATTACTTCATTAATTTGATTTTATAATTTTTGTGTACAATTATTATATACAAATTATGTTTTATTAATCCTTATTTTTGATGTGTGCCATCTTGATGGTAAGGTATATGCATATCACCCAGATTTTCTCTGTTGATTCTGGAGCAGTGTTACCCATTTTAATGTTTTCATGTTGGAGCTGAAATATTTGTGGGAGCATTTGCCTTTCCAGTTACAACATAGAACTGATAAGATCGTCTTTCTCAACTGACTCCCTTCATCACAAAGTCTCTAAAGTCATTCATCACAGAGGCCTAATTGTTGCTTAACTCTTGAACAATTTGTACCACTTGTACCTCAGGAAGTCTCCAGTGCTGACACTGAGTGTTTTATAAGCTTTCTAAACTGTCACCCAACATCTTAAATCACTGTTAGCCTATTATAAACAATCAAGAATATCTAAAGCATTTTGCAAAAAAGGATGGTTTAATGATGAATGTAGCAAGCTGGGAAAACGAAGATTATTGGTCTCATACAAAACATTAAAGGGCAGAAATTCATTAATAACAACCACATTTTCCTCTGTGCTCGACTCAGGAGCTGGCAAAGGAATTTGTTGTACCGTAAAAGCAAGAATTAAGATCTGCTGTATTAAAGCAAAAAGAATTTGAATTTGGGAGCCTTGTATCTTTTGGTATTCAATGGAACCATTCCCGTTATAGATTCACAGATACCTGAGAAAGATTGCTGTAATCATCAGTGTAAGATCTCGGTGTGTTCTCTTTGATTTGTGGTGAGAATTCTATCATAGACATAACAAACCAGCTCCAGTGGGCCCCTGTCGCCATAGGTGAGATTAAAGGTCTCGGGGTGTCTCTTTCATCTGTCAAAGCAGCAAGAGAGGGTGTGTTGCCATCATGAATCTATAAACAATTTTCCAACTGGTATGCATCAATTTTGACTAACTGTTCCTGCTGATTAGAAAAGCAGGTGTTTCTCTTCATGGGTAGAAATGGAATTTTGTTTTCCCAGTGTTTATACAGGACAACAAACAGGATCCAGGTAGCTCTTGCCCAAGAGTGGTTTTGGATGGTGCCTTTAGTTATGCGGCAAACATCAACTGTGAGTGAGCTAAAACCTGGAAAGGATGCAAGTGAATTCTAGCTTTTTCTAGTGGTTGATTAAAGATTGGTACATGGTGACAATGAGCTCATTAGCCATAATGGAGCTCAGCCTTTCCTGAGACAGCTTGGTACAAAATGCTCTTCCATAGGGAGCATCCTATATTGAATGGTGATAACACCAATAACATCAGGGTGTCTCTCTGAAGAAGGATAATTAAATGGAGGATAAATACAGAAAAGTGTCAGTCACTCTATGTTGCACTAGTATGATGGCCCAGGAGGCAGCTATCCAGCCCTGCCTCTGCAGTCTGGAATGTGGAATGTTGGTAGGCCTTAGAAAGAGATGCTGACCCATCACTATTTCATTTCATGTTATATGCAGTGAACTGATTAAGTGCCAAGCTGAGATGGACTTTGGATTGCTTTGATTAGCATTTTTCTTACTTTAGGTCTTAGTGTTCTAGCCTGGTGAAATCAAGATCTGCGGTTTGGGAAATACTACCACTTAAAGGATTCTTAAATAATATTAGTATATTAAATGATCCCAATAGCCCTTACAAGCAAAGAAACGGTTTAGCTTAGTTTGACCCAGTTTTTCCCAAAATGTTGACCACAGACCACTTTTCTTTTTTTAATAATAACTATTAACACCTCAGTAAACACATTTTGGGAAACCTAGCATAGAGAATAAGGTCTAAAATCACTCTTGGAGTACAGATTAAATGTGGCAGATTGACCACAAGCATTTGTCTTCTCTTCCACTTGAAACTCCACAAAAAAAGATTTTAAAGACATAAATCTCCACCACCACCATCACCCCAAAAAAAAAAGACAGAATAAGAAATAATTCATAACAGACAAGAAATCTTAATTCATTTTAAGAAGTTTGACTTAGCCTGCAAGAAAAATTATAGTGTAAAATGCCTAATAAGGACCTACATACAGCACAGGGAACTATACTCAATATCTTGTAACAACTTACAATGGAAAAGAATCTAAAAAACAATATATGTGTGTGTGTCTGTATATGTGTTGCTGCTGCTGCTAAGTTGCCCACCAGGCTCCTCTGTCCCTGGGATTCTCCAGGCAAGAACACTGGAGTGGGTTGCCATTTCCTTCTCTAATGCATGAAAGTGAAAAGTGAAAGTGAAGTCGCTCAGTCGTGCCCGACTCTTCACGATCCCATGGACTGCAGCCCACCAGGCTCCTCCGTCCATGGGATTTTCCAGGCAAGAGTACTGGAGTGGGTTGCCATTGCCTTCTCTGCTGTATATGTGTGTGTATATATATATATATATATATACACACACTGAATCACTTTTCTGTATATCTGAAACTAACACAACATTGTAAATCAACTCTATTTCAATAAAAACTTTAAAATATTAAAAATTTAAAAATTCTTTCATAGTTTAAAAAAGCAAAAGTTTATATTTTCCCTAAAAAACGATAAAGTGCCTACAGAAGAGAAACACCAGTTATAACAAGGGCAGGCTTGACTCACGGATCCTCTGTGTGGTTCAGACCTGAAGGAGCCGGGTGCTGAGGGAGGCAGGGCTGCAGCACGCATCAGAAAACAATTGGCTGACAGTCTGTGTGCAATGGACACTGAGTCCCTCACCCCAATCCATGCAGCCAAGAACCTACACCCATACACATGGGATTTCTTTTAAAATTGAACAGCAGAGAGTCTAGACTCAGAAAGACAGGTATAGCAAAGAGCAAACTAATCTAGAGGCTGAAATTAGAAAGTCAAACATGAGACTGGCTTCTGAAAAGCAGAGTTCTTAAAGTCCTGAAGCCTCCTAAATACCAGCAATCAGTCGCATGTCACCTCAAACAGGAGGCTGGAGATCTCTTCTGATGAGAAATGAAATGGCCTAAAAGAAGATCTCTTTTAAAAACTCCAGAATAGTGCTGGGCAAATCCTTCTAGTGACTCCAATAGTGGAAAATGTTGGTCCACAGTAATTGTTTCTAGATAACGCTTTGTGCGTGAGTGCTCAGTCACTTAGTCATGTCCGACTGTGACCCCATGGATTGTAACCCTCCAGGTTCCTCTGACCATGCAATTTTCCAGGCAGGAATACTGGAGTGGGTTGCCATGCCCTCCAGGGGATCTTTCTGACCCAGTGATCAAAACTATGTCTCTTGCATCTCTTTACCAATGTGCCACCTGGGAAGTCCTGATAACATTTGTATGCCATATGCATATGTAGACTAGGGCTTCCCTGGTGGTTTGGTGATAACCTACCTGCTGATGCAGAAGACTCCAGTTCAATCCCTGGGTTGAGAAAATCCCCTGGAGAAGGAAATGGCAACCCACTCCAGCACTTCTTGCCTGGAAAATCCCATGGACAGAGGGTGTGGCGGGCTACAGTCCCTGGGATCCCAAAAAAGGTTTATAAGACTTAGCAACTAAACAACAATATGTACAGGCTGTGCTGCACCACTGTAAGATCTCAGCTCCCTGACCAGGGATTGAACCCATGGCAGTAAAAGTGCAGAATCCTAACCACTAGGCCACCAGGGAACTCCCAATAGTGCCATATTCTTAAATAAAAATTCTAAGTTCAGGAGAGATGTAGGGAAACAAATACTGGTGAGTTAAGATCAAAATAGATTACAGGACTCAACAAGTCCATCTAAATAGTGTTTGAAATCAATTTGACTAACAAAGGTAATTTCAACAGTATCAAGAATTCAGTGACATGACTATTTAGCCACTTTGGAAACTGAGTTTAAGACAAGGCGTTAGTCTCTGGGGAACTGTGTAGAAGTGCAAGATAGAACCAACAGTTTAACTTGAAATCAGTAAACTACTGTAGGTCTGTAACTCCTTCTAATGAATCTTTCCACATCAGAGGAGAATTTGTTTCCAGAGTCAGGAACTGAGTTCTGACTGGGGGCAGGAAGTAAAGAAGCTCAGTTCTCAGTGCAAGAAGGGTTGATAATTTGGAGGTAGGTTGGAAGACAGAGACACTGAGTATTTAGAAACACCAGAAACAAAAAGAAAAAAAATAAAAACCTCATTCCTAAAGAAAACTTTAGTCTTGCCCTCTAATCCTCAGCATCTTTGACCCATTCAGAAGTTGGACTCCTTTCACTCAAAACATAGCTTATTTCATGTGGCTATAATTAAATATTGGGAGTGGGGGCGGTACGTGAAAGAATTCCTTATTATCTGTAAAAATTGCATGGTTTCCTGAAATGGAATTTTAAGGACTGGCTTCTAGCTATTGTTTGTCACTTTATTTTTATTCTCTTTCTGTGAATTCTTAAGCTATTTTTTTCAGCTGATCATAAATATTGCAACTGGATTGTGAATTGAATGTCCTGTCTTCAGAATGACTATGCCAAATAAAAAGTACCTCAGTAGTATCCATTTATCTTCAAAGACTGTGTTAGCTGGTTTTGCCTGCTCAAGCTCGTGTTTTCCCACCTTAGAAAACCATTACCTTCATTCTTCAGACCTCAGGCATGATTGTGAAACACGTTTGTAATCAGAATATCCTCCCTAATCTGGTCTAGAAATTTTGGAACACTTGCATCACTGAAAATTGTTTTCTATTTTGTTCTGTGGATCTGGAACCACATCAGAAGTTCCTCGGGTATTATTCAAGTCAAGATCAGTTTTAGAAAAGGTATTTACTTGTAATCTGCCTGACACTTTTCCAGTTCACCAAGCTTTCCCTTTGTATATCATTTTTTTTTTAATTCATAGTTATTTTAGATGCAGCAATTAATTGACATGGTAATACATTCATTCTGCTGACTATGCGAAATCAATTTTGAGTGTTGACATTACATGAATTTAATAGTAAAAGTTGCCATGTACTTCTGTTGTGTAATTTATAACAATTTTTCATGTTTGGTAAGTCTTAACAATAGCCATTGACCCAAGCTAATCAAGTAGAATTGTGGCCATTTCTATGTCTTCTAAAATGTCTATGTGCCCAAATCCTTAATTATGGATGGATGTGGAAAGATCTACAATCATAAATTGGGACATCTCTTAACATATAAGAAGCCTAAGAGAAAGTAAAAGTTGCTTTTACACACCAAAGCACAGAATTTTTGTTACACTGAGTCACAAAGAAATGTAATCATCTACATATCCTATATCTTATCATTACAGCCCTTGATTCCAGCTCCAAAATTACCCCTTTCCAAGTTTCCATAGAAACTATATTAAAAATCTATTACAGTTTTGAAACACTATAATCTTTACTTGAAAATCTATTCCTACTTGTAACTTAATCTAAATTTGAATATTGCTGAGACAAAAATAATTTTTATTATTACACTTATACTTGTGATCATGGGACAATGCTGACCTAACACACTTCATGGAAACCAATTGTCCTTCACTTTCTCTGTCTAATTTTAAATATAATTTGATACAGCAAAGTCACAAAAAGAAAATAACAAAAACAAAACTAAAGACAAGGAGCTTCTTTGGATTATATTAAACTGGCCAAAAAGAAAAAAACACACAAAAAGCAAGCAACAAACAAAAAACATCATCTAATGCTCACAGGTAATGTAAACATTTGCCCAGTCACCTGGTTATGTGTTATTAACCATATGTAGTAGTTCATTTTTCTTCTAGGTAGACGTGTCAGTTTCGCAGTTGTCACATCCTATGCACCCAGATTTAGAGAAGCATTTGGAAGCATCAAGCCATTCATGTTTGTCTTTGATTGAGGTGACCATTCTACACAAATATCTAGAATCCTTTGTCTCTGGTTCAAGGCCTAAATTTTTCGCCTTTGTTTTCTAAGAGCTCATTTTGTTGTTTACTATTATTATTCTCCAGAGATAAGCCTAACATTTGTATTGCTGACACCTCTCTTTCAAAGCCACATTCCAGTTACCACTCTGTTTGGAATTTAGTAATCCCAACCGGTCCTCTGATTTTGGAAGGACTCACATGGACATATTTCCACACATGAGATCAAAGGAAAGAAACAATTCACTCTTTACAGGAATCAAACATCGGTCACTTGCATAGCATTTCCAAGACGTAAAAATATAGCTAACTCCTTTTCTTCCACTTTAGAGTCCATAAGAGTAGGTAAAATACAGTAATATTTTGAAACTCAAGAGATAGCAGTTTGATGGCAATGCCAGACACCAAATTTTACAAAGAAATAATAGCTGTGTGGACAGGTATCATGGCCATCATGAATTAGCACTGTCTCCTTAATGTATTAATATTTACTAAGGAACAATAGAGTATCTGAGCTTGGGGATCTAGTCTCAGACAATGTCTCTGAAGTCATTTCATTCTTGTTCTTACTTCAAGTATCTAAGACATGTGTCTTTATAAGGTGCCCTTGAGGGTAGGGACCATATCTGAGTTACTCCGTGTGTTTGTTTCTTAAGTGAGAGAACTCCGAAGTTTGAAAGATGGATATTATATGGCAAAAATAAATCATATTTTGATTTTATAATATACAGCATCATCTTCTACTGCTTTTCTCTTTTAAAATGATTACATGAATTCTTGCTAATTCTAAAAATTTTTGAAGTATATATAATAAAAACAAAAATTCTTTCGTTTTTGTACTACACACACCCCCTGAATTTTCACTCCCTTCTCCACTGGAGATCCTATTTGCAATTTGGTACATGAAGTGAAGTGAAAGTAGCTCAGTCGTGTTCAGCTCTTTGCGACTCCATGGACTATAACGTCCATGGAATTCTCCAGGCCAGAATACTGGAGTGGGTAGCCTTTCTATTCTCCAGGGGATCTTCCCAACCCAGGGATCGAACCCAAGCCTCCCGCATAGCAGGCAGATTCTTTACCAGCTGAACCACCAGGGAAATTTGGTACATAGCTCCATTTTAAACACACACGCTTGATTTTAATCCCATGTAATTAAAAATACTTGGCTGTCAACATTTATGGTCATTAGATTTATATGACATTGGTTCCTATTTAGAATTGCCTTATTTTTCCATGAAAATTTTTAGGGAACAGGCAGTTTATAAAGTACATTTTAATTTGCAGTGTGAAAATTCCTATTTTTTCTCCGTGTTGAATTTTACTTCTACTTGGCTTATGCTTGCTCAGTCGCTCAGTCATGTCTGACTTATTTGCAATCCTGTGGACTGTACCCCTCCAGTCCGTGGGGTTTCCCAGGCAAGAATACTGGTGGAGTGGATTGCCAGTTCCTGCTCTGGGGATCTTCCTGACCCAGGGATCGAACCACATCTCCTGCATTGGCAGGCAGATTCTTTACCACTGAGCCACCTGGGAAGCCCATACTTGGCTTACACAGCCAGCAAATTGCGTCTGTGGTAGATTGAAGCTAAATTCAAGTCCCTTTGATGAATGAATATCTGGTATTGAAATCTCCTCTTATCACTGCTTCTTTTTTCTTTCCCAAATGGTCTTGGCCATTTTCCTACATTTATTTTCTGAGATCTGTTTTAGAATTCCTTTGTCATGTATCCCCCCCCAATCCTGCTGTGATTAAAATTGGAATAGCACTTTAATTAACTTGGAAAGATTTGACATCTTATGTCTTTATATTTATTCGTGTTTTCTTTTATGTTTCATTAAATTTTTGACTCATTCTTCACCTATGCTCTATAGATCATCATCAAATTTGATGAAGTTGTTTTAGTATTGTAATGAAATCTTTTCTCTGTTTCTTATTAGTTGTTGATAGATTATAGAAGAGCTATTTAATTTTTAAATATCAACTTTAAAATATTTCATTATTTTACAGTAGGTTCCTTTGAGTTTTCAGGCAAACATCATATAGCTACAAATAATTCTTCAGTAACCTTCTATGACAAAATATTTCATAATATTGAAGCTTAACATACCTGAAGTAAATTGTATATGCTAGTAAATCCCAAGGACAGAGGAGCCTGGCAGGCTACAGTCCATGGGGTTACAGGAGTTGAACATGACTTAGCAACTAAAGAGAGAGACAGAGTGATACAGCACGCAGTACTGATACATTTTTTAAATGATATGAGATTAAATTTAGAGTAGCATTTTGGGAGGATTTTTTCTGTCTGTGTTTTGACCAATCAAAGTTGAAATTCTTTCTCTGTAGGTTTGTCTGTTTTAGGATTCAGCAGAGTAATACTGGCTTAATAAAAGAAACTGAGAAATTTATTATCTTTGATTATTTCTTGAAAAATAGTATTCAAAGGAAACCAACTGAATTAAGTATTGGGTCAATCCCTGGCATCATGGGTAGGAATCAGTCTTATATACCATAAAGAAGCGTTGGCACTGTAGGAGACATTAGAATGGCCCTCAGAAGGTGCAGGGTTGGGGGGGATCCCCATCATTCAATCTTCAATTCTCAGAGATCAGCATAGTGATTTAAAAATAGAACTATTTTATCAAAAATAAAACTATGTATGTTATCTGGCAAAAGACTGACACTACTCCCACGTGTATACAAATACACTGGAAATAGATATTTTTGTATATCCCTTTTATGATCGTGTTCAAAATTGCTGTAAACATCTAAACTAGTATTATCCAATATTTGTAATGCAACATCAAATGCAACCCTGAAATCACAGAAAACATTAAAATAATTTTTAAGGAATAGAATCTTTTTGCATTGGGATGAATCTCCTTTTATTTTTCATTGTAATTAGTATGCAGATCATCAGGCAGTTGCAAAAGCCAGAACTTAAGGTAACATTATATAAACAAAATTAACCTTATTTTGGCTTCAGAACACTGGAATAATATTTTTTCAGGGTTGACTACATTATTTATGCTTAAGTGTTTGCTTAAATCAACTTCCTTAAGAATGTTCACTAATCTTGCTATAGAGGAATACAAACCGCCTCCAAAATGGACAAAACCTTCTGGAAAACATTGGTGCACGTCCCCAGCCTGTATTTAACATTATCATATAACCAGAGGTGGAAGGTGACCCATAATAGAAACATACAACTTTGGGACCTGGAATACTAATCAGTGGTTAACTGCAGATCGAGCTGTAAATTATGATCCAGAAGGATTCCTCACCACAACCTACTGACTTCACTGAACTTCTTAAGCGTCACTTCATCTGAGGGGCCTGATCACGAAAAGCCAAACCTCCCATAGTTACAGAAAAACAATTCATTTCTTTGGGTTTAGCAGGGTATAATTGGCTTTAAAACATATTGCTGTTATATTTTTCTTCAAAATGGGTATAGCTTAGTGTTTGTATGATTATAAAGTAATGCACATTTATTGTAGTAAAATTAAAAAGTAAGAACCAAAAAGTTACAAATAATACATTTTAAACTGCCTGTCATTCCTCCACCCAAAAATGACTGCCCTTAACCTTTTTGTATAGATTGTTACAGACTTTGTATTCACACAACTCTTCTGAAATGGTTTCTGCTCACCCACAACTTAACTACAAAGACTTACCTTCCAAATAAAATGCTACTTTTTTTCACATATTCTATATTGTTGGAACTGTGTTCACTGCATTCTTTTATCAGAAAATATGTACCTAAACCATTACATAGCCTTCAAAAGAATTTTTAAAAACCATATGAGCTAGTGTTCTTTTTTTTTTTTTTTTTTTGAGCTTGTGTTGCTTTCATTAATCATTCAGTTCAGTTCAGTTGTTCAGTCATGTTCAACTCTTTGTGACCCCATGAATCGCAGCACACCAGGCCTCCCTGCCCATCACCAACTCCCAGAGTTCACCCAAACTCATGTGCATGGAGTTGGTGATGCCATCCAGCCATCTCATCCTCTGTTGTCCCCTTCTCCTCCTGCCCCCAATCCCTCCCAGCATCAGAGTCTTTTCCAATGAGTCAACTCTTCACATGAGGTGGCCAAAGTATTGGAGTTTCAGCCTCAGCATCAGTCCTTCCAATGAACACCCAGGACTGGTCTCCTTTAGGATGGACTGGTTAGATCTCCTTGCAGTCCAGGGGACTCACAAGAGTCTTCTCCAGCACCACAGTTCAAAAGCATCAATTCTTCGGTGCTCAGGTTTCTTCACAGTCCAACTCTCACATCCATACATGACCCCTGGAAAAACCATAGCCTTGACTAGACGGACCTTTGTTGGCATTGCTGCCGCTAAGTCGCTTCAGTCGTGTCCAACTCTGTGCGACCCCATAGACGGTAGCCCACCAGGCTCCCCCATCCCTGGGGTTCTCCAGGCAAGAGTACTGGAGTGGGTTGCCATTGCCTTCTCCTTGTTGGCGTTAGTAATAAATAAATAATGTGTCCATATTGACTGAAAGTAATGTCTTACAATTGTATTAGTATGATGAAATTAAAAGATTTGCTGTTCATCTGCAAACACATTCAAAACATTTTTGCCAGTATTTTCTCTTTTCCCTACTTCTCAACCCTCCCCCCACCCCAGTCTCTCTTGGTCCCCACCTCATTTTCTCTGACTTTTGTTGCTAACAACCTGTGGTACATTAACCCAGTGATTAAAGCTGACAATGATAAGATTTCACCAAGCTGTGTTTTATATATTGTACAAATAGACAATATATGTGGCCTTTTTGTTTGTATGTGTGCATGTTAATATTCCTAAAATATCTGTGAAGAGAATGGGAAAAAAACTAAAATATACATTGCCTCTGGGGAGGGAATTGAGTGACTGGAGATAAAGAGTGGTGATGGGAAGGAAACTTTTTTTATCAGATACTCTTTTATGCTTTATAAATGTTTATACTGCCTAATGAAAACAATTTCAAGGTAAAAATATATCTACATACGTACAAACATTTATAAAGCTATTAGCGTAATGGAACTTAGGCGGCTCCTTCAGGTTCTTAACTTAACCTCTTTCTCAGAGAAGTGAAACCACTGGCTGTAACAGTGTCAGCTTGTGGGTATGAGGTGCAAAAACATTTTCTCTTTCCTTTGAAAGTCATTTTAGTTATCATTTAGTTATCATTCTCTAAAAGGATGCCATGATAGGTTTAGAGTACCACATTTGAATCAGTGACTCAGCAAGATGTCAGTGTCTTCTATTTATTAACATCTAACCTAAATACACTCACATATGCGCACACACGCACTCACAGCAGTGTGGTAAAGATATCATCTGAGACTCCTTGCTTGCCTTAGAGACAGCTGCCCTGAAGTAAGAAAAGCAGCATACTTTTTCATTTCAACCTTTTTCCTTTTGAAAGATAATTTACACTGATTCTTGATCGTGTCAGTCATACTCATGCCATTTGGGCAACATCTGTGTATAGAGATGCTGTTCAACTTTGTGAGTTAGTTATCCTGCTCTTCAGTTCAGTTCAGTTCAGTTACTCAGTCGTGTCCAGTTCTTTGCGACCCCATGGACTGCAGCACGCCAGGCCTCCCTGTCCATCACCAACTCTTGGAGTTTACCCAAACTCATCTCCATTGAGTCAGTGATGCCATCCAACCATCTCATCCTCTGTTGTCCCCTTCTCCTCCTGCCCTCAATCTTTCCCAGCATTAGGGTCTTTTCAATTGAGTCAGGTCTTCGTATCAGCTGGCCAAAATATTGGAGTTTCAGCTTCAACATCAGTCCTTCCAATGAACACCCGGGACTGATCTCCTTTAGGATGGACTGGTTGGATCACCTTGCAGTCCAGGGGACTCTCAAGAGTCTTCTCCAACACCACAGTTCAAAAGTATCAATTCTTTGGCACTCAGCTTTCTTCATAGTCCAACTCTTACATCTATACATGACTACTGGAAAAACCATAGCCTTAACTAGACAGATGTTTGTGGGCAAAGTAATGTCTCTGCTTTTTAATATGCTATCTATGTTGGTCATAACTTTTGTTCCAAGGAGTAAGCATCTTTTAATTTCATGTCTACAGTCACCATCTGCAGTGATTTTTGAGCCCAGAAAAATAAAGGCAGCCAGTATTTCCCCATCTATTTGCCATGAAGTGATGGGACCGGATGCCATGATTTTAGTTTTCTGAATGTTGAGCTTTAAACCAACTTTTTCACTCTGCTCTTTCACTTTCATCAAGAGGCTTTTTAGTTCTTCTTCACTTTCTGCCATAAGGGTGGTGCTATCTGCATATCTGAGGTTATTGATATTTCTCCCAGCAATCTTGATTCCAGCTTGTGCTTCATCCAGCCCAGCATTTCTCATGATGTACTCTGCATATAAGTTAAATAAGCAGGGTGACAATATACAGCCTTGACGTACTCCTTTTCCTATTTGGAACCAGTCTGTTGTTCCATGTCCAGTTCTAACTATTGCTTCCTGACCTGCATACAGGTTTCTCAAGAGGTAGGTCAGGTGGTCTGGTATTCCCCATCTCTTTCAGAATTTTCCACACTTTACTGTGATCCACACAGTCAAAGGCTTTGGCATAGTCAGTAAAGCAAAAATAGATGTTTTTCTGAAACTCTTGCTTTTTCGATGATCCAGCGGATGTTGGCATTTTGATCTCTGGTTCCTCTGTCTTTCCTAAAACCAGCTTGAACATCTGGAAGTTCACGATTCACGTATTGCTGAAGCCTGGCTTGGAGAATTTTGAGCATTACTTTACTAGTGTGAGATGAGTGCAATTGTGTAGTAGTTTGGATTCAAATGTCCTTGATTTTGCCTCACTATTTTTTTTCTTTTATTTGCAGGTGATAAAATCTAAATTATCCAAAGAGGATCACTTTCTTAAAACGAAACAATCAAGAAATCATATTGTGGGAAAATATTTCAGCAATCAAAGCAAATTACAACAAAGACGACAAGACTCTATGACAAATGTTCAATCACCGTTTCATGTCAGAGGTCCAATTAATCAGGTTTGCTCTGAAATCCTTCTCAGCAGGATATGTGCCCCTGAAAGAACTGTGGAAGCCCTGCAGAAGGACTGAACTTGGAATTGGATACAAGCCACTCCCCTGGACAATGGTCTAAGAACCAAATCCTGGTCATCAGTTGTATTTTGGTTCTACCACGCACACTCAGGCGCAAGGGCACACACATATACATTGATGCACATTTAGCTAAAAAAAATGTCATTACACTTTTTCTACAGCTTTATAAAATCAGGATGTGCACTTGGAAATCAGTTGGTTTCAAGATGAAAGACAGAACTAGAAAAAGGTGACCTGAAATATAATCATAAACTAGATCAACTCTGGGCCGGTATTGCACTGTGATGATAAAGAGAAATATAGACATTTGATAAGTGGGGAAAAAAGATCATGCTCTTGAGTATTGTGTTATCATCTTTTTTGGTACTTTAATATTGAAAAGGGTTTGAGGAATTACATTCCACCTGCCAGTGGGGATTGTGCTGTGCTTGCCCTTACCAGGAGAAAACATGGCATTGATGAGGGTTTAAGCTTTGTGAATCTAATGCTTATGAAAACAGTTTCTTTCCAGATTTTTAAATCCTTTAACTGAAAGGAGAATAACAGGAATGTTTCCCAGGGAATTCTAAGAGATTCTATGAAAGAAATAGGAAGCATAATATTTTACAGTTAAAACACCAATATATTTAACTTTGTACTCTTTCTACTTTTCATAAACATTCCCTCCTAGCCTGCCCGTGAACTTGGATGGGTAACTGAAGTCTGAGTTGATTAAGTATATAATTTTAAAGTATAAAATTTTAAAATTTTAAATTTTAAAATATAAAGTATAAAATTTTAAAGTGAGAAAAACAAGATATAGTTCCTTATGGGTTACTTTATTATGTTTCATTGATGATATTACTTAAGAAAAAAGCTTTTGTTTGCTATTAGAGCCCTATATAATTTAAGACTGTGATTATATTAATATTTTATGTAAATATTTGAAAAGTATTAAGCATTCTCAACTGCATAGGCATTTATATCCAGAAAGCATTTGTATATGTCCACAAATACTACTATGTTGCTAGTAAACATATTTTGATTTTCCTGAGAGAGTGTATATAATCCAAATTTAGAATAGACATACAATTAGTTTTTATAAAACTGTGGCATATATATATATATATAACATACCTAATCCTAGTAATTGAAAACTTTCTCTTCTATATTTTAAAATAGTAAATTTCTTTATTGTACAAAAGCTCTGTTGTGAGATAACATCTCACAGTTACAATGACTCTTAAAGGACTATTTTTCTTTTGGGGAAAAAATACTGAGAGGGCTAATTCAGTGCTTAGCTGAAATTACCAAATGCACAAATACCTCAATTCCAATACTATACCAAAAACAAATCTATTTTGATTGATCAGTTCCTTAGTATGAATATAAACTTCCTTTAAATACTCTATTTTTATATATATTTTTATATGAAAGTAAACATAAATTTATATTTAATGGTCTTAAATTATATCTAAGCACAAATATCACTTGATATAAACAATACATACCTGCGTCTAAAAACAGGTGATAAATTTTTTAAATGAGCAGTACAGAATTAACTTTAAAAATGAAATATTTTATAGTATCTACAGCTATGTGTAAGCATCATTTTTTGGTTTTTAGTGCTTTTTTAATGATATAAAATGTTGCCAATTCATGTAGCTCCTCTATCCTGTTTTAATGTATTACATATTCTGTAACAGATTATAGTCAGTGGATGTGTCTTATAATTTACTGCCAACCTAACTGTAAATAAACTTCTGACTGAGGTTAGCTTTGCATTTACCTCTTTACCACTGAAATAGTAGTGGATTTTAGAAACAGTTGTAATAATACAATTAATAAATGTCTTACTAGTAATAATCCATGTTTGGAGAATATGCTTTATTTTCCTTTTTACTGGAGGTATACACCTTATAGGAATTCCCTCGTAGCTCTGTCGGTAGAGAATCCGCCTGCAATGAGGAGACCTGGGTACAATTCATGGGTGGAAGAGATCTCCTGGAGAAGGAAATGGTAACCCACTCCAGTATTCTTGCCTGGATAATCCCATGGACAGAGGAGCCTATGGGGTTGCAAGAGTCAGACACAGCTTAGCCACTAAAGCACCACCACCATACACCAAAAATATCATCCTGTGGACTCAACTACTAAAGTATAGTTTAATAATATGACCATATACTTCCTTCCAACCCTAATACTCTACAAATTTTGATCAGATGAACTCCCTGCTCTACAATGACAAAGCTTTTGAATACAATACAGTGACAAGTTTTGTCTGCAAGGCACCGAAATGCTAAGAATCATTTTAGTTAACTCTTTGAATGAAAAAAAAAACCCACATTTTACTTCAGTTCAATTCAGTTCAGTTCAGTCGCTCAGTTGTGTCCAACTCTTTGAGACCACATGAATCGCAGCACGCCAGGCCTCCCTGTCCATCACTAACTCCCGGAGTTCACTCAGACTCACGTCCATTGAGTCAGTGATGCCATCCAGCCATCTCATCCTCTGTCGTCCCCTTCTCCTCCTGCCCCCAATCCCTCCCAGCATCAGAGTCTTTTCCAATGAGTCAACTTTTCACATGAGGTGGCCAAAGTACTGGAGTTTCAGCTTTAGCATCATTCCTTCCAAAGAAATCCCAGGGCTGATCTCCTTCACAATGGACTGGTTGGATCTCCTTGAAGTCCAAGTGACTCTCAAGAGTCTTCTCCAACACAACAGTTCAAAAGCATCAATTCTTCGGTGCTCAGCTTTCTTCAGAGTCCAACTCTCACATCCATACATGACCACAGGAAAAGCCATAGACTTGACTAAACGGACCTTTGTTGGCAAAGAAATGTCTCTGCTTTTCAATATGCTATCTAGGTTGGTCATAACTTTCCTTCCAAGGAGTGAGCGTCTTAATTTCATGGCTGCAGTCACCATCTGCAGTGATTTTGGAGCCCCCAAAAATAAAGTCTGACACTGTTTCCACTGTTTCCCCATCTATTTGCCATGAAGTGATGGGACCGGATGCCATGATCTTCGTTTTCTGAATGTTGAGCTTTAAGCCAACTTTTTCACTCTCCACTTTCACTTTCATCAAGAGGCTTTTGAGTTCCTCTTCATTTTCTGCCATAAGAGTGGTGTCATCTGCATATCTGAGGTTATTGATATTTCTCCCAGCAATCTTGATTCCAGCTTGTGTTTCTTCCAGTCCAGTGTTTCTCATGATGTACTCTGCATATAAGTTAAATAAGCAGAGTGACAATACACAGCCTTGACGTACTCCTTTTCCTATTTGGAACCAGTCTGTTGTTCCATGTCCAGTTCTAACTGTTTCTTCATTTTACTTACCTTAAGAAAATAGGTGTGTGTTTGTGTGTGCATTTATATTTGTGTGTGTTTGACAAGTTCATAATTTGAATGAGAAAAATAGAGTAGGTATTTTAATATTTTTTTGATGTAAAAGTTAAACCTAAGTGAATTATTTTTGGCAAGAATTGATTGGTATCCAATCTAAAGAAAACATTTACAATATTAAAAGTCAAGAATAACTGCATTAGCATTCCCAAGCATCCTTGTTGATTATGTGTGTGTGTGTGTGTGTGTGTGTGTGTGTGTGTGTGTGTGTGTTTAAAGGCACAGTACACTATTTGCCAGCCATCCAAGTAAGCAAAGAGGATCCCCTAGGGATGTGCAAACAAGAAGGTTCACCACCAGCTTTACATTGGATCATTTAATCCTCTTCAAGTAGGTGCCTCTGTGCTGCAGTCTGCCCTACAGAACTGTTCCCACTTAGAAAGCTTTGGATAAAATCACCAATTTTTGAGATGGAAACCATTCTGGTAATGTTTATGGAGAAAAAAATAATGCTGTTCTGCACCTGAACTTTCTTTTTTTTAGTTTCATCTCACTGAATGATTCCAAAAAGAAATAACAGAAACTGGTCAAAAATTATGTAACTTAGTAAGAGTTATTTCAAAGCCACAATGCTTTGGCATGGTGGGAGAGGGTGAAGGGGAGTGGCTGGTATCTAATACAGCAATAAGTTCAGAACGTAGAGAGATGATCAGGGCGAGGATCTTACTAAATATTATTTTATGAGCTCCTTAGTTTGAGAAAATACTGAAAGACTCAGCAGTATCTAAAGTTTTCTCTGTGTATTTTCATCTTATAAAAAAGACCAAAGTGTCATCGAAATCAGTAACTAGAATTATCATACTTAAAATGAGCAAACAAGATTTTGAGTGAGCTCATATGGGCTGATAACTTCAAAAACACGTATCCAAGTACAAAGTGGTATTCCACTACAGCAGATTCTGCCATTTTGACCAAAGCAAGGAGTAACTGCTCTGCCAATACTGCTGCAGTGTTGTTTTAAAATATGTATTTAAAGCTCAAATGATTTTGACTACTCTTCAAAACTAAGGCATTTTGATAGATCACTTCAACTTACAGAGATGGACCAAAAGCTGTCGGAAACCCCAAAGACCTACTAAAGGCAGCAGGATACTGCCAGCCCCTACAAACTAGATTTTGTATTTGGCACAGCTTCCAGGCCTTCGTACTGTCAAAGAGCCTTTTATCATGTTTTTATTGCTGGAGTAACTGCTATTATCAACTTCCATATTTCTTTCACGGTTCAGTCACTTGGTGTAGGGAGCTGTAGAACTTATTTTTTTTTCTAACTGATTCAGACCATACAGTCCTCTCCTAAAAATCATGCTCCATTTGTTTTCTTTATGTTTATTGATATATAAAGAATTTGTTTTATAGCTCTATTAAATGTTGGACCACTATGCTTTAACACACTCAATACACAATCAAAATACAAATTCTTAAAACTTATGGAGGGTATTTACAATTTGTAAGTCTCTCTGCAGTGTAAATAAAGATAATTACTTAAACCCAGCTAATGGTAGGAGCAAAATGAAAGCAGCCATGATTAGAAAAAACACTATAAAAGGATCATCATATTTAGGTATATCAGGTTTTGAATTTGATTTATGCTGACTGGTATTTTCTCCCAAGTCCATAGCACTCTCTGCAAAGAACTGTTTTCACTTAGTTTTTTTCAAAAGTCCTTTTTCCAACTGTTTGTGTAACATATCTGGGGGAAAACTGCATTTTAGATTAGGTTATGAGGAGACATTTAATATATCTAATCAAGTTATTTTCATAAGAAATGTTTGTGTAGGTTCTTATTATTTTATTACATGGAAAAGTATTCCTATAAAAATCATTAAAATGTTTAGATTTTTTAAAAAGCAAAGTGATTACAGTTGACCATAGGGACCTCAGGATTCAGAAACAACATGGTGTCATAAGTATCAAATGGATTCAACTGATTTTCAACAGCTTCATAGTGATTTTCCTTCTTTTATGGTTGGCTGGTGAAATACATCAATTTGATGCAGCTCTTAATGCTCGTTTAAGTGATTTAATGGTGATTGTATGTGATTTATTTACATATTTTATTCAATTGTACTTCCATCTTTTTAAATAATAAAATCTGTTCAAAATCTATAGATTAAAATCTTAGTCTATGGCATCGGGGTCAACATTTTTATTTTACTTACAGTCTATAATTTAATTTTTTATTTGGCTTATAATTTGTCTGCTCTTAAAATTAAATTATTAATTCAAATATTAGAAAAAAAATTTAACATGAACATAAAATGGGCATATGTTGTTAACACTAATCTTCATTTCAGTATAAGAGGTTGTTTGGCCTCCTGTAGATTTTCTAACATTAACAGCTGAAGGTTTGAGATTCAAAACTCTTGACGTCCCTTTGCAATCAATGTGTGGAGATGAGAGGATGGTATAAAATGCCAACATTGAAACCAGTATGGCTTATGTTTATGCATTAGATCCATCATCATGAGAGTTGGTCAGAAAAGGGGACTACATAGAGAGGAGAGCCTCTTCCCACAATGGCTTCTGGGATGGATAAAAATTATGAACACCCTCTCCAGCTGTCTTTGACAGACCCTGGACATCTCTTCAAACATCTTCTTAATACACAAGTCACTTGGAGGGTTTCATTCCTCAGGAAAAAATAAATAATAATTTTCAAATTTTATTGGACCAAAAATTATAACTTAGACTGACCAAATAGCAACTGAATGTGCCTTTAATGATATCTTCTTATTTACAATCAGAAAAAATAGAAAGTGACCTCTAACCACCAGTATAGTATAACCTCTGGAGAACTTGAAATAGCAATCCATTTTTCAATTCATTTCTTTTTTTTCACCTATGGGATCGTTCACTCTACTGTTTATCCTTAGCTTTGCCTTTGAAATGGAATGTGTGCGGTATTTTATGAATGAATTTAATACGTAATACAAGATACATTTTAAAACTTACACTTTTACTCTCTCCTCCTCACCTTAATTACATGTAACATAAAGCTTATGTTTTAATGGGCATGAGCACACCAGTTTTACAGTATCATAAAAAGAGTTTATGAGCCTTTTGTTAAAAATCAGTGCCCATGTCATTGGCAAGGCATGAAATTATTTGCAGCTACTTCTTCTACTTATAAGATAAATTTGGTCTGAATTAAGAATCACACAGAAGGGATTGAAACAATGCCTTTGTAGCCTAAAATGAGTTTAGTCATCAGATGACACAGATTTGGGTTCACCAGTTTCCACTACATGTGCATACCCCCTGGGGAGAACCTGGTCTCTGTCCATACATGTCTCTAAAGAGTCCCCATTTCAATGTTCACATTAGTTATGCAGAATCAATGGCATGTTTTTAAAAGGGTGTGGATACAACCTTAGCACCATTACTCCTGCCAAGAACAGGAATCGTTTCAATAGGATGGAGTTTCCGGGGCCATGTTATTGGTAAACAACCAGAACGCTCTTGGCCACCTACTCTATCAATAAATGGAAATCTTCCATGAATTATTTATGTATTCTGAGATGAAGTGATACAGACATTGTATCTCAAGTTTCCACTTCCCAGAAGGATGGGCAGTCTCAAGTGAGTAATTGGCCTAAGCGGTGTTTTTCTGTTACCTGGGGTCGTCATGAGCCTTTGAAGTACTGAGTTGCTGAAAGTCGATTTCTCTTCCAGTGGAAGCCTCCCTGGGCAGGGTCTTCAGTAAACTGTTATTAATCACAGTGAAAATACATGCCTTCCCTTTACCATTGAGCGTGGACTTGATATCCTGTGTCTGCAGACATGAAAGCACAAACGTGGAGGCCAAAATCAAGCCTTCTCTGGTTTGTGTCTGGGCAGAGCATGTGCGTCAAGTAAGGGATTCAGAAACAGGAATTCTGGATTATTTTAAACAAAAGTTCATACTGGAAAAAAAAATACACATATGTGTGCAAATATAGGTGTCTTTGTGTGCATACACCTGCACACAAAATTAAATAGATAGCTGAGAGGTACCAAATATCAAATAAACATTGTATTCATTTCTTTAAAACTTTCCTCTTATTTTTGATTTATACACTGTAGAAAACCTTTAGAATAGTAGGTTCTCCATCTCTGGAGGCCTCAGGCAGGTGCTCGTCCAGACACGTGGGGAATGTGGCTGGAGGCGTCTGCCAAGCAGAGCCCCGAGGGACATGCGAGAGGTGGTTTCTGGCAGATGTCTCGGGAAGTGACAAGTGACCAAACTGCCAGAAATAATCAGCAGGAGAAGATGCTTGCAAAGCTTGGACTCCACTAAGATGATAAAGTGAGTTTGGATAAAGAAAGAGAACTGGGCAGCTCCAAGCTCTGTTGAGAATAAAAACGAATCACTAGGGCTCCCTGAGGGGAATTACTCTTTGTCAGGGATGCCTTGATGTGCCCTATCTCTCACCTCCTCCCTACTCTCCATCTCATGTCTTCCCTAAGCTGCTCTGATCTCGAAGGTCTTTCCCATGGGTAAAGGTAGACATAGATGGGGAGGGAGCAGATGGCTTAACTGAATCCTGGGTCTTCACCGATGACTGGCTTGCAATGAAGGAGACAGGAGATGTGAGTTCGAACTCCCTGGGTTGGGAAGATCCCCTGGAGGCAGAAATGGCAACCCACTCCAGTATTCTTGCCTGAAAAATCCCATAGACAGAGGAGCCTGGAGGGCTATAGTCCATAGGGTTGCACAGAGTTTGACAGAACTAAGTAACTGAGCAGGAGCAAGCTGGGGTGAGGTCAGGTTGCATAAGAGGCACTTGGAAGATCACAGTTCTACAGCTTATTAGGTCAAAATGGAACTGTCTCCCTCAAGTGGATTTTTCCCCCTTTTTGTTACTTCCGCAGCCCCTATATTCCAACTCTGTCATTGCACTACCACATTATATAATAACTATCTACTAACCTGAGCTTCTCAAGGCCTGGGATTAACTCTTCCTCATGTACAGAGCGGACATGACTGATGTGACTTAGCAGCAGCAGCATGTTTCTATCAAGTAATTCCTAACACAGAGTCGGAGCTCAGCATATATATCTCTCTCATCCTCCTTTCTCTGGCTACTGCCTCTCAGCTGAGATGTCATCTCCTCTAGAAATCCTCTTCTGATTCCCCAAATACTAGTCAAAGGGGCCTTTCTTTGTGCTTCCCAGAGCTCTTGGCTTCACACCCCACCCCATCTCAACACTTATCTTTCTTTGTTTAATAATTTGTACCCACTGGAATATCAACTCCACAAGGAAGGAACTGTGTTTTTTGCTTGTTTGTTGCGCTTATTTACTATTTCCTTTTAACTGTTTATTGAGATATAGTTTGAATGTGTTCATGTGTGCATACTAAATAATTTCAGTCATGTCTGACTCTGCGACTCATAGTCTCTCTGACTCTATGGACTGTAGCCCCTCAGGCTCCTCTGTCCATGGGATTCTCCAGGCAAGAATACTGGAGTGGGTTGCCATGCCCTCCTCCAGGGGATCTTCAGACCCAGGTATCAAACCCATTACTCTAGAGTCCCCTGCATTGGCAGGTGGGTTCTTTACCACTAGTGCCGCCCAGGAAACCTGAGATACAGCTTACATACCATAAAATGTGTCCATTTCAAGTGTGCAATTCAATGGTTTGTAGTGAATTTACTTATTTGCACCATCACCATAATCTAACCTTAGAACATTTTTTGACCCCCTAAAAAGAAATATAGGGATTACTCTCCACCCTTTTTTCTTCTCCACCCCAGCCTTAGACAACTGCTCATCTGCTTTATGTATCTATAGATCAACCTGCCCTGAGTATGTCCTGTACATGGAGTTATACAATATGTGTTCTTTTGCAGCTGGCTTCTTTCATTTAGTATTTTTATCTTTGCATTCTCAGTTTAGAAATAAATTGCCTAGCACAGAAAAGACATTCAGTGAATTTTTCTAACATGAAAAAATAAATGCACTACCCAATTCTACCATTTTTTGGGAGTTAGAAATCGTCCTCAAAATAGAACTCGTCCAAGAGGCTTTGACAAAGCATTATGTTAGAAATAGCATTCAAAGTTGAAAGTATTAGTCAGTCATTCAAGTCCAACTCTTAGCAACCCCATGGACTGTAGCCCACCAGGCTCCTCTGTTCATGGGATTCTCCAGGCAAGAATACTGGAGTGGGTTGCCATTCCCAACCTAGGGATCAAACCCATGTCTCCTGTGTCTCCTGCATTGCAGGCGGATTCTTTACTGCTGAGCCACCTGGGAAGCCCAGTAAACAGTGTTAGTGCTTTTTAAACCCCTTCTAGTTGTTGGTCTGTTCCCATGGAACCCCTTGGACTAAGGTAAGGCCCAGAAGAGGTAGCTGAGGTAGGTGTGAACCACACATGGAAGCTGTCCCCCTGGGCTCTGGGGGGCACTGTTAGGCACTCGGGGGGGGAGCTGCTGATACTTGGGTGCCAGGCCTTAAGGTCTGCAGTCTGTGCAAGACAGAGGTGCCCCTGCCTTCTCTTTGCTGTCCCCTCGCATTGCTCATCTCAGCAGTTGCTTCTCTGCCTTTATCAAAACTGGAAAGGGTCTGATGAAATCATGCCCAGGTTCAATGAAACATGAGGGCCAATACCTCAAACGCTCACAAAGGTACTGAGGTTTTGAGAGAACAAAGTCAGACATTTTTAGCTGGGGAATTTCAGATATCAGCTAACCAGAAATGGGGCTGTTGGAAGAAGCGAGGAGCATCACATAGCTATTTCAAAGATTCTGCCATTCCCAAGAACAGAGGAGACAAGAGACAGACTATAGAGATGGTCCCACCCAAAGTTGTCTACCCAGACCCTAGGGAATGTGGGAAGATGCCCCTTCCGGCGTGCATACCAGTGAGGCACAGCTTCTGATCTGTAGAAAGATTTCTATTAACTTTCTTTTTCTACCGTGCTATTGTCAAATGCAATATTAATGTAGCATCAAAAGTTATCATTTTATGTCATAAATCTTCCTTTAATTTTATATATAATAAGTGCTTACAGATGCAAATCATGTTTGAATGGAAGGACATAATGGTTAAAAGAAGTATTGGCCATATTGTAGTAATTTTGCAAACAGCTGTTTCAAGTTAACATATGTGTATTCCCAGTCTTGTGTATATGAGATACAAGTTAATGTCAACAGTACATTAACAATGCAACTGAATCTAATTATGGAATTGAAAGTGCTATGCGTAGAGGGATAACATTGTCACTGAAAAGCATAGGTAGACATCTGTTTCTGGTGAGTTTCAAATAGGTACTTGCATCTTTTACACTCATCAATTCCATAATTTTTTGCAACAGTGGATTAACTAAAAGATTTGTCTGCATATTTGTTCCTAAAACTGGATGGCAGATATAGTCTTCAGCAATTTAGTTTTGCGAGCGGTATTATATATGCCTTTTAACTATGCATATGGGAGGTGTAAAGAGGGCTGCAGATAATGCTCTTACTTCTGCACAGTTGATCGGAATTTAGAGCAAAAGGAAAGCTTCCTTGCTTTGTTACCAGATGGCTCCCCACTGCGTCCACAATTCCTTATTTTACTAGATTCTTCTGTTGGAAATCCTTTCAGTTAGTGAAATTACTTACATTAACCTTCAGGGTCTCTTAAGATGTTAATATCCTTGGAACACTGGGGCTGTTGGACCCTTCAAGTATGAGTGATTTTACTTACACAGTTTTTCTCCCAGGAACTGGCTAAACTCAATGCACTGAGTAAATAAAGGAATGGGGTATGATTTTGAGGGGAACCCCCTGGCAAAGAAGATTCCTCAAAGAAAAAAAGGTGCCTGAGAAGCAAGGGGCATTGGCTGCCAATGTGCCCAAGTGTCATGCCAAGTTCACTTCTAAAAGCTGAAACAACTCATGTATCCTTGAGCAGCAAACTTGGAATATAGTACCTTTGTGGAACTGTTAAAGGAATTCAAATTTTTCACCTGGAGGGGTGAAGATTTCAGAGATGGCCTGATTGGACTATTCCCATTACCTACCTTTGTTTCCCATGTTATCAATTTAGCTTAGTTAGAAGACCCACATTTTTTCCCCTTCTAGCTCTTCATTTGCAGGTTTCCATTGCCCAAAGCAAACTAAAAATTACTTAGTCATGAGTATTATGACAGCGGTCCTCTCAGCCATCTAGAGCTTCCAAACAAACCCCTCCAGATCATTCACATGATAAAGCAATGAAAGATTGTGCTTTTGTTTGCACTGCATTTTTAAGCAGGAGGCCCTGAGCATCTAAAGGCAGGCCATTTTTAGACGGTTGCCAAAGATGTAAAGCATTGTTAAATGGAGACGATCACTCATCAGCTTAACTGTTGATGGAAATAAAAAGCTTATGTTCCTCCTTTATTGCTTAGAGGATTTGGATATCAGTGCAATGGGGCTATGATGCCAACTATCTCAAAGACTGCCAGGACCAATTTGTCTCATCTGGTAAGCTGTGTCCTAAGTGTTTTATCCATGCTCGTGGCTCTGTGCAGGTGCATTTTTCAGAGAGAAAATGAATTACTTAGTCAAGTGTACAATGACAGTAGTCCTCTCCCCCAGAGTTTCTACACAAACTCCTCCAGATCACTTATATGAGAACACATGTTCATTCAGCTTCTAAGACGGGAATAGTCACTGGTGAATAAGGCAGATTAAAGAACACAGTGCTGAAGTTCCCTGTTGTAAAGGACTTTAAAGGAGTTTTAAAATTTGACTAAATATGCGCATTGTATCTGGTCTCCAAAAAGGTAAGGTATTTTAGTGGCCTGAGGGTAAACTACAAAAAACTTCTATTCTTCTGTCTCTTGGCTGCAAATACAAAGCATAGCTGTTAGCCTAAAAAGAGTATGCTTGACTTTGCAGTGTTTATTTCTACGTTGTACCGAAAGATGACCACTGGCCAAATTTTTCTTGGGGGAACAGGATTCAAACACTTAAACCACCAATTCTTGTAGTTCCAGAAAGATCAGGGTTGTTTTGTTTTGTTTTTTTGGCTAGCACACCATTTGGCAAGGCAAGCCAGTTTTGGTCATCAGGTTATAAGAAGGAAAAAAAACTAAAAAGAGGGAGCAAGAGAATATGAGAATAAAGGAAAAGAAGGAATGGGAGCAAGATGAATTAAGGGGAGAAAGAAAGAGGGGGTTTAGAAAACCTAAGTGGTAGCGGATGTCATTTGCTGTCACGATTATCAATCAGCCAAAATGGTCTAAAAGTTAACCACAAATTCAGCAAGTGGAACTTAGAGGCTGTGCCACAAACAGGCAACAATGGGTCATCGTCTCCAATTGGAAGCTGACATTTTCAATTATCCAGATGTGTGTTTGGTTTTATAGCCATTAGGCAACTGCATTGCTAACAAAATACAGAGATGCTGTTAATCAGAGAGAGGCTAATTGTAGTCAAAAAAGAAAAATGTCGTATTTTTTACTTTTGAAAAGGACTAATCCTTTTCTTAGCTTAGTCTTCAGAATCATGAGAATTTTCTTGTTTTGAGAATAAACCTAACCATGGTAACTCCTTTGCTAACTGTACTTCTTACATTTCCTGATAATAAAAGTTGTCCTTTATTTTGATTCATGTGTTTCCAGTGTGGAAGCTTAACCCTTTAAGTTACCAAGATATTTCAGTGAGGTCTATATTAGATTTTCTGTACAAGGCTAGTCATATTGAAACAAACAAACCCACACAATATTTAGACAGTGAACCTCTCAAGTCCTCCCCTCTGCTAGACTGAAAAACATTAGCCAATATCATCAAAACAAGAGACTGGGATAGTCTTTTGGGGGGAACCTGACTAGTCTAAGAGATAAGACAAATATACTGGTATTAAAGATTTGCTACTAAAATGATCCATTGAGATCACCCTAACATAAAATCCAAAATCAGTAAGTCCTACCCATATGCTCAGAGCTAACTGACTAAATACGCCCCTCGTAATCCTGAGCCAAAAACAAGGGTCCCCAGACATCTGAGTCAAGCTTCTATAATGACAGATAGAGACAAAACAAACTGAAGAAAGCAATAAGCAGGGGTAAGAAAATTGCAAATAATATCATTAATATACTATGTTAGACAGAATAATGGCCCCCCAAATATGTCCACATCTGTATTGGTTTTTCAGAGTTTTCATAACAAAATACCACAGAGTGCCTTAAAAACAGCAGAATTTTATTCACTCACAGTTTTGCAGACCAGAAATCTGAAAAAATGATGTCAGTAGGGCTCGAGTCCCAGTGCAAGCTCTAGAGGAGAATACTTCCTTGGCTCCAGCTTCTTTTTTTTTTTTTTTTTTTTTAGTATTTATTTACTTATTTTTGGCTGCATCGAGTCTTAGCTGTGGCACATGAGATCTGCTTCTTTCTCATAGTGGTGCCCAGGCTTAGTGGCCCTGAAGCACACGGGATCTTAGTTTCCCAATCAGGGACTGAACCCGTGTGCCCTGCATTGGAACTTGGATTCTTAACCACTGAACCACCAGGGAAGTCCCCCTCCTCCAGCTTCTGGTGGCTCCAAATATTCCCTGTAGCACTGCTCCAAGGTCCTCCTCAGTCTTCACACGGCCTCCTCCCTTTCCTCTTTGTCTTCTCCTCTGCCATCTTTCATAAGGGTTCTTGTCATTGGGTTTGGGGCCCATCCAGATTACCCATGACAATATCATTTAAGATTCTGAATTTAATTATGTCTACAAAGAAATATAATTCAGAAAAATCCAAATAAGATGATATTCACAGGTCCTGGGTATGAGGCAGTGGAGGTATTTTTTGGAGGGGACACCACTCAACCCACTACCATGTTCTGAGTCTTAGGATGTATTTATGTGTTACCTTACGTGGCAAAAGAGATTTTGCAGGTGTAATTAAGGTCAGAATCTTGAAAGGGAGAGATATTCCTAGGTTTTCCACATGATCTCAATATAATTAGCAAAGTCCTTATGGGAGGGAGACAGGAGGGTCACAGCCAGTGAAGGAGGTCAGAGGTTATAGAACCAGAGGTCAGAGTGGCTTGAAGCAGCCAAGGAATGCAGGCAGCCTCTAGAAGCTAGAAATGGCAAGGAAAGAGATTTTCCCCTTGAGCCTTCAGAAGGAGTGCCGCCCTGCTGACCCACAGATCAACCCTATAGACATCTGACCTCCAGTACTGTAACATAACGTGTGCTCAGCCGCTTCAGTTGTGTCCAACTCTTTGTGACCCCATGGACTGTAGCCTGCAAGGCTCCTCTGTCCATGGAATTTTCCCAGTAAAGAATACTGGTGTGGGTTGCCATTTCCTCCTCCAGGGGATCTTCTTGATCCAGGGATGGAACTTGCATCTCCTGCACTGGCAAGCAGATTCTTTACCACTGAGCCACCAGGAAAGCCCTTGTAACACAAATAAATATATGTTTTTTTAAGCCACTAAAATTGTGAGAATTTCTACAGCAGTAATAAGAAACTAATACCTATACTAAAAATGGCAAGAAGATATCACACCCTTAAAATCACCACAGAGTATTAATTAATTTTGAAATGAATATATGCACAGAATGTAAAGAAGATCTCTTGGAAATCACACACACGTGCACATATTCACATATCCACATGTATACTAGCAAAAATGAAAAATTCAATAGAAGCAAAAAATGATATAACTGAGAAATTTTCATAGAAATTAGAGGGAAAAAAAGATATGACATTAGAACACAGTAGTTACAAAATTTATAGAACCAGAAAGTTGATCCAACCCTCACAAAATAAAAGTTCTAAAAAAGGAGAAAGGACACAGAGGAGAGAAAATCATCAATGAAACAATTTAAAAATGTTTTTCCTATAAAGGCATAATTTTCACATTGAGATGGTCTACTGAGAGTCTAGAGTAGGTGAAAAGACACCTTCATCTAGCTTCATCTACCTTTCTAACTTTCTATCATGAAATTTCCAAATATCATAGAGAAAGAGATTTTAAAAGATATCAAAGGAAAAAAATTAATTCATATACAAAAGGATCTGGAATTATAGTACATTCTGATATTTTGATAGTAAAAATGGGAGCTAGAAAACAATGGAGAAGTGTGTTCAAAATTCTGAAAGGAAATTATCCCTAACCTAGAATGTAATACTAGTCAAACTGCTAGAATAGGAAACAGCTATTCTAAGACAGGCAAGTTCTCATAAAGCTTAGCTTAACTCCCATTCACTCTTTCTTGGGAAGCTACAAGAGTATGTGCTCCCCTAGAACAGAGAACTAAACCAATAACGGGAAATAGATAAAATTCAGAAACTGAGGTTTCTACAAAGAGACACAAGAAAAATGTGATCTCTGGGATGACGGTGAAGCAGATCACAGATGCGGAGGCAACCATTCCAGGTGGGGACGGGTCACAGGACATGGGGATGCACCGTCAAAAAGATAAAACTGATGAAACTTCTGATTCATCTGGGCTGCTCTGGTGGCTCAGTGGTAAAGAATCTGCCCCCAGTGCAGAAGCCACAGGCAATTCAGGTTCGATCCCTGGGTCAAGAAGATGCCCTGGAGGAGGGCATGGCAACTCTCTCCTGTATTCTTGCCTGGAGAACCCATGGAAAGAGGAGGCTGATGGGCCACATTCCATAGGGTTCCAAAGAGTCAGACATGATTGAAGGGACTTAGCAAGCACACACATGCACTGACTCATTTGAGGAAATTTAGAAAATCGGGAGGCTTGGGGTTAGATTTGTGATAAGCACATAGAAGCCAGGAAAATAAGGGGTTTTCCTCGGTGATCGAGGTTTAAGACTAGGGGCTTTCACTATAGGGGATGAGAGTTAGATCCCTTGTCAAGGGACTAAGATCCCACAAGAGCAAGACATGGCCAAAAAACAAATTAAAAAACCAAAAGCAAAACAGGAAAATAGGGAGAAAAGGCAAGTAAGGAAAAGGAAGGAAATAATCATGGTATGCTACATAGCTTAGCATCAATAACATTATGTGTCACAATAATATAAAAACTGACTGCTGATCTAACCACAATTTTTTGACATCTCTATTGGGAATATAAAGGCTACAAAAATACATATGAGGGAGTAGGGCTGGGGAAACAGAGCAAAACCGCAGCTTCCACAGGGGAAAGTTACAGACAATGCCTAAAATTTTCAAAATTAAGAAGTAACAGTACAAGGATGATACTTAACGAGTTAGAGCAAAATACCAAAAGAATTCAGCTAAAAGAGCTGAAAGTTATTATTCTTATGGAATGATATATGGCAAATGGGGAAGTAGGACACTGCTGGGTTTTTTTTTTTGTTTGTTATAGGACTTAGATAATTGTTTAATTATGTCATATATATAATTTTTAAAAACCTGTAGTATTGTGAGAATTTTAGTAGAAGGATGATTTTATTTAAGTCGTCTTGCAAAGTTCCCTTGATTTTCTGTTGTACTATTTTGATTAGATTACAGAATGGTAGATATAGTTTAAATATGAGGGGGAAAAGCACAGAAATATTATAAGAAAGAAAGAGTCCAAGAGGCTACTAAATAGAACTCAGTCAGAAAGGTAAACAATGCTGTGTGACCTTAATCTTTCTAAGTGGTTCTTCTGTTTTCTCTAGCTGTGAAATATATTTATGACTTTCAATTCCTTTCTTTTGCTTTGGAATGCCAAGTCAAGACACACCCTAAAGCAAACAATTTTAACAAAAATAACCCTGTGTTATGTGTTATCAAATGACTTAAATTATCCTGAAAAAATATAGCTTATTTCTTTATATGCAATCATAAGCAGCTCTAATGTGTTTTGTCTGGTCTAAAATTGTATGCAACTTATCAACAAACAATTGTGCGTATGAAATTAATCAAAATATTTCTTCAGCATTTTAATGAACATCCATCTACATCCATATGACCATATAGTTTTCAAATTTATCCTCTTATGTTAAGCCTTCTGTTAATGACCTATTTCGTGACTTCTCCTCGTCTACCTTTCTAACTTTGTATTGATTACTCTAGACCACCCAACATGTTTCTAGGCCACTTCCCTGAGACGATGACAACCTGTGAGGGACCATGAATTAATTTTACAGTTACCAAAGGAAACCACAAGCCAAAAAATAAACCAAATAATGTGCTCTGAGGTTAAATAAGTGGAAGAGGATGGCCTTATTCAGGGACACTATGCTTTCTGGTGAATTCATCCATCTGTTCCTCTGGGTTCGTCGGTACAATCAAGACTGTCTTCCAAGGGCTAGTGCTGCAATAAGCATTGTTGTGCCCGTGACTCCCAGCTCCCTACACCGGTGCTAATCATCACTGCGTAGCTTGCCTTTTCTCAGAATACAGTCCATAGCCCTTATGTCGTAGTTCTCCTGCCCATAGCTCCCATGGGGGTTCTTCAGCTGCCTGCCCATCTATCTTGAGGGCTTGCAATGCTACATTTTACAGGAGGCAGCAGCCTGATTATCCGCTGATTATCAGTAGATAGAGAGCTGATTATCTTGCTCTCTCTGCCCCAGGAAGTGAGAGCATCCTTTAAGTATCTGTACTCTCATTTCTTTCTTCCATGATGAGGAAATCTGTACCTTATTTCCTATCTCATGGTTACTCTTCCCCTGCAGAGAAAGAGTGGCCAGTCAGTTGGTCCCTGATAGCACTGGGGTACCTCCAAAGCAAGATGGCCCCATGTGCTGTCTTCATAGGCCTGGTGGACATGCTTCGGGAGAGTGAGCTGACCTCTCCACTTCCCGTGGCCTCCTGCCAGCCTCCTCTCTCAGGCCCAGTTTCTCAGCGTGAGACTGGGTGGATCTATTGGCTCTGTCTTGCTATCTTCAATTCAGGGGGAAGGAATAGAAAACTTCGCTTTGCATAATCAAAGCTCGACTAATAAACCTGATACTTTGCCCAAACTGGTTCAGTTCTCTGTGTGCATGCTTTATTCATCAGAACCCCTGGGGCAGGGAGAGGAGGGAAGTAGCAAAGGGGAAGATTCCAGAGCTGAACCCCACCCTGGACTGCCAACAATCACTCTAAGATTAAGATACGCTGAAGGCCAAATCAGTTCCTGCAGGAAAACTCTGCTCTGCCGAAGCCTGCCATAACTCAGTTAACCTATAAGGCAAATATTAGCTCTCTCCCCAAAACAGCATTAAAAAGTGGCTCCACTGTGTTTGGTGCTGGTTTCATGAGTGTGCCCTGGGGATTGCCGACAATACGCTGGTGCTAAAGTAGCAACTGGAATCCTTTACCCAGTCGGCTGGACTCAGGCTCTGTTCTGGCATGTGGCCCAGCATATCAATATTGTGGTTTTCAGCACATTTTGGAAGCTGCTTCCCTAAGCCATGTGACAACCCCAGAAGTTGGTCTGGCACCAGAAGACTTCATCAGATTGCGAACTTGAGAGCCCTCGAACCGGCTGTTTTTGTATTGATGCCTCTTCCCGTAATCACTAACAGAAGGTGAGACGGCTGCAGTTGGAACACACCTCGCACCTTCTCCGCCATCCGTGTTTATGTCTCTGAACGCTTGTAAATCTCCTGGGCTCTGAGCACTTGCCTACTGGAATAAAAGCTGTCTCTGGAGACAGCTCCGGTAAAAGTCGGAGTTATTAGCAGAGCTCAACAGACATACCTGGAAAGAGCATGTGGCAGGGCTACAGATTTGTCAGAAAGATTTAAGAGTATCCGTTTATTTACTGATTTTAACACTAGCAGAAACCAAAGCTGTGAATACTCTAGACCTAGCAACCTGGTGGTCCCCTTGGAAACTGTGCAAACCACGTGGCCTGCATTAATGCAACGTCCTAGGTACAAGTCATGGTGAATCTCCAATCGAAAAGTGGCAAATTAGTAGACAATGTCAAAGCTGACAGTTTTCGACTTTATGCTTCACTTATTCCAGAATTAAAAAAGATGCTTTATCTATTAAAACAACCACCACACAACCAATATCGAGTATCTACTACACATTTGCCTGGTTGTAGGCATTGAGAGGGCTGCAAAAACAAACCCTTGTATTCTTTGATTTGAAGAGGTTTATAATCTATTGGTGACTTACAATAAAGGCACGTTAAACCCTCAGAAAGCAGAAGTAAATTAAACGATACATTTTCTAGTAGCTACCTCGGGTGAAGTAGAAGACAGAGAGGCTTTAATATGGTGAACTGTGGAAGGCTTCCTGAAGAAATGTGACATAAAGAATGGGTAGGTGGGCTTGGGGAAGTAAAAAGGAAAGGGAAAAAATTCTAGGCATGGAGAGGGAGTGTTTCTCAAGAAGTGGGAATAGAAACGTGCAGACTCTGCTTGTGGAAAAGGGAAGAAACAAGCTGGGCTGCCTAGAGGGAATAAGCATGAGGAAATACAGTGACTTGAATAAAAAATGACAGCTAAAGACAAATCCCGAGTGAAGGATTTTTAGAAGTCTAACCAAAGGGTTTAAAATTTAGGTAGGAGTAAATAAGAAGTCATAAAGGTTTCAGTCGGAAAGTGAACAAATAAAAGCTAAATTTAAATGTGATTCACCACTGGGTGAAGAAGAGTAAACACAGAATGATAATTGTCAATTGACCAGACTTAACAAACCCACTTCCACACGCTGCCCACCATAATGAAGACGGTACCTAATGGTTAAACGTAGGAACAGCCTCCAACATACAGTTTCAGCATTAATTGATTTTTGGCTGGCGTTTTGTTGACAGCAGGATATTTATTACATCACAACAATTAAATTATGCAGACCAACAGTTGGAATAAGACAGACACCGTCAATTCTTTCTAAAACTACTTTTCCCTTGAAGTTTTTTCCCTTAAAGTGTGAGATGGCTCTATTTTAGTAAAAAAGAAAGGAAAAAAGAGAGAAAATTTGTTTTTTCCATTATAGCCAGCCCAGTGATCTCTCCATAAACAGTACTCCTTAAAAAAAAATCAAAGTCCAGATTTTCTGAAGTAGTTTTCATGATAACTTATTAAAGTCAATAACAATTCATTAATTGAGTTGCTTTGTTTTGCAGAATTCAGAAAAAAAAAATGAAAAGGGGTGTGGAGAGATTTAACGTTCTCCACGGATTTCAGTTTTGACAAATAGTGACCAGTCCTGTTTGTCAAGGATCGTATTTTACTTTTATTCCCTCGCTCCAAAAGATTGCATAACCAGTACAAAATATCACTAGAGATAAGCCACTTTCTAATAAACACTTAATGAGGTTTCTTCAATCTTAATTTCTAGGACAAATAAACAAAAAAACTTTTTTTTTTTTTTACTTTCAGAGTTGTGAACATTTTAAAAGCAAGACAAGAGAGCATCCTTCTCCACCCCCAGGCCCTTCTCCTGGTTTCATTACTCGTGTCGCCTCTGCTGCTCCAAGTCGGGCTTTTCAGGCCACCAAAGGGCAGCAGGACATCCAGAATGCCATTCCCCGCCCCCTCCTGAGAGCCAGTGGTCACAAGCCTGCGCTCCGTTCCACACTGGTAGCATCCAGGTGGAATTTAAAATAGAATGGATGAGGACCCAGTTATGTAAAAAGTCACCTCTGCTCTTCTGTTCCATCATGGGAGTTAAGACCAGCTGGGGTGCTTCTGGTATCAGTTTCCAGTACATAAGTCTCTGTGATCTGCAGCAGAAATTCTTACAACAAGGCCCTTAGAAGTCTCGTTCTCTGATGGACTGCCAAAGGCAGAGTCCAAGGCATATCTGTTCAGGCAGACTTTTTGCTGAGTTTCTCAGGGACTGGGAAAAACAACCAGAAGGCACAGTCTCCGCTGGGTTCAACAACTAATAATCTACAATTGTCCTGGGTGGGAGGTGGGATTTATTGCTGTGCAGCTACTTCTCTTGGTTCAGTTGGCCCGACTGGTGAGATTCAGTTTCTTAGAAAAGTTTCTTTGAGTGAAATGAGTATTTCCTTTGACTCTCCCTCCTACATCCTCTTTTCTAGAATGTAGCTAAAAACACCTTACCCCTGCTACAAAAACAAATCAAGTACTTCCTTGTGGGATCAAGAAGCTACAGATGCTTCAGTAACCTGTGCAAACTTGGAATTACACTGTGCTTTGCTTAATAGCATTAATCAAATTTTGGGTAGCTGGGCTCAGATCATGAGATGATATAATTGCAGCTCCCATTTTATGAACAATTAATGGCATTATCTTTATATCATTTTTAGAAAGCTTGCAAAAGACAATAAGTACCACATTATACACCGTTGACCAGTTAATATTTCATGCTCTCTCCCAATTACAAACCAAAAATGGTAGATAGGAAATGAGACTCCTTCTTGCTGCTAAAGAAATAAGCAATTTGAAACATGTAGTTGTGGATATGTTTGGATTTGACTTGTCATTAACTTTATGCTTTAGCTTTAATTTAAAGCTAAAGAGAGCATAATCCCCACTAGTGATAGTAGAGATGAACCACTTCTAATTAATAAGAGGTACAAATTAGATTCTGAAGAAGCCCTTCACCTTCATATTTCAAGATAAAGAAGATACCTGTAACTTTTTACATCTTCTATAGTTTCATGTGACCTCATCAGATTACAATAAATATATTAGTATAAATTATAAATATAAAAATAGTGACAATTTATATAATTTTAAATGTAACATAAATTATACATTTATATAATACGTAATACTTCTGTCAATAATTAGTTTAAATTGAAATCCACAAGGAAAAGTGGAACTGAAGGTAAAAAATGGAAGCCAAAACACTCTAGCCTGTGCCATCCTAAGACCAGGGGCCCCTCTCTGTTTGCCAAACCCAATAGCTAAGGTTCCTCCTCCTGGGAGTGCAAATTCATTAGCAAAGGCAGTCCCTCGCACCCTACCACACACAGGCATACACAATCACACAGAACCACACACACAACCTCCCTCTCTCCAGCCCCGTGGGAACTCCAATTAGAGTTTTAGAACCAAAAGAGCTTTTCATCATTTTACAAGTGAGAAAACTGAGACTCAAAGTTGAAATTGACTGCAAGATTAAAGCCTGCTGACTGGAAGCCCCATCACCCAACTCAGCCCAGTGTTCTTTCCACTCTTTCTCCCAGTGCACACAATCCAAACAGCAAAGAGTGGGAAACAGAAGGGTATCCACGCAGACCACCATTCGCCTCTGAGAGACTGGACTTCAGGGAGATCTCCTCAGGAGGCCCACGTATCCATTGTGGGTTGTTTTTTTTTTTTAATCTTCAGAGAACAGAACAACTCTTTTGACTGAGATATCTGTGAACTATGGTATAAAGATCACGAAAGAGGAATTTGGACCTTGAGACCCAATACCTGCGATTTGGTCCAAAAAAAAAAAAAAAAGAGAGAGAGAGATGGAAAGCAAGCAATCAGTACTTTTTAGTCAGGTTCTGCGGCAGTACGGTGTGGTAGAAAGCACAAGACTTTCAAAATAAGATCTATTTTTGACCCTACTATTTTCTAACTGAGTGGTCTTCAGCAAGTTTCTTAATCTCTCTAAATTCATTTCTTTATCTATAAAATTAGTACCAATTTGAGGAGTTTGAATCTTTGTGTGGAGTGAGAAGAGAAAGACAGAGAGTTAAGAGAAAACACAGGGTGGTGAGAGGGGCGAGGTGTGAGGGGATGTAGGCTCTCAGTGCATGAGAGTTCAAGACTCCTGATGCAAAATAAGTGCCTAAATGTCTGCTCATTGAATGATAAGCTTAATTCTTCAGTTGGACCAACTTCTAGAAATGTTTTCTTTGCTTTAAAGGTATGGACAGAATGATCCCTAAGGCCTCAGATTATACACAAGAGGTACATGGCCCGGAAACTGTGTCTTGGACTTGAAAATAGTTGACCCAGTGACTCTAAGAATAGAAGGCTGTGAATGGCCCTCTCAGGGTTTATCTGGATGCCTAGACAGTGCTTGATCGCAGGAGTAGCAACAAAGGCAACATTCAAGTGACCCCACTCCCAAACTAGATTAAGTAATCCCCCTGCTTGTTCCTGGCGCGCCCTGTGTCCCCACTGCGTTCACTACACTCGCTATGACCCCCTGACTCCTTGTCAGTCTTGTCAATGGGGCTGTGAACTCCACTACTATTTAACTCAGTGCTATCTAGCCCCACTTTTTAACCCATAACAGAGGCTCAGTATATCTTTCTAAAAGAAAAAAAATCCAGCAACTTCCTTAAAACATCTATCATCATTGGCTCGAAAAATCAGCCTCAAGTATTCACGTTCTCCAATCCCTCAGTTCCCCTGCAGAGGAAGCCTCTTCTCTAATTACACCATCTCGGCCACTTAGGTATCTGCTCAGGATGTTCCTCACCACGTTAATCCCTTCAGTAAGTTGTGTTCAGAACCAGTATCTGGTGTACTGGGCCCCATGGCAGGGGTTCAGCAGGGAGTGCTCCACAATGCCTCCTGGAGAGGTCTGCCGAATAAAGTGAGCTTGGATGAGGGCTCTGATTCTCAGAGAGGCCACTAGCCATTAGCCAAAATATTTCTGGATCCGTAACTGCACCCTATCATCAACTTGACTCTCTAAAAATTACAATGTGGCTTTAGGACCTGGTACATAGCGTTCACTCAATAAATATTTGTTGGATAAAGGGAGAAGATGGGAATTTCAGTGAGCTTTTATTGCTCTGGGCCAATAGAGAGGATATGCAGCAAATAAAATACTTTATTTGCTTTATCAGCAAATCTTTAATTGGAGTAAGTCTGGAATTTGGAATCCACTAAGCTGGGCTTCCCTGGTGGCTCAGATGGCAAAGACTCTGCCTGCAAGCAGGAGATCTGGGTTCAAACCCTGGGTCAGGAAGATTCCCTGGAGAAGGGAATGGCTACCCACTCCAGTATTCTTGTCTGGAAAATTCCATGGACAGAGGAGCCTGGTGGGCTAAGGCCCATAGGGTTACAAAGAGTCAGACATGACTGAACAACTCATACACACAAGCTGGTATATCCTGAGAGTTTATTAACATTTCAGAAGTCCTCTGAGGAGTAGGTGATGACTCTCATACCCATTTCCTGTCGCCAGTTAGGTGAAACAGAGTTTTCTGATACCACAGCTAAAAGCATGTGCCATCTGACTTCAGAGTTCTCCCCAGAGATCTATCCTGGAAAACACTGGTTAGCTAATCTTTCTTAACTGCCAAGCACCAGAATATTCTCCCGCATCTGAACTCTGACTCCAGAAGAGTAACTTGTTGGATTCTATGCTTTTATTTATTAATAATATCAAATTAATTTGTTTCAGACTTGTCTCTATGGCTGTTTTGTGCCTTTAAGGAAAGGAATCTAGTCTTCAGAAATTCCCACAGTACTGGACACACAGTAGGTGTTTCATAAATAAGTTTCTAAAATTTGTCTTTAATGTGTCCAATTTCCCTGAGAAAGGCATAGTGTGCATTAGGGAGAACAGGACCCTCAATTTTTTTTAGAACTCTCCAGACAGTTCTCACTCACATCTACTCTCTGCCCTTCATCTCTGACAGTGCTCTCAAAGATCGAAGAAAAAAAAAAGAGACAAATCGGCAAAATGAAATCACCTAACACAATTTAAATGTGATAGATTATTAATAGATGCTAGGCTAGAATCTTCCCTTTCGATAAAAGTAAATGCCTGCACAGATGACGATAGATGTCAAGCTTGACAGTATTTCTCTCATTCTCAAGTCTGCTGACATGTTGAGACCTCAGTCTGGGTGTGGAAAAGTCAACTTTTTGGTACCAACTCGGACTCAAAAAACTATTCTTCTGTGAGGTAAAGGAGAGGAAAGAAACGTGAGCAGTGAGAATTTCCAGCCGCTCCACCCAGAGTATAATTAATCCATATGCGACTGGGGTGGGTGGTTCTCAAACATCGCCCATTGAACCCACACCTTCGCCCAGGTTCATTAAGACAGAAGCGCCCCTATAGTCTTCGGCTTGTATCAATATTCCTCCCGCAGAGACCAACTCTCCGGAGACTGAGACGGGAGGAAAGGTCAGGAACACAGGGTCTGGACCTGCTGTCGGGAAGCAGCGGGCCCGAACGTCCCCCGCGGAGTCCGCTCTCAGCCAATGGGAGCCTGAAGTCCGGGGATGATGAGATGAGGGGCCGCTGCTGGGCCAATCAGGTTCCAAGCGCAGCCAGGGAGGGGGGAGGAGATGGGAGGAGAGGCCGGGGGCGATGGAGACACAGCTACATCAACAGAAGTTTCTCACCTTGGAATGCGACGGACGCTCCCGCATCTCCTGCACATCTCCAACTTGGCGCCGGAGGAGGGCCCCAGGCTATTTTCTCAACTTCCTCACGCTGCTCCCCGCTTGCGAGGGGAAAGCTGCTGAGAACACCTACTACAACTGGCCTTTTTACGTTGTCTGCAGGGACAAGGGAGGCGAGGGACAACTTGGTGCGGGGGAACTGACCTCTGGCCTGGTGGGCCTCTGGGTGGGGAGGGTCGAAGAGGAGTGGCTGGGGCTGGGGGACTCCATGCGGGGGCCATGGACAGAGCAGCGCTCCTGGGACTGTCCCGCCTGTGCGCGCTGTGGGCAGCCGTGCTCGCGCTGTTCCCCTGCGGAGCCCAAGGAAACTGGATGTGAGTATGGGGGCAGCAGGGGCGCACGGGATTTGTGGCAAAAGGGGGTGCCCAGCCTCAGGGAATTCTCAGCTGGGGCGGGGGAGAAGGGGCGGGAGTCCTAGGGCGGGTGACCTAAATTTCGGGTAAACATCTGGGCTTGGGGAGGAGAGCAGGGCAGCAGCTTACGCTAGGGGCGGCCGTGTCTTACAGGTGGTTGGGCATCGCCTCCTTTGGGGTTCCGGAGAAGCTGGGCTGTGCCAACTTGCCTCTGAACAGCCGCCAGAAGGAGCTGTGCAAGAGGAAACCGTACCTGCTGCCGAGCATCCGCGAGGGCGCCCGGCTGGGCATTCAGGAGTGCAGAAGCCAGTTCAGGCACGAGAGATGGAACTGCCTGGTGGCCGCCGCCTCCGCGCCGGGCACCAGCCCTCTCTTTGGCTACGAGCTGAGCAGCGGTGAGTCCCGGGACTCGTGGCTGGCGCGGGACTGGGGGCGAGACCTGCAATTCCTGTAAATTAATCAGTGCTCGTACGGTCCCGTCGCTCTTTAAATTCCCCAGAGAGGTCCTTTAGTGGAAGGAAATTGGGGGGCGACGGAAGCCAGATCCGGGTGCAGGTGCGGTCATGGGGTGGGGGTGGGGTGACACCCCAGGTCCAGAGCGCAGCGCGTGGAGGTGTAGCTCTTCCTCCTTCCCGTGGCTCCCGGCTGGAGCTGGAAGAAAAACTCTGACGCTCCACCCCGCCGACCCCTCGGACCCCGTAGCGCCCCCCTACGTGGGGGACCAGCTGGAGAAACATGATGTCGGCTGCAGGGAATGCCGAGGCCGCATCTGCTTTGATTTAAGCAGCTCCGCTGCTCATTGAGCCCTGGACAAGTGGCTAATTGCAGCGAAACCCCATGGTGTTGGTTCCCGGGAACACCGCGTAGACGGAATAATGGCGATTTAAAAGGGACTGTCCCAGACAACCCTCGTGAGGCTAACTCGAGCACAACTTTGGTTTTCCCCTCTATTCCTTTCCTTCTACCCTTTCTCCTGTGCGCACATCCGAGGCGCGGGAATCGGCAGGGAAACAAAGTTCCACTCTCACGTGCCTAGCGACTTAGTAAGGATAAAGGCACAGAGGTGTCAGCAGATTCAAAGAATTTCAGAACCTGGGCTCTGAAAGATTCTTAGTCGTTTTTCATATTCATTTCCGTTCCCCTTCCACCTTTGACCCTTCCCCGCCGGGTCCCTACACTCACCACCGCCTCGCTTTTGCCCCGCTGCGCTTTGGCCGGCACACCCTTCCGAAAGAGCACTGATTGCCTGCAAAAAGAAAAAAAGAAAAAAGAGGATGTGTTCTTCACAGTTGCTGAAATGTAGAGGTATCAGCTGTTGAAAAGGTTTATTGGACAACGGCGTGATAACGTTTCTACTTCAATCTAAACATCTCTAAGGAGGGGGAAAGTCGCCTGCTGGGTCCTTTCGATCCATTTTACTAATATTTTAATAGGACCTCAGTTTCCGAAGATGTTAGTTCGAAACCTATTGCAGGTGTGTTATATCCATACTCAGTATTCAGTGATTTTCCATAACAATTTTTTTTTTGCTGATGACATCTCAATTATCTTTAATTGCCCTTCGTAGTGTGAGAGGATATAATACTGTATATAGAAATATGAATATATTTAACTTTCATATTAATATTGTTATTCAGTATATCGTTAAAACATCTTTGATGTGAAAGTAAACTATAACGTTTATCTCCTAATTGCTCTAGTCTTTGCTTAATTTTAGTTTGCATCCTGACATGGATTTTTTTTGTACAAACAAAAGTCACACCAATTTTTCAGCCTGTGTTTTGTGATAACGTTTTAAATTTAAAGAGAAAGATAAGCGGGGCTCCTTGGAGCATTGTCTGACTATGTACGATGTCCATGCAAGGGATTTTAAATTCAATGTGTATTTGTTGAATTTTCATTGTCTATTAAGTACTGAGCTGGGTGCTGACTTACATCTCAAATTTAAAATACAAACAGATGATTTTAAGGTATGAGGACAATTAATGACATACAATAAAGGAAAATCATACTGAAAATTAATGTTGCTTTTTTAAAAGATGAGAACAATATGAAATTGTCCTTTGTAAATGTGTACTCATTAAAGCATCCCTTGAAAGTTGCTTTCCTGATAAGAGGGTAAGTAGGCGGCTTTGTTATGAACATAAGCAGAGAATGGTATGGCTGGTTCATTTAGCAACTTATTTCTTATTCTAGGCACCAAGGAAACAGCATTTATTTATGCTGTGATGGCTGCAGGCCTGGTGCATTCTGTGACCAGGTCATGCAGCGCAGGCAACATGACCGAGTGTTCCTGTGACACCACCTTGCAGAACGGCGGCTCAGCGAGTGAAGGCTGGCATTGGGGGGGATGCTCTGATGATGTCCAGTATGGCATGTGGTTCAGCAGAAAGTTCCTAGATTTCCCCATCAAAAACACCACGGCAAAGGAAAGCAAAGTACTGTTAGCAATGAACCTACATAACAATGAAGCTGGAAGGCAGGTATGTATTAGAAAATGGAATAGAAATCCAGTGCCTTTAGGTATAATAGCACTAGGGTTACACTTCTAGATCAATCTGACCAAATAGTCAAATGGTTTAAAAACAACACTTTCAGGCTAAAAAAATTATATATATATATTAAATTTTTATTATATAACAGCAGCTATATATATAAATATATATTTTTTATTTCATGAGCCTGTACTGACCACATTGATTTAGTTTAAGTTTCCATCTGCTGTGACTTGAATCTTTTTACAGAATGTATTAGTATTTGTGATTGTATATTCGTATACCTAAAACACCAATTATAAAATAATAGAAGTACTAGTGCCCATTGGGTCATTTTATTCCACCCCTTTAGATGATTAGTTGTAGAAACCCAAATAAGACGTACGGTATCTGCCTTTCTAACGAGACTGAATCAAATTTCATTTTCTCAAATGTGAATTTTCATTATTTTTTTAAATATATTTTTTCATTGGCAATGGCATCTTAAAGAAGTTATCAGTCTGTCCTTCCTTTCTCTAGCAAAATGTTCTCAGATACATTACAGAATACATAGCTCAATAATTTTTGTAAAAAACAAAATTTATTTAAAGGAACTAGTTATTATAAAGCAATGTAGATTCACTGTAAAAACTGAGAAGTATAAATAAATGTAAAGAAACTATAGATGTATTAAATATTTGGTATTTTAAAATAGAGATATATTAAAGATTCAAGGAGAGGAAAATTTGAAGAATTACCATCTAATTAACCTTATAAATGAATTTTTAATACTAAATTTTCTTAAAATGGAGTAATCTGTAGCTTAATTTAACTTTTATATACTTATTTTAATGAATATTGATGCAATAAGCTTTGAGTTCTACAACATAGTTGAATTACTTGGCAATTCATAGTGACTTTCCAAAAACAGTTAAAACCTCTCTTAGGAATATATATTTTCTATTTTGTAATAATCTTTTCAGGACAGGAATATCACCACATATCCTATATTATTGTAAATATTCAATAACCTGCAAAGGTCCCAAAGTAGTCGTTGCAATCTGCCACATTCTCCTGCAATAAATTAAAGTAAGTTGCGGTATCTCTCAGGAATATTTAAAGTATATGTTGAATTTATTTTACATTTTTGGAAAGTGAATAAATGGAACCCGCTTGGAATAGTTGCAAGTTTCTGCCAGTTTTCTTTACTTAACCACTTTGGTTTAAAATACTAAAACTGAAAACTCAATATATCACTGTAACATTTTAAATTCAAATTTGAGTATTCAGTTCAATTTGAATATTGATTCAAAATGGAAAATTAGGAAATAGGAAAATCAGTAAATAGCTATGTAAGCTTTTCACTTTTTTTTTGAAATTCTAATTTATTTCACTAAAGTAATTCCTGCTGACACCATGTCTCTTTTTGATAAAGTCTTACATTTAAAAAGATTAAATGAATGAGTTTTCACTTCAGTTTAAATAATATCTAATAAAGGAATTTTTATTATTTCTAACATATTAATGTAAAAGAATTTAGATGTAATTAACATTTGTTCTTTAAAGCTCTAGAGTTAAACTAGAGAAAAACTCCAGGTCAAATTAGTGTGTTTTAAAAACAAGAAAATGATTAAATGAATATTTATTGTCACCTTAGATCTTAAAACTTCTTTAGTCACTCTTTGAATAGTTGGGTAGAGACAAAAAAGACTTTAATCAGAACACAAAACTTGAAAATTCATGTGATAATTCATTCTTTTGAATAAAGTTGTCTCCAGCCTTATGAAAAATCCCAAAGTATTCTAAAATGTATTTTTACTAGTGATATTAGGCAGTTATTTAATTTTATTCCATCTTATTTTTTTAATTAGGCAGTAATATTTGCCTCTGTAACTATTAACTTTGATCTGATCTATTTATATTCTGACTTTATTAAAAACATACAACTATTCAGCATCAATTTAAATCCACTGTTTGTTGGCAATAAAACAGTCTCCTTACTTTACTGAGGTTTTTGCTATTATTCTAATTATGCAGCAAAAATTCAGTTTATAGGTATATATACATTTTGGATAAATTTCCGTTTTTTCTACGGAATCTCATTTTTTCCACATTGGTCAAGATGGAATCTTAAAATATTACAAAATATTACCTGGATATTTTGAGGGTACTACATTGATGTTTTTGTTGGTCTTTTCTCATGAAGTATTACAATTCAAAACATTTTAATATTTTTCTTTCCATTGGTGGTCAGAAAAAAAAAAAACCCACCATCACCACCACTACCGCAACAACAACAAAAATCAACTAGGTTTCCAAGATATTATCTAACATGGAAGAACAAACAACTACATTTTCAATATTGGCCATTAAGATTTTCATCTAATAGGCATATTCTTCTGTGTAAGGTTTCAAGGTCTGCATTCAATTGAGTTGATTTTCCTCATCTCAAAATCCCAAGCTCCAAATGTAGGAAAGCATTCAGAGCAATGTGGGTACTGGCGCTTAGTAGTGCTGTGAGCAGAATAGATTATTTTCTAACCACTGACCTTAAATACTCTAATTCCCACTTGGTTTCTGACACCATTCCTAAAGTTATGACTCCAAGAATAATGTTGCTAAATGGTGATTGGCTAAGAGAATGATGTGATGTCTTCCAAGGGCAGAACTTCTGGGAATAATGTGACTTGGAATATTTATGGGTATTTCTTTTGGTGTGCTTAAAATATTTCCATTCTTCCCATGTCCACCTCATAAACTTTTAAGTTTCCCTACCCCATAATTTGTTTTATAATGAGTAACTCAAAAAAGTGGCATGGGCCCCACCCCCAAATTTCATTGACCTGTTTCAAGAATATTTATAAGTACTTGAATAACATGCAAATGTTTTGTTTTTCAGCAGATCCAAATATATTTTTTAACTGAAAGGGACAAAATGGATCAGAGAAATAGGAATTCTGCATATAGTCATACAGTTTATGTCACCGTTTTCATAAAAATTTAAACAGATTATCTGATAGTGAACAAAATGAAATGTCACAAAATGTTCCATAATAGTTTTTTTTTTTTGTCATTTCTGTGAAGTTTGGATAACGCAATATACTGGAAAACGGTCACCTCCAGCTGTGTTACCTCTGAGTCAAAGTTGTGGGGCCAGTCACTTCTTAGACCACTTCTCAAGCAGTTTCTATTTTTACATTAAGTGTTAATGATGCATCTTTCCTATTTCACTTCATCAGAAATTTATCAAACTAAAACTTAACACAGGGAGACCAGTAGATTAAATGCTATGCTCCTAATTGCTCTCCCCTAGTTTAAAAATATTATACCAAAATGTGCACATCTGTTTGCAATAGTTAATAAAACATTCCTCTGTTAATATCGTTATAAACCTTAACAACTCAACTAAGTAGAGAAAGGAATTTTCTCATAACCACACACAACTCATTCTCTTGCTATTCTCTTACTTTTCCTGCTAGAAAATCACTCTGCTATCATTGCAGCTCAGAATGGCTATTTGACATCAATTAAAACTCCCAGCTGAAAAACTTCAGAATATGTACTTTTGGAGTGTTCTTAAATACACTTGAATTTTCCACTTTCATTTTTCTTTGTTCCACCGAAATTATCCTGCTGCATATAAAGGCTTCATATTATATATTTCCAATTTTCCTTACGGAAGATAAATATCTTAACCAGGCTATTAATTTTTCTGTCAAATTGGAATAATAAGCAGGTACATGTTCTTCATTAACTGCCTACTATATGCAAGGGATTTTTTCCTATCAAGCTAAATCAAGTAAAATAATTTATGAAAATGTGCTCTGAGAAACACTAAGCTCCGTAGAGTTAAATCCTGTGTGTATATGTGTCTGCATGTTATCTGCTCTTGAACTCTGCATTTCACCAAATTCTCCTTATGGTGATTGCATTGCTTTATTTTATCCATATTTGCCCAAGTTTCTGCCTTGGAGTCTTACAAAGGTATCATCATTTAAATTGTGCATCACGTTATTTGTCTTTGTATCATAGAATATAAATGTGAATAATATTCACATGTATAATAAAAATGCTTTCTTTTCTTATTTTTAAGGACCAAAGTGTAATGGAATTAAAAGACATTAGAATAAAATTCCTTAAAAATACCTTCGGAAAATTTAGTTAACTCCGGGTATTTAAAAGTATCTTATTTTCTAGGGCAGGAAACTCGCCCCAAATTTCAGTACAAATTCAGCAGGTGTTATCCCCAGATTCAAAATCAGTCTTCTCTTTTATCCTTCAAACCTGAGCGGTAGTGTGTCAATTTGGACTGATACTATTGTGGGCTGAGGAATTGCAGGAAAACCTGCCAGATCAGAGCCTCCCAATATCATTGAGTTCCTAGCAGTGTCTCATTTGTTGAAGACAAATTGTTGATTTGTCTCATTGTTGAAGAAGTTGGTCTTTATTGCATCCTCTTGATGCAGTTTACCGATAGAAGGGAGTTAAAACGGTTCAAGTGTTTTGGTGAGCATCCGTTCTGTCCTCCATGACTTGCAAATTGGCAACACCTTACATGATGCCTGAACTGCTTAATAAAAAGTGAGCTCCTCAGTCAAGAATCTGAGCAAGAGGCAGTCCTAAATCATAAGTGATGACTGTAATGAAGGATGATCAGGTTTCAACGCATAAACTTACATTCTTAGATTTTTGGCTTTCTTTGGACAATTTGTTTTATGGCTACCTGGCATTGATTGAGCTCTCTTTTTCTTATATCCTTCGGACACTTAAAATCTGAACAAAAGTTGGCAGATTGCAATATTTTTAACATTTATTTACCTGGAGATATTTTAAAGAATTGAAGGTTTTGTGAATATCAAATGCCATCAATTTAACTGAATCAGTTTGTGCACCATACTCTATGAATTGTTTTTGTATCATTGAAAGATAAATTTTACTGAAGATAATAAGAAATAGACATATCTATTTGCTCCTTAGTTTTATGAATTCAAAAAAGCATATGTGTTGCATTCTATAAAGGGCAATGTTTAAATATTGTTTGGTTTATTATTTTAAACACTAATAAAAACTATTGAATACTACACAAATCAATACCATATGCTCTCATTCAAGTCTGAAAATACAATAAATTGTTTGAAATACTCTGTCTCATTAGCTAGTACAGAAACTTTAGTTAATTTGTTAAGAAATGTAACATTCCACATACATGTGAAATGTAACATTCCACATACATGTCAATGTCAAGTGTGGTAGAAAATTGCTAAGTATAAACCCCTGTCATTTTTATAGTTTTGATAAGAACTGTAAGTGGAATTTAAGCTGTGGGGTTTTTTCTTTCTTTGGTGAGATTACACACATAATTTCCAAGTTATTGAATGGATAGATCATTTTTTATTTTACCCGGCATGTTGACAGAATGTCAACTCTCCAGTTAGTCCTGACAATTTATTAATCTGCTCTGCCATCCTCTGGGGATTGAAGGAAGTTACGCTGACTAGCCCAGTATGTAAGAAATTAGAACTCTAAAACTTTTGTTTTAGAAATCTCTGTATTGTTTTCGCTTGGTTAGCTCTATTTGAAATCTTTGCTCTTCAGGGAAAGGGGGCATTTATTTTGACCTTAATGTGTGTCAGGCAGTGGGCTCTTACTGATGTATGTAATCACATTTAATTCCTCCGTCTGAATAAAATAACTCAGCATTTAGAAGTGAAAAATCATATAAATATTATTCCTTTTCCATGTTAGAATGGTGCTACTGATCCATCAAGAATGGGACATATGTTTTGAATTAATTTTCCAGAAGAGGAGAAGAATTGGCTGGGAGCAGCCACACTCTCCAGCCCCATCTCTTTTGGACCAATTTAGGGTTTCTCATGTGGTCTGTGACTAGGGGATAGCATGCCACCCCTCCAAACCCCTGTGAATATAACTGATTTTTGCAGTGATAAAACCTGAGCACACTCAATTTGGTAGATCTCATCCTTGGATGCTCTTGGATTCATCTGAGCAGCTTTGTAGAAGTCATTGCCTTGACCCCACCCTGACAAATTAAGTGAGAATCTCGGGTTATTTGTAAAGTTCCACAGGTGTTTCTGTGTGTATACAAGTCACCCAAGGATCTTACAAAGATGCAGATTGTGAATCTGCAGTTTTGGTGGGGGGCTCAGAGTCTGCATGTCTGTGCTGGTGCTGTTGGTCCATGAACCACACTCCAAGTGGCAAGATGCTAAAATGAATAGTATCAGGAACATGGAGGCATGAATGAACATCCTCTGACACCCAAGATTAAGTGAGAGATTAGAAATAAAAGTAGCTTCCCTTTGTTAGCTCAGCTCATCTCTGATGACATTATTAGCCTGGCCTACAGTTATAAATTAGAAAGGTTTGCTCTGTAGGGTCAAGAGAAGGACCAAACATTTGGGTTCTAAGCAATCTAAAAGAATTTTTTAAGTCCAAAACCATCCTTATTTTAAAATTATTATTATTTTATCTTTCTTATTTAATTGAAGTATTTTAAAAATCATTTTATTACTTCCATTGAAATATATAACCATTGCTTTTATATAGGAGGAAATAGATCCAGAAAGTTAAGTGACTAGGTGGGTGGTGCTTTTGTTTTTGGGTAAAACAGTTCATGAACGATGTTTCACTCAATTCCTGTTGGTTGCAGGCTGTCGCCAAGTTGATGTCCTTAGACTGCCGTTGTCACGGAGTTTCTGGCTCCTGCGCTGTGAAAACATGCTGGAAAACAATGTCTTCTTTTGAAAAGATTGGCCATCTGTTGAAGGATAAATATGAAAACAGTGTGCAAATCTCAGACAAAATAAAGAGGAAAATGCACAGGAGAGAAAAAGATCAGAGGAAAATACCAATCCGCAAGGATGATCTGCTCTACGTCAATAAGTCTCCCAATTACTGTGTTGAGGATAAGAAACTCGGGATCCCAGGGACTCAAGGCAGAGAGTGCAACCGCACGTCGGAGGGCGCAGATGGCTGCAACCTCCTCTGCTGTGGCCGAGGCTACAACACCCATGTGGTCAGGCACGTGGAGAGATGTGAATGCAAATTTATCTGGTGCTGTTATGTCCGCTGCAGGAGGTGTGAAAGCATGACTGATGTCCACACTTGCAAGTAACCACTCCATCCAGCCTTGGGCAAGAGTCCTCAGTGACAGAAGTATAATGGGAATACCACCCAGAGGGTGCCTCCCGCTGTGCAGAGCTGGGGAAGTTGGCTCCTGCCTCCTCCTCAGAATTCCCAGATCTTCCAGCCCCTCACAGAGGTCCTCTTATCTGATGTCTAATCACACACCAAGCATGTGGATTTCTTGGGATTCTGAATGGAAAAAGTTTGGGTTCACATTTTGGTGGTTTAGGGAATATAAATTGAAATACAAGGAAGACCATCTGTCCCATAAGGAAGAATGGAAAATAGTCTTCATGCCAAGAGACCTGGTTCATACTCAGGATAAGGTCCTGGACTATGGAACTCAGTAGTGGTGGGTGAATATTAGTCATTTTTTAAAACACCTATTGTAGCAACAAGGAACAGTAAACATGAATCTCATTTATTCTTTCAGTAGCTTTTTATGAAGAAATAATACTGTTTGTGCATAGAAACAGAAGATGCTGACAGGTTAACAGAGTTGGTAGATGCCTACGTAAACCTTCATTCATTTCGGAAGAAAGAATCTTCCTAAGTGATACAACATCACTTAAAACATGTTTATTAGAGTTATTTAGTGACAAAACAAAAGAAGCAAAATGTATGATTTGGATTTTAAATGACTTTTAACCCAGAGAATTTATCAAGAAAAACATCAGGAAGGTATATAGCAACCTTTACCTTTCACTTTACACTCTTATTATCAATTAGTTTCTATTTCTAAAATCTCAGCCCTGAATTATTGGTGGAAGAAGGGATTCTGAAAGCATAAGGGACAATGAGAGGTAAAAATATAAAGGGCTCTCATGCATTGTAAGGAAAAGCACACTTTAAATATGTAAAGACAGTATTTTTTACAATACTTTGCTAGATTTTTTTCTATTTTGTAAATACTGTATTTAATTATATATATTGAAACTTAAGATATTTTTTGCCAAAGCCCAAGAGCTAAGGCAATAAAATTATCTCAGAAATAATATTAGCTTCTGTTTCCTTTCATACTATTGACTCTGACATTTTTTATACATTGCAGAAGAAGTTCATTGAGCAGTTAGTTATATGGATGTGTATTTCCTGCCAAAATGGCAGTTTTATATGTTATAAATTAAAATATGCTGCAATATATTGATAATTGTGCTATTTCAGCAGTCAGATTAAGTTGAATTCTGTTTTTAATTAGTTATGTTTAACTTGTAAGGTTATCATAATAAATTATACAGTAAAAGGCTTAACTGGAAAAAAGATCTAAATCAGAATAATGATCAATTTGTGGATTTGATATCCTGGATATTTATTACGTTGTGTTTAATGCTGCTTTTTCATGTGAATGTTGAATGGTCTTTCTTGTTTTAGTATATGGTCTTTTCTTGTTTTCATGCATGTATATTCATCCTATTTTACAAGGTTCCTGGTAAAAATTACAGGGCTGTATTTAAGGTTGTGTTTTAATGTAAATGCTGTTTTTTTATGAATTGTTAAATAATTCAGTATCATATAGAAAAAAAAAAGATTTTCTAAGTTCAGAATGGACAAAGAAAGAATATTCATTTTCTTAAAATAAGTTAAAGAAAATTTTCCCTGCCCACCCTAGTCTCATCCTATTTCCTTTCAATTAATTTACCAAGGCAGAGCAATAATTTGTGAAAAAGAGCAAACCATGGAAAATGACTCTGATCTAATATTAAAATCAAGGCTAAACATTTACTGTGACCCTTAAAGTTGAACAAAATTACTATTTACTGAGTAAGAGACTCCAAAATGACAAATGAATGAATATAGTGCTTATTTAAAAGAGCAGTTTGCCATTCTTTAGCATCCACTGATTAGAGTAACCTGAATAATTGACATTTATTAGTATGCCTTCTTTTTTTTTTGCTAAGTAAATATTTTATCTGCATTGAAAATAAGCACTCTTTCTTAAACGATGAAGGCTGCAGTTTCCATTAATGACCATTTCTTTCTATTGACTAGAAAACTTTTCATAATTACCTTAGGAACCAATTGTGAGAACAGGGGAGCCTTTAATTCACAAAAACATGATTACTATTCAGCCGTTTCTGAAAAACTGGTGCCAACTCGACACCCCCAGCCCTCTTCCCACCCCTGCATGCCTGAGTAATAACTCCCAACTCCAGACCTGTGTCTTTGGGTTCTTTCCCTTCTCCCTGGCATCAGCTTGGAAGCCATCCCTGAATGTCTCACGTGTATTGTACCAGCTGACAGCCTAGTTTTGGTCTATTTCCTTCTCAGTCCCAATCATAGTACAGGTAGCATCATGGTGCTCTTGAAATAAATACGTGTTCTGGGACCCAAACAGTTCTATCCAGTCTAAGCTGCTGTGCCTGCACTGTTTCTTGTGTGCATGCTAAGCTGCTTCAGCTGTTTTGGACTCTTTGTGCCCTACAGACTGTAGCCTGCTAGGCTTCTCTGTCTGTGGGATTCTCCAGGCAAGAATTCTGGAGTAGTTTGCCATGTCCTCCTCCAGGGATCTTCTCCACCTTCCTCTTTTACATCTCCTGCATTGGCTGGCAGCTTCTTTACCACTAGCACCAACTTGGGCTCCTTATATTGCAGGTAACAAAAAAAGCACCCCCCCCCCAAAAAAAAGCAACCCAGACTGACAAACATTAAAGGAAATACACTGATTCAGTGACTGGAAAGTATAGAGATGTGATTGATTCAGGTTAAGTTTGATCCAAAAGTTTGAACATTGCCAGGGCTCAGATCTCTTCATCTCCAGCCTAGAGAAGCTGGCTTCTACTGCAGGCTCTGCAGGGTTCTGTGCCAACCAGCCAAACCCTACTCTCAGCAGCTTCAGGCTCTTTTCTCAGCAATATGGCTGTCACAGGTCCTTCCAGACATAACACTCTCTTGGGGCTTCCCTGATGGCTCAGCGGTCAAGAAACCCCCTTGCAATTCAGCAGACACAAGAGGTGCTGGTTCGCAACCTCTGTGGGGAATATCTCCTTGAGGAGGAAATGGCAACAGCTCCTGTATTCTTGTTAGAAAAAAAATCCCATGGACAGAGAAGACTGGCAGGCTACAGTCCATTCACTGGCAAAAGGTCAGACAACTGAGCATTGGCACAGGCATGTTGCCATTCTAAGGAAAGAGAGGTTCTTTTTTCGTTGCTCCAGCACAAGAGAGAAGGAAAGCTTATTTCCCAGAATGTCCATCAAAAGTCATCATTGACTTTGATTGGTTGCTGTGCCTATCTCTGAGCCAATCAGAATGGTCAATGGGAATTGGGTTTTGATGATAAATACACTGATCATATTAAAGCAATCAAGACCCATGCTGGGAAATGGCTGTGGGGTTCATTCCAACTAAACCCACACAGTTTGAGAATAGGAAAGGGATGACTCCACAGAGAAAACCCAGGGTGTATATTACCATAAAGTGTCCTCTATGCCCAGATTCTCTCTCAGTTCTAGTCATGTGTTTAGGAAACATTTTAATTTTCTGAAGTATAGTCAGTACTGATGTGTTTGGTTTTACTTCAGATGTGGAACCAGATAAGCTTTCCATCAAAATATTTGTTTATAGTCAATTTGGTGAGCTGCTGATACTTTTTACATCACCTTCCAAATTCCTCATCAAGTACTGAGAATTAAACCTACCATTTGGAGCCAGTTAGTGATTGAGAACACTATAATCCACTTAGCTGACTTGAGGAAAGAAAAATTCAAATCATATCTCCAGGAACCATGTATATTCTGCAAAACAAGACTTTCTTAAGGGAAGTTGGCCAAGATGCCTTATTTTTTTTAAATTTCAGTTTCAGTGTAGACCAGATGTAATAATTCATAACATCTCTTGGAGTAGAATAATAAGGTAAACTGAGAAGGACAGATGGGTGGTCCAGCACGAAAGGAGAAACCGTGGCACACCAAGGACTCAATTCTTTTGAAAAAGAAAATATTAGTAAACACTTAGATGGCACTTACTATGTACCAGATATTGTTCAAAATAAATCGTATATATTAAGACATTTGAGCCTCATGATAACCTCATAAAATAGGTACCCCTCTTATAGTCCTCACTTTACAGAAACAGACATCGTAGTGGTGAGGTAAGTAGCTGGCCCAGGTCACACAGAACAGGCTGGCTTCAGAGACTGTTTCCTTAACCATCATATCATTATGGTGCCTCTCACAGCAACAAAATAGTCAGTACAGAGTTTACAGTGTATCATTTAAAGAGTTTGGGGATTTGTAAATATAATGACAATTACAGGATGTTCCTCCCTGGTTTGATTATATAAACTTGGTTGAGAAGCTGGAGAGAAGTGATGGGAGAATTGAGTTCTTAGAATTCACCATGAAATGTAATTAAAATACACTGCCTCTTGATTTCTAAGCTCTAAGTGATTTAAACTTCCCTCTAGTTAGATCCTAGTGTGGCTAACAGTTGGATTATGCTTCAAGAGCCTAACAATCATTCCAAAGGAAATGACTAGGGGTGAAGATCAAACTAATTTAGTGTGACATTAAATAAATACATGCATCCTTTTCATTGTTGTGCTTACAGCCAATTGTTATATAAGGTGCTATTTTTAATAGACAGATGAAATTTACTGTTGGTAATGGCTTACATGCACATCCAAAGAAAAACCACTAGAGATGGTTTGCATGATTAAAATCCCTTGAAACAAAATCATGCTAGAAAAAGCAGCCTTGCCTACTGGTTGTAAAGGGAGAGTAATAATAAATGTGGACAAAGTCAACACAAGGTCTTACATGTGACTTTTAAATTTACAGAAAAAGTGAAAGGATCTGATTTGTGTATGAGAATTGGAAGAGCAGGGAGAAAGGGAGAAATAGGGCTGCCTGTTTCCTTCTGTTAAAATACCATTCTGAACCCTTGGGTGATTCAGTTTCAAAGAGACTAAGAAGCTTTTTCTTCTGCGTGTCAGCAACAAATAGCTGTCCATGATCATGGCCCATATCCACCTGGCCATGTTTAACGAAGAAAGAGGCAGGGTGGCTCCTGATAGCCCCTAATTAGTCTTTGATAAAAGAAGAACGGGCTTCCCGGGTGGTGCTAGTTGTAAAGAATCCACCCGCCAATGCAGGAGTTGTAAGAGACTCGGGTTCGATTCCTGGGTTGGGACGATCCCCTGGAGGAGGGAATGGCAACCCACTCCAGTATTGTTCCCTGTAGAATCCCATGTACAGGGATTCTCTAAGCTTGGCGAGCTATAGTCCTTAAGGTCGCAAAGAGTCAGACACTACTGAAGTGACTTAGCATGCTTGAACGTAAAAGGGGAATATCACTAAATTTAACTGCATATTTAAACATAACTTCATGTCTTCATAAGCCAAAGAAAGATATAAATAAACAAAATGTAAGTCAGGAATTACCTTTTTATTTCTAGTACATCTACACTTTGCTTTTTAAAAATCTTTAAAAAATTTTGTCAGTTGTATTGTTTTTATAATTTCTCCAGCTTTATTGAGACACAATTGACAAACAATTTTGGGTAAGTTTAAAGTTCTATCCATTTCAATTGTTTGATCTCAAACTTTCTGGCACACAATACATTTACACATTTATGCTCTTCACAAGGCTCCATGCAAGCCAGACAAGAAGTAGCATATGGCATAGTAGCAAAAGGGGGGACTGAAAAAGTGAATGTGATAAATCCTCTTTCACATTTCTGATACGTAATAGACATAGGTTTAACACTTTTACAAGCTGAAAGATAAATTTATAAGAAAAAATTCTCCCCTCTGCTAGTTTGAGCACTTTTGCTTCCCCCAAATGCCAAATTTATCATTCCTTGAGATACTACATCTAAAATTCATTAAATACAAGAACTACTGTCTCAAAATTTCAATTGTCGCAAAGGCCTGTAACCATGCCTGTGACCCACTCTCCCAGGGCTCAAGAACTACAGGGAAATGTCTCCAGGGTATTTTCATAATGGGGTTTGTTTTTCTTCATAATGAGATTTTAACACTTCTTTGCAAGGTGTTAACAGTTCCACAAGAAGTGGCTTTCAATTCCATTCCCAGGCCAAAGGTTTCTATAGGAGTCAGGTATCAGCTCATTTACTGATCTTAAATCTCAGGTCCTTACACTTGAGGGAGAATAGAATCTGGAAAAGGTGCACTCCCCTCGGTCAAGGGGACACAGGCTAATTCCTCACACATCAGGAAATCCTCACTTGTCAGCTCTTAACTACAACCCTCCAGGTACAATTTCCCCATGCCTGAATATATTTCTAACTACTCCTCAGCATCATTTGCTTTCTGCTCCGAACTTGACCTGGAGACATTTTCTTTGAAATCCATTCTGTTCTGTCGAATGAAGCACACACTCCTTTTAGAATCAAGTTCCCACTACATGGGGGTACGCAGAAACCAGTTTCCAGGTGGCCATCTCATTCCACTGGTGATGCAGAGGGCTAAGACCAGCAGGGAATTCCTGGCCCCAGCTAGTTGATTTGAAGAGGTGACATCTAAGCAATAGCAACAGCACTTGTATGGTAGGTAGACAAGCAGGGCTGGGTTTGAACACACGATGCATGGCTGAAAATGTGTTTGAAAGTCAAATGAGTAAATTTCAAACAACAGACTTGTGAGGAAAGTGTTGATCCCAGAAATCAAAAAAAAAAAAAAAAAGGTTTCAAAGTTCCCATTCAAGATTCCTCTCTTGTCCAGGAACTGCTGTGTGTGGTAAGAACCTTCACAAGAAGCCAGTGCTGGGGTCAAGGGGGTCTGCCAGGTCTCAGCATCTCCTCTGACCTGATCACAGTCCCAGGAGATGAGTGGAGTGTTTGAAGGTTTTTGTGTCTCCCATCCTGGAGCTTCAGCAGACTGTCCTCTAAGACTCAGCTGCTGCCACAGGAAGGAATCAGAAAACATGCCTTGCCTCTGGTTGAAGTCACATAATTTCACATATTCATGGGGGCCAGCATGTGGAACTATATCATGCGATCATCTGAAAGCTAGTTGCATGGAAATACACAAAAGCTTGAGTTCTGCCTATGAAAGGGAGTTTGGTGTCAGTGTGGGTAGAGTGGAAATGAAAGTGTTAGTTGCTCAGTTGTGTCCAACTCTTTGAGAGCCCATGGACTGTGGCCCACCAGACTCTTCTGTCCATGGAATTCTCCAAGCAAGAATTCTGGAGTGGGTAGCCATTCCTTTCTCTGGGGGAACTTTCCCAATTCAGGGATAGAACCCAGGTCTCCTGCATTGCAGAGAAATTCTTTACCATCTGGGCCACCAGGGAAGCCCTAGAGTAGAAGAGTAGGTAGTATATAGTCAGGAGCTTGGAGGTCAAGGAGAACCTCAGGTGAAGAGCTGTGTCCTGTCTGATGATCCTGTTATCCTAGTCATTTAACAGTTCCCGTCTGGCTTGGTGTCTTGGTCTGTACAGGCTGCTGTAACAAAACACCACTAACTGGGTGGCTAATACATAGCACGTGTATTTCTTACAGTTCTGGAGACTGGGGAGTCTAAGATCAAGGTGACAACAGATTCCGTGTCTGGAAATGGCTATGTCCTGGCCCACAGGTGACCACCTCCTCAATGTATCTTCATATGGCACAGAAGCCCAGCCAAGGAACTCTCCGGGATCTGTTTTATAAAGACAATAATCCCATTTGTTAGGGTTCGACCCTTATGATTTAGTTCAGTTCAGTCGCTCAGTCGTGTCCAGCTCTTTGCCACCCCATAAATCGCAGCACGCCAGGCCTCCCTGTCCATCACCGACTCCCAGAGTTCACTCAAACTCATGTCAATCGAGTCGGTGATGCCATCCAGCCATCTCATTCTCTGTCGTCCCCTTCTCCTCCTGCCCCCAATCCCTCCCAGCATCAGAGTCTTTTCCAATGAGACAACTCCTCGCATGAGGTAGCCAAAATACTGGAGTTTCAGCTTTAGCATCAGTCCTTCCAAAGAACACCCAGGACTGATCTCCTTTAAAATGAACTGGTTGGATCTCCTTGCAGTCCAAGGGACTCTCAAGAGTCTTCTCCAACACCACAGTTTAAAAACATCAGTTCTTCGGCCCTCAGCCTTCTTCACAGTCCAACTCTCACATCCATACATGACCTCAGGAAAAACCATAGCCTTGATTAGACGGGCCTTTGTTGGCAAAGTAATGTCTCTGCTTTTCAACATGCTATCTAGGTTGGTCATAGCTTTCCTGCCAAGGAGTAAGCGTCTTTTAATTTCATGGCTGCAGTCACCATCTTGCAGTGATTTTGGAGCCCCCCAAAATAAACTCTGACACTGTTTCCACTGTTTCCCCATCTATTTCCCATGAAGTGATGGGACTGGATGCCATGATCTTCGTTTTCTGAATGTTGAGCTTTAAGTCAACTTTTTCACTCTCCTCTTTCACTTTCATCAAGAGGCTTTTTAGTTCCTCTTCACTTTCTGCCATAAGGGTGGTGTCATCTGCATATCTGAGGTTATTGATATTTCTCCCAGCAATCTTGATTCCAGCTTGTGCTTCTTCCAGCCCAGCGTTTCTCATGATGTACTCTGCATAGAAGTTAAATAAGCAGGGTGACAATATACAGCTTTGACGCACTCCTTTCCTATTTGGAACCAGTCTGTTGTTCCATGTCCAGGTCTAACTGTTGCTTCCTGACCTGCATATAGGTTTCTCAAGAGGCAGGTCAGGTGGTCTGGTATTCCCATCTCTTGAAGAATTTTCCACAGTTGATTGTGATCCACACAGTCAAAGGCTTTGGCATAGTCAATAAAGCAGAAATTGATGTTTTTCTGGAACTCTCTTGCTCTTTCGATGATCCAGCAGATGTTGGTGATTTGATCTCTGGTTCCTCTGCCTTTTCTAAAACCAGCTTGAACATCTGGAAGTTCACGTTTCACATATTGCTGAAGCCTGGCTTGGAGAATTTTGAGCATTACTTTAGTAGTGTGTGAGATGAGTGCAATTGTGTGGTAGTTTGAGCATTCTTTGGCATTGCCTTTCTTTGGGATTGGAATGAAAACTGACCTTTCCCAGTCCTGTGGCCACTGCTGAGTTTTCCAAATTTGCTGGCATATTGAGCGTGGCACTTTCACAACATCATCTCTCAGGATTTGAAATAGCTCAACTGGAATTCCATCACTAGCTAGTGATGGATTGGGTTGGAAAAAAAAAGAGGCGGACTTAACTTTCCTCTATGGCTAAAACATGACTAGCATGTAAAGGACAGGGTCAACAACAGAAACCCTAGCAGCTTCATTTAAAGTATCACCGACTCTTTGCAACCCCATGGACTGCAGCACGCCAGGCTTCCCTGTCCATCACCAACTCCCAGAGCTTGCTCAAACTCATATCCATTGAGTCAGTGATGCCATCCAAGCCATCCAACCATCTCATCCTCTGTCATCCCTTTCTCCTCCTGCCCTCAATTTTTCCCAGCATCAGGGTCTTTTCCAATGAGTCGGATCTTTGCATCAGGTGGCCAAAGGATTGGAGTTTCAGCTTCAGCATCAGTCCTTCCAATGAATATTCAGGACTGATTTCCTTTAGGATTGAGTGGTTGGCTCTTCTTGCAGTCCAGGGGAATCTCAAGAGTCTTCTCCAACACCACAGTTCTAAAGCATCGATGCTGTGGCGCTCAGCCTTCTTTGCAGTCCACCTCTCACATCCATACATGTCTACTAGAAAAGCCATAGCCTTGACTAGATGGACCTTTGTTGGCAAAGTAATGTCTCTGCTTTTTAATGTGCTTTCTAGGTGTGTCATAACTTTTCTTCCAAGGAGCAAGCATCTTTTAATTTCATGGTTGTGGTCACAGTATGGGCTGATTATATGGAAACTAGGAGCTTACAGTAAAGGGAATATCTTTTGCCAATTGAGTTTCAACTTATTCTTTCAATAGTTGATGCACTCCAGTGACAGGCATGATTTCTATAGAGCTGAGCAGTGAGCTCAGCAATGGCAGCTCGCTGTACCTGTGAAGTAGCTGTATGTCTTGGCTGTGTTGTTTGCTTATAAACTACCTGTGGAACAAACCCCAGAGAAACCTCTCTTTTGTTTCTAAATGAAGGGCTGGATGTGAGAGTTGGACTGTGAAGAAAGCTGAGTGCTGAAGAATTGATGCTTTTGAACTGTGGTGTTGGAGAAGACTCTTGAGAGTCCCTTGGACTGCAAGGAGATCCAAACAGTCCATTCTAAAGGAGATTGGTCCTGGGTGTTATTTGGAAGGAATGATGCTAAAGCTGAAACTCCAGTACTTTGGCCACCTCAAGCGAAGAGTTGACTCATTGGAAAAGACTCTGTGCTGGGAGGGATCGGAGGCAGGAGGAGAAGGGGACGACGGAGGATGAGATGGCTGGATGGCATCACCAACTCGATGGACGTGAGTCTGAGTGAACTCCAGGAGTTTGTGATGGACAGGGAGGCCTGGCATGCTGTAGTTCATGGGGTGGCAAAGAGCTGGACACGACTGAGGGACTGAACTGAAACTGAAGTGATGGGCTAGCAATTCCTACTTCTTTCGGAGCACTCCTAGAATCTGAGACATTGTGATGTTGAAAGTGTGTCCTTAATTCAGCAGCCCTTGGTACTCTAACCCTCCCTGGATGGGGGAAGGCTCTGGGGCAGGATGACAGATCTGCCTGCCAATGCAAGAGATGTGGGTTCGATCCCTGGGTCGGGAAGATCTACTGGAGAAGGAAATGGCAACCCACTCCAGTATCTTGAGCCTGGTGGACTACAGTCCATGGGGTCACAAGAGTCGGACATGACTTAGTGACTAAACCACAAGAACCCTTGATTTTACTGGAACCTCAAGAAAGGAGATGGGGGCAGGGAGAGGAACAATAGGAGAGGCTGAGGCCAGGTTAAATTGAGGGAGCTTTCCAACTGAATGCTCTATGACAATCTAGAGGGGTGGGATGGGGTGGGAGATGGGAGGGAGGTTCAAGAGGGAGGGGATATATGTGTACCTACTCATGTTGACATACAGCAGAAACCAATATTGTAAAGCAATTTTTTTTTTCATTCCTTTTTAAAAGTATTTTTCCCCATCCTCAACCCCCCTCCCACCTCCCTTCCCATCCCATCCCTCAGGGTCATCCCAGTGCACTGGCCCTGAGCACCCTGTCTCATGCACTGAACCTGGAGTGGTGATCTATTTCACATATGATAATATACATGTTTCAGTGCTATTCTCCCAAATCATCCCACTCTCGCCTTCTCCCAGAGTCTAAAAGTCTGTTCTTTACATCTGTGTCTCTTTTGCTGTCTCGCATATAGGGTCATCATTACCATCTTTCTAAATTTCATATATATGCATTAATATACTGTATTGGTGTTTTCCTTTTTGATTTACTTTGCGCTGAATAATAAGCTCCAGTTTCATCCACCTCATTAGAACTGATTCAAATGCATTCTTTTTAATAGCTGAGTAATATTCCATTGTGTATATGTACCATTGCTTTCTTATCCATTCATCTGCCAATGGGCATTTAGGTTGCTTCTATGTCCTGGCTATTGTAAACAGTGCTGCAATGAACATTGGGGTACACGTGTCTCTTTCAATTCTGGTTTCCTTGGTGTGTATGCCCAGCAGTGGGATTGCTGGGTCATAAATCAGATCAGATCAGATCAGTCACTCAGTCGTGTCCGACTATTTGCGACCCCATGAATTGCAGCATGCCAGGACTCCCTGTCCATCACCAACTCCCGGAGTTCACTCAGACTCACGTCCATCGAGTCAGTGATACCATCCAGCCATCTCATCCTCTGTCGTCCCCTTCTCCTCTTGCCCCCAATCCCTCCCAGCATCAGAGTCTTTTCCAATGAGTCAACTCTTCGCATGAGGTGGCCAAAGTACTGGAGTTTTAGCTTTAGCATCATTCCTTCCAAAGAAATCCCAGGGTTGATCTCCTTCAGAATGGACTGGATGGATCTCCTTGCAGTCCAAGGGACTCTCAAGAGTCTTCTCCAACACCACAGTTCAAAAGCATCAATTCTTCGGAAAGCATCAATTTTCTGTGGAAAATTCTGAAAGAGATGGGAATACCAGAACACCTGATCTGCCTTTTGAGAAATTTGTATGCAGGTCAGGAAGCAACAGTTAGAACTGGACATGGAACAACAAACTGGTTCCAAATACGAAAAGGAGTTCATCAAGGCTGTATATTGTCACCCTGTTTATTTAACTTATATGCAGAATACATCATGAGAAACGCTAGACTGGAAGAAACACAAGCTGGAATCAAGATTGCCGGGAGAAATATCAATAACCTCAGATATGCAGATGACACCACACTCATGGCAGAAAGTGAAGAGGAACTAAAAAGCCTCTTGATGAAAGTGAAAGCGGAGAGTGAAAAAGTTGACTTAAAGCTCAACATTCAGAAAACGAAGACCATGGCATCCGGTCCCATCACTTCATGGGAAATAGATGGGGAAACAGTGGAAACAGTGTCAGACTTTATTTTGGGGGGCTCCAAAATCACTACAGATGGTGACTGCAGCCATGAAATTAAAAGACGCTTACTCCTTGGAAGGAAAGTTATGACCAACCTAGATAGCATATTGGAAAGCAGAGACATTACTTTGCCAACAAAGGTTCATCTAGTCAAGGCTATGATTTTTCCTGTGGTCATGTATGGATGTGAGAGTTGGACTGTGAAGAAGGCTGAGCGCTGGGTCATATGGCAGTTCTATTTCCAGTTTTTAAAGGAATCTCCACACTGTTCTCCATAGTGGCTGTACTAGTTTGCATTCCCACCAACAGTGTAAGATGGTTCATTTTTCTCTGCACCCTCTCCAGCATTTATTTTTTGTAGACTTTTGGATAGCAGTCATTCTGACCAGTGTGAGATGGTCCTCATTGTGATTTTGATTTGCATTTCTCTGATAATGAGTGATGTTGAGCATCTTTTCATGTGTTTGTTAGCCATCTGGATGTGTTCTTTGGAGAAATGTCTGTTTAGTTCTTTGGCCCATTTTTTGATTGGGTCGCTTATTTTTCTGGAGTTGCTTGTATATTTTTGAGATTCTTTGTCAGTTGCTTCATTTGCTATTATTTTCTCCAATTCTGAAGGCTGTCTTTTCACCTTGCTTATAGTTTCCTTCATTGTGAAAAAGATTTTAAGTTTACTTAGGTCCCATTTATTTTTTTCTTTTATTTCCATTACTCTGGGAGGTGGGTCATGAGGATCCTGCTATGATTTATGTCAGAGAGTGTTTTGCCTATGTTTTCCTCTAGGAGTTTTATAGTTTCTGGTCTTACATTTAGATCTTTAATCCATTTTGAGTTTATATTTGTATATGGTGTTAGAAAGTGTTCTAGTTTCATTCTTTTACAAGTGGTTGACCAGTTTTCCCAGCACCACTTGTTAAACAGATTGTCTTTTCTCCATTGTATATTCGTGCTTCCTTTGTCAAAGATAAGGTGTCCATAGGTACTTGGATTTATCTCTGGGCTTTCTATTTTGTTCCATTGATCTATATTTCTGTCTTTGTGCCAGTACCACACTGTCTTGAAGACTGTTGCTTTGTAGTATAGCCTGAAGCCAGGCAGGTTGATTCCTCCAGTTCCATTCTTCTTTCTCAAGATTGCTTTGGCTATTCAAGGCTTTTTGTATTTTCCATACAAATTGTGAAATTACTTGTTCTAGTTCTCTGAAAGATACTGTTGGTAGCTTGATAGGGATTGCATTGAATCTATAGATTGCTTTGGGTAGTAAACTCATTTTCACTATATTGATTCTTCTGATCCATGAACATGGTATGTTTCTCCATCTGTTTGTGTCATCTTTGATTTCTTTCATCAGTGGCAATTATTCTTCGATTAAAAATAAGTAAATTTAAAAAAAAATCAAGGGAGTTTTGAGGGAAACAGAGATTAACTAGATACTGGCATGTAACAATCAAAAACCAGGTATGCAAAAGAAGAGTCACCCTGGGAAGGGACTTGCTGGGAATGCTTCTGAGTAATGCTTAAGAAAAAGTAAATTCTGGTACTTTATCCACTCCTCGTTTACATGCACTTATTGCTATAGAAGGCCCAATTGAAGAGGTTGAGTGGCAAATCTTTTTCCTGATCAACACAAGCAATTTTTCCCCTTTCACGTTCATTTTTAAAAATATTCTAAATGCATTTCTACTTTCAACTGCTTTCCTAACTGAACACGGCACATTTCTCATTCTTTCATTTAAAAATGGGGCGTGTCAACCAAATTGAATGAAACTATCATCTTTTTGGAGGGGTCAATTTATTTATAATATGTATAAACTAAGTATAAAGTGCATTTCAGGCTAAAGGCATTGAGCTTCATCTGGCAAAAAAAAATTACAAAATATCAGATAATTCATTTGCAAATGAACACAACACAGAAAGAACAATGATAAATTTTAATCAAAGTCAGGAATATAAAGATTCTGGCTCAATTTTTCTTCAGTTCCCCAGATAACACTTTTTTCCTACCGTCTTTACTGCATTTTAACAGGCATATCATAATAAACTTGTCTTGGACTGTATCTATGATTACAAATAAAAAATACACATCCATTAAGTCCTTAAACACCATTTAAAAGACCAAAGTGTCAATGCTAAGTTTCTGATTTTAATGAAAATTCTGAACACTAAGTGAGCATTGTTGCATTTATAATGCTGATTTTTAAAAGCTATCTGAAAGTAAAATACAGTAAAATTATTGCTTTCAAAGTTATGTTGACATAAACCATACAAGACAGAATTGAAACGATAGCAAACTGCATGAAAGCAATTAAATAACCAATCTTTTGGCATTTTACACACCTCTAAAGTGATCATGTTAGTCCTTATCTTGAAACAGAAGTCTTGTCATCTAGATACTTAAATTCTATCCATATTAAGATATATCCTGAGGATATTAGTGTGTTTAACCACAGGAATGACTTAAATTTTGCATGTTAAGCAGGACAATAAAACCTCAATGTGAAGTTCTGTAGGTATATTACTTTGCCAGATAATACAAAAAAAAAAAAAAATCACAAATGCAAAATCATGAATATTTATTCTCATTACTTTAAAAAAAAAAGCAACACTTATTTCACAATCCCTGGAACTGTAAAATAGCTATTTTTTTAATTTACAGAATCACAGGAAGTATTTGAAATGTTAAAATACACATGCTGAAAGTGATTTACTGTATCAGCACCAAAAATCTGAAAAGTTTACAAAAATTGCTTAGATGTGTAAGGGGCATTGATTCATGAATTACATTCAGTTTGAGGGAAGAAACAGTACCCCAAAACTCATTGATATTTAATAACTTCCAACTCAGTTTATAGCAAAATAAAAAATACTGCTTTTAGTTTTTCTTTATGTAAGGCATCTAAAATTTACATCCAAAATTGAAGTGCTGCCTTTTACTGTGAGTGGCAGTTTGTTGATTACATTTTTTATGTTCCAGTTTAAGATATTTCACACATAATATTTAATGCCCTAAAAATATTTTAAGAAACTTGAGTCATTTTTTGAACATCTGAAGCTAACAAAAAAGTTGGATTTCTTATATTTTTAGGTAGAATTGGGTATGAAGTCACTGTGTATCAAATAAAAGTATTTCTTAACTGTTAACAGTCCCAATCACTTCATTAAGACTTTTTTATTGATAAATAAATATGTTGTTATCTTTTCAGGCAAAAATTACTATCAGAAATCAGATGAAAGTAAATACAGAATCTTTGGGTTTACAATCTAAAATCATTGTGACATTAAAGTGCGCCTCTTTCCAAACCACTTGGCCAAGGCTGAGAACAATTAAATAAGGAAAACTTAGGCCAGTAAGGTTCTAACTGTACTAATATGCTGTCCTGAATGACCTACTAAGGCTGGGGAAGGGACCTGGCCAGATTCCTCAGCTCTGGGGAGTTGCCCCCTCCTGCCTCACTCTGAATAGCTTATGCAAAATCAAGTTATTCACACTGCTAACACAAAATCCATCAAGCTACAGTCCTGAATGCCATCTACATTTATATATTTACTTTGTACTGTGTACATTAAACAAAGAATTCTGTTGTGCTTTTCATGTATTTGATATGTTTTCTTATTTTATTTATAGGTTTCTTGGGAAGGGAAGAGAAAGACTAAGAAAAGAAATACAACAGGGGAGTCAGACTGTAAAGTAACATTATAGCCCAATATCTTTTTAATTTAAAAGATACTATCATCAGAAGGCAATATACATATATATATGTAAAAGAAAACAAAGTCTGCTCCCTAAAATCCATATCGTTCCATGATAGATTTTCACAGCAACTAGTATATATCAATATATTTTTCATATCTGTTCAGTTAGCCATTGGTATGCTTTTAGAATTAAAAGATGCCATTAGCATCATGGTCTGAAATTGTACCATTAGAGAGATGTGCTTGAAAATGGTTCAGTGATTTGCTCATTATGATGACTATTTACAAAGACAGCTATTTACGTTAGCAATAAATAATCCTGATATCAAAAGAGATAATGGACATGCACACACCGAGATGGCTGCATGCTCTTAAAATATTTACATGTAGTTTTTCTGGTAGGGCTTTCCCACTAACAGTGAAAGTGTGCTCCCTTCAGTTTTCTCCACGTCAGTCTTGCTTCTGGGGAATGCATCCTTCCATTTCCACAACTTCAGGCCATCCTTCATATTTATTTGTGTCCTTATTGTTCTTTATGTGCTGTTGGAACACAACCACAGTATAGTACTTTAGCAAACTGCATATCTGCAATAACATAATTAAGTATACTCATTTCAGTAACACTTCTATCAACATATAAATTAGTGTTCAAGATATTAAATGAGCAATGCTTGGGGTCTGGCATACAGTGGCAGACCTTCAAAGAGGAACTGAAAGAACAAAACACCACAGATGGTCTTTAAAGATCCTTTGTAAGTCAAATATAAGTTTACATTCTACTAAGTTCTAAAGTATATCTGTACTTCATTGATTCTAATATCAAAAGTTCAGCTAAAATTTTTAATAACCAACCTCCTAAAGGTCTTATGATACAAGTAATCATAGGCCAATGCATTGTCACATAGGAAAAAAATTTCATGTAGAATTTGACTTTTTTAAATTTTAAAATTAAAATAGTATCATGGTTATTTCAAATAACTGATTGCCAGGAACCTATGAAAAAATATGGAAATATATTATGGAAACATATTTAATGTCTGCTTTATCTAAGTTGCAAATAACTGGGATAGGAATACATAGTGAATGGTTTCACACAATTGCTGTTGCCCATTAATTATGAAGTCTGAGACACTAACCTGTTCAAAAGGGCTTTTTGTCTTAATGCCTTTTCCACCACAGAAGACCCAGTTGTCTCTGAAACCAAGATGAGTAATAGATGTACTCCCCAGTTCAGCAATCAGCCGCCGGGCCTCATCATTGAGTCTTGAAGAAGAGAAAAAGAATGATACAGTAAACGTAGTGTACTGTATGTGGTCTAAGGAATACTGATACACTTACAATATTTAACATACAACCATGAAATAAATGAGAAAACCCTGGCTTAAATAAGAGAACATAAAAAAATAAATTTTATCAGAGTAACATTCCTACTATTTGAATTCTTTAATGATGAAAGTTATGAAATCTAGCAAATAAATTTCTAGCTTATGCTATTTAGAAGTACCTTTATTTGTGTCTTAATTTCACAACAACAGTTCATTTTCATTTACATTCCATCAAATAAAAATAGGAAACTGTCATTTTTTGTCAGTAGATACCTATTCAGGTTAATACAAGATCTTAAGTAGTCAACATCTTTGTAAAATTAAAAATCACTTCGAATCTCCACTAAACTCTTTGTAAATTACATTTGAGTAGAATTAAGGTAAGTGCTAATAGAAATCTGGATGTTTCTAATACTAGGTTTACTTATATCTACTTCATAACAGTAATTTTTGCCTGAAGAGATAATAACACATTTATCAATAGGAAAGTCCTGATTACTGATTGGGATTGATAACATTTAAAAAATAATTTTATTTGACATACAGTGAGTTTATACTCAATTCTACAGGCAAATATAAGAGACCTGACTTTTTCTGTTAACTTCAAATGTTTGCAAAATGACTCAAGTTTTTCAAATATTTTTAGGGCATTAAATATTTTATGTGAAGTATCTGAAACTGGCAAGGCAGTTCTCATGTAACTAACCTGAAGATAAACAGGATACTTTATGTTAAAAAAAAAAAGCTTCATGAACAGGACAGAGCTACATATGTCATTAGCCCTTCACAATTAGTCACATCCAGGGGGCAGTGAAGCTGTTTTAACCACAGCTTGGGCACTGCTGCCCTCCTGGGAAAGGTCATAAGAATCGGTGAGAAAATCAGGGGCAGACCTGGAATACTTAGTCTTTCAGATTCATAACTATATCAAGTGATGCATTTATAACCAAGGGAAATCAAAATAAATGAAATGGCTGTGCAAAAGGACCAGTGAAGTCTCAGCTTCTGAAGATTCTGACACCTTCACACACAACTACACGTACTTGCGTCTGGCTTTCTCCCCAAAGTGGGTCTGTAGCTGTGTTTCTTGTAATCGTCCTTACATGAATTGCTATCACTTTCATTCATCTGCCTATTTGGTAAGCAATTTCTGTAGTAGATGGACATCCCCTGAAAGTATTGTCTGAACTGTTTTCTTGCTTCTGAACAGTGTTAGTATGTCATGGATCTGCAGACTATTACATTCCACTCTTTAGTTTATTCAAATGTTCTACTGCTGGCCCCTTAATTAGAACTTTTTACTGGTATCAGCACTAGTAGTGAATTTTGCTGCTTTATCTAGAATAAATGGTGCAGAACAGAGGTCGTGCTTACTAGGGCAGCCTAGTGACAACCTCCTGGAGGAAGGCCTACGGGCTTCAGTCAGTTACATCTCAGAAAAATCACAAATTGCACCTCAGGGTGCAGGCTTCAGGGCTGCTTGTAAATAGCTGAATGTTAGGTTCACAAATGCCAAGAGATTGCTTCATACACAAAAAATGCCTTCATAGTAGGTGGTTATCCAAATGCAGGCCTGGCCCCCTGCCAGAAGTACATGCAATTTTTTCTTATCTAAAAAACTTTACAATTAAGAAATATAATGAAGGACAGTCATTTTTCCTTCTGCATTTCCAAATTATAGAAGTTGTTGTTTTGATCTGCATGAATAAACTAACCAATCTAGCAGCAACATGAAACTGAGCTTTCCATTTTGATTCTGCTCATCTTTCCTTACTTTCCCTTGAGAATACCCTGAGGTCCTAAGCAGAAAAGGATTACTACAGCAGGGCTTAGAAAGGCCTAAGAGCAAGACTGGTCCTTGGCTGGCTCTGGAAGCTTGGATTTGGGAAGGCTCCCCCATTCCCATAACTGATCAGAATGGCTCTCATGTGTCTAAACTGTGCAAACAAAGTAGTTTATACGAAACACCTACTTTCTGGCTGGGAATCTGGAATTTGGGGATGCATAAGGCAGATGGTGCCTCATGACCAGCTCCCAGTAAAAACCCTGGGCCGTGAGCTCTAATAAGCTTCCCTGGTGGACAGCACATCCCAGTGTTGTCACAATCTCTTGCTAGAGGAATTAAGCATGTTCTGTGTCACTCCGCTTGGGAGAAGACTCTTGGAAACTCAGGCCTGGTGCCCTGGTTCCCTCCAGACTCTGCTCTGAACTAGCTGCCCTTCGCGGATTCTGCTTTGCATCTTTTTGCTGTAACAAATCGTAGCCCTGAGTGAGCAGGTCTATAAGCAGAGTACTGAATTCCTCCCAGTGAATAACCAAACCTGGGGGTGGGCTTGGGCACCCATGCCATATGTCCCTGTGTCTAGCTAACTACAAGTTTATAACAAGACAACCTCCTCAACAATTTCTGAGCTTTTCTAATCTGCTTATGTAGAATTTTATTATTCCTTTTTGCTATCTTCTATGTAACTAAATAAAAGATGATTTCATGGTTCAAAGAAATGTTGAAAACCATGCAACACAGTCAATATTTTGAGTGCTTGATATAGCAGATGTCAAAATATCCCATTTCTTTAAAAGGCAGTGCAGTGTAACTAATACATTTATACACAGCATTAATTCTGGAGATATATAACTGACCCTGGAACAATCTGGGTTTGAACTGCCAGAGTCCATGTCTATCCCATGATGGGTTCAAATTAAGAAAAGGAGTGTGCAAAAATACAAGGCAAACCATGTTACTAATGACAACACTTTTAATACTACTACCAGGAAGACCTGAGTGCTCAAAATGAGATGAGGTTCATAAAACTACTAAAGGCCACAGAGAGAAATTTTGCTGCCAAGTATAAATAATGAGGGGATCCACTGTTTCAGGAGAATGATAGGGTATCGAGATCAAAACACAACTGTCTTTTCCAAGGAGGCAAACACTCTTTGATCAACATAAAAAGGGAAGAGTGGCTCAGGAATGTTCATAGTAAGTACTTTAAATTTAAGCCTCGAGGCCCACACGTGACACCCTTAATTTCTAAAGGAACTTGTTAATATAATCTTCAAGGTAATGTCAGTTATTTTAGAAGCATCATGGAAAGTGAAGATGTTAAGACGTTAAAAGTTAAATATTTCAGTTTTTAAAAAAAACAAGGGAATTTTTAAAAACAATAATTCAATAAAACTAAATCTAACTCCTAGCAAAATTTTAGAATGGATTACAAGAAGGAGATCCTGTGAGTATTAAAGAAAGAATAAGAAAAAAAAGAGAAAGAGTAGTAGGAAGGGGGCTAGATTAATAAAGCCATGTAAACATCATCTCATACTTTCAGCTTTATACGCAGTTTTGGGGCAGTAAGCCAGGGTATTATAATTAGCATTATCCATGAATTTCAAGAAGGCATCTGACAGTCTCAGAAAATTAAATAATTAAACAGCAACTGGACAGTATGCCTATTAGAGTACATTGGAAACTAAAAAGTAGTTTCTGCAGCTGGCTAATAGATGAATCCCTCAGAAGTGGTCTCCAGTTGGTGGCACACTGCCTGTAGTAAACATGTTTATCATTGATGACTTAGATTTAGAAATCTGAATGACTCAGGAGAGAGTACAAAGCCTAGACAATGGAAATCTCATAGGACAAATGTCAGCATCAAGACCAAGTGGGCCAATAACAGCAAAATTAAATTTAACAAGGATATATGAATATAAAGTCTTCATTCACATTAAACAAAACCAAGTTCTGAATGGGGAGAAGGACCTGACTTGTCAGTGATTAAAAAAAAAAAAAAAAAAAACCTCTGAGATCAAATGAAGAGATCTGAGACTTTAAGTTGACGAACACTGTGACATGACTGCCTAAAGAACATGAATGCATCACTAGTCTTCATGAACATTAACCGTAATTTCTCAAACATGGTGAGTGAGCACCTCCTCTGTACCCTGTACTGGCCAGACCACTTCGGGAACACTATGGCCAACTTGGGGCTTCATTTTAAGAGGGACAATGATCACCTAGAGAATGCCCAAGAAATGCAACCAGGAGGGTAAAATGACCTAGAAACTTAACATGATAAAAGATTAGAAGAGCCACTACAGTTTTAAAGGACTGGGGTTTCACAGGACAGACACACTTTGGGAAATGCCATAAGAAAATGGTACTAAAGAATATTATTGTCAGAGAAAACAATTTACAGTTGTTAAAAACAGAACATAAAAGAATATAGCAAACTTTATGTGCAATGTGACCCTAATTTTGCAATCATAGATGAATGATAATTACACAGAAAGTAAAATTTTTAAAAGTTAACAGTGTTTATCTGAAAGTTGGATTACTTGACTGTTTTATAAATTTTTTCGTTGAAAATGTTTTGCTTATGTTATTATAAATTATAGATCTGCAAAGTTGCATATATTTTGAAATTTACATACTTGGTTGCTCCATCATCATATGTTCCCATTAAGACTATTGTTCCATCTTGTATGGCCTTCAGAAACTCAATAAATGGGGCCACATCTGAAAAAAACCAGAAAGGGTTAAGTGTTTTTGTTTTTTTTTTTAATGACTAACCATCATGATAATCTCTTAGAACTTAACAGTACAAAAAATGAAGTGTTTGTAAATTGATAATTTCTAATGTAGAGAAACCAAAAGAGAAACAAATCTTATGAACAGGATAAAAATTAAGTTTCATATAAACTTAAAATTTCCCAATTCTGATTCACCCTGTGTGTGTTTCAAACTGATACTCCAGGGGCTAAATGAAAAATCCATAGCATGTTAAAGTATGACATGATTTCAAGTAAGAAGTTTAGGAGACAGGAGAAAGGTTCATGGACTCCCTGAGTATATGTAAAGTTGTTTGCACAGATACTTTTCTAAAAAAGAGAACTTTTATTTACTGCACAAAAGGATCTGTAATTTAAAAAAAATAATATAAATATGTACACAGCTGACCCTTGAACAACAGGGGTTTGAGCTCAGGAGTCCACTTATACACAGATTTGTTTTCAATAAATCCTACAGTACCATGTGATCCTCATTTAGTTGAATCCGAGGATGCAGAACTGCAGGTATGGAGGGCCAATTATGGACCTTGAGCACCTGAAGATTACGAGCTATCTGTAGAGGGTCCTGGAACCAGTCCCCTGCAGATACTGTGGGACAAGTGTACATACATCCATAGTGATTTAAGGAATCTTCTGGGAATATCTACCTACTATAAACTATGGGAAGAAATGTAAGCTAGTTATCACCAAAAGTCAAACTAATTAAGGCAAATATTGTAGTCATTACCTGCTTCATCTGCAGTATTAAGATTCACAAAGGATTAAACCATGTTGGTGACTATAAACTGGTGATACCAAAGAGGCTGATTGGGAACTATTAATACAAATCATTCTACATCTTGAACTCCTTACAATGTCAGATTCCTAAATGCCCAAGTCTAATACTACTTCAAAACTATTCAGTTTCTTTCCACAGCAAAGGTTCCAAAGATTTCTCTAAAACTGGATTCTATCTTAAAGTAATAGTGTTTTTAATTCAGAAAAAAATGTAACAGAGCAGCTAACAAATAACTTCTATTTAAATCTAAAGATGGCAACTACTTCTAAATTTGAGGGGTATTTTCAGCGTAGTTTGCTGACCTGAGATGAAATACCAGAGCTTCCGGTCACATGACTGATTTCAACAACAGTTTTAGAAGAGGTTTTCCATGTGATAAATTTTGTTAGAAACAATTATTCCTTTAGAATCTAAAACTGATGACACATTTTAAGTTGACAACATACATGTTTTGACACCATGAGAAGTTCTGATCTCATTAAAAAATAAATAATACATGGCATCTCATTACAGGCTGAAGAAATATTAGAAAAGCTCAATGGTCTGAGAACAAGATAAAACTGGGAAGCCTAACAACTGCTGGCTTCCAGGGAATTCGTAAAGTGGATGAGGAGGTGAAGGGGAGAGCCTCAACTTAGAAAAGAATCAACAGTTAAATCAGTGTTGGCCTTCCTTTAGACTTGAGGAAGAAGTCTCTCTTTCAGGCACCACCTTCTTTGAGGTGCCAGGTCCTTCCCTCTGCAGGCTGGTGACTACTTTCCACCTGCTCGTTGGAACTGCCAAATTAGGAAGATTATCTGTGGACTGCTCTAAGTACAGTAAACTGGAAAGAAAATTCTACTCCTTCTCTCAAATATTCATCTATTTGAATAATAATCCTGGTTATGAACTTAGTTTTGAGACTGAAAATTTTATGCAAAAAAATCAATTCAGTGAAGTAAACACGATTACACTGGTTAAGCCCTTCTTCAAATTACTTATTCTTTTTTTTTTTTAGAAATTTCAGACAGAAACCCAAAGCAGCCTAAAGCTTTGAATTAGTTGTCCTGCAGAAAACAGGACTCAGACTTTAACAAATCTCAAGTGTGATTATCACTGCTCTTAATCACACATCACCAACAATTTTTATAAAAAAGTGAAGTGCATCCAGTATGACTAATCATTTAAATATGAGCTGGACATTCAGTGAAAAGAAACAAAATGAAAACCAAATAGTACCATTATTTTCTCATCAACGGACTACATTATATTGGTATGATTTAGTGCAAGCAACAGAACAGTTACACGTAATTCATACTTACTTCCTCCCCACATGTCAAAAAATCTGGTGTCTATTAGTTCTCCCGTTTTGCCTAAAAGAGATTGAATTCATAGCAAATTACATAACTGAAATATACTCTACATTGTATAAGACATATGATCTTGTCCAATGTGAATCCATTAGCAGAGAATTATTATATGACAAATACTTAAAATTTGGATTGCATACATCTAAAATTTTTTTCTAAAAGGGTAATTTTTGAATAGGACTTTCTCATTAATTTTGTAAGCTGAAGAGTAGCAAACAGAAATTACTACTGACTTTAGACAATTCAAATTCAAAGTTATATATTTTTCATCCTTATGTGTTACTGTCTTCCCTTATTTAAAAATTACCCACAAATACATAAACCTTAAAAAAAAATGAATCCATGCTATTTTCTGTTATTAAAGCAATCTTGCAAAAAAAATTTGTATTTAATTTTCTTTTAAAACGTTTTATTTGCTATCAATTGGACAAATATGCATAGAATCTTTTATACAAAGGAAAATGCAGAAACTAGAAACAAAAATATCTCTCTCATTGTGAAAGCTATAGAAATTATTTTCCTACAGTATGAACTAGAGAAGGTGGGTGTGGATTCTCTTCTCCCCAGAGGGTGACTCTTCAGAGGGTGACTGTGCCAAAAAGAAGTATGCAGCTGGGTCTCATTTCACAGGTTCATATATTCAGATGTGATTTTTCAAGAACACTTGAGATGTTCAAGATTCAGTGTGGACAATACTGAAAAATTACAACTGACTCTGACTCTTCATTCAACCCCACACCATATGAAATACTCCAGCACCTTCTGTCATTCTACATACCCGCATTCATGTCAGTCTATATCACGTTCAGTTCAGTTCAGTTGCTCAGTTGTGTCTGACTCTTTGCAACCCCATGGACCGCAGCACACCAGGCCTCCTCGTCCATCACCAACTCCTGGAGTTTACTCAAACTCGTGTCCATTGAGTCAGTGATGCCATCCAACCATCTCATTATCTGTCATCCCCTTCTCCTCCTGCCTTCAATCTTTCCCAGCATCAGGGTCTTTTCAAATGAGTCAGCTCTTCGCATCAAGTGGCCAAAGTACTATTGTTTCAGTTTCAACATCAGTCCTTCCATCGAACACGCAGGACTGATCTCCTTTAGGATGGATGGGCTGGATCTCCTTGCAGTCCAAAGGACTCTCAAGAGTCTTCTCCAACACCACAGTTCAAAAGCATCAATTCTTTGGTGCTTCCTAAGGCCCACTTGACTTCATATTCCAGGATGTCTAGCTCTAGGTGAGTGATCACACCATCGTGATCATCTGGGTCGTGAAGATCTTTTTTGTACAGTTCTTCTGTGTATTCTTGCCACCTCTTCTTAATATCTTCTGCTTCTGTTAGGTCCATACCATTTCTGTTCTTTATTGAGCCCGTCTTTGCCTGAAATGTTCCCTTGGTATCTCTAATTTTCTTCAAGAGATCTCTAGTCTTTCCCATTCTATTGTTTTCCTCCATTTCTTTGCACTGATCACTGAGGAAGGCTTTCTTATCTCTTTACTATTCTTTGGAACTCTGCATTCATATGGGTATATCTTTCCTTTTCTCCTTTTCTTTTCGCTTCTCTTCTTCTCACAGCTATTTGTAAGGCCTCCCCAGACAGCCATTTTGCTTTTTTGCATTTCTTTTTCTTGGGGATAGTTTGATTCCTGTCTCCTGTACAATGTCACAAACCTCTTGTCCAGAGTTCATCAGGCACTCTGTCTATCAGATCTAGGCCCTTAAATCTATTTCTCACTTCCACTGTATAATCATAAAGGATTTGATTTAGGTCATACCTGAATAGTGGTTTTCCCTACTTTCTTCAATTTAAGTCTGAATTTGGCAATATGGAGTTCATGATCTGAGCCACAGTCAGCTCCCAGTCTTGTTTTTGCTGACTGTATAGAGCTTCTCCATCTTTGGCTGCAAAGAATATAATCAGTCTCATTTTGGTGTTGACCATCTGGTCATGTCCACGTGTAGAGTCTTCTCTTGTGGTGTTGGAAGAGGGTGTTTGCTATGACCAGTGTGTTCTCTTGGCAAAACTCTATTAGCCTTTGCCCTGCTTCATTCAGTATTCCAAGGCCAAATTTGCCTGTTACTCCAGGTGTTTCTTGACTTCCAACTTTTGCATTCCAGTCCCCTATAATGAAAAGGACATCTTTTTTGGGTGTGAGTTCCAAAAGGTCTTGTAGGTCTTCATAGAACCATTCAATTTCTGCTTCTTCAGTGTTACTGATCGGGGCATAGACTTGGATTACCATGATACTGAATGGTTTGCCTTAGAAACGAACAGAGATCATTCTGACATATTACGTTAGGATTCCAATATCTACAGCAAGAATTCATCAATTGTTAGATAATGTTGTACCCTGACAATCTCATGGGAGGCTCTCTATACACTGCACAGCAAGTTGGATGCTTCTAAGAGAACATGATATAAACACTGAAATGCAGTGTCTCATCTCTACTCATAGCTGATGTTGTGGGAGGGTCAGGGGAGAGCTTTAATGTCAAGCTTGAGTCTTTCTTACCTGATCTCTTGATATAAGAGTCTGTTTTATTTTGGGCCATATAAATATACCTATATACCACTATACCCTTATATCTACCATACTTGTAAGGTAAAATAATTATTCTTACCATTTACCAAGGCAACATTGATTCCTCTTCCAACATTATTCTTAACACCACTCATTAAACTGAAGGGGGAAAAGTTAAGACAAATTTAGAATTAAGATATTGCACATAAACTCCATCGGGGAAAGCCATTCATGCCCAAAAAAAAAAAAAAAAAAAAAAAAACAGTTGGAAATGTTCTATATACACATAGCTGTTTAATACCACAGTGGAGACTGAAAGGTCTCTACCAGATCAGAGAAGACAGTCTAACACTGAATAATTTAAAAGCAACATTCTTAAGTAAGATTTCACAAATAGAAATATATATTAAAAAGTATTACAGTCAAAATACTAGACTCTTTCTTGCTGCCCTGCATCAGATTATGAAACATCATTTTAGAAAATCCATCAAACACATGGATGTTATGCTCACAGCCTGCACCATTCTCAAGGGAATAAACAAGGGTAAACTCTAGTGTCCTTTCTGCAAAGTTAATATGACATGAAACAGAGGTGCTTAGTGATTACTGATGCAAAATTTCTCAATACCCAGAAGCAGGAATACTGTATTCATATAATTACAGCATTGAACTATAAGACTTGCAATGTCATTCTGCGGTAATCAACCTCCGCGGGCAGCTCACAGACCATTACGTAAAGATAATAAATACTGTGAAATGGAAGGTACGAGAAAAATATTTGCTTTTTATCAGTTCAGTTTGTTGAATTAAAATTATTAAACTAAAAGTGTAGGTACCTTTTATTCTAAAAATTCACAGTGATGTGCTGTTAAATGATTAAGAAGTGGTTTGAGGTGGTGGGGAAGTGAGTATGCATATATGTGAATACACACTACTCATACATGATACATCTGTCTGTCCTTTATCCATCTATCAACAGATATTTAGACTGTTTCTATCTCTTACCTATTTGAAATAATTACATTCTCAACCAACAATGTAAGTTTATTATAATTTTTATTGACAGAAAGGATCTGAAGCACACAATTTCCAAATAATAAAATACATACTTGATCATAAATTTCACTTAGCCACTGATTCTCACAGAATGTGTTATGATTTTCATGGAACTCATTTTACTTAACCTATGGTAGCAAGTGATGAACAAGTAAAATTCCAACACAAATGTTGCATGTTATTTCATTTAAAGAATAAAACAAAGTCAGAAAAACCTGAAACAGTGAACAATAAAGACATATGCTGGAATTTCACTTGTCTGTCAATGATGTGAGTGATGTTTTTGTTGACTCACTGAAAGATAACTTCCTCAACTTTTGTGCTATTCCTAATATCTACAAACATAACATACTTTTAATTTTACTCTGGATAATGAACACTTTCTCCCTCATTTTCTTAAGTCTAGACTTTGAGTCAGCAAAATTTTTCTGTAATGGGCCAGATTGTAAATTTCAAAAGCAAGCACTAAAAAAGCTATACAAAGAGATACACACAATAAATAAATAAAAAGTCTTTAGAAATGTTCATATAACTCACAGGAAGGCAGTAAAAGAAAACAGAAACAAAAAACAGATAACAGAAAGTAATACAATGGCAGGCTTAAGCCTGAACACATCAATAATTATAATAAGTATAAATAGGTCAAAAATATCCAATGAAGATAGAAATTGGGATGGTGGATTAAAATAGGACTTAACTACATGCTGTTTATAATAAATAGGTAGAAACAACCCAGAAGTCTACAAACTAATGAATGGAAATGAAATGAATGAAACTAAACAAAATGTGACATATCTATACAATGGACTATCATTCAGCCATAAAAGAAGTGAAGTACTGATATATACTATAACATGGATGAACCCTGAAAACACTGTGCTTAGTGAAGAAGCTGATCACCAAAAAAACCCTACATATTATATATATATATATATATATATATACATACACACAAAATGTCCAAAACAGGCAAATCTATAGAGATAGAAAGTAAACTTAGCAGTTACCTAAGTAACAGCAGAGCACAATGGGAAAGAAGCAGGAGGACAATAACTAAAGGACACAGCGTTCCCTTCTGAGGTATGATAATGTTCTAAAACTGACCGTGGTAATGGGTGCACACATCTGTGAATATACTAAAATCCATTGACTGTGTATTTTAAATGAATGTACTGTAAATGTACAGTAAATGAGCTATATCTCAATAAAGCTGTTTAAACAAAAGCAAACAGGAATGGCTATATTAACATCAATTAAAATAGATTTCTGAGCAAAGAAAAATATCAGAGACAGAGAGGAAGTTTGCATAATGATCAAAGGGTCAATCTAGCAAGAAGACATAGCCATCCCAAGTGTGTGTACCAAGCAATCAAGGTATAAAACATGTGAAGAAAACCCAGGTAAAACACATAGGTGAAAAAGACAAATCTACGATTACAGTTGGACATGTCAATATCCCTCTCTCAACAGCTGAAAGACAGGAAATTAAAAAGAGTATACAGAACTCAACAGCAGCATTAACCATCAGGGTCTAATTGACATTTAAAGAATATTCTACTTGCTGACAAATATACATTCTTTCCAAGCACCCATTCTTCCAGAATATACTAAGATAGACCATATCATGGGCCATAAAGTAAACCTCAACAAATTTAGAAGTACTGAAATCATAGCAAATGTGTCTCCAACCACAATGGAATCAACAATAAAAGATAACAGGAAATTCTCCAAACATTTGGAAACTAAGCAATATACTTCTAACATAACCTATGGGTCAAAGAAGCCTGAAGTGAAAAATTGAAAAACACACTGAAAATGCAGCTTATTAAAATTTGTGAGCCATAGCTAAACTGTGGTTATCCACAGAGTACTACTCAGCATTAAAATAGGAGCAAATTATTAATACATAATAATATTTCAAGACCATTATGCTGAATGAAAAAAAAACCCAATCTCAAATGCTTACATATTATATGATTCTATTTATACAATATTCTCAAACCAAAGTCAGCAAAGTGATGTCTCTGCTTTTTAATACACTGTCTAGGTTTGTCATAGCTTTTCTTCCAAGGAGGAAGCATCTTTTAATTTTGTGGCTGTAGTCACTATCTGCAGTGATTTTGGAGTGCAAGAAAATAAAATTTGTCACTGCTTCCACTTTTTCTATTTCTATTTGCCATGAAGTGATGGGACCAGATGTCATGATCTTAGTTTTTTGAATACTGAGTTTCAAGCCAGCTTTTTCACTCTCCTTTTTGACCCTCATCAAGAAGTTCTCTGTACCTCTTCACTTGCTGCCATTAGAGTGATATTATCTGTGTATTTGAGGTTAGTCTTGATTCCAGCTTGTGATTCATCCAGTCTGGCACTTTGCATGATGTACTCTGCATATAAGTTAAATAAGCAGGGTGACAATATACAGCTTTATTGTACATCTTTTCCAATTTTGAACCAGTCAGTTGTTCCCTGTCCGGTTCTAACTGCTGCTTCTTGACCTGCATACAGCTTTCTCAGGAGTCAGGTAAGGTGGTCTGGTACTGCATCTCTTGAAGAATTTTCCAGTTTGTTGTGATCCACACATTCAAAGGCTTTAGAATAGTCAATGAAGCAGAAGTAGGTGTTTTTCTGGAATTCCCTTGGTTTCTCCATGACCCAATGAATGTAGGCAATTTGATCTCTGGTTCCTCTGCCTTTCCTAAACCCAGCTTGTACATCTGCAAGTTCTTGGTTCACAAACTGCTAAAGCCTAGCTTGAAGGATTTTGAGCATGACTTTGCTAGCATGTGAAATAAGCACAACTGTACAATAGTTTGAACAGTCACTGCATTGTCCTTCTTCGGGACTGTAATGAAAACTGACCTTTTCCAGTCCTGTGGCCATTGCCGAGTTTTCCAAATTTGCTCAAACATTGAGTGTAGCACATTAACAGCATCATCTTTTAGAATTTTAAATAGCTCAGCTGGAATTTCGTCACCTCCATTAGCTTTCTTTGTAGTAATGCTTCCTAAGGCTCACTTGACTTCATACTCCAGGATGTGTGAGTGACCATACCATCATGCTTATCCAGGTCATTAAGACCTTTCTTGTAAACCTCTTCTTTGTATTCTTGCCACCTCGTCTTAATCTCTTCTGTTTCTGTTAGGTCCTTTGTGTCTGTCCTTTATTGTGCTCATCCTTGCATGAAATATTCCCTTGATATCTCCAATTTTCTTGAAGAGATCTCTAGTCCTAACTATACACAGACACTGTACTAATTGCCAGTTTCCATTCTGATACTGTACTATCATTTTGTAAGATCTAACCATGGGGAAATGGGTAAAGAGCACATGGGATCTCTCTGTACTACCTTTGCAACTGCCTGCGATTTCTGTAATTTTTTTCAAAACTGAAAAGTAAAAGAAAAACTCTACTCTAAGATCTACTGAAAAAGGAAAAGCATAAAATTTTGATTTGTAAAATTTTGGCTTCCCTGGTGGCTCAGATGGTAAAGAATCTGCCTGTAATGCAGAGTTCTATCCCCGGGTCAGGAAGATTTCCTGGAGAAGGAAATGGCAGCCCACTCCAGTATTCTTGCCTGGAGAATTCCATGAACAGAGGACCCTGGAGGGCTACAGTCCATGGGAACGCAGAGTCGGACACGACTTAGTAGCATTTGACTATCTACTCATACTTGTGAATCTGCCTTCAAAATTTCACTTGTTCTGTAAAATTGAAAAAGTAAAAGTCAAAGTCAAAGTTGCTCAGTCGTGTCCAACTCTTGTGACCCCAAGGACTATAGAGTCCGTGGAATTCTCCAGGCCAGAATACTGGAGTGGGTAGCCTTTCCCTTCTCCAGGGGATCTTCCCAACCCAGGGATCAAACCCAGGTCTCCCACATTGCAGGTGGATTCCTTACCAGCTGAGCCACAAGGGAAGCCAAAGAATACTGGAGTGGGTAGCCTATCCCTTCTCTAGATCTTCCTGACCCAGGAATAGTTAAATAAAACATAGATCTTTTCTACATGTGTGCAAAACCAGGTTTGAAAGGTGGTCTGTAAGAAGTACCAAACAAGACTGCTGCATAAAACAGGTAAGTTTCGAAGTACATCTGTTCTATTCCTTTTGCAAATGTGTTATAGCCATCACTAATGTGAAGAAGCCACAGTGATGATTAATCAACCATTAGAGTTATAATTAAGCATCACGGTGTCTTCTCCAGGAGAGACCATTTGTAGTGAGCGGCAGCAGCTGTGTACATCAGAGAGGAAGAAAGGCAACAAAGCTACATGGTGACATGGGCTTCCCACAAGAGGGCAGTAGCTTATCAGGTTTTAAAAACCAAACTTCCATCAGGGGAAACCTATAGCCAGCAAAGGACAAATCAGTGAAGATTTTAAATGTACACAGGTTAGTCACCCAGTACTAACACAAGCTGAAATACTTTTTTCTCTTTCATGAATATGAAGGTTCCTCCCACCACTCCACACCTGTAGGCAAATAGTTAAAGAAAATGATTAAATACTCTATAGACAGATTCTACACCTTTGAATACAGTTCTGTTTCAAATACCTACAACATGTTCCAGCTATTATGCCTTAAAATGATTTGTTTAGAGAAGGGTTTAACAAACTACAGCCCATGGGTCAAATCTAGCCAGCTGGCTGGCTGGCTGTTTTGTTTTTCCACTCATGAGCTTAGAATGGTTCTTATATTTTTATATAGTTACATTTAAAATGATTATGTAAGTACCTACATCATATCCTTGGTTTTATCTTTTGGTCCTCCCAGCCAAAAATCCTATCTTGCTCGTCAATGTGGAAAAAAAAAATCCCTCAAAATAGTCCACCACATAACTTGTGTACAAACATTAAGACTATAATAAAAGATGAAGTATTATTCCCAATATCTAAAAAAATTATCCCCAATTCTCTAAAAAAAAAAAAAAAGCTATAATTCATGTATCATGTGGCACCTCATATTTATACCTGGGATTTTCTAAATATTTCTAACTAATGAGAAGTTTGAAATCCATCTAATTTCCATAATATATCTTGACGGCATCTACTTGTCCTTTAAACCATGACCATGACCCTATTTTAATCTTTGTTTGTACTGGGGTTTCTAAATCTTAGTCTACAATGATATTATAGGTTTGATAATTCATGAGGAAGGGCTGTCCTGTGCACTGTAAGAGCATCCTTAGTCTCTACAAGAAGCACCTCCGTAACTTTGATGCCCCAAAATGTCCACAGACCTTGACAAATTTCCCCTAGGGAGAAAACTGCCCCCACTGAGAAGCACTGATCTGGACTAGTAGTCTGCAAAATGAGTTTGTGTATACTTACAGCATGTGTAGGAAAATATTAAAATTTCTACTTATGTATTCTTAGGATCCACTTACATATTTCAGTGAGCACACATGCAAACAAGTCTCTTGCCAACTGTGTGTGGCAGGGGGGGAATCGAAAGACTGTGCCAGCACCTGGGAAAGGCCCTCCAATTGCTCTGTCTACTCTTACTTCTCTCATCATGTTATCCAGCAGTCAGATCATTTTCTTCAATATAAATGAAGTGAAGACATGCCAGACTTTGAAAACCTTCAACAACCTCTCAACACTCTCAGAAAAAGATCTCATCTCCTTTTCCACACGGCCTGTAAGTTCCAACGACCTGGCCGTTATCCACTTCTCTCCAGCTCTTTCCCACGTTGGGCCTTCAAGCTTGCTCTTTAGAATGGTCTTCCCCTGGTGGTCTTCCTTCTTATCCTTTGATTCTCAGACTAAATATCACTGTTTTAGAGAAACATTCCTTGACCCACTCAGTCTAAAGTTGGACACCTTTATCTCATCTCACTGCCCCCATCAGTATCTATCACACCCTGCTGCTCTGGGCAGGGTGTGCCACAATTTCTAACTATTTCTTTGCATTTACTCCTTAAATATCCTTCTCCCTACCAGACTGTGTGTTCCATGAGAGCAGGAACTGTGCTCAGTAAATACCTGTTGAATAAAAAGTGGATGGAATGAATGATGCTAAGAAAATTCAGACTTCTTTAAAATTTTTATGGAAAAATCAATACAGAATTAGAACATACTGGAAAGAAAGCACTAGACTGAATTGTCCCTACCGGTTCTCTACTAGGTATACCTGGTCAATAGTTCAGTCCCCTATTTCAAGGACTAGATTTCAGGGCCTGGGGCATAACTATAAAATCCCATCAATTATTCACTCTCTCACAGGAATGGCAGAAAAATTCCTGAAAAGTGGATGGACAGGTGGCCTGTCTCAGTTTTATGGTTAAACAAACTGAAATATAATTCTACATGACACGCCCATGATGCTAGAACCAAATTCTCTGGCTCTGAGTCAATACTTTTTTTTTTTACCAGACTCCACTGCTTAATACACTTCTCTCTTCTTTTTAACTTATAATCTGTGAATAGACAACCTGTTATTATTTACTAGTTTAATCTCTTCTTTGAATTAAAACTTACATGCTTCAAGGGGGCAGAGATAAGATGAAGATAGCCTGTCATGAATGGGCTGGGCATTCGAAGAGAACTTCCTACTTATTATTCAGGATCAAATATCTCCAAACAAGGTGAAAAGGGGGAATGGAACATTCTAAGGTAATGGGAAGGATGTTACTTAATGCAAAATCTACAAACTTCGAAAAGCCAAATGCTTTCAATTCAGTAAAGCAAGACTATTATGAGACATCAGAGGACGACAGATGAACAATGGATTATCATCAGCATGAGGATAAAGGAAATGAGCAGGGACCTTAGGATCACCTGGCTCAAGCTTTTAATGTTACAGTAAAAGTTTTATTCTAAGAGGCTAAATCCTACACACAGCTAACTGAAAAGAGGGGCGAGAATAAAAATGTTAGCGCTTCTATATTAAAAAGAAAAGACAAAAAGCTGGGAAAAACTGCCTCATTTCCTCCTATCTATAAAATTACCTCACTCTTTATATAATTAAATGGCACATATATTATTTTATGTAAAGCCTATCATATATCTAATTTTTCAAACAAGACCCGATTAGAAGCAACCAACAAAAAGCAGGGTTTGTGACTTCAGAGCCAGGAACTTAGAAATGATCATCAGAATAATTAGAGAATACGGTACACACTGCCCAGAACATGTGTGACGGCAAGGGCGTGATGAACACTGATGGGGTGAGTGAAGTGAGGTGCAGGTGTCCAACTTTAGATTGAGGGGTCAAAGAACATTTTTCTAATCCAGGAACTTCACGACAAGTGACACAGGAGTAGGAGACTAAAAAAGCCAAAAAGGTATACTCTGCAGAGCATCTCAATAAAGGAAACCATTCAGTTTAGTGGCAAGCAGTTCTGGGCCATGACGGACTTGAGGTTATTACTGGGCTACTTCACACTTCAGCAGGCAGCACTCAAACATTTAAAATGAGAAATGTTGGTTTGTAAGATAAAGCATTCATTATCTAGGGCAGTCTAGTTGACAAAAATAAGCCTACTTGGACTTTCTGCAGTGATGGAAACGCTTTCTACCTGTGCTGTTACATTGGGTAGGCACAAGCTGCATGTAGCTATTAGCACTTGAAATATGGTTGGTATGACTGAGGAAGTGAACTTTAATTTTAATTAATTTAAATGAATTAACTTTTCCCCTATTACTTAGGAATCAAAATTAAATAGCCATCTGTTTCTATGACTATCAGATGGGATATAGAAAATTCTTTCAGAGGAAAACTCTGATCTATATATGAAGCTGGATAAATGCTATGTTCTTACCACACTCATACAAAATTTAAGAACTTTAAGACTCCTTACTTTTCTTTAGTAAAGGCATGCCCAATACATTTTCAAAAGATCCAATAAACTCAGATTCAATTTGCTAAAATTTAATAGTGCACCTTATACTTCCAAATTGATAAGCACTTACACATTGTCCTCTAGGCAGATTTTGGGTCCCACCACATTGGCTGCTCCACTTGCCATTTTAAAAGCAAAATGCTTCTCAGGGCAAGCTTTTGAGATTCCACATTTATATCTGGGAGGTTTTGTAGCTTTGGAGAGAAAAAAAAAAAATTTATTTTTCCAAAGAAAAAAATGTTAACAGATTCTGTTTAGTTTGCTTCATATCTCAAACCACAAAGGGCATTATGCAAACACCAAGATATATATATATATTATATATATATATATATACACACACACACACACACATATATATATATTTCAAACTACATGCTAGTTTTTTTTTTCCCCTAAGAGTTTCAAAGAGCCTCAGAAAAAAAAAAAAAAACACACACACACACACACAATCTCCTAGGAAACAAACTAAAAATGAATATAAATGGAACAAGTAACATGATCTTCACTGAGGGCAAATATAATTTATCTAATTATTTTTAAGGTTTATTTTACAAAGCCAGGATGTGGGAGGTTTGGGATTGTTACTCTTCATTTCCACTCCACATATGCCTGATGCATCACTGAATATCTGCTCACAAACTAAGTCTAACTAGGAATTCTCCTTTAACGTACTTTCTATACTTAAAATACTGAAGCTAAAAAACATTAATGGAACAAAATATCCATTATAAATAAACACCCAAAATATTGAGCTATCCAATCAAATAGTTTCCATATAACTTAAGAGAAAAAGAATAAACTATATGTAAAATATTGAGTGGAAATACTTACAACGTACAACCGCATCCAATGCTGACCTTGCTAAGGAAAAAAAAGTTATTTTTGTTAGAAGGAATAAGGCTCTTGGCAAGTATCACTTTTTAACATGTATAGAGGTAATAGGTCTATTAAATGTGTTTGAATTATTACTTAGCATACAATAAATAAAACATGAATATTACTTTAGAGGAAAAGTGAGAAAGTAACTTTAGGCTACCTAATTTACTACAAACAATCATGAGGAATTATGGGGGCATTATTTTATTACTGATAGAGCATTTTGCTTTTACCTTTACGTTTTTTTTTTTAGTTTCAGTTATTATAAATGTAAATCCCAATCATATTACTAGCTATAATCACCACAATGTACAAATGCTGGGCTGGATGAAATATAAACTGGAATTAAGATTGCCGGGAGAAATATCAATAACCTCAGATATGCAGATGACACCACCCTTATGGCAGCAAGCAATGAAGAACTAAAGAGCCTCTTGAGGAAAGTGAAAGAGGAGAGTGAAATAGTTGGCTTAAAACTCAATATTCAGAAAACTAAGATCATGGCATCAGGTCCTATCACATCATGGCAAATAGATGGGGAAACAATGGAAACAGTGACAAACTTTATTTTGGGGGGCTTCAAAGTCACTGCAGATGGTGACTGCAGCCATGAAATTAAAAGATGCTTGCTCCTTGGAAGAAAACCTATGACCAATCTAGACAGTATGTTAAAAAGTAGAGACATTACTTTGCCAACAAAGATCCGTCTAGTCAAAGCTATGGTTTTTCCAGTAGTCATGTATGGATGATTTGTGAGATTCCCTGGTGGCTCAGACAGTAAAGCGTCTGCCTGAAGTGCGGGAGACCCAGGTTCGATCCCTAGGTTGAGAAGATCCTCTGGAGAAGGAAATGGCAACCCACTCCAGTACTCTTGCCTGAAAAATTCCATGGACTGAGGAGCCTGGTGGGCTACAGTCCATAGGGTCGCAAAGAGTCAGACATGACTGAGAGACTTCACTTTCACTTTCATGTATGGATGTGAGAGTTGGACTATAAAGAAAGCTGAGCACCAAAGAATTGATGCTTTTGAACTATGGTGTTGGAGAAGACTCTTGAGTGTCCCTTGGACTGCAAGGAGATCCAACCAGTCAATCCTAAAGGAAATCAGTCCTGAATATTCATTGGAAGGACTGATGCTGAAGCTGAAACTCCAGTCCTGTAGCCACCTGATGCGAAGAACCGACTCATTGGAAAAGACCCTGATGCTGGGAAAGATTAAAGGCCGGAGGAGAAGGGGATGACAGAGAATGAGATGGTTGGATGGCATCACCGATGTGATGGACATGAGTTTGAGTAGGCTCTGGGAGTTGGTGATGGACAGGGAAGCCTGGTGTGCTGCAGTTGCAAAGAGTCGGACACAACCGAGCAACTGAACTAAACTGAACTAAACTGTATATTCAATTCCCAAACTTAATAATCTTATAACTGGGAATGTGTATCCTTTGAGCAACATCTCCTCATGACTTCCACCCTCTCCCAATTCTTGGTAATCACCATTTCACCTCTGTTTCTCTGAGTTTATCTTTTTTCCACATGTAAGTGATATCATACAGTATTTCAAAGTTCCCTTTATATGGCCTTATTAAAAATTGTTGCTGCTGTATGGTGTTGTATACATATGCATATGAAGTCCTGGATAATATACATGAATCTATCTGAGGTTAGGCTGAGAGATTTGGTGGGAAGAACACAAGAGGGCCAGTGAGGGTAGGAAGGTTTAATTTCCCTAAAATCACAATGTACTAGGTGTAATTAGAAAAAAAAAAAAAAAGGTCATTATTAAGAGGGTTTTTTCAAAAAAAAATCATTTATCAGTTAAAGGAAGCTAGAATTTCCTGATCAATCTTAACCTGAATGCAGTAAATCTTAACCTAGAAATCTACACTTAGAGCTTCTTAAAAGCACTAACATTTGATCCTAGCCCACGCTACGCATGTTAAGTTGCTTTAGTCGTGTTTGACCCCTTGAGACCCTATGGACTAGGGCCCTCCAGGCTCCTCTGTCCATGGGATTCTCCAGGCAAAAATACTGAAGCAGGTTGCCGTGACCTCCTCCAGGGGGTCTTCCTGACCCAGCGGTTGAACCAGTCTCTTGCATTGGCAGGTAGGTTTCTTACCATTAGATCCACCTGAGAATACAATACAGCTAATCAACAGTATTGTGGATAGCCATTTCCAGATTTGGCCAATAAGCATGTGGTGTCATAAATGCTTGCCAGCTGTTTGACTATAAATAGTTTTTAGTTCTGTACTGTTTCGGTAACTGTGAATTTCCTGTAAAACCAGTACTGAAAGAGAGAACAGAAAAGAATGCTAAGACTTAAAATAATATGTGAATGTTTAAAAACAGGAAGATGACTAAGTAACTGAAGGTCATCAACTCTACAGAATACTCAGAATACTATGTACCACTGAAGTAATAAAGGCAATGCAGTCACATGGGGAAAGTTTAATGCGTGGAATAAAGCAAAAAATAAACTTTATCTGTGAGTACTAAGAACATGCATAGATAAGGACAAAGATTTGAAGGAAATAAAAAATGATCAATTAGTAAATGAAGCTGCTGGGGCTCATTCTTTCACTTTCCTTAATTATATCATAAAAGGGAAAGATAAATTCTAGACACCATCTGGTCCAAAGCCCTCATTTTTGTAAATAAGAAAATGAAAATCAGAGAGTAACTAGCAACCAGTGATTAACAGCATGTAGACTGCTGGTGCTGCTGCTGCTAAGTCACTTCAGTCGTGTCCGACTCTGTGCAACCCATAGACGGCAGCCCACCAGGCTCCCCCGTCCCTGGGATTCTCCAGGCAAGAACACTGGAGTGGGTTGCCATTTCCTTCTCCAATGCATGAAAGTGAAAAGTGAAAGTGAAGTCGCTCAGTTGTGTCTGACTCTTAGCGACCCCATGGACTGCAGCCTACCAGGCTCCTCCGTCCATGGGATTTTCCAGGCAAGAGTACTGGAGTGGGGTGCCATCGCCTTCTCCGAGCATGTAGACTAGAAAGTCTCAATTTCACTTAGACCTAAACAAACATATACTATCAGGCTCAGGTGTTAGAACACTGTTCAAATCAGGAATGCTTGTATACCTTACTTATGACAGGAAGATACGTAGAAGACAGTGGGATCAGAACATGGATAATATAACAGCTCATTCACATACATGGGGCACTCTGTCAAGTACTTTATCATGTACTGTTGATTTGTTCATCACCTTGGGGCTTCCCTGGTGGCTAAAATATAAAGAATCTGTCCGTAGTTCAGGAGACCTGGGGTTCGATCCCTGGTTGGGAAGATCCGCTGGAGGAGGGAATGCAACCCACTCCAGTATTCTTGCCTGGAGAATTCTACGGACAGAGGAGCCAGGGGTTGCAAAGAGTAGGACATGACTGAGCAACTAACACTAACACTTCTGTTTTAAAGAGAAAGAAACTGACATCAGATAGGTTCACCGATTGGATTTGTCCTATCCATAATCAGTCATTGATAAGAATCAGTTTTCAAAGCCATATCTCATTCGAGCAGGCAAACTCATATTGCATCCCCCCCGAAATGGGACAGTCTGAGGTCTAGTTATCACAGGTACAAAAACCACTGGTCCTTTGAGAAGCTGGAAGCCAGGATAGGGAGCTTTCAGGATCATTCTTCTGACTGCAGAATGGAGAATAGACTGCAGAGGGTTCAAGACTTGAGATGAGTCCACAAGCACAGGGACGCTGCTTAAGTAATCCAGGTAAAAAACAGGCAGCAGCTGAAACAAAGGTAGTGACTGTGGGTTTGAAAGTAGTCGACGGGCTCAGAACAACTAAGGCAGCAACACTGACGAGACTGTGGAACAGACCTGAAGGAGGCATGAAATAAAAGCAGGAATCAAGTTTACTTCTCAGACATCCACCTTTAGAAGCATTCCTTCATCCATTCACATGAGCCAAAGAAAAAAAACCACTATCTCTCACTCATGATGTTTGTTATCTAGCGAGGAGATAGGATGTTGGATGGCTGCTGAGTTCCCTGTAGACCTGTTCATTTTAAGATACTTTGAGATGATCTGGGTGGAAGTCTAAAAGTCGGCTATAAATGAGACCAGGGATGAAGATATAAACCGGAAAACTGGCAAATGATGAGGTAGTGCAAAGAGAGGATTTAAAATGAGGAGAGGGCTGATGAGAGAAATCTTAGAGACATCAATAACCTACTAACATTCAAAGGAAGAGTGTGGCTGATGAAAAGGAGGTAGAAGGAAAATCACAGATGAGCCTCTAAAATGATCAAACTGGTTTGACTGGGAAACTTGAGAGAGATTAATAAATAAATAATAATGTCATTCAATTTAAAAACTTTACTGGGACACAATCTGGGGTAAATGTTTCTTAATCATCAGACTTTTGAGCAAATTACTTCCATTTAATTTGTGTAAGAGTAAGGGAAGAAGATGCTCAAAGGAGGGAAAAAAAAAACCTTTGTGAACATCTTTTCAGATTAAAACTAATTTTATCCAATATGTATAAGCAAAAGTCCTCTATCTGGCCTGCAGTTCTGAGAATTTTTAACACCTGGAGGGTAAACAGGTAACATTTCATAAATCAAACAGGATGGTTATAGAGTATGGGCACAGCATACAAACACAAAAATACCTCCTTTTCTGCAACCTTAATTCCTCAAACTACCTTGATGGCTTTAATTCTTAATGTCTTTCAATATATACAGTTCTTCACTTCAAGGAAACAACAAACATTTCTGATTTGTTTTTTCAGTGAATGTCTTTCAATGAGTCAGGCTAAAGAAACCTAATATAATTATTTTGTACTTTAGTTTTTAATAATAGCTCAAGTGATTTACATATATATTATTTCAATGGTTTAAATTTAAAAGGTAAAAATAAATTAATAGAATAGTAAGGACTGAAGGCAACAATATATGTAAAAATAATCTGGACTACTTTCAGCACATTTTTGTTAAGTATCCATGTTGAAAACTAATCCTGTATTAAGCCACAATCATAAATAAGACTGGTAGACTGTACCCACATTGATGTCCTGGTGTGATACTGTATGGAATTTAAGATGTTACCAATGGGAAACTGAGTAAAGAGTATATAGAATCTCTCCATATTATTTCTTACAAATGCACATGAATCTATAATTATCTTAAAAAGTTTCGTTAAAGATTGCTTAAAAAAAATCACAATTTATATTTGTACATTCAACTAATTTTAGGGAAAATTTTCATTTGTCTTTTCTAGAACTGTTTGTCTTATTTTTCTAAAACAGCACTATATAATTAACTCAAATGTAAATTTACATAAACTATCAAGTAAGTTATTAAATCAATAAATTGAAAAATGGGAAAAATTCACCATCCAAAAAACTACAGTTAACCTCATGAGGCCCTCAAAATACTGATTATAGAAACAATCTTAATGCCAAGCTAAATTTAAGTTAGATGCTCAACAAATGACAAATACAACCATATCTCCATTTTTACTCAATTATTCTGAAATGAGAATTAAAAATAACCACACAAATTAAATTTTCACCAGTTCAGTAGATTGGAATCCAATAAGGTTGTGTAGATGGATACAGAGTACAACTTCAATTATGACAACAAAATAAACCAGCTGCCCAAAAAATGCCTAAACTAAATAGCTAAAACACATACAATAAAAACTTGCAGGTTCCTAACACTAGGAGAAATGAAAATTAATACAGACAACTGCCTTAGTTAAAGTAGCTCAGTGTTTGTTCATAGCTGATAATCAGGGGCTTGTCAACTAACACAGCCTTAAACAAATCCTACTTTGAAAACACTCTTTCTCTACACAAAAGTCCTAATCTTCAATTATCTACATTCATTTTCCATTCAATCAGCATGTACTATCTATAGCATCTGGTGCTAGATGCCGGGTGAGTCAGCAAGACATTACTGCTCCCAACATTTGTTCTCCAGTAAGGAAAGCCAAATACATGGTAAAGAATAAAAGAAAAGAAATTCTATAATTTATGGCAGAATAAAATCAGGGCAAATTGAGATATAAGTACTAAGCAGTAGAACTGACAGTTTACAAAAAGGAGCAACAATCTAACAGGGAAAGAGGGAGACTCAAATACCATTTCTCCCAAGAAGGGGCACTCGTGCAGTTTTGAAAAACGAGAACAATTAACAGATGATGGGGAGAGAGAAAGAAAGATGTGTAGGTAAAGAATCAGCAGAGTCAAAGCTATGGTTTTTCCAATTGTCATGTATGGATATGAGAGGTGGACCATAAGGAAGGCTGAATACCTAAGAATTGATGCTTTCGAACTGGGGTGCTGGAGAAGACTCTTGAGAGTCGTAAGGACAGTCAATCCTAAAGGAAGTCAATCCTGACTATTCACTGGAAGGACTGACTGAAGCTCCAATACTTTGGGCGCCTGATGCAAAGAGCTGACTCATTGGAAAAGACCCTAATGCTGGAAAAGATTGAAGGCAAAAGAAGAAAGGGATGGCAGAAGTTGAAAGGATTAGATAGCATCACCGACTCAATGGACATGAATTTGAGCAAATTCTTAAACGACAGAATGATCTCTGTTCATTCCCAAGGCAAACCATTCAATATAACAGTAATCCAAGTCTATGCCCCAACCAGCAATGCTGAAGAAGCTGAACAGTTCTATGAAGACCAACAAGACCTTTTAGAACTAACACCCAAAAAAGATGTCCTTTTCATTATAGGGGACTGGAATGCAAAAGTAGGAAGTCAAGAAACACCTGGAGCAACAGGTAAATTTGGCCTTGGAGTACAGAATGAAGCAGGGCAAAGGCTAGTAGAGTTTTTTCAAGAGAACGCACTGGTCATAGCAAACACCCTCTTCCCACAACACAAGAGAAGACTCTACACATGGACATGACCAGATGGTCAACACTGAAATCAGATTGATTATATTCTTTGCAGCCAAAGATGGAGAAGCTCTATACAGTCAGCAAAAACAAGACTGGGAGCTGACTGTGGCTCAGATCATGAACTCCATATTGCCAAATTCAGACTTAAAGAAAGTGGGGAAAACCACTAGACCATTCAGGTATGACCTAAATCAAATCCCTTATGATTAAACAGTGGAAGTGAGAAATAGATTTAAGGGATTAGATCTGATAGACAGAGTGCCTGCTGAACTACGGATGGAGGTTCATGGCATTGTACAGGAGACAGGGATCAACACCATCCCCAGGAAAAAGAAATGCAAAAAAGCAAAATGGCTGTCTGGGGAGGCCTTACAAATAGCTATGAGAAGAGAAGAAGTGCAAAGCAAAGGAGAAAAAGTAAGATATACCCATATGAATGCAGAGTTCCAAAGAATAGCAAGAGGAGATACGAAAGCCTTCCTCAGTGATCAGTGCAAAGAAATAGAGGAAAACAACAGAATGGGAAAGACTAGAGATCTCTTCAAGAAAATTAGAGATACCAAGGGAACATTACAGGCAAAGATGGGCTCAATAAAGAACAGAAATGGTATGGACGTAACAGAAGCAGAAGATATTGATAAGAGGTGGCAAGAATACACAGAAGAACTGTACAAAAAAGATCTTCACAACCCACATAATCACGATGGTGTGATCACTGACCTAGAGCCACACATCCTGGAGTGTGAAGTCAAGTGGGCCTTAGAAAGCATCACTATGAACAAAGCTAGTGGAGGTGATGGATTCCAGTTGAGCTATTTCAAATCCTAAAAGACGATGCTGTGAAAGCGCTGTAGTCAATATGCCAGCAAATTTGGAAAACTCAGCAGTGGCCACAGGACTGGAAAAGGTCAGTTTTCATTCCAATCCCAAAGAAAGGCAATGCCAAAGGATGCTCAAACTACCACACAATTGCACTCAGTAAAGTAATGCTCAAAATTCTCCAAGCCAGGCTTCAACAATACATGAACCAAGAACTTCCAGATGTAAAAGCTGGTTTTAGAAAAGGCAGAGGAACCAGAGATCAAATCGCCAACATCTGCTAGATCATTGAAAAAGCAAAAGAGTTCCAGAAAAACATCTATTTCCACTTTATTGACTATGCAAAAGCCTTTGACTGTGTGGATCACAATAAACTGTGGAAAATTCTGAAAGAGATGGGGATAGCAGACCACCTGACCTGCCTCTTGAGAAACCTGTATGCAGGTCAGGAAGCAACGATTAGAACTGGACATGGAACAACAGACTGGTTCCAAATAGGAAAAGGAGTATGTCAAGGCTGTATATGTCACCCTGCTTATTTTACCTTATAAGCAGAGTACATCATGAGAAACGCTGAGCTGGATGAAGCACAAGCTGGAATCAAGATTGCCGGGAGAAATATCAATAACCTTAGATATGCAGATGACACCACCCTTATGGCAGAAAGTGAAGAAGAACTAAAGAGCCTCTTGATGAAAGTGAAAGAGGAGATTGAAAATGTTGGCTTACAGCTCAACATTCAGAAAACGAAGATCATGGCATCTGGTCCCATCACTTCATGGCAAATAGATGGGGAAACAGTAGGAACAGTGGCTGACTGTATTTTTTTTTGGGCTCCAAAATCACTGCAGATGGTGACTGCAGCCATGAAATTAAAAGATGCTTACTCCTTGGAAAGAAAGTTATGACCAACACAGACAGCATATTAAAAAGCAGAGACATTACTTTGCCAACAAAGGTCCATCTAATCAAGGCTATGGTTTTTCCAGTAGTCATGTATGGATGTGAGAATTGGACTATAAAGAAAGCTGAGTGCCAAAGAATTGATGCTTTTGAACTGTGGTGTTGGAGAAGACTCTTGAGTGTCCCTTGGACTGCAAGGAGATCCAACCAGTCTATCCTAAAGGAGATCAGTTCTGAGTATTCACTGGAAGGTCTGATACTGAAGGTGAAACTCCAATACTTTGGCCACCTGATGCAAAGAACTGACTCACTGGAAAAGACCCTGATGCTGGGAAAGATTGAGGTCGGGAGGAGCAGGAGACGACAGACGATGAGATGGTTGGATGGCATCACCGACTCAATGGACATGAGTTTGGGTAAATTCTGGGAGTTGGTAATGGACAGGGAGGCCTCCTGTGCTGCGGTTCATGGGGTGGCAAAGAGTCGGACACGACTGAGCAACTGAAGTGAACTGAACTAAGAGATAATGGAGGACAGAGCAGCTTTGCAGGCTACAGTCCATGGTGTTGCAAAGAGCTGGACATGACCTCGAGACTGAACAACAAGAAATCAGAATGAACAAAGGCTGAGGGTCTGTGTCTGTAGATCACATTCACATGGACAGAGCAAGTGGGTGAGGGGAAGTACAGGTCAGGAAGGTAAAAGCAGGCTGGGACTGAGTGCTATCCTGGTAGGGAGTTTAGATTTTACTCTGCAGTAGCTGGAAATACTGAAAGTTCAAGAGTTTTGAGAGAATCCCTCTGGCAGTGTTGACACAGGCAGATATCAAAGATGAGAAATAGACACAGGAACATCTCTGAGATGCCCAAATAAACCATCCAAACTAGAGATGATGATCCAAACCAGAGAAACACTGTGACCTCACCCAATCTCTTCTCTCTGAAAACTGCATTTTTTCCCAAAATAATTTTTCATTTGTACCTTTTCTGTCTGTTCAATCTCTTCCCATTGATCTGTAATTCACTGACTTTTTGCCCAAGGACTACAGACAAGCCAAAGCCTCTCCCTTACATCAAAAAGGAAAAAAAATCTTCAACTTCCTTCGGCCTTGAGCTAGGATCCCATAACCATCTTCCTTTACTATAACCTTTCTTAGAAGAACGAGCTACAACACACTGTTTCCACAGCAACACTGAACAAGTCCTAAATGCCTTCCCTGTTTTCGCCCCACCCTTCAATTGAAACCAGCTGTGCTCTCAAAGGAACCAAGCTGGCCCTCTGCAGCAACAGGACACAGCCCAGAAGTCAAGACATGTCTCACCACACTTGCAACAACTATTCTACGCTTGATCCTGGATACCTCATTTTAAGTTGCATGCCAAAAAATAGACGGTTAGGAGGAAAACAACCAGCACATTAAGAAGAATGGTTCAAAGGGAGGATTTCATAAATTGATAAGATAAAACCTTAGACAAAGATGGCCTGGTGGAGAACAACCACAGCTTAACTATGTGAGAGATCCAACAGGTAGAAGTAAGACCAATGGACTAAAATTACTTGGAGTATAAAAGGTAGAATTCAGTGCAATATAAGGAAGCACTTTTAAGTAGTCATTGTAAGAAAAGTCACCTGAAAATGTATAAAAATAAATACGTACAGAAATTAAGGACTATGTGTCAGAACTGTTTAAAGCCCAATACCAGTACATGGTCTCTGGAGAGGAAATCAGCCATCACCTGGGAGCTTGAAATGCAGACTCTCAGGCCCCATCCAGACATTGAATCAGAACCTGCATTTATCAAGATTCCCTAGAGATTCCTCTGACATAAAAAATTTAGAGAAACAGTGGTTTAAGGAGTCTTGAAACTAGATGTGAGAGGGAGTTTATTAGGTCTTGGGGATCCCTTCCAAATACTAACTTATGGAAAGCAAAACTCATAAACTATTCCAGAGATCCATAGGCTGTTTCATCTGATCTCTGCCTACTAGGTCAAAACACTGTTTCTATGTTTCACAGTCTGACCTTTCATTAGTAATTTTTTAATACTTTAAACAGTGCCCAGCCAAAGCTTATTCAAATATTTCAAATGTTAACTTATTTTATCAACTTAAAAGATTTTGTTTAAAACTGAAGTAAGGCAGCTTTTAGTGGGACATTTACAACACAGCATCAAAGAAATTGGTAAAAAGAAAAATTCTGCAGAAAGAAAATGAGGGTAGGAAAAGCAAGATGGATGTCTATGTCTATTTAAAATGTTTTATCATGACTCCTAATCACTTGCTAATTGAGGGTTAGAATCGGCTCCAAGTTTTTAAGCAGCCAATTCAAATAGGGTGTGATATCTTCTAGAATGTGCATTTAAAATGCCATGATTAATATCCCTAGGCACACATAAAATAGGCCCCATTAAATACATTCAAAATGTTGAACACAGGATTCATGCTTTATATCGAATTAATTGTAAGATTTTCTATTGTGTATTTTAGAATATTCTAATGAATTGCACTTACCAATATAATTACATTTTCTTTTCTAGACAGATTAAACAGTAGAGTGACTCAATGTTGATAACTCATAAAAATTTAAAGACAATCTCATCACAAATGAACTTCAAGAAAGGGTGAAAAAAATAAAAACTTACCAAATAGATTTCCTAAACTTGCATCCATTTTTATTTCGAATACTTGAGAAATAACATAGAATGTCAGTAAAAATACTGCCACAGCGACCACCAACTTTGCAGCACCTATATACAGGGCAGAAACAATTGAACATGAACTTATGAGCCCACAGAACTTTGTATTATGCATTACCATGGAAAAGTATAAGTGAATATTAAAACTCCCTAAGACTATTAAATATCTAATAATATTTATTATTGGATTTTAATTTTACTTGAGTTACAACAAAAAGTATACCAATAGTCAATTTGATTGACTTTGCTAATCAAGGAAGTATGAAATTGGCTAGCAACCTAGACACAGGACTGTTTTAAGTCATCTGATTAGTTCTCACATGTAAAAAAAAAAAAAAACATGACGCACTATCAACTTCTGACTGACTACACCAAAGTATCATGACTAATGGAATACCAACACCAAGTTTGTGGGATGACTCACTTCCAGTCGTTTTCAATTATAAAGGGCAGTGCTAGATACAGAAGACACAAAAACACTGACCCTTCTGGAGACACTAAGGCAACGGACGGGATGTCCACTCGGCAAGGAGTTCTCAAGTGAACGGTAATGAGTTTACTGTCCTCTGGAACCCACATATCTCGTGGAGCACACAAGTACTCCTGGTTTGGGGAACAATAATATCTCCCCACACCAGGAAGTTTAAGACATGCCTTCCCCACTCCTGCAGGACTTAATTCAGCACCTACTTCATTTGCTTCATAAAATGGTTACATGGTAAGCTCTGTGAACACTCTTAGCCTTCCATACCTATCTTTAACTATTTCTGAGTGCCTTACAAATAGCACTGCTACTAACTAATTAACTGCTTAATATGAATCAGCACTTGTCTTTCTCCTCCAGAGCTAAGCAAATCTTGGAAAGTGAAAGTATGAGAAAGAAACAGAAACGAAAATGACCGGAAAGGAACAACATCTTCTTCCTCTTAGAATTTCAGAGACATCTCATTAGTTTATTCAGAAACAATACTAATATTTTTCTGTATAATCTCCATTCCCCTCTCAGGTTACTAAAAATTTCATTTACACTGATGTGAAGGATCAACAGTCATCTCACTATCCTTGAGGAAACAAAGTCCCCAAGTGAGGCAAGTGTCCAAGATTACAGCTCTCTTAGCATCAGCACAAGAATAGGAGCCTGGGGATCCTGACACAGCCCAGTGCTTTGTCACTAATAGCAAAGCACCACATTCTTCAGAGAAACTACCCAAACTCAACTTAATGGGTAAGGAAGAGGAAAAAAGAGCTGTGTTCATCCTAATTTTATAAACCTGAAATGACTGGGAATGCATCCTTACAGGGGAGGGAAGTGAATGAACTGATGGTAATCAGAAGGGCTTATGATGCTCTATCAACATAGAAATGAGATGGCAAGGAGGAAGCCTAACTACTAATCAGTTCCCATCCCTGCCTCCTGCGCTGTACCTTCTCCCGCTCCCAAAACTGCCTCCTGTTTTCAAGACTGACTACAGGTCATCTATGTGAGGAAATACAATTCCACCGGGTTTGAACTCTTCCTCACGGGGTCTAGCAAAGCGCCTTGAACATTCTCTCAACATATGTCATACTCTCAATATATGTTCGCTAAACAGATGAATGATTAACACGTGGCATGTTTCTTCTTGATCTTTTAAGACCAAGGGCTGGAAGATTATATGTCACATGACAGTCTAAACATCTCATTTTCTAAGCATCAGGGGCATGTGCAAATAATCTTTCCCTATTCCTTAAAATAGATATATGAAAACTTGGCTGTTCACAACTGAAATATTAGAACAATTAAAACACCAAGTTCATAATATATGAACACTCTAGACTAAATTCCATTCCAAACTAAACATAAGCCTATGTTAAACAAACTATCTACATCATATTTATAAATACATATATATAATATATATACACACACCATTTACTGAGTGCCTATTACAGAGCTAAATGCTTTATAAGCACAGTATCATTTGCACAGCCTAATGGCAACCCACTCCAGTACTCTTGCCTGGAGAACCCCATGGAGGGAGGAGCCTGGTAGACTACAGTCCATGGGGTCACAAAGAGTTGGACACAACTGAGCAAATTCACTCACTCAAGATACTATTTTCAATTTACAAATAAGGAAACCAAGGTGAAAAATCTAGATCCCTTGCCTACTAAGGTCACATAACTAGTTAGTGACAGAACTTAATTTTAAATCAAGACCTACTCAATTATAAGAAACCATACCTAACAGAAGCAGAAGATATTAAGAAGAGGTGGCAAGAATACACAGAAGAATTGTACAAAAAAGATCTTCATGACCAAGATAATAACGATGGTGTGGTCACTCACCTAAAGCCAGACATCCTGGAATGTGAAGTCAAGTGGGCCTTAGAAAGCATCACTACAAACAAAGCTAGTGGAGGTGATGGAATTCCAGTTGAGCTATTTTAAATCCTGAAAGATGATGCTGTGAAAGTGCTGCACTCAATATGCCAGCAAATTTGGAAAACTAAGCAGTGGCCACAGGACTAGAAATGGTCAATTTTCATTCCAATACCAAAGAAAGGCAATGCCAAAGAATGCTCAAACTACCACACAATTGCACTCATCTGGAGAATCCCAGGGATGGCTGAGCCTGGCGGGCTGCCGTCTATGGGGTCCCACAGAGTCGGACACGACTGAAGCGATTTAGCAGCAGCAGCACACGCTAGTAAAGTAATGCTCAAAATTCTCCAAGCCAGGCTTCAGCAATATGTGAACCGTGAACTTCCAGATGTAAAAGCTGGTTTTAGAAAAGGCAGAGGAACGAGAGATCAAATTGCCAACGTCTGCTGGATCATCGAAAAAGCAAGAGAGTTTCAGAAAAGCATCTATTTCTGCTTTATTGACTATGCCAAAGCCTTTGACTGTGTGGACCACAATAAACTGTGGAACATTCTTCAAGAGATGGGAATACCAGACCACCTGACCTGCCTCTTGAGAAACCTATATGCAGGTCAGGAAGCAACAGTTAGAACTGGACATGGAACAACAGACTGGTTCCAAATAGGAAAAGGAGTACGTCAAGGCTGTATACTGTCACCCTGCTTATTTAACTTATAGGCAGAGTACATCATGAGAAACACTGGGCTGGAAGAAGCACAAGCTGGAATCAAGATTGCCGGGAGAAATACCAATAACCTCAGATATGCAGATGACACCACCCTTATGGCAGAAAGTGAAGAGGAACTAAAAAGCCTCTTGATGAAAGTGAAAGAGGAGAGTGAAAAAGTTGGCTTAAAGCTCAACATTCAGAAAACGAAGATCATGGCATCCGGTCCCATCACTTCATGGGAAATAGATGGGGAAACAGTGGAAACAGTGTCAGAGTTTATTTTGGGGGGCTCCAAAATCACTGCAAGATGGTGACTGCAGCCATGAAATTAAAAGACGCTTACTCCTTGGGAGGAAAGTTATGACCAACCTAGATAGCATATTGAAAAGCAGAGACATTACTTTGCCAGCAAAGGTCTGTCTAGTCAAGGCTAAGGTTTTTCCAGTGGTCATGTATGGATATGGACTGTGAAGAAAGTTGAGCGCCAAAGAATTGATGCTTTTGAACTGTGGTGTTGGAGAAGACTCTTGAGAGTCCCTTGGACTGCAAGGAGATCCAACCAGTCCATTCTGAAGGAGATCAGCCCTGGGTGTTCTTTCGAAGGAATGATGCTAAAGCTGAAACTCCAGTACTTTGGCCACCTCATGCGAAGAGTTGACTCATTGGAAAAGACTCTGATGCTGGGAGGGATTGGGGGCAGGAGGAGAGGGGACAACAGAGGATGGCATCACCGACTGGATGGATGTGAGTTTGAGTGAACTCCGGGAGTTGGTGATGGACAGGGAGGCCTGGCATGCTGTGATTCATGGGGTCGCAAAGAGTCGGACGCGACTGAGCAACTGAACTGAGCTGAACTGATTAAAGGAACTAGGAGAAAACAAAAGCTCTAAGAGACAGAGAAGTTGGAGGTGGAGAAACTAACCGGTAAGAGCATAAGCAAAAGATCCTGAGAGAGGCAGGCAGGCGAATACCAGCAGCACCTCCATGATGATAGTTATGGACCTTCTGTTGCAGAGGGGCTCCTCCAGAGCTGTCACCATCCACCTTGGACTTGGAAGGGCCTACCCACAGTACACCACAGTTCCCATTCCATCCACGAGAATCCCTCTCCCTTTCAGCCATGGATTGCTCTAGTCCAAGAGTGTCCCTGTTTTTCATAAACCTAGAAAAACTTGAAATATTTACTAATGTCTCACTGTAAGAATAACGGCTATAAGGATATTTCAAAGCAACCAGGATCTTTTTTTTTAATTAGAAGAGATTAATTAGTCTAAAAGCAATAAACTAATAAGCCAATCTTCCTATTCTTTCATTAACAGTAGTCCCTTTGAGACCAATACTAGGAAGCATGCCAAACATAAAATCAGCATTCAGTGAATAATTATGCATCAATTAACCTTGGTATTATTTGTCAGAATCAGAGAAATGGACTAGATGACAAAGCTAATTTCATTTAGAATGAATGCAGAATTATATGAGAAAGAGAAACTTGCTTTATTCTGGGCTTAAGTAATGTACTTTTAGACCTATACTCTTAGAGATGTTCCTGTAAGAATATTTTGTTTACTGATGAGATGATAATCAAAAGAAAGACTATCTTGATTTTGAGAAATGACAAGGTCTCTCCTAGGATGGACACACTCTACTTAGTGGAAGTGTCTATGTAAAATGTGAATGTCTTCTATGGCAGTGCCTGTGATGGGGTGCACATACACACATATACATAAAACTAGGCAAACAAGCTTAATGTATAAGGACATAAACATTAAAAAACCTAACTGAAAATATTTAGCATAAATAATTTCAACAAAAGTACCCCACAAAAACTTATACAGAATCCACTAAACGTTCCATTTGTGATTTGCCAACTACCTGAAAAGGTAAAAAGGCTAAATAATGATTTAGTTTGTTATATTCAGTTGCACTCAATATAGAAAATGATTTTTTTTTATAGTGTCATTCAGTCATCACAAAACAAACAGGTTACACAAGAAGTAAAATCATTCCTACTGAATTAAGTATCTTACCTGCTACCCTCATGTTTGGTTTTTCAGTCTCTGGCACTTTTCATTCAATAAGCTCCTAAAATCAAAAGAAAAGGCAAATATCGTTAGGTCTAGAATGAGCCTTCCTCCCTAGATTGAGTTTAATTTGGAGTGAATGTGTGTGCATGCTAAGTCGCTCCAGTCATGTCCAACTCTTTGTTACCTCATGGACTCCATTACCTCCAGGCTCCTCTGTCCATGGGATTCTCCAGGCAAGAATACTGGAGTGGGTTGCCATGCCCTCCTCCAGGGGATCTTCCTGCCCCAGGGACTGAACCTCGGTCTCTTAAGCCTCCTGCATTGGCGCAGGTTCTTTACCATAGCGCCACCTGGGAAGCCCTCGGAGTATATATATTAAACTAAATAGATGTCATGATATTTCTAAGTATTCTACCAGTATTAAAATTTAATGGAAAAACCCCTTAGCACTGGGCCTGTCTCCTTCCACTGGACCATAAAAGTTCCTGAGAGGAGGGTGTATCTAAAATTACTCTGTCCCCCAGCTCTGAAGGATCGCGGGAAAACCTCCCATCAGGCATGTGGACAGAAGATAATGCTTTGTTGTTCTCCGTGATTACCCATCTGTAACAAACTTTTGATATTTAGTTCCAAACCTTCAGTTTTCAGTTGAGATTCAAAGAACTTAAGCTGCTTATCTAGTCAGGGACAAATTACTTGAGAAATGGGGAGAGGATTTATGTCTGTGCGCTCCTGCTCCAGGGCTCACGCCAGTATATGATGCTATTTCATTTTTAGTAGGACACAGTTCAGGTGTCACTATAATAAGCACTTATAGGAAAGGCACCTTATCTTAGTACCAGGGTTCCTCTTCCTCTTCATGTTTTCAATATAAGTTTGTGAAAGAACATATTTAGACATATAGAACTGCCATTTTAAATATCCCCAGCAATTATGATTATCGACAGTGTATGTTATACATCAAATAAAGAAACTATAATTTTCTATTATTCTAATAACAACAAGAAGTAGGTACTGAAAAAAAAATCTGTGTATAGGCTTGTGTGTTTCCCCCCTAAGAAGTAACTCAAGATAGGCAAAATTTTTTTTTTTTTAAATTAGGAAAGCAAGTATATGAGTTTGATAGGAAATTCGTGCTCAAGGTCAGCTGGACACCGTCCACAGTTTACTCAATCTCTTGTACAGGAAAAGAATTCAAAAGAAAATTTTGATTAATAAAGTACACCCATAAAAATATATATATTTCTTTATTTTAGATTGTATTTTAACCTGGATGTTCCAATGTTGCTGTCTGATCATGTAATTCATAGAATGGCTCAAATAAAAACAACAGCAGATCCCCGAAGGACACTGAAAGGAAGTGAGACATCCAGTTTTCTTATTCACCAATTAGGAATTATAGGGGGTGGGGATGGAGAGCATAAAAAAAGAACCAGTGTTTCTTATGTGAATTCACTTCCTTCTGTTCAATCTACCCTGAAGAAAATATCAACATTTATACTAGTACTGAACTGAGTATTATTGATTTCTTTTCCTTTATGAGTTATCTGAACACCTTCTATATAATAGGAAAAGTCAATGTTATATATCTGTTTAAACAACTTGCTTAGCCACAGGCCAGGAAAACATTAAAAGGAAACAGATATTGAAGTAGCCACAAGCCACCACATAAAAGCCGGGGGGGGGGGGGGGGAAACTTGGCTTCTCAAATGAAAACCCCAACTAGTTATAAATCCTCTTTTGACTTCCAGCAAGATAGAACACTATGTTCACAACACACACACATGCCTTTCCTCCCAGCTAATACTGCAAAATATCCTCACTCTTATCTGAATGTGGCCTGGGATAATTTCTCTGGAGTATGATAACCAGTTGAGCAGATACCTGCTGTTCTATTTCTTGGTTTCCATTACCTGCCAAGGAGGTCACACCTGTACCGTTACAATCACTGCCTCATGTACTGCCCCTCATTTGGTCTGCCTAACCAGCCTGCTTCCAAACTTCCCACTAGTAAGACCACAATATAAGCAACTGCAATGGTCTAGCTGAATTCATGTTTTCCATTGAATTTCTCAGAGAATAACATTTAATAAAATCTCTAAAACCTCATCAAATCTCAGCCACAAACACATTTTTAGTTTGCTTAAGAAGCAAATTAATGATGCAAGAGTGTAGATCGGCATAAGGAAAGAATACTGAAAGTATTTGAGAGCAAATCAAGGGGCATCTGTTTACAATGTGCTAATTCCAAACCATTCCTAACTTGTCTTCTTAGAAGGACATTAAAAACAAACAAAACATTTACAGAGAATTGTCCCGGGGAAGGAACATTTAATGGAGTCTGGTATTCACCTCAGGCTGAATCTCCAACAATCAAATGGAGGTACAACAGGTCCAGAGAAAATGAACAACACATCAAAAGGGGGGACAAGGCCTCTGCTAGAAATTCAGAGCTCTTTAATTCAGGGTCAAGAGGTGAGAATTTTATAACTGTTCTTATATATTCATTAAAAAATAGAGAGATAAAAATTAGAGTCATTTACCAAAACAGGAATATGGGTGGAAGGAGAGTGTTTTTAAAGATTAAAATATATATATATAGTACATTTGTGAAGTATATTTTTCTCTCTCCCCGGCCCCGACCCAAAAGTGTAGTCTAGGTCAAAACAAGTTCCCATGTATTAGATCAATGGTTACCCATATCATCGGTTGCTAATGTGTAAAGCGCATAACCATCAGGGCCCACTGCAAGCAGGGCCACTGTGCTTGCTCTGACCAATGAAACACCATTCTGGATAAACACTAATTAAGTAAGTAATCTAGAATGAAGGAGGGAGCCTGAATTAGGACCTCTGATTGACACACTAGATTTCTTCAAATTTCTTGTAATTTAAACATTGCATTTAGCCCAACCATCTACTTTGATTTAATTTATGGAGATTTGCTAAAATTAGGCCTGAATAAACAGATCCTGTCTTAGAATCAGTCAACTGATTCTAAGGGATGATGGATAAAAACACAGGTCAAATGATACTGTCATTCTCTCCTTGAGAAGTGGACTCAAGCTATATCCGGTGAATTAGAAGAGCACCATTCTACAGCAACAAAATAAGCCCTAGGAACGATTATTCACCATGAGTGTAAGACTGTGCCAGTTAGCAAAAACTAGGTAATGAGGCAAACAGCTGAGTAAGTCACGCATTCTTATTTCATGTAATCTTCCCAACAACCCTACAGCATTATAGATGAAGTCAAGAGATTTGTTCAAGGTCATATAAAAGGTAAGTAAGAAGCTGATACTGTAAACAATTCCACCTCCCTTTCACCCCAGCAGCTCTCTGACATGTTCTAAGAAGCTTGTTGACAAAATTCCATGCCAATCAATCTGGCTTTTGCAAATTGCTCTGGGAATCACTAATCCCTGCTGCCAACTAGCCACTCTAGGGCTCTGAAGGTTTGTCAAAATGACTAAGCCTGTGTATTAGAACACTTCGTGCAAGACAGAAAGGCCACAAGAGAATGAAGAATACCAACAAACAACAATCAATTAAACCAGAAGAAAATACAATTATACACCAAAAATATCAGGAAAGCTGACTCATTTGAAAAGACCCTGATGCTGGGAAAGACTGAAGGCAGGAGAAGGGGACGACAGAGGATGAGATGGTTGGATGGCATCACTGACTCAATGGACATGGGTTTGGGTGGACTCTGGGAGGTGGTGATGGACAGGGAGGCCTGGCGTGCTGCGGTTCATGGGGCTGCAAAGAGCTGGACATGACTGAGCAACTGAACTGAATTGAACCACTCCATTCAATCCACGTTTAACTCAGTTATGGCCAAACGGCAGTATAAGGAAACAAAATTTGCAACCCCAAAGGTCTCTTTGGTGTGTTAATTACTTCCAGTTGGAAACAGTCAAGGGAAAAAGATCCTGATCTTCCCGCTTTGCTGCCTTAAGAATTTATAGGGGGTCTATTCAGAAGAAGCTATTACCATAGATAATGATAGTATGAACCAGATGCGTAGATAGTGAGGAACCTAGCAGAATCTGCTTGCTAAAATTCCTCTAGGTATCCCATTGTCACTGCAAGACCCAGGAAACATTTACCAAACATTTGCTCTTCTGTCTCCAAGGGAACTGCCCCCTCCTCCCCTTTGAAGTCCCAAACCACTACCCCTCATATTCCTTCTCTTTTGTCTTTAGCTGAAGATAGTATTTTATGTGAGAATTTCCGCCATTTTGGCAAGTTACTCATTTTTCTCAGATCTCCCCCATGTATACATGTTATTAAACTTCTGACTTTCTGTTAATCTGTTTCATGTTAATTTTAGACCAGCCAAAAGAAACTAAAAGGGTAGAGGAAAATGTTTCCTCCCAGACGGCAATTTTAAATGAATCAACTGAGAATCAATAGACGATTCTAATATTCATGTGAATTAAGGCTTTTCCAGAAGACCAACGGGAAAAGAAGTCAAAGTCTAAAAATTGATTTGAAGTACATTTAGGCCTTGTGATGGCTAATTTATGTGTCTACTCCACTGGGCCACTGGGTGCCCAGACACTGTACTTGGTTAAACATTCTGGATGTGTCTGTGAGAATCTTACTGGATGAGATTAACATTAGAGTAAAGCAATTTGCCTTCCCCAAGTGAGTGAGCCTTGTTCAATCAGTTGGGAGGCCTGAAGAGAACAAAAAGGGCTGAGTAGAGCAGCATTCACTCTCTGCCTATAGTCTTCAAGCTGGGATATCGATCTTCAGTTTCAGCTCAGTCACTCAGCTGTGTCCGACTCTTTGCAACCCCATGGACCACAGCACGCCAGGCTTCCCTGTCCATCATCAACTCCAGGAGCTTGCCCAAACTCATGTCCATCAAGTCAGTGATGCCATCCAACCATCTCATCCTCTGTCGTCCCTTTCTCCTCCTGCTTTCAATCTTTTCCAGCATCAGGGTCTTTTCCAATGAGTCAGTTCTTTGCAGCAGGTGGCCAAAGTATTGGAGTTTCAGCTTCAGCATCAGTCCTTTCAATGAATATTCAGGTCTTCACCTGCCTCCAGATTTGAAACTTATACCACTTAATTCTCCCAGCTCTCAGGCCTGTGGCCTCAGACTGGAACCATATCACTGGCTCTCCTGCCTGCTGACTACAGATCCTGCAACTTCTCAGCCTTCACAACTGCACAAGCCGATTCCTTCTGACAGCTACTTATCTTAGGTAGGCAGATACGTGTGCTTCCCAGGTGGTGCAGAGGTAAAGAATACACCTGCAAGTACAGGAGACTCGGGTTTAGTTCCTGGGTCGGAAAGATCCCCTGGAGGAGGACATGGCAACCCAGTCCAGTATTCTTGCCTGGAGAATCCCATGGAAAGAGGAGTTGGGTGGGTTACACTCCACAGGGTCTCAAAGAGTCAGACATGACTGAGCAATTGAGTACATACACACAAGGTAGATATTAATAGACAGGGAGATAGACAGACAGACAGATGGTCTCCTATTGATTCTGTTTCTCTGGAGAACCCAGATCCCCTCAAGACCAGAATGTAATAGACGAAATTTTCAGTCCCAGAGCAGTAAAGGAGAAAAATGACACAATGCTGAAACCTAAAGAATGCTACAGCTAAAAGTCACAAGGGGAAATTATTCTAATATTATGTTTACAAATACAAGTATGGTATTTAAAGAAAATTATTTGCAAAAAATACCTGCATTTATGTAAATAAAACAGAGCAAGTGTTGGCAACTTTCTGTAAAAGGGCCAGAGGGTAAATGCTTTAGTTCTGTGGACCACAGTGTCGAAGTGAAAGTGTTAGCCCCTCAGTCAGGTCCGACTCTTTGCAACCCCATGGAATGTTGCCCGCCAGGCTCCTCCATCCTTGGGATTCTCCAGGCAAGAATACAGAGTGGGTTGCCATTCCCTTCTCCAGGGGATCTTCTGGACCCAGGGATTGAACCCCAGGTCTCCCACATTGCAGGCAGATTCTTTACCAGCTGAGCCGCCAGCAGACCACAGAGTCTCTGTCAAACCTACTCTGTTCTGTGGTTATAACTGGAGAACAATTGTTCACAATACTGAAACAAATGGGCCCAGTTGTGTTATAAAGAAAAAATTTTATTTATTAAAATTTTCACATTATAAGCTATTATTCTGCTTTTGCTTTTTTTCTTTTTGATCACTTAAAAATACAAAAGCCAATTTGGCTCATGACCCATTAGACCCATCAGTCATAATTTGCCACCTGAGGTAAAGGAATAAAAAAATGAAATTGAAATTTAAAAAACGTTTAAAATAGAGGAATTAAAAACTTTCCTGACCATGCTCTAATATGCCAACATTTCTTGCTGGACTACCTGCAGTATACAATTCCCATATGGCTTCTATGGGACCTCTGAGCAGTACCAGCAGAGAGGAAGGACTGATCAAACAACCCTGAATTCTCTGTTCCATTCATGTTCACCACACATTTTCACAATCAACTGCTCTCCACATAAGAAGCATCTACTCAATGAGAATCAACATCACAGATTCTCTTCAAAAGAAAGGAAGGCGTCTTTCCTTTCCTACAGATGCAGCTGTCCACCTACAGTAAAGACAGGAATAAATCTATAGACTCTGGAATGTTTTTCAAAGGATCCCAGGAGACATTAAAAAAAAATGGAGAAAAATTAAGCTCATTATATATCCTTTCATTAACTGTAAAAATGATGGTGAGGAGAGCTTAACTGCTTTGGTAAGTGTTTAAAAGTGATTGCTTGTGTGTGTGTGTGTGTGTGTGTGTGTGTGTGTGTGATGGACTTTAAAAGGGCAAAAGGATATGGGTAACTGTGTCTGATCAATTTTTTAAATTTCAAATATTTAGTTTTAAGGAACCTTCGCTTTAATAGAAAGCCATCACCGTATCAGGTGCAGACTGTTCTCAAGTACTCGTATCATCCAGAGGCCATTTGCACACATCTTCACCAAGAGGGGTACATTTTTGAAATAACAAAATGAAGATGGTAAGAAGATTGCATTCACTTGAAAGAATCTTAACATTCAAAATACGTGAGTTGCTATCACTATATTATAAGTATTGTGAATTTAATAGAATTTGCTGTTTTCTGTTAAGCAACAGAAAAAAACCCAGTTACTACCTTGAAAATATTTTAGTTCTCATAGGAGACTCTGATACAAAATCCTAGAGAATGGATGTTTCTAAAATCTACCAGTTTAACACACACATGTGTCAGACACTTAGGTGGAAGTATGACCTGAAAAGATTAAAGGGAAAATTTTAGATGTCTGCGTAACAACTGGAAAAGTATCCTAGGTTTTTAAATGATCAAACTAATCTTACTAGAAGGAAAAAGAAAAGAAAAAGGAGCTAAAAACAAAGCATTTGGGAAGGAAAGGAGGACATCTGTATAATTCTACAGTGCCAAGAATATATTCACTTTTTCCAAAGATCACTGAGGAAAATGTAAGTGTATCCACTCTCCTGCAAAATGGCCTTCAAAAAGACGAAACTACAAAGCAACAGACCAAACACTTTAAAATAATAATTCAATAGATCCAATAAGTGAGTTTCTTCAGAAGGAAATGGTAATATTCTACTGAAAACCTCAAGAAGAGAGGGATACAAATGATCTAATCCTGGATTTGAAACTTTTCTGAACTAGCATCATATGGTTTTACTTATTTTCTTAATAGCATCACATTGAAATTACATTAAAAAGAGGATTAGTATCTAACTGGGCCTCAGAAACAGAATTAAAAGCATACTATGGAAAAGCAGAAATGAGCCAGAGGGCACCTCTCTCCCTGAAATATTCTGGGTGCACTCAGCTTTCCTCCGTAGTCCACCCACCATAAATTGCTATCCTTTGCTTTTATTTGCTTCTCCTGGCAGTGCCTGGACAAAGTAACACTTCAGAGATATTCCGTCTGATGTGTAGCAGCTGGATACAACTCCATTCTTTTAAGAACGAGACAAGACAAACTATAACTGTCATCCTGTCTTGTCCCTCCAGTTAAAAACCAGTTACAAGCAGCCGTGCTAACCATGCAACTGTCCTGCCTGTCCTGACTCAGCCCCAATGACGGGTGGAAGGAAGGAGGGGGAGCCGAGCCTGCCAGACCACACATACCACCCTCTAAGCGCAAAACTGTTTCAGCACTGTTCACCCAACACCGAGAATTCCACAGGACAACTCCTTCCACCAAGATGAATCAGCTAGAGACCTAAAGTTCTTTCCCCTTCAGATAGTTGAGATATTAGACATCTAAAATACTTCAGTTGATTAACAAGCATTTAAACATGTTTTCTGTATATACTCCAAGTGATTAGACACTAAGTGGACACATACCCCCCTCCCCCCCACCCCAAGTCTAAGCAGCTTTCTATAGACAAAAAATATTTCATTTGCCAAAATGATGCCACTGGAGGAAGCAGCATAGCAGGAGGGGCTGTTCTTCACTGAATTCTCACTGGTGAAGAAAGATTCATTTTAACCTATGTTTTAACCTAGTCTCCTCTTCAGGCCCCAATGTTCCACTGTGGTGCTTCTTTTGAAGTTGGTAGCCAGAATTCTGGTTCACTGTGACCCACTGAGAAATGGGCTTCTCTGGTAGCTCAGCTGGAAAAGAATCTGCCTATAGTGCAGGACACCCTGGTTCGATTCCAGGGTCAGGAAAATCCCCTGGAGAAGGGATAGGCTACCTACTCCAGTATTCTTGGGCTTCCCTGGTGGCTCAGATGTAAAGACTCCGCTTGCAATGCAGGAGACCTGAGTTCGATAGGATGGGAAGATCCCCTGGAAAAAGGAATGGCTACCCAGTCCAATATTCTTACCTGGAGAATTCCATGGACAGAGGAGCCTGGCAGGACAGTCCATGGGGTCGTAAAGAGTCAGACATGACTGAGAGACTTTCACTAAGAAATGGAGTATTTCTTGCCACATCAGTAACCAAGAATGTCTCAGTCAAGGAGATTCCAGCCCTCCACTGTGAGTTCCTAAGCCCTAAGGGCACTCAGAAAAGAGAATACCTGTGATCTAGCAGCCATCAAACTACAGCCACTCCCTACAGAGAGTCCCAAGAAAGTTCAAGATGTGGAAAACACAGGATACAGGACCCAGATAGCTGAGATACATATGAAAGGAATGATTTCAGTGAGCCCAGACTCTTGCAATAAATTCCTTGAGTTATCTGGCTTCCTTTAATTAACAATAATCTTTTGCTGTTCGGACTACCTGTCCCTTGTTACGAAACTTCTATATAACCTGTCCCCTGCCTCCCCTCATGAAAGCAGTTCTCACAGGGTCATTTGAGATGCTGTCTCCTGGGCTTAAAGTCCTAAAAATTCCACCAAGTAAAACATAACTCTCAACTTTTAGCGTGTGACTTTTTTTAAGTCAACACCAAACTTGGTGCTGACACGGATACTACCACAAAATCCTAAAACTACTCAACACAGGTGGCTGGTGTATATGCATGTAACTGGCTAGATGGCATCAGGGGTTATGAACTCTCTAACAGAAGAAAGGGTGACAAAAAAGAACTCAAATGAGCAAGCCACACCAATGTCACTGTAGCATAAAGTACAAATTTTAATGGACTACACAAAATGGAAATCACTAAAGTACACAGAAGCTTAAAAATAAGATTTCTGAACTGATCTGCAACACCCACACATAAAAGACTGGAAATGGGTACGCTGAAAATAACATGGGGCCAAACTAGAGTGCATTACACTCTGATACAGTTACACTGCATTTTAAAACAAAGGCATCAGTGTAATCTTCATTACAAACACATGTCAAGTACAGGCATCCTATGTTAAACTCTATTATAAACAAATTTTACAAAGTATAAGGCCTAAAGGATTGTTACATTATAATTCTTTTTACCCATGGCTTCATTATAACCCTTCACTGTAACAAGAGGGGCTTGTGGTGTCTCAGGTACCTGACATTCTACTTTACTGATTCTAAGAAGCACACTATCTCCTTTCTTTTAACAAGTCTTTAATCAGGATGAGGTTTACAACCACATTTCTTCCTCTTAGTAGTGTGTAAAATAATGGTGTACCTTACAAACAGCTTAGATTCAATGAAATCCCATATCTGGTTCTTTGAAGCCCTAACTATAAAATAGCCCACATCACGCGCACACAGGGCTTCCCTGGTGGCTCAGCAGGGAAGAATTCACCTGCCAATGCAGGAGACCTGGGTTCAATCCCTGGGTTGGGAAGATCCCCTGGAGAAGGAAATGGCAACCCACTCCAGTATTCTTGCCTGGAAAATCCCCATGGACCGAGGAGCCTGGTGGGCTGAAGTCCATGGGGTCACAAAGAGCCAGACACAACTTAGCGACTAAACAACAACATCAATTACTGGTAGGCCTTTTATTGGATTGATCAAAAAGTTCATCAGGGTTTTTCTGTAACATCTTACAAAAAAGCCCAAATGAACTTTTTGGCCAACCCAATACAAGGCAAATTCCTGAGCCTGGAATTTCTTGGAGAGAGGATTAAAACTCGTGCATGGTTAATAAACTCCCCAGGTGACCCTCAGTCAAGCTCAGATGTGAGTACTTCAGCCCAACAGTACATCAATCCAAACACACAGAGAAGTCTAGAGTAGGGCTGGGGAGTGAGTCAGATCTAGGCCACAAGAGGCCAAAGGTAAAACTCACAAGACAAGAATCTTCTTTCTTTCCTTAACAATGGAAATCAGCTAGACTCTGGGCCGCGTCTCCTGTGAGAGTGAGGGAGACAAGAGCAGTGGATAAACCTGGAAACACTGTGTGAGGAACAGAGCAAAGAGAACTCCTGTTTGCAATGCTTACAACAGAGTGTAAAATTAAAACCATCCCAATATTTTCTTGCAGCTTCCCTCTACCAAATCAGAATTTTGCTTAAAAATTCATAATCCAACTGAAGAAATGAAGTGGGGATCAGATTTCTGTAACTAAGAGTACAAACATATCCCAAATAGAAAACGAGACAAAATGACATTTCTTCTGTCAGCTCCTGCAGAGTTTCACAATTGCTGACTAAATGGCTGTAATGTAACCTGCTTTAATCTTACACTATACCATCCAAGAGGAGAAAGAGAGATGGACGAATGGATTGATAGACACAAAGGGAAGGAGGGAGGGAGAGATATGATCAATAGCAAAATAAAACTAAATACATTTTAACTATAAGTTGAACATAAGTAAAGAAGTGTCTAGTTCACAAATCGCTACAAAAAGAGACAAGAGAAAGGTACAATTTCCATAGAGTATAACTATCTTCATTTCCTATAATTCCAATATTTTACACTGTATCAGATGGGATGGTACAGGTACCTATTCTGAATGTTTTAGAAGTCCCCTATATATTCCCTTCATTTATACAGTCTTTAAGTTAGTCTTCAGAATTTCACTGTACCAGCGCAGACATAATTCTGTTAGTCAAATTATTTACATGAAGAAATGGAGAAGCAAAGAGCCTCCATCTGCCCAAGGGCCTGGAGAGTGTGTCATTTCTATCACAAAATCAAGAATGCAAGTTAGCAGCCATTTGCAAAGAACAGATAGTAAGAAGCTTCTAGTGTAAAATTTTCTGAACCAATTAAAAATTCATTTCTTTGTCAATCACAGGTCTTTCAAGACACATTTAATGATATCCTAACTGCCAATGGCACAGTGGTAAAGAATCCCCCTGCCAAAGCAGGAAACAACAGGAGATACAGGTTGGATCCTGGGTCAGGAAGATCCCTGGAGGAAGATATGGCAACCTACTCCAGTATTCTTGCCTGGGAAATCCCATAAACAGAGGAGCTTAACGGGCTACAGTCCACGAGGTCACAAAGAGTCAGACATGACTGAAGCAACGTAGCATAGCATGGCACACGGATAGCTAGGCAGTACATCAGATAACCATGATACTACCTAAACAAGCCATGATGAAAATCAATTCAGACTCACAGCTACAAACATCTATATAATTTTTTCTTACTGGCACACAAAAACTCACGAGGATCCATCAATGGATGAATACTAAACAAAATGTAGTATGTATCTATACATGGAATATTATTCAGTCATAGAAAGGAACAAAATGCTGATACAGGTTACAACATGGATGAATCTTTAAAACTTAATGTGAAGTAAAAGAAGCTGGACACAAAGATCACCTATCTTATGACTCCATTTACATGGAATATTCAGAACAGATAAATCTGTAGAGAAAGCAGACTGGTGGTTGCCATAGGTTGGGGAATGGGGTAATTCCCATTGTAATTGCTTAATGAACACGAGGTTTCCTTTTGGGGTAATGAAAATGTAGAATTAAAAAGATGTGTTGGTGGAATGCAAACTGGTGCAGCCACTATGGAGAACAGTGTGGAGATTCCTTAAAAAACTGGAAATAGAACTGCCATACAACCCAGCAATCCCACTGCTAGGCATACACACTGAGGAAACCAGAATTGAAAGAGACACGTGTACCCCAATGTTCATCGCAGCACTGTTTACAATAGCTAGGACATGGAAGCAACCTAGATGTCCATTGGCAGATGAATGGAAAAGAAAACTGTAGTACATATACACAATGGAATATTACTCAGCTATTAAAAATAATGCATTTGAATCAGTTCTAATGAGGTGGATGAAACTGGAGCCTATTATACAGAGTGAAGTAAGACAGAAAGAAAAACACTAATACAGTATATTAAGACATATTTATGGAATTTAGAAAGATGGTAATGATGACCCTATACGTGAGACAGCAAAAGAGACACAGATGTAAAGAACAGACTTTTGGACTCTGTGGGAGACAGCGAGGGTGTGATGATTTGAGAGAATAGCATTGAAGCATGTATATTACCATATGAAACAGATCGTCAGTCCAGGTTCGATGCATGAGACGGGGTGCTCTGGGCTGGTGCACTGGGATGGCCCTGAGGGATGGGATGGTGAGGGAGGTGGGAGGGTGGTTCAGGATGGGGAACACATGTACACCCATGGCTGATTCATGTCAATGTATGGTAAGAACCACTACAATACTGTAATTAGCCTCCAATTAAATAAATTAGTATTTTTAAAAGATGTGATGACCTCCCAATACTATGAATGCGCTAAATGTCATAGAATTGTACACTTAAAAATAGTAAATTTTATGTTACATAGATTAAATTTAATTTTTAAAGGCAACTGAAAAACTCACCAGAGTAAAGCTAGAAAAATAAAGAATAGATGAAAATTAATTAGATTAGAAATAAGGGAGATATAAGTAATACAAACAGCTTGAATCAAATGAAAAAGTGAAGAAGACAATGGAAGAATACTGATGGGGTGAAACTAGAAACTTAGAGGTAGTGGAACATAATTTTCTCCCCTGAGAAAATATCAGCTGACTCTATTTTAAGAGCAGAATAAAATTCACAAAACCTTTTCAAGTTTAAAGAGCTTGGGAGTCATGTGCAATCACCCCAATCAGATTAAGGAAATTAGGCAAAAATATGATATTAATAAGGTGGCCAATGCCCTCTATTGGGCAATGAACTAATTGCAGAATTACTGCTTAAAATCCCAATTTTCTGATCCCAAGTTCAGGAACTCTTCTGGACTAAGTTTAAGACAAATGTTTGCTATTTATTAAATTCTCAGCTAGATGCATTTCTGTGATGCATAAGACCAAAATCTCTTTCTTCTTAGGTCTTGGACCTTTCAGCTTTGAGAAAGGAGTTATAAAAGTAAGGAGTGGCGGGGTGGGGGAAGATTCATACCTCAGAGAAAGTACAGTAGCTTTGAGAGCCAAGGCTGCCTTATTCACAGTATCCATGTTACCTATAATTACCAGCAGGCACAAATAAGTACTCTGGTATGTCTAATTATGAATATACAAGTTTTCAAATACTGAGGCTGACCATTTAAGACTTAAAATATGTGGTTAAATAAAAGTCAGACTCTCTGATGTCCCACAAGGACTACTTATCACCATTCAACAACAATCTCTTTATCCTCTGACATTCTCTCCAATGATCTTTTCCTTTTTAAAGTTATCTTCTTTAATTACAAAAGATTTAGTTACTTAGTAATTCTTTTTAAAATTGTAACAGTTATTAAGTTTATTTAAAAGGCCACTTTAACCTAGTGGGCTCAGTCTTACTTTACTCCCTTTTAAACAGAAGATCCCTCCACTGGGGTCTTGGGGAGGAACCTGACCTGTGTCCTTTTTTGAAGCCTCATTTATAGGTGATTCTGAGAGATCCCCTGGGAGAGTATCACGGCATCAAACTCTTTCTTGCTATCAAGAAAAATGAGTTTAGAAAACATTACACAGACTACAGCTTCTCACACCTGTATAAAGGGTGGGGGGAGGGGGGAACGCTGTGATTTAATTAGTAAACTGCCACAGAACTTGAGACTGGCAGCCTTTAAAAGGAGGTATAGTTAATGATATGGATATGACCACAACCAGATGCTGATTCTGCCAATCTCTTGCTGGTGTTAGTAATTTGTACTCAATAATGCACTGTATGAAAAACATTAAGGTCTCCCCAAAACCTATAAAATTTGACAGGATATCACTAGCCCTGAAAGGTAGTTAAGAGTTCAAGGGGTCTGGGATCTCCTGCTAGTCTCTATCTTTTTGAACCTAACCTCTAGGGGAGATCATATTTTCTCAGTAAAATTGGGAAAATACACAAACGGACCTACTCTATGGGTCGTTAAGAAATAAAATGTGCATCGGAAAGCAGCTGGCACAGCGCCTCGTAAGCAGCTGTATTCATATTCTTTTTGGTCAAATAGAAAGAAACAAAGAAAAGCTTCTGTGAATTAAACAGTTTTGTATGATAAGAAATTTTTTAAAAAATACAGAGTGATGAAAACAAAAAAAATTACAGCTGGAGATTGTCAGTCCATCACTCATTATTTAGATCTAGGGTCACAAATTGTAACATATTGTAGAAACTGTGAGCTTAGCAGCAAACAAGTGGGAAAGAAAGAAAAGAAAAAACAGTACGTCCATCCGTGATACTGAATTCCAATGGGCTGGATAGGTTTAAAAAATAAAAAGTACCTCCAGCTCAGAAGACACTAAAACTTTACAACTAAGCCAAGATCGCCCTCCACAGAGTTCTAATGCAACATCCAACTCCATCCCCGCCCCTTTAGAGCACTCGGCCCGCATTTCCGACCCGAGCTGGAGACCGAGCGCGGGACGCGCACCCCAGGTGCCAGCCCCAGGCCGGAGCGCCAGGTGCAGGCGCCGCCCCGCCCTCCGCGGAGCCCGGAGACCGGCCGCCGGGCTGGGGATGCCCGCGCGGGGCCGGCGGCCTGGACCCCCGGCCCGCCACGCTCCGGTGCCCCGCTCCTGTCGCGCCCTGCCCCCGGCGGGACGCGCCCCGACCACCCGGGCACGCCCCGGGCCGGCAATCGCGGGGTGAGCGGAAGATGAAGGTGAAGGTGGGTCCCCGGCTCCCCCCAGCCTCCCTGCCTTCGGCCGCGGCACGGTCCGCCTCCCCGTCCGTCTCACCGGCCTCCCGCCCGCCTGTCCGCCGCGCGCGCCCGCTTTCCGGCCTCCCTACGGTCAGTCTTGCAGAAGGCCGACGGGAGCCGCCGCCGCCGCCTCCCGCTCGCTCCTCGGCTTCCTCCCGGGTTCCTCCGGCTTCCCCTCACCCCTGCGAGTGGCCAGGAGGAAGCCAGCTCGCCGCTGGGCCGCCTCCCCCACTTCCCCGGCGCAACCAATGGGCCCCCGCCGCTGGCAAGCCGCGCCCGCCCCCTGGCGGTGGAGGACTGCGCTGGCGCCGTGCAGGCCTGAGGAAGGGCCTGAGAGCAAAGGGAGGGGTTCTGCGGCCCCGCCCCCTGTCCGCGCCGGGCTGTCTGGACCTGCCACGTGGGAGCGAAGGGGGCGGCGGCCGTCTGCACTCCAGGACAGGGCAGAAGTGTCACGGCCTCTCCTCGCCCTCCCCCGTCCGCCACCCTCTGCCTTCAGTCACACTTCTATAATCCCCGCCTTAAAGGAAGAAAATTTAAAATAATCAGTCCCATTTTAGAGCTCCATATTCGAGATGATCATTATTTCCTCCTGACTCCTTCCAAACTAGTTCACCTATGGCAAAGATACTACCTGACTGAGCACTAGAACGCTGGTAACCTTAAATGTTGGGCTCAAGGAGAAAGGCAATTCTTGTATTTTGCACCTCACTTTCGTTTAATGTATTTAGCAACATAAAAGAAATGTTTTTCTCCTGTACACACCTTTTCGCACGATCATGTGTTAACTGGGAGGTCAAACCAAAACCTGCAAACGCAAAATTGTTTCATAATTCCTATCCATATTCCAAAATAATAACTATAACCCTTATTAGCAATATTAGGTAGAATATCAGGACAATACATGGTTGTAGAAATTAAATTGCATTAAAGAAATAATAGAGTTTAATCATAGTATTCTACCAAGTCTTAACATACCTGGAAAAATAGAAAATACAGAACTTAAATAATAGCTATGAATTTGGAAGTTTGTGTTCCATGATAGGATGAAGAGAGCCTTCTTTGCTTGCACCTTGCTGGGCCTTTGGGAATGTGTTCTCATTTAATACTCACAACTCAGACTGAAGTCGATAATAGCTGTGTTTTGCTTTAACTGATAAAAAAAACCCAAGACTTCAAAGTTAAGTTTAAATCACTTGTTTGAAAATATAAGGGAGTAAGTTGTGAAGTTGGAATTCTAGCCTGGTCCATCTAGCTTCAAACAAATAAGGCACTTCATTTCTTATTATACAAAAATACAACATGTACACACCTTCCCTTGATCCCTAGGTCCCACTGAGAGAATTTCAGTTCAGTTCAGTCACTCAGTTGTGTCTGACTTATTTGCAACCCCATGAACCGCAGCTCGCCAGGCCTCCCTGTCCATCACCAACTCCCGGGGTCCACGCAAACCCATTTCTGTCGTGTCGGTGATGCCATCCAACCATCTCATCCTCTGTCATCCCCTTCTCCTCCTGCCCTCAATCTTTCCCAGCATCAGGGTCTTTTCAAATGAGTCAGCTCTCCACATCAGGTGGCCAAAGAGAGAATTTAGAAGCCTCTTGATTAGAGAGGTCAGGCCATATTTGTGAAAAAAAAAAAAAAAAAAAAAACTTTTTGCTCCATAATCAAATTGGCCTGTATGGAAAGAACATATGGCATAGTATTATAGCACTACACTTGAAACAATTTCTGGGTTGAACATGTGCTGAATAACCAATGACCATAATATATAGCTTCAAACCCTTCAATAGGTAATGAAATTAATAATAGTGGGTCACAATCGACATTTTGTTATTGATTCACTGCAATAGAATAGAACAAAAAAATCAGAGTTCCTAGCATAACTTGAAAATACATACTGTTTCATGAAATATTTGTACAATATTAAGTGTAGTTGAGTAGATTACAGCATCCTGGGCTACAGTGTAAATTATATTTTTCATACGGATTGCATTGTTTAAAAGTTGGTAAATCATTTCTTTAGCACAGCTGTTAATCAACGATTTTTTTCACCTGCTGTTTTACTTGGCAAGAGGCAGGAAAGCAGGAAAAACACAGGAGTAACGATAAAGTTAATAAGACTACAAAAAACTGCAGCTCCGAGAGGCTTAATCCAAACTAACGTTTCTGTGTTACATTATAATAATACATTACATTTAATAATAGGTAATGATAATTCATGGGAGAAGGCAGTGGCACCCCACTCCAGTACTTTTGCCTGGAAAATCCTGTGGATGGAGGAGCCTGGTGGGCTGCAGTTCATGGGGTCGCTAGAGTCGGACACGACTGAGCGACTTCACTTTCACTTTTCACTTTCATGCATTGGAGAAGGAAATGGCAACCTACTCCAGTGTTCTTGCCTGGAGAGTCCCAGGGACGAGGAAGCCTGGTGGGCTGCCGTCTCTGGGGTCGCACAGAGTCGGACACGACTGAAGCAACTTAGCAGTAGCATGATGATTTTTATTTTTAAAGCCAATGTTTATTATGTATTTGCTGTGTTCCAGGCTCTTTCCTAAACTTCATATATATATATATATATTTACTCATTTAATCCTCACAATAATCCTATTATACCTAAATCCTAAATACCAAGGAGAAAAGTGCATAACAGGGCCAAGATTCAAACCCCCAATGCCCAAAATTTCAAGCCTCAAAACTCACCCTTGTCTATACTTGGAAAAGAAAATTCATTACCTCTTCAGTGGCTTCAAGTTTTTACATAAAACTGTAGCTTATACTGTACAATTTCCCACATAAGAATTACATAATATTGCTACAGGTTAAGCTTGATGCAAAGCCTCAGAATATTAATTGGGCCCATTCTCAAGCAGAACATTTCATTTGGCATCAGTTATCTGTATATGCGGGCTTTCGAGGTGGCTCAGTGGTAAAGATTCAGCCTGCCAATGAAGGAATTGCAGGTTCTATCCCTGGATCGGGAAGATCCCTGGAGAAGGAAATGGCAACCCACTCCTTTATTCTTGCCTGGAAAATCCCATGGACAGAGGAGCCTGACGGGTTACAGTCCATGGGGTCACAAAAGAGTCAGACACAAGTTAGTGACTAAACAACAACAATAATCTGTATATGGAGTAGAGATTGCCTGCAAATACAGCAACCAATGATTCCTCCCATTTCTGTAAATTCCTGCCACATTTACCACCAACAGGTAGAGTCTGTGTCCCTCCTCTGGAAACTGGGCTGTCCTGGGACTTGTTTTAACCCATAGAATGCAGCTGAAGTGATGCTGGATAACTTCCGGGCCTTGAAGCTTCCATTATTTTTAGAATCCCATCACCACATAAAGAAACTCAGATCAGGCTACTGAATGAGAAGAAACTCCATGGAGAGAAAGAGAGGCCTGGTTAGGCCCAAACCGTCCAACCACTCAGCTGAGTCAGCAGATGACTGAGGTCATCTGCGTGGTCCAGCCTGAGTGGAGCTTCTCACTGAGCACACCAAGAGTGACCCCAAACAACAACATGTGGGAACCACCCCATCCAAACCAGCCAGCCCACATAATCTTGAGAAATCACTGTTTGTTGCTGTTATCAATTGCTAAGTTCCGTGGTAGGTTTTTTTTTTTTTTTTTTTTAATGTAGTAATAGGTCACTGAAACATGGAGGGAAAGGTTTGTAAAAAAAACAAACAAAAAAAATTTAAAATAAACACATACATAAATACAAGCTGACTAGTCCTAGGAGTGGGATTACATTAAAATATTAGAGCATGCTTATATTGGATTGTCACCCCAAACTTGTAGAGGGATAGCCAGAAACTCTACAAGGTTTTAAAGAATATCATGGGTGGGGGAAAAACACAGAGGTAGAATAATAAAAACAAAAAATAATAAAAAGTGTCAAATGCAATACCTATACACTGAGTTAAATACCACACTCTGCTGCTGCTGCTAAGTCACTTCAGTCATGTCTGACTCTGTGCGACCCCATAGACGGCAGCCCACTAGGCTCGCCGGTCCCTGGGATTCTCCAGGCAAGAACACTGGAGTGGGTTGCCCTTTCCTTCTCCAATGCATGAAAGTGAAAAGTGAAAGTGAAGTAGCTCAGTTGTGTCCAATCCTCAGCGACCCCATGGACTGCAGCCTTCCAGGCTCCTCTGTTCATGGGATTTTCCAGGCAAGAGTATTGGAGTGGGGTGCCATTGCTTTCTCCGAAATACCACACTCAGGTGTGGCTTAAAAAGTGTTGTTCAGAATAGTCACAAAAATGTGCATTTAGAAGTCTCAAACTGAGCTTTCCTGGTGGCTCGGTGGTAAAGAATCCGCCTGCCAATGCAGGAGAAACAGGTCAAGGAGGCTCCCACATGGCAGTTGTTGCTGTCGTTAGTCACAAACACACATACTGAGCCCGTGCTCTAGAGACCGGAAACTGTGACTATTGAGCCCACATGTCGCAGCTACTGGATCCTGAGTGCCCTAGAGCCCATGCTCTGCAACAAGAGAAGCTAGCCGAGGAGAAGCCCACGCACCGCAACTAAGAGCAGCCCCCACTTGCTGCAACTGGAGAAAAGCCCACACAGCAATGGAAACCCAGAACAGCCATACAGAAATATATAATTAAAACAGAGAAGAGACCCAAACCTCTCAAACTTCCTCCAGCCTACAGGTAAAAGCCACAAGATACGAGTGTTACTCCTCTCATCCCACCAACTCCTTTCCTGCTAAGTGGGACCAGTCATGAGCCAAGTTTACTCCTAGGTGTCTCTGTAAAGAAGACAAATTTCCCGACTTCTCTTTCTCACAGCCTGTGTTGGCCTAGTGAGTGAGATGGACTTTTGCCTAAATGCCTCACCCTAAACTCCCCTCCTTTCCTTTCCTTAGATACATTTACCCTTTTAAGGGTTTTTAAGTGTACAGTCTGGTGATTTAAGTACATTCACACTGTTGTGTAATCAGCACAGTCTTCCACCTCCAGAACTCTTTTCATCTTGAAAAACTGAAACTCTGTACCCATTGAACAATAACTCCACATCCTCCTCTCTCTCTCTGGTCCATTGCAACTCTTCTGCATTCTGTTTCTATGAGTTTGATTACTTTAAAACCTTATATAAGCAAAATAGTATCCTTTTAAAAGCTGGCATGCCCACAGATTTTGTGACACTGCATTCGATACATAGGGCTTCCTTGGTGGTTCAGATGGTAAACCATCTGCCTGCAATGCAGGAGATCCAGGTTCGATTCCTGGATCAGAAAATTCCCCCAGGGAAGGAAATGGCTACCCACTTCAGTATTCTTGCTTGGAGAATCCCGTGGACAGAGGAGCCTGGTGCACTGTCTTCATTTTGTGTAGACAATGTACATGTGATACATAAGAAACACCATCTATACAAAATGAGTGGTTTAATTTACCATGAAACATATGTAAAATACAATGCAATCATTATAACAAATGTATTTTTACATAAAGAAGGACTCCAGTTTTCCATCTATTACTACTTTTCTAGCAACATGTAAGAAAATTACAGATACCACAAAAATTTGAATTTTTTAATGATGTCTTTATTCTACTCCCTAGGAAGTTCTGGTTTGAACTAGATCTTTTAATAGATCTTTCAGTGTGGGAAAATTTGGCACTTCTGTCTTGGTTATAAATCATATTAAATAAAATACTGAATATGGTAACCCACATCTAAAAATGTGATGGACTCATGACTGCCAGGAAACCTTCTTTCCCTGAAAGTATGGACAAGTGTGTATTATAAACAATTATTAAGATTATTAGTGGTTCTTCAGAAAAATAGCTTATTTTTCTGTCTTATAAAGTATTACTGGCTAGAAAAATTTCTGACTCAGCATCATAATCTAAAAAATACTTTTTTAAAGTCTAATATGGCAAGGTTACCTATTTGTAATGCCAAGCAAAAATACAGAAGCCAGAAATCAAATTAAACACACACACACATATACACACCCCCCACATATCCTATATGAACATGATACATATGTCTATGAGATATTTTTAAAATATATTAATCAGACCTTGGGAGAAAATAATTTTTTTACAGCCACAGAGAAAATGGAAAAATGTGACTGCACCCCTAACATTCATATAATTCTAAGTAAATGAATGAATAATCCTCACATTAAGTCATCTAAAAACACTTCTAAGTCTCATTTAAAAAAAAAAAATGTCCACCAGAAAAATCCTCTGAGAAGAAGGAACTAAATTAATACCGAGCAAATTTTATATTTTCCTAAAACATAATTGCTTCAGTCTGTAACTTCAATCTTTGATTAAGAACCAAATACAAAAATCCTTTAGTCCGAGCATGAAAGGATTCACTGTGACTGTGGTATTTTTATTAAGCAGTAGGATATCTAGTTACACTAAATTGAAATGCATTGTTTGCTCTGATTTGAGCCAAGCCACAGGAATATGGGTAACAAAATATCAACCAATGATTAGTTTTGCATTAAGACCTGTTCTCTAGTGGATTTAGTGGTCACTAAAGATAATTCAGCAACACTCCAGGAGGCCAAAAATCCCATGTAACTACAGGATGTCTACAAACATACAAGTAGCAAACCAAGCAGAATAAAATGAAACAATACCTACTCCATGCATTGTTGCCATCTTTGTGTGTTCTTTTTGTAGAGGACTCCAAAAGATGAGAGTCCTCATCTTTTGAGATGTTTAGGGAGCATCACCGACTCAGTGAACATGAATTTGAGCAAACTCTAGGAGATAGAGAAGGACAGGGAAGCCTAACATGTTACAGTCCATGGGGTCGCAAAGAGTCGGATATGACTTAGCAACTGAATGACAACACATGCTCTCTTAAATTCGTTGAACTTTCTCCCTAATGTGTACTAATTTCAACATCACCTGTCCAAAGAATAAGTTAGAAACATTAGAATCCCAGACGATGCCACTGATTTTCAAATCCTCCAGCCTATGTGATCTGTGCAAGGCTGTATGTGCCAAATGCCTTTCCTTGTCACACCTGTGACATAGATAGGGAAGGGAATCAATCTACTTACCCAAATGAGCATGATACAAGTTCATGAACTTGATATAATTTTAGGTCATTTTCTATTACAGTTTCTTCAGTCCCGACCCCCTATCCCCTGCCCAAATATGTTACATCTGAGCTATTCTGAACTTGCATCCTGATTAAGTATCAAAGGACATTTATGAGTCCCTAAATTCTTCATTTCTTGCACTTTTATTTTGAAATGTTTCTTGTAGAATTGCTGCAGCCTCAATGAGGTTTGGTACATATTTTTAAGTGTAATTTATTTACCCAGAGAAGTTCTGCTCAAATATAGCATCTGGTATTTTGTAGAGTTCTATCCAATAGTCAAAATTTCCGTCTCTATTCATGAAGCAAAACCCAGGGAAATTGCTCACTTCACTTTCAAAAGGACAGGAGTGGGGGATTTAACCTTCAGTTTCTATCAGTTCAGTTCAGTTCAGTCACTCAGTTGTGTCTGACTCTTTGCAACCTCATGGACTGCAGCACACCAGTCTTCCCCGTCCATCACCAACTCCTGGAGCTTACTCAAACTCATGTCCATTGAGTCAGTGATGCCATCCAACCATCTCATCCTCTGTCATCCCCTTCTCCTCCTGCCTTCAATCTTTCCCAGTATCAGGATCTTTTCCAAGGAGTCAGTTCTTCACGTCAGGTAGCCAAAATATTGCAGTTTCAGCTTCAGCATCAGTCCAATGAATATTCATGACTGATTTCCTTAGGATTTAGTCTCTGTAGATTCCAAAATAATATCACCTTCCTAAATTCCCTTTCTCCTCTGTATCTCCAGGATACCCCTCCCTGACCCCATCATTGAGATGGGAAAGTTGGGTTGGATTTGAAGTCAGACAGATGAATTTATTAATAGTTGCTGACTCTGTCTGTCACTAGCTGCTAAGTGACCTTAGGCAAGTTGCTTCTTCTATCCAAGCCAGTTTCTACCCCATAAATGAAAACAATAACAATTCCCTGACAAAGTTTGCATTTTTTTCTTTAGTAATGGAAAACATTTAGTATGGTTTTTAGTATAGGAGATAAAACTCATTTGCCATATATGGTCTCAGAGACTTCTTAAATGCCCCACTGTCCCACTTATCTGACTGCAAAACTTTGAGGAGATATGCTTTTAAGTTCCCAGGGCTTCCCAGGTGCTGCTAATGCAGGAGACATAAGAGGTGCATGTTCGATTCCTGGGTTGGGAAGATCCCCTGGAGAAGGACATGGTAACCCACTCCAGTTTGCTTGCCTGGACAATCCCATGGACAGAGGAGCCTGGCAGGCTACAGCCCATAGGGTCACACAGAGTCAGACACGACTGAAGTGATTCAGCACGCAGCACATGCGCTTATCAGTTCAGACTGCCAGTTGTCCTGGAACTTTGCATGACCTTACTTTGGTTCTCTCTGAAACTCTTGGGACCCATCTTTGCAAGCCTCTGTTGTTATTTTTGTACTACTGCTTCGTGTACAGCTTTTCTGACTCATAGGAGATGACACCTTGTGTCTCCTCACCCCCTTGCCACCATTCAACCCAGCAGAACTGTCATCTCTCCATCAGCAATGATAGACCTAAGTAGTCAAGCTTATCACAAGTCCATTTACCTTCTTCCAGGAATCCAGAGGCCACGTGGCTTATCATTAACTGTCTGTGCCTCTCTATCTTAACCTAAATTGCTTACTCTCTCAAATCCTTAATTCATCTGCCAAATTTTTTCTCTCAGTTCTTTATTGGAGACATAACTTTAACTTATTTCTTATGTAATCACTATTGTACCTGTTCTGCAATCTTGTCCGGTTTTTTTTTTTTTTTTTTTTTTTTTACTTTTTGGCCACACCTGGCAGCATATGGGATCTTAGTTTCATAACTAGGAATCGAACCCGCACCCCCTGTCTTGGAAGGCAGAATCTTAATCACCAAATCAGGGAAGTCTCTGTTTTTTGTTTTGTTTTGATAGAAGAAATTTTTACATATTGAGGTATAAGGAAGTCATTCTGGCTTATACATGTGTTGGCTTGAACTTTATGCTGCCTAGAATAGACTGTCTTCTGTTCTGTTGAACATCCATTGCTCATCTACTGTAACCATTAAAGAAAAGAATGTATTTAAAAATCAAAATAGAATAACTGCAATTCAGGCATTCAAAATGGAGCCAGGTGCCATTGTGGATGTGAGTTCAGCCATGTTCCTACATCACTGAGAACTTGAATTTTCCAAACTGTATCAAGGACATCACCAGCTGTTCTCAAAATTATATCTGCCAACAGCTGCCAGCTACAACCTTAAGGTCTCAAGGTCTCCCCTTTGTAATCATGCAACTATCTCAGACCCCAACCAATCCTTACTTAATAAGCACTCTTACTTCTTGCCAGCTCCAATTATAACTCTTGTAAGTAACTATAACCTTATGATTTTTGCCTTTACAACTCTCCCTGCTCTCCAATTTGCAGTCTGATGGAACACAATTAAAGTGCTTCTTGAATCTGTATCTCCTGGGCGATAGCTCTCAGTTTGGCTAGAATGAGATACTTTTCTATTCTCATTATAGATTATTTACTGATTATTTCCATCCGCAGTTTGTTCATTTGTTTGTTGTTGTTAAGTTCTATCATATCTCTCTGAAAACCTCTCATACGAGGTGGGTCATTTTCCCTACCAAAGGGCTTAACGTATAACATATAATCCATTTCAGAGGCTTCTCATTGGGCATTTTAGTGCATTTCCCAAAGCAAGAATTGAGTATACCCGGTATCAAAATAATGACAAGCAAACAAAAGATTTCCCCAAATATTTTACTGAGTCTCAGAATTAATTTGCTGTATAGGATAACTTTAAGTCTTCTGAGAGATTTTGAATAACTTTTACTTTCAAGACAATATACACTGCCTGGCAAACACTAACCTATTATCTACTGCTATAATTTTATTGTTTCAAGAATGATATGTAAATGGAATCATATGGTATCTAACCTTTTGGAACTGGCTTTTTCACTCAGCTTAGTGCCCTTGAGATTCACCAATTTGTTATCCTTAAGGATAGGTGGATGGCATCACTGACTCGATGGACATGAGTTTGAGCAAGCTCCAGGAGTTGGTGATGGACGGGGAAGTCTGGTGTGCTGCAGTCCTTGGGGTCGCAAAGAGACAGACACAACTGAGCGACTGAACTAACTAACTAAGGATAGAATAGGTGGGGGCAGAGACACAGGGAGGCCAGTGTGGTTAAAAAAGGACAGTCTGAGGAATCCTTGTGGCAGAAGAAGACTTTTGTTTTGTTTGGATATACGAACCAACACAGATGATCAAATTACATAAACTAAATACACACACAAGGGAGTATCATTAAAATTGGGGAAATCCAAATAAGATCAGGTATCCACATTGATACCCTGGTTTTGACATTGCACTAAGATTTTGTAAGATGTTACTGTTTGATTTTACCAACTGGGAAGAGGGTACACCGGATCTCTCTTTTATTTCTTACTACTCATGTGAATCTAAATAAAAAATTTTAGAATACACATGAGTCATTTATACAGCATTCTTGAAAAATCATGTAATTTGAATGTCAGTTTTTGAAAAAGCTGGAAGAATTTTGCACCTGTCGTTTTAAAGATTTCAAGTAGTACACATTATGTGAGGTGCTTAGGGCAATTTTATCTTTAGCTTCTGAGATAAAAATGGTTCTACTATTATACACAGACATCATGGAGACTAATTCTACAAAGATCCCAAGATAAAGATGGACATGTTAGTTTCCTAGGGCTGCCCATAACAAATGACCAAAACCTAGGTGGTTTAACAGCAGAAATTGATTATCTCACAGTTCCAGAGGCTGGAATTCGGAAATCAGGGCCGATAGGGTTGCAATCGCTCTGGAGGATCTAGGGGGAATTCCTTTCTTCTTCCAGCTTCTAGTGGCTTCCTGTATTCCTTGGCTTGTGAATGTATCACTCTAATCAATGTGTCTATGTTCACCTGTCCCTTTCCTTTTCTCTCTGTGTTTTCTCTTCTGTGTCTTATAAGGATACTTGTCTTTGGGTTTAGGGCCAAATAATTCAGTATGCTCTTATCTCAAGATCCTAAATTTATTAGGTTGGTGCGAAAGTAATTGTAGTTGGTACAAAAGTCAACCACAATTATGTTTGCACCAATAGCAATTATGTTTGCTATTGCTCTTGCACCAATCTAATAAGACATTTACAAAGGAACTTTTTCCAGGCTTTTCCCAAATAAGTCACCTTCGCAAGTGCAGGGGTTGGTTGGGATGTGGATATATCTTTCAGGAGGGCACCATTCAACCTATGAGCAATAGTTAACTTATCCATTCATTCTTTCAAGAATATTCCTTGAGCTCCTAATAGGAATACAACATTTCCTAGGAAAGATGATCCATGTACCATGGTATCTATGAATAACTTGTAGTCACATTATAGGGAAAACACTTGCCAAAGCTTAACGACAGTAGCTATAAGAAGTGCATAAATACAAGTGAGAAGAGGAGTCAAGTACAAGAGGTTCAAGAAAGCTAGTCCACTGTAAACTGGCATTAGGTAGATTTCTCATGAGCTATATGAAATAAATAAAAATAGCTTAAGTGAGTGAAAGTCACTCAGTCGTGCCCAACTCTCTGCAACCCCATGGACTATACAGTCCGTGGAATTCTCCAGGCCAGAATACTGGAGTGGGTAGCCTTTCCCTTCTCCAGGGGATTTTCCCAACCCAGGGATTGAACCCAGGTCTCCTGCATTTCAGGTGGATTCTTTACCAGCTGAGCCACAAGGGAAGCCCAAAAATACTGGAGTGAGTAGCTTTTCCCTTCTCCAGGGGATCTTCCTGACCCAGGAATTGAACAGGGGTCTCCTGCATTGCAGGCAGATTCTTTACCAACTGAGCTATCAGTGAAGCCCAAATAGCTTAAACTGGGCCTTAAAAGGCAGTGGGCTTCATTTAAGGGTTGAAGAAAAATGTGGGCAAAAGTATCGTGGTGGAAATGACCTCAGTACCCAAATGTAAGTATGAAGGAAGTAAAATTAATGAGGGGAAATGGCTGATATTGAGGCAAGTTTTACATTGAGGTTAGATCCCCAAGGATTGTGAATGTAAAGGAAGTTTATGATAAGGAGAACCATGGATGTTTCTTAAAAGAGGGTGACAATGATTGATTTTATTTGTGAGACTCTGATAGGAAAGTGCCCCAAATGAGAGTAGCTGGGAGCTTTGGCATGACACTCACAAGAAGAGACAAAGTTCTGAGCTTACCTGGCAAAGGTGGGAATCAAAAGAAACTGAAGGTTATGGAAGATACCCAAGGCAGGCTTTACAGGGGAGCACTCAGGCACACAGAGCCTCTATTAGTCAGGGTTCTCCCAGAAACAGAGCCAATGGGATAATATATGTAACCGGCTCATGCTTTTATGGAGGCTAAGTCCCCAAATCTTCAGGGTGAGCTGGCCAGCTAGGCACCCAGAAGAGCCACTAGCGTAGTTCCGGTCCCAAGGCCAGAAGATTTAAGCCCTGGGCAGAGTCTGAAGGCAGAAAAATGCTGCTTTCCCAGTTTGGAGGCAATCAAGCAGGATGAAACCTCTTACTCAGTGAAGGGTTAGCCTTTTGTTCTAAACAAACTTCAACCTAGTGGATAAAACCCACTTACATCAGAGAGGGCAATTTGCTTTACTCCTGTCTACAGATTACAATGGGGCTTCCCGGGTGGTGTAGTGATAAAGACTTGAAAGAGACACGAGAGACATGGGTTGTATTCCTAGGTTAGAAGGATCCCCCAGAGAAGGAAATGGCAACCCACTCCAATATTCTTGCCTGGAAAATTCCATGGAAAGAGGAGCCTCATAAGCTATAATCCATGGGGTTGCGAAGAGTCAGACACGACTAAGCACATACACACAGAGATCTGAATGTTAATTTCTTTTTCTTTTTGGCTGGCTTGGCTTTCCATTATGGAGAGAGGGTGTTTCTCTAGTTGCAGTGTATGGGCTTACTTGCCTCGTGACATGTGGGCTCTTGGGCTTCCCTGGTGGCTTGCTGGTAAAGAATCTGCCTGCCAATGCAGGAGACACAAGTTCAATCCCTGGGTCAGGAAGACCCCTGGAGAAGGAAATGGCAACCCACTCAAGTATGCTTGCCTGGACTGTCCCATGGACAGAGGAGCCTGGCGGGCTATAGTCCAGGGGGTCACAAAAAAGTCAGACACGACTTAGATACAAAATAAAAACACAATGTTGGATCTTAGTTCCTCGACCAGGGATTGAAATGGTGTTCCCACATGGGACAACTGGACCACCAGGGAAATCCCTTAAATACTAATTTCATCCTAAGACAGTTTCATGCTAACACCCAGAATAATGTTTCATCAAATATCTGGGCACCAAAATGACCCAGTCAAATTGATATACTCAATATATAGGACTAACCATCATAGGGCCCCACAGTCACAAGGACCCTGCTTGCAATTTAATGCTCTGTGGTCACTGTCTTTAAATTCTTAACAATTTTATCTTCGCTCTGTGTTTTGTAAGTGAAATCTGATGGGGCAAGGAAGCAAGTTTTGGATGTTTGGAGCCACTGTTCACTTGTAATACCACCCACGTCCCCAAGCCTCCTTCTTGCCCCAGAGTGGGTTTTCTACCACCAGACTCACCCCTACCCTTGGCATCCTAGGCTGTGCCTAACTTTCTCACCCTGTCCTGGCAAAGTGATCACTACTCCCTCTGCCCCAGTGGGGCCTCCTGTTGGCACAGAGAGCATTATAGATGCATATGCGTGCTCCACCGCATCTCACAGAGGGCCTGGAGGCCCAGCCTCTAGCTGGCAGGGGCATGGTGTTTTCAGTGGGCAACCCCACTGGAGCAAGCTCTCTCGTTCCTCCAATCCAGGCCCTAAGCGTGTCCTGGCACAGAGGCTACAATCCCATGGGTCATCATCCACTGGGGATTTGGGCAGAGGGCTTCCCTCATCTCACCTGGGGCCTGGAATGTGATCTAGCAGCTCATGGGACAGTGGACCTGGCTGCTAGTAGTCATGAGCCAGGGCCCGAGTGACCCTATGTTGAGGGAGTGCTTCATTGAATCACAAATGAAAATAACACCAGGACAGAGTGAAAGAGAAAGACTGCTTAGTTCCTTTCACAGTAGCTTTTTTCTGCTTTTTGAACAAGGCACAGCTTTTTTATTTTGCACAAATGGTGTCATAGGTTGAGAAATACCATAAATAGAGACCAGACAAGCTTCAAGATTGAATGGATGTGAAATCTTGCAGAAATGAAATGTACCAAGATTATGATTTTAGATGACAGAGAAGTTGGAAAGCTCTGTTGCCAGAAATTACCAGTTAGAAACAAAGCTAATCCCGGAGGAAGGCAATCAGACATGTTAGGTATTGGGTTGTCCACAAAGTTCATTCGGTTTTTCCATCTTTTTGGCCAACCCAATATATTGCAATGTGAACTTGAGTGGACAGTAAGCCTCCAGGGCTAAGATTTGGGACGCTTCTTGCTAAGTGGTCCTTGACAGGTTCCTTGTTCTTGGCTCTAAAGCTGTGGTACCCTTTCCTAACCTAGACACCCCTCCTTCCACGAAACCTTCTAATCTCCCAACTTCCCCAAAGCTGCTCTTTGCATGAGTTGCAGCAAAGCCGATTTAGCTTAGAAGAGGTCATGTGTGGGCATCTCAGGAATGAGGGAAAAGCTTAAGTGGCTGCTGTGACATCTGTATGTTATTGTAAAGCACTTCAGATTTGAGAATGTGATAACATGTTTGTTTAAGTTTGAGCTGGACTCTAGAGTAACCAGTGCCTTAATCAGAAATAGACAAGTTTGGGGTTACCTGTTCACATTTAAGAAAGGTAGCTCCCTAGAAGCAGCAATACTGCATGGATGACAGATGTGTTTATCTCCCATCAACACCAAAGACTTTGCTGATTACTACAATAAATGTTACAAACTGTATTCACTCATTGGCAGAATTAGTGGCTCTGTGATATATGTATTAGTAGAAACATTTTTTACCATTCCACCCCATTGTATGAACAAGATATAAGGCTCTAGTAACTTGTATTCTGGGCTTCCCAGGTGGCGCCAGAGGTAAAGAACCTGCCTGCCAATGCAGGAGACATGAGAGATGCGGGTTTGATTCCTGGGTCGGGAAAATCCTCTGAAGAAGGAAATAGCAACTCACCCCAGTATTCTTGCCTGGAGAATCCCATGGACAGAGGAACCTCATGGGGTACATAGGGTCGCAAAGAGTCAGACACAACTGAAGTGACTGAGCACACATACATACAACTTGTATTCTGAAAGATGATCCCTAAAGTTACTGTCTCTAGAATGTTTCTGCCTCCAGAACTTTGTGTCAGAATCAAATGAATCTCTTAAGCAAGTTGTGTTCAAACCTCTTCAGAGTACAGAGAACTGGTATTTCACAGAGTTTATAGAAGCGTTTCTGTCAACAGTCTTATCTTGTTTTGTGCCCATGTCGCTAATAAACCTTCGTTTAATAAATGTATATATGGCAGATTTCAGTCTAAGGCTCACTTTCATTATACACTGTTGACAAGTTTGCAGATATTAGCTTTCAATCGCCTGTCTTGGCAACTATCAGTAACTATAACAGATAATCTAAATGATGTAATGAGCAAATTGGCTTAAGACAGGTTTAAACCCTTCATAAACTCATGGATCAGCCACATGCAGACATTTAAGGGGCACTGGCTATCCAGTTGGATTTTTCATGAGTCCAGAATCTAATGGAAATTTGTGAAGTGAGCTTCAAAAAGAAAAGGCTGAGAATCTTTTAAAACTGAAAAATTAAAGGAAAGGAATGAGTCATTTTGGTTTTGAAAAGATCTTTTTAGCAATGTCAAAGCACAAATATCTAGAAAGAAGAAAAAGAGGAAATGCCGAAAAAGAATTTTAATTTCCTGGGGATATTGACTTGTCTTTGTAAAGAAAAAAAAATAGACATGGAGATTTAAAAAAAATATCAGGAGAATCCAGAAATATTTAACGTAAAATTAAGTTGTCCTCTTTGTTAGTTCCTTTCTTTGTCAAATTCTTTGCCTGTCTGTACATATGAGTATTTGATGAAAACCATAGACCTTTTTCCCTTGAAAAAATATTGAAAGAAAGTATACAGGTGCTTAGCTCAACAAAGGGGCCACCTGCTCTGTAAGCAGCAATCAAGCATTTTCTGAGAACTTGTGGTTTCCTTTGACTTCTTTCAATCTCCTTAGAAGGAAGTTATGGTTTAAAAATAACATTTTCCCTTTTTGACATGCCTATCATTTCAGAAGATATAGGGACCTCCTGAAGCCCATCCATAAACATCAGACTGCAGTCACCTGAACAACTCTCTCAATTACCAACAGATTGCTAAGTAAATCACTCCATTGGCCAGATTTCCTACCGTATATCCTATTTCCTTTCCAAGTACCAATGAGCATCCTTAAGGTAAAATGAATTTGGTGGACTGGGAGTAAAACTGCTTCTCATATAATACTCTTAAAATACTTTTCCACAACTTAGAGTGCAAAGGATATCATGTTCAGAATTTCATTTTATAGAGTTAACATTTTATGAAAGCTTTCATAAAGGCCATACTGCAAAGGCTAAGTGGTTGGTTATTAACACACATTTGACCGATTGTATCGAAAAAAGAAAATTACTAAGCATACCTGATATGTTTAGGTTTGGTTTAATCATTTTGATAAACTTTCAGACTATTAAAAGTCAATCCTTGACATCTTTGTATTTTTTGCATAGTCACTTTTCACTGTCAAGTTTCAGTGACCTTAAATAGGCACTGGAATTACATTTAATGTGTAATACTTCAATTCTCTATTGCTCTTAACATGTCCTTTATGGAAAAACAAAAGGAGAATGTAGATAGAAAGACACAATCTGACAATAACGCCCCTCCCAGCACACACCATTAAAATCTAGATCCTGAGGCTCATTTTACCACAGTTAACTTCTGCTTCCTCCATAGATCCCATCCATCATTTCCCTCTGTGAATTCCATATATATTGCCACCACCATAAACCAATCTTTAGGCTATTTTTATTCCCTGCTTCTTCTCATCTAGGCAGAAGAAGAAAAAAGTCTTTCATCCTGGGCAACTTCTGGGCAAGTTTTATTATAATACGATAAAATGACTTCGTTAAGAAGCTAAGAGAAAAATTGAAATAAAAAAAAGTAACAGAGAAACAGTCAGGGAATGGGTATCACAGAGCAGAATGGTAGATTTTAAAGCAAATAAAGAGCTTCCCCCAGTGGCTCAGTGGTGAAGATGCCACCTGCCAATGAATGAGACATGCGTTTGTTTGATCGCTGATCAGGGAGATCCCACATGCCTCAGAAGAACTAAGACTGGGCACCACAACTACTGAGCTCCTGCCCTAGAAGCCAGGTGCCACCACTACTGAAGCCTGCATGCCCTAGAGCTGGTGCTCAGCAACAAGAAAAGTTACCACAATGAAAACCTTGTGCACCGCAACTAGAGAATAGCTCCCACTATTCGCAACCAGAGAAAGCCCGCCTCTGATGTCTTTGTGTTGTCCCCGTCAGCTAGATAAGGTAAGTGAGTCAGTGGGGATCTCTGTCCCTCCAGGAGCATGCTTTTTCATTTTGTTTTTTTTTTTTAATTAATGCTCTTGTCTGTTATCTGACACTGGGCTGGTCTCCAACCGTGTGTATCTCTCACTTTCCTAAGAGCTCTGACCCCAACTGATAAAGACATCTTCTACCACGTGACTTTAGACTGCCTTGGCTTTCCCCCACCTTTTCTTCTTTATTATAACTACATCTAAATTTTTTTACCTTATTTTAGTGATTTCTCCCTCTCAATACCAATGTATTTCTCCTACATGAAAATTAATCCAGAGCCTAGGAAAAGAAGGAGCCCTTGTTTAGGAAGACTGTCAGACATTAAGATGAGCTCAGCTTTCTAGGATGTGGCTTCTTCACTACTTGCCTGGGAAGATATCTTGGCCTAATCTTTTGGCAGCCACATGGCTTCTGGTGATGCCATCTTTTTGAAAGACTATCTCTCACCTGTCAATTTTCTTTCCAAATGTTCATACCCTAATGCATTTTCCAATGAGTTCTGGTTTCAAATTTCAGATATGTTACTTCGTCTTACTTGGTCTGTGATATATATGTGATCAACCAATACACCCACACCCAATAAGCACCTAATCTATCTTCCCAGATGCTGGTTGATGACTCCTTTTTCAGAAGTGGTTTATTATTCTACGAGGATGGGCTTTTCTGTTTCATCTTCTTTGTGTCTTCCATTTGGGTTCCCCATGGTCTTCAAGTAAATTGTTCAATATTAGCAAGAGAAAGTTCTTTTAGTTACCCTAATAATCCTGTGAGAATACATTCACTGAATATATGCTTATTTGATATCTATTTGTACCAAGTACAGCTGAAGGAATTGGGAATTCGGAGAAGAACATGTAAAAATCCAAGTCCTCAAAAAGCTTACGATACGATGGGGGAAGATTTGAGGTAATAGGGACTTGAGATTGTAATTTCCAAGGCAGGAAACTTTGATCAACTTAGCAACTCAAGAGTAGAGGCCAAAGCCAATACCTGAAGGAAATGTAATAGAAAATGAAGGAGAAAGGATAGCTCAGGGAGGGACAAGCCTTCCAGTCACTCCAGGAAGGTGAACTTGGCATTGACTGAAGTGTACCCTCAGGAAATAGTGAATATGTGTTTGTATCAACCTCTAATACAACTCTATTTGCCATCATTAGAATTTTTTTAAAAGGTAACCCATTAAGTGAAATCTATGTATCTTCCTAATCATCATAGATCAAAATTGAGAGATTACACAATATCAGAAAATAATAGATTTTTAGAAATAAGAAGAAATGGAGATTGTTATCTCACAACACCTGTGGACTTAAAAGATGAAATTAAAGCATATAATCAATCAGAAGCTTACTCGAATCAAGAACTATGCTAATTTATTATAATCGCTTTAAGCTTCCATTCTGAAGGAGATCAGCCCTGGGATTTCTTTGGAAGGAATGATACTAAAGCTGAAACTCCAGTACTTTGGCTACCTCATGCAAAGAGTTGACTTATTGGAAAAGACTCTGATGCTGGGAGGGATTGGGGGCAGGAGGAGAAGGGAACAACAGAGGATGAGATGGCTGGATGGCATCACTGACTCGATGGACGTGAGTCTGAGTGAACTCCGGGAGTTGGTGATGGACAGGGAGGCCTGGCGTGCTGCGATTCATGGGTCGCAAAGAGTCAGACACAACTGAGCGACTGAACTGAACTGATGTTTTGTTTTTTTTTCTATTTCCACATGGGAGAAATTTTAAAGGAAAGAGAATGAGAAAGGTTAATAACATCTACTTTTCCCTTTTAATTATGTCTTTCAATTCACTATTAACATATTTCAATAAATATGTTTAACTCCTGATCCCATAATTCATGAGGAAGTGAATGAGATGAATCCATCTTTGTCAATAGGATCTGCAAAATAGACACATTGGACCTGAACTAACTCTCATCTTATACAATCTGTACAGGATTAACAAAACACACCTATATGACTAAGATTTTGAACAAAGTAAAGATATATTAATATTTATATTCTTGATAGTGTTTCTTATGTTTCAACAGTTTTTGTTGTCTATTATGCATGTGAAGTTTGTTTCGAAGTTCAACAGAAATGAAAGGGGGTAAGCTTCTATCTTCCAATTTAAAAGCTAATTAATTTTCATAAGTTGTATATTTTTCATTCCTATTTACTAGATTTATCGTTATAGTTATACAACGTTGGCTCTCTTCCTAAAAGCTTTTGCTTAGGGAAATACTTGGCATTTACTTATGGAAGTAAAGTAAATCTATTTTCTTGCTCTGTTTATTTACTCACCATAACTTGTGGACTTCCTGGGTAGCTCAGCTGGTAAAGAATCCACCTGCAATGTAGGAGACCCCGGTTCGATTCCTGGGTTGGGAAGATCTCCTGGAGAAGGGATAGGCTCCACTCCAGTATCCTGGGCTTCCCTGGTAGCTCAGACGGTCAAGAATCTGTCTACAATATGGGAGACCTGTGTCTGATCCCTGGATTGGGAAGATCCCCAGAGGAGTGCATGGCAACCCACTCCAGTATTCTTGCCTGGAGAATCCCCATGGCAGAAGAGCTACAGTCCACAGTCCATGGGTTGCAAAGAATCAGACACGACTGAGCAACTAAGCATAGCACCATAACTTGCACTAACCTAAAGAAACCCCACATGTGCATAATGACCAGGTAGCCACCTAGGAGAGTTTATTTGGCTAACTCAATGCACAAGCAGATTTTTCCACTTAGATTCTCTCTAAACAGCGTGGAACCCACACCATTCTCAAGAAAGTACTTCATCATCCAACCGCACATTGATGTCTGTATACATGAAATACGGTAAAGAGAACATAAGCTTGAGAACCAAAGGAGAACTTTAATTTTGAAGAGAAAAAGAGGAACAAAAAAGGGGTTATAGATTGGATGGGGATGTAAGGCTTGGTGTTTGGTGGAGGAACAACCAGACATTTATCAATTGCTTTCACTTGATGCTAAAAGAATTACGAATTGTGTTTACATATGTCATCAGTCTAACCTCTGCCTCCATCTTCACATCACCTTCTTCTCTGTGTCTGCCTTCTTCTCTGTATGTTTCTTATAAGGATACTCATCATTGACTTTTGGGCCTAATTGGATAGATATTTGGATATTTGATTTCCTCATCTCAAGATCCTTAATCATATCTGCAAAACTCTTTTTCCAAATAAGGTAATATTCACAGATTCTGGGGATTAGGTCATGGATGTATCATTTTGGGAGCTTCCATTCAACCCACTAAATTTCAATATCTATTCAAATTTTTGTTTCACAGATATACCTTGAACTTTATATCAAGTATATTAGAGTCAAATTTTAAGATTAAAAATTCTAATCTACAGTAAAGATTTGCTTTTCATGGAGTAAGAGACTCCTCACCTTAGATTCTTGGCAGCTGTCAATGACTGCTCTCAATTTTGTGGATGCTGTACTTTAATTTTTTTTTTTTTTTATTTTAAGGGTAAATTTTTTAAAAGTTAAAAAAAAATATAGACCTGTGGTCTCTGTGTTTACTGATGCTCTTAGTACTCCCAGGTAAGAGCATACAGTGACCACCTTAGCTAGTTTTTAGGTTTGTTTGGCCCATGACCCTGAGTTTTTATTTTGTCAGAAAACATTTTTGACAAACTTGGCACAGTCTAGAGTTAAAATGCACTTAAAAAATAACAAAATTTTCTTACAGATATTGTCACCACTAACTTAAATTTTCAACTTTTTTTTTAATTTCATTTTATTTTTTAACTTTACAATATTGTATTGGTTTTGCTAGTTTTTTTGGTATATGAAACTCATCCCATCCAGAACACATACACACACACACACATATACACACATAAACACACACATACACACATAGACTCACATACACACATATATACACATAGAAATACACACATACACCCGTATACACACATATATGCAAACATATACACACACATATTGCACACACATACACAGAATTCAGTTTTCAATGTCATTCTTTTGGTATTTTTCATTTAGTATCCGTTTTCCCAATTGTTCAAGACAAAACTTATTAAAACACAGGATACTTCCTACAATACTGATAAGAATTAAATCAATATTTAGTGCATTTGAGTAAGTAAATTCTGTTTGAAGCTGAGCCAAATTTTATTTTTTCTTTTAAAATGTTTTCCTAGATAACAGCTGTCTTGTTTTCTCATTTGTTTAGTTTTCTATGTATTTATAATTAATTCATCCTCAAACTTTCCTAGAGAAGTGTGAATCTCTGATCAATATTGTACATCACATTAGCTAATGTATCAGTTCTCATTTTTTAAACTAGAATCTTCATTTCTGCCACCTCTGCCCTCTATGCTTCTGCCCTAGGCGGCTGTGGTTCTGTTGTAGGACTTGACTTCCCCGCCATCCTCAAGATTCTAATGCAGTTTTTCAGAAGAGCTTCTCCTGCTTGTGCGCTGTCATCCCGCCTGTCTTTGCTTTGATCTCTGCCTCTCTAGCAAGTTTGCCTTAGTGCCTGAGTACTGTTAGACTTCCCTGGTGGCGCAGACGGTAAAGAGTTTGTCTACAATGCAGGAGACCCGGGTTCCATCCCTGGGTTGGGAGGATCCTTGGCTGTGGACTTACATTTAACAACAGGCTGTGGAAATGCTGACTGGGAGCCTGAAGTGTAGCTGTGGTGTTCCAGACTAAGAAATTCTGTTCCAGATTGACTAATACACTATGATAACCACAAAAATGTTTGCTTTTCATAGTGAAAGTGAAGTCGCTCAGTCCACGACTCTTCGCGACCCAATGCACTGCAGCCTACCAGGCTCCTCCATCCATGGGATTTTCCAGGCAAGAGTACTGGAGTGGGGAGCCATCGCCTTCTCCAGGGACTCAGTTTCGATGATCCCAATTTTGTTGGCAACATCCAAAGCATCATAGTCAGGAGCCAGTTGAACATATGCCGTCTTTCCATAAGCTATACACAATTCATTTCCAGTCTAACCAAACTCCTGTCCAAAGTTCGCATAGTCAGCGAAATCAGGCACTTTTATCTCCCCGACTTCGTTTCTTCCTCTTCGCTGTTTACTTGGCCCCAGGTGTATTGACCTTCTTGCTGTTCCTCAACCAGCCAGGCTGGTTCCTGCCACATGGTCTGTACACATACTCTTATCTCTACCTGGCATTTTCTTCCCTCAGATCTTTCTCATCATTCAGTTTTCTGCTCAGCTTTCTATAGGGAGTCTTTGCCTGACCTACCACTTAAGCACTGACTAGTTCCTTACTCTGTTTTCTTCATGGTGCTAATAGTAAGTTTATAGTACTTATTTGTTTGCCCGTGTATTGTTTATCTGCCATAAGAATTTAAGCTCCACTTAGTCTGGTTCAATTACCATTTTCTTAAGACGTAGGATAGTACCATAAACCAAGTGTTGTTTAGTCCCTAAGTTGCGTCCGACTCTCTGTGACCCCAAGGACTGTACCCTGTCAGGCTTCCCTGTCCTCCACTATCTCCCAGAGTTTGCTCAAATTCATGTCCATTGAGTCGGTGATGTTATCTATCCATCTGATTCTCTGCTGCCTCCTTCCCCTTCTGCTGTCAACTTTCCCAGCATCAGGGTCTTTTCCAAAGAGTCTGCTCTTCACAACAGGTGGCCAAACTACTGAAGCTTCAGCTTCAGTATCAGTCCTTCCAATGAATATCCATGGTTGATTTCCTTTAGAATTGACTGGTTTGACCTCCTTTAAACCCAAGGGATTCTCAAGAGTCTTCTCCAGCACTACAGTTCAAAAGCATCAATTCTTTGGCGCTCAGCCTTCTTTAGGGTCCAGCTCTCACATCCATACATGACTACTGGAAAAACCATAGCTTTGACTAGACAGACCTTTATCAGCAAAGTGATGTCTCTACTTTTTGATAGTGTCTAGGTTTGTCATTGCTTTTCTTCCAAGGAGCAAGCATCTCTTAATTTCATGGCTGCAGTCACTGTTCACGATGATTTTGGAGCCCCAAGACAATAAAATATGTCACTGCTTCCACTTCCCCTTCACGGATCACAATTTTGTAGTGAAGGGGCTTGCATAACTCAGTGAAGCTATGAATCCTGCCCTGTAGGCCCACCTAACACAGACGGGTCATAGTGAAGAATTCTGACAGAACATAGTCCACTGGAGATAGAATATACCAAGTGGCACTAAATAAATATTTGTCCAAAGAATCATTAAAGAAAAGACTACCATGACTAGCATAACATCTTCCTTGGAGGATAAGCATATAAACAAAGAAAGTACAGTTGGAGATGACAACACAATTGCTATTCAAACACTTTATTCTAAATTTCCAGATGAAATACCCTTTAAAGTGCTCTTCTCTAATGAGAAGCCATCCTCATCACCATGTGCGCTATATGTAGAAAATTACCCTTACAGTGGAAGTATTGTACAACAGTACTAACTCAGTTCAACAATAACAAAAATAAGTGAGCATCATTTACAATATATATCATGGATTGTATTGAAACTTACTTAACCAAGATTATAAAGCTGTTTTAAGCATGAAACAGGCAATTAAATTAATTCCTATGATAAATAAATTAGTGACTCATAAAAGCTTTGGTTTTCGTCTATGCTGTGAAATTGTCTCTATTAATTAAACCAAGTAATTAGAGATTTAAAAAAACTAACATACATTTTTAGTCTTTACATAATTCAAAGTAAACAGTTAAAAGGAACATTAAAATTTGAAGCATAAAACTCCTTAAAAGAAGGAGGTTTTTTGCTAGATGAGATTTTTTTTCTTTAATCTATTAAACCTAATCAATTCTGAGCTGATTATTATCACTATTTGGGAAGAAACAGAAAGAAAAATTCTTGCAAAACTGTGGATAGACCTATATTTTCCCCCAACCTACGCTCTTTTTATTTTTGTCCCAGAGGAGCTGTTAACGATCACTCTGAATGTATAAAAGCACAGAATTTTATCTTTATCAAATTTTACCACCTTCTGTTGAAGTGATAGGTAAGAACACATCCAGTGACAGAAATGAGCTGTGCAAATCCAAGGTGAATTGCACATTACCATACCCACTCTGTAGTGGATGTGAAGGGGTTAAATAATAATCCTGCCATGAGGGAAGACTTAATTGTTTCAGAAATAGAAATAGAGCATCATGGTCATGCATTCCATTTTCATCCCAGAATTTTAAATCTGTAAGTGACCTTTCCTATAAAGGGAGCCTATTCTATCTTACCCTAACTAATTCCTTCACTCAGCAACAGAATAGGGAATGCCAGCAAGAGAGGGGAACAAAAATTAGGAAAGACAGTGCTCAAAAAAGAGAAAGAGCTTCAGGACTGAGCCAAGAGAAATATTAGACATGTGAGTGCCGCTTCCTAGACACTTTCTAGCGGGCACGTTATTAACTTTCTTGACACTCAAGTTCCTTTTTAGTAAAACTGGGATAATATAACCTACCGCATCATGTTGTCAGGATTAAACAAGAGAATGGGGAACTTTTGTTTTTGGTCATGCGGCATCTCACCTTTGAGGCTCTGCTTCTTTACTACTACCTGTGATTTTGGAGGGCTGTCAATCATAGGATCCCACCCTGTAATGTCAAGTAGGGGCACATTATCAAGGCGAGGGTGACCATAATCTCTTTCCAGAAATTTGAATTTTGAATGGAGACACATGAGAAGTGTGCCTTCTAGGAGAATTGTTGCTACTTAGATCTTGGGAGGCATTCTGTTTCCTGCCCTTTGTAAGACCCGATTTTTCAACTTTTTCTTTGTTTTGTTTGATTGTTAGGAGCACTGTTCTTGCTTAAATGGCCATGTCATGGTCTATTATGTGTGTGTGTGTGTGTGTGTGTGTGTGTGTGTGTGTGTGTAAGACAGAGAGAGACACAGAGAGAAGTCACTTCAGTCGTGTCTGATTCTTTGCCACCCCAGGGACCGTAGCCCACCACGATCCTCTATACATGGGATTCTCTAGGCAAGAATATTAGAGAGGGTAGCCATGGCCTCTTCCAGGAGATATTCTGGACCAGTGATCAAAGCCATGTCTCATTATGTCTCCTGCACTAGCAAGCGGAATCTTTACCACTGGTGCCACCTGGAAAGTTTGCCATTGTCTGTTGCTTGTAACCAAAGAACAGAATATAAAGTTCTTAGCACATTAGTTTAGTAAATACTTAAAAATAATTTTTATTATTACATCAAAAGTTTTGGTGCTCAGGGTAGAAAAAAAAATCATCTGAGCCATTCTAATTGCAGAATGCTGTCAATAAGGCTTTTAAAAAATATTTTTCTATTGTGAGCTACTATAGTTCTCTCTGAGCTTCCCTTGTGGCTCAGCTGGCAAAGAATCCATCTGCAATTTGGGAGACCTGGGTTCAATTCCTGGGCTGGGAAGATCCCCTGGAGAAGGGAACAGCTACCCACTCCAGTATTCTGGCCTGGAGAATCCCATGGACTGTATAGTCCATGGGGTCTCAAGGAGTTGGACACTCCTGAGTGACTTTCACTTTCACAGTTCTCTCAGAAAATTAGCATGATAAAGCAGAAAGAATGTTGGACTAGGGGTTAGGTAACTGGGTTCTAGTCTCAGGTCATCTACCAGCTCATTTCATGACTTTTGAAAGTCACCCAGTTTCTCTACATCTTTCTTCATCTATAGAGTAAGAATATTGGTCTGAATGATATCCAAGGGGCATTCTAATTCTACATTGGGTTGGTTTCACAATTAACTATAATATCAAGCACATTTTTTGGAGAAATCAATAAGTTTACCAATCACAGCAAGGTGATTTGACACATATATATATAATGAAAGGATTCCTCCCCTTAAGTTAGTTAACGCATCCATCCATCACCTTATATATTTACGTTTTTTGTACGGGAGAACAATAGTTCTACTCTGTTAATAAGTTTCAATCATGTAGTACAGTGTTTTTGACATTTTACCTTGTTAAACATTTGAATCATAGACATTATTCATCTTATAACTGAATGTTGGTACCCCTTTGCCATCCTCTCTCTATTTCCCCCATCCCTAGCTTCTGACAACCACTTTTCTACTCCCTGTATCTATGAGTTTGACTTTTGTTTAAAAAAAGATTCTACATGTACGTTTATGATAATCAAGACATGCAAACAACCTAAATGTCCATCGACAGAGGAATGGATAAAGAAGATATGGCACATATTTACAACAGAATATTACTAAACCATTAAAAAGAATTTGCAGCAACATAAATGGGCCTAGAGATTGTCATACTGAGTGAAGTAAGTCAGACAAAGAGAAGTATTGTATGGTATAGCTTATACACAGAATCTAAAAAGAAATGATACAAGTGAAGTTAGTTACCGGACAGAAACAGATTCACAGACTTAGAGAATGAACTTATGGTTGCCAGGGGGAAGGTTGGGGTACTGCCTGCCTAGAACATCTGCTCTGTAACAAGAGAAGCCACCACAATGAGAAACACGTGAACCCCAAAGAAGAGCAGACCTTGATCAAAGCAACTAGAGAAAGCCCATGAGCAGCAGTGAAGACCCAACACAACCACAAAATAAAGTGCACAGATAATTTTTAAAAAGTGTTTTAGTTTGGTATAGCCCCACTTGTTTATTTTTACTGTTTTTGTCTTTGGTGTCAAGTTAAAAAGACCAAAGTTAGGCTTGAAATTAGTTCTGCTGTGTCAAGAGCTAGGCAGAGCCTGGACCAGGGATAGAGAACAATTCAGCGAAAAAGTAAGGCGGGTTCAGGCAGTCTAAGGTGACACTTCAGCTCATCATCATTAATTCCTGGAGTGTAGGTGTGTTGGTCTAGGGCTAAGAACTGACAGCGGAGCGAGGTGCGACTTAGCCTTGGTCCTTTATCTGACGTGATTGAGGTTTCCGTCCCTGGTTCCAAATCTCGGGCTTAGATAAAGATCCAGACTGACTGGGAGTTTGTCCACAGGGAAAGAGTGGTTTCACAATTTATTCATTCAACTTACCTCTCCTGCCTTTCTGGGTCACCTTTCCCTCCAATCCAAACAGTTGGCTTAGGCCACCGTCCTATGTTCTGGAGGAAGGAAGGTCTCTCCTCCTCCCCATGTCTTCCTGATCTCCTGTTCCACATCATTTCTGCTCCTTCTTAATCCCTGCTTATGCTCTTAGCTCTTGCAGCTGTCACCTTCACCCTGAATCACACCACATAACATCGCTGCTCTACCTCCTATATTCACTGAAGCACCCATAACACGGGGCTGTTTTATGTAACAGCCATCTACACAGGCTTTGAGGATAATGGGGCCATATGAACATTCATTTATTCCATTCAGCATGTAGAGTTTAGCACCATGTAGAAAAATGTATAGACATTTTTCTAGATGCTGAGCATAAAGTATTGAACAACGAGACAAAAATCCATGCCTTCATGTTGCTTCTATTTTACTTGAGACACCCCAAATAAGTAATTTTAAAAATCCTATCCAAAAAAGAAAAAAACAACCCTAAACAAAACCCTATCATGGTTTCAATTCACTTACTTCATTAAAGGAGTGATTTCAATACTATTTAAGAATCCAGAGGGGAAATTGGGCTCGATTTCTTTAAAGAGTGGCTTATTCTTTCCCACTGCCCTGTGTTTCCCTAAAGAATGAAAGAAGAAAGAAAAGAGGGAGGAGAGAGAAGTCAATATGATGGAGATTCCTAATGTAACTGGACTACTCCAAGGAACTTTCCTGTACTCCCACATTGATGAGTAAGGGAGAAAGGCACCCTTCACAAAATTCAGAAAAGAAAAGCTTCTGTGGTTATAGTCTAACCTTGGGGCAATTTGTTCCAGGTTTTCAATCTCCTCCAACATGTGTAGTCTGACATACAAAGTTATCCTCTCATTAGTACTATCTGGAACCTTCCTGCAGAGTGAAGTTTCTATCTTCTCTATTGAAAATCCTCCACCACATGTTGCACTAATAAATGCTTTTTGTTACTAATATGATAGTCCTTCTCTCTCAGTTCCCAACTCATGATTAATATTTTTAGTGAATGTCCTTCCTTTTAATTAACATAGTAATTTACAGAGGTGAATTTTTTCTCGGTGTTATAGTTCACACAAGTAGCCTTGAACCGTATACACTTCATAATATATGGTACCAAAAAAAGAGGTTCTCTGACCAGGTAAAGAGAGTTCTCGAAGCCCCTCTCAATCACACATGTTACTTTTCCTCAAGATCCACAGACAGACTCACCAGAAGGATGTTCTCACTTGCTCTTTCTTTCCCTAGTCCTTTCTTACCTTCTACCTAAATCTTTTGTCTAAGGCCTCTTTTCTAGTTACAGGATTCCTACCTCTTTATCTCCCCTGACTTCCAAGGAAAATTTTTTTTCTTTTCCATCCTTAATTATACTGAGAATTTTCTGTCTTCATCATGTCAATTATTCCAATTCTGACTGAGCTGCAGGGCCTGCCTTCATATAAGTAAACGATTCTGAACAAAAAAGTCATAATTCATCCAGCTGTCCTGTATTATGAAAGCAAGTTTGATTCATCTTTTTCTACAGCAAATTTTCATTCCTGTTACAAATGCGTTGTAGCCAAAGGGAATAACAGTGGGAAGGTTTTGGCATGAGGAAAGATGGATTTGAGATGGATGAATCTAAAATTTCAGAAGTTTTTGGGGTGATGGACATTTGCCTAGAGCAGTAGGAATGGAGAACAAGAGATATGGGAATTTTTCAGCTGCAGATGGATAAATAATGTGGCTTGAGGGGGAGGGAGATATGGGAATTAAAAGAAAGGACAGTTTACCTACAAGTTTTAGAAATGCTTAAATACAGAAACAAAAGGGAACCTACTTGATTCTAGCATCCTAAAGACCACATATGAGTGGAGTCAATGCAAAATTTACACAAATAAAACCAATTATATTTGATATATTTTGGAAGAGCCATTTTGATTGACATTACATGTGGAAAAGAGGCCAGAAATTTCATTCATACATTCAGTGCAAACACAATCTGAGATCTGACTTCTAAAATTGCTATTACTTTAGACCACTCTCCCGCAGTTATCCTCTCTCTAACAGTGTAATCTTCTACAGTATTTACTATGGGGAGTAAATGAAGTATTTCTAACACTGTAATGAAATAATCTGTTGGTGGGCTTCCCTGGTGGCTCAGATGGTGAAGAACCTGCTTGTACTGCAGGAGACCTGGGTTTGATCCCTGGGCAGGGACGATCCCCTGGAGAAATAAATGGCAACCCACACCAATATTCTTGCCTGGAGAATTCCATGGACAGAGGAGCCTGGTGAACTATAGTCCATGAGGTCGCAAAGAGTCGGACACAACTGAGCAACTAAAACACACAAGACAGTCATTAATGAACTGGTTTGCTAGGATACATTTTATCTGGCCAGGTTAAGGCACAGATTTTACTTTTATAAAGTATCTAATCTTTATACTTCTTCTAGTAATTCAAGGGAAAACCTATGTTCCTTCTTCTCCTTCTCTATAGAGATCTTCTTAAGAGAATAAATGTAGTTTAAAAAATTTAAGCTATTAAAGTTAGGAGACCAGTGTGGATATAGGTAATGATACGAAAAAAGTGAAAGTGTTAGTTGCTCAGTCATGTCTGACTCTTTGCCATGCCATGATTTGCCACCCCATGATTGTAGGTCGCCAGGCTCCTCTGTCGGAGAAGGCGATGGCACCCCACTCCAGTACTCTTGTCTGGAAAATCCCATGGACGGAGGAGCCTGCTAGGCTGCAGTCCATGGGGTCGCTGAGGGTCCGACACGACTGAGTGACTTCACTTTCACTTTTCACTTTCACGAATTGGAGAAGGAAATGGCAACCCACTCCAGTGTTCTTGCCTGGAGAATCCCAGGGACGGGGGAGCCTGGTGGGCTGCCATCTATGGGGTCACACAGAGTCAGACATGACTGAAGCGACTTAACAGCAGCAGTAGCAGGCTCCTCTGTCCAAGGGATTCTCCAGGCAAGCATACTGGAGTGGGCTGCCATTTCCTTCTCCAGGAATCTTCCTGACCCAGAGATTGAACCCGAGTCTTCCTCATTGCAGGCAGATTCTTTACTGTCTGAGCCACCAGGGAAGCCCCAGGTAATGATAATTGTGTGGAAGGATCGGGGTGAGAATCCTCGGAAACCACCCCGAGCCTGGTTCTTTCTTCCCTTCCTTTCTCAGCTGTCTGGTTTCCTGTGAAGGATGCAGAGCAAAAGAAAAAGGCCAGGGCCCACAGCAGTTCTGAGGTCACAAGTCATCCAGGTCTTGGTAGGCACTCCAGATCTGTAGGAATTGAGGCTGAGGAAGGGGCCCACCCTCCTGAGACCTCAAGATCTGTGGGAGGATGATGGGTGCTGAGGGGAGTGGGGGGGGTGGGAGGGGAGGGGAGGGTTGTTGCAAAGCAAGGGCTTTGGACTCCTTGTCATCTCCTCTGAAAGCCCTAGAGTAGGCAAGTTGCTGCATTGCTACAGGAAATCCCAAAATCTGTAGCACAGCCTCTTCTGAGAGAGAAAGCTCTGATAGACAATGTTTTTAACATCAAAAAACAAAAAAATTCTATGTTCAGGTCATACCGGGCAGAATGCATTACCTGTCCAGGGAAGCAAAACACGGAGTTTTACTTCCTCATCCCTCCCCAGACAGACTGCCATTGCCAAGCCTTTTGACACCCTTTTTGCACTGTGCCAACCCCAGGTTACTTCCCCAAGATAATATAAACTGGATCATGAAGTCCTCAGGGCCCTGTTGCTTTGATAGGAGAAGAAAGCAGTAATCTGGGGCCTCATTTTCCTTGGCTGTACACTGAAATCGTTGGCCTGGATTATTTGTAAGATCCTCTTCAATCCCTGCCTTTTACAAAAGATAGCAAAAAGAAGTTTCCTAAATAAGTGTTTCATTTATAATATGCTGGAGTTTATGAAACAAGGGAAAAGGCCATTTGATGACTAATTTGTTCATGGGAGACATCCATTGGGATAATTAGGTCCCCAAGTAGAGTTTTGGGCCTCATTTACCCTTTTGGCTGTCTAGAAGTATCAAAATAACTGCTAATTATCAAATTTTTTCTCACACTTTTCTATACACTTAGCCATCATTGCTCTAGTGTATGAGAAATCTTGCTGCCATTGCTCAGTTCGCCTGGGCATAACTCATTGCTTGAATAATGTATATCAGTGGTTGCTTTTGAAAGTGGAGGTGGAAGGGGAGGTTTCCACACTTGGGAAGCAGTCTTAGTCTGGAGCTGAATGTCTAGCTCCAGAATTTTCAGTTCAGTGGTTTTCCTATGAGACACTTAGACCAACAGGAAGAGCTTTAGGTCGAAACCTCCAGAATGAGCATTAGTTAGTAATTTCTAAATTTTTCTGTGTTCAGAGGTCACCTGGTGGCTCAGAGGGTGAAGAATCCACCTGCAATGTGGGAGATCCAGGTTCAATCCCTGGGTCAGGAAGATGTCCTGGAGAAGGAAAAGGCTACCCACTCCAGTATTCTTGCCTGGAGAATTCCATGGACAGAGGAGGCTGATTGGCTACAGTTCATGGGGTTGCAAAGAGTCGGAATGTGGTGAGCAACTAAGCATGCCAGCCTGGGAATCTTTAAAAGTACTGACACTGGGTTTCCTCCATCCATCAGACACTATGACTTAAAGAATATGGAATGAAGCTTGAATGTTAGGAGTCGTAAAATCTCCCCAGGAGAGTCCAGTGTGAAACATAGTGTGGGGACTGCTGGCATTTGTTCACTGTCTTGTTAAGTGAGTATAGTGAGCTGATTTGACTTCTTGGAAGTCTATTTCCTGCGATGATGGGCCTACAGCAATGCAGTCAAGACGAAGGGCGCTTACATTGGTCCTTCCAACTTTCTAATCTTGCTCTATCTATTTTTGGCTCTGTGCATCCTCAGACTGGCCAATTAATTTTGTTTACTTTCAGTCTTCTCATTTATCTGATGAAGATAGCATGCTTGCCTCACTGGATTGTTCTGAGGATTAGATAGGTTTGGAACGTTTGGGAAAACTGCTTTGCTCTGAGTCTGGGATCGAAAACTTGATGCATTCTAGCCATCATCCTATTTTCTTAGAATTTTGTATCTATGTTTCTTATTTATTTATTAAAAAAAAGTCTTTGAGCCTTTTCAGTATTTGACCTGAGACAAGTCTTCCTTTACTTATTATCTAAAGATCTCATAATGAGTATGCATTTCTTTTCTATTTTTGAAAAAGGAAAAAAGATATCCCTTTCTTCTACCATTATGATTCTCCTCTCCTTTGTCATGGGAGTTATTTTGTAACAGAACTGTACAACTGCAGTCATAAGTGTTAGTAGATCAGTCATGTCCAACTCTTTGCGACCCCAGGGACTGTAGCCCACGAGGCTTTTCTGTTCACAGAATTCCCCAGGCAAGAATACTGGAGTGGGTTGCCATTCCATTCTCCAGGGGACCTTTCCAACCCAGGGATTGAACTCAGGTCTCCTGCATTGCAGGCAGATTCAAACTAGCATACAATTTCATTGTCTTTATAGCATCTTTTACAAACCTAAGTCAGTAGAAGGTAATGAACACAAATTTTAAGGCATTTTATTGGTCTCCTGGGTAATAAAGGAGACACTTCTTGAATTCATAATGCCTTTTGCTGGGCTTTTGATGATTCATACAACTTAAGTCACAATGAGAACTAATATGTACTTCTAATGGTTGATATGATCACTGTTAAATACCCAACAATTTTATCACCGACCCCTCACAGCAGGTCTAACTCTAAAGTTATAATGCATAATGCAGTAATAGTACCCTAATGTAAAATAGTAAAATTCTATTTTCACCTGTTATTTCTTCTTGGTTTTTAAAAATTATTAAACCACTATGAAAAAGACATCACATATGCATGGTCCATTTTGAGCAAAAACACAAGGCTTTGAGGATATGAGGTGGGGTAGATAGATGTGTGGATTTAGAAGGCTGAATGAGGACTTCCCTGGTGATCCAGTGGTTAAGACTCCACTCTTCACACTTCCAGTGCAGAGATGCAGGTTAGATCTTCGATCAGGGAACTAAGATCCCAAATGTCATGGACTGTGGGCAGCAGCAACAGAAAAGAATGGATGGAGTTTTAGGCAACGATTGTACCAAAGCCTATGATGCACCCCAAGCTTCCCTTTGGGGATCCTTGGTGTTGAACCTGAATCCTGAAATGCAGGTCCCATCAGTCTGTAGGATTTCTTTCACTACTCAGTTTATTGCTTCTGACTGACAGCAGCCTCGACAGCTTACCCTTGCATGCCACACTAATATTATCACTTTTCATAATATGTAAAAGGAGAAAACACTGCTTGCACAGTATTATTTTTTTCAGTAAATTTTATATCATTATAATTAAGGTTTCTTTGGGCACAAACTTGGATGATTCTGATAGAGAACAAAAATGAAGAATTCTTGACCATTTCAAAAAGTCATCCAATTTTAAGACAGTGTTTTTAATCATAAAGGAAAACAAAATTAAAGTTTTTTGTCCAAATTATATGATAGAGTGATGACTTTGCAGTATATTATAGTATCAAAAAACCTGGGCTTTCTCAATTTTGGAGGGCTATTATTATCATAACAGTAGAATGATTCATTTAGGTAAAAAACAATCCCATTTTAGGATATCCTTGAAAAAATAAAATTAATATAAATCCACTCATGGATTTGGGAGTATTTGGTATGCTTTGAGTTGCAAATAGTATCTTTTACACTGATAAGAAATTGTAGTCTTCTTTCTTTTTTGTAAGTTTTTGTGTTGCTGCATTTAATTTGAACTTTACTTCAACCTTAGAAATAAATTGGTAGAAAGAAATGTGATTAAGGTGGGGACTGAAATAAGTAGTGCAGAAATCCAAATCAAGGTTAAAGTAAAAGACTTTGATGGTTTGGGGAATAGGATGTGGTAGAAATAGGAAGACTATTCAGAAGCCAGAATTTGGGTTCAAACAATAAAATTTTAGGACAACCTTAAGATTTTTAAATAAGAAACTGAAGGCCATGAAAGATTGTAGATTATAGCTCAAAAATAGAATGAAAGTGTGTATTTCAGCAATAATACCTTCACCAGACAAATTTTCCACCCTCATATCTGGGTGGGCTTCCCAGGTGGCATTAGTGGTAAAGAACCCACCTGCCAACACAGGAGACACAAGAGATGTAAGTTCTATCCCTGGGTAAAGATCCCCTGGAGAAGGGCATGGCAACCCACTCCAGTACTCTTTGCCTGGGAAATTCCACGGACAGAGGAGCCTGGTGGGCTACAGTCCATAGAATTACAAAGAGGTGGCCACGACTGAGCACAGCAGCACATATCTGGGTAAGTCTCTCTAACACTAATCCGGCTACTGAGATGAAATTTTAAAGAGGAATCTGGAAACACCAATGTTCCCTTTTGACACCAAAGGACAGACTAGTTCCAAATATTTCCTCTTACTGCCTTTAACCACTGCCTTACCCACTTCATCTCCAGTTCCTGCTCTGCCACGCCCTGTTCTTCCAGAAATACTTCTCTTCTTGTATTTTGCAATATACAGACTGATTTTCTCCAAAAGAGTGAACAAAAAATTGAAGCAAGATTTAAATCTTCATCATTGTTCTTCAGGACAAAACACAATACTTTGAACTTGTTAGTTATTAAATATGGGTTAAGTAAACTAAAATACTGCCTAAGAGAAAAGAACTGAAATTAATCCAGAAGTAGAGGGAAAAAACCCAAACAACCAAATTAACTTACATAAGACTCTCACTGGGCCAGGGGAAAATTGTAGTTGCAAACATCTACAGACAAGGTCTCTGCCAGGATCCAGACGATTTGCTCTCCAACCTCTCCAAAGTATTTGTTAGCTGTTATTCTGAGAATGTGCAAGGATATGGTGGGTTTTTGGAACCACTTGAGTAAGACCATCCTACGCCCCTGTCATTTTGTCAGGACAACAACTAACGAACACTGTCTTACTTTGATTCTCCTTCTTTATCCTCATTCTGTTTTGCTTCTTTTTAGATATTTTGGTTTGCTGTCATCATAAAAATACTTTGAAGATGATGAATTGACCAAAGACATCTATCTCCTTCCTAAGGCCACACTAAAATGATGGTAAGGGATAAGAATACTCAAAAAAGATGGAAAAGAAAAATAAATACTCTAAAGACAGGGGAGTGGACCTCCATGGCTGGGAAATTTCAGTAAATGTTTGGCTGAGGGAAAGCAGGGTGCAGTAGTAACTGAATGAAGGGGCAGAGGAAACTGTTTAGGAGGAGAAGAGCACATATTTTGAGCACGTATTTGTTCCAAAGAACTGTGATGAGGTCAAGGATCACTGAATGTGAGAGAGTGAGTTGCCATAAACAGAGAGATGGATGGAAGGTCTGTGTATTGCAGAGCAGCTGGCCTGCCCCTTCCTTCTCCCTTCCTTCCCTGGTTCCTTTGCTAGGGGTTTGCTCAGTGTCTCTAGCTGCCTGTTCCCTGGCAGGAGCTCAAATCCTTCTCCTCTGGAGAAATGGAATATAAGTGCTTCTCAGGAGCACTACAGTTCTACTCTACATGCAGCAGCAGAAAGAGGCTTATTGTCTCACACCCCCGAACAAGTCACTAAAGAGATTCTCTATTCCCAACAGTTTAGAAAAAAAAAAAAAAAATCCTGGAGTTGAGTCTTATTGGATTTACTTGTGTTGCTTGTTATTTCTGAATAAATCACTGTGGCCAGGGGAAGTTAACCAGATGATTAAATGGACCTGGGTTCTATGGGGCGGGTCAGAGATAATTCCACTGTAAAAATAAAGAGTTAAGTTATAAGAAAAGGATACGTGGATTCTGGGGAAGCAATAACCTATCCTCTGCATGATTCCCAGGAGAAAGTCCCCCAGTGGAATGGGGCCCTCATTGTAGTTATTGATCTGGCTGTAGGTGGCCTGGATTGAAAGTGAAAGTGAAAGCTGCTTAGTCGTGACCGACTACAGTCCATGGAATTCTCCAGGCCAGAATACTGGAGTGGGTAGCCTTTCCTTCTCTAGAGGATCTTCCCAACCCAGGGATTGAACCCAGGTCTCCCGCATTGCAGGTGGATTCTTTACCAGCTGAGCTACAAGGGAAGCCGAAGGCACAAGGGAAGTCTGGCTTGGTATGAGCCAGACTCAATTCCTGGGCCAACCCAACTGGGACCAGATTTGCAGATGGTATAAAACGTTACAGTAAATGCATCATGAGTTATCTCTGACTGCTTTCCTCGGGCGGAGAAGGCAATGGCACCCCACTCCAAACCCAAGATTAGTTACTACAATTTTAAAATAAAAATGTCAAATATCTGGAAAAATAAAGTGATAAAAGTGTAAATAAGTTGATTCTCTCTGAACTAACATTCTATGAAATCTAGTCTATTTTCCTAATTTCATAATAAATATCCAATAGCCTCGGAGAAAGCGATGGCACCCTACTCCAGTACTCTTGCCTGGAAAATCCCATGGACGGAGGAGCCTGGTAGGCTGCAGTCCATGGGGTCACTAAGAGTCGGACACGACTGAGCGACTTCACTTTCACTTTTCACTTTCACACATTGGAGAAGGAAATGGCAACCCACTCCAGTGTTCTTGCCTGAAGAATCCCAGGGATGGGGGAGCCTGGTGGGCTGCCATCTATGGGGTCGCACAGAGTCAGACACGACTGAAGTGACTTAGCAGCAGCAGCAACTTTCCTCAGGAGTCAGTGACCAAAAAATGTTTTACATGGAGTTTCCTGCTTTTAAATATTTCCTGAAAAGATTCCTTAAACTTTCTCAGTAGCCTGCTCCAGCTCAACCACCATTATCAGGAAATTTCCCTTGCACTCTTAATTTGCTCTAGTTCTTCTATTCTGCCCATAACATCTCTTAAATGTAGCTGGACAACATTCTTCATATAATATACAATATATGTTTGGGGATAATTGTAAAATTTTCTCCTAGGATAAATGACTTTTGTCTTGAACCATAATATTTTATTTTCCAAGCCTTTCATCATCTTTGTGGGTCTCCTCTAAACTGCCTCCAAATTTTCTGCATTTGTCTCAAGCTGTAGAGTCCAAAACTGAATACAATAACCTAGGGAGAGTCCCACAACAAAGTAAAAGCAATTGCTTAGGGAAATAGAATATTTTTTGCATAGCACTTCATAGTTTTAAAAAGATCTTCCCAGACACTATTATGTCATTTGAGGCATAAAGTTCAGTGTATCCTCCTTCTAAACTCTGACGGTTGATGTGGGTCTACACTGAGTGAGGGCCAGATTAGAAAAGCTCAGAGTTCTAGTTTGGGGTCTGTTTGAAGTCCAAGGTGGTTCTGAGGCTGCATCAAGATTTCCTGTTTCTTTATGCATCCCTTGGACCAGAAACAATCTTGAGGATGAGATAAATTACAGGAGCTTTCCATGGTTGAATGAGCACTTTCAATAGAACTTTTCTGTGATGATGAAATGTCTGTGCTGTTCACTCACACGTGGCTAGTGCAACTGAGGAGCAGAATTTTTCCTTTTATTTAACTTTAACATTTAAATCCAAATTTGAATAGTGACCTGTGGCTGGTGGCAAGCACTGACCATCCCTAAGTCTTGATTTAAACTAAACTGGCTTCTGAGACAAAAGCATGAGGTGCTTTGATGGATCTTCATCATTTAGGATGAATTTGATGGATGAAAAGCATCTTAGTGGAATCCCAGTGTTTTCCCATCATGTTCCTTTTTATGCATTTGGGCTTCCCTGATAGCTCAGTTGGTAAAGAATCCGCCTGCAATGCAGGAGATCCTGGGTCAATTCCTCGGTCGGGAAGATCCACTGGAGAAGGGACAGGCTACCCACTCCAGTATTCCTGGGCTTTCCTTGTGGCTCAGTTGGTAAAGAATCTGCCTGCAATGAGGGAGACCTGGGTTTGATCCCTGGGTTGAGAAGATTCCCTGGAGAAGGGAAAGGCTACCCACTCCAGTATTCTGGCCTGGAGAATTCCATGGACTGTAGTCAGACACAACTGAACAAATTTCACTTTCACTTGCTTTCACTTTTCAGAAATAGATTATTAGATACTTAGCTCTTTGCCTCGGACAATACCTATATTCTTGAATAAATTTACATAAGCATAGCAACAAAACCATAGGGCACCTAGATGTGAATAAGCATGTTTGGGCAAAGAAATCATGAGAGGTTGAGTTCTAACCACCCATCTGAGACCCAGACCAATACTGCTAAGCCTTCAGCCAGCATAACATTTCATTTATGTATGACACACTTATTGGCATAAAAAGGTTATATTAAAGGATATACATAACATGAAACTTGACCAGTTCAGTTCAACTTCAGTCACATCTTTGGGTTGCATTTCTTGCTGAGTTTAGCTTTTAAAGCATTTCAAAAACCAGGAGTTAGCAAACTAGAAAGAAGTAGTGAGGCTGGAAATTCCCGGCCGTGGTAAAGTTATAGATAGCTTTGATCTTTTATGCCTTCCCTCTGCCCCCTTTCTGGGCCCTGATAACCATAAATAAATATAGTTTTATTTCCTTTTCAAAATAAAGCAGCCTCATTTATGTATGTATAAATGTGTACAGGTGTGCTAAGTCACTTTAGTCGTGTCCGACTTAATTCCAATATCTCTAGCCATTGACTCGTATCCCTGCTTCATTTTATAACACAGTTCCATAAGAGTTCTCTAGACTCAATGACTCTACCTTCTCACCTTCTATTCTCAACCTTTGACACATGAGAATGAAATTTTTATTTGGAAAAATGTGCATTTTTTATTTTTTTGCCTTTTTTTTTTTTCAAAAACAAAACTGTACAACATCGACAGGAATCATTTAACGACTTTCTTCCTATTTCTGTTTCTAATCAGAAATGCATATTAAAAACAAAGGTAAAATAACAGGAAGAAATGAAAACATAAGCATTCTACACAGAAAGGTGTGGCAGAGTTGGACCATCTAACGTACTAGACAAATGATGTTTGCCTGCCTGTCGGTTCATAGGGACCAGATAGACCCTTCTGTCACCTTATGCAAATACAACAGAAGATCCTTTTCTTTATGCCTCATAGGGGCCCTTCCTACTAGTTTGTGTTCTTGCTTCAGAGCCTTTCCTGAGGAATTTTAGCCTTTCCTGAGGAGCTCTGATCAAAATTATTTTTGTGTAACAATGAAAATGAACTAAATTTTCATCTCCTCCACTCTTTCTGTACCTATCACACCTCCTTCAACTACTAACTAATTAATCTTATATATACTTTTCTGTAATTTTCTTCTAGTTGTTGTTGTTCAGTCACTTGTTGTCCTACTCTTTGCAACCCCATGGACTGCAGCAGGCCAGGCTCCTCTGTCCTCCACTATCTCCCAGAGTTTGCTGAAATTCATGTCCATTGAATTGGTGATGCTATCTAACCATCTCATCCCAGTGCATATTGGACACTGTTTGACCTGGGAGGTCCATCTTCCAGTGTCATATCTTTTTGCTTTTTCATACTGTTCATGGGGTTCTTGAAGTAAGAATACTGGAGTGATTTGCCAGTCCTTCTTCCAGTGGACCATGATTTCTCAGAACTCTTCACTATGACCCATCCATCTTGGGTAGCCCTGCATGGCATGGCTCATAGCTTCATTGAGTTCTGTAAGTGCCTTCACCACGACAAGATTATGATTCATGAAGGGTTCTTTCTCCTATAATCGCATACAATACATACACATATGAATGGAGTGGGCATTCTTTTTCACTGGAAGCATTTTAGTTTTAAATATTGGTATCATTTTATATCTACCTCTCTGCATTTTGATATTCTCTTTTAGGTGGAAATATAACAGAAACTGACATGATTCTAATTTGGTCTTTTTAATGACTGAATAATGGCTGGATGGGCCATGAGGAGATACCCCACGTCCAAGGTCAGAGAAACCCCAGTAAGACGGTAGTCATTGGAGCGGCTGTGAGGAGATACCCCCCATCCAAGGGCAAAGGAGAAGCCCCAGCAAGACTGTTGTGTTTATAAAAAATGTGATGACCATTGCTTTCTCCTCTAATCAAATGCAGTTTTAAAATGTATTCAGGTTTCTTATCAACAACTAAGCTTTAAGCCTCTTGGAGGGTACAAACAGAATCTTGTGTGCACCAGGACCCAGAAGAAAGGAGCAGTGACCCCACAAGAGACTGACCCAGACTTGCCTGTGAGTGTCCAGGAGTCTCTGGCAGAGGTGTGGGTCAGTGGTGGCCTGCTGCAGGGTTGGGAGCACCAAGTGTAGCAGTACATGCATGGGATCTTTTGAAGGAGGTCATCATATCTTCACAACCTCCACCATAGTTTGGCCCCAGGTAAATAACAGGGTAAATTATAACAGAATGTGGTCCACTGGAGAAGGGAATGGCAAACCATTTCAGTTTTCTTGCTTTGAGAACCCCATGAACAGTATGAAAAGGCAAAGTGATAGGATACTGAAACGGGAACTCCTCGGGTCAGTAGGTGCCCAATATACTACTGGAGATCAATGGAGAAATAACTCCAGAAATAATGAAGGGATGGAGCCAAAGCAAAAACAATACTCAGCTGTGGATGTGACTGATGATAGAAGCAAGGTCTGATGCTGTAAAGAGCAATATTGCATAGGAACCTGGAATGTCAGGTCCATGAATCCCGGCAAATTGGAGGTGGTCAAAGAGGAGATGGCAAGTGTGAACGTTGACATTCTAGGAATCAGCAAACTAAAATGGACTGGAATGGGTGAATTTAACTCAGATGACCATTATATCTACTACTGAGGGCAGGAATCCCTTAGAAGAAATGGAGTAGCCATCATAGTCAACAAAAGAGTCCGAAATGCAGTACTTGGATGCAATCTCAAAAATGACAGAATGATCTCTGTTCGTTTCCAAGGCAAACCATTCAATATCACGGTAATCCAAGCCTATGCCCCAACCAGTGGCGCTGAAGAAACTGAAGTTGAACGGTTCTATAAAGACCTACAAGACCTTTTAGAACTAACACCCCCCAAAAATGTCCTTTTCATTATAGGGGACTGGAATGAAAAATTAGGAAGTCAAGAAACACCTGGAGTAACAGGCAAATTTGGCCTTGGAGTACAGAACGAAGCAGGGCAAAGGCTAATAGAGTTTTGCAAGAGAACACACTGGTCATAGCAAACACCCTTTTCCAACAACACAAGAGAAGACTCTACACATGGACATCACCAGATGGTCAACACTGAAATCAGATTGATTATATTCTTTGCAGCCAAAGATGGAGAAGCTATACAGTCAGCAAAAACAAGACTGGGAGTTGACTGTGGCTCAGACCATGAACTCCTTATTGCCAAATTCAGACTTAAATTGAAGAAAGTGAAGAAAACCACTAGACTATTCAGGTATAACCTAAATCAAATCCGTTATGATTATACAGTGTAAGTGAGAAATAGATTTAAGGGACTAGATCTGATAGACAGAGTGCCTGATGAACTATGAATGGAGGTTCGTGGCATTGTACAGGAGACAGGGATCAAGACCATCCCCAAGAAAAAGAAATGCAAAAAAGCAAAATGGCTGTCTGAGGAAGCTGTACAAATAGCTGTGAAAAGAAGAGAAGTGGAAAGCAAAGGAGAAAAGGAAAGATATACTCATTTGAATGCAGAGTTCCAAAGAATAGCAAGGAGAGATAAGAAAGCCTTCCTCAACAATCAAGGCAAAGAAATAGTGGAAAACAACAGAATGGGAAAGACTAGAGATCTCTTGAAGAAAATTAGAGATACCAAGGGAACATTTCATGCAAAGATGGGCTCAATAAAGGACAGAAATGGTATGGACCTAACAGAAGCAGAAGATATTGATAAGAGGTGGCAAGAATACACAGAGGAACTGTGGGAAAAAGATCTTCACAACCCACATAATCACAATGGTTTGATCACTCACCAAGAGCCAGACATCCTGGAATGTAAAGTCAAGTGGGCCTCAGGGAGCATCACTACGAACAAAGCTAGTGGAGGTGATGGAATTCCAATTGAGCTATTTCAAATCCTAAAAGATGATGCTGTGAAAGTGCTGTACCCAATACACCAGCAAATTTGGAAAACGGCCGTGGCCACAGGACTGGAAAAGGTCAGTTTTCATTCCAATCTCAAAGAAAGGCAATGCCTAAGAGTGCTCAAACTACCACACAATTGTACTCATCTCACATGCTAGCAAAGTAATGCTCAGAATTCTCCAAGCCAGGCTTCAATAATACATGAATTGTGAACTTCCAGATGTTCAAGTTGGTTTTAGAAAAGACATAGGAACCAGAAATCAAATTGCCAACATCTGCTGGATCATCGAAAAAGCAAGAGGGTTCCAGAAAAACATCTATTTCTGCTTTATTGACCATGCCAAAGCCTTTGACTGTGTGGATCACAACAAACTGTGGAAAATTCTGAAAGAGATGAAAATCCAGATCACCTGACCTGCCTCTTGAGAAATCTGTATGCAGGTCAGGAAGCAACAGTTAGAACTGGACATGGAACAACAGACTGGTTCCAAATAGGAAAAGGAGTACATCAAGGCTGTATATTGTCACCCTGCTTATTTAACTTATATGCAGAGTACATCATGAAAAATGCTGGGCTGGATGAAGCACAAGCTGGAATCAGGATTGCCGGGAGAAATATCAATAACTTCAGATATGCAGATGACACCACCCTTATGGCAGAAAGTGAAGAGGAACTAAAAAGCCTCTTGATGAAAGTGAAAGAGGAGAGTGAGAAACTGGGCTTAAAGCTCAACATTGAGAAAACGAAGATCATGGCATCCGGTCCCATCACTTCATGGGAAATAGATGGGGAAACAGTGGAAACAGTGTCAGACTTTATTTTGAGGGGCTCCAAAATCACTGCAAGATGGTGACTACAGCCATGAAATTAAAAGACACTTACTCCTTGGAAGGAAAGTTATGACCAACCTAGATAGCATATTCAAAAGCAGAGACATAATTTTGCCAACAAAGGTTCATCTAGTCAAGGCTATGGTTTTTCCAGTAGTCATGTATGGATGTGAGAGTTGGACTATGAAGACAGCTGAGTGCCGAAGAACTGATGCTTTTGAACTGTGGTGTTGGAAAAGACTCTTGAGTGTCCCATGTACTGCAAAGAGATCCAACCAGTCCATCCCAAAGGAGATCAGTTCTGGGTGTTCACTGAAAGGACTGATGCTGAAACTGAAACTCCAATATTTTGGCCACCTGATGCGAAGAGTTGACTCATTTGAAAGGACCCTCATGCTGGGAAAGATTGAAAGTGGGAGGAGAAGGGGATGACAGAGGATGAGATGGTTGGATGACATCACCATCTCAATGGACATGAGTGTGAGTAAATTCCAGGAGTTGGTGATGGACAGGGAGGCCTGGTGTGCTGCAGTCCATGGGGTCACAAAGAGTCAGACACAACTTAGCAACTGAGCTGAACTGAATGACGGAATAATATCTCATGATATACAACACAGTGTTTTGAATCATTATCCTGATGATGTACATTGTCTTTGTTTCCAAGTTTATCGACCATAAAATGTGCCATGATGAACACTCTGCTATGATAGTAAGTTTCTCACTGTGTTTAATTTCCATTTTGCTTCATATACGGGAAAGTTATTCTTTAGGAACATGCTGTGTAATACTGGACTACATTTTTTTCCCTTTCATTTTTATATATTTTTATGATGGTCTGTAGTGCAGTGCTCAAAAGTCTTCTGTCAGCCTAATTAGTGTAAGTGATCTCTCTCTCTGATAGCTTTTCAGATTTTTCTCTTTAACGGATATTCAGTTCCATTAGAAAATACCTAGGCATAAATTTAACTTTTATTTGTACTTTTGATGCCGAAAGCTCAGCTTCTCTGTACGGAGGTGCCAAATAAAATCTCAGAGGCCGAGTTTTAGGTGAAGTAGAAAAGAATAGCTTTATTACCTTTTCAGGCAAAAGGGGCCCAGTGTGATAATGCCCTCAAACCACGTGTCCCAACTTGGGGAAAATAATGAGAAGTTTTTATAATATTTGTTCAAAGAGGGCGTGATCAGCCTGTGGACATTCTTCTGATGGGTTGGTGGTGAGATAAGTGGGAGTCAGCCTCATCAACCTTTAGGTCTAACTGGTCTGGGGTCTACATGCTTGTGAGCAGTCTTCCATTATTAATCATTGACTTCTCCCACCTGGAGGGGGTTTCAGTGTCTGCAAAATAGCTCAAAGATGTTGTGCATATCCATTGATGGAGAAACAGGACCTTGAGATAAGGCTGCTCTTGTCTGTTTGTTTCTTCTTGATCTCGAATCTCCTCCCTTTCTGAATCAACTGCTTGAATCTGCCCACTGGAGCAATGGGAAGGTCACAGAGGCTGAATGAAGGTTATTTCCTATAATCAAAGAAATGGGGGACACAGAAAGGCTTTGTGCCCAGAGGGTCTGCATGGTATCACTTTGACACTCAGAGTACTTTTAATTTTTCCTCAATTTAGGAAAATTCTCGGTAATCTCTTCACAAGTTGACATCTCTGCTACTTCCTTCTGTTCTTCTATAACACCTATTGAACACATTTTAGAGCTTCTTATTTGCTAATTCATCTCTTTTATGTGTTTTTGTTTCTTTGTGTTCTTTGAGTTACGAGTGAATTCCCAATGCCATCTTCTAATTCACTGGTTTCTTCAGTTTCTTCTAGAATTTTCCCCATCTCTCTAGGTTTCCATTTCCATAATGCTATTGTTTTCATTTCCAAGATTTCTAAATTTTTGTAGCTATTCAATTCTTACTTCACTTATGCTTATTTTGTTAAGTTTTTATATTATTTTCTACATTAAAAATGAAGATTTAAAGTTAGTATATGACAACCAAAGGGTAAACTTTTACCTCTAGCCCTCATATATGGATACAACACTACATTAGAGAATGCCACCTAGTTACCTGGAGTTCAGTTTCTAGTCTACTCAATCTTTTAGAACACAATCTTGAAATCCTCAGAAATCTGTATCACCTTAGTAATACGGTACCTTCTACTCCTGGTTCTAATAGAGTCGTTGTTCAGTTTGCCTTACAAATCTACAATTTTCATCAGGGTTAAAAATCAGAATTTATCATATCATTTGAGCAAGGATTTTCCAGTTCAATTTACAAAGCTACAGTATTTCTTGGAATGTTTTATGCTTACCTATTACTTGAATTTTTGCTGGTGTCAAATGTAATCAATGTAATGTAATTCTCTATTCAGTTCTGTCTTCATATAACATCACTGCATTTTTTAACCTTTATGATTTAATAATGGAAAATGACTATTTTACTCATTACACAAAAATCTCTCTCACTTTTTACAACCAGGTTGAAACTACATTCTAAGTAATGGGGTTATGTGCCTCTCATGTAGTGTAACTAATTTTGAATCTAACTTTGACAATGTTTGGGTAGTAAGGGCACAACTGAGCAATAAAAATAGTGAAGTAAAGCTGCTTTCTCAAAGTTGAGAGGCTATAGCTTGAGAAACCCATATTAACCCAGGGTTAGAATGTGTCACCTCATTACTCAGATGCAAAGACAGTCAGGACATTGTTTGTTCCCTCTTTGGCTTCATTGCCAAGGGTCTGCATTACTCTTTCTCATGAGAGTGATGAGAAACCTAATGCAGTTTGGGGAATCAAAAAATCTAGTCATTCTGCCTCAAAAGCAATTCAACTCTCCTGGGTCTTTGAAAGACATTACATGGATTCTGAAGAGCAAAATAACTAGAATGGACTATTTCACGGTTTGATCATGGCTCAGGTTACTGAACACCTGAAAAACTCAATTTCGTGCCTTTTGCAATAGTTATTGAAGGCTACCATTTTCTGAAAACCTCCCACAATCATTCTTTGATTCAAAGGTTATACATACATAAAAGGTTATTTGTATATATATATAAAAGGTTATTTATATATATATAAAAGGTTTTATATATATATATATATATATATATATATATATATATATACACAAGAACAGATGAGAGAATTTTATTTTTACCATTTAGAGTTCATGAAAAGAACACTTTGAAAGTTTAAAACACAAATAAGCATGTCCATAAGTGATACTCAGTAAAATGGAATATTCTATATATTGTTCAGTTGCTCAGTTGTGTTCAACTCTTTGCAACCCCATGGACTATGGCACGCCAGGCTTCCCTGTCCTTCACCAACTCCAGAAGCTTGCTCAAACTCATGTCCATTGAGTCAGTGATGCCATCCAACCATCTCGTTGTCTGTCATCCCCTTCTCCTCCTGCCCTCAATCTTTCCCAGCGTCAGGGTCTTTTCTAATGAGTCAGCTCTTCACATCAGGTGGCCAAAGTATTGGAGCTTCAGCTTCAGCATCAGTCCTTCCAGTGAATATTCAGGGTTGATTTCCTTTAGGATGGACTGGTTGGATCTCCTTGCAGTCCAAGGGACTCTCAAGAGTTCTCCAACACCATAGTTCAAAAGCATTATATATATAGTTATTCTCTACATACTACTCAATGATCCTCTGACAAATTATTCAACTTTATCTTTGGATCATTGAGAGTTTACTCAACACCATACCAAAAAAGTGAATCAAAAGTGAAAGTATTAAGTGATTAAAAAATCACTTATGCAGAAGGTTTGATCGATAATTTAATCAGAAGACTAGGTGTCTCAGAGGCTTGAGTCTCCTAAAAATTTTGTATTGAGGAAAGGGAGAAAAATCAGAAGGGTTCCATGAGAGGACACATTGTTAATTTAGTCTTCTGCTCTTTATAATATATTCCTTCATTCACCAGTTCACTATCAATTGTCAGAAAGGCATTCATGAATACCAATTCATGAATACAATTCAATTTAGTATATATTAGTCATGACAAAAGGAATACATTAATATATTATTTTCTATAGAAAAATTATTTCTCTATAAAATGATATTGTATGTTGAAAGAACAAGTTTTCTCTTTCTTGGTGGAACAATGTCTATTATTGATACTGTAGATTTAGATAAAGCTGCTGCTGCTGCTACTGCTAAGTCGCTTCAGTCGTGTCCGACTCTGTGCGACCCCATAGATGGCAGCCCACCAGGTTCCCCCATCCCTGGGATTCTCCAGGCAAGAACACTGGAGTGGGTTGCCATTTCCTTCTCCAATGCATGACAGTGAAAAGGGAAAGTGAAATCGCTCAGTCATGTCCAACTCTTAGCAACCCCATGGACTGCAGCCTACCAGGTTCCTCCATCCATGGGATTTTCCAGGCAAGAGTACTGGAGTGGGATGCCATTGCTTTCTCCTTAGATAAAGCTAGATTTTCCAAAATATGTGAGCTACTGATAGAAAACACCATGATTATGACAGTTACTAAGTGAACAACTATTTAAGTGGAAATTAAATACAAGAAAGTTTGTGAAAGTGGTATGTGAATGACTACCATCTGAGAAACTCTGGTTTAGGTATTTTTATTGATTGATTGCTTGATTCTGGTTCTTTTTTATTATCATCTCTTAATATTTGTCTTTATGTTGTACCAATTTTGAAAGTAAAACAATTTTACTGTGCTTTATAGAGATAAAGTATGAGGAAATATGTACTTTCAAGAATAATAATTTCTAAAAATTTGCTTTTGCATTTCCAGACTCTTAGGTTTATTGATACCATGAACTACATAACTATAAGTATTTAAATTTATAACTATAAATAAATTTAAACCTCTAGTTAAACATGTAGCTAAATTTTTTTATTTGATGGTTTTTTTTTTTAATTGGAGTAAAGTCTCTTTACAGTGTTGTGTTAGTTTCTGCAGCACAGCAAAGTGAACCAGGTATATGTGTATATATATATATATATTTTTTTTTTATTTGATGTTTTTTTTTTTTTTAATTGGAGTAAAGTCGCTTTACAGTGTTGTGTTAGTTTCTGCAGCACAGCAAAGTGAACCAGGTATATGTGTATATATATATATATATATATATGTATATATATATATATATATATATATATATATATATATATATCCCCTCTTCCTTGAATATCCTTCCCAGTTAGGTCAACACCAAAGCACCGAGTAGAGTTCCCTGTGTTATACAGTGTGTTCTCATTAGTTATTTTTAAATAATCAAAGATGATTTCCGTGGAGGAAAAAGAGACCAAAATAGGATTTTAGTAGCAAATTTAAAAATAATAGCTTGCAAAGAGGGCAAGGTCAAGGTACATTTGGTATGATGGAAGGGGGTTAGTCAAATATGAGTAGGCTTTTTTTTTTATACGAAATTCACACTTGAAGCCACTGGCTTAAGGGCAAAGGAAGTCCCAAGCTCACTTGGAACAAAGACCAAGAAGGCTTGCTCAACTAAAGGGGAAGCCAGTATGAACCTCAACTTTCCAGTAAGATCACTAGGACAGAGGGAAACATGTCTGGACAGAGGATACCAAGTCCCACAGAGAGAGGCATGGAGACCTCCAAATAGGTCATCAGAGGATCTGAAAGGTGAATGGCAAGGGCTAGACAACAGAAAGAAGTTTTGGGAAACTATCAAAGAAAATGCCATTCTCTCCCAAGGATCTTGGCTCAGGACCCAAGAGGAATGGCTTAGCAAGGGCAGGACTAGAGAGGTGGCCGTTCCCATCCCATACAATCATTGTAGAGTGTTGTTGCGTGATGATGACTTAAAGAAGACTAATTTTTAGTTGTTTTTATTGCTGTTTTTAATCCTCTACAGACCTTAATCTCTGTGCAGAGAAGGCTGTCACCAGCCCAGATGTTTATGGACCTGCAGAGTGTTTAGCAGGACCCGGAGGAGCAAGATAAAACATCTCTAGATCTGAAGACATTAGGCCTCATATTTAGGTCAGTTAAAAAGCAAAGTTCTTTTGGGAAGCGATCTGCGTCAAGGTACAATCTGAGCACGTTATGTTCCCATTCAGTCCAAGTAAACTAGAACACCTTGTTTCCAGTAAGATGACTAGAGGGATTACCAGATGATAGCTGATGAGAAGTAAGAGGTGAGTCGAACCAGGGAGATAAATAAGTAGGCACAATGAAAGAGGTAAATGGACAAATTCAAGGATGATATTGAAGGAAATAACACAGTGTTGGTAAGCCTCTTACAGTTCCCTGGATTTAGATTAGATATGCTTCTTTCTATACCTGATTTTGGAACCCAGAGGGTGAGGCTGCAATATCCTACCTTATGTGCTACGAATCAGGGTTTCTGTGACGGTTGGAACAATTCCAACTCCTCCCCTGCCTCCAGTTCTGTGTGGACCTGAGTGGTGACAAGTAGGAAGAAGGCCTTTCTTTAAAACTAAGAAACAGGGACTTCCCTGGTGGTACAGTGGTTAGGGCTTCACCTTCCAATGCAGGGGGTGTGGATTTGATCCCTGGCGGGGGAGCTGAGATCCCACATGCCTCCCAGACAAAAAACCAAAAGGTAAAAACAGAAGCAATATTGTAACAAATTCAACAAAGACTTTAAACAAACAAGCAAAAAAAAAAAAACCAAAAACCTAAGAGACACTGAATTTTATTTTCTGCTTTAGGTCACGAGTTTGCCAGAAACTGTGCTGAAAGAACATTATGCAGAGAACCCAAAATGAATTTAAATACAGGAGACCTGGCAGATAATGTGAGAAAACTTAGTGTTGCATTGCGAAGTTCCTTCACAGAGAACAGGGGCTGCCTTTCTACAAAATACCCCAGGGGACTATGGTAGTATCCCCTGCAATAGCACCAGTGGTTCTAGATCAGCAAGGCAAAGTGTCAGATTTTTAAAATAGTATTCCAGGTCAAACTTTTTGAAACAAACCAACAAGTTATTTTTTTTTCTCTATTAGTTATCTTGTATAGAGGAAAATGCATGGCAATTAGCTTCTGCTTCCTGTAGTTCCCTGTGTTGTGTTCTGTATACAGTCCCTTGCATTGTGGTGGGAATGGGTGGGCGGGTGGGTGATAAGGATGCAGAGAGAAGACACTAACCACATAGCCCTTTCATTGCAGACATGTCCAGTGTCATCCTTGATTGGCATCTTATGTGATGATCTTGTATCTAATTCTACCGGTGTTAACACTCCCTTCTGGTAGAGATAACATCTATTTTCCTCTGTAGGCAGTTGTCTAAAGTATTCACTTACCTTTCTGCTACTGGTTTTCAGTTTTCTCAGAAGCTCTGCTAACTGGAAAAGCGAAATGATCTTCAGATTAAAACCTGTATCAACTTCATGGACCATTTGAGATTAAAAAAAAAAAAATACAGACATCTCTTTTTCCACTTTCTTGAAGGCTGGTAATCCTACACTTGGGTGATGCCTTCCCCTCTTGTTTTAAGGCCCAGGGAGTCTTCATCACTTGACAGGAAGCCTGTGCTTTCCTTTAGTTCTATGGTATTCCTTAGAATCCTAGCTGCTTTGGCTTTTAATTCATTTAATCTGATATTAGCAATTATTGACACCTAATCTTGCCTTCCACCCAATCGAGCATTAGAATAGAGAAACAGAAAACTGGAAAATTCTTCCTCTCATGGAATTAGGTGTAGAAAGGAAGAAGGAAGTCACACAAATTTCCCTTTTCTGAAAAGATGTGATGACAAATATAAACCACCAGTCAATCGGAGTCAGATGGTACTGAAATAATACCAATGTATTATTTGTCAATCCAGGGAAAATATCTTATCTGTTAAGTCTCATAGGCTTGAAACTTAAAGACTGTGTTTTCCAATTCTCAGTCATCTCAGGTGGAAATAGCCTCAAGTTAACTGTCACTAAAAGCTGTCAAAACTGTGGGACTTAAACATGTCATGACACACAGTTTGAGAATCATAAGCAAAAGGCCCAGGAATGGGATATATTTCTGTACTAAGAATTACAAAGAAATTAAGTATCTTATTGGAGAAGGAAATGGCAACCCACTCCACTACTCTTGCCTGGAAAATCCCATGGACTGAGGAGCCTGCTAGGCTGCAGTCCATGGGGTCGCTAGGAGTCGGACAAGACTGAGCGACTTCACTTTCACTTTTCACTTTCATGCACTGGAGAAGGAAATGGCAACCCACTCAAGTATTCTTGCCTGGAGAATCCCAGGAACGGGGGAGCCTGGTGGGCTGCCATCTATGGGGTCGCACAGAGTCAGACATGACTGAAGCGACTTAGCAGCAGCAGGAACAGTAAGTATCTTACATAAAAATATACAAAATACCTGATTTTTTAAAATTTTATATATATATGTGTGTGTGTGTGTGTATATATATATACACACACGTGTGTGTGTGTGTGTGCATGTGTGTGTGTGTGTGTGTGTGTTGGTAGGTGTCCAACATGCTACTGGAGATCATTGGAGAAATAACTCCAGAAAGATGAAGGGATGGAGCCAAAGCAAAAACAACACCTGGTTGTAGATGTGACTGGTGATGGAAGCAAGGTCCAATGCTGTAAAGAGAAATATTGCATAGGAACCTGGAATGTTAGGTTCATGAATCAAGGCAAATTGGAAGTGGTCAAACAGGAGATGGCAAGTGTGAACGTCGACATTCTAGGAATCAGCAAACTAAAATGGGCTGGAATGGGTGAATTTAACTCAGATGACCTTTATATCTACTACTATGGGCAGGAATCCCTTAGAAGAAATGTAGTAGCTATCATAGTCAACAAAAGAGTCCAAAATACAGTACCTGGATGCAATCTTAAAAACGACAGAATGATCTCTGTTCATTTCCAAGGCAAACCATTCAGTATCACGGTAATCCAAGTCTATGCCCCGACCAGTAACGCTAAAGAAGCTGAAGTTGAATGGTTCTATAAAGACCTACAAGACCTTTTAGAACTAACACCCAACAAAGATGTCCTTTTCATTATAGGGGGCTGGGATACAAAAGTAGGAAGTCAAGAAACACCTGGAGTAACAAGCAAATTTGTCTTTGGAGTACAGAATGAAGCAGGGCAAGGCTAATAGAGTTATGCCAGGAGAATGCACTGGTCATAGCAAACAACCTCTTCCAGCAACACAAGAAAAGACTCTACATGTGGACATCATCAGATGGTCAACACTGAAATCAGATTGATTATATTCTTTGCAGCCAAAGATGAAGAAGCCCTATACAGTCAGCAAAAACAAGACCAGGAGCTGACTGTGGCTCAGATCATGAACTCCTTATTGCCAAATTCAGACTTAAATTGAAGAAAGTGGGGAAATCCTGTAGACCATTTAGGTATGACCTAAATAAAATCCCTTACGATTATACAGTGAAAGTGAGAAATAGATTTAAGGGACTAGATTTGATTGACAGAATGGCTTAAGAACTATGGACGGAGGTTTGTGACATTGTAGAGGAGGCAGGGAGCAAGACCATCCCCAAGAAAAAGAAATGCAAAAAAGCAAAATGGCTGTCTGAGGAGGCCGTACAAATAGCTGTGAAAAGAAGAGAAGGGAAAAGCAAAGGAGAAAAGGAAAGATATACTCATTTGAATGCAGAGTTCCAAAGAATAGCAAGGAGAGATAAGAAAGCCTTCCTCAGCGATCAATGCAAAGAAACAGAGGAAAACAATAGAATGGGAAAGACTAGAGATCTCTTCAAGAAAATTAGAGATACCAAGGGAATATTTCATGTAAAGATGGGCTCAATAAAGGACAGAAATGGTATGGACCTAACAGAAGCAGAAGATATTAAGAAGAGGTGGCAAGAATACACAGAAGAATTGTACAAAAAAGATCTTCATGATCCAGATAATCATGATGGTGTGATCACTGACCTAGAGCCAGACATCCTGGAATGTGAAGTCAAGTGGGCCTTAGAAAGCATCACTATGAACAAAGCTAGTGGAGGTGATGGAATTCCAGTTGAGCTATTTCAAATCCTGAAAGATGATGCTGTGAAAGTGCTGCACTCAATATGCCAGCAAATTTGGAAAACTCAGCAGTGGCCACAGGACTGGAAAAGGTCAGTTTTCATTCCAATCCCAAAGAAAGGCAATGCCAAAGAATGCTCAAACTACCGCACAATTGCCCTCATCTCACACTCTAGTAAAGTAATGTTTAAAATTCTTCAAGCCAGGCTTCAGTAATACATGAACCATGAACTTCCAGATGTTAAAGCTGTTTTTAGAAAAGGCAGAGGAACCAGAGATCAAATTGCCAACATCCGCTGGATCATCGAAAAAGCAAGAGAGTTCCAGAGAAACATCTATTTCTGCTTTATTGACTATGCCAAAGCCTTTGACTGTGTGGATCACAATAGACTGTGGAAAATTCTGAAAGATATGGGAATACCAGACCACCTAATCTGCCTCTTGAGAAACCTGTATGCAGGTCAAGAAGCAACAGTTAGAACTAGACATGGAACAACAGATGGCTCCAAATGGGAAAAGGAGTACGTCAAGGCTGTATATTGTCAGCCTGCTTATTTAACTTATATCATAGTACATCATTAGAAATGCTGGGCTGGATGAAGCACAAGGTGGAATCAAGATTGCTGGGAGAAATGTCAATAACCTCAGATATGCAGATGACACCACCCTTATGGCAGAAATTGAAGAACTGAAGAACCTCTTGAAGAAAGTGAAAGAGGAGAGTGAGAAAGTTGGCTTAAAGCTCAACATTCAGAAAACTAAGATCATGGCATCCGGTCCCATCACTTCATGGCAAATAGATGGGGAAATTGTCTCTAAAAATAAAGTGGCTGACTTTATTTTTTTTGGACTCCAAAATCACTGCAGATGGTGATTACAGCCATGAAATTAAAAGACGCTTACTCCTTGGAAGGAAAGTTATGACCAAAATAGATAGCATATTAAAAAGCAGAGACATTACTTTGTCAACAAAGGTCCGTCTAGTCAAAGCTATGGTTTTACCAGTAGTCATGTATGGATGTGAGAGTTGGACTACGAAGAAAGCTGAGCACCAAAGAATCGAGGCTTTTGAACTGTGGTGTTGGAGAAGCCTCTTGAGAGTCCCTTGGACTGCAAGGAGATCCAACCAGTCCATCCTAAAGGAGGTCAGTCCTGAGTGTTCATTAGAAGGACTGATGTTGAAGCTGAAACTCCAATACTTTGGCCACCTGATGCAAAGAGCGGACTCATTTGACAAGACCCTAATGCTGGGAAAGATTGAGGGCAGGAGAATAAGGGAACGACAGAGGATGAGATGGTTGGATGGCATCACCGACTCAATGGACATGAGTTTGTGTAAACTTCTGGAGTAGGTAATGGACAGAGAGTCCTGGTGTGCTGCAGTTCATGGGGTTGCAAAGAACTGGAGATGACTGAGCGACTGAACTGAATACATCATAGGTAATATAGTTTAGTCACTAAGTCTTGTCTGACTCTTGTGACCCCAAGGACTATAGCCTGCCAGGTTCCTCTATCCATGGGATTTTTCAGGCAAGAATATGGAGTGAGTTGCCATTCCCTTCTCCAATAGGTAATACTAGATGTTATATATTACACACACACATACACACAATTGTCTGGCACTCTGCTTACTACTCTGAACATTTTTGGTATAATTACAATTCAGGAAGTTACTTTTAAGATCTTTGCAGGCTTAAGCAGCAGTGAAAATAAGTGAGAAAATCTAAGATATGGAAGTTTCCACAGATGTGCTGTGATTTAAGTGTTATTATCAAAGCCATTGGTCCTTGCACTAGTTGTGGAATAAGAGATGGATAAATCTCATCTAGAGCTAGGATGAACCCAGCTAATATCTGAAAAGTGTGAGACTCTTCTGAGAGCATGAAGGAAAGGCACCAAGCCAATACCAAGCATGGCTCCCACAAAGGAGTGATCTGCCTCTCAGTGGTCAATGGGGGTTAATCTAAGCGTAAAAGGGGGGTCAAAGCCCATTCCAGTGTATTTGAATCAGTGAAAGAAAGTTACATGATAGAAATTCTATTGCATGGAGTCTAAGTTCAACTGGTGGAAGGCAAGGAGGAGAATTATAAGAAAAAAAAATCTCCTTTTTTGGTCTTAAAATATAGAAACATGGATTATTGGTTTGAAATGGATTTTAGAAATAACCTAGCATAATTCCCTCATCTCAAATTAGTTGAGGCCTAGTTAGTGGTAATCTCAGTTGCCTAATTAATGGTAAACTCAGAACTAGAGCAAATCTAGTCTCAATTCTAGTTACGCTTCCCCCACTGGTATCTTATTAATTGTTCTAGATTGTTTCCTGTGAATTAGTCCTTTATAAATGAACAAGACTGGGGTCTTTAAAGACAGGTCCTGATTCTTATAGCTACCATAATGCCCAATACTGTGCTGAGCTTATAAAGAAACTCAGCAAAAATTTAGTGAATTGATTTTTCATCCTACCAGCTACCTGCATTAATGCTGGTAGATCCAGAATACATAGTAAGCTAATTGCAGGGCCCATTGGTCAGTTTCTGTTTCATGTTTCTGAAAACATCACTCAGTCCTCTAAGAAAGAAAAATGGAATGAGGTTAGGGGACAAATGGTGAATCTGCAGAGTAATTTTGTCATTCCAGGTCCATGAAATCAAAAGGAAAAGGAAACTAAAACACATAGGGTACAGACGGCTGATCCAGCCTTTTTAAGAGTTATCTGGCCAACTCATATAACTTCCAGGGCAACCACTACATTTAGTTTTTACAGAAGATTACATGGCATTTTGCAAAGAGGACCATCTGACTCTCTTTCCTTGTTTAAGCTGCTGCTGCTAAGTCGCTTCAGTTGTGTCCTACTCTGTGCGACCCCATAGACGGCAGCCCACCAGGCTCCCCCGTCCCTGGGATTCTCCAGGCAAGAACACTGGAGTGGGTTTCCATTTCCTTCTCCAATGCATGAAAGTGAAAAGTGAAAGTGAAGTCGCTCAGTCGTGTCCAACCCTTAGTGACCCCATGGACTACTCCCAGGTTCCTCCGTCCATGGGATTTTCCAGGCAAGAGTACTGGAGTGGGGTGCCATTGCCTTTTCCACCTTGTTTAAGCTAGTTACCTACTATAATCTACTTACCCAGTACAATCTAGGTCAAAAACTGAAAAGATAAACTGAATCAATCAAAGAACTACTAAATCAATCAATGAACTACTAATCTTAAAAATCTGAATTAAGGAACTTCCCAGATGGCTCAGACAGTAAAGAATTGGCCTGCAATGCAGGATACCCAGTTTGATCCCTGGATGGGAAAGATGCCCTGGAGAAGGGAATGGCTACTCACTCCAGTATTCTTTCCTGGAGAATTCCTTGAACAGAGGAGGCTGGCAGGCTACAGTTCATGGGATCACAAAGAGTTGAACGTGGCTGACAAACTAACACTGGTGGTCCAGTGGTTAAGACTCCAAGCTATCGCTGCTGGGGGCCCAGGTTCAATCCTTGGTCAGGGAGCTGAGATCCCATGAGCCACTTGGTATAGCAAAAAATAAGTAAATAAACAAAAGTAAAGATTTTTTTAATTGAAAAAGAGTCTGAATTACAAAGTAAATGAAGTAATCTGACAATTATTAGCAGAAGCAAAAGAGGGTGCTTGAAAGATACCATAAGAAAGAGTTGGTAGTGTTGTAAGTCAAAACCACATGCAGGCAGGAGTCACAAGGAGCAAAATTGTGAATAACCAGAGGAAACAGATTAGCAGAAAGACAAGAATGAGGTAGGAATTCAGAGAGAAGCAGAGATGGGGTGTTGGAGATGGAGCCCATGTGTTAATCACCTAAAGGAAAGCTGGCAAAGCCCGTTTTGCAAGTTGCCTTTATTCTTGATGACTATTCAATGAACTTTCCTTCACAGGTACCTTTACAATAACTCCTCTTACTTGTACTAGCCTGAATCAAACTCGTTTTTGTTTCCTTGCATGGTACCAATCAGGCAGAGATAATCGCTGAAGAATGTACTCCACATGACCTTTTAGGAAATTGTCTCTTTTAACCCTCTTTACAAACTCATAAGTTAGTTATCATAACCACCAACTTAGAATATGGAGGTAAACCTGGGAAATGTGTTCAAATTCACATAGCCTACTGAGTGTCAGAGCTGAAAAATCAAACCCAGGACTGTCTGGCTCCAAAGTGCCAAAGCTCTTTAAAAAATAAGAATTTATTTTTAGAAAACAAGGTACAAAACAAGCAAAACCACAAATGAAATAAATTTGCTCAAAGTTGGTAAATACCACTGTGTCCCACACGTGCGAGGTAGTGTATTTAAGAGTTTTGATAATGAAAAACGAAAAAAAGCAGTGTTCCTAGCTTTGGTCCAAAACTACTTTAAAAAAAAATAAAGTACAAATAAGAAAAATGCATTTAACTGAGTGGCGGTTTTGGAAATGAAATGTGGTTTCGACTTTCTGATGTAAATGCATAATTTTAAAGATAGACATGACATACAGAAAACCATTTGTAAGCCATGATTTACAGGACAACTTCAGGAGAGACCTTAACTGTCATATCGTATCACTTGAATCTTAATGAAACCCATCAATTTTGGCAGAATATGTCAAACTCATGCCTTGGCAATGGAAGGGAGTCACGTGAACTGATTATATGGTAGGAGAACGTGAATTCTGCAGTCAGTCCTGGAAGGAACCCTACACTACTCTTTTCTAGCTGTGTATGACCCTAAGAAATTTCCTTTAACCTCTGGTCTGGGGCTTCTCATCTATAAAAATAGTCTCGATAATACAGCAGAACCTATCTCAAAAGATTTCGTGAGAGTTAAATTAGAGAGTGATAGGAGCACAATCAAGTTAATAAGTACTAGTTCCTTTATTTTTCCCTTTAAAGATATGAAAACCTTTGCACTAGGAAATTTAGACAGAGAGCTTTTCAGTATGACACACTTTATTGCCTAGAGGAGTAAACTCTGATGCTTGAAAGGTCAAAGAAACTCTGGTGGTGGCTTTATTATGCAGTGGAGAAGCCCTTCATAGCCATGACCTTAAATTAAGTATGTATTTGTAAATAATGCAAAATTCAAAGCAGTAAAGAAAAGTCAGCACAAATGCATAAGTTTAAGTGTGTTAGTCACTTAGTTGTTTCCGACTCTTTGAGACCCCATGGACTAGTCCACTAGGCTCCTCTGTCCATAGAATTCTACAGACAGGAATACTGGAGTGGGTAGCCATTCCCTTCTCCAGGGGATCTTCCCAACCCAGGGATAGAACCTGGGCCTCCTGCATTACAGGCAGATTCTTTACTGTTTGAGCCACTGGGGAAGTTCATAGTTTTTAATCAGCTTCCCGTCTGCTAATATTCCTTATTGATAAATCTCTTCTAAAATAACAGGAAAATTGACATAGAAGGAAGAGAGGAGGGGCTGCTGATATAGATGGTAAAGAAACCTGCCATTTTCAAGACCCACAGGAAGCATGCCAGCAGTAAACAAGATCTAGAAAATCCTGACTTAGGATGGCAGGCATGCAGGACTGGGGGAAGAAGGAGCTAAAAACAGAGGGATTGGGTGAGAGTCTACACAGAGAGCTGAGGCTGCCTGTAGGGCTGCTCCTGTGCTTCACAGGGCCGGGTAATTACACTGATTTCTACCCTCCCTGCTGAAGGAAAAGAAGTTGGTTTATTATCTGGAGAATTGAAACTCAAAGGCTATTAGGCTAATATATAGGAGGTAAGAGGGAGATGTATAGACTACTGCCTGAATGGAATGTTTATTTAAGAGATGTGGCAGAGAACCAACTAAGGAGAAGAGTGAAAAGCAATGATGGGAGAATAATGGGATTAGAGCCAGAGTAGAATGAGTCAGTGGTGGCGGGAGGAGAAGGGGACGACTGCCGGGGACCAGCCCCGGCTGATCCAGGGTATTCGAAGCGGGGACGGCGTCGGCGAGGATCAGGAAACAACTGCTTAATTAAACGTTTATTAAGGATATAAAGAGTAATAGAATGAGGATAGCTCAGTGAAGAAATTCAGTGAAGAAAAGAGGCTGAATAAAATTCCAAAGCAGGGAATTTACGTCACCTACGAAGGCCGCAGGCATCCTCCCGTTCTCCCGAAGGAGAGGAGACACTAAGGCCTCCCCGGTCAGATCTTAGAAGCCCAGGCAAAATTAGTAGGCTTGACGAGCTTCCCTGCCTCAGAGGAAAAGTTCAGCTAGAAGGTGAAAGAAAGAACGACATGGGGACACCAAATTCCGGTGAACCAAAAGACATACTTTATTTTTCAAAGCAGTTTTATACCTTAAGTTGTGCATAGAGGATAATGGGGGGAAGGGGTAGAGGCATGCAAAGACAGCAGTTCCTGATCCTTATCGAAGTCAGGCTTTCAAACTTATCATATGCAAAAGTTTAGGTGATTTACATCATCTTCTGGCCAGGAAGCCTGTTAACATTTTAAGAAACTTATTTTTCTCTAAAGGTGATTATTCTAAAGTCAGGCGCCAGCCTCCAAAAGGCATTGGAGAAAGTTGCATTCCTATAGGGCAAAGGTGAGGTGGGCTCAATCAAGAAAAGAATTAACTCAAGGGTCCAAGATTACAAACATTGAGGCAACTGCTTACATTTCTATACACCCATTATATCAATCAATACACCGCCAAGGACACAGTAGGTAAGGAGTATGGAGACTTAGCAGCAAACATTGGCCCAACAAGTGAAAAACGCTTCACCAATACAATTTCTAATCAATCTTTTAACTACTCAAAGGAATCTGTGTTTAGACAGTTTAGAACATCTCCTGCCTCTCACAGTTGGGAGGCTCTGAACAATCACATGTTGCCGGAAAAAACCTATTCAGGCAGGCTAGAGGACTTCCAAAGGAGTTTGTAGGTTGAAACACTGTCACACCCAAGAATTATTAACTGGAGCTGTAAGCTAACTCTTTTTCCAGAGAGAGGTAGTGGGGGACAGCCCCCCGTAAAGTCAGAGGTGTAGGTGACAGCACAAAGCAGAAAGTAGGCAGACTCTGGTTTTGGGGGTAGATTGCTCGAGAATTTCCAGGGAGACTCCTGAGGCTTGATCCCGCCTTTGCGTATGTCAAGCCTCCTTCCTCATGACCTTTGCCAAGGGCGGAGCTCGCTCCCCACAGACGACAAAGGATGAGATGGTTGGATGGCATCACTGACTCGATGGACATGAATTTGAGTAAGCTCTGGGAGTTGGTAATGGGCAGGGAGGCCTGGCGTGCTGCAGTCCATGGGGTCACAAAGAGTCAGACATGACTGAGCAACTGAACTGAACTGAGACAAGAACAGAAAGACCGGGGTGACTGGTTCACTGAGGAAATGCAAGAGCACAAGGGTCAGAAACTCTAACAAGGTTAACAAACTGGAGGGTTCAGAGAGTGGAGTACTCAAGTCCATGTGTCCTGAGTGATGGCAGAATGGTTTCCTGTCTCCTCTGTTAGCCAGGAGTGAAGTTGTTGTTTACTAGCTTAGTCATGTTTGACTCTTTTGCAACCCCATGGACTGTAGCCTGCCAGGCTCCTCTGTCCAGGGGATTTTCCAGGCAAGAATACTGGAGTGGGTTGCCATTTCCTTCTCCAGGGGATCTTCCTGACCTAGGGATCAAACCCGCATCTCCTGCATTGCAAGTGGATTCTTTACCACTGAGTCACCAGGGAAGCTACCCAGGGTGAAGACCTACTTCAAATTCTTTTTCTTTCATAAATTTTCTCCACTTGCCTCAAGTCAAAATTCCTTCCCCCTCCCCACCTAATTCCTCTGAGTCTTACTGTTTATATTACATAAATTACATATGCTATTATGTCTTCTCATTTAATTGTCCCTGGCATATTTCAGTTATCATTTATGTAAGTATATATTCACATGTAATTAAAAAAATTTCCTTCCCTTGAATTATCACCTCTTCGGTATTTTGGAATTGGGGGTCAGTTGTCTTATGATACTGTTAGGTAGCTATAATAGGAAAAAGGAGTCCAGAATGGTGGTGGCTAAAAGACAAAGAAGGGAAAAGCCGGCAAAAATAAAACAAAGGACGATCCGAGGATTGGAGTGAGAACCTCAGGTAAAACAAACAGCTCTCCTGGCTAGCCCAATTTATATAGGTGAGGCTCAGGGGGAGGAGAAAAAACACATAAAAAGAGTAGCCAAAATTGAGCCAAGGGCTTGCTTCCCTTTTGGGTCGGCCCGCTCTCATGCCTTGAGCATGTATTTTCCTTTGCTTTCTAAATAAAACTGAGCTATAACACTGGTCTGTCCGTTGCTTCAGATTTTTGCTGCAGCAAGACAGAACCGAGGAAAATACACACTCCCCTGATATATATGGTGCCATTTCTCAGATTTAACCAGGCTGGAACAACCTCTGCTCGGCCCCCATGAATCAGAGGCCAAGCACAGCAGAAGCACAACAGCGAAAGCTCCCACGGTGGAAGCTAAGAAAATCCAGTGCAGTAGAAGTGACAAGAAGCCCACCATGCTGGAAATAAGGACAGCAAAAACAAACTTGGCAGAAAGCCCACGCGGCTCAGTCTCAGACTCCAGGAGACCTCCTGTTGGGGTAGGAAGTCCTCGCTCCTATGACTGGAAGGACATATGACTAACAAAATCTTAATTCCTTTACAATCTCTTGTTTCTTGTTTCCTTGAACCCCTGCAAATAGGCAAGCACCAGGGGGTACCCCAGTGTGTCCCAAAATCTCCACTATCTGCGGTGCCCTAGTAGCTGTTGCCCAAGTGGGTGGGGGTTCTTCTGTCCTTAATCTTCTTTGTGCCAAGGATCAGGCCAGTGACAACTGTGAGCACAGGTCAGGTATTTAGCAGATTTTCTGGCAGGTTATGAAGGGGATTCCTTGGCTCCCACTGCTTTTTCCTCCTATTCTTCAGCTCCTCTCTCCTGGGACTTGAGCCCAGCCAAAATCCATGGTGTCTGGCTTCAGGACCTAATAAAACTTAGGTTCTTGATGTCTCATTGCAAAATAATTCACTGAGAGACACAGCAATAGGTAAGAGGTGGATTTTTTCAGATTTAGAGAGAAGCACACTCCACAGGGTGTGGGCCATTGAAGAGTGCAAGTGCAATGGCCACGGAATGTGGTGTGGTTAGTTTTATATGGGCTGGGTAATTCCATATGCTAATAAGTGGGAGGATCATTCCAACAATTGGGGAACCATCCACTCCTTGGTCTTTTGACAGTGCCTTGGAACTGCCCTAGTACCTCTGGGTGTGTCATTTTTCTTGCAGATTGAGGATCAAGGTTTAGTTGAATTTGAGTTGTCATCTTGGACCCATTTGATTTTAATTGGTTTAGGACTTCCCTGGTGGCTCAGATGGTATAGCATCTGCCTACAATGTGGGCGACCCGGGTTCAATCCCTGGGTGGGGAAGATCCTCTGGAGAAGGAAACAACAATCTACTCCAGTACTCTTGCCTGGAAAATCCCATCGACAGAGGAGCGAGGTAGACTACAGCCCACGGGGTCACAAAGAGTTGGACATGACTGGGTGACTTCACTTTCACTTTCATGTTATGGGCATTCTTTCAAAAGTTGTGCCTTGCCCCCTTCCTTCCTGTTTCATCCTCTTTTCCTGAGCCCCATCTGGGCCCACAGTGTTGCCTTTACAATCTTCTGGAGGGACAACCAGGAAATAGCTGGCCCTTGGGAGGAAAATACTGTATAATATCCAATCCCTCTAGATATTCAGGCCCTCATCTTCTGTGTTTCCTACAACATGTGCAAGAACAGCATTTCTCAGTGAATCTTCTAGGGTGGGTGACAGACACACAATGCCTGCTGGAAGTTCATCTTTGATGGCATCCCTTCAAGGGCAATTGGGCTTCCAGGGATAATGCTTGCCACTTTGGGAGTTAGCCCTGCAGGCTGTTTGGGCCCAAACCCTTACCACCCTTCTCCTAAAATTACAAACATATCCCTGGGTCAAATCTCCACTCCACTTTTATTGAACATCTGTCTGTTGCCTCTTATCAACTTGTCCTTAAGCCATTTACTAACTCTTACAACCAGGACCCTGCCCCCTTGTAGGCAACATCACTCCACTCCGCTTATTAAAATACACTTAATGCCTCTAACAGGACGAGATAACCCACTCCTTTGTCATTTCTTTGGAGAAAATGATGCTAAAGCTGGAACTCCAGTACTTTGGCCACCTCATGTGAAGAGCTGACTCATTGGAAAAGACTGATGCTGGGAGGGATTGGGGTCAGGAGGAGAAGGGGACAACAGAGGATGAGATGGCTGGATGGCATCACTGACTTGATGGACGTGAGTCTTAGTGAACTCCGAAGTTGGTGATGGACAGGGTGGCCTGGCGTGCTGCGATTCATGGGGTCGCAAAGAGTCAGACACAACTGAGCGACTGAACTGAACTGAACTAATGCCTCTAACAGGACGAGATAACCCACTCCTTTGTCATTACTTCTGCTATTACCTAAAGTGGGTCTATGACAACTAAATTTTTACCATTGGAAATACCTTAAACTGCTCTTATGGAGGACTAGGGGAGGAAATTAGTGACTTACATTCCCCCAGAGCAATAAGAGGATAAGGCTTACAGCTCTTTCACCAGGTTCCCAGTCTGAGGGCACAAACTTGGATTGCTTTACATCATGATATCTATTCCCATCCATGATAGACAAACCAGCAAAGAGTTAAGATTACAGCCCCTTAATCCTACCCAGCACTGGTCACACTGGAGATCTTGGGGATGCCCAACTCCAGCCTGGGGGTCCCAGGAGGTCAACCTGCCTTAACCTGCCCAGGGACCCAATTCTTGGGAGGCTGACCTGCCTTGACCTGCCCCGGCATTCAATCTCCAGGAGGCTGTCATCCCTCAACCTGCCTGGGGATCTGCACCCTGACCCGGGGACGCCCGGCTCTCAGGTTACAACAGTACTGGGTAGGATAAGCTTTAGAAAGACTCACCCCTAAGGAAGTCCACCCATGGAAATAGAAGGAAGCCTATTAGTTGTGGGACTGTGCCCAGTCTCAGCAATAACTCAGGAGTCTAACCAGAACTGCATTGCATTTCTGGAAAGTTTAAGAGGCTCTCCAGCAATTTACCAATCTGGACTTAGACTCTTATGAGGGACAGGTGATTTTAAAGGACAAATTCCTATCTCAATGTGCATCAGACAACAGGATAAAATTATAACAGCTACACCAGCAGGACCCTGCTGCCTCTTTAGATGAGATGGTCCAGATAGCCACCTATACCTTTCATAACAGAGAACAGGAGAAGGAGGCCAAGGCTCAGAAAAGGGAGAAAAGGAAAGAGACAAGGCATGCCCAGATGCTGGCTACCCTCCAGGGGAGCCCTATGGTAAACCCTGAGTCCTTAAAGGACAAGGCAAATGCCTAATCTGTAGATAGGTGGGACATTAGACCAAAGAGTGTCAAACCACTGACAAGTCTCCTAAAATGGCTTACTACAAATGCCATCAGTAGGGACATTGGGTGGCACTCTGCCCTTGGGGCACAAAGGCCTCAAGGTCAAGTGCCAAGCCTTCCCTCATGATGGTTAAACAGGACTGAAGTGGCCCGCTGCCAGTCATAGATAACCATCACGGGGCTGGAGTCAAGGATGCAACTAGATGCGGCATGTAGGTCCAAGAATTTCTTGGTTGACACAGCGGCTACCTGTGTACCTGTATCTGTCCTTACCTACTCCAGAGCCTTCTCCTCCCAAACCTGTACCATTTGGGGTGCTACAGGAAAAACAATTACAAAAGATTCACCCAAGCACTTCTTTGTTGCTGGGATGCACAAATATTTTCCCACCAGTTTCTGGTGGTCCCTGAGTGTCCTAATCCCTTATTGGGAAGAGGTCTTTCCCTGCCTTCAAAATCTTGGCAGCTATTGCAGTCCTGATAGAAGATGCTTTAAAAACTCTCTTTGGGGGGCAAACTAACTATTTTTACCAGCCACCAAGTGAAACAACTCCTAAATGGGAGAGGCCATTTATGTATGTCTGATCAAAGGATCCTCAAATATCAAGTAGTGCTGATGGAAAATCCAGGCCTGACTATATTCCCTTCTGACCCTTCTGCCTACCGCCAAGGGCTCTCTCCCCTTTCACTCTTGCCTAGAAACCTTGGACCACTGGACAACACTCTGAGAGGGATTGTCAGAAGATCCACTGACCAGTCCTTAGGAAATCTGGTACACTGACGGAAGCAGCTTTGTCTTGGATGTAAAAAGAAGAGCCGGATATGAGGTAGTCTCCAATTTTGAGACCATAGAGGCTAAACCTTTGCCGCCAGGTACTTCAGCCCAATTAGCTGAGCACATAGCCTTGACTCAAGCTTTAGAGCTGGGAAAAGGAAAAAGAGTAGCCATTTACACAGACTCCAACTATGCCTTTCTCGTGCTACATGTACATGTTGCCATCTGGAAAGAAAGGGACCACTTGACCACCAGAGGGTCCCCAATCAAATATGGTGATCAAATCCTTAGACTCTTGGAAGCAGTCCATTTTCCCATTGAAGTTTCAGTCTCCCATTGTAAAGGACACCAAAAAGGGAGCACGGAAGTGGCACGAGGAAACCAAGCAGCCAATCAGGCAGCTAAGAGAGCAGCATTACAGAACAGTGACCTAATAGGGGTTGCCACCTTAGTTCCACAGACTAATTTGCCAGAAAGTCTTTCATATGAAAGCTATGAGTGAGGGCTTTCAAGAAGATCATATAGGGTGGTTCCAAAAGGAGGGACTCCTTTTTCTGCCTGGGAACCTCCAATGGAAGTTGGTTAACTCCTTACATGCCACCACTCAGTTAGAAGAAAAGACCCTCCAAAGATTACTAGAAAGGTCCTTCAGAGGAACAAGCTTCCAAAATGACTATAAGGCAAGTGGTCTCCTCTTGTCCCATTTGCCAGGTAAACAACCCCTAAGAAGCTCAAGGACCCCAGCTGGCCCAGCCTGTCCAACAGCATGGGATCTACTGAGGAGAGGAATGGCAGATGGACTTCACCCAGATGTCAGTTTCTCAAGGGTATAACTATCTATTAGTCATGATAGATACATTCACAGGATGGATTGAAAGCTTTCCTACCTGGACTGAGAAGGCTGAGGAGGTGGTTAAAAAAAAAACAAAAAACTGCTCCATGAAATCATTTCAAGATTTGGTCTGCCCAGGTCATTACAAAGTGACAATGGGACATCATTTACTTCTAAGATCACCCAAGGGTTCTCTGAAGCATTGGGCATTACTCATTACCTCCATTGTGCCTGGAGGCCTCAGTCTTCAGGAAAAGTAGAAAGAGCCAACCATTCTTAAAATCAGCAATAAAAATGATAACCCAGGAGACCTCCCGGGATGGAAGGAGGCTTTACCAACAGCTCTCCTCCACACCTGTATTGCCCCTAAGGAACAGATTGGTCTTGGTCCTTATGAGATGCTATATGGGAGACCTTTTGTTTATGTCAATGACCTCTTCCTAGATCCAGAGGCTCAGACCCTGCAGTCTTATACCATGGCCATTGGGCAATTCCAACAAGATACACACTTGTGGAATATCCACCAGGACCCAAAAGATTCTTAAGAGCCACCACTGTATGTTCCAGGGACTCAAGTCCTAATTAAAGTCTGGAAGGAAAGAAAGTGAAAGTGAAGTCACTTCATTCGTGTCTGACTCTTTGCGACCCCATAAACTGTAGCCTGCCAGGCTTCTCCATTCATGGGTTTCTCCAGGAAAGAATATTGGAGTGGGTTGCCATTTCATTCTCCATCTGGTGGAGAGTGAGGTCTTTATCTCATCAGAAGAATCTGAGGGGTTAAGGGAATTTCAGGAGTCAGGGAAGCTTGGTACTTCCCCACCCTGAGAAATAGGAGTAGTTAGAAGGGAATTCTTTAGGATGTTTAGGAGTGGGGGAAGCTTGGTTCCCTCCCTACCTGAGAGATAAGCATAGTTAGAAGGAGATTCTTTAGAATGTTAGGAGAATTTTTGATCCTTTGGGCTTTTGAATATAGGAGAAAGATCTGGACCAAAGGGAACCTCAGAATCTTTTCCTAGAGATCATGTGGATATGAAAGGTTGAGTAGGGGTCATCTAGAAAACCTGATGGAGAGAGACAGAGGGGGACAGGAGATAAGGAGGCAACAGAAAGACACATGCAGCAAGTCTGGAAGGATGGGTCCCCAAAGGCTTAACTCCAGCTTATATGGAAAGGGCCCCTACCCTATAATACTTTCTACCCCTACAGCAGTCAGGGTACCAGGACATGACTCCTGGATTCATTAGTCCCCTGGATTCATTACTCAGGGTCTGAGCCTCTGGATCTAGGAAGAGGTCATTGACATAAACAAAAGGTCTCCCATATAGCATCTCATAAGGACTAAGACCAATCTGCTCCTTAGGGGCAATTCATTACTCATTGACTAATTCATTACTCATTAGTCAAACCGTGGAAGAAAACAGAAGAGGACAGTCAATACATCTGTGAGCTCCTGGAAGATCTCAGATACCTATTCAGGACTATAAATGAGTGTCATTCTAATGAACACCCCCAAAATCAAGTCTCTGGGGATAAGATTTCTCAGGACAGCTCTAAAGAACCAGCACAGCTTGGCAGGGGCTGTACTCCAAAATAGACAGGAGGTAGGTCTCCTGATCCCTTAGCAAGCAGGGACTTGAGCCATCTTGAATGAGATGTGTTGTTTCTGGATAAATACCTCTAGCTAAGTTAAAGAAAATCTCACAGTCCTCAAGAAAAATATTAGACCCTACAGGATCTCAAAGAATGAGCTGGAGAGTTCTTGGGGTGGCTACAATCTCTCTTTGGGGGATCCTCCTGGCGATGGGAAATTCAGAATTGGCTAATGCCCCTGCTAGTCCCTGTCATCACCATATTGATGCTGCTTATGATTGTTCCATGTATTATCAATTGTTTGATAATTGATAATTATCAAACCCGTTTTGTGTCTGCCCAGGACAACAAGCTACAACATGCAGGGCCAGTTCAACAAGGATATATAAAACTATAGCCAACCATTGAAAATATCACTCACCCTTAGATGGATACCACTATAAGGACTCTGAGGCTTGAGACTAGCAAGAGGGGGAGGCCCAGTGCCCCTCCCCATCCCAGTTCAGCAGGATGTAGCCAGAGAGACCTCGATGCTCCTATTCCCAAAGAATTGGGGCTCCTATCTCTTGAGGGGGGGAATGTTAGGTAGTTAGAATAGGAAAAGGAGTCCAGAATAGTGGTGGCTAAAAGACAAGGGAAAAGCCCGCGAAAATAGAACAAAGGAAGGTCCAAGGACCTGAGTGAGAACCTCAGGTAAAACAAACAGCCCTCCTGGCTAGCCCAATTTACATAGGGCAGGCTCAGGGGAGGAGAAAAGCATACAAAAACGGAGCCAAAATTGAGCCAAAGGGGACATTTGATTGCCTTTGTCTCAACAAGTCTAATAAAATAATCTAGGACAGTTACTGTCACCAAGCAAGAGCAATGTGAGGTCACCTGCCCTAAGTGATATGCGAATATACCTACCCTTTTGAGGCTACAGCAGGTATGGTAGGGAGTATAGAGTCTGTATCTTAATCCCTGAGACCTGTCCTTGGTACCTTATATGGTATATTAGTTTTCTAGGGCTGCTCAAGAAATAAGCATAAACCAGGTGGCTTACAGTTCTGGAAGCCAGAAGTTGGCATTCAAGATGTTGGCTCGACCATACTCTCTCACTGACAGCTCCAGGAGAGAATCCTTCCTTTCCTCTTCCAGCTTTAATGGATCCTCATATTCTGTGGTTTGTGATAACATCATATCTGTCTCCATCTTCACATGGGCTTCTTTCCTGTGTCTCTTTGTGCTTTGCTGTTTCTTATACGGATGCTCTCATTGGATTTAGGGCCTACCCTAATCCAGTATGATCTCATCTTAATCCTTCCTCTAATTACAAAGGTAGTTAAGATCATATTTCCAAATAAAGTCCCATTCCAAGATTCCAGGTGGACAAGAATTTTTCTAGGACATTATTTAATCCATTACATATGGCAAAGATTTTGTGGGGGTGACTAAACTAAGGATCACAAGATTATCCAGGTGGGCCCTAAATGCCATCACAAGCATTATAAAAAGAAAGGCAGAGATTGTATACACAGAAGAGGAGAAAGCCAAGTGACAACAGAGGCAAAGTTTAGAATGATGTAGCCACAAGCCAAGGAATGCTTAACAGCTGGAAGAGATGAGAAACAGATTTTCCCCTAGCACTTTCTGAGGGAGCAAAGACCTGATGACAAGGGCTTTCCCCATGGCTCAGTGGTAAAAAAAAAAAAAATCCACCTGCAATGGAGGAAATGCAGGGAACGCAAGTTCGATCCCTGGGTCCGGAAGATCCCCTGGAGGAGGAAATGGCAATCCATTCCAGTATTCTTGCCTGGAAGATTCCATGGACAGAGGAGCCTGGCGGGCTACAGTCCAAGGGGTTCCAAAGGGTCGGACATGACTGAGTATGAGCATGGACACGGAAAGATCTGCTGACATTAATTGGTTCGATGAAATGGATTTTAGATGTCTGGCCTTTAGAACTGTGGGAGAATACCTTTCCGTTGTTTCGAGCCACCAAATTTATGAAAATTTATTATAACAGGCATAAGAAATCAATATAGTAGGTAACTCTTAAAGTTCTTGTCTCTCTCACAACCTCCCTCCCTCCCTCCCTCTCTCTCTCATGTAGTCCATCTTTCTATACACATATACATACAAGCAAGTGGAAGTGCAAATATGTGCACAAACATTAATTTTTCCCTTTAAAACAAACATTCATTTTCACAAATGGTTCAATTAAATCTATGAGAGAGGAGAAAAAAATTTTCTCCTAACTAGTATATATACTAGTTGTTGTTGTTTAGTCACTAAGTCATATCTGACTCTTTTGTGACCCTATGGACTGTAGCTCGCCAAGTTCCTCTGTCCATGGTTATTTCCCAGTGAAGAATAGTAGAGTGGCTTGCCATACCCTCTTCTAGGGGATCGTCCTGACCAAGAGTATGTATCCAATCTCCTGTGCTGGTGGGAAGATTCTTTACCACTGAGCTACCAGAGAAGTCATATATACTAGTTTGGTATACACACACACACACATATATGTATACACACACACACACACACATATATGTATACACACACACACACACGTATGTTTATATTATATATATCCCAAGGCATATTCACTAAACAAATTCTTTGATTTATTTTACACAATAGGTCTAGTTCCATTCATTCATTTATCTTCTTTCCCAACAAATTATGCAAACTTAAATCTGCTGAATATGAAACAGGTCCATTTCTGAGCCATAAAAAAGAACTCTTGAAGATTACAATAAAAAACAAACAAACAAACAAAAACCAATGATCTAAATGGGAAGGAAATCCAAAAAGAGGGGATATATGTATACATATAGTTGATTCACTTTGCTATACAGGAGTAGCTAACACAACATTGTAAAGCAACTATACTCCAATAAAAATCAATTATAAAAAATTACCTTTAAACTTACTTTACACTTAAATAAAAGTTGAAAAATAGCACAATATTCCTATATATCCTTCAACTTGCTTCTCCTGATGCCAACATCTTTTGTAACTATAATACAATGATTAAAACCAAGAAATTATCCTTGATATGATCTACTAATCAACTTACAGAAGTTACTTAGATTGCACCAGTTTTCCCATTAACATCTAGGCATGCAGTTATTTGTGTGCCTCTTCTTCTCCCTTTAAAACCAGATGGAAGAACACCCCCTTCAGGCTGTCCATTGTGAAAAGAACAGAAGTTTATAGGCACGCCTTTACAGGGAACAGCCATTTGGATGAATTTTAAAGTACCTTTCGCACTAAACCAGGATGTACGACGATTTCTTCAATCCCTAAAGTAAATAAGGTATTGGCCCAAGAATTGAGAGACTTCAATACAAAACTACATTGTGCTCCTGGCATATTCCTCTTCACCTTTCAGTTCAAGAACCTTTTTGGCTTCATTCATTCTGCCCTAAGGGTGTAAGGGCTACACTGCCTGTTAATACTGTCAGAGGTAATAGCACAGAGGAGGAAGTTCCTGCCAAACTGGCTCAGTTCCAAAAAAGAAATGTTCATATCAAGAGATCTTTTAGTTGTTATTTTTTTCATGGCCATATACCATTTAGGCTTTAGGGGGTATTTCTGATTTTGCATTTAGGCTTAAATGTAGATAATTCTGAAGAAATTGAAAAAATTCTATTGGATAAATATTCAGGAGACATTAGTTTGGTATAAATTTTTCTATGGAAATAAACCCTTATTAGTTTGCTAAAGCTGCCATCACAAAGTACTGTAACTGAGAGGCTTGAACAACAGAAGTTTATTATCTCATAGTTCTGAAGAATTGAAGTTCAAGGTTGGCTCCTTGTGAGGGTTGTACCTCTCCCCTGGTTTCTGATAGCTTCAGGCACTCCTTGCTTAGAGATGGCATTTTCTGTCTGTCTTTGCACGTCTTTCTTTTGTACATGTCTGTTTCTGCATCCAAATTTCCCCTTTTTATAAGGACACCAGTTATATTGGATTAGTACCTTCCCTAATGACCTCCTTTTTACTTGATTATCTAGGTAAAGGCCATGGTTTTTAAATAAAGCTACATTCTGAAGTATTGTGGGTTAGGACTCCAACATTTCTCTCTTGGAGGGACAGAATTCAACCCATAATTCTCTAATCTGGGAAAGCCCGGGAGCAGAACTTTCGCAATTTGCGCAAGCAAATGCACTGGCCTGCTGTAGCACCAAGACGGGGTACACTCAGCTACCAACCACCACAGTCTCAGAGAAAGGGAGGATTGTTCCTGGAGAAAGAGCTGAGCTCCCCTCTGGGGTTTCTCAGTTTCATCCATGCCCTCAGAATAGCAGCATCAAGAATGTACTGATTTTCAGAAATGTGGGACAGACCATTGTTCTAATCTTGAAAATTTTCAAGATCTTTGCTGTCGTCCCATCATAAAAACTACCAAGACACATTCGCAGTATTTTATTTTTCTTACATCTATATTTTGGTTGCATACTCACTTATGGCCTCTTCCTATTATTATAATAATAATAATATGATAATAATATATGTTATTATAATTTTCTATAGAGAGAACAGGAAGATTTCCTTTTTGCAGTATGATGAATAACGATTAAAAATTATTGGTAATTTTAAAAAGTTTCTCCTGATTTTACAGCCTCCTATTGGTAATGTGCTTCCCTTGTGGCTCAGCTGGTAATGAATCCGCCTGCAATGTGGGAGACCTGGGTTTGATCCCTGGCTTGGGAAGATCCCCTGGAAAAGGGAAAGGCTACCCACTCCAGTATTCTGGCCTGAACAATTCCATGGACTGTATAGTCCATGGGGTCACAAGGAGTCAGACATGACTGAGCGACTTTCACTACTGGTAATGTCACACTAAGATGTGCTCTGACATGATGAAATACATAAAATATACAACTTGGCCCACAGACTTTGGTGCTATTGTCTTAACACAGGACATCTAATAATTATATTTCACAAATTAGCCATCAGGAAAGACAAAAAACATGTGGCACATTTATAACTGTATATGCTGCATTATTGGACATATTCTTAACAAGAAAGAACTTGTTTTGACTAGACACTGATGAGGACCAAATCCTCCCCTTCTAACTGTATACGTCTCATCTTGAGTTGCCCCCACATTCGTTTCAAGCTCTGAAAGTGAAAGAGTTAGTCATTCAGTTGTGCCTGACTCTTTGCAACACCATGGACTGTAGCCTGCCAGGTTCCTCTGTCCATGGAATTCTCCAGGCAACAGTACTGAAGTGGGTTGCTATTTCCTTTTCCAGGGCATTTTCCCAACTCAGGGATTGGACCAGTGTCTCTTGCATCTTCTGCTTTGGCAGGCAGATTCTTTACCATCTGAGACTCCAGGGAAGCCAGCTTCAATCTCTATACTTTTCAAATCCCCTAATATCTGCCAGTGCTGGCACCCTGAGACATGTTCATATAAAGATAGGACCTCTGCTTTGTGTCACAAGGCTGGCTGAGTCTGTATAGTAGGCAAGTGATATATTCCTGGAAGCCATTCCTATACCCGTGTGTGTGTATTAGTCATTTGGTCATGTCCAACTCTTCACGACCCTTTAGACTGTAGACTGCCATGCTTATCTGGCCATGGGATTTTTCAGACAAGAATACCGGAGTAGGTTGCCATTTTCTCCTCCAGGGGATCTTCCCAACCCAGGGACTGAACCTGTGTCTTCTGTGTCTCCTGCATTGCAGGTGGATTCTTAACCTGCTGAGCCATCGGGGAATCCCTTACATACCTGAGTAACTAGCAATAAATTAGCTGCACACGGAAGTAACTATGAACTACTTAACAGACCATACTAGTGACAGTGGGGCTTCCCTGGTAGCTCAGCTGGTAAAGAATTCACCTGCAATGTAGGAGACCCCAGTTTGATTCCCGGGTTGGAAAGATCCCCTGGAGAAAGGACAGACTACCCAGTCCAGTGTTCTTGGGCTTTCCTGATGGCTCAGATGGTAAAGAATCTGCAACTCACCCTTAATAATTTTCTCTGATAAGTATTACAAAATTCCTGTGAATGAGTAATCATTCCAGTGCCACTTCCCAGGACTGTGGATGTTGCTGGGGAGTTTGTGACAGGAGGGATGTAGAAGTGGAGAGAAACAGTAGTTTTAACCAATTGCAATTAACATATCTTATTTTTGTAAATTTTATGGAAATATTGAAGATATGACCCACTGAACATATTGTTAGGGTAGACAGATTTTGAGATGGACCCAATGATTCTTATCTCCAGGAATTTATAATCTTCTGTGACCTCCTCCCCTTGAGTGTAATTTGGCCTAGTGATTTGCTTCTAACCAACGAAATGTGACAATGGTAATGGGATCAAGTCATGTCAGTTATATAAGACAGTCAATTCCATCTTGCGAGCAAGCTCTCTTTGTTGCTAGTCTTGTAAAGCAAGTTGTCATATTGGGAAGGCCCATGTGGCAAGGAATTAAGGCTGGTTTCTGGCTGACAGCCAGTTAGAAACAGAAGCAGAAAGTTACTGGCCCAGCCACCTTTGAGGAACTGAAATCTGTCAACAATGGCATGAATTTGGATATCAGTCCTTTTCCTGTTGGATGAGATCCCAGCTCTGACCAGCTCCTTGATTAAAGCTTTATGAGAAACATTGAATCACAAGACCCAGATAAAGCCATATGTGGATTCCTGAATCAAGGATGTTATGAGATAAAATGTGTGTTGTGTTAAGTTGATAAATTGTAAAGTGATTTATTATATATCAATAGAAAATGAAAACAGATCCCTTCAAGGGTTTTGAGATTTGTTCAAATAAAGGGCCTCAAAGCTTGATTTATTTGCTTTATGATAAATATGCCTTTGAATATGAGCCTGAACCAGAGTCATAACCGTGAGAACAAACATATTAAAATCTTATATAATCACACTTTATAATTTATCATTATTTTCAGCATTTTATGTCTGGGTAGGCAGCATGGCTTTAATGCTGGTGATGGCTCAATTGAGTAAAAGTTAAATAATCTACCAAAGGGAAGACCTAGAAAGGGTGTAATGAGAGTTGTCTCTTTGAACCATTTTGGGGAAATAGGACATTAACAAGAAGTGATGAACATAAATGAGGATGAGCAGCATAGACACTCAAAGTGAGAGAACACACATTTAACAAATCTCATTAGTATGATTTTCTAACTCCAGCAAAGTTTGGCAATTTCAGTGTGGAAGCTGAGAAAGAGACAAGTGCGGTGCGATCATGGGATTCTGGTCCAGTTGGATGGCAAGTAAAATTAGAAAAAGGTGATGTAATAGGATAATTGGAAGCATATAGGGTCTGTAGGGCTTCCCCTGCAGCTCAGCCGTAAAAGAATCTGTTTGCAAGCAGGAGACTCGGAGACGTGGATTTGATCCCTGGGTTGGGACGATCCCCTGGTGCAGGAAATGGCAGTCCATTCCAGTATTCTTGCCTGGAAAATTCCATGGACAGAGGAGCCCGGCGGGCTACAGTCCATGGGGTCACAAAAGAGTTGAACATGACAGTGACTCAACAACGACGACAATAGGGCAATAGGGCCGTATTGTGAAATGGGGAAACGGGTTCAGTGGAGACAACAGAAGGAGAAAGGGGAAAGAATGATACAGTCAGAGAAAGAATATTTGAGTTTAGGAACCTGGAAATGAAATACTTTTGAAGGAAGATGATGAGTCGAGGTTTGGTCATATGAATGTATGGTTGAAATGGAGGCAAAAGAAAATTCATTGAAGTTTAAAGCAAAACTTATGACATCAGTTCAAAAATGACTGTCAACTAGATACTTTCAATTAGTACAATCTTGTCTACTTCTGACTTCTGAAAAGATTTTTTTTTCATATGGCACTTATAAATTAACATTATCAAAACACATCCTATCATTCTGTTCATAATAAGAAAGTACAACATAGTAAATATATTACTGCAACTTAATATGGAATATACTCTAGCAAAAATATCAAATCACTGTTTTGTATACCTAAAACTAATATAATATTGTGTCAATTACACTTCAATTAAAAAAAAAAGAGGAAATTATAACTATATGCTCAATCATTATCAGTTTAAGAAATACAAATAATATTTTCCCTAAGATTAACAGCATCTACTTCTTTGAGCAGCTCTTTGCTGCATCTAATTGATTTCAACCATATAAGTCATTAACAGAGTCCGTAGACAGGTCATCTAAAATTAGTTATCTATACGGACATAGGGTTGAGTTTCCCAGCTAGCTCAGCGGTAAAGAATTCACCTGCCAATGCAGGAGATGCAGGAAACACAAGTTTGATCCCTGGGCCTTGAAGATCGTTAGAGGAAGAAATGATAACCCACTCCAGTATTCTTGCCTGGAGAATCACATAGACAAGAGGAGCCTGGCAGACTACAGTCCATGGGGTTGCAAAGCATGAGCACAAGGGACATAGGGCTACAGTTCCTGTCTTAATCTCATCTCTTGATCCTACAGAGAGAAAGGTCAGCTGGGCTATTTCGGCCAGTGAGCATCCTTCCGGGAGTTTGACTAAGGCTCTCACCTAGAATTAAGGAAACTGAGATTCAAAGCTGAGTGTTGAAAGGAAAATGGAGATTAATAAGTCATAGGAACAAGCATGAACTGGTCTCTAAAGAGTAACTGTAATTTTAAAAGTTAGCCATCTCCTTTGAAGTATTTGGATAAATTACTGTGCAATGAGGCCTACTTTTTTATTGTGTCACAACTCAAATCCCCAGACTTGCTGGCAGATAAAATGCAGGCACCAGGCCTAGGCTATGTCTATCAGAACCGACAGGAAGGTACTGGCCTTGAGAGGAGCTTCCATTTTGGCTCCGGCATGTAGCAACAGATGCATTAAACTCTCAGCCTTGGCAGTGGTGGGGACCATTTCCCAGAGGGTCCAAGGTGGAGTGGCTGGCACAGAAGTAGCCTGGATGGGGTGGTGCTGCCAAGTTTCCTCCAGTACTCAGTGGGAAGAAAAGCAGTAGCGACAGCAGGCTCTTTCATCAGGCCAATTCTCTTGTGAGGTTTTAGGCTTGGTTCCTGAGAATTAGCCTGAAGTCTGGTTCACCAGCCTTCTTAGCAATTTTGAGATTTTGGATATGCTTTGAATAAACTGCCTTTTTGCTTAATCAGTCAGAGTCATCATCTGTTGATTGCAACTAGGAACACTGACAGATATTTCATGTTAGGGTGGGGATGTCACAAGGCCCTCCAGATGGCATTTCTAAGCTGATGCTTTTGCCTGAGGATTGTTTCAGTGTTCATTTCTCACTGCAGTGTGGGGAGGGTACATGCTCATGCTCAGTCGCTAAATCATGTCTGACTTTTTGTGGCCCCATGAACTGTAGCTCACCAGGCTCCTCTGTGCATGGGATTTCCCAGACAAGAATATTTGATGAAGTTGCCTGTTCCTTCTCCAGGGGATCTTCTGACCCAAGGATCAAACCTGCATCTCCTGCATCGGCAGGCAGATTCTTTACCACTGAGCCACCTGGGAAGCCCAGGGAAGGTACAACACATACAGATTACTGAAGATGGGGTTCACAACCCTCTTGATTCAGACTACCCCTCAGGATAAGAAGAAAATGGACATTAGATACAATTTAGTAGAAGACTTTAGTCATTTATGACCTTTGTTATCCAACCATCCTTTCCCGAATGGCTACTACATATCAGTACTACATACTACATATACTACTACTTACATATCCTTTGCTACACTCTGGAAATAAAGTGCAGGGGAATGTGACCTGGAGTGAAAAAAGGTCATATAAGTAGATAAATCACCATGTAACACAGGAGGCAGTATTAAAGCACCTTGAATAAAGTACTATGCCACAATATACCTTAAGATAAATTCATATGAATTAGCAACACCAAAAAATATGTTTTATGATATATTGAAAATACAAAAGGAGTTTATTCTACCCTATTTACTTAGAAACTTTAAGAAAGATCGGAGGATTGTTTCAAGAACTCACAGCTTTGTGAGTCCCATAAGGGGTTAATTAGTTGCCTAAGGAATAGCATTTAGCTGAAAAACGGTTTAAAAAGTTAAAAGGAAAGTGTCGGAAGGATGTGAGGCAATATTCCACCCTGGCGGCTCAGCTGCCTGCTCAGTAGCAGGGTGGCAGTAATGTTTGAAGACAGAAATGAGAGATATTAGTACTCTTACCTATTGCTTTAGATATTATAATGCTAGCGCATTAATACATTTTTGCTCAAGACCAGGAAAGGAGAGTGATTTTTTGGTGGGGGCGAAAAGCATGTTGGGGGATCTGTGTGGCTTTGGGTAAGGTGATATCTTGATATAGAGGCAAATTTGGCTGCAGTGAATTACAAGGATGAGGTGAGGGCCAGACAAAGAGAAGGAGGTTTGGGATTCAGGAAAAAGAAGAAAGTAGAGCATGAGGATTCCTTTTATTTTCTTTCAAATTGCTAGGTCAATTCACCAGGTAGGGAAAGAGGCTGGAATTTGGAAGCCCAACCATCAATCTGTGGTTTAGAGATGTTACTTTGCAGGTAGCAAGATTGTATCAGTGGTAAAAGATCCCTAGTAACTAAGTAATACCTGATAAAATTGGAAGAGTAATATGTCACTTTAAGTTGCCTAATTTATATCCAAGAACTAATTTAAGTAATGAGAATCACCAGCTTTAAAAATAATCTATGAAAACATGAAAATGTATGTAACTATATTTGGCAAGATGTTTTGTATTTGAGAAAATGATGCCCTGTATACTTCACGGATACAAAAATACAAACTACTAACATACAGCATGGAATTAGATTTTAAAATGACAAATGGGAAACTAGATCTGAAGACATCTAGCCAGGCTAAAGAAAAATGACTTGATCATGAGAGAGAGGGAAAAAACAAAAGACTTTTCTAAACTGTGTCAGTTGATTATGAACCTTTCAGTAATATTCATCTAGCTTAATAATATACCAGCTCATATTGATCCATTGGCTGAGCTACACTACCTTTACCAGAATTCTCTTTCCTGTACATTTCTGGTCACCCTGGGCCATGAGAGAAATTCTCCTGGGAGATTTGGAGAGTGGAAGCCAGGCCTGTAACTGTTCCATCTTCTCCTGAATCCTTCTTCAGCTTCTCTGTCTCCTGGGCTAGGTATGTGTGGTTAGTTCTCTGAAGAAGAACCTGGTGTCTGCAGAATGTCTACTCAAACCAAGACCAAAGCCAGTGTGAACTGATCTAGGTGTCAGCCTGTGCCTCTGGGTTCTGGCTCATGCATTTGAGTTCCAGATTGTTATTGCTCTCTCCCACTTTACATCCATTTGTCCTTCCTAACTATCTGTCTGACCTTAACTTCCTTGGCCAGATGGGTAAGGCAAAAATCTCAAAGACAAATATAGTATAGTATATAATATATAATATATAGTATATAGTATATTTAATATAGTATATATTATGTCTGTGTATGTACACACACATATATCTATGTATGTGTGCTAAGTTGCTTCAGTCGTGTTTGACTCTTTGCAACTCTATGGATGGTAGCCCACCAGGCTCCTGTCCATGGGATTCTCCAGGCAAGAATACTGGAGTGGATTGCCATAACCTCCTCCAGAGGATCTTTCCAACTCAGGGATCAAACTCACGTCTCTTCTGTCTCCTGCATTGGCAGGTGGATTCTTTACCACTAGTGTCACCCAGGAAGCCCATATCTATGTATACATATATGAGAAAAGTATGCATATGTGTAAGTGTGTATGTATACTCACTTATACATAACCCGATTCTGGCTATATGGGATCACTTCCACAATCGGGGCGGTAAAGGTAATATTTGCTGACATATTTAAATTATAGTACATACAATTGTTCACTTTTATCACTTTTGACTTTCCCAACTCCAGTTTTCTATCCATTTACCCAGAGATGTTTCAAAACAAAAAGCTATTGTACTATATTCTCTAGGGATGAAATCTAAGTATTCTAATAAATGATAGCTGACAATCAAAATTATGGTTAAAATGATATTAGAAGGAGGAGGATACAGAAAATTTCAACAGTTTAAGTGGAGAGGTAAAGGCAAACTAACAGTTCAGTGAGGTTCTCACTTCTGCCTCTTAAGTAGAAATGGAAGAAAGATTCTCCTTTGCCATCTACTCAGGAGAGCTTCAACCACTGGATTAAGGCAGGAAGAGCCCATTGAAACCATCAATAGAACATTAAACTCTTAGGTCAAACCTCACACTTGGTGGTTCACTGTGTTTATGAATAGGCTACATGTGCTTTTTTTCCTTATGAGAAAGACATTGTTGTGGAAAGTATCATTGTATTTTCATAACTAGAAATATTTTAGTATATAATTTTTAGAGGAGGAAGGAACTCATTATTTGATATCCACCTATGCACGGGATTGTCGTAGTGACTTTACAGACAGCATGCCATTTAATCTGCAAAACAATGCCATGAGGTTGGTACTGCCATCAATACTTTACAGATGATTGAACAGCCTCAGAGAATTTATATAACTTGCCTGCAGATATAGAGCAGAGTAGGGCTGTCAGATTTTAAAGCAAATGTTCTCTCTATAAAACTATGCTGCCTGTTTTCCAGTGGTCTCAGTTCTGGAAAGAATAGTTATAATAATGGCTTAATTTCCTCATTGGTCTGAAGGAAATGTGGACCTGCTGCTAATGTTTTTAAAGCGACTGACTTGCAGTTGAGTTATATGCTCTAAGTATATTTCATATAGTATATATTATGAACTCTGTCTTCGCCAAGTCACTTCTCTCAAGAAACAATACAACACTGAGATTAAGAAAATGAATTCTGAAGTCAAACTTCATGAATGCACAGAGGTGCTTCCACCACTTAATTTGTGACTTTGGGGAAGTCACTTAACCACTCTGTGCTTCAGTTTTCTCATCTTTAAAACAGATCTAATAACAGCACCCACATGGCAGTGTCATTAGGATTAAATTACATATTTTGTGAAAAATCGCTAATCAACACAAATAGCACTTACTGTGGATGAGATGTTATTTCAATATATTGCAAATAATTAATCATTTACAGCATTTCCCTGGTGGCGCAGATAGTAAAGAATCTGCCTGCAGTACAGGAGACCTGGGTTTGATCCCCCAGTTGGGAAGATCCCCTGAAGGAGGGCATGGCAACCCACTCCAAAATTCTTGCCTGAGAATCCCCATGGACAGAGGAGCCTGGAGGGCTAATTACAACATCTCTATGAGGTAGGCTTTGCTATCTTGAATGTCCTTGAATGTCATTGTTCTCTTACGATCCAGTTACATATAGTCACGTATATATGGCATGGTTCTCGGTCACATCTCTGGTTACTTATTTATATCAAACTGTTGCAGTCAGTGTTTGACTGATTCCTCAGAATATCACAAATGTCTAAAGTAGAATCAGCACATACTAAGCATTCAATCAGTATGTGTAGTCATCTTCATTTTTAAATTGTCTTTACCAAGAAGTCAACAGGTAAACCAAAACAAGCATGTCTTATAGATCAGTGGTGCTCCAAATGTGGCACCCAGAGCAGTAACATCAGTAACTCTTGGTATTTGTTAGCAATGCAAATTTCCAGCACTCATTTCAGACTCACGAAAGAAGAGACTAGGTTAAGGGCCAGCAATCTGTTTTCACAAGCCCTCCAGGTAAATCTAAGGCAAAACAAAGTTAGAGAAACACTGCTGTATATTATATTCAATATGAAAGCAAGTCCAAAACACACATATCCTATCACTAACTATAAAAGATGTTTGCCATTTAGCATTCTTCCTAATTATTCTTTAAATAGGAGCAGTAATGTTCCTTCTCTAGGCGTTAGAAATATTTTTGTGTTTTACAGTAGGCCAAGGCAGTACTTAGAATAAGAGTAGCTTAAACCAATTGATTTAGAATCTCTGTGGAGTGGAGTTAGAATAGCTGTATATTTGGTAAATACCTTTGGGGTTTCTTATGTAAAATAGATGTATGAGAATCTTGGCATAAGATCAACTGAAGTCTGAGGAACTTGGACGTGGACAGAATTTTGAAATGCATAAGTCCCGGGGGGAAATGTGTCTGTTTGTCGTGAAGCCTGAGGTTGTAGCTACTGTTTCAGCTATCTCGAACAGTATTCTTTCTTTCTTTTTTTTTTTTTGCTTGATAGTATCATATTTTACTAAATAAAAGCCCCTCCATGTTTAGAATTCCACTACTTAACTGCCCTGCCTTATGTAGCTGGTCACCTGATTTCAAGTCTCTCAATGGACATTTTTTACTATTCTGTAGGGAAGTATACTGGGCTTCCCTGGTGGTTCAGTGGTAAAGAATCTGCCTACCAACACAGGAGACGGGGGCGTTGATCCCTAGGTTGGGAAGATCCCTGGAGGAAGAATCGGCAACCACTCCAGTATTTTTGCCTGGTAAATCCCATGAATAGAGGAGCCTAGTGGGCTACAGTTCACAGGGTTGCAAAAGAGTCAGACATGATTTAGTGACTGAAATAACAAGGAAAGTATACTATAGTGACAAATGAAGATTGACCATGGCACTTCCAAAGAAGACTCCTTTCATTGTCTTGTATATAAGAAAATTTTGTGTTTTTTCTCACAGTTAAGACCCTGATTCCTAATCAAATGTGTTACCCAAGTATCAGTCACTTAGGTTTTTGGAGACACAAAAAACTTATTTCAAGAAATCCTATGTCCAAATATACAGGCAAGAAAAAGACACTAACTACAGGTACAGAGAAATAAGCCTTGTACGGAATAAACTTCTATAGGGATTGCCAACAAGCTCAAGCTCGCTTCTTTATTTGGAGTACTTAATTCTGTATTGTAATTGTTAAATGGGCGCCCTCCTCACTCAAGGTCTAGGAATAACACTTGTAAGATTCTGAAAACACATGAAAATAAAGGAAAGTAAGTGAGAATAACTGACTCCATGCTCTGAAATAAGAACTAAATACATTTTACAGTTTGTGATGAAACACTCCTAGTAAGAAATCAGCAGGTATATGTGGGGACATCTAATTGATGGATGGGAAATGGAAAGTAATCATGGGAGGGGGGCATACCCTGATGGTGCTTGATGAACAGTGTCCTCTGTGTGTATGTGTATCGGTGTGTGTGTGTGCACTAGGGCTCAGTTGCTCAGTTGTGTCTGACTCTTTGCAACCCCATGGACTATGGCTTGCCAGGCACCTCTGTCCATGGAATTTTCCAGGCAAGAATACTGGAGTGGGTTTCCTTTTCCTCCTTCAGGGGATCTTCCCAACCCAGGGATCAAACTCACGTCTCTTGTTCCTCCTGTATTGACAGACGGATTCTTTACCACTGCACCACCTGGAAAGTCCTTGTCCTCTCTAGGGAAAGGGAAATGGCTGATCTGATCTGCTAGAGCTGGATCTAGGAAGTGACTCGGGGGTAAAACTCTCCTTCACCAATGAGGAAAGCAAAGTTGACTATCCAGCTGAATGCAAGGGCCCAAGTCTTCTTGTTGGCAAAGGTGAATGAAGCAAAACTGAGACTGTGAGAAACTGTGTGCCTGGTATGAGCCTGGAAGGCTGTATGGACAAGCAGGGCCAGTGAAGCAAGATCTTGTGGAGTGGGAGTGGGTGTGTCTGGCTGGGGCTGAGTGGAGTTCAGTGGCTACGTTTGCAGTTTGAAGGCGAAATCAGATACGCGGCTCCTTTCTCTGATAAAACGTTATCAGCCTGCTCAGCGCCCTCCTTTTGCTCTCAGCGCAAGTGTGGATTCCCCAGGTCACACTGTCAGGCATGGCAGGGGTACCAGTTACTCTCCTGGGCAGCGAAGGCCACCTGACTTCACTCCCCTACCCACCCCCATGCACACCTTGGGTGTTTACCTGAACGTATCTCTAGAAACAAGGTTTATATGAATGAAAATCAAGCAGAAACTTCAGGCAGTCTTCTGATGACTCACTCTATCCTTCCTTGTCCTTGGGTCCATACATTGCTTTTTAGCTGAGGAATGCAGAATCTAAGCATATTCCAATTCCTTGTTGAGACAGGATGTGAATTTCTTCTTTACCCTCATTTCTACCTTCTTATCTTTCTGGCTCTTTTATCCTGTTATCATTTGGCTAGATGTATATTTTCTGCATCCACACTTTATTAAATTGCTTTTCTCTCTGTCAGTTTCAGAACAAAGCAAATTTGAATTCTGGAAACAGGTCCTTTCACATATATATATGTATATATATGTGTATATAGAGTCCTCACTTTGCACCATTTCGACACACATGAATTGCAGTTACCTGACTTAATGACACCAAGTACCTCAACACCACCATTGTTCAAATTTTAGTTTCCACAATATATTTACTGAGTAATTACATAAGGTACAAACTTTGCTGCTGGCTCACAAGTCACTACATAAATAACAGATGCCAGTCATGATCAGTGAACCTTCACGTCACTTTTCAAAGCCTGTCAGTGTTTGATCTCTATACACTTGTTATTCTGTTCATGCCCAGAAAGCAATATATGTAGTTGTGTTGCCTCTCAGTTTCCCAGCAGAAAAGAGAAAATGTAAGCAAACTAGTTTAACATTTAAAGCACTTACTACTGTCCTTCATTTGTCTTGGGGACTTAAAAATGTGAAAGTTTGCTTTTTTACCCCCAATATACAAAATACAATATACAAAAATAGACTGTTCAGTTCAGTTCAGTTGCTCAGTCGTGTCTGACTCGACCCTATGGACTGCAGCACGCCAGGCCTCCTAGTCCATCACCAACTCCCAGAGTTTACTTAAACTCATGTCCATTGAGTCAATCAATGATGCCATCCAACATCTCATCCTCTGTCATCCCCTTCTCCCTCTGTCTTCAATCTTTCCCAGCATCAGGGTCTTTTCCAGTGAGTCAGTTCTTTTCATCAGGTGGCCTAAGTATTGGAGCTTCAGCTTCAGCATCAGTCCTTCCAATGAATATTCAGGATTGATTTCCTTTAGGGTGGACTGTTTGGATCTCTTTGCAGTCCAAGGGACTCTCAAGAGTCTTCTCCAACACCACAGCTCAAAAGCATCAATTCTTCGGCACTCAACTTTCTTTATAGTCCAACTACTTTATAGTTCAGTATCCATGAACAGCATGAAAAGGCAAAAAGATAGGACACTGAAAGATGAACTCCCCAGGTCAGTAGGTGCTCAATATGCTACTGGAGATCAGTGGAGAAATAACTCCGGAAAGAATAAAGAGACAGACCCAAAGCAAAAACACCCAGTTGTGAATGAGACTGGTGATGGAAGTAAAATCTGATTTTGTAAAGAGCAATATTTCATAGGAACCTGAAATGTTAGGTCCATGAATCAAGGCAAATTGAAAGTGGTCAAACAGGAGATGGCAAGCGTGAACATCGATGTTTTAGGAATCAGTGAACTAAAATGGACTGGAATGGGTGAATTTAACTCAGATGACCATTATATCTACTACTGTGGGCAAGAATCCCTTAGAAGAAATGGAGTAGCCATCATAATCAACAAAAGAGTCCGAAATATAGTACCTGGATGCAATCTAAAAAATGACAGGATGATATCTGTTCATTTCCAAGGCAAACCATTCAATATCACAGTAATCCAAGTCTGTTACTGCCCTGACCAGTAATGCTGAAGAAGCTGAAGTTGAACAGTTCTATGAGGACCTACAAGACCTTTTAGAACTAACACCCAAAAAAGATGTCTTTTTCATTATAGAGGACTGGAATGCAAAAGTAAGACATCAAGAAATACCTGGAGTAACAGGCAAATTTGGCCTTCGAGTACAGAATGAAGCAGGGCAAAGGCTAATAGAGTTTTGCCAAGAGAACACACTGGTCATAGGTCAGAGGGAAACACCCTCTTCCAACAACACAAAAGAAGACTCTACACATGGACGTCACCAGATGGTCAATATGGAAATCAGATTGATTATATTATTTGCAGCCAAAGATGGAGAAGCCCTATACAGTCAGCAAAAACAAGACCGGGAGCTGACTGTGGCTCAGACCATGAACTCTTTATTGCCAAATTCAGAGTTAAATTTTAAAAAGTAGGGAAAACCACTAGACCATTCAGGTATGACCTAAATCAAATCCCTTACGATTATACAGTGGAAGTGACCAATAGATTCAAAGGATTAGATCCAACAGACAGAGTGCCTTAAGAACTATGGACGGAGGTTCTTGACATTTTACAGGAGGCAGGGATCAAGACCATCCCCAAGGAAAGGAAACGCAAAAAGGCAAAATGGTTGTCTGAGGAGGCCTTACAAATAGCTGTGAATAGAAGAGAAGTGAAAGGCAAAATATACTGTATTTTTATATAAATACTATGTCATTAATCCAGCCAATGGGCCAAGGAGGTGTTTTAATTTTTAAAGCTTATTTTCTTATACAGACTTTAGGACAGGCTCTGGATACTACAGCGGAAAGCAGGTAAGTTTAACTGAATCTGGGGAGAAATGTGTATGCAGTTGAAAACATTTAGGCATTATGGCAGAAAGAAAAGCAGGTAATATTTGTTCAGTAGGACAAAAACTATTATCGTGTGATGCACATACTCTGTGGGATTCAAATCAGATGTAAGTGAAGTTACAATGCTGCCAGAGGTGATGTTGAAAATGCTGCTGGTGATCTGCTGACAGAAGAACTGAATGAGGACGACCTCATCAGCATAAAATGAGGGGAGGGTTGTAATGAAAAGGATGATGAGTCTTAGAAGTCACATTGAAAAAAGATCTTACATAAAAGGAAATCCCAGAGGTATTTCATGCTATTGGAAGGACAAAGGGTTAAATGTTGGTCAGGCTGATCTGAACTTACTAAGGATTATGACAGTTCATCAAGGTGTAATAAAGATGCTCACTCCATGTGGTGAGTTAACTGATGAGAAGCAAGCACTGTTTAAACTATTCTTGCTAATTTTTTTAAACAAAGGAATAAACCACTTTAATTTTCCATGTTTCTAATATTTTACATTATAGTATACTATGTAAATGTTAGTTTTACTATTATTTTTAATGTGTCTATATATTTAGACAGTAAGAGAATTTTTAGGGTTCTGAGATGATAAAGAATCTGCCTGCAATGTGGGAGACTCGGGTTTGATCCCTGGGTCAGGAAGATCCCCTGGAGGAGGAAATGGCAACCAACTCCAGTATTCTTGTCTGGAAAATCCCATGGACAGAGGAGCCTGGTGGGTTACTGCCCTTGGGGTCTCCAAGAGTTGGACACGACTGAGTGACTAACACTTTCACTTTCACTTTGAAAGGTCATAGAAAAATCAGGATTTTTCCCCATCAGTTATGATTGCTTTTCACTGTTTCAGCTTGCACTATCATTTTAATGGTTCTCTACTACTGAGCAAAAGCAAAGATTTTCATATATATATATATATATATATATATATATATATATATCAATATAACACATACATAGAATTTTTAAAAGCACAGATTTATTTATTTACTTAATAGATAGTTATTCATTTAGCAACAATAATCTACCAATCACTGTACAGTAACAAAAAAAAGTCTCAGCCCTCATAAATAAAGTTAAACTATGTCTTGTGACTATAAGAACAATGAAGGAAAGTAAAGCTGAAAGATGGGATCAAGAGTTCAGGGCAGGGGGATGCTCTCTTGTTTTCCTGAGGTGTGGTCCCCGGGAGCTTATCCATAATGTGAAGTTGAACATAGAGATGCAGGTGTCTGGTGGAAGAGAACTCCAGGTCAAGGAAATGTTAAACCTATTATCATCCTCTCTTATACTGGTGATCCTACAAAATGTGTTCTTGGTAGCCCAAGGAGCCTGGTCTTGGTGAAGTCTGGACAACAGTTATAAGGCTGTGGCTATATTTAGGAGCACAGAGAATGGTTACCATATGTGTGCATGCATGCATGCTAAGTGGCTTCAGTCATGTCTGACTCTTTGTAACCCTATGGACTCTATGCAATACTGCCAGGCTCCTCTGTCCTTGGGGTTACCATATGATGATCCCTAAATTACTGTACCTCCAGACCAATATAATAATAGAGCATTGATTCATTTTCTGCCTTAAGATTTCCTGAAAAACATATTGATTCAAATTCTTCTTAGTTTCCCAATACATCAGTTCATTTCAGTTCAGTTCAGTTCAGTTGCTCAGTCGTGGACTGCAGCACGCCAGGCCTCCCTGTCCATCACCAACTCCCGGAGTTCCCTCAAACTCACGTTCATTGAATTGGTGAGGCAATCCAACCATCTTATCCTCTGTCATCCCCTTCTCCCTGTGCCTTCAATCTTTCCCAGCATCAGGGTCTTTTCTAATGAGTCAGTTCTTTGCATGAGGTGGCCTAAGTACTGGAGTTTCAGCTTCAGCATCAGTCCTTCCAATGAATATTCAGGACTGATTTCCTTTATGATGGAATGGTTGGATCTCCTCGAAGTCCAAGGGACTCTCAAGAGTCTTCTCCAACACCACAGTTCAAAGCATCAGTTCTTCAGTGCTCAGCTTTCTTTATAGTCCAACTCTCACATCCATACATGACCACTGGAAAAACCATAGCTTTGACTAGGTGGACCTTTGTTGGGAAAATAATGTCTCTGCTTTTTAATATGCTGTCTAGGTTGGTCATAATTTTTCTTCCAAGGAGCAAGCGTCTTTTAATTTCATGGCTGCAGTTACCATCTGTAGTGATTCTGGAGCCCAAAAAATAAAGTCTGTCACTGTATCCACTGTTTCCCCATCTATTTCCCATGAAGTGATGGGACCAGATGCCATGATCTTCGTTTTCTGAATGTTGAGCTTTAAGCCAACTTTTTCACTCTCCTCTTTCACTTTCATCAAGAGGCTCTTTAGTTCTTCTTTACTTTCTGCCATAAGGGTGGTGTCATCTGCATATCTGAGGTCATGGATATTTCTCCTAGCAATCTTGATTCCAGCTTGTGCTTCATCCAGCCCAGCATTTCTCATGATGTACTCTGATATAAGTTAAATAGGCAGGGTGACAATATACAGCCTTGACGTACTCCTTTCCCTATTTGGAACCAGTCTGTTGTTCCATGTCCAGTTCTAACTGTTGCTTCCTGACCTGCATACAGATTTCTCAGGAGGCAGGCAGGTCAGGTGGTCTGGGATTCCCATCTCGTTCAGAATTTTCCACAGTTTATTGTGATCTACACAGTCAAAGGCTTTGGCGTAGTCAGTTCAGCAGAAGTAGGTATTTTTCTGGAACCCTTTTCCTTTTTTGATGATCCAATAGATGTTGGCAATTTGATCTCTGGTTCCTCTGCTTTTTCTAAATCCAGCTTGAACATCTGGAATTTCACAGTTCACGTACTGTTGAAGCCTGGCTTGGAGAATTTTGAGCATTACTTTGCTAGTGTGTGAGATGAGTGCAATTGGATACATAATTAAGCAGAAGTCATTCAGTTGAGAATGTACAGTTTTTACTACTCAAATGTTATCTTTTATTATGTGTCAACCATTCTATGAGTAACAACCCTTACATTTATTATCTCTAAAAAATCTTCAAGGGCAGTTCATATGTTTCTAGAGTTTTGAGATATGCTACTGATTCATAGGTCCTTATTAGCCTTAATTTGTATTTATTCATTTCTACAACTAGATCATGAATTCTGATTTTTGTTTTTCATTGATGGATGAAAGGAGAAAAAGAAAACTTAGTAAAAGAGAAATGAAACACATGCCACCTATTTGTGGTCAAACTGGAGAAACAAATGGGAAAAAAATACTTAGTCTCACATATATGCTAGGAATTGTGTTGTATATATTTACAAGTTAAATTTTCAAATAATCTATTAATTGTTTAGGATACTATACAATAGTAAATGATAAGTATTATTCTTGCTTTGTAGATGAAGACCAAACTCAAGAGAGTCTGTAACAGGTAGGTCTGAACCTAGGCAGTGGGACCCCAGAGCCTTTATTCTTTATCACTGTCCTAATCACCGTACTGGACTGAACCGTAGGCCCAGTTGTATAAGAAAACATGTCTCCAAAAGTAGAGACTACAATAGTTAAGTGGGAATTACACCATATGCACTTCATCTCCCCAGGGTTGTTGTTGTGCAAGAGTCATTTTGCTCCATGCAAAGTTCATGGAAGCAGAATACTGCAAAAGATCAAAGCTTTGTATTCAGCTTAATAGCTTTTGAGAAAGAGAAGGCAGATTGGATCAACTGAAATAATAATTATTCTCATAGAAAAATGGTTATTTCTGTGGAACAAAATATCAACTATTAGAAAGTTTGAGAATGAAAGGGTTATTCTGGTTACTCACACACACCAATTAATATAAATGGAGGCTCTTTGAGTACAATGGAAAATTAGGCTGTAGGTCAAGACCATAATAAATGTTTCACAGAACTAATGAATAGGGAGAGTCCAGCTATTAGAATTAGGAAGGTTATTATTGGATTCATGAAAGCTTTTAGTAAAACATGAATATATGTTTTTAAAAAGTGTGGCATTTACTTAGGCCCCGTTTTTTATCACAATCACTTAATTACTAATAAAGCCACAGCTTTTATGATGATCATGGTAAAAATGAATTTGAAAGATGATAGGGAGATAACTAAGCAGGTTTTTACTTTTATGATTCATATGTTTGCAAAGGCTGCTTATCTGTTTTCCTTCTTTTATTCTTGCTCACCAACAGAACAGTTGAGATTTTCCTTGGAAGCAGAGCTAAAACAATGAAGCAGTTCTCAAGAACTTATATATAAAGGCGAAAGGTACTCCACTCACTATCTAAATTTACCTCCTTTGTCAAGGATATGGAAGGATGTTTCTTAGGAGGAATATATTTCCAAAGGCATAGAAAGGTAATTTCACTTTAAATAATAATTATATATGAGTTTAAACACCTAAAAATTCCAACATGATAGATTTTACAGAAGCATCTTTTAAATAGCTGATGTTCAATGATGTGAAGGACCCAAATTGAGTTGTTTCTGCCTTGACCCTGACCTGTATTGGATGCCTCCTAGAGAAGCAATGGGGCATCTTTGAAACACTTCATTAAAAAAGACCTGAGAAGGAATTCCAGCTTCATTTAGGATGATGAAACAATATATTTCTAAATATGCAGCATTTTTGCTTGTAAAACAGGATAATGATACCATCTATTTTGTAAGACTTTTGTGAGGATTAAAAATATCTAACATGTCTAAAACTTAGTGTATCAAACACAGAACTCTTCTGCCCTACTTTCTAATGAAAATATTGTGCTTTCCCCTAGCCCTCCCCAACTTATTATCTTCTATCCAGTTTCTCAACACAGAAATGGAGGATTCATACTTGATTATCTTCCCCTCCCCCCTACATGCCTACATTTAATATATTATCAAGGCCTAAGAGTTCTCACTTCAAAATGAGTTCCAGGGGAATTCTTAGCAGTCTGGTGATTAGTACTCTGAGCTTCCACCATAGTAGGCATGGGTTCAATCCCTGGTCTAGAAACTAAGATCCTGCATGTCACCTGGTATAGTCAAAAACGAAAGCTCCAGAGCTGACCTCTTCTCATCATCTCCTATGCTCTTTCTCCAGGACTGCTCAGTATTTCCCAAGTTTTCTCTGTCTGTACCCTTTCTCACACTTTATTCTCAACACTACAGCCAGAATGATTTAAATGTATATGAATAATAGATCCCATGATCCCCTTGTTCAGAATCCTCTAATGGTTTCTCAACTCAATTAGAATGACTGTAGTTAATAATACTGTATTGTATACTTGAAAGTTGCTTAAAGAGTAAATTTTAACAGTTCTCATCACAAGAAAAAAATTATGCAACATACATGATGACAGATGTTAATCGGAATTATTGCAGTGATCATTTCCAGCATATACAAATATTGAATCGTTTCATTGTACACCTGAAATTCATATGTTGTATGTCAATTATACCCTAATAAAAATGTATAAAACTATAAAATATGGAGCAGTATATGTTAAAAGCTATAAAAATCAAGTGACAACATAAACCTTTCCTTTATGTGAGAGTTTAATTTAGACCAAAATTTTTTGAAGTAATTCACAGAGAAAGTGACATTAGTTAGGCCTCGAAAGATTGATGGGGTTTTCACAAGAGGAAAATGAGGAGAAATGAATGCTACAAAGTTGTAGCAATGTGTGTGAAGCCAGAGAGGCAGACATAGTGCATGGTTCTGTGTTGCTGGAAAAGAGAAAGGCAGATAGTGTGAGTCAGGAAAGATTAGATTAGGGCCAGATCACTGGGAATACTAAGGGAAATTCATTTTGGAGAGATGGTAGAGAGTCTGATTATGTCTTGTATATGGAGGTGTCCAGCAGCAGTTGATGTTTAAGTCTGACACTCAGAAGGGAGCAGAGTTCTGAAATTGGAGATGTTAGCATCATTCTGGTTAGAGGTGAGTGTGAAAGCTGAAAGAGTGAATAAAATAGCTCAGAAAGAAGCAGCTGATCAATAATTGGGAAAGCTTACACTTAACAGGTGGATAGAAGAACAGGAACTAGTAAGCATTGTGAGAAATACCATTCAGAAATGTAGGAAGAGAATTGTTTAAATGAGCCAAAGCTGAAGAAGGTGAGAATTGAAAGAAGTAGGCGAAGGTCAGTAGAGTTGCTTCTTGCAAAGAAGAGTGAAATGAAGAGGGAGAAGAGAGGATTACTTGGGTAATGGATGAAGACGAGGTTTTCTGCATTAAGAAGCAGAAAGAATTGCTGTGACAAGTGGCAAATTGGTGGTGACGAGTCTGGTTCAACAAGAAAATGGGACTCGGTCTTGAGGAGTAAATATAATTTTTTAAATTCAGGAGCTTCTTTTTGCTTTGTTTTAAATGGGAGGGGGTTGATTTTATAGAGCAAGAAAGGAAAGCCAGTGAAGTGTGACATTAGATGGGAAACATTCAGGAAATGATGAGAAAAGGGTAGAAGGACAGAATATGTACATCTAGTCAAGGGGCTCATTCTCATCTTGAAATGGCATGGAGACACGTGATAGCTGAGAATAAAAGAATAAGTAAAGGTTCAGAGAGAGATTGAGGTAGTGGAAAGGAAATTTGTGTGTGCTCTGGGGACCCTCTGTGGCAGTAACTAAGGAGGCGGGCAGGGAGTTCTCTGGGGTTGCCTCTAAAAGGTACATATCCTATTCATAAAGGCTCTACATTTACGATTTCATCACCCTCTTTGAAGACTGTACCTCTTAACACAATTACACTGAGGTTAGGTCTCAACATGAGTATATGGGGCTGGGAGAAATAAACAGTATAGAGCAACTCTGTACAATAGCCTTTATTATAAATTAATGTCTGTTTGTGTGTCTGTATATTTCTGGAGCCTCTATTCTGTTTCCTTGATTTATTCTGTTATCTTTATTTCAATGTTTTTGTTGTTCAGTGGCTAAGTCATGTCTGACTCTTTGAGACCCCATGGACTGTAGCATGCCAGGCTCCCCTGTCCTCCACTATCTCCCAGATTTTGCTCAAATTCATGTCCACCTTATGCCAATACCACTCTCTTAATTACCATCACTTTATATTAACTACTGATAGCTGTTAGCATTAGTCCTCCATCTTTATTCATATGATTTTAGATATTCCAGGGGTTCAGATTTCCATATATACTTTAGAAACAGTTTGTTCATTTCTATAAATAGCAAACAAGCAAAAAACTGTTGAGCTGTTGATCGAGATCATATTGTCTATAAATCAATGTGAGATTAATTGAAATCTTTACACTATTGAGTCTTCTAATGTTAAACCGTGCACATACTTCCATTTATTCAACAATTAGTTTCTGGACCTGGGGAATCCCAGAACGTCTAAAGGCAGAAGGGAGAGCTAAACATTCATGACACTGGAGATGGAAACTGGAAAGTGGAGATCTGAGGGCATATTCAGACTCTTAGGGGCCACTGATTTCTCTCCTCTCTCTCTTCTCTTCTCATTCTCCTTTATTCCATTCTTCTTGTATTTTAAGAATATACTTCACATATGTATCATTGAGTTGCTAATCTTGTCTATAGTTCTTATGGCTGCCCAGATACAATGGGATTTTTCAGCTCAAGTACTTGCTCTCAACCAATGACAGCTTTTGTCTCTTAGTTCAAATTGTTGAGAAAGAAAATTTAATCAATTATTAAGAGGTCAGTTGATGGGTTGTCTTGGGTGGTGTGAATGGTAGGAGGGGACCTGTGAGAAGGGGGAAGGTCCCTGGAGTGAGAAGAGGCAGGAAAGGCATGAATCCAGTCTAGAAACTATTGTAAATTGGTTAGACTGGGTTTAGAACAAAGGAAGAAACTTACCAACTTACCTTTGAAAGTTTATCTTTAGATTCAGTCCTTGAATCTTTATGATTCTCATAAAGATGCTATTTACTGTTTACCCTTCAGTACTTCTTTTGCTTACCAATCTAATGTAGCTAATCCATGTAGATACTGGAATAAGACAGACTGTATTGGAAATTGCAACCCACTTTTTGCTTTAGCTATTCCACAGTTAGTTTTCAAGTCTATGAAGTAGGGATAAAGTTATTTGGGGGGAAGATATGAAATAGCACATGAGAAATCCCTAACACAGTGGCTAGCATATGGTGGCACTGGAAAAAGTTATATGTTTTATTATTGCATCTTAAATGATTGGTTCTAGACCTTGGTCCTTTGTCTGACTTTGGGAATATCCTCTGCTTTTAGCTTACCCTCTGATACCTCCCGTCATTACTGCCATCATCTGTACTTGATTAACATTCTCACTCACTCCATTTCTGAGTCCATTTGAGATACAGCAAATGTTTTTGAAACAAACTGGAACCATCATTTCAGCTTTCTGTAAAACCACTGTTTATGTTCTTGTGGAGTTTGGTTTCTACTTTTTTTTTTTTTTGCACATTTTGTTGCTGCACATTTAAAAGAGTGTAATAAAACCAGAAAAGGCAAAGAAGGCACATGTTTGAGGTCAATGATGGCAAAAGAAAAGTGGGCTGCCGGATCCCCTGGTCTGACTCAGAGTGGCCATTCTTAGGTTCCAGCGGTTCTAACTCGGTTTCTAATTTCACTCTTCCTGAACATGGGTTTTTCTTGTCTGACTCTCCTTAAGTCCTTTTCCCCTCTCAATTAACCCTGCTTCTCTCCTCAGTCAAGCGATCACATTACACTGTCTTGTTCTTTGTGGGTACAAGGCTCCCTCTGTTTGCTTTGAGAAGCACAGCCCTCAGTCTTCAAGGCCAAACAGCATTCTGGTTATTCTGGATCTGCTGTGTAATCTCTTTCTCCCCTCCCTTCCTTCTTGCCCAAATCCTTTCCTTGTCTCTTGGATTCACCTTTTTTTCTTTTTTTAAACTTATGCCTATTTTTCTACTTTCCCCTCCTAATATCTGGAATGTAAATATTTTATTTAATGTGTAGCTCCCTACAGTTTGGAACACATTAATATTTATAGAATGCCTTTCGTAAGCTAAGTTTAAGGATCATAGCATGTTTGTAAAAAACAACATTAGAAGTAATTGGGTCCAACTCTCTTGTTTTACAGATATGGATCCTGAGATTCCGAATGATAGGTTCATTTGGCATATTGATTAGAGTAGGTTTCTGTAAAACACCACAAAATATCAGTAGTTGAATACCATTCATTTCTGTCTCACCAGTGCTGGGAGCTTGTTTAGTTCAGTAGGGTGATTTTTTTCTCCATACAATCATTGAAGACCCAGACTAAAGGGAGCTATGTCATCCTGGAAATACTGATTTCAGGATCAGCCTGATGGTTACTGCCCCAGATATCTTGGAGGTGGCTCACATCAGTTGTTACATTGATTGCATTGGAGAGGACATTAGTCAAAAGGCATGTTTAACTAACTGCAAGAAATGTATTTTGGGAGATAATGGTTTCTGGTGCAATAATCATAGGTCACATGGTAAATCATCTACCCTACAGCACAGTGCTTGTATATAAATGGATATAGGGATAAAGAAGGGCTCCCCTGGTGGCTCAGTGGTAAAGAATCTGCCTGCCAATGGAAGAGATGCAGGTTCGATCACTGGGTCTGGAAGATCCCTTTGAGAAGGAAATGGCAACACACTCTAGTATTCTTGCCTGGAAAAATCCCATGGACAGAGGAGCCTGGTGGGCTACAGTGAATGGGTTGCAAAGAGTTGGACATGGCTGAGCAAGTAAACAACCACAACAAGGGATTAAAAAAAAATCCACATTTTAAGAAAAAGAATTTTTATGAAACATACATGGGAAACATAGAAGGTGGAGAGTGTTTATTGCTAATAAGGGCTAAGAATCTAAAATAATATAATAATATTCCCTCAGTCCCCATCTTAAGTATCAGATGTTTCCACATGCATGCTTTCTTTGATCATCACAGAAACCCAGAGAGGTTGCCATCTTCATCTTGATTTTTACAATCAAAGAAAGCGAGACACAGACAACAGCAATATAATCTCTTTCCTGTGGTCATATATTTATTAACATTTCAAGCAAAGATTTGAATTCCGGGAGGTTGATTATAAAATCTAGACATATTTCACTAGTAAGACATGCTCGACTCTTTGCAATCCTCCTCTGTCTATGAAATTCTCCAAGTGAGAATACTGGAGTGGGTAGCCATTCTCTTCTCCAGAGGATCTTCCTGACCCAGGCATCTAACCTGGGTCTCCTGCATTGCAGGTGGATTCCTTACCATCTAAGCCATTGGAGAAGCCCTCAGTAGACTATCTTGCCTTTAATTAAAAAATTGACAAGCCAAGAGAACTGTGTACTGAGTATTAGCATCACACTTTTCTGATTTTAGTTTACACAAATGTTAAATAAAAAGTTTTGAAATGCTGTGTATATGAAAACATCTTTATTCTGTTCTCACATTTCAGTGATACTTTCGCAGTTAACAAATGATTGACTGCAAGGCAATTCTCCACTTTTGTTTCAGGACAAAAGTGCTATTTCAGATATCTCTGTGGAGTGCAGTTTATTTGTCAGAGAAAGATGATAAAGAGAACCAGAGTCCACATATGTTGGGGTTCTCCCCAGCTAAAGTTTCCTAACCTTTCCCAAGCAAGGGAGATATTGTCAACACCATAGCCCAAAAGATCTATGAATTTGTATCAGCCTGCAGGTGCCAACCTACTACTATATACGAAGCCATGTCTTTATGATCAGTTACATAGAATGATTCAGCTCCAAGCAAGCATCCTGAGTTTTTATTATTTAATGCTATTTTCTATTGCACAGTTGCATGGAAGCAGCATTTTAATCCCTTAGATTCTGAAAGGAATCAGGCCTCTTTCCTGCTCATGGCCTCACTGGGCCTTATTACTCTCTCTCTACACTGCTGGGCTAGCTATTTACCCAAAATCCTGTTGCATGTATTCCCTGTCACAGTCGGACTACATTTTCCAGTGTTTCTTATAGTTTTAATTGTCCTGGTATTAATGCAATGTCAGCATAAGTGATGTGGTTCCTTTCCTGGTTAAAGCTTTTATGAAAAAAGTATGCTTCCTTTATCCTTTCCTGTTTTGCCAGCTGAATGTAGATAAGAATGAGGATCTAGAAAATAGGAACCCTTAACATAGGAAAGGGTTTCCCTTGTGGCTCAGCTGATAAAGAATCTGCCTGCAATGGGGAGACCTGGGTTCAATCCCTAGGATGGGAAGATCTCCTGGAGAAGGGAAAGGCTAACCCACTTCAGTATTCTTGTCTGGAGAATTCCATGGACTGTATAGTCCATGAGTCTCAAAAAGTTGTACAAGACTGAGACACTTTCACTAACAGGAAAAAGGCTTAGTCCTTGAATTTCTAAATATGGAGGAAATGCTTGTTAACCAGACATTTTGGACTTTTTCCTGAGGGAAAAATAAGCTAATATATTTAAGCCATTTAATGTTTGTGGTCTAATTTATACAGCACTTAATGTTATCTTAACACAGGCCCATCCTGACTGGAGCAGGTCATGCTGAAGTCAGTAAGCAATAAAGCAGCAGCTGATTATTTATTAATGGAAAAGGAAGAAAGGACAAAGTCTATTCCTAGAGAAAATATTTCTTTCTCTACATGAAGCAGGATAAAAAACAAACAACAAACCAAAGATATACTTCTGGCAAATATCTGCAATGCTACAGCTGCCTCATAGAAATAACTCTCTTAGAGACTTCTCTGGCAGTCCAGTAGTTAAGATTCTGCCTTCCAATGCAGGTGATGTAGGTTTGATTCCTGGTCAGGGAACTAAAATCCACATGCTGCAGAAAATTAAAAATAAATAAATAAAAACCTGGGAATATTCACTATTTTAAAAAATAACTATCTTAGTTAAGTTCTTCTGATTGCAAAAACATAGAAGCTACTAGAATTAATGTTAACATAGGGACTGTGGCATTATTACTATCTCACAAAAGGAGGAAACTTCCAGAAGGTAAAGAAAAAAGAAATAGGCATTAGGGGAACAAACATCAGAAAGTTAGAAAATGATTTTAGGAGGTTGATTAGGATTTCCACAAGAGAGGAAAATAAGGCTATTAAATTCAGAATGAAATAATTCAAAATAATTTTCTATGATAGACATCTAGGAGCACCAGATGAAGCTGTGCTATCTTAGCTTCTGATATTTTTCATAATAAAAACCTATCATAGGTTGGTAACAGGACTTTGCTTATTGCCAACTTTGTTTAAAGCCCAAAGCTGCAGGAGAAACCATGGCCTCAATGGCTGTTGGTTAGTGTAACAAGAGGAAAAAAAATATTTTTGATGTCTGGCATTGTCACTTAGGGTTCCCTGGTGGCTCAGATGGTAAAGAATCTGTCTGCAATGCAGGATGCCTGGGTTCTATCCCTGGGTTAGGGAGATCCCCTGGAGAAGGGAATGGCTACACACTCCAGTATTCTTGCCTGGAGAATCCCATGGACAGAGGAGCCTGGTGAGCTTCAATCCATGGGTCGCAAAGAGTTGGACACAACTGAGAGACTAACACATACACACGTTGTCACTTAGGTGTACTTGCGCAGAAGTATCACCCTGCACATCTGTTCACAGTTCACTGGCTAGGAGTAGTCACATAGCCTCACCCAAAGGCAAAGGAGCCAAGAAGTGTACATTTCCAAAGTGTCCAGAAGGGCAGGAACAGGAAACAGTTGTTGAACAGCTCTGATGACATCTACAACTCATTCAAGGGAAAAGATACATTGAAGTAAAATATGTATTTATATGCATCTAAACCCCTGTCTATCTCTCTATCATCATCATCTATTATATGTTAGGGACCCAAGGAACACTTGACTATTCAATATCTCCCAATTTTATCTTTGATTTTCTGTGTATATTTGCTTACATCCAGAAGGCCATTGGTGATTTTAGATTTATCATCTGTAGAAAGAAGAAACATTGACTATAATCACCAGCTGCCTTCCTAACACCTTCTAAGAAAAACCCTGTGGTATGTTTCATTTACGAGGTGATAAGATTCCTCAATCATGATCCAAACTGTCTTTAACAAGTTTCAACACAAACTATAAATAGCCAAGCAGTACCATCTGGTTCACGTATTTTTGTGGCAATGATATATGAGGAAAAAAAGTTAAAGTTGCCAACTTGAAGCTCTTATGAATTTTCCACTGTCCCTTAAGGTCTATGCTAAAACATCTGCTTCTGGCAATCTTTGTAAACTGACCAGCATTATCTGTGCCCAAATGATTTTCCATATGAGATTTAGTTTCAAGAAATAAGTGAATTCTTACTAATGGGGTCTAAATATCAGTCTTGCTGATACTTGCTATTTCCTTTCATTTGCTGTGATGACCTTTAGACTTTATGTTTACATGTGGAAATACAAAGTTCCATCGTTTACAATCCAGTTGTCTGTCCAAGTGTTTCTCCTCCCAGCTTTATTGTGGTATAATTAACAAAATAGTAATATATTTAAAGTGTACAATGTGATGATTTAGTATTACCAGCTCAATGGACAGGAGTTTGAGCAAACTCTGGGAGGTAGTGGAAGACAGAGGAGCCTGGTGTGCTGCAGTCCATGAGGTCGCAGAGTCAGGCATGACTTAGCAACTAAACAACAACAACATATTAATAATTTGTGACAGGATTTCTACAATCAAGTCCACTTAATATATCCATCACTTCATACTGTTACCTATTTTTTTTTGTGTGTGTGTGTGAGTTGTTTTTGGTGGAAATGGTTAAGATTTACTATCTTAGCAAATTTCAGTTATACAAGGGTTAATAAGTATAGACACCAAGCTGTACAGTAGATGCTTAAAACTTAGGCATTTAACTGTAAGTCTGCACATTTTTCACAAACTCTTCCCATTTCCCCTAGCCCCAAGCTATGGAAATCACTATTTTACTTTCTGATTTTTGTTTTTAGATTCTACATATATGTGATATCATACAACATTTGTCTTTTTCTGTCTGGCTTATTTCACTTAGCATAATGCTCTCCATGTTCATCCATGGCAGAATTTCCTTCTTTTTAAAGGTTGAATAATATTCTGTTTTAAATTTTCTTCATTTTTCTGCTTACAGGTATTTAGGTTGTTTCTACACCTTGGCTATTGTGAATAATGCTGCAATGAACACATGGAAGTACAGATATCTCTTTAAGGTAGTGATTTCCTTTCTTTTGAATATACACACAGAAGCGGGATTGCTGGATCATATGGTAGTTCTATTTTGAATTTCTTGTGGAAACTCCATACTGTGTTCCATGCTATGCTAAGTCGCTTCAGTCGTGTCCGACTCTGTGCGACCCCATAGACGGCAGCCCACCAGGCTCCCCCGTCCCTGGGATTCTCCAGGCAAGAACACTGGAGTGGGTTGCCATTTCCTTCTCCAATGCATGAAAGTGAAAAGTGAAAGAAGTTGCTCAGTTGTGTCCGACCCTCAGCGACCCCATGGACTTCAGCCTTCCAGTCTCCTCCGTCCATGGGATTTTCCAGGCAAGAGTACTGGAGTGGGGTGCCATTGCCTTCTCCACAGTGCTATTGAATTCCTTATATATTTTGCATATTAACTCCCTATGGGATGTGTGACTTACAAATATTCTCTTCCATTCCAAACATTGGTTTTTTTTTGCTGATGGATTCCTTTGCTGTGCAAAAGCTTTTTAGTTTGATGCAGTCCCACTTGTTTATTTTGTTTCATTGCTTTTGCTTTTGGTGTCAAATCAAAAAAAAAAAAAAAATCCATTGCCAAGCAAAGTGTTTTATATAAATGCTGGTGGTGTAGGAACTAAAAATAAATTTTCTCATGTAAATTATGTTAAAATTTGGTGGTGAGGTTCCCAGATTTGATCATAGTATTTTTTTTCCCCTCATCTTCCATCAATTATTCATCTCCCTCCAAATCCTACTTTATCTTCTTTGCTAGCTTTGACTGCATGGAGAAGGATTTTCAAGTATCAGATAAAATGAGGTCAGGTCGGGGAGAAGTGAGAGACAGCCGTGTTTACACAGCGTTGGTACTGAGCTGGAGGATGGCCTGGCAGTGGCAGTGGTGAAAAGGAGGGGGGTTGGGAGACAGTCCTGTGTGTCAGTTTGGATCAACCTTTCATAGGATAAACTTCAAGTCTGGCTCCCACAAGCTGCAGATTGTCTCTACAGTGTCCTGGAACTTGGCACACAACATTTCATTCCTACACTATTTCTCTGCACTATTATCTCTCTTCATCTAGATTCCACTCCCATTTTCACATCTCAACCTGTCTTATGTGTAATAGTAGGAGACACTTCATGTGCTGGCTAAAGAATGACATATTATTGTGATGCATACTAGGGAGTTTTTTTCTTCATTTCTCAAATTTAAATTGGATTTAGTTTTGGATTACCTACTATATCATGACAGTTCGGCATTCAAAAGGAAGAAGAGAAGGCAGCTATAGTAAAAAATCTCCCTTCTATTGTTACCCTGCCAACAAATTGCCCTCTCTACAATTAACTAGTACTGACCTTTTTTTCTGTGTGTGTGTGTGTGTGTGTGTGTGTATCCTTACAGAAATAGGCTGTACAGATTCAACTAAATCTGTATCTATTTATCTATCTGTCTTTCTATCTCTTTCTCACTTCTTCTTGTATGATACACATTTTCTTTGCAATGCCCTTTCACTTAGCATTGTATCTTGGAGATCAATACACTTTATTACACAATGAGTTTCTTCAGTCATTTTTGTAACTGTTCAGCCCTCTCTTTTCTGGATGTATAGGATTTATTTTACCACTATTCTCTTGTTGGCAGTTAGATTGTTTTCAATATTTTGCAATTACTAAAAATAATCACATAACAACTTCTCACAAATATCTTTTAGAACGCTGCTGCTGCTGTGCCTTGAGCAGTTGTGTCTGACTCTTTGCGAGCCCTTGGACTGTAGTCTGCCAGACTCCTCTGTCCATGGAATTTTCCACTGCGGTAGGTTGCTATTTCCTAGTCTAATCTTTTACAATGTGTATAGATAAAACCTATATGGATAAATTTCAAGTTGTATTCAGTACCCATGCAAAGGGATCACATACACTATAAATACTAGAATTATGCAGCATAGATATAATATAGGTTTTACCAGGGATAACTTAAACATGGAGAAGTAGTACGGTACACACAGCCCCCTGAAGTCTTACTGTTCCACAGCGTGGGCTGGATATAGATGTTCTGAATGAATAGTGATCGAAGTTTCAGCAGACAGGGGTCTGACTGGGGTAGTAGGCTGGACACACTATGGAAGTATTCCAGGGGGCTAAAGAGCCCTGCCTCATACCATGAAGAATATCTCAGAGGAATGCTGAATATGAGTGAGGAGAGTGGCCATCCCTTCCTTGTTTCCCATCTTAGAGGGTGTTTATCCTTTGATGATCAGGTGTGAAAATTTTTCATAGTTTTGGGGGCTTAATCGTTTGTTTAAAGATGCCTTTGAATATGCTGAGAAAATTTCTCTCTAGAGTTTGATGAGATTTTTAAAAATCATTAACTGATATTAAATTTTGTCAAATACTTTTTTTGAAATACACATAAAAAATTTCTCAGTTAATGTGTTAATTGATCTTGAATATTAAGCTGATCTTGCTTTACATCCCAGTCATACATATTATCTTTTTCATAAATTAATGAATTTTTAATAAATATATTTAAAAAATATTATATGTCTATGTTTATGATCAATATTGATCTTTAATTACCTTCTCTGTAGGATTGTCATAAAGTTTTAGTATCAAGGTTATGCTTTTATGCCATCAGATGAACTGGAAAGCAGTTTTGCCCCCTCTGTTTTGTTCGAGTCTGTGTAAACTTGATATTATTTCTTCCTAAATGGTTGATATAATTCAGTGGTAAAGTCAGGTGGACTTGGAGGCCAATAATCACGAATTTATTTCTTTAAAAAATGGTTTTCTAAAAAGTTTGTTCATTTCATCTAAGTTGTAAAATTTATTAACATAAAGGTATTTGTCATCTTTCTGCTTTTTGTTATCTTACTCGCTCTTTTTCAAAATTTCTATACAATCTGTACAATGCTGCCTCATTCCTTCCTTGTTGATATTCTTCATTTTTTCTCTCTCCCTCTTTTTGTTCATTTTTTTACTTCTAGTTTATCAGTTATACTGATCTTTTCAAAGAACCAGCTTTTGGTTTCATTGATTTTTCTCTATTGTTTTCTTTCATTGATTTCTACTCTTTCTCAGTTCCTTACTTCTGCTCCATTTGTATTTTTATGTTTTGGAATGTCTATCTGGAACAGTTTCCTGGAAGTGGTGTTGCTTGAGTCAAAAGGGAAATGCATGTGCACATTTATTAGATACTGTCAAATTTTCCTCCGTAGTGGCTATGATCTTCTGCAGTGCCGCCATCTTCACTCATGTCTTCCTGTAGCTTCGCTAATGGAACGGGTTTTTAAACTCTCAGCCTTGGCTCATCTGATGGGTGAGAGGTAGCATCTCAGTGTAATTTTGATTTGCATTTTTCTTAAGTAATACATTTTTAGACTTAAAAATTACCTCTTTCTCAAAGGTCATTTTTCTTCTACACTTTTATAGAATGGGGAAATGTCTCTCATGTGTACTAAAAGATAATTTTAAAGGAAAAAAAAAGTTTTCTTCATCTGCCAATATCTTGGGGTTTTCATTTACACTGCAAAGAACAAATTATAAACCACTTTGCATAGTGTCCCAGCCCCAAAATGAGGGTTTGATTTACCATGTAATTTTTTTCTAGTTCATATTTCTGTTCTGAACAAGTTTTGGGGTTTGAGGTTATAAACAAAATAATTTGACTGTTTCCTTGTGGTTAAACAAATGCCATAAATACATGTTAGAAAAAAAATCCCTTTTGAAGGAGAAAAAGCAGGGCAATAGTTTCCAAAAATGATCAGTAACTGTTTGCCTGACAACAGTTTGATTTCATAACGTAGAAACTCTTGTTCCTGTCATAATAAATGGAGAGTATATTTTTCTGGCCCATTGACTTCAGGTTTTTGATAATATAGCCCCAAAAGTCTGGGAGGTTTTTCTTTTTGTATTTGTTCTCATGAGTTTGGCTTGGAATGGATATTAAACCTTATTTCCTGTTGCATTGTATTTTGCTCCTTTCCACTTGTTTATCTTTTTATTCCCAGTTTAACTTCTTACTCAAACACTTTTGTGTTTTCTTTTTGTACTTTTTTAACCTATTGATTTTTACTCTTTCCTGCTCTCATGCCTTCCTTACATCTCATCCACCCCTTGTTTTGTTTATACTTTCTTGGCCATGCTACACTGTGTGTGGGATCTTAGTTCCCCAACTAGGAATTGAACCTGTACCTCTTGCACTGGAAGTGCAACCACTGGACCACTAGGGAAGTCTTTCATCCACATTTTGGTTCACACACTTACGTCTAATTCTCATATTGATCTACTCTCGAGTCACGTGCCAACTGGCTATAAGAAACAGCTCTCACTTGAGTCATGGTTTACACTTTTCAAATGGAACACATGACTCTTGAGAAGTCTCTTTCCATGTTTTGTTGGCATCCTTGGCCTGATGAAATTAACTTTTGCTACCTCACTTAACCCCCTAGGATCACTTGTATAGGGTGTCAAAAAATCTCATCCACCAGCAGGTTGTGTCTACCTTCTGGTCACACTATAACTCTCTGCATCTTTCCCTTTATTTCCTTCATTGGCCATTTATGGTACATGCACCAAATGCCAATCCTTGAACTAGACAGAAAGGTTACATAAGGCAGAGTTTTTACTCTGAAAGTGCCCATAATCTAGATTTGATTGATTCAGTCACATTCCTACAGCACATGCGAAAATCTTTGCTGCCTTTCTTCCTTCCTTGACATGGCTTATTCCTACTTACCTTTTCATTTTATTGGTACATTTTCCAGGAATTGTTTCTGACTTCTTTCTCCATTCTCAGAGTTGTTTGGTGCCCCTCCTGGAGGCTGTGAAATCACACTGGACTTTCCACATTTTATCTTGTTTTACCACTGCTGCTGCTGCTAAGTCACTTCAGTTGTGTCCAACTCTGGGCGACCCCATAGACGGCAGCCCACCAGGCTCCCCCGTCCCTGGGATGCTCCAGGCAAGAATGCTGGAGTGGGTTGCCATTTCCTTCTCCAACGCATGAAAGTGAAGTCGCTCAGTGGTGTCTGACCCTCAGCGACCCCACTGACCGCAGCCCACCAGGCTCCTCCGTCCATGTTACCACAGTGTGTTGTAATTGTGTCCTTCTCTAGACTGGAAGCTTCTGTGAGGGTGGAAACAGGACTCTATCATTAACTCTAAGTTTCCAGCACCCAACAGAGTGTTAGCAGCCTAGGAGACACTCAAAAATGTTTTTCTGAATGAATGGCTATGCATACGTGTGTGTACTCAGTTGCTTCAGTCTCGTCTGACTCTTTGCGAATCTATGGCCTGTAGCCCGATAGACTCCTCTGTCCATGGGATTCTCCAGGCAAGAATACTAGAGTTGGTTACCATGTCCTCCTCCAGGGGATCTTCCCAACCCAGGGACTGAACCCGAATCTCCTGCATCTTCTGCATCGCAGGTGGATTCTTTACTTTTGAGCCATCAGGGAAGCCATTATGCATATATATATCAGTTCAGTTCAGTTCAGTTGCTCAGTCGTGTCCTACTCTTCGCGACCCCATGAATCGAAGCACGCCAGGTCTCCCTGTCCATCACCAACTCCCAGAGTTCACTCAGACTCACGTCCATCGAGTCAGTGATGCCATCCAACCATCTCATCCTCTGTCGTCCCCTTCTCCTCCTGCCCCCAATCCCTCCCAGCATCAGAGTCTTTTCCAATGAGTCAGCTCTTCATGTGAGGTGGCCACAGTACTGGAGTTTCAGCTTCAGAATCATTCCCTCCAAAGAAATCCCAGGGCTGATCTCCTTCAGAATGGTTGGTTGGATCTCCTTGCAGTCCAAGGGACTCTCAAGAGTCTTCTCCAACATCACAGTTCAAAAGCATCAATTCTTCAGCACTCAGCCTTCTTCACAGTCCAATTCTCACATCCATACATGAACACAGGAAAAACCATAGCCTTGACTAGACGGACCTTTGTTGACAAAGTAATGTCTCTGCTTTTGAATATGCTATCTAGGTTAGTCATAACTTTCCTTCCAGGGAGTTAAGTGTCTTTTAATTTCATGGCTGCAGTTACCACCTGCAGTGATTTTGGAGCCCCCAAAAATAAAGTCTGACACTGTTTCCACTGTTTCCTCATCTATTTCCCATGAAGTGATGGGACCGGATGCCATGATCTTCGTTTTCTGAAGGTTGAGTTTTAAGCCAACTTTTTCACTCTCCTCTTTCACTTTCATCAAGAGGCTTTTTAGTTCCTCTTCACTTTCTGCCATAAGGGTGGTGTCATCTGCATATCTCAGGTTATTGATATTTCTGCCGGCAATCTTGATTTCAGCTTGTGCTTCTTCCAGTCCAGCGTTTCTTATGATGTACTCTGCATATAAGTTAAATAAGCAGGGTGACAATATACAGCCTTGACATACTCCCTTTCCTATTTGGAACCAGTTTGTTGCTCCATGTCCAGTTCTAACTGTTGCTTCCTGACCTGCATACAGATTTCTCAAGAGGCAGGTCAGGTGGTCTGGTATTCCCATCTCTTTCACAATTTTCCACAGTTGATTGTGATCCACACAGTCAAAGGCTTTGGCATAGTCAATAAAGCAGAAATAGATGTTTTTCTGGAACTCTCTTGCTTATTCGATGATCCAGCGGATGTTGGCAATTTGGTCTCTGGTTCCTCTGCCTTTTCGAAAACCAGCTTGAACATCAGGAGTTCATGGTTCACGTATTGCTGAAGCCTGGCTTGGAGAATTTTGAGCATTACTTTACTAGCATGTGAGATGAGTGCAATTGTGCAGTAGTTTGAGCATTCTTTGGCATTGCCTTTCTTTGGGATTGGAATGAAAACTGACCTTTTCCAGTCCTGTGGCCACTGCTGAGTTTTCCAAATTTGCTGGCATATTGAGTGCAGCACTTTCACAGCATCATCTTACAAGATTTGAAATAGCTCAACTGGAATTCCATCACCTCCACTAGCTTTGTTCATAGTGATGCTTTCTAAGGCCCACTTGACTTCACATTCCAGGATGTCTGGCTCTAGGTCAGTGATCACACCATCGTGATTATCTGGGTTGTGAAGATCTTTTTTGTACAGTTCTTCTGTGTATTCTTGCCACCTCTTCTTGATATCTTCTGCTTCTGTTAGGTCCATATCATTTCTGTCCTCTATCGAGCCCATCTTTGCATGAAATGTTCCCTTGGTATCTCTAATTTTCTTGGAGAGATCTCTAGTCTTTCCCATTCTGTTGTTTTCCTCTATTTCTTTGCATTGATCACTGAGGAAGGCTTTCTTATATCTTCTTGATATTCTTTGGAACTCTGCATTCAGATGCTTATATCTTTCCTTTTCTCTTTTCCTTTTCTCTTCTCTTCTTTTCACAGCTATTTGTAAGGCCTCCCCAGACAGCCATTTTGCTTTTTTGCATTTCTTTTCCATGGGGATGGTCTTGATCCCTATCTTCTGTACAATGTCACGAACCTCGTTCCACAGTTCATCACGCACTCTATCTATCAGATCTAGGCCCTTAAATCTATTTCTCACTTCCACTGTGTAATCATAAGGGATTTGATTTAGGTCGTACCTGAATAGTCCAGTGGTTTTCCTTACTTTCTTCAATTTAAGTCTGAATTTGGTAATAAGGAGTTAATGATCTGAGCCACAGTCAGCTCCTGGTTTTGTTTTTGTTGACTGTATAGAGCTTCTCCATCTTTGGCTGCAAATAATATAATCAATCTGATTTCGGTGTTGACCATCTGGTGATGTCCATGTGTAGAGTCTTCTCTTGTGTTGTTGGAAGAGGGTGTTTGCTATGACCAGTGCATTTTCTTGGCAAAACTCTGTTAGTCTTTGCCCTGCTTCATTCCGTATTCCAAGGCCAACTTTGCCTGTTACTCCAGGTGTTTCTTGACTTCCTACTTTTGCATTCCAGTCCCCTATAATGAAAAGGACATCTGTTTTGGGTATTAGTTCTAAAAGGTCTTGTAGGTCTTCATAGAACCGTTCAACTTCAGCTTCTTCAGCGTTACTGGTTGGGGCATAGACTTGGATTACTGTGATATTGAATGGTTTGCCTTGGAAATGAACAGAGATCATTCCATCATTTTTGAGATTGCATCCAAGTACTGCATTTCAGACTCTTTTGTTGACCATGATGGCCACTCCATTTCTTCTGAGGGATTCCTGCCCGCAGTAGTAGATATAATGGTCATCTGAGTTAAATTCACCCATTCCAGTCCATTTCAGTTCACTGATTCCTAGAATGTCGACATTCACTCTTGCCATTTCTTGTTTGACCACTTCCAATTTGCCTTGATTCATGGACCTGACATTCCAGGTTCCTATGCAATACTGCTCTTTACAGCATCGGACCTTGCTTCTATCACCAGTCACATCCACAGCTGGGTATTGTTTTTCTTTGGCTCCATCCCTTCATTCTTTCTGGAGTTACTTCTCCACTGATCTCCAGTAGCATATTGGGCACCTACTGACCTGGGGAGTTTCTCTTTCAGTATCCTATCATTTTGCCTTTTCATACTGTTCATGGGATTCTCAAGGCAAGAACACTGAAGTGGTTTGCCATTCCCTTCTCCAGTGGACCACATTCTGTCAGATCTCTCCACCATGACCCCCCCGTCTTGGGTTGCCCCATGGGCATGGCTTAGTTTCAGTGAGTTAAACAAGGCCGTGGTCCTAGTGTGATTAGATTGACTAGTTTTCTGTGAGTATGGTTTCAGTGTGTCTGCCCTCTGATGCCCTCTTGCAACACCTACCATCTTACCTGGGTTTCTCTTATCTTGGGCGTGGGGTATAAATCATGTGCAGGTAAATAATGACTTAGTGACTAAAAAGCAACAACAGAAGAGGTAAACAAAACAGAAAGAAAGAAAATACGCCTCCCGTGCAAATAGAGTAAGCAAAGGCACCAGAACAGAATAACCTCCTTAAAGTATAATCCAAAGATTAATCCCTATAAATGTTGCCTGTTCTAGTCTCAAGTACCTTTGAAGTATTTTTTTAAACAACTACCAACCACATTTGTTTGACTTCCTTTAGTAGTATTGATTGTACTCATGAAATCCTAATGAGGGATTTTGACATTTACCAACAAGCCCAATGCTAAGTTGAGTCTCGTTAATGTTAATCAGTAATTCCAATGAGTTCAGTCACACTTGTGCCTTTAAACCCAAAGTGAATTGTTAATCCTCCGCCCAAATACAGTCACCAGTTCAAAAATTAATACCTGAGGAGGGAAAGTAACACACACTTGTTTATAGCAGGTTTCTGGTCCTGAATATTCATTGGAAGGACTGACGCTGAAGCAGAAACTCCAATACTTTGGCCACCTGATGCGAAGAGCTGACTCATCTGAAAAGATCCTGATGCTGGGAAAGATTGAAAGCAGGAGGAGAAAGGGACGATAGAAGATGAAATGGTTGGATGGCATCACCAACTCAATGGACATGAGCTTAAGTAAATTCTCGGAGTTGGTGATGGACAGGGAGGCCTGGCGTGCTGCAATCCATGGGGTCCCAAAAAGTCGGACGCGACTGAGCGACTGAACTGAACTGAACAGCAGGTTTTAGCTTCTGGCAGTGTTTATCATATCTGTATTTAAAGAAAATTATTTTAGTGCATGTGTGTGTGTGTTTTACAATCTTGACAAGACATTGGAAACAAAAGAGATGGCTAAAGATTTCCTAGTTTGCTAGTATACCAAGGAAGGACCAATTTTAGTTCTTGTTTATAATATGTTTGGACAATATCATGGTTTCAGAGCCACAGAGTGGTATCTCTATTATCCCTTTTAAAAATTTCTTTTTCCTCCCTCTGTGTCATGCATAATTTCTATGCAAACTGAGTTTTGACTGAAGCTATTAGATAAAACTAACCTAAGAGTACATAAGCTGTGAAAAGATCAGCTCTGAACTGGGTGGAAGTCTCCAATTATAATGTAACAATACACATAAGCCCAAGAAACCCAGAATATGAAGAAATGTGGCACCCGGAAATCCAATGATCATATATTAGAGTTTCATCTCTGTCCTTGTCTATTTAACATTTATTCTCACAGGTCTATTCACACGGGTTGTAAAACTTCCCTTTTAATAGCTAAATCCTTTTTTAAAAATTTGTAATAAAAACCTTCATTAAAGCATTTACTAGATACAGAAATTAAGGAGTGTGTATATTTACAAATTCTAATTTTTAAAGCACCTACTGTAACCTTAAAATTAAAAATTCAAAAAACTAAGGTCATGGCATCTGGTCCCATCATTTCATGGCAATTAGATGGGGAAACAGTGGAAGCAGTGACAGATTTTATTTTCTTGGTTTTCAAAATAATTGTGGACAGTGACTGCAGCCATGAAATTAAAAGTCACTTGCTCCTTGGAAGAAAACCTATGACAAACCTAGACAGCATATTAAAACGCAGAGATATCACTTTGTCGACAAAGTCTGTGTAGTCAAAGCTATCCCTTTTCCAGTAGTCATGTACAGATGTGAAAGTGAAAGTCACTCAGTTGTGTCTGAGTCCTTGGGATCTCATGGGCTGTACAGTCCATGGAATTCTCCAGGCCAGAATACTGAAGTGGGTAGCTTTTCCCTTCTCCAGGGGATCTTCCCAACCCAGGGATTGAACCCAGGTCTCCTGCAATGCAGGCAGATGTGAGAGCTAGACAATGAAAAAGGCTGAATGGCCAAAGAATTGGTGCTTTAGAACTATGGTGCTGGAGAAGATTCTTGAGACGCCCCTGGACTGCAAGGAGATCAAACCAGTCCATCCTAAAGGAAATCAATCCTGAATATTCATTGGAAGGACTGATGCTGAAGCTGAAGCGCCAATACTTTGGGCACATGATGCGAAGATTCAACTCATTGGAAAAGACCCTGATGCTGGGAAAGACTGAGGGCAAAAAGAGAAGGAGACGACAGAGGATGAGATGGCTATTTGGCATCATCGACTCAATGGACCTGAGTTTGAGCAAGCTCTGGGAGTTGGTGATGGACAGGGAAGACAGGCATGCTGCAGTCCATGGGGATGCAAAGAGTAGGACATGACTGAGCAACTCAACAACAACAACAATAACCTTAAAGAGTCAGAAAACATTTACCTTTCAAATTTTATTTAGTCTACTTTCCTGAATTTTTGCGATGGTGGTGGTGATGATAAATATTAGTGAGAAGTTATGTTAATTTTAAACATAATTTAATAAAACACAAATGGATACTAAACTTAAAATCAGAATTTTATTTGTTTGGACATTGTGATTAATCCCAGATGGGAGATTTCCTTTTCATAATCAGGAGAGAAAAGGTTCACAAAGCATGCTTAATAGAGGATGACACTGCATAAAACAAATTTAACTAAATGGAATCAACTGCTTTAAAGACTTCAGTAAATTTTTCTTGTTATAGAAATGTCAAATCTCATATGTTTCTCAGTCTGAAGGTTGCCTCAAATTTGTTCATTCTAAGACTCATTAAGACACACACCTGGAAGAAGTTTCAACTGACACCTGACCCTATCTTATATTCCCACTTCCTTTCATCACTGGTACCCAAAAACTGCCCAGCTCTCCAACCCAACAGTGTTTGATACTCAATTGTCAAATGCCATCCCTCCAAGTATACCATTAATGCAACTGTTGACAAGACAAATCTGAGTTTATTGCTTGTTATGTCTCGCCTCCCTTGACAGAGCTGTGTCTGTCTCCAAAAGGCAAAGTCAAGGTCTGATATTAATTGAGAATTTGAAGTTTGGGTTAAGGTGGGTCTTTCAATGTGGAGGCTTAGATTAGGATGGATGAAGATGATGACACATCGATATGTTCATCGTCTTTGAACTAGTTTGTATCTCTTTGTAAATTGCAGGTAACTGATGGACATGCAAACTCTGTCTCGTTTGGTTAAGATTCAGTTGAGTTCCTTCCTGACTCTGGAAAAACTAGCTACCTACCTGTAAGTTAGACTGGATACTGTTAAACTTGCACAAATTGTCAACTCTTATCAAATTTGAACCTCTTGCTTCCTTCACTATCTGGCTACAGCCCTTCAACTAATGTTTCCCAATTTTCTCCCTCCCTCCTCACTTGGCATCACTGACAACAGAAATCTGATGGCATGGCTCCTTACAGAGACTCTAGGTTGCCTTGTTGTTGGCCTTCTTCCAAGGTTCTGAAGAAGCATTTCGAACTCAAGCCTGTTGCTGTGCTTGGTTGCTCAGTCATGTCCAACTCTTGGCGACTCCATGGATTGTAGCTTGCCAGGCTCCTATGTCCTTGGGAATTCTCCAGACAAGAATACTGGAGTGGGTTGCCATGCCCTCCTCCAGGGGATCTTTCCAACCCAGGGATTGAACCTAGGTCTCCCTCACTGCAGGTGGATTCTTTACAGTCTCAGCCACCAGGGAAGCCCAAGAATACTGGAGTGGGAAGCCTATCCCTTCTCCAGGGGAACTTCCCAACCCAGGAATCAAACTGGAGTCTCCTGCATTGTAGGCTGATTCTTTACCAGCTGAGCTACCCAGTAAGCCCAAAGCCTGTTGACATGATACCAACCTTGAAGGGCTCACCACCACAGAAGACCATGCATGGGCTGGATTTCTCCCTGTCCAAGTCACTGGGCCACTAAAGAAGTTAGTGAAATGTTTGGGCCATAATGTCTTTATGTGAGCAGTATTAAAAAGCAAAGGCATCACTTTGCCAACAAAGGTCCGTCTATCAAAGCTATGGTTTTTCCAGTAGTCATATATGGATGTGAGAGTTGGACAATAAAGAAGGCTGAGTGCCGAATAATTGACGCTTTCAAACTGCGATGCTGGAGAAGACTCTTGAGAGTCCCTTGGATAGCAAAGAGATCAAACCAGTCAATCCTAAAGGAAATCAACCCTGAATAGTCATTGAATAGCACCATTTAGTCACTGGTGCTAAAGCTGAAGCTCCAATACTTTGGCCACTTGATGTGAAGAGCTGACTCATTGGAAAAGGCCTTAATGCTGGGAAAGATTGAGGGCAAGAGGAGAAGGGGGCAACAGAGGATGTGATGGTTGGATGGCTTCACTAACTCAATGGACATGAGTCTGAGCAAACTCAGGGAGATAGTGAAGGACAGGGAAGCCTGATGGGCTGCGGTTCATGGGGTCACAAAGAGTCAGACATGACTTAGCAACTACACAACGAACAACAACCAAGACTAGACAACACCACCAAGAGTACTGATGTCTTAACTTCAATGAGCAGTATTGTGTGATATAAAGATTTCCATCCACCAACATTTGGATCCCACTGGACCAAACATTATCATGGTTTCCCTCCTATCTCTTCACTTTAACCTAAACTTTTATATTAGCATTTCTATTTTCATTTAAGACATCCCTCTCTTTGCATGACTGATCTCCAGAACTCCAAAACAATTGACCCCTGCCAATGCCTCTTAACAGATAATTCAATTAATTCTATAGATACAACTACAACAAGAGTCCCCATCAGAGTGTTTCTTAGATCCTGGTTCACTCCACTCAGGTCATCATGGTCACCTTTGAGTTGTCCAACAATGTATGGAGTTCATTCATCTTGAACTAAAGGGGAGAAGGGCCTGGCAATGTTGAACTTTGTACGAGCCTTGTGCTTTCAGGAGGAAGCACAAGCTGGAATCAAGATTGCTCGGAGAAATATCAATAACCTCAGATATTCAGATGACACCACCCTTATGGCAGGAAGTGAAGAAGAGCCTAAAGAGCCTCTTGATGAAAGTGAAAGAGGAGAGTGAAAAAGTTGGCTTAAAGCTCAACATTCAGAAATCATGGCATCTGGTCCCATCACTTCATGGCAAATAGATGGGGAAACAGTGGAAACAGCGGCTGACTTTATTTTTTGGGGCTCCAAAATCACTGCAGATGGTGACTGCAGCCATGAAATTAAAAGACGCTTACTCCTTGGAAGGAAAGTTACGACTAACCTAGACAGCATATTAAAAAGCAGAGACATTACTTTGCCAACAAAGGTCCGTCTAGTCAAGGCTATGGTTTTTCCAGTGGTCATGTATGGATGTGAGAGTTGGACTATAAAGAAAGCTGAGTGGCGAAGAATTGATGCTTTTGAACTGTGGTGTTAGAGAAGACTCTTGAGAGTCCCTTGGACTGCAAGGAGATCCAACCATTCCATCATAAAGGAAATGGGTCCTGAAAATTCATTGGAAGGACTGATGTTGAAGCTGAAACTCCAGTACTTTGGCTACCTCATGGGAAGAACTGACTCATTAGAAAAGACCCTGATGCTGGGAAAGATTGAGGGCAGGAGGAGAAGGGGACACAGAGAATGAGATGGTTGGATGGCATCACCCACTCAATGGACATGGGTTTGGGTGGACTCCAGGAGCTGGTGATGGACAGGGAGGCCTGGTATGCTGCGGTTCATGGGGTCACAAAGAGTCAGACACGACTGAGCGACTGAACTGAACTAAACTGTGCTTTCAGAAAACAATGATGCTTGAGAAACCTATCCAAATTTTGGTCTTTTGAAATCCCTCACCCTTTTATGTTCTGAAACTCAGATTACCAAAAAAAGCCATCCTCCTGCATCTGATTTATCTGGGATTTGCTGTCCACTCTCTCTCACGATTCCCGTATGACAAAGCCAAACACAGACTTTTTCATTTTTGCCTGAAACTGCTGACAAAACCAGACACAAACCCCTCCCCTTTTGCCTTTAGCCAACATCCTGCTCTTTGTTTCAGGGGCAATTAGCTAAGATTAGAACTGTTCCTTCTCCTGAAAGGAGCTGGACACAGAGACAAAATCTTCGTAGTTGTTGGGTTCCTTTTGCCCTATGCTCAGGATCCAGGGGAACTCCCTGTGTGGCTGAGGTGAGTGGGTACTGGTTGGGAATGCATTCTCTTTCCTTGTTACTACCCAGACAAGTAAGAGAAATAGAGGGGAAAACCTATCAGCTTATAGAACCATCAGATAAGACTATGAGAGCTACTAGTACTGTTTGCATAATCTCTAAATTAGAGATATGGAAAGCAGGAAATTATAAGTTTTTAAAGACTTTTACATTGCTGTTATTGGGCTTCCCTGATGGCTCAACAGTAAAGAATCTGCCTGCCAACACAGGAGACCCAGGTTCTATCCCTGGCTCAGGAAGATTCCCTGTAGAAGGAAATGGCAACCCACTCCAGTATTCTTGTCCGGGAAATCCCATGAACAGAGGAGTTTGCTGGGCTATAGTTCATGGGGTTGCAAAGAGTCGGACAGGACTGAGTGACTAAATAACAGCAACATGTTGCTGTTATAGTGAATCTAACCACTGAGAAAATAAAGACTGTTACATTGTTTTAAAATGCCATCAATTTAGTGCTTAGCTGCCCATTTTAAATAACATCCTATCACTCTGAGTAAGGGAGTTGTGAGAAGTGAAAAAATCATATCGGCTGAAGATCTAGTAAGTGTTGGCCTGGGCTCGACATCTAAATTTTCTTAATCCGTATAAGGATTTATGTAAGATCAATATTATCCCCATTTTAGGGACAAGGAACTAAGGCTCAGTGGTGTTAATATTCCACTCAGGATCACACACCTATTAACTGACAGTTTTATACTTTCTCAATATCTGATATGACTGCAGAGTTAATTCTTCAGAAATCAGTAAACAACCTATACATTTAGAACTCTCTCCTTAAGACAAACACACATATGTGTTTTCTACCAGTGAGATGGGAGGAAAGGGGGCAGGGCACAACATTTAAAAGAACGACATAGCTATTTTCAGCTATATGACACAAACTAGTTTGAACCAGCTAGGACATGACATAAACTAGTTAGAACCAGCTAGGCCCAGGATGGCAGAAGATTCCACTTCCAGTAGACCTTGAGCCTCATTATATGCTCATTGAAATAGCAAATACTAAACAACACACCCCCAGGTGCCATGACAATTCCTAAACTGACCATAAAAGGTCAAAAAGTGGAGAGTGGTCCAATTTCTGGTATCCCTGCCCCTTCCTATTGATAACTAAAATAAGTTTTAGTTACTTGATCTATTTGATCAGAAAATATCTTCTTCTAGGAAAGCTCTGTGCAAAATAGCATGTGAGCTCAGTCGCTTCAACTGTGTCCGACTCTGAGACCCTAGAACTGTAGCCTGCCAGGCTGCTCTGTCCATGGAATTCTCCAGGCAAGAATACTGGAGTGGGTTGTCATGCCCTCCCCCAGGGGATCTTCTCTACCCAGGGTCTTACTCTACGGCTACTGCATTGGCTGGTGAATTCTATACCACTAGCGCCACCTGGGAAGCCCAGCAGTAGGTATTAATGAATTGTGTCCAGAGAATTTGGGTTCAAGGCATTGCAAAATGCCATAGGGCCAACTATGTAAGATCCTTGTCTTGAACATCTTTTTGGGCTTGACTGTACAAATTTGTCTCTGAGTTTCTTCCTCCTGTTTTCAATTTTCAGTTGATCTTTGTACCTATACCTAGCAGAGTCCAATGTGAACATTTAGTCCTTCATACGAATTATCTCCATTATCTCCACACTGATACTTTAATTAAATAATAAAAGAAAGAAACTCTCCTAAAGACTAGTGGAAATTATATACTGACAAGCTCCTACTGTTTAATGGAGGTTCAGTAGTCTGGAAATTAGAAACTTCTTTTTCAACATCAGCAAAGGGAAGGATTCTACTCTGAGGCCATAATTTTCCAACTCACTTCATGGCTTGCTTCATTCAATAAATCTTAAAAATCAGAGAAACTATACTGTGAAGATTCCTGATTATGAGAGCTGGGTTATGTGACCATTCTCTTGTAGATCTGACTTCAGATATGGTTCTTTACCTTCCATCAGCCATTATTTCTAATTTTCTCATAGACATGTGTACATTCTGAAAAACTAAGCTGTTAAGATACTACAAGTGCAACCTTGGCAGCTTGGCAGGATGATACCAAGTAGAGTAATCATCATAAATGATTCACAATCAAAGAAGAAAAACCAGTACCATAAAAAATAGCAATGTTTGGGTAAAAAAAATTATAGTTACCAATGGAATTTTATGACTTTTAAAAAACATTGATAGAAAAGCATAGGTTTTAGGTATATATAAAAATATAGAATGTGCAAAAGTAATTAATTTTTTTCAGAAAGACTATTTTACAATTTAAGGAAATGCTGAAATAAAGAAATATATGTTATTAAGGGTGCTTGTGTCTGGTACTCTATTTAAGAGGCTCATGGCGCCATCTAGTGAAATATGTGAGGAATAACATCAATATCCGACATGTACACTCTCGAGGCCTTAGTTCAGTTGTTCAGTCGTATCCGGACCCCATAGACTGCAGCACCCCAGGCTTCCCTGTCCTTCACCAGCTCCCAGAGCTTGCTCAGACTCATGTCCATCGAGTCAGTGATGCCATCCAACTATTTGCAGAAAAGAATAGTGTAACCTCTACTTGCACTAGCAAGTGTCTGAGACACCAAAGAGTCAATAACTTTGATTTATATTTAACATCATTTAAATAATAAAGATTTAGATCTCACTGAACACTTCAGTTGTACTTTTATCCTTGAAATATTTTTCAACCTCTGGTACAATTTTCTCTTCAAATACATGTTGTGTACATATCCCACTGAAATTAAAGGATGGCTAGAATACATATTTGAGATTAAAAACTGAACCAGAATGCATGTTGTAACATGGAAATTAAGAAGAAACTATTTTATTTAACTCTTTAGGACTATCATATTGCAATACTTTTTATGGGAAAAAAGATATGTTTTCTTTTAAACAAATCCTTGATATGTGTAAAAAATATTTCTAATAGAGCACAAGCACATTAGAAAGGAAGATGAAGTTGACTGAAAAGGTTGAAAAATATCAGTGTCTAAGAAGAGGTTCTGAATGTATAACTATTACTGTTTTCATTTCTAATACCACAAAGTCCTTTTCTCAAAGAGTTATTGAAAGACAATATATACATTTTGTTGTTGTTGTTTTTTAGTCACTAAATCATGTCTGGCTCTTTTGTAATCCCATGGACAAAACCCCAGAAGCCCACCAGGTTCCTCTGTCCAAGGCATTTCCCAGGCAAGAATACTTAAGTGGGCAGCCATTCCCTTCTCCAGGGGATCTTTCTTGCCCAGGGATCGAACCTGTATCTCTTGCACTGGCAGGTGGAATCTTTACCACTGAGCCACCAGTATCTAAATTTGGAAGCCCCAATATCTAAATTTACTTAAGAGAAAAATATGTAAAAGTATAAAATTTCTTCAATTCATTCTTAGTTAAGTTCTGTCACAAACCAGGGTCAACATATAAGTGACCCTGAGCCGTTGGAACAGCAGGGAATTGTCTGAGCATCAGAATTCCTGCCTCTGTTCCATCTCCCTGAGTATGCTGCGAAGGGAAGTGCTGGCTTATGCATCAAGGCGTTGATTGATGGTTTACTATGTTAGCACAAATACAGCAATTTTTTTCTGATTAAAGTTTGATCACATAGGGACATTATGGCAACAGCTATACTGTAAATTTAGATATCTCTCCCTTTTTAGAGTATCTGTGAGTGAAATAAAGTGATTTGTGAATTGGGTAAAGCAATCCATTAGAGACAGAGATTTATAATCCAACTTTATCTCAGTCTAAACCATTGCAATGCTCAAGGATTATAAAAACAAACAAAAACAAATGAAACTTCCAGAGAAAAACAAACAAAAAAACTGTAGGTTTAGAAATCAGAATAATTATTCTACACATGTGTTTAAATCAAACTATAATATAAAATTATAACTCAGCTTCCTTTTGTAGTTTATAAAATGTTTAATTTAAAGCAACCAGGGCAAATAGCTCTTTGGAAAAGTTCTGCCATTTTGTAACCATATCATTTAAGAGTAGGTCTAGGTCTCACCTGTTTGCAAAATTTCAGAGACCTTTGAAGAGTGCCTTTGTCATTTTCAAGTCTGATGTTGATCATTTTTCTACTGGGTAGGATGTTGCATTCCAAAATTAGAAGTGAGTTAGCAAAATAAAAATATTCCAGAATTATCTACTAATTGGTAAAATTTTATTGTACAGTGAAAATAATATATAAGACTTTATCATGAGAATAGATCTGAAACAAGAGGGGCTGTGTGTTCATGGTAGAAAGCACAAGAGAATATAGGGAAGAATGTGGAGGCATGAGGATAAATGTTACCTGACTACCTTCTCCAAGTTTACATTATATAAGTACTAAACTGAGTAAACTGGATTTGTGCCCTTTGCTTGGGACCTTTCATAATGCATGGTTGGCTAGAATCATATTCATATTTATCTTTATAACAATGACAGTATAAGTACAATTTGTATTGCAGGCTTTAAAAGTTGATGATCATGAAATATTAATATAACAAGGCTTTATTTGATAAACATTTACTCTCACTTTGCTGACAGCATAATGTCAGACACGAAACAATTGTTAACACAAATACCAAACACTTTAGAATCCACAGTCAGGACCAGCTACATAATGTGTGATGCTCAGTGGCAACAGGAAATAGCAGGTCCCTTTGTTCAAAAATCATTACGAATTTCAAGATGGCAACAAGAGATTATTAAACCGCGTGCAGAGCCCTCTGAGGGCTTCCCTGTTGGCTCAGCAGGTAAAGAATCTTCCTGCAATGCAGGAAACACAGGGATGCATGTTCTATCCCTGGGTTGGAAAGATCCCCTGGAGTAAGAAATGGCAACCCACTCAAATACCCTTGCCTGGAAAATTCCATGGACAGAGGAGCCTGGTGGGATACAGTCCATGGGGTTGTGAGGATTTGAACATGACTGAGCAAGCAAACATCAAGAGCTCTCTGAGGGCTGGATCCCTGTAACTGCACAAGTTCAGCCCAAGCGTGGTCTGCAGTGGGGGTGAGCCCTCCAAGGTTGCTCTCGTGGCAACAACGTTTTGCTTGTAGTGCTCTTTCAGATCCTGGGGGAAAGACCAACAACAAGGCAACCCACAGTCACCATAACAGTCTATGCAGCAATATACATATATATATATATATTTTTTTTTTCTTTGTAGGATGTCCCTTTCCTGGTCTTCTGGCTAGTGAGAACAGGTTTCAGGTTTTTTTGTCAGTTTGTTTTTTGTTTGCTTTGTCTGCATTCATTGGCATCTCCAGGTAACCATCTTCATTGCTCTACGCTTGGGGATAGATGAGAAAAAATCTTCAAAAACCAGAAAACAGGAAATCCCCAGGAATGTATCATCAAGTTGGGCTTTGGGTCCCGAGGTTCCCGTCTGGTCTGGCTTCTCTCTGCCTTCCGGTTTTATGTTTGTCTTGTGTATCACGTCCAGGGGTCTTAGTTGTATGTAGCAGGAGCAATAGGAAACAGTATGTGTACGTCATCTTCCCAGAAGGGAAAGTCCCTCACTTGCCTCTTAAAAGTTCTGTTTTTAAGGTATTGAATAATTAAATTCAATACCATAAAGGAAGGTACTTTGTTGGGAGTGGGACCTTTTTTACAGGAAAGAGTCGCTAAATATTTCTCATTTTCCTTTGTAAAGCAAATGATGACCCCTTTGTTATAGCTCATGTGTCATCTTTAAAGATGAAAAATAGGAAATTAATCTGCCAAGGAAGAAAGTGAGTTTTCACTTAAATTTGCTTAAATTATAGTTTTGGGTTGTTTTTTTTTTTCTGAGGGTCCAACTTTGAGACATCAATATAGTTTGGGGTTTAAATCAATAACATACAACCACTGTGTAGAGCAATGAATTGATTTCTGTCCCCATCAGAGTAAGAACTGTATTATGTAACAGGGATATCCAAGGAGTCACATTCTGATGACATGAATCATGAAGGTTTTGTTTCCCTGAAGTGGTGCAGTGACATGAACCTTGTGAGAGGCTGTTCTTAAGCATTCTAAAAACCATGCCTAACATCTGGTGGAACTCAGAAACTTGCCAGGGACAGTTATACGTGTCAAGTAATCAAGAATCAATTATCACCTTGTCAACTAGGTAAAAATGACTTGTATGCCCTAAATTCACTAACTCCCAAGTGTTCTCTAGAACATTAACCAAAACCTCAGTTTCATAAAATATAACTACCTCTTCAGTAAGCATAATAGTTACACTCAGTCATATGATCATTTTGACTATGTTGAAAATAAGCTTTTTCATTATGCAGTGACTTTCAGGTTTTATCTTTTGAACAACAAAAAAAATTTAATGTTTTTTTAACCAATTCTTGGGGCTTCCCAGGTGGTGCTAATGGCCAATGCAGGAGACACAAGAGATGTGGGTTTGATCGTTGGGTGGGGAAGATCCCCTGGAGGAGGGCATGGCAACCCACTCCAGTGGGTTGTTTTTCTTGCCTGGAGAATCCCATGGACAGAGGAGTCTGGCAGGCTACAATTCATAGGATTGCATAGAGTCAGATACGATGGAAGTGACTAGGTACACATGCAGGCACATACCAATTCTTGAAACTGTTGAACATGGGCATAATTTTCCACGTAAATTCTTCAGAATCTACCTATGCACCCATTGAGGTCAGACATGAATTGCTATAGGACAACATATGGCAGTGTACCTTATTCTAAAAAAGAAAGGTTTCTATACAAGAAAGCAAAGAGTGAATATACAGAAACAATCAGAACATTATAACTATTAATATAAGACAGTATTTATTTATAACCAATTGTTTTTTAAAAGAATGGGACAGGCTCCTAAGTTTATAAACTAAAGGACAAAAGGAAGAAAGGAAGATATGTATTTGAAATATTTTTCCAACATGTTCCTACGATTTGTTCCCCTTCATCATTTGGATTACCAAATACTCTAAGAGTCTATTCATTACTTTTCTTGTAAATGCATCTCTTTTTCTTAATGAATTATTGCTTTTGGTATAATTTGATTAATTTTTGGTTACAATTCACTTTCCAATGAAAAGTTAATTCCTCTTGATTTCACTACTCATCTTGATGGCCTTTGCTTAACTTTTTATTAATCTAAAATGTTCTCATTTATTTAATGAATAAATTTAAAGATGTATAAGGGAGTTACCTCTGATATAAGAAAATTGGGAATCTGTCATTTATACCTTGCTTTCCTACAACATTCCAATACTCATTTTCAAATTGCAGTTGAAATGGCATATTCCCAACTCAACCTCTGCTTGCTGCTGCTGCTGCTAAGTCACTTCAGTCGTGTCCGACTCTGTGTGACCCCATCGATGGCCGCCCACCAGCCTCCGCTCTCCCTGGGATTCTCCAGACAACACGCTGGAGTGGGTTGCCATTTCCTTCTCCAATGCATGAAAGTGAAAAGGGAAAGTGAAGTCGCCTAGTCATGTCCAACTCTTCACAACCCCATGGACTTCAGCCCACCAGGCTCCTCTGTCCCTGGGATTTTCCTGGCAAGAGTTCTGGAGTGGGTTGCCATTGCCTTCTCCCAACCTCTGCTTATCTGAACCTAAAAAATGCTACAGCCACTCAAGTATCTTGAGCAGGAAGGGAGTGTGGTAGAGAGGAGGTCAGAGTAAAAAGATACGGTTCTATCAAACTTAAGGGGCAGTTCAAGTATTTCACTTTGGCAAATTTTACATCCAACCATGGGAGCACATTGCTAAACCCATCTTGCCTCAGCATGGGTCATACTTTGTGGAAATAAGTGATTTGGTGAGTCTGAGAGTGCTTCAAAGCTAAGGAAGGCAGCTCCCAGGTGTCACCCTCCAGGCAAACTTATCTAGAGGAACCTGTTAGGTTCCAGGAATGTTTTCTCTGGCAGCATACACACACAATAGAATATTAGTAAGTAAGTAAGTAAGTGTTGGTTGCTCAGTCGTGCCCGATTCTTTGCGATCCCATGGACTGCAGCCCACCAGGCTCCTCTGTCTATGAGATTTTCCGGGCAAGGATACTAGAGTGGGTTGCCATTTCCTTCTCCAGGGGATTTTCCCAACCCAGGCATCGAACCCAGGTCTCCTGCACTGCCGGCAGATTCTTTACCAACTGAGCTACAAAAAGAATGAAATAATGCCATCTGCAGCAACATAGATGAACCTAGATTATCATACTAAGTGAAGTAAGTCAGACAGAGAAAAACATGTTGTATGATACCACTTATATTAATATGTAGAATCTAGAAAATAATAGAAATGAACTTATTTACAAAACAAAAATAGACTCACATACCTAGAAAATAAATTTATGGTTACCAAAAGGGAAAGAGGGGGAGGCATAACTTAGGACTTTGAGACTAACAGGTATATACTACTATATACAAAGTAGAGAAACAACATGGATTTACTGTATAGTATAAGGGACTATGGGCTTCCCAGGTGGCTCAGTGGTAAAGAATCCACCTGCCGATGCAGGAGACTCGAGTTTGAGCCCTGGGTCGGGAAGATCCCCTGGAGAAGGAAATGGCAACCCACTCCAGTATTCTTGCCTGGAAAATCCCATGGACAGTGGAGACTGTCAGGCTACATACAGTCCATGGGGTGGCAAAGAGCTGGACACAACTTAGTGACAACACAACAATAGCAACAATAATTAGCAACTATATTTGATATTTTGTACAACCTATAATGGAAAAGAATCTGCAAAAATTTATGTATATATCCAAATCACTTTGCTGTTCACCTGAAACTAACACAATCTTGTAAATCCAATATATTTCAATAAAAACATGTTTGTTTTCTCAAGGCTAAGCTGGGTGGGTTTTTTTGATACTTGTGTATTTATTGAAGGAATTTTCAAATAAAAACTATGCTTTGCACAACCTTGGGGAAACAGGGAAACCATGTACTATTCAATCTATTCAATATTGGAAAAACTTATTAATTCTTTTATAGTTAATGTTTCTTGTAGGTACTTTTATTACCCCATATTAAGAGGGTAAAGGGGAATCAGAAAAGTTAAGTAATACACTCGTAAGAAGCAGATTTAAGATTTGAACTTCAGCAGCTGTGTGATTTCTGAACGTGAGATTTTTTTTTCATTCCTATGGTGGAAGACATACTTAGCAGAGGAAGCAATATGAAAAATATAGAACTGAAGAGTGATTTCCAAGCTCCCCAGGTATTTCTTCAGGACTAAAGCTTAGACTGTGTGTAGAAATATGGGGTTGGACTCTGAAAGAAAGGATTAGAGGAGAAAGGTGGATAAGGAGGTCCTCATAATTGGTTCTTTAGGCAAAGAGCAGGCATTGAGAGCCTTTCAACATAAGTAACACACTCAGGTTTGAATTTTCAGAAATAATAATCTCCCCTGAACCCTCTAGTAGCTCAATGGTTGATTCAAGGATATAAACTGAATAGAATTTTTCAGTGATGCAATGGATGATGGACATAAACTAAGCCATTAGGAGTGGTTATGGAGAACTTGGGGACATTTGAGGAGTGTTGAGTGAAAATGCATGAGACTTGGTGCTAATTGACTCTGGAGGGAGTGGGATGAGGAAAAAGGAAAAACCAAGAATGTCTCCAAAGTTTTCTGTTTGGGTAGCTTGGAGGATGGGTGGTGAGGTGATGTGATGGTGATTTCCTAGAATGGGAATATGGAGAAGGGGCAGGTATGGGAGAAAAAAGTGAGTTTGAAATGTCTTGTATGTATCATAGGTGTCTGTGGACACCTTCCGTAGAAGGTGGAAATGTCCAAGAGGCACTTGGCTACATGACTGAATCTCAGTGAAATCTATCCTAGAGTTGTATATGTCCACCTGGACCTCACCCTAGACCAGCAATATCCAGTTCTGGGGATGGGCTCATATGTTTCCTATGGCATCAGTCTTCTACTGAACAACTTTAGATATATTAAGGAATGTCTAAGAGAGAATGGGCTTCCCTGGTGGCTCAATGGTAAATAATTCAATTGCCATTGTAAGACCCATGAGTCAATCCTGGGGCTGGGGAGATACCCTGGAGTAGGAAATGGCAATCCACACAAGTATTCTTGCCTGGGAAATTCCATGAAAAGAGGAACCTGGCAGGCTACAGTCCATGGGGTCGCAAAATGTTGGACACAACTTAGTGACTAAGCAACGAAGAAAAAAGGAGTAGTATACAGGGAAGGCTAATAATGATTTGAAGCTATCAAGAACTAATTAAATTCTAATATTTTCAGTTTAAAATATTGTGTCAGAACTTAATGTTTTATTTTGTTCATGTTTATTTTCTGTTAAATCCTACTAGTGAAGTGAATGAAAATTGCTCAGTCTTTGCACCCCATGGACTATACAGTTCATGGAATTCTCCAGGCCAGAATACTGGAGTGGGTAGCCTTCCCTTCTCCAGGGGATCTTACTGACCCAGGAATCAAACCGGGGTCTCCTGCATTACAGATGGATTCTTTACCAACTGAGCTATCAGGGAAGCATGTTAAAGTGGTTGAAATATATTTTGGGAATAATTTTCTAGAGACAATGTGACCTCCCAAAGAAAGTAACCTCCTTCATTCTATAAGAAGTATTCCCTATACAAGTAGTCCCTACTATGGTAGAGTTGAAAAATTCTGTGATTGGTGTCAAGAGATTTGGCTCTGCTAATTCTTGTTTTGGTCAAATTACTTGACTGCTTTGGGGTTCAGTTTGATAAATATATTGAGTAACTACTGTGTACATGGCACTTTCCCAGCAGTGTAGGGAATGCTGAGATATATGCAGTGCTAGATACCTCGTCTTGGAGAAGGCAATGGCAACCCATTCCAGTTCTCTTGCCTGGAAAATCCCATGGACGGAGGAGCCTAGTAGGCTGCAGTCCATGGGGTCGCTAGGAGTCGGACACAACTGAGCGACTTCACTTTCACTTTTCCCTTTCATGCATTGGAGAAGGGAATGGCAACCCACTCCAGTGTTCTTGCCTGGAGAATCCCAGGGACGGGGGAGCCTGGTGGGCTGCTGTCTCTGGGGTCGTACAGAGTCGGACACAACTGAAGCGACTTAGCAGCAGCAGCAGCAGATACCTCTTCTAGAGATGGAAATCACTTGGGCACAATCATATGACAAAGCTTCATTGGATAAATGCAAAAAAAAAAAAAGAGAATTGCAGAGTGTTATGCAAACTACTCTATGGGGAGATCAGAAAAAAAAAAAAAAGATGGCAAGGGAAGGGAGTATTTATTGAGTACATACTCTGTACTACATTTTTTTTCTAAATAACATACTAGAATTTTAGAACATTTCATCTTCAAGTGATCTAATTCCAAGTTCCCCTTCCTACTTTACTCTTGTGAATGCACACATGCATGTTAAATCACTTCAGTCTTTTCGGACTCTGTGTGACCCTATGGACTGTGGCTCGTCAGGCTCCTCTGTCCATGGGCTTCTCCAGGCAAGAATGCTGGAGTTGGTTGCCATGCCCTCCTCCAGGGATTTCTGTTAATAATGTTCCCTAGTCAAACCACTCTCCTTATCAAGAGGACCAGGTGCCCTTCCTATTTGTTTCTGGGATTTCAGTAGGAATTTCTGTTCTCTGCCAGCCCACAGAAGTATTCAAGCAAGTCAATCACATCCTCCCAGCAGAGCTCAGGGACACATCACAGTCTTAATACTACAGAACCTGCCTCCCACGACAACACCTGCTGGTTCACTCTCTTCCTGAATGCAACCTTGACCTTGCATGGTTGCAATATTCTGCTGCCCCAGGCTATAAGTATGCATGACAAACTCCCCTTGACCTCACTGTGTCCAGTGCTGGGTGTTATATATTCAGCCATCCCATAACCGTCAGGTGAGAGTCCCTACCTTACCAGGAGGATAATTAAGATGTAATTTAAAAGGTCATCAGGGGACTTCCCTGGTGATCCAGGAGCTAAAACTCAGCTTCCAATTCAGGGGCTGCTGCTGCTGCTTATTTGCTTTAGTCATGTCCGACTCTGTGTGACCCTATGGATCACAGCCCACCAGGCTCCTCTGTCCATGGGATTCTTTAGGCAAGAGTACTGGAGTGGGTTGCCATGCCCTCCTCCCAGAGGATCTTACTGACCCAGGGATCGAACCCGAGTCTCCTGCATTGCAGGCAGAGGCTTTATTGCTGAGCTACTATGAAGTTCCTCAATGCAGGGGTAGCAGGGTTCAATTCCTGATCAGGGAACTAGATCCCACATGTTGCAGCTAAGAGGTCCCCTGCCACAACTAAAGATCCTACACGTTGCAGTGAAGACCTTGTACAGCCAAATAAATAGATAAATATTTTTAATGGCCATTGGTAATTAAAATTAATACTCTATTTGATAATTAGCAATCATTTAAAATTTTCTTAGAATCTCCTTAATTAAAACACAATCAAAAAACAAAGAATGAACTCTTTAGATATGCAAAAAATTCCACAATTTTGGCCTGTGCCTACCTTTCCAATATATTTTCCACAATTGGAGTCTACTCCATATCTATTCTAAACCATTTATAGTTGACCCTTGAACAACATGGGGTGCTGAGCTTCTGGCAGCTGAAAATTTGCGTATAACTTTTGACCCCCTCAAAACTTAGCTACTAATAGACTCCTGTTGACTGGAACATGGACAGTCTATTAACACTTATTTTGTACCTATATGTATCATACACTATATTCTTACAATGAAGTAAGTGAGAGAAAAGAAAACTTTGTTAAGAAAATAATAGGGAAAAGAAAATACATTCACAGTACTGAATTGTATTAATATTTATTGACACTGTATGTTCACATCATCTATTTACAAGATGAATCGTCTGTCAGTACCTATGTAAATGTCATATATGATACAAAATACATAGATATTATATGTATTACTAACACAAGACATCAATAATGAAAACTGTGAAAATGAAACTCATATATCTTTGCAGGTATAACAATTTATGCATTGATAACAAAAAAGCAGCAGGATGATTGTTAATGGGAGCCTAGAGTAATCAATACAATTGCCTCAGGGTAGCCTAGCCTACACACTAATAAATGAATTTTTGTAAAATTTTCATGGCATACAGTATTGCAGTCATATTCATAATACAGTATTGGTAGCATTGTAATATTTCTTAAAAAACCACTTACCTGTCTTGACAGGCTGATACACAGTTTCTCCAATTATGAGTGAGGCATACTGTGCAGTAATGTTAATTCTTTGAAAGTAAAATTACAAAACAGTAAGAAAACTAACACATTATTAATCTTATATGAAATATCACTAACTTAAGCCTATATAAAACTCAACCAGTATCTATATATATATGTGTATTGCATTCATGGAATATTTTTTATTTTTTTTAATATTTCCAGACTACCAATTTCATCTGTGAATTTTTTCAAATTGTCTCAGGTCTCCAAAATTTTTTTTCCAATGTATTTTTTGAAAAATATTCACATGAAAGCAGGGGTCTTCCCTGGTGGTCCAGTGGTTAAGGATCTGCCTGGCATTGCAGGTGACAAGGGTTGAATCCCTGCTCCAGAAGATTCCATATGCTGTGGGGCAACGAAGCACCTATGCCAAAACTACTGAGCCCACACTCTCCACAACGAAAGAAGCCACCACAGTGAGAAGCCTGTGCATTGCAACTGGAGAGTAGCCCCTGCTCGCTCCAACGAGAGAAAGCCCACACACAGCAAGGAAGACCTAGCACAGCCACAAAATAAATCAATCAATAAAATAAAAACAATTTAAGTGAAAGTGGACCCATGCAGTTCAAACATGTGTTGTTCAGGGGTCAATTGCACATTTTTTAAAACCCTCTATGTTTTGCTGTATATGCAAGCTTTTATTCTTTGTTGTTTCCTCTGTCTGGTAAAATGCTTCCTCTCTGGTTCAACTCTTAAAAGTATGTAAAAACTCTACAAGTCTTGCATAATGAGCCTCTCCTATATACCCCTCTGAGAAGCTGTGTTTATGTTCCATTAAAACACATATTACTCTGTAACACAATCACTTCTTTACATGCTTTTCTATTTAATTAGCTATAACCAGCTTGAGGACAGGGTTGCTTATTTTATCATTCATGTATATGCTTCTTAGAACTTACTGTACATAATGGCTATCATCCAAAGACATTAGTGTTTCAAGGCTGTAGCCCAATAAATGCCATCGAATGACAGAATGGTTGCTGTTGTTCAATCCCGGAGTCGTGACTGGCTCTTTGTGACCCCATGAACTGCAGCACACCAGGCTTCCCTGTCCTTCTCTCAGAGTTTGCTCAGATTCATGTTCACTGAGTCAGTAATGCTATCTAACCATCTCATCCTCTGCTGGCCCCTTCTCCTTTCGCCTTCAATCTTTCCCAGCATCAGGATCTTTTACAATGAGTTGGCTCTTCACATCAGACGGCCTAAGTGTTGGAGCTTCAGCTTCAGCATCAGTCATTCCAATGAATATTCAGGGTTGACTTCCTTTAGGATTGCCTTGTTTGATCTTCTTGCTGTCCAAGGGACTCTCAAGAGTCTTCTCCAGCACCACTACAATTCAAAAGCATTAATTCTGTGATGCTCAGCCTTCTTTATGGTCCAGCTCTCACACCTGTACATGACTATATGGATCTTGGTCAGCAAAGTGATGTTTCTGCTTTTTAATATGCTATCTAGGTTTGTTATCCCTGGAGGAGGCCATGACAATCCACTCCAGTATTCTTGCCTGGAGAATCCCATGGAGAGAGGAGCCTGACAGGCTACCGTCTGTAGTGTCACACAGAGTCGGACACGACTAAAGTGACTTAGCATGCATGCACGCTCGGTTTCTTATAGCTTTCCTTCCAAGCAGGAAGCATCTTTTAATTTCATGGCTTCAATCAACCTCTGCATTGTATAATTGTGTCCAGTCAACATGAATTTATAGCCACAAAACTCACTGTGCAAAGAAATAACTTGATTTTTGCTTCTCTTTCTCCCCTTAAACCTTCTAACGGTCTGGGTAATGGGAGGCTAAAGTATCACCCCTTGGTGAGAGTCCCTTGGACTGCAAGTAGATCCAACCAGTCCATCCTAAAGGAAATCCGTCCTGAATATGCATTAGAAGAACTGATGTTGAAGCTGAAACTCCAATACTTTGGCCACTTGATGCAAAGAACTGACTCATTTGAAAAGACCCTGATACTGGGAAAGATTGAAGGCGGGAGGAGAAGGGGATGACAGAGGATGAGATGGTTAGATGGCATCACTGACTCAATGGACATGAGTTTGAGTAAGCTCTGGGAGTTGGTGATGGACAGGGAGGCCTGGCATGCTGCTGTCCATGGGGTCGCAAAGAGTCAGACATGACTGAGCAACTGAACTGAAAGTATCACCCAGGTGAGAATCTCAGATCTTCAATCATCCTATGACATCTGATAGCCACCACTGAGCTATAATTGATCCTGGTCTTTGGGCACTGGCCTTCGTACCTGTCATGCTGAGACAACTGCAGTCCCAGTGGAGCCTCCCTCACATGTCTGTGTGAATAACTGCAGTCTCCTTAAGCCCCAGTGAGACTCCTTTGAGTCTATAATTTGCTTTTTGCATCTTCTATGCTTTTTGAAGAACCAAGAAATCTCTGTCCTCCCTGCTCAACCCTAGGTTATGCAGACCCCTGCTTTCATTCTTATCCTGGGAAAAACACAGTTTTCCTCTGCTTCAAGATCACCTACATTTATTAGGAGTTAGGTTTCTCTCTACCATTTTGGCCACTCATTTTAAAGTCCCAGTCAATGCATCTCTTTAGGAAAGGATTTCCTAGAGGAATGATATGATTGTTCCCAGTGAATATGGTGGGATCTCTTCTTGTGAACTTTTAAAAAATTATCTGGTCATCTAGTTGTCACTTTCACAGACAGCTATGAAATAGCAGCATATGTGTGTACATATATATTTCAACTACATCATATATAGTTGTTTTAGCATTTCAACTACAGCCTGTTACCTCTCCCCATTGCAGAAAGACTCTTTGAATTGCCCAACAAATGCTATTATTCCTTAAAAAATTGAATGTACTCTGATTATGATATATTAACCTGCCACTGTAAGTTTTACATAGTAGCTGTTTAATAAATAGTTTCTTGGCTAGTGAAAACAGCAGACTTCACACTGAACTCTAAGTTTATTGCAAGTCAGATTCTACTAGAGCCAGGAGAATTTCCAAATACCAAAAATGGCCTTTCAGTCTGGCTATGGCCCACTTATTTCAAACAATACTTAGGATAATAGCATTCTTGTATAACAATAGAATTGAGACAATCCCTTAGAGTTCATGTTAATTAGGTTTGCAGATGGTTTTAAATCTTTTCAGTGTTTTTCTTTTTAAAATTTAAGCACAATGGGGAAATAGATTAGATACTGCCTGTCAGCTCAGCTCCATTGAAAGATGAGTGTAATAACAATGTATACATGCCTTTCATCCATGGGCTCACTCAACTCTCGGAAAATGGTTTCATGTTTTGTAAAACAAGATCAGACTCAAAGATTTAATCCAACCAATTCAATATTTGGTGAGCAATAAAAAGTGACATGTTTGTCTAAAGAAAGACTTAAATGCCTGGACAAACAGATATGCCTCCAAAAATATAAAGGTTTTTTTTCTTTTGTTCAGGCTGTGCCAGTTAGGATTTTGTCTCCATTACTGTGAACATTTTATTATCATGTCTCAACAGGAGTGCTCTGGTTGAGAAAGCACTTTCATTCTAAGTTTCTTGTCCCCCACGGGCTCTGAGTTTCTTATTCTTACTTTCAATCCAGAACTGATTTTTTCCCCTCTTTTGAAATGTTTGATAAAAATTCACTGTGCCAATTTTGAGTTATTGGAGCATAAAAATGAAAATGTTTTTTTCCATCAGATAGGCAATTTTTCAGGTGCTCTGGGGATAGTTAACTTAAGAATTGATTTTGAAAAGTCAAATGTTCTTCACAATATAATTACTCAAGGAAGCGATTTTGTAGAAGCAAAACCAGTAAAATAAATGAGTGGTAGATTGAGAGTTGGGAGGTATATATAATCTGGAAGTTGAAAAATTAGCTTTGTGATAGTTTAATTGGGTTTCCCAAGTGGCACTTGTGGTAAAGAACCTGCCTGCCAATGCAGGAGCCATAAGAGACACAGGTTCAATCCCTGGGTTGGAAAGATCCCCTGGAGGAGGCCATGGCAACCCACTCCAGTATTCTTGCCTGGGGAATCCAATGGACAGAGGAGCCTGGTGGGCCACCGTCCATGGGGTCATTAATAGACAGACACGATTGAGCTCACACACATACATACACACAATCAGTCAGTTCTTTTCTTCTGTGATAGCAAAAGGCTTGGCAATGGATGGCTCTTTGGCTGTCATTACCCCACTCATAATGTGTGCTTTTCTACATCTTGGATACTTGGGCTCCAAGTCCTTCCTTTGTGCAAACTTTCATGTCAGAAAGTACATCGAACTAGAGTGCAGAGGTGGTAAGAATGTTTTTCAAGACCAAGTGCCCTCCGTTCTGAATCTCTCAGAGAAGAGTAAGTGCATGGCACTGCCCTTGGGGATTCACCACTGGCCTTGCATCACAGCTATATCTCACCTAATTGTCCTACCTTTCCTTCTCTAACCTTTTTCTTGCTCTGAGACTCCAACAACTAATATTATCCAAAGGATTAACTGTTGTTTTTCTTAACCACTTTATTAAAGTCTGAACGACATGCTGCACATGTATAATGCACACAACTTGATGAGTCTGGAGATAAGTATGTATCTTTGAAATCATCAACCCAATCAATGCCAGTAACAAACCTACCACCTCCTGCCATCTTTATTATTATTATATTTCAGTGATATGAAAACATAAGATCTACCTTCTTAGTAAATTTCTAAGTATACGACTCAATGTTTTTAACTGTAGGCTCTAGGCTAAACAGTGGATCCCTAGGACTGATTTATCTTGCAGGACCAAAACTTGTATTCTTTGACTAATATCTTCTCATTACCTCCTTCCCCTACTGTCTGGCAACCGCCATTCCACTCTCTGCCTTGACAAGTTTGGCCAGTTCAGATTCCTTATGTAAGTGGTAACATGCAGAATTTGTCTTTCTTTGACTTGTGTCGCTTAGCATAATGCCCTCTAGGTTCATCTATGTTGTTGCAAATAGAAGGATTTCCTTCTTTTTAAGGGATAAATAATATTCCATTGTATGTCTACACCACATCTTCTTTATCCATTCACCTGTTGATAGATATTTAAGTTACTTCCATGTCTTGGTTATCGTGAGTAATGCTGAAAAGAACAAGGGAGTTCAGAAATCTCTTCTTGCTCCTGATTTCAATTCCTTTTGGTGTTCTATCCAGAAGGGAGATTGCTGGATCTTATATTAGTTCTGTCTTCAATTGGTTGAGGAATCTCCATATGATTTGCCATGACGGCTGCACCAATTTACTTCCACACTAGAGTGTACGAGGGTTCCTTTTTCTCCGCAGCCTTGCCAACACTTGCTATCTTTTGTGTTTTTTGATGATGGCCATTTTAACAGGTGTGAAGTGATATCTCAGTGTGGTATTGAGTTGCATTTCCCTGATGATTAATGATGTTGAATACCTTTATCACATAACTATGAGCCATTTGCATTTCTTCTTCAGAGAAATATCTATTCAAGTCCTTTGCCCATTTCTTAATCAGGTTATTTGTTTCTTTGCTATTGAATTATAGGAGCAGCAACTGTTACTGAAAGCTACACTTAACTTGGGACTTCCCAGGTGGTATTAGTGGTAAAGAATCTGCCTGCAATGCTGGAGACCTAAGAGACATGGGTTCAATCCCTGGGTTGGGAAGATTCCTTGGAGGAGGGCATGGCAACCCACCCCCGTATTTTTGCCTGGAGAATCCCATGGACAGAGGAGCCTGGTGAGATACAGTACATAGGTTTGCAAAGAGTCAGACACAACCGAAGTGACTTAGCATGCATGCACACTTAAATAAGAATGGGGCTTTTGGTAGAAACAATCACTTTCCTGGTGTCAGGGAGCAAAGCTAGGGAAACAAGGTTGTCAGAGTGAGTGCACATGTATTGCATGGACACTAGCTGAATGGCTGAATATAAATCAAGTAGTAAAACTGGCTCACTGGATGCTGGTGAGACTGTATAGTACCGCTGGAGTGCTGGAAAGAGCACTGTCAGTGCTCCACCCAGATTTCCCGAGTCCCTTTTACCTGCTCTCTGTGTCAGCCCCTAGTTCCTCTGTGTTGTTCTTCTACCTGCTTGTCACTGGGACCTCCTTCAGAAACTGCCTCTGGGCTATTTGCAAAGATGGTAAAACCTGACCTGATGACTCCAATGTGGGGGTATGAAACCCCAATTCTCTTGCCCTGAGGCAGGACAAATGCTGAGGTAGCATTTATGCTCCAAAATGCCTCAAAGGATCAGGCAGGAACTGGGACTTTGAAGTCTACTAGAGTTTGGCTTCTTTTGCTGCCTCCCCCTGCTTCCCTTCCTCCCTAACTGCTTTCTCTAGGGAGTTGTTGTTGTTCAGTAACTCAGTCAGGTCTGACTCTTTGCTACCCCATGGACTGCAGCACCCAAGGCTTCCCTGTCCTTCACTATTTCCTGGAGTTTGCTCAAACTCATGTCCATTGAGCCAGTGATGCCATCCAACCATCTCATCCTCTGTCATCCCCTGCTCCTCCTGCCTTCAATCTTGCACAGCATCAGGGTCTTTTCCAATGAGTCAGCTCTCTTCATCAGATGGCCAAAGTATCAGAACTTCAGCTTCAGCATAAGTACTTCCAGTGAATTTTCAGGGTTGATTTCCTTTAGGATTGACTGGTTTGATCTACTTGCTGTTCAAAGGACTCTCAAGAGTCTTCTCCAACACCACAGTTCAAAAGCATCAATTCTTCAGTGCGATTAAGGAATCATGATCTCAGAGGCTGCTTCTAGGAAATTCAACCTAAGACAAGAGCCAGGAGTCTCATATTTATAACAGTCATGATAGTTAATATTCAGCTTACTCTATGCCAGACATTACAGGGTGCCCCCTGGTGGTGCAGTGGTAAAGAGATCTGCCTGCAGTGCTGAAGCTGCTGCTGTTACTGTTAAGTCGATTCAGTTCAGTTCAGTTCAGTCGCTCAGTTGTGTCCAACTCTTTGCAACCCCATGAATTGCAGCATGCCAGGCCTCCCTGTCCATCACCAACTCCTGGAGTTCACCCAGACTCATGTCCATCGAGTCGGTGATGCCATCCAGCCATCTCATCCTCTGTCATCCCCTTCTCCTCCTGCCCCCAGTCTCTCCCAGCATCAGGGTCTTTTCCAATGAGTCAACTCTTCCCATGAGGTGGCCAAAGTATTGGAGTTTCAGCTTCTGCATCAGTCCTTCCAACGAACACCCAGGACTGATCTCCTTTAGGATGGACTGCTTGGATCTCCTGGCAGTCCAAGGGACTCTCAAGAGTCTTCTTCAATACCACAGTTCAAAAGCATCAATTCTTCAGCACTCAGCTTTCTTCACAGTCCAACTCTCACATCCATACATGATCACTGGAAAAACCATTGCCTTGACCAGACGAACATTTGTTGGCAAAGTAATATCTCTGTTTTTCAATATGCTATCTAGGGTGGTCAAACTTTCCTTCCAAGGAGTAAGCGTCTTTTAATTTCATGGCTGCAATCACCATCTGCAGTGATTTTGGAGCCCCCCGAAATAAAATCTGACACTGTTTCCACTGCTTCCCCATCTATTTCCCGTGAAGTGATGGGACCAGATGCCATGATCTTAGTTTTCTGAATGTTGAGCTTTAAGCCAACTTTTTCAGTCTCCTCTTTCACTTTCATCAAGAGGCTTTTGAGTTCCTCTTCACTTTCTGCCATAAGGGTGGTGTCATCTGCATATCTGAGGTTACTGATATTTCTCCTGGCAATCTTGATTCCAGCTTGTGCTTCTTCCAGCCCAGCGTTTCTCATGATGTACTCTGCATATAAGTTAAATAAGCAGGATAACAATATACAGCCTTTGCGACCCCATAGACGGCAGCCCACCAGGCTCCCCTATCCCTGGGATTCTCCAGGCAAGAACACTGGAGTGGGTTGCCATTTCCTTCTCCGATTCATGAAAGTGAAAAGTGAAAGTGAAGTCGCTCAGTCATATCTGACTCTTAGCGACCCCATGGACTGCAGCCTACCAGGCTCCTCTGTCCCTGGGATTCTCCAGGCAAGAACACTGGAGTCGGGGAGAACCCAATTCAATCCTTGGGTTGGGAAGATCCTCTGGCGAAGGAAATGGCAACCCACTCTAGTATTCTTGCTTGGGAAATGTCATGGACAGAGGTGTCTGGAGGGCTACAGTCCATGGGGCCACAAAGAGTGGAACACGACCTAGTGACTAAACCACAACGAATGCTAGACATTACTGTAAGCATTATATATACTGCATATAATACACTCACTTATCTTCACACCACTATAAACAGGTACTAATCTGCAGAGCAACTGACTTTACACAGGAATTTAAAAGATATAAAGCTACAAATTTTTATGTAAGGATATATTGTAATGTACAAGGAATATAGTCAATATTTTATAATAACTATAAATGGAGTAGAATTTCTAAAAATTGTACCACTCTATTGTATACCCGTAATATATAATATTTCACAACTGTACATCAATAAAAACAATAAATAAAAGAGAGATACAAAGCTTGCTCAAGTGTCATTCCTGAATCCCTTCTAAATATATTACTGACCTTTTTTTTCTCCTTCCTACTTCATCTCCTTAGTTTTATTTTGGCCCCATAATTGTGAGTCAGCACCAGTGATTACCCATGTAGTTTTTACATCTATAAAACTTAAGGGTTCTTGCATTAGGAAAGATTTGGGAAGGGAGCTCTTCAGATAACACCTGCTCCAAATCACATGTAGATGTGACGGAGAAGGGCAAGGCTGTGGCCACCAAGATATACATGGTCATGGAAATATTGGCTAACTCTTCTGCAGGAATAATTAGAATAACTTAAGGTGGAAAGTGGTAAAACTAGGTGTTTTGCAGGATAGTGATATTAACATGCTTCATTCTACACAATTTTGGAGATGTCAGCTATTTTAATGTCATTTCCCCCCCATTCTTCTCTTCACATGTACCTTACTTAAAGAAAATCATAATTTATCATTTGTAAACCACCAGAGTTTATACACTCTTGTGTGATTAGAGTCCACCATTCTGGAAGTTTTATGATCTTTTTTCCATAAATTAAACCAAAATTTAAAAACATGCCCAGGAGACTACTGAATACATTTAGGCAAACCATCTATGCTTTCTTATACTTCTTTCTGTCTCATTTCATTTAGAAATGGAGAACAGTCTGTTATCATTGTCAGGATAACAACATTTCATACACTGGAAAATGATTATCATGTTGCTTTCTCTTGACCTGGCAAAATAATTTCCTTCTTTGTGTAGTTCTTTGCTTTCCAACCATCTACTATTTTGCTACCTTCAGAATCATTTCTAAATGCATTTTCTTTTTATGTGTATATCCCAGAACAACCTATTAAGTGCATTAAGTGATTAAAGTCTCTGAGTATTTGATTTCTCTACTGAATATGATTACTTTAGAATTCTTTCTGGAGTGTTGTATTAATGCCTGTGTTTCCAATGCCTACTTGCTGAACTAATGAATAAATGAATGAATAAAAACAAGAGCAGTATACTATGCATATGTTTTATTACAAACCTTAAATATTTGTCCTGCCCTTTAAAAAGAGGCACAGATAAATCCCTTTGTCCTTGGATTTAAGGTCTGGTATCACGGAAAGAGAAGCAACGTAGCACACGCAAAAAGTATTTAAGACATGCGTCTGAGTCCTGGATCTGCTATGTTCAGCTATGAGGTCTTAGGCAAATTGCTCACATCTCTCAATGATTCAGGCCCCTCATCAGAAAGTGGGGAATTTTGATAGATACTTCAAAGGTTGCTCAGAAGGTTGGAGATGATGCATGTAGTAACTAGGCAAGCAGTAGCTCTTTTTTTTTTTTTTTTAATTTAATTTAATTTTTTTTTGCTGGCATTTTTTAAAATTTTATTTTATTTTTAAACTTTACAATATTGTATTGGTTTTGCCAAATATTGAAATGAATCCGCCACAGGTATACATGTGTTCCCCATCCTGAACCCTCCTCCCTCCTCCTTCCCCATACCCTCCCTTTGGGTCGTCCCAGTGCACCAGCCCCAAGCATCCAGTATCGTGCATCAAACCTAGACTGGCGGCTTGTTTCATACATGATATTATACATGTCAGTTGTTGAGGTCATGGAGGCCTTGAGTTTCAAGGAAAACTCTAGAGAGTCTTGGGAAAACAGCATTGGCTTTCTTGAGATTACAGTTTGCTCTAAGGCTGTCACATTGTTTTCGAAGTCCTTGCCTTAGGAGAAATTTACTGACTCGAGGGAGTCAGCATGCAGGCAGTTAGGAATCTCTCTCTGCTGCGAGTTATTGCTGTAATCCTGATAATCCAAATTATCACTTAATCTCTGTGAGCTACAGTGTCCTCATCTACAAAAAAGAGACAGTTGGAACAGAGACTTCCAAGGTCCCTTCTAAAATTTTGTGATTCTGAGATTCTTTTTTTAAAGAGTTCATGGGAAACTAAAGGATGGGTAGTAAAAGCAGTTGAGACAGTGGTATGTAGGAACCCTGAGGTATAATGCTCAGGACAATCTGAGGGAGAGAGAGAGCAAGAGAGAAAGACTACAGTTAAAACTAAATTCAAAGACAGAAGCAAAACCATTGCTCTTTTAATGTGTTTTGGAAATCTGGGTTCTTGCAGGATATTTTATAGAGCTCATTGGCCTTAAAACCCTTGATGCATGTAAATTACAAGTTTCTAAGATTACTTTTAATGATGCTAATAGCCCCAAATCTTTGAACCAGATGGCATTAGGTTGAAAAAAGGAAGAAGTGATGTTGTAAGGGTAAGAGGGATTCAGTCAGTTGGGGTCAAGATGGCTAATGACACCATTTTTTTTCCCTTTTGTATTTATGACCTCTATATTAGACACATTTATTTTCCAGAAGAGACTGTTTTCATTATGATTCTGAGACATGTGCAAAGAGCTGCTTCCAGCTGAGACAGACATACCAGAGCCCCTGTTGGGAGACAGAGCATTAAGATACATACTGTGCTTTCACTCCTACAGAACTTAGAAAGTAGGAAAAAATGATTTCAGCTCGGTCCATGCCTGCATATGCTGCCTGCCAGAGGAGCTGCTACCACCTAAGTGAAAATGGATCCACTTTTCATTTTTTTACCTTAAATAGTCACATACATAATACATGTAGTGTAGCCAACCTTAACAATATGGCTATGAATGCAACTGCCTCCTTTGTTTTCTGTTTTATAGCAAATTGCAGAGGATTTGATAACTATGCTATGAAAGAAAGTTACTTTGGTATAGTAGCTATTCCAAACATTTTGTTCAATTTTTATTATTAAAATACATTTTTTTATCAATGATCTCTTGGAAAACCCAGAAATCATAAACAAGAAAATAAAAATCACTTATAATAAAAGCTTTCTGAAATCACTATTGATAATATTTTTACAATTATCCTTTTAGTCTTTTTATGCACATATATGTGGTCTTTCAGACTGTAATAATATGCATATTATTTGACTTTAAGGAAAATAAGACAATGTCATAAAAATTTTTATGACCATAACATTAAATATTCTTTGGGAATATAATGGTGGGGCTGAGGTAAGGGTAAAGAGGACAAGAGAAAAAAACAGAAGTGGTGAAAGGTGAATGGGGAAGGCTCCTTGGGGCTGGTTTAAAAAGTAGCAAAGATCTGGTCTGCCATGCTAAAGTGGGGGAGGGTGTGGTAAGATAGTGTGTAATACAGGTAGGAAGACAGTTATCCCATCTCCCTAAAACAGAATAAATTGTGCAGCAGTTTCCCCAGGATCCATTCATTCTTCCTAGAGGGAGTATGGTGGGATAGAATAAGCATTCTTTGGACTTCAGGGTTTAATTCTGCCTCCTCAACTTATCTAGTAGGCTACAAATTACCTAATACCTCTAGACCTCGGTTTCCCCCTCTCAAGAATGAAGATAATGATACATAACTTATACTGAAGGTTAAAGAAGATAACACATCACTGTTTTCCCAGTGAGAAATTCAATCAATTTTAGCCACTGTTTTCAGATGCCCATGCCATGTCCCACCATCCTGCTCTCCATTCATGACATTTATGGATTTTTATAATATTTGCTGATTTTACTGCCTTTCTTCCCCAATTGTCTGTAAGCTCGGTGAAAGAAGAAGCTGTAGTTTCTGATATGTAAAATATATGGAAGAGATAATAATTTAAAAATAATAAAATTGTTAAATAAATGAGGAGTAGTCAGAAAGATAAGAGAAAAATAAGGACAAAAGAGTTTCACAAAACTCAACCGACAAGTGTTTTTCAGCAAGGGATCATTAAACAGTGTCAGATGCTAAGAGAGGTTGGAGAAACTAAGGACTGAAATGTATGCATGGAATTTGTTTAGCTGCTAAGTTGTGTCCAACTCTTTTGCAACCCCATGAACTGTAACCTGCCAGGCTCCTCTGACCATGGGATTTCCCAGGCAAAAGTACTGAAGAGGCTCGCCATCATGGGGTTTGGGTGATTTAATGATGTGGGGATCTGGGAACAGACTGCAGAGAGAAAAGGAAGGACAGGGAGATGGAATGGGGGTAACAAGTGTCAGTTCAGTTCAGTTCAGTTCAGTTGCTCAGTCGTGTCCGACTCTTTGCGACCCCATGAATCGCAGCATGCCAGGCCTCCCTGTCCATCACCAACTCCCAGAGTTCACCCAGACTCACGTCCATCGAGTCAGTGATGCCATCCAGCCATCTCATCCTCTGTCGTCCCCTTCTCTTCCTGCCCCCAATCCTTCCCAGCATCAGAGTCTTTTCCAATAAGTCAACTCTTTGCATGAGGTGGCCAAAGTACTGGAGTTTCAGCTTCAGCATCATTCCTTCCAAAGAAATCCCAGGGCTGATCTCCTTGAGAATGGACTGGTTGCATCTCCTTGCAGTCCAAGGGACTCTCAAGAGTCTTCTCCAACACCACTGTTCAAAAGCATCAATTCTTCAGCGCTCAGCCTTCTTCAACAGTCCAACTCTCACATCCATACATGACCACAGGAAAAACCATAGCCTTGACTAGATCCTTCTTAAAAGGCTTCTTTCACAGCCGAAGAGTAAGAGGTGGGAGCTGGAGAACGGAGCACCTAGAAATGGTGTATGTGTGTGTAAGATGGTAACTGTGGGTAGTATGCCTGTGTGTGTGTATGTGTGTGTGTGTGTGTGTGTATGACAATGTGTGTGAACCTGTGTCTGTCTATCCATATGTGTGGCTATGTCTGTATGTATCTGTGTGTATATCTTGGTCTGTGTGTCTCTCTGGGAGTGTTGTAAGGGTGTGTGAGTGTGTGTGTGTGTGGAGAGACAGAGTTTAAGATGGAAGAGACTTGAGCATATTCCCAAGTTGAGGAGAAGGAGTGGTGGGAAAAGGGTCTCAAAGAAAAGGGTTCTGTTAACCCTCAGGACCTTATTGGAGTTCAGATGATTTTCTAACTGAGTCTTCTTATCATCCACACACTCTGATTGTATATATCACCTCCCTAATTACTGTCCTTATCTCTCCTGCTCCCTACCCTCTTCCTTTATATGCTCTTTCACTGGTATGAAAGTGAAAGTGTTAGTCACTCAGTCGTGTCTGACTCTGACACCCCAAGGACTATAGCCCGCCAGGCTCCTCTGTCCAAGGGATTCTCCAGGCAAGAATAATGCAGTGGTTTGCCATTTCCTTCTCCGATCTTGCCAACCCAGGGATCGAACCCAGCTCTCCTGCATTGCAGGAAGATTCTTTACCATCTGAGTCAAAGGGGAAGCCCTCCAGTTGGTATGGATCTGGAAAAATATTTCATTGTTAGGAAAAACATGTGAGTGTCATAAGGACAATGAATCATGGTGTTCATTTTTCCTTACTAAACCCTTTTTTGTACTATTGTGTAGACAGAACCTAAGAGAAAAAATAATAAGCAATACATTTATTTCCTGGAAGTAAAAGCACATTCTAGGTACACTATTCATAAATTTAGAATTACTCAATTAAAAATACATGAGATAATAATACTAAAGTCTCTGCTTCTTTTGAAACTTCTGATATTTGCTCATTTGAAAGGACATTGGTGGGAGGGGATGTGGAATCCATATTATACAGAATACAAGTAATGCATCAGCCACTGTTTGCAATTTGTCACTGTCTACATTCCTCAGTGCTATGAAGACTTAAACCAAAAGAGTTTATATTTTGTCAGAACACTGGACAAGAGGGGAAACTGTAGAGCAGTGCTTTTTAGAAAAGAATATTTTTGAAAAATATCATCATGCACAGGAAAGGGAAGAATTTTAATCTGCTTTTTCATTGTAGATCTTTTTGCAATAGAGGAAATATTTCTGAAGAAAAATATTTTTATGAAGTAATCTTGAAAATGTCATTTTTTCTTTAGCTGCTTCATTTTTTAATGACATTTCCAGAAGTCACAGAGTATCACTTCTGTCATACTTGCTTAGATACAGTGGTTACAAAAGCCCACCCAGGAAGGAACAGAATTTGAAAACTGCAGTTTGAATAAAGAAGACATATGCATGTAAAACATTCAAAAGGTACAAATGAAACAAAGTGAGAAGTAAGCCTTCTCTTCTGATCCCCAGTCACCAAGTTCCCACCCTGGAGGCAACCACTGTTACAGTCTCTTGTGGGTTTTTCTGGAGTTATTCTTTGCATTTGTACTTGTACATATTTATGTGTTCCCCTGATCTTCACGACCCAGATAACCATGAAGGTGTGATCACTCACCTAGAGCCAGACATCCTGGAACGTGAAGTCAAGTGGGCCTTAGGAAGCATCACTACGAACAAAGCTAGTGGAGATGATGGAATTCCAGGTGAGCTATTTCAAATCCTGAAAGATGACTCTGTGAAAGTGTTGCACTCAATATGTCAGTAAATTTGGAAAACTCAGCAGTGGCCACAGGACTGGAAAAGGTCAGTTTTCATTCCAATCCTAAAGAAAGGCAATGCCAAAGAATTCTCAAACTACCACACAATTGCACTCATCTCACACACTAGTAAAGTAATGCTCAAAATTCTCCAAGCCAGGCTTCAGCAATACGTGAACTGTGAACTTCGAGATTGGTTTTAGAAAAGGCAGAGGAACCAGAGATCAAATTGCCAACATCCGCTGGATCATGGAAAAAGCAAGAGAGTTCCAGAAAAACATCTATTTCTGCTTTATTGACTATGCCAAAGCCTTTGACAGTGTGGATCACAATAAACTGTGAAAAACTCTGAAAGAGATGGGAATAACAGACCACCTGACCGGCCTCTTGAGAAACCTGTATGCAGGTCAGGAAGCAACAGTTAGAATTGGACAAGGAACAACAGACTGGTTCCAAATAGGAAAAAGAGTACGTCAAGGCTATATATTGTCACCCTGCTTATTTAACTTCTATGCAGAGTACATCATGAGAAACGCTGGGCTGGAAGAAGCACAAGCTGAAATCAAGATTGCCAGGAGAAATATCAATAACCTCAGATATGCAGATGACACCACCCTTAAATCCCATGGATGGATGGAGGAGCCTGGTAGGCTATAGTCCATGGGGTCCCAAAGAGTTGGACACGACTCAGAGACTTCACTTATGGCAGAAAGTGAAGAACTAAAGGGCCTCTTGATGAAAGTGAAAGAGGAGAGTGAAAAAGTTGGCTTAAAGCTCAACATTCAGAAAATGAAGATCATGGCATCCGGTCCCATCACTTCATGGCAAATAGATGGGGAAACAGTGGAAACAGTAGCTGACTTTATTTTTCTGGGCTCCAAAATCACTGCAGTTGGTGATTGCAGCCATGAAATTAAAAGATGCTTACTCCTTGGAAGGAAAGTTACGACCAACCTAGACAGCATACTAAAAAGCAGAGACATCACTTTGTCAGCAAAGGTCCATCTAGTCAAAGCTATGGTTTTTCCAGTGGTTATGTACAGATGTGAGAGTTGGACTATAAAGAAAGCTGAGCACCAAATTGATGCTTTTGAACTGTGGTGTTGGAGAATACTCTTGAGAGTCCCTTGGACTGCAAGAAGATCCAAGCAGTCCATCCTAAAGGAGATCAGTCCTGGGTGTTCATTGGAAGGACTGATGCTGAAGCTGAAACTCCAATACTTTGGCCACCTGATGCGAAGAGCTGACTTATTTGAAAAGACCCTGATGCTGGGAAAGATTGAGAGCAGGAGGAGAAGGGGACTACAGAGGATGAGATGGTTGGATGGCATCACTGACTCAATGGACACGGCTTTGGGTGGACTCCGGTAGTTGGTGATGGACAGAGAGGCCTGGCGTGCTGCAGTTTATGGGGTCGCAAAGAGTTGGTCACGACTGAGCGGATGAACTGAACTGAACGGAACTCCATTAGCAGCAGACTATATATGGTGTCATCTGCTCTACATTTTTTCTGAGTAGTTCTTGAATTTGGAAGTATGTGAAAAATAATATTGGACGTCCTTAGCCAGCAGAAGCCCATGAGTTACTCCCCTTGCCTTCCGTACACTACTAGGTATGGAGGCTTCTATTTCAGACTTGGGAGGCAGAGAAGAGAAGGAAGGAATCTAGGGGTGTTGGTATCTGTGGCTAGTGGGAAATTAAGGATGGGAGTTATTATTATTTTAGAACTTTAGATTGGGTTATACACTCAAGGTCAGAAAAGTAGCATTCACAAAAATAATGGCACTATTTTTTGTTTTTAGAAGTGACTAGAGAAAGGATTTATGGGATGAAGGAGATGGCCAAAAGTTAATTTCTGGACCAAATGTGGCAATCAGTTGGAGAAGAGGCCATTCCCCTCCCCGCCCCACTTTAGAAACCAGCAAGGATCTGACACCCTTCAAATCTGCAGGCAGAGAATGTGGAAAATTATAAGCCAGGGTAGGAAAGGAAGGGAAAACCAGATACCACGCAGTTACAGACTGGCTTGTGGGTATGTAAGTAGCATCCTTTTGGTGAACTCCCTGAAATAACTTGGGAACACTTGGACATGCACAAATTACTAGTCATCCAACCAGCTGGAACTCTTACCATCATAATTTGGGCATAAAAATAGTCTTCAAATTTATTTTATACTCCCAATCTGGTGAGGTCTGGAAAACTTGGGTTATATGTAAAAATGGAAAATACCAAATATACAACATAGGCAGGATGTAACAGGATGGTGGAATGGAAGTTTTGCTGCAAAACAACAGGTACCTATTCTAAATTGAAGTGCCGGATTGAGATGAAAAAGAGACTGAGAACTAGTAGACAATCCTTAACATTCCTCATCCTTATCAGGACAATAAAAGGGTAGAGGAGATTGAAGTGTAACTTCTCAGGAGAATTTCTTTTGAGAGCCATACTAACAGCCCAGGCCCTCTACAAGGGCAAGTTCTGAGAGATGCCTGTCCCTTTCCTTAAGCCAGATCTATAACTGAACCACCAGGAGAGTTCACTATATATCCTCCAAGGTTGAAGGACACAGTGGACTTGTATCTGACTCTCTCCTGAGAAATCTTCGGGATGATAGTTTGGCTGGGTATGTGTGACAGGCAAGCTGAAGGACCCACCAGCCACCCTGGAGTTCACTGGGTCTGTTGAGTAGTGAGCACCTCCCTTGGGTGTGATGTGGACCATTGGTGAGAAAACTTGGCCTTGGAGGCATCCTAGGTCCTTTCCAAAAGGGTTAGAGAGAGAAGTTGGAGGGCGGTATTGCTAGATTGCTAGGGGCTATGAAGAGCATTATGCTCCAGGTAGCATAGAACATCCAAGCTCAGAGAACTCTCGCTCAAGTCTCCTCTTCTCTCCAGCTCCAACCCTAGAAGGGTCAGGGGTCACCCTTGGACTAGCAAAGTGGGAGGAAGAATAGAAATTCTGGGTAAGAAGAGAGAAGAATCTGGGGCCGGGGAGAGACAGCAACTTTTAACCACTTTCTGAATTTTGATTGCTACATTTTAACTGAAGTGGGGCCATTTAGTAACTAACAACAACTGTGGTGACCAAACACATCCATTTCCATCCAGGGGCAGAGGATGACTAGCTCTTTTACATGTATGAAAGCAGTGTTCTAACATCTCATCCCATAAAATATGCTTGTGCCATAGAACTGTTACCTGGAGACCAAGGAGAAAGAAAATAGAAGAAACCCTTGACTTCTCCAGCATTTTCTCTATTTCCCAGGGGTTCTTCAGTTTTTACTTTATACTGATGGATTTCTTTCTTGCAAGTGCACTAGTATTTTCCTGTTAACCATCTCCAGATCGTTTCTTTCCTGCTTTTATTCCCCCAGGGTTTCTTTCATTATCTTGGGCTGCTGACTTCACCATTAGATCTGCTCTTCTCAGAGGACTGACTTTCTTGCTGACCCTGTGGTGACAGTAGTCCTCATTCCAGCATTTCCTTCCCCTTCAAAAAGTACAGACCCTTAAGAGGGAAGAGCCCAAGGATATAGTTCTCCAACCCCTGTGGGTACCTGAGAGACAGGATCTCTGATCTTTGCCAGTGACAAGTCACCTCATAATTCATTCGTGTTAACTGGCTACTTGTAAAAACAAATTCTCCGTAGTCAATTGCATCTAGTAGCAATTGCTCTTGCTCCTTTGAACAATTAAAATCAGGCCATCAGTTTGGGAGACTTTAAGGCTCCAGATTATGAACACGTGCCGAGTTAAAAACACTAGGCCATTGGCCCTGGAGGCAGAGAATCGAGTTTTCTGTCTTCAAGTGTAATAAGTATCTGTGCAGGCTTAAGATGACTACTTTACCTCTCTATTAAGTGAGATAATAAGTATAACATTTTGAGCAAATACTAGTGTTAAATAAACATTTGCTAAGTATTAACTGTAATCCTAACTCATTGATCCCAAATTTACCTATCTCTTATATTCCCAGGCCTTTACATACTTCTTTCTTGTTAGTTTCTTTCTTTCTTTTTTGGTCAATGTTATTTTGATTTACATGAGTTTTTCTTTCTAGGCCAGGGTCTTTCTTTTAATGATCTGTACAAAAAGTTTAAATGACTTGCAAATAATAACCTAGAAAACTGTAAACTTGCTACACATAGGATTGGGCTCCCTCCCAACCTACCTTAATGCTAAAGCTCTACAATGGAAAAGAACATGAATTACAGACTATTAGATCAGTAAGATTCCTTTACGCTACCGCTCCCTCATTTCACACCTTTGGTTGATATTTCCCAATTGTTACCCTTTCTTGGGCTTCCCTTGTGGCTCAGCTGCTAAAGAATCCACCTGCAATGTGGGAGACCTGAGTTTGATCCCTGGGAAGATCCCCTGGAGAAGGGAAAGGCTACCCACTCCAGTATTCTGGGCTAGAGAATTCCATGGACTGTATAATCCATGGGGTTGCAAAGAGTCGGACATGACTGAGATACCTTCACTTTCACTTTCACCCCTTTCTTACTGGTTTACCTCTGAGCACATGGAGAGGTTTAAAAATACTTGGTTGACACGCCAGCTGCTTTGGACTCTTATTTCTAAGCCTTCTTTGATATTGGAATCCTCAGTATTGTTCCTTCTCAAACCCATGCAAACCTAGAATTTCTTTGGTTCCTGGAAAGACTCTACATTTCTCTTCATTTCAGGTAGACTCAGGATCCCAGTCATTATTGATGATTTTGCTCCTGGTAATGGGTGGAGAAAGGAAAAGCATCTGAAAGAAAAGTTTGTCCCCAAGAGGACTTCACTGTGGGATGTTAAGTGGATGAAAGGAAAAAAGTAGACCATAAAGGATTCAAAAACAGACATCAAACCAAAGATGTGAACAGGTACAGAACTCATCAAACTTTCTGAACGCTAGCTGTTTTCTATATCACTTTGTCAGTTACTTTGCCTTATGACATTGAAGTAGAATTTCTTATAAAGCAAAAATAGGTCTGTGGGATTTCTAAAGCCTTTGAAATAGTAGTTACTTTTTGTGGGATCTATCTCAAGGCAGGAGATTCAGGTTGTTTGCTTGATAATGGATGCAAATACTTCATCACTTTGACGAGAAGCTGTCATAGAAATTGTAGACAGATGGGGAAATCTTTATAATGTTTTTCAGCATTAATCAAGGGTGCTGTGGGTTTCTTAGCTCATAGTTTAAGTTTAAATTCTACTTTGGAGAAAGAATGGTAAATTTAACAAATATAAATTAAATTAATGATAATAAGAGTTAAAAATTCTCATTCTCTGTAGTTTATTCAAGAATCAAATAGTCTCAAAAAGAAGTAAAAAGTATTCAGATTGGTAGGGAAGAGGTAAAATTGTCATTATATGCAGATGACATGATACTGCATATAGAAAACCCTAAAGACTCCACACAAAAACTACTTAGAACTGATAAATTCAGCAGGGTAGCAGGATACAAGATTAACATAAAGAGGTTGCATTTATTTACATTAACAATGCAATATCAGAAAAGGAATATTAAAGAAACTCCTTTTAAAATTGCATCAAAGCAAACAAAATACTTAGGAATAAACCTGATCAATGAGGTGAAAGACTTATATGCAGAGAATTATAAAACATTAATAAAGGCAATTAAAGATGATTTAAAGAAATGCAAAGAAATCCATTGCCTTTGGATTGGAGGAATTAATACAGTTAAAATGCCATACTACCCAAAACAATCTACAGATTTAATGCAATCACTATCAAATAACCTACAACATTTTCCACAGAACTAGAACAAATAATTCTAAAATTTATATGGAAGAATAAAGACCCAGAATTGCCAAAGAAATCCTTAGAAAAAAGAACAAAGCAGGAAGCATAACCTTCCCAGACTTCTGATAATACTCCAAAGCTACAGTAATCTAAACTATGAGGTACTGGCACAAAAACAGACATATGGATCAATGGGACAGAATAGAGAGCCCAGAAACAGATCCACACACCTGCAGTCAATTAATCTTCAACAGAGGAGGCAAGGATATATAATGGGAAAAAGACAGTCTCTTCAGCAAGTGGTGTTGGAAAAGCTGGACAGCCACACGTAAACCAGTGAAGTTAGAACACACCCTCACACCTTACACAAAATAAACTTAAAATGGCTTAAAGACCTAAATATATGGTATGGCACCAGAAAAGTCCTAGAAAAGAACGTAGGCAAAATATTCTCTGACATAAATCATACCAATGTTTTCTTAGGTCAGTCTCTCATGGCAATAGAATAAAAGCAAACAAACAAATGGGACCTAATGAATCGTATAAGCTTTTGCATAGTAAAGAAAAACATAGACAAAATGAGAAGATAACCTTATGGACTAGGAGAAAATATTTGCAAATGATGTGACTGATAAGGGCTTAATTTCCAAAATTTACAAACAACTCATACAGTTTAATAACAAAAAAAACCAAACAACCCAGTCAAATAAGGGGCAGAAGACCTAAATAGACATTTCTCCAAAGAAGACATACACACGGCCAATAGGCACAGGAAAAGATGCTCATCATCACTAGTTATTAGAGAAATGCAAATCAAAACTGCAGTGAAGTACCACTCACACAAGTCAGAATGGCTATCATTAAAAAGTCTACAAATAACAAACGCTGGAGAAGCTGTGGAGAAAAGGAAGCCCTCCTACACTGTTGCTGGGAATGTAAACTGGTACAGCCGCTGTGGAAAACAGTGTGGAGATTCCTCAAAACAATTAAAAGTCGAGTTGCCATAAGATCTAGTAATCCCACTCCTGGGCATAAACCCAGACAAACTTTAATTCAAAAAGATACATTCACTTCCACGTTCATAGCAACACTACTTACAATAGCCAAGACACAGAAGCCACCTAAATGTCCATCAACAGATGACTGGATAAAGAAGATGTGGTACATATATACAGTGGAATACTAGCCGTAAAAAATTAAACAATGTGCCACTTGCAGCAACATGAATGGACCTAGGATCTTCCTAGGTGGCGCTAGTGGTAAAGAATTCACCTGCCAATGCAGGAGAGGTAAGAGACCTTCTCCTTTGATCCCTGGGTCAGGAAGATCCCCTGGAGGAGGACATGGCAATCCTTTCCAATATTTTCCTGCCTGGAGAATGCCATAGTCAGAGGAACCTGACAATTTACAGTCCATAGGGTTGCAAAGAGTCAGACACGACTGAAGGGACTTAGCACGCACGCATGAATGGACATAGAGACTATCACTTTAAGTGAAGTTAGTCAGAAAGACAGATACCATATGGTATCACTTATATGTGAAATCTAAAGATGGAGCAAAAGAACTTATCTTTGAAACAGAACAAATTCACAGATATAGAAAACAGGTTGTCAAGGGGAGGGGGATGGGAGAGGAATGTTCAGGATCAGTAGATGCAAACTATTATATACTGAATGGATAAACAACAAGGTCTATAGCACAGGGAACTATATTCAATATCCTGTGATAAACCATATGAGAAGAATATGAAAAAGAATATGTTATATATATGTTATATATATGTTATATATATATATAACTGAATCACTTTGTTGTACAGCAAATTAAACACAACAACATTGTAAGTCAACTGTACATCAAAAAAATAAATATTTTTAAAAATAATCAATAGTCTCAGATTAACCTACTTGCACTTTTTGTAACTATTTTTCATCTGCCACACTAACCACAGCAAGAAGATGCATCAACCTGTAAAAATGACATTCTTGTGTCATCGACTCTTTCCTTCTACTTTCCGGAATATGTCCATTTCCAAGTCTGTTTACTCAAGCAGGCATGTGAAAGAATGAGAATCTCTATGGTGTTTTAAAACCTGGATTTGTGGCAAAAATCATTTCCTTTGTTCACCCCAAAAATGAGAGTCTAGAGAAAATTTTCCTCTGTCATGGCAGCCTCTCAAGGGATCTTGGGAGGTGAGGGTGGCCTCAGGGGTACCCCTCTTGGCTTCCCATCCTCCCCTATCACAGAAGGACATGTGATTTCTGTGTAGACTCATGTAAGCTGAGGTTCAAGCCTCTCCTACATAGACACCCTCAAGGAGTAGTTGCTACCTGGCATCCTGCTTAGTAAGCAAGCTGGACAGAAAGTCATTTCAGGATAAAAGGATACATAGGTTAAAGAAATTTTAGTGGAATTGGACTTTACCTCCATTTACTAGTGCTTTTTATGTTGTTTATAACTTTATGATATCTTATAATTAAATATGATCCATTCCTTTATCTTGACTCCAGTATCATGACCAGCTCAATGCTTTGAATTCTCATATCTCCTTTCAAATTTTCTCATTAATTATCACTGGGATTTGTGATCTGTGCTTCTTAAAATTTTAACCAAAGTTAATTTAATATTAAGTTGGTAATATTAACTTCCACACACTCTACACCAGGTCAACCTTCAGGATTCAAATGAAGAGTTAAACGTGCTTTCAATACAAGCAAAACCAAGTTCCAAATTTCACAGTTTTCAGTAGTTTACAGAACCAAGCCAATCTTTTTCTCTGTGTAAAGTGCTTCTTATAAGCCTTGATACTAATGACAATTAACTGGCAGACTAGTTTACATTTGAAAATACTGCTTCTCTCTTTCTGTCAGAGGATCACCTACTGAAGCAGCAATGTGAATCTCATAACTGGCCAAAGCAATTCTGACCAAAGCTAAGGGGCACGTGTAACCCAACACCATAATGTAGCCAACAACACAGTAGAATGCCATATTTCTTGTGGTAAATTAAAAAAAAAAAAACTTTGATGGTCATTTTAAATGCTATTTATGAAGTAAGGCATCCAACAGGTAGTGAGACAATATTTTTTGAATATTCTTTGGTGTTTTCCCTTGCTAAAATATATACAGTTCTGGAAGAAATGCAATGTAGTATGGCTAATATTATGACATATTTCATGGCCACATGGATCACTCTAAGAACTCTGGGCATCTTTCTTAATCAACCTGGGCTATATAATAAAGTATCAGACATTGGGTACCTTAAACAGCAAATTTATTTTCTAATAATCTGGAGCCTGGAAGCCCAAGATCAGGGTGCTAGAATGGTTGGGTTCTTGCGGAACCTCACTTCCTGGTTTGTAGCTGACTGCCCTCACATGGTGATGAGAGTAAGAGGGCAAACTCTCTGCTATCTTTGTGTATAAGGAATCTGTCACATCCTGAGGACCCCATCCTCATGACGCCATCTAGCCCTAATGACCTCCAAAGGCTCCATCTTCAAATACTATCATATTGAGGGTAGGGCTTCTGCATAAATATTGGGGGTGGGGCACAAATATTTGATCTACAACAGCCTCCTATCTCATTTTCATATAACTCCCAGAACTATGTCTTTAATATTAGAAGTGGACTAAGGAGAATTTGACTGAGTGGATCACAATAAACTGGAAAATTCTGAAAGAGATGGGGATAGCAGACCACCTGACCTGCCTCTTGAGAAACCAATATGCAGGTCAGGAAGCAACAGTTAGAGCTGGACATGGAACAACAGACTGGTTCCAAATAGGAAAAGGAGTGCGTCAAGGCTGTATATAGTCACCCTGCTTATTTAACTTTTATGCAGAGTACATCATGAGAAACGTTGTGCTGGAAGAAGCACAAGCTGGAATCAAGATTGCAGGGAGAAATGTCAATAACCTTAGATATGCAGATGACACCACCCTTATGGCAGAAAGTGAAGAGGAACTAAAAAGCCTCTTGGTGAAAGTGAAAGAGGAGAGTGAAAAAGGTGGCTTAAAGCTCAACATTCAGAAAACTATGATCATGGCATCCAATCCCATCACTTCATGGCAAATAGATGGGGAAACAGTGTCAGACTTTATTTTGGGGGGCTCCAAAATCACTGCAGATGGTGACTGAAGCCATGAAATTAAAAGACGCTTGCTCCTTGGAAGAAAAGTTATGACCAACCTAGATAGCATATTGAAAAGCAGAAATATTACTTTGCCAACAAATGTCTATCTGGTCAAGGCTATGGTTTTTCCAGTGGTCATGTATGGATGTGAGAGTTGGACTATAAAGAAAGCTGAGCACCGAAGAATTGATGCTTTTGAACTGTGGTGTTGGAGAAGACTCTTGAGAGTCCCTTGGACTGCAAGGAGATCCAACCATTCCATCATAAAGGAAATGGGTCCTGAAAATTCATTGGAAGGAATGATGCTGAAGCTGAAACTCCAACTGAACTGAACTAAACTGAAGGAGAATTATACATATTAGGAAGCTGGACCTGAATAAAATTTTATTCATACTTTGGGGTTGTTGCTACTTTCCATTTTTAAAATTTGCAATTTTATGAAAATTTTAGTTCAGTTCAGTCACTCAGTTGTGTCCGACTCCTTGTGACCCCATGGACTGCAGTATGCCAGGCCTCCCTGTCCATCGCCATCTCCCAGAGTTTACTCAAACTCATGTCCATTGCGTGGGTGATGCCATCCAACCATCTCATCCTCTGTCATCCCCTTCTCCTCCTGCCTTCAATCTTCCCCAGCATCAGGGTCTTTTCCAATGAGTCAGTTCTTTGCATGAGGTGGCCAATGCATTGGAGTTTCAGCTTCAGCATCAGTCCTTCCAGTGAATATTCAAGACTGATTTCCTTTAGGATGGACTGGTTGAAAATTTAGAAACACACATATAAAGTCAAACAAGACATGTTGAAAGCAAGCAGTGTACCTCTTCCTCTTTCCCCTACCCTGATATTGCATGCTAATGATGCAAACCCAAGTGCCTATCTGACAATAGGAGTGGCTGCTTATTAAATTATAGAGCTACAGCCACGGAAATAAAGACAAGAGTCGTTTGGTCTAATTCCATCCCCTGGAGACAGGAATGGCAACCCACTCTAGTATTCCTGCCTGAAGAATTCCATGGACAGAGGAGCCTGGTGGGCTACAGTCCATGGGGTCTTAAAGAATCAGACATGACCAAGTAACTAACATTTTCTTCACTTTTACTTCACTTTCTCTAAGTAGGTCATTAATGAAACCATCCCAGACTGATAATTTTCCCTTCACCTTTTTCTTAGCTTTTCATGTAATTTCTAAAATCTTCTCTACATTCTTTTGTAGCATTTAATTACCTGTATGGAAAAAAGGAAGCTCAAAAAAGTAATTGTCAAGATATTGTATTTGTAAAATCCATGGTAGGTAGACTCAGCAAAAGACAGCTAACTAGACTTCCAGTTATTCATTAGAATTGAGGAATTTCTCATTTCTATTAATTGTTATAAAACCCCTGGCCTACATGCATAATTTAGTCATCAATGCCCACACCACCCATTGAGAAGCCCAGTTCCAGACAGACACCCCCTTTTCTGTTTTGAATAACAGTAAACTTCGGAGAATGAGTGGAACATATGATATGAAGGGCTCAGTCTGTGAATCAGAACTTCAGGAAACTGCAGTGAATTATCTGGCAATCAAACATATCCCATTGATAGTGTCTGAATCCAGATCAGCCTCAAGCCTTTGCTTTAGAATTGGCAAAATAGCCCCTGGAAGCCTGAGCAGTTTTGTTCTAGGGCTGTGGTTCCCACCTACTGCCTTCCTCTATAATCCTCTCTCAATGGGAGGTGGTATCAGAAATGCCACTTCCGCTAGCAGGCATTAGAAAGCAATAGAGTTCACCATGTTTATCCTGTGTCTTCTGAAACCAAGGGTCTCCTATTCTAAGATATTCAAACAAAATTCAAAACAGTGGCCTTGGAGCAGAATTTCAAGGGAGGCCCCTACAAAGCCCGCCAACTCCATGGTTTCCAGTAAAAGGAACTCCTGCTTCAGTCTTTTGAAACCTGGTTCAAGTAAAATACCATTCTCATACCAGAATTTGAATCACATTTCCTCTGTCCACACAGCTTCTATAGTCTTGCCAGAGAGAGCATTTACCCCTCTACTTCCTGATTTAAAAAAAAAAAAAAATCTGGCTGGCCTATTTTTAATATGCTAATTATCTCCATCTGTAAGTGCCTCCTAGCCGCTTTAGCTTTTCTTGGCCCAACCTCAAATCCCAACATCTCTTCCAAGGGAAAAAAAATGGGTATCCGCCTACGGACAGGAGCCAAGGTGCATAAAGAGAGAATTGAAGCCTTCCATAACCAAACATAAATATGGTGCAAATTGGCAATCAGAATTTTAACACTAAATCTCTTTAAAGACAATAAACCTTAAATTAACTTACTTCTTTTTCACTTTGTTTCTGTGATGAATAGTGCCCCAGGATATTTAAATCATGAAAATTTTTTATACACTTTCCCAGATATATAAGAAAGTCAGGATCAACCCACTTAAGTGAAGCAATGGCTGCCATTTTGTTGAATCTCTGCTTTCTGTGGACCATGACTGTTTTGTCCTTGAACCATATGTTTAGCTATAAAAATTACATGGGCTACCACATGAAACTTCATACTGTGTGATGAGGGAAATAATAATATCTTTGAGAAATGAACTACACTTTCAAAATAATATGTTTCCTTTGGCCTCTTGGAATTTGTTTGTAAAATTGAGAGAGGAGGAATTAAAGCAAAGCTCTACCATTTTTAGCAGATGTATCATTTCATGCTTTGTGTTTGGGTAGGAAGTGGATAGATTGAGGTCAGAATTCATATAATTTCCTTACAGATGTGTAAGGACAATCATTTTTTTTTTAAGTCTTTTTAACTATTGCATGGGCAGTATGCTTCTGTTTTCCCATAAATATTTTAGAAATAAAAGAACATATTTTATTTCTTTGTTTTAACTGTTGGAAAATTGAAGGTCCATGAAAGTATTCAAAACTCTGCCACACCTTACCATCTTCACTCTCCCAACCAAAGACTGGTTTTGTCAATTAGCCAAAACAAAATCTTGGTGGCAGATGCTATTGGCTGGAAGAAAAGAGCCAAACAAAAATAGAGCTCACAGTCACAAAGACTCCCTCTTTGACTAAACTTTAGTCATGGTCCTCTGAGCCCTTTTCCCCACAATGCCTCTGCCTTGGTCCACCTTTAGCTGGAATCCTGATAAGCCAGAATCCCTCTCCTCTTGAAATCTCCTCTTAGTAATTTTCTATTTATAGACCTTCCCACTCTGGTTATAAATCCCACTGTCTCTGCTGTATTCAGAGTTGAGATCAATCTCTCTCCCTATTGCAATAGTTTGGCATTAAGTCTTCTTTATTGTTTTTAACAAGTGTCATGATAATTTTTCTTTAACAATGGAAATGAGAAGTTATGACTTAGACAAAGTCACTAAGCTTCTCCAAAGTTCACTTTCAGCTCTTAAAGAGACAAGAATTAGTGATTCTCAAGTTTCCCTACAAGCTAGAACCCTAAGTGGCTCACAGCAAATATGACTTTGATTGAGGTCTCATGGTTTACATTAATAATTTAAGCAAACTTTGCATCCTATCTACTTTAACATAAAAACATGGCTTTAAATAGTTAATAGTAGAGTAAATCCAGGTTTACTTTGTCCCTAGAGAGTTCTCTGGTACACCAGTAGGACCACAACTTGAAAAGCCTGGCACGAAATACATGCTGTGTAACGGTGGGAAATGAAACACAACCACACGCAATACTCTTTTTTTAAAACACTGTTCACTTTCCAAATGCTGGAGACAGTGTACGATGTGGAGAAAAGGGAACTCTCCTACATTGTTGATAGGAGTGTAAATTGGTATAGCTACTATGGAAAACAGTGTGTGCTAAATCTCTTCAGTCATGTCCAGTTCTTTAAGACTTTATGAACTGTAGCCCACCAGGCTCCTCTGTCTATGAGATTCTCCAGGCAAGAATTCTGGAGCGGGTTGCCATGCCTTCCTTCAAGGGATCTTCCAGTTCAGGGATCAAACCTGCATCTCTTATGTCTCCTGTATTGGCAGGTGGGTTCTTTACCACTAGTACCACTTGGGAAATCCCGGAAAACAGTATGGACGTTTCTTAAAAAACTAAAAATAGAGTTGCCATGATCTATCAATCCCATTCCAGGGTATATATATGAACAAAACTATAATTTGAAAAGATAGGTATACCCCAGTGTCCACTGAAGCACTGTTTACAACAGCCAAGACATGGTAACAACCTAAATAGCCATCAACAGATGAATCGATAAGGAAGACTGGTACATATATACAATGGAATCCTACTCAACTATAAAAAGAATCAAATAATTTCATTGGCAGCAACATGGATGGACCTAGAGATTATCATGCAAAGTGAACTAAGTCAGAAAGAGAAAGACAGATACTATATGATATCACTTATATGTGGAATCTAAACTAAGACACAAATGCACTCATCTGTGAAGCAGAAACAGATTCACAGACACATAGAACAAACGTGGTTACCCGAAGGAGCAGTGGGGCAGAGATGGATTGGGAGTTTGGGATTAGCAGATGCAAACTAGTATATATAGAATAAATATACAAGGTCATACTATGTATCACAGGAAACTATATTCAATATCCCATGATAAACCATAATGGAAGAGAATATGAAAAAGAAAGTGTATGTGGCTTCCCTAGTGGCTCAGAGGGTGAAGCATCTGCTTGCAATGTGGGAAACTTGGGTTCGATCCCTGGGTGGGGAAGATCCCCCGGAGAAGGAAATGGCAACCCACCCCAGTGCCCTCGCCTGGAAAATTCCATGGACAAAGGAACCTGGTAGGCTACAGTCCATGGGATAGCAAAGAGTCATGCACTACTGAGCAACTTCACTTCTGAATCAGTTTACTGTACACCAGAAAGTAACACACCATTGTAACTCAACTGTACTTCAATAAAATAAATTTTTAAAAATGCTATTCACTTTTAATTACATAAGTAATACATGAATATATACTACCATGAAAGCTCAAATAATACAGAGTAGAGAGAAAAAATTTAGTTGATCTTTACTCCATGCCTTTCCCAGAGGTAACAACTGTGAACATTTTGGTGAGTAGCACTTTGTATATTTTTAAATTCACAATATTTAGATTCTTTTGTTAATAGCAGTTTGAACACTTTGCTAATACAAAGTCTTTCATTTTTAAAATCTCTCTGAAAGCACAGTCCACCATAAAATAGTAAAAAGTAAGATTTAGAAAGCAGTTTTTCTAAAATTTAGACTGCCTTACATTGGTTTTCAATCACATTTCAACTAAAAATTCACTTTCAGCAGTAACACACAGACGATTAAGGAGCAGGGAAATTTTAACCCTGGAAGAACATGCATGCTAATATTTATGTATGCTGTGGTATCTAAATTTAAAAATATAAATACCACCATATCTCTGATTTTATTGGAGATCATAATGGGAAACTTTAATGGATCTTTTCCAAAATGAGCTCTTAATTGCCTTTGTAGTTTCCCTTTGCTCTTGGTAATAACAAATTCATTATTTCAAAGGCAGCAAAGATCATGGAGCTAGAATCAAAGTTATGCTTAAAACTGCTGTGAAATTCTGTCCTGGGATTTTCTCTTTTCATTTTTCCTTAAGGCTATATTTGAAAACATTTATTAGACTTAAAAATTGGCTACATTGCCTGGGAGATCTGGAACCTAGAGATAGCAGCCACCAGAGAAGGAGGGAATAAGCAGCTGGGTAAGACATCATCTGTATGAACATGAGGTCTCCGCTGGTATAAATACTGGTCTTGCCTGACAAGGTTTAGATTCAGATTCATCTTGTCAATTTTATTGTTCCTTAAATTTAGCAAGACAAACATTTCCCCTAGCTATAACCTAAATCATATTGAGCAGGTCAATTTGATTTGAGGCCATAAATAGCAGTGCAGCTATCATAGGTTTTTGCAAATGTATTGGATTATGTTTTTGTGACCCTTGAGGGCTCTTGGGCCAGTGAATTCATGTATTTGTCATCGGGTTGAAAAATCCTTTAGTAGTTTTATAATATTTTGAGGCATGTTCTTTAAGAAAAAGTTCTTTTATTACAAAGTAATACATGCTCATTGAATAACATTTCAAAATATATATAAAAAGACAATGAGTAGAAATCAACTGTAATTCTGTTTTTCAGTGATAATTTTGATTGGGAGATATTGTTGATTATCTATCCAGGTCATTTTTTCTCATCTGAAACTACATTATAAGTGACAAAATGCCCATCCTCATGATTAGTCTAAAATTAGCATAAATATTACCATTATTATTCTTTCCATGTTTAAGCACGTGAACCCAGTTCTGGCCTATGATATGCAAGGGGCGTCTTCATGGAGTTCTGGCAAGATTTTGCTCCCTGAAAAGAGGACTGAATTTTAGGGAAGGCTTCTTTTGCTGACATCCATTTTACATCCTTGTTTGAATATAGTCCTGTGAGTATATAAGCCTTGGAGCTGCAGCAGCTATTTTGAAGCCATGAGACAACAATATGAGGGCCAGAAGTAATATGCTAAGAATAACATAACAAATGGCAAAGAATCCACCTGCGATGCGGGAGACTGGGGTTTGATTCCTGGGTTGGGAAGAGCCCCTGGAGGAGGAGATAGTAGCCTGCTCCAGTATTCTTGCCTGGAGAATCCCCATGGACAGAGGAGCCTGGCAAGCTACAGTCCATGGGGTCATAAAGAGTCAGACACGACTGAGTGACTAAGCACACACACAACATAACAAAAGACTAGAAAAAACTATGATCATTGGTGAGAGAGTTGAGTGGTTGAATGAATACTATTAGAGCTTACCTCTAGACTTTAACAATAAATACTCTTCTGTTGTAAGTAGTTATTAGCTGAGTCCTGTTGATTGACCCTCACTTATTCAAACTCATACCTACTATGAGTATTTTTGATATATCTTCTTCCATATTGATAAAATAAAATAAAATGGAGACCAGGCTTAAAGATTCCCCCAAGTGGACAAAGTCACTTAAGCAACTCTTAACTTAGATTATTTCTTATAAATGCCTCTGTTTATAAATGAAACAAAATTCATTTTCCAAAAATAATATGAGTCACTTTTAACCAGTCCCTGCCATCTGGAAACTTCTATCGTAATAACCAATAATTATGAAGGTTAAGCAATTTCCTCATTTTCACTTTATAAGCCTTTCTGAAACGTCATGTTTCTGTATGTCATATCACTTTGGGTTTGAAGTCACCCTGTTTGCAAATTGTTTGTTCTTTGCTCAATAAAAGATTCATATTAAGTAAAGCTCTCTGAATTGTCTTTTAACAATATATACTTCTTAAAATTTGATACCACATGAAACACACTTTTTGTATCTCCTTTATCTCCCCTGAATATTATCTTAAGTCAATAAATATTCCTTAAAAACATAATTTTAAAAAAATCTGGACTTCCCTGGCAGTGCAGTTGATAAGAATCTGCCTGCCAATGCAGGGGACATGGGTTCGATTCCTGGTCTGGGAAGATTCCACTTACTGCGTAGCTACTGAAGCCCGAGCACCTAGAGCCTATGTTCTACAACAGAAGAAGTCATTGCAATGAAAAGTCTGAGCATTACAACAAAGAGAACACAACTAGAAAAAGCCTGAGCAAAGTAAGGAAGATCCCGTGCAGCCATAAAAAGAAATCTGGTCACGATATTTCATCATATTTGTGTATACTTATCTTAAATCATACTTTTATTGTTGAGAATCTAGGTTGTTTCTTTTTAAATATATAAAAATTCTCAGATAAAAATTACTGCACCTCTCTGAATATATATCACTTATATGTGGAATCTAAAATAATGATACAAATGATTTTATTGACAAAACAGGAAAACTCACAGACTTAGAGAACCAACTTATGGTTACCATGGGAAAAGAGTAGTGGAAGGGGGAGGGACAGACTGGGAGTTCGGGACTGATGTGTACACATGACTGTATTTAAGACAGACAAACCAACAAGGACCTACTGTATAGCACAAAGAACTAAGCTCAATATTCTGCAATAACCTACAGGGGAAAAGAATTTGAAAAAGAATGGGAATGGATACTTGTATGAATATAATTGAATCACTTAGCTCTGCACCCTGTAACTAACACATTGCTGTTAATCAACTATACTCCAATATAAAATAAATTTTTTTTAAGTTTGTTTTTTTTTTAAAGATTTAAGGAAATGACAACCCACTCCAGTATTCTTGCCTGGAGAATTCCATGGATAGAGGAGACTGGCGGGCCACAGTGTTGCAAAGAGTTGAACATGACTGAGCAACTACACACAAAGAAAAAAATCAGAAATTTGAATTTTTGCTATACAATAGCTTCCTAGATTTAAGAATTCCATGGACAGAGGAGACTGGCGGGTCCATGGTGTTGCAAAGAGTTGGACATGACTGAGCAATTAACACACATAGAAAAAAATCAGATTCTGAAATTTTGCTATACAATAGTTTCCTAGAAGTGGACTCTTGTTGCTGGTATGTAACACTGCGCTGCATTCATGCTGTTTGAGAGGCAGGATCCAAGCAGTAGATTGATTTGTCTTTTCTCTTACCCAAGCATTTCTGCGCTCCTTTCTGAAGTAGCATTCATCACCAGCGTCTGCAGGGGCACAGCCCACAAACTTTCACAGCCCACACCTGCATCTGCCTTTTGTTTCCAGAATATAAAGCAGGAGATATGGGTAGTTATGCCTCAGAGGCCTGAATGGTGCTGATCATTAGAACAGGTGTTTGGAGGGGAGGCTGTGCTGTAAGTAGCACTGACGATTCTGAGTGGTACCCAGAGGTTCTGTAAGACGTTTCCTTTTTTTTGTTTGTGTTATGCAGGACCAATGAAAGCACAGGACACAGGGTGGAGCTCCTCTTCCTGGGGTATATAAGGAAATACATATTTAAATATACTTTTGCATATTTCAAAATGAAAAAAAATGACAATATTTTAACCTATATTTTAAAAGCAATACCTGATGAATTTTGCCAATAACTCCATGTGTGTGTAGGCATGTGGAATTTGGAACTGTTTGCTTTTATTTTTGATAATTGATGTCTCTTGTTTATGTTTACCCTATTGAAATGATCATTAGGAATTCATCATGGGTTCTCTTAAAAGATGTAGCTATAGCAATTTATGCACAAATGGGGCTTCCCGGGTGGTGCTAGTGGTAAAGAACCTGTCTGCCGATGCAGGAGGCATATGAGACAGGGGTTCGGTCCCTGGGTTGGGAAGATCCCCTGGAGAAGTGAATGGCAACCCACTCCAGTATTCTTGCCTGGAGAACCCCACAGACAGAGGAGCCTGGCAGGTTGCAGTCCATGGGATCACAAAGAGTCGAACACAACTAAAGCGACTTAGCACATGCACACATGTAAGAAAATATAAAAGAAAAGGCTGCTGTGGATTCAAGCACCAGACAGATTCTATACAAAATCTCACCCCAAAAGCTTATTTTGGAATAGTACAATGACCAAAAGCTTAGTGACATATTCCAGTTTCTTTAGTAGATCTTTGGTTTTCATAGAATTTGTAGTAGTCTTGGTGGTATTGCTCAGTACACGTTATCTGTTAAACTGATCAAAACATGAAGACTAATATTTTGTTTTCTCACAGATTTTTTTGCAAAAGTGAATAAATTTGAATAACACTATAGCTGTATATGACCTGCGTTAATGGCATTTATGGATGGTTTGTAGAAAAACCCACACTATATACAAAAATCCATCCCACCCCTCTTAATACATTTCTTCTTGTTTATCTTGTGGGATGGTTTTGTCATATTCACTCAGAGCAGGAAGCTGAGTGTAAAATGAATGAATATGGAGATGTAGGATTCAGAGAACTTGATTTTTACTTCTGATTCTGTCACCAGTTATGGCCCAGGTCACTTCATCTCTCTTGCAAACTACTCTGAGAAAGTAGTTTTCTGGATGATTTCTTCCCCAGGTAATCTGAATAACCAGGTGGCGTGGGAAGGGATTTAAGCAGTATGCAATCAAGCTAAATAACATTGCTGGTGATGTGGTGCTGAAGTACCGGTGAAGTCAAGCAGAGTACAGGCAGGAGCTGTGTCTACCATCATCTCCCTCCATTTTAGATGTTCTTGGCTTTAAAAGCATGTTAGAAAATAAAAGCTTCATCAGTTCAGAATTGGCACATCTATTACCTATGGCAATGCTGCAAAACATCCAGTCTGGGAGTTGTTTTTTTTTTTTAATGTGGTGCTATCTTTTTACTTGCAAGTTTCTTTCTTTTCATGTCTTATAATTACCCCCACTGGGTGTAGGATGTAGCATTGCCCAGTTGGAAGATAGATAATAAACCTGGTAATTAGAAAAAATGTTCCCATATTGGAAGTGCTATAGGGAAATAAAAAGGCAACTATAACCTCTGGCAGTTAAACAATTATACACTTCATTTTGCTAGAGTAGAGACAGTCAGTAAAAATGACTTAGGTGCACCCCAAAGAAACTAAGTTATTAAGAAATGAGGTGAGTCCACTGAATACTGGAGAAATACAGAGGAATGTAAGATGAGAGCCAGGCAGCTTGCTTATAAGTCTATTTGTTAGAGCCATAGATGTGATCATGGGGCCATGATAGCTGAAGAAGCTTCTTTATTTCAGCAGTGATGTACAGCATGAATGCTTTAAAAACAAAAAAAACAAATCACAGTTTCACATCTCAGATAATAATAATGAGCATTCATGGAGTATTGTGGGTACCAGGCACTTGGCTAAGCACTCACACCAGTCCTTGGAAAGAGGTTTCCTTATCCCCACTTTATGAATTTGAGCACCGAAGTTTAGGGAGACACAATAACCTTCCTGGGAACATAATGCTAATGAATTGTCAAGTTGGGATTAAACCTCTTTGTCTCTAGATCAGTAGTCCTTAAAATTTAGACAATACTGGTTCCAGATTTGCTTTCCAGAAAACCTGTATCTAAAATGGCATTTCTATCACTTGCCATCCCCTTTGTTGTTCAGTCGCTCAGTTGTGTCTGACTCTGCAACCCCATGGACTGCAGCACCCAAGGCTTCCCTGTCCTTCACTATCTTCCGGAGCTTGCTCAAACTCATGTCCACTGAGTCAGTGATGCCATCCAACCATCTCATCCTCTCTCATCCCCTTCTCCTCTTGCCCTCAATCTTTTCCAGCATCAGGGTCTTTTCCAATGAGTTGGCTCTTCACATCAGGTGGCCAAAGTATTGCATCTTCAGCTTCAGCACCAGTCCTTCCAATGAATATCCAGGGTGGATTTCCTTTAGGATTGACTGGTTTGATCTCCTTGCTGTCCAAGAACTTTGGCTTTCTTTATTTTTCCTTCATTACATTTACCATTATTATATGCTTGTGTTATTAGATCTATACTTTATATTGCTATATACCATTTAATATCATTGCATATGTATTGTTAATTTCCCACTTCCTCTACTCTGTGTCCATGTTTTGTTCCCTGGTGATCTCCTGGGTTTTGAACAGTGCCTGGAATGGAGGAAGCTCCAATATATATTTATTGCATCCATCTGCAAAGGGCAAGTATCTAAAATGAGTGTCACTATATCTTTCTTTGATAATTGGGGATTTTTTTTCTTTAGCTGTTATTTGCATTAATTTTAGCTATTGCACTTTTTGAAACTTATAAACTCTAGTTTTAATGTTAACAGTTTAGAAGACTGATACCAAGAGAGAATACATGTCAAATAAAATATGTGAAACATATTTTCAATCAGAGGTTGAAAAATTTTGCCTTAAGTGAAAGCTAATAAATTGACATTAATTCAAAGCTTTTCACAGAATGGATGAAAAAAATGAGTAAATGGGCTTTGACCAGAGACACAGAAGGTCACTTTACTAGGAAATGCTCTATAAAATTTTTCTCAGAAAATTGCTTTATTATTTCCAAACTCGAAATATTATACCTCATCTTCTACATTCCACTTCAGAAATAACTTTTATCTTGCTGTTCAACAAAGATATTTGCTTTACAGCTTTCATTTACATTGCCTGAAAGATTAAAAAGAATGGTTCAAGCTGTAGCTTCTATGCTCTTCAAGGTGAGGAAAAAAAAGCACTTCTTCCTATTTTCAGCCGTATTGGAATTAGCCTCAAGAAAGTTGAATAATTCTGGTACAATGGAAATACAAGAATAATAATTTTTTTAATTTACTTCTATCTGCCCTCGCCTTGAACTTTTAAAAGTCTGACTCATGTACCGCCAAGTCTTCTGGGAAATAAAAGCCACTCTGTCTGCAGTGGTTGTTCTGGCCCCGATCTCTGCTCCTCCTGTCTCTACATCCCATTTCCCCCTACCAGCTCCACTGAGGCTCAGTCCTGCTAATCCTTTGACTTTGTTGTCTCTTTCTGGTTCCAAAACCTTTGGTTTTGAAGGCTGGGTGACTGAGCAGAACCTGGACTTCGGGTGCTCTCTGCAGACTGACTTATACTCAGTGTCAAGCCCTTCCTGTCTTTAGTTATCTGAGTCAAATACAGTGTCCTTTTTACTTTCAGTTCCCAAGATCCAAACTTGCCATTAGTGCCCAACCAAAGCCCACTTGGTTCTTCTCTAAGTTGTGTTAGGCAACTATTGAGGTGTTAGGTTTGTATTTTTACCCCAAGCACAGAGCTGTTTATCTGTCTGGAAAAGGCCAGGCATTAGTCTTCCTGATGTGAAAAAAGTTGAAGCAATAAAACAAGCAAGCTGCTGCAAGAATATAATATCTGTGATCACACCAAGGTCTGTTTACAGAGAGAGATGTGGCTCATTTTCTAATCCCCCAAAGTGTTTAGAACAGTATGCAGCACGGCAGAGCAGGGGGTATATGATTTGCTGAGTTGAATTCATCAGAGCAGATACTCCGTTTAGCCAAGAGATGGCAGATGTGAGCATATCTCTTTAGTTTCAGACCCTGTTATATAGTTCAGCTCCGGCGTGGTCCTTGAGTTTTCGCTGTTCACGTTCAGACATAAAAAGCAGCTGGACTAATACCCATTCTTCACAACTACTGAGGCCAATGCCGCAACTACTGGAGCCTGAGCGCTCTAGAGTCCATGATCTGCAGTAAGAGAACCACTGCGATGAGAAGCCTCCGCACCACAATTAGAGAGTACCTCCCACTCATCACAACTAGAAAAAGCCCACATACCCCAACGAAGACCCAGGGCAGTCAAAAATAAACAAATAAATAAAATGAATTAACACTAATTCTTGGCACGCAATTAGGAGAGGTGGTTAAGAAGAACCAACCCTGATGTCTGTCAAGGGTATGCCACTTCACCAGGTAACAGGTAGAGCCAGGCAGGTCATTTCATGGTTGCCCCCTGTAGTGCAACACGGCTTGAGAAGAACTCCCCAATGTCACACGCTATCTCTGAAGGAGCAGGTTTTCACAATATACAAATAATGGTCAGCAAAGCGAGAGGACATTTGATAACCTATCTTTCATTAGCCCCAGAGAGCGCCTGGTAAAGTTGACGAGCTCTCTGGAGCCGCTAAACGCTGCAGGGAAGGGATGGCGCCTCTGTATCAAGTGTGACGGCAGACCTGCCACCTATAGTGCACTTGGGGGTTCGGCAAGCAGAGTTCAGGTGCTGGTTGTTTATAAGCCTTCTCTGGGAGAGCCAGGTGCCTAGTGCTAGAAGAGTTGAGGCTTATGGGGAGATATGGTTTCTCTTGCCAGGAGAAGGAAGCCCCACCAGTGATACAGAAAGCTGAACTTGGGTTCAAGCCATGCATCTGACAGTCTAAGGTCTCAGGTGACTCACAGAGCCCCAAGAGTGTCTCAGGGTCATGGTCAGACAATCCTGAGTGTGGCATCAGACCACCTGTTTTGGAAATGTTAGTGATCACACTATTTTGGATACTTTTATGAGCCAATTCATGTGTTCCCTGATGGCTCAGAGGATAAAGCATCTGCCTGTCATGCGGGAGACTCGGGTTCGATCCCTGGGTTGGGAAGATCCCCTGGAGAAGGAAATGGCAATCCACTCCAGTATTCTTGCCTTAAGAATCCCATGAAAAGAGGAACCTGGCGGGCTACAGTCCACGGGGTCGCAAAGAGTCGGACATGACTGAGCGAGTTCACTTTTTTTTTATGAGCCAATTAGCAGGATGATCTGACTTACAAAAAAACTGTACAACAGAGATGGCTTTTTGATAGGTCTATACTTTATTTTGTTGTACGCCATAGACAGAATGCCAGGATAGATTTACTGTGCAAGTTTGCTTTGAGCTATTAGTTGAAGAAAACAGGGATATGGATGGGAAGATGTTCCTGAAATGTAGGCGTAGCATGTTATTATTGGTGCAACTGTGTGGGTCACAAATGATAAAATACATGAAAGGTGAACACAGCAGATATTTTTGGAAGCATATTTATTTTCTCTGACCAAACCTTGGCCTGCTCCAACCCATCAATCAATTGTCATGCACAGAGAATATTGTTCAGAACTTTTTGTTTGCAAATAACAGCAAACTAATTTAAATTAGCTTGGCCCCCAAAGGGGAATTTTTATCAGGAAGTCAGTAGCATTAAGGACAGCACTTCAGGGAAAACAGCAGTCCAGGCCTGAGTATCACATGGACTGTCTCTCTCTCGTACTCTAGTCTCTGTGTTTTCTGTTCATTTCCTCAGTAGTTTTCTTTACACATGAAAGCATGGCTGTCCGCAGGTTCAGAACCCACATCATCCCCGATTCCCGCCACCAGAAAAGAAAATCTCTTTCCTTTGTTCCAATTTTTAAAACATCAGGTAAGGATTCTAACTGATGTAGCTTGAGCTTTGTGCCCATGTTGCTGGGGCAACAAGGTAATATAATGGCAGTGACAGTCCTTGTGCAAATACATGGCTGAAGCAGGGTGGAAGGATGGAGTCTAAAAAGAGGTGGGCACTCTCAACATAAGAGGTGGGAGAAAAGTGAAAGTGAGGTCGCTCAGTCGTGCCCGACTCTTTGCGACCCCATGGATAGTAGCCTGCATCAAGCTCCTCTGTCCATGGGATCTTCAAGGCAAGAGTACTGGAGTGGGTTGCCATTTCCTTCTCCAGGGAATCTTCCCAACCCAGGGATTGAACCCAGGTCTCTCACATTGTAGACAGACGCTTTACCATCTGAGCCACCAGGGAAGTCCAAGAGGTGAGAGAGGCTTGACAAAAAAGCCCTTGGACATCTACTGCATAAGGTCTTTACTGAGCTCCTAGCTTTTAATCCAGTTTCAATGGTAATGTCCTTTTGTCTACCAGAGTCCATGAATTAAAGATAAAGCTGCACGAAGTAGAAAGCTTCTGAAGAAGGGGGTTTCCAAAACAAGACTTCCTTCCATTGAGAGGGCTTTAAATTTCTCTTTTAAGCAACACAACTTTAGGGGTTCAGTTTTTCTGTATGATTTTGCTTTTCTAATTTTATCATTCTGCTGGGTAGTAACAACTTTCATTGTACTGCCTAGGAATTTATTTCAATGTCCATGAGCTCAATTCAAGCTTTTGGAAACAAACTAAAATCACGCTTTTTACACATAGAGTTTTCTGAGCAATTCCTAAAGGTAGGCAATGGTTTTCTGTAAGAGTATTGAATTGAAGATCAATTTAAGGCATCTTTTTGGGGGCATGGGGAGGAGTATTGGGTTTTTTAAATTAGTCTTCTGTGTTCATTAACTATTGCTAACTTTCAATCTTGTGTTAATTAGCAATATGGATAGTGCAGCTCATGTTCAAGGCTATAACACTGACTTACTTTAATGGTAAAATGAATAGATGCCAAATAAATTTTAAATGAGATGAACACAAGGAAAAAATCATTTCAGTTTGCTATAACCCATTTGGACAAAGCAATATTTGCAGCAGTTACTAAAGTTCACGTACTCTGGAAATCATGAATACAGGACTTTTGATATTAGACACAAATCTTAGGTTTTCTAACAAACTTTGGACAACCTGTCTAAGCTCTGAACAATTTGAATCTATCTCTCAAGTTCCAAGAATGGGTTTGGCCTTAACAACATGAAGGCTGAGTTATTTGAAACAAAATGGATTCAATTCAGTAAAACCAGCAAATGGCCATTGTTTCCAAAAAAACTGACTTTGGGTCTGTCTCTCTCTTTCTCTTCCCATGTCTCTTTCTTTGATTTTAATGGACGTGTGATATAATTAACTTTATGTGTTTGACATATTTCACCCGGGCTTTTGGCTAAGACATTAACATTCCATTCCACTTTCTCGTTTGTAGCGCATGGCAGTTAGAAAAGGCAGATGCCCTGTCCACTGCTCTGTGGTCCCTGCTGTCAGGAGCCGGCTGTGTGAATGTGGGGGCCAGGCTTCCTCTATTAGACCTGCCACAGCAGCTGGGCATTTGTCTATCAGTCCATCTGTCAACCCCTAGCAAAATCACACAAGTATTTCCGAGGCTAATGCTGACTCTGGTACTAAGATAATGAGCTCAGATAATGAGGCACCACTTCCCTTTGGATAGCTTAGTTGCACAAAAATGTTGTGATGAGAAAGGACTATTTAGGTCTAATGAAAGTATTTCTTAGAAAATTTAATGCACACACAATTCCTCCAAAGAGTGCATTTTTAACAAACTGGAAAATTCTTGTGGAGAGATACAATCTCCAAATTGGAAGAAGAGATTATTGGTCATTTGAGTTAACTTCTCTGATGTATAAATCACTTCCAGAACATTCCTGACAAGTGATCGTCTAGTCTCAGCTTGAAACCACTCCAGTGATAGAAACAAAAGCAGTCATTTCTTTTGTTAGAGGCATAACTGGAAAGGCAAGTAATCATGATGACAATAACCGTTTCAAGAAATGTTCCAGGAGAAAGAGGGTAACAGGAAATCCATCACGACACTGATTTCACCTTCCACAATTTAGTAGAAGCCTCTTGTTTTCCACAGTGTGAATGTTCTGCAGAGGACTTGGTACAGAATTAATTTAGGGATTTTTTGGAAGGAAAAGGATCTCAGATATCCAACACCTTCTTCTTTAAAGTTGAAATTGGGGGATTTTTTTTTTTTTTTTTGGATGTGGATTCAAGTGACACCAGTCAAGCCCTGGGAAAAGAACATGGCAATAATCTTCCCGAAAAAATTTACCATAGTGGAAAGAGCCAGCCTCTGCATGTGGTTAGGAAGGTAGGAGCTGAGAATGTTTGTGCTGGATCTGGGAGGTGTTTATTCCAGAACTTGTGTGTGTGTGTGTGTGTGTGTGTGTGTGTTTCAAAAGAGCATTAGCATCAAGAGAAAAGGACTTTCCCCAATCTGGGCATGGAGGGGTTATGTACATTATGGGAAATACCTGGCTATGGGGAGTGGGAAGAATGGAGTGAGAGATACTGTACACCCAAATCAGCATATCTGAACTCAGGTTACATTTACATTAAGTCCTTGTTTCCCTGTTTTGAGTCCACAAAGATCTGTCTGTACAGTGGCAGTCATTTGATGACAGCTCTACACTGACTTCCATTCATTCTAGACTTCCTCAACTCTTTTTTTCAAGGACTTTTTAGTTAAGTTGTTCTGTCACTAAATCACATCTGACTCTTTACAACCCCATGGACTGCAGCATGCCAGGCTTCTTTGTCCTCCACCATCTCCTGGAGTTTGCTCAAGTTTATGTCTACTGAGTCAGTGATACTATCTAACCATGTCATCTTCTGAGGTCCTCTTCTTTTGCCTTCAATCTTTCCCAGCATCAGGGTCTTTTCCAAAGAGTCAGCTCATTGCATCAGATGGCCAAAGTATTAGAGCTTCAACTTTAGCATCAGTCCTTCCAATGAATATTCAGAGTTGATTTCCTTGAGGATTGACTGGTTTGATCTCTTGCAGTCCAATGGACTCTCAAGTCTTCCCCAGCACCATAATTTAAAAGCATCAATTCTTCAGCACTCTGTCTTTTTTACAGTCCAACTCTCACATCCATACATGACTACTGGAAAAACCATAGCTTTGACTATACAGACCTTTGTTGGCAGTGATATCTTTGCTTTTCAATACGCTGTCTGTGCTGCTATTCTTAGTTGCTCAGGTATGTCCTACTCTTTGCGACACCATGGACTGTAGCCCTTTAGGTTCTTCCGTGCATGGTGACTCTCCAGGCAAGAATACTGGGGTCAATTGCCATGCCCTCCTCCAGGGGATCTTCCCAACCCAGAAATGAAACCCAGGTCTCCCGAATTGCAGGCAGATTCTTTACCATCCTGCAATCTCCCGAATTGCAGGCAGAGTCTTTACCATCTGAGCCACGAGAAAAGCCCCCTTAATACACCGTTTGCCATAGCTTTCCTTTCAAGAAGCAAGTGTCTTCTAATTTCATGTCTGCAGTCACCATCTGCAGTGATTTTGGAGCCCAAGAAAAAGAAAATCTGTCATTGCTTCTAATTTTTCTCCTTCTATTTGCCATGAAGTGATGGAACTGGATGCCATGATCTTAGTTTTTTGAGTGTTGAATTTTAAGCCAGCTTTTTTACTCTCCTCTTCACCCTGATAAAGAGGCCCTTTAGTTCCTCTGCTTTTTGCATTAGAGTGGTATCATCTGCATATTCAAGGCTGTTGATATTTCTACTGACAACCTTGATTCCAGCTTGTGACTTATCTAGCCCAGCATTTCACATGATGTACTCTGCAGGGAAGTTAAATAAACAGGATGACAATATACAGTCATGTCATAATCCTTTCCCAATTTCGAACCAATCAGTTATTCCATGTAAGGTTCTAACTGTTGCTTCTTGACTCGAATACAGGTTTCTCAGGAGACAGGTAAGGTGGTCTGGTATTCCCACCTCTTTTAGAATTTTCCATAGTTTGTTGTGATGCACACAGTCAAAGTTTTCTTGTAGTCAATAAAGTAGAAGTATATATTTCTCTGGAATTCCCTTGCTTTCTCTATGATCCAGTGAATGTTGACCACCTGATATCTGGTTCCTCTGCCTTTTCTAAACCCAGGTTGTACATCTGGAACTCCTTGGTACATGTACTGTTGAAGCCTAGTTTGAAGGACTTAGAGTACAACCTTACTAGCATGGGAAATGAGCACAGTCATATGATAGTTTGAACATTCTTTGGCACTGCCCTTCTTTGGGACTGGTATGAAAACTGACCTTTTCCAGTCCTGTGCCACTGCTGAGTTTTCCAAATTTGCTAACATGTTGAGTGCAGCACTCTAAGAGCATCATCTTTTAGGATTTGAAATAGTTCAACTGGAATTCCATCACCTCCACTAGCTTTGTGGGTAGTAATGCTTCCTAAGGCCCACTTAACTTATACTCCAAGATGTCTGGCTCTAGGTGAGGGAGCACACCATCATGGCTACCCCAGTCATTAAGGCCTTTTTTGTATAGTTCTATGTATTCTTGCCACCTCATCTTAATCTCTTCTGCCTTTGTCAGGTCCTTGCCATTTCTGTCCTTTATCATGCCCATCCTTGCATGAAATGTTCCTTTGATATCTCCAATTTTCTTAAAGAGATCTCTAGTCTTTCCCATTCTATTGTTTACCTCTATTTCCTTCTCCTTCCCTCTGCTCTAGAGATTCCCCAAATGTACTAGAGGTTCTATTGTTTACATTTTTATGTGTATGTGGAAATTTCAAGAACTCTTCAAAGTTACTGATAGCATCTGAGAAATGAAAGATGGGAGAGGAGGATCGATCTCTCAACTGGCTAAGCTTAAGATGGCATCAGCTTCAGGCAGGAACCTCTCAACCTTACAGATGCCCTCTGCAGGCCAGATATTGATCTACATTAGAAACAATACAAGCTAAACGTACTGCCTATTGATTTTTTTAGGACATTTGTCAAGCATGAACTCTTCTCCATTCCCTCTCTGAGCCATTTCCCGCCTCTGGTGTGTCTAGGCAGTGTGAGTAGAAGAGCAGAGTCTTACAAATAGCTTCTATTTAAAACAACTGATGCAATAATGCCAGCAATTGCCTTGCACAGATCAACATAAGATTACTTAAATTCAATATGTAAAACTGTATGATATTTCCTATTCTGGATTAATTCTAATCCTTCACATCAGAATTATAATATTTCAGAAAAGAGAGGAATGTGATGGTCACCTGAGTCAGTTAGCTCTACTTGGACATTCTCACTGTGGGTATTTCCCACCTAATCTCCCTAGCTACCAAGCCATTTAATGGGTAGAAGGAGTTAAAGTATTAGATTAATGACTGTGCTGACTGGCTTTTAGGGTGCTCTGAAATGTACTTTCATAATTTTTTGATTCCTGTAGGTCTTTTGCTCACTGAAAGATTATCTGGCATGTGCTGGAGTCATTTTGTACATTGCAAATGATGATATTCTGCTTTACACATACCCCTAAAGAAAATTTAACTAAATTTATATATATATATCTGAAGCTATGAAAAGGAGTTCCCAGGTGGTGCCAATGGTAAAGAACTCTCCTGCCAATGCAGGAGACATAAGAGTTGTGGGTTCAATCCCTGGGTCAGGAAGATCCCCTGGAGGAAGCCATGGCAATCCACTCCAGTATTCCTGCCTGGAGAATCCCTATGGACAGAGGAGCCTGGCAGGCTACAGTCCATAGGGTCACAAAGAATCAGACACAACTGAAGCAACTGAGCATGCATGCATGAAGCTATGGAACAGTCAGTAAAAAACTCCATCTCTAAATGGTAATTCCAATAGAAGTGTTCCATATTAAAGGAAAGCACTACATTGTAAATATGTCACCTTCAACAGCTTGCATACATTCTAATATCCCAGTTTTGACTTTTAAATTTGAGCAAGCAAATCTGTTCTTGAGTCTGCATCAGATACTTCATAAGGCAAAAAATAAATTTTTCTTTTTATCTGAGTATAAGTCAAACTTCAAGACAACATCTAGGTCACAGAAAAGAGACCAGAAGAGAGACACTGGTGTGATGAGGAGGCCAGGCCAGGAATGGAAAAATGCTTTGCTGGTTATTCTTGTTTGATCAAGTCCCAGTCGAATGTATCAGCATATTCTCAGATGTACTCTGTAGAACCCAGTTATCACTTGGTAATAGCTTCTGTATGAAAAGAGAATTCTAGTGTCAATTACCTTAGGGAATAAAATGTATACACTATATCCTCTCATAGAGGTAAACTGTGCTTTGCATGTTAAAAGCATTGCAAAGCCTTACAATAAAGAAATCTGTTTACTTCAGTGGCTGACCTCAGAACCTCTTTTTCCCCCAACAGCTGTTGATAAAATATGTTCCATGAAATACTGTATGGGACCCTGGCCTGTATCTTTTAGAAAAAACATGAACTGTGATGACTAGATTATACAGAATACATCAGATATAACCTAACCAGTAAAGAGAAGAGTAGATTATCCAACACAATATTCTATTATAAGATAGCAAAATAACAAATTCACTTTTTCAAAGCTACTCTTGACTGGCATGAAGCTTACTGTCCAACACAACTTCTAAGCCTTTTATTTGACAAGTTGTACTCGATGGATCTTGTTAAATACTTGTAAAATTATAAGCAGAAAATATGACATACATTTCTGTTAAATTCCATCTAGTTAATTCAGTTGATTCTTTATCTCAGCCATAAACATGGACATTACACCAAAGATAAAACCACATTTCTAACTGGTAGTTTAATTCTTTAATTACGGAAACTTTTCCATTTAATTTTTGTAGGCACATAATATTTTGTAAAGTACCATAAAACAATATAAACCAGTTAAAAATGCCATATTTTTCTTATTGAAAAAGAAAATTATGACCCAGAAAATTGCCATAGTAAGAATTTTATACTTGGCAATCATTACCATGAAAGATCAAAGTCAGACTCCCATACCAAAGTTGAGGAACAGCAGAAATGGAAGTGATAACACAGGCTTATTGATAAACTCACTTGTTAATTTTCAGAATGTAACCAGACAGAAAATTCTAATTAACCCTAAGTGCTATCTAAGAGCTGCACACTCTTAAAGCTGAAACAGACTGACATTTCTCATTTGGAAAGTGACATGGAAAATAAGATATAAAACAAGGAGGCGAAAGACATTCAAATGGACTGAAGAAACTTAAGAAAAATGATTCATAAAAATTAATTTACATGTTTGGCCACATATTGCTATAGAAGGGAAAGAATGTGGTGAGCAGGAAGTCTTTTATTTTAAACTATATTAAACATTGAACATAAATGTAGAACAACATGCTGATAAATTTGAGAATATACTAGCAAATTATTTCCATATTGGGGATGCTTTAAAAGCTTTCAGTCATCCACATTTGTATAACTTTGCTTGCTTCACAGCTTGTTTACCGGCAAATAAGAATTCCCCCATATACTCAAGTTATCTTTAATTGTAAAAGAAACTTTTTGTTGTTTCATTAGTACTAGTTTAACATCTTTAAGCTTTTAATCAGAGTGAGTTCACAATTGCATTTTATATAATTGAATTGAAGTTTTAAAAATTGGTAAATTTGATAGACCTTATTTTAATATTGTTTTCTGATTTAGTTGTCTGTATTTTAAAAAATATAAACCTTTTATGGTATAAAGAATCAGGTTATTTTATATCATAAATATCTAAATGTATAATCTTTAATGTCACAACTATTTAAATTTATAATCTTTTAGAGCCTGGTTTTTAGATAAGTCCCTCATCTTAAATTATTATATCCTAACTCCTGAAACAAAAATATGTTACCTGCACATTAAACAAGGATCTATTATTCTTGATATACAAAATGAAAATATAAAATCAAAGGAGAATGGGTTTAATGTACATTTGGCCAAAAATATGGGAGAAACCTATTTTGTTTTCTGCAATAACCAAAGTAATGCTGTCATTAACACAATCATGTTTTCAATCTGTGTAGATAAAATTTGTTTCAAAAAGATATACTTTAGTTATTTGGAATTGCCGAGTTGGAAAGAGAGCAAAATTACCTTGTGGGGGAACAATGAAAAGGAAGACTTAAGGGCAAAATGGAAAAATGGAGAAAACAACTAGAATCAAGGAAATTCTATTTTCAGGTCATATGCATTGGATATGGAAAAGACTGTGGTGAACAGAATGAGATTGTTAGGTTTGGAACAGCAGTTATTGTCTAAAAGGTTAGCTATAAATACCAGCAGCCAGTCTGCAGAGATAGAATCCAAGTTACACATTAGCCTATTCATTCACATTTAAACATGCAGGAAGTGAGAGTTAAATTGCTTCACCATGACGAACATCTTTAAATATTAGAAAAATGCACTTGATTGATTGAGAAAAGACTTCTCAGCTCTTGTGCTGAGGAATATCAAATACTTAATGTCTGAAAAGTAGGCTATGTGTGAAACAAAAAGATGCCTATACTTTAGGCGGGTGGGGGTGGGGTGGGTGAAGTGTGGAATAATGAGATAGGAAGAAAGGGAGGAGAGAAGGAGAGACACCCAACTGAATGCAGAATTCCAAAGAATACCAAGGAGAGATAAGAAAGCCTTCTTAAGTGCACAAAGAAAGAAATAGAGGAAAACAACAGAATGGGAAAGATTAGAGATCTCTTCAAGAAAATTAGAGATACCAAGGGAACATTTCATGTAAAGATGGGCACAATAAAGGACAGAAATGGCAAAGACTTAACAGAAGCAGAATATTTTAAGAAGAGATGGCAAGAACTCACTGAACTATACAAAGAAGATCGTGACCCAGATAACCACGGTGGTGTGATCACTCACCTAGAGCCAGACATCCTGGAATGCAAAGTCAAGTGGGCCTTAGGAAACATTACTGAGAACAAAGTTAGTGGAGGTGATGGAATTCCAGCTGAACTATTTCAAATCCTAATCCTAATTTCCCATGCTTTTCATGGTACTCCCTGGGAAACAAATTCTTTCCTACCACACTCTATCCAGAATGTACCATCCCAAAAGCAATTCTCAAGGTTTATCAAAATTCCGGTTGCATACTTGGACTGGTTGTTCACTATGCAGGAAGTGTTAATTGATTTAACTAGATGAGGGGGAACTGAACTGTCAGCTGTGTTTTAGAATCACCTGAGGAGATATGATAACATGTTGGACCCCCACCTCCAGAGATTCGGACTTCATAGGCTTAGCTTGAGGCTCTAGCAAGTGGAGTTTTATAAAGCTCTTTAGGTGACTTTATTGTACAGCAGGGGTTGAAAACCACTGAACCAAATGATGTCTAAAAACTCAACAGAGTGAGCAGGGAGGGAGAAGGGGGAGCCAGGAAAAGAAGCTTGCTATGCTAAATGAATCTGTGCATTTTTAATGGATGGAAGAGAGGGGAGATCATTTTGAGTGCACAGAACAGGTTAATAGGGGCAACAAAAGAAGAAACTTCTTTCTAGTACTACCAGCTCTGTTTTCCCTGTTTGTGGCCTGAGTTGCATTATCATCCCTCCCCGCCCCCTCGCCTGTGCTAAGTGGGCTACGATCTGGAAACAGCAGTGACTCTAATGGAGGTAAGCAGAATCCTTGCAGTGGGGCTGTGGGAGGGAGGCTTATTCACAGACTCCTTAGTTTCACAATTTTGAAATTATGCTTTTGTGATGTAAGTATTCAAAGTGATCACAACTTTACCGATGCTTTCAGACTGTGGTGTTGAGAAGACTCTTGAGAGTCCCTTGGACAACAAAGAGATCAAACCAGTCAATCCTAAAGGAAATCAATCCTGAATATTCATTGGAAGGACAGATACTGAAGCACCAAAACTTTGGCCACCTGTTGAGAATAACCAACTCATTGGAAAAAAAATACTGATACTGGGAAAGACTGAGGGCAGGAGGAGAAGGGGCCAACAGAGAATGAGATGGTTGGATGGTATCACCTGACTCTATGGACACGAGTTTGGACAAACTCCAGAAGATGGTGAAGGACAGGGAAGCCTGGCGTGTTGCAGTCCATGGGATCACAAAGAGTGGGACAAGACTTAAGTGACTGAACAACAATGAACTGACAGATTTGGGGAATCAGAGCTTTGTCTTCACTGAGTGGTCTAATACAAGTGATCTTTGGGTTACTGTCACCAGTCATCACTTGCTGAGTATCTAACAAGAGGGTAGGTTAGGCTAGAGAGATTTCTAAAGCAGAGTCTTGACTTCATGTCAGAACTACAGGACCAGAAATTCCAAAGTTGATGCTTAGGAGTTTTTTTTTTAAAGCCCTAGAAATTGTATTTGTGGAGTGGAAAGATCCTTCTTTACAATATCAAAAATTCAGACATTATAAAAGAAAATTTTAATGTTTATTCATATAAAAATCAGAAATTCTGTCTATAAGCAAAGTCAGAAGATAAGTGACAAAATGGGGGAGAAAACTGAGAAAGAGCAAAAACCTAACGAAAAAGTGAGTGAAAAACAAATAGTTCGTATTAAAGGGTATGTGGATGGTCTGGGGGACTTCCCAGGTGGCACTAGCTGTAAAGAACCCACCTGCCAATGCAGACAGAGGTAAAAGCCGTGGGTTCCATCCCTGGGTCAGGAAGATTCCCTGGAGGAGGACATGGCAACTCACTCCAGTATTTTTGCCTGGATAATCCCAGGGACAGAGGAGCCTGGTGGACTCAGTTCATGGGGTCAAAAAGACTTGACCGAAGCGACTTAGCACACACACACGAGTGCCTTTTAGACATGTGAAAATATATAAAACTTTACTCATACTGAGGTCACTGTAAATGAAAAGTACTCTGAAGTGCCATTTATCAAATGTCAAAAATTCCAGGTCTGATAACACACCATGCTGGCTGAGCTGAAGGAAACAGACATCTCTTATACTTTGCTGGCTTGAGTATAAATTGCTGCGATTCCTATAGCGAGTAACTGTGGCAATACCAATTAATATTACAAATGCGTCTATTCTTTAACCCAGGAAATTGCTTTCCTAAAATTTTTTGGTCCTTGCTCTCATAAACTTTTATATTTTCTTTGACGTTTACAAATTTCATCATAATATGTCTGAGTATGAAGCTTTCCTTTTTCTTTTCTCTCCTGTTTCTCTTTAAGGCTTTTCAATCTAGATTTTCAGTCTTTTGTGTTAGTCATGTCCAACTCTTTGTGACCCTGTGGACTGTAGCTCATCAGGCTCCTCTTTTCCATGGGATTCTCCAGACAAGAACACTGGAGTGGGCTGCCATTCCCTTCTTCAGAGGATCTTTCTGACCCAGGGATCGAGCCCGGGTCTCTTGCCCTGCAGGCAGATTCTTTACCATCTGAGCTACCAGAGAAGCCCTTCAATCTTTTATCTTACTTTAACTGGACAAACTTGATATTGTTTCTTCAAATATTTTCTTCTTGGCTTATTATTTTCCCTTTTTTTCGGTAGTACCTACTCTTCAATTTTGATACTTCTGTTTCTGTTCTTTAAATCTCTTAGCTTTCATTTTCTATTTTCTCTTTAAAAATTATTTTCTCTGAATTCAGTTAATTAAATAGCTCTTATCCAACCAATCTTACCATTATTATGTCTATATATTTCTAACCAACTTCAACACGTTTGCGCCTCTAAAAGTTTGTCACAGTTTTTGTTTCGATTTTCAGGTCCACATTTCCTTCCCTTCCCTCCACCTCCCCACTTTGTTTCTAACTGTTGTTTCATTACAATTGTTTTGGGGAAAACTAACTAGCAGCTTGAATTAGTTTGATATGTAGTCAGGGTCCCAACTGATTCTTGCTGCTGCTGCTGCTGCTAAGTCGCTTCAGTCGTGTCCGACTCTGTGCAACCCCATAGACGGCAGCCCACCAGGCTCCCCCATCCCTGGGATTCTCCAGGCAAGAACACTGGAGTGAGTTGCCATTTCCTTCTCCAATGCATGAAAGTGAAAAGTGAAAGTGAAGTCGCTCATTCGTGTCCAACTCATCACAACCCCATGGACTGCAGCCCACCAGGCTCCTCCATCCATGGGATTTTCCAGGCAAGAGTACTGGAGTGGGGTGCCATTGCCTTCTCCGAACTGATTCTTAAGTATACTGAAATGCAAGAACACTGTTCCAAAGTCTATTAAACAAATACATGACATAGATCTTTGGATCAAGTTTCAAATTCCAACTCTATCATCTATTGACTGTGTTGAGCTTGGTATAATTGTTTATCCTTTCTAAGCTTCTTTCCTCATCAATCAAATCTACCTTACCTGTCTCACCTACTTGCCATGAAGATAAATAATAAATTAGTAAAGAAAAAAAATAAGTAAGTTTGATCATTGTTGTTGAAATTAAGACTAAAACAAAGCAGAATAATAATAAGAAATTTAACCAGTTCTAGTCCGATCAGGGCATCCTGATCATCTGAAAAAACTCCTATGTACTTCTACTGGGCAGCCTATCTCAGTGATAGTTAAAAAGAGTAAAATGGAGTCAACCCTGCAGTGTACTGCTCAGCTTCCACATGCTTGGAGCTAGACTTGAGCACTGTTAAGACCATGACTGTAGCACTGTTAGGACCACATACTGTTAAGGTCATATACACTATCAAGGTCCTCCTCACACTCAGAATGACTGCACAGTGTTGTGTATGGATAATGAGTATGACTGAAACATTTGTATGATCTGTGCAGTGGTCTTGTATGGTGACTGTAGAAATGACCCCTTCAATGTCCATTTCATGTCAGATAGATTACATTTGACAAGCCAGTAACCAGATCTGTGTCTGAGTCCAGAGCCACTGGAAAGAGTGCACTATCACTAATGTCTTCTACAGAAATACTGTGACGTGCATCAGGTTACCCATGGGCCGCAGAGGATGACCTCACTTGGGGAAAGGCCACCAGCCTATGTCTCAGAAGACCTTGGTTGGTGGCTGCTATTTGTTTCTGAAGCTAGGTCTGTTTCTCTAGCCTTGAAGCCTCAGAAAGAACTTTGTTATTCTTAGGATTCCTGCCACAGCTCATGGACAGACCCAAATGAAGTTTCAAAATCAGTATAGGAAACCTGAATATTAATTTGTTAATTTGGGGGTAGAAATAACTAATGTAGGGATAAAAATTGAATTGTATGTGGCAAATATTCTTTTCTTGTAGGAAGAATTATATAGGAAGTAAAATAAAAATGTAAAGGTTGCTTACTGAATGTAGAATCAATGCAAAGGAAGCTGTTGAGATGAATAGAATATTCATTCAACAGAATTAGAGGCAGGTAGTCTAATTCAAGTAGCTCCATACTAGAGATACCCTTGGGAATGACACCAAGATGCATGGGATCCTTTGGCTATGACACATCCGATGGACACTGCCAACATTTGACTCCGTGCCTCTCTGACTCTACTTATTTTGCTTTGAGGGAAGGTATGGTTTAGAGCAGATCTTTGATGAACAGAATGGTAAAATATCTTAGGAGATCAGCAAAAGGCCAATAATCCCAGAGGGCAGGAAAGAAAAAACAATTTTTTTTGGCTGATGACCAACTGTCTGCCTGACCGGAATTAGAGAGTGAAATAAAAATTGTTAAGTGTACAATGGAACATCTACAATGTGTCAGTCACTGTGTGCAAAGTGCTTTAGATACAGAATATCATCAACCTTAAAGTATTAAAAATAAACATTAACCTTAAGTCCTATAGTCTAAGTGGGAGTATTATTTTAACAAAGAACTTAGAAGAGGTAAATGCAGAATAAGTGTTGAATAGCAAAAGTCCAGTAGGAGAAGAATATTCTTCCTATCTATTAAATTCCATCCTCTCCTCTCTTAGCGTGAAACAAAGTTTGGGTTCCTATGCAATCTTGTGAATTTATCTTCTGCTAATTTCAAATTTTAGCAATCTAGGAAAGAGAATGGGGCTTCCTTCGTAGCTCAGTTGGTAAAGAACCTGCCTGCAATGTAGGAGACCCAGGTTCGATTCCTGAGTTGGGAAGATCCCCTGGAAAAGGAAATGGCAACCCACTCCAGTATTCTTGCCTGGAGAATCCCATGGACAGAGGAACCTGTCAGGCTATTGTCCATGGGGTCACAAAGAGTTGGACACGATTTATTGACTAAACCACCAGGAAAGAGAACAGGCAATACAGGATGAATCCATTAGCTGTGTGATAACAAACCAGAGTCTTCTGAAGTGCTGTAGTAGTAGTATTCAACCTCTCATCCACTGCTTCTTTACTTTTATTTTAATTGAAGTAGAGTTAACATAATATTATATTAGTTTCAGGTGCAGGTGTACAGAAAATAGTGATTTGATATTTTTATACATGATTTGATATTTTTATACATTATGCACTGTACAAAGTTATTAATATTATTAATTATATTCCCTGTGCCATACATTACATCCCTGAGACTGATTTATCTTACAACTGGTAGTAAAATACTTCTTAATCCCCTTCATCTATTTAGCGCGTAGCCTTACTCTGTCTTCTCTGGCCATTGCTAGTATGTTCTCTGTACCTGTGGTTATTTTTCTGTTTTGTTATATTTGCTTGTTTGAGGCACATGAAAGGATGCTCAACATCACTAGTCATCAGTTCAGTTCAGTTCAGTCGCTCAGTCATGTCCAACTGTTTGCGACCCCATGAATAGCAGCACACCAGGCCTCCCTGTCCATCACCAACTCCTGGAGTTCACTCAAACTCATGTCCATCAAGTCGGTGATGCCATCCAGCCATCTCATCCTCTGTTGTCCCCTTCTCCTCCTGCCCCCCAATCCCTCCCAGCATCAGGGTCTTTTCCAGTGAGTTAACTCTTCACATGAGGTGGCCAAAGTACTGGAGTTTCAGCTTCAGCATCGGTCCTTCCAATGAACACCCAGGACTGATCTCCTTCATAATGGACTGGTTGGATCTCCTTGCAGTCCAAGGGACTCTCAAGAGTCTTCTCCAACACCACAGTTCAAAAGCATCAATTCTTCGGCGCTCAGCTTTCTTCACAGTCCAACTCTCACATCCATACGTGACCACTGGAAAAACCATAGCCTTGACCAGATGGACATTTGTTGGCAAAGTAATACCTCTGCTTTTGAATATGCTATCTAGGTTGGTCATAACTTTCCTTCCAAGGAGTAAGAGTCTTTTAATTTCATGGCTTGCAATCACCATCTGCAGTGATTTTGGAGCCAGAAAAATAAAGTCTGACACTGTTTCCACTGTTTCCCCATCTATTTCCCATGAAGTGATGGGACCAGATGCCATGATCTTCGTTTTATGAATGTTGAGCTTTAAGCCTACTTTTTCACTCTCCTCTTTCACTTTCATCAAGAGGCTTTTTAGTTCCTCTTCACTTTCTGCCATAAGAGTGGTGTCATCTGCATATCTGAGGTTATTGATATTTCTCCCGGCAATCTTGATTCCACCTTGTGCTTCTTCCAGCCCAGTGTTTCTCATGATGTACTCTGCATAGAAGTTAAATAAGCAGGGTGACAATATATAGCCTTGACGTACTCTTTTTCCTATTTGGAACCAGTCTGTTGTTCCTTGTCCAATTCTAACTGTTGCTTCCTGACCTGCATACAAATTTCTCAAGAGGCAGGTCAGGTGATCTGGTATTCCCATCTCTTTCAGAATTGTCCATAGTTTATTGTGATCCACACAGTCAAAGGCTTTGGCATAGTCAATAAAGCAGAAATAGATGCTCTTCTGGAACTCTCTTGCTTTTTCCATGATCCAGCGGATGTTGGCAATTTGATCTCTGATTCCTCTGCCTTTTCTAAAACCAGCTTGAACATCAGGAAGTTCACGGTTCACATATTGCTGAAGCCTGGCTTGGAGAATTTTGAGCATTACTTTACTAGCATGTGAGATGATTGCAATTGTGCGGTAGTTTGAGCATTCTTTGGCATTGCCTTTCTTTAGGATTGGAATGAAAACTGACCTTTTCCAGTCCTGTGGCCACTGCTGAGTTTTCCAAATGTGCTAGCATATTGAGTGCAGCACTTTCACAGCATTATCTTTCAGGATTTGAAATAGCTCAACTGGAATTCCATCACCTCCACTAGCTTTGTTCGTAGTGATGCTTTCTAAGGCCCACTTGACTTCATATTCCAGGATGTCTGGCTCTAGGTCAGTGATCACACCATTGTGATTATCTTGGTCATGAAGATCTCTTTTGTGCAGTTCTTCTGTGCATTCTTGCCATCTCTTCTTAATATCTTCTGCTTTTTTTAGGTCCATACCATTTCTGTCCTTTATCAAGCCCATCTTTGCATGAAATGTTCCCTTGGTATCTCTAATTTTCTTAGAGAGACCTCTAGTCTTCCCCGTTCTGTTGTTTTCCTCTATTTTTTGCATTGATCGCTGAGGAAGGCTTTCTTATCTCTTCTTGCTATTCTTTGGAACTCTGCATTCAGATGCTTATATCTTTCCTCTTCTCCTTTGCTTTTGACTTCTCTTCTTTTCACAGCTATTTGTAAGGCCTCCTCAGACAGCCATTTTGGTTTTTTGCATTTCTTTTCCATGGGGATGGTCATCAGATAAATGCAAATCAAAGCCACAATAAGATATCACCACCTATCTGTCAAAATGATTATTATCAAAAAGAAAAATAATAAGTATCGGTGAGAGTATTGGTGGAGAAAAGGGAACCCTTGTGCACTGTTGATGAAAATGTAAATTAGTATAGCCACTATGGAAAGCAGGATGGAGTTTTCTTTAAAAAATTAAAAATAGAACTACTCTGCTATCCAGCAATTGCATTTCCTGGTATTTATCTGCAGAAAATGAAAGCACTAATTTTTAAAAATGTATATGCCCCATGTTTATTGCAGCATTATTTACAACAGCCTGATAAGGAAGCAACATAAGTGTCCACTGATGGATGACTGGACTTAAAGAAGGTGTGGTATATATAATAAAATATTACTCAGCCATAGAAAAAGAATGAAATTTTGCCATTTCTGACAAGTGGATGGACCTAGAGTGTATTATGCTAAAGTGAAATAAGTCAGACAGAGAAAGACAAATATGGTCTGTTTCCACTTATGTGTAGAATCTAAGAAACAAAACAAATGAACCTACCACTTCTTTTGGAGCTAATACTACATTCTAACAAGGCATGCCTTCATAGGAGATGATACTCTAGGCCCCTCACCTGTCTCGTTAAACTCCTGTTTCGGGATCTGAATATCTGAGTCAGAATAGCCTGATCTAGAATGAAAACAGAAATCTGTTTCTACTGAAAAAAATATTCTCTAGGGATTCTTTAATGAAAGGAAAGTCTATGACAGTACTAGATAGACTCAGTGTGATTTATTTACTTATTGTGTGAACAGTGCTGGTTCCCCACTTCGCAGCTTTTCCCCACTTTGTGGAATATTGCCAAGAAGTCCCTGCCATGACCTGCTGTCTCAGAAAACTGCCCAAGGGACTGACATCATGGGAATTTGCTGAGCCTGTTCTGTGAAGGTCATTGAATTCTCGGCATAAGGGTTTTGGGCAGGAAACCTTCTATATTTCTTTGATAACAAACCAAAAATCACCAGCCCAAGGAATTGAGACTGCATTTCATTAACACAGCTTTCCCAGAAAATAGTGTGATGCCAGGCAGCCTCTAGTATTGCTTTTATAGTCTGAGCTGGCTCGTATAACCTTATGAAGTACTGTCCCAAGTGTCTTATTATCCAAAGCACACAGCCCTTAACTCCCAGTTTCAAGCAGTTTTCAAATTCTTCCCTAAAAATGCTTCTATTTCTATATCTATCATATATCACCTTGAAAGTCCTGAAGGAGAAAATAGAGTTATCAGTACTATGAGAAATAGCTAAATATTTAATGTAGGTAAAATGAAAATCATGATTTATTGTGAAAAATATGAGTCATGGATTTGGCATATATTATTAGTAGTATTGTCATTAGTATTGCTGTATTAGTAGTTGTATATTTTTACTATATTCAGAACAACTCAAAATCCTTTCTTCAACAATGTTGACTCTACAACATTGGTTGTCGTTGTTGTTTACTCACTGAGTCATGTCCGATTCTCTGTGACCCCATGGACTGTAGCCCACCAGGCTCCTCTGTCCATGGGATTTCCCAGACAAGAATATTGGAGTGTGTTGCCATTTCCTCCTCCAGGGGGTCTTCCCAACCCAGGCATAGAACCTGTATCTCCAGCATTGGCAGGTGGATTCCTTTACCACTGAGGCACCAAGGAAAATTTATTTAGCCATAAATATGTATTAGTCAATACTATAATGCCTTATACATGTTATCTCATTTTATTCTACCTTTTATAAATAAGGCACTGAAGAACAGAGAGGTGAGATAATTTGCCCATACCCCACAGATAGTAAATGACAGAACTGGATTCAAACTCAGTCCAGTTTTAGATTCTGTACTCTTAATCTCTGTTATGATACTCAGAGTTGAACATGTATAGACTGAATCACATTTAAAAAGCAGTAGCTATTATTTAAGAAGTACAAATAAATTGAAGTAACTCTAATGAGATTAAGCATTTCAATGTTGATTTCTGAATTTTTTTAAAAATACTTTTTTTGACCAATCACAAATGTATGGAATAGTTACAGGTCTAATACAGCCTTTATTTTTTTCTGAACCAGTTGAGTTGGCAGCTAATTCCCTACCATTCTCAAATAGTTTAGAGTCTATTTCTTTATTTTCCTATTGCTGCATTATACAGCCATCAAAATAAATAAAACAGTTATATGCAGAAATACAGTTACTACTACATTCCCTAGTGCGTGCCAGTGTGCCAAGTTACTCAGTCATGTCTGACTCTTTGTGAGCCCTGGACTGCAGCCCAACAGGCTCCTTTCGCCAGTGAGATTCTCCAGACAAGAACACTGGAGTGGGCTGCCATGTCCTTCTCCAGGGAATCTTCCTGACCCAGGGATCAAACCCACATCTCCTACATCTCCTGCATTGGCAGGTCGGTTCTTTACCACTAGCGCCACCTTTGAAGCCCGTATTCCCTAGACCCCATTCAAATTCTGCCAATAAGAAGATTTCCTCACAATCCAGTGTGTCCCAGTGCTTCCTGAATGACTCAGTGTCCACTAGAGCATTTCTTATAGGCTCTTTAGCCTGTTATTTTTCCTAATATAAAAATGTTTCTCCCTCATGATCTAAAACCTCATGCCATCTGGCTTTGTAACACTTGGTAATTAAAAATTCCATCTTTGTCAACACATGAACATGTCATACACTACGTTACTACTATCCATTTAAAATGGCACAATCACATTTTGAATAGGGATTTCCGAAGATAATACTCTAAAAAATACATGAGACATTCATAATGAGAGTTGGCTTACTATAATGAGAAGGAGATATCTTAAGGCAATGAAAGTTTTTCTGCCTTTAAATCTCACTATATAAACAACTAGCTTCTTAGTGGGGTTTTCCAGTGCAGAGGAATATGACCTGTAACTCTTCAAATTTTAAAGATGGCAAATGCTCTCCAAAGCTTCATGAAATACAATAATTTTCTAATCATATGCTAAGGGAGGAAAAACATCCTTGGTAAAATTTAAAAAAGAGAGATGATTAAATGAAGCATACTAATTAATCATGCCTTTGCACAGGGAGATTTCTATAGACCATTCCTTAGAGTCTCAGTTTCATTGCAAAAACTGCGTTAGTTTTATTTCCGCCAAATTAGTCAGTAAAACTAGAGGTCTTTGAACTAGAACATTTCTTTTGATGATAGTCAACACAACTTTGTCATAATGGGAATCACTGCTTATCAGCTAAAAAGACAGAGGTTTAACTTAATGCAATCATTCTGGCCTCTTGAACACAATGAGTAATATTTAGTACCTTTAGAGTTTATTTCTACAAGTGATTGACCTGAAAATATCATACATTAACATCTAGTGAACTGAAAATAAATATCAGCCAGATTTGTGTTAACAAAAAGCCAGATATCTTGGAAGCAGCTGAAATTTTGTACAGTAAAGCGGACATAAATAGATGTAAGAATAAGACTGAATTAGATGAAAAATACATGCTGGAGACTTCAGAATTTCATACCTCTCCTAGTACAGCATCACAAGATAGGTTGGCAGTTCTCTATAGTTTAATATTTGTAGTCAGGGTACAAGTTAATTTGTTATAACTGAGGCCTAAAATGAAGGAGCTTAAATAAAGTGAATGTTCGATTCTTTTTAAATTTATTTTTATTGGAGGATAATTGGTTTACAATGTTATATTAGTTTCTGCTGTACAACATGAATCAGCTGTAAATACACATATATCTCCTCCCTCTTGAACCTCCCTCCCACCGCCACCATTCCATCCCTCTAGATCATGACAGAGAACCAAACTTAGCTCCCCATGTTATACAGCAAACAGATAGCTAGTGCAAAGTTGTTTGATTCTTTTTAATGGAATATCTCTGCTCCGTGAAGTCCTCCAAGTGACAGATGAGATGTTTATGTTCGTCCTCCTCAACATGTGACTTCCATCTCTAGAAGGTGACTGCTCCAGCTGCCAGTAAGAATAGGAGAAAAGAGGGGAAGGGGAGTCCTGGAAGCACCAGGGAAATGCACAAATTCCTGCTGTTCTCATTTCCTTGGTGGGAATTGGGTAACAATGCCACAGCTAAATGCCAGTGAGGTCAGAGAAATGCAGTCTAGCTGGGTGGCCTTGTGCCTGCTCAAACTTGAATAAAGGTGTGTGTGATTTATTAATAAAAGGAAGAAAAAAAATGATATGCAGGCTTCAATTGATGGCATCTATTACAATATCAGTAAAGAATTTAGGATTTAAGAGTACACACACGTGCACCTGCACACATGCACACAAACAAATTGTGGGGTTGTTTCTATGGATTGTAGGAAAAGGATGTATGTTGCTGATCCTTGGAGATAATTTAGCTCTTTAAGGAAAGTAGGGAACGTATGTATATGGAGCTTGAGGTAGAGTAATACAAAAAAGAAATGGAAAGAAGCAGAAGTGCTTCTTCTTTATTTCTGTTTTCCACATTTACTCCTCATCTCCAGTACAATGCGGAAACAAAACTAGGCCAATAAAAAAATTTCCATGGTATCTGAACTTACTTTCTTGAAACTAAAATATGGACCCTTTTTGATGGTCAAGATATCAATGGTGTACTTTAAGCAAAATGGTGTCAGATGTAAATTTACTCATCTGTTGGTGAAGGGATTATATGATAATTCTTTCCTCTATTCATGTGTATCTGTCTGTAATCCATTTTGTTGGGTCAACTCAGTATCTTTGTATACAATCTATGTATGTTACAGTTAATCCACTTGTCCTGACTACATGTTTCTGAGACCCCAAAGACTATTTCTCTGGCTCCTCTCCTACAGGCTTTTGTTTGTTTGTTGGGCGATGGTATACAGGATTTTATTTGCACTCAAACCCGAATCCTCTGCCATGAAAGCACAGAGCCTTAACAACTGGACTGCCAGAGAAGTCCCATGCTCTTTTTTTTTTTTTTGATCACCAAAAGCTACCCCATAGTTTCCCCAGGTATTTCAAAAGCTGGTTCAGCAGGTATGAGTTAGCTCAACTGATAAACAGGCTGATACCAGCTAGTAGTGAATTCTCGAGACTTCTTCTCACAAGTCCTTTTCTTGACTCAGAAAGCTTCTGTTGTAAAATTGTTGTTCAGTCGCTAAGTCATGTCCAACTCTTGGCGGACCATGGACTGCAGCATGCCTGGTCTGGATATGTCTCACTTTCCTAAATGGATAGTTTATTACTGGGGTGGGCCCCTCTAGGAGCCTTTTTCATGGTATTCATCCAATTATATCTGAATGGCTGAGGGGTCCACTTGTGTTTTTCTATTTGGCTATTTATGTTTTCTTCCAGTAAGATTCTCTTGTATTTACACGAATCGGCACTTGCGGGATGTATCTCTAAGCTCCTCTGTGTGGTAATCATCAACATGGTCTCTATCCACCAGTGCCCATGAAAGACACCATCAGTTTTCCTGGTAACTTCTGTTCAGGGCACTAGCACAGAGGATCCTGAATGCAGTCTCTCGGGCTTGGCTATTGTACCAGCTATCAATGCACTGCCTCTGAGCTCCTGATCCACTCTTCTTTGCCCCGCTTTGCGATACAGAAGCTCAATCTTGCAAATATATCTCTGCCAGCTGGGACACTATTAATATTGCAAATAGAGAACACTGGAGGGACACGGTCACAAGAAGGGGGCTTCCTGTCCCAGATATGATGTGTTTCTGCCTTCTGCATCATTCAGTGTGCAGCTGCAAATGGTATCAACCTCTCAGTGAATCTTGCCACCACCCCAGCCAGTGGCTGTCCAGTAAGTCATGAAGGCATCCCAGTGCTTGGTTTCCCACTGGAAAGCTTCATGGGCACCCTGAGGGTAGACTTTTTTGCAAATCTCACTATCATCCCAGTAAGTGGTTTCCCAGGGAGTTTTCAGTCTTTGCTGGCATTTGGGTGACTTTCCAATGAGTCTCATTAACGCTCCGGCAGTTTATCAGTGTGTCTCATCAGCACGCCGGCAGCCAGGCTCATCCCGGGACACGCTTCTGTCATCCAGTGAGCCACAGGGCCACCTTCTCCAATGAGGTCTGGATCTCAGCCACGGGTAGGATCCTCTTCCCAGCTTGTCCCTTCCTGGGTGTTCTGTCTCTACCTGAGAGTGGCAACTGCTCCCTCCATCTGCTATTTCTGTAGCCTTTAGAGTTTTCCTTGTCCCTCTAAGTAGTTCATATCCGTTACTAGTTCATAATTCTTTATGTTAAAATTTCCCTATTCGACTCACAACTTAGAGAATGAACTTATGGTTGCCAGGGAGGAGGGGTGGGACGCAGGGATAGTTAGGGAGTTCAGGATGGACATGTCCAAACTGTTATATTTAAAATGGATAACCAAAAAGGACCTACTGTATAGCATAGGGAACTCTGCTCAGTGCTATGTGGCAGCCTGGATGGGAAACAGTTTGGGGAAGAAAGGATACACATATACATATGGCTGAGTTCCTTTGCTATTCACCTGAAATTATCACAACAGTGTTAATCAGCCATACCCCAGTACAAAATAAAAAGTTAAAAAAATAAAGTAGCACATAGAGCACATAAAACATTCTGGGGATCTGTTTCACAAAACTGTCATAACTCTCCCGAACTGTACATTTAAAGATGGTTAAGATGGTAAATTTTGTTATGTGTTTTTTACTATCACAAAAGACAAAGCCATAAAACTAACTTAAAAAAATGTCTCTGTCCAGATAACTAGCCTTGTTTTCCTTTCTTGACTAGATGCTGATGGTATAGTTATGGAGGGAGACTCTCCCCTTGGGGAAAGACCACCTATATGCCATAGTCCTGGCTCTTGTTCCCTGCAGTGGACCATCTCTGTATTATTTACTGCGGTGTCTCTTCCTATCACTGCAGTCACCACCACGCCAGCATCAAGGAGACGGAGATTCATCATTAAAGATTAATTTCACATTTTGCTGATAGGAAGGATAATTGTCATTGATATGCTACCTTGCTGATGTTTCAGTGATTGCACATGAGAGGCAGTGTACCCTATACATAAATAGTTAGACCCCCACTCCCCAAAATGTGGATGGAGCTAGAAGAGAGAGGCACAATCATGTCTCCAATAAAGTCATTCTCTCCATGTGTGGCTGGCTGAAACACACAGAAAAGGAGTAAGTCCCTGCAGAAACAAAGTTTCACTGCAATTTAAGGAAATAGAAAACAGTTACACTGCCGTGAAGTCTTGCTGTAGGGATTAAACATAATTTAGTTGATAACGTCTATTTTGTGCATTTAATTTAGAAAATGCTTACAGGAAACCAACTTTTAATACTGAAATAATGGGCATGGGCCTTGCCTTGCCCTCTGAATCATCTGAAATAACAATTAGATCATACAGATGAGCTAAAACTCAGATGGTACCAAAGCAATCAATAGTACAATGTGCACTGAATTACTTTATTAATAAGCTAACAGAATTTGTTTCCCATGCAGACAAAATTCAGAAGGGCCATATTTTGTGTTACATTTTCCTGATGGCTTTTAAATTAAGCTTTATAGTGTGTCACAGCTGTCAGCATCCCCACCATTATCATTATCAGCAAACATTTAGCGCACACCCGCTGTGTACACAGCACTGTGGGATTCATAAAGGGGAAAGAGCAATAATTTCCTGCCCTTGAGATAGCAGAGGAGCAATTATTTACTCTGAGTAGTTTAGTTCAGTTAGCAGTGAATGGGCAGGAGGTCTTGGAACTCAATGCCTCAACATTGTTACACAATTCCATCGTTATTAGAACAATTACATCAAAATTTCTGGATTTGCTCTTATTTTAGACTATAAGCTAGTACATTGATTTATTCTGCAAGAGTTAAATAAAACAGCAGTTGCACTAAAATTCTCCCTTAATAATGCTGATGAACCTTTGTTTCACACTTGCTAATTCATATAATGTTGATTATGCTCTGTATCTGTTCAAAGCAATACTCACAGGCACCCAGATACTTTAGAGATGAGGAGACTGAAGGATCTAGAGAGGACATACAGCAAGTGGCCAGGATTCAGACTTAGGAGGGCTGTCACCAAAGTGTATACACAGATTCTCTAAACACTCACCCTTCCCGTATAACCCTCTCAAAGGTAATCACTACCAGAAAGCTGTGTGCATTTCTAGAGCCCATTCTAGGCATTGAAATTCATATGTGTACATACATACAGATCTTTCAAAACTATAAACGAGATACAGTAATATATTTTAAAGATTATTTCATTAAAAAATATCTTGGGGGCTTCCCTGATGGCTCAGCGGTAAAGAAGCTGCCCGCCAATGCAGGAGACACAAGTTAAATCCCACATGCCGAGAAGCAACTAAACCCAGGCACTGCAACTATTTAGCCTGTGCTCTAGAGCTCAGGAGCCATAACTACTGAGCCCACGTGCTGCAACCACTGAAGCCTGTGTGCCCTGGAGCCCGTGCTCCGCAATGAGAAGCCCCTGCGACGAGAAGCCCTGGCCCCTGCTTTCACCATTAGCGAAAAGCCCACACAGCAGTGAAGACCCAGCACAACCCCAAACAAATAAATACCATTTAAAAAATTTATTTCTAAAAATCTTGGATATATTAGTATATATGTTTAAGATGTGTATAAGTATGCACATTCAAATGGATTTTTAATATTCTATAATTCAGTTGGATCAATTGAAAATTCTAAAGTTAATGAACATTTGTTTTCTTCCTTTATTTTAGATATAATATTGCAATGTACATCCTTGTGTATATATTTTTGTAAATACGTGAAATTTGGGGAGAAATATTCCTAGTAATGAACTTATTGGGTCAACAGATACATATAGGAATGTTTCTAGTGCTTTTTTGTCCCTAATACACTGTATTCTGATCACATACCGTAGTGTCTGATAAACAGTGTCAGATAAATATGACATTATCACTGTGTCATTCAATGTTTGCCTGAGATGCCTTTTTACTCTCTCATGTTATTTGTGTTTCGGAATACAAATGAGAGTAAACAGTGACTTTTTCTTTTTCAGTGCAAATATCAAAGTGTTGTGATCAAGTTCTTAATATTCTTGAGACCCATAATGACTTTTTCTATAAAGCCAGCATTCTTCCTGTCCCTAATTATTTTTCAGTGCACTGGACAAGGTCTCCACTGACACAGAATCTCAGTGACTTAATCTGTTCAGGTTGCTATAACAAAATACTGCTGAGCAGGTGGCTTATTTATTTATTTTTAAGTCTCTTAGTCATGTCCTATTCTTTGTGATCCCATGACTATACAGTTCATGGAATTCTCCAGGCCAGAATACTGGAGTGGGTAGCCTTTCCCTTCTCCAGGAGATCTTCCCAACCCAGCGATCAAACCCAGGTCTCCTGCATTGCAGTTGGATTCTTTACCAGCTGAGCCACAAGAGAAGCCCAAGAATACTGGAGTGGGCAGCCTATTCCTTCTCGGGCAGATCTTCCCAACCCAGGAATCGAACCAGAGTCTCCTGTATTGCAGGTGGATTCTTAATCAACTGAATAGAAATTTATTTCTCACAGTTCTAGAGGCTGGAAGTCAAAGATCAGCATAGCAGCAAGGTCAGACCCTCTTCTAGGCAGCAGACTTCTCACTGTATCCTCACAGCTCTTGGGGGCACCTAAACCTTGGTACTCTTTTTCTCCTGTAGCTTGTTGGATTATCAACATCTGTCAAATGAAAAGGGCTAAAGACTCTGGTATCCCATTCAGGAGGGCTCCACCCCATGATCTAATCACCTGACAAAGGCCCCACCTCATAACACCATCATATTAGATGTCAGGATTTCAACTTGTGAATTTGTAGGGGGAGAGGACACAAACATTCAGACCATAGCACTCATTAAATTTGCTGTGAAAATTCTGAAAGTCATGTTTGACTTTCTTTTGTCTAAATTTATTACCACCCCTTGGACATAAATAGACAAGTTTTGGGACATACACTTGTGGCTCCCATAGGTGAATTTTTGCAGCTTGATAATTTCAGACTAATGATTCTAAATTCAAACAAAACTTTATTTTTAGCACAAATGTTTCATAAAAATATCAGTGACAATAAATAGTGAAGTTATTATGGTTCTTATTTGGGTTTTTAATGGATTTTTAAGTTAGTGCTCTTATTCTTCCTTCATTATCTTCTCCTATGGTATGTTTCTCTATTCCCCCAATTCCCAGAATAAAAGACTGAAAAATGTGAAGTTCTGGTATTAAAGTACTATTCAGTTCAGTTCAGTTCAGTTCAGTCACTCATTTGTGTCAAACTCTTTGTGACCCCATAAATCACAGCACGCCAGGCCTCCCTGTCCATCACCATCTCCCGGAGTTCACTCAAACTCACTTCCATCGAGTCAGTGATGCCATCCAGCCATCTCATCCTCTGTCGTCCCCTTCTCCTCCTGCCCCCAATCCCTCCCAGCATCAGAGTCTTTTCCAGTGAGTCAACTCTTCACATGAGGTGGCCAAAGTATTCGAGTTTCAGCTTTAGCATCAGTCCTTCCAAAGAAATCCCAGGGTTGATCTCCTTCAGAATGGACTGGTTGGATCTCCTTGCAGTCCAAGGGACTCTCAAGAGTCTTCTCCAACACCACAGTTCAAAAGCATCAATTCTTCAGCACTCAGCTTTTTTCACAGTCCAACTCTCACATCTGTACATGACTACTGGAAAAACCATAGCCTTGACTAGACGGACCCTTGTTGGCAAAGTAATGTCTCTGCTTTTCAATATGCTATCCAGGTTGGTCATAACATTCCTTCCAAGGAGTAAGCATCTTTTAATTTCATGGCTCCAATCACCATCTGCAGTGATTTTGGAGCCCAGAAAAATAAAGTCTGACACTGTTTCCACTGTTTCCCCATCTATTTCCCATGAAGTGATGGGACCAGATGCCATGATCTTTGTCTTCTGAATGTTGAGCTTTAAGCCAACTTTTCACTCTCCTCTTTCACTTTCATTGAGGCTTTTGAGTTCCTCTTCACTTTCTGCCATAAGGGTGGTGTCATCTGCATATCTGAGGTTATTGATATTTCTCCCAGCAATCTTGATTCCAGCTTGAGCTTCTTCCAGCCCAGTGTTTCTCATGATGTACTCTGCATAGAAGTTAAATAAGCAGGGTGACAATATACAGCCTTGACGAACTCCTTTACCTATTTGGAACCAGTCTGTCGTTCCATGTCCAGTTCTAACTGTTGCTTTCTGACCTGCATATAGGTTTCTCAATAGGCAGGTCAGGTGGTCTGGTATTCCCATCTCTTTCAGAATTTTCCACAGTTTATTGTGATCCACACAGTCAAAGGCTTTGGCATAGTCAATAAAGCAGAAATAGATGTTTTTTTGGAACTTTCTTGCTTTTTTGATGATCCAGCAGATGTTGCCAATCTGATCTCTGGTTCCTCTGCCTTTTCTAAAACCAGCTTGAACATCTGGAAGTTCACGGTTCACATATTGCTGAAGCCTGGCTTGGAGAATTTTGAGCATTACTTTACTAGCGTGTGAGATAGCCTGTGTGGTAGTTTGAGCATTCTTTGGCATTGCCTTTCTTTGGGATTGGAATGAAAACTGACCTTTTCCTATACACGTGTAGCTATTATCCTTTTCTCATGTTTGGCAGTCCAAAGAGCCTATATTTGAGAATAAAATTCAATTGTCTATTTGCTTTTTTATTTATTTTGCTGGAGATGGGGGATGTAGAGAACTATCTATTACTCAAACTGATTTTCAATAATGTTCCACTTTCAGAGGATGGTATCATCAATTCCTAAAACTTTAAAGAATTTAAAGATTATTCTTAGCTCTCTCTATAGCCAATTTAGAACTCATTTTGGGGGAGCTGCTAAATATACTCCTCTTCTTTAGGCCTTCCAAAATTTGGTTGCTGTCCTCTTTTCTCCCATTTTTTACATCCTTGTGAGTGTAATATCTTTTAAAGTCTATTATTATTTTAATGGGTCTGGAGAAGAAATTATAGTAAGTGCTTGTATTCAATATGTCTTTATCCGATAGTCCCTGAATAATCTCTCCTAATGAAAGAACTGACACTAATCTGAGTTGTTTGGAGCCAGCCATTCTCTTTGTTATATTTTTGGATTACAGAACCTGAAGATATGTATATACTATTAAGATAATATTTTCTGATTATAGAACCTGAAGCTACATATATATATACTATGTACTATATATGTACACTGCTGTCTGAATTATCTATCTATACCTATCTATATATATCTATTGTTATGTGAACGTAAGCAACATAAATAAATGTTGATCTTGTTTAAGCTACCATAAAAAATAATCTATATATAAATAGATATAGATATATATATAAAATAAGAATATGTAGCTGCTACTGTCATAAAGAGCATTCTGCTGAGATACATTTGTGTTAATCCCTTCCTTGCTTTCTCTTCAGTTTCCTTATAAGGAATCAAGAAAAGAAATTGGTTGAAGTTTGTAGCATTGAGGATGAGCAGTAGAAGAACCAAGAAAATGTATTTACTATCTCTGAACTATTTCAACATTTTGTTTACATCACATTATAGCTCCGGTCATGTATGGATGGGAGTGGTCATGTATGGATGTGAGAGTTAGACTATAAATAAAGCTGAGCACCAAAGAATTGATGCTTTTGAACTGTGGTGTTGGAGAAGACTCTTGAGAGTCCCTTGGACTGCAAGGAGATCCAACCAGTCCATCCTAAAGGAAATCAACCCTGAATATGTGTTGGAAGGACTGATGCTAAAGGGTTAGCTCCAATACTTTGGCCACCTGATGCAAAGAACTGACTCATTTGAAAAGACCCTGATGCTGGGAAAGATTGAGGGCAGGAGGAGAAAGGGACGACAGAGGATGATATAGTTGGATGGCGTCACCAACTCAATGGTCATGAGTTTTGGTAAACTCCAGGAATTGGTGATGGACAAGGAGGCCTGGCATGCTGCAGTCCATGGGGTCACAAAGAGTCAGACACGACTGAACTGAACTGATAGCTCTGGTCACAATGTGGAGCAAATTATCCCTTACCACGTCTGTTTCTAGTTCAATGGGAGTTTCTCCAAACTTGAGCAGTTTCTCTTCTGATTTTGCATCTTCTGAACTTTGTGCACTATTTGAGAGGAGGTTGGAGCCTGTTGAATGAAAATGACTGAATGTCTATCATCCCCACAGATATTACTTGCAGGACTGGACAGCTATCATTTCTTAAAAAGTTCTTGGTGGTAATTGGTTTTGGCAGTGCTGACATTTGCTTAAGCACATCAACTTCATTTTAGCCAGTTCATTCACTTCAGATTATTTAAAAATTGATGTGACTCACCACATGGCTGATTTTATGGATATAAAAAATCAAATTTTATGGATAATAAAATGAATGGATTAAATAATTCAGTTGGAGTCAAGGTAGAAGAGATTTATTTGATGAAGTAATGAATGGGGGAAATTCTCCAAATATGAACTTGAACACCTGATCATATTATAATTTTTCTTTCAAAATAAGGAGTCATTAATAGAAGAGGAAAGCTAGAAAAGGGACAACATACAGGATATAAAGCCAATTCAGTTCAGTTCAGTTGCTCAGTAATGTCCTACTCTTTGTGACCCCATGGACTGTAGCATGCCAGGCTTCCCTGTCCATCATCAACCTCCAGAGCTTGCTCAAACTCATGTTCATTGAGTCGGTGATACCATCCAACCATCTCATCCTCTGTCATCCCCTTCTCCTCCTGCCTTCAATCTTTCCCAGCATCAGGGTCTTTTTCAATGAGTCAATTCTTCGCATCAGGTGGACAAAGTATTGGAGCTTTAGCTTCATCATCAGTTCTTCCAATGAATATTCAGGACTGATTTCCTTTAGGATGGACTGGTTTGACCTCCTTGAAGTCCAAGGGACTCTCAAGAGTCTTCTCCAACACCACAGTTCAAAAGCATCAGCTGTTCGGCACTTAGCTTTCTTTATAGTCCAACTGTCACATCCATACATGACCACTGGAAAAACCATAGCTTTGACTAGATGGACCTTTGATGGCAAAGTAATGTCTCTGCTTTTTAATATGCTGTCTAGCTTGGTCATAGCTTTTCTTCCAAGGAGCAAGCTTCTTAATTTCATGGTTGCGGTCACCATCTGCAGTGATTTTGGAGCCCCCAAAAATAAAGTCTCTCACTGTTTCCATTGTTTGCCCATCTATTTGCCATGAACTGATGGGATCAGATACTATGATCTTAGTTTTCTGAATGTTGAGTTTTAAGCCAGCTTTTTTTCACTTTCATCAAGAGGCTCTTTAGTTCCTCTTGGCTTTCTGCCATAACGGTGGCAGAAAGAATGGTCATCTGCATATCTGAGGTTATTGATATAAAGCCAAATTATATAAAGTGAAAAACTTAAAAAATTTTCTGGGAATGGTAATACACATTTTGAGAAATGAGGGAACAGAATTACTAATGAGGAAAAAAAATGTATAGACTCTCTTCCGCCTGCCCCTTTCCTTGTGTGCTCACAGAAACTTAAGAATAGAACAATATCTAAAATTTAGAATGACATCAAGGGTTAACCATGAAAAAACTCATGACAAAAGACATTTTCTTAGGGGGTTAGAGTAATCACTGATGTTTGAGCTGAGAACATTGATTTCTCATGATTCAGCAAATGTTTCCCAAATACATGGAGGATTCTTGGAGAGGAATAGTGGTGGTATGGATTCAACATTAACTATTATTTTTGTTCTCAAAGTTTAGCATTTTCTAGTAAGATGAGAAAGACAATTAATATGTAAATATATGGCTAAATGTACTAAATTTAAGCAAGTATTAAGGAGGAAAGTTGGTTTAGGAATTTGTTCATACAATCTCTTCTGAATAAAACAACTCCTTAAGAAATTTTGAAGAGAGAACTTCATCTATTTTTTAATTTTATCCCCCCCCTACTGTTTTTTTTTAAATTTTATTTTTAAACTTTACAATATTGTATTGGTTTTGCCAAACATAGAAATGAATCCACCACAGGTATACATGTGTTCCCCATCCTGAACCCCCCTCCCTCCTCCCTCCCCATACCATCCCTCTGGGTCGTCCCAGTGCACCAGCCCCAAGCATCCAGCATCGTGCATTGAACCTGGATGGCAACTCGTTTCATACGTGATAGTGTACATGTTTCAATGCCATTCTCTCAAATCTTCCCACCCTCTCCCTCTCCCACAGAGTCCATAAGGCTGTTCTGTACATCAGTGTCTCTTTTGCTGTCTCGTATACAGGGTTATTGTTACCATCTTTCTAAATTCCACATATATGTGTTAGTATACTGTATTGGTGTTTTTCTTTCTGGCTTACTTCACTCTGTATAATAGGCTCCAGTTTCATCCACCTCATTAGAACTGATTCAAATGTATTCTTTTTAATGGCTGAGTAATACTCCATTGTGTATATGTACCACAGCTTTCTTATCCAAGGTTGCTTCCATGTTCTGGCTATTATAAACAGTGCTGCGATGAACATTGGGGTACACGTGTCTCTTTCCCTTCTGGTTTCCTCAGTGTGTATGCCCAGCAGTGGGATTGCTGGATCATAAGGCAGTTCTATTTCCAGTTTTTTAAGGAATCTCCACACTGTTCTCCATAGTGGCTGCACCAGTTTGCATTCCCACCAACAGTGTAAGAGGGTTCCCTTTTCTCCACACCCTCTCCAGCATTTATTGCTTGTAGACTTTTGGATCGTAGCCATTCTGACTGGTGTGAAATGGTACCTCATAGTGGTTTTGATTTGCATTTCTCTGATAATTAGTGATGTTGAGCATCTTTTCATGTGTTTGTTAGCCATCTGTATGTCTTCTTTGGAGAAATGTGTGTTTAGTTCTTTGGCCCATTTTTTGATTGGGTCATTTATTTTTCTGGAATTGAGCTGCAGGAGTTGCTTGTATATTTTTGAGATTAGTTGTTTGTCAGTTGCTTCATTTGCTATTATTTTCTCCCATTCTGAAGGCTGTCTTTTCACCTTGCTAATAGTTTCCTTTGTTGTGCAGAAGCTTTTAAGGTTAATTAGGTCCCATTTGTTTATTTTTGCTTTTATTTCCAGTATTCTGGGAGGTGGGTCATAGAGGATCCTGCTGTGATGTATGTCGGACAGTGTTTTGCCTATGTTCTCCTCTAGGAGTTTTATAGTTTCTGATCTTACGTTTAGATCTTTAATCCATTTTGAGTTTATTTTTGTGTATGGTGTTAGAAAGTGTTCTAATTTCATTCTTTTACAAGTGGTTGACCAGTTTTCCCAGCACCACTTGTTAAAGAGATTGTCTTTAATCCATTGTATATTCTTGCCTCCTTTGTCAAAGATAAGGTGTCCATAGGTGCGTGGATTTATCTCTGGGCTTTCTATTTTGTTCCATTGATCTATATTTCTGTCTTTGTGCCAGTACCATACTGTTTTGATGACTGTGGCTTTGTAGTACAGCCTGAAGTCAGGTAGGTTGATTCCTCCAGTTCCATTCTTCTTTCTCAAGATAGCTTTGGCTATTAGAGGTTTTTTGTATTTCCATACAAATTGTGAAATTATTTGTTCTAGCTCTGTGAAGAATACCATTGATAGCTTGATAGGGATTGCATTGAATCTATAAATTGCTTTGAGTAGTATACTCATTTTCACTATATTGATTCTTCCAATCCATGAACATGGTATATTTCTCCATCTATTAGTGTCCTCTTTGATTTCTTTCACCAGTGTTTTATAGTTTTCTATATATAGGTCTTTAGTTTCTTTAGGTAGATATATTCCTAAGTATTTTATTCTTTCCATTGCAATGGTGAATGGAATTGTTTCTTAATTTCTCTTTCTGTTTTCTCATTATTAGTGTATAGGAATGCAAGGGATTTCTCTGTGTTGATTTTATATCCTGCAACTTTACTATAATCATTGATTAGTTCTAATAATTTTCTGGTGGAGTCTTTAGGGTTTTCTATGTAGAGGATCATGTCATCTGCAAACAGTGAGAGTTTTACTTCTTTTCCAATTTGGATATCTTTTATTTCTTTTTCTGCTCTGATTGCTGTGGCCAAAACTTCCAAAACTATGCTGAATAGTAATGGTGAAAGTGGGCACCCTTTTCTTGTTCCTGACTTTAGAGGAAATGCTTTCAATTTTTCACCATTGAGGATAATGTTTGCTGTGGGTTTGTCATATATAGCTTTTATTATGTTGAGGTATGTTCCTTCTATTCCTGCTTTCTGGAGAGTTTTTATCATAAATGGGTGTTGAATTTTGTCAAAGGCTTTTTCTGCATCTATTGAGATAATCATATGGTTTTTATTTTTCAATTTGTTAATGTGGTGTATTACATTGATTGATTTGCGGATATTGAAGAATCCTTGCATCCCTGGGATAAAGCCCACTTGGTCATGGTGTATGATCTTTTTAATGTGTTGTTGGATTCTGATTGCTAGAATTTTGTTAAGGATTTTTGCATCTATGTTCATCAGTGATATTGGCCTGTAGTTTTCTTTTTTTTGTGGGATCTTTGTCAGGTTTTTGTATTAGGGTGATGGTGGCCTCATAGAATGAATTTGGAAGTTTACCTTCCTCTACAATTTTCTGGAAGAGTTTGAGTAGGATAGGTGTTAGCTCTTCTCTAAATTTTTAGTAGAATTCAGCTGTGAAGCCATCTGGAACTGGGCTTTTGTTTGCTGGAAGATTTTTGTTACAGTTTCAATTTCCGTGCTTGTGATGGGTCTGTTAAGATTTTCTATTTCTTCCTGGTCCAGTTTTGGAAAGTTGTACTTTTCTAAGAATTTGTCCATTTCTTCCATGTTGTCCATTTTATTGGTATATAATTGTTGATAGTAGTCTCTTATGATCCTTTGTATTTCTGTGTGTCTGTTGTGATCTCTCCATTTTCATTTCTAATTTTATTAATTTGATTTTTCTCCCTTTGTTTCTTGATGAGTCTGGCTAATGGTTTGTCAATTTTATTTATCCTTTCAAAGAACCAGCTTTTGGTTTTGTTGATTTTTGCTATGGTCTCTTTTGTTTCTTTTGCATTTATTTCTGCCCTAATTTTTAAGATTTCTTTCCTTCTACTAACCCTGGGGTTCTTCATTTCTTCCTTTTCTAGTTGCTTTAGGTATAGAGTTAGGTTATTTATTTGACTTTTTTCTTGTTTCTTGAGGTATGCCTGTATTGCTAGGAACTTTCCCCTTAGGACTGCTTTTACAGTGTCCCACATGTTTTGGGTTGTTGTGTTTTCATTTTCATTCATTTCTATGCAAATTTTGATTTCTTTTTTGATTTCTTCTGTGATTTATTGGTTATTCAGCAGCGTGTTGTTCAGCCTCCATATGTTGGAATTTTTAATAGTTTTTCTTCTGTAATTGAGATATAATCTTACTGCATTGTGGTCAGAAAAGATTCTTGGAATGATTTCTATTTTTTTGAATTTACCAAGGCTAGATTTATGGCCCAGGATGTGATCTATCCTGGAGAAAGTTCCATGTGCGCTTGAGAAAAAGGTGAAATTCATTGTTTTGGGATGAAATGTACTATAGATATCAATTAGGTCTAACTGGTCTATTGTATGGCTTAAAGTTTGTGTTTCCTTGTTAATTTTCTGTTTAGTTGATCTATCCATAGGTGTGAGTGGGGTATTAAAGTCTCCCACTATTATTGTGTTATTGTTAATTTCTCCTTTCATACTTGTTAGCATTTGTCTTACATACTGCGGTGCTCCCGTGTTGGATGCATATATATTTATAATTGTTATATCTTCTTCTTGGATTGATCCTTTGATCATTATGTAGTGACCGTCTTTGTCTCTTTTCACAGCCTTTGTTTTAAAGTCTATTTTATCTGACATGAGTATTGCTACTCCTGCTTTCTTTTGGTCCCTATTTGCATGGAAAATCTTTTTCCAGCCCTTCACTTTCAGTCTGTATGTGTCCCCTGTTTTGAGGTGGGTCTCTTGTAGACAACATATGTAGGGGTCTTGTTTTTGTATCCATTCAGCCAGTCTTTGTCTTTTGGTTGGGGCATTCAACCCATTTACGTTTAAGGTAATTACTGGTAAGTATGATCCAGTTGCCATTTACTTTATTGTTTTGGGTTCGAATTTATACACCGTTTTTGTGTTTCCTGTCTAGAGAATATCCTTTAGTATTTGTTGGAGAGCTGGTTTGGTGGTGCTGAATTCTCTCAGCTTTTGCTTGTCTGTAAAGCTTTTGATTTCTCCTTCATATTTGAATGAGATCCTTGCTGGGTACAATAATCTGGGCTGTAGGTTATTTTCTTTCATCACTTTAAGTATGTCTTGCCATTCCCTCCTGGCTTGAAGAGTTTCTATTGAAAGATCAGCTGTTATCCTTATAGGAATTCCCTTGTGTGTTATTTGTTGTTTTTCCCTTGCTGCTTTTAATATTTGTTCTTTGTGTTTGATCTTTGTTAATTGGATTAACATGTGTCTTGGGGTGTTTCGCCTTGGGTTTATCCTGTTTGGGACTCTCTGGGTTTCTTGGACTTGAGTGATTATTTCCTTTCCCATTTTAGGGAAGTTTTCAACTATTATCTCCTCAAGTATTTTCTCATGGTCTTTCTTTTTGTCTTCTTCTTCTGGGACCCCTATGATTCGAATGTTGTAGTGTTTAATATTGTCCTGGAGGTCTCTGAGATTGTCCTCATTTCTTTTAATTCGTTTTTCTTTTTTCCTCTCTGATTCATTTATTTCTACCATTTTATCTTCTAATTCACTAATCCTCTCTTCTGCCTCTGTTATTCTACTATTTGTTGCCTCCAGAGTGTTTTTAATTTCATTTATTGCATTATTCATTATATATTGACTCTTTTTTATCTCTTCTAGGTCCTTGTTAAACCTTTCTTGCATCTTCTCAATCCTTGTCTCCAGGCTATTTATCTGTGAATCCATTTTGATTTCAAGATTTTGGATCAATTTCACTATCATTATTTGGAATTCTTTATCAGGTAGATTCCCTATCTCTTCCTCTTTGGTTTGGTTTGGTGGGCATTTATCCTATTCCTTTATCTGCTGGGTATTCCTCTGTCTCTTCATCTTGTTTAAATTGCTGAGTTTGGGGTGTCCTTTCTGTATTCTGCCAGTTTGTGGAGTTCTCTTTATTGTGGCGTTTCCTCGCTGTGTGTGGGTTTGTACAGGTGGCTTGTCAAGGTTTCTTGGTTAGGGAAGCTTGTGTCGGTGTTCTGGTGGGTGGAGCTGTATTTCTTCTCTCTGGAGTGCAATGAACTGTCCAGTAATGAGTTTTGAGATGTCTATGGTTTTGGGGTGACTTTGGGCAGCCTGTATCTTGGAGCTCAGGGCTGTGTTCCTTTGTTGCTGGAGAATTTGTTTGGTATGTCTTGCCCTGGAACTTGTTGGCCCTTGTGTGATGCTTGGTTTCAGTGTAGGTATGGAGGCATTTGATGAGCTCCTATCAATTAATGTTCCCTGGAGTCAGGAGTTCCCTGGAGTCAGGGTTTGGACTTAAGCCTCCTGCTTCCAGTTATCGATCTTATTTTTACAGTAGTTTCAAAACTTCTCCTTCTATACAGCACCATTGATAAAACATATATGTTAAAGATGAAAAGTTTCTCCACCATGAGGGTCACCCAGAGAGGTTCACAGCATTACATGGAGAACAGAAGAGGGAGGAGGGAGTTAGAGGTGACCCGAATGAGATGAGGTGGAATCAACAGAGGAGAGAGTGGGCTAGCCAGTAATCACTTCCTTATGTGCACTCCACAACTGGACCGCTCAGTTATACAGAGTTATACAGAGAAGAGAAGAGAAGAAGGAGGAAGGAGACAGAGGTGGCCAGTAGGATAAAAGGGGGGAATGAAAAGGAGGGAGACAGATCCAGACAGTAATCAGTTCCCTAAGTGTTCTCCACCATCTGGAACACACAGAAATTCACAGAGTTGGGTAGAGTAGAGAGGGGTTAGGGAGGAGACACAGGCGACCTGGTGGAGAAAAAGGAGAGTCCAAAGGCAGAGAGAACAGTCAAGCCAGTAATCTCGCTCCCTAGTGAAAAATGGGTACTGAAGATTGGATTCTTAAAGGTACAAAATTGGTAACAAATACATAAAAGCAAAAATTAAATATCTAGAGTAGAGTTTGGAATTTCAAAAATACAATGTTAAAGAAAAGAAGAAGGAAAAGAAAGAGAGAAAACAAACAAACAAACAAAAACAAAGTCACAAAAATTATAAAGAAAATATAGGTATAAAATTGAAAACAAATACCAAAAAGCAAAAGTTAAACATCTAGAGTAGAGTTTGGAATTTCAAAAATACAATGTTATAAAAAAGAAGAAGAAAAATAAAGAGAGAAAAAGACAAACAAACAAACAAAAACAAAGTCGCAAAAATTATAAAGAAAATATAGGAACAAAATTGATAACAAATACCAAAAAGCATAAATTAAAAATCTAGAGTAGAGTTTGGAATTTCAAAAATACAATGTTAAAGAAAAGAAGAAAAAAAAAAAAAAAAAAACCAAGGTCAAAAAAATTATTAAAAAAATATATATGAAGTTTGCTTTAAAAAAAAGGTCTTTTTTTTTGCAAAGTAATAAGTTATAAAAGTGAAAATTAAAGGAATAATAGAGGACTTAAAACTTTTTTAAAAATAAAAAGAAAGAAAGAATGATCGTACAAATAGTAAAAATATATCTAGGACTTTCTCTGGTTTTGTTGTGGGTATTGTGGGTTCAGTTCATTTTTGGCTAGTTCCTTGGTCCAACTGATATTTCTCAAGATCTATAAGCCCCTTCCTATGTAGACAGTACCAACCACAGGGTTTTAATCCATTGCCTGTAGCTTCCAAGGCGGTTCCCTCTGTTATAGCTTCTTCTGTTTGCTGGTCTCTTCAGTGTCTGGTTTCCGCCCTGACACAAAGGGGACGGTGGAGGACACTTTTTTTTTTTTTTTTTAGGCTCACTTGTTCAGTCACGCTGTGGGGAGGGAGGGACGCTGCAAACAAATAACACTGGCATGTGCTCGCAGTGCCTCAGCCACTGCGTCTGCCCCTGCTCACGGCGCGTGTAGCCTCCCTGCCCACACTGCTCAGGCTCTAGGTTGCTCCACCGGGAACCATCCGTGGCTGGCCCAGGGCTGCTTGCACCTCCCAGGTCCAAGCCGCTCAGGTTCAGGCACTCGGGTAGTCCTCAGAGGCACAGACTCGGTTGGGCCTGCTTTTTGTGCCCTTCCCAGGTCCGAGCAGCTCAGGTGATGAGGTGTTTGGCGAGCGTGGTTGCTGTGACTTATCGCCTCCCCGCCACTCGGCTATCTAGGTGTACAACCAGCACACCTTCTCAGGCGGATGTTGACTGTCCAGACCCCCAAGAAGTCTTAGTTAGCAAAGAAGCCTGCTTACGATTTTATAGATAATGTCTCTCTGGGGCTGCGATTGCCCCCTTCCGGCTCTGGCTGCCTGTCACCGGAGGGGGATGGTCTGCAGCCGGCTATCTCTGTTCAGTCCTTTGTTCCGTGCACGTGCCTGGCGGTGTCTTAGGTTAGGGCTGGCTTTTCGCGTGGTAGATATCCCACAGTCTGGTTTGCTAGCCCAAATTATTTCGTTCAGATAGTGCTCAGGGTATTCAGGCCAGATCCTTACTCTAAGCGATGCAGCCCGTGCCACGCCTCCCTGCCCAGCCCCCGCTTGCTAGTGGCGTGTGCAGGCATATACGCTGCTTCTCCGCTGGGGGAGTTACCATAGGGCTCATAATCTGCGGGTTTTAATTGATTATTTATTTTTCCTCCCTGTTATGTTGCCCTCTGTGCTTCCAAGGCTTGGCACAGATCCAGCAGTGAGAAGGTTTCCTGGTGTTTGGAAACTTCTCTCTTTTTAAGACTCCCTTCCCGGGACGGAACTCCGTCCCTCCCTCTTTTGTCTCTTTTTTTGTCTTTTATATTTTTTCCTACCTCCTTTCAAAGACTTGGGTTGCTTTTCTGGGTGCCTGATGTCCTCTGCCAGCATTCAGAAGTTGTTTTGTGGAATTTACTCAGCGTTTAAATGTTCTTTTGATGAATTTGTGGGGGAGAAAGTGTTCTCCCCATCCTACTCTTCCGCTATCTTAGCTCCTCCCTGCCCCCCCCCCCACTTTTAACAGATTTACTGAGCTAATTATATACAAAGCAATTTACCTATAATGAATGGACAACTTGATGATATTTAGTAAGATTTTACACTTGTACAATAATCACCACAATCCAGTTTTAGAACTTTTTCATGGCCACTTAAAAACACGTTGTACTTTTTTACAATCTATTTTAGCTCTCTACCGGGGAAACACTGATTGATTTGTTTATAGAATTCACTTTTGACTCTTCTAAGAATTTTATGAAATGGAATCATGCGATATAAAGACTTTTGTGCCTGCCTTCTTTCACTTAACATGATTTTTGAGGTTCATTCTTGTGGCTATATAGTTTATTTTTTCACTGTTATTATTTCCTTGCACAATGGTTATACTACAATGGTTATATCGCCTTGTATTTTGGTGGTTTAGGTGCTAAGTCATGTCCAACTCCTTCACGACTCCATAGACTGTAGCCCACCAGGCTCCTCTGTCCATGGGATTCTCCAGGCAAGAATACCAGAGTGGGTTGCCATTTTCTTCTCCAGAGGCTCTTCCTGACCTGAGGATTTAACCCACATCTCCTTGTCTCCTGCATTGACAGGTGGATTCTTTAGCACTGAGCCACCCTGAAAGCTCAATATCATCCATTCACAAATTAATGGACATTTGGATTTTTCCCCTGGTTTTTCGCTGTTATTAATAATGCAGCTATGAAGATGTGTGTATAAGTCTTTGTGCACACATATGGTATTGCTGCTCTTGGGCAGATATCTGGGAGTAGAATTTCTGGGTTGTAACTGTCAATCTCTGCTTTCGAAGTGGCTATACCATTTTTATATTCCCATTAGAAATGTATGAGGGTTCGAGGTTTTCCACTTCTGTGTTAGTATCTTATTGATGTTGTAACAAATTTACCATAAGCATAGTCGCAGGAATACAGATATAATCTATTATAGTTGTGGAGGTCAGAAGTTGAAATGAGTCTTATGTGGCTAAAATCAAGGTGTCAACCAAGCTGCCTTCTTTCTGGAGGCTCCAGAGAAAACATGTTTCGTAGATTTTCCTTACTTTGCCTAGTTTCTAGAGGTTACCAGCATTCCTTGGCTCCTGGCTTCACATCATTCCAACTTCTGCTTTCATCATCAAATCTTCTTTCACTCTGACCCTCCTGCCTCCCTCTTATGAAAACCTTTGTGATTATATCAGGCCCACTAGGAAAACCCAGTATAATCTTCCCATTTTAAGATTCCTAACTTAATCATACATGCAAATTCCTTTTGCCATGCAAGGTAAGATGTACACCAAGGACTAGACATGAACATCTCTGGATAGCAAGGGAGTCTGCCCACCACAACGTTCTTACTAATGCTTGGTATTGTCAGTCTTTTTGAATGATTGCAGAGCCATCTTCGGAGGTCATTGTTGTTTTAATTATCTTTTGTCTAATGACTAATGATGTTAAATATATTTTCATTTACTTTACAGCCACGTGTATATCTTTTTCAGTAAAATGTCTATTCAAATCTTATTTTTATTTGTTATTAAGTGATGAGTTCTTTATATATTTCAGATACAAGTCCTTTATAAAATATGATTTTCAGATAATTTCTTCTCATCTCTGTCTATTTTTCTAATGGAGTCTTTAGCAAATGTTTTTAATTTTGGTGGAGACTAATTCATCAATTTTGTCTTCTATGGAATATGTTTTCTGGTGTCTTATTTAAAGAAGTCTTTGACTAATTCAAAGTCAAAAATTTCCCCTACAGTTTCCTTCTAGGCATTTTATAGTTTTAATTCATGTCTGTGATCCATTTTGAGTAAAATTTTTTGTATGGCACTTGGAAAGATACTAAATTCACTTTACAAAATCTGACAGTTTTAGCACCTTTCTTGAAAAAACTAATCTTTTCTCATTTGACACTTTACACTTTGACATCTGTGTAAACATTCAAATGACTATAAATTTCTGGATTCTCTAATGTATTACAATGATCTGTATGCCTGTTCTTAAAATAATACCATACTTTCATTACAATGCTTTATTGTAAATTTTGAAAATTAGGTAAGTAGCATAAGTTTTTTCAAAATTGTTTTCTAATTCCCTTGAATTTCCATATAAATTTTAACATCAGTTGTTGATTCATCAAAAAAAAAAAAATTGGATGGGACTTTGATAATGACTTAATTGAATCTTCATATCCTTTTGAAAAGAATTGCCATCATACCATTATTGAGACATATAGTCCATGAATAGGGTATATTTCTGCATTTATTTAGTTATTCTTTAAATTCATTCAACAATATTTTGTAGTTTCAATGTAGACGTATGATTCTTTTGCTAAACTTATTTATAGTTTTTTTTTTATTATTTTTGATGCTATTGTGAATCAAACTGTTTTCTTAATTATATTTTGGGTTTTTTTTTTTTGTCACTAGTATGTAGGTATCATTAATTTATTTATATTAATCTTGTATTCTGTGAACTTGATAAGCCACTTACTGGTTCTAAAAATTTTGGTTTGTAGATTGTGTAGGATATTTTTTAAAAGATCATGTCTGTTGCTGCTGCTGCTCCTAAGTCACTTCAGTCGTGTACAACTCTGTGAATAAAGATAGTTTGAAATTTTTTCTTGCTTTATTTCATTGACTAGAATCTTATGTACAATGTTGACTAGGAGCGGTACAAGCACACCTCCTTTTACTAGTCCTAATCTTCATGCTCCTGCTCAGTCACTCAGTTGTGTCCAACTCTTTATGATCCCATGGACTGTAGTCCACCAAGCTCCTCTGTCCATGGGATTCTCCAGGCAAGAATACTGGAATGGGTGGCCATGGAGATCCCTCCTCCAGGGTATCTTCCTGACCCAGGGATGGAACCTGAATCTTCTGTATCTCCTGCATTGGCAGGCAGATTCTTTACCACAGGGCCACCTGGGAAGTCCAGTCCTAATTGTAGGGAGAAAATAGTCAATCTTTCATAGTTATATATGATGTTAATTATAGGTTTTTACAGGTAAATTTTATAAGATTACTTACCCTTTGACAAATTAAGGAAGTTTGCTTCTATTCTGAATTTGTTTAGAGTTTTTATGATTAACGGCTATTGAATTTTGTCCAATTCTTTTTCTGTACCTATTATAATGGATGATCATGTTGTTTTTGTCTTTTATTCTATTAATATTGTGTATTATATTAATTGGGCTTCCCTGGTGGTTCACATGGTAAAGAATCTGCCTGCAATGCAGGAGACCTGAGTCTGATGCCTAGTTTGGGCAGATCCCCTGGAGAAGGGCATGGCTACCCACTCTAGTATTCTTGCCTGAAGAATCCCATGAACAGAGGAGCCTGGCAGGCTACAGTCCATGGGGTTGAAAAGAGTCGGATGCAACTGAGTGACTAACACTTTCACTTTCATATTATAGTAATTAACTTTGGATGTTAAAAGCCTCCTTGAATCCCCAAGATAAATACTAGTTGTTCATGGTATATAATCCTTCTTCATCTTTCTGGATTCAGTTTGCTAATATTTTTTAAAGGATTTTGGGTTTCCCTGACAGCTCAGTTGGTAAAGAATCTTTTCATGAGGGATGTTGAGCTATAGTTTTCTTTTCCAAGATATCTTTGGTATGAGAGTAATACTGTCCTTATAAAATGAGAGGGTAAGTGGTCTCTCCTCTTGTTCCTGAAAGAGTCTTTGTAGCACTAATATTTCTTCCTCAAAAGTAAAGTCTTCTGGGCCTGGGCTGTTTTTCTTTAATTGGAATATTTTAAATTATGGTTCTAGATCTTTACTTGATAAACATTTATTCAGCTTCCCCCCTCTCCATTTTTCTTTGAGAAATTTTTGGTAATTTGAGTCCTTTCTAAGATTTTTCCATTTCATTTATTTTTTTTTCAGTTTATGGCATGCAGTTTGTTATATTTCTTAAATATGCTCTTTTAATTTCTGTAGGGCCTATAATGATGTTCCCCTTTGCATTTCTGATTTTGACAATTTGTATCTTCATGGTTTTCTATATCAGTCTAAGTAAAGGTTTATCAATTTTATTGATTTTTTTTAAAAGAATCATCTTTTGGTATTACAGACTTCCCTTGTGGCTTAGCTGGTATAGAATCTGCCTGCAGTGCGGGAGACCTGGGTTTGATCCCTGGGTTAGGAAGATCCCCTGGAGAAGGGAAAGGCTACCCACTCCAGTATTCTGGCCTGGAGAATTCCATGAACTGTATAGTCCATGGGGTAGCAAAGATTTGGACACGACTGAGCAACTTTCACTTTTGGTATTACACTTTGCTGTTTTGTACTTTTTTATCATTTAATTCAAGATATATATTTTAAATCTTCTCTAGTATTTTTTTCTTTGACCAAGGGATTATTTTGAAGTATGTTGTATAACTTCCAAATATTTGAGAGTTTTCCTAATTTCTCTCTCTTGCTACATGCTAAGTCAGTTCAGTCTTGTCTGATTCTTTGTGACCCTATGGATTGTAGCCTGCCAGGCTTTCCATCCATGGAGATTTAAATATGCCTGTAGTTCAAACTTTGTAGAATTTCAATCATTTAAAAATTTATTATAAATCATTTTAAATTTGTTGTAAATTTGTTGTTTTATGGCTTAGCCTATGGCCTATCCTGGAGAGTGTTCTGTGTGCACTGGAAAAGAGTGTATATTTTAATGTTGATGAGTTGAGTGTACCATAAGTTACACAGACTGGATTTGTTGATAATGTTTTCAGTTCTTTTATATACTTACTGCTGAGTTATTTTATCAATTACTGAAAGAGGAGTATTAAAATATTCAACTATAATTACTGAATTTTCTGTGTCTCTTTCCAGTTCTGTCAAATCTTTTTTTTTAAATATTTTGAGCTCTGTGAAGAGTATATACATTTAAAATTTGTATATTGTTCAGATGCTATTAACCTTTTAAAGAAATGTCCCTCTTTTGTCTCTAGTAATATTTATTTTCTAAAACTCAATTTTGTCTGATAGTACTATAGCTACTTAAATTCCTCTCTCACAGTTACTGTTTGTGTAGTGTATCATTTTCTATATTTTTAACTTACTTGTGTCTTTGAATCTAATGTGTGTGTCTTCTAGACAACGTATCTTTGGATCTTGCTTTTCATCAAGTCTGGCAACCTCTGCCTTTGCACTGAAATGTTTAGTCACTTAATACTTAAGCCAATTATTAATACATTTGGATTTCCATCTACTATTCCCTTGGACTGCAAGGAGATCCAACCAGTCCATTCAGAAGGAGATCAGCCCTGGGATTTCTTTGGAAGGAATGATGCTAAAGCTGAAACTCCAGTACTTTGGCCACCTCATGCGAAGAGTTGACTCATTGGAAAAGACTCTGAAGATGGGAGGGATTGGGGGCAAGAGGAGAAGGGGACGACAGAGGATGAGATGGCTGGATGACATCACTGACTCGATGGACATGAGTCTGAGTGAACTCCGGGAGTTGGTGATGGACAGCGAGACCTGGTGTGCTGCGGTTCATGGGGTCACAAATAGTTGGACACAGCTGAGTGACTGATCTGATCTGATCTGATTTGCTATTTATTTTTTTATGTCTCATGTTTTTGTTTCTTTTTCCCTCTTTACTTCTTTTGCGTAAATGTTTTAATTTACCATCTTAATTCCATAGTTCTTTTCACCATTTGTTTTTTTTTTTTTTTTTAATCTGTCTGCCTATCCATCTATCTGTGTTTGTTCTTGGTATTACAATATACTTTTTAAACTTACCTCAATCTACTTGAGTTAAATGCTGACTTAACGTTTGTAAACTAGAAAATTTACTCCAATGTAATGCCATTTCTTCCTCCATTCTTTGCTATAATTATCACACACACACATACACACACACACACACACACACCCATCCCCATAACATTATTATAATTATTACATTGAACAATCTTACATTTTAAAAAAAAGAGGGAATGTATATACAATTCTTTTTATTTACCTGTTAAAAACTTCTGGCATTTCTCATTCCTTACTGTGGACTCAAGTTTATATCTATAGTCATTTTCCTTCAACGTAAAGAATTTCCTTCGGTATTTGTTGTTAGGTCAAGTCTGCAGGCAATAAATTCTTTGCAGTATCTATCTGTGAATGTGTATACTTCACTTTCATTTCTGAAGGAAAGTTTAGAGGATTATGGAAGTCTTGGATGACAGGTTTGTCTTCTTTGAACATTTTGCCTATGTCAGTTTACTGCCTTCTGGTTTCTATTGTTTCTGATGAGTGCGTGTTGTATGCTCACTCAGTCACGTCCACCTCTGCAAGCCCATGGACTACAGCCCTGAAGAGAAGTCAGTGGTTAATCATTTTGCGGTTTCCTAGTACATGATGAATTATTTTGTTCCTGCTGCCGTCAAGTTTTTATTTTTGTGTTTACTTTCAGCAGTTTTACTATGAATCTCTTAGTGTTTATCTAACTTATAGCTTGATAAGCTTCTTGGATGTGTAAATTAATGCTTTTCATCAAACTAGGGACAGTTTCAGCCATTATTTCTTCAAATATCTACCCTGCCCACTTTTATTCTCCTCTTCTCCTGGAGCTGCTGTTACAGATATTTTATGTGCTTTATAGAATTCAATAGGTTCATTTTCCTTCAGTCTTTTTTCACTGTTCTTTAAATTGGATCACTTCTGTTGATCTACTTTACAGTTCTCTATTTTTATCTTCTCCTATCTCAAATCTGCTATTGAGCCCATGTTGTGAATCTTTCATTTCAGTTATTACACTTTTAAATCTAAGTTTCAGTTTGGTTTTCTTTCATACATTTTCTTCCTTTATTAAAATTCCCTAAGTATTTAGTAATTGGTATCATATTTTCACTTTCTTAATGCAATTTCCATTAATTCTTTGCACATATATGTAATGGTTGATTTGAAATCATGTGCTATTGTTATCTGAAGATCTAGAAAATTTTCAAGAATGAGTGTCTCAATTTATCTGCCTTTTGTTAATTTCAAGAACTCTGGTTATTTTTGTCAGCTTTTCCCCCAGTTTTATTTCTCTTTTTTATGGAGAAGATTGGCTGATTTGTTTTATTCTACAATAACAGAAGTCTTCATCTATTTCTTCTTGATGAATGGTACCCATGACTGACTCATTCTATAACTGATTTGATTCTTTTCTGGTCCAGCCTGACACTTCAGTTTACCTTATAAGCTTAAAGGGGAGAAAAACAACATCCTTCCCTATGGTCCTGTTTTACCAAGCAGTGACATTGGCTAGAGAATGGTAAGTGTTTGCCATATTAGTCCTCTAACATCTCTGGCATCAACTGAGTCTTTTCTTTTGCACACAAGGACATATTTATATATTTAAGCTTACTGGTTTTAATCACATATTTTAAATACTGTGACCACCAACTGAAGAAATAAATATCCCAGAAACATGAGAAAGAGGGAAGAAAACATAGTGGGAGTGAGGATCGGCAGCATGGTGGATTTAGGAATCTACTTCAAAGTCACATTTCATCACTGTGTCCTGGATCACTGTTCTCATAAAAACATTGACAGATACATTTAATAAATTCCTTGAAATAGGATGACACTGAATCAACATTCATCATCTCTGGTGGGTTCGACTAATGCCCTTGGACTATAAGTATAACAAATTACTCAGATAATGTAGAATTTTATTTTTAAAAATGTGTGCCTCTATCTCCTTTTTAATCATAACTTCCTGAAATATAAGAACCAGTGCTGTCAAATTTACTTTTTTCGAGTATCTAACAGTGTCATATACAACTGAAAGCTTTATTCTTCTGTGATGATGATAAACAAAACAATACTTTTTGATAGGAATTCGAGCATATATGGAGACAAAGTATCTTATCAACAACAGTGTCATTATGGAGCATACAAAAAATTCTGGGCAAAAAAGAGAAACAGACATTGATCCTGATAATCAAGGAATTATGCTTGGGACTCAGTCTGGGGGGATGTTAAAGATCTGGGTAATAGCTCTGGAATACATATATATATGGGAACAAAAGCTGAGAATTTTATTTGAGTCAAGTGAGAGAGTCAGGTGATAATGTGAACGAAGAGAATTAAATTGAGGTACAATCCATGAAGGAAAAAATAAGTGATACACAAGACACAGTGAGTCCAGGATTCAGGCTATCTACCCACATGAGACAAGACCGCACCATCAGCAAGTGGAAGCATGAAAGTAGAGATGGAAATGGTGGATAGTGCAGACGATCAGACGTGTCAGAGTCACTGAGCAAGTGAAATTCAGGGCCAGGGAACCAGTCACTGGGACTATTCTTTAACTAAGGGAATTGGAATTAGTCATTCCCAAGGGTGTGTGTGTGTGTGTTAGTTGCCAGTTGTGTCCAACTCTTTGAGACCCCATGGACTGTAGCCCTTCAAGCTCCTCTGTCCATGGAATTCTCCAGGTAGGAATACTGGAGTGGGTTGCCATTTCCTTCTCTAGGTGATCTTTCCGTCCCAGGGATTGAACACAGATCTCCTGCATAGAAGCAGATGCTTTACCATCTGAGCTACTAGGGAAGCCCAGGTGGCTAGCAGTAAAGAACCCGCCTGCCAATGCAGGAGACATGAGACTAGGGTTAGATCCCTGGATTGGGAAGATGCCCTGGAAGAGGGCATGGCAACCTACTCCAGTAGTTTTGCCTGGAGAATCCCATGGACAGAGAAGCCTGGTGGGTTAGAGTCCATAGGGTCACAAAAAGTCAGACATGCTGAAGCAACTTAGCATTCAAGCCACTAATTGAAGAATTACGGAACAGGAAGAGTGAGATTTGAGCTGAGTATCACAGAAATACTTTTAAGTCAGTTTAGTTTAAGCAACTGTGAAGATAGATTTATGGGATTAATCAACCAGACAGGTTATAATCACTGTAATCCAAATTTCTCAACATTTTAAAATTTCAAAACCATCTTTCTAGTTAGAGTTTCCCTGATGGCTCAGACAGTAAAGAATCTGCCTGCAATGAGGAGACCTGGGTTTGGTCCTTGGGTTGGGAAGATTCCTGGAGAAGGGAATGGCAAACCACTCTAGTATTCTTGCCTAGAGAATTCCATGGAGAGAGGAGACTGTTGGACTACAGTTCATGGGGTTGCAAACAAGTTAGACACAACTGAGCAACTTTCACTTTCAGTTAGTGTTATATATATTGCATTTCAAAAGTATTTTTGGCATAATTTAATCTCATCATATCAGGACTTCTCTAGAAGAGAGTTTATCCCCATAAATACCCCATATTTTTTGTATTAGTGGTGTGAGATGTCAAATACTTTGGGTGGGTAAAAGGAATCATGGGGAAATTCATCTGAGGCTAAATCTTATTACCTACCTACCTTCTACCTACCTGTAGAAGCTTTTGAATTGATTTGTCTTATGTAAATGTGAAATTTTACTTTTTTTTTTTTTAAAGAAAGTATTTTTATATTCCTCTGCTTTGGTTTAAAAATGGGTACATTTTTAAAGGCATCTTGTATCTTACCTAAAAATTTAAAGACTGAAGTAAAATTAATTAAAATATTTCATTTATTCCAGTTTCTAAAAAGTTAGAAAGTACCTTTTTTAATATAAATTTATTTATTTTAATTGGAGGCTAATTACTTTACAATACTGTATTGGTTTTGCCATACATTGACATGAATCCACCACGGGTGTACATGTGTTCCCCATAAGGTTCTGGTTTAACAAATAATTTCACATATTTTGGGACAAATAAAGAATTCTTGACTGCCCTCAATTACAATTTATTTCTTCTCTGTCTTCATTTCAGTAAATGACCTCACTGTTCAGTGAATTTCCTGTCTTTGAGTTTTCCCTTTTCTTTTATCTCCACATCTAATCCATTCTCTTAATATATTAAAGAAGAGGGAAAGGAATCGGTTTCAATAAGACTAGTTTCTCCTTCCCTGTTTGAAGTCAGAGAAGGTGAAAAACTGGAGACAAAAAAACTTGAGACAGTCACAGTGGAAAGGAAGGCTGACATCTCAAGATTTAGCCAGGGGCAATTTCCCTTTTGCCTTATTTCACTGAGTAAGGACAGACCTCAGCTCAACATTATTGATTTTATGTAAAATTGATTATTATTATAGAAAGCTATTATTCCTGCCTAGCCAAAGCGTTCCTCCACATAGATCTGGTGCTTCGCCCTCAGTCTGAAACAAAATTTGCCTACAGCTAAATTAGCATAACAAAGGCAGCCTATTCCCATTCTCCCCCCAGCAGTTTTCCTGTTGCAGTTATAGAGCACCGGAAACTCCACCTTTTACATAGTAGTCATAACCACCTAAAAATCTTTGGATTATCATCAATCTGTAGATACAGAAAGAATTGAGGGTGATTTTTTTTTTTTTGTATACACCATGAAACAAGTTCAGAAAAAATTACATGATTTGTTGTTGTTCAGTCACTAAGTTGTGTCCAACTCTTTGCGACCCCAAGGTCTGCAACATGCCAGGCCTCGCTGTCCCTCACTATCTACGGGGGTTTGCCCAAGTTCATGTCCATTGAATCGGTGATGCCATCCAACCATCTCATCCTGTCGCCCTCTTCTTCTGCCTTCAGTCTTTCCCAGCATCAGGGGCTTTTCCAGTGAGTAGGCTGTTTGCATCATGTGGCCAAAGTAGTAATGTCATGGGTCAAATAATACAACAAGATTTTAATACCAACTCTCTCAGAACTAGTCACTGGATAGTCAGAATCAATCACAATTCCACAGTAAATCACAGTTCCACAGTAAATTATTTTTGACACCAAATCCATTATTTATTCTCTCTCCATTCATGAAAAAACAAAGCCCAACTTCATTAGGTTCTATAACCATTATAAACTTCCAGTAATTTCCAGCTAAATTAGTTCCGAAGCCTAAATTCTATTTTAATCATAGAGAGATTTAAAATTCTTTCTCTTTAGAGTTTTAGTTTCAAATGTCAAGACAATTAAATGAATTATTTTAAATAGTTGTTTCTATTCATTACTAAATAATTTTCTTTCATCTACAACTCTTTGCAAAGTATTTTTCCTAATTACTTGCCATATGGTAGATGTCTTATAGTTTAGAATTTTTTTCTAGTTGGCAGTCTTAATGTATTAAAATCACCTACTACTCATGTTTAATTTTAAAAATAAACCATTTTTTCTCTTTTTTTATTTGCTTTCAAGACCAAAGTCTATATAGAAAATAAACTTTGGGGAAGAAAATCTATTTGGGAAAGAAAAGACCTTCATTATATTAACATGGTATTCTTTTTCATTACATAATTATTTTTCTATTTTCTTTTATTTTAGGATAGTCACTAGAATTTTTCAAGTACCAATATAATAGATTCATGTCCATTCAATGAATTTATTTCTGCTGTCAACTCCTTGAAATTTTTTTTAAAAAGGGAAAAAAATGTACTCATGTGGAAATGAGTCTTCAAATATATTCAAGTTGAAGAGACTTGACCAAATAATGAAAGGTACATATTTTCTGGAAAACCTTCAATTATATTTTCTCTATGTAACTTCTTTGTACGCAATAGGAGAATATTACATGAAAATCTTTTTAATGTTACTGGAAGAAAAGCTTCCTCATATTAATTGATCACTCTCAAATTCCATGCTCACAAAATCTGTTCAGGGTCAAGGCTCATAATCTTAGTTTCAGGTAAAAATTGTTCTCCTCCAGTTTTGCAAACATAGAGAGCTAGATAACATCAAGTGATGGTGAAGATGTGTGTAAAAAGGAACTCTTGCAATGCTGGTGGGAGATTAACCTGAGAAAGCAGTTTAACCAAACTATGCAAGAACAAAGGGTGATAATACAATAAGGAGTGTGATTACTCCAATTCTCTGCACCTGAATTCCAAAACAAACAAAATACTGAGTTTTGAGTTCCAAAACAAACAAAATAGTAAGAAAAATTTCAGGAAGTTTTTGAAAGACGTAAATAGGAAATTATTTTGTGTTCTCTTCCTATATCACCTGTTATAAAGGTTTCTATTCTAGGATTAGGTAGAGATTATTCACTACTTAACCTGGGCCTGATGAGGTCACTATGGCCAAAGTTAATACACCTTGGCTTTGCTGTTCAATAAAATAGCTGTTTCAATTTATACAAGAGTTGTGGGTTCCCAGGAGATTACTTCACTTTGAAAAATATTTCCAGAGGAAAAAAAATTTATAAACGAGATGATGAGTATACATAATTATTAATTTTTTATTTATAATTATTTTAGAATATCTAAATGATATGATCCAAAGCTTATAGTTCAAGACGCATCTTCTCTTGCCAGCTTCTTAACCATTTTTCTCTACTCTGAAGCCTATTTTTCATGCCCTGGAGATTATAGTAAGTAACATCAGGTTAGTTAGAAGTTTATTTATTCTAATTTTTCCCATATTCTTAGCATCTGTCACAAGCAGTGATGAAATTGTGTCTCTATAATCCTTGTCTTCCAACAGAGGGGAGTGTATACACACATGCCTCCACGCAAGGAAGAAGTGAGACCTAATTCCTGATGTGAGTCAAGGAGTGGTGTGTCCCCATCACTTCATGCGCAGATTATTTGCAGTGACGTCAATAAAATTAAATCCATGACTGGGCTGCTCTGAAATGAATAATAAAGCATCTCCCAGGATACAGAACTGACAGTAAATATCTTCATAACACAATAAATATTTTTAAAAGTGTGCATCACTCAGGGGCACAGCATCCTTCTTATCATTCTTAAAATCGAAAGGTGTTACCTTAGAATCTTTGTTAAAATTCCAAATCTGAATCCCTGCTAGGAATCTGTAAGCCCCAAATCCACTGTGATCATTAACCAGTATTTATTGTTACCCCCACTATGTATACAGTGGGCAAAAACATTCAACAAGTTATTTACTTACTTCTTAGTATTATTCTGGGCTCTTCAGGTGGCGCTAGTGGTAAAGAATCTGCCTGCCAATGCAGGAGATGCAAGAGACATGGGTTCAATCCCTGGGTGGGGAAGATCCCTTGGAATAGGAAATGTCAACCTATTCCAGTATTCTTGCCTGGAAAATCCCATGGACAGAGAAGCCTGGTGGGCTACAATCCATGGGGGTCGCAAAAGTATTCTATTGTTAAATAGTCTATAGTTCAACAGAAAGTTTAGTCACTAGGGAAAGTTAAGACCTTCTTACAATATCTATTAATTCCATAAAGTTTTTTTCAAAACTATTTTTTTCAAAGCTACTCACATAACTTTTGTTACTCCATCTATCATTAAGATTGCCTTTGCTTACAGGTAAATCAATGAAGCCAGAACACACCCTCATGCCATACACAAAAATACACTCAAAATGGCTTAAAGACTTAAATACAAGACATGACACCTAAAAAAGAACATAGAAAAACATTCTCTGACATAAATCATACCAATGTTTTCTTAGGTCAGTCTTCCAAGGCAAAAGAAATAAAAGCAAAAATAAACAAATGGGACCTAATCAGACTTATAAGCTGTTGCACAGCAAAGGAAACCATGAACAAAATGAAAACATAACCTATGGACTGGGAGAAAATATTCACAAACAGTGTGACTGATCAAGGGTTTCATTTTCAAAATACGCAGACAACTCAGAAAACTTAAAATCAAAAACAACCCATGGGCAGAAGACTGAAATAGACATTTCTTCAAAGAAGACACACAGATGGCCAATTGGCACATGAAAAGAAGCTCAATGCCAACTATTAGAGAAATGCAAGTCAAAACCGCAATGAGGCACTATCTTACATGGGTCAGAATGACCATCATCAAAGAGTCTACAAGATCTAAGAACAGAAGAATGCATTAAAAAATAGAATAAAGAATAATTATAATGTCAACACTATGAAAACATCGTTTATATAAAGAAAAAGGACACTTTCAGAACTGAACACTCCCCAGGTGCTTTTCTATTCCTGCCTTTTCTATTCCCATCAGAAATAACCATTATCCAAATTTTGTGATAATCATTTCCTTGCTTAAAAAAATGCTTTAGCATCTATGTTTACATTTCTAAACATAGTGTAGTTATGCATATATGTAACTACATATGTATGTAGTTATGCACATTTGAGTATTATATTAATTACTTCATTATAGATGTAGTTTTCCTGGAAAATCCCATGGACAGGGGACCCTGGTGGGCTGCAGTCCAGAGGGTTGCAAAGAATCAGACACAACTTAGAGACTGAGCACTCTACATAGTTTAGAGGTGTGTCTTTTTCTATTCATTATGACTGTATGCAGTGCAGATGTTCTCTTTTATTACTTCACAGAAGTACTCAGTACTTCAACTGAGTTCTCAGTGACAACTGGTACTCAGTGTGTCAGCCCCTGACCATCAGCATCAGCATTATGCTAGAAACTTTTTAGAAATGCAATTTTAGGTCTCTACATAGATCTACTGCATCAGAATTCTGGCAATGGGAAGCAGCAATCTGTTTTCACAAGCTCTTGACATGATAGTGATACATACAAACATGCATAATAGAAAGCACTATTAAGTAGAATTCAATTACAGGAATGCACTAAATTTCAGAGAAGGGACAGGCAAGGCAAGAGCAAGGATGCCCTCTCTGGTATCCTTTCTCATAAGGTCAGTCACCCCATCATGAGGGCACCAACCTCATGACCTGTTTTAACTCTATCTCCCAAAGGCCCTGTCTCTAAATACCATCATGTTGGAGATTAGGACTTCAAAATATGAATTCTGGGAGGGACATAATTCAGTCCCTAGAACTTACATCGTGGCTTTTATTTAGATTTGCAAGAGTGCAATGGTTGTGTGGAATTAGCTAGTAAATACTACCAGACTGATACCCATGGATGTTGTAACAATTCATGTTTATGCCACCTATACATAAGAATATATGAGAGTATTCTTTTCAGGAGTAGGGGGCATCAGAGGATGAGATGGCTTGGTGGCATCACTGATGCAATGGACATGAACTTGGGCAAACTTCGGGAGGTGGTGAGGGGTAGGGAGGCCTGGTGTGCTGCAGTCCATGGGATCACAAAGAGCGACTGAACTGATTCTTCCATATGAACTCAAAGATTATTGAAACTCAATATTTTTTTTAAATCCCTATTGAGCTCCTAATTGCAATTATATTAGATTTATGTAATAATTTTGGTGCAACTGTCTTTTTAGTGATTTACTTAATATACATCTTCCATTTTTGTTATGCTAGTACCTGTTTGCAATGTTGCTTTCCTTCTTTCTTTTTTTAGTGGGGAGGAGTTAATAGAGTTGTCGCTCATTTCTTCTTTCTTATTAAAAGACAGAAAATTCCCTTCCACTTTCTGAATCTCACATCACTTAGTTCTCTGATAATAGAAAACAATCCTCCAGCTGTTTCTCCATCAAGATGTTCTACTTCCCCACTGCTCTCATCCTCCCTCCAACAAGTTAGCAGTTTTGAAATACTTTCATTTCCCTTAACCTTCTACTCCCAAGTTTTGTTGAGATAGACTAGTATTTTTAGTTCTAGACTATTATGAGAGTTTCCTTTGCAGTATTACAAAAATTGTCATCTATTTCAAAAGTCCTTATTTAGCAGTTATATTGCATATTTTCAGCACTCTATGTACCCAAGGTTTATTGTCTCCCAGTTATTATCTATTTTAAGATGTTGTCATCCTTATTTAGCAGTTATATTGCCTATTTTCAGCACTCTCTATATACCCAAGGTTTATCACTCTCCAGTTATTCTCTATTTTAAGATGGTATTAAATATTGGCCCCTCAAAAGATATATCCGGGTCTGAATCCCCACTATCTGTGGATGAAACCTTTGTAGGATCTGTGTGAATGCATGCTCAGTCATTTCAGTCATGTCAGATTCTTTGTGGCCCTATGGACTGTAGCCCATAAACTATGGGCTAGTTTATGGGCTACAGTCCATGGGATTCTCCAGGCAAGAATACTGGAGTGGGTTGCCATGCCCTCCTCCAGGGGATCTTCCCAACCCAGGGATTGAACCAGCATCTATTATATCTCCTGCTTTGGCAGGCGGGTTCTTGACCATTAGCACCACCTGGGAAGCCCAGGATCTGTGTAGATGTGATTATTTAAGAATCTTCAGATGAACTCATCCAGGTGGACCCTACCTAAATCCAATGACTAGTATCCTTAAAAGAGTAAAGGGGAGGAGGGGTTGAGACACAAGGAGGAAGGCAAAGGTAGAGACTGGAATTATGCTGCCACAAGCCAAGGAGTGTGAAGAGCCATGAGAAGCAAGAAGAGGTCATTGGGCAGACATGACTGCTCCTGGACCATGGCTGTGAGAGCCTGAAGACAGATGTCAAGGGTGTCAGGGTCCCTCTAACATCTGCAGTTGGACTGAGGTCATCAGGCCTATCTCCAGGTACACACAAGGATGTGTCTTCTGGTGGGTCCCTGGCTGAAGAAGAGAATTCCTCGTTCAGGACTGAGAGCGGTTGGAGCCAAATTACAGAGCTATTTCAGGATTTGAAGTTGGACCAGGTTGGAGGGCCTGCCTCAGGCACAGATAGACATATCTCCCAGGGGATCCCTGGAGGTAAGATTAGCATCTTGAGAGAGGTTGGAGCTAGAACACATGCCCCTTCAGGGTCCACAGCCAGGACTGGGGTTGGCTGGCTGGATACCTGGGGCATGGGTAGGCATGACTTCTGCACAATCCCTTGGCAGATGGTATTGTGGCAGGATGATGCCAGGCAAGTCCCCCTGTCTCCCAGCTGTAGCTGAGTCCCCCGGGAGACAGGGCTATTTTCAAGTCTGTAGTTGGGATTGGCAAGTCTGCCACCTGGGCATGGGCTGCCTTTTCAAAACACCCTTCTTGGGTCACGGCCTCTACTAGTGTTTCACAGTCTCTTACTAGGATCCCAAAGCTTCCACAAAGGTCCTTTTGCCTAGTTATTGTTGGCAATAACTTGAAGGCTGCCAAGTTATTGTTGCTGAGTTGAGGGTAAAGAAGCAGGTGACCATTATTCTATTCCACTATCTTGTTGATATCACTCCTAGTTTGATTCCTTCTGAGAGTTGGGAGCAAGAATGTGTTCCGTGCCTCTGACCTAGCATCTGATGGCTTGCTGGCAATCTGTCCCTTGGCTGATCTCTGTCTTCACAAGGCCGGTCTCCCCGTGTGTGTGTATGTGTGTCTGTCTCCAAATTTCTTCTTTTTATCAGGACACCAGTAAAACTGGAATAGGGACCCCTCTTACACCAGTAAGAACTCATCTTAACCACTTACATCTGCAATGACCCTGTTTACAAACAGTCACACTATGAAGTCCTGGAAGGTTAAGACATCAGGATACAAATTTTAGGGAGATGTAAAGCTTCCTGAGAAACAAGTAGAGTTCTTCCTAAAGGAAAGTATAAGAACTCATGATTTAAGAGACTAGCCCTGCTTTAGTTTTATGACATTAGGAATACTATAAATGGATTTCTTAATTATCTATATGTGCTTTATGTATTCATACCTTAGGGTTAAAATATACCAAAATGAGCTTTATATTCTATGGCAGGTTTCAAAGTAAAAGCATTATTTTTCTCTTCTCCTTAATATCTTCTGTACTTGCTACAATGATTCAGGTCTTCTGTACTGGTAAGTCACACAGAAAACATGTAGATAGTAATCACTACCCCAAAAAAGGCTTTCATAAGCTATAAGTTAGTCTGATTAGCAGAGCAAATCCCAATGAACATGCCAAACTTTACATACTAATTGTAGCAGTTATTCTACAAACTAACCAAATTGTAATAGAGAAGAAAAGGAAAATGGAAGACAGAGCTTTTCTGATGGTGTGTGGTCAGATATTGAACTCTGACATCTAGGAATGGTCACTGGGATTGGAAGGCCAAGAGGCTGAGCCAGCAGTAGAAACTGGAATAAAGTGACAGAAGATGGGATCCAAATAATGACTGGACGTGTGCTACTCTGTGTGTGTGTGTGTGTGCGCCCTCAGTTGCGCAGTTGTGTCTGACTCTTTGCGACCCTGTGGACTGCAGCCTGCCAGGCTCCTCCGTCCATGGGATTTCCCAGGCAAGAACACTGGAGTGGGTTGCCATTTGCTTCTCCAGAAGGATCTTCCTGACCCAAGAATTGAACTCAAGTCTGTTGTGTCTCTTGAATTGGCTGGTGGATTATCTGCCAAACTACGTTCCTGAAAGTGCTTTCCTCTAAGAATTGCTTAATTTGGTCCAATAATTTACCAGTTTAACAGCACAATTTTCTGATAAATTAAAATCTATAGATCTCTGAGAACACATTCCTGTAACCCATGACTAAGGAAGGAAAACACACCTTCCATTTTGCTGTGTGTCCTGGAAATATTTTGAGTTTGTATTTTCATACATTTTAAATTAAAAATGTGTTTTTTATTAATTCACAAAAGTAGGCTAAGAACCATGGCAAATGACCTCCAAATCTCAGTGACTTAACATAATAAATGTTCATCACTTACCTTATATCAGATAGGGGTTATCAAAGAGTTGTGGCATTTTTCAGGCACCTAGGATCCTTTTGATCTGTTAGCTTCTCACTTTGCTAAGGCCTTGGAGTCCTCTACCTGACCGTGATCAACTGGCAAGAAGAAAAGAGTGAGCAGAAGGTATCACTCAGGATGTTCTTAGAGGCCAGACTAGAAGGAGCAAATATCACCTCCATTCACATTCATCGACCAGAACTCAGTAACACGGCCCTATATCACTAAAAGGAGGCTGGGCTCTGAAGTCCACATCTTGTCCTAGGAGGAAAAAGAAGCTCAGCAATCATAGAGCAGTATCCCTGCCACACATTGCAGTCACAATATTTCTAATTAGTCGTCATCATAGTTGATTGGTAGAGAGACAGACATTAGAAGTAATGTGTGTACTTTCCTTAAATTAAATTTGCCATTGCTTAAAGCCATGCTTTGATAAGCCTATTTATTTTTTTACAATAATACAAGCTTTTCTTGGGAATGACTGATAATGCAGGCTTCTCTCTCAATTCACTAACTTCATAATTAGTGAAGATACATTAGCCAAAGCTGAAATGAGATGATAAAAATCAAAGGTGTGCTAATTCTAAGAGCATTTATATTTGCATGAATAAGGAGTTTACCACTTATTTTTTTCTTTTTCATAACCACTGTAAGTAAAAAATATTTTTTTCTGGAAGCTATCTTCTTCAATATTGCTGTCTATCAACATGTGGAAAATAATAGGATCATTGTAGCCTACATAAGCTCTATTTAAAGGAATGGAAGGATTGGAAATGCTGTCCTCATACTAGGGCCTGTTATTATTTCTTGAAGGTCAACAGTAATGCTTGGCACTTAGAAGAAAGGAGTCTTACAGGATCTTGACAGACGGAAACATTTATATGCAGAGATATGTTGCCATGTGTACTCCAAGGATACAGATCATAGCCCACCTTGACCATAGCCAATTACTAGTAGAAAAATAATGTAACAGAAGTCTTAACACTTTTCTTGGGAGGTGTCATTTCCCTCTGAAACATTGCTGGACATATTACAGTGCCCTAATGAGACTCATAATTCATGTCAGCCCCAAGCCTTTTCATTCATTTATAAATGTTTTAGAGCCCTATGATTCATAATGCCATGAGCTGGTTTTCCTTCAGAACTGTTATGCTCCCATTAATACCAACCATTCCTTCTTCTTGCCAAGATACAAGCCCTGAAGTAATATAGTTTAGTGCTCGCCTTGAATTGTTATAGTTAAAAATCTTTTCTAGATTCTGAGCTAATACAGAAGAAAAGTTTTTAAACAAATATTAAAGTTTGAGAAAGAAAACAAGAAAGCAAGAAATAGCTCTTTGTCAAAGGTATCATTTAGAGATATAAGCACTGTTAATACAATGTATATTTTGGGGACTCCCCTGATGGTCCAGTGGTGAAGACTTTGCCTTCCAATGCAAGGGTTGCAGGTCTGCTCCTTGTACAGGGAGCTAAGATTTCACAGGCCTTGTGGCCAAATCCTCCAGGCACCCCCTCAGTTCAGTTGAGTTCAGTTGTTCAGTCGTGTCCGACTCTTTGAGACCCCATGAATCACAGCACGCCAGGCCTCCCTGTCCATCACCAACTCCTGGAGTTCACTCAGACTCACGTCCATTGAGTCAGTGATGCCATCCAGCCATCTCATCCTCTGTCGTCCCCTTCTCCTCCTGCCCCCAATCCCTCCCAGCATCAGAGTCTTTTCCAATGAGTCAACTCTTCACATGAGGTGGCCAAAGTACTGGAGTTTCAGCTTTAACATCATTCCTTCCAAAGAAATCCCAGGGTTGATCTCCTTCAGAATGGACTGGTTGGATCTCCTTGCAGTCCAAGGCACTCTCAAGAGTCTTCTCCAACACCACAGTTCAAAAGCATCAATTCTTTAGCACTCAGCTTTCTTCACAGTCCAACTCTCACATCCATACATGACCACTGGAAAAACCATAGCCTTGACTAGACGAACCTTTGTTGGCAAAGTAATGTCTCTGCTTTTCAATATGCTATCTAGGTTGGTCATAACTTTCCTTCCAAGGAGTAAGCATCTTTTAATTTCATGGCTCCAATCACCATCTGCAGTGATTTTGGAGCCCCAAAAAATAAAGTCTGACACTGTTTCCACTGTTTCCCCATCTATTTCCCATGAAGTGATGGGACCAGATGCCATGATCTTAGTTTTCTGAATGTTGAGCTTTAAGCCAGCTTTTTCACTCCCCACTTTCACTTTCATCAAGAGGCTTTTTAGTTCCTCTTCACTTTCTGCCATAAGGGTGGTGTCATCTGCATATCTGAGGTTATTTATATTTCTCCTGGCAATCTTGATTCCAGCTTGTGCTTCTTCCAGTCCAGCGTTTCTCATGACATACTCTGCATATAAGTTAAACAATCAGGGTGACAATATACAGCCTTGACGTACTCCTTTTCCTATTTGGAACCAACCCCACAAAAAAAAAAAAAAAAAAAAAAAAAAAACAACTATAAAGCAGAAGCAATATTGTAACAAAGTCATCAAAAATTTTTTAAATGGTCCACATCAAAAGTTTTTTAAAAATACAATGTACATTTTCTTTGCACACCAGAACTGTTATTCTCTAGGAAAGGATAAACATCAGTGTTTAATTGACACAAAATTATGATGGAACTGGCCATCTCTATCACAAGGTTTATAATAAGTTTTTGATCATCAGTCTGATTTTTAGGTATCTCTTTCTTCATAAATAATGTTTACCATGCATTTTTTTTCTTTCTAACCTCATGCAGCAATTAATTTTTCTGGTTAATTAAAATAATTACACATTATTCTGTTGAGCAAAACAGGCAGTTCTTAAAATCATTTGAAGTCACATGGCATCAAACACATGTTGCCAAGATGCAGGCCTTTTCATTTGTGAGACATTCTCTCTATGACTGCTGCTGTTTGCTGGCAATATCCTCTCCAGAGTCCATGTGCTATTCTATTCACCATGACCTATTTATTATTCCCTGAATGACAAATTGGCACAGCAGTATAGCACAACAGAAATGATCTTTGATTCTATTTTATTCAACAAGATTCATTAGACCCATCTATTGTTTGAAGGTCCACTGAAAGTTTGATCTTGTTCTAGTTGCTGAGCGAGATTCGGGCAGGAAGTTATCAACAGCTGCTGATGCCCCATATGATGGGCCTTACAATTCACTTCCTTTGCTAGATTTAGAATTCCAGTATCTACAGATGACTCCTCTAGGTCTATGTTATTGATCTCCCTGTTGCTTTATGCTGTTAAAAGAGTGTCTGGTATCTCTTCCTGAGTCTCAACCCTTTGCCTCACTCTGAATCTTGGCTTCATATGTGAGGGCTCTTCTGCCCCAGAACTCTAATCATATAGACCTTTGTCCCAGACCCCAGCTCCCAAAGTGGAGTTCTGCTGCTGTAAAATGTATATCCAAATGAATATCTCTCTGGTGAGTTCAGTTTTGGTTCCTAACTGGATACTCTACCGTCGAATTGAGGTGATGATTGCCAGGCTCATTTCATCAAACATAGATGGTTCTTTCTTTTTTTTTTCTTTTTAGCTTTTTGGTCTCAAATTGCCTACATTTTGGCTATGGGATTAAACTAGAAGACAGTATTTTGCAAACTTTACAGTTTCCTCATTTCCTATGGGTAAAATTATTTAAAAATTGTGCCAAGTGTTTGGAATACTGGAGAGAATCTGAAAAGTATCTGTTCTCTCCATGGTCTCAGGAAAATAAAAACTGGGGAGAAGAATAGGGAATAAGAGAAGCATGGATTCCAAAGAAAAGGACAAGTTTGTTCTAGTATCCCTAAATGGTTTCCAGCCATTTCTTTCATCCCTTAAAAGTGAAAAGTGAAAGTGTTAGTGGCTCAGTCATGTCTGACTCTTTGTGATCCCATGGACTGTAGCCCACCAGGCTCCTCTTTCCAGGGAATTCTCTAGGCAAGAATACGAGAGTGGGTTGCTGTTCCCTTCTCTAGGGCTTTCATCCCTTAAAATATAGCTAATTAAGAAAAAATTTAAAAACAAACCTCTAAGAGAATATACCAATAAAGAGCTTGGGAAACATAACAAAAGACCAAAATGCAAGGCTTCACTCTAAACTTGACTTGATTCTGTTTACTTTATCCTCCTCCTTATGGGTTCATATTTTAGGCTGAGCAACAACTGCCTTCAATTCATTCCAAATCTGTCACCATAGATATATATTCAAATATATCCATATATTTATTTTATTTCAGTAGTTATCTATTAGGCAATAACTATAATATGGAAATAATCTTGGGCTTCCAGGAAATTTTCTGTTTTATATGTGTTAAATAATTTACTTTTAAATAATTTCCATGATATAAATATTATCATCATTCCCATTTGACAGTAAGAACTCTGAAGTACAAAGAGGTTAGGGAGCTTCTCCAAGTCCGCATATCCTTTATGCGCTGGAGCCAGGATTTGAACCCAGGGAGTCTGTCTTCAGTGTCCACACTCAACACTGTACCCGCCTACCCATCATAGATGTACATATAAAAGCTATCTCAATGGTTCTAACTAAAAGTTAATGATCAAAGAAACAGAGTCTATAGAGTATTACAAAATACGCAAATATCTGCTTATAAATACTCAAAGCACAGCTGCTTTGCTTGCAATTCTGGCACATAGGCAATTTTACATTTCACATTTTGTGATCATTTTCATTCATTTTACTATCCAAACTAGTTCCCTTTCTTATTTTAACAGGAAATACAAATTTGTAATACTATTTAGCAGTGTTTTTTAAAAGCATGTTCTATGGAACATCTGTCCTCAAATCAAATATTCAGATTCTAGGTTTCCACTCCAAACTTGCATCAGAAGCTGGGGCAGAGCCTACGAATCTGTAATTCTACAAGCTCCTCTGGAGTGTTCAGTGCTTCTGGAGTTTGATTTAGAAGCTGCAGCACTTCTGCTTGCTCCAATTTAGACTAATTAGTTAGAATATATTAACTTTCCATTCTCTGGTCCTAATTATGAGTCTCAGAAATACAGCTTCTTTTAAGTTGTTCATACAGCCTTGACCTCTCCTATCCAGATCACAAAGGAAAATAAAGAAAAATTACATGCTTTTGTTCAACCCATGGTTATCCAGTCTTACACGTATTAAGGTGTAAATGTTACCCTCACTTCCCAAGCAAACACATCATTTATTGTTCCCCCGCTTCAAGCACCTTTTCTTAATTTGCCTTGAATCAATTCTTAGGTAATCACTGGCTCTAAATATTTTATAGCCTGTTTTCTGCATTTGTCTTAAATCTAGATTTTTTTCCTCTAGTGAAACTTCCAAGCAACACTTTAAAAACTGTTCTGAAATGTTTGACATTTTAAGTAGTATAGTTTCCGACCAAATTATGTCCTCCCGTTGCATACTACATCGCCACAGTAATTTCATTCTTGCTCAGCCAAAGTTAAAGCTAACTTGGAAGCCAAATGCTATCATGACCAACTGTGCCCTATACCACAACCAGCTTAATTCTTCAAAGTAAGACTTCCTATACCTTGTCCAGCTGATATGTGCAATAAGTGATGGATGCTAGGGTTCCAAACAACTGCTGTGGGGTTTGTCAAAACAGATGTTATAACTAAAAAATTGAAAAGTTACATGCAAGGACATACTGAGAGACAGTGGTAAAAGAGGTAGGTTATTTGTAAGCTGCTAAGAAAGATGAGAAAACATCTTCTTGGTGGTACTCAGAGTTAATGGGTAATTTTGAAAAGGGCTACTGGTCAAAATAAAAGGCATGACTGAGTTAAAATAAAATGGGATAGAAACACAATTCCCAAAGTCACTTAGAGAAGGTCACAATATAAGAATATGTTTTATAAACAATAAAGTCTATAAAGACTATTATCATTCTTACATACTGAAAGAATGTGGTGTTGAGGAAGACTCTTGAGAGTTCCTTGGACAGAAAGGAGATCAAACCAGTCAGTCCTAAAGGAAATCAGTCCTGAATATTCACTGGAAGGACTGATGCTGAAGCTGAAACTTCAATACTTTGATCACCTGATGGGAAGAGCTGACTCACTGGAAAAGACCCTGATGCTGGGAAAGACTGAAGTCAGGAGAAGGGGACAACAGAGGATGAGATGGTTGGATGGCATCACCAACCCAATGGACATGAGTTTGAGTAAGCTCCAAGAGATGGTGAAGGACAGGGAAGCCTAGCGTGCTGCAATCCATGGGGTCACAAAGAGTTGGACAGGGCTGAGCAACTGAAAAACAACAAGTTTCAGTGTTCCTAGTTGGCAAGTGGATGGTTTTCCTTCATCCTGTGACTCAGGCACATGAATTCTTCCTTCCAGCAGCTGTACCCTTCCCTCAGAGTCTCTAAGCAGGTGGGAGAAGAGAATACGCACGTCTGCATCATCATCTTGGCCAGAAATTGATCTATTCTGTTCCCATTCCATTTGGGAAGAACTGGTCATGTAGTCCTATTTAGATGCAAGGGGAGATTGGAAATGTAATTATTGTCTGGGCAACTGTTTGCCCACAACAACCTTAGACTATGGGAAGCACAGCTAATGATGGACAATTAGGGGTCTCTGTTATACTTACCCCAAATCTTAGCTTTCTATAGATATACCTCAAGTCCACTTTGGTTACTACTCTTCAGTTCTAACTTTCAGGTTGAGCAGAAATACATGATTTAGTGTTTCAATTGTGTAACACAGACTAGGACTTGAACCTATCGTCTTATCGTCTTTCAGCTGAGATCACACACCTGGTATCAGGACTTAATGAAGCTCAGGTTCCTGGTGTCGCCTCACAGAAAGAATTCAGTGAGAGACAAAGTGATAGGTAAGAAGGGGATTTATTTAAAGAGAAACACACTCCACAGACAATGTGTGGGCTGTCTTAGAAGACACAAGGCCTCAAAATAGGGGGTAATTAGCTTTTATGGACTGGGTAATTTCATAGGTTGATGAATGGGAGGATTATTCTAATTACTTGGGGGGAGGGGCAGAGATTTCCAAGAATTGGGCCACCAGCTCACTTTTTGATCTTTGATGGTTGTTCATGGAACTGTCATGGTGCTGGTGAATGTTTCCTTAACATGCTAATGTATTATTAATATAATGAGCATATAATGAAGATCAAGTTCCACTGGAAGTCAAATCTTCCACCATCTTGGACCTAGTTGATCCTAAGTTTTTGTCATGTCCTATGTCTATGTCATTCTTTCAAAGGTTGTGCCCTGTCCCTTCCCTCCCATTTCAGTGATGTGGAAAATTTAGAAGAAAATATTCATGAATCCTTAGAATTTATTCATTCCGTATGAAAAGCACTTCAACAAATTGTTTTTGAAAGTACCTTATATTTCCACTTTCATCCTATATTCTTGAATTTTTGTGTAATAGTTTAGCAACCAAGCTGTGATTTGCAATGTTAATTATTCTCATATAATTTTCATCTTTGTTGGAATATAATATGTGTTCTCAATTCATTAGCATTTTCTGTTTTAAGCATTTCCCATTAAACTTCCCCAGTCAGCCAAGTCTCCACTGCTTTCAATAGATGCCTGTAGATATCACGCAGAATGGTCCCAGGGGAAAATATGTACATAGAATTGGGATTCACTCTGCAAGGAGGGCCTAATTAGGTTTTCCCCATTCATAGAAATAGATCTTTCATCAGTGACAATACAGTGCAATTAGGGGAAGTTACTTGTAACTTGCCATGGGTGCAGTCAGCTGCTACTAGTATTTCCTTGGGAAGCACTTGAATAAACAATGTTTCATCCTTTTTTATATGAGAATTCCTTCTCCTGAGAGTTGCCATCGAATTCCATATTTAGGACTGAACAAGTTTAGCCCCTATGGCTTCACATTTAATTCAAATTTTCCTTTTTTAATACAAACTTTGCTTCGTGGTTTCTTTAACTTGATATATTTGTTAAACACTTCTAACAGGACTCTTATTTATCTAACACTGCCAAAGATGTGTTGTTCTTCACAGAAATAATACATTAACAACAGTAATATTGGCATTGCATTTAGGGCTTACAAAATAGGTTTCCATCTTACACTTTTAATATTTATAACAATTTTGTGAGACCCTGAGACTGACTTGCCAAAGGAAATACAGCTGGTCAAAAGCAGAACTGATTTCTTAAATTCAAGTCAGTGGATTTTCCATTATATTATGGTGCTCATTTATTACAATTCCTGAACCTGAAATAATTGAAGAGTAATAAAATTTTGTATTGCTGATACTAAGTGCATAGAAAGTGAAAGAAAGTGTTAGTTGTTCAATCATGATCGATTCTTTTGCAACCCCATGGACTGTTGCCTGCTGGTCCTCTGTCCATGGGATTCTCCAGACAAGAATATTGGAGAGGGTTGCCATTTCCTCTTCCAGAGGATCTTCCCAACCCAGGGATCAAACCCAGGTCTCCTGCATTGCAGGCAGATTCTTCACCATCTGAGCCACCAGGGAAGCCCTAGTGTATTGAGCACTATTAGTAAATATATGAAGCTTCATTCAAAACTCTGAGTTGACATGTCATCAAGGGTGGAGAGGATGGATGGACTGTTGGATAGGGTGAGTAGAGAAGATAAGAAAAAGTTATTCAGGAAGAGGATTTCCAGGTGGCACACTGGTAAAGAATCCGCCTGCCAATACAGGAAATGCAAGAGACTCAGTTCGATCCCTAGGTGGGGAAGATCCCCTGGAGGAGGAAATGACAGCCCACTCTAGTATTCTTGCCTGGAAAATCCCATGGACAGAGAAGCCTGGTGGACTAATGTCCATGGGGTCACAAAGAGTCAGATATGACTGAGTGACTGAACACACACTTTCAGGAAGAGGAACCAAATTTCTGCGTAAAATCAGGAATAAGAGTGTTGTGTGCAGAGACTGTGAGGAAACTGAAATCTATGCTGGGAGGAGGCAAAGGTGAAGAAAGCAATGAGAAAGGAAGTTAGCTGGAGCAGTTAAAGGAGAGTTTTGTGAGTCTGACGGAGATGTTTAAACTTAATACACGGTGGCAGCGAACCAGTGTGGTTTCTGGAAATAGGAGTATTAGCACTTAGTGCTTTAAAGAAGAAGGTGCTTGGCAGTGGCCTGTGTGATAGTTTGAAAATAGGAAGGCTGAGATGGCCAGTCTGTTGCTCCCATACCAAGATGTGAAAAGGATTTGGACCCAGTGGCAATGGAGTGTGAAGCAAAAGAGAAGCCAGGGCTCAGGGCTATACTGGATATAAAGAGTAAGTGATAATAAATTGTTAAATATAGAGGCTTAAAGTTTTAACCAAGGAACCTGGAAGAATGTAGAATTTAAGGGATAACTTGTTTTCAAAAATAATGTTGAGATAAAATCTAACTGTCAAGTTACATTTGTAATGTCAAAATAAATACCTTATTTCTAACATAGGTATTCTGTTGAGCAGCCTATTTCTAAGCTACACAATATTTATTTTATTCTCAAATATTAGATATTTCTAACAGACTGTGTTTATTACATACATACAAGAGCCACTTTATCTCTGAAGAATAGGATTCTTTTCCTTCCTAACAGAAGTGGACAAAAATAAGTAAAACACCACAAATTCATAGAATAAGTTAGTTTGTTGCTCATTCTGTGATGCTATTAATTCTGACCTTAAAATAGCTTCCAGTTTATACACCAAGCAGTGCTTCAGCTATCAGACTTTGAAGTAAACATGCTTAATACATTGTTTCTCAAAGCAGTTAGGTGTTGTTAGGACCACAAGGAATTTCAGAGACCATATTTCCACCTCCCATTTTATAGGCAGTAAATAAAAAGTTATTCAGAAAATAAATCCAATTAGTAGCAGAAATGTGACTGGAATTCAGATTTCTGACTCTAGATTCCCTGTTCTAGGATCTTCTGCTTGGAACATTGTCAGCAATAGTTGCAAGAACTTGGATGCCAGCAACAGTTCAAAGTGATTTCATATCTATTCCTTCATAAAGACTGCCCAAGGGCCCAATTAATAAGATGCTTTTATGACAGCTCCCTTTCAGGGAGAAGCAAATGAGACACACACACAGTTGGAGTAACTCACTCCAGGTCATGTACTAGTGAGGAATGAAGCTGGAATCTGAAGACAGTAGTCTGGTCCAGAGGCTAGATCCCTGCCACATCTCGTATCCCGGCACCAGTTCCACTCTTTTCAAGTACTATAGGTGCCATTTTGAAAAAAGAGAACAGTAACTATAAGGAAATGAAATAATAGAACTACCAAGTATTTTCTGCCTCTTCAATCATAATGATCTTTAGTTTGGGGGAAAGGTCTTTTGATTATTAAAGTTCAGTTCAATTCAGTCACTCAGTCATGTCTGACTCTTTGCGACCCCATGCACTGCAGCATGCCAGGCTTCCCTGTCCATCACCAACTCCCGGAGTTTGCACAAACTCATATCCATCAAGTTGGTGATGCCATCCAACCATCTCATCCTCTGTCATCTCCTTCTCCTCCTGCCTTCAATCTTTCCCAGCATCAGAGTCTTTTCCAATGAGGGTCTTTTTTCCAGTGATTATTAAAATCTTGACACAATTGGCATTATAGGCTCTCGCCATTGTCAGGAGTGGTAGGGCATTCAATCAGGAAAGATAACTAACAAAGCTTTCTTATCCCACTGTTCCCAAGACCCACAGGGGAGAGAATTCTGTGAAGGAGAGCCTGGGCATTCACGGGATGCAGAAAGCCAGGACTTTAGTGGTTGGTGACATGCAAACAAAGAAACTGTGTTTCAGTAATGAAGGGGGCGGACAGCAGCATAGACCACTGCAGGAAATTCAAATGAGAGGGGGATTATTGGAGTTGGCAATTAGGAGGCCAGGCTGTTAGTGAGTTTTGAAAGAGCAATTTCAGTGGAACCTGAATTGCAGAGGGCCAAGGAATGAACATGAAGCTGTAAGGGCATGCTTGCTGTGCCACTGAAGTTTATAAATGTATAACAAAACTAGATTCCATATTAAAAATCCAGTTTTGCAATATTGAGGCAGACTGCAAATATTTACCCCAGTTTTTAAAACTGTTTATTTAATACACTTCCATTGTTTAATAAACGTGGAACAAATATCAAAGAAAAATAAAAAAGTAAGCGGTAAAAAGTCATCTACTCTTTCCTGTCCACCATCTGCACTGTTTCCACCTTTTTCTATAAGTAAACTTCTTACTTCCTACTAGTTTTTTCTTTCCTATAAGTAACTTTACTTACTAGTCTCTTCTTCACATTTTTTAAATATAAGGAAAACATACACATTTCTACATGATGATAGTGTACTATAATGTTTTGGACAGCTGTTTGGTCTCCATTAAGTGCTTCTTGAAGAACTTATCATGTCAATACACAAGTCCTTATGGATACAATATAATTTACTTTACTGGTTCTGTGTAGACAAAGATTAGATTGTTTAAATAATAAATACTGGAAAGGGCGTGGAGAAAAGGGAAGCCTCATATACTGTTGGTGGGAACGTAAATAGGTACAGCCACTATGGAGAACAATCTGCAGGTTTCTTAAAAAATTAAAAATACGAGTTACCATATGATCCAGTAATCCCACTCCTGGCATCTATCCAGAAATGCCAAAAACTCTAATTTGAAAAGATACATGCACTCCAGTGTTCATAGGACATGGAAGAAACCTAAATGTCCATTAACAGATGAATGGATAAAGAAGATGTGGTGTATATATACACATATATATGTTGTTTAGTCACTAAATCATGTCTGACTCTTTGCGACCTGTTAATCCCAAACTTCTAATTTATCTCTCCCTGCCTTACTTTTCCCTTTGGTAACCTTAAGTTTATTTTTTATGACTGTGAATTTATTCCTGTTTTATAACTAAAATCATTTGTATCATCTTTTTAGATTCCACACACAAGTGAAATCACATGACATTTGTCTTTCTCTCTCTGACTTACTTCACTTATTATGGTAATCTCAGGATTGTATATACTACTATATATAAAATAGATAAACAACAAAGACCTGTGTATATCACAGGGAATTATAGTCGATATCTTATAATAATCTATAATGGAAAAGAATCTGAAAATAATATATATGTATAACTTTGTTAATTTTATATATTTTCCTTCTTGAGCACAATTTCGCCTCTTCCTGATCTTTTACCATCTTTCCCCAGAGTTTTGCATTTTTGTTTCGTGGTCTTCTATCATAGAAGCAATTGCTTCATTGAATTTTGTCCTTGTTTGCTTGTTTTGTTTTAATTCAGGGCAAGATCTTTGTTCAAACTTTTCATTTGCTCAATGTCAACATTTTTTTTTCTGGAGTATCCATCTATTTTTAAATTTTCTGGTATTATCCTCTAATTTCTTTTTAGTGTCTTTGTATGGATACTCTGCTAAATACTTTTCATGTGCATGCAAGCTAAGTTGCTTCAGTCATGTCTTTGCGACTCTGTGGACCATGCAAGCTAAGTTGCTTCACTCATGTCTTTGCGACCCTGTGGACCATGGCCTGCCAGGCTCCTCTGTCCATGGGATTCTCTAGGCAAGAATACTGGAGTGGGATGTCATGCTCTCCTCCAGGGGATTTTCTTGACCCAGGGATCGAACCCGTGTCTCTTATGTCTCCTGCATTAGCAGGAGAGTTCTTTACCACTAGCATCACCTGGGAAGTCCCAATTACTTTTCATACCTGCTTTTAAATGAGTTGCACCAGTTCCTTGCAAATTATTCAAGGTCAGGAGGGGCGGCGATGAGGAGAGGTGCTGTAAATATACACATATATATGTTGTTTAGAGGGGCAGCAGTGAGGAGATACCCCTCCTCCAAGGTAAGGAGCAGCGGCTGCGCTTTGCTGGAGCAGCCGTGAAGAGATACCCCACGTCCAAGGAAAGAGAAACCCAAGTGAGATGGTAGGTGTTGCAAGAGGGAATCAGAGGGCAGACACACTGAAACCATACTCACAGAAAAACTAGTCAATCTAATCACACTAGGACCACAGCCTTGTCTAACTCAATGAAACCAAGCCATGCCCTGTGGGGCCACCCAAGACAGGCAGGTCATGGTGGAGAGGTCTGACAGAATGTGGTCCACTGGAGAAGGGAATGGCAAACCACTTCAGTGTTCTTGCCTTGAGAACCGCATGAACAGTATGAAAAGGCAAAATGATAGGATACTGAAAGAGGAACTCCCAGGTCAGTAGGTGCCCAATATGCTACTGGAGATCAATGGAGAAATAACTCCAGAAAGAATGAAGGGATGGAGCCAAAGCAAAAACAATACCCAGCTGTGGATGTGACTGGTGATAGAAGCAAGGTCCAATGCTGTAAAGAACAATATTGCATAGGAACCTGGAATGTCAGGTCCATGAATCAAGGCAAATTGGAAGTGGTCAAACAGGAGATGGCAAGAGTGAACATTGACATTCTAGGAATCAGCAAACTAAAATGGACTGGAATGGGTGAATTTAAATCAGATGACCATAATATCTACTACTGTGGGCAGGAATCCCTTAGAAGAAATGGAGTAGCCTTCATGGTCAACAAAAGAGTCCGAAATGCAGTACTTGGATGCAATCTCAAAAGTGACAGAATGATCTCTGTTTGTTTCCAAGGCAAACCATTCAATATCACGGTAATCCAAGTCTATGCCCCAACCAGTAACACTGAAGAAGCTGAAGTTGAATGGTTCTATGAAGATCTACAAGACGTTTTAGAACTAACACCCAAAAAAGATGTCCTTTTCATGATAGGGGACTGGAATGCAAAAGTAGGAAGTCAAGAAACACCTGGAGTAACAGGCAAATTTGGCTTTGGAATATGGAATGAAGCAGGGCAAAGGCTAGTAGAATTTTGCCGAGAGAACGCACTGGTCATAGCAAACACCCTCTTCCAACAACACAAGAGAAGACTCTACACATGGACATCACCAGATGGTCAACATCAAAATCAGACTGACTATATTCTTTGCAGCCAAAGATGGAGAAGCTCTATACAGTCAGCAAAAAAAAAAGACCGGGAGCTGACTGTGGCTCAGATCATGAGTTCCTTATTGCCAAATTCAGACTTAAATTGAAGAAAGTAGAAAAAACCACTAGACCATTCAGGTATAACCTAAATCAAATCCCTTATGATTATACAGTGGAAATGAGAAATAGATTTAAGGGACTAGTTCTGATACATAGAGTGCCTGATGAACTATGGACTGAGGTTCGTGACACTGTACAGGAGACAGGGATCAAGATCATCCACATGGAAAAGAAATGCAAAAAAGCAAAATGGCTATCTGGGGAGGCCTTACAAACAGCTGTGAAAAGAAGAGAAGTAAAAAGCAAAGGAGAAAAGGAAAGATATAAGCATCTGAATGCAGAGTTCCAAACACTAGGAAGAAGAGATAAGAAAGCCTTCCTCAGCGATCAATGCAAAGAAATAGAGGAAAACAACAGAATGGGAAAGACTAGAGGTCTCTTCAAGAAAATTAGAGATACAAAGGGAACATTTCATGCAAAGATGGGCTCGAAAAAGGACAGAAATGGTATGGACCTAACAGAAGCAGAAGATATTAAGAAGAGGTGGCAAGAATACACAGAAGAATTGTACAAAAAAGATCTTCATGACCCAGATAATCATGATGGTGTGATCACTGACCTAGAGCCAGACATCCTGGAATGTGAAGTCAAGTGGGCCTTAGAAAGCATCACTACAAACAAAGCTAGTGGAGGTGATGGAATTCCAGTTGAGCTATTTCAAATCCTGAAAGATGATGCTGTGAAAGTGATGCACTCAATATGCCAGCAAATTTGGAAAACTCAGCAGTGGCCACAGGACTGGAAAAGGTCAGTTTTCATCCCAATCCCAAAGAAAGGCAATGCCAAAGAATGCTCAAACTACCACACAATTGCACTCATCTCACATGCTAGTAAAGTAATGCTCAATGCTCAAAATTCTCCAAGCCAGGCTTCAGCAATACATGAATCTTGAACTTCCAGATGTTCAAGCTGCTTTTAGAAAAGGCAGAGGAACCAGAGACCAAATTGCCAACATCCGCTGGATCATCAAATAAGCAAGAGAGTTCCAGAAAAACATCTATTTCTGCTTTATTGACTATGCCAAAGCCTTTGACTGTGTGGATCACAATAAACTGTGGAAAATTCTGAAAGAGATGGGGATCCCAGACCACCTGATCTGCCTCTTGAGAAACCTGTACACAGGTCAGGAAGCAACAGTTAGAACTAGACATGGAACAACAGACTGGTTCCAAATAGGAAAAGGAATATGTCAAGGCTGTATGTTGTCACCCTGCTTATTTAACTTCTATGCAGAGTACATCATGAGAAACGCTGGGCTGGAAGAAGCACAAGCTGGAATCAAGATTGCTGGGAGAAATATCAATAACCTCAGATATGCAGATGACACCACCCTTATGGCAGAAAGTGAAGAGGAACTAAAAAGCCTCTTGATGAAAGTGAAAGAGGAGAGTGGAAAAGTTAGCTTAAAACTTAACATTCAGAAACTAAGATCATGGCAGCTGGTCCCATCACTTCATGGCAAACAGATGGGAAACAGTGGAAATGGTGTCAGACTTTATCTTTTTGCGCTCCATAATCACTGCAGATGGTGACTGCAGCCATGAAATTAAAAGACGCCTACTCCTTGGAAGAAAAGTTATGACCAACCTAGATAGCATATTGAAAAGCAGAGACCTTACTTTGCCAACAAAGGTCCATCTAGTCAAGGCTATGGTTTTTCCTGTGGTCATGTATGGACGCAAGAGTTGGACTGTGAAGAAAGCTGAGCACCGAAGAATTGATGCTTTTGAACTGTGGTGTTGGAGAAGACTCTTGACAGTCTCTTGGACTGCAAGGAGATCCAACCAGTGCATTCTAAAGGAGATAAGCCCTGGGCTTTCTTTGGGAGGAATGATGCTAAAGCTGAAACTCCAGTACTTTGACCACCTCATGAGAAGAGTTGACTCATTGGAAAAGACTCTGATGCTGGGAGGGATTGGGGGCAGGAGGAGAAGGGCATGACAGAGGATGAGATGGCTGGATGGCATCACCGACTTGATGGACATGAGTTTGAGTGAACCTCGGAAGGTAGATGGTGATGGACAGGGAGGCCTGGCATGCTGCGATTCATGGGGCCGCAAAGAGTCGGACACGACTGAGTGACTGAACTAAACTGAACTTAGCTGCAGGAGAGTAGAATTACAGTAGTCTTAGTTTTCTCTCCCCAGCTTCCCTCCACAATCTTCTGATAGGCTTCTACATTTCATTGAAAGATACTCTGAAGAATGTTTTGCAGTTTGTCTCCTAACTTCACTAAGAATGGAAACTTTACTTATAAGAGAAGAGGAAAGAATGTCTAGTTTATGTAGCTACATTTCTCTTGTAAGTCTTTATCTCACTTATCTATCCCAAATAATAACAAAATTAGAGCATTGGAACTTGACAGTCTTTCTGAGTTTTATGGTTTTTCAGAACTGTGGAAAGCAATACAAAATGAGCAAAAAAAGAGCCTACTTCCAGTTTCACAATATGGCTTTTGATAATAATAGTTCCTTTCTCTTTTATGGTTTATGCTATATCTGCATGAAGGGCACAAATGTAAATCTAATTTTCATTTCCTTTCTGTATTACTTTCTTCCCAAGAGTTTGGGTCTTTCCATCTTAAGGGACCCAGGGCCAGAAAGACTCCTTGGGGACCTGGCTGTTTCTGGCCACTGCCAAGAGAAACATGTTGCTTTTGCGCTCTGTAGTCAATACTACCCATTGGCTCTTCTCTGGGTAGAACACTTTTGAATTTGTTATATGACACTCCACAAGTTCCAATTCTTGTCTCTTTTAGAAATCGACTTCTGTTTCTCTATTTCATTTATGTAGAAAAAAAACAGGTGGGGCACCTCTGTTACCGGTCTCCAGGTCAGAGTTGCAGAGAAATGGAAGCCAAGTCATCCTGTGGTATCAGCAACACATTTTCTCCCGGTATCTCTGACACAACCTGAATACTGTTGACATTCAGGGCAAAGTTCCAGACTTATCAAACTACGTAGCCATTTCCTAGGAAATCATCTCATATCGGTTTTTCTAAACACTGCTATTTTATTGCTATTGAACGCCATCAAATACTGGTCTACAAACCAGGAAAAGAAAACATTTCAAGACAACAAATAGAAAAATCCCCCTTCCCAAAATGGCTATGTCTGTGGGGGCCATTTAAATATAACACACAGTAAAATAAAATTTTAAAAAAGTACAGAAATAACATGCTGCTGCTGCTGCTGCTAAGTCGCTTCAGTCATGTCCGACTCTGTGCAACCCCATGGACTGTAGCCTACCAGGCTCCTCCATCCATGGGATTTTCCAGGCAACAGTACTGGAGTCAGGTGCCATTGCCTTCTCCCCAGAAGACTCTAGCTGCTTTTAAAAAACAGAACTAGAGACCTCTGGCCCACCAGCACTAAACTCAGCTCCTTGCCAGACTACCTGGGCTGTTAAACAGAAATAACATAATGTGGTTTAAATAAATATATGATTTCCTTTTAAGTTTGCCAGGCTTGCTGTCTTTGTACTTTGGTCATATTCTAATGAAATTAAAGTCATAACTGTTAGCCAATGTGTATCTAAATTCAAAACTTTGTTGCATATGAGACACTCTTTTTTTTTCTCACTATTATGGCGTGTTGATGAATAAAAGCGAAGACACAATCTATTCACATCTAGCTTTCAAGGCCAGCTTTTTTCATTAGAAAACTGTAGATCTTCTTCAAATCCACAACTATTTCCCTGATAGGCATGGAATAGAACTAGACATTTGTTACCTGAAATGTGTATTTTTAAAAAACTGTGTCCATTTAATGAAATTAAAACTTCTTGTGTATACAGAGATTTGATTTTTATTTCATCTTTTTCAAAATATAAATAAAATTCCATTAGGTTGGAATCCCTGTCTCATCATTCTCATTTTGTCCTTCCCTTTCCTTTCTGTTATATCAACCTGCTTTCCATATGCATGACTGAACTGGTTTATCTTTGTTTCCCAACATGTCTCTCCAACATGCTGCTCTCCCTTCACTATTGCTAATGTTGCCCAAAATACTTCCTCCATGGAGCTTATTTAATTTATATCCATAATACTCATATCATTGCTCTATCCTGGGGAATATATCAATCAGGTATTGGTAAATTTGGAAAACTCAGCAGTGGCCACAGGACTGGAAAAGGTCAGTTTTTATTCCAATCCCAAAAAAGGGCAATGGCAAAGAATGTTCAAACTACCACACAATTGAACTCATCTCACACACTAGTAATGCTCAAAATTCTCCAAGCCAGGCTTCAACTGTACATGAACCAAGAACTTCCGGATGTTGAAGCTGGATTTACAAAAGGTAGAGGAACCAGAGATTAAATTGCCAACATCCTTTGGATCACAGAAAAAGCAAGAGAGTTCCAGAAAAACATCTACTTCTGCTTTATTGACTGTCCCCAAACTTTTGACTGTGGGGATCACAACAAATTGTGGAAAATTCTTTAAGAGATGGGAATACCAGACCACCTTACCTGCCTCCTGAGAAATCTGTATCCAAGTCAAGCAACAGTTAGAACTGGTCATGGAACAACAGACTGGTTCCAAATCAGGAAAGGAATATGTCAAGGCCGTATATTGTCGTCCTGCTTTTTAAAATTATATGCAGAGTACATCATGAAAAATGCTGGGCTGGAAGAAGCACAAGCTGGAATCAAGATTGCCGGGAGAAATATCAATAACCTTAAATATGCACATGACACCCCTCTTATGGCAGAAAGCAAAGAGGAACTAAAGAGCCTCTTGATGAAAATGAGAGAGGAGAGTGAAAAAGTTGGCTTAAAATTCAACATTCAGAAAACTAAGATCATGGCCTCCAATCCCATCACTTAATGGCAAATAGATGGGGAAACAATGGAAACAGTGAAAGACTTATTCTCTTGGGCTCCAAAATCACTGCAGATGCTGACTGCAACCATGAAATTAAAAGACACTTGCTCCTTGGAAGAAAAGCTATAATAAACCTAGGAAGCATATTAAAAAGCAGAGACATTACTTTGCCAACAAAGTTCCATATACTCAAAGCTATGGTTTTTCCAATAGTCATGTACGGATGTGAGTTGGACCATAAAGAAGACTGAGCGCCGAAGAACTGATGCTTTTAAACTGTGGTGTTGGAGAAGACTCCTGAGAGTTCCTTGGACTGCAAGGAGATCAAACCAGTCAATCCTAAAGGAAATCAGACCTAAATATTCATTGGAAAGACTGATGCTGAAGCTGAAACTCCAATACTTTGGCCACTTGATGGGAAGAACTGACTCATTGGAAAAGACCCTGATGCTGGGAAAAGATTGAAGGCAGGAGGAGAAGGGGACGACAGAAGATGAGATGGTTGGATGGTATCACCAACGCGATGGACATGAGTTTGAGCAAGCTCCAGTAAATGGGTGATGGAGAGGGAAGCCTGGCGTGCTGCAGACCACAGGGTTGCAAAGAGTCAGACACCACTGAGAGACTGAACTGACTATATAACAGAAGTTGATTGAGGCTGATTAAACAGCAGTTTATTGAAAGGATATTGGATATCCCATAGAATTGTTGAAAGAGCTAGAGAAAAATACATTGTTAAGCATCTAGGCAGAAAGGCCAATACTATGCCAGAGAATTGGCTTAATGACAAACTTCCCACCAATAGTGCAGGTCCACAGACTATCATATGAAACTGTGGCAGAGGCTGCTGCCCACCTATACAATTTCTGCACAAGAAATACAACCCTGCAAGCACTGGGAAGTCACAGCGCCCACCATTGCCACCACATGCACCACTACCAAGTGATGTCTCAAGTTAGGTTTCCTCTAAGATAGACTTTAATGCACAGAATTTTTAAAAATTAATTTTTATTGGAGTATAGTTGCTTCACAATGTTGTTAGTTCCTACTGTATAGCAAAGTGCATCAGCTATATACATATACATAACATCTTCTCTTTTCTTGGATTTCCTTCCCATTTAGGTCACCACAGAGCACTTAGTAGGGTTTCCTGAGCTATACAGTAAATTCTCATTAGTTATCCATTTTATATTATTTTGGAGAAGGAAACGGCAACCCACTCCAGTATTCATGCCTGGAAAATCCCATGGACCGAGGAGCCTGGTGGGCTACAATCCATGGGGTTGCAAAGAGTTGGACATGACTGAGCGACTTCTGTGTGTTATATTATTTTATATTAATACATATATCAACAGTGTATATATGTCAATCCCAATTTCCTAATTTACCACACTACACCCTCCCCCCCAGGTATCCTGGATTTGCAAAGGCAGAAGTCAAGCTATGATGTAACCCAAAGTATACCTCAGCTTACACAACAGCAGTCTTTGGAGCTAAAGGATATACCTGGTTAGGCCAAGATGGAAAGATGTCTGTGTACTTGCAACAAACAGTCATTGGCTAGGAGCTACACTGGGAAGAGGTAGGACCTTAGGAAATAGGGCTCTCTATAGTTGCGGCGACCCTGAAGGAACAGACAGTTGAAGGTTGTCTGTCAGGAGTGTTCTCAGCATCTAGGGAAGCAAGCACAATTCACCCTTTGCACTGCTTGGATTACAGGCATACTGTAGCTTTGTGACTTCAATATCCTGATTTAGAACATGGTATAATAGTATCTGTCTCTTTAGGATCTCTATAAGGGATGCCACATTTATATGAATTATTTTATTAAACCTTGCAGGGATCCTAAAGAGATAGGTATTATTATTTCCATAATCTAGGTCAGGAAACTGAAGTCACAGAGATATTGCACATTTGATCAAGGATTTCAACTTTTTTACTATGCTATTGTGAATGAAAACCTACCTATGTTAAGCACAACATCCTTCTAAATAACACAGACACAAATATTTATCTTCAGTGAATACTATGTGGATATATAATACACACAACGAGATGTTATGCTGGGTATACACATGTGTTTTCTGTGTAAAATACACACCTGTCATTTTTTGATAATCTAGCACCATCATCGGAGAAGGCAATGGCACCCCACTCCAGTACTCTTGCCTGGAAAATCCCATGGACAGAGGAGCCTGGTGGGCTGCAGTTCATGGGGTCACTAAGAATCGGACACCACTGAGCGACTTCACTTTCACTTTTCACTTTCATGCATTGGAGAAGGAAACGGCAACCCACTCCAGTGTTCTTGCCTGGAGAATCCCAGGGACAAGGGAGCCTGGTGGGCTGCCATCTATGGGGTCGCACAGAGTCAGACATGACTGAAGCGACTTAGCAGCAGCAGCACCATCATATCTCTCTAATTTCATTTCCAACCCTTCAAATCCCTCTTATGCTTAATGACTCTGATTACTTCATATTGCATGTCTGGAATCTCATTCCAGTAAACTTAGCCCCAAAGTCTACTGCCTGCTGCAACTTGTCTGATGGCCAATCCTCCACATCCCATCTAAATTTGCTCTTGGTACTCCTTTTGCATGTTAATTTTACTCCCCTTTTGTCCTCATTAGAGGACATCATGTACACTTCTTGTGTTTCCAGTAGCCTATACAGCCCTTAGAGAGTGGCATCAGACTTGATCCAGTTTTCCTAGCATTTAGCACATTACTTTGCTTATCAGTTCAGTTTAGTTCAGTCACTCAGTCATATCCAACTCTTTCCGACTCAATGAACTGCAGCTTGCCAGGCTTCCCTGTCCATCACCAACTCCCAGAGCTTTCTCATATTCATGTCCATTGAGTCGGTGATACCATCCAACCATCTCATCCTCTGTCGTCCCCTTCTCCTCCCGCCTTCAATCTTTCCTGGCACTGGAGTCTTTTCCAATGTTAGGCTTCAAATGAGTGTTCAACTGAGCTGCTTCGTATGATGTTTTCAGCAGCAGGCAGTTGGGCATGGTGGTTAAAAGTATGAATTTGAGAGCCAGACTCTCTGGGTTTGAATCCTGGCTCTCCCATTCACTAGATCTGCAACCTTGGAAAACTTATTTACTTGTGCTTCAATTCCTTCATTTGTAAAATAGAAATATTATAAGTACCCACCTCACTGAGTTCATATGAAGACTGAATTGGTGAATATAGGCAAATCACATAGGATATTTCCCTGCACGTGGTGAAGTGTATGTAAGTGTTGGCTATTGTTAATTTTCAACTTACTTTCCTAAGTTCCCCCTTCCTTGAATAGTAGATTCTTTTGAAATAGCAATGACTATAAAATATTTTTTCACTTTCAAAAATTTTCAGGATAAATTAATACTTGTCTGCTGTTTAACTCACATTTTAAACTTTATGAAATCCAACTCAGGACTTCCCTGGTGGTCCAGTGGTTAAGACTCCATGTTTCCAATGTAGGGTGTATGGGTTTGATCCCTGGTCAGGGAACTAAGATCCCACATGTTTTGCAAAGCAGCCACAAAAATAAAATTTAAATTAGAAAAAAAGAAGGTCCAACTTACACTAAACAAAACCTCTTCAGTGTGTGTGTGCCTATTGTGTCTAGTATTATAGTGATCTTATTATCTAATTACAATAAAACCAAATTGAAATGTCAGATCAGGTAAGAACAAATATTTTCTTCTTTAATAAACTAGAGAGTCAATGCCAGCTAACATATTTAAATTTCCCTGAGTAATACAATTAAAATTTTATACCTCATAATTTCCCACTTTAAGCCACATTTCTGAACTTACTGTGCAATTATTTCACTTCATTTTCCCATAAAGTGCTACAGCTTCTAACGTGAGATAGTTGCCTTGTAGAATATACTAGCAATCATGTGCAGTGCCTTCTGAACAGAACTGAAAGTGTGTCATCCAACTGAAGCAATGAGGAAAGGTGGGTAAACTGAATGTAATTATCAAAGTTGGCACATGCCCAGCATCCTGTAGATGGCAGCCAGATGCTCTCATGAATGATGAGGTTGCTAGCTCTGATTCTAAATAGATTGCATGCCTTTGGCCTTACCAAGCCATAAAATTATTTACTCTTTTTTCACTATCCAAACTTGCAAAGCTCACTTAAGCTTTTTGAAACAAAACTGGAGCATCTAGCGGTAGGTCATATGAAGGATGTTAGAGCAATCTGACAGTGACATCTGTCACTCCATTTATGCCAGGCTTGATCTGAGGGATTTGGCCAGCTGGAAGATGTCCAGTGATTCCCTCACTGTACTACACTTGTCATCCTGCCGTAGGCACTAGCTATATCTTCATGATGTCACCCAAATCAAAGAGGGTGATACTCTTAGATAGAGGAGGACCATACTGGAACCCATGCAATAGAATTTGTTGAACAGTCCTGCTAGAATCTCAAAACAAATCTGCAAGGTAGCTATTGAAATGCCAATTTAAGTACTACCTTCAGTTTGTAGAGCTTCCCTATAAAGGTAAAAAAATCTGCCTTCAATGCAGGAGCTGCTGCTGCTGCTAAGTTGCTTCAGTTGTGTCCGACTCTGTGCGACCCCATGGACTGCAGCCTACCAGGCTTCCCCGTCCCTGGGATTCTCCAGGCAAGAACAGTGGAGTGGGTTGCCATTTCCTTCTCCAATGCATGAAAGTGAAAAGTGAAAGTGAAGTCGCTCAGTGGTGTCCGACTCCTAGCGACCCCATGGACTGCAGCCTACAAGGCTCCTCCATCCGTGGGATTTGCCAGGCAAGAGTACTGGAGTGGAGTGCCATTGCCTTCTCCGTCAATGCAGGAGACACGGGTTCAATTCCTGAGTCGGGAAGATCCCCTGGAGAAAGAAATGTCAACCCACTCCAGTATTCTTGCCTAGAGAGCTCTGCACAGAGGATCCTGGTAGGCTATTCAGTCCATGGGGTCTCAAAGAGTCAGACACAATCACTTTTATTTTGTAAAATGGCAAACATTTTAAAATGTAGTAAAATTGTTCAGATAAAGATAAATAGAATCAAGGAATCTGCCTGTTGATGGGTCTTTAATGTACTCTGCCCTGGGAAAATATTACTCATTACATCTTTCATTCAACAAATATTTAATAATGTCATTTCATGCAGGAAGCAGTATTTGGAAAGGCCTGAAGATGAGAGAGAGTGTGGCAGTTTCAACAGGGACTGTTGAGAATCCGCCTGCATTGCAAGGTGGATTCTTAACCACTAGAACACTAGGGAAGTCCCAATGCCCAGGTTTCTGATACAGGTAACTGCATGAAAGGTAATCCTATTTATTGAGCCTGGAAACCCAGATAGGAGTTCAGGGGAAATGATGAATTCAATTCAGAGTGTTTGAATTCAAGAAAGAGATGGGATATCTAATAGAAATATCCAGTAGGCAGTTGTAAACATAAGCAGAAGGTCAGGAAGAAAGACTGCAGAATCTTCATTAAAAGCTAAGATGTTCTCGCTCCAGCTATTTTTTGCATAAAGGAATGGAAAAGTTCCTAGGAAAATCCTCAACCCAGAAAAGAAAGAGATGAGGTACGTTTGGCTAGGACACAATGAGGTGAGTATAGTAGGAAAGGGGTAGTTCTTTACATAATATGTTGTCTATTTTCAACCCATCCTTAGATTAAGGCTAAGCTCTCATAAGCTTTACCTTAAAAAATTGTATTAAGAATGTAGTAGCTTAATAGGTTGGCTTTAATGAAAGCTCGATAGTGTCTTGAGATCACGGTGTCAGCGTCATTGATGACAGCTGAATAGACTGTCTGACAAATGGCAAGCTTCATGAGACATGGCAAGGCTTCATGAGAGCAAGCATAAATCTTTGAAACATCAGGCATTGGTGGATCTTGGCTCACAAGTCCCTGGGCATTGCCAGCAGAGGGAAATCTTTACAAAGACCATCAGGGACAGCAGTGCTTGGCAGACATGGGTAGCCTTGATTGGGACTATCACCAAGAAAATAACAGTGCAATGGAGCCATCCAGATGACTGGTTGGTGGAGGACATGTGAAATTGGATATGCAGAATTAATTTAAAGAGAAAATTCCCATGTCCGTGACATGGTGGTGAGACCCAGAAACATTCTTCTTTGAGGACATTATTGTTAACACCAGGCTGGAGCAATGGATGGAGGGAAAATCTAACTGTTGGATATCTGTATCTACAGTATGTATTGAAAAATCATATTCTAAAGTTTGCTTTTAAAAAGGAATTTTATATCTTATATTTCTATTTTTAAAACTTAAAAGTCATTGCTTTTTAAACAATATGGATCCTAGTTCATTATTCTCCCAGATCAGTGGTTTTAAGTGTAGAAGTGTTTCTTTGCTTTTCTTTAGAATCAAATGAAAGGAATTTTGCTAATTATAGTTATGCAGTTATTTCTTGTATCAGGGATAATACTCAACTGAAGGCAGTCTTCACACCATGAGTGAGAAGTGAAAGATGTGCTTCCCTAATTTAGATTTTAATTTCACCTGATCATTAATTCATTTTCACACATAAACTGTTTTGTCAAATTAATTAATTAGGGCAATTGCTTCTGGTCTCATGTGATGAACATTATATGAGGTTGGAGAAGTGCTATCAAATTGTGTTTTTAATTTGATAAGAAGCAAGGTCTAGTGATAAAACTTGCCAAGAGAAATAAGAAGCTGCTAACTTTGAATTAAAACACTCGAAAACTTCAAATTGCATCAGGCCACCATTTAGCTTTACAGCTGGGCTTTGAATCTAGGCTCTGCTACTTTGCAATCAAGTTACTTTAACCTGTTTGAGCTTTAGCTTTCTCTTGGGTAAAATGAAGATAATACTTGGAAAATATTGAGTCATTGTGCTTTTATTCCTTTCTATAAATCACGTTCCCTTGATGCCACCTCCATAAAGTAGAGGATATGACATTGGGGGATGTCCCTGACACACAATAATGAAAATGAAAAGAAAGCTTTTATGCTTTAGAGGAAGAGGAGGGGAAGGCAACAGGTTGTGAGACAAGAGGTCAGACACTAAATTCCAAACTACTTCATATGCACTCCCAAGATTCAGTTCTCAACTATGAAGAGGAAAGTAATGATTAATTTTTTTAAAAAAGGGGCACATAGGAAAAAGTTTCGATCTACCTTCCTTATTCAGGCTGGAAGGAGATTTCTCACAGGAAAGATGGATCGTCTAGGAATAAAAATGGTGGCTGGATGATGAGATGCCTGAAATGAATGCACTGAATGAGAATTTCATCCAAGCCATAGAGAGGTCCATGGGCCAGAGAAAGCCAAGGTAGGGCTGAGGCAGCAGAGGAGATGCCCAAACAACCTGGGAGCTTTGCCAAGATTTCATTGCCATAGACTTCAACATTAGAGCCTGGAATACCTGAAAGCTCAGCACAAGTGTCTGCTCACCAGTGTGAAGTCCTGTCTCTCCTGCAAGAAAGCACTTAAAACCTATCTTCCTTCTTTATCCTAAGTCCATTTTGAAAAGGAAGAGATGGAAGAAAGTATGAAATACGGAGTATTTATACCTTCCACAAAAAGGGATGGTGGTATCCTGGAAAAGACTATATTTCTTTTATCTAGTCAATTGTCTGTACTACAGACAATTCCATGAGAAACTTGAAATCAGTTGTGGAACATTTAACATATGCTGTGCTGTGCTGAGTCACTCAGTCATGTCCAACTCTTTGTGACCCCATGGACTGTAGCCTGCCAGGCTCCTCTGTCCATGGAATTCTCCAGACAAGAATACTGGAGTGTATTGCCATTTGCTTCTCCAGGGGATCTTCCCAACCCAGGGATAGAACCTGGGTTTCCCTCATTGCAGGCAGATTCTTTACCATCTGAGTCACCAGAGAATATACTTATATCTATATATTTATATCTATATATACATTTTGACATTGTCTGAGTTAAACATATAAATTTCCAACTGTAATTACTTTTTAAAAAAAGCAGAAGTAGGAACCAGCCAGTATTTCAATATTTCAAATATTTGCTACATGTATAATAAAAGTGTTTTTATTCACATTTTTTTCCAATTCTATTGAGGTATAATTGACATATAACATTATATACATTTAAGGTATACAACCTATCTCATTCAGGTTTAACATGTGTTTGTGGAGTTAAGTGTAAAGCAGGCCTTCTGCTAGATACTGAAAACAGGCAGGCACAGTAACATGGTCCCTGACTTCAATGGTTTATAATATTGGGGAGCCGGAAAGAGTTAATTCAAATTGACCGTTAGAGTGAATGAAAGCCTCTGGCTCTACTGGCAAGCCTAAGGTGTATCAATGCAGAAAAAATGAAAAGAAGGAAGGTGAAGAGAAGCAAAGATAGACAGAGTAGCAAGTTATCAACTATTATCCCAGCTGTCATTTAAGGACTTTTTGTACCTCACACTGCCTCTGCTCCTGCTTAACCTAATTTCAAAAGGGAGTTTAATGGGGACAAAATTGTGAATGACAACAGCCGGGCTCACTGCCTTTTTATATGCTGACTCAATGTGCCCCAAGATTTGCCTTATTGGTAAAACCACACCTTTTAAGGACCCAGCAATCTCAAAGCTCTTGCTGCTTGTCATCTTGGTTACTAAAAGCCAGTCCTAGGTTTTTTGGTTTTTTGTTTTTTTAAGTAAATATAATACCACAATCTTATAATTTACAAGTTTTTTACTTTCTAGCAATATTCTCAGACGTTCTATTATTTAAGGAGAACTGGAGGGAGGATGCTTATTTTTCTACAAGGTGACATATTCATTCACAGGGGCTGTTATTGTACGGAGTGCTCCTCATACCTAATTCAAACCATAGGAAACAATGAGGTTCTTAGAGATGAAGCAATCAGGGATCATTATTAATTTAGCGATTTTAAGTTCAAATACTTCAAGACAAGCAAATGTCAAACAAGGATCTCAATTCTGCAAACTATATGCAATGAAATTTCATTCAGATTATTTAAAATTTCTGAAGAAAATACTGACTTTGATCCAACAGAATGCAGGAAGGGTGGTATGGAAATCTTCATGGTTTGAGCCAAGGAACTGGGCAAGATAGAACTTGTAAACAAAGATATCTTTTTACTTTAACACAAGACTTTGGGTACGTGGAGATGATTCCTTAATTTGGTTGTAGTCCAGGGACTTGAAAAGCAGTATTTATCTATTGAGTCAGTAAGGGTTTCCACTAAGAGGCTCATAGCTTATCCTAAGAAGCCTTGAAAAATGATTTCATGGCCAAGTTCCATATAAACTACAGCACAGGGTAAGAGTGATAACCCAATGTTGGTAGTCACCTAAACACTGGGATGAATTTATAATTCTAGGAAGCAATATGCTATTCTCTGAATTTACCAGGCTTTCTTATATAAGCATATTGATCCCTCTGCTTGAAATGCCTTTTTCTTCTGCCTGCAATGGCTTCCTTTCTCCTGCCCCATGTAAGGTTTCTTCTCATCCTTCCATTTCATCTCCTGTATCTCCTCTGGAGAGTCCTCCTAGAGCCCTTTCTTTTTCTGTTTCCCTTTGGCACCTTCTAACAAAATCCAATAAAACATTTTTAATGCTGCATTCCAACTGCTTGATGGCATTTCAGTTCTAGGTGTGAGCAACTTGAAGACAGGGACAGACGGTTCTTTCAATCCTCATGATTCCAGTGCCTAGCAGAGTGACTGGCATATAGGAGGGACTCAATGCATATTTATTGATTTGACTTTTAAAATATTGAAAGTGAATCAAATCATGTCCGTAGGCATCAATTATAAAGATAGTTTCTATTCAGGTTTTTCCTCCTGCACATCATTCTGGTTAACTGTAAAATCGCCGTATCATTCACTTAGAAAGTTCCACCCAGCAGGCAATATTCCAGTTGGTGTTGATAATGGGTAGGAGTTCCTCAGCAGGACAGGGAGGGAAAGAGTCACCTGGTGAGACCATCGCACACAGAGGCAGCAGTGGAATACAGAGCAGGAAATACTAATAGACCTTGAATTTCATTAAAAGAGTTTTGATTGTGGGCATTGAACTGGGTGGGCTTCCTGGTGGCTTGCATGGTAAAGAACATACCTACAATGCAGGTGATCTGGATTTAATCCCTGGATCAGGAAGATCCCCTGGAGAAGGGAATGGCAACCCACTCTGGTATTCTTGCCTGGAGGATTCCGTGGGCAGAGGAGCCTGGCGAGCTACAGTACCTGAGGTCATACACAGTTGGCTATGACTAGGCATGCATGCATGCACTCATATGCATAATGTGGGCACTAAGGAGCCACTGAAGAGTTTAGTGCATTTTCATTTTGTTGAAAAATTAAACTGAGATTATAGAACAGTGATGATGATACTTTCTTTCTAAAAAGTATTCATCTTGAATTCATTCTGGCAAAGGGACTGAGAATCCCCAGGGAACCTGACTTTGAAGGTCACTGGGATTTGATTACAGAATTTCCATAGGACCAGGGAAACAGAGACTCTCGAAGGGCACAAACAAACCTTGTACACACCAGGACCCAGGGGAAAGGAGCAGTGAGCCCACAAGAGACTGAGTCAGACTTGCTTGTGAGTGTTTTGGAGTCAGCGTGTGTCGATAGTGGCCTGCCTTCAGATCAGGGGCACTGGCAGCAGCAGCCCTGGGAGGCATAAGTCCTCTGGAAGGAGGCTGCCATTAGCCCTACCAGACAGACTACAGACTCCAGGACTGGCCACCTCAGGCCAAACTACAGAGAGGGAGCACAGCCCTACCCATCAGCAGAAAATTGGATTAAAGATTTACTGAGGATGGCCCTGCCCACCAGAGCAAGTCCCAGTTTTCCACACAGCCAATCCCTCCCATCAGGAAACTTGCACAAGCCTCTTATCCTCATCCATCAGAGGGCAGACAGAATGAAAACCACAATCACAGAAAACTAACTAAAATGATCACATGGATCACAACCTTATGTAACTCAAGGAAGCAATGAGTCATGCCCAGCAGGGCCAGCCACCCAAGACAGAAGGGTCATGGTGGAGAGTTCTGGTAAAACATGGTTCACAGGAGAAGGAAATGGCAAACCACTTCAACATTCTTGCCTTGAGAACCCCATGAACAGTATGAAAAAGCAAAAAGATATGACACTGAAAGATGAGCCCCCTAGGTCAGTAGGTGTCCAATATGATACTGGGGGAACGTGGAGAAATTGCTCCAGAAAGAATGAAGAGGCTGAGCCAAAAGCAAAATGGCAGCCAGTTGTGGATGTGTCTGGTGGTGAAAGTAAAGTCTGATGCTGTAATGAACAGAAAGACTAAAGCAGAAGTAATACACTGTTGCTCAGTAGGCTGTATCCAGCATGCAAATGTGTTTTGTTCTGCCCACTCAATGATTAAAATAAAATGGGTAAATTTAAAATTCAGAAGATTTTATATAGAAATCCAGATTTCTGAGACCTCTTTAAAAATTTGGAAATTTGGTGAAGCTTTGTCTACATGTCCACAAGTCAACACTTTTGAGGAAGCAATAAAGTGGATCAGTAAAGACTGTGGGCAGTAGGGCCACATAACTCATGCCTATTTTATGAATTTTTAAACTTAGTCTGATCTCTACTAAATGAAATTTGAAAATGGCTTTAATCCCTATAGCAAACAGCAAGTAGAAATTCTAGTCTTCAGTTAGTTTTCAAACACCTTCCTCGCCAACTACCACACATCAGAAACTTTACTAAAGCCACACTCCTCCCTTGTCACCAAATAATTTTCAGTGTAGTTATAAAATAAAGAGTTCTCTTTGAAACCAAAAGGGTGAATTACCTCACATAATCTCTTCTAATCTATAATCGTGAAATTCATGCCCCATGTGAACAAATGGCAACCTGGAACTTGAATAATACACCAGAAAATAATTCCTGGTATCAATCCTTAATCATGACCTCTAAACACATATCCCCAGACTGAAAGGGAGTAGGCATGAAAGTCTTTCAACACCTAGAGAGAGGTTTTGTGTAAACATAAGGTATTGTTCATGGATACCACACCCTAAACAATTTTCTTCTTTCAATAGTAAAGAAAATGAAGTACAACCCAAACCCAAAAAGCCTGCTAATCAACTTGACCACCAAGTGACACCAATTACAGGCTTAAGAAGGTTAGCATAGCTATTTGGAACAATTAGATTATTCAGCCAATGGAGATTAAACAAGATTTAACTCTGAATTAAACTTGCATTATTTAAAAATATAATTTTTGAGACATCTCACTTACTGTGAATATATTATAGCATCTGAGCCAAACCCTCAAAGGAGGGTAAGGGCCCACCCCACCCACACCTACTGGGAAGTGAAACCTCTGTATACAAGTTCCTTTCTCTCCTCCAGATATATCCTCATTCAACCAAGAGGCAATTTAGGCTTGGTCTCTTGAGCATTCCTTTAAATGGAGTACGTGCACAGTTCAAGATAGCAAAGTGAAAAGAGCGTGTACTGGAGTCCAACTGCCCATGTTCATTATCAACACTGGCACTTAGTAGCTGTCCAAACGTGGCCAAATTATTTAACCTCTTTGTGATACAGTTTACACATTTGTAAAGGAGGAGAATAACATTACCTGCCTCTGAGGACTGAGAGAATTAATCAGGTGACAGTTGTTGAAGGTCTTAGTACATACACACACAGAGTGCATGAGTGTTCACATGAAATTCCTCCAAGAGAATACAAGCACTTTGTAGACTGGGACCAGTGCCCAGAACATAGTGGGTGTTTGCTAAATATTTGTTAAATAAAAATCTGTTATTTTTCTATGGTTTCTATAGATTTGGAAAGACACTTATATAGTGTTTATTACATGAGCACCAAAGAATTGATGCACTTGAATTGTGGTGCCGGAGAAGACTCTTGAGAGTCCCTTGCACTGCAAGGAGATGAAACCAGTCAATCTTAAAGGAAATCAGCTCTGAATATTCATTGGAGGAACTGATGCTGAACTTCCAATACTTTGGCCACCTGATGCAAAGAGTCAACTCACTGGAAAAGATCCTGATGCTGGGAAAGATTGAAGGCAAAAGGAGAAGGGGTGGCAGAGGATGAGATAATATGGTCAGATAGCATTACCAACTCAATGGAGCTGAGTTTGAGCAAACTTTGGGAGATCGTGAAGGACAGGGAAGCCTGGTATGCTGCAGTCCATGGAGTCGCAAAGAGTCAGAAACGACTTAGTGACTGAACAACAGCAACATACTGCACGCTATTTTAAGTGCTGTACAAATATTCACTCACTTAATCCTCAAAAGATCCCTATTAAGAAAACACTGACATTATCTTATTTTTCAGAGGAGTAAACTGAACCACAGTGTAGATCATTTGTCTGTGGTCACTCTGCTTTTAACAGGGATTCAAACCCAGTCTAGCTCCTAAGTGCATACTGCACTAGGCCAAACTTCTCAGACTTCAGCATGCATAAAAGTCTCCTGGATAACTTGTTAAAAATACAAACTCCAGGGCCCAGCCTTTGATATTCAAGCACAGGAAGTCAGAGTGGGTATCTAGGAATTACGATTTCTGCCAGAATCCAGGAGACTCTGGTGCAGGTGATCCTTAGCCTGCACTATGAAAAACACTGGACTATGGTGATGACAAAACCCTAATTTTATTAACTGATGATTACATCAAAGGAAAGGCAGAAATGAGAATAAGCCAAACTCTAGATCAATATGACACTTACACTCAGCCCCCAAGTAATACTTTTGTTCCATTCCAGAATTATGCTTGGGCATTGACACATCTCTGGATGAAATGAAAGATAAAAGAAAATATTGCAGATTCAAATAACAGAGAGGCAGTAAAAGATCAATACTGAAATACTCAACCATGAGGCAGTGTAACCTGTACATGTGCAGACAGAAAACCATCACAACTTTGACAAGAGGCATCTGAAGTACTGATGTTTCTTCACTGTAGAGAAAGCAAGACTTTCATTTAGCCATATTTAGAAATCAGCTGTAACTCTGTGTTCATTCTACACATTTAAATGGAAAAATGTAGAATATACTTGTATAACAAGGACTACATAATCAAGCTTGATTTCTGACAGAATAAAAAAATACATAATATATCTTTGATTTCAAAATGCTCATTTTTATGCTTTTAATGTTCTAAAACTGGGATACTGTTGACCAAGAAAATGCAGAAGGCTGCAAATTTGAAGTTTACTTGGGGTCTTAGGAATTGCAATTCCTTAGACACAGATGTGGATAAAACTGAAAGAGTACTCTGGGGAGGAGAATGAGTCAGGACCTTATAATGGCAAAAGCCGTAAGTGTTAAAGTTGTTTGACAAGAATTATGATTGATCTGGTCGTGAGAAAATAAATATTTGTCCTTAAGGGATAGGCTGTTGCATGTTATTTTAAGGTAAGTGTCTGATATATAGATAGGCTATTTATGGAATATTGTAGGTTCCATCCAGGCTGAGATGTGCTTAAGTTACTCTTCCTTGGTGGCCTCCCTGCTCTATTTTAGAGAGCTCTCTTACTAACACTGACTCCATTTTGATTTTTCTTTCACAATATGTCTTACAATTAGTGTATTTATTCAACAAGGAAGTGCTTTTCCCTCTCTATACAAAATGGTATCTTAGAACTGAAGAAATATGGTAACTTACTTTTTTTTTTGTTAACTGACTTTTGAATCCATTTTCAGATGGCACAGATTACTATATATATATCCATTAATATAGATATATGGATATCTATAGATATACATTTTATGTAATGAAGGCATGCTTTAAAACATATATATATATTCCTAAAGCATTATCTTAAGTTATAATCCCCCTCCCCCAAAAAATTCACAATTGTAAGTTTTGTTGTAGAAGCCAAACAACCTGATATTTTTCAACATTGTAGATTAAGATTCAAATTTCAAAATACAGGATAACTAACCAAAAAAGGAGTTCACTCAAAACCATTTAAATTTTCTGATGGTGGGTATACACAAACTACAATCTCTTTTTCATATACCCTCTTCATTCCCCACACTCTTCCAAAGGCAATATAGTGGATTCGCTTTAGAACATATTTTACCAGAGGAGATAAGTAGTGAATTTGATAGATACAAGTTTTTTCTCTTCCTGATACTTTTTAATGTATTAGGTGAGTCCCAGTATGGAGTAACTCAAAATAAAACCTAACCAGAAGGAAAAGAGAGGGATCGTAGGGACAAGATATTCTCTACATATCTGAAAAGTTACCACTGAATCATTGGGCTATGTAAATGGCACCCCCCTCTAGTATTCTTGTCTGGAGAATGCCATGGACAGAGGAGCCTGGCAGGCTATGGTCCATAGGGTCACAAAGAGTTGTGCATGACTGAAGCGAAGGAGGCATTTAAAGACCTTTGAATTTAAGACCATAATTATATGCAAATGATATTCACAGAGCAGCAACGTTCTAAAACTTTATATGGAAATTACTGGAGCCAATAACATGGACAGCAAGAGTAAAGTTTGTGAAGTAGAAGAGGTGAGAAGAAACTTCTGGCCCTATCCACTGAAAAATAGAATTAATGAAGTATTCATTTATTCATTAACTTTATTATTTCATTCAGTATTTCTGAAGGATAGAGTATACAGGCCATTTTAGTCCTAAGTGATGGCACCATGGTTGGTAGAGTCCTGTAAGGTAATGGTTAAAAAAAAAAGGACAAGAAAAGTTATGACCAATCTAGACAACATATTAAAAAGCAGAGACATCACTTTGCTGACAAAGGTCAAATTAGTCCAAGTTATGGTTTTTCCAGTAGTTGGGTATGGATGTGAGAGTTGGACCATAAAGAAGGCTGAATGCTGAAGAACTGATGGTTTAAATATGTGCTGCTGGATAAGACCCTTGAGAGTCCTTTGGACAGCAAGGAGATCAAACCAGTCAATCCTAAAGGAAATCAATCCTAAATATTCATTGGAAGGACTGGTGCTGAAGCTGAAGCTCCAATACGTTGGCCACCCGATGAGAAAAGCTGACTCATTGGAAAAGACCCTGATGCTGGGAAAGATTGAGGGCAGGAGGAGAAGGGAGTGACAGAGGATGAGATGATTGAATGACATCAGTGACTCAATGGACATGAGTTTGAACAAACTCCAGGAGATAGTAAAGGACAGAGAAGTTTGGCATGCTGCAGTCCATGGGGTTGCAAAGAGTTGGACACAACCAAGCGACTGAACAGCAACAAATGGGATTAACAGATACAAAACATATGTCAAATAAACAACAGGGAACTATATTCAATATCTTGTAATAATCTATAATAGAAAAGAATCTGGAAAAGAGTTTATATATATATGGGCTTCCCCGGTGGCTCAGAGGTTGAGGCGGCTGCCTGCAATGCGGGAGACCTGGATTCGATCCCTGGGTCGGGAAGATCCCCTGGAGAAGGGAATGGCAACCCACTCCAGTATTCTTGCCTGGAGAATCCCATGGATGGAGGGACTTGGTGGGCTACAGTCCATGGGTCGCAAAAGAGTTGGACATGACTGATGTGGGCTTCCCTGGTGGCTAGGCCGGTGGGGGGTCCGCCTGCAATGCAGGAGACCCTAGTTTGATCCCTGGGTCGGGAAGATCCCCTGGAGAGGTGAGTGGCTACCCACTTCGGTGTTCTTTCCTGGAGAATCCCATGGACAGAGGAGCCTAGCAGGCTACAGTCCATGGGGTCACAAGGAGTTGGACACGACTGAGCGACTAAGCACACACATTAGTGTAAATATATGAATCAGTTTACTGTACACCTGAAACTAGCACAATATTTTAAATCAAGTATAGTGCAATAAAATAATAAAATAAAGAAATTTTAAAAGTGGCCTCTAGGAAGTAATGCCAGGGACTGGGGAAGTGGGGCGGGGTAGGGGGGCGTGGACAGAAGACTGTTACTTTTCACTTCCAATTCTTTTATATCATTTGGGTTTTTTTAAGCTGTACAGTATGCAATAAAATTATGAGCTTTCTTTTCCCCTCCAAAAAAAAAAAAAGGACAACGTTTAAGTAGGTGGATGGAGATAGTGAGCCGAGGAACTAGCATCCGAGGTGACAGGAACAACAGGTACGTGGGCTAGAAGGGGAGAGAAAGGGTGGCAAATTCTTGAAGTTGCAAGTTTTCAGTCCTGCCTGAGCACAGAGAGTGAGCAGGGGTGAGGAATGCTGAAAGGTGGGGCTGGAGAGACAAGCAGGAATGTGACTTTGATTTGGAACTAAACTACCCGAATACGTTGAAATGCTTAAAGCAGGAGAGAACCATGATAAGATATACATTTACAAATTTGATTCATTTGAATTACAGAGAAAGCTATCTCTCTTACTTTCTCTAGAGAACTGTTAATTGTTATAATGCTTAAAATTTATTATTAACATATAACTCCAGATAACTCCAGCTAGCTTCAAAAAACCCATAATTCTTTACTGCAAAAAAAAAAGACTTTCATCTTGGGCAAGCATGATCTTGATCAACAAGAAAGCACATACTAAAACAAATGAAACAAGGTACAGAAATGAAACACTAAAAAAGTATTTGTTCCTTTTTTACTATGGTTCTTTCTTGAAGTAAACTAAAGCCAAGCAGAATGCAGTATCATAATGCATTTTGGAAATGTAGTAAAGTTTTCAAGTAGGCTAAAACCTCTAAAGAGAAAATCCTATTTCACAGGAAAAGCAAATAATCAGAGCACAGTCCAATAAAAGTGATTTAACAGAAGTTGTCCAAATGCACGCATCATCTTCAAAAGTAGGTTATTTAGAGCACTGGGATTTAACAAAGCTACCTTTCTTTGCTAATTAATTTTCAAAGCTCTTCCCAGTACATGTTCTCCCCCTTTTATCTCTTGTCATGACGCCTCCCCGTCATTAACACTGGACGCTGTTTTATTTACTCCTGTTGAGAAAAAACCTAAGGAGAGCTCAGTGCTGCGGTACAGGGAGAGGGGGAAGACGCGAAGCATTTCTTCCTTCAAAACAGAACAGAGGCTGTTGGAAACATTCCATATAGTTTTAGGTTCCCCATGACTTACTGGTGGATTCATATCCAGTTGTTGGATGCGATTCTTTCCCTCTGACAGCAGGAAACTCATTCGAAACAGCAAGTCTGGGCTCCAAGCTTTTGATAAACACGCCAAGTTATCTTGGTTTTCAGAAGATGTCCCTGCCTTTATTTCACCACTTTCGAAACTTCTTTCCAGATCTAGTATGAGTGGCATTTACTAACTTATTAACTCAACAGATATTTACCGATGCCAGTGAATGCATGTGTAGTTGTGTCCAACTCTTTGCAAGTCCATGGACTGTAGCCCGCCAGACTCCTCTGTCCATGGAAATCTTCCAGGCAAGAATACCAGAGTGCCATTTCTTCCTCCACATGATCTTCCCAACCCAGGGATCAACCGGAGTCTCTTGTGTCTCCTGCGTTTGCAGACAGGTTCTTTACCACTGCATCACTTGGGAACCCCACTGATGCTGATACAAATCACTGTTACAAAAGCTAGTCTCCTAGAATTTCATTTCTAATAGCAAAAGACTTCTGTGTTTTTCTTTCGTGTGGATTAGGAGACTAATCCTTAGCTATAAGTGGTACATGGAGAAACAAGATGTGCCTATGAGAATTCATTCTGTTTGAAATTAAGTTGCCATGTAAGTTGAAACATAAAATTGACTAATAGCTCAAAACAGATATGCAAGCCCGGAGGCTCCAAGAACCACCAGTCTTTAACCAGACTGAAGATGCTTTCATCTTTATAGAGGGGATGTGTTTTGTAGAAGGAAGCTCTCTAGCCATGAAAGCATAAAAAATGAGATTTACAGCCATGAAAGCACAAAATTCAGTTCCCAACCGAGCTGAGGATGGGCATAAGGCTACCTATTGAATCAACACGAGGAAATAGTCCTCTTGGCAGGTAAATACCAATAATGGAAACCCATGAGCCTGACAGAGCCCAGTGGCATAAACTATTTCTATCAAATAACCAAGCCCTTCTCTTTCCATTCCTTGTTCAATTGCCAACTTGATCCTTTGATTTCCCCACTGGTATGCACACAAGGAGAAAATATATTGGTCAAATTAATGTCAGTACTAAGTCCACTTGACAGTCATGGTTTTCTTTGTGAATTAAACATTTCCAGTCTACACATTAGTCCTTTGGTTGCTTCATTAGCATTAGTGGGTGTCCCCAAATCTAATCAGTTCTAAATAGTTCTGATCAGTTCTAAACTCAAATTCTGAGCCTCTTAAGCTAAGAGCCAGTTTCTGGTATTTAATATGTTCAACAAGGTAAATATTACCTGTGAGATATAGCAGTGGCCACTGCTCTTTAAGTCTCATCAACAGCAAATTTAAACAGAGGCATCTTAAAGTGATACATGTTTCTCTTCCCTCTTTGACTAGCAAGATTTTAGTTCAAACAATTGATTAATTGACTGAGGGTGACAGGAGAGGATGCTAAGGGACATAAAGGAGCTGATCTCCTGGGATCAGTCCTATTTTTAAAATAATTTTAAAATAAAAAAGGTTTCAACTTCTATCTCTGCCCCCATGAACATATTCAAAGAAATTAGTATTTATTCTTTTGTATGAATAAAGTTTGAGAGCAGGTTTTCATAACTCAGAGGAAAATGAGCATCTGATGAACAAGAAAGCTAGATGTCAAATTCTCTAAATGTACTTAAAAATATTTTGAACAATGTGATGTATATAAGTTAACTTTGTGTAACCTCTGGGGAGGGGAAGTGGGATAAGTTAGCAAATATTTGTTAGTACTCTAATCAGATATGCATACTTCAAGGATGGTTTGTTAATAACTGAAAGCTGTGATCCATTTTCAGAGGCAGCTTCTAAAAGTTTCAACACTCCATATACAAGTCTTTACTAGAGGGGTTCTTAATGGCATAAATGGTATCAGGAGTAAGTATCATATTCTTTCTTGATTGAATGTTTCGTGAAAAATACTTGAGTATGCATGAAAGAACAGAGAACTTGAACTTCCCATTTTATAGTGTTACATCACAGAGCTAGAATCTGTTGTCATTAATCACTGAACAGGCATGGATTAGTGACAATCTAGGCATTATAATGGGCTTCCATGGTGGCTCAGTGAGTAAATAATCCACCTGCAATGCAGGAGACCGTCTGCAGTGTAGAAGAACACGCTCAATCCCTGGGTAGGTAAGATCCCCTGGAGAAGGAAATGGTGACCCACTCCAGTATTCTTGCCCAGGAAACTCCATGGACAGAGGAGCCTGGTGGGCTACACAGCCCATGGGGTTGCAAGAGTTGTACACGACTTGTTGTTAAGATACAGGACTCCAATGAAAAGTTAGCCATCAGTAATTCTTCCTTATCTCATTTTTTTTTTTTTAATGTGCAGGCTCTTTTCAGGAGTCATTATTCTCAAGGAATGAAAACAAAATGCCAAAACTGCACTGGCTTTGTGTTGCTAGGAAACTAACTCAGAAGACTCCCCTGCTGGTATTTCCATCTCGAGCTCCAGAGCTTGTATCTATCAGTGTTCCTCTATCTCTGAGATTCCTCTGTCACTCCTGAGTAGCATCTCTGTGAGGGGTGTGTGTATCAGGGTAAATGCTGGGGTGAGAAAGTTTGTCTTTTTCCAGAAGGCTCCTGTGCCCTTCCTTAACATAATCCAAATGTCCTTCTCAGGAAGAACAAGCTGGTCACTGATACACCTGTTACTCTACTCCCTTTCTTTCAAATGGTCCAGGCTCAAAACCAGGTGCTTCCTCAAGAAAGAAACCAGCCGTCCAGTACATTTATTAACTAACTTTGAGAAACAAAAGGGGATTCAGCTTATTGGCTGAAATCCCAAGGAATCACTTGGGTCTTAGGGAATTTCTTTATTTACACGTCAGTTCCCAAGGTGAGAAGGGTTTCAGGACAGCTTTTTAGGAAATTGTTGGGCATCTTTTAGCTAGCATGGGTTTTATACAAGCTTTCATATTTCAGGACTCTACTAAAGACACTGCAGAGGTTACTGGGTCAGGGGGAAGAGACAGAGAAGAGGAAAGATGGAAAAGCCAAGAGAAGGGGGAAAAAGCAGGAACTTCTTGAGGAAGGCAGAAATTGAGCAATGTCTCATTTCCATTCTCCCCTCAAAGGCCTGAAAGGAGTCCCATCTCATCTTTTGGACTCCTTTAACTGTCCTGTGGAAGTTAGTGGTAAAGAACTTGCCTGCCAGTGCAGGAGATAAGAGACCTGGTTTTGATCCCTGCATCAGGCAGATCCCCTGGAGAAGGAAATGGCAACCCAGTCCATTTTTCTTGCCTGGGAAATTCCATGGACAGAGGGCTACAGCCCATAGGGTCACAAAGAGTCAGACAGGACTGAAGTGACTTAGCACCAGTCCTGGAAGCTGCCATATGCACCTTCTACAAAGAGATTCCAGCCTTGGCTAGGCTCATTCTTCAACTTCAAGCTATAGATGAAGGTCTTTATACTTTCACACTTTTCAGTAGCTTGTCTACATTGACTTGACATTCTTTCTGAGTGATAAGAAAAATCTCAATTTTTCAATACACTAGTCTTTGTATTAATTTTCTAGGGCTGCTATAACAAAGTCCCCCAAATGTGGTGGCTTAAAATAATGGAAATGTTTCCTCTCATGGTTCTGGAGGCTTGAAGTCCGAAATCAAGGTTTTGGCAGGGCCATACTTCCTCTGGCTCCTCTAAAGGAGGATCCTTTTTTGCTTCTTTTATCGTCTGAGAGCTCCAGGCATCCCTTGACTAGTGGCATCGTAATGCCAATCTCTGCCTCCAACATTACTTCTCTCTGTGTGCTTCTCTCTGTGTCTCCCTTCTTCTCACAAGGACATCAGTCATACTGGATAATGCCACTCTAAGGATCTCATTTTAAATTGATCACATTTGCCAAGATCTTTCTTCCAACTAAAGTCACATTTGCAAGCCCTGAGGGTTAGGACTTGCACATATCTTTTGGGGGACACAACTCGATCGATGATGGTCCTCCAGATATGGAAAATTTTAAAAATAAAGTACAGCAAGAACAACAGTTGCCCAGGACATTTTCTTTCCATTCCATTCAGTCACTCAGTTGTGTCCAACTCTATGTGACCCCATGGACTGTAGCACGCCAGGCTTCCCTGTCCATTACCAACTCCCGGAGCTTACACAAACTCATGTCCACTGAATTGGTGATGCCATCCAACCATCTCATCTTCTGTCATCCCCTTCTTCTCCTGCCTTCAATCTTTCCCAGCATCAGGGTCTTTTCGAATGAGTCAGTTCTTCACATCAGGTAGCCAAAGTATTGGAGTTTCAGCTTCAGCATCAGTCCTTCCAAAAAATATTCAGGACTGATTTCCTTTAGGATGGACTGGTTTGACCTCCTTACAGTCCAAGGGACTCTCAAGAGTCTTCTCCAATACCACAGTTCAAAAGCATCAGTTGTTCGGTACCTAGCTTTCTTTATAGTCCAACTCTCACATCCACACATGACTACTGGAAAAACCATAGCTTTCACTAGATGGACCTTTGATGGCAAAGTAATGTCTCTGTTTTTAATATGCTGTCTAGGTTGGTCATAGCTTTTCTTCCAAGGAGCAAGCTTCTTAATTTCATGGTTGCAGTCACCATCTGCAGTGATTTTGGAACCCAAGAAAATAAAGTCTCTCACTGTTTCCACTGTTTCCCCATCTATTTGCCATGAAGTGATGGGACCAAATGCCATGATATTAGTTTTTTGAATACTGAGTTTTAAGCCAACTTTTTCATTCTCCTCTTTCACTTTCATCAAGAGGTTCTTTAGTTCTTCTTCACTTTCTGCCATAAGGGTGGTGTCATCTGCATATTTGAGGTTGTTGATATTTCTCCTGACAATCTTGATTCCTGCTTGTGCTTCTTCCAGCCCAGCGTTTCTCATGATGTACTCTGCATATAAGTTAAATAAGCAGGGTGACAATATACAGCCTTGACGTACTCCTTTTCCTATTTGGAACCAGTTTGTTGTTCCATGTCCAGTTCTAACTGTTGCTTCCTGACCTGCATACAGATTTCTCAGGAGGCACATAAGGTGGTCTGGTATTCCCATCTCTTTAAGAATTTTCCAGTTTATTGTGATCCACACAAGTCAAAGACTTTGGCATAGTCAATAAAGCAGGAAAAGTGAAACTGAAATTGAAGTAGCTCAGTTGTGTCCTACTCTTTGTGACCCCACGGACTATAGCCCACCATGCTCCTCCATCCATGGGATTTTCCAGGTAAGAGTACTGGAGTCAGTTGCCATTTCCTTCTCCAGAGGATCTTCCCCACCCAGGGATCAAACCCGGTTCTCCCGCATTGTAGGCAGACGCTTTACCATCTGAGCCACCAGGGAAGCTTAATAAAGCAGGAGTAGATGTTTTTCTGGAACTCTCTTGCTTTTTCAATGACCCAACGGATGTCGGGAAATTTGATCTCTGGTTCCTCTGCCTTTTCTAAAACCAGCTTGAACATCTGGAAGTTCACATACTGTTGAAGCCTGGCTTGGAGAATTTTGAGCATTACTTTGCTAGAGTGTGAGATGAGTGAAATTGTGCAATAGTTTGAACATTCTTTGGCATTGCCCTTCTTTGGGATTGGAATGAAAACTGACCTTTCCCAGTCCTGTGGCCAATGCTGAGTTTTCCAAATTGAGTACAGCCCTCTAACAGCATCACTTTTTAGGGTCTGAAATAGCTCAACTGGAATTCCATCACCTCCACTAGCTTTGTTCACAGTGATGCTTCCTAAGGCCCACTTGACTTCACATTCCAGGATGTCTGGATCTAAGTGAGTGATCACACCATCATAGTTATCTGGGTCACAAAGATCTTTTTGTACAGTTTTTCTATGTATTGTTGCCACCTCCTCTTAATATCTTCTGCTTCTCCTAGGTCCATACCATTTCTGTCTTTTATTGTGCCCATCTTTGCATGAAATGTTCCCTTGGTATGTCTAATTTTCTTGAAGAGACCTCTAGTCTTTCCCATTATATTGTCTTCCTCTATTTCTGTGCATTGGTTACTGTGGAAGGCTTTCTTATCTCTCCTTGCTATTCTTTGGAACTCTGCATTCAAATGGGTATATCTTTCCTTTTCGCTTCTCTTTCTTCTCAGCTATTTGTAAGGCCTCCTCAGACAACCATTTTGCCTTTTTGCATTTCTTTATTTGATATCAAATTGCCAGCCTCTGAGACTAATTGTGGGCTTCTCTCATAGCTCAGCTGGTAAAGAATCCACCTGCAATGTGGGAGATTAATATGTACTACCTTGTGGTTCCTTTATTATTTTTTAATAATTTTATTAATTTATATTTATTTTTCTGTGCTGAGTCTTCATTGCTGTGCAGGCTTTCCCGTAGCTGCAGCCAGCAGGGGTTACTCTCTGATTGCATTGCACGGGCTTCTCAGTGCAGTGGTTTCTCTTGTCGTGGAGCACAGGCTCTACCATGTGTGCGGGCTTTCGTAGCTCTGGCTCCTGGGCTCTAGAGCATAGGTTAAATCATTGTGGTGTACAGGCTTAGTTGCTCTGCCATGTGTGGAATCCTCCCATATCAGGGATCAAACTCATTTCTCCTGCATTGGTAGGCGGATTCTTTACCACTGAGCCACCAAGGAAACCTGATATCTTTATCAATAACATCATTTTATTTGTTCTTTTCAAGAAATCTATACACTGGTTATTTCATTACTACAATAATCCATTGAACTCTTTCACAAATGAGACCGATATGATCTCACCTCTTATTTTCCAGTTAGTGACTCAAGATCCCATCCCCTTATTATCAGGCATCTCACTTTTCATGACTATGTCTTTCCCATGAATTATCAAGCATCAAGCAGTTGATGTAGTTGAAAGGAAGGCGTCAACCCAACTTTAACATCCAAGCTGGGAGAATGCAGACTTCCGTCAAGGCTGCTTTTCTTCTCATTGCCACGTGGTGTCACTCTTGAGAACTGGTGCCGCTCTGGTGGTGCTGATCCCAGGACACTGTCGATCTCTCTGATGGAAGATCTCTTTCTCTTAGACTGAGTTAGCACAGAGGACTCCCCTGTTGAGCTCCCAAGTTTGCAGCACTCAGCCCTCATTTTCAGTCCTTACCCAGTCACTCACAGGTTACCATCTAGCTCAAGAAAGCTGCTGAGCCCAACAATGCACCCACCCGGAACACTTACCTCCCCTTCCTTCAGTGGAGGTTCCTACCAAGGGCTTTCAAGTGCCCAGAAGAGTTTTTAAACACATTTATGCCTCATTTAGTCTTGAAAGGTCACTTTGTCTCCAAGGTTAAGGTTGTTTGGACTTGCATCCTACTACAAATATGAGGAAGAGTTTCTCACAGATACATCAAGAGGAGACCCCTGGCCCTCAGAACAAAGTGTCAAAATCAACTTAGCTGGTTTCCACTTTAGGACCCCGGATCTCATTTCTATTTCCCAAGGGATCTCTCTTTCTCAGACCAGCCAGTTTTTCTGTTTCAAAGCCTGGAAAACTACACCCCTTTCCGTTCTAGATAGAGTTGATTTCTGTCATTGCTGTACACCAAAGGTCCCATTACAAATCCATGTTGTAGACAAAACTTGCCCTATCCCTGTCCTTCTGAACACAGCTATCTTCAGTGCTCAGGATGTCCTTCTCCTCCAGGAAATCCAAGATGTCTTCCTTGCGTATGCATGCTCAGTTGCGTCGGTCCTTTTCAGTCATGCCTTGACTCTTGGAGATCCCATGGACTACACCTCGCCAGCCTCCTCCATCCGTGGGATTTTCCCAGCAAGAATACTGGAGTGGGTTGCCATGCCCTCCTCTAGCGAATCTTCTCAACCCAGGAATCAAACCCGTATCTCCTACCTCTCTTGCATTGCGGGCAGATCCTTTATTGCTGAGCCACCAGGGAAACCCAAGATATCTCTTTTTTGTACCTTCCTTTAGAAGGTGAGGAAAAAGAAAAATAATATTCTTTAGCAGGGTCATGTGCTGTAAAGACATTGATGATATCTGATGTGGCAAACTGTCTGACGCCAATCTGGCCATTCACACTATTAGGTTTGAAAAATTAGAAGTGGATAGAGCTATGTGTCTCCTCCCTCACAACCTCACTACTCAAGCAAAGTAAGTCTTACGCTGCATCTTGCCCTTTACAGAAATATTTACTAGCCAGCAGACACAAAAAGTGTCATACAGTCTGATCTGTAGGCACGCCTACAGATTCTTGTCCTTTCAGGAACTCTGAAAAATCATTTATGTATTGTCTTCTGTGACTGCTTTTGCCCTTTAACAACTAAGTTACTAGTTGTGACAAAACTGTACAGTTGCAAAATTCCTAAAATACTTATTATCTAGATTTTATTTTAAAAGCATGCTGAAAATAAAATAAAATAAAAGCATGTTGAGGGCTTCCCCTGAGGTCCAGTGGTTCAGACTACATGCTCCCAATTGCAGGGGGGCACAGGTTTAATCTCTGGTTGGGAAATTAAGATCCCACATGTCAAACAGTATGGCCAAATAAATTAATTAAGAATAAAAAGCATGCTGACCCCTGGTCTAGAGCAGGTTTTTTTATTTCTATGTTTGTTTGATTTTAATTCTCAATCCATAATGGACTAATTCTTTTAATACAATAAAAATGTATTACTATTAATATAAAATAAACCAAAAAGACAAAAATGTAAGGCCTTATTCTTTTTACAAATTAGATTCAACAGACATAAAGCTACTCTATCAGATTGCTAAAAATGTTTAAGTGCTTTCTCTCAGTTTTCTTTCTGATCATGGCCTGGTACCTATTTGCCTATGTACAGCTCTCAGGTTAGAGGGGTTTCCCAGGTGGTGCTAGTGGTAAAGAACTTGCCTGCCAGTGCAGGAGACATAATGAGACATGGGTTCAGTCCCTGGGTCGGGAAGATCCCCTGGAGGAAGGTATGGCAACCCACTCTAGTATTCTTGCATGGAGAATCCCATAGGTTACAGTCCTCAGGGTTGCAAAAGTCAGACATGACTGAAGGGAGCACTGCTGACTCCCCATATTTTTCACTGCAGTTCTCCTATCCTGGTTTTTGACAACATGTTCATCAGAAGACAAGGAAACCTAGGAATTATAAATGTTTCCTAAGTAGAAGATGCCATCAGTCTTTGATAAGATATTTCTTTTTAGAACTCCAGCTGATGTTTTATTTACTGCTCTCTTATCACAGCTGCTAGTCTCCCATCTGCCTTCTTATTTCAGAAATGTATGCAGCGGCTGCTGTTCTTTGCATTAAGTGGCGCTTACCAACTTACCCCTGAGCTTTCTACTTTAAATATAGTATCTGTGCTCACACTGCTGAAGAGACAGAACCCCCAGATCTCACTGCATACAGGGAGAACTCACGGCATTTTGTTGCCCAATTGACGGGCTGAGCAAATGCTAGACTCCATAGAAGAAAAAGACAAGCACATGCTTTCCAGGCTCCCCCTAGAAAAATTACCTGCAGTCTGGGAAACTAAAAAGCCTCCAACTCGCCTTTATTAGCTGGTGTCCTGTTGCTAAGCGACGAGCTCTCAATAGCTCTTGGCCCGTTTCCACAGCCAGGCTGTTAGGAGTTGGGCTTGTCTTGAAGTTCCCAAGAGCCCTCAACTCTGACTCCTGTCTTCTCTACCTTCTATTTAGTTGCTTCATGGAGACTGCCTGATTCTGGGATCCTGGCAGGTGCCCTAACCTGCTGCCCAGTTGAGTTCTGTCTCTTAGGAATCACAGGTGGGAGAAAACTTAACCTGGCCTCTGCCTCTATGTTCGCAGCCTGAAAACCCTGCAGGCCACAGGCTACTGTGTGCTGACCACGTGCTCCCCTACAGAGCTCTTGGAATCTCAAAGGTGCGCATGAAACAGACTGAGTCTATATAGGACAGGGGATAGAAAGCAGGCTGGGTCAGAGAGTGGCACCCCCTGCCCGCACACAGCTGCTTTCTACTTTTTTCCCCTCAAGGCCATGAATAGAGCTGTCCGTCGTCTTAGCTTCTGAAGCCCAAAGACTGGGTATTTTTGTGTTATCTGTACAACACACACCACTAGGTAGGCACATACATAAAAGTTAAATATTAATAAATATGCCTTTCTAAGACATAAAAGAGCAGAAGAAGCTCAGCTGCCAAGGAAAGCTGCCGTAATTATAGTCAGTGTATCTCAGTCATGTGTTCCATTTGTCACCAGACACAGGAACCAAAAAAAAAGGTCCAGGACCTCCCTCTAGCACATCACAGGTTTGAGCACAAATTGGCTCAAACAAGAAATCCAGGAGAGAGAAGGAATCGAAATCCCATAGTTTTCCTGCTGAAGGTGAAGGTTGGAACAAGACAAAAGAAACTGCTCCAAAAGAAACTGACTACAGCAAAACGCACCCATTCATTGTGGGCTCCCAGTGTGCCACCCCACTTATTAGTATCTTTAACCCTGACAATAGACAGCTTGGTGAGTAAACTCTGTCTGGCTTTAAAAACAAGGACATGGTGACTCACTGAAGTGTCTTGGCCAACTGGGAGTTTTTAAATGGCAAAGGCAGAGTTGGGACCCTGGTTTGTTTCTGTTCAATGTTCTTCCTGCTAATTGACACACCTCTATCAATACCTCCTTCGTGAATCCTAGTGCCCAGGAAATTGTAAGGTCTTAAAATTACATGTGAGTTAGTTGCTCAGGCATGTCCAACTTTGTGATCCCATGGACTGTAGCTTTGTGATCCCATGGACTGTAGCTCTCCATGCTCCTCTGTCCATGGGATTTCCCAGGCAAGAATACTGGAATGAGTTGCCCTTTCCTTCTCCAGGGGATCTTCCCAACTCAGGGATTGAACCTGGGTCTTCTTCACTGCAGGCAGATTCTTTACCTTCTGAGCCACCAGGGATGGAGATGAGGGGAGGGGAGGGAGGGCCAGGGAGAGTGGTGTAAATGCATCACGGGAATCTGAAACTTGCTCAGAAGCTTTTTGTTCTGTTTCTCAGGGTTTCACCTGGCGTTTAACGTGTTAAATAAACTGAACTGATACCTTCTGAGAATAGATTCAGTACATGGTGTTTTCCAGTCACGCCTTACTTGAACATCAAAGGGTAAACATTTTAAGCTAAATTATTCAGTGAGGATTTACCATTCACCTATTGCTACGGAATACTAACGAGAATGAGAACACGGCTTATCATTTTCTATTACGATAGAGAAGAAAGCTACTGGCGAAGCTGCTGAGAAATGCCTTTTCTAGGTCACTAACCTTGACATATTTTAAACTGTCAAGTAATAAGAAAATATTTATGAAATATCAATTATGTACCATCACCAGTAGGGAGTGTGTGTGTGTGTGTGTGTGTGGCAGGGGGTGAATTTTGGGATTGAGAACATGGAAATCCAAACATGAGAATGACCTATTCCAAAAAAAGAATATTGAGCTAAAGAAATGTCACATGTGCTTAAAAAAACAAACAAACCTTCAAGGAAATTAAAAAATCCATATTTTTTTTAAGGAATGACAGGATATTAATTATCCCTTGTCCCCTTTAAATCTCTTCCTCTCCCTTTAAATTGCTTCTTTCTGTCGACTTTAAATTTTTTGAAGTCACTCCATGAAAAAGAGACTTTTCTTCAACCTTAAGTTACTAATCTGCTGCCACCTTATGCCTGTTTTATCCTTTACAATTAAACCTCTCAAACCAGTGTCTGCCTTAGTATCTCCAACCATCCAGTCCAATCACATCCCTCCACTGTATCCTCTAAGACTGCCATTTACCCCAGATCGTCACACCCTGAGGGCACTTTTCACTATTCATATCTCTCAACGTCTTAGCACCTTTGCGTCTTTTATTAAAATGTTCCACTTCTTTGTTGAAACACCATTTGTTTTCCTCTGATCCCCACTCCCAGTTCTTTATCATCTCCTCAGCCTGTTTTGCTGGGTTCTTCCCTAACCAATTTTCAAATAGTGGCATTCTTAACAGACTTTCCCCTTTCAGTGAATACTTTCCACCTCTTGGCCATTGACATGGGTTTAATTATTCTCTACAGTATCAACTTCTAACTCTATGTGAATTATTCTCAAATCCATAACTGAAGTCAATACCTTTTCCTGAATTCAAGGTACAAATATATTTCCCTAATCAGCATCTGTCTCACAGGTACCTCAACTCAACACAGTCCAAGATGAATTCATACTCTTTCTTCCTGATTTCCTCTACAAAGGAAAATGAAAATGCAACATATGGAAACTTATGGATTCAGTGAAAGTAGTGCTCAGAGGGAAAGTAATAGCTGAAAATTAAAAGAGAAGAAAGATCTCAAATCGTTCACATACATCTGTTGCGATCTCAGTTTCTGAGACAGCTTAGAAAAAGCCAGTTGGCATACAGGATGGGGCTCACACATGGCCTCAATACTGCCTCAGAAAATTGAACAAGGAAGGGCACTCCCACTTTGCAGAAGAGTTTCCCACCTTGGCCTTCATTCGGCTAGAGAGTATCCAACAATGCCTGGTCCAGCCAGATGGGATGCCGTTCTTTTATGACCTTTAACTCCAAGACACAAGTCAGCCCATGCCTCTTGTGAGGTGATAAGTATAATGTGATTGTAGTGATCATTTCAAACAGTTGTAATCTATGTGATTCTTGCTCAATTATTGAGTGTGCTCAAACGCAAATAGTTAACACATTAAAACAAAGATTAATTTGTAACACACTTTCTTTGTTACCATTAGCTGACCTAATTTTAAACTCCATCATTTTAAGCTTAAAATGAAGAAATTTTAAAAATTATTTGTGTTTTTGAGGTTTTAAATTAATAATATGTGGTGCCCACAACATATGTGCTTTTCCAGGTTGCATGAGCATGGGAATAAAATGGGGCATATATACACACACATACATGGGTTTATAGACCAGTGTGGTGATCTGCAAATTTTAATGTGCTGAAGACTCATTCACCATACTTATTTGTATTGCAAATATTGATATCTTTTTAAGTTTTATTGGGGTATAATTGACCTACAAAACCCCACACATATTTAATATATGCAATGTGCTAAGTTTGGAATGGGCAAACACCTGTGAAACCATCATTGCAATTGATTAACAGACATATCCATTACTTTCAAAAGTGTGCTTGTGTTTTTCTGGTTTTTGTTTTGCAGTAAAAAGGTTGAACGTGAGATCCCCTCTTTTGAGAAGTTTTAAGTATACAGCACAAGACTGTCAACTAAAGGCACAGTGTTAGCACAGCAGCACCAAGTGTCCATTGACAGACAAATGGATAAAGAAAAGGTGGTTTATACATACAGTGGAGTATTATTCAACCTTTACAAAGAAGGAAAATGATGGTATTCTTGCCACCATTTTCAAAGAGTATGATTCAGTAAGTCTGAGCAAAGTACATTTTAACAAATATCTCAAACCATTCACATCCAGTATTCCAGGAACTACAAGCATGAAATACTAAGTTAAAGGAATTTTTAGAAGGACTAATCATTATTACAGACAAAGAAATGGAGGTCTTCAGAATTTTTTTACATTAGTTATCTTAAATTCACTGTTATTTTCATCATAAATGGAAACATTTCAAAAATTAACTTCTTGTCTCTTGAATCTTTCTGCTGGTAAGTCAGAGAACAATGAAACAAATGGCCAACAAATGAAATTAACAAACCATAAACAAACAAATGACCAAGTTTCTAATATCCTAGATTAAGCTCTAATCCACTCTTGTTTAGATTTCTTACACTAAAAACTGATGTATGAAATTATATGCAAGCATTATTTCAACTTAGAAATTTATTTAGACTTAGTAGCATTATGTCGGAGAAGGCAATGGCACCCCACTCCGGTACTCTTGCCTGGAAAATCCCACGGACGAAGGAGCCTGGTGGGCTGCAGTCCATGAGGTCGCTAAGAGTTGGACACGACTGAGCGACTTCACTTTCACTTTTCACTTTCATGCGTTGGAGAAGGAAATGGCAGTGTTCTTGCCTGGAGAATCCCAGGGACGGGGGAGCCTGGTGGGCTGCCGTTTATGGGGTCGCAGAGTCAGACACAACTGAAGCGACTTAGCAGCAGCAACAGCAGCAGTAGCATTGTGTATAAATTAGTAGTAATTAGTGAAGAAGGCTGAGCGCCGAAGAATTGATGCTTTTGAACTGTGGTGTTGGAGACGACTCTTGAGAGTCCCTTGGACTGCAAGGAGATCCAACCAGTCCATTCTGAAGGAGATCAGCCCTGGGATTTCTTTGGAAGGAATGATGCTAAAGCTGAAACTCCAGTACTTGGCCACCTCATGCAAAGAGTTGATTCATTGGAAAAGACTCTGATGCTGGGAGGGATTGGGGGCAGGAGGAGAAGGGGATGACAGAGGATGAGATGGCTGGATGGCATCACTGACTCGATGGACGTGAGTCTGAGTGAACTCCGGGAGTTGGTGATGGACAGGGAGGCCTGGCGTGCTGCAATTCATGGGGTCACAAAGAGTCGGACACAACTGAGCGACTGATCTGATCTGATCTGAATGTGGCAAAGTCCTTAAAAATGGTCCTTTTTTAGTCAAAATGTTTCCTCTGTAATTTTATCATTACATTAATTAATTTCCTTTCTTCTTACCATTTTCTTTATGAATAATGTACAATTAAACATGAGCTCCAATTCAAATATCAAATTCTGAATATAGTCTAAAGTATTCTTTCTAACTCAGTATTAACAATTTTCATATGGTTACTAAATGCATTTACATACATTGTCTTTTGATCCATTCAATAATTCTATGAGAGAAGTATAATAATTATTATGATTCATATTTTTAAAAGATAATTGATATTCAAAAATTTTTAAATATGTGTTCATGGTCATACAGACAGCAAATGGAATTGATGGAAGTGGAAACAAGGCCTCCTGGCTTTAAATCCTGTTCTCTCTTAAATATACCACCTTGACTTTCTAATTAAAAAAAAATTAGTATATATCTCATCAAAGTACAATCAAATTCAAGTTCAAAATATGCTGTGCTATGTGCTCAGTCATGTCCAACTCTGTGACCTCATGGACTGTAGCCCAACAGGCTCCTCTGCTCATGAAATTTTTCAGGCAAGAATCCTGGAGTGAGTGGCTATTTCCTTCTCCAGGGGATCTTCCCGACCCAGGGACTGAACCCACATCTCTTGTATTATCTCCTGTGTTAGCAGGTGGACTCCTTACCACTTGTGCCATCAGGGAAGCCCAAGTTCAAAATGACAGGGAATATTACACTAATTAGTAACAGAGAGAAGCAGGTAGCAAGCTAGGGGGGAAAAAATGAAAAATCAGTTGTAGTCTAGTCAACATCCTTACATCCATTCTCAAATTTTATAGCCAAGCAAAAGCTTGTTATCTGGGAGGGGGGCCAAAAAAGGATGAGGTCTTTCTTAGATGGGCAAAGAAACACAGCAACTTGGCTAAAACTAACTACTAATAACGAGGTTTTCTGGCAGCAGGGATTAGTACCCTGATGTGAAAAGCTATTTTCTTCCCAAGTATCATTTCACAGCATAATTGGTGATTCTCAAGTTTTATGTATTTTAAGAAAGTTACAAACTATTATAGTTTCTCATAATTTTTCTTTCTGCTCATTTTCTTTGTGGCTATCTTCAAATCTAAAAAATTTAAAAGGAAAATAAAAGAAACAAACAAAAAATATATTAAAAGATTTTTAATATAACGGTTACAAATTAAATGCAATATTTTAAATCCTTACGTTTTTTAAAATCAGATGAGGGGGTAATGCCTGAATCAATATTCCCTACCACTGGGAGCTGCAGGGGCGAGACTCTTAGTGAGAAAAGACTCTTAGGTGCACATGGCCAAGTACAAATGTAGGGGCCTGAGAACTTCACCCTGGCAGGAATCTGTGTTCCCAGACACCACTTTCTATTGATCATAATAAGCACTACTGCATCTTTGCCTCCAGGACCTACAAAAGCTGAAGGAAAACAAAAAGCTCTGTCCTGCACATTTCACATTGACTTTTTTGAACAAAGTAAAGCCTGTTTTTTCTGCACACCTACTTTATTTCTCGTAAAGATTTCAAAAATGCAGAGACGTCAGAATTTCATTTCTTTTTCTGAAATTCCAGCACGATGATTTTAAATGATGGTTTAGATGATCAAACAGAAAGCCACTCAGTATGTAATATCAGGTACCAAAGAAGAAACTCCAGAAATACTGTGGTTAAGATAAAAAGATACAAGAAGAAAATTTTCAAGAATTTAAATTTCTACGTGTTGATCACTTTCATGATCTCTGAGTTGTATAAGGTTATACTTACTGAATCATTTAAAACATAAAGTATGGTCATTCCTTTCAAGAATAACCTGACCAAACAAGCAGCAAACCACAGATGATAAATTGAAAACAATTTTAATTGTAGAATTAAATACATTTGCATACAATGGATTGGCAAACACCAGTGCCTGAAATGAGGGCCCTAGGGAAGAAAACAGTTTAAAGCAAATTCTGTCATGGAAGGCCATTACATTGTGAGCTACTTGTAGAAAATGACTATGTGCTCTGCAGTTTAAATCCTTGGTATCTGGAACATAGTACACAATGAATGTTTGTTGAGTATATGTTATAAACCTCTAAGGAGAAAAGCTAGGTTGTGCTTATCCAGAAATAGAGCGATCTCCTCAGTGTAAATTTGGCTAGAGTTTTAGATTGTAAGTTTCTGGAGGCATCACTCAAAAATATGTTAATGCATTTCCATATTTTCATAACTGATTTTCAAAGCATTTTAGTTAATCATGCCGAATGTCATGGACTAACAGTCCAAAAATTAGAAAATCATTTCTTATTACATTAGCAGATGAAAGTCAAAAGGAATCAGAAAGAACAAAGAAATTTAGTGTGAAGGAATGGAGGGAGAAAGATAAGAGACAGGAGACAAATGAAAATAATACTGAGCACATGTATAATTGAATCACTTTGCTATACACCTGAAACTAACACAAAATTGTTACTCAACTCTACTCCAATATAAAAAAGTTTTTAAAAAGTTTAAAATCATAAATTACAAATAAAACACACATAAATAAATAAGAACTCATGAATCATTAAGCAGCAATTGAAATAATAATACTACTTTAAGAATTAAACCAAGTTTCAAAAAGTGAATTTACTTACAGTGTACTCTGTGCCGTGCTTGGTCGCTCACTCATGTCTGACTCTTTGTGACCCCACGGACTGTAGCCCGCCAGGTTCCTCTGTCCATGGGGATTCTCCAGACAAGAATACTGGAGTGGGTCTCCATGCCCTCCTCCAAGGGATCTTCCCAACCCAGGGATCAAACCTAGGTCTCCCATGTTGCAGGGTGCAGGCAGATTCTTTACCATCTGAGCCACCAGGGAAGCCCAAGAATACTGGAGTGGGTAGCCTATCCCTTCTGCAGGGGAACTTCCTGACCCAAGAATTGAACCAGGGTTTCCTGCATTGCAGGCAGATTCTTTACCAGCTGAGCCACCAGGGAAGCCCCCTACAGTATATAGGTCGCTGGAATTATTGATGAACTTTAATTCATTTATTCTTTTTTAGGTAGCTTTTGACCAGTAATTTTAACCATCAAAATAGCTTTTTTAAAAAATTAAACTTCATTTATTTTTAAAGCATCACTATCACTTCTATGCCAATTACACTCAAGTCACTGATGACTGACCACTCTCCTGAATACCAAACCCAGTTTTTCTATTCTCAAATGTCTTCATCAAAAAATCCTACGAGTGATATTTAATCTTTACATGGCTAAAGTTGACATGATATACCAAATCTCCTTTGTTCCTTTCTTAGCAACAACTTTATTATTATTTCAGGCATGTGAGTGTGTGCTAAGTTGCTTCAGTCATGTGTGACTCTTTGCGACCCTATGGACTGCAAGCCATCAGGCTCCTCTGTCCATGGGATTCTCCAGGCAAGAATAATGGAGTGGGTTGCCATTTCCTCCTCAAGGGGATCTTCCAGATCCAGGGATCGAACCCTCATTTCTTATGTCTCCTGCATTGGCAGGAGGGTTGTTTACCTCTAATGCCACCTGAGAATCAGGGTGATCTCTTATCTTCACATTCAATTAGTTATGAAAACCCACTACATCTGCCTCTACAAAGTTTCCCTTACCTGCCCCCACCTCTCCATCCCCACTTGCTTCTCATGAGCTTAATATTCCTGCCCTCATTCTTTCACATCTGGATTTGACCAGTCTTGAGATGTGTCCCACCCTTTGGAGGTTTATCGCATTCCTACCACATGATTCAAAGTCAAATGCTTAGTGTTTACTTTCTGTGTATGTTATGCATATTCATGTGTCAATGTCTTTACTTTCATCTTTTCCTCTGCCTGAATGTTCTTCCTGAACCAAAATTCTACTACTATCTGAAGTTTTTATGTATTCTAACAGTACAGCCTATTTTATATATATATATTTATATATATATATATATATATATCTTGTCTGTTTTCCTGAACATTTTAATCTATTTTTCTTTTATTTTTAGAATCTTTTTTTTTATGTCTATTTTTCTTTTAAAGCATTATTCCCACTCTGCTTTGTACTAAAGTTAACTTGTTAATGTACCTGTCTCTGCCAACAAATTCTAAATGGTTTAGGGAATTGAAGGTGTTTTTTTAATGTTTAAATCTCCCAAAGAATTTTGGAGTGTACCTGATTCATAACAGGCATTACAAAAACATTGATTAGCTGCACTCTGGAGAAGGAAATGGCAATCCACTCCAGCACTCTTGCCTGGAAAATCCCATGGACGGAAGAGCCTGATAGGCTACGGTCCATGGGGTCGCAAAGAGTCAGACACGACTGAGCAACTTCACTTCACTTTAACACCACATGATTTAAAACTAAGGGCAATAGGAAATATCGTTTCAAATTGAAAAGTATGTTGTATTTGGCAAAAGTGAAACATTTCAATAATGATTATAAAAATATAATTATTTGCACTGACATTTATGCTGTCTTAAAAACACAGAATTATCCTATCTAAGACATGAAATTAAAAGTTACTTATATCCAATAATCATAATGGCTGATATTTATGGAATAGTTACTATGTGCCATGCATGTACAGTAAATTATTTGATCTTTAAAACCACCACATTTAACAGAAAAAGAAACTAAGATGTGGAGAAGTTAATAGTTTTCTTAATGTCCTAAAGATAGCAGCAATGTAAAGGTCTGAGTGAAAGAAGGAATAACATACAGATGTAGAAAACTCATATCATATTTTATTGATTTTTTTCCCACTAAAATTTATTAAAGTGGTGTTACTGTGATAAGAAACCTATCATTGGTTTCTATTACTAATTTGTTCAATGGATCCTTACTCTTTTAAAAATAAAAACTTCTAAATCACATGCTGCATTAAATGTGTATTTAAAAATAATACTGCACAGCCCATTACAAAGTAAGTTTGAAAATTTTATAAAATACAGTGATAATATAGTTGCTTAAGGAAATGTTTGATTCTGAATATAATTTTCTACTTTTGGATGAATTTCCTAGAGGTCAAAATATTATATTCTGGGGGCATTTAGTATTTGCATTTCTACCACTGCTCTTTCAGAGTCAAGTGCTTTTGCTGGGATAAAATGATCCCAACCATTAAAGTAAAATGAGAAAAATTTTAAATGATTCCTTATCTCATAAATGGAATGTTCACCACTAGTCCATATATAATTCTACATAAGTTCTATGTTTGACTCAAGGCAAACATCTGTATAAGATCATTAGCCACAACATTTTTTCAAAGGCGGCCCAGGGAGCTTAACTCTTCCATCAGGCAATAATGGAAGCAGGAACTGTGCCCCAGCTTTTTCAGCCAAGGAAACTGGAATGAAGAAATAATGGCTTAATTCAGTCCTGAAGTACAGTAGTTTCAGCATAATTTAATATTGAAGCCTGGGAGAGAAGTGAAAAGAAAAACCTGCATACACTTGTATGAAATTGTGATCCCTGACATAATGACTCCCATCAAGTGTGAGCCTCAGGCAGCCTTTCATCTTCCAAGGATAGGACTCAGTTAGACAACAGGACAGAATCACAGCATCACTATGTCCATATTCTTTTATTCTCAGCTCCCCCACCCTTTTTTTTCCTAACAAATTCCACTCTTTTTTTCATTGCTCATGATCCCACCAACAGAGTTCCTTGTTTGAATGGAGAACTTTTTTTCTAAAATAGAAATAGCCCAAATCTACTAAAATATAACAATCAGAAGTTTTTATATAGGCTTCACTTTAATTTTTTATTGCACATCTTAATAATAGAATAATAGATCCATAATATTGCTTTTTTTGTGCACAGAACAGCCTCTTTGGGTGAAAGGAATCTAGGACATCTAGGAATCGGCCCACCACCATACTCCTTGTATTCGTACAAAGTTTTATTTTTATTTTTCATTTTTTAAAAAGATGTACTTATTTATAGCTGTGCTGGGTCTTTGTTGCTGCACACAGGCCTTCTTCAATTGTGGCGAGTGAGGGTTACTCTCTAGCTGTGGTGCTTGGGCTTCTCATTGAGGTGGCTGCTCTTGATGTGGAGCACAGGCTCTAGATCACAGGCTCAACAGTTGTGGCGTGCAGGCTTAGTTGCCCCGCAGGCCCTGGGATCTTCCCCAGCCAAGGTTTGAACCTGTGTCCCCTGCATGGGCAAGGCAGCTTCTTTGCCACTGAGCCACCAGGGAAGCCCCAGTACAGTGTTTTATAATTTACCACTTTCTTTCACACACATTTAGCTTTAGCTTCCTAACAACTCTATGAATAAAAAGAGAACAATTACCATCACTTTATTTTAAAGAGATATAGAAATTGAGGCTTAAGATATTGCTTCCTTAGGTCTTTTGTGAGTAAGTAGAAGATACAGGACTAAACATGCATCTTTTGAGTCGAAATTCAAGGATTTTTAATTCAAGTCACACCAACAAGCATGAACTTGAGAGACAACAGGATATGTTTATCAACATGAAGTCTCAGCCAGGGAAACGTTAAGAAATATAAAGCACAAGACTGTAGATTCAGTAGCTTCTGTTGACCTCTGTTGCTGAGTAAAGAGGGACTGAAATCCAACTCCTTGTCCCAGGAGACTGCAGGGCCACACAAGGGTATCCGTAGTAAAGGACTGAAATGGAGAATAGGCAGGTCATAATGAGCAGGACTGAGTAGAGGTATTCAAAACAGTTTCCAGAGGCCATCAGGTGCAACAGGAGCATGTTTGAAACACACATGGATTGACAAGGAGCTATTAATGTCATAAACCTGTCTGGTGAACAACCCTAACTCCTCAGTTTTTTACTAAGGATTAGTTGCACTCTTGAAAAGATTATGAGTGTACTGTTTAGTGGATATCATGTTACAGGAAAATGTGTGATCAGAGGAACACCAGCAGAAAGACATTGATATCAAGAATATAGTTTCCCATGGGGGTTGCCGCCTCAGCTCTTTATAACCCTGCTATGGTGGCTGATGGCACCCCACTCCAGTACTCTTGCCTGGAAAATTCCATGGACGGAGGAGCCTGGTGCTGCAGTCCCTAGGGTCGCTGCGAGTTGGACACAACCCAGGGACTTCGCTTTCACTTTTCACTTTCATCATTGGAGAAGGAAATGGCAACCCACTCCAGTGTTCTTGCCTGGAGAATCCCAGGGACTGGGGAGCCTGGTGGGCTGCTGTCTATGGGGTCGCACAGAGTCGGACATGACTAAAGTGACTTAGCAGCAGCATGGTGGCTGAGGCTTGGAAATTGAGCTAGGATACATTGTCTTGACAGTAGCCTTGAGATAGTCTAATTCCTCCCGAGGAATGATGGTATTTGCACATTCTTGGCTAGGGCTGGTCCCAGGGAGAATGAAGTTCTACGTTTTGTCAACTTCCCACCTCCACATCCACAGCTCCACAGCTGAGCTCCTTCTCTGTTTCCTTTACTTAGTGCCTCATGTCCTTCCCAGGAGGGACCTTCTAGAGCCTACAAAGAGGACAAGAGGAAAGGGAAGGGATGTTGTTGATGTTACTGCTTGTAATACATCTCACTGATTGAGAGATGCTGACATTAATAAATCCTTGTCATTCCTTTACAATTGGCAGTGATTGGTAGTCACAAATGTCATGATTTGCATATGTGGGCTGAACAATGAACAGCTACACTTTGTGGCAGTAATTACGCTTCTTCTTTAATTCATCAACTGTATGGATCTTTGAAGTGTTCCTGTTTAGTGATGCCATCTCATGTCATTTTCAGTGGGAAAGAAAATCCTGATTGATTTGTTTTACTTTCTTACAGTTAATCAGCAGAATCAACTTTAATGGAAACTACTAAACTTCAGACAATAAAGTATGTTAGAAAGAAAACTGGAGCAAAAAGGATAAGATTTTAAAGACTGTTGTTGTTTTGATGACATTTCATTCTTCCATCGATTGCTGTAGTCCCAGTGCCCTGTATCAGGAGGCTCCATAGAGTGCTCAGGACAACGTTTTACCCTACAGAGTCCTCTGAAGTTTACGTACCTTATCCTGTGCCTGTAAGACCATGTAAGTATTTTTATAGTGGGTTGCTGTTGTTCAATTGGTCAGTCATATCTGACTCTTTGAGACCCCATGGACTACAGTACTCCAGGCTTCCCTCTCCTTCACTATCTCCCAGAGTTTGCTCAAAATTATGTCCATTCAGTCAATGATGCCATCCAACCTTCTCATCCTCTGTCCCCTCCTCCTTCTGCCTTCAATGTTTCCCAGCATCAGGGTCTTTACCAATGAGTCAGCTCTTTGTCTCAGGTGGCCAAAATATTGGATCTTCAGCTTAAGCATCAGTCCTTCCAATGAATATTCAGGGTTGATTTCCTTTAGGACTGACTGATTTGATCACCTCACAGTCCAAGGGACCCTCAAGAATCTTCTCCAGCATGACAGTTCCAAAGCTTCAATTCTTTGGTGTTCAGCTTTCTTTATGGTCCAACTCTCACATCTGTACATGACCACTGGAAAAACCCACCAACTTTATGGACATGAGTTTGAGCAATCTCTGGGAATTGGTAATGGACACAGAAGCCTGGTGTGCTGCAGTCCATGGGGTCACAAAGAGTTGGATATGACTGAGTGACTGAACTGAATTGAACTGGAAAAACCATAGCTTTGACTATACAAACTTTTGTCGGCAAAGTGATATCTCTGCTTTTTAATATGCCATCTAGGTTTGCCATAGATTTTCTTCCAAGAAGGAAGTGTCCTTTAATTTCATGGCTGCAGTCACCTTTTGCAGTGATTTTGGAACCCAAGAAAATAAAGTCTGTCACTGTTTCCATTTTTGCCCCTTCTATTTGCCATAAAGCAATGGGACCAGATACCATGGTCTTAGTTTTTTGAATGTTGAGTTTCAAGCCAGCTTCTTCACTCTCCTCTTTCACCTTCATCAAGAGGCTCTTTAGTTCCTCTTCACTTTCTGCCATAAGGGTGGTGTCATCTGCATATCTGAGGTTATTGATATTTCTCCCGGCAATCTTGATTCCAGCTTATGCTTCCTCCAGCCCAGCATTTTGCACGATGAAATGGCAACCCACTCCAGTATTCTTGCCTGGAAAATTGCATGGATGGAGGAACCTGGTAGGCTACAGTCCATAGGGTTGCAAAGAGTTGGACATGACTGAGCGACTTCGCTTTCTTTTCTTACTCTGCATATAAGTTAAATAAGCAGGGTGATAATACACAATCTTGATGTACTCCTTTCCCAATTTTGAAGCTGTCCATTGTTTTATGTCTGGTTGTAACTGTTGCTTCTTGACCTGCAGTGTTTAGTGGGTGGGTATATGTAGACAAACATTAATATGTATATTATACATACTACATGTGACAGAATTATTTAAACTTTCTAATGCTTCTACATATTCTAAAGGGCATGGAATCCAAGAACAAACCTTTGTCATGTGTCATATTTGGTAATGAGTATGAAAGTAAAATTTATAGAAGCCAAAATTTCACTTCACGTGCCGACAGGAGAACTTGAGGGGAGGCTTAAAATAGGGAAAAGATGGAGCTGATATGGCTAGCGAAATGAACAGAAGATGGTAGACGTGATTTATATTGGGATAGAATTCTGGGGGACAAGAGATTTTTCAGAAACACCCCCTAAAGTTCTCATACTCTCACTCAATCCGCTTATCAAAATATTTCTTCTAACATATACAGAACTTTCATGAATTCTGACAAATAAAACTTTAAGAAAGATATTTAAGAAAAATTAACACAGATATAAATGCACTTTCATTAGAAGGAAAATGGGAATATGAATTTGTGATTGTTAATTTTATATGTCTATTTGTCTGGATTAAAAGATGCCCAGATGGTTAGTAAACATTACTTCTGGCTGCATCCATGAGAATGTTTCCCAAAAAAGATTAGAATTTAAATTGGTAAGTTGAGTAAAGCTCACTCTCACCAGTGCAGGTGGATATTATCCTATCTGTTGTGGGCCTGAATAGAACAGAAAGGTACAGGGAGAGTGAATTTGCTCTTTTCTTGAGCTGGACATCCATTTTCTCCTTCCCTTGGACATTAGTGCTCATGGACTTAGAGTAGGTTACAATACTGGCTTTCCTGTTTCATCAGCTTTAGATAGCAGACTGTGGGACTTCACATCCTCTGTCATAGCATTAGCCAATTCCTGCAATAAATCTCTCTCTCCACCTCCCCCCCATATACACACTTATCTATATATTTCATATCTATATCTCTATAGGTTCATATTGGTTTTCTAGAGAACTCCAACTAATACATATGTATCTATATCTCTGTAGGTTCATACTGGTTCTCTGGAGAACCCTAATACAGATATGCTAATGTTTATTGATATTATAATAGAAATAATTCATTGAGCGTTTACTATTTACCAGGCACTCTTCTAGAAAATAAATGTTTCTTTGAGTTCAATAATTCAAGCTTTATTTTACAGATGAGTAACTGAGGCTTAAAAAGGTTAAATAACACACCCAATATTACACAATTAAGTGCAGGAACTAAGCCTGAACCCCAGGCCTGATTTCAGCACTAGTGTTCTTACTATATTGCTAAACTGCTTTGTGGGTGGTCTCATCTCCTATATTTGACTCTGACTCTATTCACTTGAATTATATAAAATTCTAGCAAAATAAAAGTTATTAACCATTTGGACTGCGAGTAAGTTTCCTTAGTAGGGGATGAAAGGAAATCCAACTTCATAGACATTTATCAAATTGCTGAGCTTTTGTCTTTTAAGAATTGAAGGCATAATTTATTTAGTGCCTATTCTTTAGAGCCTCTGTCCAAACTACTATCCCCGCCCCCAAATCCACTTAAAAGAATATTTAGTCTTTAGCTATGTACATGCAGGAATATACAGGTACATCTAAACCGAGTGCATTTAAGGATTTGATCCTTTTATGCTTGAAATAATAACAAAATAACCTTTTGAAATTTCACTTCAGAAGTATGTAAGGTAAAGCTAAGTGAATCACCAGTATTTGTCAATGTCAAAATTAATTCCATTAAGGGGTTCTATTTCTCAAATCACAAAACCAAGCTCTAATGTGAATATGATGGTAAAATAACAGATTCTATATCCACAGTTGACTCATCCTGCCATATCAAGTTGATTAGAGAAGGAAATCTATCTGGCATTTATTATAACTGTCAATCATTGAGATTATTGCTAGCTTTTCTGTATTAGACCAACTCCACTTTCCTTCTATTTCAATGGTTCTCTAACTTGAATGCTAAAAGATTAACCTTCAGGTTTCCAGGCATACCCTCCAAATATTATGATTACAGGTCTGGCATAGAGCCTGGGAATCTTTTTAAAATAGAAAACTGAGATGATTTTGTACAGATTACTTCTGCCTCACATTGGAAAATACTGCTTCACTTTAATTATTAGAATATTCTCTACTTATTTTGATGGATGAAAAATGTTATTTATAAAAAGCATTTAAATATTTACTGAAATTTGACAACATGGAAAAAGAAAGGGAAATTAAACAATATTTATTATCTATTGTTAATCTGTTAACTCCTTGGTAAATATTTTTCTGGAGTTTTATTAATATATGATATGACTGTATATTCTACATTTATAGTATATATATATATTTTTTTTCATTTATAGTATATTCTGTGTTCTATTATTTGTATATTCTTTGAGGTTGTCTCTGGTGTTATGTGCCAACTGTTTTTTGGTTGTTGTTTTTTTTTTTAAACTTTCTTTGTATTGATCTCTTTCCAGTTCATTAATCCTTTTTTTCCATTTTTGCCACTAGTGTTTATAGAGAAGTTGTTAAATTCACTGTTCTATATCCATCCCTAGTTTATTTGCTAATTCTATTGCTCAAATCTAAAGATTTTAGCACAAGAATTCTTTACTGATTTTTCCCTTATCTTGTTTTTATTCACTGAGAAATTCACACTAAACTAACTTATTATGATTGTGGATTTGTCAATTTTTTTTTGTATTGTTGTCCATTATTGGTTTTCTATATTTTGCTGCTGCTAAGTTGCTTCAGTCGTGTCTGATTCTGTGCGACCCCATAGACGGCAGCTCACCAGGCTCCCCCGTCCCTGGGATTCTCCAGGCAAGAACACTGGAGTGGGTTGCCATTTCCTTCTCCAATGCATGAAAGTGGAAAGTGAAAGTGAAGTCGCTCAGTCGTGTCTGACTCTTAGGGACCCCATGGACTGCACCCTACCAGGCTCCTCCATCCATGGGATTTTCTGGGCAACAGTACTGGAGTGGGGTGCCATTGCCTTCTCCCTTTCTATATTTTGAAACTACTGTATTTAAATGCTCAAAAATTACAAATTGTGGTATCTTACTGAAATGAAACTTTGATCATTATTAATTGATCCTCTTTATCTCTGCTAATGCTTTCTGTTTTTCATCTTATTTTCTAATATTAATGTAGATAAATTAACTTTATTTTGGTTAGTGTTTGCACAGGTATTTTTTCCATTTGTTTAACTTCAATGCTTCTCTACCCTCATGTTTTATATTTGTCTCTTCCAAATAACATTGTTAGCTTGAATCATATGAAATTATAATTCCCATGGTCAAAAATTATCATTGTTGGCAATTTAATAAGATTTAATCTAATACTTGTATATTTTAAAATATATAGTCAGACGACATTAATCTTTTCACAAGAGCATTCAGTCTTCTTTCATTTAATGGGTGTATATTATGTGACTTCAAGTCTACTGACTTAATTTGTGTTTTCCATTTATCACAGTTTTTTCTACTTCTCATTCTTACATTTTTAAAATAGTTTTAATATTTAAATGTATTCTCTCTTTGGAAGTTATATATGCAATTCCTGTTCTTTTACTTTCTAGTGATGGACAGGGAAGCTTGATGTGCTGCAGTCCATGGGGTTGCAAAGAATCAGACACAACTGAGCAACTGAATTGAACTTATAAATATCTTAAAATTAATTCTTTTACATATTCCTTTAACATATTCCTTACAGTAATTATCTTTTATTCTTCTCTTCACTTATTGCTATTTTAAAACTTATTTTAGTTCTATGTTAATAATCATCAGATCGTCATTACTTTTACATATAGTCGATTTACCATTATTATTGTTTTCTTTCCTTCTTAGACTTCTGACTTTCATCTGGGATAATTTTTCCTCACCCAAAGTAGATTTTTAGAACTTCTCTTGAAATTGTCTTTTTTATGCCTCTATCTTGGAGGATTTTTTTTCTTTCAGTATGAAACTCAAACTCAGAAATTACCTTATGTCAGTACATTTCTTTTTATTTCACAGTCTTTGGTGTGCTTTCTTTATTGAAACCATATTGAAGCTGATTTACCATCTTGATAATATTTTCATACTTTTAAAGTCTTGTAAAACATGTTTTGTTGGCTTCATAGATGCCTCTAGTAGGAAGGTTGGCCATTATTATCTAGAACACAATTACTGAAAATAGCAATCTAGGCCTTTAACTTTTTACTCTATCTCTATGCCATCTATTACTTAAATTATTCATGTATTATTTACATACATAAAATTAGAAAATTACCTGTAATATACTTTTAAATGACTGAATTCTACTGTGTATATATACATATATATATATATACACATATTTCTAATACATTTGTTAATGTTATTTGTTTCTTGTCATAAGTTTTTCTTACTAGTAATAATCACAGAGCATCTTGATTATTATAGAATATTTAAGTTCATGCTTGATTATTTCCTTAGGATAAATTTCTAGAATCTGATTGTTACACAAAAGATTTGTACCATTTTAAAACTTTGGTTATCCATCATTCAAATCCTCTAATTTATATTCCAGATAGTGTGCAAATTTCCCCATATATTTGCAGCACTGAATTTTATGAATGTCCTATATCTGTGGCAGTTTTTATAATTTAAGTGGTTTACATCTTTCACAGGAAGGGAAATATATTCTAGAGAAAATTAATAATTATTTTTTTAAAGTGTGGAAAGGATAGCACCAAGTGGTGATTTCAGAGGAGTTTGTGGGCTCTAAAGGGGTTAGTGATCTACCAAGAGGTTGGAATTAAGCCATACTTGTGAAAAGTTTAAATAGTGCAAGGTTCTTTATGATTAAGCCTGTCATAGGTTTCCCCATCACATAGGGTCAGAACCCATTCAGTCGCTTCTTTCTCCTTTGCTTTAGAACAAATTGTAATTTAGAAAATTCCATGAGTTTGCTCAAATTATCTCATTGTTCTACAATATTGTTGTATAGAATGTTACTTGAAATAATGAGAAATCAAACAGATCAGAAAACACAAAAAGCTTGTTTGTTGGTTTAAGTAGTGTTTGTTATAAAGGAAATGAAATAATCCTTTTTCGGAGATTCTTTCTACGGGTATCCTGCAACATGTATGTTTGTCTCCTTGAAGAAAATCCTTGACAGTAACTGCTAACATTTACAGAGTTCTGTGGCTCAGACTGTAAAGAATCTGCCTGCAATGCGGGAGACCGGGGTTCAGTCCCTGGGTAGGAAAGATATCCTGGAGAAGGAAATGGTAACCCACTCCAGTATTCTTGCCTGGAGAATTTCATAGACAGAGGAGTCTAAGCGGGTTACAGTCCATAGGGTCACAAAGAATTAGACATGACTGAGTGACTAAAGCACTGTATACCATAAACCTCAACTAACTTCCCCTACCGATTATAAGAGAATATATCTTACATAGATGATTGTTTCATGACCCATTTTGCTTTAGAATAGCATAGCCCAAACATAAACCATCATTTCTTGCATATTTTAAAAACATTTATGCAATGGAGCATGGAATTTGTGCAATGCTAATTAGAATCCTCTCTTTTTTAACACCTTGAAATGCCTAGATTCCTCTTAAAGCCTTAGTACAAAAGAACTCACTCCCTTTTCTATGATCTACTTTCCTAGATCATTTCTAGCTTCTTCACCCCAAGCTTCTCCCTTGCTATGCTCCCAGCACATCACAATTCCCTCCACCTACTCATCCCTCTGGGGAAATTCAATTAGCCATTCTCTATGACAACTCTACTCAGGAGAATGCACCTGCACTCTTCTCTTTTTAGAGGGCAGGAGAGGGAAACAAGATGAGATGGCAAAACCCATATGTTCTTTCCCAGATGGAAAGGGGAAAGCTGTTAATTACTGCCCTTCTGAAACACACACACATGCATACACACACCCCACTACCACTGTTAAAATTTTATTTTTGGCCATGCTGTGCATTACTTTGCCAACAAAGGTCCATATAGTCAAAGCCATGGTTTTTCCAGTAGTCATGTATGGATGTAAGAGTTAGACCATAAAGAAGGTTGAGTGCTGAAGAACTTTTGATGCTTTTGAACTGTGGTATTGAAGAAGACTCTTGAGAGTCCCTTGGACTGCAAGGAGATCACACCAGTCAACCCTAAAGAATATCAATACTGAATATTCACTGGTGAATGAATTGGCTGAAACTGAAGCTCCAATACTTTGGCCACCTGATGCAACAAGAGGACACATTAGAAAAGACCCTGATTGAAGGCAGATGAGAAGAGGATGACAGAGGATAAGATGACTGGATGGCATCACCAACTCAATGGACATGAGTTTGAGCAAGTTCTGGGAGATGGTGAAGGACAGGAAAGCCTGGCATGCTGCAGTCTGTGGCGTTGCAAAGAGTTGGATATGACTGAGCAACTGAACGGCAACAACAAATGCCATGCATCATGTGGGATCTTAGTTCCCTGACCAGGGATCGAACCTGTGCCCCCTGCAGTGAGAGCACAGTCTTAACCACTGCACCGCCAGGGAAATCCCCTCACTATCACTTTTGCCCTGGCCTATATATCAAAGGAGAAACTCCTTATCAGAGATTTTTAAGACCCTGAAATTTAATGACGATGCCAGTGTGCCCTTGTTTTAAGCAAAAAGTAATGTATAAAAATATTCATTAGTCAAAATTAAATTATATGTTATTATTCACTTTACATAGTGAGTAAAGTCGCTCAGTCGTGTCCAACTCTTTGTGACCCCATGGACTGTAGCCTACCATGCTCCTCCCTCCATGGGATTCTCTAGGCAAGAGTACTGGAGTGGGGTGCCATTTCCTTCTCCAAGGGATCTTCCCGGCCCAAGGATTGAACCCATGTCTCCTACATTCCAGGCAGATGCTTATATTTCCCTCAACTAGATTGCTTTCCTGATAAAATTATAACTTAATTCCAGATATAGAATAAATATATCTGTGACTTTAGAAACACTGGTAATAACAAAACTGAGTTGAAAGTCCAAGAGATTAATCTATAAATATATGTACCATACAGTCACATCATATACTTGACCCATATAAATGGAGCTTTAAAGAATTCCCATAGTTATAGAATCATCTTGTCTTCTGGGATTTAGAAACTTCTAAACATTGAAATTTCATCACATATTTGAATGTATAAGAGTACAGATGACTATGGTATAGAACCCCTGATACCACTGGTTATAACATATATTCAGAGTCCTGTCACAATGGCATAGTAATATTTGAGAGTTTTAAAAGGTTATTATCATGGTCATCATTACAGATCTTAGCATTTCACCAAACTTATCAGGTGACTGTGTAGAAACTGTGTTTTCCCCTGTATTTGTGCAGAGATGGGATCCTTGATGAAATGTTGAATAGGGAAAACAGAAGCCTTCACTTTGGTGTTGACGCTAAAGCACTATTTTAATGAGTTAGTGGTCTCGTTAGGCATTAGGCCAAAATCTACTAAAAGAAAAACAAATATTCATTTTTACTCGATTTCAATTTTTTTCAGTAATTTTGAAGTTTGATATTTTTTCATCCCCACAAAAAAAGATGCAAATACTTTTGAGAACTATTTTTTTTTAATGCGTGATTTCTCTTGAAGACAATTTTCACTTAGAATCACTGATTTATAAAAGCAGTCTACTCTGCAGTGTCGTTTCTTCCCTCAAATATGAAAAATGGCTCCTTCTGGCATTTTCATTAAATACTTTATTAATCTTGGCTGTAGATGTATGTAGTTCTCACTGCCATTGCCATTTGACTCCCTCTATTTCACTGATGTCAGGTAGAGATCTTTGTTCCATTATCTTCCCATAGGGATACCTAGCAGAGGGCTTTTCACATCATAGGAGTCTAACATATTTTTCTCAACTGTACTGAGGGGAATACTAACCATGTTACTTATAAATTTATGTTAATAATATTTTAATTGAACCACAGAACTAGAAATAATACCTCTAAGAGTTAAATTATTGTCCAAGGTTGATAGCCAGTCAATGGCAGAAATAGATCCAAATTCCAAACTTACTAATGCTCAGCATGACATTCTTCCTTTAAGCAAAGTTTTTTGAAATAAAATCTACTCATATATTAATTATGAGCATTTGAAATTTACTTTAAAGGCTTTAAATTAGGGGGACTCTATTTTCCAGTGGTCATTTATGGATGTGAGATTTGGACTGTGAAGAAAGCTGAGCGCTGAAGAATTGATGCCTTTGAACTGTGGTGTTGGAGAAGACTCTTGAGAGTCCCTTGGACTGCAAGGAGATCCAACCAGTCCATCCTAAAGATCAGTCCTGAGTGTTCATTGGAAGGACTGATGCTGAAGCTGAAACTCCAAAACTTTGGCCACCTGATGCGAAGAGTTGACTCATTGGAAAAGACCCTGATGCTGGGAGGGATTGGGGGCAGGAGGAGAAGGGGATGACAGAGGATGAGATGGCTGGATGGCATCACTGACTCAATGGACATGAGTTTGAGTGAACTCCAGGAGATGATGATGGACAGGGAGGCCTGGCGTGCTGAGATTCATGGGGTCGCAAAGAGTCAGACATGACTAAGTGACTGAACTGAACTGAACTGAATTTTATTTTGTATTTCCACTTAGTAATCGTAGCACTGTCTTGATACTTTTTCCCTTCATTTTTGTTACTCTCATATATAAAGTAATTCCCAGGCAATTTCAATACTTTAAAACATTTTGCTTTCCTAAATTTCATTAGTAGAGAGGGTTATGAGAATCAAATGAAGGACACTAGAAAGAGCCAGTGATATTTTCTCCAGTATGGTCTTCCTCATTCCACACAAACAAGGGCGCTTTCATGGCTTCAATATTTTCTCCTCTATCATACTGAGTTACATTAACTTGTATTTATAAAACATTTTACAGTATAGGAAGAACATAGTGCCCGGCATCAAGTAGATGCTGAATGAATACTGAATATGACCTATGTGAGTGGTATGCTTTATCACCTTTATGTCATTGAATCTTCAACTCTATGAATATTCACATCAACTTCATGTATGTCAGAACTGAGATTTAATTCAAATTAGCATATTCCAAAGTTCTCTCTCTAGTAAATTTGGATATGAATAGCTCATAAGACAATATGTGTAAATCACATTTTCACCTTAAAACATACATGGTATGCAGTTGTAGACATTGTGTTTATCATTCATTTTAGTCAGAGTCATGACAGGAAACACAAGACATATTCTAGTAGATTATTGAAGAGAGTTTAGTAAGAGAACAATGCACAGGATGCGGACAGTTAATAAAGAGAAGCCAACCAACAGGTGATGATTAAGGACCTATGGTGCTGGCTACAGTAGGCAGGGAGCTATCGCTTGCCTGAAAGGCAAAAGGGAAAAGATGGTGATTCTATCCCTTGAGCAACCACAAGTCAAGTGGAGAGAATTCTTTTGAATTTGGGGTTACCTGCACAAAGGAGAAACTGCACCTAATTTCCCACGGACAGCACTGCTGGGGATATGCCTTCTGTGTCTACCTGGATAAAACAACTGAACTGGTGACAGTGGTAAAGAGGCTCTACTGGAGCAGTCTGCAGGCCCACTATCTACCCAGATAGAAACTGTAGAGTATTCATGCTGGAGTTGCCTTACTAATATCACAAACGACAAGAGTACAGCAACAAGAGAATACGGGAGGTACCCGAGAGTAAGAATCTGAGTAGAGCTCTTTAATAATTTATACTTGCATCCCAGATAAGAAAGCCAGCTTTGGAATGCAGGTGTAAACATTTGACCTGTTTCATATTTCTCTTCCCAGGCTCTGCTGTAAGAGGAGAAAGGTAAACCCAGAAAAGGAGGGGACAGAATTAGAAAGGGAGAAGAAATGAAAGAACAGGACCCATAACTTCACAGTGCAGTCTCCTCAGACCTTTAAACAAGCACAGGACACAGAGGGAAACTGGGATAATTTGGCACGTAGTTGAACCTATGTCATCCTAGAATGGAATCAATTTTTCAATATCTTGGAATGGATGAAAGGTTGACATACACACACTGCCATGAGTAAAGTAGATAGCACTGGGAAACTAGTGCACAGTGCAAGGAGTTCACTCTGGTGCTCTGTGGTGAGCTAGAGGGTTGGGCTAAGGGAGTGGGAGGAAGGTCCGAGAGGGAGGGGACATGTGTATACTTAAAGCTGATTCACCTCGTTGTACGACAGAAACTAACACAACATTGTAAAGCAACTATATCCCTATTTTTAAAAAATTTTAAGTTATGGAAACAATCTAAGATAATTTTATGAGGTCTGGAAAGAATGACTTAACAGAGCATGGTTGAAGTAAAATTGGAAAAAAATAAATTTATTTCATACTTACACCCCTGGTAGCTCAGCTAGAAAAGAATTTGCCTGCAATGCAGGAGACCCCAATTCAATTCTAGTGTCAGGAAGATCTGCTGGAGAAGGGATAGGTTACCTACTCCAGTATTCTTGGGCTTCCCTGGAGGCTCAGCTGGTAAAGAATCTACCTGCAATGTGGGAGACCTGGGTTCAATCCCTGGGTTAGGAAGATCCCCTGGAGAAGGGAACAGGTACCCACTCCAGAATTCTGGCCTGGAGGATTCCATGGACTGTATAGTCTATGGGGTCACAAAGAGTTGGACATGACTGAGCAACTTTCACTTCACTTTATACCCCACCAGGATGAACCTGCCTAATAAACCAGTTACCTATATAAGCACTGAGCACCGTCACATGCATATTTGACAACAGTACTGCAAAGAATCAACTATAAATAACTTTCAGCCTTGTCAGCCTTACATTACCAATAAGAATAGTCACAGAGTCAGACATGACTGGAGCATATAGCACAAGAAAACTGACTACATAGACTCATTTTAATAGGAAATCATGTTTTACCATGTATGACAAAATGTACTTAAATATAATTTACTGTTTGTTATCAAATACATATAGACCTTAATCTTTTAAAAGAGAAGTCTATTTTTGTTTTACTCCCTTTGTAAATATCACAGTCATAGAGACAGGAGTACACATCTCAATTTCCTTTCAACTTTTGACTTGTTTTCGCATCTCTCACAGATTTTCAGTAAGTTTAGAAATAAGCATTTTTTAATGTTTTCCACAAGGTTAAATTCTTCACTCCTTTCTATTTCCAGTGCTTTGAAAACTAAGCGAGAGAACAGAAACATATCCACCAGCCTCTGCATCTAGTCACTAAGAATAGTCCAGCAAAGAACGCTTAAAATATGACTCATCCACTCTGAAGTTAAAAGTATATCTAATTCTTCCATTTAGGAGTTGGTTTGAACTGCTTATCTCTAGCTGTGAGGATTAAAATCATCTAATTTTTTCACTTTATAGCTTTCAGCAGCAACACTGAATCAAGTCTATACATCAGTATGTAATCCTTTATATTAAAACTTGTATTAATCTTTTTGAAAGCATTGGTAATACAATGTCCATTCTCATATTTTTCCAGGTAATCATGAAAAAGTTGTTTAAAAAGAAGGAAACAATTTCTTCTCCCTCCTCTTACCCCAGATGAATGAATATCCCTCCTAAGTTTTCACATCTCCAACTTTCTTTTCAGTCTCCTTGACTATAGTTGTCCCAGTGGTCATTGTCTCTGGAATTTTCCTTTTCCTCATAAAACATGATCTTCCTATTTCTTCAGCTGTGGTTTCCCTCTTTTCCATCTCCTTTGCCCTCCCCTTCCCTTTCCCCCTCCCCGCCTTTTTTTGGTCATCAGCATTTGGGTTACTAGTTCCCTGATCAGGGATTGAACCCGTGCCCCCTGCATGGGAAGAATACAGTCTTAACCACTGGACTGCCAGGGAAGTCCTTCCTTTCCTATTCTTAACTCATAAAGCTTACTTTGATTTTTTTTTCTCTTCTTTCTGTATATTCTATTTACCCATTTGTGCAGTTTCAGCTACCATACGCATGTTGGTAATTCCCAAAGTTTACAATTTGCATCTCTGTGTTTCATACTTTTCCACCAGCTATGTTAGACAGCATGTCTCGTGAAGTCTGTGACATGTAAATAAGTCTTAAACCCAGTCAGAGGACCCCACCATTTAACTGGCATCCTAAATCTCCCCCTAGTCAGTCAAATGTTGGCTCTGCCCCTCTTTGTGCATTTCTATTTTCCTCTTCCTTTCTCTAGAAACCTCCCAAGAGCAGAACTTCATCTTCTTACTAGGATTACTGTGAAGCCCCCAGTTATCTGCTAAATCTTTAGCCTCAGATCCTGTCATTCTATCCTGCACACAGCTGCCAGGATTATCTTCCTCAAACACTATTTTCATCATGTCAGTCTCTTAGAATCACTTTCTCTTGCCTGGCATCTCATCTAAATCCCTGAAGCTGGCATCTAAGGCCCTTCATCAACAGGGTCCACAGTACCCAAATTTTCTAAACAAACATCTCATTACTCTTTAACATACTATTGCTCTAGCTTCATCAAGTAAACCATCACTTCCTGCATATATCTTAATCACCCCCCTTACGTCCTTTTTTTTTCACAACCTCAAATTTCCACCTTTGTCCTTTTTACTGGACCATGCTTATTACTGGCCCTCCTTACTATCTTTAACCATATAATTACTGCAGGGTTGTCAGTTTGAGACTAAAAAATTTTCTCTACTTCTAATCTAGTCTATTTTTGAATTTTCCTTGGGGGTCTCATGCATAGCTGTAATTAGATGTAACTTCTATATATTGCTGACAATTCCATATCATTTTTCAAATAAATTGTCAGGCTAAATGTAAACAAACTATGTGCAATTTCAGATTGATGAACTAACCCTTAATATGCCTAGTTCATTCATGAATTCAACATTTATTGAGCATCTACCACATGTTAGCAACTAATGCTAGCAGCTAAAAATGAAAAGATACATATTTTAAAATAAAAATACAATCAATAATTTGAAAAATTCCTTAAAAATTGTTTTCCCATCCATGAGCAAGCACTAGTCATTTTTGAAGTTTGATCATCACTGGGTCATTTAAATATATACCCTTTATATCTAGGAGTCATTATCTGAGAGTTGAAATAATTTCTTCACTCAATAAATATTTATTGAATACCTACTAGGTGCTAAAAGCTTGCATAAGTAAACTCCATGAGGAGGAGAATTTTTTGTTATCTTGTATCCTCTGCTAGAGGAAATACATTTTATATCATGAAAAATGTTGACAAAGTACACAAGGACATGAAATTCTTGCTTTCAGAAGCATCAAAATTACTCTCCAAATTTAATAATAACATACTATACATGTCAATAACCCAAATGGCTCCAGCTGCTGCCTATTATGTGGTGTCCCATTTTTCATGCATAATATATATGATGACCAGGTTTTTTCATCTCTTAATAGCTATGTGTTGGAAGAAGACTAAATAACTTCTTTAGTCTTCTAATAAAACTGTTAGAAGGCAGTCTCCTCTTGGAGGCCCTTTCCTCTCTTAGTGACCTTGTCTCTGAGATGGGTCTTTCCAAGAAGATGACTCAGACATAAGTAGCAAACACTATAGATATTTCATAAATCATCTGTTCACAGGATATATGTTTCTAAAGTGTCAAGAAAGTGTCCAGCTGCCTGTTTGAAATTGTGAACTAACTATAAAACAAAATCAAGGGCTGATCCATATTTTGTTGGGCCTGAAGCTTATACAATATTGGGACACCCTTTAGAAGAAATACAGAAATGCAAAGACAACATGAGGTTGTGCATAATCACAAAAGTGATTATTTATTTAGAATAAGAAAAATCAACTATCAAAATTACTACAGATGCATGGTCCTTTTCTTCAGAGATTTTTTGAGCCATCTACCAGAAATACAAACAGAGAAATGCTTCCTGATACCAACCTGGATTCTCCCCTCTATGGAAAACTCACAATAACTCCCAGAAATGTTGGGTTTTCCAGGTGGCTCAAACAGTAAAGAATCTGCCTTCAATGCAGGAGAACTGGTTTCAATCCCTGGGTTGGGAAGATCCTCAGGAAAAGGGAATGCCAACCCACTCCAGTATCCTTGCCTGGAGAATTCCATGGACAGAGGAGCCTAGCAAGCTACAGTCCATGGGAGTCACAGAGTCGGATACGACTGAGCAACTAACATACGTACAGTGGTAAAGAATCTGTCTGCCAATGCAGGAGGCACAAGAGACTTGGTTTCTATCCCTGGGTCAGGAAGATCCCCTGCAGTAGGAAGTGGCCCCCCACTCCAGTATTCTTGCCTGGAAAATTCCATGGGCAGAGGAGCCTGTTGGGCAACAGTCCATAGGTTCACAAAGAGCAGGACACGACTGAGCATGAGCACAGGTAAGGTAACCTGAAGCTTTAATTGATAAGCTGTACAGTAAACTCCAGGAGTTGGTGATGGACAGGGAGGCTGGAGTGCTGCAGTCCATGGGGTCACAAAGGGTCAGACACGACTAGCGACTGAACTGAACTGAACAGAACTGATGGTCAGTTTACTTCTGCATAGTTAAACCAAACAAATGAACAAACAAAACCTTAATACTGTTTTACATGGTTTCTTCTATCCTAGTCTTGGCCTTCTCCAATTAAGCTTCTGGGTTTTTCTGGGTTTCTTATGATGGGATCATCTTTATTAAAGAAGACAATATTTAGGATGCACAACATGGTGTCCAGGGACTATTGGATAAGGGTCTTTACAAAACAGTCACCATTTTCTCTTGTTTCCCATCCTGCAGGGGAGATCAGCATGACAACTATGCAGCCCTCATTTTTGCTCCCCCAGATTCACTCTGTCTCATCCAGACTAGCATCCAAGGGTTTCAACCTTTTGTTTGCTTTCTTTATCTTCTTGAGCTTCTCCATTTTCACCATCAGCATGACACTCAGGGCCACATCCTCTCTGGACTAAACAGGTGGAGAGTGCTAAGTTCTTGGGCCAACCCTCTGGCTCTGGGACACCTGCAGGGCAGTGGACGAGTCAAACTAATTACTGAAGCCAACAAGGAAGATTTCAAAAAGAAATTTCAGACAATAAAGAGAAACTAAACATTTTCCTACATCTTCTAGCCAGAAAACCATAGGGCTGCTTATAAAATACCCTAGTCTCACAAAAACCACTTTACCTTTCTTTTCATTTACAAATTTACAAAATGTTTTAGGCCAAAAGTTTGTTTTCTGGTCATAAATGGTACTTTTAAACACATCATTAATTGGGAGATCTTGAATTCTCAGTGAGCTAGAAGTGGCAATTCTAGGCTACTATTGGGGATTATCTCCTAAGGATAATGAAAATAAATTTTCCTTTGATATTTTTATATCAGGCTTTAGGAATACTAACTGGAGCAAAACTTCAGACAGGAAGTTTGGCCTTTATGGGTTTGTTTCTAGTTCCTGAAAGTATCTTTGGCAGTTCATTTTGGACAACTCTATTGAAGCTCATTAAGAAACTGCTGGGTGTTTTTGTCATAGTTTATTCATATACATTTTCTTTTAAGAAAAATTTAGTTTGCCTCAATTTTAATAATTTTAAAGTGAATTTAAAACAATACACAGCTGTCTTCGTTAGAAGTCAAGCTTTAGAAACTGCAGCACTGTTAAGGAAATTGTTTAATGAATTAAAAAAAAATTCTCTTATGCAAATATATTGCTAATTATTTAACAGCTAAATGTGCTAGGAAAACTAGCCTCCCAAGAGAATAATGCTCACTTTGGCAGGTACATTCTGGTATATTTCTGAATGGATCAATCCCTTACTATCTATTAGATAGTGGGAATCTATACATAATAACTGATAATACATTTGTCATTATTGTTTTCTCTGTACCACTTTTTGAATAAACCTCCTAAATATAAATCTGCCTGCCATGTGGGAAACCTGGGTTCAGTCTCAGGGTTGCAACAAAATAATGAGATTAAAGCATTACAATCCACAATCTTTTACTGTGGATCTTGGGTAGAAGCTATCTATAGTAGAGATAGATGTATATATATCACCTAGTCATCTGCTCAGTCTGATGATCTTGAAATGAAACAATATCCTTCAGAAGACTGCTTCTGGGCAGATCCAGAGAATCTTAATCTCGAGGTCTCTGCTAAAGACCATCTTCCAGAGACTCAAGAATATTTTGTATGTCAATGCTGCTCTCTCAATTCATCTCACCCTCTTCTTCCCTCACTGTGTCTACAAGTCTGTTATCTACATCCACATCCCTATTCTTGTGTTGCAAATAGGTTCATTGGTTCCATTTTTCTAGATTCCAAATATATGGGTTAATACACATTATTTGTTTTTTTTCTTTCTGACTTACTTCATTCTGTATAACAGGCTCTAGGTTCATCCACCTCACTTCAGTTGACTCAAATTTTTTCCTTTTGTAGCTAAATAATATTCCACTGTATATATGTACCACATCTTCTTTATCCATTCATCTGTCAATGACATCTAATACAACAGCCTCTTAACTGGGCTCGCTCCTTTCATTCTTGTTCTATTCCAGGGTACTCTCCATACAAGTAGTCAGAGTGAGACTGAAAATGCAAATCAAAACACTTCCATGTCTTCCCATTTTTGTTCATTAAGAGCCAAATCTTTACCAAGCTCTACAAAGCCTGCTGGTACTACGCTTAGAAGTCAGGCTGGAGCAAGTGCTTTTCTGGGCCCAGTTTTCACCTCTCCCCAACTACACTACACACCTGCCACCAGATGAGCAGTCTACAAGTAAGTTACTGGAATATGCACAAATGGAGTCAACAGCCTACTTATAGAACGTGCCCTGGTTCCCTGCCCAGATGTCTGCAGCCTGTTTCCAGGGCTGCGATCTATTCCATACGATCCGATTCTCTAAGGACAGGCCTTATTGCAGCTGTGCAGACTCTAGACCCAAGAGGCAACCAAGAGGCAGCTGTTGAAGGGCTGAATCCATGTGGATCTTGGATAAAATGATCTTGGATATCCATATATATGTATAATCACTCACACTACAGAATGGGACTGAGAGTGGAAAGCGAAGGGCGCAGACCAGGGATCAGGGACAACTTCCTATTCATCAACCTAGAATCATGAGTCCAAGAATTTTACATTTACATCTGGCCCCCTGGGTGTTATAAAGGTTAAAGAAGGGAATGAGAACATATTTTACTTAAGAGTATATTAGCTTGATTTGTAACTTTTAATTATTTAGACATTGAATCACAGAGGTCTCCATTGGCTTTTGCCCTTGGTCCCATGTATGTTAGGTGTGAGCTGCCTCCTAGGTCAGTAAATACATCTACCACTCCCTTTCTCCTCCCTCTACTCCTGTGGGCTGCATTTGGTATACTCAACCATAATTGGTGTGCTTTTGCCTCAGAGCCCTTACACTTACAGGTCCTTCTTTCTGGAATGCTCTTTCCCAACGAGCTGAAATCGCTGGGGAAATCTTGGCTCCAAACTTAATTGAAGTCTCTTCTCAAGTGTGGCCTCATCAGAGAGGCCATCTTTCTTCAGCACATCAAACACTATTTGTCCATGGTCCTCTCTGCCCTTACACTCCTTCAGTTCTCTTCACAGCACATTTCTGAAACAGCACAACCTAGCCTTTTATCACAGCTTGCCCTCCATTAGAATTAAATTCCACAAAGTCAGGCATCTCTATCTGTTTCATTTACTGGTGTACATCCAGCTGGTAGTACACGTCTTGACAAGTTCTAGATTCTCTCTCTCACACACACATACAAACATATCACGCACATAAAATAGAAGGGAATGAATGAATGAATCTGCAGTTTACTCAAGATGTCAATTTTAGTTAAGCAGAATGAGTTGCTGCAATTTTCAACATTTTAACAGCCTTTCTTCTTTCAGTAATTAAATGGTGTATTATTTATTTGATTTCAAAGAATGTTTGTTGGCAATGATATAAAGATTTCATACTTTTATAGTCATGTTTATTTTTGATTCATTTAAAATCCTTCAAACAATTGACAGTATAGCTTGTGCAGAAATGTAAGGAGATTGGAAAGTAACGGAGGAAAAGTCATTTGTGTGGCATAAGCAATTGTTAACACTTGATATATAGTAAGTGGGTGGAATAAAGTTGTAAAAGTTAAAGAAATAGTCTCTACTTGATATAATATACAATATAAAATATACATCATTTTGATATGTATATAAATAATGATTTTTATTATTATATATATAAAAACAATGTTTTTTTTAAGTAACATATAAGAGTATTCTTTTAACATTTATCTTCAGTGTTTAGTAAATGTGCTCAGTCACTCAGTCATGTCTGACTCTTTGTGACCCCATGAACTGGAGCCTGCCAGACTCCTTTGTCCATGGGATTTCCCAGGCAAAAATACTGGAAATGGTTGCCATTTCCTCCTCCAGGGAATCTTCCCAACCCAGGGATCAAACCCACATCTCTTGTGTCTTTTGCACTGTCAGGAGGATTCTTTACCACTAGCCCCATGTGGGAAGCCCAAAAGACAGCAGACAAACCTTAAAAGTTACAGTAGACATTATACAAATGACTAGTTTATTTAAACAATAGAAAAAGATGAAGCAACATACATTAAAGTACATTCACTCAGGGGCTAGAATCTAAGATGATATATATTCTAGTTGCATTCTGAATTGATTAATATGATTTCCTTGGCTCAAAGTTAATACTACTCAATTCAGTAATCTTTTTCCCCATGTGGTGGCTACATTTAATTCATGTACATTATGACTTTTGTGGAGCTTCCCCAGTGGTTCAGCAGTAAAGAATCCGCCTGCAATGCAGGAGATGCAGGAGACCTGGGTTCAATCCCTGAGTCAGGAAGATCCCCTGGAAAAGGGCATGGCAACCCACTCCAGTATTCTTGCCTGGAGAGTCCCATGGGCAGAGGAGCCTGGCAGACGACAGTCCATAGGGTAGCAAAGTCACACATGACTAAAGCAACTTAGCACACACACATGACTTTTGCAAATTTTATGACTTCTTAAAACCATTTTATCGCAGCTTGCCTATCATGGTCTTGTTCCAGAATTCAGCCATTATCTTTCCCTCTTTCAAAACAAAAACACCATTTAACCAGGTCCCAACTTGCTTCAAGAGTGCAGAAAGATCCTTTATGCACTGTAGTTTATCAAGCTCTAAGATATGTCCCTTGAGGACTTATTTTCCAACTTGAGATAAGTTTAGACTTGTTTCAGGGATTCCAAGGTAGAATTCAGCTTCATTATTTTACAATTGACACACTGATTATATTCTTCTCTGAACTGTGACTCATGAATCACAGAAAACAGAAACAGTTGTTCAGGAGTGCTGGGCAGGTAATTCAGAAGGCCCATCCCCTCCGTCTTGAACTTCTAACCCAAAATAGAGTCATGCTAAAAGCAAGGTGTTTGCAACAACACAGTGTAGATCTGATGCCCATGAGCCGACCCCTCTAAGTCAGGCAAGTTTCAGGATGAATTCACCAGGGGGCTTCCCTAGTGGCTTAGATGGTAAAGACTCTGTCTGCAATGCAGGAGACCTGGGTTCTATACCTGGTTTGGGAAGAACCCCTGGAGAAGGGAATGGTAACCCATTCTAGTATTCTTGCTGGGAGAAGTCCATGGACAGAGGAGCCTGTGGGCTACAGTCCATGGGGTCACAGAGTTGGACACGACTGAGAGTGACTAACCACATCCTTTCAAAACATCAGTAATTTTTGCCCTACCCACATAGTTTTAAATGCACAGAAATCCTTTCTGGAAAATGAACAAATCATCACATGACTAGAATTATAAAACATCACATTTCTCTTTTTTAGCTAGTATGCTCCAGAAAAGCAAGGATCGTGTTTGTTTAATTTATACTGTACCTGGTATAATAAGTAAGTACACAAGGACTGTACACTGTACTTGTATAGTAAGCACCCCATAAATATTTCTCATTTGAAATAATTAAAAACAAGAATTTAAAAAGTCTTTGCTAGCCATTCTCATATAATGACAAAAAAAATACAACATGCTTTCATATGGTGATAATATGTTTTCTAGAATCTTTAATGGTAGCCGTGAATTGAGAAGGAGCAACATAAGACTTGCAAGCTGAGACAGCCCCAGCTTCTCTATTGCATTTCATTAAAGCTCTTTTTCTACAACCTAGAGCCAAGGAAGTCATACAACCAGTATATCTACAAACCAACAGACATCTCCTAAGACTCTGCCTGTGAAAAGATAGCATCTGGAAGGGAAAAAGGTCCAGTGTTCTCTTATTTCACACTGTATTTGATTTCTGAATAGCTAGTTTCAGATAACATCTGACTATAAATATTTGATATACTCATATTAAAACAAATGCCTCAAACTCCTCTTGCAGACTTCATTGGGTTAGACTAAGCTTTGGAAGCCTTTGGTTGTCAATCATCCCATTGGATTTGGTCAGCATTTATTCCCACCAAAGTGGGATCTTTGGCATACGTACGTCTATGCTCAGTCACTCAGTCATGTCTGACTCTTTGCGATGCCATGGTCTATAGCCCAGCAGGTTCCTTCGACCATGGGATTTCCCAGGCCATTTCCTCCTCCAGAGGATCTTCCCCACCCAGGGATCAAAGCCCAGTCTCCTCTGTCTCCTGCATTGGCAGGTGGATTCTTTACCAATGGACCATCTGGGAAGTCCTGAGATCTTTGGAGTACTATTATAAGCAAATATTCCCATGGGGATGAGGGTAGAGGAAAGGCATTTTTCTTAGAAAATGACAGTGTGTGTTAGTATATTAATATGCTAAGACTTCAGTAAAAAGAAGTTTCATTTTGTTAAGACCAGCATTTCCCAAGTTTTTTAAATCTGGAAATGTTCTTTGAAATCCAAATATGTATAAAGTCATCCTTAGAACACTTTTAAGGAAGCAGCACTAACACAATTCCGTATCTGCAAACTCTGTTAAACCTCATGACAAGTAGGATTATGTTGATGGTTTTGAAAAACCTTGATTCAGGAGTCTGAGACTATGATGTTTATTCTGAATTTTACCATATTCCTCGCGGGCCAACGGGAGATTTTAACAGTGCTCTAATTCTGCATGCATCCTAAGTCACTTCAGCCATATCTGACTCTTTGCAACCCCATGAACTGCAATCCACTGGGATCCTCTGTCCATGGGGTTCCCAGACAAGAATACTGGAGTGGGTTGCCATTTCCTTCTCCAGGGAATCTTCCCGACACAGGATCTACTTCGTCTCCTGCCCTGGAAGGCAGGTTCTTTACCACTAGTGCCACCTGGGAAGCCCAGCTCTAGCTCCTGGGGTAAACAAAAGTTCAATACCTGGAGACACACTGTGAGATTGTAATTTAATGTGATGCCAAACACAAGAAAACATCATCGAAGGAAGGGCAAGAATTCCTGGGAATTCCCTGGGAAACCCAGGGAAATGCAAATGAGCTTCACTTCCTCCTCAAGACAAATGACCTGAATATCCCATCAAAGCCTGTGTGGAGATAAAGGAAAATGTGGAGGAGGCCTTGGCCTGTACATGGGAACGCAACCAGTGAGCTGCCTTTATTTCGTGTCTCCCAGTGAATGCATCTGTATTTCAGGCTCCTTAGGAAAATCACTCTATAAACCAGTTTATGATTTTCTTTCTCCCATCCTTGCAGCTGGTCATTACGGAAAACGATGATCTCAGAGTCGGCAGTTCCTGCCAGAGCGCTTGCACACAGAGAGATGCCTTTGTGAAGTCAGCCATAGAAACCTGCAGAAAATTGGCCTTCTTTCCTTAATAGAACCACGCGAACAAAGATGAGTTTGTTGCTGACTCAGAGCTGAAAGCTTTGTTTTGTAAAGCTCTCTGAATATATTGCACTCTGCCAAAGCAGAAGGGCTCCTTCTTAAAAAAAAAAAAAAAACGAGGAAGAACTGTCAGCGGAAACCAGACAACAAATCAAAGTGCACACCCTTGGGGTGGATATTTGTGAGCAAAGTGGTCTGAAACTTTTTTTTTTTTTTGGTGAATACTGGTCACATTTCACAAGCTGAATAAAAATGAAAGGGAAAGGAACTTTAATTGATGGGTTGCCTTTTGATTTGCAGAGCAAAACTGCCAGAGCAGATGTACCAGCAAAGAGGATTAGATTGTCCCTGCTATGATGCACTGAAATTTTCTTTTTTTCCCCTGTAGTAACCCCATTGAAGAGAGGCTGTCTTTAGTGTCTAAGATTCAGCGCTGCAAAGAAACTGTTGTCCTTGAGTACAATGGGCCACTCTCCCAAGGCCAGACAGAATATGTGAGGAGAAAGCTAATATCTCTTTAAATCCAGGCAAGACAGTTTCAGTTTTACTGTTTTCAAAAGGCAAAAATAAAAGAGAAATTCGTGGATGCATTCAGAGTTATTAAAATATGCATTCGTGTGAAGCTTAAAACGTTCATGACTACCGTTCATTATTTTCAAAACTCAAATTGAATCAAGAAGGGCTCACAGCTTGTTTTCTTGTTTAATTTCATCAGTCCAGGATGTTTAGAGCATTTGTTTGTTTGTTTTGATTTGTTTTTCTGTTCTTGTTGAGATTCTCATCAGAAAGATAGCGCTCACTCTCATTAAAAGGGAATAATTACCAGAATGTTCATTTGAATTGCCATCTGAGAAACCAAAATGATCTGTAAATCACACTGATGGTAAATGGTGTGCTTCAGTGAGTCTCAAGTGAAGGAAGATGGAGCGGGTTGTTCTTGTTATCACCCTTAGTATGCTTGGGGGAGGAAATGAAGAATTGGAGAAGTGCGTTTCTTCTTAGAGTCTAGTGCCACATCGTTTTGTATTTTTCAGTTCTGGGAAAAAAAGTAAAAGGGCAGAATGCTACTCAGCTGGGGTCTGAGTCCCCTGAAAATAGCTGTGGTTCTCTGTACAACCTAGGTTGTGGAAAAGCATGAATGCTGGCAACACCACAGACTCACTTATTCAAGGGAAAAGTGAGGTCAACCGACTGCAGAAGTGAAAGAAACAGTCCTCTCTCCCTCTCCTCATCCTCCCCACTACAGCTCCTTAGTGATGAGCTGCAGGTCTGCCCCAGGGGAGAGAAAACTATTTATGCAAATGATTTCTTTCTACACTGGCTAGCCCCAGGGTCAGGCCATCTCTTTTCAGCTGTGAAGTTCTGCCTTCGGACAATAACAAGTAAATGCACAGTTCACACACACAAATAAGCAACTGCACAAATAAGCTAGCATCCCCCTCTGTTTTGATAGCAGTTATCACTTCTTAAGATATAATTAATTCTCATGTGAAAAATAACTTTCACCTTATGGTCTCAGTGATGCTTCAAGGAATGTCCAGTTCTATGGGTACCAGTGTAGGCTGCTGAAAGAGCTAAGTATAGGTGATGACCCCACCTGCTTCCCCACTCTCCTGAGTGAAAGCCATCAGCTGTCTCATTCTGAAAACAGGAGAAAGCTCTCACGTTTCTTTTATCACACCCTGGATAACTGTGCAGTACTCCATGAGATTTTCCTTTTCCTCATTTAAACCAGTGCCAACATAGAGTTGGTGCTGGGTAGATAGAGTACCTCCACCCTGGGGCCCAGTCTCCTCATGGCCGTTAGACATGTTTACACATACAACACACATCCATGAAAGACTGGTGGGGTCCTGCGTGCACACTCTGGGAGAGCCCTGACAAGTAGAATCAACACATCAGTTCAGTTCAGTTCAGTTCAGTCACTCAATCGTGTCCGACTCTTTGCAACCCCATGAATTGCAGCACACCAGGACTCCCTGTCCATCGCCAACTCCCGGAGTTTACTCAAATTCATGTCCATCGAGTCAGTGATGCCATCCAGCCATCTCATTCTCTGTCATCCCCTTCTCCTCTTGCCCCTAATCCCTCCCAGCATCAGTGTCTTTTCCAATGAGTCAGCTCTTCGCATGAGGTGGCCAAAGTACTGGAGTTTCAGCTTTAGCATCATTCCTTCCAAAGAAATCCCAGGGCTGATCTCCTTCACAATGGACTGGTTGGATCTCCAACACTACAGTTCAAAGGCATCAATTCTTCGGCGCTCAGCCTTCTTCACAGTCCAACTCTCACATCCATAGATGACCACAGGAAAAACCATAGCCTTGACTAGACAGACCTTTGTTGGCAAAGTAATGTCTCTGCTTTTGAATATGCTATCTAGGTTGGTCATAACTTTTTTCCAAGGAGTAAGCGTCTTTTAATTTCATGGCTGCAGTCACCATCTGCAGTGATTTTGGAGCCCAAAAAAATAAAGTCTGACACTGTTTCCCCTAAATTTTCTTATTTCGATACTAATCCATCCCAGTTCCTCTAAACTTTTCTCAAAGATCCTATTTTTCCAGACCACTAATCTGCTTGTACCTGAGCACTAGACCTCTCCCAAATTCTTTATTCTTCCCAACTCTTGCCATCATTTATTTCTAGGGCATATTCCATAAATGCAACTGCACTTCTCTTCCAGGCTATCAAGACCTCTCATTCATATCTTCATTTCTTCAGTTGAGCAAGTAAGTACTTATTGTGAACGTATTGACTACATTGTAGAAGGTGCTGTTGGGGACAATAGAATCTTGAAAGTAAAGATTCAGTTCCAGGCAGTTCACAATTTCCTAATAGTGACAGATACACATCCAACAGACCCTGGCTCAAGGCAGGATGAAGTAAGCTCTCTAACAGAGGTTTAAGAAGTATGCATGGAGGGCAGGGGGATGAGTAATGTTATCAGACTAAGAGGCAGTGGACAGTGTTCAGGAAACACTGTCCACAAATAGGTGGCATTTGGGCACATACTGGAAAAGGAGTAAGATTTGCATTAGGTAATGAGTGATCCCTAAAGGAAGGTTTAGTGGGTAAAGGTCAACCTCCTAATGTTACAAGGTGTTTTGCAACACCTTCTTTGTAATCACAGTTACTCAGCAGGGGAATTGGTGGAAGCTTGCACTTTCCCTGGGCACAAATGAGTCTTTGATCCTCTTAGTCCACCAGTGATGAAGTCTCCCTGGGGGTCCTCCAGGCCAGGATGGTGCCCATATTGAAGTTCTTCTTGACCTCCCTTCTTTCCCATCAACAGAAGGATGTTTAGTGGATGAACTTGTTCAGAAACTTTAGCAAGGTAACATGAAAAGGAGCTGAATGTTCAGAGACCTTAGGTGTTCCTGGGTGAATATTGCAGACTCGTTGAAAAATTGAACATAGTGATTAAAATCATACCTACCTGTTCACTTCATTTCTGGTACCCCATTCTTTGGCCACATTTCCCAAAGGGGCACCTGGAAAGTGTGGCTGAACATATTTCCATGGTTCCTCCCTCTCTGGTTTCCACAAGCTCTTTCCTCATTGTGAAAGCCCTCCTGCCTTTTGTCAACTCCTCAACTGAGTGTTTTGTTTAACCTGTTGGACTCATTTAAGATCTGGATGCAAATAGCATGTTCTCTGTGATGTCCATCTCAGATCAAATCCAAGCAGAAGTAGCTCTACTCTGCTCTCCTAGCACTTTGTACTGATACATAGGCTAAAGGGGTTTTAACCAATCTTTACTGAACAAACGCCACAGGTACTAAATTCACGAACACCCTTTCTACTCCCCATGAAAGTACATAGACTGCTGTCCACACCTGCTCAAAGCTCCTGGCAGGCAGTCTATCTCCAGGGCAGTGCATCATTTCCCCTGCCCTGTGAGTTCTATGCTCACCAAGGGACAGTTGCCATTTGTATTTAATACTTTCATTATGTATTTAATATGTAAGCCAACACAATATAAATGAAATGAAAACCAAGATACATGTGGGCAAACCTCTAAGAAAAATTCTATTGAGTGAGATATTGGTTAGACAATAATAAAAGACTAGGGGGAAAAAATCATTAAAAATATAACAGGATTCTATAAATGTCTTTATTAGTTTGTTTTCCAAGTGACTTCAAGCTCTCATTCTGCTTTAAGCAAATTATAATTAACTGGGTATTATACAGAATGTCTTACAGGTATGGTTTATGGAAGAAAGGGAAGTCAGAACTTCAATCAGTTTACCCATATTCAAAAGAATTATGTGGAATATTAAAAGATTGACCAAATAAATTTATATTTCAATGGGTACATTAAAGTTCTATGTGTATCACTCATATGATGCTCGGTTCCCTCAGTTGGTCCAACTCTTTGTGACTCTGTGGACTGTGGGCCACCAGGCTCTTCAGTCGATGGGATTTTCCGGATAGTCCATTTAAATTCTTTTTTTGATAACGAGTCTTCTATCAATTTGAACATCATGGGTAAATGGGTTTCTGTTGTATCTTCATATCATACTTATTATGATGAGCATTCATCATTCATTTGTTTGACTCCCAGCTGAGGGAGGGGACTATGCTATTATATGTTTATTGTTATACTCCCTGGGTCCAAGAGGTTATCTGACACACCTTGCTCCATGATGTTTCCTGAATAAAAATTCATATATTATCTTAGTTGATTTTCTTAACATTTGGTAAAGTAACTAATGTAGACAGAATGTTCATTTTACTGAGGAAACCAAGTGTCAGAGGTTGAGTGATTGGCCAGGGAGGGGCAAGAGCTTGAGATGAAAAGAACCTAGCTTCCTAACTCCCTGTAAGAACTCTAAAGAGCATGTGGCATCAGTAAATTTGATGAAGGAAGTTTGCTTTGGTGATTTTCCAGAGGAAACTAGATCTTGCCTTTCATAGGAAATGAGACTTTTTTTCCTTCTCTAATTAGAGTCTTATGAATAGCATACATTTGTTAACCCTTTTGATCACAAAGTCTACATAAGGGGAGCCCACTGGGCATCAACATCATAGTTTCAGAAAGGTTAGAACCTGTGGATCAATGTTGTTACCCCAAGTCTGCAAAAGCCAAAAGAAAATCAAATCCCCTATTGATACCTCTGAAATCATTTGTTCAAGCATTTGATTTACTTATTCTACTGTGTCTTCACTTAAGAAAATAGGTAGCCTGGGGAGAAATGATCATAGTAATGAGGAAACTGAGGAGTCTTCTGAACATAAGAAGCAAGCTGGAGTCTTCAGGTGGCCAGCATCTGAGAAAATGTTAGCATTCAGGAAATTCAGAGTTTACCAAGACAGTGCGCAGGGCCCTCAGTAACTGAAAAACAGGAGGCTAAGTTGAAAAGAGAGTAAAGGTTGTCTGAGACTGAAGTAAGAAGAAATCAGTATTGTACTTATCGATGCACACCTGTCTCTTGTAAGTTACCTGACATTTTGGTGTTCTCTTTTCCATATTAAGGATTAACTTGATATTAATCATTTATATCTCAGTGTGAATAGTTCAGAAGTGGAAATGATCAAGAGAAAACAAGCTGGGCTTCTTTGTCAGAGATGTTGGGTCTGCAGGAGCACATGTGGAAGCAACGTTTCTAATTCTCCTAACAATTACATGGAATCTGAGGAACAATATCATAAAGATGTTATTAGTAGGTTTATAGGAATCATTTATTCAACCTGTTTTTCTTCTGTAATGAGAGTTACTATCTTTTCAGCACCTTCTAAGTGTTGAGTGCCTTACATACAATATCTTAATTCTCATAATCAACTACCACACTTTATTCGCCTGTCAGGTACTTGAGTCCCCTGATTGAAGAAAGATATGATGAAATATTGATCAGGTGACTAACCCCTGCTGACGTGTCAAGTAGTTCCTTTGTAACTCTAGAGGAAAGAAATCTTCATTTATTTAGGAGATGGGTATCTCTAGAAGATGACTAGGCTAGGAATTTCAGATCAAGTAAATATGAATAAAATTTGTATTCAGGCTAGCCTTTCGAGGGCCCTCAAATAAAAAAAAAAAAAAAAAAAGACTGCCTTGTCTGTTTCTTTATAGAACCAGCCCTGTTGAAAATGTGTTCAGAGAGCAGAGCGCTGCAGTTACCTTGGTAATGACATGCGAGCACCCTGCCTGTAGACTCTGTGACTCATCAGAAAGTGCCATTTGGGCAATTTTAGTTGAAGAAGGCGGCCAGCTCCCAGCCCAACACTCATACACCCTTTTCTTTGTCAACAGCTCTAGAAGTGGATTTAGAAGACACGTGCTTCCAAATATTATATAACTGGATAGAACAGCTTTTTATAAATGGTGGTAGGAACCTGAATCACTAGGAGTAGTTGTGGCGCTTGACACAGAAACTCGCACAGTCTCCTTTCCAAGCCTCCTCTGACCTTATTTATAGTAAGACATCTGTTAGAAGAAGGTAGTAGAGGAAGTCATAGAGACATATCTGAGGAAGAGACACAGTTCACAGAAGAAACACATTTAAAAAAAACCAGGAGGTTTAAAAGCCCTGGATCTTGAAGTCATAAATCTTTGTGTTGTAGAATTGGTACTTTTTAAGAGCTGACTTGAGTTGTTTGGATAGACTAGAAATAACATAGGGTACTGACATTTTAGGAAGAAACAGAAAGTTGGAAAAGGATTTAGACTGAGCAAGAAGGTAGGGTGTCATTAAAGAGGGTGGCCAGAGAGGTTCTCAACAATGTGATATGTAGGCAGAGTCTAGAATAAAACGAGAGAGTGAATCTTCCTGAGAGTACACTCTCTCAAAGCAATGCCTTTAAAGTAAAAATGTATTTGCTTGGGCTGGGTATTCGTTGCAGCACACAGGATCTTTGTTACGGCATGTGGGGTCTGGTTCCCTGACCACGGATTGAACTCCGGCCCCCTGAATTAGGAACACAGAGTCTAGTTTCAACCACTGGACCACTGGGGAAGTCCCAAAGTGACGCCTTTTTAACAACATAGCAAGACCACAGTGAAAAGTTATCAGAGTAAGCAGTATAAAATACACAATTGAAGGCATGATGGTTACAAGGTAAGTCACAATGAAAAGGTGGTGAGGAAGAGATGGTGTTATGTGATGATACCCTCTCCCATTGATAGCAGGCTGACCCCTTCCAGTAGCACATGGCTAGGGTTTGCATCCTAAGTGAGATTTCTGTATCAATCTGATGCTGCTGACACTTTGTACTTTCCCCAAGAGCTGATCTCTTTGAGCGCTACTCCTTCACCAGGGCCAAACTTGGGAGCCCCGAATGGTGGGAAGAGGGCACCATATTTCCCTTGTGGGTGTAAGTGTGGCAGTCAAGACCTTAGTGCACCTGTTGAATCTGCCTAAGGCTGGTTCCAATTAGAGTCCTCCCAAAAGAACCAAGCAAAAGTTAGCTCATGTTGTTGGTATTTTCCTCTTTGCTGTTCAGCAATTATTCATTTCATGCTAAGCCCTTGAATGAGTATTCTCCCAGAACACCAAGAATGGCTCTGATGTCATGGGATTTATGTTTAAGGATACTTTTTCCATGGTACAACCTCTTGACTTGAATGACATTATATACTCTTTGTCTCTTTCAGTGAGTGCTGTTTTACTAGCATCTAAAGTAAGAGTGTCTTCCAATACAGTAGAAATTATTGTGAATAAATAGACTGTTTTCCTGAAAGTTTCACCTTTAGAAAAGCATCCATGTGTGGATTTGGTTGAATGACCTGTAAGTGATTTTTACCAGGTGACTCCTGCACATTCAAGTAGAAAATTTCAAAGGAAGACCTAATATTTGTTTCTGGAAATCTTCAGGATTCACAGAATCTAAAACATATTGGTTTGCAACTCTGCTGTTTCAGCTGACCAAAGCTAGGTACAGAATGTTATCACCTTTAATAAATGTATATCCTCCTGTAATATAACTTTTGAAACTTGGTGTGATCCTTTCCCCCACAACATACATCTTCTTCCTACTTATTACTTCATAATATCTATAATTTATTATAGTATTTGGTCAAATACTATATAAGGTACTTTAGTTTGATACAAAAATTATAAGATCTAACACGTATTGAGCATGGTATATGCTGAATGCTTTACGTGAATATTTTATTTAATCCTCACTTCAACTCTATAGGGGTCTTCCATGGTGGCTCAGTGGTAAAGAATCCATGTGCCAAAGCAGGAGACATGGGTTCAATTTCTGACTCAAGAAGATTCCCTGGAGAAGGAAATAGCAACCCATTCCAGTATTCATGCCTGGGAAATCCAATGAACAGAAAAGCCTGGCAGGCTGCAGTCCATGGGGTCACAAAAGAGTCAGACAAGACTTAGCAACGAAAACAACAACTCTGTGGGGTAGGTATGATTACCATTGCTCCTGTTTTATATATTATGAAACTGAAGCTTAGTGAGGTTATCTTAATCTTGTGAATTTTCACAGCTGGGAAATGGAATTCCAGTTGAGCTATTTCAAATCTTGAAAGATGATGCTGTGAAAGTGCTGCACTCAATATGCCAACAAATTTGGAAAACTCAGCAGTGGCCACAGGACTGGAAAAGGTCAGTTTTCATCCCAATCCCAAAGAAAGGCAATGCCAAAGAATGCTCAAACTACCACACAATTGCACTTATCTCACACGCTAGTAAAGTAATGCTCAAAATTCTCCAAGCCAGGCTTCAGCGATATGTGAACCATGAACTTCCAGATGTTCAAACTTGTTTTAGAAAAGGCAGAGGAACCAGAGATCAAATTGCCAACATCCGCTGGATCATGGAAAAAGCAAGAGAGTTCCAGAAAAGCATCTATTTCTGCTTTATTGACTATGCCAAAGCCTTTGACTGTGTGGATCACAATAAACTGTGGAAAATTCTGAAAGATGGGAATACCAGACTACCTGATCTGCCTCTTGAGAAATTTGTATGCAGGTCAGGAAGCAACAGTTAGAAATGGACATGGAACAACAGACTGGTTCCAAATGGGAAAAGGAGTATGTCAAGGCTGTATATTGTCACCCTGCTTACTTAACTTCTATGCAGAGTACATTATGAGAAACGCTGGGCTGGAAGAAGCACAAGCTGGAATCAAGATTGCCGGGAGAAATATCAATAACCTCAGATATACAGATGACACCACCTTTATGGCAGAAAGTGAAGAGGAACTAAAAAGCCTCTTGATGAAGGTGAAAGAGGAGAGTGAAAAAGTTGGCTTAAAGCTCAACATTCAGAAAACGAAGATCATGGCATCTGGTCCCATCACTTCATGGGAAATAGATGGGGAAACAGTGGAAACAGAGTCAGACTTTATTTGGGGGGGGGGCTCCAAAATCACTGCAGATGGTGACTGCAGCCATGAAATTAAAAGACGCTTACTCCTTGGAAGGAAAGTTATGACTAACCTAGATAGCATATTGAAAAACAGAGACATTACTTTGCCAGCAAAGGTCCGTCTAGTCAAGGGTATGGTGTTTTCAGTGGTCATGTATGGATGTGAGAGTTGAACTGTGAAGAAAGCTGAGCAGTGAAGAATTGATGCTTTTGAACTGTAGTGTTGGAAAAGACTCTTGAGAGTCCCTTGGACTGTAAGGAGATCCAATCAGTCCATTCTGAAGGAGATCAACCCTGGGTGTTCTTTGGAAGTAATGATGCTAAAGCTGAAACTCCAGTATTTTGGCCACCTCATTCGAAGAGTTGACTCATTGGAAAAGACTCTGATGCTGGGAGGGATTGGGGGCAGGAGGAGAAGGGGACGACAGAGGATGAGATGGCTGGATGGCATCACTGACTCGATGGATATGAGTCTGAGTGAACTCCGGGAGCTGGTGATGGACAGGGAGGCCTGGCGTGCTGCGATTCACAGGGTCGCAGAGTCAGACATGACTGAGCGACTGAACTGAACTGAACTGACTGAATTCTGTTTATGAGGGCTTTTGCCTTGTAATTTCATCACCCCAAAGACCCCACTTCCTAATACCATCACCTTCGGGGTTAGGATTTCAATATATCAATTTGGGGGAAATAAGCATTCAGTCTGTTGCCATTACTAAGCACACTCTCTAGTTCCATTGACATTTTTTCATGTTAAGGCTTTCTCAGGACTTCCCTGATGGTTCAGTTGTTAAGACTTCACCTTCCATTGCAAGGGGTGCAGGTTCGATCACTAGTCAGGGAGCCAATATCCCACATGCCTCCCGGCCAAGAAACCAAAACATAAAACAGAAGCAAATTTGCAACAAATTCAGTAAAGGCTTAAAAAAGACTTTCCCAATAAAGGATCTATTGAGTTTATTTGCATTCCCATGCAAGCTTTTTATCATGAACTGGCACTTCAAGGAATATGGCTCTATACTATGGTCTATGACTCTATAACTCTGCTTTGCATCTATTCCATTTTAACAGACCTCAAATGAGATTATATCAGGCATATGGTATCTTCTTTAGATTTAATCTCTTTCATTTTGTCATCAATATATTCCCAAACACAATCTGGTGCTTCAAGCAGGCCAAGAATCCTCAAGTTGTTCATATAGCTTTTTATATAAGCAACTGGAAAATGACCAAATCTAAAACTCAATACAATGATCTTTGCTTTAACAATCAATGCTAATAAAAAAACCACCCAGAAGAAGCTGAGAGTGAAGAGAAAATAAACTTATAAGAAAATAGTATAAAATGATCAAAACCTTTAGGACAATCCATGCTGGACTTTCTCCTAAATAGTTGAAAAATGATACAAGCATCCTCTTTAAGTGAAAGTTACCATATGCATAATATGAGTTATTTATTGGAATGCAAGATAATTTGAAACTATAAAACTTTGCTAAAATAGCCTAACATGTTTTCGATATCTCAAAAGATATTTCAGCTTATTTTAAGTATTGAAAGGTCTCATTATAAACAATTCTTATTGCTCAATACAGTGAAAGTTATCTTAGCTTCCTCATTTTTTTCTAATTCTGAAAGAACTGATTATACAGCCAATACCTAACTTAAAAACAGTTGATGCTTCCAAATTTATCCCTAGTCAGTTGTTCTAAATTGTTGATATATTTTCCCTTTATAAAAAATTTGCAGACATCAGCCCACACGCAATGGAGAAACAGGAACAAGTTCCATCCTTCCACCCAAAGCAACAAAAAACTGAAAACATATGAAACCATGACTTGCAAGGCACTGACATCAGGTAACAAAAGACAATGATCCCTAGAGATGGGAAACAATGAGATGAGCCCTATGACATTCTTGACAGTTTCCAAACCATAGTGCAGGAAGGAAGAAACCAGGTGGAGACTGGAGACTCTTTGAGTTGAGGAGATGAAACTGACCATCTGGAAAAAACAAAGCATCTGGAGTTCTCAGGAAAGAGCAGCAAAGGGAGAAACTTCAAACAGAGAGAGAATCATAATTGATGTGTAAGTTGTCCCCTGTAAGTATTCACCTGTGTGCTGAACTATGTTTTCACTGAGGAAATTACATGAGTCACAAAAGAACCGCCCAAAATAACTAACAGTAACATTGCCCTATGGGGCTTCCCTGGTGGCTCAGTTCTAAAGAATATGCCAGCCAAACAGGAAACACAGGCTCGTTCCCTAGGTCAGGAAGATCCCCTGAGAAGGAAATGGCAACGCACCCCAATAGTCTTACCTAAAATCCCATGGACAGAGAAGCTGGCGGGCTACAATCCATGGAGTCTCAAGAGATGGACATGAGTCAGTGACTAAACAACAACAGAACAATGTCCAGTGCTCACACAAGGCAGGGAATAGTGCCTGTTGCCACCTCCCAACTGAATAACCCTCAAAAATAGAGGGACAATAAGTAGAGTACACACAAGATTTTTACCTTGAAGGTGGAAAATTATTAGTCTAAAAATGAGTGCTGCTCTGGTCCATAAAAAATCCTAAAAGTAACACCTGAAATAATCAATTTCTCAAGACATGTAACTATATCACAGAAAAACCTCAGTAGTAGTTATACAAATACAAACATAAAACTACATCCAACAATGTAAAATTCACAATGCCCGGTGAAATTCCCAATGCCAATCAAAAATTCTCAGACACCCAAAGAAGCAAGAAAATATGACTTATAAAGAGGAAATCATTCCATTGGGTAGGACAAACCCAGAATTGACATCTATGTTAAAATTATCAAACAGGAATACTATATCAATTAAACTGTATTCTATGTATTCAAAAGGTATGTAGACGTGGAAGATATTTTAAAAGTTTAAAGACCCTCATAAAATTTATAGAGATTAAAATTAAAAAGCTAGATAAAATAAATTGCAAAAAAATAAATTAATATACTGAGGACATGGCAATAGAAGCTATCAGAAATGAAATATCTAGAGCAAAGGGAGCCAGAAAAGAAGTGAAAAAGCATCAGTGAGCTGTGGGGCAATTTTAAGCAGCCTAATATACATGTAATTGGAATCACAGAAGAAGAGGAGCTGGAGGGTGGGACTGACTAATTTTTCAAGAAATAATGCCTAGAAATAGTCAAAATTCAATGAAAATTATAACTGTATAAATTGAAGAATTCATACGTCTGAGGTATAATATGCATGAAGAATGGGGAAACAGTGGAAACAGTGTCAGACTTTATTTTTCTGGGCTCCAAAATCACTACATATGGTGACTGCAGCCATGAAATTAAAAGACGCTTACTCCTTGGAAGGAAAGTTATGACCAACCTAGATAGCATATTCAAAAGCAGAGACATTACTTTGCCAACAAAGTTTCGTCTAGTCAAGGCTATGGTTTTTCCTGTGGTCATGTATGGATGTGAGAGTTGGACTGTGAAGAAAGCTGAGCGCTGAAGAATTGATGCTTTTGAACTGTGGTGTTGGAGAAGACTCTTGAGAGTCCCTTGAACTGCAAGGAGATTCAACCAGTCCATTCTGAAGGAGATCAGCCCTGGGATTTCTTTGGAAGGAATGATGTTAAAGCTGAAACTCCAGTACTTTGGCCACCTCATACGAAGAGCTGACTCATTGGAAAAGACCCTGATGCTGGGAGGGATTGGGGGCAGGAGGAGAAGGGGACGACAGAGGATGAGATGGCTGGATGGCATCACTGACTCGATGGACATGAGCCTGAGTGAACTCCAGGAGTTGGTGATGGACAGGGAGGTCTGGCGTGCTGTGATTCATGGGGTCGCAGAGTCGGACATAACTGAGCAACTGATCTGATCTGATCTGATGCATGAAGAAAACTACCTCAATGCATATTATAATTAAACAGCTTAAAACATGAGAAAAAAACAAAAAGCAAAAAAACTTAAATGCAGTCAGAGAAAAAAATGACACTATCTAAGTGGAATAAAGATAAGGACTATAGCAAATTTGTCACCAGAAACAATGCAAGTGAAAAAGATAGTAGAGAAATATCTTTATTAGGCTGAAAGAAAAAAATGCAGAACATATCTTTAAAGAACAAAGGCTAAATAAAGACTTTCAATTATACAAAGGTTGAGAGAATTTATCACAAACACACGTGCACAATAAGACATGTTAAGAAAGACCTTCAGGCAGAAAAAAATGATGCCAGAAGGAAATCTGATCTACACAAGGAATGAAGAGCACCAGAAAATACATAACCTCATTTGTATTTGCGTAAAAGCTGAGGAAGCTTTGTGTGATTATGTAAAGCTCTTTAGAAGATATTGTTTAAACAAAAGTAGAAACCATGTATCATGGACTTTATAACAAATGTAAAAGTAAAATGTAGGTCAGTGTTAGTTCAAAGGCTGGTACAGAAGAAATGGAAGTACATTATAAGATTTGTATAGGTGTATGCCTGCTCAGTCATGCCCAACTCTGCGACCCCATGGCCTGCAGCCCATCAGGCTCCTCTCTATGAAAATTTCCCAGGCAAGAATACTGGAGTGGGTTGCCATTTTCCACTCCAGAGGATCTTCCTGACCCAGGGATTGAACCCCCATCTCTTGAGTCTCCTGTATTGGCAGATGGATTCTTTACCATGGTACCACCTGGAAATCCCATAAGGTTCTTATACTATTGATTAAGTGGTATAGTATCATTTGAAGGTAGACTGTAATGAGCCAAACTTGTATACTATAACCTTTAAAGCTGCCACTAAAATTAACAGAACAAAGATTTACAGCCATTCAGCCAACGGAAGAATTAAAATTAAATCACAAAAAGTGTTCAGTTGATCCCAAAGAAGGCAGAAAACGTTGGAAAAGGGAATAAAGAACTGGTGGAAGAAACAGAAATCAAGTAGCAAAATTATAAATTTAAACAAAATCATATGAACAAACACTAAATATGTAAATGGTCTAAACACCCAATTAACAGGCAGAGATTTTTCCAACAGGATAAATAAACAAGACATAATACTATGCTGCCTATAAGAAATGCACTTCAAATTAAAAAAAAAAAACAAAAACACAAATTACAGATATGAGGATGTTAAAAGATTTACTGTGTTAACACTAACCAAAAGAAAGCTGAAATCAATATATTTATATCAGAAAAAGTAAATTTCAGAACAAAGAATACTACCAGATACAGAAAAAGGTCATTTCCTATTGATAAATAGGTCAATTCATGAAGCAGATATAATAATTCCAGACAGTTATACACACAGTAAGAGAACTTCAAACTGCATGAAATGAAAAACTAACAAAATTTCAATGAGAAATAAACAAAGACACAACAGTAGATTTCCATTAAAAAGTTAAGTTTTTTGTTACAAACCTTCCCACAAAGAAAACTCTGGGCACAGATAGTTTCACTGGTGAATTTTCTCAGTTTTGAAAATTGAAGGAAGAGTTAACATTATAAACAAACTCTTCCAGAAAATTGATAATGAGTGAATTCTTCCCAATTATTCTAAATGAGGCCAGTATTACTCTGATACCAAACCAGACATAAACATAACAGAAATCACAGAAGGTAGCCCTCATGAGCATAGCTGAAAAAATCCTCAGCAAAATAATAATAATTTTAAAAATGATACCACAAAAATAAGGATAATACTTGTTAATCGAGTAGAGTTTATTCCAGAAATACAAGGTTGATTTAACATTCAAAAATCCATCAGTGTTATTGCCCATATTACCATACAAAAGAGAAAATAACAGGATAATCTCAGAAAGACTCAGAAAATGTATTTGAAAGAAGGCACCATCTATTCCTGATTTTTTTTAATTTATTTATTTAAATTGGAGGCTAATTACTTTACAATATTGTATTGGTTCTGCCACACATCAACATGAATCCGCCACAGGCGTACACGTGTTCCCCATCCTGAACCCCTCTCCACCTCCCTCCCCGTACCATCCCTCTGGGTCATCCCAGTGCACCAGCCCCAAGCATCCTGTATCGAACCTGGACTGGCGATTCGTTTCTTATATGATATTATACATGTTTCCATGACATTCCCCCAAATCATCCCACCCTCTCCCTCTCCCACAGAGTCCAAAAGACTGTTCTATACATCTGTGTCTCTTTTGCTGTCTTGCATACAGGGTTATTGTTTGCCATACATTGACATGAGTCAGCCATGGGTGCACATGTGTTCCCCATCCTGAACCCCTCTCCCACCCCCCTCCCCATCCCATCCCTCAGGGTCATCCCGGTGCACCAGCCCTGAGTGCCCTGTCTCATGCATTGAACCTGGACTGGCGATCTATTTCACATATGGCAATATACATCTTTCATTGCTATTCTCTCAAATCATCCCACTCTCTCCCTCTTCCACAGAGTCCAAAAGACTGTTCTTTACACCTGTGTCTCTTTTGCTGTCCCGCATATAGGGTCATCATTACCATCTTTCTAAATTCCATATATATGCATTAATATACTGTATTGGTGTTTTTCTTTCTGATTTACTTCACTCTGTATAATAGGCTCCAGTTTCATCCACCTCATTAGAACTGATTCAAATGCATTCTTTTAATAGTTGAGTAATATTCCATTGTTTATATGTACCACAGCTTTCTTATCCATTCATCTGCTGATGGACATCTAGGTTGCTTCCATGTCCTGGCTATTGTAAACAGTGCTGCGATGAACATTGGGGTACACATGTCTCTTTCAATTCTGGTTTCCTCGGTGTGTATGCCCAGAAGTGGGATTGCTGGGCTGTATGGCAGTTCTATTTCCAGTTTTTTAAGGAATCTCCACACTGTTCTTCATAGTGGCTGTGCTAGTTTGCATTCCCACCAATAGTATAAGAGGGTTCCCTTTTCTCCACACCTTCTCCAGCATTTATTGTTTGTAGACTTTTTGATAGCAGCCATTCTGACTGGCATGAGACGGTTACTGATTTTTAAAGAAATCTCTTAGCAAAGAAGAAATAGAAGGAAACTTCTACAACATGTTACATATGGCAGTTAAGTTTCCAGGATAACGCAGAAATCTATTTCATTCTTGTATAAATTGTTATATCTATGTAACTGTAAAGAACTGGAAGCAACACTTTTGAAATCTGTAGCCTGGAATTTTAGTTACACACACTCCATGGCACGAGGATGCCTTGGGAGTAAGCTGGCTGCTAGCCCAGCAAGCTTGGGCTTGTCTATAGAACTCAGTCACACTAAAATGTAAATAATCAGTCTTGACTCTGTTAAGGGGCTGATGAAAGACCACGAAGCATCTAAAAAAGATGGAAGAGGTAGTTGGAATTACTTACCTTTTTTAATCCTGTAGGACTTTCATTGTCCATCTGTGTCCCAGAATAAAGGCATGATGTTAAAAGCATTGATAAACCCATGGGAGAAGAGAACATAGAGGAGTTTTCCAGGCTATGCCTGAACTTGAATGGACTAACATAGATAGACATCTCTATCTGAATGAGGGGAGAGGGTTCTATCACAGGATCTTCAGACCATTAACCAAACCAATTCATGTACTCACTGTAGCCCGAGGCCAAAGCTGATTGTTCAAGGCCTGTGCTTTCCTGCAGAATCAATCTTCTTGTCTCAAGTTCAGAAATCTAAATGGAAGGAATCATACTATTTAGCTTTCAATAAAGACAATCCAGGTATTTCAGACTCCACAGATTTAGCCCAAAATGATAGCGGAAGAAACTACGAAAGTATATCTTCTGTTCATTTCTCTAGGGAAGTACCTATATGGGAGTTATGTGATCTACACCCTCACCCCACATGCATGTAAGACTATTTCTGCTTCAGCCCTGGAATCCCGTGCTGTCTAACCTTATCACTCCTCCCCAGGAATCCCCTCTCCACTCCTCCTCTCTCCCCTGCTGGCCTGGGTGGTGAGAAATTGCAGGTGCATCCTCTACATACAACAGACAGGTAGATTTCTGGATTCTATAGAGAAGATGGGAGAAAGGAAGGACAAGGCAAACGCAGGATGATAGCTCGCATGTAAAAGAGGAAGAAAGTTATCTGCTTCATCTCCTGACAGAGCCAGTCCTATTGACAGGCTTCAATTCTGAACAGATCATTAAACACTGTTCACAGAGCTACTTAAAAAATTTCATTGCTAGAGAAGCAAAGGGCTCTCAGGGGATGGATGCTAGGTGCCATCCCACAGCTCCCTCCTTTCCTTCCTAATTACTGAGTATCTTCTCTATGTCAAGTGCTGTGACACGTTCTAGGGATACAATGACAAGTGCAGCATACTTTGAAGAACTTGAAGTCTAAATAGAGGCAAATAGATATGCTGGCATGCACAGGCAATAAACACTTTGTAATATGACAACTGAATATGTTATAAGAAGCAATTATGCCAAGAGAAAGAGACTGGACCAAAAACAAGCAAATTCATACTAAAATGATGCTTAAGATATAAATAATTCTTAAAAGAATAAATGAATTTTTAATAGCCAAAAGTAGATCAGTGACTTCTTGGGGATGGGGTCAAATGGGAGAGGGAGAGCAGTAAAGAAAGAGATCAAGCTCAAAAAAAAAAAAATACATAAGAAAACTTTCAGGTGTGATGAATGTACTCATTACCTTGATTCTGATGTTCATTTCATGGGTACACATATATATCAAAGCTTATTAAAATATCTACTTTAAGTCTGTGCAATTTATTGTACGTCAAACTTCAATAAAGCTGTGAAAAATATATTACAGGGTACAGTGTGGACATAAAGGAAAGAATGGTCAAGTTTTCCTCCTGCAGAGGATGAGACCTTCTGCAGAAGCCTCTTAAACAGATACTGCTACAAGCACCATCTCGTTCTCTGTATTAGACAGGGTGCTCACCTCATGTGTTTCTCACAAGGAACAGGGCACAATCAAATCATGTAACATAGGAAGAGAGCAATAAAAGGACTGGATACAAAGGTACAAGAAAGATATGGAGAAAAACCTTACAGATAAGGCAGCTCCCCCTGGGTAGTAGTGCAGGAGACAAGAACTCCTCCTAGACTGGAAGTAGAGAGGAGGAGAGTGGTTTCTAGAACCTGGGGAGGAGGTGCACCACAAAGAGAGATGCTTGAAAAGGAGCTGAGACCTCAGAGCCAGCATCCAAACTGCATGGACCTGTTAGGGAGGGAGTAGATGAATGCAGATCCTAACTGGACTCTCCTCCCGCCCTTTCATTCCCTACCAGGGCTCCTTGTTGGCCAACACTAAGCAAAAGCCAGAGAATAAGGAGGCATCCATACAGACAAGACTCCTCCATCTCAGAGCAGTGGGGAAAAAGAATCTGAAAACCAAACAGATGACAGGCGACGTAATCTCCATTATAGTCTGCTTTTTCTTTTTTTGATCCAGGATCAAAAGATGGGAAATGATTCAGAACTAACAATCATGTTTTTCCTCTGAAAAAAACAATGATTATTTCAGAAAGTTACTTATCACTATAAACCGTAGTTTTTGCTCTGATTGGATAATCTCAGATCCTGCATTTGGAAGAATGATGTGGAGAGCATGAATCTGATAGCCAGAGCCTTATGCCAGGAGCTGATAAGCCCATGGACCAAATATGGCCCACCATCTGGGTTTGTACCGCCCACAAGGTTAAGATGGTTTCAACATTTTTAAATGGTTGAAAAAACATGAAGAGAAGAAAAATATTTTGTTATATATGGAAATTACATGAATACTTCCTTTCTGACATTTTTAGTCTCTTTCCTGGGCTCTTTACTTCTATCAATATCCTTTACCTTAAAAAAAAAAAAGATTAGAGCATCTATTGTCCTAACAGCCTTTCTGGCTACCTTTTCATCTCTCTTATTTTTTAACATCAAAATTACCACTTGCACAGTTATGTAATATATCTGAAGCTATTTGGGGAACTTGTGTTATTTCTATATCTGTAAATTCCTATAAATTTCTGTATCCACAAATAAAGCTTTTCTTAAACCAGGTATGCCCACAATTTACCTTATTATCTGTGGCAGGTTTTGCGGTCAGTACCAGTGTTAAGTAACTGTCCACAAAACATAATACCTTTACTCCATGGCCTTTTACAGAAAATGTCTGAATACCCTTACCTTATACTAAAGAAGTTGGAGATGTGGAGACAGATTTGCCTGATTTACTTGAAACCAGACCCCAGTTCTACTAGTACTTGAATGTGTCATCCTGACATATTACTCAATTTCTATGAATCTTAGTTTCTTTTTAAGACAAATGAGAAAATAATGTCAACTCTATAGAGACAGTGTTGAGTATTAAGGCATAGAATAGAAGTACCAAGCTAGAGAAGGAAATGGCATCCCACCCCAGTATTCTTGAATGGAGAATCCCATTGACAGAGAAGCCTGGCGGGCTACTGTCCATGGGGTTGCAAAGAATCAAACACAACTGAGTGACTAACACACACAAAGTACCAAGCACAGAGACTGATGGACTGTCATGCTAGTTTGAGCCCTGGGTGGGGAAGATCCCCTGGAGGAAGAAATGGCAACCCAACCCAATATTCTTGCCTAGAGAATTCCATGGACAGACGAGCCTGGAGGGCTACAGTCCACAGGGTTACAAAGAGCTGACACGACTGAGAACATATGCACAAGGACTAATACACAGAGAAAATTATTCCTCTCTTTAAAAGAATAATAAAAGCAAAAAATCATGCAACATTAAGTAACACAGGTCTTCTTGCACCTTTTTATATGTCTTTTTTTTTACTTCACCATATACTAAACGTATTTCTATCTTGTCATCATTCCATCTAGAGTCAGAGGGCCTTTACTTCTTATCTAAAGCTAATCTCTTGCCAGTAAACACAAAAGTACATCCCATTCCAAGACACTTAAGTGATAGTTACTAATCTTTGGTGTGTTTAGCACTCACCAGGTGTTAAATACAGATCCCTGAGCTTATTGAAGAATCTGAATTTAAAAATTACCTTAAGAAACATTGATGTAAGATTCTCTTCTTCCTCTCTCTCCCTCCCTCTCCCTCCCCCTCACACAACAACATACTCACACACAAATACTTCCTTTCTAGCATTTTCAGTCTTTTTCATGGACTCTTTCCTTCTATCAATATCCTTTATCTTAAAAAAAAAAAAAAAAAAAAAGATTAGAGCATCTATTCTCCTAATAGCCTTTCTGGCTACCTTTTCATCTTTCTTATTTTTTTCCCATCAAAATCACCACGTGCACAGTATATAACACATCTGAAGCTATTTGGAGAACTTATGGGCTTTGTGTATCTGTAAATTCCTGTACTATCTCTCACTTTCCATCTATTCCTTCCTTTCCTACTTCCTTTGCTAACTCCTTTTCCTCTTCTCTCCATCAACAGAGCTTTCTGCATTTCACGGCCACACAGCCCCTCAGAGCTATCTTTAAGGACCATCAAGGTGGCAGGCCAACAAGCTTTCACCAGAGGCACTGCAGTTGGACTCAGTGTTTCAAGACATGGTTCTTAGGCCTTGGGTTTGATGGAACTCAAGTGTTAATGTCCATTGTCCCCTGCCTGAGCTCACAGAGAGAAGAGCTAGACAGAGAACACAAATAGAAAAGGAAAAAATATAAAGATATACCACCTTTATTACCAATGAAGCTGATTGTGGAGAATGTGGGTTATGTTAGCATCCAAGGGGAAGGTTTGCAATACTGAACTGTACACTTAGACAGATTTACACACCCCATCACAGGCATTGCTGGGGAACATCAGAAATGGGAAAGACCCCTTTCAGACAGGTGTAATTGATTAACAATGTTCTGTTAGTTTCAGGTGTACAGCAAAGTGATTCAGTTATAGATACACATGAATCTATCCTTTTTCAAATTCTTTTCCCATTTAGGTTATTACAGAATACTGAGCAGCATTCCCTGGGCTACACAGTAGGTCCTTGTTGGTTATCTGTGTTAAATACAGCAGTGTGTACATGTCAGTCCCCAAATCCCAATCTATCATCGCCTCTACCTAATTTTAGTCATCACTGAAGAACAAATTCACAATGTGGATGTGGCAATATTGGGTAGAGGCTACAGAGCTACACAAGACTTGGTAACAACAATTATTACCAAGTAACAGTAAGGTATGGGAAGGGAAAGTTCTACTCGAGTTTTAGAAAATATATTTTAAAAATTTAGGGCAAAAACATGCTGTTATAAAAAGATCGGCTTTGTAATAACAGGAATAATCTGGAATGGGCTGGAGGGAAAGAATTTTAACTAAGTAATCACTTAAAAATGCCCTAAAATCTTAAGGAGGGAAGCAAGTAAAGACACCTTCTAAAAGGAACTAGAACAAGCCACGGAATGTGGGCATATGACCAAGACTAAGCCAAAGATTAGTGTGAACTTGTATGAATAGTATCAGGAAGACTGAAGTCCTCACTGAACAGGATGAGGCTCATGGCTTGTTCCAAGTAAAAAGAAAGAGGAACAGTCTCAGGACTTAAGATGTAATGTTAACAAATAAAAAAGAAAAGGCAACTGGCTCAATATCACTCTTGAGCAAGCCATTTTATTTCTCTGTGACACAGTTTTCTGCTTCCTCAAGTGAAAAGGTGCTGGACACCGAGATCCCATCAAATTAATTTTGTTTCTAGTTGTTCAAACAGAGAATGATCCTCAAGCTAAAAGGGGAGTGTATATACTTCCCTTAGGACAGTGAGAAACTGCAGGCTGAATAAATAAATGGCACACTAAAGCAAGGTATGCAATTTTGACTTCATTTCTGCTGATATGTTGAGAGGAAAATGTCATGGACATAAAGTTTCTTTTTCTCATTTAAAAAATTTTTTTAAACTTTTAATTTTGTATTGGAGTACAGCAGACTAACCAACAATGCTGTGACTGTCTCAAGTGAACAGAGAAAGGGCTCAGCCATACAGACACACATATGAATTCTTCCCCAAACTCCCCTCCCATCCAGGTTGCCACACAACATTGAGCACAATTCATTTGCTATACAGTAGATCCTTGTTTGTTACCCATTTTAAGTATAGCAGTGTGTACATGTCCGTTCCAAACTCCCTAACTATCCCTTCCCTCCAGCAGTCATAAATTTGTTCTCTAAGTCTTTGAGTCTCTTTTTGTTTTCTAAGTTTCAGTCAGTTCGTTTCAATCATGCCTGACTATTTGTGACCCCTTGGACGGCAGCACACCAGGCTTCCCCGTCCATCACCAACCCCCAGAGCTTGCTCAAACTCGTGTCCATTGAGTTGGTGATGCCATCCAACCACCTCATCCTCTGTTGTCCCCTTCTCCTTCTGCCTTCAATCTTTTCCCAGCATCAGGGTCTTTTCCAATGAGTCAGTTCTTTGCAACAGGTGGCCAAAGTATTGGAGTTTCAGCTTCACCATCACTCCTTCCAATGAATATTCAGAACTAATTTCCTTTAGGATGGACTGGTTTGATCTCTTTGCAGTCCAAGGGACTCTCAAGAGTTTTCTCCAACACCTCAGTTCAAAAGCATCAATTCTTTGGCACTCAGTTTTCTTTATAGTCCAACTCTCACATCCATACATGACTACTGGAAAAACCATAGCTTTGACTAGATGGACTTTTGTCAGCAAAGTAATGTCTCTTTGTAAGTTTATTTGCATCATTTCTTTTTGGATTCCAACAAAAGGGATGTCATACGATATTTCTCATTCTCTGTCTGACTTACTTCACTCAACATGACAATCTCTTGGTCCATTCATGTTGTTGCAAATGGCATTATATTATCCTTTTTAAAGGCTGAGTAATATTCTACTGTATATATAATGGACACATCTTTTTCCATTCCTCTGTTTATGGACATTTAGGTTGCTTCCATGTGTTAGCTATCATAAACAGTGTTGCAATGAACATTGGGGTGCATGTATCCTTTCAGATCGTGGTTTTTTTCCTGGATATTTGCCCAGAAGTGGGATTGCAGGGTCATATGGTAGCTCTATCTTTAGTTTTTTAAGGAAACTCATAGTGGCTGTACCAATTTACATTCCAACCAACAGTGTAATGAGGGTTTCCTTATCTCCACAGTCTCTCCAGCATTTACTGCTTATGGATTTTTGATGATAGCTATTCTGGTTGGTGTGAAGAGATTTCTCATTATGATTTTGATTTGCATTTCTCTAGTAATTAGCTGATATAAAGTTCTTGATTTCAATGATGTGTGTAGTGAATCTTCCAATGATATAATTTTGGATAAAAACAATTGGCAGGTAGGGAGGAAAATGAGAATGAAATTAAATATGTAGAACAGCAACAGTGTGTATCTTTATCATTCTGACTGTGTGGCCTTGTAAACATTAGCAAATTTCTTTGGGTCTGTTTCTTAATTGATTAAAAAATTAAGGAGATGATTTCACAGGAGATGACTTATTCCAAGCTGATTTCCTACTCTAAAATTCAAAGATTCTAAAGTTTAACTAATTTGATTTCAGTATATAAGGAGACTTTAGTAAACTACAAGAAGACCTGGATTTTGCATAGTTCAGACTTTTTACCATAGACAGATGAAGATATTGAAGATTTGCTTATATAATTCACAGATAACACAAACCTGGATTGGATGTAGTGCAGAAACAAGATTCAAAATAGAGTCTTAAGATTGCTTTTGTATTCAAATGAGAAAATCTAATTTAGTAGCAGTTTATATGTGTGAAAAAGACATGTTGTTGTTTATTTGCTCAGTCATGTCTGGCATTTTGGGGACCCTATGGACTGTAGCCCACCAGGCTCCTCTGTCCATGGGATTCTCCAGGGAAGAATACTGGAGTGGGTTGCCATTTCCTTCTCCAGGGATCTTCCCAACCCCAGAGATTGAACCCATGTCTCCTGCATTGGCAGGTGCATTCTTTACCTCTGAGCCACCAGGAAGAAATAGTACCTAGTACCTCAAATTTAGTATGAACCAACCGTGTAACATGAATACGTATATGCATGTGTGGGGGGTGGTGAAAGAGAGAGACAATAGCACCATATTATCAGTATATAACAAGAGCCTTAAAAAATCGTATTGCTGTTGTTGTTCAGTCGTTCAGTCATTCTGATTCTTTGCAACCCCATGGACTGCAGTATACCAGGCTTCCCTGTCTTTCACTATCTCCCTGAGTTTGCTCAAACTTGTGTCCATTGAGTCGATGATGCTATCCAACCATCTCATCCTCTGTCGTCCCCTTCTCCTCCTGGCTTCAATCTTTTCCCAGTATCAGGGTCTTTTCCAGTGAGTCAATTCTTTGCATCATGTGGCCAAAGTATTGGAGCTTCAGTTTCAGCATCAGTCCTTCCAATGAATATTCAGGGTTGATTTTTCCTTGCTGTCCAAGGGACTCTCAAGAGTCTTCTCCAGCACCACATTTCGAAAGCATCAATTCTTTGGTGCTCAGCCTTCTTTATGGTCCAACTCTCACATGTGTACATGACTACTGGAAAAACCATAGCCTTGACTCTACAGACCTTTGTCAGCAAAGTGATGTCTCTGCTTTTTAATATGCTGTCAAGATTTGTCGTAGCTTTTCTTCCAAGGAGCAAGCATCTTTTAATTTCATGCCTTCAGTCACTGTCGGCAGTGATTTTGGAGCCCAAGAAAGTAAAGTCTGTCATAGTTCATTCTAAGGAGGCAATAAGGAACATATTCTTCATTTCCTCCTTAGAAGTAAATCTTCTCTTCCCATTCATCCTTTACCCCTAGACTACTCAGCACTAATGACCCTCACCCTCTTAGCTCTGATAACCTAATGACCTTCATCTCCAATCCACTTAATCCATCAACTGCTCCTCATGTTGGTATTTCCCACTATCCTGAACTGCTCCTCATGTTGTTATTTCCCACTATCCTGCACTGCTCTATCATGAAGATTTAAACTCTGAAATTCCAATTGCATTGTCAAATTTCTAAACATGGTCTATCAGTGCCTCTAATCTAACATGATTAGTACTAACATCATCTTATCCAAACTTGTTCGTTGCTTGGTTTTTCATATTTCTGTTAACAGTGCCATGGCTGGCTTATTAGCTGATGTTGATAACCTTTAAGTCATCACTCTCCTAAGTTTAAATGCTCCTTCTTCACTATACTTCATTATCCACTTTCTGAACAATAACAATAGCATTTTAATGCAATTCCTTTCTTCCTTCTTCACATTGTAACAAATTGTTCCCAATGCTCTCAGATTAGTCTTCCCAATGCCTCCCTCTGATCCTGGTATTGACTTACTGAAAAGCCTTGCTGACTCCTTTTCTGACTAAATAGAAACTAAATCCTACAGTTTGTTACACAGAACTTTTGGTAAAGTGCCCCTCATCTGTCTTTTCCAGCATGATTTCCAACAACTTCATAAATCAGCCCTTTGCTTCAATCTGTTCTACCCAAATAATTTGATGCTTCTCAGTCCCTCAATTTTTCTATTGCTCTTCTGTTTTCAAGCCCTGCTTCACTGTTCCTGCCTTGTAACCTGCTCTAATCTTCCCTTCTGAGTTAAAAAAGTAAATGTATCTTCCCCCAAACTTCTATACCACTCCCTATCTTGTTACTTTTACCTCTCGCTCATATTTTCATATAAATGCATATATTTGGCTGATTTTCGTAACAAAGTACATAATATAGTGAGACCTTATGTTATACATCCTTGTGTTAGTCTTTCATCCAATAATTTGAAATGTTTATTGAGCATCTCACATGTGCTAGGTGATGTGGATAAGCAATGACCAAGAGGAATCTCTTTTGGGGCTTAGTTTACAAATGCTAAACCTATTGGTAAATAAGTGATGAATGAATAGTTGATAAATTGGAATTATGATAAATACTAAAAATAAAAAGTACACAATGCAATACCAATATATAGAAAGTGAACATATGATACTGTTTTTATAATCCAAAACACCCTTTCAATGGAGCCATATTCAGTCTAGCCTAAAAGTATGTGCTGTGTGTGTGTGTGTGTGTGTGTGTGTGTATGAAGTCGCTCAGTCGCGTCCGACCCTCAGCGACCCCATGTACTATAGCCTACCAGGCTCCTCTGTCCATGGGATTTTCCAGGCAAGAGTACTGGAGTGGGGTGCCATTTCCTTCTCCATGCGCTAGTCTAGAAGACATTATTTTTTTGATTTACAGCATGATCCAATTATGAGTAAAGACCATAATATCTGAGCGACAAAATAGGAAACTAAATTCCCATTCTTGGGCAAGCATAACTGACTAGTTTGGTGACAAACCTAAGGTAGACATACAGTATGGCCTTTTTCTTCCTCTTGTTTTATGCTAGAGCAGCTATTTTCTGCTTTTACGAATTGCATGGAGCCATCAATTATGGCCAGTAATCTTCAACAAAATACGAAGAGCAAAAGTATAAAGAAGCAAGTGATTCATCACTAAGCCTGAGGCCAGCTGTAAGGGGAAAAGCCCTTTCTGGCTTGGAGCTAGCAGGCACAATAGCACATTATTCCTGAAGGAGCTATGGTTTGAAATTTCTGAATGGGCTTACCATCAGTCTCAGCTGGCAGCCTACTCAGCATGCACAGGCAGGTAAACTCTTCAAATACACTTCTTTTTCAGTATGGAGACTGTTCCTGGTATTTCTATATTCATCAAAAAACAAGGTGAGATTTTATTTTTGTTTTCTTCCACTGAATTCATGCATCTAACTGTGAGAGTATAAAATTCCCTCCAACTCTCGTAAGCAAGAGCTTTCTCTTTCTCAGACATAAGGTATCTTATCTCTTTTGGCACCTCTGATTGTCAGTACATGAGTTCTGAGAATAATAAATTACAGGTGGTTAGAGGCACCCCACTCCAGTGCTCCTGCCTGGAGGATCCCGTGGACGGAGGAGCCTGGAGGGCTGTGGTCCATGGGGTCGCTGAGGGTCGGACATGACTGAGCGACTTCACTTTCACTTTTCGCTTTCATGCATTGGAGAAGGAAATGGCAACCCACTCCAGTGTTCTTGCCTGGAGAATCCCAGGGACGGGAGAGCCTGGTGGGCTTCCGTCTATGTGGTCACACAGAGTCGGACACGACTGAAGTGACTTAGCAGCAGCAGCAGACATCTAAATGGAAGCAAGAAGGCCACCGTCACAGCTACTTTTCTAATGTGGCATGTGGGTGAAAGTAGGGATACTGGGACAGAAAGCAACATTCTAGGTAGAGACTGACCTCTTGGGAATGAGATGAACTGAAAGAATTAACCATACAAAAGGTTACCAGGGAGGACTAGTTTTTGTACGGCCCTGAATTGAAATAAAATACAGTGAACTAATGAAAGCCATTGTTGCTGTGTTCTCTAATTAACTGACTTTTAAACATCCTTAAGGACAATGAAGAACACACAAGGCATAGAGGAATTTTTTCACAATGAATCCTGAACGTTGCCTCTGCAGCAAGAGGTAAATGAGGATAGAAGAATGAAATATGCTTCTTCATGAATTTCCCTCTTTTTCTTTGCGAAAAAAATTTTTTATGGCAAGCAAATTGGAGACATTGTCAAAGAACAGTTCCTCTTCACATAAAGGTTACCTTTATAAAGCTGGCAGTCAGTGCCCTTGTGGTTCATCTGCCAAGTAAGTGCCAGGAGTGGAATCTATACTGTGGCAGGCGTGGAGGCAGGCAGGCCTGGCTCTCCCACCCTCCTTATGAATCACTGTTCTTTGCTCCTTTGTACCCGAGTTGCCACTTTTCCCACTCTCTGCCTCCCTTCTCATTGGAGGGATCTCTTCCCTCACACATGAGATGAATGTTCCGTTGTTGCCAGGAAGCCAGGCTTACTGAATGCTGATTTCATGGAAGTCGCACAAGAGAGGCAAACAGTAACCTTCCGAGTAATCTGCATGAAAAGTGACTTTACAAGACATAAAGTGTCCAGTTTGGCTGATGATGCCTCATTTGTGCTACTTTAAAGGAGAGGAGGTATATACATATATATATATATATATATATATGTAATACATTACATATATATATATGCTATATATACATAGATTTTTCCTTTAGTGTATACACATGTACACATATGGTTTTGTTTCCATTTTGGGTTGAGTGTTTTAAATGGATCTGTCTTTTTTATCCAATGACTTTTCTTTTTTTTTAAAGATCCCCAGAAAAGCGCAACTTTAAATTAGTTCTATTTTTTAAATTCCTAGTATATTCTAGAGGGTGTTGTATATACATGTACATATATGTGACACTTAATATTCAATTTCTGGGGTCTGATATGGTAGAAAGGTATATTTATTTCCTTTTTTAACATCTAAGATGAGAGGGGCTATTCAAAAGAAGCAAATAAGTGCTCAATAAAAGATATTCTCTTAATATAAAAGATATCTCCATAATCATTACTTTCTGTAGTTCTCAAAAATAAAAATTTTTACAGTATGTCATCTCAAACTATGCCCCATTGTCAATTACTCAAGCTACTTTTATGCCAAGACTTTACAGGAGTTAAAAGGAGATTAGGTAATCACTTATAGTAAACTGTATCTTTATTTACTCTAAACAGCTTTATATGGTGAACTGTCACTTACCTTGTGACTTGATAAACTCACAGGGAAAACACTGCTTGACAGTATGATTTGTTTTTATAAAGCAGAGGGGAGGATTTCAGGGTTATATTCTGAGTAGTAAATGGCCATAAATACAATTCTTCAAAGGCCTGGAAAACACAAAGATTGCTTATAATAAAAACCATCCCCTAGTATATCTTAAATAACAATTAATTATCTATATTGTGCTGACACACACTTTACATTCAATTTTTTCTTCCTGGTGTCATACATCTTTATAATGATGAAGAAATAAAGCTACCATATGTTATATGCTTCCAGATTTATGACAATTACAAACAAGAAGAAGCAGAGTAAGCTAATTTCACAAAAGAGAGAAATCTATTTATTGAAAAATTCAGTACCTAGCTGGCAGTGATTTGCAAACTGTGACCAGAAGAGCTCTTAAGAAATGAAATATCCATGTTAGTAATGTGATTCCACTGAAGACATTTTTCATATGTTATTTTCCATTTTTCCACTGTTTTCACTAGTAAAACCAATAGAAATCATCTAAATTAAATCTAATAGGAAATCTGATCACTCAGAATCAGTAATGGTAAATAGAGATTCACTGTAAATCCTCCTGCTCAGTTCAGCCCAGATCTACAAGCATCTAAGAGCTGTTTGGCCCTCTGTTAGCAATCTTGGCAGAAATTCAGAAGATTGAATGGAGATGAATTCTTAATGACTTCCTAACATGTAGGTGGGGGGCTCTTTCCAGAAGGAGACTGAGACACAAGATCTGTAATTACAGAATGAGGAAATTGGGTACATTGAGGCTTCTCCTCAGGATGGAAATACAGGAAGTCAGTTAGCAGAAATGCGATTCTGCCGTTAGATTCAAATAACAACAGAGGAGTTCTCAATATGCATTTAAAATATTAGTTTCGTTTGAACAAGAAGCATTTATTCATGTTGGTTGTCTACTGAGACTTTTTCGGCTATTGAAAGGCCGCTATGTGGCTTTCTTGAGTCTTCTCGGGTCTAGGATATGAATTCTGTTTTGTGATCAATTTCACATTTGACATTTGGTCCTCATGCTATGGATCTCTAGGTGGTCGTATTTTGCATCTTGGAGATGTGAAATATTATGTGCCAGGTTATTCACTCCTTGCCTAGTTTGTGTGTCTTGGAAAGTTGTTTCAAATAACCAAATTGCCTTGCTGTACACCTGAAACATTGTAAATCAATGATATTTCAATAAAAAATAAAATATAATCATAAATTCTAGAATGAGAATATCTTTCCTTGTGTTACCATGGTTTTCCTTAAGTCAGATTAAACATATGCCTGTTTCCTGTCCAATATGGAAGGCACAAGCCACAAGAGACCAGTCAGCACCCACACTGGGGCTGTTCTGATTGACTTGCAATATGAATATAAAATACACACCAGATTTTGAAGCTGTCATATGAAAAAAGAATGAAAATATCTCAGTAAGGTATTTGTATCAGCTACATGATGAAATGATATTTTAGATATGCTGTATTAAATGAAATACACTATTAAAATGAATTTTATTTGTTTATTTTTACTTTTAAAGATATGTGGCTACTAGAAAATTTGAAATTTTACATGTGCCTCATATTGTGTATCTATTAAATAGTGCTGTATAGCTATATAGTCAATATATTATAGCTACAAATTCCGAGCGAATCACTTTAATTTCTTTCCCCTGTCCCAGTTTGTATGTTTTATGCAGCCTACAAGACATTTGTTGTGGGAGAATACACAAGGTTCATATGAGGCAGAGTCATTGGTCACCCAGAATATGACCCTCAATAGCAGCAATACTGCCGTGATCAGCAGGAAAGAAGGGTCCTTAATAACTAAGGTGATGGACATAATCACTGACTTTCCCAGACCTCCAAATCTGGGATTTGGGGGGCCTGCAATCACAAGCACATCTCAAAACAGGGATAGAATTCACTGTATGGAAACATTTCCTTTAACACATGGTTATTATAAAGACAATCTAAGCTGAAGAAATACTTGAGATTCAACAGATGCAGGGTAAAATACTTCTTGGAACTCCCTTAATCTGAGGTGCACGCATGCTCAGTCGTGACCGACTCATTGCGGTCCCATGGACTGCAGCCCGCCAGGCTCCTCTGTCAATCAGATTTTCCAGGCAAGAATACTAGACTGGATTGCCTTTTCCTTCTCAGGGGGATCTCCCCGACCCAGGGATCAAACCCACGTCCACTGTTTCTCCTGCATTAGCAGGTAGATTCTTTACCATTGAGCCACCTGGAAGCCCCTCGTTTATCCTAATAAAGGCAGAGACTTCTGGAAAACGATCACAGCTGGGAATTCCCTCTTCAGGGTGGCTTTTACTCTCAGGAAACTAACAGTATCAGGGAGTGCCCTGGCAGTCCAGTGGTTAGGACTTAGGGCTTCCACTGCCAGTCCAAGTTTGACCTCTGGTTAGGGAACCCCACAAGATGCAAGGCCAAAAAAAATCATAACACACAAAACTATGAAATTGTCTGAACCTTGAACTCATGCTTTCTTAATCTCATTAGAGAGCTTTTTGGATTCTACAGTTTAAATGGAAGACATGGTGGTAGATGAGGGCTGACAGGATTTTGTGAATTCCAAGAGACTGCATGGAACCTCGAGGACTGGGAGAACTGTAACTTGAGTCCCGAAACTGGAGCAGGGCTGAAAATTTTAGACAGATAGATAGACAAAATGGAGGATCACACAAACTTTGTATTGATTTGGTGTCCATACCCTGATAGCTCAGTTGGTGAAGAATCCGCCTGCAATGCAGGAGACCCTGGTTTGATTCCTGGAGAAGGGATAGGCTACCCACTCCAGTATTCTGGCCTGGAGAATTCCATGGACTGTATAGTCATGGGGTCTCAAAGAGTCGGACACAACTGAGCAACTTTCACTTTTCACCATCAAACATTTGGTATATTAAGTAAAATTTTTCAAATTATTTTTTTTTAGTTGAAACATCTTTATATTTCCTCAGGCCTCTTATTGTCTCCAAAAGCAAATTGATACCCCCTTCTTTGTGTCCTACAACACTTGCCATTCGAATCATCATTGTAGGAACTGCCACCTGTTCATAAAAGATATTAGACCGGGTTGAATGGTTACATTTTCTTTATACTTAGGTAAAAATTAATAGTCAACTACTAGTGAATGTTCAGTTCTAAAAGACATGTGCTGTGTTTCTAAACCAACACCTTTCTCTACTTAAATCACTTCATCTATATCACAACTCCATAGGTAAGTATGTTGTCTTCAATTTACAGATAAGCAAACTGCAGACCAGAGATAGTAAATAATTAATCCATATTCATACAGCCTATGACAAAGGAAGGTCTCCCTGGATTCAAATCCATTCCTTTTAGTCATGTAACTAAACTACACTGTCTTTGGCTGTGTGAATTATGTACCAAAGCCAGATGGTGCATAAGCTATAAATTTGCAAAACATTTCATCTGACTAGTGAAAAGTGTGAACAAGAGAAGGAGGGCATAATTAGTCATCCTTTAATACAAAAGTGTTAGATTGCACTGGGAGGGGGGCCCTTTTGCTCAAACATAGAATAAGAACCTTGAGAAAAATATGTTGCTCACCAAATATGTTTTTTTTTAACAGAATATCAAACCTAAGAACAAAAAGGGTATGATGTAATTAAAAAGCATGGAACTATAGATAAGTTATAAATTTAAAAACTGTTTCCCTACTATTATCAAATGGAAAGTATTCACAAGTGTTCTCCATTTTTCATAAGTTCACTTTACTCCACTTTATGTTCATGAAAGACCTACATTAGTGCTTGTTTTAGCTAACAAAAAGAAATCTCAGGAGGATTTTCATTTTTATGGAAAAAGGAGAAAATGAAAATATCATTCAGCTATTTGTTTTGCAGCAAGCTGTTATAGAGGCAGTGCACCCCATGCAGTGAGAGTGGTCTCGCCAAGCTTCTTTCCCAGGACCCACCTCAGCAGCATCTCAACATCAAGGTGCCCTAAGCTTTGAACTGTGTCGGTAAGCATCTGTGCTTTCACCTCCCTTTATTTTGTGCTTCCATTAGCAAGGAGTGTCCTAAGGTAATTGCTTCTTGCCTTTATACTTTTTGGCCTATGAAAGCTTTCATAGGAAAGCTCTACTTCTAGACAGCAAGGGAAACTTGTATTTCTACCTGTACACCTTAAAAACATTTATGTCTGGCCCATAATCACATAAATTTCGTATGATTTTGTCTTCAAATGCTCTTTCTCATGCCCTTATTTTTTTCCTTTGAGAATTTCTACTAAAATTTCCTTTGGAATGCATGAATTTTTCCTTTCAGCCTTGGAGTCCATCTGTTGTCCTATACAAAGCCAGGGGCAATTAACAGTACTAGGATGGAATTTTATTGGAAGAAGTAGGACATATTTCTGATTGTTTTAAAAAATAATTTGCTCTTTTTATCCATACCTGGCTTAATATAAATTAACAGTTGGTCAGTGCATAACACAATAAAATAACAACAAGTTCCGCCCACAGACTAACAGATTGCATTTTAGGTACTGAAAAAAGGCAGTCAAATTTACTAATTAACTTTTCAACCTTAAAAATTTTTAGCATATTTTATAGAGATTATTTTTAATGTGCTTTATAAGTAAATAAATTGAACATGACTTAAACTCTAATGCATGTGCATATTAATCTAAATGGAAATATAAGTTCTTCCTGGATTCTAAACTGTTAATAGTTTCATGTTTCTCTAACTATCCCATCCTTTGTCATTAATTTTTATGTCCTTTTAATATACAAGGCATACCTTCTTTTATTTTTTTTAACCATTTGTGACATAGTAAGAAATATATATTTGATCTCTGCCCCCTGTTTCTAGACCAGAACTCCCTAAAGCCCTTGGAATTTCCTTATGATAAAGGTGAGAGAGGCATCTTTTGTTATTCATAACAAATCCCTCTTGATCTAACCCCAGTTTATACTAATGTGGTGACTCCTGGAGAAAGGTGACTGATTGCCAGAGGAACCAACCACGTGATTAGAGAGTTAGAACTTTCAGCCCCAACTCCTTGTTGGTGATTTAGTTGCTAAGTTGTGTCCAACTCCTGTGATCCCATGGGCTGTAACCTGCCAGGCTCCACTGTCCATGGGCTTCTCCAGGCAAGAATACTGGAGTGGGTAGCCATTTCCTTCTCCAGGAGATCTTCCTGACCCAGGGTCTCCTGCATTGCAGGCAGATTCTTTACCAACTGAGCTACAAGGGAAGACCCCCCTCAACTCCTTACCTCTAGGGAAAGAAAAGGGGCTGGAGACTGACTTAATCACCCATGGCCAATGTTTTCAACAAATCATTCTTTTGTAATGGAAATTTCATTTAAAAATCCTAAATATGAAGGGGTGCACAGAGCTTCTGGATTGGTGAACACATGAACCCAGAAGCTCCTGCTCCTTCCCCAGACCTTGTGCTATGCTCACCTTCCATGGCTTGCTCCTGAGTTGCACCCTTTTATAAATGGGTAATAAGCGCAGCACTTTCCAGAGTTCTGTGAACTCTTCTAGCAAATTATCAAACCCAAAGAGGGGCTTGTGGGAACCCCTGATTTATAGCCAGAAGATTTAAAAGTACTGGAGGCCTGGACTTTTCATTGTCATCTGAAGTGGGGGCCAATTTGTGAGACTGAGCCCTTAGCCTGTGTGTGTGTTAGTTGCTTAGTCGTGACCAACTTTTTGCAATCCCATGGACTGTACCCTGCCAGGCTCCTCTGTCCATGAAATTTCCCAGGCAATAATACTGGAGTGGATTGCCATTTCCTTCTCCAGGGGATCTTCCCAACCCAGAGATCAAACCTGAGTCTCCTGCATTGCAGGTAGATGCTTTACCATATGAGGCACCAGGGAAGCCCTGTGGGTCTACACTAACTCCAAGTAGTCAGTTTTTAAAGTGTTGTGAGGAGAGAAATAGTTTTTAATTTTCCTTTACTATCCCTCTTCTAAAAGAATAAAAATACTCCCTGCAAATGTTTGAATAAATGTATACACAAATAAATGTCTAAAATAGACACCATAATCCATAAAAACCAGTGTAAACCCAACATATAAAAAAAATTAAAACTATGCTTAACATTTTTGGATAAAAATCAACTCAAAGAATACAATATATAAAATTAAACATAATCATTTTCTTTAATTTTTTTTCCTTCAATCCTTTGACAGAGAAGTCTATTGATTCATAAAGCCTCACATAAATATAATTTTTATCTTCTACCACATAAAATAATATTTAGCTATTAATACATTAAATGTTTACCTACTTTTTAAAATTATGAATTATCTTAGTATTTTTACTTATTTTTAGAAACCTGACCCAACTTCAGTTAAGAGTGGCATAAAATGTCCTAGCTTTCTTACTCTATGAGATGGAGGTAAACAATCAAACTCTCTCTATATACTTATGCCTACACACATACACATACATATATAATAGAACTGGGACTTTCTATGTGATCAAAAGAGCAATTATTTTTATTTTAATAGGTGAATTAAAATAATTCACATTTACCTTATGACAGATGTGGATGTCATAGTCTTATTAAATATTTCATATCTTCTAAATCACTGCAGATGGTGATTGCACCCATGAAATTAAAAGACGCTTACTCCTTGGAAGAAAAGTTATGACCAACCTAGATAGCATATTCAAAAGCAGAGACATCACTTTGCCGACAAAGGTCCGTCTAGTCAAGGCTATGGTTTTTCCAGTAGTCATTTATGGATGTGAGAGTTGGACTGTGAAGAAAGCTGAATGCTGAAGAATTGACGCTTTTGAACTGTGGTGTTGGAGAAGACTCTTGAGAATCCCTTGGACTGCAAGGAGATCCAATCAGTCCATCCTAAAGGAGATCAGTCCTGGGTGTTCTTTGGAAGGAATGATGCTAAAGCTGAAACTCCAGTACTTTGGCCACCTCATGCAAAGATTTGACTCATTGGAAAAGACTCTGATGCTGGGAGGGATTGGGCGCAGGAGGAAAAGGGGACGACAGGGGATGAGATGGCTGGATGGCATCACCGACTCGATGGACATGAGTCTGAGTGAACTCCGGGAGTTGATGATGGACAGGAAGGCCTGGCGTGCTGCGATTCATGGGGGTCGCAAAGAGTCGGACATGACTGAGTGACTGAACTGAACTGAACTGAAAGATATCTTAAAAAGTTATTCACTCTGTTTTATTTGTTTTTGATGTATGCATCTCCTAAAAATAGAGAAATACTATATTCTGTACTACTAGTAGTAGTGAAGTCGCTCAGTCATGTCCGACTCTTTGCGACTCCATGGACTGTAGCCTACCAGGCTCCTCAGTCCATGGAATTCTCCAGGCAAGAGTACGGGAGTGGGTTGTCATTTCCTTCTCCAGGGGATCTTCCCAACCCAGGGATCGAACCTGGGTCTCCCACATTCCAGGGAGATGGTTTAACCTCTGAGCCACCAGGGAAGACTATTCTGTACTACTGGCTCCCCTTATAATTATAACTCATATGTTAAATTAGTCTTTTTCATATTTGGTCAATATATTTCTAAATTTCCTTCAAAAAAAAAAAAGAAATCTATTTTATTTCAGCTCATTTCTTCCTCTATCTAATTTTAGTTAACTCTAATATGTTTCTTAGTTTTTCCATTTGTGCTGAAAAATGTAGTTATACTTCTATTAATTGATTTTACAGGCTTATATTTATCTTCAGCTAGTAAAAATAAGGAAATTCGTGCAGCATCTCTCATCCTCCTAATTTTTTTGTTAAATTGTCTCCCTACCTTCTAATTTTCCTTTAGTTGTGTGTAATTATCAATGCTGGCTGCCCATTAGTCATCTGCGGGCTTCCCAGGTGGCACTAGTAGTAAAGAACCTGCCTGTCAGTTCAGGAGATGTTCGAGACGTGGATTCAATCCCTGGGTTGGGAAGATGCCCTGGAGAAGGGAAAGGCAACTCACACCAGTATTCTCGCCTGGAGAATCCCATGGACAAAGGAGCCTGGAGGGCTACAGTCCATGGGTTGCAAAGAGTTGGACACAACTGATGCAATTTAGCAGGCACACACACGGAGATGTTGAAACATACCAGTGTGCAGGCCCCAGCCCAGAACTATTAGAGAAAAATCTATGCACCCAGATTTGGAGCACTGGCGTGACTTAAGAGTTCCACAGGTGGTTCTAATATGCAGCCAGGCTTGAGAACCACTGGTTTACACTATGTTTTACTGTTTTCAGGCATTTGGCCAATTCAGTTCTCATCATCTGATGTCTCATCATTTCTTTCATTACTCTTCCGCAAAGAGGCAAATGCTTCATTAAGTTCTCTTCCTCCCCCTCTTTTTTTTCATGTTTTCTATTTTTCATGGTTAAAATTTGACAGTTTCTCAGCATTTCATGGCAACGTTTTCTGGTGAAGCTTTTGCTTTTGTGAATTTGTTTTCCTCTTCCCTTGCTTCCATTTTCTTGTAGTATCTCCAATTAAACTCTCTTCTGGTTCTTCCTTATTTCGTATTTTCAGGAGGTGAGTTTTTTTTTTCTTTTTTTTTCTGGGAAAGAGAATTCCATTGAAAAAAACTTTGTGGACACACAGCTTGTGCAGTTGTAGAAGGTTCTTTGCACAGAGGACTCTGTGCTCTTCTGTCACCATCTTAAAATTTTTAATAATTTCTAAACAAAAGATCTCACACTTTTGAGGGAAGGAGGGGAAGTGCTTCAGGTTAGCAAGACCTTTCTTTATGACCCCCAGTGGAAATGGACAATATTTTATAATACCCGACTTCCTACTGCAGCTAGAGAGGCCATCTGCTTGCTAGAGAAGAGGCTTCTTTGTTGTGTGGTTGCTGGTTTAAACTTGACTCCTCCACCTTGGAAGAAAAACAAAGCAAAGAAAGGTCATAAAAGATTTCATGTAGCACCTTTTAACTGCTGCAGACGAGGAATTTAGGACAGGATGCGTTCTTCACCACTCTCTGAGCTTGGAGGAAGTGAGGTCCTGCTTCCTACTCTTGTTCTGGCTACTGTTCCCAGCTCTCTCACCACTTTAGGGTTTAAGGTTTTCTTTACTGCCTCATTTTACCAGAAAAGCCCAGCCTTTGTATTTTTAGCTTTTATTCCCTTTATCACTTTTAAATGATTTGTAGGAGAAAAGAAAAAGGAAAATATCTGAATTTACTTGGTAATCCTGAAAAGTATATTCAACACTCTGTGTCTTTATGCTTTATAGGTATCTTCTGAAGGCAACCTATAACCCAAGAGTCTCTATCTTTCAGCTGTGTGTAGGAGTAAAGAGGTTAATCTATTTACATGTATTTATACTGATATATTTAACCCTCATTTCTTTTGTTTTCTTGCTTTTTAGTGGCATTTTTAATTAATTGTATATATATATTACATACACTACTAATTTGAATATTATATACTCTACTTTTATTGCGAATTCGTATTCTAAAAAAATAACATGCACGTTTAATTTATAAAATAAAAAACAATCAATGCCTACTTTTTTCTTCAGGCTTCAGGTGGCTCAATGGTGACAAATAGCCTATGCAGGAGACACAGGTTTATTCCCCGGGGTTGAAAAGTTCCCCTGCAAAAGGAAATGCCAAACCACTTGAGTACTCTTGTCTGGGAAATCCCAGGAACAGAGGAGCCTGGTAGGCTACAGTCCATGGGGTCACAAAAGAGTCAGATTCAACTCAGTGACTAAACAACAATCTTCTTCACATACACTTAACATATACATCTTGAACACCTATATACAACTCCTATCTAAATGTAACACTTTGTCCAGACATAAGCCTCATGTGAAGAGTTGACTCACTGGAAAAGACTCTGATTCTGGGAGGGATCGGGGGCAGGAGGAGAAGGGGATGACAGAGGATGGGATGGCTGGATGGCGTCACCAACTCGATGGACATGAATTTGAGTGGAAGTTGGTGATGGACAGGGAGGCCTGGCATGCTGCAATTCATGGGGTCGCAAAGAGTCGGACACGACTGAGAGACTGAACTGAACAGAACTGAAGTTTTATCTAGTTTACTAACCCTACAAGGCAGATATTTATGGTTCATAACTTGTGATTAACCCACCTGCTTTTAAATTTCTAATTTTTTTATTCCTATTTGTATGTCTGAATTAGTTTGAGATAGATTTACTTTTTGTCTTCTTTCTGTAACATTTCCTTTTAAGTAGGTGTATTTGTATGTTTTTGTTTGAAGTTACCTTTCTCAATCGTGAGAGATAATTTGCCAAGTATTCTAAGTTGATAGTTCTTTCTCCAAGACTTTCTAAGATATTAATTTATTATCTTCTGGTTTTTATTGTTGCTTCTGAAAGACCTGTGGTAAATCCAACTGACGTTACATTATAGGTAAGTTACCTTTACTCTCCAGTTTTTTTTAATGTCTTTATCTTTGGAGTTTCAAAGCCAGTTAAATATGTCTTGAATTGGAATTTTTATTGGATTTATTTTTATTCATTGTTCTGGGATCTGGAATGCTTTCTGAATCTGAGAATTCATGTCTCTCCTCAACTGGGGGAATTCTCAACCACTATCTCATCAAATATTACTTCTTCCCATTCTTGCCTTTTTATCCTTTCAGAACTCTGATAAGGTGTATGCTACTTTTTCTCATTCTAGCCTTCCTATGTCCTAACTTGTCTTTTATTTTTTCCTTCTCTTTGCTGAATTCTTAATAATCTCTTAGATCTATTTTACAGTTTCAGTGATTTTTGTTTTCAATTTCTGGTTTGTTCTTCAGATTTACCTTGTTATTTAGATCTTATGGTTTGCTTATTTTGGTGGCTTTATATTTTAATTTCCTTAAACTTTTATTCATAAGTTATTATAATCTATTTATAATAATTACTATATCTGTAACTCTGAGGGTCAAGTGCTGTTGTTTGTTTTCTCTCCTGATCCTTGTTTATAGTAGCTTATGCCCTCTTCTTTTTTTTTTTCCAGTTTTATCGAGATATAATTGACACACATCACTGTATGAGTTTCAGGTATACAACATGAAGATTTGACTCATTGTAAAATGATTGCACCAGTAAGTTAACTTCTTGTTTTAAAATGTTGATTCATTTCATTTTTCTTCTAATCTGCATCTAAAAAATTGTGTTATACTCTAGATGAGGATGCCTTATTTCCAAGAAAATCTATAATATATCTTTATCTTAACCTATTAAGAAAAGCTATGACAAACCTAGGGAGAAGGCAATGGCAACCCACTCCAGTACTCTTGCCTGGGAAATCCCAGGGACAGGAGCCTGGTGAGCTGCTGTCTATGGGGTCGCACAGAGTCAGACATGACTGATGTGACTTAGCAGCAGCAGAAGCATGACAAACCTAGACAGCATATTAAAAAGCAGAAGCATTAGTTTGCCACAAAGGTCCGTCTAGTCAAACTATGGGTTTTTCAGTAGTCATGTATGGATGTGAGAGTCAGACCATAAAGAAAGCTGAGTGCCAAAAAATTGATGTTTTGAACTGCGGTGTTGGAGAAGACTCCTGAGAGTCCCTTGGACTGCCAGGAAATCAAATCAGTCAATCCTAAAACAAACAAATTCTGAATATTCACTGGAAGGACTGATGCTGAAGCTGAAGCTCCAGTACTTTGCCACCTGATATGAAGAATGACTCTTTAGAAAAGACCCTGATGCTGGGAAAGATTGAAGGCAGGAGGAGAAGGGGACAACGGAGGATGAGCTGGTTGGATGATATCACTGACTCCATGGACATGAGTTTTAGCAAGCTCCAGGAGCTGGTGATGGACAGGGAAGCCTGGTGTGCTGCAGACCATGGGGTTGCAAAGAGTCAGACACGACTGAGCAACTGAACTGAACTGATCTTTCATATTTTTCCATCCTTTTATGTCTGTGTTAATTTCTCAGAAATTTCCTCAGATATATTTTTCCAGTAGAAATTCATTGCTAGGTTTCAAATATTTCTGTTCTATTTTTATACTGCTTAGGTCCTTCTCTTTGTTTCTATTATTGTTTTTCCCTCTATTTCACTTTTATAAAAATATTAGTATATATTTATTTTACATATAAATCTATACACTACAACATACTCCTGAAATGTTGCTGTCTTTGTTGGTGTGGTGAATTCTATCCTATAATTATTTAAGAAATCCTGGGGAAGAAGAATTAAATAACAACTAAGGAAATGCCTCTTCTATTCCTATACTTCTATCATTTAGCATTTTGACAGGAGTTATAGCAGAAAACTGAATTACTTTATTATAATACCTCATTCTTTCACCAGCCAAATTACATCCAAATTTTTCATGTGGATTTCTTAGCCAATTTCTACTTGTAGGATAGTGGGATATTTTCTCAAAGACTGACTGGGCAGGATAGTGTGAAGGAATATAGCAATCATGCATGGATTCAGCTTTATTAGTACTCCAGAGTCTTCAATGTCAATTACTGCATTAGTGTAAACTTCAGATAACTGAACTCCCTAATTATCTTTAAAGATGTTAGGAATGAAGTCTCTTAATTCATCCAAATAAAAAAAATTCTTCAATAAACTGATGAATTATACTCCTATTTTTACCAGAGGTTTTAAAAATTACATTTTTTTCCAGTCCAAGGAAGTAAGATCATTTTTGATAATGGAATATGAACAGTTTCTACAACAGGTCTGTTTTATTTTCTAGATGCTCAAGGGCTTAGAATTGTTTTTTCATTATCTGCTATATCTGCTTTACTACTGAGGTTTGTGAATGACTTCCTTTAAAATTATATTGGTGTCCCTGGAAATTTAATACTGGATGCATTACAGCTATACCCTCATTGAAATCAGTAAAAGTCATTTTTGTTGTTCAGTCACTAAGTCATGTCCAACTCTTTGAGACCCCATGGACTGCAGCATTCGAGGCTTCCCTATCCTTTACTATCTCCTGGAGTTTGCTCAGACTCACATCCACTGAGTCCGTGATATTATCCAACCATCTCATGCTCTGTTGCCTGCTTCTCCTTCTGCCCTCAATCTTTTCCAGCATCAGGGTCTTTTAAAATGAATCAGCTCTTCACATCTGAGCGACTAACTTTTGGGGGCTTTCCTGGTGGCTCAGATGGTAAGGAATCTGCCTGCAATGAAGGAAACTTGGGTTTGATCCCTTGGTCAGGAAGATCCCTTGGAGAAGGGAATGGCTACCTGCTCAAGTATTATTGCCTAGTGAATTTCATGAACAGAGGAGTCTGGCGGGCTACAAAGAGTTGGACACGACTAAGTGACTAACTTAGAATTCATATAACCATTTAAATATTCAACTCCCACTAATTATACCAACAAATTATAATCTCCTATTTTACCCTCTTTAGCATTGTTTCATGATTAATCACATTGTCACACCTGCAAGAGCGGATGAGGTCAGAACCCCTGCATTCACTTTTATGTCCAATACACGTCAATGCCATGGACGTGCACTGTTCTAAAAATGTAACCATCGGTCACATGTGGCCATTGAAATTCAGACTTAAACAAAGATAAATTAAAAAGGCAGTTTCTCTGATATGCTAGCCACATTCAAGAGCTCAGGGGCCACATATGGCTGGTAGCTACCATATTGGACAACGCAGATATAGAATATTTTAATCATCACAGAGTTCTATTAGAGAGCACTTCTATAGATAATAACCCATTTGATTCAAGGAACTCAAACATGATTCTTAATTGAAAACAATACCTCTGTGAGTAATCATATAAAGTTTTATCTATCAGAGCACCACATCCAAGTTCTCCTCTATTTATATGAGTGATTTAGTCAATTTCATTAGTTGTGTAAGAACCTCATAGTGCAACATAATACTTGTACATTTCAATCACCATTTATAACTACTGTAATAAAATCAGACTTCACAGAGAATTCTAATGAATCAAATGTGACCATCCAAGTGCCAGAAACTGTCGTCTTAAAATAGAACTGATCTGTGAACAGTTTTAAACATATCAACCTTACAATTTATATACCTACATGCAGTCATATCTCAACTATCATATCTTTAGTAGTCATTCAAGATAATATGCTTAAAACTTTCTGTTAAATGGTATTGAAGGATTCTATTCATATGGAATGACATCTAGAAATTTTCTTTTCATTATCTTCAGTATCTAATATTATCTTTCCAATAGCTTTATCTCTGGAAATTTTAAAGTATTCAAAATTGAAATGAAGTTATCTTTCCCAGGAGATTGTATGACTGTGTTTCACAGTGGCTCAGACGGTAAAAGCATGTGCCTACCATGCGGGAGACCTGGGTTCAATCCCTGGGTCAGGAAGATACTTTGGAGAAGGAAATGGCAACCCACTGCAGTACTCTTGCCTGGAAAATCCATGGATGTAGGAGCCTGGTGGGCTACAGTCCATGGGTTGCAAAGAGTCGGACACGACTCTGCAACTTCACTTTCACTTTCATTTCACAATCAGAAAGCAGTAAATTATGTCTGGCTTATCTGACATGATTTCCTTTACTCATTGTTGTATGGCCTGGACTATTTGTTGGGTGGACTTCATTACTACTTTGATGTGATAGAAGGAATTCTGATGTACTACGTTGTTGCCAGACACTTCCAACTTAACAGTCAACTTTTTGGTGCTTCAGCAAATTTAAAGTTGAGAAGATATTTGGGAGGTATACATATTATATTAACACATTCTCCATCAATTATTTCTTTTTTTTTTTTTTTTCTTGCGGCGGAGGAGCGGGCTCAGCTCAGGCGGCCCCTGCTGCTCGCCCTCCCGCCCGCGCCGCTGCTGCCGCGGCCGCCCCATCAATTATTTCTAATTATATCATTTCAACCATACTCATCCCAAGAAACATCACGTAACAAGAGGACCACAAAAGCTCCACTGTTGGCTACAACCCCGGGTTGCTACATCATACACTGCAAAATAATACAAAGGAATTGTGTTTTGTAAACTGCTGCTGCGCTGCATCGCTTCAGTCGTGTCCCACTCTGTGCGACCCCATAGACGGAAGCCCACCGGGCTCCCCCGTCCCTGGGATTCTCCAGGCAAGAACACTGGAGTGGGTTGCCATTTCCTTCTCCAATGCATGAAAGCGAAAAGTGAAAGGGAAGTCGCTCAGTCGTGTCTGACTCTTAGCCACCCCATGGACTACAGCCTACCAGGCTCCTCCATCCATGGGATTTTCCAAGCAAGAGTACTGGAGTGGGGTGCCATTGTAAACTAGTCAGCTAGAAAAAGGTGTTTAATTGACCAATCTATTATTGACTTGTAACCGTTTCTTTTTTCTTGTAGTAGGATATTATTGTACATATCAATAATACAGTGATACAATAATATAATCAGTATAATATCCATATCATTGTACTGATCTTTACGGTTTATTTGCTCATTGTTACAAGTTTGTGCCCTCAAACACCATCACTCTTGTCCCTCTATCTCCTTTCTCTAGTCACCATCATTTTACTCTGCTTTTTCCAGCTTTCACTTCTTTTAGTTTCCACATATAAGTGATATGAGACAGTACTTGTCTTTATCTAACTTGTCTCACTCAGCATAATGCACTCAAAGTCCATTTCTGTTGTCACAAATGGAAAACCTCTTCTCATTGCTAAATAATATTCCAGTGTGTATATGTAGCACACTTCTTATCTATTCATCCATAAATGAGCATTTGTGTAGTTTACATATCTTGTCCATTATGAATCATGCTCCAATAAACATAATCATGTATATATTTCATTGAAATCCAGTTTTTATTTCCCTAAGGTATTAATATATACTCAGAGTGGAAATTCTGGATCATATTGTAGATCTATTTTTAGTGTTTTGAGGACCTTCCCTATTATGTTCTATCGTAGCTGGACTAATTTACATTCCCACCAACAGTGTACACATATTCCCTTTTCAGAAAAAAAAAACTTTTATAAGAATTAGTGTCTAAAGGACTAAATCTTAGAATGCTTTCCTCCGGAGAAAAGTAAAAATTAGATAATTTTAAAAATAAAATTAAAAAAAGATTCTTTTTTGACTACATCCTCACCAGCAACTGTTGTCTCTTGTCTTCTGGACGGTAGCTATTTTAACAGATGTAAGGTGATGTATCCTGCTTTTGTTTTGAATTTCCCTGATGATAAGTGTGCAACCATTTCTTTATCAGAGAAACCAGCATCTTTTCTAAGAGAGTATGTGAGAATTTCACCTGCTGCGGCAGCTATTTGTCTACTGTCAGCCACCAAAGGCATGAAGAGAGAGTGTGAAGATTTTCTTTTTTTTTTTCTAATTTTATTTTTAAACTTTACATAATTGTATTAGTTTTGCCAAATATCAAAATGAATCCGCCACAGGTATACATGTGTTCCCCATCCCGAACCCTCCTCCCTCCTCCCTCCCCATACCATCCCTCTGGGCCGTCCCAGTGCACCAGCCCCAAGCATCCAGCATCGTGCATCGAACCTGGACTGGCAACTCGTTTCCTACATGATATTTTACATATTTCATTGCCATTCTCCCAAATCTTCCCACCCTCTCCCTCTCCCACAGAGTCCATAAGACTGTTCTATACATCAGTGTCTCTTTTGCTGTCTCGTACACCGGGTTATTGTTACCATCTTTCTAAATTCCATATATATGCGTTAATATACTGTATTTATGTTTTTCCTTCTGGCTTACTTCACTCTGTATAATAGGCTCCAGTTTCATCCACCTCATTAGAACTGATTCAAATGTATTCTTTTTAATGGCTGAGTAATACTCCATTGTGTATATGTACCACTGCTTTCTTATCCATTCATCTGCTGATGGACATCTAGGTTGCTTCCATGTCCTGGCTATTATAAACAGTGCTGTGATGAACATTGGGGTACACATGTCTCTTTCCCTTCTGGTTTCCTCAGTGTGTATGCCCAGCAGTGGGGTTGCTGGATCATAAGGCAGTTCTATTTCCAGTTTTTTAAGGAATCTCCACACTGTTCTCCATAGTGGCTGTACTAGTTTGCATTCCCACCAACAGTGTAAGAGGGTTCCCTTTTCTCCACACCCTCTCCAGCATTTATTATTTGTAGACTTTTGGATCGCAGCCATTCTGACTGGTGTGAAATGGTACCTCATAGTGGTTTTGATTTGCATTTCTCTGATAATGAGTGATGTTGAGCATCTTTTCATGTGTTTGTTAGCCATCTGTATGTCTTCTTTGGAGAAATGTCTATTTAGTTCTTTGGCCCATTTTTTGATTGGGTCGTTTATTTTTCTGGAGTTGAGCTGTAGGAGTTGCTTGTATATTTTTGAGATTAGTTGTTTGTCGGTTGCTTCATTTGCTATTATTTTCTCCCATTCTGAAGGCTGTCTTTTCACCTTGCTAATAGTTTCCTTTGATGTGCAGAAGCTTTTAAGGTTAATTAGGTCCCATTTGTTTATTTTTGCTTTTATTTCCAATATTCTGGGAGGTGGGTCATAGAGGATCCTGCTGTGATGTATGTCGGAGAGTGTTTTGCCTATGTTCTCCTCTAGGAGTTTCATAGTTTCTGGTCTTACGTTTAGATCTTTAATCCATTTCACTGATCACTGTGACCATTACTGCAGAGTCATCTGACTGGACCACAATAGAACCAACCACAGACCTAGCCAATTTTCCAGAAAATACTCCTACTTTTCTCTGGCCTATGTTTATAGCTATATTTCTAGTCCTTGCCCACCTTCCCCCCATCAACCCCACCCGTCCTCTCTGCAGCATTTAAGCCTCATAAGCGGGTATATGGGATCCTACTCTGCCGGGCAGACAGAGGGGTTTCTCACTGAGTGGAGTCACAGAAACCTCCCTTAATCTATAGGACTACAATCTATAACCGTTTTCTTCTGTTATGTGTAGTTTTAAACTGTGAAAATAACAAGTGTGTTTGTGTGTGAGAGAGACAGAGACCGAGAGACAGAGCATCTCATAGAACTTGAGTTGTGGAAATGTCAGTGTAGCAGGGTTTTTATAAGTGCATTTTCAGGCTTTCCACTTTTTTTTCATTATTTCTCATTTCTTTACCATGTTGCCGTTTTCAACTAAGGATCTTGTTAGCCTCTTATGACTATAATTCATTTTTAAGTGGACCTAATGGTTCTTATTCGGACCTCTTAGTTGGCTCAGTGGTAAAGAATCCAACCGTCAAGCAGGAGACGCAGGTTTGATCCCTGTGTCGGGAAGATCCCCTGGAGAAGGAAATGACAACTCACTCCAGTTTTCTTGCCTGGAGAATTCCATGGACAGAGGAGCCTGGAAGGCTACAGTCCTCGGGCCACAAAGAGTCAGACATGACTTAGTGACTAAAGAACAACAACAATAGTTTTTATAATGGTACCTTTGCTAACTCTATATTTTCACATTGATCAACTGTCTTACATCAAAAATTCAGAAAGTAAAGGGATAGTGTAAGAAATATGGCAGCAAAAGATAATCAAACCTGTCCCCTGGATGCATACACACACCCACATGTGCATACATGTGCACCCACTGACAAACAGCATAACATAGAGGCCTTCTCAGCTCAACTCCAATTCTCCATCCATTTCATTCCAAGACAAGAAAAAAAAATAATAAAATCAATAAAAAATTCAAATAAATTTACCACCACAAATAATTGTCATGAGGAATTCACCTCTCATATATCTCCTGGGCTTATTTTTTCATCAGAAAAATAAGCTATACAACTACAGTATTAATGGGAGGCGTAAGATTTCTTTAAACTGATTCCAGAGTTATGAAATCACATCTGGAGAGCTGTAGCAATTATCTTTATAAGACTTCTGCTGAAGAAGGGGAGGAAACCTCTCACTGGGATAGAGAGGAATGGATTTAATAATTTGGAAAATATTTCCTGAGGCACCAAACATTTGAATTCACTAACTTTCTGCAGTTGAAGCCTTTATCATCAGTAATTGTTAATATACTGTTAAACTTATTTCCTTGTTTTCTCACTTACTTTCTCCCTTATTTAATTCTTAGGTTATAGGGAGGAAGAGTGATGGGATTGTCTTTTAGAATTTTTTTTTTTTTAATCTTCAGTTCAGTTCAGTCGCTCAGTCCTATCTGACTCTTTGCGACCCCATGAATCGCAGCACGCCAGGCCTCCCTGTCCATCACCAACTCCCGGAGTTCACTCAAACTCACGTCCATCGAGTCAGTGATGCCATCCAGCCATCTCATCCTCTGTTGTCCCCTTCTCCTCCTGCCCCCAATCCCTCCCAGCATCAGAGTCTTTTCCAATGAGTCAACTCTTTGCATGAGGTGGCCAAAGTACTGGAGTTTCAGCTTTAGCATCAGTCCTTCCAAAGAACACCCAGGGCTGATCTCCTTTCGAATGGACTTGTTGGATCTCCTTGCAGTCCAAGGGACTCTCAGGAGTCTTCTCCCCAACACTACAGTTCAAAAGCATCAATTCTTCGGCGCTCAGCTTTCTTCAGAGTCCAACTCTCACATCCATACATTACTACTGGAAAAACCATAGCCTTGACCAGATGGACCTTTGTTGGCAAAGTAATGTCTCTGCTTTTGAATATGCTATCTGGGTTGGTCATAACTTTCCTTCCAAGGAATAAGCGTCTTTTAATTTCATGGCTGCAATCACCATCTGCAGTGGTTTTGGAGCCCCCAAAAATAAAGTCTGATATAGTTTCCACTGTTTCCCCATCTATTTCCCATGAAGTGATGGGACTAGATGCCATGATCTTCGTTTTCTGAATGTTGAGCTTTAACCCAACTTTTTCACTCTCTTCTTTCACTTTCATCAAGAAACCAAAAATTAAATGTCTTTTTCATTTGTTGTTTGGTTGGTTATAAAGAAACTGTTTATCTCCTGTCAACCTTACTTCAATTCTGTGTTTGAGTCTGTGAGAGAACAGCTTAAGACCACTCTGTGGTTGTTCCTACCCCTTCAGTGGCCAGAGCCGTGGGGACTGCAGACCAGTCCTAGACGGCTGGGCTGAGGCTCAGTCTTCGGAAGGGAACTGCGCCTTCTCAGGTGACTTGGGGAGGAGCAGCAGTACATTTGGGAGCTGGAGCACTCCATTCACCCAAAATTCCTCCCTGGTCTCAGGACTTTCCAGTGATGGTTGCTCTTCCTTTTCTGCCTCTTCTGGGTCACAGCGGAAGTAGAGATGGTGCTGATCTCGCGCTAGGGATGATGGGGCATATGCGCAGAACTTCTGCAGCGAGCATCCACTACTGCAGACTTGGGAGTGGTCTCCTGTGTTGTTCCCGTGATGATGGCGATTCCCCCATGGTGCAGAGGAGAGTCTGTGTCACACAGAGCAATGGTGGGTGGGTTCATATTAAGACGCATCTGTGAGAGGCTACTTACTGATCAGTTCTGGGATCGGGAGGCTCCGGCAGCGGTGGCTCTGGGAAGCCTGCCTGGATCTGGTCACTGAATGTTCCAGGAGTAAAGCAGCCAGCGAAAGGAGTGGCCCCAGTGGTAGCAGCAAACTTCAGCACAACTCGCTGGCTACTATTCCTGGAGGATAGGAGGCTGGCATCACTCAGGTGGTACAAGCTGCAGAACTCTCCTCTGTTCTCTTTAGATTTATGACATACGTGCCATCACTTTTCCTTTTGTACACCATTGTTCCAGTTGGAAACCAAGATTGGTGCCACCTAAGGGGGTTCCCACTGTTAGAAATTTGAGAACACCTTGTTCCTTGCAGGAAATCAAAGACTCAGGACATTGTGAAAGAAACCAAAAAGATATCAGAGAAATGATGTGTGTAATTTTTGATGTGGGTGACCCTAGCCTGAAGCGGAGAAGGCAATGGCAACCCACTCCAGTACTCTTGCCTGGAAAATCCCATGAAAGGAGGAGCCTGGAAGGCTGCAGTCCATGGGGTCGCAAGAGTCAGACACGACTGAGGGACTTCACTTTCAATTTTCACTTTCATGCATTGGAGAAGGAAATAGCAACCCACTCCAGTATTCTTGCCTGGAGAATCCCAGGGACGGCGGAGCCTGGTGGGCTGCCGTGTCTGGGGTCACACAGAGTCAGACACGACTGAAGTGACTTAGCAGCAGCAGCTAGACTGAAGGTGTGATCCATGTGCACACAGAAGGGATGGGAACAGAGCAGTGCATTTCCTTCAGTAAGTGAAAAGAGATGAAGACAGAACAGATGCAAAATTATGTTTGGAAATACAGTGAAGGGAGATTGGGGAAATTCCAGATGGTGATTTCTATTTCCTCTTTGGAAGTTTTCTGTTGAGAGTTGAAGGCATTAAAGTGGAGATGGGTCAGGTGCTTAAGGGGAGTGGAAAAGAAATGGAATCACTGTCGTGTATAGTGGAAAACAAACTGATTTGGAAAATGAGATCAGGTTTCTGGCATACTTGGGATACCTATGCATTTGACAATTATACATTTATAGTGAAACCCATTCACCCTGTTTTAAATTTTCTTGCAGTGCTCTAGCTGTCACTTAAAGGCATTTAAAAAATCAGATAATTGGGTTCTTCCTAGTTTGAAGTTTTGCAAAATAAAGGGAAGTGAAATTGGAATATTGGAACAGGAAACTAAAAATGATGGATTGTAGAGACTAAGAGGATAGAAAGCGGAGAGGAGATAGGAGAAAGCTAACAGATGTGAATAAAGTATGGATAAGTGAACTAGAAATCATAACAGTGTTGAAGCACAATCCTACTACAATTCTTTTTATAAGGAAGTTGTGACTATCAATTGTGCTTAACAGATTATTTATGTGTTTATTTATTTTTTGGCTGCACTGGGTCTTCATTTGCTCTGTGCGGGCTTTTTCTAATTATGATGAGCGGGGGCCACTCTTTATTGCAGCATGCAGGTTTCTCACTGCAGTGGCTTCTTTTATTGCAGAGCACAGACTCTAGGCACACAGGTTTCAGCAGTTGCAGCCTGCAGGCTCAATAGGTATGACACATGGGTTTAATTGCTCTGTGGAATGTGGGATCTTCTTGGAGCAGGGATTGAACCCATGTGCTCTGCGTTGGCAGGCAGATTCTTATCCACTATAACACGAGGGAAGTCCTGGATTATTTAAATAAGTGCTATTGGAGGTGAAAGGCTTTAGATGAAGAAAAGTTCCATGGTCTGCATAGAGTGTATAGTAAGGTGGAATGGAAATGAAGATTATCTGAGAAGAGGAAGTGTATCATTTGTTGGTGTGGGAATGTTCCCTTTACCCATGGAGTCAAACAAGCACCAGAAATATGTTAAAGAAATACACAATATATGGGAGCCTGTGAGACAGTCTATGGACTTTTTAATATAACTGCTGATACTGTTGTCCTTTCGGTCATGTTTGACTCTCTGCAACCCTGTGGACTGTAGCCCACCAGGCTCCTTTGTCTGTGAGGATTCTCCAGGCAAGAATACTGGAACAGATTTCCATGCCCTCTTCCAGGAGATCTTCCTGACCCTGGGATCAAATCCACATCTCTTACGTCTCCTGCATTGGCAGGCATGTTCTTTATCACTAGTGCCACCAAGAAGCCCAATATAGCTTTAACCACTGTAAACGTCTGATACTTTGTCTCCATGAGTAGAAACTGTGTCTATTTTGGTTATTTTATCTCTAGGATCTAACACAGTTTCTGGCACATAAAGGGGACTTGGTGAATGTTTACAAATGAGTGAATGCATAAACAACTGAATGAAGGATGGTGTGGTAACCACTTTCCAAAGCTCATGACTCCCAATGAGCTTTGTCTCCTAGTACTCACATCCGTGTATAGTCAGGTCCCACATTTCACCAGAGTTGGTCTATGTGACCAGTAGACAACAGTGGAGGTCAAGGTGTGCTGCTCTGAAGGTAGTTTATAAAAGCCTGCAGCCTCCATCCTGGATCACTTGCACTGGAGGAAGTCATGCCATGAGCAGCACATGGTGAAAAACTGAAGGAGTACATGTGTGAATGATTTGGGAAACAAACCCTCAGGCCCCATCCAAGGCATCAAAGACTGAAATTCCAGCCAACAGCTCAACTGCAGTCTCTTGAGAGACCCTGAGCCAGAACCAGCCAGTAAAGCTGTACCTGGATTCTTCTTTTTTTTTTAAATTATATATTTATTTATTTTTGACTGCTCTGGGTCTTCACTGCTGCAAGTGGACTTTCTCCAGTTGCATGAGTGGGGCAAACTGTGGTGTGCAGGCTTCAGTAGGCTCTAGAGTGTGGGTTCAGTAATTGCAGCACATGGGTCTAGTTGTCCTGAGGTATGTGGAATCTTCCCGGAGTGGGGATTGAACTCATGTCCCCTGCATTGGCAGGTGGATTCTTGACCACTAGACCACCAGGAAAGTCCCGAGCCTGGATTGTTAATCCTTAAAAATAATGTGAGAGAATGTTATTTGCCTTAAGCTGTTAAGCTTTGGAGTGATTTATTATGCAGCAATAGATAACTAATATAGATGGTAAGCCATTTTTAAAGTACATTTCAAAACTTATCTTTTGTTTTTTACAAATAATTTCAGAAATTTTTCTCTACTTTGACTCCATTCAGAAGGAGGGTTCCCTAAACTTCCACCATTCTTCCTGCCCCTAATTTCAATTTTTATCATTTCATGAAGAGGAATTTTCAGCCTGTAGGTCTATGAAGAAACCAGGACAAAACAATTGCTTCCTGGTCTCAGGAGATAATTTATATTTCCTTTGATATGTTCATAAAATCATAAACAATGTCCTCTACTCTTTACATTATAGTAATTTTAAGAGTCTCGTATTTCTACATTAGTAATAAAAATACCATAAAACTTTAGTGTTTAAAGGCATAAAATACCACTAGATTATGGCATAGTAACTTATTTTCTCATTTCATGAGATATTGTGTGCTGCTGCTGCTAAGTCACTTCAGTCGTGTCTGACTCTGTGTGACCCCAGAGACGGCAGCCCACCAAGCTCTGCTGTCCCTGGGATTCTCCAGGCAAGAACACTGGAGTGGGTTGCCATTTCCTTCTCCAATGCATGAAAGTGAAAAGTGAAAGTGAAGTTGCTCAGTCGTGTCTGACCCTCAGCAACCCCATGAACTGCAGCCTACCAGGCTCCTCCATCCATGGGATTTTCCAGGCAGGAGTACTGGAGTGGGGTGCCATTGCCTTCTCCAGAGATATTGTGTAGGCTGATACAAAAAGTATAAAGACTTTTGAAATTGCAACGATTGGCCAATCCACACTGATTTATTGCCATATTTGGCATGTTCTTCAGTTTTTCTCAAAAGTGAAAACAAGCCAGTATAATAAATCATAATTGATACAAGCCACAAAATGCAGTTTCAGCTCAGGATAATTCCACTAACACTTAGTTTTGTTCATTTCATTCTGAATAATTAAAATCTCAATAATAAAAATACAGCAATAAATTGGAAACTTTACTTTAGGGATAATTAATTTTGGATGCAATGCAATTTCTGTTCAAGTCAACTATTGTTTTTAATTCATCTCATTGCTTAAAAAATGATTCATTACATGGTAAAACTATTATATAAGGATAGTTTAAAAGCTCTTTATATTTGTCAGAAAAAAAGCAGTTCAATGAATTAAAAGGAATACTGAATGTTATTTACCAGATGGGCCTATTTTCAGAAGATATTTTAGACAATTCTAATAAATAGCAAATCAACACAGTTAATTGATAGTTTCCCATATAAATTTTGTTAAACAAAGTAAGTTATTTTATAAAAATATAATCTTAGCATATGAGGTTTCTTGCCTTATCTGTAAAAATTATTTGATATATATATAACAGCCAAATTTTAAGAAATGTCAATTTCCTCTACATAATGATCATCATTATGCATAAAGTGCATAACATTTTATATCTTGCTTTAGGATAATATATTTTTAAAACATGGACTTATTTTCACATATGAGATTAAATGAATTATTATATATTTTGCCCAATTTCTCATATTTATGAAAAAAGAAAGAAAGTGAAGTTGCATAGTCATGTCCAACACTTTGCGACCCCATGGACTGTAGCCTACCAGGCACCTCTGTCCATGGGACTTTCAAGTCAAGAGTACTGGAGTGGGTTGCCATTTCCTTCTCCAGGAAATCTTCCTGACCCAGGGATTGAACCTGGGTCTCCCACATTGTAGGCAGACACTTTACTGTCTGAGCTACCAGGGAAGTCCACATTTATGAAAGACATGATAAATATAATCACTTATGCTTTATATAACATAGTTTAACTTACATATATTTTATATTACATAGTCTAATTTATCCAAAAGATGTGCTTACTTATTTTATGTAGTATTGCCCTATGTTAGAGTACTATACTGTGATCTAGTTTACACTTGTTTTATATAATAACTGGATGATGTTCAATTCTTTGGTTAGATTTGACTCAAAAGAGAGATTGCTTTGAAGTGCAATTAGCTTTGTGAAATTTGCCCTAAAATCATTTCAACCCATTTAAGTTTGTTATTGTTCACCCATAATGAATTGCTTCATTGTATTTTGCAACTCACCTGTCCTGAATGCCAGCTTGAGAAATCAACACATCAGACAGGAAAGTAGAGGGTCTATAGTTCTTAATCAAAAAATCCATTTCCATGATAAAATTAGAGTACATTCTTGGGTATATCCAACAATCACTTATAAAAATACATTAAACATGAGCATTATAAGAATGGTAGCCTAAGAGGAGACTCATTGCTTATATGTGTGCATGTTTGTACTGAAGACTTCATTTTTATACTATATTTACAAAGAACGAAATGTAACATATGTATGCATGTATATGTCTCACCTCACCTAATGTCCAACTGTCGAGCTATCTAGGATCAATCAGTTTTCATTAAATTAACCCTAATAGTTCCTCAAGGACAGGAAAAGATATTTCTCATGCTTCTTGGTACCTTCCTACTATCCCCATCCCCATGGCATCTAGTACAATGTCCAAGTTCAGTTCATTTCAGTTCAGTCGCTCAGTCGTGTCCAACTCTTCGCGACCCCATGAATTACAGCACGCCAGGCCTCCCTGTCCATCACCAACTCCCAGAGTTCACCCAAACTCATGTCCATCGAGTCGGTGATGCCATCCAGCCATCTCATCCTCTGTCGTCCCCTTCTCCTCCTGCCCCCAATCCCTCCCAGCATCAGAGTCTTTTCCAGTGAGTCAACTCTCCGCATGAGGTGGCCAAAGTATTGGAGTTTCAGCTTTAGCATCAGTCCTTCCAAAGAAATCCCAGGGCTGATCTCCTTCACAATGGACTGGTTGGATCTCCTTGCAGTCCAGGGGACTTTCAAGAGTCTTCTCCAACACCACAGTTCAAAAGCATCAATTCTTCAGCGCTCAGCTTTCTTCACAGTCCAACTCTCACATCCATATATGGCTACTGGAAAAACCATAGCTTCAACTAGATGGACCTTTGTTGGCAAAGTAATGTCTTTGCTTTTGAATATGCTATCTAGGTTGGTCATAACTTTCCTTCCAAGGAGTAAGCATCTTTTAATTTCATGGCTGCAATCACCATCTGCAGTGATTTTGGAGCCCCCAAAAATAAAGTCTGACACTGTTTCCACTGTTTCCCCATCTATTTGCCATGAAGTGATGGGACTGGATGCCATGATCTTAGTTTTCTGAATGTTGAGCTTTAAGCCAACTTTTCCACTCTCCACTTTCACTTTCATCAAGAGGCTTTTTAGTTCCTCTTCATTTCTGCCATAAGGGTGGTGTCATCTGCATATCTGAGGTTATTAATATTTCTCCAAAGCAGGTGGTAAATAAATATTTTAATAGAGTTGACAATGGAATAATTTTTTTTCTCAGTCTGGTAGGTTTTTATTCATTGATTTGCTAGGCCTTCTTATGTGTTAACTGGGTTAGAGATATACATTATGATTGCATTTATTTATGTGCTAAATATTATTGTAGACAATTTTGTTCTGGCAAGAACAAAATGAAGACAGACATAAAATAACTGTTAAGAACACTAGTGTGAACAAAGAAAGAAAATACTGCTAGCTGATTTTGGTCCTATCAAATATACCACTTAGATACCGTTGTAGTCTTTGGCTATTTGTATAAGAGCACTTTCCATCTCCAGGCACATTTTGACTGAGGTGCTAGAACCCAGGCTCATGCATGAGAAGAGACCAGCCAGCTCGCCTCACAGAGCAGCCCACAATAAATAGTGCTACTCCAGTGGGATTCCAAAGAATAATAGTCCCTTGCTTTCTTCCTATCTTGGTGCTCCCGATCATAAACACATCCTTATTCATTTTAATTATTTCACTGAAAATTACCAAGCAAATAACAATTTAAAACAAGAGAAAGTTTCTAATTCTCTAAAGCTCTATAACGATTGTGTCGTCTGTAAATAGTTGGAAAGTAACTATGTGAACCGTGAACTTCCTGATGTTCAAGCTGGTTTTAGAAAAGGCAGAGGAACCAGAGATCAAATTGCCAACATCCGCTGGATCATGGAAAAAGCAAGAGTTCCAGAAAAACATCTATTTCTGCTTTCTTGACTATGCCAAAGCCTTTGACTGTGTGGATCACAATAAACTGTGGAAAATTCTGAAAGAGATGGGAATACCAGACCACCTGATCTGCCTCTTGAAAAATTTGTATGCAGGTCAGGAAGCAACAGTTAGAACTGGACATGGAAGAGCAGACTGGTTCCAAATAGGAAAAGGAGTACGTCAAGGCTGTATATTGTCACCCTCTTTATTTAACTTCTATGCAGAGTACATCATGAGAAACGCTGGACTGGAAGAAACACAAGCTGGAATCAAGATTGCTGGGAGAAATAGCAATAACCTCAGATATGCAGATGACACCACCCTTATGGCAGAAATGAAGAGGAACTAAAAAGCCTCTTGATGAAAGTGAAAGTGGAGAGTGGAAAAGTTGGCTTAAAGCTCAACATTCAGAAAACAAAGATCATGGCATCCGGTTCCATCACTTCATGGGAAATAGATGGGGAAACAGTGGAAACAGTGTCAGACTTTATTTTTGGGGGCTCCAAAATCACTGCAGATGGTGACTGCAGCCATGAAATTAAAAGATGCTTACTCCTTGGAAGGAAAGTTATGACCAACCTAGATAGCATATTCAAAAGCAGAGACATTACTTTGCCAACAAAGGTTCATCTCGTCAAGGCTATGGTTTTTCCTGTGGTCATCTATGGATGTGAGAGTTGGGCTGTGAAGAAGGCTGAGCGCCGAAGAATTGATGCTTTTGAACTGTGGTGTTGGAGAAGACTCTTGAGAGTCCCTTGGACTGCAAGGAGATCCAACCAGTCCATTGTGAAGGAGATCAGCCCTGGGATTTCTTTGGAAGGAATGATGCTAAAGCTGAAACTCCAGTACTTTGGCCACCTCATGCGAAGAGCTGACTCATTGGAAAAGACTCTGATGCTGGGAGGGATTGAGGGCAGGAGGAGAAGGGGACGACAGAGGATGAGACGGCTGGATGGCATCACTGACTCCATGGACGTGAGTCTGAGTGAACTCCGGGAGTTGGTGATGAACAGGGAGGCCTGGCGTGCTGAGATTCATGGGGTCGCAAAGAGTCAGACATGACTGAGTGACTGATCTGATCTGATCTGATCTAAACTATGTCTAATTTTATAAAGGTTATCCAGTAAACATTTTTGTAGATTCTAGCTTGCTTCCTGAGGGTTGAGTAGAAGCCAGACTGAAGCTCTATTTTTCACTTTTACTCCATCCAAAGAGTGGGTTCCCCAAACTTCCACCATCCTTCCTGCACCTTCTTTGATTGGCATCATTCCATCAAGAGGAATCTTCTTAGCTGTGGTCTGCAGAGGAAGTCAAGACAAAACAATCACTCTCTAGTCTCAGTGATTGAGACTAGTCTCAAATACCTTGGAATTTTGCAATTTGTGCATAGATCCATTTCTCTTCCCTCTGTCCAGAAAAGGCCCCTTTTCAGGCAAGCTGCTACTGCTGCTAAGTCGCTTCAGTTGTGTCTGACTCTGTGCGACCCCATAGATGGCAGCCCACCAGGCTCCCCCGTCCCTGGGATTCTCCAGGCAAGAACACTGGAGTGGGTTGCCATTTCCTTCTTCAGTGCGTGAAAGTGAAAAGTGAAAGTGAAGTCGCTCAGTAGTGTCCAACTCTTAGCGACCCCATGGACTGGCAGCCCACCAGGCTCCTCCGTCCATGGGATTTTCCAGGCAAGAGTGCTGGAGTGGGGTGCCATTGCCTTCTCCATTTTCAGGCATATCTTCATAATAATATCCTATAAAAGTGAGTATGCGTTTCAGCTCACAACCTCAATTCTGTTTATCCTCAGGAGAAAAAAAAATTGAAGGATATAACTTATGCATTCAGACTACAATATTATTTATAATAGTACAAATTGAAAGCCATCAATTAAAAAAAAGTCCATAATAGAAAAACATTCAATAAAAGTATGATTTGGTCATTAAGTGGAATAGCATGCAAACACTATATGATAATTATGGCAACTAGATTGTGAAGTACAGAAAGCAGCTACCTCTAATTCAATACAAAATCTGTAGATTGAAGAATTTCCAAAATTCTGAAAGTCCCAGAACTAGGCCTCCTCCACCACTATTTGAACCAGTGGGAAAGGGGGCCCTTATGTCTGACCACACTTACTTCCAAGTAGGTCTCCCCTATGTCATCTGATGGGTGAAATTCTTGCTTTGACTGCATCTGAGAAACATAGTGTTTTTAGCTTTCCAGCCTCTGTATCACAAAAGCAGATTGGAATACATGTTGAGGGAGATAATCCATAGGATCTAATACTACTTTTAGGAAATTAATAGTTTATTTTATCTACATAATTTTAACAATTGAATAGGTGGGGAGAAGCCAAGGAGACATGGTATACAATCAGTGAATATTTTTAGGAAGCATAATTTCTAGAAATAGGCCTGTTCAGGAGAAAACATTTATTGTTTTTTAATAAGAGAATGTTTTATAACCAAATGTTTGCCAACGACCACTATATTCTAAAATCCTATCAAAGAAACAAAAGTGTAAATGATATTGGACTGGCAGCCTGGTGTTGTAGAAAGAGGACTGCATGAAGGCTCAATATATTTGTATTTTAGTTCTGGTTTTCTTACTAAGTAGATAGATTATTTAGTAAGTTAGTTATTTAAGTAAATAACTACTGTACTTCAACTAGATCTCTGAGTAATCTTATTTCATTGAAATGTAAAAGAGAGGATTTCTAACTTTCTTTTCTAGTCCTAAAAAAGTCCTAAAAAACTTCACCATTATTATTATCATGATCACCTAAGCTGTTGATTGTTCATGTAAATTTTAACTTATTTAGTCTCACTTTTGAGAAAAGGAGAAACCACTTGTGCTAGCTATATATATCTCTCTCTCTCTCTCTCTCTCTCTCTCTCTCTCTCCCCTGTAAGTCTAGTTGCTGCTCTTTCTACAACACTGATAATCTTCAAAAAATTAGATTATATGGATTTTAGAACAGTCCATGTTATTATCCTTTCCCCCCAAAATGTTAATGTAGCACTCAAATCTCTAGGGTGTCTTATAATTGTTTATTACCGAGAGGACATTTATTTTCCTTCCTTGGATTAAGGAAGATGCTCTTTATGGAGCATCTGCTACATCAGGCTGTGCCCTGCAATGCAGTCCTCCTTCAGCTACAGAAAGCATTAAACAATCATACCAGTTGGATCTTCATGGCATTTTAAAATTTACAAAGGGCACTCACAAAGTTTATCTCATTTACTCTTCAGAAGAATCCTGTCCTTGCTTTACCAAGGAGACAACTGAGGTTTAGATAAGTAATCTGCCTGAAGCTCACATAGCAAGTAATGACAGACCAGAGACAAGGCATGTTCCCTGTGCTTCAAAACTCACATTGAGCTTTAACTGTGATGTCTCAGCTACTGCATGTGAAAAAAACCAACCCTTCATGAATTGACACCCCTCTGCTAGATTCTCCCCTTTTGCTCTAGGCAAACTGGTTCAATTCTAGGCAAAGCCAGCACTTGCTCCTGTTTTATTACTTTTCTGCTTGGCTGCCTACAAAATGTAGTCCTCATCACTGCAAAGAGTGAAGCTTCACTTTGCTAAGTAAGCACCTTAATATGAATGATCGATTCACGACAGCACAATTTTCCTGTTTTTTTTTCCACTGTGGTTGAATCAGCTACCAGAAATTACAGCTCTAACTTATTGAAGTTTTTGTAGAAAGTGATATCATAAAATATCATATTATATCAAAGTGGTATCATAAAATGAGTATATGCAGGATATATAGGATGAGGGAAACTCTTCTCTCAACATCATACCTATAGTAAGTTCATTAGATCAAACATGATCATGAAAATGAACTCTAGACACTAGGCGTGGAACCTATGGAGTCGTCTTGTGGATAAGCTAACTGTTGAGGAAAATCTATCAGTGTCATACTGCCAGAAGAAGAAGTGAGAAGACCGAAAAAAATTAGGAGAGCTTGATGTGTAAATATTTATAGAGCAATAATTCTATTTTTTGTCATATAGAGAAACAAACTCATATTTGAATTTGCAGAAGCTAGAGTCCTAGATCTTCTCACTTACTTCACACACTCAGATACCTTCCCCTCCTGGTGGAGACTGGGGGTTTTAGTCTCTGAAGAGAGTAAAATAGATGGTAAAATGCAGCATTCATGGAACAAAAACAATATACTACTCTTAAAGTACATTTAGAGACCAAAAGAGCTTTTAAAAATTAAAACTGTGATAAGAGAGAAGCAATAAACTTGACAGATGTGTTGGAAAACACTTCAGAAAAATCTTCTGGCAAGGAAAAAAAAAACCAGAAAGGTAGGAGAGAAAATAAAAATTAGAAAGTGTTTAGTCTGTTCAAATGGCTATAACAGAAATACATAGACTAGGTGGCTTATGACCAACAAATTATCTCCCTCAATTCTGCAAGCTGACTGTATGTGTGTGTGTGTGTGTGTGTGTGTGCACTCAGTCATGTCCAACTCTTTGGAACCCCATGGACTGTAGCCCATCAGTCTCCTCTGTCCATGGGATTTCACAGGCAATAATACTGGAGTGGGTTGCCATTTCCTACTCCAGGGAATCTTTCCCAACCAGGGATCAAACCTGAATCTCTTCTGTCTCCTGCATTGACAGACGGAGCCCAACCTGACCTGGGAAACCTAGAGGCTGATTAGCAAACTTAATTTTATCTGTAACCTTAATTCCCCTTTGCCATGTAACATGGCATATTCCAGGACTAAATCATGCACATCAGAAGAATTTGTAGTGGAGAAGCTCCAAGACATCCATACATTTGCCCAACAATCAAGAGTTCCACTTTGAATCCTCTCTCAAGGGCATTGACAGTCAATCAATGACAGTCAGAGAAGTGGCAAGACAAATAAGAGGAGGATTGTGTCTTTATACTGGTAAGTGAGGAGATACTTTCACTTTTCTCTGATATCTCTATCCCAAACCCTTGAGGAGTCAGAACCCTTAGAAATGTGGGGGTAAAAATCCTTTAAGAAGAATGCACCATCATTAAATTGCTTAAATCTGTCTACCCCTGAAGACAAGGAAGATCATTTGAATCCATACAGTATTCATGGTGTAGACTTGAGTGTAGTTTTAATAAACAAAAGTGCCTGAAAAATGAATAGACTCTAACCAAGATGCAATAAGGGATAGGAAAAGCAGTTTATAGCATACTAACTCATAAGGACAGTTAATGAAAAATATGTAAACTCATATTTTTACCTCTATGAGTCTATATTCTTCAATCACCTGTTGCAAGTAAGTGAAAATCTGGAAAGTCCATTCAATTTGTATGTAACAGATTACATGAGCCAAAGATGGAGAAGCTCTATATAGTCAGCAAAAACAAGACCGAGAGCTGAGGGCTCAGATCATGAACACCTTATTGCCAAATTCAGACTTAAATTGAAGAAAGTGGGGAAAACCACTAGACCATTCAGGTATGACCTAAATTAAATCCCTGGCTTAAAGCTCAGCACTCAGAAAACTAAGATCATGGCATCTGGTCCCACCACTTCATGGGAAATAGATGGGGAAACAGTAGAAACAGTGTCAGACTTTATTTTTAGGGCTCCAAGATCACTGCGGATGGTGATTGCAGCCATGAAATTAAATACTCCTTGGAAGGAAAGTTATGATCAACCTAGATAGCATATTCAAAAGTAGACACATTACCAACAAAGGTCCATTTAGTCAAGGCTATGGTTTTTCCAATAGTCATGTATGGATGTGAGAGTTGGACTGTGAAGAAACCTGAGCACCAAAGAATTGATGCTTTTGAACTGTGGTGTTGGAGAAGACTCTTGAGAGTCCCTTGGACTGCAAGGAGATCCAACCAGTCCATTCGAAATGAGATCAGTCCTGGGTGTTCTTTGGAAGGAATGATGCTAAAGCTGAAACTCCAGTACTTTGGCTGCCTCATGCGAAGAGTTGACTCACTGGAAAAGACTCTGATGCTGGGAGGGATTGGGAGCAGGAGGAGAAGGGGATGACAGAGGATGAAATGCCTGGATGGCATCACCGACTCGATGAACATGAGTTTGGGTAAACTCCGGGAGTTGGTGATAGACAAGGAGGCCTGGCATGCTGCAGTTCATGGGGTCACAAAGAGTTGGACATGACTGAGCGACTGAACTGAACTGAACTGAACTGATGATTATACAGTGGAAGTGAGAAATAGATTTAAGGGACTAGATCTGATAGAGTGCCTGATGAACTATGGACCGAGGTTCATTACATTGGACAGGAAACAGGGATCAAGATCATCCCCAAGAAAAAGAAATGCAAAAAGGCAAAATGGCTGTCTGAGGAGGCCTTAAAAATAGCTGTGAAAAGAAGAGAAACAAAAAGCAAAGGAGGAAACGAAAGATATACCCATTTGAATGCAGAGTTCCAAAGAATAACAAGGAGAGATAAGAAAGCCTTTCTCAGCGGTCAATGCAAAGAAATAGAGGAAAACAAGAGAATGGGAAAGACTAGAGATCTCTTCAAGAAAATCAGAGATACCAAGGGAATATTTCATGCAAAGATGGGCTCAATAAAGGACAGAAATGGTATGGACCTAACAGAAGCAGAAGATACTAAGAAGAGGTGGCAAGAACACACAGAAGAACTGTACAAAAAAGATCTTCACGACCCAGATAATCACGATGGGGTGATCACTGACCTAGAGCCAGGCGTCCTGGAATGTGAAGTCAAGTGGGCCTTAGAAAGCATCACTACAAACAAAGCTAGTGGAGGTGATGGAATTCCAGTTGAGCTATTTCAAATCCTGAAAGATGATGCTGTGAAAGTGCTGGAGTCAATATGTCAGCAAATTTGGAAAACTCAGCAGTGGCCACAGGACTAGAAAAAGGTCAGTGTTCATTCCAATCCCAAAGAAAGGCAATGCCAAAGAATGCTCAAACTACTGCACAATTGGACTCATCTCACACATTAGTAAAGTAATGCTCAAAATTCTCCAAGCCAGGCTTCAACAATATGTGAACAGTGAACTTCTAGATGTTCAAGTTGGTTTTAGAAAAGGCAGAGGCACTAGAGACCAAATTGCCAACATCCCCTGGATCATCAAAAAAGCAAGAGAGTTCCAAAAAAACTTATATTTCTGCTTTATTGACTATGCCAAAGCCATTGACTGTGTGGATCACAATAAACTGTGGAAAATTCTGAAAGAGATGGACTACCAGACCACCTGACCTGTCTCTTGAGAAACCTGCATGCAGGTCATGAAACAACAGTTATAACTGGACATGGAAGAGCAGACTGGTTCCAAATAGGAAAAGGAGTATGTCAAGGCTGTATATTGTCACCCTGCTTGTTTAACTTATATGCAGAGTACATCATGAGAAATACTGGGCTGGAAGAAGCACAAGCTGGAATCATATTGCTGGGAGAAATATCAGATTTCTCCCAGGTTACATCAAATAACCTCAGATATGCAGATGACACCACCCTTATGGCAGAAAGTGAAGAAAAACAGAAGAGCTTCTTGACAAAAGTGAAAGAGGAGAGTGAAAAAGTTGGCTTAAAGCCCAACATTCAGAAAACTAAGATCATGGCATCTGGTCTCATCACTTCATGGCAAATAGATGGGGAAACAGTGGAAACAGTGGCTGACTTTATTTTGTTGGGCTACAAAATCACTGTAGATGGTGACTGCAGCCATAAAATTAAAAGACGCTTACTCCTTGGAAGGAAGTTATGACCAACGTAGACAGAGACATGACTTTTTATTAAAAAGCAGAGACATGACTTTTTCAACAAAGGTCTGTCTAGTCAAGGCTATGGTTTTTCCAGTAGTCTTATATGGATGTGAGAGCTGGACTATAGAGAAAGCTAAGCACCAAAGAATTGATGCTTTTGAACTGTGGTGTTGGAGAAGACTCTTGAGAGTCCCTTGGACTGCAAGGAGATCCAACCAGTCCATTCAAAATGAGATCAGTCCTGGGTGTTCTTTGGAAGGAATGATGCTAAAGCTGAAACTCCAGTACCTTGGCCACCTGATGTGAAGAGCTGACTCATTTGAAAAGTCCCTGATGCTGGGAAAGATTGAGGGCAGGAGGAGAAAGGGATGACAGAGGATGAGATGGTTGGATGGCATCATCGATTCAATGGACATGAGTTTGGGTAAACTCTGGGAGTTGGTGATGGACAGGGAGGTCTCGCATGCTGTGGTTCATGGGGTTGCAAGGAGCTGGACATGACTGAGTGACTGAACTGAACTGAACTAATTATACGAGCTCTGAAGAGATGACAGAGAGAGGCACAATGTCCATCATTTGAGCTGAAGGACCATGTTCTTTCCTCAGGCTCTTTACTTATTTCCAGCAGTAGTTTTTTTTTTTTTTTTTCCAAACCATTTTCTTACTGTAAACTGAAGGAAATACAGCTCAAGTAAAAGTGGTAAAATCATTTTTCATTTTCTAAGCAGTGATAGAATGACTAGTGTTATTATAAATGAAAGAAATGAATTCATGCTTTCTTGATCTTAAAGTTTATAAATGTAATCAACGTTTTTATTTTCAAAGGTGAAATAAGTAGGAAAGATTCAGAGAAGTGATTTGCTTTTGTAATACAAAGCTATTTGTCTTGCTGTCATAGTCAGCCCCTTCATTCCTAACCATCCATCCTCTTCAGCCTCCTACAGAAGCCTTCGTAGGATGAAGCAACATGCCAAAGATTGATGGAGGGTATGAGTTAACTGTTTCTGAAGCTTCAATATTTTGGCCACCTGATGCAAAGAGCCGACTCATTGGAAAAGATCCTAATGCTAGGGAAGATTGAAGGCAAAAGGAGAAGGGGATAGCAGAGGATGAGATGGTTAGATAGCATCACTGACTCAACAGACATGAATCTGAACAAACTCCAGAGATAGTGGAGGACAGAGGAACCTGGTGTGCTGCAATCTATGGGGTTTAAAAGAGGTAGACATGGCTTAGCAACTGAACAGCAATGGGTAGACATTCTGTGACCTGTTCTAACTCTGACAATGAGATTTCCATAGACCTTTTTCTCTGAAAGTCTTTAAGATAATTTTTTAATATTCAGAATCAAAGAAAAAATAGCAAAACCATTATCAGACTATTATGCAGTCATGAAACAGTGATTCTGAGTTTCTATATATCCTTTTATTTTGTACTTTCCTCCCTCTGTTTCTCTCTCTCTTGTTTTCACTCTGCGTAGAAGACATATCTATTATTTACCTATATTCATTTCTCCTTTCCTTCTAGGCACTTTGGAAAACTAATGGGCTGGAAGGGAGGTGATAGATGTCATAGCTGTGTGGAAATATCTCAGCTGACATGAAACACCCACCAATACTTTCTTACCGTGAAATTGTCAAAATGCATGTTGAGAAGGAAATGCCAAAAGCTCAAAGCAGCCTAGATTCCCCCCACAACCATATTCAGTGCAGCTAAACTGGCTTCTAGTGATTGAAAAATTAACTTTTTTTATCCAGTCAAGTCCCAAATATTTTAATTTTATTTGCCAACTTCACTTTTCATTATGTATTTTCCCCATGTAGGCTTTTATTATTTTATCAATTTACCCATATCCTTAGACATTTCTTCACTAAATATGCTTGATTGGGCTCCAGATTTTAATTTGCCAAATTTATACATACAAAGACAGACAGGCATAAATGCTATGAAGAACTAGTTTCATTGGAATATAAAGCAAGCAGGAATCTTGTCGATTCAGTTTGAACTATGGTGCTCACTAGGGGCTTTGGTACGTACTGAGCTAATGCTGTTTCAGAAAGATGCCTTCCACTGGCTGACTAAATTCAAGGTTTGTTTATGGGAAAGGCATACACATTGGAATCCCTTGAAACTTGGTTTTTAATTCCAATTCTATCATCACAAGTTCTTTGACTCTGATTTATTCTAAGCTCTTTCAGCCTTGGAAAATATCTAAGAAATGGAGAAACGATATATCCAATTTTAAGTTTTGGAATAATTAAAGATCACAGATGCAAAAATATTTGGCATAGAGTTGATAGCAATAAAGGATAAATATTATTATATGCTGTTTTCTTGATAAGATTTTGGAAATTCACCAGGTGCTAGGGGCTTCAGGGAAGAAAACAAAAGTCCTAAAGGTGTCCCTCTTTCTTCTAGTCTTGATGTCACCTTCTGGTCAATTACATTGATTTTCCAAATCTTTTCATAGATTTGTTTCATACACACACACACACACATACACACACGCACACATACACACACACTAGGTAACTGAAGAGAAGAGAAACACAAACCAATATTCTTCTCAGGCTAATAATAATCTAATTTGGGTAGATAGAATATTTATTTCCCACATCACACATGTTACAGTTCATGTTACTGACATTTGACAGGGGACAAACTTGTGAAGTGTACTATGTATCAAGAAAGCAAAATAGAAACATCTTTCAACCATGTAAGGCACCTGATCTGAGTTTGGTAGGGAATAGTTGGTGTAGAATCTCTTAAGTGTCTTCAGAGAGAGGCAGTGTAGATTAATGATTAAATATATGAATTCACATCCAAGGTCTGTCATTTATCATCTGTGTGACTAGACAAATCATTTTGCCTCAGTTTTCTCATGAGATTGGGAATATGGTAAAGTTACCCACATCACAGTTTTGCTGGAAGATTAGACAATTATATACAACATCTTTAGAACAATGTTTGGCACCTAATAGTTGCCATGTCCCTGTGGCTACAATCACTTTTACAAGAGGAAATACAGTAAAGCATTGATCACTAGCTTTCTAGAACTTTGCTTTATACCAGCTTCTCAACTGTATTACCTGTTTGAGTCATTCTTTCTTATGAAAGTAATCAGAGTATCTTCCAAGGGCATGGGCTTCCTCAGCTTTTATTCCTATTTTAGGGAACAGGAGAGAATGTCTAGGAATAATGTAAGTAAAAGTAGACACTTAGGGAGAATGGCTAATGGCAAATGTCAGGGTTTTGTAAATGCCTGGAAATACAGATATTTCTTAGCTCTCAAAATTTTAAATTAACTTGGGATGTCCCTGGCGATCCAGTGGTTAAGACTGCAACACTTCCACTGCAGAGGGCATGGGTTTGATCCCTGGTTGGGGAGCTAAGATCCTGCATGCTGAGTGGTGCAGCCAAAATAAATAAATGAATAAATATATAAATATATACATATATATATATATATATAGAGAGAGAGAGAGAGACTTTAAAATATTCATAACCTAAAAGTTAAGAAAAACAAGAGAGTTCCAGAAAACCATCGACTCCTGGTTTATTGACTATGCCAAAGCCTTTGACTGTGTGGATCACAATAAACTGTGGAAAATTCTGAAAGAATTGAGAATACCAGACCACCTGACCTGCCTCTTGAGAAATCTGTATGCAAGTCAAGAAGCAATAGTTATGGAACAACAGACTGGTTCCAAATAGGAAACGGAGTATGTCAAGGCTGTATCTTGTCACCCTGTTTATTTAACTTATATGCAGAGTACATCATGAGAAACGCTGGGCTGGATGAAGCACAAGCTGGGATCAAGGTTGCCGGGAGAAATATCAATAACCTCAGATATGCAGATAACACCACCCTTATGGCAGAAAGTGAAGAAGAACTAAAAAAACCTCTTGATGAAAGTGAAAGAGGAGAGTGAAACATTTGGCTTAAAGCTCAACATTCAGAAAACGAAGACCATGGCCTTTGGTCCCATCACTTCATGGGAAATAGATGGGGAAACAGTGGAAACAGTGGCTGACTTTATTTTCTTGGGCTCCAAAATCACTGCACATGGTGATCACAGCCATGAAATTAAAAGATGCTTACTCCTTGGAAGGAAAGTTATGACGAACCTAGGTCGCGTATTAAAAAGCAAAGACATTATTTTGCCAACAAAGGTCCATCTAGTCAAGGCTATGGTTTTTCCAGTAGTTTTGTATGGATGTGAGAGTTGGACCATAAAGAAAGCTGAGCACTGAAGAATTGATGCTTTTGAACTGTGGTGTTGGAGAAGACTCTTGAAAGTCCCTTGGACTGCAAGGAGATCCATCCTAAAGGAGACCAGTCCTGAGTGTTCATTGGAAGGACTGATGTTGAAGTTGAAACTCCAATACTTTGGCCACCTGATGCGAAGAGCTGACTCATTTGAAAAGACCCTGATGCTGGGAAAGATTGAGGGCAGGAGGAGAAATGGATGACAGAGGATGAGATGGTTAGACGCCATCACCGACTCAATGGATTTGAGTTTGGGTAAACTCCAGGAGTTGGTGATGGATAGGGAAGCCTGGCATCCTGCAGTCCATGGGGTCATGAAGAGTTGGATACGACTGAGCAACTGAACTGAACTGAAAAGTTAAGAGTTATGTTTTATGCAGTGGGAATTTTCAGTACTTCCAGCCTGGGAGATAGCATCTCAAGTAACCCTGAGAGGACTGCTCTGAGGAGGCCAGAGGAGGACGCAGGTTATACACAAGTTTGTATCCAAGGGCAGGTAGTCTGAACATCAAAAGATTATTGTTAATTAAAGAAAACCAGCTATCCCAAGTTAAGCAATTTAGTGCTTTTCTATGTATGGGAAGATGCAAGAATCTGGGCTCACTGAAATTACTCCTTTCATATACATCTCAGCTACCCTATTCAGCCCAGTATCTTGTGTTTTTTCACATCCTGAGCTTCCTTGGGTCTCACCATAGGCAGTAGCTGCAGTCTGATGGCTGCCTGATCGCAGGTATTCTTCTCCTTCCTGAGTGCCTTTAGGGCTCAGGGCCTTACATTAGAGGGCTGGAATTTCTATGCCTGTGACATCCTTGCTTTACTGATATGGAAGGAAATATTTTATTTCATATACATATGTGTGTGTGTGTGTGTGTATATATATATGTATCAGTAGAAAAAACTTTTAAATTAACTGAAGGCCGAATACTTCTGTTGGAAACAATAGGGAAAGATTGAAGTTTTCAGATCCAGCCTGTTCTCTGCTTCTATGCAATCAGCAGAGGAGTAGTTAATTACACAGGAAGAGGACAGAAGGCCATAGTAGGCTGGGAATACACTGGAGATGTTCTAGGTCTGCCAGTCATGCCGTCAGCTGACAAACAGAAACCACTAGGTAAGTTCTAAGTCAAGGCAAATATGTCATGAGCTATCTAAGTCTGTTACCGAAAAGCCAACAGGTAAGACAAGGGAGAGGGGCTACCTCCTGAGTCTGGGGATCTAAATTAGTATCTAGGAACTGATAGGGAAACATCACAGAGCTCCCTGAAACCTTATTAGAAGCAGGCAAGAGAAGGAGCCAGTAGTACTGTTGTGATAGTGACTCTTTTTCAATAAATTAGCTCATGTTCTCAAACATTAAGTACAGAATATGTGTCAGGCCCATTGATTACGTACAGAAATAATGATACAGACAGGATGGAATTTAAGAGTAATTTGTAGGACTTGGTGACTGATTAGATGGGGGTGTTGAGGAAGAGGGGTCAAGGAAACTACTGAGGCTTTGAGGACTCTAGAAAGTGCTCATTTAGGAAGAATGGTGAGTTTTTAGTTTCAGGTGCTATGTACTTGCAAGATCATTAGGATATGATATTATCCTCTTTGAAGAACTCTATAAATGGAATAAGGAAGGCAGAAACCTAGTGTTAGTGGTTTGAGACAAATGGAGGTAAGGAAGTAGAGAAAATGACTATAGTCTATTCTTAACAAGAAAATTATGAAGGAAGACACACCCAATGCTATAATTATAATGAGCCATGTGGTCAAGAAGAGATTTTTAATGGAAAAATATTTTAATAGCTTAGTGAGAAGAATATATTAGGAAGGAGAGGTTCAAAGAAATGATGAACCATTGGCTCCAGAAAAGTCAGAGGGTTCAGACCAAGCTTGGAAGAATGAGCATTTAGCCAGGGAAGGGAAACCTCATTATCTGAGATTGGAGGAAAGCAGTTCTTTCTAGAAGTAAAGGGAAGAGATTTGTTCTGGTCCTAAAATCAGATGGATGGCAGTTATAGAGAGATAATATTTTGGCTAAAAAGAAAAAATGTACATAATTATTTTTAACATTGTCAAAAGTATAATGAATCATCTAGAGTGGCTTTATGTTATTTTTGATGAAAGATAGGCAATAAACAGAATAGCTCATCCCAATGACCCAGTCGAATGCTGATTCTCTGGTCTTCAGAATTTGTTTTACATACTTGCTTTCTAGTCTAATACTAGTGTAGACATTTTTCAAAGGCTTAGAGAACAGGCAAATATTGATTTTAAATTAAGCTTGTAAGAAGGCTTTATATCCCATGCTTGTCTCTGACAGAACAAGGAAAAGTGCATTTTCACATTTAAATGGCAAGGAAATGAAAGTAGCAATAAACCTAGATTTTCTCTTTAATGCCATAGAGTTTTGAGAATACATCCTTGGGAACTTACTTGAACTGTTCAGATCACGGTTGTCAGGGGAAAAGAAAAATATAATTATTTTACTATGTTTTATAATCTGATGGTGGTGAGTAGAGAAAACCGAGTGGGACATGTAGATGTTGAAATATCAGTCATTAGCTTATAACCAGCAAAGGCAGAAGAGGAATTGCTCTCCCATTCTATGGAATACATTTGTCTTAGTACAACTAACAATTATCTTAATCTACTAAGAAGTGTCTTACTTACAAAAAATTATTTTTTCAGAGGGTAAACATTTAATCGATCCAACCTGATGACTTCTGCTGAAATATATTTGTCTGTGACAATAGATAAAAATAAGTAACAATGTATGTGAGCTATGGGACGTCTCATGTGGCACAGTGGTAAAGAATTCACCTGCCAATGCAGGAGATACAAGACTCAGGTTTGATACCTGGGTCAGGAAGCTCCCCTGGAGTAGGAAATGGCAACCCACTCCAGTATTCTTGCCTGAAAAATTCCATGGACAGAGGAGCTTGGTGGGCTACGGTCCATAGGAATCACAAAAGAGTTGGATTCGACTGAGTGACTGAGTGCACACCCATATGAGCTATATGGGAACAATGTATTACTGTCATAGTATAAAAAGCATAGATACTTTACTTCCCCTTTAATTCCATATTTTATTCACTGACTCTACAGTATTCTTCAGTTTCTTAGCACTTCCACTGAATTTACGAGTCAAACAGATTATGCAGATAAAACACCCCCCTTCTACCATCTGCCTCTATCTTTATGTTAGGAACACTTTGGAAATAATTTGCCAAGTAAGGATGCTTATGGGAAACAATGGACATTTCACAACCACAAATGACTAACCCTGACATCAGACAATTCCCAGATATATAAATGTGAGATGGTAAGATTTAGCAAATAAAAATATAGGCCATCTGGTTAAATTTGAGTTTCAAATAAACAATAAACTTTTAAAAATAGAAATATGTCCAAATATTGCATGGGGGTACATTAAAAATTATTTTGTACTAAAAATTTATTTACTGTATTTGAAATTACTCTTTAAATTTATCCATTAAATTTAGTGCATTATAATGTACTAAATTATCCTGTACTAAAAAATTATTCAGTTAATCTTAAATTTAATTTGGCATTCTGTATTTTATCTGGAAATCTTCTGCAATGATAGTTTGTAGTAACTTTGTCTTCCTCTTCTGTCTGAGTGCCTTTATGGTAGAGCTGGAGTAATTCACACTTGAATGGTTAGCACCTAAAGCAATGCATGATACATAGTGGGTGCACAATAGAAATGTGTTGAATGAATGAGTGACTGTCAAGGATGGATTTTAAAGAACCAATAGAAATAGAGATAGACAGATGGTGGTATAGATATAGATGTAGATGTAGATATTTATTCTCTAGCTTATTTTGTTGGCATAGCTCAACAAAGTAATTATTATTAGTACCAGCTAATGGGAGAAATTTTCACATATTCAAGTATGGGGAAGTCATTCTGGCTCACATATGATTTGGCTTGAACTTTATGCTATGTAGAAAAGTCTCTCTTATGGATTGTACATCTGCTTTAGCCATTAAAGAATCTTAAGAATTTTAATTGCATTAAAGAATGCATTTAAAAATCAAAATGGAGTAATTGTGGTTCAGGTATTCAAAACAGAGCCATGTGGCTATCGTGGATATGGTTTTAGACACGTTCCTGCATCACTGAGAACTTGAACATTTTGGACTCTGTCAAACTCAGGACACTACCAACCATGCTCAAAACTATCTGCTAGCAGCTAGCAGTTGCCTGATGCAAGCCTGTGGTTTCATGTCTCCCCTGTAAGTATGCAATCATCTCAGTCCCCAGTCAATCCTTGCTTAACAAGCACCTTGACTTCTTGCCAGCCTCAATCCCAATTCTTGACCAGTAACTTTTATACTATTGCAGGTCTTAGCGATAAATGCGTCCCCCATTTTGTAATCTGGTGGAATACAATTCAAGTGCTTCTTGAACTTGTGTCTTCCGGGCTCTAGTCCTCATTGTAGCTCAAATAAAACTCTCTTCTATTTCTTGATATAACTTGTTTATTGATTATCTGCAAGGACCTTAAAAAGAAAGAAGCCAGAGTTCCAGTCCCACCAGAGTTACCCTTTGGCAATTCATACGCGCAACAACCCAGGTGTTACTCTCTTTCTGGGTATAGCTGTGGCTATGCAATGGATGGAAATGGACACAGCGTTCTTCTGCCCGAGAAAACTCTGGATGCCTGCCTGAAATTTTGGTTATATTTGAGGAAACCACAGCTCTGGGGCTTCCCTGGTGGCTAAGATGGTAAAGAATCTGCCTGCAATGTGGGAGTCCTGAGTTTGATCCCTGGGTTGGGAAGATCCTGTGGAGGAGGGCATGGCAACCCACTCCAGTATTCTTGCCTGGAAAATTCCTATGGACAAAGGAGCCTGGTGGGCTACAGTTCATGGGGTGGCAAATAGTTGGACATGACTGAGAGACTAAGCACACACCATAGCTCTGGCTGAGGACTAAAATGAAGACCCACTAGAAGATCCAAATCTTCATCTGAACACTGAGAAATTAAACAAAGAGTTTATGGTGAAAAGCCTCTGGCTACAGTTCACCATAAAATCCCAGGTGAGATCCTCCAAGAAGCAAGAGGTTCATTAAGTTACCCAACTATCATATTAATTGTATCCTGTTTTTTTTTTTTTTTTTTTTTTTGAGAAAAAGTATTCTTCCAGGAATGTACTGAACTCTGTATGTAAATAAATATAAACTTCCAGGACTTAAATGCGATTGACATGAAACAGCATACTACAACTAAACTTTACCAGCACACGTACATACACAAAATATACCTGGATTATATATTAAATAAAGAAAATAAATATAAAATATGTAAGTATATTCATATAGAAAGAGAATATATATTTATATGTGAATAAATAAGTAGATTGGTAGATAGATAAATAGATGATAGATTGAGTCTGTGCACAGAGGCTCCTGATTTTAAGGCTTTCTAACTTTAACCCACAATGGCTAATGTACAGTGTTCAGGTAACACATCTCAGAAATGGCTGTGACTGCTATAAAGTTGTGAAATGTGAGTTACAATGTGTTTGATGTTCTCGCTCTTCTGATGGCTTCTCTTCCACACTTGGGCTATTGCAATGACTGCAAAGACCTATTTTTCAAGGACTGAACCTCTGAAGCCTCTCACTCCATTGCCCTCCCCGGGACTATCAGATCCACAGTGGCTTGTCCTCTAAATCAGTTCTGCATTGCTCTCAGTAACACAGAATGGGTTTCCATCCTGTTGCCCATACAAACCTCAACAGCAACTTGACTACTCTCTCAAGGTGGTTTTTGTACTTCTTGGGTAAATGACAATACTTTTAATTGTGAGAATAAAACTAGCAGAGACCACAAGATCCACCTATCCTTTTTAACAGGATAATTTTGATTTCAACAGTCCTAGTAATCTAACTAAAAAAAGTGACTAGTGATGTGACTTTGGGGCCACATAAGAGGAGAGTTAAGAGTAAATTTTGCTACTCTTGGGTTATTCTGGCAGTCTAGTCTAGATCTGATAATTGAGATCACATAGAACACCATACAGGCCCCTGAGCAAACCTTGTTTCTAAACAGATGTTCTCAGAAGTTTCTTTTGTAGTTAACTCTTGCTTAGTATTTCAGGTATAAGCTCCTCCACTAGGCAATCAACATTCCCTGTGATCACACCCCACTCAATCTGCTCAAATTTAATTCATGTTGTTTTTATAGCACATAACATCTGCTTCTTTCATTCTTGTCTCCACCCTCTTTGACATCATTTTTTTTTTTCCAGCCAGTCATTCTGGATTAACTACACATCTCTAGGAAACCTTCTCCGCTTACTCCAGTCCATGTGAAACACTTTCTGTGAACTTTCAGTGCATTTCTAGTTTATATACACACTTCTTGCTACGCAAGCCAAAGTTTTCTTCTTAAGTGGAAACTCACCTAAGCAATCATCAATCTCCATCACAATTCTTATAAAAATTGCAGCATTCCTATTTTTATTCAGGGAAAAAACAAGATCAAGGGTCACTTTCTTACTATTTATATGTGTTCCTGAACAAACACATATAATAAACACAGAGATTTGAAACGTATTACATGACTGTAATCAATTTCAGAAGCAACAGTATATTTCATTATATTAACTCTGTGTATTTAACTTAGTGTTCAGAGGCTGTGGATATTAGTAAGAACCAGCAGTGACAACCAAAATACATTCAGAACCCAATTTTGTGTGTGGCAAGCTTTCTTGAAAAATTTAAAGCTGAAATACTATTTTTTGAGACAAGAACAAGACATGGGAGAACACACTGTACAGATAACCTACATCAAATGATTACTAAGAATACAAGGATAATTCCAGAACTTGACTTTCTGTACCTTAGACTGGACTCCTGAAAGGCTACAAATGGAGTCTTATATAAGTAAAAACATAGAAGGCACATACAGTGTGACATTCCAGTTCAAGGCATGTGTTACTTTTTTTTGGGGGGGGGGTATATCCTGCAATAGAGCAATTAAAAAAAAAATATCTTCCCTTTCAACTCTGCAAGGAGACACTTGGGGAGTTCCCTGCGCCCGGGAGGACCATGGCTGAGCTTAAAGTTACTCCAGGCAGCTGTGCACAGCAGGAGAGTTCGATTGGAGTCCGGGGCAGGGGCAAGAGTCTAACTGTTCACAGTCACGGCCGGAGATTATTTGCAGTCAACCGCCCCGAAGGAAATGTGGTCTGGAACTACTTTGGAGATTTGAAAAATGAAAAGAAATGGGAACCCAAGTTACCCAGAGGGCCCCCACCTCTTTCTGAGTGTACCAACTTAGCATACGCAGAGAGGACAACAATCAAATGAAAAACATTTCCAGGGGTGAACCCCAAAGGTCAGTCTCTGGCTGCGCCGGACAATGGGAGTTGGGCTTCCTCTTCTCCAAAGGGATGAAGGAGTCTTAATGAAGAGGCATTTTCTCCGGCGAAGATTCTAAACCCCAGCGGGTTCCACAAACTCCGGGGCAGCGAAGCTTCTGGCACGGGGCGGAGGGAGGCGGGGGCGCTCTGCTAATCGCCACTCTGGGACCCGGCCCCTGAGCCGCAGCCGCGCCCCTCCGCCCCCCGCGCGCGACCCCGCTCGGCCGCACGCTCCGAGCGGCGCGACGCCCCCGCCCGTGCCCGCGCCCCCGCCCCCGCCGCGCGCACAGCCCGGCCGGAGCGCGCACCCTGCACACAGGCGCCGCCGCGCTGCAAGCGCTCAGATCGCGGCCGCCGCCGGCCAGCGAGACCGAGTCTTGGACGCCCGACATGCGCCTCGGCTAGCGACTCCCCGGCCCGCGAGCACCGTGCGTCCTCTCCTCGATTATTTCTCTCCTTCTCTCTCTTACACACGCACAGACACACGCGCGCGCGCTCACACGCACAACCTCTCACCAGTCCATCCCCCGGAGGAGAAAACATTTCCTTGGCGCCCCCTCCCTCTCCATTCAGACCCGCAGAGGAGCCGCGCGGTGGGAATCCCCAGATCGTCTGGAAATGCTAATCCTAAAGCGCTTCCTCGCCTGCATTCAGCTCCTCTGTGTTTGCCGCCTGGGTGAGTGATAACATTAACATTTCCCCTCCGGGATCGTCTGGGACACAGGTCGGGGGTTTTCAGAACCTTCGGTACTTGCTGCCGCGCCGCCATCTAACAGGGAGGACAGAGGGACGGCGGACTGGGGTGCCCACCGCGGTGGTCGCGGCGGCACGGCGGGTGTCAGTGGCGCGGGAGGATGCGCCCCCTTCCCACCTCGCACCTCCGCTGAGGTCCACCTGCGAGCAGGAATGGTGCTCCCGCCGCCGCCGAGAGAGGGGGCTTGCCCATCGCGCTCCTTGTCCTCGCAGCTCGTCTCTCCTCTTTGCAAAGTGCAGAAAGAGCCTCTTCGATACACATTTTTAAAAAAGATAAATACAGTCGTGCTGCGGGGCTACGTAGTGTATAGCATTCTTGCTGTTAAGTTCACGCTATGGATATTTGGGGGTTGAATGAGAAATACACGTGTCTGTTGCGAATTAAACACACGCACGCACACACAAACACCCGAAAGGTAGTAAGAGGAGCAGGCACCAACCTGACTTTTCGGTGTTTTTCTGTACTTTTAATTTCATCACATTCAAGTCTGGGCATTACTTAAAAAAAAAAAAAAAGTTTTAATCAAAATTTCCGTCAACGTTCTGCCACTGCTGCCAACGTCAGATAGATAGGTTGATACTTATTGGGATTCATCTTAAACCCACCACCTTCCAGGTTACACCTTTAATATTGAAACTGCCTTCTGAAAAAGCCAGGTAGAATACTTACCTGGAATGCAGATCCAAGTGTTCCCAGCATTTTCTGCGAGAATTATAAAACTAGGTTTTTGTATTCTGTTAACGAAATGTCTTTTTTCCTTCGTGAAGATGTTCTATTATGATGGAATATAATAGGTTTGGAAGCATTAACCTGAAAGGTAGAAGATGTACCCCTGTTTGTGAGTACCGGTACTTGACTTGTTTTTCAGTTAGAGGATCCTAATTTGTTTCCTAGGTTGCTCATAATGAAATAGATATTAACCTATGTTTTTCACCCAAGAGATGGTGCTGCTCTTGGCATGGTGATCTTTACAAAAAGAAATAATTTCCATGTTCTAACTAATGGGAATTGCATTGTAAATATGGTGATAGTTGACAATAGCATGCCAGATACATGGACATGATTTAAATTCTAAAAGCTTTAGGAAAGTGCTCAGGGATGATGTGATGCACATGGTTGACATTTCAAGACTTGCAGGGAATCTGGTCCTGGTTTTCTCTAAAACCATACAATTGATTCTGGTGAGGGGAAGACATTTTTTGAAAGTGCTGCGGTCATCGAATACACACCTGTTGAATTAACGTTTCTGTTATAGATCTGTGTTAACAATAAAGCTAGATTCTCCTGGTACTTAAAATCTCACTGTAATATAAAAATAAACCAGAGAATATTTATTTGTATGCCACCTAAACCACATGCCCTGAGTATATTGTGAAGTTTTAAAATTGAGATATAATTTGCATGGCATAATTCATCTTTTTAAATTGTTGAGTTCAGTGGGTATTAGTATATTCACAAAGTTGTGCAGCCTTCCTCATTTACTTATAAAACATTGTAATCAGCCCCCAAAGAAACTTCCATGAACAATCATTCCTCATTCTCTCTGACCCTAGCTCTGGCAATCACTAATCTACTTTCTTTTTCTATGGATATATCTATTCTGAGCATTTATATAAATAGGACCATATGATATATGGCCTCTGGTGTCTGGCTTCATTCACATAGCATAGTGTTTTCAAGATTCATTCATGTTGTAGCGTGTATGAGTACTTCATTCCCTTTTGTGGCTGAATCCTATTGCATTTCAATACACCATGTTTTGCAAAGGCTTTTCTCAGTAAAGCATTATTAGTAGTAGCCTATTGCTTGGTGTTTATAGATTTCAGCTTATTGTACATTTTCTTTAATGCTTTGATGATATAAAATTTAACTGGAAAGAATTAAATGAGTTATTTAAGAATATCACAAGTTTATGTGATGATATTGAATGTGAGCTTGCATTAGAACTCAGAATGAGTTTTTTGAGAGTGGCAGGTAAACACTTTCATATCCCTTCCCGCTTTAACAAAGTTGGCGTTTTACATTGTTGCTTACATGGCTTTGGGGCCATGGCTACCTTAGACGGAATGAATATTTGATCTCAGGATAGCACATTTTGAAAAACGAGAGCACATTAGCTACAAATAAGTTTGGTCTCCACTTCAATTATTTTCCTCTCAGCGTCCACTAGCGAATTTGTGGATGTGTTTTATTACTCATCTTTAAAGTCTTTGGAGCCAATGAGAGGACTGGCATGTGTCGTATATGCTCAGGAAGGTCCACCTACTGAGACTTGCTGTGCAGGTTGACGGCTCCAATCCTTACCATTATCCAGAACAAGATGTAGAATTCATAAGGTGTTCATTGTTAGCAATTTAGAATGTCATAATGACCTTATCCAGAGAAGGCAATGGCACCCCACTCCAGTACTCTTGCCTGAAAAATCCCATGGACGGAGGAGCCTGGTAGGCTGCAGTCCACGGGGTCGCTGAGGGTCGGACATGACTGAGCGACTTCACTTTCACTTTTCACTTTCATGCATTGGAGAAGGAAATGGCAACCTACTCCAGTGTTCTTGCCTGGAGAATCCCAGGGACAGGAGAGCCTGGTGGGCTCCTGTCTACAGGATCACACAGAGTCGGACACGACTGAAGTGACTTAGCAACAATGACCTTAGCACTTTTTGTCTCCAAAATGTCCTGATATTTTGAATTGGACATAGGGACCAATTGCTTATTTTAAATAACTCTCCAAACAGAAAACTCTTCATCAGATTATTTGGAGTAAAATGAATTCTTTCTTTCAAAATTACTACTAGAGATCATTTTAGTTCAGATGGTAAAGAATCTGCCTGCAATGTAGGAGACCCAGGTTCGATCCCTGGGTCAAGAAGATCCCCTGGAGAAGGGAATGGCTACCATTTCCAGTATTCTTGCCTGGAGAATCCTATGGACAGAGGAGCCTGGCGGGCTACAGTCAGTCCATAGGATCGCAAAGAGTTGGACACAACTGAGCAACACTTTCACTTTTCATGGGTTTTGGGCGGGGAGGGGGAGTAAGTGGGGGCATTAAAACTATCTGTGAGTTCATCTATTTGTATAATCATATCAAGATTGGCCTGAGGCCTCAAATGTTTTTGCCAAAATTAGTTAGATCACAGTTCTTAAACTTTAGGGCACATCAGAGTCACCAGGAGAGCTTGTTAGAGCACACATTGTGGGGGCCCACCCCGAAGAGTTTCTGATTCAGTAGGTCTGGGGTGGGGCCACGTATCTCAATGTCTAACAAATCCCCATGATGGTCCACACTTTGACAGCTGCAGAGCTAGTTTGACATTTAAATGTCCATAAAGTTTCTGGACTATTAACAGTTTTTCACTGTGGACTTGATTTCTGATACCTGACAATATTATTTTTTAAAAAATCACATGAGGAACACAATATGTAATGTTATTCAACTGAAGATGATTCTTTATCCAAGAGGCAGAAAATAAAGATGACTCCAAGTTAATTCCCTAAGTGAACTTGGACCTTCTCTAAAATAATTGAGAGGCTTTCTATGAGGTGGAGAACTAATGTAATGATTGTATAACTCTATTATTTAATTATGACCCACCAAACAGGTAATGGGAAAATCTACAGTCGCTTCCTGTAAGGAGGCTTAACTATGAGTCATGGAGGAGAAGTAGGTATGTGAGGAGCGTCTTAAGGAGGAATAGTTTCTTTCAACTAATGAGAATTCAGAATCTTTGAATTAAGTGAGTTAAGGCCATGCAAGGTACACTAAACTAAAATGTTTAAATAGTACTGTTAAATTTGAATCAAATTCTGAACTTTTACGTCATGTATTACTGCTTTAAGGGCCACATTAACTACAAATTATACCCAGTTCCTCTGCAAGAATTAATTGCTTAATTTATCTTGAGTGTGAAATCAGTACAATCCAGTATGTTGTGGCTCTCAGCTTGGTCTATTTATCTTCAGAAGACAGATTGTAACCAGGGACAGAAAATATTCTTGCCTTTCCTCTCCCAATAATAACTAGTCTCCATTCAAAAAATTAATTACTTTTGATTTGCAGAGTAGCAATTTTCTTTATTTCATCTCTCTCTCCTTTTTATGTAGACTATAGACTATTCACTTATGTTCACATGTCTGCACTAGACGTTTGGGAACTTGCTGATAATTTTATGTTGTGGGAATTTTGCTTCTGGCAAAAATACAGATTTTTCTGGAAGCATGAACTGCATTTCTTCATTCCGCTGACTCTGAGGAGATTTGAGTTTTGTCTTACCTGGTAGCATTGCTTGACTACTGACTCGCCAACTGTTTAGACTGTTGTATGGAAATGAACCTCCCTCCTTCAGGACGAGAGGACCTCAGAGGAAGAGTTTGATTGAGAAGATGAGCTTGTGTTTTAGTTCTGTTTACCATGTACTCAGAGCTTGCCAGGTGCAGACCCAGTGCTGAACAAGTTACACAGATTTGCTCATTTCACTCTTCCCCAAACTTTTTCAGATAGGTGTTTCATTTTACACATCTTTCAACTGAGGGAACTGAAGCACAGAGAAGTCAGATGACTTACCAGATGTCACACAGCCTGTCTCAGTCTGTGTGTTCTAACTCTCAAGTGTGAGACTCCTTTCATTCCTGGGAGATCAGTTTGCTGTTTGGAATTTACTAATTCATTTCATATAAGAGGTGATGCTACATTTCACGTTCCCATTTACTTTCTTGCAGATCTCCATTCATGACTTTTTCCATGTGCTCCCATATTACTTTCTGTCTCCCTCTTTTTTTAAAAGAAGGCATAATTTATCATTTCTAATGTACCATTGGAAAGTTTTGACAAATGCATGTAGTCAGGTAACAACCACCGTGATCCAAATATGGAAATTCCCATCCATACTGTTTTATTTATTTATTTTAATATATATTTATTTTTGCTTGCGTCGGGTCTTAGTTGCAGCAAGTGGGCTTCTCCTTCGTTGCAGTCGCTTAGTTGCCCTGCAGCATGTGGTATCTTAGTTCCCTGACCAGGGGTTGAACCTGCATCCCTTGCATTGGACAGTGGATTCTTAATCACTGGACCACCAGGGAACTCCCCATACTATTTTAACTACTCCTCCATTGCAAGTTTCCTAAGTACCTGGCATCTGGTAGGCACTGATAATTAAGCAGCACATCAGTGTCCAAAGTCCTAATACTCATTACCTTCAGTCCAGCTGATCTGAATCAGTCCCCACGTTGAACACCTCCTTTAAGTCTCACTTTTAAGGTATTTTCTTCTTTTAGAACTAGTTGAGAATAAGTCTTCCAAAAATCTCTCTTAATGTGTTAAATATCTTAACTTTAAAATATTTTAAAATGTTTCCCACTTCATGAAGTGAGAATGATAAAAGTCAGAACCAGTTTTAACTAGACATAGGTACTTCCGATTGTGCTTTAACATTTAATGTCTTGTTGGGAGTAATTCCTGGCAGCAGCCACAAGTTACAAAAGGAAATCAGTTTTTATCTGAGTTTGTAATTCTTTGGAGGCGTGTATAACGTCCATACAGGCATTAAGGGACAAATTATTTGATCATATGGCACAGTCCTAAAACACTTCTATTTTAGAACCGTGCTATGCAGTGCCATGGCCACTAGGCGTAAGTGGCTGTTTAATTTGAAATTTATTGAAATGCATTGATTCAGTCCCTCATTCACGCCAGCCCCATTTCAAGTGCTTAGTGGGCATATGTAACTAGTGACTGCTGCATGGGGTAGTGCACACAGAGAATATTTCTATCTCTGCAGAAAGTCTATTAAACAGTGCTGCTTTAGAATCAAAAGTTGATCAAGTATTGATTGATAGTACTGATGAAAAGTCAACTCAGCTAAAAAGACTCCTAGAGTCATTAAAATTATTTGAAATGTAAACATGTGGATTATTTTTGGCCTGTGCTGTGTCAGCCATACAGAAATCACAGAGACATTCTGGTGGCTGGAAATAGAGCAGCCATAGATGAAGGAAGTTAAAGGGCCACTTTGTGGCCTTTAGGGACTGGTTACTGGGAGAGAAAGAGATGAGCTGATGTCCCAGGAGTGAGAGCTGCCACAACTCCTTTTCTGCATTTGTTCTAACATTCACTGTGTTGCTTTGCATGCCTCTGCCTGTCTCCCCTAGACAAGCTAGGCAAGCTTCTTGAGAGCAAAGACTGTGTTTCATTCGCCCTTTGACTTAGCTTTCTTGGACTTAGCACCTGTAATGGGTGCTTAATAAATCTTTAATGCAGAAGGTCATAGAGAGACAGTACTGTGAGGCTTCTTAGTAGTAGCTTTTTGCTGTTGAGATCAGCCAGTTTCCTCTGGCATTTCCTTCTTTTTGATTCTGATTTCAATTTGAAGTTAGGTCAGCCTTGATCTTTAGCCATCCATCTTTAACGCCACTCCTGGCACCAGACCTTCCTTTTCTTTGGTTCTCCCAGAAATGCACCTAAGCATCACCTAGATCCTGACACTATCTGTGAATAAGAAATACAGCCCGCATGACAGATGCTGCAGGTGTAGTGGCAGAAGCAATTTTGAGTGAGCATTTAATAATTCTAGGTGAGTTGGCAGCAATGAAGCTCGGATATGTCCTGGGGGCAGGGCATCAAGCCAGTGTGTGTGTGTGTGTGTGTGTGTGTGTGTGTGTGTGCACGCACGCGTGTGCACACGCTCACATGCTTACCTGTTAGGGAGACAGGGCAGTGGGGGTGAGGGATGGTCAGTAGTCAGTAATGAAAAATGCAGTATCTTGATCCCACGAAGACAGTATTCTTAGTCAATCAGAAACCATCATGTTGGATGAAGTCTTATCTGGTCAAGCTGGCCCTAAGAGGTAGTGGCCCAAGTCAGTTCTGGAATGCAGATCAATGACAGGAAGTGCAGTCACCTTGTGTCAATATTCGTGCTTTAGCAATCTGTCTGTTTTGTCATTAATCCCAGAGGTGATGTATTGCACCTAGTTCAGCCCTGCACAGAGCAGATATTCCACGAATATTTGAATTTAGTTGAATTCAAGTGGAACAGGGCATGGAATGAGTTAGAAATTTTCACAAGAGTCAAAAACAGAAAAAGAGATTTGCTCTTTGATTAGGATCTTTGCTGTATTTTCTTCTCACTCACTTTTTTTTTTTATTGGCTTCTGTTTCCTTTATACCCTACTTCCTTTGAGCAATAATTTAAAGGTGAAAAGAAATTCAACATAGCTCAGCACTGTGATAAAGAGTTTGATAGGAAGGAAATTGATACTATTTGATATCCTTATTTAAAAATATTTTTGATGTGTTAATATAATTTGGGGAATTTGGTAGTTAACGTAATTTTTAAATTATGTATTAACATTTCTTTCTGCCTAAAAATTCTAATATGTTAACATGGGAGGAGTGTCTTTTTTTATTGTTTCTGATACTTCCACACAGATATTAGAGTACATGTGATTAATCAGAGTCCTGGTTAATGGGAACTTTCTGGTTTCATTCAATAAGCAAGTATTAATTTATGTACACATTGACAAAAGTAAATTTTTTACAAGTTTCCTTGGAAATATTGTCTTTACATATTTGAAAAAAATGATTTATTAATTAGCAAGAAAGAAGGATTTTCTATTAAAATATTCATAAACAGTGTCCACTGGTACCTTTCCATTCTTGGAGAATCGTTCTAGCCTTCCCCACTTAAGTTCACAATTTTTCTGTTCTTTGACCATCACTGACCAAACTGCTTGTTTTTTGATGCCGAGAGCGCTAACGTATTTATTTAAAGATGGGTCTTCATACTAGACCTTTTGTTTGAGCTGATTAACTTAGTACCTTGAGCAGGAATAAAAGAAAATGTTGCTGTTTAGAATGCCCTCTTTTTGCAGAGATCCTGGTCACCACTAGAGTCCCAGTTATGTGTTTGGAATAACAAAATGCTGGCCAGATATAAGGAACTTTCTGAATTATCTCACGGTTTTCAGTCACCTGGTCAGCAAATTAAAAATCATTTCTGTAATGACGTTTTTGCCCTTGTATTCTGACACTGCATCTTCTTGAATAGGACTCCTAAGTGTGGCAACTCACCTGGCACACAGAATTGTGCAGAATCTTGGTCTGCCCGTTGGAGTGCACTGCACACATGATCTCCTCATCATGTTTGTTTTGGTGTGATAGAAGGTTGATAACCCTTGGTCTAGGTCAGTGGTTCTCAGTCATGGCTGTACTTTGAAATTGTCTGGTGTTAACGGGTCGAATGTTTATTTTCCCCCAACATTCTTCTTATGTTGAAAGCCTAACCCCTCAGTATGATGGTATTTGGAGGTGGGACCTTGGAGACATCATTTGTTTTAGATGACATCATGAAAGTGGAATCCCGTTGATGAGATTAAGGCCCTCATAAGAAATGAGAGACCAGAGCGCTTTCTTTCTACCTAGTGAGAACACGGAGAGAAGGCAGCTGTCTGTAAGCCAGGAAAAGCACTTTCTCCAGGAACCAAATCTTCTAGCCCCTCGCACTTGGATTACTCAGTCTCTAAAACTGTAAGAAATAAATGTTTAAACCATCCAATCTATGGTATTTTTATAGCAGCCTGAGCTGACTGTATACTAGGGGAACTTTGAAAACATACTGATGTCTGGCCCCTACCCTGGATCAAGTACATGTGAGAGTGTGGGCCCCAGACATGAGTATTGTCTTAAAACTCCCCAGGTAGATTACAGAGTATGGCTGGTGTTTAAAATGACAGATCTGGGTCAACCTCGTGATACTACTAAATCTTAGTTCATTTTCCTTAAGGTAGCTATGTTGGCAAGTTTCATGCCATCCTAAAACAAAGCTAGTGCCACAGGACAAAGGCCCTGGAAAACTTCCCATCCCTCCCCCCTCTTCTTAAGGCAGTTTCAGTTTCAGAGTAACCCTAGGCGGAGGAGTATGGACTATAGTGGTTGACCTCATAGTCTTTGAAGTCCAGAGGAACTTCAGGAGGCCAGACAGTCTTGGAGTTGGTCCAGAGATTCAAGTCTGTCAGCAGATGGGAGGATTACTGAACCACTTGGAGATGGGAGACTCGGGTGCGTTTATCAGGGCATGGACACATAGAATTGTTTGTTTTGTCAATAATACGTATTCTTACTGTTTAATTCAGTGGTTTGTTTTCTTTCTCCATGCATAATTTGTTAGAGTCAGAGTTATTATTTTCTCTTATCTAGTAGATACAAGATCTAGCTGTATCTTTTCGTTTCAGCAATTTATTTTGTGGGTGTGTTTTTTATATTACATTTTCATTATTTGCCAGGTCTAGGCTGTTTGTTTTTACCATATTTGAAAAGCACTAATAACCCCATTTTAAAGTTAACAAAGAACATTTTTAGATGGTCCAAATAACTGTTTTAATATTTTTAATCTTAAATGACTAAATGGTGAGAACACAAGCACATATCAATTCATTGAATCTTTACTGAGCACACTGTTTGTGATAAATATTCTCCTAGAGAGAATATTCCTCTAGCATCTGTTAAACCTTTGGAAGAGAGAAAGATCCATACATAAGTAGCTCTCATACTTGGCAGAGTTTGTAGAATATGAAAGTGTGAGTTGTGTGAGAGTGTAGACTAAACTCACCTCTGGGAACAGTTCTAAGAGGAGATGGGGTTGGTGGAGATCCTGAAGGGTGAAAGGATAGGTCTTCAAGGGTCACTGTTTGGGAGGGTATTAGTGGTAAAAAGGATGGCATGCACAGAAGCATGGAATGAAAATGATAACGTGATGTTTTGAGGGAGGAACAAATTGGGAAGGGTGTGTATTAGTGGAATAGTTTCAAATGGTAGGTAGGATTTTGGAATTTATCCCATATATGAGGGGGAGCTATTGAAGCGTTTTGAGCAGTGGAATGACTCGAGTAGGTCTCTTTTCTTTAGGAAGATGACTTCAGTATATCAGTGTAGGGTGGATTGATGCAGAGTGAGACTAGGAATCAGGAAGCTCAGGTAAAAGACTGTTACCCTGTGTACTAGTGGAAATGTGATAGATCATTTGGAGGTATAATAATACCCTCCTCTGCCAGGGACCAGCCCCGGCTGATCCAGGGTATTCGAAGGAGAGACGGCGTAGGCAAAGATCAGGAAACAATTGCTTAATTAAATGTTAATTAAGGATATAAAGAGTAATAGAATGAGGATAGCTCAGTAAAATTCAGTGAAGAAAAGAGGCTGAAATAAGGATAGCTCAGTGAGGAAATTCAGTGGAGAAAAGAGGCTGAATAATTCAGCCAGAAGGTAAGAGAAAGAATGACATGGTGAGACCAAGTTTCGGTGAACAAGGCCCGCACTTTATTTTCCAAAGTAATTTTTATACCTTAAGTTATGCATAGAGGATAATGGGGGAAGGGGTAGAGTCATGCAGCAAGCCAGGCTTTCTTCCTGCAAACTTATCATATGCAAAAGCTTAGGTGATTTGCATCATCTTCTGGCCCGGAGGCCTGTTAACATTTTAAGACCCTTTCTTCAGAAAACTTATTTTTCTCTAAAGGTGATAAGTCAAGCGCCACCCTCCAAAAGCATTAGATAAAGTTGCATTCCTACAGAGCAAAGGTGTGGTGGGCTATAACAAGAAAAAGAATTAACTCAAGGGTCCCAGGTTACAAACATTAAAGCTACTACTTACACCAATTATATTAATCAGTACACTGCCAGGGACACAGCAGGTAAGGGATATGGAGACTTAGCAGCAAACATTGGCCCAACAAGTGAAAATCCCTTCACCAATACAATTTCTAATCAATCTTTTAACTACTCAAAAGAATCTGTGTTTAGACAGTTTAGAACATCTCCTGCCTCTCACAGTTGGGAGGCTCTGAACAATCACATGTGGCCAGAAAAACCTATTCAGGCAGGCTAGAGGATTTCCAAAGGAGTTTGTAGGTTAAACACTGTCACACCCAGGAATTATTAACTGGAGCTGTAAGCTAACTCTTTTTTCAGAGAGAGGTAGTGGGGGACAGCCCCCCGTAAAGTCAGAGGTGTAGGTGAAAGCACAAAGCAGAAAGTAGGCAGACTCTGGTTTTGGGGGTAGATTGCTCAAGAATTTCCAGGGAGACTCCTGAGGCTTGATCCTGCCTTTGCGTATGCCAAGCCTCCTTCCTCATGACCTTTGCCAGGGGCGGAGCTCGCTCCCCGCACTCCTCTTTATATAGTAATTGAATGTTTAAAAGTATTTCAAATACATTGCCTCCTATGATATGTGTCATTGGTATGATGGCTCGGACTTGATGTCATTCTTACTTACTCTGGAGAGCAAGTCCTTGGTGGTCCTCGGTGGAATGTCCTCTCTGGAAAGGTGAAGATGTAGCTAGGAGCGTTTAAAGTCAGAGAAATACCAGGGAAGGAGAAACGGAGGCAGCAAATACATACAGTTCTATAGAGTTTGATAATTGGAAGAAACAGACATAGAGGAAGATAGTGTGAAGACTGCTTATTTATTGACTAGTAGAACAACAAATTGGTTACCTCAAGACGGAGGAATTGATGGTAAACATTTCCTCAGAACTGATTAACTCAGCACCTCGAGAAGTAATAAGAAGAAATAGTGCTGCTAAAAACGATCTATTTTTATTGATTTTAGTCACAACTCTTAAAAAAGCTTTTTTTTTTTTTTAAGGATAGGAGGGATTTGAGTATATTCATGGTGTCAGGTTAACTTTAGTGTCTTATCAAAACTCTCTACTTCATTCACCTTTAAAATCCTTGTGTTTGGTCTTTTTAAAATGAGCACAGGTACATTGTGACATTTCAGTCAGCTGTCTGCCAGTAAGTGGGCTTTCTTAATATCCATGATCTCGGATTACTTGAAGGCTATCACATTCCTATCACATAAGCTGATACCTTTGTATACTGCTGGCAGCTGGTGTTTTACATAAAAACAGTGCAGTGGAAAAATGATCCAGAAAATAGTCTTCCTAGAATTTGTTTTAAAGTTGATTTTAGCAATCTTTTTCTTTCAAATCATGAAAGGTGGAATAGGATTTTATCTATTGTATATCTCTTAAGATGTATTAAGAATGCATGAAGTGGTAAATTAATGAATCATGAAGTTTCAGAAAAGGATAAAATGGCAGCTATCAAGGATAGAAATGTAAGCATATTTTCCTTGTGTAATGAAAAAATACAGCTATATTATGTTGTATGAGTTGAATGCAAGGCTTTTGTATTTAAGATGTATGGCTAAATTAATTCATGAGTAATATTTGGGTACAGTCAAGTTTCCTTGGCTTTCAGAGTGGGGAAATGACATTTAGTATATATAATACTTTAGTATTATATAAATATATTTATAAGTATATATGCATATATTATGTTTGTGTGTGTGTGCATGCTCACTTGCTCAGTCATGCCTGACTCTTTGTGACTGCATGGACTAAAGTGAGTCACCACTTCCTACTCCAGGGGATCTTCCCTACCCAGGGGTCAAACCCAGGTCTCTTGTGTCTCTGGCATTGGCAGGTGGATTCTATGCCACTGCACCACCTGGGAAGCCATATATTGTGTAGATATGCATATACACATGATAAATAAATATGGATATTTACTATACACACACACACACACACACACACATGCATGTTTTCTTGCTTCTCAAAACTGATACTGACTTGTTAAGCTTTCAAAGATGATATCTTTGGGAAAAATCATTAAGTATAATGAAAGGAATTGTCCAGGATATTTTAAGCCTGACTTTTCCTTCCTCCTGTGTAAAGAAAGGAGAGGAAGAAGGTCTGTCTTTTCCTGTGACCTGAATACAGTGCTGTTCTCCAAAGGGGTTGAGTCCGGTTGTGATCAATGGAGCTCATTTCACCAACCTCACTGAACAGCCACTGTGTGCTTATCGCTGTGCTTGACTTCAGTAGTTTTTCTCTTTGAGGAGTTAATCTGATTACAGATATAAAACATAACCTAGTGGGAGCATATTAGAATAGAGAATAATGAAATACATGTTAGATTGTATGAATCAGATTTTAAGTCTGTGAAAGTCATTTAAAAATACAAAATAAAGATGTGAATTCATTTTAAAAAACGTCTCTGTGAGCAAATGAGCAGCAGTTCCTCTTTTTTTGAACATGGAGCATTTACTGTTTCATTCAGTAATTTTAAGCTTTTTTTGTGTTCCCTTCAATATTCTACCCTACCACATTCAAAATAAGTAGCAAAATATATAGGCAAAATGTGTGGGTTAAAACACTCTTGTATGTTCTCTTCAACATTACTTACTGCTAGGAAAATGTCACGTAATTTACATAGTTAAGTCTGTCCCGAGTTGAGGGTAACTTTTTGGTGGTGGCAGCTGCTATTCTGTGACAAAGGTAAACACTTGGTGCTACAATTCAAAGAAAGAATTGATATGCATATGATTCTTAGTTAAAAGTCTATCAGAATGGGACAGGAATTTTGGACATAGATAGCAGTGCTGTCTGCTAAATGGATTCCTGGAAAGAAGCACAAAGAATGAAGTCATGTTAAATTAGCCAGTATGGTTAGTGCATGTTGTCCTGAAATCCGTTATGAAGCAGTACAACCTGGGCATCATCCATCCTGCAAGAGAATATCCCATAATGCTTCTCTCTTGCCTGTGGTTCCAACTTATTTTCTTACTAACTTTTCATTACATTTTAGTCATTTAGTATTCTTGGCAGAAGAGATCAAGAACACACAAGATGCTTCTTTGTTCCTCAATAGTTTATTCAGAATTTTACCCCAACCCCCTCCATCCCCCTCCAAAATGACTGAACATCCGTATAAAAGTATTCCGGTTCGGTACTTCCCAGGAACTTTTCAAGGTGGCTGTTTTCTCCTCTTCTCCCCCTTTCCTCCCCTCTCTACTCCATGTTTTAAAATTAGAATTTTACAGCATCTATTTGAAAAAATAAAAGAACTGTTAGTTTTTACAAACATGATGAGAGATTAAGTTATATTCAACACAATAGCTTTCAAGCAAGTGAAGATAAGAAAATGTTTAGCCAAATACTCTCTCTGCTAATGATAATGGCATATAAACCCTTTTACTGGGAGAGGGGTTGGGTCTTTTCTGAATACTGGCGGAGAATGCGTACTTCCACATAGTGAGTTTTCCCTTTTCATACATGGGGAGTGCTGACTTTTTAAAACATGAGGCTTTGAGACTGTCATACACAGTCTGCTGGAGATTTGTTTGGGTGATTGCATTGCTGGAGAAAACTCACTGAAAGTAGGTCATCAAGAAAAGATTGATATAGACTTTTTGTGTGAAAGTAATTATGCTTGTTTATTGCATTCTGCTACATTCTAGTATGCCAGACTATGCAGTGCCAGTGAGAAAATATGTTCTCATCATCCCACTTAGGATTTGTAGTCTGCCGTTTAAGTTGCCGCTGATTGAACTTCTTAAGATTCTTATACCATACTCAATAACAAAGAATGAAAAGTTTTTGCATATTGCCTATGTTCTTGCAGCACCACCTATAAATTCCAGACACATATATTGGTTGATCAAAACATATCTGGAAAGTTCCACCATATTAAATCTCTCTCTCTCTCAGGCATGCATGCTTACACACACATAAATGCACACATGCATGGGCCATGAATATAGCAACAAACACATCTCTTATTAATTTAGTAAATCCTCACCAAAATGCATACAGTTCAATAAACACACTATAGTCATTACTTACATGACATAAATCATTGCTTGTCGAAGGCCAGTGTTAAAAAGGCCTTTTGCAAGTTTAGAAACTTGCATCACAGGAGAAAGATTTTCCTCTTACTACTGTGTTTCTATAATTCTCAGGAAGAAATCCTCCTGCATCTAACCTCAGTAACGAAACACAATATAGGAATGAGGGTTTCCATCCCTGGAAACCATTGAGAAAACAATAGAACAGATTTTGTGTTGTTTTTATTGTTCCTACTCATTTTGGGGAAAGACCCGTAGGTTCATGTAACTCTTGATATCATATGGTGTCCTTAGGAAGACAAGCTGCTTCAAGACCTGAATTCAGGCTGCCTGTCCAGATTGTCCTGAACTTTCTCACCTGTAAGCCTTCATTTTGGCTCAGGGTTTTCCTTTTTCTTTGGTGGCTTGTTCCTGTCTGCATCCCTGGTTATTTTTCACCTCCACTGTGAAGCCTTCTCTGACATATCCCTGTTCTTGGGCAGAGACGGGGTACACATCACTTCCATTGTATTTCATTTGTTTTTGAGGCTCTTTCACTTGAAGGAGCCTGATATCAAGACTCTAGAGACCCCTGGCCCATATAGTAGGTGCTCAATACTTGTGGCATAAGTCAGTGAGTGAAATTCTTTCCAAAGCAGTCACCCTAAAAACAGAAAATATAACAGAATCTCTCTAGTCAAATGAAAGTATCGCCACCACCTCAACTCATTCAGTGCGCTCCTTGGCAGGGTAAGAAACTTGGGATTACATTCCTAGCATTAGGAATTAGAATTCAGTTCACCCTCAAATTCACTCAATCCTTCTTATTTAAAAACAAAAACAAACCAAAAATAGGTCAATCAAATCACATTCTCACTTTAATAGGTCCAAGAGTCTATATAGATTTTGGACTGAATTGGCAAACCATCGTGGACGACTTCCTAAGGGCTTTTTCCTCTTGGCATTCAGACTTTTAAGAAAGAAAATTAAGTGATTGGAATAGAGTACAATAGTGAATGCAGAAGAAGGGAAGAAAGATGACTGGCCAGAAACAGGAGAGAAAGAGAACTATAAGTTTCTTTATTCTAAGGAGCGGTGGGAGAATCTACTTTTTGGCCTGTACAGCGGATGCACCATTTCTGTGGCTAAGTTTTCCCTGTATTTCCTGTCAAGCCAGGGTTTTCACGAAACAAAAAGATACCGGATCCCTCTTGTTAACACCTCCTCATCCCTCCAACACCCGAGCCAGTGCCAACCAAAAGCATTCCTCTCGGTTCTTTTTATCCTTTTTTTTTTTTTTTAAAACCAAGAACAAGATCTGAGATATGTGAGATCCTGTTTGATTCAGGCATGGAGAAAACACTGTATTTTACAGCCCCTGGTTACCTGTTGCTGTCAATAGCTGTATTGTCAGCCTTTTATCTTGGACCCAAAGCTTTAAAATATTTTTTGAGCAGCCTGAGTTTTTGATTTGTAGACTTACAGCTGTTTTTCTTGGAAAAGAAAAAGCCAGTGTTCTTCATACCTGAAAGTCTCTAAAAATGTGGAAATAGCAGAATTATGCCTTGTCACGCCTGAGGGGCTGTGAGGGACTTTGTAAAACTACGTTTTGTGACAAGAATCAGAGTATCTTTTCTTTGGGCTGCTGACCTTGTTTACAACATAGCTGGAGAAGACATGCAAAACACAAAGAGATTATGGAAACAAATAGATTGCTAAAAACAAAAATCTGTTGAGATGGGGTAAATGTTTGGTGACATACTATAGAAGTTAGTGTTCTGTTCAATAAAAATGGTTTACACACTTATGAGACTAACAGATACATAGAAACTATTTGCACATAGAATTGTTTAACTTCCCAATTCTACGAACAACAAGGGTAAAATCTAATTCAGGAAAACTTATCCTGGTTAGAGTAGGACAGAGGATCCACTAAAATATATAATCACTTGTACTGAAAAATAGTCATTAGTTTTAACTTAGGGTGAATTGTACTAATATTGAAGAACAGGTGATTTAAGAAGTTATTTTAAAGTTTATGTTTTACTATGTCCAGGACAAAATGTAATCATTAAAAATGAAGAAATACAAAATTAAGAGAAAAACAGAATGTCTGAGGAAAATAATTACAATATTCAGATATTTAATTAAAAGACATTAAAAAAGAGTGCTTATTTAAATAAATAGTAATGCTTGATAGAATATTAACTAGGTTATTAAAAGTTTAAAAAGGTATTATTATATAATAGCTGGAAACAGCAATATTTGATCTGATGAAGAACTGACAAATAGCTATAAGTAATGACTAAGGCTCCCATGAGATTCCTTTGGGAAAGGTTTTAAAACACAATTACATAAGGAGTGAATTAATTTATTGAAGTTTTAAAATTCTGAGCACAGAGAGGAATTGTGTGGATTTAACATGAATTTCCATCCTGTTGTTTAAAGATGTTTTAATTATTTTGGTTATTTAAAATGAAGCCTGAGTTAAAAGTTCTGTGTGAGAATCCTCACACAAAATTCAGCCATTCATGTTATGGTTCATTGGAGGCAATGCTAGTCTTAAGGTTATGAGTGGTCTATGTTTTTGGAAAAGCTTACTGTGACTTTGGAAGCTTTTGATGAGAAATTATCTGTGCAAAGCAGAAGGGGCAACATGATATTAGAAAATGTAGATGAGAGTTCTCTGAGTGTTTTGGAAGAACTTCCATCCGGAAACAAGTCTCTGTGCAAATGCTTACAGCTAACAGTCACATTTTTAGCAGCAGAATTTGGGGGGGGGGCATTATATACATTCATAATTAAATCATTTATTTTTTCTTTCACATTGTTAGTTTAACATATGATAATACAAATTAATCAGTAAATGTGTTTAAAATAATGGGTGTTTCTTAACATGCTGTTAGCTCTAACATTAAAAAAAGACTTCTGCTTCATTTCTTCCTTCCAGTTAAACTTGTGTAAAGTATTTCCTTCTCCCTTTGTTCCCCTCCCATTTACTCCCGGACCACTCTAAACAGGATTCCCTATCCACGACTCAGAAAACTGTCCTCATCAATTACATCAGTAATTGATGTAATTGGGTAGCCAACATGGCTACCCCCAATAGTCAAGGTCCCTGGTCCTCATTTTGTTGATCTTCAAGCAGCTATTGACAGATACCACTTTGTTTTTCTGGCGACGCTTTGTTCACCTGACTTATAGAGCCCCAAACCTTGATATCTCATTGATTACCTACTTCACTGGCAACCTCAAACACTTTTGATGGTTTCTTTTCATGTCCCGAACCTTTAAATATTGGAGTCCTCAAGACTCATTTCTTTGGATGCTGCACTATTTGCCTAGTGTGTGCAGTCGTGTCCAGTTGCCCACCAGGCTCCTCTGTCCATGGGATTTTCCAGGCAAGAACACTGGGGTGAATCACCATTTCCTACTTCCCAACCCAGGGATCAAACCCAAGTCTCTTGCATCTCCTGCATTGGCAGGCAGCTTCTTTACCTTTGCATGTGTGTGCCTGTGTTTTCAGTTGCTTCCATCATGTCTGACTCTTTGCTATGGATTGTAGCCGGCCGGGTCCTTTGTCCATGGGATTCTCCAGGCAAGAATACTGGAGTGAGTTGCCATGCCCTCCTCCAGGGGATCTTCCTCACTCAGGGATCGAACCCACATTGCCTGTGTCTCCTGCATTGCAGGCAGATTCTTTACCCACTGAGCCACTTGGGAAGCATATTCTCTACCTGGGTGACTCCCAGATTTTAACTGTTTGTTGAGACATCTGTGGTACCAAACACTTTTTGTTCTCATGTAACCATTATAGTGCTATGATAGACATTACTGTTGTGCCCCTTCTTATTCATCTTTTATTTTCCTTCAAGTCACACCTGGAAAGTGGCAGAATGAAGATCGAAACCCAGTTCTGTTGCTTTCAAAACCTCTGCTTTTAACCCCTGTGCCTTTCAGTGAAAATAGCTTTATTCGTAATCATGGTTGGAGTTAAGGTTTAACGTAATTTCATCTTAGCACACACATTTCAAAGAACTGATCTCTTTGGGGAAAAAATTAACATGATTTGGCAACCTGAATCTTGACATTTTTACCTGACACTGTTGGTTTCAGGCTTACTACCACCAATGGTGCTTTCTGAAGCATGGACATTTGTCACTGTTCTATCCACCTTTGTGCCTGCCTCTCTCCCCAGACCTGGGGCACAGGGCTGTCTGACTGCCCCCTATGCCACTGTCTTAATGCCCGTATTTCACCAAGATCCCTCCCTTTCACCAGCTGGAAAGTCATCTTCACTTTCCCCACTAAGAAGGAAACCTGGGCAAATGATCTTTCTGAGCAGAGCAACTTTCTCTGCCTCTTTCCCAAAGCAGCTTGCAGTGGATACATTTACTCTTCATGGGCAAAAAGTGCAAGTGATCAAGAGACCCTTAAGGACTGTGGTAGCCAGAAATAGCAAGGAGTGTGATGATGTATGATGCCATTATCCACTTTCTGAATTCATTCTCATTCAGTCATTTAACTCAGGTTTTTGAGCAATGGTTATTTTCCCTAAAAATTTACAATATCATAGTAGTCTATTGGTTGTCCTAGTTAAATAAAGAGGATGACAAAGAGGAGGAATAAGTGGAGGTGGAAAGAGAAGAAGAATTTTTTTCCCAGTGAAGAAGGGATGTCACATCCATTGGTGTGTGTTCAGTCTGTCATAGTAGAAAGTGATAACCTGAAAATGTATAGAGAGAAGTATGACCCATTCTGGTGTTGAAACAATTAAACATATAAGCATTTGAAGACATCCAAGAATATGTGCAGACTTCATAAATCTCACCACACTCACTAAATTCTCTTCAGAGAAGATCTCTTCTAATCATGCAAGGATTGGATGGTCTTTCTCATGTTCTATGTAAGGTGTAAGTATAAAAACATCCAAAAGAAGTAGGAAATAGATGTTTCCCCAATCCAAAAGTACTGTGATAGCATGCAGTTCAGGAGGTGTCTCTGTATTAAAGGAATTTCTTGGAAGTCTTTCATCTGCTGTTTTGGGTAGCTATAGTGTAAATGTAATAGGTGTTCGTGCTAAATTGCTTCAGTCATGTCTGACTCTTTGGTATCATCTATGTTATATTCAAATAGTGTTTTTTAGAGGATGAGACACTGAAGTTTGTTGTCAACCCCTACTGATTTAGAAAAAGCAGTGTTATTTTTTTCCTGCAAAGATAGTGGCAAATTCATTTGTATTCCTACATTTCCTTTGAGTAGATGAAGAAATAATCGTGAACGTGTTTGAGTAAACTGAGAATTCTGCCTGAGAAGTGCTGCTGAATGTATTGCCGATTTAGACATCAGACCAGGATGGATGCTACTCCAACCATAAGTATATCTTGCTGCATAGCGAGGTTTTTCGTACATATATAGTCTACCGAAGTGCAGAGTGAATTACTTAACATTGTAGTGATTGATTAGCTTGAAGGGAAAAATGAACGCAGAGTATACTTGTGAGAAGTAGAAGAAGGCATAAAACAGAATAGTTAATGATGGGACAGCATGAGGAATTAATATAAAGTGACATTACTAGAGAACCCAGAAAATTCTAATGCTCCTGTTTATCATCGTGAATCTCAAATTATTGCGGTATGTAAAACTTTCCTAAATTAAAAATCTGCCATTGTTTTTCTTCCCTCTCTCTCGCTCGCTCTAAGTTTATCTTAATATTGAAGTCCCAGGACATTAAAATTTTCTTAGCTCCAAGAGTACTGACAGTTCTCATTAGATTGAAACAAAAGTTATAGGGTCCTGACTCTCTTTTCTTTCTCTTCTTTGCCAGTACTACGTGGCATTGCCATTTGTGACCCAATTCAAATCAATTAATTTATTTTCAGCCGTGACTCAAAATATCTCTAACTTCTAATCCTTGGAGATAATATTCATACATGATTTCCAGACCTCTCAAATTCATTTTCTGCATCTTTCTTCCTTCATTTTATTCTTAATATTTTTATGTGTAACACTGAATATATGAAAGATAATTCTACCATCTGTGCAAGTTCATAGCATGTTTTTTGTGTCATTGGAAGCTTTTTAAAATCTTTTTTTTAAGTTTTTTAGTTTAAATCTTTTAAAGTTTTTTAATGTTTTAAAGTTACTGAAAGCTCAGGTTTCATCTGAACAGAATGAGCATTTAGGAACTTTTTCTATTTCTTTCAGACTGTCTCTCCCTCCTGGAGCTCTTGGGAGTCAGAGCTGATGCTCCGTGGAGGGGTGGCAGGGGGCGGTTGGGTGGCTGTGGACTGAGGCTGCAGGAGACCAGACCTCAGGCCTGTTCCAGAATCGATCTGACTGGAAGGTTCTACATCCTGTGCAGGCCGGGTTGGCACTTTAAGGCACTTTCTTTTTCTTTTTTTAGGTATCATATCTCTCTTTTTAAAAATTACTTCTTATTGGAGTAGGGTTGCTTTACAATGTTGTGTTAGTTTCTGCTGTACAGCAAAATGAATCAGCCATATAGACATATATGTCCCCTCCCTTTTGGACTTCCTTACTATTGAGGTCACCACAATGCATTAAGTAGAGTTCCCTGTGTTATAGAGTATATTCTCATTGTTTAACAGTTTTATGTGTGTGAAGTCGCTTCAGTCGTGTGCGACTTTCTGTGACCCTGTGGACAGTAACCCACCAGGTTCCTATACTTCATGGTATCAATAGTGTATATGTGTCAATCCCGAACCACCCATATGTAGAATCTATACAAATTATGTAGGTGGAGGAGCTTTCAGCTGGAGCTTCACAGATCCCTGGAGGCAGTGTTACATAGAGTCTACGGGTTGAGGGTACTTTGTGGAATGTTAAAGACCAAGCTTGGAGGCTCAGACAAGAGGGTTTTTAAATTCCAGCAAATTCTGGAATTATCATTTGTGGCTCGGGAGTTAGTTGTGTAGTAGTAGTGATAACCGTGTTCTCAGTGAGTAAGTGTTGGGGCTTGCCTTGCTTTCGCTGGAAGAGACCCAAATCCATTTCCTGAAGAATATTCTGACCTAGTCAGCAGATACTCTCATGATCAAAACCTGAGCAGAGGTGAGTCAGCCTTTGACTGAGGCAGAACGGGACACAAGAGCAGATGTTGAAACCTGAGATACAGGTGTCAAGAATCATATTTAGTTTTCAGGGTGGAGAGGTCAAGTTTGGGAGCTGAAAAGAAGAAACATGACCGGAGAGAGGCTAAATAGAAAGGATCAACTGAAACTAGATGCCAAGGACACAGACATCAACTATGAGTCAAGATCAAAGCCCTGGCAACTCAGGAAACCAGTTAACCCAGTGGAGGCCTCTCCAGGACCGAATACAAGCATCACCTTGTCTGTGATACCTTTCTTACTACTCAGGAGGGGCACTCTGTCTTCTGTGAGGCTGTATTCTGAGGTCTCTGTCATTGCTTGCATCCATTGTATGGTAATTGTTTATACATTTCTCATCCCATTCTAGTCTGTGACCTCTTCGATGCCAAAGGCTAACTCACCTATAGCATATAAGTGTTATTGAGTTGGTAAAAAGATCTTGGGGGCCTGTATATGTTTTTAAAAAACCCAACAAATAGCCTTGCTATATTGGTTCATTCTGGGCTATAAATTAAGGAAAGTCTCGTTGCTCGTATTCACTCAGGTGCTTCTCCCTGCTTGCTTTAAATCTTTACATTCGTCAAAGGACTCAGGAATATACGGACATACCTGAAACCCCCAGGTAGTGCAGTAGTAAAGAATCTACCTGCTAATGTAGGAGACACGGGTTCGATCCCTGGGATGGAAGATCCCCTAGAGTAGAAAATGGCAACCCACTCCAGTATTGCTGCCTCGAGAATTTCCTTGACAGAGGAGCCTGGTGGGCTACAATTCATGGGGTCCCAAAGAGTCAAACCCAACTGAGCACACACACACCCACACCTGAAACCAGAAGTTATTTTATATATTTTGATAGGCACCATGATCAGTGCTTGGATATAAAATGAAGATGAAATTCCTACCTGTGAAGTCTGTTATGAAGCATGAAGACCACTGTTTTTTATACACAATCTGTGTATCAAGCAATGATGTTTCCTTTTTTTCACTCAGTTGAGCTGTTAACAACAACCCCAAGAGGTTTGTTACATCCACTTTACAAATGACATGGAGTATGGAGAGGTCAAAAAAATGTGCTCAATGTCATGTAGTTGGTAAGCAGGAGAACTTACATTGAAGTGTTTCAGCCCAAAGAGAAGAGAGGCTCTTGGTAGTATTCGTCCCTGTGTGTGTACCTCAATCTGTTTTTAGTATTTATCATTGTGAATGCCCTTAGATTCTGAGTAATAGTGGCTCTTTCTTTGGAATGGAAGTAGTAACAGAGAACAATATTTTCAGAAGTCCCCTCCATAATTCAGCCAAAGTCATGTGTGCCAGTAATTTCATTCTCATAGACACAGCCTACTCAAAGTGAGAAAACAGAACTAAAACTAGGACTAAGGAAATGTAAAGTTCCCGAGCAATGTTATAAAAGCTGGATTTAGGTAAATATTATTGCAAGAAAGATGTATTTTGTTAAAATGGTTATTTGGGGAAACAGAACAATGAGACTTTAAATTTTTTTTTCTGTTTATTTGTTCCAAGATATAAAACATAGATCACTTAAAAATGATTTAGTGAATATTATGGAATTGTGTAGTTATTAAAATGTTTTTATTGGTTGCTGCTGCTGGTAAGTCGCTTCAGTCATGTCTGACTCTGTGCGACACCATAGACGGCAGCCCACCAGGCTCCCCTGTCCCTGGGATTCTCCAGGCAAGAACACTGGAGTGGGTTGCCATTTCCTTCTCCAGTGCATGAAAGTGAAAAGTCAAAGTGAAGTCACTCAGTTGTGTCCGACTCCTAGCAACCCCATGGACTGCAGCCTACCAGGCTCCTCCATCCATGGGATTTTCCAGGCAAGAGTACTGGAGTGGGATGCCATTGCCTTCTCCGTTTTATTGGTTAGTATATTCTAAAATTTGATGAAATTTGATGGAATATTTCACAAGTCAAAGCAGAATTTATTTTTATTAGCCTTTGACTTTTTTTTTCAGGGGAATATATTTAGAAAATTTTGGTTACTTAGCTTTTATTTACTGAAGTGATTTTATGAGTTATTTCATAAATGCATATCAGAACACAAAAGATTCTTTAGTTCCAATAATTTGTTATCCAGAATTTTCTTTCACTTATTGCAATCCAGTGTCATAAAAAAGTTAATTTCTTTATCTTATTCATTTCTGAAGGTATATTTGTTATATCTTTCATGCCCATAGTGAAGCAAAAATCTTAAAATATTGCTTTCTGTATTTCCTCAGGATTCTGTTGCTGTTTAGGAAAATGTAGAAAATAAGTAGATTTGCTTATTAAGGCAATGGCACCCCACTCCACTACTCTTGCCTGGAGAATCCTATGGACAGAGGGGCCTGGTGGGCTGCAGTCCGTGGGGTCGCTAAGAGTCGGACACGACTGAGCGTCCCTTTCACTTTTCACTTTCATGCATTGGAGAAGGAAATGGCAACCCACTCCAGTATTCTTGCCTGGAGAATCCCAGGGATGGGGGAGCCTGGTGGGCTGCCGTCTGTGGGGTCGCACAGAGTCGGACATGACTGAAGCAACTTAGCAGCAGCAGCAGCAGCTTAATGTAGGAGAAAGAAGAACCAGAGGTGACAGCTGCCTACCACAGATTCCCTGTTTTGAATGCTCCAACGTTAATTCATGTATGTGTTCTAAGTCTGTTCAGTTGTGTTCAACTCTTTGTGACCCTGTGGACTGTAGCCCGCCAGGCTTGCTGTCCATGGATTTCTCCAGGCAAGAATACTGGAGTGGGTTGCCGTGTTCCCAACCCAGGGATCAAACCTGCATCTGTTTCCTGCATTAGCAGGTGGGTTCTTTACCACTAGCACCACCTGGGAAGCCCATTCAATACACAGCAATTATTATGTATCAGGCACTGGCTGAGGACTTCCCTGTAGCTCAACTGGTAAAGAATCTGCCTGTGATGCAGGAGACCAGGGTTCGATTCCTGGGTCAGGAAGATCCTCTGGAAAAAGAAATGGCAATCCACTCCAATATTCTTGCCTGTAGAATTCCATGGACAGAGAAGCCTGGTGGGCTACAGTTCATGGGTCACAAAGAGTGGGACACTACTGAACGACTAACACACACACACACACACACATTGGCTGCATGGTGGGAATCCAGAGGAGAGCAAGCCTGCCCAGTCCCTTGCTTCCATAGGATACTATTGTTGTACAGACCTGGTGCTAAACTCTGCTAATGACTATAGCATCACTTAATGTTGAGCAACTGCTCTTTGTGGCTAAGTATCACATACAATATTGTATGGTGATTGCAAAAATTATTTGATTTGATAAAAATGCCTATTTTCCTGCTAGATACGCTGCTGCTGCTAAGTCACTTCAGTCGTGTCCGACTCTGTGCAACCCCATAAACGGCAGCCCACCAGGCTTCCCTGTCCCTGGGATTCTTCAGTCAAGAACACTGAAGTGGGTTGCCATTTCCTTCTCCAATGCATGAAGGTGATAGATAGGAATTTGCTGCAAATCCTATAGTTCTGACACATCAATTGCAATGTAATTTATTTACTTAAAAAACTGTTGTCATGTTCATTTCTTAACAACGAAAAATGGTAGAGTTCAATTTTATTATAGACTAATGTTAAATTACTGGATTTCTCTGCTTCGTATAGATCAAGATTATTAGATTTTGAGGCAAGTGAAAGGAAAACATGGGTTCTGCTGTTCATTTTTGAGTAAAACTAACTATTGAGAAGCATCAACTCAGTGAAATATAAATAGAAGCACTTTTTATTTTTTGACTCCATCATTGTGTCCAACCTGGTAAGGTCAGATTCTCCTTTTCCACCATGTAACAGCAACCTTGGCAGGTTTGACAAATTTCTGGCCACTCTTGGTTTTTGAAAGTCCAGTTCAGTGGGAAAAAAAGCCTCAAACTCGGTTCATCTTTTACCCATCCCTTGGCTCAAGCGTGAGGGGCTTGAAGGATAGAAATTCAGTCTGCCACTTGGATCCTTCTTCTCCTTCTTCTTAAACACTCTTCTCATTTGACAGTCCTAGAGGAAAGGAAAGAAGAGATTACTTTTTGGTCATTGCTCTTTCTCTAGTTAGTACCTTCTGTGGGTGAGGTCCTATAACTGAATCTCTTGGGGAGCATGTGTTTGCTCTCTTTGCTTGAGCCCCAGAGGGATCCCTTTCCAGGTGGCACTAGTGGTAAAGAACTCACCTGCCAATGCAGCGGACATAAGAGATGTGGGTCCGATTCCTGGGTTGGGAAGATCTTCTGGAGGAGGGCATGGCAACCCACTCCAGTATTCTTGCCTGGAGAATCCCATGGACAGTGGAGCCTGGTGGACTACAGCCCATGGGGTCCCAAAGAGTCAGACACAACTGAAGTGACCTAGCATGCAAGCACAGAGGAATCCTCAAGGCACAGATCCCTGCCACAGGAAACCTGGCTCCGGACTGTCATTCTCCTCCCATCTCAGACCTCACCACCAGTGATCCACCCCACACTCCCTTCCTCCTGGGGTGCTCTCAGCTGGCAGCCATCCTCTTGAGTGGAATACTGGAAAAACAGCTTGGTGCCTTTAATCCCCTTGTCTTCTACTGTCGAAGGAAGTGGAAGATCAGTATACACTCTTGTTAAAGAGCTGCCCAACATAATGGGAAATTCTTTGGAGATCTGTGAGTGAAAGCTCCGAGATGTACTCATTTATCAGAATAATATAGAAAAAAATAATTTATATTCAGAGGTGAATTTCACTTGATTTTTTTTTCTTGCAAACTCTTAAGGTCTCAACACCTACTATTTCTTGTAATTTAGACACAGTCCTATATATATTTGGATTGTGTGCATTCATGCTCAGTTGCCTCAGTTATGTCTGACTATTTGCAACGCTATGGTCTATAGCCCGCCAGGCTCCTCTGTCCATGGGATTCTCCAGGCAAGAATACTGGAGTGGGTTGCTATGCCCTCCTCCAAGGGATCTTCCCCACCCAGGAATCGAATCCAAGTCTCCTGCATACAGGCAGATTCTTTACTGTCTGAGCCATCAGGATTAACTTTTTAGCAAATTCTTGAATTTAATTTCTTATGCTTATTTCATTTATTCAAATATTCATTCATTTTTTTCAACTGCTGTTTAGAGAACATTTACTCTGTGTTGTATTTTTCTTCACGTGCTAACATTGATCTCTAGGTCGGGAAGATCCCCTGGAGGAAGAAATGGCAACTCATCCCAGTATTCTTGCCTGGTAAATCCCATGTACAGAGGAACTTGGTGGGCTGCAGTCCATAGGGTCCAAATGAGTCAGACATGACTGAAGTGACTTAGCATATACATAGAAAAATAACTATATATTGATACATAATCTATCATAGTTAGGTTTTTACATGAACCTAATTATTATCATGTATTTAAAGATCTTTTTAAATTAAATGAACTATATTTATGTGCTTCCCTGATAGCTCAGTGGTAAAGCATCTGTCTGCCAAATCAAAGGATGCAGATTTGATCCCTGGGTTGGGAAGATCTTCTGGAGAAGAATATGGCAACCCATTCCAGTATTCTTGCTCGGGAAAACCCATAGACAGAGGAGCCTGGTGGGCTAAGTCCATGGCATTGCAAGGAGTCAGATGCAACTTAGCAAGTAAACAACAGCAACAAATATTTATGTAGGTCTATCTCAACCTTTAAAATTCTTAATGTTCTTTTACTGATTTGAACTTCAGGATATGCTTTTCAAGTTAATTTAATGAAACAAACTATAGATAATGTAATTCTGCAGTGTGATCCTGAGAACTTTTCCTCTTGCCTTGGAATTGCTGATAGTTGTCCTGGGATGAAGACCAAGGAACCCGAGTTCCACGTTCAATGGAAACCACTGACAATTGGAGGCAGCACTCTCCCCAGGATTTACGAAGAGAACAAATCCTACCACAGTCAGCCATCACCCCGGCATCCCTTTCAGTTCTTCCTAACCTTTGTGGGAAGAATCCTGGACAAGCGAGACGTAGGGTGACTTATCAAGGGCAGCTGCCCTACACAGTGCTTCTGGTAAGGGTACTTCTCCCCACTTCCTGACTTCAGCCTACAACAAAGCCATGCAAATGTGGTATTAGGGCATGAGAATCATTCAGGAATATCTGGGCTTTCTGGAAGAAGTGGAAATTGACAACCATAAGATTGAAATCTAAGATTTTGCTAAGATTTGCAAGTATATGCAATGTGTGCAGCAATTTCTTTGTTCTAGTCTTTATAGTCACACACACACATGCGTGCACACACATAGCGGGAAGAAAAACAAGGATCAGTGATATGAATTCACATTACGACCTGCTTTGAAAATATATTACCTTTTCTATGTGGTCTTGCCCCGTGTCAGTCTGCAATATTATTCTGATCAGCTCAGTTCAGTTCAGTTGCTCACTAGTGTCCGACTCTCTGCAACCCCATGGACTGCAGTATTGAAATCGTATCAGATGTGTCTCCAACCACAATGGAATCAATAATACAAGTCAAAGAAGCCTGAAGTGAAATTAAAAAACATGTTGAAACACAGCTTATTGAAATTTGTGAGACATACCTTAACTGTGGTATATCTATAGAGGACTACTCAGAAATAAGATAGGAGCAAATTATTAATCAGTTCACTCAGTCGTGCCTGACTCTTTGCGACCCCATGTCCGCCTGCGACGCCAGGCTTCCCTGTACATACCAACTCTCGGAGCTTACTCAAACTCATGTCCGTTGAGTTGGTGATGCCATCCAACCATGTCGTCCCCATCTCCTCGGTCTCTCCCAGCATCAGGGTCTTTTCCAGTGAGTCAGTTCTTTGCATCATGTGGCCAAAGTATTGGAGTTTCAGCTTCAGCAGCAGTCCTTCCAATGAATATTCAGGACTGGTCTCCTTTAGGATGGACTGGTTGGATCTCCTTGCAGTCCAAGGGACTCTTGAGTCTTCTCCAACACCACAGTTCAAAAGCATCAACTCTTTGGTGCTCAGCTTTCTTTATGGTCCATACATGACTACTGGAAAAACGATAGCTTTGACTAGATGAACCTTTGTTGGCAAAGTAATGTATGCTTTTTAATATGCTGTCTAAGTTGGTCATAACTTTTCTTCCAAAGAGCAAGCATCTTTTAATTTCATGACTGCAGTGATTTTGGAGCCCAAGAAAAGAAAGTGTGACACTGTTTCCATTGTTTCCCCATCTATTTGCCATGAAGTGATGGGACCAGGTGCCATGATCTTAGTTTTCTGAATGTTGAGTTTTAAGCCAATTTTTTCACTCTCCTCTTTAACTTTCATCAAGAGGCTCTTTAGTTCCTCCTTGCTTTCTAACTCTCCCTTTTATTCTGTTTTCATCACCCTGATATATCTCTCTCCTAGATTTTTAGCCAGATTTACAAGAGATCCTGATGATAGTACAAATAATTTTCTTCTTATTGCCTCCACTCTTCAATTGCCTCCACTACAATTGCCTCCACTACAAAGGGCACAAGAACCTTGATTACTAAGACACTACTTGTCAAATAAAAAATTTTGGTTCTCTCTCTGTATAATACTCTTACCCTCATTGTAATGTTTCAATGGTACTTTATTCTAGGAAACTTCTTTTGATGAATTTCTGGTCTTAGATGTTAACCTGGTCATAATAGTTTTAAAAGGGTTCATCCTGTATTCAAAGGAAGCAGTTATTTTAAAACCACAGGGTCTGTGATTGACTAAATACTATTTCAGAACTTGAAAGGTTATGTCTGGAATGTTTTCTGTCTTGTGAACCTTTGGATTCAAAACACAAATTTTGGATTTCAGAAAGCATGTGGATGAGTATTAATCACTCCCTGATATGAAACATGTTTATTTATTTTTATATTTAATAGCAGTGAATTTATAAAATTATGTGGATTGTCTTCTTACTAATGCACTGGAGGTTAAATAAAAAGAATTATTTTTTATTAAGATGCTGTCCATTTTGTTCAACCCAGTCTCTACCCAGCAGTCTGAAATTCAGTTTAGTAATTTAGGTAGAGTGTCACAAGATGGGCTTCCATAGTTCAAATTAAGCTTTTTGGCTTATAAAGAATTATACTTGAGTTGAGCATTGTTATTGTTTATTGGATACTTTACCTAGTTGAGTTTTCAAAAGGTCTGAAGGTGTTTTAGGTGGTTGACTTTTTCCCTCCATTTCAAGAGGAGGTCCTGGGTGAGGCATGGGCAATAGCAGAGGGTCTTAACTACACTTTTAAAGCATATCAGAGACATTCACTAGCTGGACATCATTGAGAAAGCTTGCTTGTTCTTCATTTCCCGATATGAATAAAAGTAGTGAATTTGCAGATTTTACTCACTGTTAAAATATGAAGTATATGATCCATATTTTTAGAAGTTAAAATTTGGGCTGTATTCAGTATTCCCATTAAGACCTGCTTTGAAATTTTATTACTGTTTCTATGTGGACCTACCACAAGAAAATCTATAGTATTTTACAACTATTTCTCCTAATTATTTTGTTTTCACATTTGTAAGGTGACAATTTGATGTAATGTCATGAAGTGTTAGTCACTCAGTCATGTCTGACTCTTTTCAACCCCATGGACTGTAGCTCACCAGGTTCGTCTGTCCATGGAATTCTCCAGGAAAGAATACTGAAGCGGGTTGCCATTTCCTCCTCCAGGGGATCTTTTCAACCCAGAGACTGAACCTGGGTCTCCTGCACTGCAGTCAGTTTCTTTACCATCTGAGCCACCAGGGAAGCCTGAGCCCAAAATAAGCTCCCAATTTTATTTTATTTATTTAAATTAACTTTTATTGGAGTATAGTTAATTCACAATGTTGGGTTAGTTCTGCTGTACACAAAAGTGAATCAGTTATACATACACATGTATCCTCTCTTTTCTAGATTCTTTTCCCATATAGGTTACTAAAGAGTATTGAGTAGAGTTTTTTGTGCTATGCGATAGATTCTTATTAATTGCCTATTTTATATATATATATATATATTAGTTGTGTGTATGTCAATCCCAATTTCCCAATTTATCTCTCCCCACACTTACCTCTTGGTAACCATAAGTTTGTTTTTACATCTGTGACTCAATTTTTGTTAATGATTTCCCAGTTTTAACTCTTCAGTGCAGGTATTAGAATTTAAAGCTTAAATAAGTCTCTTATTTGTGAATATTTTATGTAAATATCTCATTACCTTAATAAACACTATTCACAGGGGTTCAGTTTCACTGAATAATAATGGGACTATGCAATAAAAGATAAAAACAAGAATGAGATTTTATATAATTTTAGTTATAAGTGAAGTGAAGTCGCTCAGTCATGTCTGACTCTTTGCGACCCCATGGACTGTAGGCTACCAGACTTCTCCGTCCATGGGACTCTCCAGGCAAGAATACTGGAGTGGGTTGCCATTTGCTTCTCCATTTTAATTATAACTATCACATAAATAAAAATTGGAATATTATTTTGCCATTGTTAGGTATACAGTAGGAGGCAATGGCACCCCACTCCAGTACTCTTGCCTGGAAAATCCCATGGATGGAGGAGCCTGGTAGGCCACAGTCCATGGGGTCTCTGGGAGTCGGACACGACTGAGCGACTTCACTTTCACTTTTCACTTTCACACATTGGAGAAGGAAATGGAAACCCACTCCAGTGTTCTTGCCTGGAGAATCCCAGGAATGGGGAAGCCTGGTGGGCTGCAGTCTATGGGGTCGCACAGAGTCGGACACAACTGAAGCGACATAGCAGCAGTAGCAGCAGCAGCAAATCTAAAAGTGATTTTTAAGCAGAATGACATGTCTGTTAAAAATCTTGTTAGTTTTACTAAAAACTACACATCATAACAAATGACTTAAATTGAAGAAAGTAGGGAAAACCTCTAGACCATTCAAGTATGATCTAAATCAAATCCCTTACGATTATACAGTGGGAGTGACAAATAGATTCAAGGGATTAGATCTGATAAACAGAGTGCCTGAAGAACTATGGACAGAGGTTCGTGACGTTGTATAGGAGGCAGTGATCAAGACTATCCCCAAGAAAAAGAAATGCAAAAAGGCAAAATGGTTGCCTGAGGAGGCCTTACAAATAGCTAAGAAAAGAAGAGAAGCAAAAAGCAAAGGAGGAAAGGGAAGATATACCTATTTGAATGCAAAGTTCCAGAGAATATCAAGGAGAGATAAGAAAGCCTTCCTCAGTGATCAGTGCAAAGAAATAGAGGAAAATAATAGAATGGAAAAGACTAGAGATCTCTTCAAGAAAAATAGAGATACCAAGGGAACATTTCATGCAAAGATGGGCACAATAAAGGACAGAAATGATATGGGGAGGGAACATTTCATGCAAAGATGGGCACAATAAAGGACAGAAATGATATGGGCCTAACAGAAGCAGAAGATATTAAGAAGAGGTGGCAAGAATACACAGAAGAACTGTACAAAAAAGATCTTCATGACCCAGACAACCCCAATGGTGTGATCACTCACCCAGAGCCAGACATCCTGGAATGCAAAATCAAGTGGGCCTTAGAAAGCATCACTATGAACAAAGCTAATGGAGGTGATGGAATTCCAGTTGAGCTATTTCAAATCCTAAAAGATGATGCTGTAAAAGCACTGCACTCAATGTGCAAGCAAATTTGGAAAACTTAGCAGTGACCACAGGAGTGGAAAAGGTCAGTTTTCACTTCAATCCTTATGAAAGGCAATGCCAAAGAATGCTCAAACTACTGCACAATTGCACTTATCTCACACACTAGCAAAGACTGATGTGCCTTAGCAGCAGCAGAAAAATAATGATCAAAATTCTCCAAGCCAGCCTTCAGCAGTACGTGAAATGTGAAGTTCCAGGTGTTCAAGCTGGATTTAGAAAAGGAAGAGGAGCGAGAGATCAAATTGCCAACATCCTTTGGATCATCGAAAAAGCAAGAGAGTTCCAGAAAATCATCTGCTTTATTGACTATGCCAAAGCCTTTGACTGTGTGGATCACAACAAACTGGAAAATTTTGAAAGAGATGGGAATACCAGACCACCTGACCTGCCTCCTGAGAAATCTGTATGCAGGTCAAGAGCAACAGTTCAAACTTGACATTGAACAACAGGAAAAGGAGTACGTCAAGGCTGTATATTGTCACCCTGCTTATTTAACTTATATGCAGAGTACATCATGAGAAATGCTGGGCTAGATGAGTCACAAGCTGGAACCAAGATTGCTGGGAGAAATATCAATAACCTTAGATATGCAAATGATACCACCTTTATGGCAGAAAGTGAAGAAGAACTAAAAAGCCTCTTGATGAAAGTGAAAGAGGAGAGTAAAAAAGTTGGCCTAAAGCTCAACATTCAGAAAACTAAGATCATGGCATTTGGTTCCATCACTTCATGGCAAATAGATGGGGAAACAATGGAAACAGTATCAGACTTTATTTTTTTTGGCTCCAAAATCACTGCAGATGGTGACTGCAGCCATGAAATTAAAAGACGCTTGCTTGTTGGAAGAAAAGTTATGACCAACTTAGACAGCATATTAAAGAGCAGAGACATTACTTTGCCAACAAAGGTCTGTCTAGTCAAAGCTATGGTTTTTCAGTAGTCATGTATGGATGTGAGAGTTGGACCCTAAAGAAAGCTGAGCCCTGAAGAATTTATGCTTTTGAGCTGTGATGTTGGAGAAGACTCTTGAGAGTCCCTTGGACTGCAAGGAGATCCAACCAGTCAATTCTAAAGGAAATCAGTCCTAAGTATTCATTGGAAGGACTGATACTGATGCTGAAACTCCAGTTCTTTGACCACCTGATGCAAAGAACTGACTCATTGGAAAAGACCCTGATGCTGGTATAGATTGAAGACAGGAGGGAAAGGGGACGACAGAGGATGAGATGGTTGGATGGGATCACCAACTCGATGGACATGAGTTTGAGTAAGCTCTGGGAGTTGGTAATGGACAGGGAAGCCTGGTGTGCTGCAGTCCATGGCATCCCAAAGAGTTGGATATGACTGAATGACTGAACTGAGCTGAACAAACAGCTCTCATATATTCAAAATGAATTAAATGTGGAAGATAACTCCAAGGCATTCATTTTCCATTATTGTGTCTGCCTGAATAACTAAGAACAGATATTTTATGAATGGAAGCCTGAGTTATCCTATTATTTTATTAGGAGGCATGTAGGTGCTGAATGTTTTTACATTTTGCTGGTGTTGAACCAGGATCATACATTAAAGAGTGATCTCAGCATGTATCTAACTTTTCACCTTTTATTTTTTTACTGGTATATTTAGGAGAATATTTTAAGTGATAAGAAAATAGCCTCAGTTCTCTCATGATTTTTTGAGTGCTTTTACATTAAAAGCAATAGAAAGGCCTGAGGTCAAGGTGTTTTAAAAAATATATAAATTAGCATATTGTCACAGTCTAATTTATCTCATATATAAACTTCACAAGATTAAATGTCATACACTTTTCAAATACGTAATGAAATAAAACTGAGTCATTATTTGAAGGTTATATGCTCTTCATATAACCTACTAAATGGATTTATCTACTCATATGTCTGCCCAATCATGAAATGATAACCAAATTTAGCTATTCAGTATTCAAGTACAAAACAAGGAGACATTCATGGCTGATGTGAGAATTAAACCAATGACTTTGGTCTTGGTCATGTCAAACTCTAATCAAATGTGTCAACTGTTGTCAGGTAAGAGTAGAGGAAGAAGATAGGCACCGTGTTTTAAATTAGGAATAGTTCATCGTTTGCCTGTAGAACAGTTATGAGTAATTTCTCTTCAACGTTTTAGCGAAATGTGTTGGTGATGGCAGTTAGTTGTGGCCCACATAATCACAACCTTGTATGTTTGGCCGCCAGGTATTAACCTGCATGTCTATCTAGGTCAACTAACTTCTTTAGCAGCTGAATTTATGCCTCTGAAATAGCTGATTTTATCAAATATATGGTTCAGTTGTGTTAGAAAGGAATGTGAACTGCACAGCATCTGTATTTCTTAGTTTGTGTTCTATTTTTTCTCTTCCTTTTAAGAATGCTGATGCATCCAGCATTTATGTTCCTTTTTGTCTGTGTTATATTTTAGTTTCTGCATCAGATTTTTATTTTACCCAGCCTTCCTCTGGGGCTTCAGATGTTATACTCTTCAGTCTTACAGTTGCTGTGTTCTGGAATGGATCTTATATTTCTGTAATGATTTGTTCTGTATTTCTGCTGCTGCTGCTGCTAAGTCGCTTCAGTCGTGTCCAACTCTGTGTGACCCCATAGACGGCAGCCCACCAGGCTCCCATTTTAATTATAAGCAACCACACTTTAGGTATGCACTTCTTAAACATTAGAAACTTGAATGAACTGAGGTTTTAAAATAGGTCAGTAAATAACCATTTAGATCCTAAAAATGTTCCCAGTAAGCAATGTTCAGGCTAGAATAACATTGTGTATGACACCCTAGTGATAGTGCTACTGATCTTTTTGAAATAAATGTCAGATATATTGGGTAAGAACTGGCAAACTGCAAATATAGAGTGAATTGTTCTTGTACATGGAAAAAATCCATAGTCTTAAATTTTTCACAGAATGCTGAGATTTTGTAGAAATTTATTTAGGATGTGCTGGATATCTGCATACCTGTTTAGGTTTTAGTATTGTTGTGACATATCTGGTTGTTCTATATATGTATCATGTGTGTGTGCTAAGGTTATCTTTGAATCAGTTTGCTTGCTCTTCTGTTTTCAAATTAAACTTTTATCTTACTCTTTACATCTTGCCTTGGAGACCCAGACATAGCAGACATAAGAAGAATGAAGCACAGGAGGTAAAAATAAGGGAATTAACTGAAAGTCCGAGTGACATACTGTGCTGTGCTTAGTCGCTCAGTCGTGTCCGAATCTTTGTGACCCTGTGGGCCGTATGTAGCCCACCAGGCTCCTCTATCCATGGGGATTCTCCAGGCAAGAATATTGGAATGAGTTGACATGAGCTCCTCCAAGGGATCTTCCCAACCCAGGGATTGAACCCAGGTCTCCTATACTGCAAGTAGATTCTTTACCGTCTGAGCCCCTAGGGAAGAGTGACATATGTGAAGCCTTCAAGTACCTTTCTCTGTCCTGGTCCCAGAATGCCAAAAGCATGAATAAATAGATCTGACTATTTGGAACTCTACAATGAAAAATTTATCTTATCAACCTGTAGTGAAACACATCATTTGATAAACTCCTCTCAGATACTACTGCTCTATATTTTTGTGTGTTTCTCATAAATAAGAAGGGTTAGTTGAGGATGACCAGATATTACAGCAAAGCCTCCAGCATGAAAGTGGTCAAAACAAACAAATAAATGAACATAAAAGAAGAAACTCAGAAGAAACTGAGAGAAAGCAGAAAATTGAATTAAATTTTATAAAATATAGAATTAATATATTTGGAGAAGTAATAGAAGATTTTGCACTCATAACATGAAAACAAGACTCCTCTAAAATGGCTTAATAAGAAAATAAAAGTCTTTAAAAAAATTTTATAATGAAACTGGTTGAAATAGATGATCAAATTTTAAGTAGAAAATTTTATTTAAAACAAACACCCAAAGATGTGAACAATAAGAGAGAGAAGATACTTAAAAATAGATTATCAATCCAGCTGATATCTAACTAATAGTTTTAGAAATTGAAAAAAAAAGGGGGGGGGAAGAGATATTTATAAAGAAAATAGCAGGAAAATATCCTATTACTGAAGAACATAGATCTCTAAGTTGAAAGAGCCAAAATAGACCCAGTTATACTCAATGATAAAAGGTTCAAACCAAAGGCATATCATTATGAAAGTTCAAAATACTGGATATTGAAAAGATTCTGAAGTTTAAAGACAAAACAGAAAAACAGACTCAATCTACAAGACTAAAAAATACAACAAGTTCTTCAGCATCAGGACTGGAAATGAGAAGAGCATTACATACCTTGAGGAATTAGGAGACAAAGTTATTTCAACCTCAAATTGTGAAGAGAACGAGATGGTCTCAGACGGTCTGAAGACGTTCATGTCATGTACTTTTTCTTAGAAGAGGCTAGAAAATGGGTTTCACTGCTCCACCAAAAGCAAGGGAATAAGTCCATAAGGGAGTTTCATGGAATTCAGGAAACCAGAGTTGCAATTAATGGAACAGCAATCAGAATGAAGGAGAACCTGAGGATACCAGGTAGGCAGCAGGCTGTGGTGCTGCTGATTAAAACAGAAGGATTTGAGGGGGGTTAAAAATAGAATTGCTGTTTGATGTAACTCATTTACCACAGCAAACAGTTTTGAAATCTGTATGTGTTTTAAAGGTCCAGAGAGATTTTTCAGATTTGGGGAAAATTAGCACTTGGTACTAAAATGAGTCAGATTTAAAAATAAAGCCATTATTAACTGTCACAAACAAGGCTGAGCACTGAAGAACTGATGCTTTCGAACCATGGTGCTGGAGAAGACTCTTGAGAGTCCCTGTGACAGCAAGGAGATCAAACCAGTCAATCCTAAAGGACACCAATCCTGAATATTCATTGGAAGGGACTGATGCTGAAGCTGAAGCTCCAATACTTTGATCAGTTCAGTTCAGTTCTGTGGCTCAGTCGTGTCCGACTCTTTGTGACCCCATGAATCGCAGCACGCCAGGCCTCCGTGTCCATCACCAACTCCCGGAGTTTACCCAAACTCATGTCCATCAAGTCGGTGATGCCATCCAGCCATCTCATCCTCTGTTGTCCTCTTCTCCTCCTGCCCCCAATCCCTCCCAGCTTCAGGGTCTTTTCCAATGAGTCAACTCTTCACATGAGGTGGCCAAAGTATTGGAGTTTCAGCTTCAGCATAAGTCCTTCCAATGAACACCCAGGACTGATCTCCTTTAGGATGGACTGATTGGATCTCCTTGCAGTCCAAGGGACTCTCAAGAGTCTTCTCCAACACCACAGTTCAAAAGCATCAATTCTTCAGCACTCAGCTTTCTTCGCAGTCCAACTCTCACATCCATAAATGACTACTGGAAAAACCATATCCTTGACTTTTGTCAAGGACCTTTGTAGGCAGAGTAATGTCTCTGTTTTTTAATATGCTATCTAGGTTAGTCATAACATTCCTTCCAAAGAGTAAGCGTCTTTTAATTTCATGGCCGCAATCACCATCTGCAGTGATTTTGGAGCTGAAAATAATAAAGTCTGACACTGTTTCCACTGTTTCCCCATCTGTTTCCCATGAAGTGATGGGACCAGATGCCATGATCCTCGTTTTCTGAATGTTGAGCTTTAAGCCAACTTTTTCACTCTCCTCTTTCACTTTCATCAAGAGGCTTTTTAGTTCCTCTTCACTTTCTGCCATAAGGGTGGTGTCATCTGCATATCTGAGGTTATTGATATTTCTCCCGGCAGTCTTGATTCCAGCTTGTGTTTCTTCCAGCCCAGCGTTTCTCATGATGTACTTTGCATAGAAGTTAAATAAACAGGGTGACAATATACAGCCTTGACGTACTCCTTTTCCTATTTGGAACCAGTCTGTTGTTCCATGTCCAGTTCTAACTGTTGCTTCCTGACCTGCATATAGGTTTCTCAAGAGGCAGGTCAGGTGGTCTGGTATTCCCATCTCTTTCAGATTTTTCACAGTTTATTGTGATGCACACAGTCAAAGGCTTTGGCATAGTCAATAAAGCAGAAATAGATGTTTTTCTGGAACTCTCTTGTTTTTTCCATGATCCAGCAGATGTTGGCAATTTGATCTCTGGTTCCTCTGCCTTTTCTAAAGCCAGCTTGAACATCAGGAAGTTCACAGTTCACATATTGCTGAAGCCTGGCTTGGAGAATTTTGAGCATTACTTTACTAGCGTGTGAGATGAGTGCAATTGTGCAGTAGTTTGAGCATTCTTTGGCATTGCCTTTCTTTGGGATTGGAATGAAAACTGACCTTTTCCAGTCCTGTGGCCACTGCTGAGTTTCCAAATTTGCTGGCATATTGAGTGCAGCACGTTCACAGCGTCATCTTTCAGGATTTGGAATAGCTCAGCTGGAATTCCATCACCTCCACTAGTTTTGTTCATAGTGATGCTTTCTAAGGCCCACTGGACTTCATCTTCCAGGATATCTGGCTCTAGGTGAGTGATCACCCCATCGTGATTATCTGGGTCGTGAAGATCTTTTTTGTACATTTCTTCTGTGTATTCTTGCCACCTGTTCTTAATATCTTCTGCTTCTCTTAGGTCCATACCATTTCTGTCCTTTATCAGGTCCATCTTTGCATGAAATGTTCCCTTGGTATCTCTAATTTTCTTGAAGAGATCTCTAGTCTTAACCATTCTGTTCTTTTCCTCTATTTCTTTGCATTGATCACTGAGGAAGGCTTTCTTACCTCTCCTTGCTGTTCTTTGGAACTCTACATTGAGATGCTTATATCTGTCTTTCCTTTTCTCCTTTACTTTTGCTTCTCTTCTTTTCACAGCTATTTGTAAGGCTTCCTCAGACAGCCATTTTCCTTCTTGCATTTCTTTTCCATGGGGATGGTCTTGATCCCTGTCTCCTGTACAATGTCATGAACCTCTGTCCATAGTTCATCAGGCACTCTGTCTATCAGATCTAGGCCCTTAAATCTATTTCTCACTTCCACTGTATAATCATAAGGGATTTGATTTAGGTCATACCTGAATGGTCTAGTGGTTTTCCCTACTTTGATCACCTGATGGGAAAAGCCGATTCACTGGAAAAGACCCTGATGCTGAGAAAGATTGAGGGCAGGAGGAGAAGTGGGCAACAGAGGATGAGATAGTTGAATTGATGTTGATGATTATGGCATCAACTCAAAGAACGTGAGTTTGGGCAAACTCTGGCAGCTAGTGCAGGACAGAGGAGCCTGGTGTGCTGCAGTCCATGGGGTCACAAAGAGTCAGACATGACTTAGAGACTGAACAACAACAAAGCCCTTGTACTGAGAAGATGAATGAAATTTAAAACCCAAAGCATTAAGTAACTGCAGGAATAAGAAAGTATTGATTAGAAGGGACATAATCATAGTGGGCTTCTGTTGTGGCTCAGCTGGTAAAGAATCTGTCTGCAATGCAGAGACCTGGGTTCAATCCCTGGGTTGGGAAGATCCCCTGGAGAAAGGAACGGCTACCCACTCCAGTATTCCGGCCTGGAGAGTTCCATGGACTGTATAGTACATAGGGTCACAAAGAGTCACACATGACTGAGTGAATTTCACTTTGAGGCTTCCCTCATAGCTCAGTTGGTAAAGAATATGCCTGCAATGCAGGAGACCCAGGTTCGATTCCTGGGTTGGGAAGATCCCCTGGAGAAGGAAATGGCAACCCACTCCAGTATTCTTGCCTGGACAATCCCATGGACAGAGGAGTCTGGCAGGCTACAGTCCATGGGGTTGCAAGAGTTGGACCTGACTTAGCGACTGAACCACCACCATAGTGTAGGTCTTCCCTGGTGGCTCAGTAGTAAATGCAGGAGACATGGGTTTGATTCCTGGGTTAGGAAGATCCCCTGGAGAAGGAAATGGCAACCCATTCCAGTATTCTTGCCTGGGAAATCCCATGGACAGAAGGAGCCTGGCCAGCTACAGTCCGTGGGGGTCACAAAGAGTCGGACATGACTTAGCGACTTAACAACAACAATCATAGTGTACTGCTTTACTTGGCAGTCAGTACTGACATCATTATAATTTTGAATATTTCTAAAACTTGATCTTCATGTTGTAAGTTTTGAGAGGATGGCTGTTGGAGGATGGAAGAGGCCATCTTCGTCTTTTCCACCTCGTTTCGTCTTCTCCCCCTCTCTCTGTGCCTCAGCCACACTGGCCTCCGTGCTGTTCCTTAAAGTTGTGACTCTGTCCTGAGGACTGCGCCTGTGCCACCACTGCTTTCCCCTCAGATATCTGTAGGCATACGCACTCATCTTTAAGTCTTTGCTGAAATGGCACCCTCTCAGCCAGGTTGTCCTTGCCCACCCCATGTAAAATTGCACCTGCTTACTCATCCACCTTATTCTGTCCTAATGCATTTCTCCAGAGCGTTTATCACCTTCTTACCTGCATATGACTGACTGATTTGTTATCTCCCTTGTTTACTTTTGGTTTTCTCTTAGTAAAATAAGAGCCTTCAGGGACAGACTGCTGGTTGCTTTTTCATGGTATATCTGGGTGCTTTTGATTGTTTTTTTTGTTTGTTTGATTGAATCAATGAATTAACTAAATGAAGGGAGGGGGCTTAAAGGAAGAAAGGGCAGACAGTGGAAGGATGGATGAAACAAGGAGCACCAGCTAGGAGGCAGTTGCATTATTTTGTAGACAAGATGGTGATGGTTTGAGTCTGGGTGGAGGTAAGTTAAATAGAGAGAAGTGATTTGAGATAGGTTTTGAACATCGAGTTGATAAAATGGGAGGAATATATGATTCTAAAACCAACATTGCATCAATTTTGTAAGCAGAAAATACCTGAAAATAGAGAAACCTGAGATTCCAATACATATTATTAGAGCTTAACAGCATTCATAGTCTTGCAAAAGTGAAATTTAAAGAGAATTGTTTCATAAAAATCCATAGATGTTCTCAATATGGAATGAAAAAAAAGAATGGTACAATAACTTAGCTAACTACCACAGAAAAACTTTTATAGAAATTTTTCCAAAACATTTTGTAATCTTTTCAGCCTGTGTGTAGGTTACAAAGATGTTTTTGTGCTTTGGGGTACAAAGACTCATATCTAAGATTAAGCAAAGATTCAATATTGCACTTACTAATAGTCTTTCTTCTATTAAAAAAAAATTACATTCAATTCTCTTTTTTTTAAATCTCTTTATTTCCAGGTGTGATTTCTTTTTTTTTTTAATTTTATTTTATTTTTTAACTTTACAATATTGTATTGGTTTTGCCATATATCAAAATGAATCCACCACAGGTATACATGTGCTCCCCATCCTGAACCCTCCTCCCTCCTCCCTCCCCATACCATCCCTCTGGGTCATCCCAGTGCACCAGCACCAAGCATCCAGTGTCGTGCATTGAACCTGGACTGGCGACTCGTTTCATATATGATATTATACATATTTCCCCAATGTTCATCACAGCACTGTTTATAATAACCAGGACATGGAAGCAACCTAGATGTCCATCAGCAGATGAATGGATAAGAAAGCTATGGTACATATACACAATGGAGTATTACTCAGCTATTAAAAAGAATACATTCAATTCTTAATGATTACATACAGAACCAAATTTCCCTAACATCTAAAAAGCTTGACTTAAGAAAGTAGGTACTTTTCTTAATTATACACACAGTTATAACCTACATAGATTTAAGCTGTGGGATAATTGGGAAAAGATTCTGTGTTCTCATTTTCACTATTTATTTGAAAACATCAATTATGGATTAATCTGATTACAGTGTAGTCAGCCAGTTTAATAAAATCAATTTTATTTTTTCTTGGCCCAGGTATAGTAATAGCTAGTAAGTATACATTGCAGTTTTCTTCCGTAAAGGACAAATGCTTCTATATTGAATACATTTAAAGTCACAATTCATGTCTAAAATCTGGTGTACACCTGAGTGATCTGTCTATGATCACTATCATATGACTCACTATCTATGACTCTTTTTTAAGTTTTTTTCTTGTTCTTCCACAGCCTCTCGCTTTTTTTGAAACCTAAATGGGTGGCAGGGCATGGTAGGAAAGTGTGATTGTCAGAAGCTTTCTCTGTCCCTTTTTCTACTTTAATAAAACTCTGATGCACACACACACACACACACACACACACACAAAGACTGGAGACTTTTAAAGGCCTTTCCCCTGCTGGGGGTGTTGAGAGAAAGTTTCAAAGCTAAGAGAAGTTATGGAGAAAGCAGTTGCATTCTCAAGTAGTTTGCAATGGCAATCCAATCACAGGCACACCCCTTTTTATTGTGATTCATTTTGTTGTGCTCTGCAGGTACTGTGTTTTATAAATTGTAGGTTTGTAGCAAACCTGTGTTGTCAGATGATGGCTAGCAATTTTTAATAAGAAATTATTTAATTAAGGTTTATGTATTTTTTTTTAGACATCATGCCATTGTACTCTTATTAGACTACAAGGTAGTATAAACATAGCTTTTAAATGCACTGGGAAACTAAAAAATTTGGGTCTCAATTTATTTCAATATTATTTTCTTTATTGTGATGATCCAGAATCAAACCCACATTATCACCAAGATAATGTCTGTATTTTCCCAAGCAGTTGACTGTAGCCTCATTCAGCAGTGCACATTTCAGAGGATAAGACCTATTTTATCATATGCTATGTAATATGTATTAGGAGGCTTCAATTTTGTACACACACAGAGATGAAATGTTTTTCATTTTAATGAACTATTCAACATTTCAATAAGCTATTCAACATTTTAAACACCTAGACAAGTAGAGAAGGCGATGGCACCCCACTCCAGTACTCTTGCCTGGAAAATCCCATGGATGGAGGAACCTGGTGGGCTGCAGTCCATGAGGTCTCGAAGAGTCAGACACGACTGAGTGACTTCACTTTCACTTTTCAGTTTCATGCATTGGAGAAGGAAATGGCAACCCGCTCCAGTGTTCTTGCCTGGAGAATCCCAGGGACGGAGGAGTGTGGTGGGCTGCCGTCTGTGGGGTCGCACAGAGTCGCACACGACTGAAGTGACTTAGCAGCAGCAGCAGCAGCAAAGTAGATGGTCTGTCTTACATTTATCTCAATGTTAAATTTACACGGAAAGAATTTTACATGGGAAAATTCTTAAAGTTCTATTCAAGAACTTTAAGATCTATTTCATAACATGACCTGTTATAGAAAGGGAACTATCACCTTCCATGTATTTGTATTTGAAATAGAAAATTATGATGTAATATTTTCCGGCAGTATGAAAACTCAGAGTCTTATACCTGTAAAGGGATAATGTATAATTAAAGATTCCAGTAGTAGTAGATTTTAAGTATTAGTATTAGAAGAATTAGATTAAAAAATCAATTCAAGAGAGTTTTGTGTGAAGTATATATGAGCACTTATTCTGTGCCTGGTACTAGAGAGTATACAAGGATTCAGCAGTTTCTGCTCTTAACATGAACCTGGACAGAAGAGAGACAAATGAGCCTCTATTCATTGAAGGAGAATGACAGCCACCATACATAGACGAAGGTATGGATGCACAGATGCTTAGTGTATTTAGTAGAGGGGTCATGGGAAGGGCATTTTAGGGTATTGGGCTTGAGTGAGTTACAAGAGGCTAAGAACACAATTCAGGGAAGAGAGGGAGACTGAAGCCCAAGAAACCCTGGAGGAGGTTAGGGGAGGGGAAACTATGGAGACACTTTCTATATGAGATACAAGGTGAAAGAGGTCTGTGAGTGAAGATAAAAGGCGATTAACAGGCAGAGAGGAAGGGACTTGCAAATCTTCCTGCACAGTGGCTTCTGTTTTCCTGGCCATGACAGAATACTGAGTCAGCTCCTAATATAAATGAGGAGATTTAGCACAATCACTGGTCTGGAAAATGTTGATGGCCAGAGAAGGATAAATAAATTAAATGTGGCAGGAACAGTCCCCTGAGATTTTAAATCCAAATGTGTAGTTGATTCATTTAGTGAATATGTATTGAATACCTACTGTGTGCCTAGGTTAGGTGCTGAGTATACAACAGAACAAGATAGAGACATTTTCAATTCTCAAGGAGTTCAGAGTCTTGCATGGTAAACAAGTATCAAAAAATTATTACATTACTTAATATTCATTGTAATGGTGAGAAAGATTCTTGCATACAAGAGTCACAATAGAAAGGACTTCTCTGAAGAAGTGTTAGGACACCACACGAAGGATGAAAAGGATTGGGCGTGGGTAGGGAGGCAGAGAAAGGAATGGGTGGAGATACCCGGGCAGGGGAATGCTGAGCAGAGGCCCTGGGGAAGGACTTGCTGACAGGTGGTGGGCAGGGCTTCCCACTGGTCAGTGGTGTGGTGCCTCTAGTGGGCAACAGGTGTGTCGAATAGTCGTCTGTTCAGCTCTTATGTTGTTACCTCAAATTTGGCACATCTCTAGATGATTTTCTTTTGTATTTTTCTTTTCTTTTTAGCTGGGGGATAATTGTTTTACAGTGTTTTGTTGGTTTCTGCCATACAACAGTGTGAATCAGCCCAAAGTATACGTATATCCCCTCCCTTTTGCATCTCCTTCCCACCACCCACCCCATCCCATCCCTGTAGGTTGTCTCAAAGCACCAGGTTGAGCTCCCTGTGTTATACAGCAGCTTCCCACTGGCTATCTATTTTGCATATGGTGATACGTAGGTTTCAGTGCTACTCTCTCAATTTGTCCCACCCTCTTCTCCACATGTTTTTATATTTTGTGTGTTTATAGTCATTGAATTAATTTATTTATCAAATATATATTTGATAAAATGATGCTACATTTACCTGTGCTAATCTTAAAAATATTATAAACCAACCCACTGATAGTGTGTGAAATGTAAGTTTATCTTGGGGTTGCTTACCAAAAAACTGGGACAATTCTCTTATTTTAGGCAGCTCGTATCCAAGTCTATGCCCCAACCAGTAATGCTGAAGAAGCTGAAGTTGAACGATTCTATGAAGACCTACAAGACCTTTTAAAACTAACACCAAAAAAAGATGTCCTTTTCATTATAGGGGACTGGAATGAAAAAGTGGGAAGTCAAGAAACACCTGGAGTAACAGGCAAATTTGGCCTTGGAATACAGAATGAAGCAGGGGAAAGACTCTATTAGAGTTTTGCCAAGAAAATGCACTGGTCATAACAAACACCCTCTTCCAACGACACAAGAGAAAACTCTATACATGGACATCACCAGATGGTCAACACCGAAAGCAGATTGATTATATTCCTTGCAGCCAAAGATGGAGAAGCTCTATACAGTCAGCAAAAACAAGACCAGGAGCTGACTGTGGCTCAGACCATGAACTCCTTATTGCCAAATTCAGACTTAAATTGAAGAAAGTAGGGAAAACCACTAGACCATTCAGGTATGACCTAAATCAAATCCCTTATGATTATACAGTGGAAGTGAGAAATAGATTTAAGGGCCTAGATCTGATAGATAGAGTGCCTGATGAACTATGGACAGAGGTTCGTGACATTGTACAGGAGACAGGGATCAAGACCATCCGCATGGAAAGGAAATGCAAAAAAGCAAAATGGCTGTCTGGGGAGGCCTTACAAATAGCTGTGAAAAGAAGAGAAGCAAAAAGCAAAGGAGAAAAGGAAGGATATAAACATCTGAATGCAGAGTTCCAAAGAATAGCAAGAAGAGATAAGAAAGCCTTCCTCAGGGATCAATGCAAAGAAATAAAGGAAAACAACAGAATGGGAAAGACTAGGTATCTCTTCAAGAAAATCAGAGATACAAAGGGAACATTTCATGCAAAGATGGGCTCGATAAAGGACAGAAATGGTATGGACCTAACAGAAGCAGAAGATATTAAGAAGAGATGGCAAGAATACACAGAAGAACTGTACAAAAAAGATCTTCACGACCCAGATAATCACAATGGTGTGATCACTGACCTAGAGCCAGACATCCTGGAAGGTGAAGTCAAGTGGGCCTTAGAAAGCATCACTAAGAACAAAGCTAGTGGAGGTGATGGAATTCCAGTTGAGCTATTCCAAATCCTGAAAGATGATGCTGTGAATGTGCTGCAGCCAATATGCCAGCAAATTTGGAAAACTCAGCAGTGGCCACAGGACTGGAAAAGGTCAGTTTTCATTCCAATCCCAAAGAAAGGCAATGCCAAAGAATGCTCAAACTACTGCACAATTGCACTCATCTCACATGCTAGTAAAGTAATGCTCAAAATTCTCCAAGCCAGGCTTCAGCAATATGTGAATTGTGAACTTCCAGGTGTTCAAGCTGGCTTTAGAAAAGGCAGAGGAACCAGAGATCAAATTGCCAACATCTGCTGGATCATGGAAAAAGCAAGCGAGTTCCAGAAAAACATCTATTTCTGCTTTATTGACTGTGCCAAAGCCTTTGACTGTGTGGATCACAGTAAACTGTGGAAAATTCTGAAAGAGATGGGAATACCAGACCACCTGATCTGCCTCTTGAGAAACCTATATGCAGGTTAGGAAGCAACAGTTAGAACTGGACATGGAACAACAGACTGGTTCCAAATAGGAAAAGGAGTTCGTCAAGGCTGTATATTGTCACCCTGTTTATTTAACTTCTATGCAAAGTACATCATGAGAAACGCTGGACTGGAAGAAACACAAGCTGGAATCAAGATTGCCAGGAGAAATACCAACAACCTCGGATATGCAGATGACACCACCCTAATGGCAGAAAGTGAAGAGGAACTAAAAAGCCTTTTGATGAAAGTGAAAGTGGAGAGTGAAAAAGTTGGCTTAAAGTTCAACATTCAGAAAACGAAGATCATGGCATCTGGTCCCATCACTTCATGGGAAACAGATGGGGAAACAGTGGAAACAGTGTCAGACTTTATTTTTCTGGGCTCCAAAATCACTACAAATGGTGACTGCAGCCATGAAATTAAAAGACGCTTACTCCTTGGAAGGAAAGTTATGACCAACCTAGATAGCATATTCAAAAGCAGAGACATTACTTTGCCAACAAAGGTTCGTCTAGTCAAGGCTATGGTTTTTCCTGTGGTCATGTATGGATGTGAGAGTTGGACTGTGAAGAAGGCTGAGCGCCGAAGAATTGATGCTTTTGAACTGTAGTGTTGGAGAAGACTCTTGCGAGTCCCTTGCACTGCAAGGAGATCCAACCAGTCCATTGTGAAGGAGATCAGCCCTGGGATTTCTTTGGAAGGAATGATGCTAAAGCTGAAACTCCAGTACTTTGGCCACCTCATACGAAGAGCTGACTCACTGGAAAAGAGTCTGATGCTGGGAGGGATTGGGGGCAGGAGGAGAAGGGGACAACAGAGGATGAGATGGCTGGATGGCATCACTGACTCGATGGACGTGAGTCTGAGTGAACTCCGGGAGCTGGTGATGGACAGGGAGGCCTGGCGTGCTGGGATTCATGGGGTCGCAAAGAGTTGGACACAACTGAGTGGCTGATCTGATCTGATGAGGGAAAGTTTCCTCTCATTTCTTTTTTTTTTTTAATTGAGTACTATCAGTACAATAGAATAAGACAGAGTAATTTCAAGTTATTTAATATTGAAGCAAAAGAATTCCAAGTGTAATATTCAGACAGACAGATTAAATAAATAATTTAGAATATCATTCATAAAGTTCAGGCAAAAATAAACCAAATTAGTTCCTGGGGAAAACCGAAACTGTTGCCTGGAATTACCCAGCTCCACTGACTATATTTACTTTTTACATTGCATATTTATCTACTGTCCCTCTATAAATGACACCTGTTTAGAGAGAAGCAAAGACTTGGCATTGCTTTTGTCACCTGTGCCTCGTTACACTTCTGTGAAAGCATATGTGTTTACCACTGTCTTAAATTGTTCATTTGTGGTTACTTGATTTTATTGGAATTTTTAAAGCATACTTTTTTTATTTGTGTAGAAAAAAATTCTTTTAATGTTTTATAAATTTCTGATGGTGATTTTTATTATCACTTACAAAAGTACATATTGTTTCAGGTCCTAAGTAAGCTTCATGCATAGAAAAGACCCCACTGCTTTTTCTTCTTGAACCCAAATGCAAACTTCTGGAGACCAGAAAGAGTGAAAAGCATCAAGTGTGTGTGTCCATGGTAATCTGCTGGCTGTGTGCAGGAAGTTACAGCAGCATTAAGCCATGAAAAGGATCAATTGTTTTTGTGAAAAACCCTCAAGATGTGCCTTGAATTCAAAGAATCAAGTTCATTATAATCGTAAACTATTTATTAATCTTTTTTTTTTTAATCTGAAATGTCCTCAGTGGTCAGTGGTATTTTAAAGAGCAAAATGAAAAATATGATTAAAACCAGAACACAAAAGATTGTTGAAGATTGTGGAATGAAATTCTCAATGTTTTTCTCTTCCTGAAAAGTTTTTAGTGGACACTTGCTATACTTCTGAGCATGGAACGGAATGTAACGTGAGATTGATATCTTTCATTCATTTATTTGCTTATGTGCCAGACTGGTTTTACAGATGAGAACATCCCAGGGTTTTCTGCTAGGTTTCCCATAGATAATTTGGTGGACAGGGAATTAAGGGCAACGTGGTACGAGGGGCTGATTAAACTACATTAATTTTTGTTGGATGTTCCAGGGAAATGGGGGTGGGCTTTTCCCCTCTGGGGAGAGACAGCAAGGCCTGCTATGGCATCTCATTATACTGCATACCTGCTCCTGCTGACTGACGGGGTTCTGTGTGAGATGGAAAGCCGAGTCAAGGCATGGCATTACCACCCGCTCCCCTGGCCTGGAACACTACCTCAGATCAGCACGCGCTCGCTGCTCGGTGGTGCGGGGACAGCGCATCCTCCAGACATTGTACTACCTAGAGTTTTCAGGCAGAAAGTGAGTGCTTAGCCTCAGGCTTCTAGCTCAGATCTTGAGAAAAGCCAAGCAATGTTCCTTGCTCTCACTCAAGAGAGGCTTCTGAGAATTCTGCCCTAATAAGAAACATTTATTTAAGTATTACATGAAGCAAAACATTTCAGTTAGTTGGAAGTATGTAGAGGTCAGTTAAAAGGCTTGTCAATTTCTGTAAGATATTTTTTCTGGGGTTAAAAATGGTAGTTTAAAATAATGTATATTCTACATCCACATCTCTATTCCTGCCCTGAAAATAGGTCCATCTGTATCATTTTTCTAGATTCCATATATATGTGTTAATATACAACACAGAGGGAAGGGGAGGGTGGGACTAATTGGGGATTAGGATTGACATATACACTGCTAAGTCGCTTCAGTCGTGTCCGACTCTGTGTGACCCCATAGATGGCAGCCCACTAGGCTCCTCTGTCCCTGGGATTCTCTAGGCAAGAACACTGGAGTGGGTTGCCATTTCCTTCTCCAGTGCATGAAAGTGAGAAGTAAAAGTGAAGTTGCTCAGTCGTGCCCGACTCTTAGGGACCCCATGGACTGCAGCCTACCAGGTTCCTCCGTCCATGGGATTTTCCAGGCAAGAGTACTGGAGTGGGGTGCCACTGCCTTTTCCAACATATACACTACTTTGTGTAAAATAAATAGTAAGAAACTGCTGTTTAGCACAGGGAGCTCAGGTTGGTGCTCTGTGATGACCTAGAGGGGTGGGATGGGGATGGGGGGTTGGGATGGGAGGGAGGTTCAAAAGGGAGGGGACATACATAAACATAGCTGTACAGATTTGTTATACATATGAAACTACCACAACATTGAAAAGCAGTTAAACTCCAATTAAAAAATAAAAGTAAAATAATAATAATAAAGTAAAATAATGTATAGTTCAGCAGTTACTGTTTTCTTAGCTTGCCGGTGACCTTGAGTGATATGTTCAAGCACTTGAGGCATTATGCTGCTCCTTGGTAACCTCTTTGAAGAGCTTCTGTTTTAAGCTGTGCATCCCTAGTGCGTGGGGTTTAATGTGAATCCACTGACTATTAAATGAATTCTGCATGCACATTCCATTTGACACCACTGTGATGCAATGGGGCATTCTACAGAATTGGATTTTTAATAAGTAATTAAAATATATCCTTTGAAGCAGAAGTTATTTTAAAATCTCCCCAGTATTTTGATGAAAATCTTTAAAAATATAAATAGATTTTTCTACTTTTTCAAAAAGATTTTTCACATAATTTAACTTTTTAAATGATATATCAATATTCTTATCTGTAGTAATATTTAAAAATGCTGTTGAAGAATGAGAGCCAGTTTTCCCATCATTAAGTAATTCATTTCTACTTTTGAGCTTGTCTTTCTGATTTTTAATGGTGGTATGGTCAACTTCCTCAACTATCTACTGTTAGTTTTTGATGGTATTTGAATTTCTTGCCCCAGATTTTCTTCTTTATATTAGACACAGTTGCCTATATTAAGTCCATTACTGTGGAATAGTTTTTGCAACTTACTTTCATCTGGATTCATGATAGTTACATGTATGTTGAAGATGCCAAAATAGGAACTTCAGGTATTGCTAATGTGATATAAAAGAATTATATGTCCTCATTGGCTTTGAAGCTATTTCTGTAACCATTCAGCTTTTTCTTTCTTTGGCTGTACCATGCAGCACACGGAATCCTAGTTCCCTGGGCAGGGATCAGATCTGTGCCCCCCGCCCCCCCACAGTGGAAGCACGGAAACTTAACCACTCGACCATGAGGGAGATTACACTGTTCTGCTTTTAAAGTGAATCAATGTCTGTTAAATTAAATTTTGTTTATTATTGACAGCTTAGTTCTCCTTTGGATCTTTTTCAGTTGTATTAAGTATGTTATTGAGTAAATCTGACTATAAAACATCGGTAGAAAATGTGTTCTTTTCCCTGTTTTGAAATTCAGTGGACGTATTTCTGAAAATATCTTCATGTAAAATGACTTGCCACTCCCCATTTGTTGGCAAATTAAGTTTGTTGTTTTGCAAAAATGTGTGTGTGTGTGTAATTTGATTGGAAGGACTGATGCTGAAGCTGAAGCTCCAATACTTTGGCCACCTGATGTGAAGCACCAACTCTGGAAAAGCACCAACTCTTGGAAAAGACTCTGATTCTGGGAAACATTGAGGGCAGGAAAAGAATTGGCCGACAGAGGTTGGATGGCATCACCGATTCAATGCACATGGGTTCGAGTATAATTTGGGAGATAGTGAAGGACAGGGAAGTCTGGTGTGCTGCAGTTCATGGGGTCATAAAGAGTCAGACACAACTTAGCGACTGAACAACAAAATGTTGATACTGATTATTATACCCACTTTATAGATATGGGAGTTGAGACTTAGAAACATTGACTTGCCCAAAGAGCTAATAAACAATCCAACAGTCATTTTCAGCAATATTAATTGACTAATGTCTCTCACGTGGAACATAAAAGAATGGACAGAGAAAATTCTTGCCCTCCACAGTTCATTAAATAACCACTGTTCATTCTATAAAATAATGTGTCAATCAGCTTCAGTTTACTTCCCAGATGAAAACATAATGTTATGTTTATAAATATGTTTATATTTATGTTTATAAATACATTCAAATGAATTAATTCCTTGGACTCCCAACCCCCATTACCAGTATAGGAGGGAGTTATTTTTCAGGTAGAGGAACTGAGTCACTGAGGGGGCAAATGACTCTTCCAAAGGCCCACAGCTGGGAAGTTTAATAGCCAGGATTTAAATTCCTAGCTCTTCTGTCTCCATTTCTAATTCTGATCTCTTCCTATTATGATTCACAGTCTTTCAAAGTATATCACAAATGAAAACCAGCTCTTCAGTTTTGTGAGCAGCACCCTTTACTGGAGAAGCTGAGCTGTTGTAGGAGGCAAGTAGCTGTAAACTATATAACATGAATATGAAACCTTTTAGTGAAATATTGATGCTAAATATAAAGGCCTAAGATCTCTAAACATTTAGCCTTTGCCTTTTCATCTTATAATTTCTGTTCAATCAGTATGACCATTTAAAGAATAAATATTGGAGAAAAGAAGAGCATTATTTTTAATCAAAAGTTCATTGTTTATATTTATATATAAGAGTAGACTTGGAATGATTGTAGCATTTCTTTTAATCATGGATCTGTTCAGTCACTCCTTTGTTCTCCTGTTTAAAACTCAAGACATCAATACAGTACCATTTACTTGAGCACCAAGTGGGTAGGGTATTATGATATTTTATTTCCAAGGTTAAATCAATGTTTTGGGTAGATATATGGTAGGTTATCAGTTAAACATTTTCCACCAAAAATATTAGCCATTAATGAAATCAGTGGCAAAAAGCCTAAACTTCAGGAAGGTGTGAAGTCAGGTGGATATTTAAAAATGTATTGAAGAAAACATAAATTCTATCTCAATATCTATATCTTCATGACATACATATATGAATCCCAAGGCCTAAATCTTTTTATAAAAAACACCTTTTGTTTTCACATTGCAAAGATGCCACCCTTTATATGTTATAAGGTGGTTTTTTAAGTTTAACGATCACTGTTGTCATATTAGACACCACAGGAAGGTGTTAATTATCTTGAGGTGGCCCAGTGGCCCAGTAACTCTAAGGCAAAATGCCAGCTGAGTCCTGGTTGCAATCCAGGTTGAAAACACTGCATTAACTTGTTCAGTCTCTTAACGTCCTTACAAACAGAATGATAAGCCTGGAGAGAAAACATATTTGTTCCAACTGAGTTAACTATTCCAAAATAAATATATCCAACCCCTGGCTAACCATTTGTGATTGTGTGTAAAAAGTAACTAATGAGCACTATTCTCCAAGGTTGTTAATTATCTTCTGAACAGGAATGCTTTTTAGATATTGTTCCTCTGAGTGCAGTAAACCTGGGTTATCTAGGCAACCTAATGAGCATCTTTGAGCATCTGCTGCTGCAGAGAGCTTTCAAGTTTTAGGCAGAAGTTAGGAAAAGCTTTTGCAACAGCGGGCCAATAAGACCCAGTGCTGTCATTGGTGTGGAGCTGTCACCAATGCAAGATTTGAAGGTAAATGTGTTGTGATTGATGATTGATGTTGGTGGTTCCATGATATTCATGGAATGATCCATGAATATCATGGAACCACCAAGTTCATGGAGAATGTACATCTACAGGATAAAGATAAGAGAGTATAGGTGGGATGTTCTACAAAAAGTAGAGGCCTTGTAGGGGGAATAGGGCTGGGGGTGGTGTTCATGAAAATATCAGGCAGAGGAAATCCAATAAAACTTATCTGCTAGCCAGATGGAGCATTCCTGTACTGTGCCAACCCATTGAGCCTGTAGGATTTGAGGAGTTTCACTAATATAAAATACATTTTATACAGTGAATAAGCTTTGTATAAAAAAAAGTTTTCCTTTTTTCTAAACCAATAAGTCAAAATGAAAAACGAAAATGAATTTTCAGTCAGTACTCTGGAAAGAAGTCAAGAAAATCTCTCTGTCTTGCCCAGATGTAACTACATAGTCAAATCAGTCAACACACTGGCAGCAGTTTTAACAGATGAACCACACCTATTTCAGAGTAGGTTGCCAACTCCAAGTTACCAGATTTTCCCACTTAATGGATAGAGTCTATCTTTGGGCTTGATTTTATCTAAGCAAAAGGCTTTATTAGAAGTAAGACACAAATTTAAATAAGGCTACTTCAAGGTCTACCCAAAAACAAATGATCCAGTCAGTCTGATAATTTTGGCCAATAAGATGGTCCGTGAGCTACTGTACTGCCTATTTTGCTATGGCTCTTGTTTTTGGTTTTCTTGGTAGCTGAAGTGCTCAGATTGCCTACCATGTGTAGACTTGGCTATACTTCACCTCAATATGTGGTTAACACTAGCATTAACACTAACTAATGGATTCAGGCTCTTGTGAATAAGGAGAAGATTTTTATTGTAAAATCCAAGATAAGCAATGAAAAAATGGGTTTCAAGCTTTTCCTTACCCCATCTTCAAAATATAGTTATATATTTGTCTTTAAGCAATTTTGCTGTAGAATTAGAAATATTATTTCAAAGTGCATATATACTTTTACATTTTTAAAATACTAACTTGTACAAACTCATAAAATGTATGCAAAGCATAAGAACTTATAAAAAAGTAAAAATCACTCCAAGTGTCACCACATGAGGAGATTTACATTTTTGAATATATGTGATAGTTTCAAAATGGCATCATAACTTGATAATGTTTTGTATCATGTGCATTTCTTCCCATCAGTAAGTATTTGGGAAACTTAATTGTAATGGAATCACATAATTTCATATTATGAACATTATGTAATTTATTTAGGTTTCTTCCACTTTTTGAACATTAACATACTTTCCTATTGTTCACTGTTACTTTCAGTGCTTTGAACATCTTGGTACATGGCACTTTGTTCTCATCTCTGCTCATCATTTAAAATATATTCCTTGGAATAGAATTACTGTCTCAAAGGCTATGAAGTATTTTAAGAATCTTGTTAACTTTTGCCAGCTTACTTTCCGTAGAGTTTATACTAGTTCATACTTCCACCTGTATGCAAAAGAACATCTCAAGTTATTTTGAGCATCATTGAATATTTTAAAAATTAAAATAATAAACCTTTGACTATTTGATAACTGAAAAATGATGTCTCAGTGTTATTTTAAATTATGTTTTTTTGATAGTCTAATAGTTCTGTATAGCTTTAATAATTATTTTTGCATTTTAAAAATTTCTCTGCTCATGTATTTGCCTTTAGCAATTTGTAAGAATTCTATATGTTTGAAATATATCATTATATTTGTTGAATGTGTTTTAATGGGGTTTCCCAGGTAGCACTAGTGGTAAAGAACCGTCCTGCCAATTTAGGAGACAGTAAAAGACACAAGTTTGATACCTGGGTCAGGAAGATCCCCTGGAGGAGGGCATGGCAACCCACTCCAGAATTCTTGCCTGGAGAATCCCATGGACAGAGGAGCCTGGTGGGCTACAGTCCATAGGATCTCAAAGAGTCGGAGTGACTGAAGTGACTTACGATGCACACACGCAATCTATACTTATTGACAAACATGGAATGTTTTGGGCTTCCCTGGTGGCTCAGAAAGTAAAGAATCTGCCTGCAATGTAGAAGACCCAGGTTCGATCCCTGGGTCAGGAAGATCCTTTGGAGAAGAGAATGGCAACCCATTACAGTATTCTCGCCTGGAAAATTCCATGGACAGAAGAGCCTGGTTGGCTACAGCCCATGGGGTCTCAAAAGAGTTGATCATGACTTAGCTATAAAACAACAATGAACATTAGAATCATTTTGCCTATTAAAAATACCCCATTGATACTGAACTGTTCATTAATAATATGGAAAGAACTGATAACTTTCCCCAAGTTCAATGTTCCCATTTAAGGATGTGGTAGACCTCTTTATTTATTCATATTTTTATATTAATAATAGTTCATCACTTTATGCAGTTTTTGGTGTTTTACGCTTTTCATGGTAGATGTGAATGGAATCACATTTTATTCTCTGTTTGGCTATTTTAGGATGTCAGTTGTTGAGAATTTCCCACCAATCCTAATCCTTGAGCAACACAGCAGACATTCTTGCCCTACACCCAATTAAAATTAGTAAGAGCACATGGGCATAAGACTTCATGACAGAACCATTATTTAGATTGTTGAATAATAACACACTGCTATTATACAGATAATATTATGAAAGTATGCTATGCTGTGCTTAGTCGCTCAGTCATGTCTAGCTCTTTGCAACGCCATGGACTCTAGCCCACCAAGCTCCTCTTATCCATGGGGATTCTCTAGGCAAGAATACTGGAGTAGGTTGCCATACCCTCCAGGGGATGTTCCCAACCCAGGGATCGAACCCAAGTCTCCCACATTTCAGTCAGATTGTTTACCATCTGAGCCACCAGGGAAGCCCATGAATACTGGACTGGGTAGCCCATCCCTTCTCCAGAGGAGCTTCCTGACCCAGAATCAAACCAGAATCTCCTGCATTCCAGGGGGATTCTTTACCAGCTGAGCTACCAGGGAAGTCCTTATAATAGTATACAATGGCATAATAATATAATAATACATAATCTATATGCAGGTCAGGAAGCAACAGTTAGAACTGGACATGGAACAACAGACTGGTTCCAAATAGGAAAAGCAGTACATCAAGTCTGTATATTGTCACCCTGTTTATTTAACTTCTATGCAGAGTACATCATGAGAAACGCTGGGCTGGAAGAAGCACAAGCCGGAATCAAGATTGCCGTGAGAAATATCAATAACCTCAGATATGCAGATGACACCACCCTAATGGCAGAAAGTGAAGAGGAACTCAAAAGCCTTTTGATGAAAGTGAAAGTGGAGAGTGAAAAAGTTGGCTTAAAGCTCAACATTCAGAAAACTAAGATCATGGCATCCGGTCCCATCACTTCATGGGAAATAGATGGGGAAACAGTGGAAACAGTGTCAGACTTCATTTTTGTGGGCTCCAAAATCACTGCAGATGGTGACTGCAGCCATGAAATTAAAAGACGCTTACTCCTTGGAAGGAAAGTTATGACCAACATAGATAGCATATTGAAAAGCAGAGACATTACTTTGCCAACAAAGGTCCGTCTAGTCAAGGCTATGGTTTTTCCATTGGTCATGTATGGATGTGAGAGTTGGACTGTGAAGAAGGCTGAGTGCCAAAGAATTGATGCTTTTGAACTGTGGTATTAGAGAAGACTCTTGAGAGTCCCTTGGACTGCAGAGAGATCCAACCAGTCCATTGTGAAGGAGATCAGCCCTGGGATTTCTTTGGAAGGAATGATGCTGAAGCTGAAACTCCAGTACTTTGGCCACTTCATTCGAAGAGTTGACTCATTGGAAAAGACTCTGATGTTTCGAGGGATTGAGGGCAGGAAGAGAAGGGGACAACAGAGGATGAGATGGCTGGATGGCATCACTGACCCGATGGACGTGAGTCTGAGTGAATTCCAGGAGTTGGTGATGGACAGGGAGGCCTGGCATGCTGCAATTCATGGAGTTGCAAAGAGTCGGACATGACTGAGCGACTGAACTGAACTGAACTGAACACAAATATAATAACATATTTTGTAACGTGATTAATTCATTTTTCATATACATTTGCATACAGATTTTTGCATACTTTTAATATTAATATTATTTTTTGGAGTAGGAAATGGCAACTCACTCCAGAATTCTTACCCAGAGAATCCTCATGGACAGAGGAGCCTGGCGGGCTACAGTCCATGGGGGTCACAAAGAGTCGGACGCGACTGAGCAACTAAGCACAATAGTTATCTTTCAGTTCAGTTCAGTTCAGTCGCTCAGTCATGTCCGACTCTTTGTGACCTATGAACCACAGCACACCAGGCCTCCCTGTCCATCGCCAACTCCTGAAATCCACCCAAACCCATGTCCATCTAGTCAGTGATGCCACCCAACCATCTCATCCTCATCGTCCCCTTCTCCTCCTGCCCTCAATCTCTCCCAGCATCAGGGTCTTGTCAAATGAGTCAGCTCTTCGCATGAGGTGCCAAAGTATTGGAGTTTCAGCTTCAACATCAGTCCTTCCAATGAACACCCAGGACTAATACACATGTTATTTCTATCTCTGTTCTTGTTATCACTGTTTCATCAATAACTCAGTTTTTCTCTTATACTAGAATAAATTCACTGTTAGTTATGGAGGTAAAACAAAATAACTATAATTATTTTAGTACTGTACAATAATAATGAGCTTGTTCCATTTTAGTGTTTTATTGGTGTTCTAGAAGACTGATAGGAAAAAGAAAGAAAGAAAGAAAGTGAAAGTGAAGTCGCTCAGTCGTGTCCGACTCTTTGCGACCCCGTGGACTGTAGCCTACCGGGCTCCTCCATCCATGAAAAGTGGCACTTAATTTCCTGCTCAACACCCTTACTCTATCTGAAATATTTCAGTCCCTCTCCCCAAGTCTTTCCTCATCAAAATCTATACTCAAAAGCTTTAAGTTCAAACTAGCTTAATGGAAAATTTTATCACTCATGTCATTTAATCCTAAGGAATAAATTTTCCAAATCTAAATCAGCCTTTTAATATCAAAAAAATAGTGAATGCTTCAAGTGAACTATTATGGTGCTATAAAACCATATTTATTAACTTGAGACATGAATGATTATTATGTAGAAAAAGCAAGTAACTAAATAATGAAACAGTGTAATTCAGTTAATGTAAAGTTATTATATTGCATAGCATAACATTTAAAAAACATATATAATGTACAAGATTGTAAATACTAGTTTATGGTGGAGATGGGATTACAGGTGATCTTTTAAATTAGTTTTGCTTAACTTTATTTTTAAAATTTATCTGAAATAGGTATTACTATATGATCAAGATAAAATTATTAACATGTTTTCAACAGAAAATGCTTCAACTTTATGAATATAGATAAATCACATTAGGTAAAACATAAGTAAGTATAAGAAAATATCCTGGTGACTTTCCAAGACAAGCCTATGAATATTTTGAGTTTTCATTGAATAGGTTTGGTAGACATATTGCCAACATACAAACCCTCTCTGGAAGGTATACACAGTCCTCAGTGTCTAAGGAGCACTAAGATATAATTGCTCACCTCCAAACCCTTCCCTAGTCCTATGAAAAATTTGTATTTAATTGGACATCTGACTACCAAAACAAACATATGGAGGAAATGGCTCCCTCTGTTTTTCACATTGTCCATTAAGTTCAATCTTTCCATCTCTTTTTACAATTTACCAGTGCCTCAGGGATCTGCTTTTTCATCTCTTTAACCTTATCATTAAATAAAGAAGTCATCTGTACTCTAATAACATATTTTTCCAGAATTCTTATCTTTAATAATATGGATTTGTGTGCCCTTCTATTTAGAGATAAGCTGCAGTTTAAGTTTTAAAATGGTAAAAAGTACTTAAATTTATTTATTTTCGCTTCAGTTCAGTTCAGTTGCTCAGTCGTGTCCGACTCTTTGCGACCCTGTGAATCGCAGCACGCCAGGCCTCCCTGTCCATCACCAGCTTCCGGAGTTCACTCAGACTCACATCCATCGAGTCAGTGATGCCATCCAGCCATCTCATCCTCTCTTGTCCCCTTCTTCTCAGAGGCTAATTACAATATTGTATTGGTTTTGCCATACATCAACATGAATCTGCCACGGGTGTACAGAACATAGGCAAAACATTCTCCGACATACATCACAGCAGGATCCTCTATGACCCACCTCCCAGAATATTGGAAATAAAAGCAAAAATAAACAAATGGAATCTAATTAAAAGTAAAAGCTTCTGCACAACAAAAGAAACTATAAGCAAGGTGAAAAGACAGCCTTCAGAATGGGAGAAAACAATAGCAAATGAAACAACTGACAAACCACTAATCTCAAAAATATACAAGCAACTCCTACAGCTCAATTCTAGAAAAATAAACGACCCAATCAAAAAATGGGCCAAAGAACTAAATAGACATTTCTCCAAAGTAGACATACAGATGGCTAACAAACACATGAAAAGATGCTCAACATCACTCATTATCAGAGAAATGCAAATCAAAACCACAATGAGGTACCATTTCACGCCAGTCAGAATGGCTGCAATCCAAAAGTCTACAAGCAATAAATGCTGGAGAGGGTGTGGAGAAAAGGGAACCCTCTTATACTGTTGGTGGGAATGCAAACTAGTACAGCACTATGGAGAACAGTGTGGAGATTCCTTAAAAAACTGGAAATAGAATTGCCATATGACCCAGCAATCCCACTGCTGGGCATATACACTGAGGAAACCAGAATTGAAGGAGATGCGTGTACCCTAGTGTTCATCACAGTACTGTTTATAATAGCCAGGACATGGAAGCAACCTAGATGTCCATCAGCAGATGAATCAATAAAAAAGTACTTATATTTTTAAACCTCTGCAAAGGGGAGAAAACTAATGGTATTCTTTTTTCTAACCCTGGAAAACAGTTGGAATTGGAAGATAGGTGGTTTGGAGGAGGTTATTGCAGCAATGAAATTAAAAGACACTTACTCCTTGGAAGGAAAGTTATGACCAACCTAGATAGCATATTCAAAAGCAGAGACATTACTTTGTCAACAAAGGTCCATCTAGTCAAGGCTATGGTTTTTCCAGTGGTCATGTATGGATGTGAGAGTTGGACTGTGAAGAAAGCTGAGCGCCAAAGAATTGATGCTGTTGAACTGTGGTGTTAGAGAAGACTCTTGAGAGTCCCTTGGACTGCAAGGAGATCCAACCAGTCCATCCTAAAGGAGTTCAGTCCTGGGTGTTCATTGGAAGGACTGATGTTGAAGCTGAAACTCCAATACTTTGGCCACCTGATGCGAAGAGTTGACTCACTGGAAAAGATCCTGATGTTTTGAAAGATTGAGGGCAGGAGGAGAAGGGGACGACAGAGGATGAGATGGTTGGATGGCATCATCGACTCGATGGACATGGGTTTGGGTGGACTCCAGGAGTTGGTGATGTACAGGGAGGCCTGGCGTGCTGCAGTTCATAGAGTTGCAAAGTCGGACACGACTTGAGCAACTGAACTGAACTGAATATATGTGTATTTTTTAAAGTTACATCTGTAGTAATTAACAGTAAGTGCCATGTTTGAACTATAAATATGCACTAAACAAGTTACCTGAATTTCCATAATTAATTAAATTATGTTTCACAAATGTCTTTGCATATATACTGGATACAAGTATATATTCCAGATAGGTAAAAATGGAGTATGTGAAAGTCATTCAGTTGTGTCAGACTCTTTGAGATCCCATGGACTATACAGTCCATGGAATTCTCCAGGTCAGAATACTGGAGTGGGTAGCCTTTCCCCTTCTTCAGGGGATCTTCCCAACCCAGGATCAAACCCAGGTCTCCTGCATTACAGATAGATTCTTTACTAGCTGAGCCACAGGGAAGCCCTAAAAAAATGTGCTAACACAATTCAAAAGCAAACTAATAGTCAACATTGAATGACAGGAAAATATCCGGGTCAAGCCTGCCATGTATGGTATTATGATTTTATAGACTCTGTGGTGTACTCACGATATAGCAGATTTAATTTTGCTTGGAAAGTTTGCCTTGGTTGACTCATCAAGGTTTTGGTTTAGATCACTTGAGTCATAAACTCAGCTTCCTTTACAAACAAAGGTATTGACAGTAGAATATCTAAAGGAATAAAAGACTTCTGTAGCCAGATGATGTGTTCACAGCTGATTTTCTCCTTAAAGGAACTCATTTCTGATTTTACATTTTTTCTTCTCTGAGAGGGGACTGCTCTTCTTTTGTTTTGAGTAATTGATGGTTATGACTACCGTAACCATCAATCTTTATTATCATTGGTACGTCAGCCTTATTCGTATATGTCAATCACTCTGATAATCCTAGTCTGTTTACGGGCTTTTCCAGGTTCTTCTTCAAGTGGTCAGTAGCCACTGACCTGTTTTCTTCTACTGCCCTCTACCTCTTTCACTTCAGTTAGAAATATTTGTTCATTTTTGTGCTTGTTTATTTAATATTTTTATTTAAAGTATACTCAATATACAAAATATATTGAACACTTTCCAGTATGTCTTTCCTGTTTTGAAAGGAATTCTAGATAAGAGGAGAGTATAGGATGAAATAAAAAAGTGAAAATTGATGCGACTTTTGTATCATGGTGAGCTGTCACCAAAAATAAGTCCCTAGGGACCTATACAGCCCCACCCCCACCCCCACCCCCCATAGGATAGCCCAGCTGGCTGCCCAAATCCCTGGTTTGCCACTTCTTGGTGCCCAATGCCCTTCCTCTATATGATCCATTTTGGTCCCTGTCCCAAGTCTTTCCTCATCAAAGTCTATACTCAAAAGCTTTAAAGACTCATCTCTAAATTCTATTCCTTCTTTTCTACCTTTCCAGATTTCTCCCATCAACTGACTTCCTTTTCCCCCTCCTCTGAAGTTCCTTAGTGATATTTTTAAAGGCTGTGAAGCATACAATTATCATTTACCTTGGAAAAGTCTACTTTGAGAAATCCAGTTTCAGAATCCCAGTCTTCAGATTTTTATCCGTGGCTCTTTTCTACCTGAAGTTTCTTTTTCTGCTTATGTGTTACTAAGTCGCTTCAGTCATGTTCAACTCTTTGAGACCATATGGACTGTAGCCTGCCAGGCTTCCCCTTCCATGGGAATCTCCAGGGGAGAATACTGGAGTGGGTTGCCATGCCCTCCTCCAGGGGACCTTCTCAACCCAGGGATCGAACCCGGGTCTCTAACGTCCCCTGCATTGGCAGGGGGGTTCTTTACCATTAGCACCACCTGGGAAGTCTTTTTCTGTGGACCACTCTATTTCTTCTGTCATACATTTAGCCTCTTAATAGCATTGTGTGTGTGTGTGTGTGTGTGTGTTGTCAGAGCATGGCTGCTAGATTATATCGTAGAATGCAGGTGATGAATTGTTGATCAGCATGAAGCAGAGACTTTCTTTAGCCATTCAGGGCAAAATCAGAGGGATTTATATAGTTCAAAATACTTGTAGTGATATTTTATTTATTTTTTTGTAGTGATATTTTAATACAAAATGAGCACCTTGAGTTTTTCTTTGTTTAAAAAAATAAGCAAAAAATGCTGAATTTATGTACATCTTCCCTCTAGTTGTTATCAAAACTTTGATTTCCATTATGTGGATCTAAAGAAAAGTAAAGGAATATGTGGCATATAAATGTTTGCAAAATATGTAAATGCTCACAATAAGTATAAGCTTGAATAGATTGAAGCAGTGACATTTAAAGTTACCTAAAAGCCTGGAGAATCCCAGGGATGGGGGAGCCTGGTGGGCTGCCGTCTATGGGGTCGCACAGAGTCAGACACGACTGAAGCGACTTAGCAGTAGCAGCAGCAGCAAAATAGTATAAACCAAATTTCTCTCAATTTTGGTAGCCCCTTCATGAAGAATAATTTTTCAGGACAAAGTTTAGTTACCTTTTAAAAAGGTTTACTAATGTTTATGTTCTTACTCTGCATCATGTGTACCAATCATTCTTGAAATTTATTTCTTAGTTTTATCCCTACAAAACACTCACACCGAAGCAGACGGAGCAAATACTTTTAAACAGAAAGAAACAAAATATACAAGCTAAAGAAGCTAAAACCCACAGAAACAAAAAGTAATTCTATATTTCATTATTTTAATTGATTTTAAAATATGTAAGCACTTTGATAGACTCTACTCTATATAGGATTTACTGGTTTTCAAAGTATACAATGCAACAAAAAAAAGTGAACCTAGATTCTTTTTTTCTTGTTCATTGGAGCTATCACATCTCATCTATCAGACCTCTAAGTAGAATTTTAAAAGTGGGGTACTCTCTCACGCCCAAGGACCATGTAATTAACATATGAATGTGTAACGGATTGTTTGAAGTAACAATTAAGGGAACAGTACATAAAGGAACTGAAGAGAGCTACCAACACCTGGGAATCTTGTATTGAAAAAAGCTTTCTTAACGTAAGTAATTAAAAACCAAGGACAAATGCTGATTGTGTAGCAGTAAAGCCCTCCAAGGAAAGCTAAAATCTGCTGATATTTTGCTGTCGTCCTTTAGCCTGAATCATTAAAACAAGAGCTTACTGTTTGTTTTTTTTTTCCAGTGGAATACTTGTTAATTATAGGTTCTACATGGCATTTGGTCTTCTGAAATCACCAAAATGCATTTATATGTCAAAAATGTCTTTACATTTAAAAAAATATTTTTATTCAAAACATAAATGATGAGAATAAACCTTTCCCTATGGGCAGGGCAAAGTTTCAGAGGAAAATTCCAAGTGATGGCCAGGTCAGGTCAGATAAATGGTCAATTCTCTTTATTTGCCCAAATAATTCCTACTGGGAAATTCAACCCCAGTAAATTTTTTTTTTATTTTGTTTCTCTTGAAGAGGTTCCTACTCAGGCAGAGAACTTAAGAGAATAACCAGTAACTCCAGATTGTTAGGAACCCTTGATATTGGGGAAGACTTAGTGAGTAGGAGGCAGGAGCCATGGATTATTGTTTCCATTTTTTTCACTTTTTGCCTGTACAAACCATTTAAATTTCCATTGAAAAGATTTGTCTTATCTCTAAAATAGGAAATTTTGTAGGCTGTTAAATTCTGAATCAAATGACCTTTGAGGTCCTCACATCTAGTTGTATGTATTCCTTGATCATGAAAAAACACTTGTCCCCAGAATTTAACCTTAAATGACTACCCTTTTATGGACAATTCTAAAAAATGTGTTATGAGCCTAATGTTTAATTTTTAAATAGAAAAGCAAATATATGCATGAACATTCAAAGCAGTATTTTTCACAATAGCCCCAAAGAGGATACAACACAAGTATCCAACAGTTGATGAATGGATAAATAGAAAGTGGCACAGCCAACATCAAAACAAAAATTGCGGCATACAAAATGAAACAGGCAAAGAAAACTGTATTCAAGGCAATTGCAGTAGGGCGAGAAGGCAGACCCGAATCTAAACTCAACTCTGATGAGGCCGAAAAGGTAAGGTGTTTTGAGAGCTAGGTTGATCCCAGTGTAAATGTAATTCAGGACATTGGAGAAAGTCATCGGCCATCTGCATTTGCTAGTTGGCTCCATCCAAAATAAAAATAAGCCTATATCATTATGACAGAGGTAGTTTTTACAACTTGGAGCAAGACACCTCAATGGAAGTTAGGCTGCTACCCTCCCACAGAAGGTGGGAGATAAGGGTGCTTATTTCCTTTGATAGTTGCTTTTCAGAGAGATGTTTTCCTTAGTTTTGATAAGTACAGTCCTAGTTGTAGAACGGCATATGGGCTATTAAAAAAAAATGTACTTCTCAAAGTAACAAAGAAAGAATGTATAAATGAAATGCTGGAAGAAATAGGAGGTCAGAAACATAGAGCTAGGATGTAGCCTGTCCAAAGTTTAGTCAAGCTGAGGGGAGCTTTAAGGCCGTCTTAGACACCGAACAATGGAATACTATTAGACAATAAAAAGGAATGAAGTATTACACTGCAGTATTTAAAGTGGATAACCAATAATGGCCTACTGTACAGCACATGCACCTGTTCTCAGTGTTATATGGCAGCCTGGATGGGAGGGAAGTTTGGGGAGAATGGATACGTGTATGTGCCTGCATATGTGTTCACTCATGTCTGACTTTTTTTGCCCCATGGACTGGGGCCCGCCAAGCTCCTCTGTCCTTGGAGTTTTCCAGGCAAGAAATACTGGAGTGAGTTGCCATTTCCTACTCCAGGGGATCTTTCTGACCCAGGGATCGAACCCATGTCTCTTGTATCTTCTGCATTGGCAATTAGATTTCTTTATCAGCTGAGCCACCAGAGAAACCCAGATACATGAATGAAAAGTGAAAGTGTTAGTCGCTCAATCATGTCCAACTCTTTGCGACTCCATGGACTGTCACCCACCAGGCTCTTCTGTTCATGGAATTCTCCAGGCAAGAATACTGGAGTGGGTTGCCATTTCCTTCTCCAGGTGATATTCACCTGAAACTGTCACAACATTGTTAATCGACTATACTCCAATACAAAATAAAAAGTTTAAAAAAAGGAATGAAGGACTCATATATTCTACAACATGGATAAACCTTGAAAACATTAATTTGCTAAGTTAAAGAAGCCAGCCATAAAAAGCCATGTATTACATGACTATGTATTTAGAAATATCTGGAATATCCAAATCTATAAATTAATGGAGGTTGAGGTGGGGTTGGGGGTGGCAGCTAAAGGTATGAGGTTTCTTTTGGGGGATAATAAAGATGCTTTAAAATTTTCTGTAGTGATGATTGTATAACTCTGAGTATAGTAAGTGCCATTAAGTTGTACACTTTCCTGGGTGAATTGTAAGGTGTGTAAATCATATTTCAATAAAACCGTTATCAAAACAAATGTTTGTTGAAATGTGCTACATGGTCAATAGAATATTTACCTATATTTATGGGTAGAGAAATTTTTAAAACAATTTTTTTTGCTTTCTCCAAGGTAGGTTTTGGTTTTCAATAATCTATGGATTCAGAATGTGTATTTCTGTAAGATAGCCTGCTTTTAAGTTTTTGTAAAATTTTAGTATGTATTGATGTGTTCTTATTGGTGTGTTCTGCTAATCAGATTGTGTATAACATGGAATCGAAGAAAAATAATTTCTGAAACGTGCTTGAGATATTTGCCTCCCTTAAATTGGGAACTGTCAAAAAAGAAAAAAAAAATCTGTGTAAAGAGAATAAGAGGAAATAAGAGTCTCTCTTCAAAACTGATGAGAAATATATATAATATGTATGCATATCTGCAGTATGGTATAAATAAATCCTTGTATTCAAATGAAAACCATATGGACAGAACCCCAATTTATGAATATGTAATGTTCCACATGTTCATTTGTAAACTAGTTATTTGCAGCCTTTTCTTTTTTTTGGTCATGCCATGTGACTTACAGGATCTCAGTTCCCCAACCAGGGACTGAACTCACCACGGCAGTGAAAGCCCGGAATTCTAACCACCAGGCAACCAGGAAATTCCTGTAGCCTTTTCTACAGAAACAGTTTTGTCAACACTGATCAGCTTCCAAACTTAGCTCACAAAGATGTATTTTGCTCACAATGTAGCTGAAATGGCATAGTAGTGTTAAGACAGGCTGGAATAAAGGGACAATAGCACGAAGAGGAGAATGGATCATAACGTCCCTGTTTCTTGGGTACAGGCATGACTCCAGGCAAAATTCTGAACTATATAGAGTGAGCCTTTGGCTTCCATCCATTTTCCTTTCTGTAGCCCTTGCCCCGTGTTCAAGAACTAGAGCTTCTCTCTCTAGGTAATGAAAAGTCCACTATTTTATGATGCCCCAAGCTTCCCACTGGATTATCGCCCTCAGGCATCACTGTTCCTCTAAGAGACAAATTCACTTACACTGTCTAACACAAGCTTTGTCCCAGCCAACACGCGCGCACACACACACACACACTGAAATTTCCATTTCTTTAAGACTATTAATTTTGTTGTGCCTTAGAAGTAAATTTTGAAAACATGGTAACCTCTGGATCTCCTAGAAGCATTTACAGATACAACTTGAGTTGTAACTTGAAAAGTATCACTGCTGCTGCTAAGTCACGTCAGTCGTGTTCGACTCTGTGTGACCCCATAGATGGCGGCCCACCAGGCTCCCGTCCCTGGGATTCTCCAGGCAAGCATACTGGAGTGGGTTGCCATTTCCTCCTCCAGTGCATAAAAGTGAAAAGTGAAAGTGAAGTTGCTCAGTCCTGTCCAACTCTTCGTGACCCCATGGACTGTAGCCTACCAGGCTCCTCCGTCCATGGGATTTCCCAAGCAAGAGTACTGGAGTGGGTTGCCATTACCTTCTCCGTCCATTCTATCTTGCTGCTGCTGCTGCTGCTAAGTCGCTTCAGTCATGTCCGACTCTGTTCAACCCCATAGATAGCAGCCCACCAGGCTCTGCTGTCCCTGGGATTCTCTAGTTAGTAGGATTTCGCGTATTCCATCGACGGAATGGTAAGAAAAATCTAAAGATAGAATAGGCTGTCCTTTCTGACCCTAGTCACTCTATGAGATGAAATCCTCTAGGTTGCTCATGCTTTTCACAGAATACCTTCTTTGTCTCTGCCTGAACTTCAGCAGTTTTAACATGTGCCCTGCTAAAAGTTACCCTAATTTCCAAAACAGGGATGGTGGAGTCTATAGTGGTGGCAGTTGAAATTGTGAAGATGACATAGAAAAGAATAATCGAGGACCGTTATTGTATGAATGGTGCTTTGGGCTTCTTATGTTTTTTAAAATTTGTACATATACATTTTTCTACACATTGATCAATTGGTTTTTTTTCTTGGTTGTAGATTGGATTTATGGATACTACAGACAACAGAGAAAACTTGTTGAAGAGATTGGCTGGTCCTATACAGGTAAATATATTAGAATATAATGAAATTCAATGAAAATTATCATTGTTTTTTGTATCTGCTCTTATATGTAAAAGAAAATTTTGTAGCTCCACACATCATTTTAACTTAGCTATATGGGAATGCAGTTAATCACTAAAAATATATCATATGCAAAATGATTTCTAGTGAATTTCCATTAACAAATTGGCAGAATAGAGTATATTGATCTCAGACAGAGCTAGATTTGAATCTCAGATCCACACTAGCTACATCTCCTTGGGAAAAGTATGTACCCTAACTGAGTCTCAGTTTTCTCATCTGTGAAATGGAAGAGTTTTCTGAACATTAAATGGAGTTGACACAGTGCCTCCTTGTAAATAGAAAATTCTCAATAAACTTTATCAGCTATACTTGTTATGATCACAGTTGTTGTTATGATTAATATTAACAAATAATGATGGTAGTCTTGCCTTCAAAAGGAGTTTCCTTCTGAATTAGCGTGCTGAGTTAATTGGAATCAGGGTTAAATGTGATTTTGTGTGATTACTGGACATGAGTTAGAGCATCATTAATAGCTGATGTTGGCTTAAAATAGTTCCATCAGAAATGATGATCAAAAACCTTAGGAAAGACGAGAAGCTCTAGGCCTGATTGGATGAGCTTGGGTGGACTCTAGAGGGAACATAACATGCCTGATAACCATCTGAGATAGAGTTCAATGGTAGAATTGGGTACTCATTAGAGATAAGATTGGGTTAATAAATTGGAATCAAATTAAAAGACCTTTAACATGAATCTAGCCAATCTGTTTTATAGATGAAAGAGAGCAGCACCATGAATTTTGTAGTGAGGCATGCATTTTCTTTTTTTAATTCTTACTTTAAAAGTAGAAATTAAAAAAAAATTCATTCAAATACAAAGAAGAATATAAAAGCACTGTTTACTCCCTCCAGGTATATCCACTAGAAAATTTGGTGTATTCTTTTCAGGACAGTTTTTATTATATTATGTTTATATTATATTATGTGTATATGCGTCTTACCTAGAGTTTTGCATCCAATTTATTCTAGTAATTATTTTTGAGCATTGCCTTATTTTAGTGATAATCCCTATTGATCCTGGTACTTAGTGTCTACCTAACAGTCTATAGGATAAATGTTTCATTTTTAATATTTGGATATTCAGGCTGTTATAAACAGTGATAAATAGATGAATAGAAATGGTTTATATTTTTATCATTTTTATTAAAGAATCCTTGATATACCATTACTGAATAGAAAAAAATAAATGCTTTCAGAATTCTAGATACACATGACCTAGCTGGCCTCTAGAGAGCATGTATGTGCTTATGTATAAGTAAGTGACCACCCCACTGAATAAACCAGGATTTAAAGACTGTCATTTTGAAAATCTTCACTAATCTGATATGCTTAAAAAATGACATTTTAATTTTAATTTGTTCTGTTTGATTACTCTTGAAGTCAGGATTTTAATTTTTATTAGCTATTTATATCACCTTTTGGATGGAATGAGTTAAATTAGAACATAGAATAATCAAGATATACATTAAAGCAGGAAAAATTGAACAAATTAAGGCATGTCTAGCTTGTGACTTCTGTGCAGATGGGTGTGTGGTAGTTCTATATGACATTATATAGAAAGACTTGCCTTTAATTTACCCATTTATAATTATGACCTATATATAAGGACATTCTTTTTATTATTAATTTTTTAATCTTGAGAAATACATAACAATGATTCTCCATAACTCTGTGCCATTTTTAATTATTTAAATTTATTATTTTGTAAAGTTTTGTTTATGTTTTGCTATTATATATCCAAGGTAACGAACATCCTCAAATTCTATTTCCTTGAGCAGTTGTTTTTTCAGAAAAAATAGACTTCAACAAAGAGAGAGTTGTTGGATCAAATTGCCAAGTGTTTTTAATATTGATATAATGGTCAAATTTTAGAAAATTGTTTTTCCCCACATTTTTATCCATTTCCTCACATTTTTACTCACACTTGTTTTAAAAATCTGGTCAACTTGATTGACAAAAAGTAAAATCCGATTTTTAATTTGCTTTTTTCTAATTATTTAATTTGTTGTTCAGAAACTAGCAACAAGAAATTAAAGTGTCTGACTCATTGCAGCCCATGCACTGAAGCACACCAGGCTTCCCTGTCCTTCACTATCTCCATGAATTTGCTTAAACTTGTGTCCATTGAGTCAATGATACCATCGAACCATCTCATCCTCTGTCAACCCCTTCTCCTCCTGCCCTCAATCTTTCCCAGCATCAGGGTCTTTTCCAGTGAGTTGGCTCATCACATCACTGGCCAAAGTATTGGAGCTTCAGCTTCGGCATCAGTCCTTCCAATGAATATTCAGGGTTGATTTCCTTTTGGATTAACTGGAATTGATGCTTTCAGATTGTGGTGCTGAGGAAGACTCTTGAGAGTCCCTTGGTCAACTTGGAGATCAAAGCAGTCAATTACTTAATTTCTTAAATTACCCCAAGTAACAGGGTTTAGGTTAGGGTTTTGGGAGGACGAATGGTAAATAAATACTGCCTGGGTAATGGTTAATTGAATAAGAATGGTAGACCTGAGTAACTGGTATTAAAAAAAAAGGACAATCCATTTATTTAACTTAGTTTCACTTTTGTTTTCAGTAAAAGGGTGTGTTATATTCTTTTTTAATAAATTTCTGTCTTAGTTTCTCTGGATTTGATTCCAGGTCCTGCTTACAGTTTCAGATGAGGACATTTTACAGCTGCTTAGCTCAAGCTGAGTGCAGATTGAGTATTTTGTCTGAATTCATAGAATGTCAAAAAGAAAACAAATTAAAAAAAGCCTTTATCCAAATGAACACTTCTCTCCCAAGCAAATCATACCCAAGTCAAAAATTTTAAATATGGATTATTCAATGTTAAATATATTATCTCTTTTTATTTTTAATATAATAATGCTTGGTAGTATTTTCAATTTCTATGCTTATTATCCCACCTGGAAAATGAAAAACTATGTGTGATAACTATAAAATTTCAGGATAAATTAGTTTTAAGAGTCTTAAATTTAATTGATGAACAGCTGAAGTAAATTGATTTTGACCACACTTAGTCCTAGTTTTGTTCATAATAGCTTATCTTGTTGAGCTGTTAGACTGTCTTCAATCTTGGAAGAAAAGACTTGCCCTTGAATGTATATATAGAATTCTATTCATAAAAGTTACTAAGAGCATCATAACATCTGCCTGTAAGAGAGCTCATTGCTTTACCATAAGCTGTTTAAAAATGTCACATGGTACATCAAACATGATTTAAATAGAATCACTTAAGCTAAGGTTGTTTCAGAAATATTATACAACTGCAATATGTGGAGAAACAATAAAAATCCATGCTGGCTGTCAGATGGATGGAGAAACAGTGGAAGAGGAGGAGAAGAGATTACTCTTTCAGTTGTGTTTTTTTTTAGCATAGACTATAAACAACTTTTCTATTCAGGATATATCCTATAATTATGCTGAGAAATGGCAGGGTTGGTAAATACAGTGAACAGTCCCATTTTTAAAGTTATTATGAGAAGGTGAGCAAAGTTTATCACTCTGCAATGAAAGAGCGAATAGTAAATCTGAGAACATTGGCACTAAAATCCAGTTCTTTCCTTAGTAACTTCATTTCATGTAAGGATTTCAGAAAATGAATGTCCTTCTTTCTATTAATGATAAATTTTCTATTAACAATGTCTATACAAAGACAATTCAATGAAGAAAGAAAAACTAAGTCATTTGGTCTTTTTTTTAATATATATCATGAACATGTAGCCCACAATGATCACGAGATTAAAATCTTCCCTCTGTTTGAGTTGTTAGACCTTATCACCTTAAGCAATGAGAAGATCATCAGAAATGAATGGACTTCCATTGCTTATTTCTTAGAAGTGATCACTATTGAAATGATTTCCTGGATTTAAAAATACATATATTCAGATGTTTCTTTTCACCATATTTTAAGAACAGCTTGAAACTGGAAATTGTGTATTGATATATTTTCAAGTGTTCTTAAACCCAGAGAACTTTAAAGTTTTAGTTAAGGGGTTGCATTGGCAAAACAAGATTGCATTAGACCACACAGGAGTCACTACTGGACACCTGACTGAACACCTCAGAAGGAGGGAACCTCTGAATGCCAAACTGATTCTGCTTCCTCAAATAGAATATCCTGTCTAAATAGTATTTCCAACAAATATATAGACTAGAAGATACTACTTATGGAAAACAAAGGAACCATAATATAAGGTTGTGTATTGTGTGGTTTGGTGTTTGGCATTTATTTTTGGACATAGTTGGGTTTAGTAATTTTGCTTCTCTTAACCTAGGAGAAATAGGTAACTCAGAAAGAAAATTTAAATCTGTATTGAATAATGACTGATTTTTGACTCATTTGGTCATCTCTTTACATCTGGAATCTGAAAATTCTTTTAACATATGATGCTTTCCTCTGAATCATCGCTCCTTATCTTAGACTATTCATTTCTCATTTCCAACTTAAGAATGAAAAGGCACGTTCTAGAACTCTGTGTATAGAGTTGCCTCATTTTTGTAAGATATTATATATTTATATGACGTAGAAGAGAAACCTGGAAGGTTATACACCACCCTGTTGGCAGCGGTTTACCCCTGAAGAATGGGACTGTGGAGGGCCGCTGGAGGCAGGAGACCTTCACCTCTTACTGTATGCTATTGTATCATGCTCATTTTTTAAATACGTATATTCTAGCAAAAGGTTTTCAACACGCTTCTGTTAGTTTTAGCTAAGAAGGGCAAGGCAGTTGGATAATGAGCCCAGCTTTGCATTTTCACCAGTCAGGACATAGGGACTGTGCTGAGCTGAGGTGTGAGGCTGCCACAGATATCTAATCAGAGCATGAGGACTTCCTGGTCACCCCTAACATTCAGACTGACCAGACTGTTTGCTCTGTATTTCAATTTTCTTTCAGTAAATAATTTTTAATAACACTCTGCCTAATTGTGCATGAATCAAATCAGTGTTTCACTTTGTGAAATCTCTTTGAACAATTACACTACAGATTGAACAGATCCAAGTGATCATTAGTTGGCAGTATGGCACCCCACTCCAGTACTCTTGCCTGGAAAATCCCATGGATGGAGGAGCCTGGAAGGCTGCAGTCCATGGGGTCACTGAGGGTTGGACACGACTGAGCGACTTCACTTTCACTTTTCACTTTCATGCATTGGAGAAGGAAATGGCAATCCACTCCAGTGTTCTTGCCTGGAGAATCCCAGGGACGGGGGAGCCTGGTGGGCTGCCGTCTATGGGGTCGCACAGAATCGGACACGACTGAAGTGACTTAGTAGTAGTAACTTGAGCCCAAACAGATTAAACAAACAAATTTGGGTGTATTTGATAATCTCACAAGAGGATTAGAGGGAGTTGACTTGCTTAATTGTATATTGTAGACAGGTATTTCCTATCATCTATACATCTTTAAAAAGTTTAGCTAAGATGTATGTTTCTTATGGTAAATGGGATGAGTAGAGCATGCTTCATGAGAGGCTGAATAGGGTTCATTAAATAATCTAAAACTCAGAATTTATTTACCTGCAGATTATCACTTTAGGATTGAAAAAATAAAGGTGTGGCTGCAGAATAACATTACAATTAAATAATCAGACGAGATCGGGCTCGTTCAGGGTGGTATGGCCATAGACAATTAAATAATCATTGTTAAATATATCTAAGAATAAAACAATATGCCAGCAGTATTCCCCTGTGAGTAAGATGAAAATTGCATAGATTCTCTAGGCCAGCCTTGTAATTACCTCTGCTGACTCTATTTGGTAGTCTTGAATGGATTGGGCAAGTTCCTTAGTAGCTCAAGATGAGAACATCTGGCTATTTCTCCTGTTTGCACTCATATGTGTGGGCTTAGTGTCTGGGTTGACCGTTCCCCTTTCCTTTTTTTGACCCATAGTCATTCTCTGTGTTCTTTACTCTGAAATTTCCTTTTTTATAAAATACATCTTCCAGCAAAAAAAAAAAAAGAATATTGCATGTTAATTAAAACAATTTAAGATCAGTCCACAGTTTTTGTTATCACACAAATTTCATTTAAATGTTTTCAACTTTTAGGCAAAATATCATGCAATTATTTTAAGTTGACCTTTGTCACCTTCCCTATTTTATGAAGCAGTAAAGGCTGAGTGCAAGGCTTAGTTTCCTGTTTTCTGCATGGTAATTCTGATTCTTTCTTTTTTTTTTAAACTTTAAAATATTGTATTAGTTTTGCCAAATACCGAAATGAATCCGCCACAGGTATACCTGTGTTCCCCATCCTGAACCCTCCTCCCTCCTCCCTCCCCATACCATCCCTCTGGGTCATCCCAGTGCACCAGCCCCAAGCATCCAGTATCGTGCATCGAACCTGGACTGGCGACTCATTTCATACATGATATTATACATGTTTCAATGCTATTCTCCCAAATTTCCCTACCCTCTCCCTCTCCCACAGAGTCCATAAGACTGATCTATAGGTAACTCTGATTCTTTAAATTCAGGGTTTTCAAAGAGCAGAGAGAGAAATATGTAAGTAACTCATTTTGTTTAACATCAAGATTCCTTTATTTATTTATTTTTGGTTGCACTGGGTCTTCGTTGCTGGGCTTGGGCTTTCTCTAGTTGCGGCCAGAGGGGACCACTTTCTAGCTGCAGTGCTCGGGCTTCTAGTTGCGGTGGCTTCTCTTGTTGAGGGGCACAGCCTGTAGGCGCGCAAGCTTCAGCAGATGTAATGCCCAGAATCGGTAGTTGCGGCTTGCAGGGTCTAGAGTGAGGTTTCAGTAGTTATGGTGCAGGGGCTTTAGTTGGTCCGTTGCATGGGGAATCTTCCCTGACCGGGGGTTGAACTCATGTCGCCAGTGTTGGCAGGCAGATTCGTATCCACTGCACAACAAGGAAGTCGTGACTCATTTTTTACATTCAGAAAGATTTCTTACTAAGTGAAGCAGAGAATTATAAAAGCTATTTTGAATATATTCAGATGTGTTTAGGACTGATTTTTTTCCCCTTTATCCAGTGAATGTATATATATCTATATATATATATAGATATCTATCTATCTATATATATATATATATCTATGTGGCTACCTCTCTATCCTGCTGCCTCTTAATACCAGGTCTCTTTTTTTAACTCTGTGGTGTGTTTTGTTCAGCTAAGAGATGCCTTGACTGAGCCAGAGGTAGAACTTTTCTTGGCTGGAGTGCAGAGGATTTTAGAGGTTCTTTGTGGCTTCTGGCAAACCAGCTTCCAAACTGCAGGGAGCTTCTTAACTATCATAGAATATTCTCGGACACTTGAAAGCTGTCTAGATTTCTTCCTCAAACAGTATGTGCCCGGGTTCCATGGAGAGGGAAGCGAACTTGAATGGTTTTTACAGGTAGATTCAGAGTAGTAGCTGATAACCTAGAGAGGTGGACTTGTTGGAAGCCAGAACTGAGAGAAGCAGTCAGGCGCCCCGGGAGATAATTACCGTGACTGAGGAAGAAGCCTGGCAGCAGAGGCTGAGTGCAGAGTAGAGGCTGGCATCAGCCGGTCCAGCTTCCCTGTGATGCTCTCAGCTGTTTGCGGGGCTTCTCCCCACCTAGAGATCCCCTCCCTCTCAAATGCCTGCAGGCACTGTCCTGGAAACAGAGAGCCCAAGCAAGCTCCACGTTGGGCTCCTTCTCAAAAAGCCTGAAGTGAGAAGACCACCCTGGGAGTCCCCAGACAGACTCACATGAAGCCAGCTGAAGAGCAGGCATCCAGTCCAGTCCAGCCCCTGCCCATAGCCCAGGAGGCAGTTGACAGGCTCTTGTCTAGGAAGGAGCAGCAACCTTTGACTTAAAATCCGATTCTTGTCCACCTGAGCTAAACCTTTTCCCTTAGAAGATACTACCTAGTTGTCTAACTTAACAGAGTGAATTTTGATAACAAAATTTTGAGAAAGAGGAGACCATATCTGGCCTGAGGAAACTGAGTGTGATAAGATGATAGGTACCTTTCTGATCATTTCTCTGCTCCTGTCATTTCTCCCAATGACCAAATCAATGAAGGATAGAGCTCTGAGCCATTATCTTGATTAGTATCAAGAGTAATGATCTGGTATATGTTTTCCCCCCAAAATGAAAATCACTTCATTTATTTCTCTTTGTAAAAACAATGCATGTTCATTTAAGAAAAATTATATATATATATATATATATATATATATGTGTGTGTGTGTATATATATACACACATACATACCGGGAGTTGGTGAGGGACAGGGAGGCCTGGCGTGCTGCAGTTCATGGGGTCGCAAAGAGTCGGACACGACTGAGCGACTGATCTGATCTGATCATATATATAAAAGTGTGGTAGGTGTGGGTTTCCCTTGTGGCTCAGCTGGTAAAGAATCTGCCTGCAGTGCAGGAGACCTGGGTTGAATTTCTGGGTTGGAGAGATCCCCTGGAGAAGGAAAAGGCTACCCACTCCAGTATTCTGGCCTGGAGAATTCCATGGGCTATATAGTCCATGGAGTCACAAAGAGTCAGACACAACTGAGTGACTTTCACTTCGCTATTTGTAGACTTAGTTATGTGTAAATACATAAATGTATTTATGTTTGTGAATATATGTATGTATTTATAAGCATAATATAAATGTATGTATAAATATTTACCTACAGATACATTTATGTAAATATATTAAATATAGAAAACAAATTTATGTACAGTGTGTATGTATAATAGCTGAAATTTATAGAAAATGGCTATAAATCTTAATTGGAAAACAAGAAAAGCTGTATTTTAGAGCCCTTTGCCATTTGGAAATTCAAACAATAGCAGAACCACCCAGAATCAGCATCAAAGCACATTCAAAACTTGGCACATTCCAAACTGGATTATTTCTAAACAACTAATGGCTAGTCTAGCTTTTTCACATGGGTATTTTCTTTCATATTTCATTAGCATTTCTAGGAAATAAGAGCTCCTTGCAGCACTTTTTTCATAAAAAACATATAGTTTTTCTTTTCTAAAAACCTCAAACTTGCACCCATACCTATAGTGCCCCATGTATCCTGAAGGAGATTCTTAGGTTCAGTTAATCTGTATTAAAATGTGAAGGAGTTGACTTCTTATTGATTGCTCGACTTGCCTTCTACCTGGATGTTATCATATATATTCCTTTGTCAAGGAATATCATATATATTCCTTGACAAAGGGAAATTTAAAGTTTTGAGATCATTCATTTAATGAAATCATACTTACTGGGTGCATAACATGAGCCAGACACTGTGTCATCTTCCAGGGTGTATTGAAAAATGGAAGCAGTCACAATCATGACAATTATGGTGATTACCAAGTGTGATAAATGCCCCAATGGTAGACTGGGCTGACCCAGGTCTGTAGCTCCTACATACCTTAAGGGGTTCACAGGAAGCTCCTTTACACTGAAATAAAACATAAGTAGGAGCTAACTAAACCAACACATGTGAAAGATTATTGCATGCAAACAGAGTGGCTGTGTTAACCTATGGGCAAGAGAGAAATTGCTATGCTTCCAGCCTCTCTAGTATGCTTCTTCCCTGGATAGAAAAATAGGAATGTGATGAGAACATTCTTCAGTTCAGTTCAGTGGCTTGGTTGTGTCCAATTCTTTGAGACCCCATGGACTTCAGCATGCCAGCCTTCCCTGTCCATCACCCACTCCCGAAGCTCGCTCACACTCATGTCAGTCAAGTCTGTCTTGCCATCCAACCATTTCATCCTCCGTCATCCCCTTTTGCTTTCAATCTTTCCCACCATCAGGGTCTTTTCCAATGAGTCAGTTCTTCCCATCAGGTGGCAAAACTTCAGCTTCGGCATCAGTCCTTTCAATGAGTATTCAGGACTGACTTCCTTTGGGATTGACTGGTTGGATCTCTTTGCAGTTCAAGGGACCCTCTGGAGTCTTCTCCAACACCGCAGTTCAAAAGCATAAATTCTTCGGCACTCAGCTTTTTTTATAGTCCAACTCTCATATCTATACATGGCTACTGGAAAAACCATAGCTTTGACTAGACAGACCTTTGTTGGCAAAGTAATGTCTCTGCTTTTTAATATGCTGTCTAGGTTGGTCATAGCTTTCCTTCCAAGGAGTAAGCATCTTTTAATTGCACGGCTGTAGTCACCATCTGCAGTGATTTTGGAGCCCAGAAAAATAAAGTCAGCCAATGTTTCCTCATCTATTTGCCATGAAGTGATGGGACAAGGTGCCATGATCATAGTTTTCTGAATGTTGAGTTTTAAGCCAACATTTTCACTCTCATCTTTCACTTTCATCAAGAGGCTCTTTAGTTCTTCTTCACTTTCTGCCATAAGGGTGGTGTCATCTGCATATCTGAGGTTATTGATATTTCTCCCGGCAATCTTGATTCTACTTTGTGCTTCATACAGTCCAACATTTCTCATGATGCAATCTACATAAGTTAAATAAGCAGGGTGACAATATACAGCCTTGACGTACTCCTTTTCCTATTTGGAACCAGTCTGTTGTTCCATGTCCAGTTCTAACTGTTGCTTCCTACCTGCATACAGATTTCTCAGGAGGCAGGTCAGGTGGTCTGGTATTCCCATCTCTTTCAGAATTTTCCACAGTTTATTGTGATCCACACAAAGGCTATGGCATAGTCAGTAAAGCAGAAACAGATTGGAACTCTCTTGCTTTTTCAATGATCCAGTGGATGTAGGCAATTTGATGTCTGGTTCCTCTGCCTTTTCTAAAGCCAGCTTGAACATCTGGAAGTTCATGGTTCACGTATTGTTGAAGCCTGGCTTGGAGAATTTTGAGCATTACTTTACTAGTGTGTGAGATGAGTGCAATTGTGTGGTAGTTTGAGCATTCTTTGGCATTGCCTTTCTTAGGGATTGAAATGAAAACTGACCTTTTCCAGTCCTGTGGCCACTGCTGAGTTTTCCAAATTTGCTGACTTATTGACTGCAGCACTTTTGCAGCATCATCTTTCAGGATTTGAAATGGCTCAACTGGAATTCCATCACCTCCACTAGCTTTGTTCATAGTGATGCTTCCTAAGGCCCACTTGACTTCACATTCCAAGATATCTCACTCTAGGCAAGTGATCACACCACCGTGATTATCTGGGTCGTAAAGATCTTTTTTATATAGTTCTTTTGTGTATTCTTGCCATCTCTTCTTAATATCTTCTGCTTATGTTAGGTCCTTACCATTTCTGTCCTTTATTGAGCCCATCTTTGCATGAAGTAGTCCTTTGGTATCTCTAATTTTCTTGAAGAGATCTCTAGTCTTTCCCATTCTATTGTTTTCCTCTATTTCTTTGCATTGATCACTGAGGAAGGCTTTCTTATCTCTCCTTGATATTGTTTGGAACTCTGCATTCAAATGGGTATATCTTTTCTTTTCTCCTTTACTTTTGGCATCTTTTCTTTTCACAGCTATTTGTAAGGCCTCTTCAGACAATCATTTTGCTTTTTTGCATTTCTTCTTCTTGGGGATGGTCTTGATCCCGCCTCCTGTACAATGTCATGAACCTCCATCCATAGTTCACCAGTCAATCTATCAGATCTAGTCCCTTAAATCTATTTCTCACTTCCACTGTATAATTGTTAGGGATTTGATTTAGGTCATACTTGAATGTTCTAATGGTTTTCCCTACTTTCTTAAATTTAAGTCTAAATTTGGCAATAAGGAGTTCATGATGTGAGCCACAGTCAGCTCCCAGTGTTGTTTTTACTGACTGTATAGAGCTTCTCCATCTTTGGCTGCAAAGAATATGATCAATCTGATTTTGGTGTTGGCCATCTGGTGATGTCCATGTGTAAGTCTTCTCTTGTGTTGTTGGAAGAGGGTGTTTGCTATGACCAATGTGTTCTCTTGGCGAAACTCTATTAGCCTTTGCCCTGCTTCATTCCGTATTCCAAGGCCAAATTTGCCTGTTACCCCAGGTGTTTCTTGACTTGCTACTTTTGCATTCCAGTCCCCTATAATGAAAAGGACATCTTTTTTGGGTGTTAATTCTAGAAAGCCTTATAGGTCTTCATAGAACTGTTCAACTTCAGCTTCTTCAGCATTACTGATCAGGGCATAGACTTGGATTACCGTAATATTGAATAGTTTGCCTTGGAGACGAACAGAGATCATTCTGTCATTTTTGAGATTGCATCCAAGTACTGCATTTTGGACTTTTGTTGACTATGATGGCTGCTCCATTTCTTCTAAGGGATTCCTGCCCACAGTAGTGGATATAATGGTCATCTGAGTTAAATTTACCCATTCCAGTCCATTTTAGTTCGCTGATTCCTAAAATGTCGACATTCACTCTTGCCATCTCCTGTTTGATCACTTACAATTTGCCTTGATTTGTGAACTTAACGTTCCAGGTTCCTATGCAATATTGCTCTTTACAGCATTGGACTTTGCTTCCATCACCAGTCACATCCACAACTGGGTGTTGTTTTTGCTTTGGCTCTTTCTCTTCCTTCTTTCTGGAGTTATTTCTCCACTGATCTCCAGTAGCATATTGGGCACCTACCAACCTGGGGATTTCATCTTTCAGTGTCCTATCTTTTTGCCTTTTCCTACTGTTCATGTGGTTCTCAAGGCAGGAATACTGAAGTGGTTTGCCATTCCCTTCTCCAGTGACCACATTTTGTCAGAACTCTCCACCATGACCCGTCCGTCTTGGATGGCCCTACATGGCATGGCTCATAGTTTCATTGAGTTACACAAGGCTGTGGTGCATGTGATTAGATTGTTTAGTTTTCTGTGATGGTGGTTTTCAGTGTGTCTGCCCTTGGATGGAGAAGGATAAGAGGCTTAGGAAAGCTTTCTGATGGGATACACTGACTGAGGGGGATACTGGGTCTTGTTCTGATGGGTGGGGCCATGCTCAATAAATCTTTAATCCCGTTTTCTGTTGATGGGTGGAGCTGTTTTCCTTCCCTGCTGTTTACCTGGGGCCAAACTCTGGTGGAGGTAATGAACATAATGGTGACCTTCCTCAAAAGATCCCAGGCATGTACTGCTACAGTTTGTGCCCCCAACCCTGCAGCAGGCCACCACTGACCCATGACTTTGCCGGAGACTCCTGGACAGCCACAGGCAAGTCTCCTGTGGGGTCACTGTTCTTTCTCCTGGGTTCTTGTGCACATGGTTCTGTTGTGTCCTCCAAGAGTCTCAGTCCTATATAAGTTCTGGAAGCTCTATAGTGGGGTTAATGGCGACCTTCTCCAAGAGGACTTAATCCATACCCACACCAAGAGCCCCGTCCCTGCGGCAGACCACTGCCGACCCGTACCTCCACAGGAGATGCTCAATCACAGTTCTGTCTCAGTCTCTGTGGGGTCCCTGGGTCCTGGTGCACACAAGGTTTGTTTGAGCCCTCTGAGCTTCTCTGGCGGGAATGGGGTTTGATTCTAAACGCAAATTTGCCCCTCCTACAGTCTTGCTGGGGCTTCTCCTTTGTCCTTGGACATGGGGTATCTGCTCACAGCCACTCCAGTGCCTACTGGGGTTTTTCTGACTTTGGCCGTGGGGTATCTCCACCTGGCAGGTTCAGCAAAGCTCAGCCTCTACTCCTGACCTTGGACGTGGGGTAGTGGCACCTGGTATGTCCCTGCAATTTATTTCTGGCATGAGTGAATAAAGCTGGGATGTGATAGTGTTTTCATTTTACAAGATGAAGTCACCTGCTCAGATTTAAAAACTGAGCAAAGACTGGAAATTTGAACCTGGGGCTTGACTCCCAGTGCTCTTCTTGAGACTCCTTATGGCCACATCTGAGTCTTGTGTTTCAGTGATGTGGATAACAACACAGAGCTGTTAGATCTCTTAATTATCATGTAAATATTTTTTAAAATGCTGATTCCAAAGCCAGTGTGTTTGATATGGTCCTTTTTTTTTTTTTTTGCTTTATGCATGTATCTTTTAAAATAATGTATTAAGAGCAATCTCTTCTGAAAAGTGAAATTGTGGGGGCCTTTTATTTTCATCTCTGCTTGTCCATATCTTCCAGCCGGTCTACACTAAACATATATTTATTTTATAGCCGAGTTGGGGAAAGGGGGCTTAAAACGTCTAATTAATATAGTATAGAATAAATTTATTTAAATTATTTTTTTTTAATTCTGTGTGTGATGAATGAGTTGTTTTGCATCACAGAAAGTCTTCTGCTTCATTGTCTGTCCTCATTTCATATAATGATCTAATAGTTTATGTGTCTGAGAGCCTTGTATCTGGGTCTCTTCCTACTTGACTGAAGCAGAACTTCTTTACTGATCAGTAAAGTCGGAAATACTGTGTTAATCATTAATATCCTTAAAAAGCAGGTAATAAATTTAGTATGGAAATGTATACGATGCTCCTAGAAGGATAGGCATATCACGGTCCACTTGGATTTTACCCAAACTTGATCTAACCAGGATTCCAGGGAGGGCACTTAAAATCTCACACAACTGGATTTTTTTCTCTGCTGTAGTGCAGTATATTCACTTTGCATTCGTTTCACAGTCAGGATCATTATCCTAGCTCAGTGAGAATCAATTTCTCATAGTTGATTGTCTGAATCACTGCCAACTCAGTCCTCAGTCACATTTTCTACATCATTTACCAGAAAGTATAGTTTTTTAAAACATCAGAACAATTTATGCAGGTAACCTGTAGCCTCACTCTGCCCTCAGAATGTGCTTCAGAGCAGTCACCCGCTCCTGGAGCTCAAATGCTTCTGCAGATTGATCGACAGTGTTGCTGACCTGTAGATCAAAGGATCCCCCATTCCACTTCCCCATTTTCTAAGTGAGCTTCTATAGACATGAAAGAGTTCATTCTCTGTTTCGAGGAGAATGGTTCTTTAGAGTGCAGTGTCTATTGTTTCCTTTAGAAGAATAATTACATCTTTAGTTTCTGTGGATGTAGTGAGGAAAGCCAGTATGGGACATGTGTATGGGACTCTGGAGTAGATTTGAGGAGAAAATTCTGTGACTTTTAATTATTATCCTTTACCCTGCATGTGTGCGTGTTTTGGTAAATTATAATAACTGTTCTACTACTTTCATTTATGGTGATTGAGGTTGCTTTTTTTATGCTTCAACACAAGAAAGAAGATTTGATTTAAAGTCTAAGTCATATTGACATGTTTTTATCCCATCAACATTTTTTAAAAGTAAATTGAGTGGAAAATTAAGTTTGGGCACATGATATAAATTCCACTAATGCGTCTGACCTTTGTTTAATCATTTATGAGTTATCACTGCAAGATGTTTATATAGATTAGATACCACAGAGATCTAAGGAACCGTATTTATCTGATCCTAATTAATATTTGACATTAAGTAGTCTCATCACCTTCCAGTTTCCTAATGCTAAGCAATTAAATAGCAAGCAGCTGTTGGTCAGATAAGTATTAAACTTTGTCAATTTTATATATATATGTATACACACACACACAAGTTTCTCACCATATTTGGTCTGTGTTAGAATAGATTACAAGACATGTTGAAATTCACACATCTTAGGACTGTATGTTATAGGTTATTGCTAAAATTATCCGTTTAATAGTGTTAAGATTCTTGCTAAATTATCACAAATAGTTGTATATCATATGGTTGCTCATAGTATATGAAGATCCATCAACTAAAAATAACTTTTTGTGACAACGTGAAAGTTCTCCCTATTTAAATAACAAGAGCCAGACATCCTGGAATGTTAAGGCAAGTGGGCCTTAGAAAGCATCACTAAGAACAAAGCTAGTGGAGGTGATGGAATTCCAGTTGAGCTATTTCAAATCCTGAAATCCTGTGAAAGTGCTGCACTCAATATGCCAGCAAATTTGGAAAACTCAGCAGTGGCCACAGGACTGGAAAAGGTCAGTTTTCATTCCAATCCCTAAGAAAGGCAATGCCAAAGAATACTCAAACTACCACACAATTGCATTCATCTCACACGCTAGTAAGTAATGCTCAAAATTCTCCAAGCCAGGCTTCAGCAGTATGTGAACTGTGAAGTTCCTGATGTTCAAGCTGGTTTTAGAAAAGGCAGAGGAACCAGAGATCAAATTGCCAACATCTGCTGGATCATGGAAAAAGCAAGAGAGTTCTAGAAAAGCATCTATTTCTGCTTTATTGACTAAAAGCCTTTGACTGTGTGGATCACAATAAACTGTGGAAAATTCTGAAAGAGATGGGAATACCAGACCACCTGATCTCCCTCTTGAGAAATTTGTATGCAGGTTAGGAAGCAACAGTTAGAACTGGACATGGAACAACAGACTGGTTCCAAATAGGAAAAGGAGTTCGTCAAGGCTGTATATTGTCACCCTGTTTATTTAACTTATATGCAGAGTACATCATGAGAAACGCTGGACTGGAAGAACCACAAGCTGGAATCAAGATTGCTGGGAGAATATCAATAACCTCAGATATGCAGATAACACCACCCTTATGGCAGAAAGTGAAGAGGAACTCAAAAACCTCTTGATGAAGGTGAAAGTGGAGAGTGAAAAAGTTGGCTTAAAGCTCAACATTCAGAAAACGAAGATCATGGCATCCGGTCTCATCACTTCATGGGAAATAGATGGGGAAACAGTGGAAACAGTGTCAGACTTTATTTTTGGGGGCTCCAAAATCACTGCAGATGGTGACTGCGGCCATGAAATTAAAAGACACTAACTCCTTGGAAGGAAAGTTATGACCAACCTAGATAGCATATTGAAAAGCAGAGACATTACTTTGCCAACAAAGGTTCGTCTAGTCAAGGCTATGGTTTTTCCTGTGGTCATGTATGGATGTGAGAGTTGGACTGTGAAGAAGGCTGAGCGCCGAAGAATTGATGCTTTTGAACTGTGGTGTTGGAGAAGACTCTTGAGAGTCCCTTGGACTGCAAGGAGATCCAACCAGTCCATTGTGAAGGAGATCAGCCCTGGGATTTCTTTGGAAGGAATGATGCTAAAGCTGAAACTCCAGTCAAACTTTGGCCACCTCATGCGAAGAGTTGACTCATTGGAAAAGACTCTGATGCTGGGAGGGATTGGGGGTAGGAAGAGAAGGGGACAACAGAGGATGAGATGGCTGGATGGCATCACTGACTCGATGGATGTGAGTCTGAGTGAACTCTGGGAGTTGGTGATGGACAGGGAGGCCTGGCGTGCTGCGATTCATGGGGTCGCAAAGAGTCGAATACGACTGAGCGACTGAACTGAACTGAACTGAAAAATAATAAAATTCTAGATTAGTATGGGATTCCATTTTCTTAATTGGGTTGTTCCTAAGCTTTTTTGACAATCCACTCCAGTATTCTTGCCTGGAGAATTCCATGGATAGAGGAGCCTGGTGGACTATAGTCCCTGGGGTCACAAAGAGTTGGACACAACTGAGTGACTAACACTTTGACTAAGCTTTTACATTTTCCTCCTTTTTTGAAAATAAAATTGCCAAAGCAGAAATTATAATGATAAAACTTAATAGAAACATTAAACAGATAGCTAATAATCTAAATCAGTGGTTTTTAACTTTGGTGTGCATCAGAATTACCTAAATATTGTGAAATTAATCTAAAATAGGATTGCTGGGTCTGAATTCCAGAATTTCTGATTCAGTAAATCTGAGGTAGAGGCTGTAAATTTAATACCCAACAATTCTCTAGTGATTTTGCTGCTGTTGTCTGGGGAAACTCATCCTGCCATTTCCAGAGTCTAGATCATTCTCTCCTTGCATGGCCTTAATTTGGGGAATAAATGAATAATACAATATAAAAGAAAAAGCACATGTTTGAATACATTTATCCACGTGGAAGTGCTTTAGCTCTCTGGATGTGGTATATTGACTTAGAAGAATATTATTATTGCTTCTATTTAACATATGAGAATATTCTAAATGTTATTTTCAAAACCTGCTGTCTGCATCAATAAAGAGAGAAGGTAAGCTTTTGAACAGTTGTTAACACAACTTCCATTGATTTGCTTATTTAGACAGGGCATCTTTACCTGCCTGGCTGAGTCCAGTGAGAATCCCTCACTAGTGAGTCTGGCTGCAGGCCATCTTTATCTTGAATTACTCTAGACACATTTATCTCTAGTAATTGCCAAGGAAAGTTCTTTTTCATAACCTTTTAAAAATCATTTTCTTCCATGTCCTGGCTATTATAAACAGTGCTGTGATGAACCTTGGGGTACACGTGTCTCTTTCAATTCTTGTTTCCTGAGTGTGTGTGCCCAGCAGCGGGATTGCTGGGTCATAAGGCAGTTCTATTTCCAGTTTTTTAAGGAATCTCCACACTGTTCTCCATAGTGGCTGTACTAGTTTGCATTCCCACCAACAGTATAAGAGGGTTCCCTTTTCTCCACACCCTCTCCAGCATTTATTGCTTGTAGACTTTTGGATCGCAGCCATTCTGACTGGCGTGAAATGGTACCTCATTGTGGTTTTGATTTGCATTTCTCTGATAATGAGTGATGTTGAGCATCTTTTCATGTGTTTGTTAGCCATCTGTATGTCTTCTTTGGAGAAATGTCTATTCAGTTCTTTGGCCCATTTTTTGACTGGGTCATTTATTTTTCTAGAATCGAGCTGTAGGAGTTGCTTGTATGTTTTTGAGATTAGTTGTTTGTCGGTTGCTTCATTTGCTATTATTTTCTCCCATTCTGAAGGCTGTCTTTTCACCTTGCTTATAGTTATAATAGCTGGACATGGAAGCAACCTAGATGTCCATCAGCAGATGAATGGATAAGAAAGCGGTGGTACATATACTCAGCCATTAAAAAGAATACATTTGAATCAGTTCTAATGAGGTGGATGAAACGTTAGCCTATTATACAGAGTGAAGTAAGCCAGAAAGAAAAACACCAATATAGTATACTAACGCGTATATATGGAATTTAGAAAAGATGGTAACAATAACCCTGTATACGAGATAGCAAAAGAGACGCTGATGTATGGAACAGTCTTTTGGACTCTGTGGGAGAGGGCGAGGGTGGGATGATTTGGGAGAATGGCATTGAAACATGTATAATATCATATTTGAAACGAGTTGCCAGTCCAGGTTCGATGCACAATACTGGATGCTTGGGGTTGGTGCACTGGGACGACCCAGAGGGATGGTACAGGGAGGGAGGAGGGAGGAGGGTTCAAGTTGGGGAACACGTGTATACCTGTGGCGGATTCATGTTGATATATGGCAAAACCAATACAATATTATAAAGTTAAAAAATAAAAAAATTAAAAATTAAATAAAAATCATTTTCTATTGACCTGGTTCCAAAACAGCCTGGGTTCTAATGCTATCCGAATGGTATTATTAGTTTCTGAATTCTTTTTTCTTTTCTTTTGACTTTCCAAATTCCAGTCTTGTAGTTCTCCTAATACTAGAGTAGGTTGCCATTTCTTACTCCAGGGCATCTTCCCAACCCAGGGATCAGACCTATGTCCCCTGTGTCTCCTGCATTTTCTGGCTGATTCTGTATCACTGAACCATGTGCAAAGCACTAGTTCTCTTAAAGAAAAGTGAAAGTCGCTCAGTCGTGTCCGACTCTTTGCGTCCCCATGGACTGTAGCCTGCCAGGCTTGTCTGTCCATGGAATTCTCCAGACCAGAATACTGGAGTGTGTAGCTGTTCTCTTCTCTAGGGGATCTTCCCAGCCCAGGGATCAAACCCAGGTCTCCTGCACTGCAGGCAACTTCTTTACTGTCTGAGCCACCAAGGAAGCCAGGTTCTCCTAAACTATACTTCTAATAGCGATTTCCTCCTAAATATTTTGGCTGTTGGTAATGTAATTTAATGCCACCTTCACAACTTGACAAGTAAGATTGAAATTTTTCTGAATTTTTTTTTTTTTTAGTAAATGTTATCCATTTCTTTTTTCAGTAGCTGTTTCAAAGTAAGTAACTCATATGTTTGTCACTTTTCAAGTCACTAATGGGAGTTCAGCTGGTAAACAATCCACCTGGAATGTAGGAGACCCTGATTCATTTCCTGGGTCTGGAAGATCAACTGGAGAAGGGATAGGCTACATATCCCTTCTGATATTCTTGGGCTTCCCTGGTGGCTCAGACAGTAAAGAATCCGCTTGCAATGCAGGAGACCTGGGTTTGATCCCTGGGTTGAGAAGATCCCCTGGAGAAGGGAACAGCTACCCACTCTAGTATTCTGGCCTGGAGAATTCTGTGCACAGAGGAGCCTGGCAGGCTACAGCCAGTCCATGGGATCGCAAAGAGTCGGACATGACTGAGTGACTTTCACTTGCAATGTCAACCACACAGACTAAATGATTTTACTGCTATTTATACAAATTATATTTTCCATCACTGGGCTGCATTTTATTTGGAATTTAGTCTCTCATTCTTGGGAGGGGGCAATATTTTTGAAAGTTTTAATATTTGTCCATAGAAATTGAGGGAAAAAAATCAGAAAATCAGATCTCATTATCCCAGCAGAAGACTTGTTTGAAACTCTTACAGCGGATGATAGAGCCTTAACTTGCTAGACAGTCCACTTCATTCATTTATTCATTCATTCACCACATTTTAATTGAGCGATACTTATTTGGCAGCAGAAAACAAGCATCTCTAGGTAAAGGAAGTGACTCCTAGTGACTTAATGTTGCATAAAGATGCCAGCTCATTCATGAATATTGTGTACAGTCATTTTAGTCTGTTATCCTCTGGACACTCTCCAGAATTATACAGATTAACTTTATTCAAGTAAATGTGTGTGCATGTTCAGTCATGTCCGACTATTTGCTACCCCATGGACTGTAGCCTGTCAGGCTCCTCTTCCATGGGATGTTCCAGGCAGGAATACTGGAGCAGGTTGTCATTTCCTCCTCCAGGGGATCTTCCCAACCCAGGGATCACTGGTCGGGAACCCGAGTATCCTATATCGCAGGCAGATTCTTTACCGCTGAGCCACGTGCACTCAAGTAAATAAACAACAACAAAATTTGTAAGGACACGCCATGTCTTAATTTAAATAAATGTTTTGATAAATTTTTTAAATGGAAAGTTTGGGGAAAACTTTTTTTGAAATTTCCTTTTGCCTCAATTTTGCCCTTTGGCTTGGGAGGATTCACAATATTACCCCAGGTGATATAAAGTTTCAGTTAAGCCTTTCTTAGACTTAGTCAACGTTGGCAATTCCTAAAAAACTACTGAACACAGTCTAGTTTTCACTAAGATCTATAACTAGGCTATCCACTGTTGCTTTGCATTCTGAAGCTTCCTTCACTCACACCCTGGTGGCAGTGGGTCACGTATAACATCTATATCCAAGTCCAGTGCAGAGGGAAGATATTCCCTCTCTCTTGTTAGCCATGGGATATCCCTCCTGGGTTAAAGACAGCTGCTTCTCTAGAACCCTGAGAGGGATGCTAGACTTAGTGACAGGGTCATTTTCTCAAAAGTTTGGAAGAAGCAGCTTATCATTTTGGTCAAATTCCAAGTACTTGCAGAATAGAATTCAGTAGGGATCATGTCCTGAGTATGAAGTCTCCTTTACTCATTTAACATTCTGCACCCCACCAACCATGCATGTACTATTAGATGTTGGTCAGGAATCTAGGTGATTAGTGACAGAGAAGCCAGAGGAACACGCAGACTCCAGTCTGATTATGAGTGGCAAATACTTTTTAGAGGTCTTGAATTTGAAATGAGAATTTTCATCCTAGTCTGAGAAGTGGGGAAAGGACCTAGTGATTACCTATAAATACCTAAGTAACTATTCATCAATATAGAGCCACTGTTCAGCAATCTGAAGATCTCCATATTCCTGGGCTTACATGATGAGGGAGAACATGAGTCTGTCAGGGAATTCCAAGCCTCCCTCCTGGAAGCCTGTGGAACGTTGGAGTTGTTTCTGTCCTATGCTAACCCTAAAATCAGTTGCCATGGCTCTTAATCATTTCTTGGAAAAGAGACTGAACATAACAAAAAGCAGAAAAGTTGCACAGAGCCTCCTTTAGAAATGGTGTCATCCTCAAGATTTAAAGATATTCTCTTGGTATGGTTGCACACTGAAAGACCACCTTAACCCAGCAGAGTAAAATGGGAAACAACCCTGAGTAGTGGTCCATAGGATTCATGTTCTTCAAGAGTCCCCAAATCGTAGTAGATAACTAACTCAGTGTTTCCCATATAGAACCTCGTAACTTCCCTGGCAGTCCAGTGGTTAAGAGTCTGCCTTCCAATGCAGAGGATGTGGGTTTGATCCCTGGTCAGGGAACTAAGATCCCACATGCAGCAGGGCAGTTAAACTCCCGTGCAGCAACAAAAGATCCTGCATGCAATAATGAAGACACAACACAGCCAAAAATAAATAAATAAATATTAAAAAGGAGAACCCCTAGGATCTCTGAGAAATGGAAGAATCAGGTTTATCTTTACAAGCCAAATCAACTGTGAGAGTTAAGGGGGGCACTGAAAGGCTAAGGGAGCCTCGTGGAACAGATGATGCTATTCTTGAAGGGTTCCCAAAACTTCAGCCTGCAGTCTCAACCCTTAGCCTTGGCACACCCAGTGAGCACACCTCACTTACCAACTCTCTGGATACACAGACTGGCGTGGCCCTTCCTGAGATAGTAGGATTGATAGGGTGGGGAAGCAGTTACTGAAAGGGACTGGTTTGAGTCCACTCCCTTAAGTGTTGCCAGCCTGCCAAGAAAACATGATTTCCTCACTTTGTGAAGAGTCTAGTCTAACCTGTTTCAGCTTCATTCAGCTTTTTAGATGTTCATCCTGGCTAATCCTAGTCTTTTTGTATTCTCCCTCAATCCCTATAATCTGACACACAGGTTGGCTTCTTCCTGGCCTCTTACCTGCCTATGTCTTGCTAACTTTGTGACTTACTGATCCCCACACCCTACCATCATGGAATTCAGAGTAGCTTATTTTTGCACTACAAATGTGATACTCTGGTTGCCTTGGTTAATTTATTCTTGAAGGGTGTTGGATTTCATAAGAGTGCATAATAACTGATATTTTTGTACACAGTTTTTCTTGTAAAAAGAAGAAATAAAATTTAAGTAAAATTTATTTCAAGATTGAAGATGTCTCTATTTTTAAACATATTCAGAGTTACTTAACAAAATTGCCTTGGCAAGGGTATAATTTAATCTAATTAAAAACCCTGTATTACTTTCACATCTCAACAGAATGATATCACAACACGTGTAAATATTACTTAACACAACTGCTTATAAATTATATATGTGTAGTTGCTAAGTCGTGTCTGACTCTTTGCAACCCCATGGACTGTAGCCTGCCAGGCTCCCCTGTCCATGGGATTCTCCAGGCAAGAATACTGGAGTGGGTTGCCATTTCCTCCTCCAATACAATATATATGATATGAGATATTCTTATAGTAACACCCTAGTGTTTCTAAAATGACTTAACGACTGTGCTAAGAAAACTGATGATATGAAGTTTTCGTTCAAGTAACATTACTGAGGAATACAGCTTTATTATATTTTACCCATGGTTAATCAACTATATTTGTTCTCTTTGATTTCATAATTTCTTACTTTTATATAACAAAACTGTTAAGATAGAAGAATTATCATTTAACAAAATAAGCCAGTTTTGGCTAACCAATGAAAGCAAAGTGCAACTTTTGTGGTCATCTAAATTTTCAAATTTGTCATATTTCTCCATTCCCTCAGAGACTGTGAAGCATGTGTGCTTTGACTCAAAGCAAGTCCCTGAAACTGCTCTTTGGGCACCATTTCTCCCAATAAACCACCTTAGACACCCCTCACGCAACTCCAGCAGCTACCCTGAGCACCATCCTTTTTTCTCCACAGGACCTGCCTTTCAGGCACACCCCATTCTTAGGAATTTACCAGTAATCTGCTCTTCCATTTATCAGCCTTTCATCTAAAGCCTCATATGCAGCTATCTGTCCTTGACAACTTCATCTCTAAGTGCTTGTTCTCAAATATTGTTTTCCCAATCTAATGAGCTGCACTTGGAGACAGTAATAGGAACTAATGAGTTCACGGGAGCCCTCTCGGGGGAGATGTCACACTGTCTTCGTAGGATGAATCCTTGAAAGAATAATTTCGTAAGAACTGCAGGCACAGTGTCAGTGTGTAAGGGAGATAATTTTGATCAGCAAGCCTTTTTATGCCTTTCAAATCATACCAGATAAAAGAATAGTTTCATTTTCATTAGAATATTTTGCTTGTTATCTCATGCTTTAGCAGCTTTCTAGAAGCCATAAATCAAGGAAGTTATGACTGCATTATAGTTTCTCTAAAATTTGTTGCTCTGTTTTAATGTGATGAGATTTGTATACTGAGATTAAAAACATAGGGGCCCATATACATTATTTGAGGCTTTGGTTATAATAAAGAAAATTGTAATTAACCTTATTGTCCAAAAGTAGGGGGGTAAATAAACTGCACATGTCTGTGTGTGTGTAAAATAAGCTATCATATATCCATGCTATGGGATATTATCCAGTCACTTTTTAAAATGTGGCTTATGCTGAATGATCTCCAACACATTATTGTTTAGAGGCGACAAGCAGGTCATATTGACATATGTAACGTGATTCTCATTTATGTAGAAAAATAAGAAGATAAATGATTACAGATATGTGCTTATATACACAAATGTAAATGCATAAACAAAGAACTGGAGGTCTTCCTCTGTTTTTCCTCTTCCCTTCTTTTCCCTTTTGTTGCATTTTTTCCTATTTCAGTCTTAAAGCCGTTAGGATATAGCATTGTGTACTTACTGCTATATCTAAAATGGATAACCAACAGGGACCTACTATATATCACTGGGAATTCTGCTCAATGTTATGGAGCAGCCTGGAGGGGAAGGGAGTTTGGGGGAAAATGGTTACATGTATATGTATGGCTGAGTCCCTTTGCTGTCCCCATGAAACTATCACAACACTGTTAATCAGTTATACTCCAAATAAAATAAAAGGTGTTTTGTTTTCTGTTTTTTAAAAATCCACTGGGAGAGGGCAAGCAAAATAAGAGTTTGAGACCGTGGAATGATCAACAAAGGTGGACTGACCAGGACAGTGTTAAGTGCAGTGAGGAGGGCACCAACTCAAGACGATGGTTTGGCCCAGGGAATCAGAGACCTGTTGGTTCAAAGAGAATGTCATATAGGAATGTTGGAGTCAACCAGCCATAGACTGAAAATATTCAGGAAAAAAATCCAGAAAGTTCCAAAAAGCAAAGCTTGGATTTGCCCAGGTGCTGCTAACTATTTACATAGCATTTACGTTGTATTTACAAATATTTGTGTGACATTTACATTGTATTCAACATCATGAGCCATCTAGACATGATTTTAAATGTATGGGAGGATGTATATAGGTTATATGCAAATATTACATCATTTTATGTAAGGGAGTTAAGTATCCATCAGCTGCAGTATATGAGAGGGTCCTGGAATCAGTCCCCCATGGATACTGGGGGATAACTTTATACCAACTAGTTAACAAGTCTTACATTTTTTAAAAAAAGGAATAGAAGGTGAAGAAGGTTATGGAGTTTTTTTACAATTCATATGGGTTGCTCTTTACATTTAGAATATATGAAAATTTTACTTGTTTAATAGAAAAAAAAGGAAAGATATTATCACAGAGCCCACCAATATATGCCTATCAGAGCAGAAATGAGATTACACTAGTTTCAACTACTGCATTACCTCTAGTTTTAACTGAAAACAAAGATAGTTGAATTGGTAATTCTACATTGAATGTATAGAAACTTTTTCTATGGAAGTAATTTGGGTTAGACAATAATGCATGGAGCCTCATAAATACATCATTTTATTTGAAGTACCCTTTATTCAAGTATGCCAGAAATTCTAACTAAAATAAATGAAAGTAGGATGTTGCAGTAAAAATCTATTTTGTAATTCTTTAAGATTCTGCTACTTAGCCTCTATTAGAGTTTTGTTTGTGAGGCCAAATCCAGACAAAACTATAAATTGATCTGTCGTGGTAGCATTACCATTCTGGATTCTAAATAAGTGTTTTCTTTTAATGCACATATTGAAATCTCTTACTATGACAAACTGGGGCACATGAAATGGGGTTTCATGCTCCACTGAACTGAATTCTCTGCAGCTGTTTAGAGAGTTTTAGTGGATTTATTAATCTTAGTGACCCTGTTTCCCCTTACATTTGTGAAATACATACTGCTATACATTTTAGTTATTCAAAAATGTTAATTCATTGATCTATCTGCCTGCTTGAAAGAGCATTCATGAGAACTAAGAGAAATGATACATGCTAAAAAATACAATAAAAAGAATAATTGTAAGTGATACTTACCAATTTGTGGTTCAGATGGTAAAGCGTCTGCCTACAATGCAGGAGACCCAGGTTTGATCCCTGGGTTGGGAAGATCCTCTGGAGAAGGAAATGGCAACCCACTCCAGTACTCTTGGCTGGAAAATCCCATGGATGGAGGAGCGTGGTCCATGGGGTCCATGGGGTCGCAAAGAGTCAGACACGACTGAGTGACTTCACTTGGTCTAGTCTCTATAGATACAACAATTAACAGAACAGATAAGGTACTTGCTCTGATTAGGTTTCCTTGCCATTAGGGAAAGAAAAACAAATAACAAGATAATGATAGAGTGTGGGAAGTATTTTCAAAAGAATAAGCAGTGATATGATAGGCAACAACCTAGCAGATGTGGGAGGGCCTTTCTAAGAGGGGGACGTTTCAGCTGAAATATGAAGGAAGAGAAGGAGACTGCCAGTGAGGAGGAGAACGTGAACATGAAGTCGCTCACTTGTGTCCGACTCTTTGCGACCCCATGGGATTTTCCAGGCAAGAGTACTGGAGTGGATTGCCATTGGAGGTCAGCTTTTCAAGCAGGAGCATGGTGAGTGCAAAGGAACTGGGACCAAAAAAAAAAAAAAAAAAGAGTAGTGTGATTGAGAGAGAGTGAAGTGTGATCATAAAATGGAGAGTACATAACCCATTATTTTGTGTTAACTACTACGCTAATGGTTTTCCCTGTACTAGCTCATAGTACTTAGTTCTAGGAGGCTCATGCTAATATGCTGCATATTTCCAACTAGTAATACTGAGGAATAGAGAGGAAAAGAGTCTTGCCTATAAAATTAGTCATCCAATAGGGGACATGATTTTCACCAAGGAAATCTGGCTTCATAACCCACACTTCCAACATTATGCCATGTTATTTCCCAAAGAAAGCACCATACAATGTTAATTATAATTAGTATCACTTTTAATTATGATAAAGTTTTAGTTATCTCTTATAGGTTAGAAAACTCATCTATATTTCCATATTTCATTGCTTAAAGAACATTGTGCCCTCTTGTAGATGCCAGGCTTTACAAAGAATGCAGACAAAGTAGAGACTGGAAGAAACCTTCTAGTTGGCTAAGAATCTTGATAGATGTGAAACAAGTGTGATCCTATCATTTAAAAGTTAAGACTCAGGAGACTGCAGGGTCAGGATCTGTGTATTTAGAGGGTCATCTTGTGGGAAAATAAACATTTTATATGGCCCCAAGTAGATGTAATTTGGAGAGAAATTGCATTTGGAGAGGAACTTATTTTGATAGAAGAAATGACTTTCTAATATTGCAAAAATAAAAAATTGGAAGAAGCTATGCTGGAGGAGATAAAGAGACCCTAACATCAGAGATATTTAAGCCTAGGCAGAAAAATCTATTAAGGGTGATGTGGCAGTCGTCCCCAAACTTTTTGGCACCAGGGACTGGTTTCTTCGAAGCCAGTTTTTTCAGGAATGGTGGAGGACATGGTTTCGGGATGATTCAATGCATTGCATTACACTTTAATTATTTATTGTGCACTTTATTTCTATCTTTATCACATCAGCTCCACCTCAGCTCATCAGGCATTAGATCTCGGAGGTTGGGGATCCCTGGAGAGGATTCAAACAGTGGTGGGATAATTGAACCCGGGTGGGTTTTCTCATTCCTTATATTGTATGGTGGACAAGCCGTAATCAGAAATCAGGATAGAGAACTTGACAGAGCATGGTGTAAAACCCAGACACCAGATAATAGGTGAAGGAACAAAGTAAGATCCCAAACAGGAGGGTTGTAATTAAAAACCAAATCACCGTTTCTTCTCTAGTATCAAAGGGAACTGGTGATCTGGCTTGGGCTAGAAAGCAGGAGTAATCCTGTCTTAGTGAACATGTGCTCAGCTTTCTACATTTCAGAACCAATCATATCACCCCAGGGGAGAATGAACATGTGTATATGTATGGCTGAGTCCCTTTGCTGTCCACCTGCAATTATCACAACTTTGTTAACTGGCTACACTCCAGTATAAAATGAAACATTAAAAAAATATATATATATATCACCCTAGGGAATTGACCATGTAAATATGTCTCTATTAAGTTACCTTTAATTCTCATTCCACTTATTTGTTTATCCATATGTCTTCTCCTTCTAGACCTTAGACTGACTGAAGAAAAACTTATGTTTGTGTTTTCAGCTCTAGAAGTATTGCCAAAAAAATAGTAATTGAGACAATCAGTAGTAGACCCCCTACAAGTCCAGAGAATAGATCAGAAAAAGTCAAAGCTGGATTTAGAAACATAACATTTGTGGCCAGCATTCATTTTCCAACTACCCATCAAAGTCATAGACTCGTGCTTTTTAAACATGAAATCAGAAGACTAATTCATTAAATATATTTTTGATTTAGAAGATTAATGACTTAGTGATTTAATGAAAGTCATGATGCGTTGTGATGGAGTTAGATCTTTGATCTGGAAGATTTTCTCCATTTGGTGTTCTAGAGATCTACCAAATGGAGTCACGGTGAATTAGTTGAAAATAAATATTTTGTGCTAAACCAGTTTGTCAGCCTTTATAGAGATACTGTCTAAGGTCAGCTTCTTTGAAGCTCCCAACATTTTAAATAGATTTCTTAAAGAATTACAGTGACTCTTTGGTATTGAGATGATTATAACCTCAGCAGTCTACCACTGAGGAAAACATTTGGAATACCATTTGGTATTATTAGCATAACTTTTTAAAGTCTTGTCTTGAGGGAGTGGAAAATAGGGACTTATTTGAAGAGTTTTCCTAATGTGACTGACTTGAACACTTTTTAGAAATGTGGTGTTTATTATTTGTTAATGGTGTATGCAAAGTCAGGGATACCACATTAAACCAGAGCAAACAAAGACATTTGCTCTTCTGTACACGCATTGTTGATTTTTACCTCTTTCTTGATTTTGGCATTTCTTGGTTTTAACTGGTTGGAAATATCTAAAACAGATGTCAGCTGGGGCCCCCCCACTTTTCAAAGATCTAGCTTCTATTGGCTTAAAGGCCAGCCCTGCCGCTTCATCCGCTCAGGGTCTGACGCCTGTGGAAGTCCTGAGCCCTCTCCAGGAGTTTGTAACTTCTCAAGGGGCTTCTCTCTGCTTCCTTTGCTCTCTCTCACTTTCTTTGCTCCAGCTTCCTGTCACACCATCTTTGTTTCATCTTGAAGTGGGGAGGGAACCTGCTCATTGGACAAGAGAATCTACTTAAATCTATAGTAACTGAAAACACTGTTACACACTCTTTCACTGATCGGGACACAAGGTATATTTGATTCCATGCAAATACATCCTTATTTTACATACAGGATAAAACCTTGAAGAATCAATTGATTAAAAATCAAATATAATTGACTTACTTGACAGTTTTAATATTTTTTTCTTATTGGAGATTGATAATCCATTGGCAGAGACTCATATCATTTTAGTTAAAGCCTTTAGCCTTCTATGTGTATGCTTAAAGAGCAGGGCACTTGCAAGTTTAATGGACTGCTGCAATGCTGCAATAAATCTCTTTGTGAGATAAATTGACTACCACTTCGTTTTATCTGAATTATAAATTGCCATGTACTGGAATTAGTTATCTTCAAAAACTCTTATTTAAGCATCACTAAAAAATAAATTAGAAAAAAAAAAAGAAAGAATCAGTGCTCAGACTTCTCTGTTTTCAGATGTTTCCTGACTTGAGACTAATTAAAAAAATAAGTGGAGATTCAGAAAACAGAAAGGCAGCAGAAACACAGCAGTAGACTATGTGTTTCTCACAAGCTGTTTATTATAACATTAAAACAATTTATTGTAATTCATGAGTCAACTTTAAGATTATTTTAAGCCAAGAATTAAATTTGCTATCTTTAAATAGAAATTTAGTTTTATTAGCACTTAACCACTTTTTTTCTCATTTTAGGTTTTTAACTGGGGTAATAATGTTTCATCATCTATTTCTTTTATATTTCATAAGTTCTGTTAGCTTTCATTGGACAGTTTATTTCAAATTGCTAATGAAGAAAACAATTTTAGTTATCGTTATTTTCTCCGAGTAAAATCCATATGTCTGTCTATATAGCCTTTACCTTGTTTGGAAGGGCCATGATATAATAACAAGACTGAGAAAGTTAGATTTATGCAAAAGGCAAACAGGCCTTCAACTCTTTGGGGGAATTTTTTTTTAAACCCTAACCCTTTCTGTTCTTTTCAGAAACATTTCTGGTTTTATTTTGTTTTAAGAGCAATCAAAATGATTACTGATGTCACATAGTTTATTATTATTCAGCAGTCTAATGTTTGAAAAGTCTGGTATCAATAAATTATTCTTTATGTTGCTTTTGGTGAGACCAATGTTTTTATTGGCATTTTCCATTTTCTCATATATGGAATCATCAGGCTAAAATTTTTATATAATTTTAGTTCCTTGAAACTGGCCACCGTGCTCTGCAAAGACCTGGAATCAGTGGTGCCACTTTAGCCACAGCCACGGCAGAGCTTTGACTTGCAGAAGCATTCAGTTAGGCCTCCTTCATGCTATTCCCTGGTTATTGGGTCAGTGTGCATTTGTGTGTGCATGCTAAGTCACTTCAGTCGTGTCCAATTCTTTGCAACCCTTTGGACTGTAACCTGTCAGGCTCCTCTGTCCATGGGATTCTCCAGGCAAGAATACTGGAGTGGGTTGCCATGCCCTCCTCCCGGGGATCTTCCTGATGCAGGGATTGCACAAACCCACCTCTTTTATGTCTCCTGCATTGGTAGGCAGGTTCTTTACCACTAGCACCACCTGCAAAGCCCTATTGGGTCTATAGTGTAGACCGTAGAAGACTGTGGTTCTCCCTCCCCTGAAACGAACGCCTAGTTGCCTGGTGGCCATGGCGAATGACATGGGAGAGAATGACCTGGCAAGAGGTCCCTTGGGGGAATATAAACTGTTTCCTCTTGACTGGCGGCGTTGCGATCCTCAACCACCCAAGCCAGAGTCATTAAAATGACCATTCACTACCCCACTGCTAATCAACTCGTCAGCCCTGAGTTTTTTCCTCTCCCTCTTTCTCTCTCCCCCAGTTTAGATCCTAACTATTCTTCTCCTAAACTGTTGCTCAGACTTTTAATTGACTTGCCATCAGTTTTGTCTCTTCAACTCTGTAACCATAGTTACCTCCATGAAACTTACACATAACTTTTGCCATCTACAACTGAAATCTCTTCAATAGCCTCCTGGAAAAGTTCAAACCCTTTATCGAGGCATTTAGATCTTCAGTGTCTCCTCACCGTACTCAGTCCTGTCTCTTCTCTGCCTTGGCTTTTATGTATCAGCATATAAAATTTCTGGGTCTTTTTCTCAGATAACCATTCTTTCTCTCTCTCTTCTGAATTCATGCAGTTCTATCTTCTTGGGTACCTTCAGCCCTGGATTTTTTCCCCACGTTTAATTTGATAATACTTGCCCATCATTTGGGCTTTCCTGGTGGTTCAGATTGTAAAGAGTCTGCCTGCAACGTGGGAGACCTGGGTTCTATCCCTGGATTGGGAAGATCTCCTGGAGAAGGGAATGGCTACCCACTCCAGTACTCTTAGCTGGAGAATTCCGTGGTGAGAGGAGCCAGGTGGGCTACAGTCAATGGGGTTGCAGAGAATCAGACATGACTGAGCGGACCCATCATTTAAGACTTATTTCAGGCAACTTGTCATTCAGGAAGCCTTCTTTGTCTCTCGTCCCATCTGGGTTAGCTACACCTCATTTATGTCCCTGGAATATTCTATGCATATCTCTGCTATTATCCTTAGTAGACTGTATTATATTAACAGTTGCTATGTCTTGGGTTCTCACTAGAAAATGAGTTCTTTGATGAAGGATGCTGTTTTATTTGTCTTTGAATCTTTTGTACCAGACGTTTATTCTGTCTCACACTAGGCACTCCATAAATATTTGATGAGTGAATAAATGAACAAGTAAAAGCTGTATTTAATGAAATTAAGTTTTGATGGGATCTGAAGATGATATAAAACAGAATTCTTAGCTGGACCAATGTATTTGTGATATTCATCCACAGCTTTTGTAATAAACATACAGAAAGGAGATGGTCTATATAGGAATTGAATCAGAAACTTTGGTCTAATAGGCAGCATGTTCTGTAATCAAAACATTGAAACAACACTGTGGGAAAATTATCAGAAGTTCTATTACAGTTCTATGACTCTCCAGGCAAGAGTACTGGAGTGGGTTGCCTTGCCCTTCTCCAGGGTTTCCAACCTAGGGATCGAACCTGTGTCTCTTATGTCTTCTGCATTGGCAGGCAGGTTCTTTACCACTAGCACCACCTGGGAAGCCTTAGACAGTGTATTAAAAAGTAAAGACATCACTTTGGGAACAAAGATCCATGAAGTTAAAGCTATGGTTTTTCCAGTAGTCATGTATGGATGTGAGAGTTGGACCATAAAGAAGGCTGAGTGCCAAATAATTGATGTTTTTGAATTGTGGTGCTGGAGAAGACTCGTGAGAGTCTTTTGGACTACAGAGAGATCAAACCAGTCAATCCTAAAGGAAATCAACCCTGAATATTCATTGGAAGGACTGATGCTAAAGCTGAAGCTCCAATCCTGTGGCCACCTGATGTGAAGAGCTGACTCATTGGAAAAGACCCTGATGCTGGGAAAGATTGAAGACAAAAGAAGAAAATGAAAGAGGATGAGATGGTTGGATGGCATCACTGACTCAACGGACATGAATCTGAGCAAACTCCAGGAGATAGTGGAGGACAGGGGAGCCAGGCGTGCTGCAGTCCGTGGGGTTGCAAAGAGTCGCGCATTACTTAGCAACTGAACAGCAATTACAGATGGAAAGATCTCAGGTAATATTTGTGTCTCAGACTTCAACTCTGAATCTCTGATCCTCCTAGCAAAAGCAGGAAACAGAGCCTCAGTCATGCACCATACCAATAGTAAGTATGTGGGCAATACGCTTTGAGTACACATACGAGGGTGGTGTCACTGTCACCACTGCTACCACTGTTCTCTATTGTGCTATTTCCTTGCTGAAAGCGTTTGCTTCTTCATTTGTCAGAGAAGAGGAAGACTTAATGACCACAGAGGAGTTTACAGTGACTCTAAAGCAGCTTTCACAGCTGATCTGTAAGAGTCTTTTCTCAAGGAGTAATTTCCAAGGATGTTTTGGAGTCTGTATTTGCCATCTCCCTGGTAATAGTCAGACTGCAGCAACAATGAAATCTTGCCCCATATCTCTCTCATCATTCCCTAGATAGTTTGCCTGCCTTGCACTGAGGTCAGATAGTTAAGAGCAGATGCTATACTGAAGTCCTGTAGTTAATCAGTCGTCACTGCCTTCAGTCTCAATTCTGAATATTAAACACAATGGACTCATTTGGAGAGAATCAGGCAGATATAAAGGTCATAACATTAATCACTCACTCATTCACTCACTTCAGTCGCTCAGTCATGTCCGAGTCTTTGCGACCCCACGAACCTCAGCATGCCAGGCCTCCCTGTCCATCATCAACTCCTGGAGTCCACCCAAATCCATGTCCATCGAGTCGGTAATGCCGTCCAACCATCTCATCCTCTGTCATCCCCTTCTCCTGCTGCCCTCAATCTTTCAAAACATCAGGGTCTTTTCAAATGAGTCAGCTCTTCACATCAGGTGGCCAAAGTACTGAAGTTTCAGCTTCAACATCAGTCCTTCCAATGAACACCCAGGACTGATCTCCTTTGGGATGGACTGGTTGGATCTCCTTGCAGTCCAAGGGACTCTCAAGAGGCTTCTCCAACACCACAGTTCACAAGCATCAATTCTTCGGTGCTCAGCTTTCTTCACAGTCCAACTCTCACATCCATACATGACCACTGGAAAAACCATAGCCTTGACTAGACGGACCTTAGTTGGCAAATAATGTCTCTGCTTTTTAATATGCTGTCTAGGTTGGTCATAGCTTTCCTTCCAAGGAGTAAGCGTCTTTTAATTTCATTGCTGCAATCACCATCTGCAGTGATTTTGGAGAACTAAAAAGAAAAATAAAGTCAACCACTGTTTCCACTGTTCCCTCATCTATTTGCCTTGAAGTGATAGGACCAGATGCCATGATCTTGGTTTTCTGAATGTTGAGCTTTAAGCCAACTTTTTCAGTCTCCTCTTTCACTTTCATCAAGAGGCTTTTTAGTTCTTCTTCACTTTCTGCCATAGGGTGGTGTCATCTGCATATCTGAGATTATTGCTATTTCTCCCAGCAATCTTGATTCCAGCTTGTGCTTCATCCAGCCCAATGTTTCTCATGATGTACTCTGCATATAAGTTAAATAAGCAGGGGGACAATATACAGCCCTGACGGACTCCTTTTCCTATTTGGAACCAGTCTGTTGTTCCATGTCCAGTTCTAACTGTTGCTTCTGTCACCTGCATATAGGTTTCTCAAGAGGCAGGTCAGGTGGTCTGGCATTCTCATCTCTTTCAGAATTTTCCACAGTTTACTGTGATCCACACAGTCAAAAGCTTTGTTGTAGTCAGTAAAGCAGAAATAGATGTTTTTCTGGAACTCTCTTGCTTTTTCGATGATCCAGCAGATGTTGGCAATTTGATCTCTTGCTCCTCTGCCTTTTCTAAAACCAGCTTGAACATCTGGAAGTTCATGGTTCACGTATTGCTGAAGCCTGGCTAGGAGAATTTGGGGCATTACTTTACTAGTGTGTAAGATAAGTGCATTACGGAGTTACCTAAAACCTGAACCGTTTCTTTCTTTTAGAGGTGATGGCTTTTGGCAGGTGATGATAGAGCAACAAAAACCCCTCATGGTTTCTGGGGATTGCTGAATTTCAGCAGTATTTTTCTGATTTTGATTAAGTATTTGATACCAGGCTATAGCAATGGAAACAGTGCAATACTGGGCTTCACCGTTTTTTAACAGTTCATTTTATAACAAAATGAAGGATGACAGATGACTCTGTGGTTGTAGCTGTTTAATGGCCTTTTAAAAAAATTATGTTTCTATTCCTCCACCAGATTTGAGACTGGGGGTTGGAAGGGAGCTTCAATACTCTTTATCCAGAGTCTCCAGTTCCCTGACCTTCTGTTATTCCATCACACACATCCTACTGATCTCCATAGTGGGACTGCAACTCTTCTACTTCCTGTACTTGTCCACCAGGAATACTAATTTTCCAAAAACAAAAACCCGCACGAACACACTTTTCAGTGCTGCCTTGACAAGTTCGTGGTTGCCTGCACCAGTGGAGCCCTCAGTGTTTTCCATCAGTCTTGAATGGCCACAATTTCACTTTCCACCAGTTTCCTCAAGCCCATTCTCTTTCTTGTATCTCTCCCACAGCCACTGTATCTTGGTTCCAGTTTTCCTGAGAAAATAAAGACAAGGGTGAAGGAAATTCATGCTATCTGCCAGCATATTTACATGTATTATCTCATTTAATTTGCACAGTGTGAGAGAAAGAGATTATTGTTCCTGTGACAGAGAAAGCAACTGAGCCTCAAGTGAATGGTGCCTATAAATGATGGCCGTGTGATTGAACCGTAGTCGGCTCAACTACCAACGTCTTTTCCTTCCATGGGATGAGATTCTACTCCACACCTGAAGCTCTGTGGTTTGAACCATTAGATTTTTCATTCCTCTGTCTCTGCTGCTGCTGCTGCTAAGTCGCATCAGTCGTGTTCGACTCTGTGTGACCCCATAGACGGCAGCCCACCAGGCTCCTCCGTCCATGGGATTCTCCAGGCAAGAGCACTGGAGTGGGTTGCCATTTCCTTCTCCAATGCATGAAAGTGAAAAGTGAAAGTGAAGTCGCTCAGTCGTGTCCAACTCTAGCGACCCCATTGACTGCAGCCTACCAGGCTCCTCCATCCATGGGATTTTCCAGGCAAGAGTACAGGGAATAGGGTGCCACTACGCTTGTTTGCAAATCCATATTTCCTTGATTTTTTAAAAATGTTTCTTTTCCTCTCACAGGCTATAATCCTCCATCCATAGTTTACCTTCCTCCCTTAGGGAGACCTCAATCATGGACCTCACATTATTCAAGCTCCTTCTTGTAATAACTCTTTGACCTCTTTATATATGCATGCTTAAATTTCTGTCTTTAAAAAAAAGCATTCCTCATGCTTGCATCAGTCTTTGTATGCTGCCCTGTCTTCTTACTTCATAACAAGCGTTAAAAAACTCTTTTTTGATGCTACTCTGTCATCTTAATTTTATCTTCTGCCTACTGTAGTCTAAATTTCAGATCCACCATGTCATTTAAATAGTTTTATACTAGAAATACAGGATTTGGAGTTAAGAAATAACTCACTCCCATAGTTGTTCTTCAGTCATGACCCTGTGGGCTTTCTAATGTGTGTGATGTTTACTTTGGGATAATCTCTCATTGCTGCAGCCATCCTTCTTTGACTTTCAGGATAAGGTTTTCTTCTAAATTTGCAATTCTCCTTCAGGCCACTTATTCTTAATTTCTTTGGGTACTTCCTCCTTCCCTTGGACTCCCTAAATGTTAATACTCTTCACTGTCTTATCATTAATCTTCTTGCTTGTTAAGTTGAAGTATTTCATCCATGTTCATGGTTTTAAATTGTCCTCTCATGCTGTGTTCCCCAGTACCTGTCTGTGGTCCAGACTTCTTAATGCCTCTCAGATTCATATTTTTGATTGCCTAACCAACTTCCATGGAAATCTCAGTCTGCAGATCCAAATCCAGGTGCAGAGTCTTTCTTCCCATCCATTCTCTCTATCGGTGGCACAGGTACCCTGATACACCCCGGTGTGCTCCAGTCAGGATCTTGGGAGTCATCCTTTGCCTCTCTCCCCTTTTCATTTCCCTGGTGGCTCAGATGGTAAGGAATCTGCCTGCAGTGCAGGAGATCTGCATTTGATCCCTGGGTCACAAAGATCCCCTGGAGAAGGGAATGGCTACCCACTCCAGTCTTCTTCAGAGCCTGGAGAATTCCACGGACAGAGGAGCCTGGCAGGCTGCAGTCCTTGGGGTCACAAAGTCAGACACGACTGAGCAACTAACACTTGCACTTTCAGTTCTTTCTCACTTTCAAATAAAAATCATTTAAACATTCCTAAATCCTTGAAATGGCATCCTGCTTTTAGTCTTCAGTTCTATTGTGTTGGTTTGTACCCCGCACAATTTCCTGCCTTATTTCAATTATTTTTGCCTTCTCTATAGGCTTCATTTCATTTTCAGATTAAAGCACTAGTTAATTGTGACTCACTGTGAGTACCATGCTCCTTGTTCTGCACATTGATTCCATTTATACCCACCACATATTATCAGGTTGTGATTACTTATCTTCAGAGTAATAATATTCTACTGTGTCATTGTCCTCAGATCTTCTTCATCTTGTGTTTCTTTTTTTTCTGTGGTCTGGAAAAACTTAAGCTATTTATTACATTGTGCACGTGTGTGTGCTCAGTCATGTCCTACTCATTGCAACTCTATGTACTGTAGCCCGCCAGACTCCTCTGTCCATGGGATTTTCCAGGCAAGAATACCGGAGTGGGTTGCAATTTCCTCCTCCAGGGGATCTTCCTGACCAAGGGATGGAACCTGCGATTCCTTTGTCTCCTGCATTGCAGGTAGATTCTTTACCACTGAGCCATTATTACATTTTAGAGCAATAATTTTTATTGTTATTATTCTCTGAGATTTTTGTTTATCTCAGATTTTTCCAAACTAGTAAAGTTGACGTGTATACACTGCTATATTTAAAATGGATAACCAACAAGGTCGTACTATATAGCACAGGGAACTCTGCTCACTGTTATGTGGCAGCCTGGAAGGGAGGAGTTTTGGGGGAAAATGGATACATGTTAATATATGACTGAATCCCTTCACTGCTCACCTGAAATTATCACAACATTGTTATTTGGCTATTCAGTTTAGTTCAGTTCAGTCTCTCAGTCGTGTCCAACTCTTTGCGACCGCATGAACTGCAGCATGCCAGGCCTCCCTGTCCATCACCGCCTCCCAGAGTTTACCCAAACTCATGTTCACTGAGTCGGTGATGCCATCCAACCATCTTATCCTCTGCTGTCCCCTTCTCCTCCCGACTTCTATCTTTCCCAGCATCAGGGTCTTTTCCAGTGAGTCAGCTCTTCACATCAGGTGGCCAAAGTATTGGAGTTTCAGCTTCAGCATCAGTCCTTCCAATGAACACTCCAGACTGATCTCCTTTAAGATGGACTGGTTGGGTCTCCTTGCAGTCCAAGGGAATCTCAAAAGTCTTCTCTAACACCACAGTTCAAAAGCATCAATTCTTCAGCGCTCAGCTTTCTTTATAGTCCAACTCTCACATCCATACATGACCACTGGAAAAAACCATAGCCTTGACTAGATGGACCTTTGTTGACAAAGTAATGTCTCTGCTTTTTAATATGCTGTCTAGGTTGGTCGTAACTTTCCTTCCAAGGAGTAAGCGTCTTTTAATTTCATTGCTGCAATCACCATCTGCAGTGATTTTGGAGCCCCAAAAAATAAAGTCTGCCACTGTTTCCATTGTTTCCCCATCTATTTCCCATGAAGTGATGGGACCGGATGCCATGATCTTAGTTTTCTGAATGTTAAGCTTTAGGCCAACTTTTTCACTCTCTTTCACTTTCATCAAGAGGCTCTTTAGCTCTTCTTCACTTTCTGCCATAAGGGTGGTGTCATCTGCATATCTGAGTTTATTGATATTTCTCCTGGCAATCTTGATTCCAGCTTGTGCTTCGTGCAGCCCAGCTTTTCTCATGATGTACTCTGCATATAAGTTAAGTAAGCAGCGTGACAGTGTACAGCCTTGGCATACTCCTTTTCCTATTTGGAACCAGTCTGTTGTTCTGTGTCCAGTTCTAACTGTTGCTTCCTGACCTTCATACAAATTTCTCAAGAGGCAGGTCAGGTGGTCTGGTATTCCCATCTCTTTCAGAATTTTCCACAGTTTGTTGTGATCCACATAGTCAAAGGCTTTGGCACAGTCAATAAAGCAGAAACAGATGTTTTCTGGAACTCTCTTGCTTTTTCCATGATCCAGCGGATGTTGACAATTTGATCTCTGGTTCCTCTGCCTTTTCTAAAACCAGCTTGAACATTTGGAAATTCACGGTTCACATATTGCTGAAGCCTGGCTTGGAGAATTTTGAGCATTACTTTACTAGCGTGTGAGATGAGTGCAATTGTGCGGTAGTTTGAGCATTCTTTGGCATTGCCTTTCTTTGGGATTGGAATGAAAACTGACTTTTTCCAGTCCTGTGGCCACTGCTGAGTTTTCCAAATTTGCTGACACATTGAGTGCAGCACTTTCACAACATCATCTTTTAGGATTTGAAATAACTCAACTGGAATTCCATCACATCCACTAGCTTTGTTCGTAATGATGCTTCCTAAGCATCACTAAGAATTGACTTCCCATTCCAGGATGTCTGGCTCTAGGTGAGTGATCACACCATCGTGATCATCTGGGTCATGAAGATCTTTTTTTGTACAGGTCTTCTGTGTATTCTTGCCACCTCTTCTTAATATCTTCTGCTTCTCTTAGGTCCATACCATTTCTGTCCTTTATCGAGCCCATCTTTGCATGAAATGTTCCCTTGGTATCTCTAATTTTCTTGAAGAGATCTCTAGTCTTTCCCATTCTACTGTTTCCCTCTATTTCTTTGCACTGATCATTGAGGAAGGCTTTCTTTTCTCTCCTTGCTATTATTTAGAATTCTGCATTCAAATGGGTATATCTTTCCTTTTCTCCTTTGCTTTTTGCTTCTCTTCTAAAGAAGAAAAAGTCATAAAATTTTAGACAGTAACTTGGAAGTAAATTTCTAATCACTCCCTGTATTTATTTTTACTGAGCATTAGCTAATAATCTTCTTTAATATAGTCCTTAAGGAAATCTTGTGCTAGCCTTTTCCTGTATAAATTGATAAGTACCTTCCCTGACATTTGTAACCCTCTGTCAGTTGGATGTATCTGCTAGGCTTGCAAAGCTTCTCTGCTGCCCTAATGTCAGCATCCCATTAGGGCAGATAATAATGGAAAATGCCGTCCTGACTAAACAACGTGTCATGCTGAAATTGTTTGCATTTTATCTGCTTTCAGCACATTTTTAATAGCAACCATAATTTATATTTGCCAACTGCTTTGATCTCTCTAGCTCTGGAAACCTCTCTTTAACCAAAACCATAAGCTGGCATGCCGATTTATGCTTATAAAAATACATCCTCATTCTTCTTCTCAACATGGAAAGTTACCTCGGACATCTTTCTTCCTTTGCTTTCAAATTATGTGAAGATATTTACTGGTGTGACATGAAATCACTCAGTGACTGTTGCTCAGTACTTTGGGAGTTTATTTTCTTATCTTTGAGGAAACCCACTTTCTAAAGCAGCTGATTGTATCATCTGAAAAGTGTTTACATACCTAAATATATTTATCCATTTTGCTGGAGTACAGTTATATGCTATATTTTTATTGAAAGTAACACTGATTTACTTCATTTCTGTATTTAAATAAACTGAAATTTGAATCTATGACATCTCACTGCTGATAACTTTGTGCTACTTCAGTGACTTACACATTTAGCTTTTGGTGTATTTGTTAGTACCTATGAAGCAAGTCCAGTGTACTTTATAAAGCTTTGATTTATGGCGTATGGAATCTTGAGAGGAGTTTATTCAAAGCAGTTACTTGCATTAATGCCACAATCATTATTGTAGTCTACATTCTAATATTACATTTATATTTTCCTCTTAATAATATTTTATATGTAAATATGTACAGGCACAAATGTTTTCTTACATCAAAATCTGGACTAGACAAGAAATCCATTAAGATTAAAAGCAGTATACGTTTTTCTTAACAATATCTTGATTTTTAAAGAATCAGTTCCAAGTCTTCTGTTATTCAAATCTTGTTAAATATCAGTAATTTATGGTAACCTTGAAAAGAAATAAACATTGGGATTTTAAATCATGTTTATATGAATTTCAGTGGATCTTTGCTGAATGCCTTATACTATATTTTAATTATTTTATTAACTTTTCTGATACTGGAAGATTAGACTCAAGAATCGTGTAAAAAAGAGGGGAACAAAGATTTTTTTTCCTTTGATTTTCATTTTCATCATTTTCTCACTTTTCAAATATTAAAAAGTATGCACTGGTATTTTACTCACCCTTCTTTATTTTAAACTCTATTTTTCCCCAGTTGATATTTTTATGCTGGACACTGATGGAGTAATAAATACTTTACTACACAAAATGTTTTTTAGAATGTGCTCCTATTTAGAAGGTATATAGTACAAAGATATTGAAGTACAGGTAACTATAGATATTTTCTTGAACTATTGTTCATTCAGGAAATATTTATTTAGGCCTTAAGTGCCAGGTTCTAAGAAAGGTTCTGTGAAATTACAGTATGAGCAAGAAACAGAAACATACTGTATTCCAAATAGATCCAGGCTATCTTAGCCATTCAGGCTTCTACAACAAAATACCATAGACTGGTGGCTTATAAACAACAGAAGTTTATTTATCACAGTTCTGAAGAACCGAAAGTTAAAGGTCAAGGCACCAGCAGACTTTGTATCTAGTGAGGGCTGTTTCTTAGATCACTGTTTTTTCACTGTAACCTCATATTTAGGAGGGGCAAGGGATCTCTCTGGGGTCTCTTTAATAAAGGCACTAATCCTTGATGTCAGTCAGAGCCTTTATGACCTAATCACCTCCTAAAGGCCCCACCTCCAAAGGCTATCACATGGAGAGTAGGATTCTAACATATAAATTTTGGAGGGACTTAAACCTTCAGTCCATTGCACTGGGATTGGGCTTCCCTGGTGGCTCAGACAGAGAAGAGTCTGCCTGCAATGCTGAAGACCTGGGTTCAATCCCTATATCAGGAAGATCCCTTGGAGAAGGAAATGGCAATCCATTCTGGTACTCTTGCTTGGAAAATTCTATGGACAGGGGAGCCTGGCAGGCTATATAGTTCATGCAGTTGCAAAGAGTCAGATACAACAGAGCAACTAACTTTATCAAATCAGATGAAGACACATAGAAGATGCCAGTGGAAGTATCCACTCATTATGCAGCCTCCCTCTTCCTGCTCATCCTGCATTCCTGCCAGTTCAACCTCTCTGATGAGGCAACAGTGAGCTCCTTAGTGTTCTAAAGCCTCAGTGCCTCCCACTGGCCTCCCTAACTACATCTGATTACAGCCTGCCTTTCAGTCTCCCTCCGTAAAGAGGCATCCACTCCCTGCTCACTTCTCTCTGAGCATTGCCTGCACTTTTCTCCCACAGTGAGTTTGCTCAGGCTCATCACCCAAGCAGACATGCTCTCAGTTGCCCTCTGCCTTCTGGATTCTGTCCGTCCCTCAAAACCTGCATTGCATGCGTTGATAACCGTGTTTACCTTCTTTCATCCCATCTACTCCTTTATGCACTTGTCTTATTTTTTATTGAACACATTCCCAACCTTCTGGAATGAAAGAATAAACAAGGATCAAACAAACTTGAACTCATGCATATTTCCTACAGAGCCTACAATTGCTTTCCATTCTGCTTGGAATCAAGAGTGCATAGGATGTAAATACTGGATATATTCGCTTGGTGTTCAAAGTTTATTGCCCAAGCACTTAATTTGTGTCTACCGTGTGCCAGACTCAGAGTTTGGTGATAAGATATAGATGTGATAGATAAGTTGACAAACAACAGACAGTCTGTGAAGTGCTCAAGTAGAGGTGAGCACAGGAAATTCATAGGGGTGGCACTAATTCAGGTGAGTCAATAAATGCATGAAAGAATGGACGACTATGTGAATGAATAATTTAATTCTCCAGAGCTGTCATTTAGTAGTCTGCAGTCCTCCTGATGGGTAAATCACCGTGCTGATCTTCTGCTGCAATGACAATGCATATCCTAATTTCTTCCTTCACAACATTTGTTAATAACTCTCAAGTGATACAGTATAGTTCTAATCAATTCTGTACACCTGCTTTCTTGGATACATCATCCTGGCTTTAATTACTACATGGACTGCAGTCTCCAACTGCAAAATTAAAAACATTAATTTGGGAATTTTAAAAATAATATTTAAGCATAGGGTTAAATATTGCTTCATTATCAAAACAGCTAAAGTATATTTAATGCTTCTTTGATTTATGTTTCATCCTTGTGCACAATTTTAACACAATTTTCTTTTCCTGGATTTCTACTTATGAGTATCTGAAACATCCTTTTTTCAGAGTCCATTGCAAAAATAACATCAAGGTCTTATATCTTTGGACTTTTTCTGTTTTACAGCCTTTTCACTGACAAATTTTCTTTTCCCTGTTCTCACTCTTTTGTCTTTTAATCACAGAAATTAAGGAGTCTTCCTGAACCTATGCTGTAGTTGGCATGATGAGCTAGTAGGTGATTTAAACTGAGTCCACACTCAGTGTAGTCATTTGATGCACTTCAAACATAATCCAGTGACTCGGGATCGTATACCGTCAGACAACACCCAGTGTGAACATCAGATCTTTCTTGAGATCCTTTAGCAGAAGTTTAGTTGGGACTACTCAACAAAATTGTCATATAACAGACAGGTAGATGTGGCCTACAGTTGAATTTAGAAATGTTCTTTAGTTGGTCAGTTTTCTTTCTTTTTTTTTTTCTTATTTTCATCCCATGTTAGACCCCGGTGAGCTCAGACTAATAAAATGAAAGACATTTTATTTAAAATATATATTAAAAAAATGTTTTTAATATAACATTTTTTTGTCTGATTCAGTCATTCAACAAACATTTATTGAATACCTACCATGTGCCAGGCTTTTATCTAGATGCTAGAGTGTGGAAACAAATAAATAAACATAATTAGTATCTTGTGCTGTGCTGTGCTGGCGCTTCAGTGATGTCCGACTCTTTGCGACCCCATGAACTATAGCCCACCAAGCTCCTCTGTCTATGGGATTTTCCAGGCAAGAATACTGGAGTGGGTTGCCATGCCCTGCTCCAGGCAATCTTTCCCACCCAGGGGTCAAACCCACGTCTCTTATGTCTCCTGCATTGGCAGGCAGATTCTTTACCACTAGCACTACCTAGGTTAGGAGAAGAAAAATAAAATAGGAGAAGTGATTGAGAATTGCTGAGGAAGGGAAGTGTATTTTATACAGATTGTTTAGAGAAAGCCTCTCTCTAAAGAGATGTATTTGGGCAGAGACCTGATCAGAAGAAGCCTTGCAGACAAATGGGGCAGAAGATTCCAGAAAGTGAGTGGCAGCAAGTGGTAAGCCCCGAGGCTTCTCATGCTTAAGGAACAGAAAAGAAGTCAGTATGGCTGGACTAGAGAGTCATCACCACAGAGTGGCAGAAAATGAGATCCGAGTGGATGTGACTGGTGACATCATACAGGGTCTGTCAGCCCTGGGAAAGAGTCTATATATTTTATTCTAATATGAAAATGCATTGGAAGGACCTAAGTCAATGGCACCCCACTCCAGCACTCTTGCCTGGAAAATCCCATGGATGGAGGAGCCTGGTGGACCGCAGTCGGTGCGGTTGCTAAGAGTCGGACATGACTGAGCGAATTCACTTTCACTTTTCACTTTCATGCATTGGAGAAGGAAATGGCAACCCACTCCAGTGTTCTTGCCTGGAGAATCCCAGGGACGGGGGAGCCTAATGGGCTGCCGTCCATGGGGCCTCACAGAGTCGGACACGACTGAAGCGACTTAGCAGCAGCAGCAGCAGCAGCAGCAGCAGCAAGTCAAGGAGTTATGCATAATCTAACACGTGCTTTAAAAGATGACTAGCTACAGATTGCATTAGTTTTCTTACGCCACACAGCAAATTACTACAAATTTAGTAGCTTAACCTGTATTATCTCATGGTAGACATGGGTCACTTTATTGTTGTTTAGTTGCCAAGTCATGTCCGACTCTTTGCAACTCCATGGATTGCAGCATGCCAGGCTTCCTTGTCTTTCACTGTCTCCCAGAGTTTGCTCAAACTAATGCCCATTGAGTGTATGATGCCATCCAACCATCTCATCCTCTGTTGCCCGCTTCTCCTCCTGCTCTCAATCTTTCCCAGCAACAGGGTCTTTTTCCAATGAGTTGGCTTTTCTCATCAGGTGGCCAAAGTATTGGAGCTTCAGCTTCAGCATCAGTCCTTCCAATGAATGTTCAGGGTTGATTTCCTTTAAGATTGACTGATTTGATCTCCTTGTTGTCCAAGGAGCTCTCAAGAGTATTCTTCACCACCACAGTTTGAAAACGTCAATCCTTCAGTATTTAGCCTTCTTTATGATCCAGCTCTCACATCCATGACTACTGGATATGTCTAAGTCATTGTTTGTAAAAATTTAATGTGTATATGAATCTCCTGCAGATTGTGTTAAAATGTAGATTCTGACTGGTGAAGCTGCAGTGGAGACCTGACTCTCCTAACAATCTCCTAGTTGATGGTGATGCTGCTTGTGGAACAGCAAGACTTCAGGCCAGGAATGAGGGTAGCTTGGACTAGGGCACTAACAGTGGAGATGAGAAACGACCTAATTAAGGAAATATTTTGAAGGTAGATCCCAAAGGGCTTGCTGAGGAGGAAACAGAGGCATGAGGATGACTTCTGTGTTTATGAACGACAGTGAACGTAGGAGGCACTAACTTGTAGGGCAGAAATCAAGTGTTCAGTTATGGATGTGCTAAGTTAGAATCCACATAAAGATGAGCACAAAATATTATGGACAAAACAGGTTATAAATCGTATTCAGTGTTACTAGGGACTTAAAATTTTGTGTTTCTATGCATCACAACTATCAGACTCTTCCTAAGTGTGCTCAGAATTTATTGTACTGTTTTTAAAAATTTAATAGGAAGAGCTTTATTGATTCATACCGCAGTTTCTCTCTCTTGTTTCGCTTACAATGACATGAGTAAAACAAGCAGTGCTTTCTTGTCTCCATGCCAATGTTCCTTACAGTGAAATTAACATAGTATTATTACTCAATTCTTTAAAGTTGTTCCTAGAAGCCAAAATGTGCATCACTGTGCATATTTAAAGCATATTGTATTCAAGCACTCTAAGCTTAGAGCTAAGATTTTAAAACAAAATAAGTTTTCAGCACCTATTATTGATTCTGGTGAATGCCTCACTAGGAGATGAATTGCCTAATTTTCCCAGGCTATGCAGGCAGTTCCATGGTGTGATTAGTTATTATTTCTTTCCTGGGTTAAATTATGCAAAATGAGCTTTAGCACACAATGACAGCTTGTGTGAAAGTCATCCTCTCTGATTGCCTTATCCCAAAAAGATGGTATAGACTAGAGTTGTATGGATAGTATGTTTTCTTATAATTTCTCTAAACATCAATAGTCTAAAATCTTGGCCTTACCCATACTCATGTTCAAAAAGAAAAGCATTTGAAAGGAAGAAGCTGAAAATGGTGCTGCATTCTCTTTCATGGAATGGCTGCAGAAATGCTAGAGTTTAGCCAGAGAAAAGGTTGAGACTTGGATCTGCAACATTTCCTGTATTTTAATAAATGAACATTAAATAAGACATACCTATTCTTAGCACTTCGTGGGTACTTAGCTCAGTTAATATCCAGTGAGGTAAGGTTATGAGAGATGGTTTATGGCTTCAGGTAGTGTTGAAATAAAGGCAAAATTACAGGGCAATTTTGGTTGAGAGGACTGTTCTTCCTGTGGAACAGATGAAAATTCACTTTACAGTAAACAAAATTCTGGAAAGCCCTGTTTTATTTTTCTTCTTGTTAAACAACAAAGTCTGTTAACTTTTATGACCAGAAAAAAAGAAAAGAGGGAAAAGAAAGAGATATTTCAAAGATAGCCCAGATGATTATGTTTATATAAATGAGACCCTGAGCAGATGGAAATTTGGGCTTCCCTGGTGGCTCAGATGGTAAAGAATCTGCCTGCAATGCAGGAGACTGGGGTTTGATCCCTGGGTCAGGAAGATCCCCTGGAGAAGGGAATGACTATCTACTCCAGTATTCTTGCCTGGAGAATTTCATGGACAGAGGAGCCTGGCTGGCTACAGAGTGGGATTGCATGGGATTGCAGAGTCAGACACGACTGACACAACACACACACAAATGGAAATTAAACCAAATCAGTCAATGGCTGGGATGACATATAGTCTACAGCCTCCACCTTCACCCCATGGAGAGTGCTAAGGAAGTCAGATCATAATCTAACTCCTATCAACTGGACATGTTTTAATCTGGACCCCTGGGTTAGGACTAACATCTGATAAGACAAATGGATTTTCTGTGGATTTGTAAGAGTGTGATGGCTAAACAAGGGTCTTGTTGACCCCTTCTCTTGTTCTCATGATGTACCATATTAAAACCCAGAATCTAAATCTAGGAATACAGTTGTTTCTCAATATCAGAGAGGGATTGTTCCAGGATTCCTTCGGATACCAAAATTTGTGGACGTGCAAATCCCTTATATAAAATGGTGTAGTATTTTCATATCGCCTATATACATGCTTCCATAGTCTTCAAATCATCTCTAGATTATTTATAATAACTAATACAATGTGGCTCAATTGTACAAAGGACAGGGATCAAGACCATCCTCAAGAAAAAGGCAAAAAAGCAAAATGGCTTTCTGAGGAGGCCTTACAAATAGTTGTGAAAAGAAAAGAAGCAAAAAACAAAGGAGAAAAAGATAGATATACCCATTTGAATGCAGAGTTCCAAAGCATAGCAAGGAGAGGTAAGAAAGCCTCCCTCAATGATCAGTGCAAAGAAATAGAGGAAAACAATAGAATGGGAAAGACTAGAGATCTCTTCAAGAAAATTAGGGAACCAAGGGAACACTTCATGCAAAGATGGGCTCAGTGAAGTACAGAAATGGTATGGACCTAACAGAAGCAGAAGATATTAAGAAGAGGTGGGAAAAATACACAGAAGAACTGTACAAAAAACATCTTCACAACCCAGAGCCAAACTTCCTGGAATGTGAAGTGAAGTGGGCCTTAGGAAGCATCACTATGAACAAAGCTAGTGGAGGTGATAGAATTCCAGTTGAGCTATTTCAAATCCTAAAAGATGATGCTGTGAAAGTGCTGCACTCAATATGCCAGCAAATTTGGAAAACTCAGCAGTGGCCACAGGACTGGAAAAGGTCAGTTTTCATTCCAGTCTGAAAGAAAGGCAATGACAAAGGATGTCCAAACTACTCCACAATTGCACTCATCTCACACGCTAGTAAGTAATGCTCAAAATTCTCCAAGCCAAGCTTCAGCTTCTGCAAGTATTGAACTTGCAGATGTTGAAGCTGGCTTTAGAAAAGACAAAGGAACCAGAGATCAAATTGCCAACATCCACTGGATCACTGAAAAAGCAAGAGAGTTCCAAAAAAAACCATCTATTTCTGCTTTATTGACTAAGCCAAAGCCTTTGACTGTGTAGATCACAACAAACTGTGGAAAATTCTGAAAGAGGTGGGATTACCAGACCACCTGACCTGCCTCTTGAGAAATCTGTATGCAGGTCAGGAAGCAACAGTTAGAACCGGACATGGAACAACAGACTGGTTCCAAATAGGAAAAGGAGTATGTCAAGGCTATATATTGTCCCCCTGCTTATTTAACTTATATGCAGAGTACATCATGAGAAACACTGGGCTGGATGAAGCACAACCTGGAATGAAGATTGCCAGGAGAAATATCAATAACCTCAGATATGCAGATGACACCACCCTATGGCAGAAAGTGAGGAAGAACTAAAGAGCAGTTGATGAAAGTGAAAGAGGAGAGTGAAAAAGTTGGCTTAAAGCTCAACATTCAGAAAACTATAAAATCATGGCCTCTGGTCCCATCACTTCATGGCAAATGATGGGGAAACAATGGAAACAGTGGCAGACTTTATTTTTGGGGGGCTCCAAAATCACTGCAGATGGTGACTGCAGCCATGAAATTAAAAGACGCTTGCTCCTTGGAAGGAAAGTTATGACCAACCCAGATAGCATATTAAAAATCAGAGACATTACTTTGCCAACAAAGGTCTGTCTAGTCAAGGCTATGGTTTTTCCAGTAGTCATGTATGGATATGAGAGTTGGAGTATAAAGAAAGCTGAGCGCTGAAGAATTGATGCTTTTGAACTGTAGTGTTGGAGAAGACTCTTGAGAGTCCCTTGGACTGCAAAGAAATCCAACCTGTCCATCCTAAAGGAGATCAGTCCTGAGTGTTCATTGGAAGGACTGATATTGAAGCTGAAGCTCCAATACTTTGGCCAGTTGATGTGAAAAACTGACTCGTTTGAAAAGACCCTGATGCTGGGAAAGATTGAAGGCAGGAGGAGAAGGAGACAACAGAGGATGAAATGGCTGGATGGAATCACCGACTCAATGGACATGAATTTGAGTAAACTGTAGGAGTTGGTGACGGACAAGGAGGCCTGGCGTTCTGCAGTCCATGGGGTCTCAAAGAGTCAGACACAACTGAGGGACTGAATTGAACTGAATACAATGTAAATGCTGTGTAAACAATTGCATATACGGTGTAAATGCTATGTAAATAGTTGTCAGCACTTGGCAAATTAAAGTTTCCTTGGAACATTCTGGAGTTTTTTCCCAAATATTTTTGCTCTGAGGTTGGTTGAATTTGCAGTTGTGAAACCCGTGAATACAGAGACCAATTGTAATTGCTCTTAAGAATTGGTTTAAAGATGTCTCAGTTTTTCCCAATGTTCTGTCTATTTTTATGTAACATTAACTACTTTATAAACATAAAATTTAGTTTTTGCATAATTATTTAAAAACCAAACTTATTGCCATTTTTTCCTCTAGGAGCACTGAATCAAAAAAATTGGGGAAAGAAATATCCAACATGTAATAGCCCCAAACAGTCTCCTATCAATATTGATGAAGATCTTACACAAGTAAATGTGAATCTGAAGAAACTTAAATTTCAGGATTGGGATAAAACATCTTTGGAAAACACATTCATTCATAACACTGGGAAAACAGGTAAAATACTTGCATTTTATTTCTGACTTTAATATGTTTATCAGACTTAGAATGTGTTTAGATTATTTTCATTAAATTTTTCTTTGAATGATGTATGTAGTATGAACTGGATAGAAACTATGGGTACAAGAAATCAAATAGAAAATTGGAAGTTTAGACCTTTAGAAATGTGTACAAACAATTAAATAACCAAAGTCATAATGTTCTCTAGTAATATAGCAATAAAGATGCCTCCACAGGAAGAGCTGATAAAGATAACATAATATATAGCTAATTAACTTAATAACTCTATCACTGGTTAATCACTTAGTCAATCAGGATTTCTTTCTCTTGTGCATTTTATTTGATTTTTTCTACTCAGTTGTATATTATGTTCAATATTTGGATGTGAAAAAAGCAATCTACTATAATTGAATTTTAAGAAATTATTGGTCCTTCTAGATAGAAAGTTTTAAATTATATACTATACTTAGGAAGCACTCTCTAATAAAGCTTTTTTTCTTAGTATGCAAATTATGTCATAAAAATTCCAGTAAGCAACAAATAGAAGTTTACAAAAGCTAGCATTTTTTTCTGATGTTATGTTTTAAATGAAATTGTATGTATATCAACAAGTTATGTAAAAGCAAATATACTCATGGGAAAAACATTAGAAAAAATATTCACTATAGTAGTAGCCATGTTGGGGTGATTTTATTGTAAGTGATATTTTTCTCTATTTTCCATATTTTGCTAATATAATTGTGTGAATATTGTAATTTAAATTCTGTGAAGGTAGGAATTTTTCTGGATCAGTGCTTGACAAATAATAAGCACTCAATAAGTATTTGTTGAATGAATAATTTTATATGTTATAAGAGGCCTGGCGTGCTGCGGTTCATGGGGTCGCAAAAAGTCGGACACGACTGAGCGACTGAACTGAACTGATAATGTATTATTAATTAAATATATAATAGTATATTGTCCTAAATGTTAGACATTTTAACTACTAGTTTTAGTGGGTGTTACAAAGAAGTAAAGCATGTAATCTCTGCTTCATTTTTCTTGGTGGAGTGTGGTCAAGCACTTAATCTTTAGAGCCACACTTTCTAGGTTCAATTCTGGCCATTTAAAGCACAGTGTGGAACCTTGAGCAAGTTCCTTAACCTTGCTGTGACCAATTTCCTTATCTTGTAAAATAGGGATTGTAATGGTATCACCTTGTATTGTGTAGGATCAAATATTTAATACATGTAAAGTAATGTAATGCCTGTCATGTCATAAGTGATAAATGAATGTTGACCATTATTGTCATTTGTTGCTATTGTTATTATTCATGAAAATGTATATCTCTAACTAGCTGTGTCTGCTGAAAAAAAAAAATGCAGCCTAGAAATTATGTTTTACTCAGAAGTCTTTACACTGCGCAGTATGTTGGATTCAGTTCCAAATGCCAAAAGTGATTTCTGCCTAATGAAACAAAGACTATTTAAGTCTGACTGAGAGACATTGAAATCCTGCATTAAACTCTCAAGAGAATCATTAATCCCCAGATGACTCCTAAAATGCAGATAGTAGATGGTATCTGCTAGGGATCTCTAGAGTTTAAGATTCTGAGACTTGCCAGCCAGGTTTCAAACATGAGATGGCTAAAACCCCTTCAAAAGGAAAAGGTCTCCCGCCTTGCTTGCCACAGTCTAGGACAGAAATTCTGAAACTTGATGAAGCCTGGGGTGATGCTTGGAAACATAAGGAGATGGGACAAAAGCAGCAGCAGCTTGATAAGGAAGAGAAACAGGAACATGAGAAGGTTGGAGAAAAGACCTTTCCTTTCCAGTCTTCTGTTCCTTCTCGCTTTAACTGTCCCCTCTCCACCATGTGAGGCATTAGAGGAGCAGGGTTTTGGACACCAAACAAAAAAAACGTAGGCTACCAGACAGACAGGGTAGGTGAACTGCCTGTCTCTTGCTTTAAGTGTTGTATGGCAGTTAAGGTCTTGGATTTATTGTACACTTGTGGCAATAGGATACATTAAGTATATTATGCAGTTACAAAGTTCAGCTTTCAAAATATGTAGCTTATTTTTTTAATTTATCAAATACATCATGTTCTTAATGTACATTAAAATTTAAACTTGTAATTTTGATTTTCAAAAACTTAGATGTCAATTTATTGTTTTTTTTTTCAAGTGGAAATTAATCTCACTAATGACTACCGTCTCAGTGGAGGGGTTTCAGAAACAGTGTTCAAAGCAAGCAAGATAGCTTTTCACTGGGGAAAATGCAATATGTCATCTGATGGATCAGAACATAGTTTAGAAGGGCAAAAATTTCCATTAGAGGTAAGTCAGTAGTCCCACTACTTACTATTTCATTTTCTAAGTCACTGGGATTTCATTTAACATATAATTTGAGTCCTTTGTAATTTATACAGTTATATTTTGTTTACTTGGTTAATATCTGCATTTCTCTCTGGACTGAGCTGTATAAGATCTATGGTTGATTTTCCACTTTCTAGTAATGCTGAGTGTCACATTATATTATAGATGATTAGTAAATATTGATGAGTGAATGAATGAATGAAATTCTTCCCATAGCCCATTAGGGAAAAAAGGGGGAAACTTCAACTACTAAAAAATCAATAAACTTCAAATTAAAGTGATAAAATGTTTCAAATTTAAAATCAGCAAATAAATATAATGCATAGTAATATACAATGAAAAATGTGAACACTTTCACACATGTCTGGAGAAGGTATAAATTGGCAAGACTTTCTGGGAAGCATTTCACTTGTTCTTATCAATAACTTTAGATGTTTTATTCTCAATACTTACATTTCAATTTATAGCAATTTAGTCTAAAGAATAATTAAGGACATACTCAAAAATTTGGAGGCAAAGACTTATTTACAATAATAAAAGTTGAAACAAAAGGAAATGATTACATTACAATGGATTATTATAGATCTTGTGAAAATCCTGTTTTAGAATGATTTATTTAACAGAAAAGGTTCGTCATAAGATATGAATGCTTTTAAAAAGCAGAAGGTAAAATAGTATATACAGTGTTATTATTCTAAATTTTGTAAAGCGTGAAACTAATTAATGGCCAAGAGAGAGTCCAGAGTCTAAGTCAAACCGACGAGGCTTGAATATTGGCTTCACATTTAGTTAGTAGTTATATGACATGACATTGTATGAATTATTTAATTTCCCTAAGCTTCTGTTTCTCATCTGTGAAATTGACTTAATAGTAGTAACACTTCTCTGTAGAGTTATTAGGAGGGTTAAATGAAAGGTTGAATTATTACTGTTTTAAAAATAATGGAAGGAAACCAAGAAAACATTAATTGTAATTTTCTCTGGGCATTATTACCTTTTCTCCTTTAAAATTCTCATATTTTCTAGATTGTCTGTGTTAAAGTTGTATTTTTACTTTTATAATTCAAAGCATTTATTGATAATAAAAATAAAATGAGTTAGTTACTTAATAAAGGATTAAAAAATAATGTGGATAAACACATTCAAATGTGTGGCTTATAATTTCTTAAATATCCTTAAAGAAAAGTATATTTATCAAATCTTGTTTGTCAGAAATATGAAAATCAACTCATTAAACAGGTAACATTCTCAATTCTGAGAGTTTAGCTCTCTCACAGTACTCCTTAGAACAGAGGTGAAAATCAAGAAAACCCTAAAAATAACACAAGCCATGATTCAGTAAAATTGTACAGAATCTGTGTACTAAACCTCATATATTTTTCTTATTTAGAAGCCCCTCAAATCATCTCTCAGAGATGTCATTTGTTTGTTGTTTCTTTTTATTCAATTTGTAAACATTAATGGGTTTTATTTTATTTATTTACTTTTTTTTTTTTTTTGCCAAACCATGTGCTTTGCAGAATCTTGGTTCTTCAACTGGGGATGGAACTGAAGCCCACAGCAATGAAAGCCCTGAATCCTAATTACTGGACCATCAGGGAGCTCCCTGTTGTTTATTTTTTAAAACACTCACCATATAATTGTGCAAGCAGGAGCAACTATACTCCAAGAAAAAAAATAATAAATTGTCTCTCCAGATTTTGGTTTCTTGAGTTGTGCTAAATTAAGTGATGGAAGTTTATTGAATAGCTAGGTCATTCTCAAATAAAATAATTTACTGAAACATGAAAAAAAAAATTGTGCAAGTGGAGAAACTAGAGGGTATCCTTGATTGCTCTTTTTTCCTGGCCTCTCACATCCTATAATCATCTCCTCAGTTCTGCCCCTAAATGATGTGTGAGGTCAGAAAAAGTTTCCAGCCATCTTAGTCTCTTACTTGGATGTCCCTGAAGCTAGTTTCTCTCCAGTCTTAATCCCTTCCACTGGCCACCCCTACCCCTTAGCCCTGCCCCCCCATCAAGGACTTTCTATTGCCCTCCGGCCCAAACTGCTGGGACTACCTCACAGTCCTTCTTGCTGTGACCCCTGCCCACTTCTCCAGTCTCATATCTCTCTTCTCTTCTCACATGTGCTCAGCTGAAATCCTAACACTTTCAGTTTCCCACACTTCTCATACTTTCTTGCCTGTAGGCTTTTCCTAGCCGGACCCTCTGACTTGAACACACTTCTCTTCTGCCTTCTCATTTGCCAGCTTTAGAATCATTCATGCTTCAGGGTGGCTGAAAGGTTTTGGTGACTACCCAAGACAGGAGACACTGCTTTCTTCTGCTTCACACCCACTAGTTCTCTGATCACAGCCCTCACTGCACATTAATCATCTCTGAGGGTTCTGTTCTTACCTTAGTTACATCTCTAAACTACCTGTATCTAATTTCCAAGCCCATGACACGAGGAACATCAACCTATCAGAGAGTGAAGGCTATCATAGATGTATGGACTGAAGTAGAAATTAACAAGGTGGCTCAGATAGGGAAGACTCTGCCTGCAGTGTGGGAGACCTGGGTTCAATCCTTGGATCAGGAAGATCCCTAGAGAAGGAAATGGCTAACCACTCCAGTATTCTTGCCTGGGGAATTTCACAGACAGAGGAGCCTGGTGAACCCATGGGAGCCCATGGGATCACAGGGTCAGACACGACTGAGTGACTAACACACATACATAACCTCACAGCAGGAGGAGAGACTTGAAATAAGGAATTTAGGACTCCTTTGGTATTTTTTAGGTAGAAGCAGAGATTCCTTGAGGGTTTCACTCTTAGTAGAGTTCAAGACAGTAATATCCAAAACTGGTAACTCAGACCAAGTAGGTCACATCCATTCAAGGAAGGTTGAAACCGTATTTGAAAGAATTCCATCAAAATAGTTAAAATAGCATCTGATTATTTATTTTATTTGGAAATTCCATGATAGTCCAGGGAGTAGGACTTTGTACTTTCACTGCCAAGGATGAAGGTTCAGTCCCTGGTCGGAGAACTAAGATCCTGCAAACCGCTCAAAGTACAGCCCAAAAAATTAAAGTAAAGTAAATTTATTACATTTGAAAATTGCTCAGTCTCAAAGTGGTAATTTCAGGTCTAGATCTGTCTAACTTCATATTTTGTTCTTTGTTGAAGAGTAATTGATAGTAAATGTAGCTTTGTATACATGTAATTAATAAAATATTCTGAAATTTTGCAAAATATAGAATTATATCATTTATAAAATGTCTCAAATTGAACTTATTGAACTGATAAATTATTTAATTATTTTATTGTCTTTTTGCTGAAGTTTTTGTGAAGTCTTTGTAATAAAGCCATCAATATTATGTTTATAGATGCAGATCTACTGCTTTGATGCAGACCGATTTTCAAGTTTTGAAGAAGCAATTAAAGGAAAAGGGAAGTTAAGAGCTTTATCCATTTTATTTGAGGTAATCATATGTGTGTATATATTTATATATTCACATAGGGATTTAGCACTAACTTTTCAATCATGGGGAATATCAAAGCACATTTTTTTTTTAACAAATAGAAGGGCTCACAAATGGAATGATACCTGGTCATCATTTCAAAGAGAACAACCTCTTGCCTGGTATGTTTAAAAGGGGACTCTTACTCACAGACTTAGAGAACGAACTTATGGTTGCCAGTGGAGGGGTTGGGGGGAAGGGACAGTTAGGGATTTTGGAATGAACATATACATTCTGCTGTGTTTAAAATGGATAACCAACAAGGAGCTGCCGTGTTGCACATGGAACTCTGCTCCATGTTATGTGGCAGCCTGGATGGGAGGGGAGTTTGGGGGAGAATGGACACATGTATGTGTATGGCTGAGTCCATTCACCGTTCAGCTGAAACTGTCGCAACATTGTGCTATACACCGATACAAAATAAAAAGGTTTTTGTAGAAGGGCTCTTGTATTCCTTAGTTAGGAATGTCACTTCCAATCTCTAGACTTGTACACTATGAGATTTGCCCATTTGCAGAGCATCAATGTGATACAGCAACGACTGTGAATAGTAACATTTTTAAATATTCTTTTCTTAATTGGAAATTGAAGTAATCAGGTGTTTGTTTTATTCATTCTTACTTTGCTGTGGGAAAAAAGTGTGCCTTTAGAGGACGTTACTTTGGAATACTTAAAATGGAGTTCACTAATCGATACGTGAATACCTAGTCAAATATTTTATACCATTTTTAGAATGTCATTCTTTCACAGGTTGGAATAGAAGAAAATTTGGACTACAAGGCAATTATAGATGGAGTGGAGAGGGTTAGTCGTTTTGGTAAGCTATGTGGAGAAATCTCTTTCTTCCAGATTTACTTTGGATTCGTATGAATTTGCAATGTTATTAAAATTGCTTGTACCAAGGAATAAGGGAAGATATTTGTAAAGGGGAGAAATCTCTCACATTTGACCCTTGACAATTTATACATTTCTCACTGAAGAACAATTTAATCAGAAATTTTTGTCACAGAAAATCATAAAATGTTAATGTAAGTAGGAAGTTGAAGTTTTATAATTTTATTACTGAAAATAATTTAATCACATTATGCATTTAAATGTATTTTTTTACTCTATCTCTGCTTGGTTTATCTATAAAGGACTCTAATGTGTGATCTGAAACCAGTTAATTTTAATAAAAATTATATTCTAAAGTGAAAAGGGAATTGTTACTCAAGTTCAAATTATTCCTTAGTGGTTTCCTTGGTAAGTCCTTTGCTTTAGCAATATAAGATTTTTTGGAAGGCAAATGCTTACATATAACAAGACACGCTGTGCTTTTATATTGTTCTGCTTCCTATCTCATAGATCTTGTAATTTGTCACAGCACCTGCTTTTGACAATGTTGACAGGAAACAGAAAACACATTATTTTATTTTTATTAAGTACCCACAAACAGGGTATTAATGTTGTCCTGAGTTATCAATAAAAAGAGGATTATTCCTCTCGGGAAAGCTGCAAAATTTGAAATCAGAAACATAACTCACAACTGATCATTTTCTTGAAAACAGAAGTCTGGCCTAGGATTAATTCATCTTTGTCAATTTTATGTGAGAACCTGAATTAACCAATCTTTTCAGAAGTTGGGAATATGTGAGCTCCTACAGTGCAGCTTTCATTTTTTTTGTTTTGAAAGGTATAGTCAAACACAGCATCAAGCTGTTAATTATCTCCTTGCATCTACCCAGATTGTAAAATTTAACACTGAATACCATAAGCCACACTTAATTTTTTCCTCATTTAGTCAGAAAGTGGAATCTATGCAGACTGCAAGAAGGCAACTAGTTTGAAATCCTACACTTAAAATGATGTAAAATGTGAACATGAATGTTTCCAGGCCTTGCGCCAGGCTGTGGGGACAGCAGAAGTGATGCTAACACTAGTTGTTAGTCCTGATTTGTGTAACTGTGACACTTGGACCACTTACTTGAGGCCTCTTCAGTGTTTCTGGGGGACTATAGGAGGGTATAGTATGAGCTTAGGAAATCAGTTTGCTCATGTTCTTGCACTAAACTTTCCTTTCTAATATCTACTGTCTGTAAGCCATTAAGGGGGATACTTCATCAGAACCTGTTGCATAATACCCTTCCTGGGAATATGGGTTTCCTGATAGCATCCTGCCTCTGTCCCGGCTCTTAATTCAGAAGCAGTACAAATGGTCCCCTGGGCTGGCTAGGAACACATATTTGTCTGCCCTCTGTTCCCCTCTCTGTCTTCTGTCTCTCTACCAGTGTACCAACTTCTTCCCTCCTTTTTTTTTTTTTTTAACCAAAAAATAAAATCCTCTACACCTATCAACTCATCTACTTAATATTTCCATATACTTAGCAAGGACACCTAAGCCCATACAACTGGTAAGTGGTAAAGCCAGGATTTAGGACCTGTCTGTCCAAAAAGATTGTTCCAATATATTGTAGAGATTTATAGTAATTCTATATTTCCAAACACATATAAAACACCTGTCAATTTGATTGAAATAGTTGTGAAATGTGATCCGTCCAAACTAAGTAAATTAAGTCCTCCCAAAGTTAAATGTTTCCATTTTGAGAATTCTTGGATTAAATGTAATCCTGTTTCAGAGTCTAGAAAGTCCCCCAGTGCCCAGTAAGCAGAAGGCTTCCCAATATTGGCTGCCAGCCATTGATGCTGGGAATTTGAAGGCAATGCTGGTCTTTAGACAGTGACTCAGAAACTAACTCCCAAATCCTGCCACATATTCTTCATATAACGTGAGTTCCACAAAAACCAACATTTCCCAAACATCCTTCTGATTATAAAATCTGTCTTACCACAGTGTGAGCTGGTGGCTCAGTTCCTGTATTTTTCTCTAAGAGACAAGCCCATCTTTTCCCTTCCCTCTTTCTTGTGTTCTTTTCTTTCCCTTTCTTCGGTCACACCTGCTCTATGTTAGGCATTGCTCTCACATGGAGTGGTGAGAAATAGGGTATATAGCAATACAAAGATAACAATAGAAAGATAATGCATTAATCTTCCCCAAACAGAGCCCACGCACATGCACACAAAAATTGTTCATTGAAATCTTTCAAGTTGCAAGGAAGAGTCATGCCCAGGTAACATCGTCAGTGATTCTCAAATGGGAATTCTCATCAGATGACTTGTGTACAAAAGTCATCTGATTAGTCAAGTGATTAGGAAAGCATTCCTAATCACAAACACAGCCCAGGAATTTGTATATTGACAAATCCTCACCACCACCATCCTAAGTCTAATTATCCTAGGTGATGAATTGGTTTTAAGTATTAAATGGCTTTTTCCTTGCCCTGGACCTAGAAATGGTCTTTGTCTTTATTTCCCTCTCACTCTCCTCATCTTTTCCCCTCCTGCCATCAGCCTTCCAGGGAAGGAAGATCTGATTGGTTTGTTTATCACTGATTAAGAAAGAAGAGGATGACAGAGTGAATGACTGATCACAAATAGAGCAACACTGACTCATGTATGATTCTTGTTTAGCAATAGTGAGGTTATTCAGATGAAGTGCATGTTTTTGCAAGCCACAAGAAACCACCTTAGTCCAGTTTCTTGTAAGGTGATGGTGCAATTAAAAAATACTACTGTGATTGCAAAGTCTTGTAATATTGGAAAGAAACTTAGGACATGCAGGTACATAATAAAAAAATAAGGTAGAAAGTACTCAACATATTCATAACAGAGACTAGATGAGTGGTGTGTGCTTCAGAGGCAGGAAGAATGGATTCTGTATAGAAAAGAAGGAAGGAGGAATCACCTTTTTTTCTGATTCTTTGGCTTCTTCCTAACTTTTCCCCCCTTCTATTTCTTTCCCGATTTCACAAAAATTATCTACTTCACCATCCCTATTCAAATCTGATTTTCCTTTTCTGGCCTCTAGGTCTCCTGTTGTCAGTTTCATTTCCCACCTAAATTAGCAGGGAGTCAATTGGAGAACAATTAATTAATGTTCTCCACCTCCATATTTCCACAGAACATTTGTAAAAGAAGTTTTTCCTTCATCAAAGGAAGAAATGTAGTCCACTGATGATTAAAAAGGAGGCTATTTAATCACAAATTTTTGAGATATCAAAAACATAAATTTGAAAATGTTTAAATATTCACATATTTGAAATAGTTTCCTTAGTTTCTGTGAACTTGAATCTGAGTCTGAATTCTAAATAATCTTGTCTTGACATTGCAGGAGAGGAAAACATACTTTTAGAAGTTACTAATTAATCCTTTAAACCTAATGTAACCTGAATTTTCTAGCGGATTAAAACTAGATTTGGGTTGTACGTACACAGCACTATCAATTCAATCAACAGGTTTTTACTTCTAAGATTTAGTCTTGACTTCAGACTGGAAGAAGTTATCTATAATTTTATTAGCGCTATCCCTCTTCCTGAGAAAAATTTCTGTATTACAGGAAAACTAATATTCAATAATTTAACTTGTGTGTGTGCTAGTGTGTTTAGTCGTGTCCAGCTCTTTGCAACCTCATGAACTGTAGCCCACCAGACTTCGCTGTCCCTGGAATTTTCCAGGCAAGAATACTAGAGCGGGTTGTCATTTTCCTACTCCAGAGGATCTTCCCGACCCAGGGATCAAACCCAGGTCTCTTGCATCTCCTGCATTAGCAGGCAGATTCTTTGCCACTGAGTCACCTGGAAAGCCCAATGGAAATAATTTTTTTCCATGAGGATGTGTCCAGTCTTCATATCGTGTAGAACTGTAATATACTGTTAAGGTCATCTGATCCAATTATTTCATTTTAAAAGGAGGAATGTGGGATTCACTAAGACTAAAATCTTGCAAAGCCTTCACTCTACTTGAGGTTTTCAACCCTGGCTGCATGTTTGAATCACCTGGGGATTCTTTTTAAAACATGTAGGCACACCTAGCCTAAAAAATGTAGATACCTAAGTCCCACTGCTGCAGATGGGGTCTGGGACACTGGTATTTTTTTTTTTTTAATGCTCCCCAGATAATTCATATGCTACTATTCTGCACTGTGGCACCTCACTTAGACTAGATGAAATTAGCTTTGGGGACTATTTCTTAATGACCGAAATGTACGAGACAGAAAAGAAGACATGCATTTGGCTGGGTAAGAGTTAAGAGGATGGGAAAATAAGTTAGATACTGGTAAGCTTGCCTGCGTGTATGTTCAGTCACTTCAGTCATGTCTGACTCTTTGCAACCTTATGGACTGTAGCCAGCCAGGCTACTCTGTCCGTGGGATTCTCTAGGCAAAAATACTGGAATGGGTTGCCGTGCCATCTTCCAGGGTATCTTCCCCACCCAGGGATCAAACCTACATCTCCTGCGTCTCTTGCGTTGCAGGCAGATTCTTTACCCACTGAGCCACCTGGGAAGCTCCTGGGAAGCATATTGCTACCCATATGAGTGAGAACTGGTACACAGAGAGCTAAATGGCCAAGGCAGTGCCTTTGGTAAGAGCCATTTGAAAGATGCAAGATCAAAAATGGGACTTTTCAAGGAGACAGCTATAATTGGATTGTTTCAAGGTTCCCAGACTTAGGAAAGCTCTACCAATTTTTTGTAGGAATTCTCTATTCTCAATTCAACTTATAAATAAAAAATCAATATTTTTATTATAAAATAATGATATTTTCATATATAAAATTTGAAATACATTTCCTATTCTTTGTCTTGCCTTTTTACTCTCTAAATGGTGACTGTTGACAAATAGACTGAGTATCAAGTAGATAATTTTTCCCTCTGTGAATAACACTTTTTGCAAGCTATTTCATAAATCTCAACCTATCCTATGATTATGAAGATAATTTTCTATGTTTTATTCTAAAATCTTTATTGTTCTGTCCACATTTAGATCCAGACTCTACTTAGAATTGATTTGTGATTATGGTGTGAAGGAGGGAATAAAGATTCATGGTTTGCATAAGTATATCTGATTGATATAGCATGGTTTATTGAAAAGGCCATGCATTTCAACTACGTAATAATTTTTCCTGTTATAAGTCAAATAATCACATATGTGTGGATCTGGACTCTTTATTCTCTTCCATTGTTCTCTTAGTCCATCTTGGCCTTTTTTTCCTTTTTCTTACTTTATTGTAAGTAAAAAAAATGTCCTGGTCCTCCAGTTCAGTGTAAGAAGTGGTGCTAGAAGATGTCCTTGTCTCATTCTTTATCACTAGGGGAAAACCTTTCAGTAAGTCATCCTAAAGTATGATGTTCATTATAGATAATTTTCATCAGAATATGGTTTTGTTTTCCACAAGTTGATATTCAATCTTATTGAATGATTTCCTGGTATCTATTCATATGGCCATATGATTTCTGAATCTTTCATATGGAAAAATAATCTTTCCAGCATCTTGCCCATGTAAAGATAGAGCAACTAACACTAAGTTGTGATATGTGCAAGAAAATTTAGAATATGTCAGTTTTATCTCCATTTTAGATATGTATCTAAAATGTTCTTAAAATTTCAGTTCTGATTAAATACATACCAAAATATATGTTTCAGTTGCATAGAGGCTTTGAACAGCTAAGTTCCAGTGCTGGGATTTCAGCTGAGATGTATATGATTCCTTTGTAGGGAAACAGGCTGCGTTGGATCCATTCACATTGCTGAACCTTCTGCCAAACTCAACTGACAAGTATTACACTTACAATGGCTCCCTGACATCTCCTCCCTGCACAGACACTGTCGACTGGATTATTTTTAAAGATACAGTTAGCATTTCTGAAAGCCAGGTAATCTTGGAAGTTCAAACAAATGGAGTAATTTGAAGCAATTTAAAAAGAAATATTTTCTACAGAATATCTGTTTTAAAGCATTTGCTGATATGCCTTTGAAGCAAGTATGTTAAATTATAAGTTAAATTATCTTCTTTCCAGTTGGCTGTTTTCTGTGAAGTTCTTACAATGCAACAGTCTGGTTATGTCATGTTGATGGACTACTTACAAAATAATTTTCGAGAACAACAATACAAGTTCTCCAGGCAGGTGTTTTCCTCATATACTGGAAAGGAAGAGATTCATGAAGCAGGTGTGTATTGAAATATAATTTTTCTGTAAGTCCTATTAAATTCAGTGTTGTAGGAGGTAATTGTGGCATCATGGACAATATACAAGACTTCGATTTTTGGAAATATTTTGATTATAGAATTGTAGCCTTAGGTAAGCTATTTAACTTCTCTGAATCTCAGTTGCCATATTTATAAAATGACAATTAAAAATATCTGTCCTGGGGACTTCCCTGGTGGTCCAGTGGTTAAGATTCTTCCCTGCAACATGCCAGGAAGCAGCTACACCCAGGCACAACTAGAGAGTCCGTGCCACAAGGAAAGACCCCACGTGATGTGACGAAGATCCAGCGTACCATAGTAAGACCCAACACAGCCAAATAAACAATACAGTTGTGAATTATGTGCACACACTATGAAGAAAATCTGTTCCTCCTTCCATGGATAAAACCATTTTGCAAGTCAGAAACATTGAGATTCAGGAAGGAAAGTTTTTTCCTAAAACATACAGTAGTTGGTGGCAAAGCCACCTACACACCTCCAAATTCACTTTATGGCATTTGCTTGTGTAACAGCTCTAAGAGGGGAAAGAATAAGGGTGAGGTGTTCAGAGCTTGGGAAGATTTCTTCTTGTTGGGATGACTTGGGAATCTCCGTGGGAGAAGCACATTTGACCTGAGTCTTGACGTGTGTTGGGGTTTTAAAGAAGTACTCGTCTGTGTGTTGGCAGCTCCCAGAGAGGCTAGTGTCTAGTACGGACAGAAACCCAAGGCACTGAATTATTAATGAATAAAAAGTGAGTCCTTTCCCCAGTTTCCTTCTTTAAAAGAAAAGAAGTTTGTCCTTGTCAAGCCCAGGCGATGGAGAGGAGGCAGAGGGAAAGCCTGCGGAGTGCCCTCGGGGTCTTTTGAAGCTGACCCGGCAGTCAGAAGCCTTTCAAAGTGTCCAGAGGACACAGTCATTGCGTCTGCTGACTTGTTCTTTTCAGTTCACTGTGAGGCTGCGCTGGTTCGTGAAAGAGTTGAAGTGGCCTCTGCTTTGGGGACTGAAAACCTTTCCAAGAACATGGTCTTCTTTGATCCCAGCCCCATAATGAATTTTTGGCTGTGTATAATATTAATTCAATAATCGTCTGCTTTTAAAGATTAGGCATTAAAGCAGCATGTTTCTGTTGTTTCAAAGTAGTATTTGTGAGATTGTTTATCCTTTAACAACAACATAAACGAAGTACAACAGTGATGAATTGCTGTGTTTACTATGACATTGTTTCAAATTAATTGCTCCAAAGTGAGGAAATTTAATTATATTTCTACCAACAACACTAAATACTAAGACCTCTTGTGTGGTAAATAATCCCCAATTGATTAAAAATAATAAATAGATCTAACCATCTCCTTTTCTGAAATACAAATGACCAAATAACAAAATATAGACAATGTTTGGCCGTGAATTAGTCATACTGTATTAGTTGTACTAGTTATTAGTTATATTGTATTAAAACTCTTCAGTGGCTCCCATGGGCTTTCCAGGTGGCTCACTGGTAAAGAATCTGCCTGCCCCAGTGCAGGAGAATCAAGAGACATGGGTTTCATCCCTGGGTCAGGAAGATCCCCTGAAGGAGGAAATGCAACCCACTCCAGTATTCTTGCTTAAAAAATTCCATGGACAGAGTAACCTGACCTGGAGAGCTGCAGTCCATGGGGTCACAAAGAGTCAGACACGACTCAGTGACTGAGCGAGCACAGCACACAAAAGCGGCTCCCACTGCGTTTAGGATAAAACCCAAATTGTTTGTCATTGCGTGGTAGGTCCTGTCTGGTACTTACTGGCCTCAGTGCTTACTCTTCCCCGGCCAACTTCCTTCCTTTATCCTGAACTCAGTGAGGTCCCTGAAGAGGACAGACCACACTCTCCCAGGTTGCACCTAGACACGCTTTTTCCTTCCCATGGCGTGTTCTTCCTTGCAGTCTTCCTGTGTTGTCTCCCCCTTGTCCTCAAGACTCAAGTACGTAAGCAGTTGCCTCCACCAAGGAGCCATGTCTGACCCTCCATCCAGCCCTACCAAGCCTGGCGCTGGCCCAAGGAAGGACTGTGCGTTAATGGAAGTGCTGAGCCCATAGGGTACCAGATAAACGATGCTCTTCTGGAGGTGCAGTGTGCCAGGAGCTCCTACCCGCTGTGCATCCAGACTTCCTAGCAGGTGCCGCAGTATGATACTGTCTGTTTACTTATCTGTCCCCACCACCACCCTCTGAAGGAAGTAACTAAGTCTTTTATCACTTTGCCTCGATTGCCGGACAAAAGTAAAGCTCTCATTCATCAAATATTCACAAAATGAAGGAATTGATTTGTGTATAATAAAAGTATGGCAGGATATAGCTTGATGGGTGCTTCTTGCATCATTTTATGTGTAAACCCATATGAATGGATTTAATGTAGAATATTGGTTTTTATTTTTTTTGAATTTTTAAAAAAATTTTGGCCATGCCTCATGGCATGTGGGATCTTATTCCCTGACCAGGGATCAAACCTGCATCCCCTTCCTTGGAAAACTCAGTGTCTTAACCACTGGACCACCAGGGAAGTCCCTATTTTCACAGTTAAGTGATTATGGCTAAAAGTAATCATAACAAAAGCAGTAATGGCTAACATATATCACATGAACCAGTGTGCTCAACCAGGCATTAGGCTTGTTTTTCTCATTTTATAATTTGGGAAGCTGATATTAACTGGTTCACCCAAGTTCACAGAACTGTAAAAGGTTGGAGTCAGTATTTGTACCCTGATCTTCCTGATTCTGAAGACTTCCAAAGCTTTCTCCACCATGCTTTATATTTATAAGGGAACATAATTTATCCTTGCATAATTTTATAATAAAAACTGATGACTTTAATAACATAAAACTTTTTTAAAAACTTAGTATTGGCTTTTTTCAAAAACTAGAATGATGGTTGAATTCTTGCATTTTCCATCATGAGTATTTGCATTCAACAAGCACTTATTTTCCATGTGCATATTCCTATGATTTTTTTTCCTTAATGATACAGTATTGCCCTTTTACTTTCTTGAACTGAATTTAAAAATAAGAATTGAGGGTTGCATTTATGTTCAAGATTTAATCTTTATTAGATTTAATCTGAAAGTATGTTTTTATTACATGAACATTGTATAAAAGGAAAAAATAGATAAGCACACAGAAGAAAATAAAAATCCCCTATAATGTTATTATCCAGAGATAACTGCTATGAGAATTTGGGGGAATATCTTTCTAGCCTTTCTCTTAAGTTAAAAATATATTATTATGTCTCACAAAAATGAGGCTGTACCATACTTGTTTTTTGATTTTGCATTACTGAATGATATAAATATATCATTAATACCATTCTTAATTTTATGTATAGTATCGTCATAGCAATTTATTAAGTTTGTCACCCAGCTTGGGACTTTCAGGTTATACTTATTTATTTTGCTATTTTAAATTTCTAATGTCCTCATTTTGACCAAGAGAGAAGGAAAACGTGTCATGAAAATTGTTAGAATCCTACTCTTGGTAAATGCATGGTAGAAAAATATATTATGCAAAATACATTGCAAGTAATTGCAAAAGCCATGTGAGGTCTGCATATCCATGTAAACTTCTTGGGGGGAGAGATCAAGCCTTATTTGTTTTTTTTTTTTTTGCATTCATAGGAAAACTCAATAAACATTTGTGAATGAATGAGTATTTTACCAGAACTCAGTCCTCTATTTTTGCATTTTTACATAGCATTGCTATTATTAAAAGGCATGCATTTTTGGCATCATGGAATGGGCGCTGGCTCTTCTAAGAATCACAGAATTTAGTAGAACCATTTGATCTTGAAGGAATTAGTAAAAATTGTCTTTTAGTTCATGAGAAATATATGTCAGTAACCACACAAACAGGAGGTGATCTCCAGCTTTGTCTCCTGCCTCCCAGGAACCAATACCTGCCCGCTGCCCTCTCCTCCCACTCGCAAGACTCTGCCTCTAGAAGCCGGGGCCTCCTGCAGTGCAGTGGGAAGGGGCTGGGGCTTTAAAGCCCGGTCAACTTTCGGTTTCAAACCCCAGCGCAAATACTTATTAGTTACATGCTGCTGCTGCTGCTGCTAAGTCGCTTCAGTCGTGTCCGACTCTGTGCAACCCCATGGACTGCAGCCCACCAGGCTCCCCCGTCCATGGGATTCTCCAGGCAAGAACACTGGAGTGGGTTGCCATTTCCTTCTCCAAGGCATGAAAGTGGAAAGTGAAAGTGAAGTCACTCAGTCGTGTCTGACTCTTCGCGACCCCATGGACTGCAGCCTACCAGGCTCCTCCATCCATGGGATTTTCTAGGCAACAGTACTGGAGTTGGGTGCCATTGCCTTCTTTGTTAGAAGTCTTAGTCACTGGATGGCCAGGGAAGTCCCAAGGTGCGCATTTTAAACTCATTTTATCAGTGAAGAGAATGAGGCTTAAAAAAATTAAATAACTTGACAATATTTATGTAATATAATATTGTTACATAATATTTATGTAACTAAATTAAATTTATGTAACTAAATTAAATATTAGTTACATAATATTTATGCAACTAAATACATAAATATTGTCAAGTTATTTAATTTTTTTAAGCCTCATTCTCTTCACTGATAAAATGAGTTTAAAATGCCCACCTTGGGACTTCCCTGGCCATCCAGTGATTAAGACTTCATGCTTCCACTGCAGGGGGCACAAGTGCAATAGCTGGTCAAGGAGCTAAAATCCCGCAGGCCACAAGGCATGGCCAAAATACATACATATTTTTAATTTTTTTAAATGGCTACCTTGTAGGGTTGTTGTGAGGTTTAAATAAGTTAAAGATTGCAAGGCAGTCCAGTCCCTTGAACATAATATACTCCAGATCTGTAGTTTCTATTAATACAGTGTGTGTGTGTATGTGTGTGTGTATACTCTTGTATACTCCAGATCCATAGCTTCTATTAATACAGTATGTGTGTGTGTGTGTTTGTGTATGTACTCTTGTATATGTGTGTGTGTGTGTGTGTATATGCGTGTGTGTGTGTGCAGCTGTATATTTGTATATAGAGACAGAGGGCAAGCTATCACAAGTATAGGGTGCTATCCAAGTTTTCAATGTTTAAGATTTTTATTTGTTAAGTAGAGTTATAAATGCACTTTAAATCTCATTTGCTAGCATTGTAATATACATAATGCAAACTTTAAAAAAACTATAAAATATGAAATGATTTTCAAGGAAGGGTAGCATGAAAAGTGTGTCTTCATAGCTTGATGTTGTATTTGAGCTATGAGAAATTCTCTGTAATTTCCTGAGAAAATGTCACGATGAATTATGCATCAGAAGACCCACCTTCTTGAGAAGGTCAGTAGTTGTAAATAGCATTCATTAAGGTCACATGTACATTAACTTTGTGCTCTAACTATATAGAGAAAAGTACAGGAAGATTATTTACTTCTTGGAAGATTGTATGTTATGAATTGAATGGTTGACAAAGTTACTGTGTATTCCTAGAGAAGACTGACTGAGGTACAGTTTGAAAGGTTTTTTTTTTTTTTTTTGGTTACTTATCTAAAGGAAATGGCGTGTAATCATTGAAAAGTACAAAGCAATAACAGATCATTTTTAGTTCTTATTTTTAACATTTGTGGCAATCTTTACATTAGTTTTGTTAACATCTGTTACTCCCTGAAGGGAGATCACAACCTTAATACTGATTGTCTTCTGAGTCTGTCCCTCTTTGGGTGCTTCTCACAGTAGTCATTAAATTACCTGTCTCGATAATTTTTAAAATGAGGCTCATAAACCTCAAGCAAGAAGGTGGTGGATTTACTAGTGTGCACTCATGGAAGTACTTTGCCATGGGCTGTGTTCACCTGTACCAAACCTCAAGACGATGGGAAATACTGGGTAAAAACCTAGGGACGTTCTCTCTGCCACTCCCCCAAAATCATCACCCGATCTTTTCACCTCCCTCTTCATTTTTATCCATGATCCATGGAGCTAAGACTGCACCTTCTCCCCCAGGGCATGTGTCCCTTTCCCAAGGTGGGCACGTAGAGCAGCAGAGGCAGAAGGGACCTTCTGTCTCCCCTGGACTATCTGCACCAGCTTTAATGATGAGCTGGTCACCAGACTTGTCACAGTGAGAGTTGTCAGGTTCTCCTCCTTTGTGCTTTTCTTCACCTATTTCCTTTTCTTTTCCTTCCTTTTTTTCTTGTTTCCTCATGACACTCAGTGCCTAGCGTATTAATCTCATGTGGACATTCCTGTGTAGGAGGTGTTCACTCTTCATATCCATTCATTTAAGTAATGAGAAGGTGGAGGACTTTGTGAGGTATGTTTGTGAAGTTTTTACAATTTCTAGTGGATAAAAACCTATACTTTTGAAAAGCACAACCTAATTTGACTAAATCACAGAATTTTTTTTACAGTTTATTTTGCCTTCCTCTGTAAATGGCATCTAGGATTTGGAAACTAAAAGCACCCATTACATTTAATGGCTTACTAAATTTAAGGGTGAGAGGCTATCCTAGAAATGAGTTTCCTGAAGGCAAAGATGGTACCTCCTTTATTTGTATGTCCAAGAGTGCCTAGAGCCAAGCAGATGAGAAGTGAATGTTAAAAACAAGTTTTTAATTAAGAACCTCTCATTCTTTATATGTGAGGATCCTTTGCACTTGTGCTGAGTGCTCAGTCATGTCCAACTCTTTGAGGCCCCATGGACTGTAGCCCACCAGACTCCTCTGTCCATTGAGTTTTCCAGGCAAGAATATTGGAGTGGGTTGTCATGCCCTCCTCCAGGAGATGGTCTGGACCCCGGGATTGAACCCACATCTCTTGTGTCTCCTGTATTGGCAGGCAGATTCTTTACTACTAGTGCCATCTGGGTTGCACTTATACTACAGTATTGCTTGTATTCTGTGCAACTTGACAAGGACCCCAGCTTTGTCACAGCCTGGCTCATAGCCTCGAGCTTGCAGGAACCAGATTCTCCTTGGTCAGTGTTCCTTAAAGAATCAGTGACTATGATCCAGGTCACATGTAGCTCGTAGAAGGGAATCAGGGCATGTGATTCATTCCTAAAGAAGGAAATGGGACCTCAACATAGTTCTGGTAGGTAGGTTTATTTGCTCAGTCATGTCTGACTCTTGCGACCCCATGTACTATAGCCCACCAGGCTCCTCTGTCCATGGGATTCTCCAGGCAAGAATACTGGAGTAGGTTGCCATTTCCTTCTCCACAACATAGTACTGAGCTCCCTATAATCAAGGAAATTATATTTTTGTTACTATCTTATTAATGTAGCTTGTAATTGGTGTCAGTATATGTTGATCTGGAAAGCCCTTCTTGATTTTTCAATCCAGATAATATGCTTTATAAACTGTATGCCCTTCTAATAAGATAAACTAATTTTAATATGAAGAACAAGGGAAGCTTGGAAAACTTAGTGAAAATTAATAACTTACTCTGTAGTCAGTTTTACATCTGAAACATTACCCAGTTTTATGTCTGAACACCAAGTGGTGAATTAGCAAGATTGTTATTTAGGAGATAGCTAGGATGTCCTACCTTAGAAGAGTAACCCGTTGGCAAGGTCATAGACTACATATAGAAGTACTAGTCTTTCTCTTGAATACATTCTAAAGTATATATTTTTTTCTATAAAATTCTGTATTTCAGCATCTAAAAGATAAGCTTCAGCTATAGCTTATAATGTGTTAGTAAGCTATGATTATCAATAAACAAAAGGAGTGTTTAAAAATAAGCTTCTAATTACAACATACATTTTAACTATTAAATTACTAATAAGCTTTTACAGATATATAAAGAAGAAAGTAAATGAATTAAAACCTGGTGGCAAAGAAATGTGAATTTCTTTTTAGAGTCCTATTTTATATTAATGCTGATTCTTAGAATTTGAAGTACCTGATGATTTCTAATACTAAGGGGAGATAAACACAGACACCTGATCAAAATTCCTTGCACTATTGAGGAAGCAGTCCTTTGTGTATTTTGAAGTCAGTAATTTTATATTTTTCTCCGATTTTTATGTTTTGTGGGCATGCATAAAACTTTCATGCATTTTAAGATAGTTTCATCTTTGAAGAAAAGAGTTCACTTTAAATCATTCTCACTCTGTGCAAAGTGGGGTTGACTTTTGAACAAAATCTACAAATGATATTGTCCAAAATCACTTTCAGCCTTTTAAAAACAGACATGAGGTTCATCAGAAGCAAGACTAAGGCAATCTTGTGTCTCCAATGATGTTAAGTAACCGCTTCACTTTTGAGATGATGTGGTCTTCTGCCATCTGGTGGACATTTGTAGAAGTGTCACTAGATCGAGTAATGATGATGCAGTCTAGACCTAAATAGGAATACATTTTCTTATTCTGAATTCGTGTTTTTTGATAATGAAAGAATTGTTCTCTTATTCCCAAAGGAACACTGCACCCTATATCCTTGACCAACAAATAATATTATAATTTTAACAGTGAAAAGTTCTGTCTCTAACTCATATAAAGTTATTCCTATATTGATTTAAAGCATATATGTGTATATGTATTTACATTGCTCTGAATCACTCCTGTACCATTGCATAGCATACATATGCTAAAATGTCTATTATTGAATACTGTATATAAAATGTTTCCATTTATAAGGTCAGTTGTTAGTTTTGGGTGCCCTCCTGTGTTCATGGGGAAAACTACAGCCCAGTAAAGACAAAAAGGCTTTTTGGTCACATTCTCCTGGTGCTGCTTGCGTGTTTCCATTGAGTCCTAGAAATAGTTTTGGTAGTGGTGATGATTGGTTGATGTCAATGGACTGTGTGGTCTCGTGTGGTGACTTTGTAATTTCAGGTATACCTTTAAAGCAAAGCCTGGATTCTGTGATCATAGTGATTACTATTTGACCTTGGAGACCTTTCTGTCCCTCTCTTCCCCAAATCTCTCCAGCCTGGAAGATATTATATTTATTACTGTGCTTCATTAGCATGATATCATGCATTTAAAAATTTTTTTTGTTCACAACTAGTTCAGATGATCACATTATGAATGTATTTCAGAAAGTATCAGAGTGCTCTTTCTGATGGGACTGCATTTTTGCCATGAGTTCCAGCACGGGCTTCAGTTCATTTTAAGAAGTCCCCAAACGAGTTTCAAAATATTTTTTCAGCTAAGACTGACATATCTTATAATTCTCTGAAATTAATTGCTTAATCTATTTATGAGGCCAAAGTGGGACTTTTTTGTCAGCAGGTCTGAAAAATATTGAAATAATAGTTTCAGTTGTTCTCCTATGGTTTTCTGTGATAGGGAATTTTTAATTATTTCAAAGATTTACAAACAAGACCATCTTTTAGTTTTGAAATTCTCCTCATATGAGCCAAAAAGAATAATAAAAACACCATAAACTTGAAGATATCCTTTACTTATTTATGAAAATGAATTTGTATTCCCCATACATTCAAGACAGTTTTCTATGCAGTATAGAAATTAAAAAAAAAAAAAACTCTGGTTATTATGCTTATAATCTACTCGCAGAATAAAGATCGGCTTTCCAAGTGGCACTAGTGGTGAAAACCTGCCTGCCAATCAGGAGTCATAAGAGATGTGCGTTCAATCCCTGGCTCGGGAGGATCCCCTGGAGAAGGGCATGGCGACCCACTCCAGTATTCTTGCCTGGAGAATCCCATGGACAGAGGAGCCTAGCAAGCTACAGTCATAGGGTCACAAGGAGTTGGACACGACTGAAGCAACTTAGCATGCACACACAGAGGAGCAAAGACTTATTCAGAAAAGAAAAATATAAGAGAACATACAATTAATGCAGTAATTGTGGTAAAACAAGACAGACAATTGAAAATGACAGATATCAATCCAGCAGAGGTCAGAGTGTGCATAACAGAGAATACTGCTCGTGGTAAAGACATTCTTTGAAGGTCAGACTTGAACAGAGGTAGGAGGTGTTGATTGAAAAAAAATGCACAAGCTAAAAGTCAAGAGTTATGGATTATTTGGTGGACATTCTGAGGACTTCAACCCTGGGAGACAGGACTCTCAGATCACACTGAGGGGCTGCTCTAAAGAAGCAAGGGGAGGGTCAGGATATGTAGGAGTTTTTGCATCAAAGACAACATAGTAGGAACACCAAAAGATTACTGTTAATTAGAGAAACCAGAACTCTCAAGGAAGTTAGCACTTTTCTGTGTATGGGAAGGTTCAAGACTCTGGTCTCACTGAAATTGCTCCTTGGGTATAGACCTCAGCTACCTGGGACCAGTTTCCTGTGTTTTCTCATCCTGAGTTTCCTCAGGGTACACCATTAGGGAGGCTCTAAAGTGATGGCTTGATGGTTATAACATCCTTTGTTTACTAGCCAGGCAGGCAGTCTTTTTCATTCACAGTGGGGAATGGAGAAGTATTTCAGATACAGGAAATGGCTTGGACAAAAGAGCCACAGTGGGAAAGTGTAACTTTTCAACCTCTATTAAAATACAGCAAAAATGTTCATAGAATGTGTTTCACTTGTTAAGATTCTAGAGGGTGACAGTTGTGTCAATAACTGTACTTTTTTTTTCCTCTGAAGTTTGTAGTTCAGAACCAGAAAATGTTCAAGCTGACCCAGAGAATTATACTAGCCTTCTCGTTACGTGGGAGAGACCTCGAGTAGTTTATGATACCATGATCGAGAAGTTTGCCGTTCTGTACCAGCAGTTGGAGGGAGAAGACCAAACCAAGCATGAGTTTTTGACAGATGGCTATCAAGATTTGGTAACTATAAGATCAATTGTTTCATGTATTGATGGCATTGTAGTCATTGTAGTTTAATATCTAGGATAAGAACTTATGAATGATTGTATATTGTTGCCTTTGATGACTTTAGGCTTTGTATGAGCTATCTAGTGGGGAGAGAGGGATGCAGAAGCTGTATTTAATTATTTAAAATTTACAGTGATTAATACTAGTGAAGTGAAAATGTAGTCTCTCAGTCATGTCTGACTTTTTGCAAATCCATGGACTATGGCCTGCCAGACTCCTCTGTCCATGGAATTCTCCAAGCAAGAATACTGGAGTGTGTAGTCATTCCCTTCTCCAGGGGATCTTCTCAACCCAAAGATCTAATGTACGTCTCCTGCATTGCAGGTGGATTCTTTACCATCCAAGCCACCAGGCAAGCCCTAGGTTCTTACTAATATTTTTAATTACATTGAGACTACAGCTCTGCCGATAATAACTTTCAAAAGACTTAGAACTGGATATCATCTAGTATAGCCTTTCTTTACAAAGAAAAGGACTCGAACAGTCAAATACTTTGTACTCTCACAGTTGGATATGAGGGTTGGACCATAAAGAAGGCTGAGTGCCAAAGAATTAATGCTTCCGAATTGTGGAGCTGGAAAAGGTTCTTGAGAGCCTCTTGGACAGCAAGGAGATCAAACCAATCAATCCTCAAGGAAATCAATCCTGAATATTCATTGGAAGGACTGATGCTGAAGCTGAAATTGCAGTACTTTGGCCACCTGATGTGAAGAGCCAACTCATTGGAAAAGACCCTGATGCTGGGAAAGATTGAGGGCAGGAGCAGAAGGGGACAACAGAGGATGAGATGGTTGGATAGTATCACTGACTCAATGGACATGAGTTTGAGTAAGCCCTAGGAGATAGTGAAGGATAGGGAAGCCTGGTGTGCTGCAGTCCATGGGGTCGCAGAGTCGGACACGACTTAGCAACAGAACAACAACTTCCAGTTAGAGAAGGAATTGGGTCTAAAATATCAGTACTGTGATACAGTTGTCTTTTGTTTCTTCATCATAGTGTATCAGCACAAGGGAAATAGAGTAGAAAATAGTGTAGGGGTCTTGAAAGTCCTTTTCTTTGATTCAAATTTCCAAGTAAAAATGTGAAATCAATTGAGACAGAATTTTTGGGACAGGAGGCAGGTAATCCTTAGGAAGCGATGCATGTCTTCTTCCTGTCCACCCATGACAAGAATTAAAGAAAATACAGATTCTGAGCATCTCAGTATTAACTTTTCCTTGGTGGTTGTGGTATAATTGAGAAAATCCCATCTGGGTGTTGCTTAGGGAAGCCCCCAGGGCAGGTCCAGGACACTGAACTCTGAATATAGACAGCAGGAGTCCCTCAAGCCCTACGAGCCTGCATCTATACAAAAACCGGTGTGGAAATCATATAAACAAAATGGGGAGGTTTGTAACAACTTTTTAATTTAGATGTCTAGAACAAACACTGTGAACTGAGAAATTTGTAAGTGGAATTTATGAGAATATACTATTATTCATTTCATAATGATGTGAAGAAGGTAATAATTCTATTACTGTCTGGTTTACATATTGTTAAGAAAAAGAAAGAAATTAGTTTTTCACATTTTGCTTCTTATAAATGCTACATGTTTGTCTAAAATAGTAATCTACACTTTTGGCTACTCATTTATGAATTTCATGAGTTTGAGTTAAAAAATGAAATTTTCTGAAACTAAATCTGATTTTTACAGAGCAAAAAAATAAATAAATAAAAGCATAGTTTACCAGTATCTTCCTCACTCACAAATATCACAAGCTCAGCCTGATAACATTGTGTAAAATTTTTTCTCAGGTTAATAAAATACAAAATTTTTTATTGACAAATGAGAAAATGTTTTCTAAGAAGAGATGTCTAGTATGTTAGCACTCCTCTGAGAATGACAAATTTGTATAGTTATTGCCATCTTTCTTTTAGGGTGCTATTCTTAATAATTTACTACCCAATATGAGTTATGTTCTTCAAATAGTAGCCATATGCACTAATGGCTTATATGGAAAATATAGTGACCAGCTGATTGTGGACATGCCTTCTGATGACCCTGGTAAGTGCCCTCCTGATATACCTTATTAAATGAAGGAGGCTAGTTTAATTTCTGAATGCATTGGTGCTTTCTTTCTGACTTTATGTTCTTTGTCCAAAAGGCAAAGTGATTTCTTTTTTAGTCTGGATTATCAGGTAATTTTGTAAAGCACAGAGCTCCTTTTTCATTTTCATTCAGCAGATATGGCATAGCACAATATGTGAATTTATTCTTAATACTGAAGTTTTCTATTTGTAAAATAAGAACTGCCAAACCTATTGTAATGTCTGTAGTGGTCATCAATGAAAATAGCTAAGAAAATATAAAGACTTTGATTTTGAATAATGAAGAGTTTGTTTCATTTGTGTTTATTTCCTCCCTCTTTCAGCCCCCAAAGTATTTTGTAGTAAGTATGTACATGATTCAAGGATCATGTGAGGTACTTTGAAATACCTATACAAAGCATCTCAGGAGTTTATCTTAGATATTTTCATCTATCTTTTATAAATTGGTGGTGAGGGGGATCTTTCTTCTTAGGTTTGCTGGGTTTATTCCATAAAAGCAAGCAAAAAAGTTGTTTCTGATTGTATTTTATTTGCATGCATCTCTAAGTATTACAGGAAAATCTTTGATCTCAAAGCATATGCAATAATTGAAGGAGGTTCTGCCTATCATAATTGGACAGTTTACAAATGTACATAACTAAAGTCTTTCTTTTGTTAGTATAAGCAATTTTAAAGTAATAAATGAAATTATATAGTACATATACATGTATATGCATGTATACACACATACATGTCATGCATATGCATGTTCATAAATGTATACAAACACACACATACACAAATGTAAATATTCTTTGGTCATCCCTATTATGAGGCTACTCTCTGAAATTTTCACCGGTTTTTAATAGCAGTGGTTACAAGTGATACTAATTGGAGCATGTTTCACTTTTATGTATAGAAGGAAAACTGATGTCTGTTGATTTTCCTTTGTGGTCTATGTGCCATAGCAGGGTCTTGTTCATAACATCATAGTTCTTAACTAGTTGAGTTTTTAAGTTAAATAATTTATCAGAACATTAGATGTTAGATTCTGGATCCTTCCAAGCCACAGGCCATAAAACTTGCCAAATATTTCCCAACTTAGAACATTGAGAGCTAATGAATATTACTACTCTCATGATGGGCTTCCCTGGTAGTTCAGATGGTAAAGAATCCACCTGCAATGCAGAAGACCTGGGTTCAATCCCTGCGTTAGGAAGATCCCCTGGAGGAGGGCATGGTAACTCACTCCAGTATTCTTGCCTGGAGAATCCCATGAACAGAGGAGCCTGGTGGACCACAGTCCATGGGGTTACAGAGTCAGACATGACTGAGCGACTAAGCACAGGACAGCACTCTCATAATGGCAATATCATTATTTAAAAATAATATTATGACCTGCCTCATGTCTAGGTATAACCATCTTTCCTACTGTTTTTATTTAGCGTTATTTTGCAAAATCAGGTTATTTTAAAATGAAATGTGAGCTCTAAGTGTTATTGAAAGGTGAGTATCAAATTAACTGCCCATGGTTTCAGCTATACCATATGATGCTTTTCCATTGAATGTCATCCTTCACTGAAGTTCCACATATTGATCCTTCCAAAAATGACATCTTTAGCAGTGCACCGTTGACTGTGTTTTGGCAATATCACATGTGAATTGATTAAATATGGTATATAAAAATCTCCTCTAGTCCTATTGTGTATTTTAGGTGATGAATTATATTAAAACCATTCATTTAATTTTACTATCTTAGTTTAATTATACCGCTCTAATTTCTGAACATAGTACAATTTCCCAGTCAAAAAAATAATTTTAGCTATTTATGTTGTGCATTTTCTAACTCTCCCTTAAGAAGGGAATGGCAACCCACTCCAGTATTCTTGGCTGGCGAATTCCATGGACAGAAGAGCCTGGCGGGCTACAGTCCATGGGGTTGCAAAGAGTCTGACATGACTGAACAACTAACACTTCTTTCTCTAGCCACTATGCTAAAAGTTTAGACTTTCTGAATTTTTTCTTTCTTATTTTTTAAGAAAGAAGCTTATTGCATATGGAAAAACAGATCAAATGTCTATTATCTATAGATACAATTTCTGAGTGATCCTTTTAGACTGAGTCTATATTGGCACAAAGTACAAGTTCTTGTATCATTTGTAGCACTTTCACATTTGTACAAAATAGAAAGTATTATAACTTAATTTCTATTTATTCAAAGGATCGGGACACCATTGAACTAATGAGATGCTAGCTTGGACACATCACTTAATCTCCATGGATGTCTCAGTGCCTTAGAGGATTTTGTACATTAATATGTTTTAGTAAAAGGTCATATTTGATTTGATATTCTGCTATGATATTACTCTTAAAAATCAAGGGTTAAAATTTAGTTTATCCCTTAGTTATTCCAGAAAGTTCTTCGTTGAAGACCAATTTATGCAGTGTTTCAGCTCTTCCTATTTTTATAAGGAAAATATTAGTTGTCTCCAGAACTCATTCTTTCTGATCAGGAAGACTACAGTGGCATTTCAGTCCATATATTTTTAGTTCATTATTGAAATTACGTTATCTTAAATATTGTTTCTATAGTAGATACATAGCAGTAAAAGCCTTGACAGCAGTGCCGTCCTGTGGTTCAGTGTGATGGTTCCTACAAGATTTGTAAAGTTTACAATTTATGTGGCTAATATAGATGTTAAGTGTCTTTTGAGTTTGCTGTTTATTTCACGGGTTTTACTAGTACCATTTCATCCTATTAATCGTGTTGTTTCATTACCTAATGTTGTAATGTACCTTATTGACTTATTCTATCATTATTTTGGATAAGCTCTTTTCTAAAGACTGTACTATTTGTTGCTTCTGTTAAAAAGGAATGACAGAGGTCACGTATAATTGCCCTCATCCTTTCAGTCACAGATTTTAAATATTCTAATCAATATCTGTGAAGTAAAACCCAATCTTCCAAATTGTGCATTTAAAGTTGGCTAATTTAATTAATTTATTGCTTGTGCATTTTAATTATATTTGTTGTGTACAGCAGTATCACCATAGTGTCCATTAGATGTTATTATAAATTGCTGTTTTAAAATTAACACATGAACTCATGTTCAGAAAAGAATTTAAACCTTTTCAAGGTTAAACTAAAGTGGATATTCTTTTTAAAAACTTTTTTATTTGGTTGTAGCTATAATTATGCTTATTTCTACAATATAGATCTAATTATTATATAGTTATAGAAGACATTATTTGAGTACATGTCTTAGGATCTTGATAATCATATGTATTCAATTTAAATACATGGTGAATTAGGTCAGTGCATTTTCCTGTTTTGTGTCCTTTTCATTTGTATAACAACTGTCTTTGTTAAATCACTATACATTGTCCTTGTTCAGCCTATACCATACTACACTACAGGTAATGTTATATAATGATATTTAAAAATCACCCTTTACAAAGATTGCAGTTTACATTGCTTTTGCCTTTTCGCACTGTGAAACTTGGCTTAAAACCTTTAAACAATTAAATAAGCCTTGCTTGCCTACCTACATCAGTGTTGCTTTTTTGTTTTGTGGAATGTTGAGTAACATGCTCTTTTAGAAAATCTAACAGAACCAGAATGACCCATAGGTTTTATTCTGTTATCCCATAAATGTGAATTTTAAGTGTTCAGTAAAAAAAAATATATTGACAGTCTTCACTACTGGGCTGTTTTTGCAGCTTTCTTGGGGTCTGTTTTGATGAAGTGAGAAGATTCTGTAAACCCCAGTAGTGCCTGAGCCAGACTGGTGACCACTAAAACGTTGGTTATTATTTGCAAGGAAGCAGCAGGCCAAAGGACTTCCCAGGTGGCTCAGTGGTAAAGAATCCACCTGCAATGGCGGGAGACAAGGATTCAATCTCTGTATCACAAAGATCCTTTGGAGAAGGAAATGGAAACCCACTCCAGTATTCTTGCCTGGAGAATTCCATGGATAGAGGAGCCTGGTGGGCTACAGTCCATGAGGTCGCAAATAGTCAGATACGACTTAGCAACTTAACAATAACAACAGCAGGCCAGTGGGGACCCATCCTGAGACCTTCATCAGTCAGCAGTTAGACCTTGAGTGCTATGAACTTTCAGACCCAGGAGTATGGCTCAGATTCTCCAGGGAGTTAGAAGCAATCTTTTAAAATTATTTTATTTCAAAATTGTTCTTAGGAGTCTCAGCAGAAGACTTCTGGGTTATTTTGGGCAGGGCAAATTCCTGGACAACGCCAGTATTTCAGTCAATTCAATGATCTGAGTCTAGTAGGAAATCACAAGGAAGATCCTTCAAAGTGGGTTTTTACATACCAACATGAAGGTACCTACACCTAATTCACCCATGAGTGTGCTATGAAATAAAAAGAGATCAAAGGGTTTCTGCTCCTAGGGCCTGAGGGGGCCTAAAGGAAACTTCTTACTTCTTATTGCAATAAACAGCAAAGCCATCTATAGTAGAACTCGCTGATCCCAGTACTCATAGACAGTATGATTAAGTAGAATTATGTATTTTAGCTTAATGGGAATTATAATCTATATAGTTAAGTTATTCTTTGATTAAAGGATAACAATTAATCAAATGCAGTGCACACAAGTACTGAAAGAAAAAATTTGTCCTTAATGTGATAATTATATACACTCTACCCCAAACCTGACAATTAATAAAAGAATCACCTTTGGTCATTACAAGTATGTTAAGTTAAATGAAGTTAGGCCATTTTTTAAAAACACCTCTATAAGCATGTTGAAGAGAATGGACTCTCATTGAGATGTTTTTCTGTAGCTTCTTAACAGAATAAAATCTAAAGTATAATATATATGTGTATGCTGCTGCTGCTAAGTTGCTTCAGTCGTGTCCGACTCTGTGTGACCCCACAGACGGCAGCCCATCAGGCTCCCCCATCCCTGGGATTATCCAGGCAAGAACACTGGAGTGGATTGCCATTTCCTTCTCCAATGCATGAAAGGAAAAGTGAAAGTGAAGTCGCTCAGTCGTGTCCGACTCCTAGCGACCCCATGGACTGCAGCCTACCAGGCTCCTCTGTCCATGGGATTTTCCAGGCGAGAGTACTATATATACATATATATATATATATATATATATATAATCTCAAAATAGTATTTGACTATGATTTGCCCTTATTAATATTAAAGTATTTTTAAAGTACATAAAAAGCTGTGACTCCATATAAAAATATTTTTAATAAAATTATGTATTGTCTCATATACTGAAATTGGAGATTTTTACATGCATGAACTTCTCTAATTGTAGTTTTTAGAAAATCATATTAAAAGTTCTTTTTCTTTCTCTCTCACAGTTAAGTTGAATCCCGTTTTTAAATTCACATTATATTGGTTTCCTTGAAGGTTATAGAGACACAGTTGTATCAGACTATTGAAATCATTTTAATTTTAAAAAGTAAAGACTAAATAACATGAAAAACAGGGTGAGTAAGAGGTTTCATGGTGACAAAAATAGAAAAAGGAGAACACTAAAGATCCAAATGAAAGTTGTCAGATTCTTTCATGGTTAGTTTTAACAAGAAAATAATAATAATTGAGAGTTAAAATTTAAGATATGACTGTTTACAGTGACTATTTTCATTTTTATTGCACCAAAAATTGTTCAGGGTAAGTAACTTTAAAATATTTAACTAGTCAGTAGTATTAATTTTATCTAAAACCTCATGGGGGCTGGGCTTCTATATTTTACTTGAATTCTCTTCTAAATAAAATTCAAGCATATTACTGTATTTTATAGTTTTACATTTCTTAGTACCTAGAAGTTTTTTCATGAAAATAAACCCAATACAGTTTATAGGATAAAGGAGGCCTGGATTTGATAAATACTTAATGTTAGTTCATTTATGCCTTTGAAAATTCTGTAGAACATGCATTTCCTTTGAGGATCTATAGAGGCATAAAAAAATAGAACATAAACAGCTTTAGGATAGTGAAAAGCATAAACTTTGGAGATGGGATAGATTCTCTAAAATAATAGGAATAAGAAAGGTATCTTTGTAATAATGCTCAAGCCCTAATAGTTACTCTGACTTCTGTCTCCCTGATGCAGCTTGGATGAAGAGTGAGGATAAGTGGTCCTCAAGCCCTTTGGTAACTTGGCAGAGGGCCTAGATTCCTTACTGGAGAGAGAGAACTATTGGTAGCTCCTCATCTTTTCTAACATTTACTGATGGGTCTTGTTTTAGGATTAAGCTATCCTCAGACTGGGCTTCCCTGGTAGTTCAGCTGGTAAAGAATCCGCCTGCAGTGCCAGAGACCCTGGTTCGATTCCTGGATCTGGAAGATCCCCTGGAAAAGGGATAGGCTACCCACTCCAGTATTCATGGGCTTCCCTGGTGGCTCAGATGGTGAAGAATCTGCCTGCAATGTGGGAGACCTGGGTTTGATCCCTGGGTTGGGAAGATCCCCCTCGAGGAGGGCATGGCAGCCCAGTCCAGTATTCTTGCCTGGAGAATCCCCATGGACAGGCTATAGTCCATGGGGTCGCAAAGAGTCAGACACAACTGAGCGACTAAGCACGACACAGCAACATGAAATATGCTGATTCTGTCCAGTTGGGAAAGTCAGACTTAAATGATCCTGGTCCTTACATTCCTTTCATAAGCAGTATTAGTTGTGTATCCCTGGGAAGAAGTCATGGGAATCACTCTGGTCTGTCCTTCCTGCTGCCAATCCAGGCTGGACCTGCTAGAAAACATTCTCGCTTCTACCTGGGGCAGCACCCTGTGTACAAATACGTATAAGCCCAAATCTGAAGAGTGAAAAGAACTATTTGGGACTTCCCTGGTTGGGCAGTAGTTAAGAATTTTCCTTCCAATCCAGGGAACGTGGGTTTGATCTCTGGTCCGGGAAGATTCCACATGCTTCTGAGCAAAGTCCATGTGTAATAACTACCAAGTCCATGCTCTAGAGCCCATGCTCTGCAACAAGAGAAGTCCATGCAGCGCAACTATAGAGTAGCCTCTGCTCACCACAACTAGGGAAAGCCCCTCACGCAGCAACTGAGGACCCTGCACAGCCAAAAATTAATTAATTAAAAAAAAATAACTATTTGACCTTCAGTCAGAAGAAGACCTTAAGGAATAAGTAGTTGAATAAGAGTATCTGTCACTTATCCCCTGGCATTTTCCCAGCTATGCTTTTATCAGCAGTAAGTCTGCACTGATGAAAAGTTACTTGGGTTTCTTTGCACCCAGTAATATCAGTCTCACTGGCTTCTTTTCCCTTCTTAGTTTCAATCATAGTTGGGGTGGAAATAGGGAAAGGAGTTGGAGTGGAGGATAGAGATCGCGGTTTTGAGTGCAGTTTCCTGTTCGTTTACATAGTGCTGTGTTATGTAATGTTCAGCAGTATTGGAAACTGAAATTTGAAATTTTCTTTGAGCAATTCTGTATTTTCCAAGCTAACAGTATTATTTTTTTTCCTTTTCTCTCTTTCCATCCAAAAGTAGACCAATAAAGCTGAAATAGTTGAATAAAAATGTTAATAATTTTGTTTTTAATTTTGTAGAACTTGACCTCTTTCCCGAATTAATTGGAACTGAAGAAATAATCAAGGTATCGTAGCTATTTTTTATTCAAGTGCGTAAATATTAAAAAGTCTATTTTGAATTATTGGTTAGGTTTTAGATGTTGCATTAATAAAAAGTTCGTATTGCATGCATGATTCATTGTTTGTAGCACTAGTTGCTGAGCTTTGTAGATTAATGTATAATTAATAACATGAGTTTTATGAAGAAGTTGGAAGACACTGTAATTGGTATAGTTTTTAAAAAGAGATAGGAAAGGTTTGTTGATAATTAGAAAAATGATGGACTTTAAAAATAATGATAGCTATGAACTGTAGTTGCAAATTGGAACTTTTTCATTTTCTAAATGTTTCTAACAAACTAAAGTAATATTTAAGCAATTCATAATGTCGCTACAGCTTATTTTTGACTAACTTAACCAGTGATTGATAGATTGATAATAAATGTGAACCAGAATATAAAGTGTATATATTCTTTTGCCCATTTAATTTGATTATTTTTGTTTGGACTATGCATATTATAAAGTCTGTTGCCAGCACAAGGTCCTTGAAGTAAATGGGCCTTTAAGGATATTTATAAATTTTAACATTGTCGTAAGTTTTGAAATAGAGAGAAAATGACTGTTTGTATCTTATATTTCATCCTAAGCCCAAATATGCTATTCACCAGAACTGAGATAATATGTTAAATCCAGGTTTTCTATTGTTAATGGTAGTAGGAATGTGTCCATTAGTACATATATATGTATGAGCTGATAACTTGTGAAAACGAATATTCTTATCTAGCTGTAAATAGTGGTTAGGTTGTGTTTTCACATGAACCGTTATTTCAGTGATTTTTTATCTTATGGCAATTCTCTCTTACAAAGGACTATTTTAGCAAAATGAGCAGTCCACATTTCACCAAGAGTTCACAATAGAATTCAGCTAAGCATATCTGTGTGTGTGTGTGATGTGTGTCAAACACCCTTCCAGTTGTAGACTGCATACTTGTGTCCTCACATGGTGGAGAAGAACAGAAGAAGCAACCTTTCATGACTCAATATAAAGGCATGAATCCCATTCATGAGGCTTCCACCTATGGCCTCATTTAGTACTAATTATTCCCAAAGGCCCCAATTCCTAAGACTGTCACTTTGAAAGGGTAGGGTTTCAGCATGTGAATTTAGAGGGGACACAAACACAGTTCATAACACTATTCACCTTCATTGATTCATGCAGGAATGAATGATAGAAGTTGGCAAACACCTGGAATGTATCAGTAATGGTTTTAAGCCTGAATATGGGTTTCCCTGGTGGCTCAGTGGTAAAGAATATGCCTTCCAATGCAAGAGATGCAGGTTCAATCCCTGGGTTGGGAAGATGCCCTGGAGAGGGAAATGGCAACCCACTCCAGTATTCTTGCCTGGGCAATCCCATAGACAGAGGAGCCTGGCAGGTTACAGTCCATGGTGTCGCAAAAGAGTCAGACATGACTGAGCAAGTAAACAACAACAACAACGTGGAAATGAATAGTTTCGGGAATGTTCCTCAAGTTTTCTTCCAATAGGAATGCCTGACTTTGAAAGACAAACTATCTCCAGCACAATCAAGGCTTTTCAATAAAAAATTTTAATAGATATCATAAAGGATAACAGGTGTGATCCATATCAAAACCATAGAGGAGGAAAGATTCACAATAACTTAATCTTGGGAAACAGTGTCCATTAAAATATTTGTTTTTTCATATATATATATATAAAGTAATCATAGAACATGAATCTTATGTTCTTCTTGAAACGTTGACATGAGACAGTATGACCCCATAGAAATGTACAAGACTTAGTTGGCTGGATTAATGAAAGGTCCATCACCTTCTTCAGATTCTAAGAATCTCACAGTGATGAAAGAGAAATTTGTGTTTCGTGTGTGTATAGTTTTTATTCCCCAAAAATGTAACAGAATAAAGGGTGACTGGCATTATGTTTTAAGAACAATGTTATAGAAGTCTACATAGCTTATAGTAGGAGGATGATAAAGGAGGTTTGTGTGGGATAATAAGCAAAGAGGAAGAGAAGCAATGGTATGTGGAATTTGAAAGAAATTGTCAGATCAGGGACTTCTAGTCTCTGGTGGTCCAGTGGTTGAAACTCCGCGCTTCCAATGCAGGGGGCATGGATTCAATTCCTGGCCAGGGAACTAAGATCCCACATGCTGCACAATGAAGCAAAAAAAAAAAAAAAAAAAAAAACTTACCAAAAAATAAAAGTTCTAAAGAAAAGAAATTGTCAGAGGATATAGAGAAGATAGATGACATGTGTTTTGGGAACTTTACTGTGAAGAAAAGGGGAGAGGTAAAATGAATACTAGGCATTGAATAGGAGATTTTCCATTATGCTCGTTTTAAATAGGAGTGATCTGGGTTTTAGCTGGTAAGAGTGATCCATTTAAGAAAGCAAAATTGAAAATACAAAGTGGAGGGAAATAGTTGTGTTCAGTTCCTGAGAGGATGATAGAGAATGGATTAGAACACAAATGCAGAAATTAGAAAGGAAGTAGAACAACAACTCTGTTACAACAGGATGAGAAGAGCGGAGGTCGATTTGGTTGGTCCCGGTGGGTTTTGATGTTTTAATGCTAGTAAGAGTTGAGTTTTTGTCTGGTGGCTTCTACTGCCTCTGTAATCAGGAAAACCATCTGCTGAGAATGAGGAGAGAAGAAAATGGAGGTTTGAATAGAGCAGAGCAAATTTTAATAGAGCAAATAGAGCAAAGTTTAAATGTCTTGGTAGAGGGTAAGAGTGTGGCGTGATACCAGAAAACTGGCAGGTATCCAGATTTAGAAAAGTGAGAAAGAATTCAGAAACTACATATTGCTAAGGTTAACACTGATCTTCACCAAAACTGTATCAAATTATAAAGCAAATGTTTGTAAGAACTTCTAAAGAAAGAAGAGTGTTTTCCACCAAGAGTGAGCCGAGGCAAACTGTTCTTATTTCCTTTTGCATGAAGTTTTGGGGCTTGAAGATGAGAAGAATATTTATTCAGGAAATTATGTGGTAAAATCTTCTAGTTGTCCTTGTGAACATGGCATCAATCAGAATGCAAAATTTTATCAAGGAATACTACTAGGGAGGAAATGGATCTGGAGAATCTAAGAGAATATCCATTTTAGCATTAATACAATCCAGAGCATTAAGGCTGACTCACTTCTCAGGATTGTCGCATATGCCTTAAGATTAAAAAACCACTTTAAACCAACTGAATAATTAAGCTGTAGATAACAATGCAGTCATTAAGCTTGAAATCTTGTGTTTCATACATGTAGCTTTCTGTGTGTCTGAGACAAAAGCTCATGAGCACACATGGCTTAAGATTCAGATTCTTTCTACTGATATTGGTCAGGTTCTCACTGACCAATTTGTACTTGGTCATTTTTTTCTTTTTTTCAAGGACCGTGACCTTAAAAGATCTAATAGATGACAGTGCTATGAAACTGACAAATTCATGTCCCATGTGAACAAAAAATATCATATCTTAATATGTTTGGCAATTCAATGTTTTAAACATATGATTAGACATATTATAATATATACAGTTTAAATAAAAAGAGACCATGGATTTTGGTTAACCTCTAGCCAGATCACTCCTGGGCCATCATAGTAACTAAGTGCTCATGAGTCACCTGAGTGGTATTTCTAAAGGAAACACAAAATTAAATGACTAGAACTAGGCCCATATTTTGACCAGTTGTTAAAAATGTCTGCCTAGGTTTAAGATGAACTCCTAGGGAAAAGTATTTAAAACAAAAACAAACAAAGCCAAAAACCTCTTCCAGTCTTAAACTTTCCTGTTAGGATAGCTTTAAAATTGTGATGTATTCTGAATACATACAAATAGTCTGAATATACAACAACTTTGATCTTTGAAATAAGTTGTTTTATTGCCGTTTTACAAGAAGCTAATTATTATTTAGCTTGTGGCCAGATGAACTAAACAGAGAAATATAAACACAAGAAAATAAATGCCATGTTAAATAACACTCTCAGTAAGTAAATACCACTACACTGTGTCTCCTTTTCAAAGCTGTGATATCTATTAATTACTTCCATAAAGTAAAATTTTAAGAAGCAGCCATAAGATATTTTCGTTGAGTAGAATTACTGTCCCTCAAGTGTGGATAATACTGGTTACAAGATAGAGGCGTGTCCTCTAGAGGGGTGGTGCTTTATGAGAAGTTTCCAAAATCCCACGAGTGAAGAATCACAGTATAATGCAGTTTAAGATATTATTAAGATTTCATGGAAAAGGAAATGGCAACCCACTCCAATATTCTTGTCTGGAAAAGTCCATGGACAGAGGAGCCTGGAGGGCTGCAGTCCATGGGGTTACATGACTGAGCACGCGTGCATGAGAAGGGTGGAGGGAGATGGGTTGGTAGCAATACACTGGTAGAACTAAAAAAAAAAAAAAAAATCACTTTTCTCTAATTTCCTTATATCCCATTAAATCTTACTTGCTTTTCAAAGGAAGAAGAGGGAAAGGACATGGAAGGAGACACTGCTGTGAATCCTGGTAGAGACGGTGCCACAAACCAGATTAGGAGAAAGGAACCTCAGATTCCTACCACAACAAATTACAACCGAGTGGGGACCAAATACAACGAGGCTAAGACTAACCGCTCCCCAGCAAGAGGAAGCGAGTTCTCTGGAAAGAGTGGTATTCCCAACATATCTTTAGATTCCACTTCCCAGCCGGTCACTGAATTAGACCCAGAAAAAGACGTTCCTTCGACTTCACAGACTGTGACCCAGCCTCCCCCTCTCACTCTGGCAGGCACTTCAGCCTCTTCAAGTGACGACTCTAAAACCATTCTCCGATTTCCACAGATGAACTTGTCCGGGACGGTGGAATATTCAGATACAGTTTCTACGACGGAATCGCAAGAGGTATCTACTGATATCAGTGAGGAAGAGAGTTTATTGACCAGTTTCAAGCTCGATCCAGGAGCCGATGATTCTTCCGGCTCCAGTCCCGCAACTTCCGCTGTGCCATTCGTGTCCGACAACACACCCCCTGGCGGTGTATTTCCTTCAGAAAACCCAGAGGTCGTCACATACGATGTCTTTATCCCAGAATCTGCGAGAAATGCTTCAGAAGATTCAGCCTCCTCAGGTTCGGAAGAATCTCTCAAGGATCCTTCCGTTGATGGAAATGTGTGGTTTCCTGGTACGACAGACGTGACGACACTGCCCGATGTCGGGTCAGGTAGAGAGAGCCTTCTCCAGACTAATTACACCGACGTGGATAGTGACGAATCTGAGAAGACAACAGAATCCTCTCCTCCAGGCCCACTGCTGTCACAGGGTCCCTCGGTCTCAGATGTGCGAATGCCACAGTATTCTACCTTTGCGTACTTCCCCACTGAGGTGACACCTCACGCTTTTACTCCGTCCTCCGGACAACACCATTCGGTCCCCACCGTCAACGTGGTACACGCGCAGACAACTCAACCAGTGTACAATGGTGAGGCACCTCTCCAACCTTCCTACAGTAGTGAAGTCTTTCCTCTAGTCACCCCCTTGTTGCTTGACAACCAGACCCTCAACACTACCCCTGCTGCTTCAAGTAGTGATCGGGCCTTGCATGCTACACCTGTATTTCCCAGTGTCGGTGTGTCAGTCGAATCCATCCTGTCTTCCTATGATGGTGCGCCTTTGCTCCCATTTTCCTCCGCTTCCTCCAGTAGTGAATTGCTTCACCGTGTGTATACGATCTCTCAGATCCTTCCGCAAGTTACTGCAGCTCTTGAGAGCGATCAGGGGTCCCTGCATGTTTCTCTGCCGGTGGCTGGGGGTGATTTGCTGTTAGAGCCCAGCCTTGCTCCGTATTCTGATGCCGTGTCGCATCAGATCACTACGCGTGCTGCTTCGGAGACCTTGGAATTTGGTGCTAGCAAGCCTGCTGTTCTTTATCAAACGCTTGTGTTTTCTCCAGCTGAAGCATCCAGCAGTGATGTCATGATGCATGCACGTTCTTCAGGGCCTGAACCTTCTTATGCCTTAACTAATGAGGAGGGCTCCCAACACCTCTTCAGGGTTTCTGACAGTTCTGCGGTACCTGGGCGTGATTCTGTTCAGGGTTCCTTATCTAGCAGTCCTAGTCACCACCTACCGATGCCCGAGTCTCCCTTAGTAACCCCAAGCGCATTGTTGCTGCAGCCCACGCAGGGGCTCTCTGGTGATGGGGAGTGGTCTGGAGCCTCCTCTGATAGTGAATTTTTTGTGCCTGACACAGACGGTCTGACAGCCCTTAACATATCTTCACCCGTTTCTGTAGCTGAATTTACATATCCAACCTCTATGTCTGGTGACGATAACAAGCTACTTTCTAAAAGTGACAGAATACACGGAGAGGAGACAGAACGGCACATTTCTTCTTTCAGTGACCTGGTTTACCCCTCTGAAAGCACAGTCATGCCTGACCCATATGATCGTGTAAATACATTGAATGCCTCTTTACAAGAATCCTCTGCCTCCACTTCTAGCCCAGAGGGCATCCTCCCAGAGCTTCTTGCTTTTACTGCCACTAAGGTTTATGATCATGAGATTAGTCAAATTCCAGAAAATAACTTTCCAGTTCAGTCTTCACACGCTGTATCTCAAGCATTTGGTGACACTTCACTTAAACCTGCGCTTAGTGCACACTCAGAGCCAGCATCCTCTGACCCTACTTCTAGTGAAATGTTATCTCCTTCAACTCAGCTCTTAGTTTATGAGCCCTCAGCTTCTTTTAGTACTGAAGTATTGCTGCAACCTTCCTTTCAGGCTTCTGGTGTTGACTTGTTGCTTAAAACTGCTCTGCCAGCTGTGCCTAGTGACCCAATAGTGGTTGAAACCCCCAAGGTCGATCACATTAGTTCTACAGTACCACATCTCATGGCATCCAGTGCCGCTTCAAGGGAAAATACGCTGCACTCTCCATCTGTACCAATCTCTGATGTATCATCTACTCCTAATACGCATGTTGCTTCACTTCAAGTTTTAACCATTTCTTATGCAAGTGAGAAATATTCTGAACCACTTTTGCATAAAAGCGAAAGTTCCCACCAAACAGTACCTTCATTGTACAGTAATGATGAGTTGTTCCAAACTGCCAATTTGGAGCTTAACCAGGCCTTTCCTCCAGAAGGAAGGCATGCATTTGCTACTCCTGTTTTATCAGTTGCACCACCAGATACGCTTATAAATAAGCTTGTTTATTCTGATGAAGTCTTCACCTCCACCAAGGGCCCTGTCACCGATGAGGTATTGGCTGGTATTCCTACAGTTGTTTCTGATCCAGTTGTAACTGCTGATCCTTCTGTCCCTTTAGGAAATGTGTATGTTTCCATTTCAGCCATTTCTCCCAACAAGGATGGTTCTGTAACCACAACCAAGTTGCTGTTTCCTTCCAGAACAACTTCTGAGCCAATTCAAAGTGCCCGATCTGATGCCAATTTGGTGGGTGGTGGTGACAATGGTGATATTGATGATTACGGTGATGATGATTATGATGACAGAGATAAGGATGGCTTATCCATCAATAGGTGTATGTCATGCTTCTCCTATAGAGAATCACAGGAAAAGGTGATGAATGACTCAGACACCCAGCAGAACAGTTCTGTGGATCAGAATAACCCAATCTCATATGCACTATCTCAGAATTCTGAAGAAGGAAATAGAATCACAGGTGTCATATCAGACGATCAGACTGATATGGACAGAAGTCCTGATAAATCACCACCAACAAATGTGCCACCCCAGAAGCGCAATGATGGAAAACAGGAAAATGATGTTCAGACTCACAATACCCTGCTTCCTTTCAGTCCAGAATCTAACGCTTGGGCAGTTCTTACCAGTGATGAAGAGAGTGGATCAGGGCAAGGTGCCTCAGATAGCCTTAATGATAATGAGACTTCCACAGATTTCAGTTTTCCTGATATTAATGAAAAAGATGGTGATGGGGTACTGGAAACAGGTGACTCAGAAATAACTCCTGGATCCCCACAGTCCTCAACACCGACTATTACTAGCGGGCATTCAGAAGTGTTCAACATTTCAGAGGCAGGTTAGTTACGAATCCAAAGGATAGATTGAGGTGTGATGGCTTTCTGCCTCAAAAAAAAAAAAAGAAAAATCTTGGAAAGAGGTATTTGGTAAAATGGCCATCGTTTTTAAAAGTCAGGATATTTATAAATCAATTTACAGGTTTTAAAATTTGATTTTTTTCATTATTTCAAAGAAATACTGAATGTGTTTTTATCCTTAGATTAACTCTCTCCAAAACAGATAAGATGATTTCTATTGTCAATTCTTTCATATTCCACAAGATGCCTGTTATATGTGAGAGCAATTATGTGTATATAATACATTTTTAGTACACTGCTTTTTAAATAATAGATTGGAGTGTATTTTGGATGATTTTAGTTTTGATATTTATGCATATTCTAAATTACATTGCCAACTAAATATCGAATTACAAACTCTGATATAATACGACATATGTGTCTCTCTCTCACCCACTCAGTGGAAAGCAATTAGATATTTTGGACATCCACATCAGATTGGGGACTTTAGAAAAAAGTTCTATTGCTATGTTTTGAAAGTTTAATGGTAAGATATTTTTTTAAGATTTAATTTTTTAAGAATGTCTCTTTGATTACCTTAACATTGCCTAAAGAGGGCAGTGTGAACTAACAAAATACCTTCTACTTTATACTTGTTACATACCTTTCTAAGAAGTTAGATAATGGCCATTAATATGCATAATATGTATAGGTATTGTATGACAAGGTGTACAACACAAGAACATTTTCTGTAGAAATGCATTTCATTTGTTAATGTATTTTATGCAAACTAATTTATAGCCAGATGTTTCTTCCAGCAGATTGCTTGCAGTATATATAATACAGATGTTTGCTTTAGATGCCGGGGGGTGGCGGGGGGCGGTGCAGAAAGGGGAAATTCAATGCCATTAAGAATATGAAATACTAGATAATTTCATTGCCTTGATCTTAAGTTTTATAATTTGCTTTTACTATATTTTAAGGCATCTTTTTAAATAAACAATGAAAAATATTTAAATCTCAACAGTGAGTCAAAAAATAAAGTAACATCTTGCACTATTATTTTGTAAAAGTAGGTATTTAAAATCCAGAACATAGATACCAGTCTTATTAGGATAGTTTTCCTCTTTGTTATTTCCTTTCCTTGAATGAGTTATGTACTTTTCCTTCAGTGCAGCAGCAATTAAAAGCGTGTACATTTTGATAGAGAAGTTTCTTTACATTCTGATTTGATACCTACTTAGCATTGCATTCCAGTTTTCAACACTTAAACTCTGTTATGTGAAAATAAGTATAATACATGGGTCACCATATTCATTAGTATTGCCTTATATATGAATTGTTATCCGGCTTCAATTATAGTTCTTTTGGTTTTTTAATTTTTATTAGATTGATTTAAAAAGAAAACATCAGGAATGCATCCATTTTTCTATCTTATTTTATAGTGACATCATCTATATGTTATTGCTAGATTATCTGTTATGAAAAGACTATATACTATAAAATGTCAAACCTGAAATTACTGACCAAAATTACTGTATTTTCTCTTCAATGCACTAATTAGATTTATTTAATTTGAGGATGTTTTCCTACTGATGAGGAGAAAACAATATGAATATAACATCTAACAGCATCAAGTAATGTAATTGATGACATAAATAAGATCATATAGGGGAAAATTCTTGCCTGTTTTTAAAACATATCTAAAAAATCATATGTAGTTTGTCTTATCCAATAATTGAAAATGCCTCTCTATCAAATGCATATAGACTAATTCTGAAACTTACCATTTTATTACCTATTTTTTAGAATGTAGAATAATTTATAAGACATGCTCCTCAAAATAATATAGATAAGACAGATATTAGTACCTGCAACTTATGAATGCATAGACTGAGTCCTAAAGATACTAGACTGCTTGATCAAGGTCACACAGGAAGTTAATAAAAAAAACTAAGACTGGAAACGTGTCATTGGTGTCTGTCTCTTAGAGACTTCATTTTCATGATTGAGAACAGTAGAATATATATAAATATAAATAATGCTTAATTTGTAAACCAATATTATTCTTATTTATTTCCTAATCATTAGCACATTCTTGCCTTATTATTTAGGTAACTCATATATACTATGGAGCCATATCCAAACATATTTTAGTGTCAACTAATGAATATAAAAAGCAGTATAACTAGTTGCTCTTCATTATAGTATACAAAGCAGCCAGTTGATTGTTTTTACTTTCATGTGGTAGCTCATATAAAATATTTAGGTTTCATTATATGTAATTATCTTGGCTTTATCATTCCAATTCCCTAATTAAAAGGTTTGTTTTAAAATCAGACATCCCAGAGAACTTATGAGTAAAGTCTACATACAAGATTCTGAATGTGTGCATGTGTGTGTATAATGCATGTATATAGTATGCATGACATATATATATATTGTGATTTGTTACATATTTCACGTGTTATATATCTGACATATGTATCACATATTTGATCAGACATATCTCATATATATGTATGTACATACATCTATATAAATGAGATATGTACACATCTAAATACATATATATACACACATACAGCTATGTGCCTACTGCAATGAATATTTGTGGTCGTTGAAGACTAGTGAAATTATATAAACTCACTTTGTATGTAAGTTAATGTACATCATTGGTTCTTAAACTTTAATGTGGATCAGAATCACCCAGAGGGTTTGTTAAAACATCGATTGCTGAGTTTTACCTACAGAGTCTCTTTTTCAGTAGATTTGGGATGGTTGAAGAAGGGCCCTAAATATACATTTCTAACAAGTTTCAGGTGATGCCGATGCCACTATTCTGGGGGACCTACTTCAAGAATGACTGAAATAGATAATAATACTAACCTTCCTTTGTAATTTCTAGGTACCAGAGACTTTGCTAAGTGGATTATTTCCTTTATTAACCACAAACTATTTCTATTGTAACAATAGGAAAAAAATGGGAAGACAATTGTGTATGAAACAAAATGCTTTCCTAAATTTCATAAAGCAATACCAGTGCATTCAAACTTAGGCTTCTGAATAAGTCTCCCCACAGTAGGTAATGACCAGAGTGTATGGTTAATGTAATAGAAGGTGAAGTTTAGCCTTCTCTCATAAGAATATTAACTACAGCTCAAGGATCAACTGACTTACAATATTCCCACTTTTTAAACAGTTTCATTATTTCCAGTCACAACTTTGAATTCCATTTTTTTCTCACAAATGCTTCTGTAATTATAAAAATACACATCTTGGAATATTTGGTTGCCACTTATAATCCTTTGATGCATTTCCTATATGTGGATTAAATTCTTGACCCTTTCTGCATCACCTGTCTTTACAGAAGGAGTCTATCGTTTTAACTCTCAAGTTCTCTCCAGTTAGACATATTTCAGTGCTCTATTTATGAATCTGTGACTGTCAAATTTATCCTCAGATATTTTCCATTAAATTGATATTATTTTCAATTAAATTAATGCCCATTGTCTATCACTAAGAGTATGGTACTTAGTATACCAAGGTACTTTTATACCAGATGTACCATATATATTGGAAGCAAGGTAGACTCTGATGAGGAATTTAAACTTAGTTACTCCAGAGATCCTACAGGTGGACAGGATAAGGACTGTTAGTTTGTAGTGGTGTCAGCTTGTTGTAGCATCCTGTTAGGGTTCTGATGTACAATCATCTTGGTTTCCCACTGCACATACCTCAAAGTAGAAGGGAGGAATTGTGACTGGTCACTGACACTCTGAAGTTCTAAAACGTTTTTTAACAACTTAGAAAGATAGCTTTGTTTGCAGTGATTTTGAAGTTCTAGAACAAAAATGTACCTGATTTGTCACAAAAAAATAGTTATTTGCTATCTTCTAAAATAACCCAAGGACAGAATTTAGACTTTTTCATAATTTACACTTGTGTATTTAAAAAGAATGCCTTAGATCTGTGCATTCCTTCAATTCACATGCAAAAGTATTTTTATTTTTGATAGAGAAAAACAGTTGGCAATAAGGGAATTCAAAATGTCTAAATTTTAAATAGTTTGCTGGATTGAAGGGTTATCTTAATGTAAGAAGAGTTATCCTAAGAGTCTCTCTTTATGAAATTATTAATTGCTCCTAATTATTTACCTAACTGTGGGATGAAAAATATTTCCACTACAATTTATTTTGGGAAATCAAGATTATATATGGTGATTCAGTAAGTAGCATTGTTTTTCTGGATCATTTTTATTAAAAAACTGAATAGTTTTTATTTTAATACTTTAGTTTCCTTTCACAAGCTTTTCAAGGCAATATTTTGCTTCCTGGTTACCAGTCTTTGCTGGATATTATAGTTCCTGAGCTCTGATAGCCTGCCTTCCTTTTTTTCTCTTTTTCTATGAGCTTGTTTGTTTGTGAAGTGTAATTGATCTGTAACACCAGGTTAGTCCTTGCTGCACAGCATAGTGATTCGATACCTCTGAACATTTCAAATTGATCACCACAATAAGTCTATTACCATAAAGATATTGCATAATTATTGACTAAATTCCCCACACAGTATATTTCACACCTATGACTCATTTATTTTGTAACTGCCTTACTTTTAAGCTTTGGGTCAGAGAAATTTTAAAGGTAAGCAACAGCAAGAAGATTGCAGTTATTCAGTTGAAAAATGTTGTGCTTTTCCCTCAAGCTTAAATATCAACTTTCTCAATTTTCTCCGACTACAGAGGCCAGTAATAGTAGCCATGAGTCTCGTATTGGTCTAGCTGAGGGGCTGGAATCCGAGAAGAAGGCAGTTATACCCCTTGTGATCGTGTCGGCCCTGACTTTTATCTGTCTAGTGGTTCTTGTGGGTATTCTCATCTACTGGAGGTAAGTTAAATGTTTTGGATGTGTATTTCATAGAGCTCAGATTTTACTTTTGTTTTACCTGAATGTTCTGCAAAACATACTCAAAATTCACTGTACTTGAGAGCTACCACTAATTTATCCAGGTAACTCTGAGTAAGAAGAATTTGTGAATCCAAAGACATAATAATAAAAGATCTGACTATTCTTCACACTTCTGTCAAACAATTAAAGGTAAAATGGAGGAACTTTGACTTCAGTTAATATTTAATACAGTATTTTGACAGTTTTACCTTCATGTTAATCTAATGAACATTCTGATGTTACCATAGCATCTAAGGTTCTCAGTTAAATGCTTGAGCTTTTATAACTTTAAAAGTTACTATTTTGGAAAACATCATTTTTGATATAGTGAAAAATATTTTTATAGCAGTGGATTTTGTACAAGATACATATCAACTGCATGCTAATACAAAAAATGATAACCCATACACAAAAGTACAAATCAAGCATTAAAATAGAATGCAATTTGAAGATAAAGTAAATGACTATATTAAGAGGAATGGGATTTTAAAATTCATTATTGTTTGCCTTGAAGATGAGATATAGCTTCATTCTTATCAATAACCTATTGAAACTTTTAAACGGCAAGGAACATTGCACCTGACATAAACTTCTGATCCTATAGCAAATGGAACACAGTGCAAATTTATGTTTACTAGGGATGTAATACAAATCAGTATAACTGCTATAACCGTGTCTGTTGGAAAGCAAGGACTTTATGATGATATAAGGAAACCTATCTAAACCAAGAAAGGGCATAACTTAGTACTTTATCCTTTTGTTTTAAAAGAGGGTTTTGTTCAGAAGATTTATACTCCATTTCCTTTTGTTTAGCAACATCCATCTATAAGTTTATCATCACCACTCTTTGTGTTATTCCAAAATATCTTTTCTCAGTTTATTAAAAAATATTTAGTGTGTTTATTGACTGTTTCCCATGTGCTCAGTATTGTGTGAAATACTGTGGGAGCGTATGAAAAAAGGAATGAATGGAGAGTCACCACTGTCAAGATGTTTATGCTTATTGAAGAGAAAGAGTTTTCAGTGAAAAATGTGTAAAATATTACACAGAAGTGTATGCATGGCAGCTTAAATCTCTCTTTTTTAATGTAAATTTATTTATTTTAATTGGAGGCTAATTACTTGAAATATTGTGTTGGTTTTGCCATACATCAACATGAATCCACCATGGGTGTACACGTGTTCCCCATCCTGAACCCCCCTCCCACCTCCCTCTCCGTACCATCCCCTGGGTCATCCCAGTGCACCAGCCCCAGGCATCCTGTATCATGCATAGAACCTGGACTGGCGATTCGTTTCATATATGATATTATACATGTTTCAATGCCATTCTCCCAAATCATCCCACCCTCTCCTTCTCCCACAGAGTCCAAAAGACTGTTCTATACATCTGTGTCTCTTTGGCTGTCTCACATACAGGGTTATCATTACCATCTTTCTAAATTCCATATATATGCATTAGTATACTGTATTGGTGTTTTTCTTTCTGGCTTACTTCACTCTGTATAATAGGCTCCAGTTTCATCCACCTCATTAGAACTGATTCAAATATATTCTTTTTAATGGCTGAGTAATACTCCATTGTGTATATGTACCACAGCTTTCTTATCCATTCATCTGCTGATGGACATCTAGGTTCCATGTCCTGGTTATTATAAACAGTGCTGTGATGAACATTGGGGTACATGTGTCTCTTTCAATTCTGGTTTCCTCAGTGTGTATGCCCAGAAGTGGGATTGCTGGGTCGTATGGCAGTTCTATTTCCAGTTTTTTAAGGAATCTCCACACTGTTCTCCATAGTGGCTGAACTATTTTGCATTCCTACCAACAGTGTAGGATGGCTCCCTTTTCTCCACATCCTCTCCAGCATTTATTGCTTGTAGACTTGTGGATAGCAGCCATTCTGACTGGCGTGAAATGGTACCTCACTGTGGTTTTGATTTGCATTTCTCTGATAATGAGTGATGTTGAGCATCTTTTCATGTGTTTGTTAGCCATCTATATGTCTTCTTTGGAGAAATGTCTGTTTAGTTCTTTGGCCTATTTTTTGATTGGGTCGTTTATTTTTCTGGAATTGAGCTGCAGGAGTTGTTTGTATATTTTTGAGATTAGTTCTTTGTCAGTTGCTTCATTTGCTATTATTTTATCCCATTCTGAAGGCTGTCTTTTCACCTTGCTTATAGTTTCCTTTGTTGTGCAGAAGCTTTTAATTTTAATTAGGTCCTTTTTGTTTATTTTTGCTTTTATTTCCAATATTCTGGGAGGTAGGTCATAGAGGATCCTGCTGTGGTTTATGTCGGAGAGTGTTTTGCCTATGCTCTCCTCTAGGAGTTTTATTGTTTCTAGTCTATCATTTAGATCTTTAATCCATTTTGAGTTAATTTTTGTGTGTGGTGTTAGAAAGTGTTCTAGTTTCATTCTTTTACAAGTGGTTGACCAGTTTTCCCAGCACCACTTGTTAAAGAGATTGTCTTTTCTCCATTGTATATTCTTGCCTCCTTTGTCAAAGATAAGGTGTCCATAGGTACGTGGATTTATCTCTGGGCTTTCTATTTTGTTCCATTGATCTATATTTCTGTCTTTGTGCCAGTACCATACTGTCTTGATCACTGAAGTCAGGCAGGTTGATTCCTCTAGTTCCATTCTTTCTCAAGATTGCTTTGGCTATTCGAGGTTTTTTGTATTTCCATACAAATTGTGAAATTATTTGTTCTAGCTCTGTGAAAAATACCGTTGGTAGCTTGATAGGGATTGCATTGAATCTATAGATTGCTTTGGGTAGTATACTCATTTTCTCTATACTGATTCTTCCAATCCATGAACATGGTATATTTCTCCATCTATTAGTGTCCTCTTTTGGAGAAGGCAATGGCACCCCACTCCAGTACTCTTGCCTGGAAAATCCCATGGATGGAGGAGCCTGGTGGGCTGCAGCCCATGGGGTCGCTAAGAGTTGGCACGACTGATCGACTTCACTTTCACTTTTCACTTTCATGCATTGGAGAAGGAAATGGCAACCCACTCCAGTGTTCTTGCCTGGAGAATCCCAGGGATGGGGGAGCCTGGTGGGCTGCCGTCTATGGGGTTGCACAGAGTCGGACATGACTGAAGCAACTTAGCAGCAGCAGCAGCAGTGTCCTCTTTGGTTTCTTTCACCAGTGTTTTATAGTTTTCTATATATAGGTCTTTAGTTTCTTTAGGTAGATATATTCCTAAGTATTTTATTCTTTTCGTTGCAATGGTGAATGGAATTGTTTCCTTAATTTCTCTTTCTATTTTCTCATTATTAGTGTATAGGAATGCAAGGGATTTCTGTGTGTCGATTTTATATCCTGCAACTTTACTGTATTCATTGATTAGCTCTAGTAATTTTCTGGTGGAGTCTTTAGGGTTTTCTAAGTAGAGGATCATGTCATCTGCAAACAGTGAGAGTTTTACTTCTTTTCCAATTTGGATTCCTTTTATTTTTTTTTCTGCTCTGATTGCTGTGGCCAAAACTTCCAAAACTATGTTGAATAGTAGTGGTGAAAGTGGGCACCCATGTCTTGTTCCTGACTTTAGGGGAAATGCTTTCAATTTTTCACCATTGAGGATAAAGTTTGGTGTGGGTTTGTCATGTATAGCTTTTATTATGTTGAGGTATGTTCCTTCTATTCCTGCTTTCTGGAGAGTTTTTATCATAAATGGATGTTGGATTTTGTCAAAGACTTTCTCTGCATCTATTGAGATGATCATATGGCTTTTATTTTTCAGTTTGTTAATGTGGTGTATTACATTGATTGATTTGCAGATATTGAAGAATACTTGCATCCCTGGGATAAAGCCCACTTGGTCATAGTGTATGATCTTTTTAATGTGTTGTTAGATTCTGATTGCTAGAATTTTGTTAAGGATTTTTGCATCTATGTTCATCGCTGATATTGGCCTATAGTTTTCTTTTTTTGTGGCTTCGTTGTCAGGTTTTGGTAGCTGAAATCTCTTAATGCTAAGAGTAGTCAGAGAAAAAAGGAGCTTGGTGGGCCAGAATGGACAGCATAAATGAGAAATGTTGAGCTTGAGCTGGATAGGATTCACAAAGAGGAACTAAAGGAGAAGGGTGTGCCAGGCAGGGTCCCCGCAGGTAGGAAGGCTGGAAAGGAGGGATGAGCTGTGTGTGTCTGAGACTGTGGGGTTGGATCATCTAGCTGCATGTGGTTGTATATTGGTTGACTAAGGTAGACTGTTGCCATGAGCAGCCATATTTCATATCTGACTTCTTTTGAAGAACAGAGTAGACTGCAGACTATAGCAAACAGATCATGCTTTTGTTATCATGAATGGATTAGGAGTCTGTTGTGTCCATAACATCATGCAAACAAAACTGCTTTCTTTAATGATTCCTGTAATCACCAGTGCCTCTTTTGACAGAAGATTTCATGTTTAGCAGAGTACCACCAGCACAGTACCTAATGCATAAATGTTTGCTCACCAAGAATTCATATTGCTTTCTTCTTACTCCCCACGGGACTTGTTGGCCAGACTTCTTACCAACACTCATGTCATGTTTGTTCAGATTACTGTTTTATATCTAAGCTGATTTTCCCTGCCAAGTCAATTTTTGAAGTTAATGGGAATTGAAGTTAGACAAACATAAAATAGGGTGGGAAATGAGATCATATTCTATTTCATAGTAAATAGTGTTAGAATAAATTTCAGTTAAAGTGTTAGATAGTTTATAGTTAAAAGGTTGAAGTAATTAGAATGAGTTTTTTAATCTGTTACTTAATATTCCAAGTTTATTTTCTACAAAATTGAAAATCAGTGCCTTATTTAATATGATTTGAGATTTCATGGTAAAGTCAAGTCTGGAGTGGTTTATATCTTTTGTTATTAGTAGGCCATTCCATCCATACTTATGTGGATAAAAAAAGATGAAATTGTAAGTTGGAAAATACTAATTTGACCTTCCTCCATGAAATGTTTCTGTTCTCCTTACAAATAACACATATAATTTGAGTACAGAGTGTTAGTTTAAAATATGAACACTCTTAGAGTTTTATGTATATATTTTATATCTAATAATCAAACGTCCTGATAAAATTTGTTACTCTTACTTATCCATTTACAAATTTAACATAACTGTCCAACTCACGGCCATTTGAAGTTAATTCACTCCCAAATGTAACTTTTTACATCAGTGAGACAAATACACTAGGAGTACTATTTGCTAAACTACAAAATGACAATGGCAGTGCATTCTTCACAGTTTGTCTGAATTATTCACATCCAAGGGTAGCTGCATTTCTGAGCAACATGATTTCATTCACCAATATGGAAACATTTTAGACCTTTGTGCAAACTATAGCCTGTAGAAAGGTTTAAAAATCTAATGACATACCAGCAAGACTCTTAATACTAATAGTAACATTGTCCTTATAAGTTTTTCCAGTTTATATATTAAAACACTTCTCTAACCTAATTCTTTAGGAGAAAAAATAATCACAAATGGTATGATAAATCCTCTCTTTTGCCTAATTTACTTAACTCAAAGTGTTCTCTTACGTTTGGTATAAACCTTAAGAGAAAGCATGCCATAGCAGGAAGGCAGAACAAATCAGAGGTGATAAAATCTGGGTCTCTTTTCCAGTTCTGCCCAACATTTATTATATAGCTTCGGGCAAGTCACCCATCTAGGAATTAGTGTCCTCTTTTTACTATTTGGGGGAGAGATTATCTTTTAGATTGGAGTCAGATTTTCTTCAGGGTTTCTGTGATGAGTACAGCATAATGAATATTGTTTCATATTTGTGTAAGGATCCAAAAACTGGAATAATAATTATACATTTCTAGCTTTTAATTCCAAATAATGTGATGAAAGGTGTAAATTAAATAATCAGATTAACATTGATTGATAGGACCTATGTCTACAAGTTTAAAACAGTCATCACTTTTTTCTTCATGGCTGAGTGATAATTAGCAGGAGACGGAGTTACAAACACTTAGCACATAGACGTGAAGACACTCACTGCTGATACAGAACAGATGGACCATTGATACCAAATCTTGTCATACATTAAATAATATGCCTTGAAATTATTTTCCAGATGTTTTAAGGTATAATTTACATGAGCCAAATCATAAGTTTCCAAGACACAAAATTATTTCCATAAGAATAACTTCAAAAAGTTCACTTTAAAGATGACAAAGAGAAAATTTTGGAGAGCTTTTTTTAGTAGTTAGAATATGAAAAATACCAAAAATGTGTTCAAATAAACAGCACTCCATCAAAAGCAATATAGAACAGAGTTTTCCATAGGCACCCTTATTCTGACTGGAGAGAGTGGGAAGAGAAACAATATAATTTTTCTCTTGATATTAAATTTAAATTTGTGGGTCATTGGTAGCTACCATCCAGAATGGAGGACTCCAGTGCCACGCTACCTTTTATATAGAATGTCACCTCCTAGGTAAGACTGTACCATAAAGAGTTCCTAAGCCACATACAGATGCTCTTCATCCAGAATGAATCCTGTACTATTTTAATTGTTTCCTACTTTTAAGCTTATTGGTATGATTTATAAGATTCTTTTGTTACCTGTTAATACAAGTAACATTACTAGACCACTTATTTTCTAAAACCAACAAATGTTTGATTACATAGCTGAAAAGAGGGGCTGGAATTTACTACAAGGAATATTAGCAACATCTTAAACCTTGGTACTGATATGTCTTAATTTGCCTTTTCCCATTTTAAGAGATATTGCCTTCTTCCCATTCTCTCAGACACATCCTCCGTCTAGGCATCCATCCATCCATCCATCCACCCATCAATCCATCCTTCTCTAGCTGTATATTCTACCTCTTCCTCCCAAATGTTTTGAAATTTTAAGTTAATCTCATTTGAGGCTCCGGTAGGCAAGAGAGTCTAGGATGCATCTGTATACATTATGGTTGGTGGAATTCTACTGGAAATTCTACTGTAAATCCATCTAATCATTCAACATTTAATACCTATTGCACTCCTGGCATTGTATTTAAAATTGGGTCTACATAAATCAAAAGACATGGCCCCATCTTTAAAAAATATATATAATGAGGATAAAGGCCCAAAACAAATATACTACAAAATGATTACTTTTACCACCAATTAATTAAAATATTTAAAATAAATTGAAGGTCATTCTTGGATTAATTAAGCGTATTTTTCAAAGCAATCTTTTTAAACAAGAGTGTGAATGGACGTTTGTGTTCATTATAATAGAAACAGAAAGTGGAGTGCAAGAATCTGCTTAAGAAATGAGAGGCTGTTTCACAGAGAAGATGCCACTGAGCTGTCTTTTGAAAGGAAATATTTGCATGGCACATTAGTGACCGAGGCATTTTGGTCAAAAGAAGAACCATGTTTAAAGCAGGGAGAAGAAATAACTGAGTTAGAGCAGGCAAGACATGTTCAGTGATCTACAACATTTGTTATTGAACATAAACTTCAAGGAGAAAAGTCAAAAAAGGTTTGGACCACAGATAGGTAGGGTTTAGGTATTTAAAGATTTGGATACTACAATCTAAAAATCTGTAAGATAGAGCTAAAGCCAATATGTCAAAGTAAAAGGGAGATAGGTTTGAGGCTCAATATAAGAAAAATATCAACAGTAAGAGGCGTTACATTGGAACAGGAGGGTCTCCTCTTTGGGTACCATTTGGAGACACTTACAAGGGATTGATGTTCGGGTTAGTGTAAGAAATGTGTAGTAGCTAAAGATGATTCATAGAGAAGTAAGCTCCTTGTCACGGAAGGATTCAAACTGAATCCTTTTTATATGTCAGAGATGTTAGAGGAAGGACTCTGATATTAGCTGTGATATTGCACTAGGTCCCTTAAGGTATTAAATATTTTACAACTCTAAGATTCATTGAAAAATAAAAGCCCTTTCAGCTGGCTTTTGCAACCATATTTTAAAGGAATCAAAGAGATTTTTAATCCTGTGATCTTAAAAGCAAGTATCAAATCCAGTGTCTCCCTATCAGTGGGGCAGAAGATACTACATCTGTGGTTGCACAGATGACCCACACTTTCCTGAAGTTTCTGCTCCAGACTGGTGTCAGTTCTGCTCAGATGTGGATTTTCAATAGAAAAGAATCTTTGTCTTGAGACCTGTGGCCCTCCTCTTTCCATTTCTCATTACTCTGCCAGGCTTCTTCCACTCTTCAGGATATGAGCCTTGCTTGGGGCCTTTTTGCCCCACATCACAGTTGATGGTACATGCACTTGTCTTCCTCCTACATCACCTCTTCCCTGTCGAAGACATTCGTGTGTTCTGTCAATTATCTGTACTCTCACAGGTTTGATTATGATTATACTATCACAGCAGATAGCTATTTTTTTTTGCTGTGCACATCATTACCTTTGGATTTGTTTTTAAACTTGTGACATTAGAGTTATAAATAAACTATATAATTTTGTACTATTGATACCTATGGCAGTGAATTCATTGAACAAATATTCCAGGGCACCTATAACACGCCAGACATTATTATGAGGACTAACACTACATTAAGACCAAGTGTCTTGCCTTTTGTTGGGCTTCACAGGTTGCTCAGTGGTAAAGAATCTGCCTGCCAGTGCAGGAGACACAGGAGATGTGGCTTCAATCCTTGGGTCAGTAAGATCCCCTGGAGAAGGAAATGGCAAACCACTCCAGTATTCTTGCCTGGAAAATTCCATGAACAGAGGAGCCTGATGGGCCACAGGCCATAGGGCTGCAAAGAGTCAGACACGACTGAGCACGCACGTGGATCTTTGCTTTTGGGGGACTTACATTCTGGTGAGGGATGACCAACTAAAATTATGAACGATGAATAAACAAATGTATAAATAAAGTATTTCAGAGAGTGATAAGTGCCATAAAACAAGCAAAAAAGGGGTAGAATAGTGACTTAGCCAGAGGGGCTTATAGTTTTATTAATAGCTTAGGTGGTCAGAGGACTCTCAGAGGAAGTGGCATTTAAGCCAATGTGTAAGTGATGGGAAAGAGGCAAGTGGCCAGAGGGAACACCAAGAACCACAACCCTGGGATAATATTGCAGGACTTCTTGGAAAGAGAAAGGGATGACCAGTGGGTTAGAGCCTAGTGGTTGCAGAAGAAGTAATAAGAGATGAGACTGCTGGTGGGGATATGGAGGGGGAACCAGGTTACAGAGGGTCTAACCGCCCTTGCTGAAATAATGGAATATCGTTCTTATTCCAGTGGGAAACCATTGAAGAATTTTATGCAGAGAACTGATTATTGAAAGAAAATATCACAATTGAAGTGTGTCATATAAGAACAAATGTTAAAGTTCATTAGGATAAGTATCTTGTTGCTTGGATTTTTCAAATGAAAAACGAGATTGGCACTTTCACTCAAACAGATCTTTCCATTTAAACTTAACCACTTATGAGTAATGCTTCAAATAAATTAAATGACCCACATCAAAGAGTGTCATTAGCAGTTTTAATTATCTACATTTTTTAATTAATGATAGTTTGCATTAGTTTATAGCAGCAGTTGGTTCTTTGCTCTTCTCAATAGTTTGCATGAGCTCTTAGCAGATGTTACTCTTATTATCTAAATGAAAATAGATTCAGGTGACCTTGTAGGTCATAGTTGTGGTTGATTCCAAATATATTCATTCTCAAAACCCTCATCAAGGCTAGCATCTGTTGGAGAGAAAATCACCCCTGTTTTTGGTTACACGCTCATTATTTCTTCACTTCGTTTTGTCCTTACGACAGTGTCACACTTGTAATATAAAGCTGCCTTTTTTCATCAAAATGTTACCATAGTGGAAATTCACTTCTACCTGGTCATTCCTTGCTAACTTTTGCTAGCAGCTGAATAGCCTCAGAACGGCATGATCCTTTAAATATTGAGTGAAAAATAGCTTTGGATAGGCTATCTTTTCCACTCTGATCCTGTCCAAAGTGGCAGGACACCCTGGTATACAGCAACAGTAGAAGAGCAGCTAGGGTATTGAGCTATCCTACTCCTTGGCACCAACTGCAAGTTCAAGTGTTACCTTTGCTTATAGCATGTCTGATACCTGCTCGCTCTTCGCATCTGGAGCAGGTAAAACTGAGATAAATTTGGAGGCTGTAAAATTCTTTAATACCTGTGTTTTGTAAAAGTAGGTGATAGATTTCCACTTATGTTTTTTAATTCTGAAGATTTCTGTCATAATTTTTAAGCATCTCAGAAGTTGTCTTCTTGTCCATTCCAGCTAGTAGTATAAATTGCCTTCTTTTCTTTCCAGGAAATGTTTCCAGACTGCACATTTTTATTTAGAGGACAGTACGTCCCCTCGAGTAATATCCACACCTCCAACACCTATCTTTCCAATTTCAGGTAATAGCTTAAAGTGTGACCCGGAGTAGCTGGTAGATGTTAAATGAAAAGCATGATGTTGGAAGGTTTGTCCTTATTGAAGTACTTTGCAAATGCTATAATGTAGATTAGTAAATGTCTGTGTTGCCTAAAATATTATGTATCAGGCATTCAGGTTTTTAACTTGTTAATTTTGAATATTCTTAACCATACAGGTGATGTGACAAAATAATTTATAGTTGTTCAGATGTTGTATGTTAAAGAACATAAATATTTATAGCAATAATATATTAGTAAGGAATAATGCTGACTTTTACTCATTTCAATTACTTTAGTGGATATCTAAACACCAAAAGTCAGACTAAATCAATGCAGTAAGGACGGACAGGACAAAACCCACAAAAATAAGAATAAACTTTAATTTCTTTCTGATTATCTGAGTGAATGTGGGAAAAGTTTTCTTAACTACATTAGGGGAAAATAAAGAAACTATATAATAGTGAAGGTAGAAGAGAAACATGAGCACAAAGAAAGTGTGGTTGCCTGAAATATGTGAAGTAAAAGTGTCAGACCGTTGAATACCTGGGAAGCATCAACTGCTTTATCAGAACTTACCTAGTTAACAATATTCAAGAATTAACAGGAGTCACTTTAAGACTCTCACTGACTCTGGAAATCACATTGTCACTAAGGTCGCAGACACTTGTTGAATTAACATTTTATAACATTTCAGGATGAAAAGTGGTAACAACAAAAAGTTGTCTAGACATGTGGGAATTAAGGAAGAAGAACAGGAGGACAGAGGATGATACAAGGACAAGGAGACCAGGGAAAGCAAAAGCAAACATTCCTCTCCGTGTCTTTGTACAGAAGTCTCTTTTTAAATTGTCTGAGACGCCGTATGTTACTGCTTGAGGTGCACATTCTACAGGATGTTATCTTCTGAAGTCTCATGCGGTTTAAAAAACAGAAAAATAAAACAGAAGCATTTTCATTGTAATTTTCAACAGACGTAGGAGTTAGACCTGTCTTGCTCTTTCACCTCTTTTATCGACTTTGTGTCTTTAACCACCAGTGTTTTATTGGCTTTTCCAGTTTATATTAAAATTCTGTCCTTTCTTTTAGTACAGTACCATTTCTTATTAACATGCTTAGAATTTTTGAGACTGATTGCTCTCAGTTATCTGTTGGGTTTAGTTCCCTTCATTGTCAAACATACCTCTCCTACATACCCTGTCAGCATGGGTAAGCAAATTAACTCTAACATTATCTAAAGTCCAACACAGTTTATTATTAACAATAAATAAAATAATCCAAAATTGGGTTGTCCAGGAAATCCAGAACCCCCTGTCCTATTTCTCAGAAGAATGGTGATCAAGGGCATCTCCTCCTTTTGTCTGCTTAGCTCTCAAAGATGCACTCTTGAGCACCCCCAACATATGCATACGTTCATGTGAAATCAGAAAATAAAAAGATAAGCTAGTCTCACCTACTTGCAGACCAATTTGTAAAAGAAATTACTGGAAGACATGATAGCAAGTGAGAAGTAATCAATTTGCTCATGGAAAGAGGTTAGCTCTGCTGAGGAATATCCATGGGTTTGACAGAGCTTAGGACTAATGATTTAGATGTGACAAGTTATTTCTGTTTTCTTATCTAATTATAAAAGCTACTTCTAGGCAAGGTGCTTCTGTAGGTGTGAAGGTGGAATTACACCTTTGTCTAGTGTTTCTTAAGCTTAACTTGCTAATTCAATTTTAGTATTCAGGTACACTTATCTGAAAGAGAACAGATGGATTCTAATTTTTTTTTTAAATCAACAAATTCTTGGTAACTGAAGCTTAAAAATATTAAATGGCCTAGATGCTGAACATCTGTTGATGTAAATAACTGTTTCTAGTGAAATGTGTTTGATGTTTCCTTGTCAGAGATATCACTTGTGAAGTTGCACACTGTGAACTAGTAATATGTTTAATCTAAGAAAGCCTTTCCAGGGGGGAAAAAAGAGAAAAGACAGAAACAGGTAAAAAAATTGGCCCCTGCACAATTAATTAACAGGTCCAGTGACTTTGTTTACATAGCATTTTTTTCAAGTTAGAATTCTTGAAATTTTACAGATTAAAAGTCCCAAAGGTTCTTGACAGTATACTTAATGAATAGTCTGCATATAAATGTTTTCTATTATTTATAGAGAAAAAGAAAAAATATTTTCAAATGTAAACATCTGACAATTTAATGGAGAGACTCTAAACCGTACAATTGTATAAAACTGAAATTGCACTATATATTATGTTAAATCCATAGTAAAATCGAAAATAGATTATTTCTGCATTTTTTCCCCCTAGAATTGACAGGCAACTCCCACTCATGTTAAAGAAAATTAACCATAAAGCGATGCAGTCCATTGGGTGTTTTTTATAACGTAACATTGAAAATTAATTATTTTCTCTTTAGTGTATGAAAGGAAAAGATTCCTGATCAAATCAGAATTCTAAAATGCAGGTTATGATTAATAGTAAATGTAGGGAAAACTGATAATTGTTGTTTATTGTTTCTCTGAACATAGATTCAGTTGAGATTATAGGAATAATTGAATTTTGAAGTTGTTTTAGAAGGAAGCTCTTTATAAATCCCCACAAATGAGAGGCACATTTATTTCTGTTGAGTTATCCTTTCCAACTTAATTTTTTTTATTCACTTAGATGATGTTGGAGCAATTCCAATAAAGCACTTTCCAAAGCATGTTGCAGACTTACATGCAAGTAGTGGGTTTACTGAAGAATTTGAGGTATGATTTTAATATGTCTCTTTTAAACAGTATGGAAAATAGTAATTTTTTGAAATTCACCAATAGGCTGTTTCTTGAATTGAAACCATTTCCATTCTAGTGAAATTATTATTTCCACAATCAGTTATGTGTTTAGGATATGTGTGATAGTTATATAATTTAGCAAATTGGTTTTCCATTTTAAAATTCAGTTGTACTAGTTGGAAACACAAAACCATGTTTAATTCCCATAAAATCAGAAAAATACTATAGTATTCTTTTTTTAATCTGAATTGGTAACACTGATTCCTTTTAATTTTCTAAACCATATAGATTATAATAAACTAGTAAATTTCATAATTTTGAGCCAAAGTACATACAAACTCCTACCTATAAGGATTACAAAAGTGTAAATGCAAAAACGCTTATTATACAAGGCATAATATATATTACCCAAGGTAAAGTCCCATCTTCTCAAGAAAATACGCATTTCTAAAAAACATTGGAACTTCACAATCACTGAAAATTTTTCTAGTAGTAGTCTGTAAAACACTCTTAGATGGTAGGCACAGGGAAATTTACTGCAAATTTATCAAGGCCCACTGAATTATCAGTTAAGAAGATTTTTCAGAATAGTGTGCCCTCAGCCAACAGTTACCAGTAAAAACCACAGCATAAAGTCACCTTCGTTGAGCACTCCCTACATGTCAGTCATGGTACTAGATACGTCTACAATCAACGTTCACCCAATTCTGGAAGTTATTTGTTTTTATATCTAATCATATTGATGAAAGCATCTTCAACAAAAGTTAATTATTAACAACCAGTAAACAGCATGGGCTTCCCAGGTGGTGCCAGTAGTAAAGAACCAGTCTAAGAGACGTGCGAAGATCCTCTGGAGAAGGAAATGGCAACCCACTCCAGTATCCTTACCAGGTGAATCCCATGGATAGAGGAGCCTGGAGGGCTACAATCCATAGCCTTGCAAAGAGTTGGACACAACTGAATGGACTTAGCACCTATGAATGTGTAATCTCCATCTTCCTCACTCTTATGAGGATTTAGGATTGAAGGCATTTGGAGCTCACCTGGATAATATAGTATAATCTCCCTATCTCAAGTATCTTATCTTAGTACATAGCAGGGTGGGGCTTCCCAGGTGGCTCAGTGGTAAAGAATCTGCCTGCCAAGCAGGAGATGCAGGAAGTTCAGTTCAGTCGCTCAGTCCTGTCCAACTCTTTGCAACCCCATGAACCGCAGCATGCCAGGCCTCCCTGTCTATCACCAACTCCCGCAGTTTACTCAAACTCATGTCCATTGACTCAGTGATGCCATCCAACCGTCTCGTCCTCTGTCATCCCCTTCTCCTCCTGTCTTCAGTCTTTCCCAGCATCAGGGTCTTTTCAGATGAGTTACCTCTTCATATCAGGTGGCCAAAATATTGGAGTCTCAGCTTCAACATCAGTCCCTCCACTGAACACCCAGGATTGATCTCCTTTAGGATGGACTGGTTGGATCTCCTTGCAGTCCAAGGGACTCTCAAGAGTTTTCTCCAACACCACAGTTCAAAAGCATCAATTCTTCAGTGCTCAGCTTTCTTTATAGTCCAACTCTCACATCCATACATGACTACTGGAAAAACCATAGCCTTGACTAGACAGACCTTTGTTGACAAAGTAATGTCTCTGCTCTTTAATATGCTGTCTAGGTTGGTCATAACTTAAGCGTCTTTTAATTTCATAGCTGCAGTCACCATCTGCAGTGATTTTGGAGCCCCCAAAAATAAAGTCAGCCACTGTTTCCCCATCTATTTGCCATGAAGTGATGAGACCAGATGCCATGATCTTAGTTTTCTGAATGTTGAGCTTTAAGCCACTTTTTCACTGCCCTCTTTCACTTTTAACAAGAGGCTCTTTAGTTCTTCTTCACTTTCTGCCATAACGGTGGTGTCATCTGCATATCTGAGGTTATTGATATTTCTCCCAGCAATCTTCGTTCCAGCTTGTGATTCATCCAGCCCAGCATTTCTCATGATGTACTCTGCATATAAGTTAAATAAGCAGGGTGACAATATACAGCCTTGACATACTCCTTTTCCTATTTGGAACCAGTCTATTGTTCCATATCCAGTTCTAACTGTTGCTTCTGTCACCTGCATATAGGTTTCTCAAGAGGCAGCTCAGGTGGTCTGGTATTCCCATCTCTTTCAGAATTATCCACAGTTTATTGTGATCCACACAGTCAAAGGCTTTGGCATAGTCAATAAAACAGAAATAGAAGGTTTTCTGGAACTCTCTTGCTTTTTTGATGATCCAGCAGATGTTGGCATTTGATCTCTGGTTCCTCTGCCTTTTCTAAAACCAGCTTAAACATCTGGAAGTTCACAGTTCACATATTGCTGAAGCCTGATTTGGAGAATTTTGAGCATTTCTTTACTAGCATGTGTGGATGCTGCTGCTAAGTTGCATCAGTCATGTCCGACTCTGTGTGACCCCATAGACGGCAGCTTACCAGGCTCCTCCATCTGTGGGATTCTCCAGGCAAAAGTACTGGAGTGAGTTGCCATTGCCTTCTCCGTACTAGCATGTGAGATGAATGCAGTTGTGCGGTAGTTTGAGCATTCTTTGGCATTGCCTTTCTTAGGGATTGGAATGAAAACTCACCTTTTCCAGTCCTGTGACCACTGCTGAGTTTTCCAGATTTGCTGGTGTATTGAGTGCAGCACTTTCACAGCATCATCTTTGAGAATTTGAAATAGCTCAACTGGAATTCCATCACCTCCACTAGCTTTGTTTGTAGTGATGCTTCCTAAGGCCCACGTGACTTCACATTCCAGGATGTCTGCCTCTAGGTGAGTGATCACACAATCGTGATTATCTGGGTCATGAAGATCTTTTTTGTACAGTTCTATATGTTCTTGCCACTTCTTCTTAATATCTTCTGCTTCTGTTAGGTCCATACTATTTCTGTCCTTTATCGAGCCCATCTTTGCATAAAATGTTCCCTTGGTATCTCTAATTTTCTTGAAGAGATCTCTAGTCTTTCCCATTCTATTGTTTTCCTCTATTTCTTTGCACTGATCACTGAAGGCTTTTTTATCTCTCCTTGCTATTCTTTGGAACTCTACATTCAGATGCTTATAGCTTTCCTTTTCTCCTTTGCTTTTCACTTATCTTCTTTTCACAGCTATTTGTAAGGCCCCCTCTGACAGCCATTTTGCCTTTTTGCATTTCTTTTTCTTAGGAATGGTCTTGATCCCTGTCTCCTGAACAATGTCACGAACCTCTGTCCTTAGTTCATCAGGCACTCTGTCTATCAGATCTAGTCCCTTAAATCTATTTCTCACCTACACTGTATAATCATAAGGGGTTTGATTTAGGTCATACCTGAATGGTCTAGTGGTTTTCCCCACTTTATTCAATTTAAGTCTGAATTTGGCAATAAGGAGTTCATGATCTGAGCTACAGTCAGCTCCCGGTCTTGTTTTTGCTGACTGTATAGAGCTTGTCCATCTTTGGCTGCAAAGAATATAATCAATCCGATTTGAGTGTTGACCATCTGGTGATGTCCATATGTAGAGTCTTCTCTTGTGTTGTTGGAAGAGGGTGTTTGCTATGACCAGTGCGTTCTCTTGGCAAAACTCTATTAGCCTTTGCCCTGCTTCATTCCATATTCCAAGGCCAGATTTGCCTGTTACTTCAGGTGTTTCTTGACTTCCTACTTTTTCATTCCAGTCCCCTATAATGAAAAGGACATCTCTTTTGGGTGTTAGTTCTAAAACGTGTTGTAGGTCTTCATAGAACCATTCAGCTTCTTCAGCATTACTGCTCAGGGCATAGATTTGGATTACCATGATATTGAATGGTTTGCCTTGGAAACAAACAGAGATCATCCTGTTGTTTTTGAGATTGCATCCAAGTACTGCATATTGGACTCTTTTGTTGACTATGATGGCTACTCCATTTCTTCTAAGTGATTCTTGCTCACAGTAGTAGATACAATGGTCATCTGAGTTAAATTCATCTATTCCAGTCCATTTTAGTTCACTGATTCCTAGAATGTTGATGTTCACTCTTGCCATCTCCTATTTGATCACTTCCAATATGTCTTGATTCATGGACCTAACATTCCAGGTTCCTATGCAGTATTGCTCTTTACAGCATCGAACCTTGCTTCCATCACCAGTCACATCCACAACTGTGTATTGTTTTTGCTTTGGCTCCATCCCTTCATTCTTTCTGGAGTTATTTCTCCACTGGACTCCAGTAGCATATTGGGCACCTACCGACCTGGGAAGTTCATCTTTCAGTGTCCTGTCTTTTTGCCTTGAGAACCCCATGAACAGTATGAAAAGGCAAAAAAAAGGAGATGCAGGAAATATAGGTTCTATCTGTTGGTCAGGAAGATAGCCTAGAAAAAGAAATGGCGATCCATTCCAGTATTCTTGGCTGGGAAATCCCATGGACAAAGGAGACTAGCAGGCTGCAGTCCATGGGGTCGCAAGGAGTCACAATTGAGCATTCAAGCAAATAGCAGGGCTGGGATTGAAATCTAACACTCTTGTCCTTTCCAGTCTAGAAATCAGGGGCTCCCCAGCCCAACCTCAGCCTCTCCAAGTACTCAATCGACGTCCCTCTTTGAAGCCCTTTGAGATCTGACCCTGATCAGAGGCTATACCACAGTACCTAATACACCCCGCAACTTCTTCCCATGAATCAGATCCCCAAGAGCATAGTTATGGAAGGAAAATGACAGAGACTAGAAAGCTTTAAAATACCAAAGGAAAGATAAATGAAATATATGTTTTCACTAAATTAAAAACAGTAAAAGCCAGCTAATTTAATCTTAAAAGAAATCTAAGTCATAGCTGTATTGAATAAGAAAGTACTATGAGGTGACTAAATAAAATGGAATAATATGAAGAATTATATTTTTAAAACATCAAATTATTTTTTCCTAACATAACAGAGGTTACTAGGTGGTGCAGTATGAATTTACAGAAACTATCAGGCATCGATCAAACAAAATCCTAGTTGCAAAAAGAAGAATATGTTAAGGATGGGTCTAACATTCAAGATGTTAAAATCCATAAGGAAAAATAGACAATTTATTGTAAAAGTTGCTGATAGCATAAATACAAAAGTAGATACACAGTTTTCATAATTATAAAATCATAAATCATTTTAAATAGTATTAGGCAGTTCATGATGATTAAATTAATAAAATAACCTTACACTTTTACTCAAAAAGTGTATTCTTAATTCCATTGCTCCTAACTCATTGATTGAAGAAAGCTTTTTATTAACTTAATAAGTAGCTTAATAATTAATAATTCTGTACCTTTTAAGTGGGTCATATATTAAATTGTTTTTAAATTTAGAATCAGAATGACTTGCTGCACAAGAGGCCTTGGGATGCTTCTTTAGTAAAGGGCTGAGCCATTTTGCCAATGAATCAGATTTATATTTAGATTGTATATTTTCTCAAAAATTATAAGGCTTTCATGTTATTATCTTAATGTGTACTAAATAATTGAAAATTCCAAACTAATATATTTAGATAGAAGATATACCTTAGAAGGATTTTAATTCTTTTTAAAAGCTAAATGGCAGGAATAATTTTTCTCAACTCATTGAGGTTTAATTTTAATTAATAAGAAGTCTACTAATTAAGTATGTAGAAAGTTATACTATTTAAATTTTATTTCCAAAGACATAATATATATGATAAAAAACTTTAGGAGATGTCTAATGTGTTGACAACTCTAAATCTGTTACAAACCACCTAATTAAGGATGCTGTTTAGTCTTAAAATTACTCAAAATCAACAACAAAAAAAGTATCACTAATTCAGTTTCAATTAATTCTATCATGATCAAATACAATTGTATTTGAATATTAGCAAATCTGACTCATATGTCAAAATGTGTCATCAAATATGTGGTTTTTCTCATCAACATTTTAAAAATTCATCATGTTATTATACCACTGTCCCCTTTTAAAAGTGCTTTTTTTCCTTTTACATGATTTTAAGGTACCAAACTGTTAGAAATTTTGATTTGCATGCAACTGTTTGAAACATTCTGTTGTGTTAGTATTTGACAAATGTATTTATTGCATGATCATGGTTTTCCATTGTAAACCTAATATGAACACTTTTTTTTCTCATTTGTCGTGTGCTGTGGAATTTGATTTCTTTACTTTTTTGGCATTCATTCCCTCATTAGACACTGAAAGAGTTTTACCAGGTAAGGCATTATTTCACTGCATTTTCTTATAGCCAAGAAATAGTTGATATAACATGTAAAAATTTTTTTTGATAGATTGTTTTGTTTGTTGTCTTCCTTAGTGTATTTTAAGGCACTTTGTTTGAAAGGATGTGTATTAAAATGTTACCCATGCAATTTCTTTACAGGAGGTGCAGAGCTGTACTGTTGATTTAGGTATCACAGCAGACAGCTCCAATCACCCCGACAATAAGCACAAGAACCGATACATAAATATTGTTGCCTGTAAGTATATCCTTCACTCAACTCTGACCTTATCATTGCAGTGCTTTTAATTCAGTGTCCTGAAGTTCTCTGACAGTGAACCTCAGTGAATCTGTTTCAGGACCTTTGTATCAGGACGTGAGACTTGTGTTAGATAATACATATTGTTTAACTACTCCAGCTTAAATGCAATTAATGACATCTGTTTCTTTTGAACAAAATAAACTCATGTTTTAATCCAGTCCTTTCTTCAGACCTCATAGCCTGTAAATTTGTTCTTATGTTTTCTGTCATTGTTTGTATTCGTAGTTCTATTTTCACTTGAGATCCCCTTTATGTGAATTTACTAACCAAAAGGGATTTTCTTTAGACTCTTTTTTTTTCCCTAACATTTCTGTTCCTCTCTTGCCATTCTCCCTGGGGGCTGATAAAAGGTTAGTTGGATTCTTTCTTTTTATTTCTTCTCTCCTTTTATTGTCTTTTTCTCCTCCCTGAATAGGTGTCTGGCTCTTTTCTTTAGGGCAAGTATACCTATTTATTTTCCTATGCAATTATCATGTTTCTTCCATCTTCTTACAGCATGTATTATTTACATCTGTTCCCTTTTATTTTCCTTTACATCCCCCTCATCTCTTGAAATCCATCTTCATTCTTCCCCAAAACTTCAACTTACTTCCTTTCTTACATATTCAGTAAGTCTTCCTAGATTTGTGTGAACATGGTGTTACAGCATGGTTGTTTAAATTCTGGTTCCATCCTAGTTTCTGGAATAGAAACTTTTATGATCACACTGCTAAGTAGTTTGCATAGATGTTGGTTTTTTTCCCTACAAGGTTTACACCAATTTTTCAATTTTGATAGAAGATTCTGCTTCATGTTTGGCCTCCTCAGTGGAAGCAACTGTCTTACTACATGTAAAAGCTCAACTGTATTCAGTTGCTTCTTAGAGTGAAGTGGTTGTTAGACCATTCCCTCTACAAGCTAAATAGAAAATGCATGGGTGCATGCTAAGTTGCTTCAGTTGTGTTCAATGCTTTGTGACCCTATGGACTTTCATCCACCAGGCTCCTGTATCCATGGGATTCTCCAGGCAAGAATACTGGAGTGGGTTGCCATACCCTCCTCCAGGGGATCTTCTCAACCCAGGGATAGAACCCATGACTTCTTCACTGCAGGCAGATTCTTTACCACTGAGCCCCAGGGAAGCCCAAATAGAAAATCCCTACCAGTAATTAAGAAGGGGATGGAGATTAACATTTGTTGAACACCTACTATATGCCTGACACTGTAAATCTGTTATTTCAACTGACTCACTTTGCTATATAGCAGAAACTAACAAAACACTGTAAATCAACTCCAGTAAATCATACTCCAATAAAAATTAATTTTAGGAAGCAACCTAGATGTCCATCAGCAGATGAATGGATAAGAAAGCTGTGGTACATATACACAATGGAGTATTACTCAGCCATTAAAAAGAATATATTTGAATCAGTTCTAATGAGGTGGGTGAAACTGGAGCCTATTATACAGAGTGAAGTAAGCCAGAAAGAAAAACACCAATACAGTATACTAACGCATATATATGGAATTTAGAAAGATGGTAACGATAACCCTGTATGCGAGACAGCAAAAGAGACACAGATGTACAGAACAGTCTTTTGGACTCTGTGGGAGAAGGAGAGGGTGGGATGATTTGGGAGAATGGCATTGAAACATGTATAATATCATATATGAAACGAATCACCAGTCCAGGTTCTATGCATTATACAGGATGCTTGGGGCTGGTGCACTGGGATGACCCAGAGGGATGGTATGGGGAGGGAGGTGGGAGGGGGGTTCAGGATGGGGAACATGTGTATACCCGTGGCGGATTCATGTCAATGTATGGCAAAACCAATACAATATTGTAAAGTAATTAACCTCCAATTAAAATAAATAAATTTATATTTAAAAAAAGAAAAAAATTAATTTAAAAAATATTTTAAGTGAATTAAATAAATAAATCTGTTATTTCATTTCATCCCTGAAAGAACCTGGCAAGATAGGTAATAACATTTCTACTTTACAGATGAAGAAAAAAAACAGAAAGTTTACCCAGTAAGACCCTTCAGCACCAAAATACAAAAATAGGTCAGCGTGGCATTGAAGCCATCTTTCCATGGCCACACATCTATTTCTGTGTACATTTCCTACATCTTTGTGAGCTGCCAATATCACCAAAGTATTACTATTCCAGAATATCTCATTTGTTCTGTATTCATTTCTTCATCCTTGAAAAAACTAATCTGCCCAGGGAAACCACCAAGTGTCCTTCTAGTGATGCTTTGCTTTCTTATTAAGCAGTTCCTCCAAACACAGTTTCTCTGTAGAACTGAAGTTATTCCGGAACTCCTCATTTCAACACATTTAATTATGACCATGCACTATATATAACTATGAGAAATGCTGGGCTGGAGGAAGCACAAGCTGAAATCAAGATTGCCGGGAGAAATATCAATAACCTCAGATATGCAGATGACACCACCCTTATGGCAGAAAGTGAAGAAGAACTAAGAGCCTCTTGATGAAAATGAAAGAGGGGAGTGAAAAAGTTGGCTTAAAGCTCAACATTCAGAAAACGAAGATCATGGCATCTGGTCCCATCACTTCATGGGAAATAGATGGGGAAACAGCGGAAACAGTGGCTGACTTTATTTTTGGGGGCTCCAAAATCACTGCAGATGGTGATTGTAGCCATGAAATTAAAAGACACTTACTCCTTGGAAGGAAAGTTATGACCAACCTAGATAGCATATTCAAAAGCAGAGACATTTCTTTGCCAACAAAGGTCCGTCTAGTCAAGGCTATTGTTTTTCCAGTGGTCGTGTATGGATGTGAGAGTTGGACTGTGAAGAAAGCTGAGCACTGAAGAATTGATGTTTTTGAACTGTGGTGTTGGAAAAGACTCTTGAGAGTCCCTTGGAGTGCAAGGAGATCCAATCAGTCCATCCTAAAGGAGTTCAGTCCTGGGTGTTCATTGGAAGGACTGATGTTGAAGCTGAAACTCCAATACTTTGGTCACCTGATGCAAAGAGCTGACTCATTGGAAAAGACCCTGATGCTGGGAAAGATTGAGGTCAGGAGGAGAAGGGGACGACAGAGGATGAGATGGTTGGATGGCATCACGGACTCAATGGACATGAGTTTGGGTAATCTCCGGGAGTTGGTGGTAGACAGAGAGGCCTGGCGTGGTGCAGTGCATGGGGTGGCAAAGAGTCAGACACGACTGAGTGACTGAACTATGTACAAGTTACCATGGTCTTCATGCCGTCTTCACTGACAGTGCAGGATCCATGCCCTTCATTCTTGGCCAGTTGTTCTCCTGCCTCCCTTTGCAGTAGTTCCTCTTTGAGGTCTTCCCTTGAAAGAGCTGCCTGCTGTAACTAATCACAGAAACTCCCTGGAGCCCTCCTGCTTCCTTCTCTACTTTCTTTTACTCTGTCAGCCTCCTTTTCAAAGCCTGCATGCTACCATCCTTCCTTAGCTTGTTCTCTCCCCTTCACTGGCTCTGCAGTGTTCACAGCCCCAGTATCTACCTTTAGAAGCCCATCTAAAATGCCAACTTTAGGAGTCAACCTCTATGAAAAGGTTTATTTTCATCCCAAACCAGTGTTCCCCTAGGACTCTGCACTTCTCTCTTGACACCGAAACATTCTTCTTTGTGTATATGTCCATTCCCACCTTCTATATTGGAAACCTTCCTGAAAGAAATGGTTTTTGTTGTCATCTATATTTATCTATATTTTGTCATCTTTGTATCTTCCAGAAGCCAACTAAAGTACATGATGTTTGCACTGGTTTTAATTGTATTTGATAAATGATCATGTAAATGTAAATGACCTTTATGCTGAAAACCAGTTCATGATGTAGTGAAATATTTTCTTTTTCTATTACAGATGATCATAGTAGGGTTAAACTCGCACAACTTGCTGAGAAGGATGGCAAACTGACTGATTACATCAATGCCAATTATGTTGATGTAAGCATATTTAAAATAAAATTTATGAAAATCATATTAGATTGTGAATATATTATACCAGAGTATTGTACACATAATAGTGCTTAACATATATTATGTGAAAGATAAAAAATACAAATCAGGAGTAAGAGATCCCATGGCTAAAGGTTTTCAGATTGAATGGCACTCAAGCTCTGGTTTATTTCCTAGGTGAGAGAGGGAATTTGGGCTGAGAATGTACATGCAAGGTAGGATGTATGTATTCTGATAAGTTTGTAACTCCTTAAATTAAAAGGTGTAGGATCAATGCTTGTTTGGCATTTCCATCCCATAGTTCCTAGTGAAAAATTATGTAGATAGCAGATAATCAATAAGTTTTGACTGCAAAGTTCCCACAGAAGAATTGGCTAAAAGGCAAACATGTGATTACTATACCAGTAACCAGCCTTTATAACCTTGGGCGTGTATCAGGATACCCAGCTTTGTGAAACTTACTGGCGATCTCCAGGGGCTGTAGACCACTGACTCACTTCCTGCTGTTTCCCGGTGGTCAGTTGAATGCCAATGGAACTTGGTTATTTTCCTGACACTGACCTTACAGTCTAGCTGCCTTCAGGTTAATTCAAAGAAAGAGCAGTTAATTCAAAGAAAGAAAGTGAAAGTGAAGTTGCTCAGTCCGTTCCGACTCTTTGTGACCCCATGAGCTATAGCCTATGAGGCCCCTCCATCCATGGAATTTTCCAGGCAAGAGTACTGGAGTGGGTTGCCGTTTCCTTTTCAAGGGAATCTTTCCTACCCAGGGATCAAACCTGGGTCTTCCGAGTTGCAAGCAGACCCTTTTACCATCTGACCCCCCAGGGAAGCTCCCTAATTCAAAGAAGTGAGCACCAAATATAAGTATCCAGTGGGTTTGTTTTAGGCAGTCACTTCAGGCTTCCATGTCTGTGAGTGTGTACGTCAGACTGAATATGGGCTTTGGAGTTGGAACTGGCTCTGAATTGCAACTCTGCCATTGGCTAACTGAAAGTTTGGAAAGCCACTTAACTCTTTTGAGCTTCAGCTTGCTTATCCCCAAATTAAGAATGATTCTTCCATTTTGCATGTAAATTATGGGTTAGGGTTAATGTTTGTAAACTTGGCCAACAGCAGGTAATAAGTGAAGATAGTTGTGAATGATTAGCATTGCTCAGGTCTACCATAAGGAGAAAACACCAAAGGTTTCCTGATTACAGACAACTGAGCCCTAATGCCTCAAACACATTTCAAAGCTGCACAATTAAGGACCAGGTATTAAGCACAGTAAACAGACTTGGATTAAATGCACTAAGACTGGAGGTGCAGAGAACAATGGTTGTGTCAATGCAAAGACTATATATATATATATATATATATATATATATATATATCATAGTTAAAGAAGAATTGTTGTCTTTGCTGTGCTAGTACATTTTTTCTGGCTTTAAAGTATTTTTTAATGGTTTTCTTTGATAGCAAAACTGTGCTGATCTTAGAAACTGAACAGGTAAAAATGGCATACAAATGTGTTAGTGAGAAATATTTGTCATTTGTCTCTTCAGGGCTACAACAGACCAAAAGCTTACATTGCTGCCCAAGGCCCACTGAAATCCACGGCCGAAGATTTCTGGAGAATGATATGGGAGCATAATGTGGAAGTTATTGTCATGATAACGAACCTTGTGGAGAAAGGAAGGGTATGTAGGTTATCTCTTATTCCCTCCGCAAGAGAGCGATTGGAAGTGCTTTAAGTTGCTTGTGATAGAGTCAGCGTTAGGAAGCAGCAAAAGTTAGGAAAGCTCATCAGGATTTCTTTCTAGTAGATAAAACAGCTAAAGAGAAATGGTAGCATTGAAACATATACATTACCATATGTAAAATTGACAGCCAGTGGGAATTTGCTGTATGATGCAGGGAGCTCAACCGGGTGCTCTGTGATTACCTAGGAGGGTGGGATGGGGTGGGAGGTGGGAGGGAGGTTCAAAAGGGAGGGGACATGTGTATGCCTATGGCTGATTCACATTGATGCATGGCAGAAACCAACAAAAATATTTTAAAACAGTTATCCTCCAATGAAGAATAAATACATTTAAAATAAATAAATAAAAGGGAAACAGAGGTCAAAATCTTCATTATATATTAAGCTATGGGTTATATAAATGCGTTCTTCATTCCATGAGAAAAAGCAAATAAGGTTCATTGAAAAGCTATGCAGAGTGAAGTAGATTTTAATTCACAGGAGCTGGATTCTAGTCCTGGCTTCACAGTGACTGAGGACATCTGGCCTCACTTTTCTCATCCTAAAGAAGGAGGAGTTTGGATCCATCATCTCTGGTCTTTCAGCCCCATAGCTCTCTCCTTTCTCTTCTCTACAACTAACTCACAGTCACTGAGAAAGGAAAGAAATTGTTTAGAAGAATAAGGGTGTCGTGGTATCAGATCTTTACTGATTTCAGGCGTGACTTAGACTAAGCATTTGAAATATGAAAATAGCATTTTTCCTTTCTCTTTCACAGAGAAAGTGTGACCAGTACTGGCCTGTGGATGGGAGTGAAGAGTATGGGAACTTTCTGGTTACTCAAAAGAGTATTCAAGTGCTTGCTTATTATACTGTGAGGAATTTTACTCTAAGAAACACAAAGATCAAAAAGGTGAGTCCACACATGATGGATACCATCAATTGAATTACACATCTCGGTCCATCATACCATCTTGTTTAAAGGGAACAAGTGGTATAACCAAAACAGAGTAAAAATACACGTAACTAAAGGCACTGAGAGTTCTTAATTGGGACTTCCCTGGTGGTCCAGTGGTTAAGAATCCATCTTCTAATACAACGGATGTGGGTAGGAACCCTGGCCAGGGAACTGAGATCCTACATGTCGTGGGGCAACTAAGCTCCCGCACTGCAGCTACTGAGCCCATGAGCCTGGGGTGCATGCTCCACAAGAGAAGCCACCTCAATGAGAAGACCCAGCACAGTCAAAAAAGAAAACTGTTCTTATCACAGCTACAGCTCCATCCCAAAGATGTCTTCCAAACCTCTTAATCCCAGATGTGGCTTTGGCACCACATTCTTTGTAGTGCCAATAATTTCAGTGAAACACGAACAACAGTTCTTGTGCCATTTGATAACTGCACATCCAACTAAAATAGTGGAAACTGAGAAGGAGGAAAAGAAAAAGAGCAAGTTATAAGTCAGGGTTCCTTAGAAAAACATATATGTGTATGCTTATATAAATATATATGTATTTAGAGAGAGAGGTTTTTGTTTTGTTTTGTTTTGTTTTTAAGAATTTATTCCAAGCTAGAAATTCAGGCAAAATTTCTACATTGCAGTCTTGAGAATACCTTCTTTTTCAGGAAACCTCAGTCTTTGCTCTCGAGTTCTTTAACTGATATTTCCGAGCCTCACCCACTTTACTGGAACTCTTACTGGTTTAGATGTCAATCATATCTTAAAAAATACCTTGATGGTAACATTTGGTGTGACTGGTTTGACCAAGCTAGTGACCACCATTGCCTAACCAAGTTGATATGTGAAATTAACCATCACAAATGACAATGTACTTTTTTGAGCTTTGTTATGAACCACCAGATGGAGAAGGCAATGGCAATCCACTCCAATACTCTTGCCTGGAGAATCCCATGGACGGAGGAGCCTGGTAGGCTACAGTCCATGGGGTCGCTAAGAGTCAGAAATGACTGAGCGACTTCACTTTCACTTTTCACTTTCATGCATTGGAGAAGGAAATGGCAACCCACTCCAGTATTCTTACCTGGAGAATCCCAGGGACAGAGGAGCCTGTTGGGGTGCCGTCTATGGGGTCGCACAGAGTCGTGACTAAGACGCGACTTAGCAGCAGCAGCAGCAGCAGCAGCAGCATGAAACACCAGCATCAAGCTCTGAATCCTAAGTTGATGTTTAAGGACCCCATTTGTGTATGTTCCTGTAACTAGCTGATTAGCTGTCTGGTCTCTTTTAGGGTTCCCAGAAAGGAAGACCCAGTGGGCGCGTGGTTACCCAGTACCACTACACTCAGTGGCCTGACATGGGAGTGCCTGAGTACTCGCTGCCAGTGCTAACCTTTGTGAGAAAGGCCTCGCATGCCAAGCGCCACGCAGTAGGGCCTGTTGTTGTCCACTGCAGGTGAGTTTCAGCGCCGGGTTGTAAACCCATAGAATTGCTTATGCTAATAAAAAGGGAATCAGTGGAACAAAGGTTTTGCCAAAATGGAAATGATTTCACAAAGGGAGGGGCATGAAATATTGGTCCCTAGGAAGTGAGTATGCCAGACTCAGAATTGGATTCCTGAATATTTCAAAGCACCAGTTATTTCTATGATGTATATTATTCTATTTGATTGTTTAATTGGATTTCAACTTATGAAAGGTGTGAAGCAGGCAGAACAATGTCTTGTAATTAAACAAACATTTATTACAATATAGTGTGAGATAAAAATCCTTGAGATGCAACCCATGTTCCTGGGAGTTAATAGTCTATTGTAGACTTCATAAGCCAGGTTTATATTAGAAAAATCAAAGCCCACAAAATGTGAGGAATTCAGCAAAATACTTTTAATTTGTTTTTAAACAGTTTGGGGTCAAAACTCATATTCCTGAGTTCTTTCTAATACTCTGAATACCCTGAGCCTATTGAAAGCCCAGGTACTTCCAAGACAGGATGGATTAATAGAAATAATGATATTTCAAAGAAAGAGAAAAATGGATTAGAGGATTTAATTTAATATCTTTCAATTAAAACAAAAATAGCAGTTAATGTTTACTGAGTGCCAACCACAAAAATCTAATTCGCTTCTACGTGGAGCACTTTTGTCAAAGCAGCATCTGTATTTTTACAGAAACAAGTGTTTTCCTTTGATATGTAGTGTATCTCACACATTCTAATTACCTGTTTCCGGAGTTAGGCTCAGACAAAGTTTGAGAGATCTATCTTCAGGTTTTTTATCTGAGCCTGGAAGTTGAGGGAAACAGGAAGATGCAAGAAAAATAGCTCTGAAGGTCAGAGATTGTTTCCTGGTGAATGGAGGAGGCCCAGAGCATTTTGAGAGCAGCTGCTAATTCTTCACTCTAGTACTTCCTACTCGTCAGAGCGTTTGAAAGGAATCCGTGTCTCTGAATTCTGTCCCTCTGCTAGAGGCTTTGAAGAAGTCGGTAGATAATGGCCCTTTAGAAATGACTGAAGTTATGCTTTATTCCTCACCATCTCAGGGAAATGATATTTTCAGCTGAAAGCCTTCACAAACGCTTTCTTCCCATTAATGCAGAAACCTTTACAAACCTGTTTACCTGACAGTACCGACCTGGAGACCTTGTCTTTTCAGAGTTTGGAGAAGCTGATGTTTTCATTTTTCTCAAATTAAATGTCTGTTTGCTAGGCTCTGATACATAATATTTTCATTGTATCATATAAGCTGAATAATAACTGTAATTATTGAACATAAAAAGTCTCCAACAGAAATGATCAGATTGCTTTGGAGTTTGACCTGTCGGCAAAAAAGAAAACTTTGTTATTTGAAGCATTCTGCTTAACTCTTAAGCTGCTTACTTTGGGGACTGCTAAATTACCTACTAAGTGGCTTGGAAAAGGAAATTAATTTACAAGACAGCCAGTTGTGACCGATCGTCAAATGTACTTTATACTTGACGTTGAACCAGCTCTTTCTTTGTGTGCTCCTCAGTGCTGGAGTTGGAAGAACGGGCACGTACATTGTGCTAGACAGCATGCTGCAGCAGATTCAACATGAAGGAACCGTCAACGTATTTGGTTTTTTAAAACACATTCGTTCACAAAGAAATTACTTGGTGCAAACTGAGGTATGATAAGGAGGATAATTTAATTTATAATTTAATTTATCTAAGGATTGGAAATGTCCCTAAATGCTGGATAGGCCAGAGTTTGTATTACCAGATTCGTTAGTCCCATGGGGCACCCCTTGATAAAGTGCTATGAACTGGGTGGCTTAAAACAACAGAAATGTATCATCTCCTAGTTCTGGAGGATAGAAGTCCAAAATCAAGGTGTGGGCAGCAGGGCCATGCTCCCTCCATGTCCTCTAGGGAAGGATCCTTCCATGTCTCTCCAAGTTTCTGATAGTCTCATATTTCCCTGGATTTAGCAGCCTAACTCCAGTCTCTGCCTGTATCTTCACACGGCTGTCTTCCCCCTGTGTCTGTGTCCAAATTTCCCCTTTCTTATAAGGATGTCAGCCTACCTCATTTAACTAATGACATCTGCATCATCTCTGTTTACAAATAAGGTCACATTCTGAGGTACTAGGAGGTTAGGGTTTCAGCATATCTTTTTCCTGTGTGTAGTGAGCAAATAGATTCATTCTCCTATTTAAATAATATGAATTATGCTCAAATTAGGGCTTTAATGCAGGAGACATAAGAGAGTCAGGTTTGATCCCTGGGTTGGGAAGATCCCCTGAAGGAGGAAATAGCAACTCACTCTGGTATTCTTGCCTGGAGAATCCCATGGACGGAGGAGCCAGGTGGGGTATAGTCTGGAGGGTTGCAAAGAGTCAGATACAACTGAAGCAACTTAGCGCACATGCATGCTCAAATTAAATTCTTTTTTAAGCCCATTTCATTTGCCCATATGTGACACAGGACAAAGTCTCCATGCCTGTATTTTATTTCCACTATTTCTAAATAAAAATGGATTTAAATTGAAAACTATGGATGGCAGCTTGAAAACAATAAGAAACCTATGACTGAATGGCTTTGAAACCAATCAAACTTCAATCCATCAAGGAGATGACATTCTAGTTAGATAAGACCAGGGAAGAGTCCCATCCATGAAATAGAAGATAACTTAAAAATGTATAGATAATTCTGCTGAATTACATTTGACTGGCTAAAAGGAGAACTGGAATGGACAGAAGGGAAAGACCCATCAGAAATAGAGGTCAGTGCAAAATGTGGAAGAGGGTCTCAGTTATGAAGGATGGCCAGAGAAGACATTGCTTTGCCTCCCAAAATCTTCCAGTGGTCTCCTTCTCAAAATGTCAATGCCCATGAAATAAAGAGATGAGAGTGGAAACAGTTGCGTTCTTTCTGTATTACTCCTTTTCCTCCATCTGACTTCCTGCCAGGACTGGTAAGCAACCTCTGTGAGTTCTCCCTTCCATTTTGTAAAACTCTTTTGTCTGTCAATGAAAGATACTACTTCCAAAAAAAAAATTTAATTTGCTTTTTATGCACTGGGTTTTAATTGTGGCATGGGGTATCTCAGTTACGGCCCTCAAACTCTTAGTTGCCACACGTGGGATCTAGTTCCCTGATCAAGGATTGAACCCAGGCCCTCTGCATTGGGAGTGCAGACCCCAGTGGGTCTGGAACACCAGGGAAGTTCCAGGAAAATACTAGTTTTGTGCTGAGACACTGGTGGCTCAGATGATAAAGAATCTGCCTGCAGTACAGGAGATTGGGCTCGACCTCTGGGTCAGGAAGATCTCCTGGAGAAGGGAATGGTTACCCACTCCAGCATTCTTGCTTGGAGAATCCCATGGACAGCAAAGGCTGGTAGTCTACAGTCCATGGGGTTGCGAAGAGTCAAACACAACTGAATGACTAACACTTCCAAGAACTTTTCACGTGTAGGGAGAGCCTATAGTGATGTTCCTGTTTGTCATTGTTTTGCCAGGAACAGTATGTCTTCATTCATGACGCGCTGGTCGAGGCCATACTCAGTAAAGAAACTGAGGTCCCAGACAGCCACATCCATGCCTATGTTAACGGGCTCCTCATTCCTGGACCAACTGGCAAAACAAAGCTAGAGAAACAATTCAAGGTGAGTTCTCTTCAGAGTCCCTCTCTCGGGTGTCACCGTGGGTTGGCATGTTCCCGCATCTCCTCATTTGAGTGGACAAGGCGGTGTGGACAGGCTCAGTACTCTGTTGGTCCAGTGGCTACACTGTGTTCTTTACAACCGGCCACAAAGCCACTTGGTGAATTTCAGTGAGAACCTTAGAGTCGCAAGAGGTTAAGTTCCCAGAAACCCTAGAAATGCAGGCGTGGTCCAGGAAACAGAGGGCGCAGAGCAGAGCAGGATGAACAGGCAGAACTTCTAACACAGACAGTCTAAGTGCTCTTCTCACTTTAAGAAAACCAGACCACTTAACCACGAGCGCTGCGGCTCCGGCTGTCTGTGCTGCTCCCTGGAAGAACCTGTCTCACTTGAAGCCTTGGACTAGAATAGGCCACCCCTTAAGAATAGCTTCTTCAACCCCAGTTTCTGCCTCCCACCCTGTCACAAGGCAGTCAGCTACACAAGGGGAGCATGCTTTGTTCAACATTCTACCTCCCACAACTTAACTTAGCTGTCTGACTTCCGGAAACCAGTGAGCGAAGAATTCAGAAAGCAGTTGTTATCAGACCTGCTGGTGGAGACAGGGAGATCAGAAGAATTGTGGCTTTCCAAAGGAACGAAGGCTATGTTGTTTTGTTGTCTATTATTCCTGTTGTTGTTGTTCAGTCACTCAGTCATGTCCGACTCTTTGCGACCCCATGGACTGCAGCATGCCAGGCTTCCCTATCCTTTACTGTCTCCCAAAGTTTGCTCAAACTCATGTCCATTGAGTCGGTGATGCCATCAACTATCTCACTCTCTGTCATCCCCTTCTCCTCTTGCCTTCAATCTTTCCCAGCATCAGGGTCTTTTCAAATGAGTCAGCTCTTCACTTCAGGTGGCCAAAGGATTGGAGTTTCAGCTTCAGCATCAGTCCTTCCAATGAATATTCAGGGTTGATTTCCTTTAGGGTTGACTGTTTTGATCTCCTTGCTGCCCAAGGGACTCTCAAAAGTCTCCTCTACCACCACAGTTCGAAAGCATCACTTCTTTGGCGCTCAGTCTTCCTTATGGTCCAACTCTCACATTCATACATGACTTTTGGAAAAACCATAGCTTTGACTAATCAAATCATTGTCTGCAAAGTGGTGCCTCTGCCTTTTAATATACTGTCTAGATTTGTCATAGCTTTTCTTCCAAGGAGTAAGCATCTTTTAATTTCATACCTGCAGTGATATTGGAGCCCAAGAAAATAAAGTCTGTTACTGTTTCCATTGTTTCCCCATCTATTTTCCATGAAGTGATGGGACCAGCGCCATGATCTTAGTTTTTATTCCTATACCAACCTCTTACTTCCCTGGGTTGCTAGAGAAGCAGGGCCAGTTTCTGAAGGAGTATCTTGGAAGAATTCAGGAAGCCCTGGAAAAACCCAGGAGAGTTAACAAACCTTGAGATTGAAGTTCTTTCTCTTTTCTTTTCTCCAGCTTACAACATAGAAGATATAGTCATTACGAATTCCCTGACTTTCTGCCTTCTCATTCAGCATCTTTTGGGCTCTGGGAGGAGTAAGGGACAGGTTAGGTTTAGAACCTGAACTTAAAACCTGAAGAGAGGGAGACATACATGTTTATTCAGCTAAACTTATCTGAGTAGTTAAGAAACAATTCAAGGAAGAAAAGTGCACAGTCCAGCTTCCAGAAACAGATAAGAAATATAAAGCATTAACAGGATGTTGCTAAGATGGCTTTTCTCTAAGTTAAAAAATACATATGTATTAGCCATTTCTAATATAATTTTCACTTAAATATGATTTACCCCTTACACAATTACCTAAAAGAATTTATATCACTTATACTGGGTAATTCAGGATCAGAATGAAAATATCAATTATGAAACAGAATCCATTTTAAAAAGAGAGACATTTGACTGTTTCCTGTTAGCATCCTAACTAGGGAAATTTAGGGGTGTGTGCTTGTGTGTGTGTGTGTGTGTGTACACTGTCCTATAAAAAACAGATATTATTCATGTTTATCCAATGAAAAATTTTCTTAAAATGAATTGCATGTCTATGTATCCAAAAAATATCTATCACAAATGTACCTCATGCCAGGCTTTTGTGTTTGATACTGATTTTGAAATCTACATTGAAAAGTAAAGAACCAAAAATATTCAAAGCAATACTGAACAATAAGGAATAGAAATTTCTTGAACTATATGTGAAAGACCTTTTATGGAATGACAATGTTGAAAAACAGACAAATCAGCCAGAGGAACCATGTGCATGTGGAAATTGTTATGTGATAGATATGACATTAAAAATTGGTGAATGGACTGTAAGTATCAGTAAATGATACTGGGACAGTTTCCATGTGGAAACAAGTATAATTACGTATCTACCACACCTCAAACACTGAAATTATTCAAGATGGATTAAATTCTTAAAATGGAAATAGTTTTATAACTACTGTAAGAAAATATTGGAAAATGTATTTTGAGGACATGAAGGTAGAGAAGAACTTCTTAAATAAAAATGTAATTTACAAAAATCTTAAGGAAAAACAGTAATTCAGTTATAAATGTCTATTTGATAAAGAGAACAAAGACATTTGCAACTTTCTTAGTAGACTGTAGATTTACATTTAAGACATCAAACCCCCGGCAAATTAATGAAAATGAACTATAAATATGAAAAGGCAATCATCAAAGAAGAAATAACTAAAATTCACCATTGCACTATAATTAAGAAAATGCTAATCAAAACCACAGTATACTACTTTTCATCTGTTAGCCTGTCAAAAATTTAACACCAATGACTGCAAATTCTTTATAGAAACCCTCACATATGTGCATATTAAGAAATATACAAGGGCTGTTCATTGCTACAAAGTTTGAAATAGCAACATTGAAAATAATGCAAACATTCACTAATTGCAGAATAGATAAATAGCAAGTAGATTATTTATGTCATGAAGTATTAAAATAATGAATGTGCTGTGCTTAGTTGCTCAGTCATGTCTGACTCGGCGACCCCATGGACTGTAGCCCACCAGGCTCCTCTGTCCATGGGGATTCTCCAGGTAAGAATCCTGGAGTGGGTTGTCATTCTCTCTCACATTGCAGGTGGACTCTTTAGTCGAATACACTAGGGAAGCCCAAAATAATGAATAAAAAACTATATGCATATATAAGGGCTTCCCTGGTGACTCAGTGGTAAAGAATCTGTCTGCCAATGCAGGAGATGTGGTTTTTATCCCTGGGTTGGGAAGATCCCTTGGAGAAGGAAATGGCAACCAGTCTAGTATTCTTACCTGGAAAATCCAATGGACAGAGGGAGCCTGGCAGGCTACAGTCCATGGGGTCGCAAAGAGCTGGACACGACTTAGCAACTAAACAACATGTGTGTGTATACACACACACACACACGATGCAGTTTATCTCCAGCTGCAGTGTGAGATTCAAATAGAGAACATGGAGAGCACACACCATAGAGGAAGGGTCCCAATGCTCAAAGTCAAACTAGGTATCAAGCTTTCCCTGCTTCTTCCATCCCTCCTGGAATAGAATATAAAACATAAATGTATCAGGGAGTCCCCTAAACAACTTTAATTCAAGGAATTCTTGGAAAATAAGTTAAATATCTTGTAGCTCAGTCGGTAAAGAATCTGCCTTCAGTGCAGGAGACCTGGGTTCGATCCCTGGGTTGGGAAGATCCCCTGGAGAAGGAAATGTCAACCCACTCCAGTATCCTTGCCTGGAAAATCTCATGGACAGAGGCGCCTGATGCGCTGCAGTCCATGGGGTCGCAAAGAGGCACGACTGAGCTAAATATCTTTGTTGAGTCACATGTGTAAATATGAGTATGAGTGTGTGTGTGTGTGGTTTAATATTTGAGTGGCTTAAACGAAATGATTTATATTTTTCCTTGACATTCTTTCTCAGCTCTTGAGTCAATCAAATATACAGCAGAGTGACTATTCTACAGCCCTAAAGCAATGCAACAGAGAAAAGAACAGAACGTCTTCCATCATCCCTGGTAAGCTATGTTGAACTTTGGAAGAAAAAGGAAAACCAACTTTTAAAATAATATTAATAGAAGCCTTGTAGGTAATTTAACAATAGTTTTCCATCTTGGAACAAAAGCAATATACTCATTTAATTATGTCAGATAATGTAACTTAACAAGGACTCAAACTTTGAGTGCAAAATACATAGAAAAATTAGCTAAAAAGTCAAAGACACTGAACTTGCAAAATGCAGCTATTTTCTGCCATTTGAGGAGGTGGAAAGGAGGTATAGGGCTAGAGCTTACTTGTTTATGATGAATCTTCTGTGTTCCCAGTGGAAAGATCCAGGGTTGGCATTTCATCCCTGAGTGGAGAAGGCGCAGACTACATCAATGCCTCCTACATCATGGTAAGTCAGAGAGCTACTGGGAAGACCGACTGCAAGCTTATGTTGCCAGAACCAAAACAGGGTGGTTTGCCTGAATCAGTGACTGGCAAATACCACGGGTGGACACGAGTCAAATCTGTGACTGCAGGTTCGCAGCCCACAGCAACAATGGAATCACAGCATTCCTCGGTGTTTTCATGTGTGCTGGGACTGGAAAACCCTCGGTCAATGCAACTGAGTAGATGCAGGAACCAAACTCACCATTCAGAACTGATGTTCAGTTCAGTTCAGTTGCTCAGTCGTGTCCGACTCTTTGCGACCCCATGAACTGCAGCATGCCAGGCCTCCCTGTCCATCACCAACTCCCAGAGTCCACTCAAACTCATGTCCATCGAGTCGGTGATGCCATCCAACCATCTCATCCCCGGTTGTCCCCCTCCCCACCTGCCTTCAATCTTTCCCAGCATCAGGGTCTTTCATATCAGTCAGTTCTTTGCATCAGGTGGCCAAAGGATTGGAGTTTCAGCTTCAACATGATGAGTAGATACAAAACCACTTACCTATCTAAGTGGCTCCATTTCATTCACCAAAGCAAATTTCCTGCAGAACCAGGATACACCAGCATTAGCAAGTCCAGTCTCACTGACATCACTCCAGGTCTGCAGCACAGTTCTCACCCTGCAAACTGGGCTCATTTAGCGACTTAGATTTCTAAAGATTCAATACTTTCTGTCTGCATTTAGCTCTACTATGAGAGGAGTGAGTGCTTTAGCTGTTTTTTGACCTTCGTTTCCATTTCAGGCCAGTCCATCACAGAGCTTGCCTTCAGATGAAAGGGTCCTAACTCCCATGCCCAAATCACTATTCTATTTAACTAGAAAAGAAAATACCAAGGCATATCTATACAGGAAACAAGGAGATATATGTCGGTGGCATCTAAAAGGGCTTCCCTGGTGGCTCAGATGGTAAAGAGTCTGCTTGCAATGCAGGAGACATGGGTTCAATCCCTGGAGCAGAAGATCCCTTGGAGAATGGAATGGCTACCCACTCCAGTATTCTTGCCTAAAAAATTCCATGGACAGAGGAGTCTGGAGGGCTACAGTCCCTGGGGTCACAAAGAGTCGGACATGACGGAGTGACTAACACTTTCATTTTTAGGGCTTCCCAGGTGGCACAGTGGTAAAGAATCTGACTGCCAAGCCAGAGGTGCAGGAGTTATCTAAAAGCATGCCATACTTAAACAGGGGCTTCTTAATACTACAGGAAGCAGATGTCTTTACTCAAAAATCGAGAATGGATTGAGAACAAATGTAAATATTGCTTTGTGTGTTAGTTAGATAAAAGGCTGTTCTTTTCAAGAAAATAATTAAATGCTGGCTACCTACAAAGCTTGCCACAGTACGTCTGAAGATTTGCACAATAGAATGAATTTTTATCTACTTGGAATGATACGGGATATTGACTGAAGTTGCAGGATAGACTGGAAGTCCTTTCAAGGTCTTTTCCTGGGCTTCCCTGGTGGCTCAGTGGTAAAGAATCCACCTGCCAATGCAGGAGACACAGGTTCAGTCTCTGATCTGGGAAGATTTCATGTGCTGAGGGGCAGCTAAGCCCATGTGCCACAGCTATTGAGCGTGTGCTGTAGAGCCTGGGAGCCCCAAACAACTGAGCCCACGTGCCACAGCTACTGAAGCCCGCGAGCCCTAGAGCTCGTGTTTCCCAGGAGTGGCCACTGAAATGAGAAGCCCGTGCACCATAACTAGAGAGGAGCCCCCGCTCACTGCAGGTAGACCGAAGCCCTTAAAACAGCAAAGACCCAGCAGAACCAGAAATAAGTTAAATTATTTTTTTAAAAGATCTTTTCCTACCCAAAGCATCTACAATTAAGGAGAAAAACATTTAATTATGTACAACCTACTCATTCAAATCTGAATATATGAACTTAAAAGTTTTCTGCTTATCAAATGAGATTGTAACCAAAAGAAAGTAAATTGAGTAGAATTCTACTTGATGAATAAATGAAGATAAAGCTTAAAAAAAGTAAAAAACATTCCATACTTCAAATGAGCCTATGGGAGCTAGGAATGGGATCTAAGAGATTCCATTGCAGAAGGAGCCATGGTTTTGGTAAGCAGCAGCATGGAAATCATGATTAATTCAATGGCACCAGCTTTCAGGTTTCTGTAGCAACATTTGCAAGGTGGCACCCCTAGTTCCTGGAGAATGAAATGGCACCCCACTCCAGTACCCTTGCCTGGAAAATCCCATGGACGGAGGAGCCTTGTATGCTACAGTCCATGGGGTCGCAAAGAGTCAGACACGACTGAGTGACTTCACTCACTCACTCACACCCCTAGTTCCTCTCCAGTAGAGGCAGTCAAGACGTAAAGTATCCTATTGCCAGTGGGTGTGAAATTTGGCACTGCCATTGGGACTAATGAAGTTTAAGAAATGCAGAATTTCTAGATTTCTGTTCTATCTAGTGTGGGAGACATAGTCCACAAGCCATTTCGTTAAGTCTCCTCCTAGAAGTGATAACTTGTGATAACTTAAGGTGATAACTTCTTCAGCTTCAGTTTAATTACGTATGAAGTGAAGCTCACATTCCCTTTCTCATAGTACTGCTGTGAGGAATAAAGAAGGAAAATGCTTAACACTGTACCTGACATATAGGATGGGTCTATAACATTGGCTATAATAATCACATTATTATTTACAGACACAATCTAAAAATAAAAAGACTAACATGACCATTAACCTATAACTGTCTTAAATATTTACAGTCATATGCCAAGGCTCTTTCTATCCTCTCTTTGATTATGTAGGGCTATTATCAGAGCAATGAATTCATCATCACCCAGCATCCCCTTCTCCACACCATCCAGGATTTCTGGAGGATGATATGGGACCATAACGCCCAGCTGGTTGTTATGCTTCCAGATGGTCAGAACATGGTAAGCCCTTCCGGCCACTTCTGGCACTTTCTTTTTAGGGTAGGTATCAAGGCACAGCTACTCAAAAGTCCAGTACACAAAGTATTTTTTTCAACTAACGAACTAATATTGAAGTTGCACCTTGTCTATTATTGGATCTGGTTTGAATGCAATATCTCAGGTCTGAAATTGTTGAATGACAGTTTTAAATAAAAGTAGGTTGAAATTAACTTAAGTATTTATTACGATGCTTAGGGAATTAGAATTGCAATCGTGAATGAAGTCAGTCCATATACTTCTACTTGCATTTTTTAAATAAAACTTGTTAGGATATTTTAAGAGTAAATTTTGAGATTCAGAGAAAAATTTGAGTTGAATTTTCTACAGCAACCTGTTAACTTTGTTTCACAGTCTGACTTAGACCTTTTATTAAATCTAGAATCGTCTTTGTCTTTTAATCCTCCAGGCAGAAGATGAATTTGTTTACTGGCCAAATAAAGATGAGCCTATAAATTGTGAGAGTTTTAAGGTCACTCTTATGGCTGAAGAACACAAATGTCTGTCTAACGAGGAAAAACTTATAATGCAAGATTTTATCCTAGAAGCTACACAGGTATGGACATAGTTTAAATGATAAACTTTTCATCCTTTTAAATATATGCCAGTTTAAAGATCTCTCCTAGAAATTAAAAGAAGGAATCTGATTTCTTATAAATTGAGGCAAATTACCCAAATAATAAATTTTACCTTACATGTTATTTTCATTTTTTTAAATCTTATAGAATCATTAAACAATTAGCCATCACTAAACTCCACCATCCTTGATTTCTACACACACAGGAAGTCAAAAATTTCTCTTTACTCCAAAGCAGTTGCTGATAGAAGTTAAGTTGAAACTAAACAGAGTAAAAACAAATCATTTTATTAATCCTAATTCTCATGTTTTAAGGCCAGTGTTTACCTTGTCTTCTCCTAAGTAAAATGGGAAAAATATTACCTACCAGTAAAAACAAGTTTACTGTCCTCTACTGATGTACAGGGGGTTGTTCAGTGAAGAACTGCTTTGAAAACATGCAGTGCAATGAATTAGGGTTGTTTTACTAAACTCTTAATTGTCTACAGTTTGAATTCTTTGTCAATAATTATTTCTGTAATTACAGCATAGTTCATAAATTATTGTATGGCTCCTGTAAAAGACTAAAAGATGCTAATAATGATGAGTAAGGTATGTGAAATTCGGAGGACTTGCTCAATCAGAAAAAAATTAAATCATATTTTAGATGGTTTAAATGTTTCACTTTAATTCTGAAACTGGTAAAACATATAGGATATATAAGAAGATTCAGTATTTGCTAGACTATTTGGTTGACCAACACTTATAAAATTGATGATGCAAATACATTATTTTCTAAATGTTTTATAGTTCTGCCTGAAATTGATGTTTCATATTATATTTTGTGAGTCAAGAGTCCAGTTTTATTGTTTCATGTGAAGAGCCATTGTTCCAGCATCATTTATAGATCAACAATACCAGTTCAGTCATAAATCAGATTCCTGTATACGTATAAGCCACTTTAGGAAACTGAGGATCAGAAGTTCAAGAGCGTTAAAGTCATGCAACCTGGTTTGGTCCCTTAAGCAAGGATTCAAACCGGGGTTAGAGTGGGACCCATGTCTCCATCCTCCTTGCCAGCACTTCCCACACTGTGTCATGCAATCATATTCTTGCCTTAGTTGAACCTGAGTAATGCTGCTATTTGAAGAAGTCTATGCTATCTTTTTCTTTTTTACTTCAAATACAGATGATTTACAATATTATATGTTACAGGTATACAATATAATGATTCATAATTTGTAAAGGAATGTCTGTGCAATTTTTAAAGCAAATTTTAAAACAGAAGATCTCTCTTTGTAAGTTTAATTTTATGGACACAGCCACATCTCTGTTCATGATTTGATTGGCAATATAAAGTCCACCAACAAGGATTATTTTAGAATAAAAAAGAGGCCACGTCTGTACATGGCAATTGTGATGTCATGGCAATTTCTCCCTTCCATGATGACGGACGGGCTACAACGACTGCTACACTCCGTGTGTGACTTGGTTTCATCACCTTCCTGCAATTCCTGATTTTCACAGAAATAATTATTGACAAAGAATTCAAATTGGTGTCTTGTAGATAGTCAGGAGTTTAGTTTAAAAAAAAAAAAAACCCTAGTTCGTCGCATTATGATGCAATGAATGGGCTGTAACGACTCCTGCATTCAGCATATGATTTGGTTTTATTGCATTCCTGTAGTTACTGATTTTCCTCAATTCATCTACTCACCACCCAATATGACACTTTTTAAAACACTGATTTTACCTCTTCTTGTAGGATGATTATGTACTTGAAGTGCGGCACTTTCAGTGTCCCAAATGGCCAAATCCAGACAGCCCCATTAGTAAAACTTTTGAACTTATAAGTATTATCAAAGAAGAAGCTGCCACCAGGGATGGGCCCATGATTGTTCATGATGAGTAAGTGCCACACCTTAAACCTCTTCACACCTGACATGCTCTGGGTGTGTGTATATTTCTGTTATCTTTGTACTAACCTAATATTTTGGACCCATGGTGAATTATTCAGCCAGGGTAGATTATTGCTTCTCATGGACATGATTAACACAGAATAGTTTGGGGTTTTTTTTCCACTTAGAGCTCCTGCTGAAGGCAGAAGATGGGTGCAGGGTCATAGGCATTTGCTCTTGCATTCTATGCTGAGAACACTTTGTGTGATGAGTCAGTGTTTTAGAACCTGGATTTTTACACGTTCTAACCAGGGAGACATTCCTCAGCCACTGACTTCATGGGATTGGAATAAAATTGATATCATGATATCATTTTTATTTACCAGAAATAGAAATCTGTATCCAATTGATCTTTCCAAGTTTCTGTTGTAAACCAAAATGCATGTGCATATTATATATGATACTTAGATTAACCTCAGTCAGATTATTTTGATTTATGGCCAACCCATTCCATAGTATAATAAAACGAAATGTATAACCAAATACTTAATTTCTATAAAGTGTCTCATTACTAATATTGTGAACATTCCACAGTGTTTCAGATTAAAGCATAGTTCCATGGACAATAAAGTGAGGAGACAATATATTAAAAATTTCATTGTCCTTACTGCCAAGTTGTCAAGGCCACAGGCTCTGTGAGTTCCAAATGTGAATGTTTGATGCATCTGAATGGAGTCTTTGTCCCTTCCATTTGCCTCCAGGCATGGAGGAGTGACCGCTGGAACTTTCTGTGCTCTGACGACCCTTATGCACCAACTTGAAAAAGAAAATTCCATGGATGTGTACCAGGTAGCCAAGATGATCAATTTGATGAGGCCAGGAGTCTTTGCTGACATTGTAAGTAACAAGACAGTGACTCAAGCTTTTCCTGTTAGAGCACCTGTTACTTTCTAGGGGCTACCAAAATCATTTTGTTGTGTATCAAAAAGAACACATTGATAACATTAACATGAAGTTTTCAAGCTGAATTATAATCCATTTGCAATCCATAGAACTGGAACTATAAACAATAAACTTTTAAAGTTTATCTTCCAGAAAATTGATGGATCAAAAATTTTCAATTTCATTGTGTGCCTTTTTTGTGAGACTTAGTATAATTCTGAAAAAATATCTGTAGTAGAAGCACCAACTAATCTGATTTATCCAGCAAAATAAACATTTTATTCCAGCGTTCAAGTTCTGCATAGCCTCAAAGAGCAGTCAGAAAATAGAATTCAGTTGTTCGCTTTTTTATCAAGCCAAATTCATTTTCTAAACTTAAGAAGTAGCTAATTCTAAGAGTACTTTTAAAAAAGAGAAAGACACTCATACAATCAAGAAAAAGCATAACACATCTGGAAAGATAAGTCTCAACTCTGAGAATAATTTGGAAGCTTTTATACTAGAAACAAGGGCTAGAAAGACAACAGGGAACTTCGTGCATGCCCTAGTGGGAGAAGCTTAGGTGAATGCAGAAATCATAGGCTCCCTTCTAACTTTCTGGTCTGTATATGGAAGGGCCTTATAAAGGGTCCATCTTCAAAGCTCCAGCCCACACCAGCTGGTCAGAGAGCAGGGAAGGCCTTGTGCACACACACTTCAGAGGAGCCCTTGTTAAAAGTCTCATTCAGGCAAGGTGAGTTGTATGTACCAAGCTTGTCATTTGAAATTGATTTCTGGAGACTAAACCTACACCCAAGTTTCACAAATGCATTTACTAAGACATGTGGTGCCAATGGTTTCCTACTGTGGTGCCAGCCATTAGCTCACAGCCTTTGCAACTGCCTTGCCCCCACCTCACCATCCCCAGGTTGGCGTCTGAAAGATAGCAACTCTTTATTCTTCTGTGTGTCTCTGAAACCAGAGCAGGACACATGCTCTCCTTTGCACCAAGCAGGACATAGGACTACCCGTGCTGGTAGAGTGTGAAGAATACTGGGTAAACAGTGGGTCCTATGAAAGGCCTGCATTCGCCTTGAATTCCCGTGCTGACACTGCAGTCCTGAGGTTTCGTAACAACTGGAGAATGGAGAATGAATAACTCAGTGAGATACAAGAGTCGAGTGCCAAAGGGCTTACACACAAGTTGATAAATCAGTATTAGAACCTTATCACATCTCCTTCTGATTGATTCCATGACGTTTGAGTAGGAATGGAGTGCTTACCATTGGCAAATGTATATGGGCCAATGTTCTAGGTCCGTAAGCGTTGGCTAATTGTAGAGCTACTTTAAAATTTAATCAGAAGGAGACATTAATATGGATGGTGTACCTCTGCCAACCTCTGCCAATTATAACAGAGCCCTTCACACAGTGACCTTCCTTGGACAGTGGCAAAGGATGACTGCAAACATGCCTTCTTTTTAAAATTGTATGTCTTCACTGAGTTTCCTGTTTCCTACCACCTCTGTTCTCCAGGAGCAGTATCAGTTTCTCTACAAAGCCGTCCTCAGCCTTGTGAGCACAAGGCAGGAAGAGAACCCATCCACCTCTCTGGACAGTAATGGCGCAGCATTGGCTGATGGAAATATAGCCGAGAGTTTAGAGTCTTTAGTTTGACATGGAAAGGGGTGAGAAGAGCCCACATGTGAGCCTTGCTTTCCTCTTTCTAAAATTTGACTGGAAAATCAATTCTGTTATCTGTTTACTTCACATCACCTGACAGTTACTACCATGACATAGGATTCTGCTGCCAAATTTACATCATTAACAATGTGTGCCTTTTTTGCAAACCTTCTTGTAATTCACTTATTGTGTTTAAACTAAAATGATTGAAATTTACAGTATTTCTAAGAATGGAATTGTGGTATCTTTTTTTCATATTGATTTTAACAGAAAATTTCAATTTACAGATACTAGGAATTCCCAACTAGAATCCCAAACAAAAAACATGTTTGTTTTTAGTGTCAAATTTTTAGCTGTATTTGTAGCAATCATCAGGTTTGCTAGAAATATAACTTTTAATATAGTATACTGTAAATAAAACACCCTGCTCCCTATGATATTCAACATTTTACAACTGCAGTATTCACCTAATGTAGAAATAATCTAATACTTACTGTAAATACTGCTCTAGTGTCTCCATGGACCAAATTTATATTTATAATTGTAGATTTTATATTTTACTACTGAGTCAGTTTTCTAGTTCTGTGTAATTATTTAGTTTAATGATGCAGCTCATTATCTGGTCTTACTCTGTGAGTCTTCTTGATATTGTTTTGTGTTGTGATTAACTGTTTTAGCATGTAATTTTAACTTTTATGGAAAATAAAAATACATTTGTTTTGAAGGAAGATGTTTTTATGAGAATAACACCTACCTGACATTGTTTAAATGGTTTTTATCCAAGACATTGCAAAAATAAATATAAATATCACCATCAGCTTGTGTTTGCTTGTGGAGTACTGAGGCACATGTAGAAGAAAATTATGGATATGTTCCCTCTGAAATGATGGACATAAAAAAAGGTTGATGGGATGGGACAGTGTGTAGAGTTGATTCCCAAACTGTGCAGTAAGGCCCACAGGAAACAGAATTGAACATCTGAGGACAGCAGAGCAGTGTGTATTAACACAGCACAATTACCCCTATTAAATTATTTGGTTCTTGTTATTCACTCAGTCGTGTCTGACTCTTTGTGACCCCCATAGACGGTAGCCCACCCAGCTCCTCTGTCCATGAAATTCTCCAGGCAAGAATAGTGCAGTGGGTACCCATTCACTTCTCCAGGGGATATTCCCTACCCAGGGATCGAACCTGGATCTCCTGCATAGCAGGCAGATTCTTTACTGTTTGAGCCACCAGGAAGCTTCAAGTTAGGACTTAACTCTGTGTTTTGTATTTCTTGCTAATTAAGTAAAATTAAGAATGAGTGTTAGGACTAAAAGAAAATTGGAAATAGGAAGTTATTAGATTAGCTGCCAGTGACTAACAAATATTTCTTCAGAACAGGCAGCTTTTCTCACTGGATCCTTTCCAGTAGAATTCATGTCTGGTCAATATATTTCCAATACAATCACCAAATGTAAACCATTATAAAGAAGACTAATCTATACAAAAGATAAGACTAGCTACCTGCATGGCTATGCAAATTGTGCATTGCATCTACTGGGGAGCCAATCAAAGCACATTTCAGTTCAGTCGCTCAGTCGTGTCCGACTCTTTGCGACCCCATGAATCACAGCACGCCAGGCCTCCCTGTCCATCACCAACTCCCAGAGTTCATTCAAACTCATGTCTATCGAGTCAGTGATGCCATCCAGCCGTCGCATCCTCTGTCATCCCCTTCTCCTCCTGCCCTCAATCCCTCCCAGCATCAGGGTCTTTTCCAATGAGTCAACTCTTTGCATGAGGTGGCCAAAGTATTTGAGTTTCACCTTCAGCATCAGTCCTTCCAATGAACACCCAGGACTGATCTCCTTTAGGATGGACTGGTTGGGTCTTCTTGCAGTCCAAGGGACTCTCAAGAGTCTTCTCCGACACCACAGTTCAAAAGCATCAATTCTTCGGTGCTCAGCTTTCTTTATAGTCCAACACTCACATCCATACATGACCACAGATATTGAATATTGATTAGGATGTGGAGAAGGCAGTGGCAACCCACTCCAGTACTCTTGCCTGGAAAATCCCATAGACAGAGGAGCCTGGTAGGCTGCAGTCCATGGGGTCGCTAAGAGTCAGACACGACTGAGCGACTTCACTTTCACTTTTCACTTTCATGCATTGGAGAAGGAAATGGCAACCCACTCCAGTATTCTTGCCTGGAGAATCCCAGGGACGGGGGAGCCTGGTGGGCTGCCGTCTATGGGGTCGCACAGAGTCGGACACGACTGAAATGACTTAGCAGCAGCAGCAGTACTTAATACAATTAATATTTATTAGAACATTATGATTAATATGACTTTTTCCGTTAGACAATAAGTGTATTGTTCTAATTTACATATTTGATGACAATTTTTTGACAAAAGTACCTAGAAGGAGTACTTTTCTCTAATTCTCAAAAAGGCCTCATTTGGGCTATTGGTGACCCTAACAACCCATGGTAAGGTGGTTTTATAAATCAGAGTTCTTCCCAAATTTTATAAAAGTATCCTGGGTTTTTGAATGCTGATCAAACTTCAGTAGTACGTCTTATCACTTTAGGCAAGTCATTTAACTTTGTGAGACATATTTTCTCTTCTGTAAAGTCAGAGCTGGCCTAATGATAATTTTGGTCTCTTCTCTATAACCACTTTACGACTCTCCTTATGGAGCAGATACATCCATGACTTGCCTGAGAGGCATGGATCCTTGAGTCTTCCGAATGTATCCAAAACATTGAAAAATATCTTAGAGCTAAAATATCATTATCTTTAACGTAAATTTCAAGCAAATTGTTACTGGAAAGAGTATTGCAAAAAAAAAGAAAAACTAGTGTTTTTGAACATCTACTAGACATCAGGCTTTTACATTCTCTCAGACCCTTTATAACCATGCTGTGGGTTATTGTTGTCCTCAGTTTGTGGAAAAGGAAAGAGCTAGTATGTGGTAGAAACAATCACATTGCTTCTCAGAGGGACTTCTAGTGTCTCATGAGTCTAGGACAAGGAAAATGGGAAATATAAATACCAGTTTTATCTGGAGGAGGCCAAAAAAGATAGAAAAATCCAGAAGATGTGAGCATTAAGCCTATCAAAAGCTTTAGACCAGGGATTCACAAATGTAGCTCAAGGGCTAAATGCTCATAATTGTAATCTATCCATCCATACCCAGATCCTACCACCACCACCTTTACTACTGAAATCCTTGCTGGACAGCTTTAATTGGAGGATAATTGCTTTACAATGTTGTGTTGGTTTCTGCTGTACAACACAGATCAGTCATAACTATATATGTGTGTGTGTGTATATATATATATATATATATGTATATCCCCTCCCTCTTGAACCTCCCCCCATTCCGCCTCTAAGTCATCACAGAGCACTGAGCTGACTCCCTGTGCTACAAGCAACTTCCCACCAGCTATTTTACACACACATATATATGTCAGTATTACTCTCTCAGTTTGTCCCAGCCTCTCCTCCCCCGCTGTGTGCCCACAGCTGTTCTCTACATTGTGTCTCTATTCCTGTCTTGCAGATAGGTTCATCAGTACCATTTTCCTAGATTCCACCTGTATGCTTTAGTTTATGACTTGTTATTGCGAGCCAATGCAGCATTTCTGTCTTCCTTTACTCAAGCTTACTGACGTTTCCTTTTCTAGCACTAGATCCCCCTCTTCAATCCTACCCCTTTATCACTTAAAGCCAAACCAGTTGCCATGTTATCTTAGTGGGTTCCCCCTCCCACCCTAGTTCCCTGGATCCCATGTCATCTGAGTGCTCTTCCAGACTGCAAGTGGAACCAATGCAACACAACCGTTGTTGATGTTCATTGCTCAGTCGTGTCCGACTCTCTGTGACCCCATGGACTGCAGCATGCCGGGCTTCCCTGTCCTTCACCATCTGCCGGAGCTTGCTCAAACTCATTGAGTTGGTGATGCCATCCAATCATCTCGTCCTCTGTTGTCTCCTTCTCTTCCTGTCTTTCCCAGCACCACAGTCTTTTCCAGTGAGTCAGCTCTTCACATCAGGTGGCCAAAGTATTGAAGCTTCAGCTTCAGCATCAGTCCTTCCAATGAATATTCAACACAAGCATTATCTCCTAACTGATTATATTAAAATCAATGTTGTAATTAAAAAAAAAAACTGCCATAACAGATATGTCTTTACTTACTTATAGATTATTGATCTCTACATAATTATTTTTGACAAGTGGGACCAGGCCTTAATCAACTTCGATCCTTTTCAAATAGCATAGATATTTTCTCAACTGCCATATGTCCTAAGTATCATACCTGCTTATTTTGACAGCAGAATTAGTTTCATATGCCAGAATATGAGCACAGTCTCACAGAAGGTTTAATTTATATCCCTCAACATAAGCATTTTTCCTTCAAGGAGAAAAATAAAGTTTAATTTGTACAACTTGATAAATAATTCTCACCCCATACAATTCACACAAAGTGCACAGTTCAGTAGTTTTTAGTATAGTCATAGAGTAGTACCTCCATTACCACAAAATCAATTCTATAACATTTTCATCTCCCTCCCCAAAACCCCAAATTCATTAGCAGTCACTCCCACTCCTCCCCAACATCCCCCAGTCCTAGGCAACCAATAACCTACTTTCTCCATATAGGGATTTAACAATTCTGGACATTTCATACAAATCAAATCACACAATATGTGGCTTTTCCTGCCTGGCTTCTTTCACTTGAAGTTTATCCATGTCGTGGCATGTATTAGTACCCAGTTTCTTTTTAATTGCTGAATAATATTCCATTGTCTGGATATGCCACATTTTGTTTATTTGATGGGTATTTGACTTGTTTTTATTTCTGGCTGTTATGAATAATGCCACTATAAACATCTGTTTACAAGTTGTGTGGATGCATTTTCATTTTTTCCTATAGCTAAGAGTGGAATTACTGGATAATATAGTGAAAGTGAAGTCACTCAGACGTGTCCAACTTTTTGCAACCCCACTGTAGCATACCAGGCTCCTCCGTCCATGGGATTTTCCAGGCAAAGGTACTGGAGTGGGTTGCCATTTCCTTCTCCAGAGGATCTTTCTGACTCAGGGATGGAACCCAGGTCTCCCACATTGCAGGCAGACACTGTGCTGTCTGAGCCACCAGGGAAGCCTCACCCTTCACCAGGGATAATATGGTAATTCTATGTTTAACCATTTGAGGAACTGCCAAACTGTTTCTCCAAGCAGCCATACCATTGTATATTTCCACCAGCAGTTTATGAGGGTTCCAATTTCTCCACATTTTCACCAACACTTACTATTTTTTCACAGTAGCTATCCAGGTGACGTTGAAGTGCTATCTCATTGTAGATTTGACTTCTATTTCCCTGATAGCTAACGTGTGTTAAGCATCTTTTCATGTGCTCATATGCCTTTTGTATATCTTCTTTTGAGAACTGTCAATTCCGATCCTTTATCCTTTTTTTTTTTAAATTAGGCTGTTTGACTTTTTATTGAATACAATAGTTCTCTATCTATTCAAGTTCTTCTCTTACCTGATATATAATTTGCAACATTTTCTCATTCTGTGGGTTGTCTTTTGCCTTCTTGATGGTATTCTTAAAAGCACAGAAGGTTTTAATCATGATGATATCCAATTTATCTATTTTCTTCCTTTTGTTGCTCGTGCTTTGGTGTCATTTATTTCAGAAACCATTGCCTAATCCAAGGTCAGGAAGATTTACACCTGTGATTTCATCTAAAAGTGTTACAGTGTTTGCTCTTATATTTGGGTATTTGGTCCAATTTGAGATAAGTTTTATATGTGCTGTGAGGTAGGGAGTCCAACTTTATTCTTTTGCATGTGGATATCCAGTTGTTTCAGCACCATTTGATGAAAAGACTATTTTTCTCAACTGAATTGTCTTAGCACCTTTTTCAAAAGTCAATAAGCATTATTTCTGAACTCTCATTCTATTCCTATTCTACACTTTTTTAAGAATTGTTTTCTTAATATCATTTTTGCTTTATTCATTGATACTGTGTACCAGTACAATCAATTTTTGAATGTTAATCTTGTATCCTGCAACTGATGAACTCATGTATTAGATCTAATGTTTTCTTAGATTATTCTTTTGCATTTTCTATGTATAAGATTATATCATCTGCAAACAGAGATAGTTTTACATCTTTCTTTCTAATCTGGATGTCTTTTATTACATTTTCTTGCCTAACTGCCCCATCTAGACTTTCCAGTACAAGCTGAATAGAAATGGCATGAGTGTACATCTCTGTCTTGTCCCTGATTTCAGGGGAGAATCCGTCAGTCTTTCATCATTGAGTATGATATTAGCTCTGGGTTTTTCATAGGTACGCTTTATCAGGTCAAAGAATTCCCTTCTATTCCTAGTTTGTTGAGTGCTTTTTATCACAAAAGAATGTTGGATTTGTTAGATTCTTTTCCTGTGCCTAATGGGCTGATCCTATAGATTTTGATTTAATCTTACCTACTCCTTTTCTAAACATTAAAGAGGAAACTATCAGAAATGTCACTTTCTTAAATCATAATTTTACAAAAAGGCACAAAATAGCATTATTGCAAAAGCTTGTAGACAGGTAATCTAGAAACATCCAGCTGAATCAGTCTGAAAAACAAAAGCAAAACAAAAATAAAGCTGTGTGAAGAAATTTTCTTCTTACTAAAAAGATAAAACTTCACCTGCTAATTATAGGAAAATATATTCTTGTAAGAAAAAAAGTTGCATAATAAGTTAACAAGTAATACAAGCATTATCATTTTTACATACACATGAAAAAAATACATGATAGAATTATTAAAGTTCTCTGATAATTACTGGCATCTCTTATAACAAATGTTTTCGTATTAAAATAGAGATTTATATTTCAAAAACACCATTGTATTGACATATCAAAACATATCATGCTTTATGTTTTAAAATATCACATTAACAAGCATGCTTGCTGCACAGAAGTTCAGAGCTGTGTTGGCTGGGAAGATCAAAACAAAATATAATTCTCAATTATAGTTTGATTGTGCTCTGTGTAGTATACATAATGCCTTCTGCTTTAATTCGCTCCAATATTGGTCCATAGATCTCCTTTGAAAAGGGTCCCATCAGGCCTTTAGCTTGAATTTCACCTAGAAGAAAATAAGTTTGAAGTTACCATTTTAAAGGTGTTAAGAACAGTTAATTTCTACAGCAAGAATCACCATATAGCAGTAAACTCCAAGTTAATGAATTGTTGGCAGCCTAGGGATTTTTTTTTTAATAGCAGCTTAAATATCTCCTACTAAATTATTACATAATCAACACACTGTAAGGAAAAGGGGTTCATGGGTAGCACAGCTGAACTTAGGGGCTGAGTCTGAATTTATACACTTAACTGCATTAACTACCAGATCAGAGAAAAAAGTATAAGAAAGAAAACTTGTAAACCTAACTGGTATGATTTGCTGATATCATCTTTGAACACCAACACAATGAAATTACCCCAATCTGAGGGAATTCCCTGGCAGTTCAGTGGTTAAGACTCCATCCACACTTCCACTGCAGGAGGCATAGGTTCAATTCCCAGTCTGGGAACTTAGATCCTACATGCTGCACGGTGTGACCAAAAAAAAAAAAAGAAACCAATGTGGTAACTTGGGCACTGGCATCTGTTAGGATGGCTGAAAGAATAAATTCAGGTACTTTCCTTAAAGGCCATGATGACCTCATCCCACATCACTTCTTCACTATAGTTCCTCACTGACTAGTAGGTAGTTTCACTGGATATAGACTAACATTCCCTGGTGGCTCAGTGTTAGAGAATCTGCCTACCAGCGCAGGAGACACAGGTTTGATCCCTGGCCTGGAAGATCCCCTGGAGAAGGATATAACAAACCACTCCAGTATTCTTGCCTGGAAAATTCTACAGACAGGTGAGGGGGGTGGGCTGCAGTCCATAGGGTCACGAAGAGTTGGACACAACTTAGCAACTAAACAACAACAATATGCTACTATAGATATATCTTCTGTTTATTTCACATTTATGTGCTTTGATGTTTTTTATTCCCTTCACACCTTTACAAGGACAAAATGAGGTGTTATACTCAGAGATCATGCTTACTGAAAGCATATATGACCTTAAGGAAAGTTGAAATTTGAATTCTTTTCATTCAAAACATATACTGAGCATTGATAGTATGTTGTGATATGAGGATTAATAAAATATGGCTTATATTTTTGAAAATCTGGAAGTGACTACCCTCTACTATTTCAGTGTTACCACCCAAAAATACAAAAAAAGAAAAAAAAAAGGAAAGAAAAGAAGGCAGTTAATATTCCCTGGGGACCCCTTCTATGTGATAGGAGGTTTATGTATTATTTCACTTCAGTGTCATACAACCCCACAGATTAGTGATGACAATTTCCCCACTTTACAGATGAAGGAACTCTGATGCAGAGATTCTAAGTAACTGGCATTCCATCACTCAGCCATCTTGGGGCTTACCTGGAACAGAAATCAGGTCTAACTCCAAAGCCCATAATTTTTACTCATCACAAGGTGATCTCCCAGTCAGCCAGAACTTGGATCTTCTGAACTGGCTCACTTTTAGTGAAAGCCAGTGTCATACTGAAGACTATTTGATTAGTCTTGGTGTCATCCAGGTGTTGAATGACTTGGACATAATATGGAGACAGACTTGGTCCTTCAATGAAAGAACTTACCATCAAGTAACATCTTGGCTGCCATAGCAGTGGGTAACCCCACAGTTTTAGCCATGGCTGAAAAACCATTGACATCCCCATAAACCACAAGATCAATAGTTTTATTTTCCAAATGTCCAGAAGGATGTCTGATTCCAAAGCTGTCTCTCATCACAATCATATCTTTCTCTCCAGGACCTTAAAATTAATAAATATACATTTGAAAATGTCATTATCATTACAACTCCAATACCATATTTCATCCCCCTGCTCCTCCCCTTCTTCTTTCAAGTTTTCTTTCCCATTATGTATATCCTTAAATAATTAGATATACTGCTTTGAAGCCCAAAGGACAAATTAAAAATTCAAGGAAATGATAACTCTGACCAGATTCCTCTGTCCAGACTGGTCTCACTCTAACCCAGTTACAGACACTAGAGTACTGCTGGAGAGGCCATCCTCTCTTCTCCCCAGAATGCTGCTTCAGCACTCCCTTAATGTGTCAAAAATTAAAAGTAAAACTAATAATGGTTTCCTTTGCCATATTTTCAAGTTCATTCTTACTTAGTAGTTCTCTTAGTCTTCCCTCTGGAGAAATAGCCCTAGTGCTCTTTCCCTCACATCACATTTGTCCATTCCCACTGTGTGACTCCTGCTCTCCAATCTAATTCACTGGCTCTTAAGATCCTTCTGGGATGTTCAGCTCATAGCCCATGGCCTACCATAGGAAAGTTTCACGGCCAGATGCTTGGAGAGGGCATCCACGAGAGACTCAGCCTGAGGGACTTGTTCATCCCCGAGTAGCCCTAACCTGAGAAAAATAAGAGATGGCTGCGTTAATTCCAAGTCCTACATACACGCTCACTTGGGAAGCAGAAGGGAACACTCATTGGATTTCGTCTTGAAAGGGCAGAATCATAAGATGACAGCTCAAGTTATAGGACTCCCAAGTTCCTGTTAAATAATAACAGTAATGTTTTCACCTTTAGAATCATCCCCAGACTCTCCCATGAGTGCTGCCTGGAGCCAGACCTGACAGAGTCAGTGCACACTGTTGCCAAGCTTCTCCTGAGATTAACTTACAGGTTGGTTGTCCCATGTGAAGGATACCAGCAGAATGTGTCACGGCCAGGTGAATAAGTATTTTAAAGTAAAGAAGAGTGGGAGAATCTCCTACAGGAGAGAAAAAATACCCTACCTTTCTCGAAAACTGAGTAGTGATGTTTCTCAAAAATAAGTATTTCTCAAGTTATAATTGCCATTGAATTCCTCTCTGTACCTACTTTTTAATCCCCTTATGTACATAGTGTGTGGTAATCTCTCTACAACGGGCCAACATTAGACAATGTGAAATGTCTGTTTCTATCTTGACCTTTCTTCGACTAGAAAGAACTAAGTGATCATTGATCCAGTGTTTTGCTCTAGGTTGACTGGTGCGTGCTTACCATTCGAGAGCCTCCAACTGGGTTGTGTCTCCTCCCAGTTTCTTAAAGACAGCTTCCTTAAGCACATCACATTTGGAAGAGGATGAAATCCCAACTAGATCACAGAGGAGTTCTTTCTGGTTAGAAAAACAAAGATACAGCTTCTAAGTTCCAAATAGAATAAAAAATAAGTTTAGAGATTATCCTAGGAAGACACTGGACCTCAAATTGTAAATTAGAGATAATTAGAAACAGTAAATTGTGGCATACACATGTGCATACATATGTCTGCACACCTACACATCAATAAATGGGTGGTATTTTAGCATGATATTTCAGCAATAAAAATGAGTCATAGCACCAAATCAACCAAAAGAGTAATATCATATTTGTGATCACTTTGCCTGCCTTTGCAGATCCTCTTCATCACCTTTCACCCATTATCCCTTGCCCTCCAGAAGTCTAGGATTTGGTATTCTTGTTTTGGCCAGGATAGAGTAAAAGGATCTTTGCTGTGGTTGCTAGTAGCAACCACGATTCTTTTGTAAGTTCAGGAAATGAGGGAGATTGTGCAGATAATAAAATCTCAAAGGAAGAACAGTTAAACGGTGTTCATAGCTTTTTCCATTTTCTAAACAAGACTTTCTCCAGGCTGTGCTCTAGATTAAAGATCAACAAGCTTGCTCGGCAAGGGAAGAAGAAGGTGAAAAATGGGGAGAATGGAGATATATATATACACACACACACACACACACTATATATACACTACCATGTGTAAAATATACCTAGTGGGAAGTTGCTATATAGCACAGGGAGCTCAGTTTGGTGCTCTGTGATGACCTGGGTGGGGGGATGGGGATTGGTAGGGAGGGACAAGAGGGAGAGGATATATGTATACATGTAGCTGATTTACTTTGTTGTACAGCGGAAACTAACACAACACTGTAAGGCAATTATCCTCCAATTAAAAATCAAAAACCTTCCCACAAAGAGGAAAAAAAAAAAACACTAGTTCACAGACCAAATTGAGCTCACCACCTGGTTTTGTAAATAAAAACTTTTATTGAAACATAGTCATGCTCTTTTTTTTATAAGCAGTCTGAACTGAGGAGTCTGACAGAGACCATGTGACCCACAAAAGCCTAAAAAAGTTACAATCTGGTCTTTTACCAAAAAAACAGTTTGCCAGCCCCTGTTCTAGACTGTAGCTGCCAAGATAAGGGGACCAGCCCCAAGAATGCTTGTACCAACCTTCCCAATCAAATTGCCTCAATATTAGATTCATTCCATGGATATTTATTCACTTCTGTCCAACAAGTTAATTTATGAAGCTGAAACTTAGATTGAAAAAACTCTTATATACACAAAAAATGAGAATTTAAAAGCAACCAGCTAACAAGAATACCACAGCTTCACTGGGAGACTTATGGGATTAGCAGTACAGATTCTTATCTCCTTGGGACAGATTTCTGGCATCTCTATTGAAATATGGGCATGTTAATTTAAGTTGGACAACCAGTTGGTAACAAATTAATTCTTGGCAGTTAGTGGAAGCTTTATTTACATTCAGTTCCAAGTCTCCAGGGCTTCCCTGATAGCTCAGCTGGTAAAGAATCTGCCCGCAATGCAGGAGACCTGGGTTCGATTCCTCCGTTGGGAAGATCTCCTGGAGAAGGGAAAGGCTACCCACTCCAGTATTCTAGCCTGGAGAATTCCATGGACCATATAGTCTACAGGGTTGCAAAGAGTCGGACACGACTAAACGACTTTCACTCACTCACTCCAAGTCTCCAAAGTTCCTTCTAACCCTGAGACTGTAGGATTTAAATACAATACAGATATGTGCATAAACTCAGTACTTAAAAACTCAAACTCCTCATGGTTACAAATGGTTGACCTAATTCGGGCGTTGGGAATCAGTTCTGGAATACCACCAGGAGCTCTCCTGCCTTCCCAGGTTCAGGAGGCCCTAGTTTAACTCTCGTCAATGGGGCCAGCACTTAGACAAGCGGCAAAGCTCAGAGCCCAACGCAGGGGGCAAGCCCATTTCTGCTCAGGGCTGAGGGGGCAATCAAGTGGTACAAGCTGCCACAGGAAAAAGGCCCCATGGGTCAGCCTCCATGTCCCCTCCATCCTCCCAAAACAGTGAAGGGAAAGGGGACTTTGGAACTAGGATTTAACTTCCTGCACATATACCATAGGGTGGGTTCTTTGCTGGTTAAAACCCAGGTTCAAACCTGACCATTTCAGAAGGCATTTCTGAAGAGCAGCAGACAATGTGTAATTCCAGAGTCACTCACCCAGGTGAGCGGATTGGCATCAGGTTGAAGGGCAGGAAACGCATCTCTGTTTATGAGACCCAACTTCACAAATCCACCCAAAGCTTTGGCATACCCCTGTAACAAGATTTGGTAAGCAACACATGTAAATGTCTTTACAATTGTTTTTTAATTCTTTTTAAAAGAAGAATCTATCTTCATAATTCATTTAGAAAACTGGCAGAAGATAGCCATTTGTATTGCTAGCATTGATGCAGCCACCCTTTGGTTCAAACCAAAATCAGTAGTGTAACAGCCATTCCACTGGTTTACTTAAGAGAACTTGCGAAACAGGGTCTTTACTTTTTCTTGGTAACGTGAGTGGTGCTTTTCTGACAGCATACAAGCAAATTTCCTCTTGTGTTACACACTCAAGTCAGCAGAATTATATTTAACAGAATAGTTGTCCTCTCTTTTATAATGGAAGAAGGAGCATGTAAGAATATCCCCCAAAGCAGAAAATCCATTCCACTCCTTGAGTCATTATTCTAATGCAAATAAGGAGCAGGGGAAAAGGTAAGAATTCGAAATTTCTAAAATGTCACCACTGACAAAATTCCTCATGGGTCCTTAATTCTTGTAGAACAGGCCAAAGTTCTTGGCATGAAACCCATGCCAATCCACCCCTCCAGCCTGACTCACTAATGGTCTTCTCCACCACTCACATTCCCTAAATAAGCTGCTGGGCTCTTCCAGAACATGGGCCTTGGTGCACACTGCCTGTGCCTGGAATGTGGTAACACCTCTTTCTCACCTATGAAATGTTTACTCTTAAGGCCCAGTTCAGTGCATCTGAGCTCACCACTAGGTAAGTGGGCACTCCCTTCCCTGGGTTCCTGCAGTATTTTGTGCATACCTCTACAATGGCACTTAACACAAACTGTAATTCACTGTCTATTCAGCTGCTGAACTGCAGGCATAGAAAGTATGTGTGTCCTTCATCCCCATGCGCTCGCCCCATTATCCATCATCCAGTATGCTAAAAACAAATGACAGGATGCATGGATTCTGAGTGATAATAAAGTGAAGGAAGATCATAATGTATGTTCTCTTGTGAGCAAATCATGGTGGGGGGAGGGTGCAATGAGAAAGTCAAAATAAGGGGCTTTATAGCCACTGCAATTAGAGAGAGAAACAGAGAGAGAATAGAAGGAAGAGGAGGAAGAAGAGAAAGGCAGGAGATTATTTCAGAAAGCAATAAAGTTATTAAGATATAGTTTCTGTTGCCATTGGATATTTCATCATTTAATGTGTGGATTTTCACATTTCTGAAAAGCTGTACCACCGAAACTGTTCAAAGGTTACTAATTAAAGAATTCACACTCATTTGCTCTAACCCAATGTAAATACAGTTCAAAGAGGAGAAACAAAACAGCAGTATTTCCAGCTTGCTTCTAGGATCTGATAAATGCTGGAGTGCTTTTCTTCCAAAATCTGAGATACTGAGACATGTCTGAGCTATTTCTCAATCTCAGAAATATATTTTTATGGTGACCTCTTGAGATGAATTTATTATGTGTATTCCTTTATCAGTAAGTCCTTAGCAAATTGCTGTGCTTAGGGCTGAGGCCACAGAGATGAAATATGCATTCCCCACCCATGAAGACACTATAGTCCAGGAGAAGGCTCAGATAAGACAAATGAATAAAGCCTGGTCCTTAGAGAGCAAAACCACGACCACTGAGGACTGCCCTGGAGTGGGCTATCATAGCTGTGGGAGCACCAAGGAGAACTCACACAGATGTGGGGGAGGGGAGTCAAGGAGAGGAGTTAAGATCCCATGAGAAGGTGATATTAAGCTGGGTCTAGAAGGACTCATGTGATAAGCAGGTGCAGGGAAAAAGTCAAAGTCTCCCAATCATACTTGGGTGACAGGGTCTCATCTCTAACACTGAAAAGAACATTCTGGCTACTTGAAGGGTTACTGACATTGCTCAGGGTGGTGGCCCTCATGAATATGAACTCTGTGACATCCATTCTCTCAGGTTCGGTGGGATGGTTCTCACCCCTACACATTCTTGAGAGCTTTAGTTCATTCTTAAATCTCTTAAAAACCTCTATTTTGGGGTCTATACATTTGGCCAGAGATTATATACCTAAAGTTATCAGAAGCTTAGGAGCGGTGACCTACAGCGCCAGGCTGCAACGGCGCAGGAGCAGCCGAGAAGAGCTACCCCACATCCAAAGTCGGGGCGGTGGCCAGATGAGCTACCCCACGTCCGAGGTCAGGTGCGGCGGCCAAGAGGAGCTACTCCACGTCCAAGGAGCTGTGGCTGCGCCAGTGCAGGAGGGCTGAGAGGAGCTACTCCACGTTCAAGGTCAGGAGGGGCTGACCTCATCCAAGGTAAGAGCAGCGGCTGCACTTTGCTAGAGCAGCCGTGAAGAGATACCCCACATCCAAGGAAAGATAAACCCAAGTAAGATGGTAGGTATTGCCAGAGGGCATCAGAGGGCAGACACACTGAAACCATAATCACAGAAAACTAGCCAATCTGATCACACGGACCACAGCCTTGTCTAACTCAATGAAACTAAGCCATGCCGTGTGGGGCCACCCAAGAAGGATGGGTCATGGTGGAGAGGTCTGACAGAATGTGGTCCACTGGAGAAGGGAATGGCAAACCACTGCAGTATTCTTGCCTTGAGAACCCCATGACAGCATGAAAAGGCAAAATGATAGGATACTGAAAGAGGAACTCCCCAGGTCGGTAGGTGCCCAATATGCTACTGGTGATCAGTGGAGAGATAACTCCAGAAAGAATGAAGGGATGCAGCCAAAGCAAAAACAACACCCAGTTGTGGATGTGACTGATGATAGAAGCAAGGTCCGAAGCTGTAAAGAGCAATATTGCATAGGAACCTGGAATGTTAGGTCTGTGAATCAAGGCAAATTGGAAGTGGTCAAACAGGAGATAGCAAGAGTGAATGTCGACATTCTAGGAATCAGCGAACTAAAATGGACTAAAATCTGAGTTAAATGTGAATTTAACTCAGATGACCATTATATCTACTACTGCGGGCAGGAATCCCTTAGAAGAAACGGAGCAGCCATCATGGTCAACAAAAGAGTCTGAAATGCAGTACTTGGATACAATCTCAAAAATGACAGGATGATCTCTGTTCATTTCCAAAGTAAACCATTCAATATCACGGTAATCCAAGCCTATGCCCCAAGCAGAAATGCTGAAGAAGCTGAACTTGAACGGTTCTATGCAAACCTACAAGACCTTTTAGAACTAACACCGAAAAAAGATGTCCTTTTCATTATAGGGGACTGGAATGCAAAAAGTAGGAAGTCAAGAAACACCTGGAGTAACAGGCAAATTTGGTCTTTGAGTATGGAATGAAGCAGGGCAAAGGCTAATAGAGTTTTGCCAAGAGAACGCACTGGTCATAGCAAACACCCTCTTCCAACAACACAAGAGAAGACTCTACACATGGACATCACCAGATGGTCAACATCGAAATCAGATTGATTATATTCTTTGCAGTCAAAGATGGAGAAGCTCCATACAGTCAGCAAAAACAAGACTGGGAGCTGACTGTAGCCTAGATCATGAACTTATAGCCAAATTCAGATTTAAATTGAAGAAAGTAGGGAAAACCACTAGACCTTTCAGGTATGACCTAAATCAAATCCCTTATGATTACACAGTGGAAGTGAGAAATAGATTTAAGGGCCTAGATCTGATAGAGAGAGTGCCTGATGAACTATGGAATGAGGTTCATGACATTCTACAGGAGACAGGGATCAAGAACATCCCCATGGAAAAGAAATGCAAAAAAGCAAAATGGCTGTCTGAGGAGGCCTTACAAATAGCTGTGAAAAGAAGAGAAGCGAAAAGCAAAGAAGAAAAGGAAAGATATAAGCATCTGAATGCAGAGTTCCAAAGAATAGCAAGGAGAGATAAGAAAGCCTTCCTCAGCGATCAATGCAAAGAAATAGAGGAACACAATAGAATGGGAAAGACTAGAGATCTCTTCAAGAAAATTAGAAATACCAAGGGAACATTTCATGCGAAGATGGGCTCAATAAAGGACAGAAATGGTATGGACCTAACAGAAGCAGAAGATATTAAGAAGAGGTGGCAAGAATACACAGAAGAACTGTACAAAAAAGATCTTCATGACCCAGATAATCACGATGGTGTGATCACTGACCTAGAGCCAGACGTCCTGGAATGTGAAGTCAAGTGGGCCTTAGAAAGCATCACTATGAATAAAGCTAGTGGAGGTGATAGAATTCCAGTTGAGCTATTTCAAATCCTGGAAGATTATGCTGTGAAAGTGCTGCACTCATTATGCCAGCAAATTTGGAAAACCCAGCAGTGGCCACAGGACTGGAAAAGGTCAGTTTTCATTCCAATCCCAAAGAAAGGCAATGCCAAAGAATGCTCAAACTACCGCACAATTGTACTCATTTCACATGCTAGTAAAGTAATGCTCAAAATTCTCCAAGCCAGGCTTCAGCAATATGTGAACCGTGAACTTCCAGATGTTCAAGCTGGTTTTAGAAAAGGCAGAGGAACCAGAGATCAAACTGCCAACATTCGCTGGATCATCGAAAAAGCAAGAGAGTTCCAGAAAAACATCTATTTCTGCTTTATTGACTATGCCAAAGCCTTTGACTGTGTGGATCACAACAAACTGGAAAATTCTGAAAGAAATGGGAATACCAGACCACCTGACCTGCCTCTTGAGAAACCCATATGCAGGTCAGGAGGCAACAGTTAGAACTGGAAATGGAACAACAGTATGGCTGGAATAGGAGCACTTAAGGCTGTATATTGTGACCCTGCTTATTTAACTTCTATGCAGAGTACATCATGAGAAATGCTGGACTGGAAGAAACACAAGTTGGAATCAAGATTGCCGGGAGAAATATCAATAACCTCAGATATGCAGATGACACCACCCTTATGGCAGAAAGTGAAGAGGAACTAAAAAGCCTCTTGATGAAAGTGAAAGAGGAGAGTGAAAAAGTTGGCTTAAAGCTCAACATTCAGAAAACGAAGATCATGGCATCTGGTCCCATCACTTCATGGCATATAGATGGGGAAACAGTGGAAACAGTGTCAGATTTTATTTTGGGGGGGCTCCAAAATCACTGCAGATGGTGACTGCAGCCATGAAATTAAAAGACGCTTACTCCTTGGAAGAAAAGTTATGACCTAGATAGCATATTGAAAAGCAGAGACATTACTTTGCCAACAAAGGTCTGTCTAGTCAAGGCTATGTTTTTTCCAGTGGTCATGTATGGATGTGAGAGTTGGACTGTGAAGAAAGCTGAGTGCCGAAGAATTGATGCTTTTGAACTGTAGTATTGGAGAAGACTCGAGAGTCCCTTGGACTGTAAGAAGATCCAACCAGTCCATTCTAAAGGAGATCAGTCCTGGGTGTTCATTGGAAGGACTGACGTTGAAACTCAAAACCCAATCCTTTGGCCACCTCATGCAAAGAGTTGACTCTTTGGAAAAGACCCTGATGTTGGGAGGGATTGGGGGCAGGAGGTGAAGGAGACGACAGAGGATGAGATGGCTGGATGGCATCACCGACTGGATGGATATGAGTTTGGGTAAACTCTGGGAGTTGGTGATGGACAGGGAGGCCTTGTGTGCTGCAGTTCATGGGGTCACAAAGAGTCAGACATGACTGAGCAACTGAGCTGACTGAACTGACTAACTGATCATAAAGTCCTAACTTCTGAATCCCCTGAAAAAAATAGTTCCTACTTACCATCTTAGAACAAGAAGAAAACAGAATCAAGAATCTGCCAGATCTGGGGAGGGCATGACTTCAATTTCCACTAGTATTTGTCCTGTGCCTAAAGGCTTATGAAACATCCATGGCTCTTCTATCTACTTAAGATGTTATCACCGACAATTCATTTAGTTCCCAGTGAGGAAATCACATTCATGAGAGCACAGGTACCAGGAAATCTCACAGGGCAGTGAGATCTGAAATCAGATCCCTAATTTTTAGAGGTCTATGTATATTAGGTATGCTAGTAATAGAGGGTTGAATATGTACCTGTCATAATTCATGACCACTCAGGACCTCAAAGACCTCATGTGAATCTTTGCAAATGTAATTAGTTAAGGATCTCAGTATTTAGGGTGGGTCCTAAATACAGTGACTGGTGTCCTGGCAAGAAGAGGACAGGACACAGTGACATAAGCAGGAGAAGATGATATGAAGATGGAGGCAGAGATGGGACCAATATGTCTACAAGGTAAAGAACACCAAGAACTGCCCGCAATCACTGCTAGTCAGGTGAGAGTGGCACGAGAAGGTTTCTCCCTGGAAACCTCCAGAAGACACAAACCCTACACACACTCTGTTGAGAGGATACATTTCTGTTGTTAAAACTTTCATAGTAATTCATTATACAGCCCTAGGAAACCATTATATTGGTTGTCTTAATCTGGTCACACTTGTAACTATTCTTCTGTGATTCAAAAATGTGTACTGGACATTTGTATTTATGGTCCTAGTATCTACACTCTATTTTGTGGTTAAAAAACATTTACGATTTGCTTTGGGGAAGGTGACACTGACCACATTATCAGCTCTGGGTATGAAAAACAGGGGCCAAAGCTGATTGGCACCTTTTTTTGCACTGATCTCAGGGGCCCATGAGATTAAAACTCTATTTTTGACTGTGAAGATGTCGTTTTTCATTCTCAATGGATGTGAACCTAAGATCCTGCTACCATCCTGCCATTCTGTGAGGCAGGGGACACAACCAAAGCTTGAAGGAAGAGCTGAGAGGTGGAGAGAAACCAAGTCCCCGTGAGGTCACTGGACCCCCAAACCTGAGTACATCTGAAGCTGGCCCTTCACCTTCCCCCACAATTCTCATGAGTCAGAAACTCCATTTTTGCTCCAGCCGTGTTATCTCCTGAAATATTCAATCCAAAGAGTTCTCAGAACAGACTCCAATCTGGTTTATCATCTTAATTATTTTGATTACGAAGAAAAATTACATGCTTGCATTACTTACATCAAAACGGGCAACCTGTTCATCTCAAATAGAGCCACTTACCTTGTACCTCAGTGTCCCTCGTAATAAAGTGTGAGCAGATGGAATGCCATAAATCTCAGCATACTTCGTACTGTCTCTGTTAGGATAACCTTCCAAATTTAATCCAGGGAAATAATCCATGGGAGTGACTGAATCCAGAAAGGAGACACCTCCTACAGCATTCACAACCTGGGAACATTGAAAAATCATATGTGGAGTTAAAACAGTGGATTCTCTCTTTGGACTTATCTTCATCCTTCATGTATATAAAAAAAAAAAATCAGCTTTTACTAAAAAAAAAAAAAAAACAATAGGTGATTTGAAAAAATATTTTAATGGCTTCCCTGGTGGCTCAGTTGGTAAGGATGCAAGAGACCTGGGTTCAATCCCTGGGTTGGGAAGATCCCCTGGAGGAGGGCATGCAGTCCACTCCAGTATTCTTGCCTGGAGAATCCCATGGACAGAGGAGCCTTGTGGGTTACACAGTCCATGGGATTGCAAAGAGTCAGACACGACTGAGGAACTAACACTCACCCTGGTCAACATCCCAAGCTCAACCTGTTCCACTAATAGCTTAGTTCACAAGGCCATTGTTCTCCCAAGCTTTAAAATCTGACTTAAAGCATTTCACTTTTTACTAAGATCTTGTTTCTGATTTCCCCTAGCCCCTGGATAAGATGACACTGAATTATGTCCCCTAGAGTTCTGTTTTTAAATAGGCAACACACTATAAGAATAGATACTCAAGGTGCCTTCTGTGTTCACATAGAAATGGCCACATTCTCACTCTGTTCTTTCTCTTCACTCCCATCCCCTGTCTTGAATGCTACGTCAGGTGCCATTCACATCCATTCACACCTGGCATTTACAGAGCACCTGCTGTGTGTGTGCCAGGGAATAGGATGGCACCTGGGAATAGGACAGTGATGAATAAGACTCAGCTCCTGCCTCCATGCACTGCTTTCTTCACTGAACAAACCTTTACTTAATGTCCACCAAGACCCGGGAGCAGCACTAGAGCAGCAATAAGACACTCACAGCCTAGACCAGTCAACCAGCCTGTGGATGTCGGGAGAGGGAGTCGGGGAGACGCCCTCTCACAAGGACAATGCAACGAACACACAGTGAGACTCCAAAGAAAATAAATGAATGACTAAATAAATAAATAAAAATGCTACCTCCTGATCTTACTGCTGGTAAGAAATCACAACACAGATCCCAAGCTCTTCTGGTGTCTCAGGAATCCCCTTTCCTACACCTCTCCCTGCATCATACACAATCAAGATGCAGTGAAGGATTTTTTTTCCCTTTCATCTTGAATAAGGGGCTAAATTCTTCTTTCAACTTGTGAGGCAGATGATCATCCCTGAGGTCATGGAAAACATTCTGGAGGAATACAGTCAGAACTGAGCATCCTGGTGGAACTAGACTCAGTCCTGCTCCCACCCCTGGAAACAATATCTGACCATGTCTGAGAGCTTCACAAAACAACACTTTGAGGGAGCTGGCGATGGATCTTTGGATGGAGTCTGGGGAATTTGCTCAAAGGAACCTTTGGCTAAACTTAATGCTTCATGGGGTTTATCTATAGGAAAGTTTGACATGTGTCTTGGTATGAAGGGGAAAATGGAAACATATGTATATAGAACTGGAGTCCCAGGAGGAAAGGCAGTGCTGACCTCAGAGTCAGGCCTGGTGGGGTCTCTGCTGTCAAATGCTCACTTTAGGGACTTCCCTGGTGGTCCTGTAGTTAAGACTCTGCTCTGCCAGTTCAGGGGGCAAGGGTTTGATCCCTGGTTGGGGAACTAAGATTCCACATGCCATGAGGCATGGCTATTAAAAAAAAATTTTTTTTAAAGCCTCACTTTAAAGAGCATCAAGCACCATCAAAAATTCCAAGAGGGAGAATCAGAAGGAAGTGAGGAATGCTTTTAGTTTAATTTTCTTGTGAAACTTTTCTGAACTTCACAGTAAACATTTCCCAAATGCACTTTTCTTTAAAGCAAACTTCTTCCATCAGGATTCTAAATTTTTTTTAAAGTCTAATAAATAGGCAAATGTTAACTTTTAGAGTCTTCTCACCTGTCTCTCTTCTACAACCTATGGCAATTCTAAAATTTGGTTATGTGTCTGAAGGTTAGGGATTTTTAAGAAAAAGTCAATAAAGAGCACTATATTCCAGCACTGTACTAGTCAGAAATAAATCAGCTGGTTCCTAAAACCATCATGAGATCCTTATAAGGAAAATAAGGAAATATAAGCTGAATGGTAATGATCCATTTATTGATTGAAATGGAAGCAACTGGACCCCAACATTACTGGGTAATTTGGTATCAATTCAGAGTTGCATTTCTAGTGACCTATCATGGGATTCATTCAGAAGCCCTGTCCTGTATGACTTGGACAAGAAAGAAAGACATACTTATCTATTTGGCAGAGAATATGAATTTTTTTCTGACTCGACAATAATTACATCCAAGATCCACTTCCAGCAGAGACACTGGCTCATTACTCACTGCTGGTGTAGGCTGCTCTAAGTGCAAGACTTCCCCACATGTCGCCCACACTGACATGTCTCCAGGCCACAGAGGACCACTGACAATAAGCTTGACTGCTAAACCAACAATACATTTAACACGAGCAGTACACAGACAAGCATTTATGCAGGGCCCACTGTGTGCCATGTGCCTTATATACATAACCTTTAATCCACACAATAACCCATTTTTCAGAGGTAAAAACTGAGGCTGAGACAGTCACTCAGAGGCAGATTTAAACACAGGTCTATTTGAATTTCATTTCATGCAAAGATGGGCACAATAAAGGACAGAAATGGTAGGGACCTAACAGAAGTAGAAGATATTAAAATGAGGTGGCAAGAATACACAGAAGAACTATACAAAAAAGATCTTCATGACCCAGACAAGCATGATGGTGTGATCACTCATCTAGAGCCAGACATCCTGGAATACAAAGTCAAGTGGGCCTTAGGAAGCATCACTACGAACAAAGCTAGTGGAGGTCATGGCATTCCAGTTGAGCTATTTCAAATCCTAAAAGATGATGCTGTGAAAGTGCTACACTCAATATGCAACCAAATCTGGAAACTCAGCAGTGACCACAGGATTGGAAAAGGTCTGTTTTCATTCTAATCCCAAAGAAAGGCAATGCCAAAGAATGTTCAAACTACTGCACAACTGCACTGATCTAACATGCTAGCAAAGTAATGCTCAAAATTCTCCAAGCTAGGCTTCAATAGTACTTGAACTGTGAACTTCCAGATGTCCAAGCTGGATTTAGAAAAGGCAGAGAAACCAGAGATCAAACTGCAAACATTTGTTGGATCATTGAAAAACCGAGAGAATTCCAGAAAAACATCTGCTTTATTGACTATGCCAAAGCCTTTGACTGTGTAGGTCAAAACAAACTGGAAAATTTTTAAAGAGATGGGAATACAAGACTACCTGACCTCCCTCCTGAGAAATCTGTATGAAGGTCAGAAAGCAACAGTTAGAACTGGACATGGAACAACAGACTGGTTCCAAATCTGGAAAGGAGTACATCAATGGTTATATTGTCACCTTGCTTATTTAACTTATATGCAGAGATCATCATGTGAAATGCCAGGCTGGATGAAACACAAACTGGAATCAAGATTGCCAGGAGAAGTATCAATAACCTCAGATATGCAGATGACACCACCCTTATGGCAGAAAGCAAAGATGAACCAGAGTCTCTCAATGAAAGTGAAAGAGGAGAGTGAAAAAGCTGACTTAAAACTCAACATTCAAAAAACTAAGATCATGGCATCCGGTCCCATCACTTCATGGCAAATAGATGGGGAAACAATGGAAAAAGTGACAGACTTTATTTGGGGGGGGCTCCAAAATCACTGCAGATGGTGACTGCAGCCATGAAATTAAAAGATGCTTGTTGCTTGGAAGAAAACCTATGACCAACTTAGCATTATTAAAAAGCAGAGACAGTACTTTACCAACAAAGGTCCATCTAGTCAAAGCTATGGTTTTTTCCATACTCATGTATGTATGTGACAGTTGGACACAAAGAAAGGTGAGTGCTGAAAAACTGATGCTTTTGAGTTGTGGTGTTGGAGAAGACTCTTGAGAGTCCCTTGGACTGCAAGGAGATCCAACCAGTCCATCCTAAAGGAGATCAGTCCTGGGTGTTCATTGGAAGGACTGATGCTGAAGCTGAAACTCCAATCCTTTGACCACCTGATGTGAAGAACTGACTCATTGGAAAAGACTCTGATGCTGGGAAAGATTGAAGGCAGAAGGAGAAGGGGATGGCAAAGGCTGAGATGGTTGGATGGCATTACTGACTCGATGGGCATGAGTTTGGATAAACTTCAGGAGTTGGTGATGGACAGTGAAGCCTGGCGTGCTGCAGTCCATGGGGTTGCAAAGAGTTGGATATGACTGAGCAACTGAACTAAACTGAAGTATTTGAATCCAACATCCGTGTTCTTTCTACTATACCATTTGTTGCTGTTATTTAGTCACTAAATTGTGTCCATCTCTTTTGTGACCTAATGGGCTATAGCCCACCAGGCTCCTTTGTCCATGGAATTCTCCAGACAAGAAAGTGGAGTAGAAAGGTTTCCATTTCCTTCTCCAGGGCATCTTCCCGACCCAGGGATTAAATCCATATGTCCTACACTGGCAGATGGATTCTTTACCACTGAGGGATTCTATAGGGATTCTATACCCCTACTATACTGTGCTGCTGCTGCTGCTGCTGCTAAGTTGCTTCAGTCATGGCCGACTCTGTGCGACCCCATAGACAGCAGCCCATCAGGCTCCCCTGTCCCTGGGATTCTCCAGGCGAGAACACTGGAGTGGGTTACTATACCATACTGTCCCCTTAATGGTGCTCATTTGTGGATCAGTGTTTTGAGAAGGATATTGATGAACCAGGTACAGCATTCCTGATCATGCCACTGGTGATGCACCTGAAAATTGCATTAAGAATGGCTGCAGGCAGTGGAGAGCAGCAACTACAATGGGGAGGCTGGGTGCTGAAGTCAAGAGAGTGGCAGGCAAAGGAAAAAGAGGCAGAAAACCCATCTTGAAGCTGTGTTTGCAGAACAAACACAATCCTTACTTATAGTATGTGTTTTGCTTGTGAGTGACTTGGAGAGGAGGCTGAAGGAGATGGTGGCAAAGGTCTGCCATGTCACCACCAGATGCCATCAATGTTCCACCACCCATGGAGAGAAGACAAATCAGAGAAGACACAATCACTGTCTCCAAACGTGTGCAAGGAAATCAGATGTGTTGGAAACAGGATTAGAAGATAGAAGTGAACAATAGTACTGGTAATAGAGCTCATGGTCCTACATCCTTGTGGTAATTTCCAGTGAGAAACATCCTAAATCCTAGGCTGCTGCCTGAGTTGCTGGAAAACTTTAAGGTTTTGATTTCAAGCAGAAGCCAGAGAAGCCACCTGACTCTGCCGTGATGATTCTGTAAATTATGTAAGGCCTGCTCCATGGCAAAAGGTGATGGTGACAGAGAGGATGGAGGGACAAGAGAGGCTTTGAGAAGTCTAACAATCCAGGTTAGGAGATAGACTGATGCACTTGAATTGCTGAGTGAATAATACAGCATCCGGAAAGTTCTTAGACACAGACAATCAAAGTGTGGGAGTTCAGACAAAAGAATAGCTAACAGGGGCTGGAGTGGTCAGGACAAGCTGCAGTCACAAGAGGAGACCTTGAGAAAAGTATCATTTTAGCAAAGAAAAGAAAGGCATCGTGTTTTCTCTTGGTGTCCTCCACAGTGTCAGGGAGATGCAAAAAGCACTCCTCTTTTACACAAGGAGTTCAGGATGAAAGGGAAAAACTTCAAATTCAACAAATACAACTTCTACTGCCTGAAAACAACTTCTTGCTTTCCCTGAGTTCTCATCACCATTTATGTCTTTATGCAGCTAATATTTGCTGGGGACTTAAGACATGCCTGACAATCTGCTGTTAAGCAGAGTGTAATCTATATGACCTCACAGAGCCCGACTGCAAGAACCCTGCAAGGCTGGTATGATTATGGCAGGGAACCCAAAGCTCCGAGAGATGAAATGATGGCTTGAGTACTGACCAGCCAGCAAATGGCAGAGCTAGAGCACCATGCCAGGCCCCATGGCATCAGGCTCCCTGCTCTTTCTGTTGCACATATTGCTCTCCACTGACCTCCTTGCTATAATCTTTATCTGGCCATATAATCTTCATATGGCTTCCTGAGAATAAGCATTTTGCATGACTGTAGCAAGAATTCTTCTTGCATTCATATGTAAGTTTATACCAAGTGTGGGTCAGTCTCTGATCCACACAGCAGCAGGTGGAAGGGGCTGTTGACATACAATAGGAGATCGGCAGTGGTGTAGAAAAGGACTGTGTGCCTGGTAGAACCTCAGACTGGGGCCCAAACCTTCATGATTTGTAGACCTGAAGAACTAGATGGAAACTTAGTGCCCACCATCAGGACACTGATGCCCAGTTGACCTTTACAACTGCATGGTCTTTGGTGACACTTAGGAATATCAGCACTTGGACCAGAACCTAGGGGTCCTGTTTCATATCCTGAAACATGTGAATGTGTCTTTCCAGAATCAGCATAAAGTGTCCTGCTTGCTCTGTTATGTTTTAAGTTCAGCTCTGGTCCTCTGGTCATTAAATCAGTTCACCTCAATTTCAGCTGCACATTAGCTGAATCATTTGGGAGGTTTTTAAAGATCCTCAAGCCCAGGCAAATCAGAATCTCTGGGGAATGTAGCCCAGACATCTGTATTTTTAAAGTGCCTTGGCAATTCCAGTTTGTAGGCAAGGCTGGGAGCCACACTCATCATAGGTACAGAACCTAGTGGTTGATAATAACATTCACCCTAAGAAATTCTTTCAATTTACTTTTTTCACATGAAATACATTTAGATCACAGATACACTGAGAACTTATAATACTGCTGCCAGAATAATCTTTTTTAAGACCCACGTCTGATCACATAATTTATCACTCCCTGTAGAGGTAGGACTAGCATGAGGTGAGTGAGGTGCTTGGGGCAAAAAACATAAAGAGGAACCCTTGGTCCAGTTATATTTGTTCCCAACTGTGAGTCTTTCCTTACAGTCAAGAGCATAAAGTATCAAAGCAGATCAATGTGATTTGGACACTGGCAATCCCTGGTGGCTCAGATGGTAAAGAATCTGGTTGCAATGCAGGAGACCTGGGTTCGATCCCTGGGTTGGGAAGATCCCCTGGAGAAGAGAATGGCTACCCACTCCAGCATTCTGGCCTGGAGATCTCCATGGACAGAGGAGCCTGGGAAGCTACAGTCCATGCCAGGCTACAGTCCATGGGGTCACAAAGAGTTGGACACAACTGAGCAACTTTCACTAATGCCAACTGCCATCTCTAACTGAGGCTGAGTTAGCACTTCTTATGCTTGTTTCTATCTTGGAAACCTCATCAGTTCATTCACTCATTTGTGTCCAACTCTTTGCAACCCCATGAACTGCAGCACGCCAGGCCTTCCTGTCCATCACCAACTCCAGCAGTTTACCCAAACTCATGTCCATTGAGTCAGTAATAACATCTAACCATCTCATCCTTTGTCATTCCCTCTCCTCCTGCCTTCAATCTTTCCCAACATCAGGGTCTTTTCAAATGAGTCAGGTCTTTGCATCAGGTGGCCAGAATATTGGAGTTTCAACTTCAACACCAATCCTTCCAATGAACACTCAGGACTGATTTCCTTTAGGATGGACTGGTTGGATCTTCTTGCAGTCCAAGGGACTCTCAAGAGTCTTCTCCAACACCACAGTTCAAAAGCATCAATTCTTCGGTGCTCAGCTTTCTTTATAGTCCAACTCTCACATCCATACATGACTACTGGAAAAACCATACCCTTGACTAGACAGACCTTTGTTGAAAAAGTAATGTTTCTGCTTTTTAATATGCAGTCTAGGTTGGTTATAACTTTCCTTCCAAGGAGTAAGCATCTATTAATTTCATGGCTGCAGTCACCATCTATGGTGATTTTGGAGCCCCCAAAAATAAAGTCTGACACTGTTTCCACTGTTTCCCCATCTATTTGTATGAAGTGATGGGACCGGATGCCATGATCTTAGTTTTCTGAATGTTGAGCTTTAAGCCAACTTCAGTATTCAGTATTTAAGCCACTTCAGTATTCTTGCCTTGAGAACCCCATGAACAGTATGAAAAGGTAACTTTATAGTGTTGTTGTAAGAATTGGATGAAATTGACACTCAGCACAGTCATGAGTGGCAGTGTCTCTGCCAGGCTGGCACCTTCTTAACCCTCAAAGCTGAGTACATCTCTTCCTGCTAATTTTCCTCTCCCCAACCTCCTCACCAAAATCAAGTCAATTCCTCTTTCATCTGCATCACTGTGACATGTTAGCATACTTTGGAACTTTTATCATTGAATTATACCAATTTTTCCAGTGTCTGCCTTTCCTGCCATGAAGCTATCTGGTAAAAGAGAGGGTAAAAAGGTTTAGACCTGGATTTGAATCCCAGCTAAATGGCTGTGAACATTCTCTTTGAGCCACAGTTTCCTTATAGTAAAATGATGAAAACAATACTAAACTCAGAGAGCTCTTACATTCTGCCACACAGTAGCTGGGAAAGAAATGTTAGTTTCTTTCCCTCACCCACCAAATTCTCCATCCCAAGAGCCACCCCATTCCAGTCATGAGTTCTCTGAGATCAGGAACTTCATTCAGCATGATAACCTTTAGTGCCTTGGCCCAAGTCTAGCACATAACAGGGACTCAGTAAACATTTGTCATGCTGAAATAAACTGCAAGATGACCAGCAGATACACATGCAGAGAAGCCGAGTGTTTAAACTGCAGAAACAACTTGCAAGAAGGCAGAGGAAAGAATGAGCTTTGCTGGGGATGGTGGGGAGAGCACACTGAAAAGAACAGAAAATACACGCCGGGAAACACTGCAGAAGGAGGAAAGGAGGACAAGCAGCACAGCCAGCACTGAAGGGCCTTGGAATCAGGGAAAAGGATTTTGGATTTTTTAGGCAGTTATTTTGGGTTTATCTCTCTAAAGCTTTATGACCCTCCCTCACCTTTCCATTGAGCAGGTAGGTAGCGGGCTGCATTATGTTCATCAGAACTCCCACTGGACTCCAGCTAAATTTGTATCTCAAAGGATTGTCTGAACATTCAGGAGCTGGAAGGCCACCGCAGTAGGAAACATAAGATTCAATCTGTAAAATAAAGAATCAGCAATAAGATAGAATAATCTATCCAAATAATTAAGTACAATGACACAAATAAAGTAAACTTGTTAGAGTTTCTCCTTTCTTAAAGTTACAAAGGCTTTCAAAAATACATCCTTAAAGCCAAACATCACTTAAGTCCATTATATTTATATATATATATATTTTTAATCCTCTAGATACTGTGACTATCATTTTGCTCTATTAAAACTCCAACTGTTAGTTCAATTCTGCTTGATCATTGCCTCCTTTTAATTCAAATTATATATTTGATTATAATTTGGTTATGTGTGCATAATTATTCATGCTGATTCATATGTTAATATAAAATATGGTTAATTATATGATACAGTTTAATTAATTAGAATTTTTATTTGATTATAATCTATTTTACGTTATATATAATCTGACTCATCACACTTTATGTCCAATAGCTCCTTCTTATGTATAAAAGATACTTTATATACCAACAGATTGATAATATTATAAAGAATTTTTCTCACTTTTAAAAGTCAAACCATACTACAGAATTTTCAAAGCAGTCTAAAGATCAAAAAACAAAATATTTTTTGCTGTAATTTATGTCAAAGAGTATTCTGCTGATGTTTTCCTTTAGAAGTTTCATGGTTTCTGGTCTTACACTTAGGTCTCTAGTCTATTTTGGATGAAGTAGCAGTCTAAGTCTTTTATCAAACCAAAATATTATAGTAGCATCTATTTCTCTAAAAATTTATGCTAAGACTTGGACTGTTTTTAACCACACAAATATTTCTGCAGTTTCAAAATTATACTTGAAATTTCTAGTCACAGTATGAGTTAGAATGCAGCAGCTTTTTTTCAAAATAGACTAAAGACCCAAGTGTGAAACCAGAAACCATGAAACTCCTAAAGGAAACACAGGCAGAACACTCTTTGACACAAATTATATATATATATATATATATATATATATATATATATATATATTTGGACCCATCTGCTAGTGCAAAGGAAATAAAAGTAAAAATAAACAAATGAGACCTAATTAAAGTTTAAAGCTTTTGCACAGTAGAGAAAACCATTGACAAAACAAATGACAACCTACTGCATGGGAGAAAGTATTTGTAAATGATATGACTAACAACACGTTAATACTTAAAATATATAAACAGCTCATTCAAGCTAACATCAAAAAAAACAAACAACCTGATTTAAAAATGGGCAGAAGGCCTGAACAGGCATTTTTCCAAAGAGGAAATGCAGATGGCCAACAGGCACATGGAAAGATGCTCAACATTGCTAATCATCAGGAAAATGCAAATTAAATCACAATCAGAAATATCACCTCACACATGTCAGAGTAACTATCATCAGTAAGAACAGAAATAACAAACACTGGAGAGGATGTGAAGAAAAGGGAACCGTATACACTATTGGTGGGAAAGTATATTGGTACAGCTGCTGTGGAAAACAGCATGGATATTTCTCAAAAAACTAAAAATAGAATTACCATATTACATACCATATGTATCACTCCTGGGTGTATATCTGAAAAAAATACTAATTTAAAAAGATGCATGCATCCTGATGTTCATCACAGCATTATTCATAGTTGCCAAGATACAGAAGCACCTAAGTGTCCATCAGCAGATGAATGGATAAAGAAGATGGGGTATATGTATACAATGGAATACTACTCAGTGATAAAAACAATTAAATCTTGCCATTTGCAACAACATGGATGGACTTGTAGGGTATGATGCTAAGTGAAATAAGCAGACGGAGAAAGACTGCATGATATCACTTATATGTGGAATCTAAAAAAATCAGCAAATATAACAAAAAAGCAGCGGAGTCACAGATAAAAGAGAACCAACCAGTGGTTACCAGTGGGGAAAGGGAAGTGGGGAGGTGCAGTAGAGGGGCAGGGTATTAAGAGGTACAAACTATTACACATAAATAATGCATAGCACTGTTTATTAGATCACCATTGGTTTCATAATGTAAATACTATATATTGAACAAATTAAATGTCAAATTTTTTATTACCATAGTTCATATTACTAGTGGGGTTTTCAGGGGTTTAGAGATTTTTTTTTTGTTTGTTAATATTCAGTGCAAAAGTACTAGATGGTGTATAACTCTAGAGTTGAGTTTTAAGGGATTCCCTAATATGTATACTATCTTTTTATCTGAAGTAATAAACTATGATCTTGAAAGTGCCTGAAAAAAAAAGCTATAAGGAAATATTGTACAACAGAGGGAACATAGCCAACATTTTATAATAATTATAAGTGGAATATAACCTTTAAAAAATATAGCAGTTTCTTTAATCAAAATTGTAGAAAAATTATTTCCGTACACAAAAATCTAGACCTCTTAATGATTTCCTAAATGGAACTTTGGATGTCAGTTGGGCTCACCGTGGCTCCCACTTCTTTGGCCTTATCTATTGTTTCCATTGCCAACATATGATCAAGACCAGGGTCCAATCCCAATTCACCAATGACTGTGATGCCAGCATCTTCCACACTAAAAGAGGTAGAAAGAGAAAGAAGGAAACTTCGGATAGAAAAATTTAAAAATTCCATGGAGCTGCTGAAAACTGACTGACACTTACCTCTTTTCTAATTCTTTTAGCGCTGGGGTGATGTAGCTTGCAGTGATCATGTTAACTTTGCTTGCGATGCATGCCTTGGCCACAAGAGGATGCAATACATAAGGCAATAAGCTTAAAAACAGAGGGAGAAACTGATCAGAAACTTTCTTTTCCAACTCTCCTTCCAAAACACCTTGACCTGCACTGAAGTGAAGACATCACGTTGATAATTCTCTCAGAGATGATCAATTACTCCTTGAAGACTATAGAATAAATTCATCCTGTTTTTGTATTTAAAACTCTTCTCAATATGATATTCAGTTCACCTTTCCATTTTTCCTCCCTATATCTCCTTTATAAACTATAGAAGCTATTATAATTCTCCACTCACAGCCTTTACTTTTCCATTTCTTAAACTTTACTTTCACTATATCTTCCACTTAAAATTGTCCCTCACCTGTCCACTCCCATCCAGGTCAAACCTTCCTTAAAGAAAAGTCTGAAAAGATACAACCTCCAGGAAACTCTCCCAGATTTTCCCAAATCCAGATCTTCCTCTGTATGGACTCAGCTATGCCTTTATAACATTTAATAGAATTTATTTTACTTATCCTTATATTTCTATGATTTTCTGTCTTGAGTTCCCTAGTAAAAGATAAGGTTGCTATTCTTTTTACCTCCAAGTATTCCAAATGGCTGTCATTAAACTAAGTCAAGGTAATCCATACTACTACTACTACTAAGTTGCTTCAGTCGTGTCCGACTCTAGGCGACCCCAGCAGCTCACCAGGCTCCGCCATCCCTGGGATTCTCCAGGCAAGAACACTGGAGTGGGTTGCCATTTCCTTCTCCAATGCATGAAAGTGAAAAGTGAAAGTGAAGTCACTCAGTCATGTCCGACTCTTAGCTACCCCATGGACTTCAGCCTTCCAGGCTCCTCCATCCATGGGATTTTCCAGGCAAGAGTACTGGAGTGGGTTGCCATTGCCTTCTCTGAAGGTAATCCATCAGATCAGATCAGATCAGTCGCTCAGTCATGTCCGACTCTTTGAGACCCCATTAATAGAAGCACGCCAGGCCTCCCTGTCCATCACCAACTCCCGGAGTTCACTCAGACTCACATGCATCGAGTCAGTGATGCCATCCAGCCATCTCATCTTCTGTCGTCCCCTTCTCCTCTTGCCCCCAATCCCTCCCAGCATCAGAGGCTTTTCCAATGAGTCAACTCTTGGAGTGAGGTGGCCAAAGTACTGGAGTTTCAGCTTTAGCATCAGTCCTTCCAATGAATACCCAGGGCTGATCTCCTTCAGAATGGACTGTTGGATCTCCTTGCAGTCCAAGGGACTCTCAAGAGTCTTCTCCAACACCACAGTTCAAAAACATCAATTCTTCAGCACTCAGCCTTCTTCACAGTCCCACTCTCACATCCAACATGACCACTGGAAAAACCATAGCCTTGACTAGATGAACCTTTGTTGGCAAAGTAATGTCTCTGCTTTTGAATATGCTATCTAGGTTGGTCATAACTTTCCTTCCAAGGAGTAAGCATCTTTTAATTTCATGGCTGCAGTCACCATCTGCAGTGATTTTGGAGCCCAGAAAAATAAAGTCTGACACTGTTTCCACTGTTTCCCCATCTATTTCCCATGAAGTGATGGGACCGGATGCCATGATCTTAGTTTTCTGAATGTTGAGCTTTAAGCCAACTTTTTCACTCTCCACTTTCATTTTCATCAAGAGGCTTTTGAGTTCCTCTTCACTTTCTGCCATAAGGGTGGTGTCATCTGCATATCTGAGGTTATTGATATTTCTCCCAGCAATCTTGATTCCAGCTTGTGTTTCTTCCAGTCCAGTGTTTCTCATGATGTACTCTGCATATATGCTACATTAAAAAGGAGAGTCTAGGCAAAGCCAGAGGAGAAGGCGATGGCAACCCACTCCGGTCCTCTTGCCTGGAAAATCCCATGGACGGAGGAGCCTGGGAGGCTGCAGTCCATGGGGTCACTAAGAGTCGGACACGACTGAGCAACTTCACTTTCACTTTTCACTTTCATGCATTGGAGAAGGAAATGGCAACCCACTCCAGTGTTCTTGCCTGGAGAATCCCAGGGACTGCAGAGCCCGGCGGGCTTCTGTCTATGGGGTCGCACAGAGTCAGACACGACTGAAGCGTCTTAGCATCAGCAGCAGCAGCAAGCAAGGCCAGAGGAGGAAATGAGTTTTAAGGGTATTAATTGTTGTAAAAGCTATCAAAACAGCTAAAAGTTTATGCACGCGTGCTACGTTGCTTCAGTCGTGTCTGACTCCTTTCAACGCTATGGACTGTAGCCCACCAGGCTCCTTTGTCCATAGGACTCTCCAGGCAAGAATGCTGGAGTATGATGTTTGGCAGAAATCAACAAAATTCTGTAAAGCAATTATCCTTCAATTTAAAAAATAGATAAATTAAAAAAAAAAAAAAAAAAAGAATGCTGGAGTGGGTTGCCATGCCCTCCTCCAGGGGATCTTCCACACCCAGGGATGACACCCACATCTCTTATGTCTCCTGCATTGGCAGGTGGGTTCTTTACCACCTAAGAAGCCCTAAAAATCTATATGGTGAGCAAAAACTGAAACTGTACTCAAAACTCAACTTTAAGTTTTCTAAGCATCTCGCTCAGATATTTTACTTTGGTGCTGGGACTACACAATCACAAAAAAATGACTTTCCACAAATATTGATATATATTAGTATATTCATATTCTGCTGCTGCTGCTGTTAAGTCACTTCAGTCGTGTCCGACTCTGTGCGACCCCATAGACGGCAGCTCACCAGGCTCCGCCGTCCCTGGGATTCTCCAGGCAAGAACACTGGAGTGGGTTGCCATTTCCTTCTCCAATGCAGGAAAGTGAAAAGTGAAAGTGAAGTTGCTCAGTCATGTCCGACTCTTAGCCACCCCATGGACTGCAGCCTCCCAGGCTCCTCCGTCCATGGGATTTTCCAGGCAAGAGTACTGGAGTGGGGTGCCATTGCCTTCTCCATTCATATTCTATCCAAGGACTAATAAGCATCCTATCAGTCACATAACAATAAGTTCTACTAGCTTATTACCTATTTGGTAAAGCTATCTACACAGTATAATGAAAATATAAATACAAACTTATAAACATTATTATAGTGTATTGCTGTTCTTGTTACATTCATCCTGTTTATTTCAGATTTTCTGTATTTCACATAAAATCAGACAATAAAATCACCTCTCAGGCACTTATCTCTCCTCAGGTTAACAGAACAGAGTACTGTTACTTAGATTTATTACCATGCAGAACAGAATTATGTACATATCTTGCCAGTGACAATATGAAAACTCTTTATCTCTGTATTTCAGCTTTTTTAATCAAAAATAATTGTTACTGATATAGTAGCCCTTCAAAAGCCAATGTACCAAATATCTGCAAAACTCTGTTGGAAAAGTATTAACGGAAAATGTTCCATGGCATCATCTTAAAGGTTAAGTGAAGATTTTTTTTTTTTTGGTCACATTCTTCACAATGAAAACTTGCCTGATCAAAATTTTATCAAGATCTAAGAAAAGTTTTGGCATTATCAGCACTAATCTAATAACATGCTGAGAACTAGAATGATAGGATTTTGACTGGTGGTGCCTATATAAGACAAAGGGATTAGAATTCATAATTCGTTATGTATGTAAGAGAGCATCTATTAACCAGCACATAACTCAATCCAAATAGTTGGAAATGCCACCACTTGTGCAAACATAGACAAAATATAAATCTAATTCTCAAAGTAATATATCAAACTCAATTATGACTTTTCATTAGCTCATTAAAAACTAAAATTGCAAAATACAACCATGAGAATTTGACATATTATTACAAAATCTTGTGAAACATTCTCCATACATTTTACTTTGATAGCCCCTAACATTTTACATTGAAACATTCCTTCTCCAAATTAAAAAATAAAAAGGTATTTAAGAAACACTACAGGATAGCAATGTTTAACAGCATTTCCACTATTCAGCATAGAAACTCAATCAACTAAGAAAAATTAAATATAAAACAGATTTTGCTAATGTTAAATCTTATTAAAGGTCACAAGTTCAATGAATTTTAAAATTTATACCTATTAGCTTATTGTCTGTGTTCAGGATTTTGTCATATTTTGCTTTCAATTTTGTTCAAAATGTGTTTTATTATCTTTTCTTTTTTTAATCAAACAACAATTTTATATTTAGGTACCTATGTGTGGCAAAACAAATTCTCTTTATCAGTAGGCTACAATATTCCATTTTGAATAAGGGCTTGCTTTCATAATCATATCCTGAAAGACAAGTTCTATTGGTTATTAATAAATTTTTACTGAAAAATAATTAATGCACATTAAATTTTTATAAATTGAATAATGTTTTTGAGTGTTCAGAGTGATCCTATATGAAGACATAATGTGAAAGTTCCACTTAGAATTACCTTTCATTGTGTCTGTTTTCTAAGCCCCCCTATCTTTTTTAAGGAGGACATCATAGAACTTCTCCCAAAGATATCATTTGAGTTGGAACTATGAAAGTGATATAATTATGAAAGAGCAGCTTAAGTTCCTTCTGTCTTCTAGGAAAAAAATATATTCTAGGAATAAACAGCTTATTCTCATCACTTTGGTAATTTCAAAATGAAGTATCTAATATCCGTAGCCCTATATCTAGAAGTTAGATCTGTATTTGTATTAGATAGTAATAAATTATATATTTCAAGGTCTGTTTCTCCGTTAAGGCTAAAAATGGTCACAGGGCTAAAGAATCTACTCACTCTAATTTAAGCTTTGTAAGTCCAAAGGTTAAAATAGCCACCAAAATATGACTCATGAGTGCCTCATGACCCAGCAATTCCACTTCTAGGTAAATATCCAACAGAAATGCATATATATGGTAACCAAAAGACAAGGACTAAAGTGTTCATAGCAGCACAATTCATAATAGCCAAATTCTGGGAACAACCTAAACATCCATCACTAGTCAAATGGATAATTATAGTATATTCACATAATGGAACATTACACAGCAAAGAGAATAAACTACAGTTACAGACAACACCACAGAGGACTCTCACAGTCACAATACTGAATGAAAGAAGGCAGCCACAAAAGGGGGCACACTGAAAGATTTTGATGGTACAGAATGAAAAGTAGCAGAAATGCATCTCTATGTTAGAAGCCAGGACAGTGCTTACCCTTGAAGGATGGGACTAGTAATAAATAGAGGCACAAGGAGAGCTTCTTGGCTGCTATTATATTCTGTTTCTGATGTGAGTGATGGTTACATGATGTGTTCACTTTGTGAAAATTTATTAAGCTACCTAGCTCTGATTTATGCACTTTCCCAGATGCACACTTCAATTTAAAAGTTTACTGAGAGAAGAGAAAAGGAGAAGAGACAGGAAGGAAGGATAGGGGGAGAAGGGGAAAGGAGAAGACAGAAGAGGAGAGAAACTAAAAAATAACAACGAAACATATGTCAATCATTTCTTGCTACATACTAACCTGATGACAAGATCCTGTGTTGCCACCAAGGAGCTCAACTTCTCTTCTTGTTTACCAACGTGCAGGCTAACAGGATTAATATTATATTTCTTGCCTAATTGTTCAATTTGATTCTTCATGTCAGAACCTGTTTCAAGAATTAAAAAGTCCAAGCTTTAGATTTCCTTTCAATAATCAGAGAGTAAAACACACTTTAACACCTCCAAAAATAATTTTTTGAAGTTTAGAAACAAGACTGTGATTTAAAATTCACAGAGTAACATGTTTTGAAATCAGTTTTACTTCTTCTTCTTTAAAAATCGGGGCTTATTTACCTACTGTTATTTCAATACTGTCATCTCTCAACAGGTATTCCAATACAGGCTCAGAAACGTAACCAGATCCAAGAACCAAGACCTTTTTCTTGGTGCCCATTGAAAGTGACTGAGCATGTTCCCTATAAATAAAAGGAGGGGAGAAAATATTAACAAAAAAAGTTTTAAATAAAACATTGTTGTCCCCAAACCAAACTAAAACTTAGACTGTGAAGCAGGAGGCGGTCCAGAGGCGGTCCTAAGGTGGCGGAGGAATAGGACGTGGAGACCACTTTCTGCCCCATAAATTCATCAAAAGAACATTTGAACGCTGAGTAAATTCCACAAAACAACTTCTGAATGCCAGCAGAGGACATCAAGCACCCAGAAACACAGCCCATTGTCTTCAAAAGGAGGTAGGAAAAAATATAAGTGATAAAAAGAGAGACAAAAAAGGTAGGGACGGAGATCCGTCCTGGGAAGGGAGTCTTAAAAAAGAGAGAAGTTTCCAAACACCAGGAAACACTCTCACTGGTGAGTCTGTGGCGAGCCTTGGAACCGCAAAGGGCAACATAACCAGGAGGAAAAATAGATAAATAATTAAAACCCACAGATTATGTGCCCAACAGTAACTCCAGAGAAGTTACTGCTCTTCTCCAGCAGAGAAGCAGCGCAGATGCCCGCATCCGCCACTAGCAAGTGGGGGCTGGGCAGGGAGGCGCGGGCTGCATTGCTTAGAGTAAGGACTGGGCCTGAATGCCCCAAGGGCAATCTGAGGGAACTAACTTGAGATAGCAAACCAGACTGTGGGATAGCTAATCCGGGAAAAGCCCTAACCTAAGACACTGTCAGGCCCGCTCACAGAACAAAGGACTGAGCAGAGCTAGCCGGCTGCGGACCGGCCCATCCCCCACTGGAGACAGGCAGGCAAGGGCAGCCAGAGCCAGAAGGGGGCAATTGCGGCCCCAGAGAGGCATCATTTACCAAACTGCAAGCAGTCTTCGTTGCTAATCAAGACTTCTTGGGATTCTGGACAGTCGACATTCACCTGAGAAGGTGCACCAGTTGTACACCCAGAAAACCGAGCGGCAGGGACAGGAGAGGCAATAAGTCGCAGCAACCGCACTCGCCAAACACCTGTTCACCTGAGCTGCTCGGACCTGGGAAGGGCACAAAACTCAGGCCCAACCACGTCTGCGCCTTTGAGGACTACCCGAGTTCCTGAACCTGAGCAGCTTAGACCTGGGAAGTGCATACAACCCAGGGCCAGCCTCAGACAGTTCCCGGCAGAGCAACCTAGAGCCTAAGCAGTGTAGACAGGGAAAGCATAGACACCGTGAGTGGGGGCAGACCCAGTGTGGCCGAGACTGGAAGAGCACTCCCCACACATACCAGTGTTATTTGTTTGCAGCATCCCTCCCTCCCCACAGCACGACTGAACAAGTGAGCCTAAAAAAGTGTCTACCACCGCCCCCTTGTGTCAGGGCGGAAATTAAACACTGAAGAGACCAGCAAACAGAAGAAGCTAAATCAGAGGGAACCACCTTGGAAGTGACAGATGGAGAAGTCTTGAGGCTATTGTAAGAATAAGACTGAAAACCAGAGGCAGGAGGGTTAAGTCCAAATCCTGAGAACACCAGAGAACTCCTGACTCCAGGGAACATTAATCAATAGGAGCTCATCAAACGCCTCCATACCTACACTGAAACCAAGCACCACCCAAGGGCCAACAAGAGCAAGACATACCACACAAATTCTCCAGCAACACAGGAACCTAGCCCTGAGCTTCAATATACAGGCTGCCCAAAGTCACTCCAAACCCATTGACATCTCATAGCTCATTACTGGACACTTCATTGCACTCCAGAAAGAAGATATCCAGCTCCACCCACCAGAACACTGACACAAGCTTCCCTAACCAGGAAACCTTGACAAGCCACCCATCCAAGCCCACCCACCAAGAGGAAACTCCACAAAAAAGAGAACTCCACAAACTGCCAGAATACTGAAAGGCCATCCCAAACGCAGCAATATAAACAAGATGACGAGGCAGAGAAATACCCAGCAGGTAAAGGAACAGAATAAATGCCCACCAAAGCAAGCAAAAGAAGAAGAGATAGGGAATCTACCTGATAAAGAATTCCAAATAATGATAGTGAAAATGATCCAAAATCTTGAAAACAAAATGGAGTTACAGACAAATAGATTAGAGACAAGGGTTGAGAAGATGCAAGAAAGGTTTAACAAGGACCTAGAAGAAATCAAAAAGAGTAAATATATAATGAATAATGCAATAAATGAGATCAAAAACACTCTGGAGGGAACCAACAGTAGAATAACAGAGGCAGAAGATAGGATAAGTGAGGTAGAAGATAGAATGGTAGAAATAAATGAAATAGAGAGTAAAAAAGAAAAATGAATTAAAAGAAATGAGGACAATCTCAGAGACCTCTGGGACAATGTTAAACACCCCAACATTCGAATCAGAGGAGTCCTGGAAGAAGAAGACAAAAAGAGACCATGAGAAAATACTTGAGGAGATAATAGTTGAAAACTTCCCTAAAATGGGGAAGGAAATAATCACCCAAGTCCAAGAAACCCAGAGAGTCCCAAACAGGATAAACCCAAGCCAAAACACCACAAGACACATATTAATCAAATTAACAAAGATCAAACACAAAGAACAAATATTAAAAGCAGCAAGGGAAAGACAACAAATAACACACAAGGGGATTCCCATAAGGATAACAGCTGATCTTTCAGTAGAAACTCTTCAGGCCAGAAGGGAATGGCAGGACATACTTAAAGTGATGAAAGAAAATAACCTACAGCCCAGATTACTGTACCTAGAAGGATCTCATTCAAATATGAAGAAGAAATCAAAAGCATTACAGACAAGCAAAAGCTGAGAGAATTCAGCACCACCAAACCAACTCTTCAACAAATGCTAAAGGATCTTCTCTAGACAGGGAACACAGAAAGGGTGTATAAACTCGAACCCAAACAATAAAGTAAATGGCAACGGGATCATACTTATGAATAATTACCTTAAATGTAAATGGGTTGAATTCCCCAACCAAAAGACAAAGACTGGCTGAATGGACACAAAAACAAGACCCCTATATATGTTGTCTACAAGAGACCCTCCTCGAAACAAGGGACACATACAGACTGAAAGTGAAGGGCTGGAAAAAGATATTCCATGCAAATAGAGACCAAAAGAAAGCAGGAGTAGTAATACTCATATCAGATAAAATAGGCTTTAAAACAAAGGCTGTGAAAAGAGACAAAGAAGGACACTACATAATGATCAAAGGATCAATCCAAGAAGATATACCAATTATAAATATATATGCACCCAACATAGGAGCACCGCAATATGTAAGACAAATGCTAACAAGTATGAAAGGGGAAATTAACAATAACACAATAATAGTGGGAGACTTTAATACCCCACTCACACCTATGGGTAGATGAACTAAACAGAAAATTAACAAGGAAACACAAACTTTAAATGATACAGTAGACCAGTGAGACCTAATTGATATCTATAGGACATTTCACCCCAAAACAATGAATTTCACCTTTTTCTCAAGTGCACATGGAACCTTCTCCAGGATAGATCACATCCTGGGCCATAAATCTAGCCTTGGTAAATTAAAAAAAATTTGAAATCATTCCAAGCATCTTTTCTGACCATAATGCAGTAAGATTAGATCTAAATTACAAGAGAAAAACTAGTAAAAATTCCAACATATGGAGGCTGAACAACACGCTGCTGAATAACCAACAAATCACAGAAGAAATCAAAAAAGAAATCAAAATATGCATAGAAATGAATGAAAATGAAAACACAACAACCCAAAACCTGTGGGACACTGTAAAAGCAGTGCTAAAGGGAAGGTTCACAGCAATACAGGCATCCCTCAAGAAACAAGAAAAAAGTCAAATAAATAACTTAACTCTACACCTAAAGCAACTAGAAAAGGAAGAAATGAAGAACCCCAGGGTTAGTAGAAGGAAATAAATATTAAAAATTAGGGCAGATATAAATGCAAAAGAAACAAAAGAGACCATAGTAAAAATCAACAAAGCCAAAAGCTGGTTCTTTGACAGGATAAATAAAATTGGCAAACCATTAGCCAGACTCATCAAGAAACAAAGGGAGAAAAATCAAGTCAATAAAACTAGAAATGAAAATGGAGAGATCACAACAGACAACACAGAAATACAAAGGATCATAAGAAATTACTGTCAGCAATTATATGCCAATAAAATGGACAACGTGGAAGAAATGGACAAATTCTTAGAAAAGTACAACTTTCCAAAACTGAACCAGGAAGAAGTAGAAAATCTTAACAGATCCATCACAAGCACGGAAATTGAAATTGTAATCAGAAATCTTCCAGCAAACAAAAGCCCAGGTTCAGAGGGCTTAACAGCTAAATCATACCAAAAATTTAGAGAAGAGCTAACACCTATCCTACTCAAACTCTTCCAGAAAATTGCAGAGGAAGGTAAACTTCCAAACTCATTCTATGAGGCCACCATCACCCTAATACCAAAACCTGACAAAGATGCCACAAAAAAAGAAAACAACAGGCCAATATCACTGATGAACATAGATGCAAAAATCCTTAACAAAATTCTAGCAATCAGAAGCCAACACATTAAAAAGATCATACATCATGACCAAGTGGGCAAGGATTCTTCAATATCTGCAAATCAATCAATGTAATACACCACATTAACAAATTGAAAAATAAAAGCTATATGATCATCTCAATAGATGCAGAGAAAGCCTATGACAAAATTCAACATCCATTTATGATTAAAAAAAAAAATACCCCTCCAGAAAGCAGGAATAGAAGGAACATACCTCAACATAATAAAAGCTATACATGACAAACCCACAGCAAACATTATCCTTAATGGTGAAAAATTGAAAGCATTTCCCCTAAAGTCAGGAACAAGACAAGGGTGCCTCCTCTCACCACTACTATTCAACATAGTTTTGGAAGTTTTGGCCACAGCAATCAGAGCAGAAAAGGAAATAAAAGGAATCCAAATTGGAAAAGAAGAAGTAAAACTCTCACTGTTTGCAGATGATGTGATCCTCTATATCAGTTCAGTTCAGTTCAGTCACTCAGTCATGTCCAACTCTTTGCGACCCCATGAATTGCAGCACGCCAGGCCTCCCTGTTCATCACCAACTCCTGGAGTTGACTCAAACTCACATCCATTGAGTCGGTGATGCCATCCAGCCATTCTCATCCTCTGTCGTCCCCTTCTCCTCCTGCTCCCAATCCCACCCAGCATCAGAGTCTTTTCCGGTGAGTCAACTCTTCGCATGAGGTGGCCAAAGTATTGGAGTTTCAGCTTTAGCATCAGTCCTTCCAAAGGACACCCAGGACTGATCTCCTTTAGAATGCACTGGTTGGATCTCCTTGCAGTCCAAGGGACTCTCAAGAGTCTTCTCCAACACCACAGTTGAAAAGCATCAATTCTTCGGCACTCAGCTTTCTTCACAGTCCAACTCTCACATCTGTACATGACTACTGGAAAAACCAAAGCCTTGAATAGATAGACCTTTGTTGGCAAAATAATGTCTTTGCTTTTGAATATGCTATCTAGGTTGCTCATAACTTTCCTTCCAAGGAGTAAGAGTCTTTTAATTTCATGGCTGCAATCACCATCTGCAGTGATTTTGGAACCCCCAAAAATAAAGTCTGACACTGTTTACACTATTTCCCCAACTATTTGCCAATAAGTGATGGGACCAGATGCCATGATCTTAGTTTTCTGAATGTTGAGCTTTAAGCCAACTTTTTCAGTCTCCTCTTTCACTTTCATCAAGAGGCTTTTTAGTTCCTCTTCACTTTCTGCCATATAGGAAACCCTAAAGACTCCACCAGGAAATTACAGAGTTAATCAATGAATATAGTAAAGTTGCAGGATATAAAATCAATGCACAGAAATCCCTTGCATTCCTATACACTAATAATGAGAAAATAGAAAGAGAAATTAAGGAAACAATTCCATTCACCATTGCAACGAAAAGAATAAAATACTTAGGAATATATCTACCTAAAGAAACTAAAGACCTATATATAGAAAACTATAAAACACTGGTGAAAGAAATCAAAGAGGACATTAATAGATGGAGAGATACACCATGTTCATGGATCGGAAGAATCAATATAGTGAAAATGAGTATACTACCCAAAGTAATCTATAGATTCAATGCAATCCCTATCAAGCTACCAACAGTATTTTTCACAGAGCTAGAACAAATAATTTCACAATTTATATGGAAATACAAAAAAAAACTTGAAGAAGCAAAGCAATCTTGAGAAAGAAGAATGGAACTGGAGGAATCAACCTGCCTTACTTCACGCTCTACTACAAAGCCACAGTCATCAAGACAGTGTGGTACTGGCACAAAGACAGAAATACAGATCAATGGAACAAAATAGAAAGCCCAGAGATAAATCCACGTACCTATGGACACCTTATCTTTGACAAAGGAGGCAAGAATATACAATGGAGAAAAGACAATCTCTTTAACAAGTGGTGCTTGGAAAACTGGTCAACCACTTGTAAAGGAATGAAACTAGAACACTTTCTAACACCATACACAAAAATAAACTCAAAATGGATTAAAGATCTAAATGATAGACCAGAAACTATAACACTCCTAGAGGAGAACATAGGCAAAACACTCTCCGACATAAATCACAGCAAGATCCTCTATGACCCACCTCCCAGAATATTGGAAATAAAAGCAAAAATAAACAAAAAGGACCTAATTAAAATTAAAAGCTTCTGCATAACAAAGGAAACTATAAGCAAGGTGAAAAGACAGCCTTCAGAATGGGAGAAAATAACAGCAAATGAAGCAACTGACAAAGAATTAATCTCAAAAATATACAAGCAACTCCTGCAGCTCAACTCCAGAAAAATAAATGACCCAATCAAAAAAATGGGTCAAAGAACTAAACAGATATTTCTCCAAAGAAGACAAACAGATGGCTAACAAACACATGAAAAGATGCTCAACATCACTCATTATCAGAGAAATGCAAATCAAAACCACAGTGAGGTACCATTTCACGCCAGTCAGAATGGCTGCTATCCAAAAGTCTACAAGCAATAAATGCTGGAGAGGGTGTGGAGAAAAGGGAACCCTCTTACACTGTTGGTGGGAATGCACACTAGTATAACCACTATGGATAACAGTGTGGAGATTCCTTTAAAAACTGCAAATAGAACTGCCATACAGCCCAGCAATCCCACTTCTGGGTATACACACTGAGGAAACCAGAATTGAAAGAGACATGTGTACCCCAATGTTCATCACAACACTGTTTATAATAGCCAGGACATGGAAGCAACCTAGATGTCCATCAGCAGACGAATGGATAAGAAAGCTGTGGTACATATACACAATGGAGTATTACTCAGCCATTAAAAAGAATACATTTGAATCAGTTCTAATGAGGTGGATGAAACTGGAGCCTATTATACAGAGTGAAGTAAGCCAGAAAGAAAAACACCAATACAGTATACTAATGCATATATATGGAATTTAGAAAGATGGTAATGATAACCCTGTATGCAAGACAGCAAAAGAGACACAGATGTATAGAACAGTCTTTTGGACTCTGTGGGAGAGGGCGAGGGTGGGATGGTTTGGGGGAATGGCACTGAAACATGTATATTATCATATGTGAAATGAATTACCAGTCCAGGTTCGATGCATGATACAGGATGCTCAGGGCTGGTGCACTGGGATGACCCAGAGGGATGGTACGGGGAAGGAGGTGGGAGGGGGTTTCAGGATGGGGAACACATGTACACCCATGACAGATTCATGTCAATGTATGGCAAAACCAATACAATGCTGTAAAGTAATTAGCCTCCAATTAAAATAAATAAATTTATATTAAATAAATAAATAAAACTTAGATTGTGAAGCAATCATTTCCCCCCCACATTTCTTACAATAAGAATCTCATCAGGAGTTCCCAATACCAACATTTTACATTAATTATTTTATATCCCATATAATGAACAATAGATCCAGACATCTTTGATAGGTGTGAATTCCCAGTACCACTAGTGAGGTAGAAGTGCTGGGCCAATGCCTGGCTGTTCATAACTGAGTCACCTGGTCTCACACTGTATCCTTCTGGGGGAGGACATTGATTCAAAATCATGCTAGGGGCCTTTTATCAGAAACCTATTTACCCCTCACAACAATCTGAGGATACTACAATCTGAGCAGGAAGTTATTATCCATATTAGACACAGTCTTGTGATTTATCTTTCAGGTCACTTGAAACCAGTGAAAACCATTATTTTGTTTCTCTTTTTTTTTTCAAACTCTAAACTTTTTATTTTGTATTGGGATATAGCTGATTAACAACGTTGTGATAAAAAAAAAGAAAAAGAAAAACCAATGTTGTGATAGTTTCAGATGAACAATGAAGAAACTCAGCTATACATATACATGTATCCATTCTCCCCCAAACCCTTCTCCCATCCAGGCTGCCACATAACATTGAGCAGAGTTCCATGTACTACACAGTAGGTCTTTGTTGGTTTTGTTGGTTATCCCTTTTGAATATATCAATGTGTACATGACCTTCCCAAATTCCCTAACAATCCCTTCCCTTTGGGAAACTGAATGTTCATTTTCTAAGTTTGTGAGTCTCTTTCTAAAACTATAATCTTGAAATCACAAATGGAATGGGTTAAATGTAGAAACCTAAGATGAGTCACTAGGCAGAACTCTAATTCTTGAATTTCTCTGTTGTTGGAATTTGTACTTGCCTGACAGTTAATGATTTGTCTTTCGTACAAACTCTGACCTCCAAGATAGTGACTAAGTCTTCTCCATCTTTATAAGCCCACTATTGCTCATTGAATTCTGTCTTAAAGATACTCATTAAAAGTCTTCTGAATCAAATTCCCAGATATCAATACAAAACCATGGAAATGGTTTGGTGCCAGAGACTTAAGCAGAAGGCTCTGTTGCTGGAATCTTTTAGGCTAGGATGTCTCTCAAGCTTTAACCTTAATTTAATTTCACTTAATTTCATTAATTATAAGTAAATAAAAATAAATGTAAATATAAAATTCTCCCACCCCTCCTCACCCCCAACACTCCTATCACTGATGATGGGAGCTTTCATTTAACTTCCACCTCTATCCCATTTCATCTCCCAGAAGGAAGCACTATTATTGGCTATTATAGATCCTTTCTAATAACATCTTCTGTAGTTTGGGTATATGAAACACATTATTTTGATCTCTAAAAAGAAAATGTTCAAAATACATTTTTAAAAACTTATTTCTAGATATTAATATTATCTGCCCCATCAGCAACCCCACACTCCTGGTTAATAATTACTGTGCTAAATAAAGGGGCTTCCCTGGTGGCTCAGACAGTAAAAGAATTGCCTGCAATGTGGGAGACCTGGGTCAGGAAGATCCCTTGGAGGAGTGCATGGCAACCCATTCCGGCATTCTTGCTTGGAGAATCCCCATGAATGGAGAAGCCTGGCAAGGTACAGTCCATGGGGTTGTAAAGAATTGGACACAACTGAGCGACTAAGCACAGGACAAGGAATAAAGAGAACAAAACAATAAGGCAGGGATTCAAGGAAACTCTAATTTCCTTCCAAAATGCAATCTTCATTTTCAATCTCTTGGCACAAGATTCTACCTGGGAAGGAAGGCAGGAAGTCCTAGCAGTCACACCTGCTGCTACATGGAATATGGTGTATAAAGAGGGACTAGTCATGTTAGACATGTCATTGAGGTTAGTCATGTAAGAAAGAGATCATCAGAATGAAAATCCAAAGATAAACAAAACTATGAAAAACAAACATATGAAGTTTCCCCTAGAAGACACTCACCTATGGAGTTCTATAAACCAATTGCTTTTTCATTAAAAAAAAAATTATGTACCCCTGGTTTCATGCCAGAATATTTCACTAACACACAAAAGTAAGTATAAGCTAACAAACACACATGGAAAAGGCATAACAATAATACTTGATCTTTTATTTACTTCTTATAGGTGGAATAACAGAGAGAAGATCAGGCAGTTAGTTTCTAATTTTCCCACTCTGGCTTCTCCTGAGAATTCAATGCATGGGTTATTTTGTTAAATGTGAATGGACCAATAGAGCAGGCATAAACACAGACCAAGTACAACCAGCTGGAGACCAGAACATTCCAATGTCAATGTCCATGTTTCCAATTTTGAGTACTAACGCCAATTATGGAAACCAAGGTCTTAGCTAAGTATCTTCCTAAGAGAACTGTTCTCTCCAGTGGATTTGTCTCATTACTTTTTGACACTTTCCTCCTAATAAGAACCCCAAGGAAAACTGACCTCTCACCATTTTCTTTTTTCAGTACTTTTCTTAATTGCTAACCAATAGTCCAGTTTGCTAAATATTATCCTAAGCAAAAGAGAATCCAAATCCTCAACTAGAAATCAATCTGAACGTGCCAAGGAAAGGGTTAGCTTGCTGATTTTCCTTTGAGATAATAGTTGAGACATTACAATATGCAAAATGCTAGAGAAAGAACAGGGACAGAGCTTTTGAAGTTTTGCTTACCTACACACAAGTCTACATGGATATTAGAAAGCCAAAATGATGCTACAATACTGTTCAAAGGAAAATAATTCACATTGGTTTCAGCCAGTCACTTCATTTAAAATTCCTAATATTTACAGACATTAAAAAAATACATATTGCATAATCCTAGCATCAAGAACTCATATGGAAGCATTTAAAAAATACTCATGAGATCCAAGAATAAATGTATTAAACAAGAGGTTGTAAATGATGCTTACCTGTTCTCTCGGAGTTTCTGGATATATTTATACTTGTTAGACAGCATGCCATTAGATGCAATCACTGCCTGAATATATATGATACAAGACAATTCTTTAGTCAGCACATTTAGTCCCACAATCAGGCTCATGACTAACAGAGAAAAGAGAGAGTGACAGAGAGGGAGAAAGACAGGGAGGGAAAGAGGAAAAGAGATCAAGGAAAGTGCGGAAAAAATACAGTGAAAAGAAATACTTTTCATAACTTACATCTCGCACCACAGGAGAAAAATTCTGACTTTCAAGAGGCTGTGTCGCATCTGATAGTATCTGAAAAGGAAATGAAATTGGAAAAAGATAAATGATGTTGCAAAGAAGGCATCTTGCAATTTTATCTATATTAAAATATTAGTCAAAGGAAAAAAGGTTTAGAAAAGTTTTTTGAAAATCACTGAATTGTATAATTAATTGGCAAAAGGAGTCTTCTGCAAGCAATGAATTCTGCTCCCCAAAACATGTTTATTCAGTACAATTTCCAATTCCAAAACCTTAATCACATTTGCTTACTGGAAACACAAAAAACTTAGACTTCCCCACCAGTTAGATGTGTCACATTGAGTGTATGTTTAGTTGCTCAGTCATGTCCAACTCCTTGCTACTCTTTGAACTGAAACCCTCCAGGCTCCTCTGTCCGTGGGAGTTTTCAGGCAAGAATACTGGAGTGGGTTGCCATTTCATTCTCCAGGGAATCTTCCTGACCCAGGGATCAAACCCACATCTCCTGTGTCTCCTGCATTGCAGGTAGATTCTTTAACCCCTGAGATACCAGGGAAGCCTGTGTCAAGTTGAGCATGCTGGCAAATATCACCACAAGCTTTATCACCACAGTCCTCACTCTGAGGACCTCCATCCCATCCCAAAGGCTCAGCCTGTTCTATTAGCAATAGAAAATGGGGTATGCTACCATAGGGAGTCTCCCTCAGGTCAGCAATGGTTCCATATATAGACACATCAGCATTTCAGAAGCATCAAGGAAAATGACTTGACCCAGTAGACTCAAAAAATCCTTCATAGCCTTCCCATTATCTCACAAAAGTATGAGTCGATGGCCAACAACAAAACCCACACCACATACTGACACCCCAGCATTCCAGTCCTCATTTCCTCCAAGGGATCCAACCTTTGAATAGATGCCAAAGGGTAAAGATCCAATAAGTATGATTGCTTCTAAGTGGTGGGGCCTTAAGGCCAATGAGACAATCAAGACCCTACAGTACTCACCCAACTAAGAAAGTGTTAAATGTACCTACCAGATGCTGGCAGAACAGTATTTATTTACTGTATTAAATGAAATACAAAACTACTTTCATGTATCTAAAACAGATATCTAGGCTCACTATTCCTGGGAAAACAGCATTAAAAAAAAAAAAAAAGGTATACATATTTATAAGCCAGGCATTCTTAGGGGAATGGATGAAACTGACACTTGGGGTCTTCCCACTGCCTCTTTCTCCCAGCTACCTTTGGAGTATTTCCTTCTCAAGCTGACTCCTCCACCTACCAACCCTGTCAACGAGGCAAGAGCCATTTACAGATAATAAAATGAGTTCACATCTCACTCAGTATATGGTTAAATCACTCAACTCCTATGTATCTTTTCACTCTCTCTCTCTGCTCTTCATCTCTAATTCTATAGCCTTATGTAGGCCTTACTGGGACCATGGGAACTACCTCCCACATCTCTTCCCTCCATTTATCTCCAATCTGAAAAACAAATCTGATTGTTTGTATTTAAACAGGCTCCTGTGCTTGTTTAAAATAATTCAGTAGATTTCCATTGCCTTCGAGTTAATCTCAAGCTCCCTCTGTAGTCTGGCTCTGCCTCTCCTGCCTCAACCCCCGCATTGGCCTCACACCCAACACTCCAATCATGTGAACAGCCTGAAGCTGGGTACCCACATCACGTCCTCACCTGCCTCTTGGCCACACCATGTAGCCAACTCACATGTTACTCTGCTGCTTCCAACTCCTTCGCTTTGTTCTCCGAGATGCAGCTGAAGAACTGCCTTCTCTGTGAAGAGAAGCCTTTATCAAAGTGAAAGTCGCTCAGTTGTGTCCACCTCTTTGTGACCCAATGGACAATACAGTCCACGGAATTCTCCAGCCCAGGATACTGGAGTGGGTAGCCTTTCCCTTCTCCAGGGGAATTCCCAACCTAGGGATTGAACCCAGGTCTCCCACATTACAGGCGGATTTTTTACCAGTTGAGCCACAAGGGAAGCTTATCAAAACCTGCCCCCAAACAGACCTGGAAATTAGGAACTGCACTTGGCATCTTGCTGTAAGGCTACTAATTGTAAGATGGCAAATATTCAATAAATATATTAGTGGATACATGCAGTCATTATTGAAAATTCAGAGCATTTTTTCCCCAAGAAAATAATAATTGTCACGAGTCCACCTAAAGAGAGGCAAATATCAAACAAAGACAAAAGGTTGCTCTGGGACTTCCCTGGTGGTCCAGTGGCTAAGACTCCCCCTCTCCCAATGCAGGGGGCCTGGGTTCGATCCCTGCTCAGGGAACTAGATCCCACATGCTGTAACTAACAGTTCACCTGCCACAACTAAAGATCCAGCATGCCGCAACAAAGATCGAGATCCCTTGTGTCATAACTAAGACCTGAGACAGCCAAATAAATAAATTTTTTCTTTTAAAAAGGCTGCTAAATTACCGCATTTAACTGTCTCCCTTGCTAGAATTCATCCAATACAAAACTGCAAGCACAGCCTCCTGAAGCATATGGTAGGTCTTGTCACTTTCACATATAACACTTTTGAGGCTCATCACTCTTTTCTAAATTAATTTCAAGCTATTTTCCCAGTGTTAAGACCCCATTTAACATGGAACCAATATATTTACCTTAATTCCATCTGATCTGACAGTACACAGAAATCTTATGTTAAATTAGCTCCCACCTTTGCTCCCCCATCTACATCGCACAGTATGCCTCCTACTTCCACTTTCCCGACTTCCTGAACTGGACAGATCCTTTCCCTCCACAATGTCATTAGCATCTTCCTGTGACTATCACATTCCATCTTTCAGTAGAATTGCACACGTGTCTTATGCCCTTCTTGGACCTCATGCATCTATAGGTCAGCAGCTGTGTTTAAATTCTCTTCATTTAGATGTCTGCCTTGTTCCAATAGACAATAAATATCTATTGAATTCAACTGAAACAAAACTTCCATATTGGTTCAAAAGGATATCCTATGCCCTGGAATGCTATAGGGTCTGTCCCATCAAAAAAGAAAATCAGGGGGAAACAGGACAGTGCATATACAGCTATATCTTGTTTTATTGTGGTTCAACTTACTGTCATTTACAGATATTGATTTTTTTCTTCATTGAAGATTTGTGGCAACTTTGTATTGAGCAAGTCTATTGGTGCTCTTTTTCCAACAGATTTGCTCACTCTGTGTCTTTGTCTCACATTTTGGTAATTCTCACAATATTTCAAAATTTTTCATTATTTTTACTTTTGTTATGCTGATCTGTGATCAATAATCTTTGACATTACTATTGCCAAAAAGATTATGACTGACTGAAGGCTCAGATGATGGTTAACATATTTTAGCAATATTCTTTTTCTTTTTTAAAATTGAACTATAGTTGATACGGGCTTCCCTGGTGGCTCAGTGATAAAGAATCTGCCTCAAATGCAGGAGATGCATGTTCGATCCCAGGGTCTGGAAGATCTCCTGGAGGAGGGCATGGCAACCCACTTCAGTATTCTTACCTGGAGAATTCCATGGACAGAGAAGCCTGGTGGGCTACAGTCCATGGGGTCACAAAGAATTGGATACAACTGAAGCAACTTAATTGGAGAAGGCACTGGCAACCCAATCCAGTACTCTTGCCTGGAAACTCCCATGGACAGAGGAGCCTAGTGGGCTGCAGTCCACGGAGGAGCCTGGTGGGCTGCAGTCCATGGGGTCGCTAAGAGTCAGACACGACTAAGCGACTTCACTTTCACTTTTCACTTTCATGCATTGGAGAAGGAAATGACAACCCACTTCAGTGTTCTTGCCTGGAGAATCCCAGGGACAGGGGAGACTGGTGGGCTGCCGTCTATGGGGTCGCACAGAGTCGGACACGACTGACGTGACTTAGCAGTAGCAGCAGCAGCAGAAGCAACTTAATACACACACATAGTTGATATATAATACTGTATTTCTTAATTAAGGTACATATGTCATCTTTAGACCTATGGTTATTGTACACTTAACAGACTATAGTATAGTTTAAACATAACATATATGCACTGGGAAACCAAAAAATTTGTGTTACTCATTTTATTGTGATATTCATTTTATTGCAGTGGCCTGAAACTAAACCCCAGATATATCCAAGGTACTTTAAATATAGCTTCATACTGTTATCAAAAGAACATAGATAATATACTTAATTTTTTAGTGTCAAGCAGGTACACATATTATCAAGACTACATAGAGACAGTCATCAGTTTTTACATATGTCCAGTGCTGAGACTGATGCCTCCAAGACAATCCCACCACCCTATTTGGAAGACCGATCTTCCAGAGAAAGAAATGGCCACCCACTCCAGCATTCTTGCCTGGAGAATCCCATGGACAGAGTAGCCTGGCAGGCTACAGTCCATGTGGTTGCAAAGAGTCGGACACGACTGAAGCAACTTGGCAGCAGGGACATATAGAAGGAAGAAGGTGTTAAAATTTAGAGAAGTTGGTTGTGTCAACAAATCTAAGCACTTTTCTTAGATGTAGCTGCCAATGTGGAAGCAGTGGCTGGGATGCTAAGCAGAGAGAAACTGAGAAGAGCTTGTGGCTGACCACAGGGGAAAAAAAAAAAAAAACACTGGAGTTTAAGTTCAGCTGAAGGGGATCCTAATAAAGGCCAGATTTCCATTTGGGATCCTGAAGATTATATTCTAAATAAAGGGTCAACTGAAAAATGTAGTTCTCCAAAGGACCAAGACTCAGCTTTGGAATCACTTCCATTCTTAACTAAACGGAGGTGATTTTCTCCTAGCCTCCTTGCCGGAAACAAAGAAAATCTTCTCTGTGACACACACACACACCATCCAGAGCCTATTCAATCAAAAATAAACAGGCATATTAAACAATAAGAACGGACTAAAAACCAAGAAAAAGTAAAACAAAGAACATTAAACAGACCCAAGAAGTTCATTAGAAGTATCAGAAGTGTTTTTAAACTCTGATTAATATGTTCATAAAATAAAATTTTCCCATAAAAGGCACAACTAATCCACAGTTATAAGTCAAGACACTAGGTCCCTTTAGGAAGGAGAGTCGGGATAGTGCTGGGAGAGGCACAGGGGATTTCTGGGATGTTAACCTTGTTCTCGGAGAAGGCGATGGCACCCCACACCAGTACTCTTGCCTGGAAAATCCCATGGACGGAGGAGTCTGGTGGGCTGCCGTCTATGGGGTCGCACAGAGTGGGACACGACTGAAGGACTTAGCAGCAACCTTGTTCTAGTTTTCACCTTGTAGCGTTCACCTGCATGTCTTTGTGATAATTTATCATGCTATATACTTAAGTATCACTTATCTGTGACCCTTTAATATTGTATACTATCATATAATGTAAAAAAATTGTATTTGTTCTTTAACAAAAATTTTTTTTTATTTAAGGACTTCCCCAGTGGTCCAGTGGCTAAGACTCCATGCTCCCAATGAAAAGGGTCTGAGTTCGATCCCTAGTCAGGAAACTAGCATAGAACATGCTGTGGGTGCAGCCAAAACAAAATAAAAGAAAATTTCATTCAAATTTACTTAGCCCTCATCAGTTACATGGGCTAACTCTCAAACACACTTTACTAAGAATTTCATTGAATTGGCTTGTTTTTCTCCTAACATCTGTATGAGATCAACTGTACTCAATGAAAGGCAATTTTGACTAAGGACAATGAAAAACTGTGGTCTAAGGTCCAAGAAAACTAAACTTGTAGTTGAAATTTTGAAGCATGATCATTTGTGAATTGAAAATGGCTAGTAGCAACTTCTTAGATGGTAAATGGTGTCAGAGCAGCCAAACAAAATGACATTTCAAGAAATAATAGTCAAATGCTTTCATAAAGGCAAATTAGTATGCAACATTTTCCATAATTTGGCCTTATAAGCTAAGCATTGCACTAAAATGCATACCTGAAGGATTCGAAAAAATGAATTAAAGTCAAAAGCTCAGAGCTTGCCTGGTGGCTCAGTGGTAGAGAAACCATCTGCCAATACAAAAGACATGGGTTTAATCACTGGTCTGGGAAGATCCCACATGCTGTGGAGCAACTGAGCCCATGCACCACGGTTATTGAGCCTGTGCTCTAGAGCCAGGGAACAGCAACTATTGAACCCATGTGCCCTCAAATGCATGCTCCACGAGAGAAGCCACAGCAATAAGAAGCCTTCACACTGCAATGAAGAGGAGCCCCTGCTTGCGGCAACTAGAGAAAAGCCCTCACAGCAACCAAGACCCAGCACAGCCAAAAATAAATAAAATTATATTTTTTAAAAAAGGAAAGAAAGCCAAAGGCTCAGCAACAGCTCTTCTAGCTACTCCTGACTCTGCTGGAGTCAAGTTGATCTAATCAATGCATTATGACTGAGGGGTTCTATTTCAGGTAGGGACAAAGTGCTAACTATCCCTTCTATACATCACAGCTATAAACTCTGGACAAAATACAAGCAAAACTAACTACATGACAGTTTCAGAGAATGAAGAAGAGCAGGCGGTTTGGGGAGAGTGTCAAAACTCGGAAGAAATAATCAGTGCTGAAATTGAGTGTGCTGTCCTTTTGGTATTGCCCTGAGGAGGGGCCGTGTGCTGTGAGGAAGTAGAAACAGGCAGCAAGCTTACTGACTTTCTGGTCTAAGGGAACAGGAACGAAACCCTGGGCACCACAGCCTGCTCCAGAATGTGAGCGGGAAATGCCAGAAATGACAGACTCAGATAAAGGTGAAGCCCAGCTTCCATGTCAGCTCTGGGTCGAGTCTGGAAGGACTGAGCATGCGCAGGTCAGACGACAAGCAGCCCAGAAAGGATGAAAAAGCTGAACTTTTACTTGAGATACCTGTCTCAGGTGAGACAGAGTTTTCAGTTTAAGTCTAGCCTCATTAATTGCCTGCTTAAAAAAAAAAAAAAAAAAAAGCCAAATAAACCAAACAAAATCAACACTTTACAGAGAAATGTAACAATCTGGAATTTCCACAGCGTGAGTCGTCACTGGATCCACAATGTACTTCAAAATTATTCAGCTTAAGAAAATCAGAAAACTATGACCCGACTCATTCTCAGGGGAAAAGACAATCACTATATTTCAAGTTGAAGTTTACCCAGAATTTTGGAAATAACAGGTAGACCGTAGAGTGGCTTTTACAACTCTGCTCCATGTGATAAGGAAAACTACACTCAAGATAAATCAAAAGAAATTCTCAGGAGAAAAAAAAAAGAAATTTTAGAACTGCAAAAAAGAAAATCTGAAATAAAAAACTCATGTAAAGGGCTAACGAAAGTTATTGATTCTTCAGGGAAATGATCCCAGAGGGAAATGAATGAGCATCACTGCAAATAGTAAACGTCTGGGTAAATTACTTTTAAAATATATATATATGTGCCTTTCAGCCACTTAGACATTTACAGTTACAAAATGTTAGAACTGGAGGGACCATTAAGATTATGTATTATCAGGACTTCCCTATGGTCCAGTGGTTAAGAATCCGCCTGCCAATGAGGAAGACGGGGGTTTAATCCCTGGTCAGGGAAGATCCCACATGCCACAGAGCAACTAAGCCCGAGCGCCACAACTAGAGAAGCCCACATGCCCTAGATCCTGTGCTTTGCAATGAGAGAAGCCCCTGCAGTGACAAACCGGAGCACTGCGACTAGAGAGTGGCCCCTGCTCACTACAGCCAGAGAAAGCCAGACACAGTGATGAAGAGCCAAAAAGGAAAAATAACAACGGCAAATAAATTTTTAAAATATTTTTAAAAATTAAATATCATTTTATAGGTAAAATATCCGAGGTGCAGAAAGCAAGTGAGTGCCTGGCTCAAGGCCATAAAACAAGTTGACCTCTCCGTAAAATTTGACATTTGTACTATCCTTTCTCAAGCTACTTGAACTCCTCAGAGTCAATTCCAGACACAGCTCAGGTCCAGCACCAGATGCGTCAGCAACCCTTCTCAGCCTTCACTTCTTCGTGTGCCTCAGTTCTCTAATCAGTAAAATAGGTTGATAATGGTACCTACCTGAGAGGGTGATCATGAGTATTTAAAAATTAAAATATATTAAGTAATCTGGGGACATCCCTGGTGGCCCAGTGGTTAAGAGTCCACCTTGCAATACAGGGGATGTGGGTTTGATCCTTAGTTGGGGAACTAAGATCTCACATGCCACACAGCAACTAGGCCCTTGAGCTGCAGCTAGACAGCTCGCATGCTGCAAGTGCTGAGCCTGGGCGCTCCAGAGCAACTAGAAGGCTGATGCGCTGCACCAAAGGATTCCCGTGATGCACCCAAGACCCGATGCAGCCAAATAAACAACCTGAACACTGTCTAGAACATAGTAAGTGCTGTATAATATTGTTTCCAACCATAATAATGCCCGCTACCTGCATTTTCTAAAGCCTGTTATATCTCCCTGCTGACATATTCCAGGAGGAAAAATAAAGGGTCAAAATAGAATAGTAAGTGAAAGAAGATAGACTGGAAGCTGCACGTATTCAGGCCACATTACCTACTGCCCCATCTTAGTTTGAGAGCTCCTGGGTGAAACTGGATGAAAAGCACAAGAGCCACTCTTCAGACCTTGGGAACCTTGCCAGAGGCAGACAACCATCAGCAACAGAAATAAAGCATGATGGGTGTGAATGTTTAGGATAAATAATGAAACAAGAAAGCCTTTTTCTAACAGAGAAAGTGGAATTTAGATAACACAATACTGGGACTTCCTGGTAGTCCCATGACTAAGACTCTGCTCCCAAAGCAGGGGCCAGGATTCGATCCCTGCTCAGAGAACTAGATCCCACATGCCTGCAGCTAAAGATCCTGCATGCCACAACTAAGACCTGGCAGAGCCCAATAAATAAATAATAAAGGTAAATTCTTTTTTAAAAAATAGATAAACCCAGTATTTCAACAGTCACTGATCACAGTGAATAATACATGACTAGAACATAGGCTGTCATTTAACTAAGCATTACTGATTAAACTCCAACAAAATATTCCATTTCTGATTTTTCAAATCCATGGCGCAGTGGTAAAGAATCCTCCTGCCAGTGCAGGAGATACAGGAGACATGGCTTCAATCCCTGGGTCAGGAAGATCTTCTGGAGCAGGAAATGGCAACCCACCCCAGTATTCTTGCCAGGAAAATCCCATGGACAGAAGACTCTGGTGGGCTACAATCCATAGGGTCAAAAAGAGTCGGACACAACTGAGTGACTGAGCACACACATACACACACACACATCCAGTCACAGTACAGTAAGAACGCCCCAATATGAACTGATCTAGAAAGCAGAAGAAAAGTGGAAATAAAGTAAACCTCATCTCCAATGTCAGGAACATTCTTAATAAAGTATGCATAATGAGAGGCAAATGCAATTGTAATGAAGCATGATGGCAGTTACAAAATAACATTTCCCATGAAACAAGTAAGCAGAATGGGTGAAATAAGAGTGTCAGTAAGTGCTTTGGGGAAGGGCTGGCATTTCATTTTACAACAGATTTCTTAGATACAGAAGACCAGAACGTTCATAAGATCACTCCAAAGTTCTACTTATAGCCACAGAGATGTTGCTGATGCTACCAGTCCACTTACCATTTCTTCAACATAAGGGTAAAGCATGTCTCCAAAGTATTCTGTAGATTCAATTGGAAGCTGTGCTGGCAAATTGTCAATGGAACACATCAGAATCCCAGAGCCTTCCACACTAGGAGAAGCAACATGTTTCATTCAGATGGACAAAATTTATGTGTAAGTTCTAACTTTTCCAGATGTCTGCTTTATTATATATTTGTAATTTTGTGCCATGGTATATAAGAAAATAAACAAGCCTTTTCAAATAAAAGGCTTTCCCTTCTTCAGCAACCCATTTTGAAATGCAGTACATATATATGTGTGTGTGTGCATTTAAGTGCTCAAATTTGTATGTGGTTTTTCCACCAAGTTTTTAAATATATTGGAGCATATCTCTGGAAACTTGCATTGTTGTTGTTGTGCTCAGTCACTCAGTGTGGGTATTTTAGAGTAGCGTATAAAAGGAAGTAAATGATATATTGTTATGTATCTCTCCCCATCTAACAGCTTTAGCAAACTCACCTGTCATGAATAATATGCTGATCTGCATCATACATGCAAAAGGGACGCTCTATGGTCGTACACTCAGTCATAAACTCAATGGATCCTCCTGTGTCCGCTGAAATGTCACATATTGCCACAAGTCTGTAAATAACATCAATACTTAGATGAGAGCATGGATCTCTGGAGTTTCCAACAGAATTAAAAATGAATAAAAATGAAAAATGCTTAGAAATTTTTTAAAGTAGGTGGCAAATATTTCTAAGGCTCTTAGCTCTTTTTCCTATGGCTCACTGTTCAGGAAACAGATCTTCTGGGATACAGAGAATCTTCCTGATAGGAGTTTTAGTCACCACAAGCAAAAAGAAAAAGAGGAAGAGGAAGACAGGAAACGAAAAGAGATGAAACAAAAAGGAAAAATCCCTTCCCCATAAACACTGCTATATATAAAATAGATAACTAGTAAGGACTTATTGTACCATGGGAACTCTACTTATTACTCTGTAATGGCCTACAGGGAAAAGAACCTAAAAATGAGTGGATATAGATATATGTGGGCTTCCCTGGTGGCTCAGCAACAGAGAACCTGCCTGCAATGCAGGAGCCACAGGAGACATGGGTCCAATCCCTGGGTCAGGAAGATCCCCTAGAGGAGGGCATGGCAGCCCACTCCAGTATTCTTGCCTGGAGAATCCCATGGACAGAGGAGCCTGAAAGGCTATAGTCCAGAGTCACAAAGAGTTGGACAGGACTGAAGTGACTTAGCACGTATGCACACATATGTATTGTATAACTGGTTCACTTGCTGTACACCTGACGCCAACACAACATTGTAAATCAGCTATGCTTAGTCACTCAGTCATATATGACTCTTTGCAACCCCATGGACTGTAGCCCGCCAGGCTCCTCTGTCCATGCAATTTTTTTTTTCCAGGCAAGAATACTGGAGTGGGCTGCCATTTCCTCCTCCAGGGGATTTTCTCGACCCAGGGATAGAACCCATGTCTCCTGTATCCTGCATTGCAGGCAGATCAACTATACTCAATAAAAAGATTTTTTTTAAAAAGCTTTCCTGGAGAAATCACTGACAACAGCCTAAAGCTGAACTCCTTAGTTAACTTTAAACAACTTAGATTTTTCAATTGCACTACCTCCACCCTGCTTAATAGTGTATAATTTTACATGTTAATACATGGAAATCTCTGAAATTATGAACAAAAGTTTCAGCCCAGGATTAGAAATCCTTTAGAGGTTGGCCACAATTTTCCTGCCCAGTCTCTAGTTTCCAACTGCCCGTATAAACCCTATCCTAGGGCTAGACTATCCCACTCACTGTCTTAAATTGTGCTTTGGTGTTTCCATATTTATCAAACACCAAGCCTGTGACTTGAAATCCTTGTTCTTACTCCTCTCTAAAGACTTTGCCAAGCCCATACCCCCTCCCACTTTCTTCTAAACTCCTCTGATGTTGACTGCTCCCAGCATTACCGTGGCATTTACCTGATGCCAGCTACATGCATGAGGGTAACAGTCATATTTTTTCTTTATCACTCAGCTTAGCACAGTGCCAGGAAGACCAGGTGCTCCACAAATATGTATGGATTACTTAATTTATTCAACATTAGTTATTATTTGAATGAACTTTGTACTTCAAACAACGTACTGGATATCTGTGGTCAAGACAAATAGGGCCCTTATCCTTAAGGAGATTAAGTTCTAGTAAGGCAGGAAAAATCATAAATACAAGAAAATTTAAAATCATAAACAAAAGAATTTCAGGGGAAAAAACAGTAACAAACTGATGAGAGATGGGAATGGGGAAGCAAGTACAGACCTCTCTGAGGAGTTTAATTTTGAGCTACATGTGGATTCATAGAAGTTAAGAGAAGAGAATTCCAAGAAGGAGGGAAGGAAATAGACTCATAGACACAGAAAACAAATTTAGGGTTACCAATGGGCACAGCAGGTGAGGGAGGGATAAATTAGGAGTTTGGGATTAATAGATACACACTACTATATATAGAATAGATTTTTTAAAAGGACCTACTGTATAGCACAGGGAACTATATTTAGTATCTTATTATAACCTATAATGGAAAAGATTCTGAAATAGAATATATATATATATATATATATATATATATAAACTGAATTACTGTGCTTACACCTGAAACTAACATGGCATTGTAAATCAACTATGCTTCAATAAAAAATAAACTGGCTGCCTAGGGCAAAAAGAAAGAAAGAAAGAAAGAAAAAGAAACCTTGTTATATCAGTTCTCCCTAACATGTTATCACAGAGTTCAGTGATCACTTAACACAGAACACTTAACACAGATCACTTAAGCCCAGAACACTTTTTCTAACTTTGGGGATGTTGCTTTATACATATGTATAACTGAATTACTTTGCTGTACACTTGAAACTAACAACATTGTAAATCATTATACTTCAATTTAAAAATAAGAGACAGAGAGAGAGAAGGTTAACTGTCAAATATTGCCAGGATATTAAGTAAGGTGGAAGAAGTACAAGCTGGAATCAAGATTGCCAGGAGAAATATCAATAACCTCAGATATGCAGATGACACCACTCTTATGGCAGAAAGTGAAGAGGAACTAAAAAGCCTCATGATGAAAGTGAAAGAGGAGACTGAAAAAGTTGGCTTAAAGCTCAACATTCAGAAAACTAAGATCATGGCATCTGGTCCCATCACTTCATGGCAAATAGATGGGGAAACAGTGGAAACAGTGGCAGACTTTATTTTTGGGGGGCTCCAAAATCACTGCAGATGGTGATTGCAGCCATGAAATTAAAAGACTCTTACTCCTTGGAAGGAAAGTTATGACCAACCTAGACAGCATATTCAAAAGCAGAGACATTATTTTGTCAACAAAGGTCCGTCTAGTCAAGGCTATGGTTTTCCCAGTAGTCATGTATGGATGTGAGAGTTGAACTGTGAAGAAAGCTGAGCACAGAAGAATTGATGCTTTTGAACTGTGGTGTTGGAGAAGACTCTTGAGAGTCCCTTGGACTGCAAGGAGATCCAACCAGTCCATTCTAAAGGAGATCAGTCCTGGGTATTCATTGGAAGGACTGATGCTAAAGCTGAAACTCCAGTACTTTGGCCACCTCACTCCAAGAGTTGACTCACTGGAAAAGACTCTGATGCTGGGAGGGATTGGGGGCAGGAGGAGAAGGGGACAACAGAGGATGAGATGGCTGGATGGCATCACCAACTCGATGGACATGGGTTTGGGTGAACTCCGGGAGTTGGTGATGGACAGGGAGGCCTGGCGTGCTGCAATTCATGGGGGTCACAAAGAGTCTGACACGACTGAGCGACTGAACTGAACTGAACTGAAGGCAGACAACCAGTTACTAACAGTCAAGTCCTGTGCTATTTGGATCCCTGTGTGTGATACTCTCCCAGTGGGCCTGCTGCTGAACACTGATGTCATTGCTGAAGTCCTTACTTGTGTGGCAATGCAGGGCAGCCTTCAACACCAGCAACTGGGGACTTGCCTGGAGCCAGGAGACTCTGAGCATCTTGGCGGGTGAGTAGACGAGGGGTGTTCTGTTCCCAGTAGATCCCGTTAATTAAACAAGTTGTATAGGGTGCAATCTGGAAAGGAAATTCTAAGTTCAACAAGATAGGAAATAGCCCTTTTCAGTGCAGTGTGTTGAAAGAGAACTATCAGTAAAATTCATGAGAAACAACATTACCTCTAACTGACTTTGTTATTTGCCAAGTCAGTGGCTACATTTTGAAGGAAAGGCAATAAATATCCACCCAGATTTTGGTGGAGAACTACCTCATAGAAAAGCATATGAACATAAATATAATCAATATCAGTGTCCTACAATATACTGCATAGCCGATAAAAGAGAAATAGAAATTTAAGCAACCAAGTGTTCTATTTCCAGCTCAGCCTCTAGTAGAGTATGATCTAAAGCATTCTACCTCAACTTCCCTGGGTTCTGTTTTCCTTACCTGCCAGATGGGGATAATATGTACCCCATTCCTCAACGGAATGCTGTGAAGATTAAATCAGATAACATCTGTAAGCTCCATGGACAAATGTGCAACATGCATGCATACATGCTAACTAGGTCATTATAAGTTTTAGGATGCATCCAATCACCAATACTTCTGTGATTGGGGAAGAGAAGGGATGGAAATTTACTAGGTTCAAAATTTTTCAATTTGAAACTAGTTTTTATAATTCCTGTTTCTCAAGCATCTCAAGCATTCTCAAGGTGCAGGTAAAGGTCCTTCTTCTATAACATGCTTTACATGTTATAACACTGAATTTCATACCAAAATCTATAAATGCTATATTTGTTCAAACATTTAAAATTATTTAAAACCTGCCTTTCCACAATAGGTGCATGCATTTTTGTTGGCTAATTTTGAGGAGGATGAATGCATAACCAATGACTACAGAGCACACATATATTATCCCTTTTACAAGATGAGACCATCGTGTCCCCAGCAGAAGGATGTGAATTGGAAGTAACTTTTGTACAGTGGAGACCATACTATTTCACGCTGGTTCCCTGTAATCAAAATGTATTTCAAGATGGCTGGCCGAGATTATGATTGCAACTTGTGGTCATAGAAATGATGGACCAATGTTGAAATCAAAACTCATCCACATTGTGCTTTGTCCAAGTACTAACTCACGATAAATACAGAAAACAGTAACCCACAGGAAATGGTGTAGAGCTCTTAAGCATGTGCAGACCTCAAGTAGAAAGAGAGTCAGTGAAGAAAAGGGCACACCCACAGAAGCCACAAAGTTACCAGGCAAAGGCCACTCCAAACATCAATAAAAGCCAACAATTCCTAAGAACAACTCATAATACCCAAAGGACTCACAACAAATCAACACGGGGAACTGAAAATCAAGGTACACATTCACAATTTCTCGCCTTAAAAACAGCCCTAACTATAGTCTATCATGAGCAAGTAACTCAAAAGCTAGGTCTGATACTCACATCAGTATTAAAACGGCTAATGTAGCGCTCGGGGTATTTGTCATACTCTACAGGGTCATATACACCATCTGTTTTCCTGACAAGATGATGATGGCGACTTAACACTGTCCCGTACACTTTTCTCAGGTCTTGCAGAGGAGAAAGAAATTAGTAAAGTGGGTCACAAGTGATATAGGTTTATGATGATAAAATATTATAATGCACAAACTGTTAAAAACAGTCAAAGATACATATAGTCACTCTCTCTTCCCCCCTCCTCACCTCCATTTTGGGAAACTTCTTTTAATTCATGTGGCTCCACATACTCACAAGGTAATTCATTGAAGATTTCTTGGGCTCCCTGTAAATAATGCATGAGTAAACATTTTAAAATCAATTGGAAAAGAGCCAATATGTTTTCCTCACTTCCTCAAAAGGCTCCAACTCACTTTCCCCACAATTACAAGCTCTACCTGCCCTGCCTTGCAGCTGGGACCACAACAGGAAAGTACGGAGGAGCTTCTTGCATACAGCCTGCAAACCATTTAAACACCACTCATTGGAGGGGGGGATTCCCAGGTGGCTCACTGGGTAAGAGAAAACACTGCAGTACAGGAGACACGGGAGATGTGGGTCCGCTCCCTGGGTCGGGAAGATCACCTGAAGGAGGCAACTGGAGGCAACTCACTCTAGTATTCTTGCCTGGAGAATCTCACAGACAGAGAAGGCTGGCAGGCTATGGTCCATCGGCTCACAAAGAGCTGGACACAATTGAAGGGACTGAGCACGCACGAATGCATGTTGGGCTTTAATTTTTTACTTAAAGTTATTCAGCACAGACACAAAAGTGTTTAGAATTGAGAGTACAATAAAAATATTTCTATTTAACTTTTGTTCCATTGCAGAAATTATTTGAAGTGGGGAAACTGTATTTCCTACCAAAAAAAAAAAAAAATCACATGACTATCTCACAGTATACTATAGCGATGTCCTGTTTGTAAAACAGTCTCATGGAAGAAAGATCTATTTTACAATTATAAGTTTCTCTGCTGCTGCTGCTGCTAGGTCGCTTCAGTCGTGTCTGACTCTGTGCGGCCCCATAGACGGCAGCCCACCAGGCTCCCCTGTCCCTGGGATTCTCCAGGCAAGAACACTGGAGTGGGTTGCCATTTCCTTCTCCAATGCATGAAAGTGAAAAGTGAAAGTGAAGTCACTCAGTTGTGTCCGACTCTTAGTGACCCCAAGGACCGAAGCCTACCAGGCTCCTCCATCCATGGGATTTTCCAGGCGAGAGTACTGGAGTGGGGTGCCATTGCCTTCTCCGATAAGTTTCTCTAGGGGATCACAAATGCATTCTCAAAACTATCCCAGAAGGAAGAAAATAACAGTTCTAGTCTTATTAGTTTGAAGAAGGCAATGGCACCCCACTCCAGAACTCTTGCCTGGAAAACCCCATGGATGGAGGAGCCTGGTGGGCTGCAGTCCATGGGGTCGCTAGAGTTGGACACGACTGAGCGACTTCACTTTCCCTTTTCACTTTCATGCATTGGAGAAGGAAATGGCAACCCACTCCAGTGTCCTTGCCTGGAGAATCCCAGGGACGGGGGAGCCTTGTGGGCTGCCGTCTCTAGGGTCGCACAGAGTCGGACACGACTGAAGTGACTTAGCATAGCATAGCACAGTATAGTCTTATTAATTATAAGACTTATAACTATAGTTATAGGTTATAAGACTTATTAATTATGACATAATTATAGCTATAAGACCTATTCTAGTCTTGAATTAAGTTTCTTAGCATCTCATCTTGGGGTTACCTCTAAATTTTGGGACATCTCAGTGACTGAGGTAAAATAGAGCACCCTAAGAACAGAACTTTTCACTGCAAAGAATTATCTGTCTAAAAAGAAAAGAAAAAGCATTCAAAGCCCCTGACAGCTTGGAATCAACTAAAAGCAAAGAGAGTAAGTTTGGACCAGTACTGTTCTTTACTACAGGAAAAGTTCATAGGTAAGAAAAGTACCAAGAATAGACTGCCCAGTCATGGAAAAGAAAGGCTCTGAAACATCAACAAAATGCCCACATCCTTCAGGTTAGTGCCCGAGTTCCAGACTGCTTTACGGAAAGAAGACAATTGGAATTTACCTTAGATACATTACCAGTCCCTGTGAACACAAATGTTAAGGGCCCTATTGACTTCGGCATCAAACCCAAAGATATTTCATAGCCAGCATCGCGGACAGCTTGCACAGCCTGACCACTGTTCCTGTAGTTATGAGCCATGCCAATGTGCTGCAAACAAGCATATGTGATTCACATTAGTTGACCACCCATGACACATTTCTATGTTTAAAATGTGACATGCTTAAAAAAAAAAAATGAGACACAATAAACATCTCACCATAAAAGGTGTGTGATGTCCCAAAGCAAGGAGCCTTAAACCCATCCCATGAAGAATGTTGATTATTCCTGTTGCAGAATCAGACCGACAGAAAGACGGTTAGTTAGGAGAACTGGAAACTCTTCTCTCCGCCAGTTCTCCAACCTGCTCCATGCCCTGAGGAAGCACGGACCACAGCATCTCAGGTTTGGAAGGGGCCCTGGAAGTTATCTATCCATTCCCTCAAATTTCTGCCATCAAAAGTATTAACCCAGCTGCACCCGCCTCCTGTCCCCTCCACTTCCAATCCTGCTAAAATGGAAAGAGTGTGCCTCTTCTTCTCTAAGGTTAATCTTTCCACCTTTGCTCCAGATCCCATCCTTCCTGTCTCACTCAGGAATTTACTCTGGAATTATGTCCTCTTTCTAACCCTCTCTATTGGTTAATTCTTAACATTTAAACACACCTCCATTTCTCAGGTACCAAAAACAAATGAACATATGGAAAACAAAGTCACCATTAACCTTATGACCCCTCTGCCCACCTCAGCTATTTCAGTGACCTACACAGCTAAACTCGGTGGACACTTTGCAGACCTTGACTTACTTGTCAGAGGCATTTGGCAATGTGTACTTAGTCACTCAGTTGTGTCTGACTCTTTGTGACCCCATGGACTGTACCCAGCCAGGCTCCTCTGTCCATGGGGATTCTCCAGACCAGAATACTGCAGTGGGTAGCCTTTCCCTTCTCCAGGGGATCTTCCCAACCCAGGGATTGAACCCAGGTCTCCTGCATTGCAGGCGGATTCTTTAGTCTGAGCCACCAGGGAAGCCCAAGAATGCTGGAGTATGTAGACTATCCCTTCTCCAGGGGAACTTCCAGACCGAGGAATCATACTGGGGTCTCTTGTACTGCAGGCAGATTGTAGAGCTTCTTTTTGTTGGAACTCTCTTCCCTCAGCGTGCCTGGCTTGAACACACCATCACCCTAAATTTCTTCATGCTCCTCTTTGCATGCCTATTCTTTGTATATTAGTGTCCCCTGCCCCTTGCTTAACACTGTCACCCCCAGGATTTTGTTCTAGGCTCTCTTCTCTTCAACCTCTACATTTTTATTTTCCTGAGCTAAACTTATTCATTCCTAAATTTCAGGTATTCTCTGTATGCTGATGACTACAAGTCTGTATCTCTAACACAGATATTTTATTTCAAGACCCAGTCAACTACCTCATGGATTTCTCATTTTGGATGTCCTTCAAATAGCAAAAACTTAGCATGCCCGTAGTGAGGACCTCAGCATCCGTTCTCCCCTTCTTCTTTCTCGGAAGAGAACTTTCCCTCTCCATATCTCTGACAAATTTTCTTTGATCTTTTTTCTGATGTTTACTTTTAAGGAATAATTTATATACTATAGATCACACCAATTTAAAGTCTAAACTTTGTTAACTGTTAACAAATGTACACACCCATCTTCCCACCAACCTAATTAAGATATAGGCTACTCCCATCAACCAGTCAATCCTCCCCAAGCTTTGGTTCCGAACAACTGATTCTATTTCTGTCTGTGTAGCATAGTTTCTTCTATAGTTGCACACAAATGAAATTTTAAATATTTATTATTCTTTCGTCTGTCTTACTCTTACTCAGAATAATGCTTTTGAGATTCATGCATACTTTGTGTGTATAAGAAGTTTGCTTCTTTTTATTGCTGAGGAGTGTTCCATTCTATGGCTATACTGCAATTTATTTATCCATTCCTCTGCTGATTGCCTGGGCTATTACGAATGAAGCTACTACAAATAATTCTTTACAAATAATAATTTGCTTCTCTTGACAAATGCCTATAATTTACTTTGTACATTGATATTCAAGAATTTTATTTCTTCGTGAGTTGTGTCTTGCAAGGATTTGCCTATTTTGTCAACATTGACCTATTTATTGGCCTATCCATAATATTCCCTTATCCTTTTAAAATCTGTGACGTATATAGTGATAATTCCTGTTGTATTCCTAATATTGCTTTTTTGAAATGTGGCTTCTCTGCCTCTTTTCTTAAAAATTAATCTAACTGGAAGTTTATAAAATTTACTGATTTTTTAAAAAATAACCAGCTTTTAGTTTTTGCTTTCTTCTTTTCTAATAAAAGCATTAAATGCTATAAATTTCCTTCTAAACAGCATTTTACCTGCCTTCAACAAATTTTTGTGTGCTGTTTTAATTCTTCATTCAATTAAAAATATTTCCTAATTTTTCCTGTGAGATCTTCTGCACTCATGAATTATTTTTAAAAACATGGTTTATCTTCCAAATATTGGAAATTTTCTAGATATCTTTGCATTATAATACCTAAGTCAATTTTATTATAGTCAGAGCACATACTCTATGGTTTTTAAACTTTTGAATTTATTGAGGATTGTTTTGTGACCCAGCATATGGCCCATCTAGGTAGATGTTCCACATGACCTGAAAGGAATGTTTATTCTGTTCTGCAGGTTGCTAGGTGGAATGCTGGGTGCTCAAGAACTGTCACTGATGTCATGGTGGTTGATAGTGCTGTGTGTTCTGTTCCTTACAAATTTTCCGTCTACTTATTCTGACAATCACAGACCTTCAAGTAGTCTGCTGCTGCTGCTAAGTCGCTTCAGTCGTGTCCGACTCTGTGCGACCCCATAGATGGCAGCCCACCAGGCTCCTCCGTCCCTGGGATTCTCCAGGCAAGAGCACTATATCGGATTACCATTTCCTTCTCCAATGAATGAAAGTGAAAAGTGAAAGTGAAGTTGTGTTCGACTCCTAGTGACCCCATGAACTGCAGCCTACCAGGCTCCTCCGTCCATGGGATTTTCCAGACAAGAGTATTGGAGTGGGGTGCCATTGCCTTCTCCGATCTCCACATCTTACCTCTCCCATTCCACCCTTTCTTCCATCCTTCAAATTTCTCATCACCAAACTGACCTCTCTTTCCAGCTCCCAAACAGAAAAATTCCAAGCCTATCCATAGCTGTTGTCCTTCTCTCTGTTCCTTTTCTTTATCTCTGTAATAAATGTAGTGCCTCATTTTATTCCCCTGATATTCATCATCCTTACTCACACTCTCCCATATTTATTTTTATTGGTGGAAATGAACACTCCCATCCCCTTGCCACAGAAAAAACAGTTACTTTTCAGGAAAATTTAGAAAGTGAGCGATGTAACAGCCTTGGATACCTACCTGCCACACCTGCCCACTGTCCGAATGCCACCACCCGTATTCCTCTATGATCCACCATTTTCTCATAATCAATAAGTCGGATTTCCTGAAGAAATGATAGAAAATTTCTAAATCATCCAGCTTAATTTCAGTGGGTAGAACACATATATGAGCAAGTGGGTATTTCACATTTTTCCCTCTTATAAAATATATCTTGACTTGCTAACAGAAGTTACCATGAGGTGCACCATGAAACATTTAGAAAATGCTGGGTCACAAACCAAGGATAGGTTTGTGATGAGAAATGAAAGAATGCTCCTAGCAGGATGCTAATGCCCCTTGATGGCAGGCAATAAAATAACAAAGGCATGATATCTTTTAACTTTTAGCCCAGCACCATCAACCAATATTTCTACATAATGCCCCACTCATCCTCACATCCTTCCCTCTAGTCTCAAAAACAAGTCCTTCCTGAGACTAATCCCTGTGAGCTAGATCCCAACTTTTTTCTGTGTCTTCCAAGACCACTCTTGAACTTATTCACTTTACTGCATTGTCTCTCTTTACTATGCTCCTTCCCCTCAGCCATTCTAAATATGCCCAAGTCTCCCTTATACCTTAAAAACGACAACAAAACACCCTCTCAAGTCCATACACGCAAATCTATCTCATTCTCTCTCTTCCTCTTCTTCTCTCTCTTTCTGACTCTCTTAGTATCTCTTTCTCTTTCTCTCTGTTTTCTCTCTCCAGGCTTTCACAAGCAAGCTTTATTTAAAAAATAAAACAAGCTGCTTGTTTTTCACTTCCTCATTTTCACTAAAATCATATCCTTCCCCTTTCCTTTCCTTCCAAGAAAAGGGCATCTTCCCTTTCTCTTGGAAATCCTCTATTAATTCATACTTAAAAGCTACTAACACATTGTAATTATAGAATGTCTTAAATACTCTATTTCCTCAAAGATAATATAATTTTTACCATGTCCATGTATTTAAGAATATTTAATATTCATCCAACTCCAAGTCATTTGTTACAAAAATGTTGCCCAAAAGCAGCCCTGCTGGGTCTGTTTTCATTAATTTTCTTGAAATGAACAAAAGTTCATACAACCCAAAAAAAAAGTTTCTGAAGTACTTTTTGAGGAGTTTATCTGCTTAACGTGAAACATTCTTAATATTTTCATTAATTAGTTTTTGAATTTGTTCTTTTGAAACACTGAAAATTAACTGTAGTCTCTGTTTAGTGAATTTGAAAAGAGTAAGAATGTATTCTGGATACCTATATAAAATACATTTTCCTCTACTGCTTTTACTGTTCATGAAATTCTCCTGTCCTCTGCCTACTGTCAAATGCTAGTCTAGTTTCTAAGGGCCTAATATCTTTACTCCAGGACTTAGACCTTGGACTTCTCCATCCACACTTACTCCCTGTCCTCATCCAATCTCATGGCTTTAGATACCTTCTAGTCTCTGACAACTGTGTATCAGGAGGAGCTGGCTTCCTGAACTACAGATCACATTCAGTGGCCCACTCAGCTTCTCCCCTTCAATGTCTAATGGACAAATTAAACTCAACAGGCCCTAAACCCAACTCTCGATCCTTCCAAACAAGCCCGTTCCTCTGACAGTGGCATCATCTCAATCTAAGGCAACTCCTTTAAGTTACTGAAACCAAAATCCGTTAAGAGTCAGCTCTGACTCCTCTCTTTCTCTCATAGTCCACACTCACTTCATCAGTGACTCCTGTGGGCTCAGACCTCTAAAATATATGCAGGTTTTGTCCATGTGTCACAACCTCTGCTTCTGCCACCTCTGTGCAAGCCACCATCATTGGCAGCCTAGCATCTGGACTAGTCCAGACTAACAGTCTTATTAATTTTGTTCTCCTCTCACTTCCAACTGTTATTCACACAGCAGGGCAGAAAAAGCATCTTAGAATATGATTTTCTCTAATCCTCTACTCAAAAAGACTGTCAGGGCTTTGTATTACTATTCTCTTAGCTTAGCAGACTTTGCCCAGATGGATATGGCTTGACCCTTCATCGCCAAAGGTATGCTCAGTTCCAACTTATCGATGAGGCTCTCTCTAGCCATCCTATTTAAACTAGCATTGTCATCTCCCCCAGTGCCCAGCACTCCTTTTTTCTACTGTATCATATTTACCTCCATTACATATATCACCAAGCAATGTATGAGGTGTCATTTATTTATCATTTGTCTCCTTCCACTCAAATATAAGCTCTGTTCATTGCAGTAATCAGTGTCAGACACAGTGTAGGCACTTGGTAAATACTTGCTGAGTGAATACTCTGTAATTTAAATAGATGCTAGTTTTTCCACAGTACTAATAATCTCAAAAAAGTTTTTTTCCCTTATGAATATGTAAAAATAAATGTAAAAATAGTCTCCAGTCCAGTTCTGGTACTACAGAGCATCCTCAGTCAATTTGCTTCACCTCTCTGGGCTCCATCTGAAAAATTAGGGTCGTGGGTTGTATGATCCCTAAGGTTCTTTTCAGCTCTTAAATTCTACTTGGCTATATTTGACCAACTAACCTTATAAATTAATGATCATTTGGGACAAATGCTTCTATCATTCTTTCCATTTTAGAATATAAAAGGAATGAAATATGTTTGATTCTTCTTTTTATGACCCTGCCCTGCAGAGGAGCCCTAACAGCAGCAGAACTATTCAAGCACTATCTTACAGATCATCTTTCCTGTTGAGGTGAATAACATGATGTATTTCCTAGATGCTAAAAGAAAACTAAAACTCCGCTTGACAGTTAAAAGCAAAAAAAAAAAAAAAAAAGTTTCAGTGTTAACATTTATGAATATTGCCCACTAAATACCTGTTTTAGGATCTCATCCAGCAAACCCATATTGGCTTCCTGAGCCTTTATTGTGTGGGAGAAGAATGCATAAGTCTTCTTGGGCATTAATTTTTCCTCTGGCGGTCTTTTAACTCCCAAAATTAGACAAGCTTCAGAAATATCCTCTTGGAGAATGCCACCAGCTTTGACATATTCCTGGGAATGCAATTTTGATTGAAAGTTATTCCCCTGATTTGTTGTATTCATATTTTCTTTACCAAATAAATTTAGCAGTTAAAGACACAAACTTTTGAAAGAATAAAACATAAGGAACAAATAATGGGAAAACGACTTCTAAAATTCTTACTTGCTGACTAAAGATGAATTTAACATGTTTGACTTTTGCAGCAAAAACAAAAATCAGAAAATTCAGCACATAATTTTATTTGAGAACAGTTGACTCATTGGAAAAGACTCTGATGCTGGGAGGGATTGGGGGCAGGAGGAGAAGGGGACGACAGAGGATGAGATGGCTGGATGGCATCACTAACTCGATGGACGTGAGTCTGAGTGAACTCTGGGAGTTGGTGATGGACAGGGAGGCCTGGCGTGCTGCGATTCATGGGGTCACAAAGAGTCGGACACGACTGAGCAACTGAACTGAACTGAATAGCCACTAACACACTAGAACACGTGATTTAAATATTCTTGTAAAATATATGTTTTTCAACAATGCTGTGAAACATGAAATGGTAATAGTAATTTATTGTTGTTATTGTTGTTTAGTCACTAAGTTGTGTTTGACTCTTTGTAATCCCACAGACAGGAGTCTGGCAGGCTCCTCTGTCTGCAGAATTTCCTAGGCAAGCATACTGGAGTGGGTTGCCATTTTCTTCTCCAGGGGATCCTCTTGATACAGGGATTGAACCCATGTCTCCTGCATTGGCAGGTGGATTCTTTATCACTGAGCCACCAGGGAAGCCCAGTAATTTATTTCTTTAGTATATTTTTAAAAGAAAGACATAAATCTGCAACATTTTCTTTTCTTTCTTTTTTGGGGAGTGGGGTTCAATTAGTATTTACTATTGTCCTACTCTGTACAGTGGATTGTGATAGAGATGAGATAAAACCCAAAGAAAGACAAACAAGCTTCCTCCTGTAAAGGAGCTCACAAAATATTGTAGAAAGAATCAGAGGCACAATATATTAGGTTGAATTCAAAAGAATAGTATGATTATTCTTAATATGAATAATCATTACTTAATGATAATTAGTATGATTATTAATAATCTAAATGATATATTAATTTAACAGATATTGAGATAACTCTCAATGGAAATACAGAAATTTAAGTTAATCTAAAAGGCTGAGTTGGATTTGGAGGAACAGAGATAGGAAATACAAGGTGCTAATACCAGTAAGAGGTATTGAAGAAACACATACAAATATTGAGATGGGAAAGTAAGGAGATGTTTAGGGCATAATAAGTGAATCAATTTAGAAAAGTAGATTGAATATCATCATTGTGAATATGATCTTTGTTAAATAAAAATTATAATCATTGATATTTATTAATAAATTACTGTATGCTTTGCTAAGCTCTTTGGGTGAATTATTTAATTCTCAAAACTCCCATGAGGTAGATGCTATTATTATCCCCATTTTATCAATGGGAAACCCGAGCTTTACACATTAAACTGAGATTTCATAACTAGTACATAGAGGCCACAAAGAATTATTTCAGATTTTTAAATAGAAGGGTAGCATAATCCCAGGGATGGGGGAGCCTGGGTTGCCATCTATGGGGTTGCACAGAGTCGGACACGACTGAAGTGACTTAGCAGCAGCATGATCCAGGCAGAATTTTTAAGGCATCAGAGGTGGCAGTTAAATAAAAGGAAGATAAATCTAGTTAGGAATCTACTTGAAAGGAAAGCATAAATCTAGAGAAGAGACAGTAAAAGTAATAAACATGTTCATGTCTGGTTTCTCTGAAAACAATCTGCCCATTTATAGTAGACTGGTTAAATACATCATGATAAATCAGAGAGCAATAATAACAGAGTAATTACTACATAGACATTAAATAGAATGAAGCTGATTTCTATGAACTGACATAGATAGATTTCCAGGATATGCCTTCAGTTCAGTTCGGTTCAGTCACTCAGTCATGTCCAATTCTTTGTGACCCCACGGACTGCAGCACACCAGGTTTCACTGTCCATCACCCTCTCCCAGAGTTGCTCAAACTCCATCCATCAAGTCGGTGATGCCGTCAAACCACCTCATGCTCTGTCATCCCCTTCTCCTCCTGCCTTCAATCTTTCCCAGCATCAGGGAATATGCCAAAGAACAAAGCAAGGTGTGAAAGAGTATATGCAGTACACAAGGTTCTGCATAAGATTAAAAGGAAAATAAGAAAACACATAACACACATTTTTGTAAGAAGAAACAGGAATGATAGATCAGAAACTAATGAAAACAGTAGCCTACAAGGTAGATAGGAATGGGATGGAGGGGATAAAGATAACAGCAAGACTTCTCTGTGTTGCATCTTTTTATATGGTTTTAATATTTACGGAGAAGGTGATGGCAGCCCACTCCAGTACTCTTGCCTGGAAAATCCCATGGGCGGAGGAGCCTGGTAGGCTGCAGTCCATGGGGTCGCTGGGAGTCGGACACGACTGAGCGACTTCACTTTCACTTTTCACTTTCATGCACTGGAGAAGGAAATGGCAACCCACTCCAGTGTTCTTGCCGGGAGAATCCCAGGGTCGGCGGAGCCTGGTGGGCTGCCATCTATGGGATCGCACAGAGTCAGACACGACTGAAGTGACTTAGCAGCAGCAGCAGCAGCAATCTTTAAAGGGGCTTCCCTTGTGGCTCAGCTGGTAAAGAAATCCCCTGCAATGCAGAAGACCCAGATTTGATCCCTGAGTTGGGAAGATCTCCTGGAGAAGGGAAAGGCTACCCACTCCAGTACTCTGGCCTAGAGAGTTCCATGGACTGTATAGCCCATGGAGTCGCAAAGAGTAGGACACGACTGAGCGACTTTCACTTTCACTAAAGTGAGACTAAAGAATTCACCTGCAATGCAGGAGATGTGAGTTCGATCCCTGGGTGGGGAAGATCCCCTGGAGAAGGAACTGGCAACCCAACCTTGTATTCTTGCCTAGGAAATCCCATAGACAGAGCAGCTAGAGGGCTACAGTCCATGGGGTCGCAAAAAGTCAGATACAATTTAATGACTGAAAAACAGGAACAACATCTTTAAAACTTATAAATATTTAACTTATTTAAAAAATAAAACTAAATCAAAAAGGATTTAAAAGCAAATGTTAAAATTTAATAGAAACAAAAACAAATAAATCCAACTGGATATCACATTGACATGTAGCCACACAGAAAAACTACTTCAGATATGTTTTGAACACAGCATTCTGAATATTCTTTGTGAGATGCAGTCTAAAGACAAAAAAACCATTCTCCTAAGAAATATTAAATTCCATTCAGTGTCCTCTTACTGAGGACAGAGGATGACATGGTTGGATGGCATCACTGACTCAATGAACATGAATTTGAGTTGGTGATGGACAGGGAAGCCTAGTGTGCTGCAGTCCACGGGGTCACAAAGAGTCGGATATGACTGAACTGAACATTATATTCGTTTCAGGTATATACCAAAGTTAGTTTCAGGTGTATACATTGCAAAAGGATCACCACAATAAGCCTAGTTAACAATAAACCTAGTACTGTTCTAGATTAAAAGAACTAAAGATACATAATAATAAATTCAATGAACCTTATTTAAACCTTGCGTAAAATAAAAACCCTAAAAGACATTAGGGACAAGGGGAAATTTGAAATGGGTATATGTGATGATCTTGTGGGATTATTAATTTCTCAGGTGTGAAAATGAAACGACAATTATGGTTATGTAGAAAGACTATTTATTCCTAGGAAATGCATACTGAAGCATTTAGAGATAAAGTGTCATTGTCTGCAACATATTTTCAAATGGCTCACAGAAGAAAAACCACGTGCATGTCTCTGAAGTAAAAATAAAAGTTAAATCTGTGTCATAAGATTATGGTGAAGAATGAATGATGAATGTGAGGTGACTGGCAAGGTTAGGACTCGTGAACAAACTCTACGTAGTAAAGCATTTCCTGGAGACGTCGGTCTTCCCAGTCCTAGAACCAGGGTCGCGCATGAAAGAATGATGGGATGTCATCCCTAAACTGGAGAAAGCATGGAATAAGTGAAAACAATACTTACTGGCTAAATTCTGGGCTCAAGAAAAAAGTCTCCTAACTATATAATCTCACTACAACTGAAGTAAAGAAATACTGTTGTGTGGTCCTTAACTGACACTAGCAAATGTTTTGAGCTTCCCTAGTGGCTCAGACGGTAAAAAATCTGCCTGCAATATGGGAGACCTGGGTTTGTCCCCTGCGTTGGGAAGATCCCCTGGAGGAGGGCACGGCAACCCACCCCAGTATACTTGCCTGGAGAATCCTCATGGACAGAGGAGCCTGATGGGTCACAGAGTTGGACACAACTGAGCGACTAAGCACAGCACAGCACAGCTAACATTTTAGGTTCACTCAGATGCTCTGTAATTTTCATACATAGAGTCATTTCACTTTCACATATCTTTACAAATTGGAAATATTACCTTATCGTGAATGGCTCGCCGATTGGAAGGCTGTATTAAGACCTTGTATCCCAGGTTGGTGATCCCTTTGACGTGCCGGGGAGCCAGAGGAGCCCGCCTTTCCCAGGCATTCACATCCTCCCGCCTCAAGGCCATCACCGCCTTGTGGTGAAGCCCTCTGGAGAGGCTGGGGCTCAGCCTGCCCAGTTTGGTTCTGGACACTCGCAGCATCTTGAAACCTGGTGACTGTAAAGACATTGTACGAGCAGGGCAATGAAAGGCAGGAGGGCTCACAGGTCAGTTCTGGTCTCCTGAGAAATCTGTTGTAAAATCTAACCAACCCGGGTGGTAACAGATTCAAGGTGGAGAAGGGAGAGGGAAAAGCTGGATGACATTACAGTGTTCCTTTACCCAACCAAAACTGAACTTTCACAAACAAAGGTAAATCCAAAATTAAAAAGAGTCCCAAGCACTGACAGGACACTAATCAATATTCGCTGTGTCAAAATCATGTTTTTAAAATATATGTTTTACCAAACCATACATTTAGCACAAAGGTTTTAAGCAAGTTAATCTACAAATACAGGAAGATCATTCATACCAATTTTAACGATGAAAAATTTAGAATCCTTTCATAATGTACAAGATCCTTGACAATCTAGCTCCAACCTCTTTCCAGTTTAATCTACTCAGTGTGTTTTACAGCCTGTTGTCGGTCACTGAACTGCTTTTTACTGGTCCAGGATGAGATGTGTACAGAAATAGAAAGTAGGCACTTAGAAATCTTTATATGACAGGATCATTTTTTCTAGTAATTCATTGGTATTGAATTTTATAAAAGCATTGGTTCTGGCAGATTGGAAAACAAAACAAACATGTTTTTACCACAGGTGTTAGAAGCTGGAAAGCATGTCCCTAAACCCCTGCCCCTCCCGACACCCCTCAGCCTCACTTTGCTGACCCTGTTGTTGCTTTTCACCTTTCCAACCTGTCCTCTACCCTACCACCCCTCCCTGCTATTACATTAAACCCAGACCTGTCTTAATCAGTTCTCTAACTGCTGTCCCAGATTATATAACTCTATTCATTTGTTCAGTTAAGAAATATTTACAAGAGGCTTACTATGTGTCAGCACAGAGTAAATTGTACAAAAAATTTTAAAGCATAAATACTAAACAGTTTTCAAATGGGAACATAAACTTAGTTAGAGGTTATTTCAGATCATTTGAATACTAAACCTTGCTTTTCTATGTTTAAGGTTGGCATCAAAATATAGATACCAAATGATCTTACATCTTCTAGGCTTACTATGTGTCAGCACAGAGTAAATTGTACAAAAAATTTTAAAGCATAAATACTAAACAGTTTTCAAATGGGAACATAAACTTAGTCGGAGGTTATTTCAGATCATTTGGATGCTAAACCTTGCTTTTCTATGTTTAAGGTTGGCATCAAAATATAGATACTAAATGATCTTATATCTTCTGGAAATTCCCTAGCATATAGCAAAATTCTTATGGAACACATTTCTGTTACATCAGACTGCAATCTCTAAACCAGGCCCACCTTAAAGAGAGGGAAGCTTTGTCCAAACAATGGAACATACAAGTAATTTCCTAGAGGCGAACTACTTATCACCCTAGATAGAAAATTTGTAGGATAACTCACAACACAGAGTAAAAGAATAAAGCAAACAGCAAGGAGTCCAGCTAAGAAGGCTTTAGAAGAAGAAGGGCAGGGAGAGAAAACACAGCACACAGCAAGTAAACAGTCTGATCATGAGGAGTTCAGGCTAACTTTTACTCAGGCCAAATACAGATGATCAACATTTCAGTAAGACTTACATACTCTATCTAAGGCTTTGATTTATATATATATATATAGCTTTATTTTTAAACAGACTATGTTAACTCCAAGCCCATAACATTTATTCTCCCTCAAGCCAAAGGAAAATCTGCAATATTTCATAGAACTTGCAACCATATGTTTACGAATGAAATCAGTTCCAAAGACAAGTGATTTTTCTCAACATACTGACGAGCCCACCAACAGTCCCATCTTCCCAGCAGGGGTTTTATCTCACATACCATGGGTGACCAAGTGATCCTAATCTTCTATACTTAGTAGCAGTTCTTGGCACAAAGATTTGGAAACCTATCCAAGTAATTCAGTCTCTCTCCTCAGCCCAAGTTTGATTTAAAATCACAGCTTCCCCTTTCTCAGAAACACTCTTCTGCCTTCTCCTCTTCCTCCATACCTCCTTTGTTTGGAGTCGGGGGTATGGTGTGGGAGGAGAGACATAGACACATACACTCACGTACGTGTTTGCAGAGGCAGACTTTCCTGGGGAAGAGGAAAGTAAAGTAGCACAGGCTGACCTCTGTTTTGTTTAGGAAACTACTTTCACTTTCACTTTTTGGAGAGAATCCTTGAATCCCAATTCCTAACACTTTGTTTCTAAAGAAATAGAACAACAGTTACCACTGATTTAACATTATATGTCAAGCACTATGCTTAGCACTTTATAGACAGTATTTCATTTCCTTCTTGTGGCAATCTAATTAAGCAGATACTATTATTCTCGTCATTTTACAGATGAAGCAACTGAAGTGAAATCCGACTAGCTAGGTTAACAGTTAATGCTAGGGATTCTTTGCCGAAGCCTGCAAATCCACACCTCTCATATCCGACACATGTTACTCTTGCCAGCTCAATTCAGAAAGAAATCAGATCCATATGGTATTGGCTATATGACCAGTTCTCCCACAGCATGGGGTGCGTCCATCCTACATGTCACCAAAAATCCATCCTGAGCCCCGGCCAAGGTAAATTTTAAGTTTCTGGATGCTTAGTAAGGAGATAATTATAGAAGAGTCTGATTATATCAGTAACTGCTTGAGCCTTGAACCTTGCTCTCAAGTATAAAACTTCCTGGGACCACCATTCATTTCATTCTCAGGTCATCAAGAAATATGTAACAGTGAGAATTTCTGAATTGCTCCAAGATAGAATATGCACAGAGTCGGACATGATTGAGCAACTGAACTGAACTGAGGGTATTATGACTCATTAGAAAAGACCCTGATGCTGGGAAAGATTGAAGGCAGGAGGAGAAGGGGACAACAGAGGATGAGATGGTTGGATAGCATCACTGACTTTATGGACATGAGTTTGAGCAAACTCCGGGAAATAGCGAAGAACAGGGAAGCCTGGCATGCTGCAGTCCGTGGGGTCGCAAAGAGTCGGACAGGACTGAACTCAACAATAAAATACAAAACAGAGTTAGGCTTGGCCCCTTCTAATTTCTGTTGCTTTCATTGGGATATGTAAAAAGGATTAGACACTCTTTATTAAAGAAAATTTAAGGCCATATCATCTCTCTCTAGCCCCCAATCAGAAATGTGCTCTTTGTCCATATATTTTAGATCTTTGAAATAATTCCACTAGAATACAATCCAGTGACTCACACTAAAACCACCAAATCACAGGGGGAGATTTCTCAATGTCAAGTTGTTTGCATACAATCAGGCATACATTTTGGTTAAATTCAGAGTGACTAAGGATGGAGTAGCCTTCAGTTGACTAAAATAAATAAAGGGTGAGAAATGCAAATGATTTATACCCTCACTTCCAGTTTATTCAAAACATGCAAGTATATTTAAAAAGCCACGATGGGACTTCCCTGGTGGTTCATTGGCTAAGACTCCAAGCTCCTACTGCAGGGGGCCCAGGTCTAACCCCTGGTCAGGGAACTAGACCCCACATGCCGCAACTAAGGATCCCACATGCCTCAAAGAAGATGGTAGATCCCGTGTGCTGCAACTAAGACCTGGCCCAGCCAAATATATAAATATATTTTTTAAATTAAAAAAATAAAAGCCGTAGTTTCCCAGGAACCCCTGATGCAATAAAGGCAAGCAACTTCATGACCATGAGTCTTAGCCCACACTACATATTTGGCATCCAGACCATAATGATCCTGAAGAGGTTCATAAGAGTTCCTAATTAACAGAACACCTAGTGATAGCCTAGAACTCCCCCAAGGCTTGTTAGAACAAGACTTGAACATGAACATGAACAAGGCTTGAACGAGGCATGACCATGAGGCTTGAACACCGTCCTCCATATACTTCTATTTCCTGTTGCATAGCTATATTCTTTTAATGTTAAACTGGTTACAAAGTGAAAGTGAAAGTGAAGTCTCTCAGTCATGTAGGACTCTTTGGGACCACATGGAATATAGCCTGCAGGCTCCTCCATTCATCCATGGGATTTTCCAGGCAAGAGTACTGGAGTGGGTTGCCATTTCCTTCTCCAGGGGGATCTTCCTGATCCAGGGATCGAACCCGGTGTCCCATATTGTAGGCGGACGCTTTTACTGTCTGAGCCACCAGGGGAGTCCAGGGAGTTGGTGATGGATAGGGAGGCCTGGCGTGCTGCGATTCATGGGGTCGCAAAGAGTCGGACACGACTGATTGACTGATCTGATCTGATCTGATCTGAAAAACAAGTAGACTTGGAGGGAGAGGCGTATCTGTTAGTGTTAATTAACCTGATCTAAGATTATCATGTGTTCTCAAGTCCATCAACTACTCAAAGTCATCCAAAGATAATACCACCTACCAGTCTCCTGGTCTCTAGCCTACAAATGTAGCTTCACTGAGATGGAATGCAAAGTTAGTTCTGAATTGGAGTCTTATCCACAATGTTTATTTGCTTAATTTCTTTCTTTGTTAAACTCTATAAATTCTTTGAAGAAATGAACTGTTTTCCTCATCTCTATATTTCTAGTGACTTCCCTACAGGAGAACTTAAATATTTGGCGAAAGAATGAATAAATAAATGAGCAGATTTAAATGAATGTAATAAAGACCAGCAAAGCAAACAAAATAGACTCATGAATAAGAACAGGATTTCATGTTTACCACTGGCCCAACAAGGCTCACAAAAGATCTAATCTCTTGTCAAGATCTCATAGATCAATGAATATTATGAAATACAAATAAAAATGGTATTAAAATCCAGATCTGGTTGCTGAGACATATAACTAGATATGGGACTCCTTCCTTGACTTCAGTTTCATAATTCAGGCTGGAATATAATGCTAACATCCTTTTCAGCTTTAATATGCTGATTCTATTCAGTACAGTATATAGAGGATGAGATGGTTAGATGGCATCACTGATTCCGTGGACATGAATTTGAGCAAACTCCCAGAGATAGTAAAGGACAGTCCATGGGGTCGCAAAGAGTCGGACACGACTTAGCAGCTGAACAACAACGACATTAAGTATAGTAGTGACTGGACACTGTGGATTACAAAGGCATTGAAATTTTAGAACATAAACAGGCACTCTCACTCATGAAGATATAGCCAAAGTACACAAACAGGGAAACAAAATACCAAAAGCACTATGAAGAAAGACAGGATATTCACCTAAGTTACCTGCATTAACCGCAGTGACCAGGAGCCAAAAATAGGAGGGGGATACCTCACAAAAAATTCTGACTACTCTCCTCCATAAACGGCCTGGGTTCCTCAGCTTCCCACTTACTCAAAGACCTTGGTGAGTATCTGTCTGTACTTCACCTGCAAAATGGGATTTATACCTACTTCATAGGGTTATTGCGGAGAAGGCAATGGCACTCCACTCCAGTACTCTTGCCTGGAAAATCCCATGGATGGAGGAGCCTGCTAGGCTGCAGTCCATGGGGTCACTAAAAGTCGGACACGACTGAGCAACTTCACTTTCACTTTTCACTTTCCTGCATTGGAGAAGGAAACGGCAACCCACTCCAGTGTTTTTGCCTGGAGAATCCCAGGGATTGGGGAGCCTGGTGGGCTGCCGTCTGTGGGGTTGCACAGAGTTGGACACGACTGAAGCGACTGAGCAGTAGCAGCAGCATAGGGTTATTGAGAAATTTATTTGCATTTATAGGCATAAAGTGCTGAGCATGTCATAAACACTCAGTAAATGCTAAGCAAAAGGCTGCAAAGCTGCCCTCTCCTCAAAGGTAAACACAGCCATCCATCACCCCTGACAGTAGAACATCACTTTCCCTTCCTCTGGGTCACACTATGGGGAGGCCTTCACAATGACTCTATGTTCATCCCTCCCTCTTCTTACTTCTTTAGAAAAAAAAATTTAAAAAGCCCAGTAAGCCTTCTCTTTACCTTCACCCTTCAGGCATGAGGGTTCAAGATAATAAGTTATCATTTTAATACTATAATTCATCAAATTTAAATTACTTTTTTTTTCACATTTTAGCATCCTTGAAAGGAGGATACATCTAATAATCGACTGTATCTTAATTCTATGAATATGGTAATAACATTGTTGGTTACTTTCCATTCCAGATATACAGCATTTCTGTGATTCCAGAAATTCCATAGAATTTTTTGTGGCCTCACCACAGAAACTTGCCACTGTTTGTAGTGTTATCTCTATGAGAAAATTAATACAAGAATATGTGGGAAAAATGAAAATTTTGTGTTAAATGGGATTGGTTACCCACCAAGATCATTTCCAAAATCCTGCTAATGCTTGAGGACTGGTTAGTTACGGGATACATTTTCAATTACAAATAAATCAGAGTTCTGATGATGCTGTCACCAATAACAAGCGAGGCTGATAACAAATAGGATTTTCTGGAGAGTGGGAAAGTCACTTGGGGACATTGACTTAAACCTTTGTCCTCCTAGCTCATTTTGCAGAAGGGGCCACCAGGTTACACAGCTAGAACATTCTGTGGCCCACAGGTTCACTCCTCTGTATAGCAAAAAAGGGGGAGGAGGAGTGAGAGGAGTTCACAACACACATATATAGAAGCAGCCCACACCCAGTGTCATGGTTGGTTTTTGTTGCTGTTGTTGTTGTTTCAATATAGAGTATATGAAAGCCATATGTCAAAGCCGATGAGCGTTCACTCCTGTGCACAGCTAGGTCGCCCTAATCAATTACATTTTCACGTCCGAATAACTGACGACCCACAACATCAAAAAATGCTCGTCTTCGTTCGAGTTATTAAACACACTCTCTCCCTCTCCCCACGCCACAAGCCACTTCCACTCTCCTAAAATCCGTACCTGGAAAGCATATTTCTTCCAGAAGTAGCCAGGGCATTTAGCCCCATTGAGTTATACAGGGTATTTAACTGCTTCTAACCGCGCCCCCTCCACGGGCGAACTCTCCCACTGGCCTGCACGGCGCCTGCGGAGTCTCAGAAATTCAGGAAACGCAGATACCCAAACATTCAACTTCCGCACTTTTCCTGTCTGTCAGAGGATGGAGGGGGATGGCCCCCATCCCAGAGAAAGGTCAGGTCCACATGGGCAGTGTGAATAAGTCTGTGATCCGAATTTGTTTAAGCAGGCCAGGGGCTGAAAAGGTCAACCAGTAACTGCGCTGAAAGAAAGCCTGGGGGTGCAAGCGTACTGGGCGGGAGGGGCGGTGCCCGCCGCCATCCGTCAGCCACCCGCCGCAGCCGCCTATCTAAATAAGCACACAGTCCAAGAGTTAACAGAGGCTTTGTTCTACAACTTCAATACCAATTCTTTACTCCCCAGCAACCGCCCCCCACCTCAGCCCTGGCCAAAAAAGAAATCCACATTGCCATTCCTTCTCCTGCATATACAGCAATTCCGGGGCTACGCCCACTGCCCCCGACTTCCCACCCCTCGTCCGCAGGGAAACGCTCGGGGAGAGGCCTGGAGAGGAGGCCCGAACGCTCTTCAAGCTCTTCCCCACTCTTGTCCCGGCAACGGCCGGCGTCCGCAGAGTTCCCGGGTCCCCAGCGCCGCAGGGAGGAGTAGGCAGAACACTCGCCCGCACCTCCCGGCTGATAGGCAGAGCCCCGCCAGCGGTCTCCAAACTCATCTCACAGGCTGAGCCCACTGCCCATCAGCTCAGCTCCTCCTGGCACCCAACCCGCCCTCACCTCGTCCGGTCCCCGCCGCCTGTGAGCTCCCGGGCCCTGGGAGGGGAGGCTCCAAATTTCCAGCCGAAATTGGGATGCAGGCGGTGAGGAGGAGGTGTTTGCTCAACTTCTTAGGACGTCATGACTCCTCCTCCACAGCCAATCAGCACCCGCCCTGAGGGAACAACCTTCTTCTCCTCCAATCGGCGGCGCTGCCAGGTACTAGTCATGCCCTGCCCCAGCTCCACCCAGAAAATCTTTCTGCCTTTTTAGATCTCTGACCTACGTCCGTAGCCGGGGACCTCACGTCCTTCCAGGATGGTTATTGACCAAGTTTGTAACTGTCCGCAGCAGGGGACAAGCGGAGACGGTGAAGGAAATAGTCCGAACATTACACGTTCAACAGATGGATATATCTCCGGGGGGGGGGGGGGAGGGTTCAAACTCGTGTATATCACGCTCGTTTAGCAATATGCACTTCCCAAAACATTTTCACAGCCTCACAACAAAACTGCGAAGCCTGGTGACCGTTCTTAGAGCAGTTTTAGAGTCCAGCAAACGGAGACTGAAAAATTAAGTGTTGTGTGTCCACATCCAATGAACATTAATTTTCATTAATGAATTTAATAATTTTACATTGAACTTTATTCTTATAAATAGTGTGTAGGCCCAGAGGTTTTTCGCTCAAATCAATGAGATGATCAGAGTTGCGTGCTTAAGGGAATATGGCCTAGGTAGTGTATAGAAGGGATTTGAGTAAAAATGATAGTGAAAACTTTAAAAGGACAGTCAACACTATGGGTAAATATGACAGGTTAGAGGAAGAACTGAAGCAAATTTGGTGTTTCAAGCTTGGCTAAGTGGTGATTAGGAAGTGGATGATACTGAGAACAGTGCAGAGAAACATAGCAGGAAGGAAAGGCTTTAGAGGAATGATTAGGAATATGATCTTGGCTATGTAAAGCTAAAGATGCAGAGGGAAAACTCAACTTCCAGAGAAGGCTCTAATTTTCTTTGTAATTGGAGATATGAGTGGAGTTTATAAAAATGTTCTAGGTTCAATATTGTTGACATGAGCGTTTAAACCCAGCTGTGGCAGGTATGAGAAAAGTACATGTTGGAGAAAATTTTCAAAACAGAAGTAAATATTACCCTCTGGCCACTGACACCCTAGGAAGACTACAGATGGACTTCGTTTTTCAGCTTCTAGAGCTGCAGCTAGTATTCACAAAACGGATATTCTCCTGTCTTCCAGGGCCAATTATCCAGGACTTTCTTTTCTTTTCTTTTTTTGTCTGTGCTGGGTCTTTGATGCCCACAGGCTTTTCTCTAGTTAAGGAGAGTGGGGCCTACTCTGTCGTTGAGGTACATGGGCTTCTCACTGCAGTAGTTTCTCTTGTTGTAAGCATGGGCCCTAGGGCTTTCAGACTTCAGTAGTTGAGGCACAAGGGCTCATAAGTTGTGGCTCCCGGACTCTGGAGCACAGGCTCAATAGCTGTGGCACACAGGCTTAATTGCTCTGCGGCATGTGGGATCTTCTCAGACTAGGGATCAAACCCATGTCTCCTACACTGGCTGGCAGATTCTTTATCATTGAGCCACCAGGGAAGCCCTAGTCAGGCCTTTTAAAGAACACTGGACTTTGTCACATATTCATGAATTCTTAATACTCATTGGCTGTTAATCTTTCAGTCTCAGTTTGCTGAACTCTATAACTGTTCTAAGAATTGTCATCTGGCTTCACAGGCTTGTTATGAGGCTGTGAAAATACTTTGGAAAGTGCATATCACTAAACAAACGTCATAGTCATGAGTTCAAAGCTTTTTTCCAGGAGATACACCCGTCTGTTTAGTGTGTCATGCCCAGACTCTTTTGCCCATAGTCCTTCATACAATGTTTGAGTTCCTTCAAAATATGGCCAAAATCAGCCATCTCAGCTTTATTCGACAACAACACCAGCCTGAAAAGAATAGTGAACCACAATCTGTCCTTTGTTATCTCCTAAGGATTAAGAGCCTGGATCAGAATCCTTACTTTTCCTCCTCGAAGTATAAATCATGAATAAGCTACTTAGTTTTCAAAAAAACCTAGGTTTCCTTATCTATTAATAGGAAAATAATAGGGACTACTTCAGGGGTTATTGTGGGGATATAAAATGAGATGATGTCCAAAGTGCTCTGCCAAGCATCTAGCTAAGAAACAGACAATTATTATTTATTTTCCCAAAGTCTCTTGTTGTCTATTTATCTGCAGTTTTCTGTCATTTCAATTAGGTAAATTAGGAGACATGAAGGAAGTGTATGCAGGGATAAAGGAGGGCAACAGATAAAAGATGGTGATGCCCACTTGCTCTCCAGGACTAGAAACAGTGAGACACCTGTAGGCCTTAATAGGTCCAGAGGAAGAGACAGTTACCAGAACACAGAAAGAGCTCTCCCTGGGCTGTGGCAGAAGCTATAGGGAAAGCCACCAGACAGTGATGACTTTTGACAGGAATGGAGATGCCTAAGGAATCAATAAGCCTGCCCAGAGAGGGATTTATCTAAAGCAAGGGTCAATAAACTCTTTTTTTTCTGTAAAGGACCAGAAAATTAATATTTTAGGCTTTGCAAGCCATTAAATCTCTGTCACAATTCACCAATTCTGACATTTGGAGACTAAAAGCAGCCACAGACAATACTTAAATGGATGAGCATGGCTGTGTGCCAATAAAACATTATTTGTAAAAATTAACTGCAGGCTAGATTTGGACCCAGGGTCATAGTTTGCAGAACCCCAGCCCATAGAATGAATAACCTGACTTCCTTCTCCTGCCCTCCCACCTCTTGCTAGTGCTTTCTACAAATTTGACACAAGGAAAGCCAGAGGGCTGGTACAGTCCATAAAGGTCAACCCTTCAGGGACAGAGCAAGTACAGAGGAGACAAGAGTTCTAGAAGGTTCAAAGGAGCATATTCAACACAAAAGGTATTCAAGACATGCTTGTTGAAATGAATGATTGATCACCATGAATTACCCTGCAAATGGTGGAACACTTATGGGAAAACTATCAAAACTGCATCCCTCAATGGGCACAGCCTGGAAAGGCTCCTGGATTGTGGTGACTCTGGAGCCTGTGATGCTCCGTTAGCTCTCTCTTTACTTTATTTTGAAATCCTGTGCACTTCTGACCTGGTAATGAAATATTAACCTGGCCGAAAAAAAAAAATCCTTCCTTTGAATTCCAAACCATCACTCAGATGTTTATGGTGTTCAAGGATTTTGCAAAATAGGCACATGATAAATACTCATCCTTAAAATGGGAGAATTCGAAGGTTTTTCATCATAGTGATTGTTGTAATAAGTGTGACAGGTATCAGAAATTTCTTCACAATTGAGAGACAATAAATGCAAGAAAAACAAAGCTTGGATACACCTAAAGTGCTTTCAGAGGACTTCTGCAGTCAATCCTTTAGACTCCTTCAATAGGGGAGAACCCTTCTAACCATGTAGGGTGCTAGGTCAATACTCTTGAAATTGGAAAGTTGGGTCTAGGCCACTCAAGTTGCCTCTCTTTCTCCACATTCTTTGACTTTGTTCCCTTGTTCCTTACTTTGGTTCTGTTCTTCCTGAGAGGCCATAAGGGTAGTAGTTAGGCACATGAGCATTGCAGTGAGCCAGACTAGACTTCATCCCTCCTTCACCAACTCTCTAGCAAGTCATTTTCCCATCAGGACATTGGGAAACATCATAATGTTCTCAAGAAGTTTAAGTGACGGACATACTCAATATGCATGAACTATTATTGAGATTTACTATTTTACTCTGTTTCATGCACTCCTTTCTTTGTATTCAGAACTCATTCTCAATCTTATGTGAATTTTGCCATAAAAAGAAAAGAGGTGGACATTTGATCTATTGATCTCTCAAGACTCTATATTTCTCACATGAACAGTAAATTTCACAGTATCACCTATATTACTCACCCTAATAAGATATTCAACTTATTATAAATAAATGTCTTACTGACAGGAAGTACCAAGTCTTATGTTGTTTAAAATAAGAAGTAGTTTAGGAAAGAAAAACATCTAAGTGACAATTACTATTGTTGCCTAACTCCCAAATTATCTTGGGAAGGAAATGTACCTCATTTACCACCAAGGAATCTAAAAATCTGATTAGGTAAGGTAAGAGCAGGAACCATCCACAGAAAAATCACAATTCCTGCAACAGTTTCTGGGTGGAAACAGTGATGTCCTGGGGGATTATATTTGCCTCCACCTTAGATGAATAAAGCAGATAAAACTACTTTTTATTTCCCCTCCTCTGCCGTTACAAGTATCATTATTTCAGGAGCCTTCCTGAAAAAAAGAATTTTTAAGAAAATTCCAAGGCCCAGGATCAACATTTGTTGGTTTCACAAAATCCCCAAGAGTTCACAACATCCCTCAAGAGTTATGCATCAAGGCTTAACTCACTGGACAGGTTTGCTGCTCACCATCATCTGCTTAGTAATTGTTATTATAAGTCTACCAGGATCTCTAGATTTCCAGTTCCACATCTCTGCATTTTATAAATTGAGTAACAATTATATGCTATGGTAATACAAGCAAGTACTGCATTTCGGACTATTTTGGTGACCATGATGGCTACTCCATTTCTTCTGAGGGATTCCTGCCCGCAGTAGTGGATATAATGGTCATCTGAGTTAAATTCACCCATTCCAGTCCATCTTAGTTCCCTGATTCCTAGAATGTCAACGTTCACTCTTGCCATCTCTTGTTTGACCACTTCCAATTTGCCTTGATTCATGGACCTGACATTCCAGGTCCCTATGCAATATTGCTCTTTACAGCATCGGACCTTGCTTCTATCACCAGTCACATCCACAGCTGGGTATTGTTTTTGCTTTGGCTCCATCCCTTCATTCTTTCTGGAGTTATTTCTCCACTGATCTCCAGTAGCATATTGGGCACCTACTGACCTGGGGAGTTTCTCTTTCAGTATCCTATCATTTTTGTCTTTTCATACTGTTCATGGGGTTCTCAAGGCAAGAATACTGAAGTGGTTTGCCATTCCCTTCTCCAGTGGACCACATTCTGTCAGATCTCTCCACCATGACCCACCCGTCTTGGGTGGCCCCATGGGCATGGCTTAGTTTCATTGAGTTAGACAAGGCTGTGGTCCTAGTGTGATTAGATTGACTAGTTTTCTGTGAGTATGGTTTCAGTGCGTCTGCCCTCTGATGCCCTCTTGCAACACCTACCATCTTACTTGGGTTCCTCTTACCTTGGACATGGGGTATCTCTTCACGGCTGCTCCAGCAAAGCGCAGCTGCTGCACCTTACCTTGGATGAGGGATATCTCCTCACTGCCACCCCTCCTGACCTTCAACGTGGAATAGCTCCTCTAGGCCCTCCTGCGCCCACGCAGCCACCACTCCTCAGACGTGGGGTAGCTCTTCACGGCCACTGCCCCTGGCCTCTGACTGGGGTAGCTCTTCTCAGCCATGATAAGTGTGCTGGTCGCAATCTCAAAAAGGACAGAATGATCTCTGTTTGTTTCCAAGGCAAACCATTCAATATCACAGTAATCCAAGCCTATGCCCCAACCAGTAATGCTGAAGAAGCTGAAGTTGAACAGTTCTATGAAGACCTACAAGACCTTTTAGAACTTACACCCAAAAAATATGTCCTTTTCATTATAGGGGACTGGAATGCAAAAGTAGGAAGTCAAGAAACACCTGGAGTAACAGGCAAATTTAGCCTTGGAATACGGAATGAAGCAGGGCAAAGACTAATAGAGTTTTTCCAAGAAAATGCACTGGTCATAGCAAACACCCTCTTCCAACAACACAAGAGAAGACTCTATACATGGACATCACAAGATGGTCAACACCAAAATCAGATTGATTATATTCTTTGCAGCCAAAGATGGAGAAGCTCTATACAGTCAACAAAAACAAGACCGGGAGCTCACTGTGGCTCAGATCATGAACTCTTTATTACCAAATTACTTAAATTGAAGAAAGTAGGGAAAACCACTAGACCATTCAGGTATGACCTAAATCAAATCCCTTATGATTATACAGTGGAAGTGAGAAATAGATTTAAGGGACTAGATCTGATAGACAGAGTGCCTGATGAACTATGGACAGAGGTTCGTGACATTGTACAGGATCAAGACCATCCCATGGAAAAGAAATGCAAGAAAGCAAAATGGCTGTCGGGGGAGGCCTTACAAATAGCTGTGAAAAGAAGAGAAGCAAAAAGCAAAGGAGAAAAGGAAAAATAAAAGCATCTGAATGCAGAGTTCCAAAGAATAGCAAGGACAGATAAGAAAGCCTTCCTCAGCAATCAATGCAAAGAAGTAGAGGAAAACAACACAATGGGAAAGACTAGAGATCTCTTCAAAAAAATTAGAAATACCAAGGGAATATTTCATGCAAAGATGGGCTCGATAAAGGAGAGAAATGGTATGGACCTAACAGAAGCAGAAGATATTAAGAAGAGGTGGCAAGAATACGCAGAAGAACTGTACAAAAAAGATCTTCACAACCCAGATAATCACGGTGGTGTGATCACTGACCTAGAGCCAGACATCCTGGAATGTGAAGTCAAGTGGGCCTTAGAAAGCATCACTACGAACAAAGCTAGTAGAGGTGATGGAATTCCAGTTGAGTTATTTCAAATCCTGAAAGATGATGCTGTAAAAGTGCTGCACTCAATGTGTCAGCAAATTTGGAAAACTCAGCAGTGGCCACAGGACTGGAAAAGGTCAGTTTTCATTCCAATCCCAAAGAAAGGCAATGCCAAAGAATGCTCAAACTACCGCACAATTGCACTCATCTCACACGCTAGTAAAGTAATGCTCAAAATTCTCCAAGCCAGGCTTCAGCAATACATGAACCGTGAACTTCCAGATGTTCAAGCTGGTTTTAGAAAAAGCAGAGGAACCAGAGACGAAATTGCCAACATCCGCTGGATCATTGAAAAAGCAAGAAAGTTCCAGAAAAACATCTATTTCTGCTTTATTGACTATGCCAGAGCCATTCTGAAAGTGATGGGAATACCAGACCACCTGACCTGCCTCTTGAGAAATCTGTATGCAGGTCAGGAAGCAACAGTTAGAACTGGACATGGAACAACAGACTGGTTCCAAATAGGAAAAGGAGTACGTCAAAGCTGTATACTGTCACCCCGCTTATATAACGTCTATGCAGAGTACATCATGAGAAACGCTGGGCTGGAGGAAGCAATATCAATAACCTCAGATATGCAGATGACACCACCCTTATGGCAGAAAGTGAAGGGGAACTAAGAAGCCTCTTGATGAAAGTGAAAGTGGAGAGTGAAAAAGTTGGCTTAAAGTTCAACATTCAGAAAACGAAGATCATGGCATCTGGTCCCATCACTTCATGGGAAATAGATGGGGAAACAGTGGAAACAGTGTCAAACTTTATTTTTGGGGGCTCCAAAATCACTGCAGATGATGACTGCAGCCATAAAATTAAAAGATGCTTACTCCTTGGAAGGAAAGTTATGACCATCCTAGATAGCATAAAAAGCAGAGACATTACTTTGCAAACAAAGGTCCGTCTAGTCAAGGCTATGGTTTTTCCTGTGGTCATGTATGGATGTGAAAGTTGGACTGTGAAGAAGGCTGAGTGCTGAAGAATTGATGCTTTTGAACTGTGGTGTTGGAGAAGACTCTTGAGAGTCCCTTGGACTGCAAGAAGATCCAACCAGTGCATTCTGAAGGAGATCAGCCCTGGGATTTCTTTGGAAGGAATGATGCTAAAGCTGAAACTCCAGAACTTTGGCCACCTGATGGGAAGAGTTGACTCATTGGAAAAGACTCTGATGCTGGGAGGGATTGGGGGCAGGCAGAGAAGGGGACGACAGAGGATGAGATGGCTGGATGGCATCACTGACTCGATGGACGTGAGTCTGAGTGAACTCCAGGAGTTGGTGATGGACAGGGAGGCCTGGTGTACTGCGATTCATGTGGTTGCAAAGAGTTGGACACGACTGAGCGACTGAACTGAACTGAACTGAATACAAGCAAATCGGGGAAATGCAAATTTTGGAATATATTTTGGAATATATCTCCTTGGAAAATAATGAATCTAATATATTCAAATGTAACTAAAACATATTCAAATCAAGGAAGAAAAACCAGTGTTCCTCCTCTCAGCCTTGTTTGGATGAAAATCTCTGAAGAGAAGATCTCTTAAAGGACTGAGAAAAGATTGGAGAAAGGAGGAAGAATTTAAAGCAAAAATAAAATACAAGTGCAGTTTTTCTGGAGTCATCGTCAGTGTAATTGAGCTGGAGATAAACAGAAGGCCAAGATGAGAAGGTAAGAGGGTGAAGGTTTTCTCATTCTAGTCCTGGTTTGGGTTAGGGAAAGAATGAAACCAATCCTTTACTGTAGTCATCTCACTCTAGAGACAGGAAGAAGACAAGAATATACATATTGTTTTCTGCAGTGTAAGAAGCAGCAGCTAGGAAAAAGAAACTCAGCATAGACAAGGTCACATCAGGAAGCAGGAAGTCAGGTGGAGAATGTATCCCTGACATTGAACTGACTCTCATGATCATTGCCATCTGTATAGCTCCCCAGAAACAAACACAATAAAATTTGAAAAGAAGAAAGAACATCAAAGGAAGGTGCTGTCATTGAATGGTGTAATGTGGACATTGCCCATGATAGGCACAGGCTTGTCCATCATTCTCATTTATCATTGAACGACCTAAAACAAAACCAAGGCAAAAGCGTGAAAGACAAGAATTTGCTCCATAAAGAGATTATTTCCTGGGCCCATATATGCGGGCTAACTCCAAATATTTCTTAGCTATTTTGTAAACATAGTTTAAATAAACACAATCCCTACCCTAAGAGGCTAAATGCCCAGTGTCGACGTTGTGTCAAGACAAATACCACAGGAATGAATAAACTCTTAGGAGTCTAAGACCTGTGCTCTGTCTTTGGAAACTTCTGGTGTCCACTGCCGGCTCTACACCCACTTGGGTCTGAGGGATCTGTGTAGTTTTGTGAAAGAAATAGATTTAGACCAAGGATGAAATAGGAACAAAATGAGGAAGAGTGGAGAAAATAAGGATAAAGAATGAAGTGGGTAGAAAGTGAGACCCAGGAGCAGAAGGCTTAAGGCAAAATTTACTCATTGGGCACAAGTCCAATGTGAGGGAGACCAGAGAATGAGTTGCCATAGAGAACAGAAAAGAAAGGGGTTTCAGGAACAACAAAGATAGCAAAGGCTGGGGGATGATACCCACATCTTAGAACACCTCTGTTGAATTTTAAGAAGGAATTAAGTTCAAGAAAACTTTCACTACTAGAAACCACTTCTGCTTTTTCCTGCCTCTGTCTAGGGCACAGGCTACCTGGCCTGCTTACATACTCAGCTTCTTGGCTGCCATGAAAGCTCCATGGCTAGCAGATGCCTGGCTGTGCCACCTGCTGATCCCACAACAGGGAAATACCGTCTCTCTTGTCAGGGAGGGAACTGCATTCCTAGCACCTAATGGAATTCAGAGGATTTCTAGTGGATTGAATGGCACCCTCCTGCCCCAAAATTTATGTCCACCCAGAACCTTGAAATGTGACCTTATCTGGAAATAGAGTCTTTACAGATAAAAAGAAGGAAAGAATCAAAACAAGATCATACCTGATTCAGATGGCTTAAATCCATCACAATATGCCTTTAAAAGAAAAGGGCACAGGGGACTTTCCTGGTGGTCTAGTGGCTAAGACTCTGGCTCCCAATGCAAGGAGGCCCAAGTTTGATCCCTGGTCAGGAAACTAGATCTCACATCTCACAACTTAAAAAAAACCTCATGTGCCACAACTAAGACCTGGAACAACCAAAGAAATTAAAAAGAAAAAAAGGACACACTAAGGGAAGAAGCCATGACAAACAGAGGTGAAGTTCTAGTACTGCAAGCCAAGGAACCCCAGAAACTACCAGGAACTTGAAGAAGCAAGGAAGGATTCTCCCATAGTGCCTACAGAGGGACCACAGCCTGGTCAACACCTTGATAGCAGACTTCCGGTCTCTAGAGCTGTGAAGCAATAAATTTATGTTGCTCTAAGTCCCCTTGTCCCATCACTACATGGCAAATAGTTGGGGAAAATGTGGAAACAGTGGCAGATCTTATTTTTGGGGGCTCCAAAATCACTGTGGCTAGTGACTGCAGCCATGAAATTAAAAGATGCTTGCTCCTTGGAAGGAAAGCTATAAGAAATCTAGACAACGTATTAAAAAGCAGAGACATTACTTTGCCAACAAAGATCTGTATAGGCAAAGCTATAATTTTCCAATAGTCATGTACAGATGTGAGAGTTGAACCATAAAGAAGGCTGCACACCGAAGAATTGATGCTTTTGAACTGTGGTGTTGGAGAAGACTCTTGAGAGTCTCTTGGTCAGCAAGGAGATCAAACCAGTCAATCCTAAAGGAAATCAACTTTGAATATTCATTGGAAGGACTGATGCTGAAGCTGAAACTCCAATACTTTGGCCACCTGATGTGAAGAACTGACTCATTGGAAAAGACCCTGATGCTGGAAAAGATTGAGGGCAAGAGGAGAAGGGGGCGACAGAGGATTAGATGGTTGGATAGCATCATCAACTCGATGGACATGAGCTTGAGCAAACTCAGGGAGATAGTGAAGGACAGGGAAGCCTGGCACACTGTAGTTCATGGGTCACAAACAGACACGACTTAGTGACTGAACAACAACAACCCTAGTCATTGCCACTCTGTTACAGAGGGCCTTGGGAACCTAGCACAGACTTAATTCATCAAACAGCCAGATTGTCCCCCAATATTATGGTGATTGCTCATGTATCACTGAGGACCCACACAAAAAAGTAAAATCATGCAATGAATGAAGAAGATGGAAACATACAGTAACTGTATCGGCAGGAATTTAAATCAAGATCACTTCTTTAGATTGATCTTTCAAAGGTTGTTTGCTCTAAATATCTAAAGAAAATGAAATTGAGCTACAGCTTCATTGTGAGCTCTAAAATCAACCTGAAATACAGGTACACTGAGACTGGTTGATTCTACTTTTAGAAGACCTACGCCTATGGATTTTGAAGAAACGCCCTTATACCTGCATTTTCTACAGACTCATTAGCAAAAGTATTTTGCTTACAAAAATGCCTATATGAAAAGATGCCGGAGTCCAGCTCCTGCAGCCAGGGATTCAACCTGAAGGGGTGAGTGGTGTCGGCGAGAGAGAAACTGAGGCAGCCTCTCAGTTTTCTTGGACTGCCTGTTTATTTCAAGCTTATGATTCTCTTTTATACTTTTACAAAAGCATTAGGTCAGAGGTTTGATATTTTTAGTTCCCATGGACCCAGATTTATTTTTCTCCAAAAATCATTGTTGCCCCTCAAAACGAGTTCCTTCCTCAGTGATTCTCTTATCTACTTTTTCTCATGTGTCCTTGTGAATACACTGTAACTCATGCTAATGTCTGGGCTGCCTACCACATTCCTCAGTTTAATTCTTATCTTTCTAAGTCCTGTTTGCCCTTGTATCCCAAGCTCACTATTTCTTAGAAAGGGCTTCTACCTAATAATATCTCTAAAGTCCCTAATTTTTATAAGCTATAGTAGAATATGCTAACATTACAGCAATCCTTAAATCTTTAGCTCCTAACTATTTTAATTATTCCTAAGCCCTAACTTCAGCAAATTCCTTTGCCATAAACTTTTCTCACAAATGGGCTTCAGATAGCAATCCCTCCCATGGCCTCAAGCTGTGGCCTGTGTGCTCACCCTGGAACACTTTTTTGTAAAAGTCCTTGAACAAATGTCAGTGATTAACTTTATGAATTATTCTTTGAGCACAGCTGCAGAAGGCTTTATGGCTTCTCATGCTCCTCTCAAAAACAATAAGCACCTTAATATTCTCTTCAGTCAACTCAGCCCGAGGAAAGGGAAAAACAAGTCAGAATCACAAAGACTAACTCCTTCATTCCAGGTCCGGTCCATGCCTACGGAACAAAGGGAGGGGGTTTAGGGCCATGCCTCTATTTTGTCAGTAATGCCTGATGCAGCTCCTTACAAAAAGAGAATGGTGGAAACAAACATTTTTAATCACTCATCTCTGACAAGTCTTCTGTAACCCATGCTTCTTCATGAGGTAGATTGACAAAAAGCATATCAAAGTTTTCACTGGTGAGTACTATCTTGAAAATGGTAATGTTGCTATTATTACATATGGTATACTGGGCACACTAGCCTGACAACGTGAATAAAAAGACAAGTATCACCCTCCAATGAAACAGATGACTAGCACCAAAATGGAGGTCTTCATTGCAGGACGTGCGCTTCTCACTGTGGTGGCTGCTCTTGTGGAGCACATGCCCTAGGCTCTCTGGCTCAGTAGTTGTGGCGCCTGGGCCTAGTGGCTCCTGGGAATGTGGAATATTCCTGGACCAGGATCGAACCCATGTTCTCTACTTTGACAGGTAAATTCTTAACTACAAGACCACCAGCTAAGGCGTAGGAACTGTTTTTAAATGAATCACTGAAGGGATTTTCCAGGTCCCTTTCAGGAGAACCTGTTTTCCTCTCAAGATCTCTATGGGATACAATCATGTAAACAAGCTGTAACTTAATTGCTTGTTTTCTGCCTGAAGCAATGAAACGATAACCCCAGAACTGTGAGATGCATGGAATCAAAAAGGTAAACAGAATCTTGCCCATGAAAGATAATCATCTGGTCAGGCCAGCAGTGCCCAGATCCCCATGTTAGAGACACAGGGACAGATCCAGATTTGAGGGAAACCTGAGATACCATCTGTTGGAACTTCTTCAATAAAAAAGACAAAATTATAAATTTAAAATTAAGTACAATAATGAATTCTTATTTATACTAAGAAAAGAATTCATGATGAATTATTAGGGGCTTGAAAATTCAGGTCCCATTCTTCTGAGATTTCTTCAGGCAATTTACCAAAAATGTTTACATAGAAATACTTCCTGGTTTCAACTCTGGCTTCCCTTCTCTACTGGGAATAATCTACAGTTCCCAGTCAAGCCCAGCACTCACAGGGCTCAAGTAAGGGAGGGGCCGAAGCTGAAACCTATTTTCTTTATGCTACATTCAATTCTGTAGAGAGGGTTGTGTCCAGCTATAATCAGACTTCCCTGCACAGGACAGAATACACTGTCAGGCAATGACATGTGTATCTTATAAAAAAATAATAATAAATTGACATTTTTGGCTTTTGAGTTCAATCTGCACGAGTCCGTGCCTAAGATCCCAGAGTGCTGATAACAATGATGACGGCTTGAATGTGGAGATTCTTACAAATAATATCATCCTGAGAATCCGTGGTTGAGCAACTAATCACACACTATGTGTCTGACATCTCCAACAAGCACCACCAGATCCATATATACAACTTAGCAAGAAATACTGGACTCTTCTCCTTCCTGGATATACACAAACACACATACACTCCCCCCACAAGATACAGCTGACTCCTTTCTCTATGGACCAATTATGAGCGCAGTTTAGGAAGAATTTATATCTAATACAGTAGTTTCTCAACCTTGGCTGCTCATCAGATGCATAAATAAGAAAAATCCTCTAATAAGAATGTATACAAAACAGATTTTAGAAGAAAAAAGAATGACTGACTCCAATGGGCCAAGGGGTCAACTCTGAAACAAGGTCATAGCCATGCTGCCGTTCATGAAATGGAGAGTGGAAGAGAGTTGTGTTTTTTAGAAAATAGGGAGTAAGGTTGAATGCATATCTAGTATGAGGTACCTACAGGATATACCCAGAAAAAGAAGTTTAGTAACCAAGTACTAGTTACATTCATACATGTCTTCAGCTCCTGGTAAGTTGTGAATCCCATGAAATAAGATAATATATCTTACACACATTTATTTATAGCCTTGGTGTCCAACTCAGGACCTGCAGTATAAAAGGAATTCAATACATATTTGATGAATGGATGAAAAAACAAGCTAGTGCATGAAGTAAATGAACAGTGTTTGGTAATCTGTTCAAAAACTGTCATCAAAACCAAAGCTTTTCTGTGCACTTGCCAAGTCCCAAACAGAAATGAGAATTCTGATGCCTGAAGCCCTGACACCTGAAAATCCTGATTCATTTACTTTGTCCACTTGGCTAGCAGGTTCTTCCAGAGACTAACTTCACTTGGATTCTCACCTCCTTTACCCCACATGCCTATCAGTTAACACCACTACTTATTGCTATGATCTATAATGCTGACTGCTATTCATCTAGAATACCGACTGTTGTCTGTGTCCATATTCTCTGCGTTCTCAGCTCTGCTCTCCTAGACACATTTTCTCCATCACTTGTAGATGTATCCCACTGCCAATGGCTATCCTTATCAAGTCCCTCTCAATTTTTTTTCTTCCTTCAATGGTATATTGTTGTACTGCTGCTGCTGCTGCTAAGTCGCCTCAGTCGTGTCCGACTCTGTGCGACCCCATAGAGGGCAGCCCACTAGGGTCCCCCCGTCCCTGGGATTCTCCAGGCAAGAACACTGGAGTGGGTTGCCATTTCCTTCTCCAATGCATGAAAGTGAAAAGTGAAAGTGAAGTCGCTCAGTCGTGCCTGACTCTTAGCGACCCCATGGACTGGAGCCAACCATGCTCCTCCATCCATGGGATTTTCCAGGCAAGAGTACTGGAGTGGGGTGCCATTGCCTTCTCCGATATTGCTGTACTAGCAGGAAAGAAATGGCAAACACAAAGACTGTAACTGAAAGAGTTCCATGAAAGAAGTATGGGCAAGGCTTACTGAAACACTCAGGGATCATCAGCAAGAGTGGCAGATCATTGCTACTTCACAACCAAAGGGACAAGAATGGGAATAGTGTCTCCATAACCTAGAAAATATTTGGGACCGTAGAAGAGGAACTGAAGGACCAAAGCTGTAGCTGTAGAACACAGCCACTGCCACAACTTTGGCCAAGCAAAAGTAAAGGTGCAGAGGGGATAAGTAACCCAACATGCTTTCCCTTTCACCTCCCAATACCCTATTATTGTCTCCCTTTGGCCAAATCCAGATAGAGGTCAAAGGACAAGGAAAGCCTGATAATGGAATCCAATAGAGGTCAGTGTCTGACACACAGAGGGTAAAGAGCATGGTATGGATCAAAGTGTGAGGTGGGGGTATGCAAACAGAGAATAAAGCATACGGTCCATTCATTTTGCTGCTCAGCTTTTACCCTTGACCTTTGCCTAAATGAAGACCTTGTGAACCCTGCACAGGAGAAACACAAAATCTCATCAGCCGTAGTGTCGTGGTTGAGTGATATCAGTTCTGTCATACTTCCCACCCCTGGAGTCTAGACTGTGATGTTAGCCACCACTGACACTCTTCATAAAATGTAAGAAGGAAAAAGAGGACAGCGATTCATTTAAAACTGCTGGGAAAGCTTTTTGTAGTTGGCTACAAAACCAATAACAACAGCTTATGTATTTTAGCACTCATTCCTCTACTTTCTACCAGCATCTTGGCTGAACAGAACTCTTTATCTGGTGGAGTTACCCAAACATTTTTGCCTGCAAAATCTGAGTCCTTGGTGTTTCAGGTTTATTGAGCTATTGGAATTTTCCACCGATTAGTGTTTTGAACTGGGAATTCTAGACTTTATCTTTTAATGTACACTCTCCAGAGTACCCAGAAGTGTCCAGTCCATTCCACAATCCACCCCATGGTTGCCATATCAACTAAGTGGAAGACTATTTGGTCCCTCACTACTTTGTTCACTCCCTGTACTCTATTACATACATGTGTGCTAAGTTACTTCAGTCATGTTCTTCTCTTTGTGACCCCATTAACTGTAGCTGGCCAGTCTCCCCTGTCCATGGGATTCTCCAGGCAAGAATACTGGAGTGGGTTGCCATGCCCTCTTCCAGGGTATCTTCCCAACCCAGGGATCGAACCAGAGTCTTCTAAGTCTCCTGCATTGCAGACTGATTCTTTACTGCTGAGCCACTGGTGAAGCTCCATATTCCATCCCATGCCACCTTTAATGATAATTTGAGTAATGTGATGTTATTGTATCCCGTGTCCTCCCAACGAGGATATCTATGCATTCAAGTATGTGAATGTTGCAACCTGAGAATTCCATTTTGAGGATCACTCTTGAGACCAACATAAGTCAGGGTCTCAGCCAGGGACTCTAACTCATAGTCCCTTGCCATATTTTTCCTGTACTCCAAACTTTGGCCAGAGCAGCTCATCAACCCAACTCAACAGGAGATCTTAGGGCAAAACCTGGGGATGAAATCCATAGAGGTCAGCCTCCTGGGCCCAGATCAAGTTAGAAACCTGGAGAATGGATGTGATGTAGCACTCAGATAATAATCAGCATCTTGGTCACATCGACATTAAAAAGAAAAAAAAAAACATTTTTTTAAGTTATAACACTTGAATTATAAAATTTAAGGTTGAGAAGAGTTTTTAAAGCTTCTTTATAAAGCAAACATCAATATTTGTCCCTCTAAATCAATTAACATGAAAGACTAAATGAACGTGTGTATGTAAGACTCTCTGTTATAGAGGCTTGGTACCCTACTGTCTAAATCCACTTCTAAATGGAAAGATTACTTAGCAAATCCCAACATGTCTTACAATTATTTTACTTTGATTATATTTTCCTTTTGAGGTTTAATGACTTTGAATAACATGCTGATGCAATTTTGTTAGAATCTATCAATTTTAGAAATAATTTATTAAAATTATATTTGATATAATTATAACTGGAAATATTCTTCAATAATACTCTACATGTTTGCCAATGTCATTTGGAGCAAACAAAATTACCAGAGTATATCTGGACATTTTTTAAAATTTCCTGGCACTAATGAATATTCAACTCTTATCCTTATGATACTAACAGTCCTTGGAACTGACATTCTCTTTGTTGAATTTTTGTGACCTGTTGCTGCTGCTGCTGCTGCTGCTGCTAAGTCGCTTCAGTCGTGTCTGACTCTGTGCTACCCCAGAGAGGGCAGCCCACCAGGCTCCCCTGTCCCTGGGATTCTCCAGGCAAGAACACTGGAGTGGGTTGCCATTTCCTTCTCCAATGCATGAAAGTGAAAAGGGAAAGTGAAGTCGCTCAGTCGTGTCTGACCCTCAGCGACCTGACGGACTGCAGCCTTCCTGGCTCCTCCGTCCATGGGATTTTCCCAGGCAAGAGTACCAAAGTGGGGTGCCATTGCCTTCTCCGTGTGACCTGTTATGATGGCTTATAAAGTTGGGAATGATAGGTGTGAGTTATCCATGTAAATAAGGTTAAAATACAGTGTAATGTAAACACTAAGGAATATTCACAGTTGCTAATGAGTTTCAGTTGGAGAATTTGTAGAGCTCTGTTACTGATGAATGGAAATTCAGTTTAACAGTACTGATTATACTTAGCCTTAAAATGGAGCAGAGAAGTGGGGAAGTAGAGAGATTGGAAAAAGTAATATTGGGAAAGGAGAAAGATATGTAATTGGAGGAGCTAAAGAATCACCAGAATAAAATCTTATTAAGACTCAGCATCAGGCTCCCCTGGTGGCTCAGTGGTAAAGGGTCTGCCTGCCGATGCAGGATACACAAGTTCAATCCCTGGGTCAGGAAGATCCCAGATTCTACAGAGCAAGTAAGCCCATGCATGACTACTGAACCTGTGCTCTAAAGCCTGAGAGCCGTAATTACTGAGCCCACGTGTTGCAGCTACTGAAGCCCACACACCATAAATCCTGTGCTCTACAACAAGGGAAGCCGCAGCAATAAAAAGCCCCCACACTAAACAAGAAAGTGGCCCCCACTTGCAGCAACTGGAGGGAAAACTCTCACAGCAAAAAAGACCCAGCAGAGCCAAAAAGAAATAAATAATGAAATCGGGAATTAAAAAAAAAGTCTCAGCATCCTGGCTGAAGAACCATCGTTTCCATTGAAATGATTTTATCTGTATAATCGAATGTGAACTTGGTTTAACCTTAAGATCTCCAGACTCAGATATAATGGAAAGCATGTAGATTTGTAGAAATACCCCAATATAAACTTCTAGGGATTTGAGCTCTTTTACTTTAATTCCTGTCATAGTATTCCTAACAATATTTTGATGGTTGGCTTATGTTACTTTCATTCCGTGGAGAAGACTGATTCCTGTGCTGATGTATTTAAAGCAGGAATATAAGAAAACTATTTACATAAACACAGATAGTTAATTCTTACATGAAATCAATGAGTTCCTAAATATTTTCTATAGGATATCAGTGAAAAATATGCAGCAAATGATCCTAAAGTACATGAAAACCATAACCTGAAAGGTTTCCATCAAAAAAAAAAAAAATATGAACAACAGAGTAGTGAAAGTAGAGGTCAGAATCTAAGAATATAATATATATTTTAGAAAGTCTTAAAAGAGAAATACAAGTCATATTTTATGACAAGAAAAATTTGAACATAAAAATTTTTTCTTGGTCCATTGGCCTCCTCTCCCCGCATCTACTGTGCACTGTATCTCCGTTACACATCAGCAAAACCTCCCCAAAGGCAGAAATACCTGCTCAACCATGAACAGCAGCATTCTCCTAGCACCAATAAGATGATCCCTTAAAAGATAACATTCCTTCTTCATCTTATAAGGGGTCACAATGACCCACCACTGTGTACTTACAGATCTAGGATTGTGTCAGCTGTCAAGAATATACCATTTAAAATACAGCTCTCTTCTCAAAAAACTTATATTACTGTGCTTTGACCTCTAATGGACAGGACAGTTCTCAGAGTGCTCTGATGCTGTACCTGAGTTTGTGCTCTGTTCTGTCCAACTCCTTGCAACATTATGAACTATAGCCCACCAGCCTCCTCTGTCCATGGGGTTTTCCAGGCAAGAATACTGGACTGGATTGCCATTTCCTTCTCTAGGGATCTTCTGGATACCAGGATCAAATCCATTTCTCTTGCACTGCAGGCAGATTCTTTAGCTCTTGAATCACTGGGGCTTCCCACAGTTCCTGGGTTATAATCTTCAATTTGGCTCGAATAAAATTTTCCTCTTCTTTTTTAGATCAACCAATTAAATTTTTATTGACACAAGAAATACATTTAAAATACAAATGTATACAGGGGTAAAATGCAAACAATGTGGTAATTATATGGTAATAAAATGGTAATCAGAAAAGTACCATCTTTGAACACCTACATGCCAGATATTGTGAAAAGTGTTAAATCTATGACAGCCCATGCAAGCCATACACTATCCCGTGAGGTAGATATTAATAGTCACAATCAATTTGAGAAAACTGAGACTCAGAAAAGTTAAATGAAGACACACAGATCCCTGCTGAGAAACTAAGCTTAGGTTCATTTCCTGGCGGACTCCAAAGCTCAAGCTCTTAACCACGATGCTGTTATTTTCAGAAAGAATAATTTGTGAATTTGAACCTGGATTAGTGATTAATTTTAGTAAGATGACTGCCTTTCTATACAATTTTCTATCCCAGAACTTGCCTGCTATAAGGTCCTGAAGCATGAAAGCTTTTATCTTCTCTGGGTGGCAGCCTCTCTCACCTTCAAAATCAATAGAAAATATAATCTGACTATACAAGATGATCTATTTATTTCCAAGGCTCTAGACGTCATGGTGTCTGAACGGAAAGAAATGGATAGATACAGGGTAGGGGAGAAGAAGAAGCTGTGTTTGCAATAGCCTCAAGGAATTATTTATAGATGGACCAACAGAGAAATTCAGTGTTGTCAGTAAGGATCTTTGGAGAAAATGTAGGGAAAAAAGCAGAGGTGTTTGGCTTCTTCTGTGTAAAAACAGCAAATGGCGGATGACGCCCCTGATGCCACGGCAGTACCTGGAAGCCCCAGGGCCCTAGAGCACATTCCTGTCTTTTACACAGTGTGGTGTGCACAGTGTGTGTTTTAAACCCTCCTGTAGTGGCTTCTGGGAGGCTTGGGCACCTGTGTCCATGCCTGGGTCACAGCTGAGGCCAACGCTGCAAAGCTGGCAGAAGCAAGGCCAAGGACATGGACTGGCCTTGCCGCTCCCCACACCCACCCACTCCCTCACCCAGCCACCCGCCTCCTGCCACGTCACCAAGCTGGGCCACCTGGTCACGACATGAAGATCAAGTCCCTGGAGGAGATCTATCTCTTCTCTCTGCCGATCAAGGGATCTGAGATCACTGACTTTTTTCCCCAGGACATCCCTCAAGAAGAAGGTTTTGAAGAATATGCCTGTGCAAAAGCAGCCCTATGCTAGCCAGTAGACCAAGTTCAAGGCATTTGTTGCCATCGGGAATTACAAGGGACATGTCAGGTTTGGTGTCAAGTTCCCAAGGAGGTAACCACTAACATCTGTGGGGTCAGCATTCTGGCCAAGTTCTCCATTGTCAGTGTGCGATGAGGTTACTGGGGAATAAGATCTGCAAGCCCCATATTGTCCCTTCCAAGGTAACTGGTCACTGGAGCTGTGTGCTGGAGCACCCACTCCCTGCCTGCGTCCAGGGGCTCCGGCCTGGTCTCAGCCCCTGTGCCCAAAAAGCTTCTACTGATGGTCGGAATTGACAGAGTGCTATACCTTTGACAGGGGCTGCTCCACCATTCTGGGAAACTTGGCCAAGGCCACTTTTGATGCCATTTCCGATCTATAGTTATCTCACTCCTATCTCTGGAAAGAGACAGTGTTCACCCAGTCTTGGTATTAGGAATTCACTGACCATCTTGCAGAGACCTCCACCAGAGTTTCCATGCAGAGGACCCAGGCTCCAACTGTAGCCACCGCATACTTTTCTATGAGAAAAATAAAGTGTACACCCGTGGCGGATTCATGTTGATGTATGGCAAAAGCAATACAATATTGTAAAGTAATTAGCCTCCAATTAAAATTTTAAAAAAATAAGTAAATGGAAAAAAAAATAAAGTGAATGAAGCTTGTAAGAAAATAGAGAGAGAGAGAGAGAAAGAGATTTGAAGATTGCCAGTAGTGCACAAATGAAAGTAAAATTAGAGTTTTAAGAGGCAAAAGGGGTGGGGAGGTGGATCGTAAAGCTCAGATCAAGTAACAGTTTGGGTCATACTTCAGACAGATCAAATATGAAATGGTGAAGAGATGAAATACTTGAGAAGAAGGAGATTGGGGAGCAGTAAAGTGGTTGGAGAAGTTGGGCAAAAGCAAACCAATACTTTAATTTTGCCTAAATGAACATAATCAAGATGAGATGTGTGTAAAATAGAATAAAGTACTCACTGCTCATGGACTTCTCCATACCCCTTCACCCCCGCCAAATCTGACATCCCCATCAGAAGGAGTATCTGCAGCACTTATCAAAATAGAAAGGGGAAAGGGGGAAGGAGGAGAAGAAAAAGGAAAAGAAACATCACTAGATTCAAATTCAGAGGTTTGATTGAGACAGTTCAGAAATAAAGGATGGGACAAGTCATCCCAAGGTATGTTGTAGCTCTTGGCTGCCAGGTTCTCACACATTTAACCTGAAAGCATTAAAAATCATTTTGAGGGATTTGCAGAGGAGTCCCATCACTCAGCAAGGATGGTTTTCTTCCCAGCCATTCATATCCATCTCACAGAGCCAGAGAAGAATGTGAAGAATAGTGGGCAAATGCTTCATCTCTTGCATCTCTACTGTTGCCCATTCCTGTTGTTCAGTCACTCAGTCTTGTCTGACTCTTTGCGATCCCATGGACTGCAGCATGCCAGGCTTCCCTGTCCTTCACATTCTCCCAGAGTTTGCTCAAACTTACATCCATTGAGTCTGTGATGCCATCCAACCATCTCACCCTATGTCGTCCCCTTCTCCTCCTGCCTTCAATCTTTCTCAGCATCAGGGTCTTTCCTAGTGAGTCAGCTCTTCATATCAGGTGGCCAAAGTATTGGAGCTTCAGCTTCAGCATCAGTCCTTCCAAAGAATATTCAGGATTGACTTCCTTTAGGATTCACTGGTTTGATCTCCTTGCTGTCCAAGGGACTCTCAAGAGTCTTCTTCAGCACCACAGTTTCAAAGCATCAATTCTCTGGTTCCCCATAACTGTCCATTCTGAATCAATGAGAGGAAGCAGGAAAGAGGTGGCCTGTGTTCTGGCTACTGCTGCTGCTACAAAGATAGATAGATTCGTTTCAACATATGTATATTTAAAATGACATTAGATGGCCTAACTATTACATGTATTATTAGCTCAAAAAATGGGGGGAAAAAAGAGATGAAAGTGGAGAAATGGAATTTCCTTTTTGCTCTACTTTATTATGATTATCCAATTTGTCCAGGGCCTGATGTTTCCCTTGAGGCCTGATCATTAGTATTTATACTAGTTTGTGTGTGCTGTGCTCTGCTTAGTCACTCAGTCATGTCCAACGCTGAGATCCCATGGACTGTAGCCCACCAGGACCCTCTGTCCATAAAGATTCTCCAGGCAAGAATATTGGAGTGGGTTGCCATTTCCTCCTTTAGGGGATCTTCCCAACCCAAGGATTGAATCAGGGTTTCCTGCATTGCAGGCGGATTCTATACCAGCTGAGCTACCAAGGAAGCCCTTATACTAGTTTACAGCTCACACAATGAATGCATTCCACTGCCTTTGTGGATGGTGTACTAGTTTGCTAGGGCTTCCATAACAAAATACCACAAACTGGGTATTTTTTTTTAATTTTATTTTATTTTTAAACTTTACATAATTGTATTAGTTTTGCCAAATATCAAAATGAATCTGCCACAGGTATACATGTGTTCCCCATCCTGAACCCTCCTCCCTCCTCCCTCCCCATACCATCCCTCTGGGTCGTCCCAGTGCACTAGCCCCAAGCATCCAGTATCGTGCATCGAACCTGGACTGGCAACTCGTTTCTTACATGATATTTTACATGTTTCAATGTCATTCTCCCAAATCTTCCCACCCTCTCCCTCTCCCACAGAGTCCATAAGACTGTTCTATACATCAGTGTCTCTTTTGCTGTCTCGTACACCGGGTTATTGTTACCATATTTCTAAATTCCATATATATGCATTAGTATACTGTATTGGTGTTTTTCCTTCTGGCTTACTTCACTCTGTATAATAGGCTCCAGTTTCATCCACCTCATTAGAACTGATTCAAATGTATTCTTTTTAATGGCTGAGTAATACTCCATTGTGTATATGTACCACAGCTTTCTTATCCATTCGTCTGCCGATGGACATCTAGGTTGCTTCCATGTCCTGGCTATTATAAACAGTGTTGCGATGAACATTGGGGTACACGTGTCTCTTTCCCTTCTGGTTTCCTCAGTGTGTATGCCCAGCAGTGGGATTGCTGGATCATAAGGCAGTTCTATTTCCAGTTTTTTAAGGAATCTCCACACTGTTCTCCACAGTGGCTGTACTAGTTTGCATTCCCACCAACACAAACTGGGTATTTTAACCAGAAATTAATTTTCTCACAATTCTAGAGGCTGAAAATCCCAGATCAAAATGTCAGCCCATTTGATTTCTCCTGAGGCCTCTTTCCTTGGTTTCCAGACGGCCAGCTTCTCACCACGTCCTCAGATTAGGGTCCACTTCACAAGCTCGTTTTAACTTAATTATCATTTTGAATAATCTTTAAAGTTAGACACATCTGAAGTTTAAGGGTTAAGGGCTTCAACATGAATTTTGAGGGGGGAACAAAGTAACCTCCCAGTTCAGTTCAGTCGCTCAGTTCTGTCTAACTCCTGACGACCCCATGAATCGCAGCACGCCAGGCCTTCCTGTCCATCACCAACTCTTGGAGTTTACTCAAACTCATATCCATCGAGACAGTGATGTTATCCAGCCATCTCATCCTCTGTCGTCCCCTTCTCCTTCTGCCCCCAATCCCTCCCAGCATCAGAGTCTTTTCCAATGAGTCGACTCTTCGCATGAGGTGGCCAAAGTATTGGAGTTTCAGCTTTAGCATCATTCCTTCCAGTGAACCCCCAGGATTGATCTCCTTTAGAATGGACTGATTGGATATCCTTGCAGTCCAAGGGACTCTAAGGAGTGTTCTCCAACACCACAGTTCAAAAGTATCAACTCTTTGGTGCTCAGCTTTCTTCACAGTCCAAATCTCACATCCATACATGACCACATGTATGGTCATGCGGTCATGTATGGAAAAGGAAAAACCATAACCTTGACTAGACAGATCTTTATTGGCAAAGTAATGTCTCTGCTTTTGAATATGCTATCTAGGTTGGTCATAACTTTCTTTCCAAGGAGTAAGTGTCTTTTAATTTCATGGCTGCAATCACCATCTGCAGTGATTTTGGAGCCCCCCAAAAATAAAGTCAGCCACTGTTTCCCCATCTATTTCCCATGAAGTGATGGGATCAGATGTCATGATCTTAGTTTTCTGAATGTTGAGCTTTAAGCCAACTTTTTCACTCTCCTCTTTCACTTTCATCAAGAGGCTTTTGAGTTCCTCTTCACTTTCTGCCATAAGGGTGGTGTTATCTGCATATCTGAGGTTATTGATATTTCTCCTGGCAATCTTGATTCCAGCTTGTGCTTCCTCTAGCCCAGCGTTTCTCATGATGTACTCTGCATATAAGTTAAATAAGCAGGGTGACAATATACAGTCTTGACATACTCCTTTTCCTATTTGGAACCAGTCTGTTATTCCATGTCCAGTTCTAACTGTTGCTTCCTGACCTGCATATAGGTTTCTCAAGAGGCAGGTCAGGTGGTCTGGTATGCCCATCTCTTGAAGAATTTTCCACAGTTTATTGTGATCCACACAGTCCAAGGCTCTGGCATAGAAATAAAGCAGAAATAGACGTTTTTCTGGAATTGTCTTGCTTTTTCAATGATCCAGTGGATGTTGACAATTTGACCTCTGGTTCCTCTGCCTTTTCTAAAACCAGCTTGAACATCTGGAAATTCATGGTTCACATATTGCTAAAGCCTGGCTTGGAGAATTTTGAGCATTACTTTACTAGTGTGTGAGATGAGTGCAATTGTGCAGTAGTTTGAGCATTCTTTGGCATTGCCTTTCTTTGGGATTGGAATGAAAACTGACCTTTTCCAGTCCTGTGGCCACTGCTGAGTTTTCCATATTTGCTGGCAAATTGAGTGCAGCACTTTCACAGCATCATCTTTCAGGATTTGAAATAGCTCAACTGGAATTCCATCACCTCCACTAGCTTTGTTCGTAGTGATGCTTTCTAAGGCCCACTTGACTTCACATTCCAGGATGTCTGGCTCTAGGTCAGTGATCCCACCATCCTGATTATCTGGGTTGTGGAGATCTTTTTTGTTCAGTTCTTCTGTGTATTCTTGCCACCTCTTCTTTATATCTTCTGCTTCTGTTAGGTCCATACCATTTCTGTCCTTTATTGAGCCCATCTTTGCATGAAATGTTCCCTTGGTATCTCTAATTTACTTGGAGAGATCTCTAGTCTTCCCCATTCTGTTGTTTTCCTCTATTTCTTTGCATTGATCCCTAAGGAAGGCTTTCTTACCTCTCTCTGGTATTCTTTGGAATTCTGCATTCAAAGGCTTATATCTTTCCTTTTCTTCTTTGCTTTTCACTTCTTTTCTTTTCACAGCTATTTGTAAGGCCTCCTCAGACAGCCATTTTGCTTTTTTGCATTTCTTTTCTATGGGAATGGTCTTGATCCCTGTCTCCTGTACAATGTCACGAACCTCATTCCATAGTTCATCAGGCACTCTCTCTATCAGATCTAGGCCCTTAAATCTATTTCTCACTTGCACTGTATAATCATAAGGGATTTGATTTAGGTCATACCTGAATGGTCTAGTGGTTTTCCCTACTTTCTTCAATTTAAGTCTGAATTTGGCAATAAAGAGTTCATAATCTGAGCCACAGTCAGCTCCTGGTCTTGTTTTTGCTGACTGTATAGAGCTTCTCCATCTTTGGCTCAAAGAATATAATCAATCTGATTTCGGTGTTGACCATCTTGTGATGTCCATGTGTGGAGTCTTCTCTTGTGTTGTTGGAAGAGGGTGTTTGCTACGACGAGTGTGTTCTTTTAGCAAAACTCTATTAGCTTTTGTCCTGCTTCATTCTGTACTCCAAGGCCAAATTTGCCTGTTACTCCAGGTGTTTCTTGACTTCCTACTTTTGCATTCCAGTCCCCTATAATGAAAAGGACATCTCTTTTGGGTGTTAGTTCTAAAAGGTCTTGTAGGTCTTCATAGAACTGTTCAACTTCAGCTTCTTCAGCATTACTCGTTGGGGCATAGGCTTGGATTACTGTGATATTGAATGGTTTGCCTTGGAAACGAACAGAGATCATTCTGTCATTTTTGAGATTGCATCCAAGTACTGCATTTCGGACTCTTTTGTTGACCATGAAGGCTACTCCATTTCTTCTAAGAGATTCCTGCCCACAGTAGTAGATATAATGGTCATCTGAGTTAAATTCACCCATTCCAGTCCATTTTAGTTCACTGATTCCTAGAATGTCGACCTTCACTCTTGCCATTTGCTGTTTGACCACTTCCAATTTGCCTTGATTCATGGACCTAACATTCCAGGTTCCTATGCAATATTGTTCTCTACAGCATCGGACCTTGCTTCTATCACCAGTAATCTCTACAAGATGGTATATTTTTAATGTAACGTCAGTTGTACAGAATGTAAGTTGGTGAGCCCAACACCGTGAGGCCAAACAAATCTAAATGTCCGAGTTTGGAGCAGAGAAAGATTTACTTCAGGGCCAAGCAATGACAATGAGTAGCTTGTGCTCAAAACAAAACCCAAACTCTACACTGGTTTTCAAAGGGGTGTTTTTATAGACAAAATTTGGGGTGAGAGTTGTTTGTTTCCACACTATTATTTCTTGACCATTTCTTCTTCATTTTTCCATTTCCTCCCTTCCCTAATTAGTAACTTTTGGAACCTGCCCTTTAGAACTCAAGGAAGATCTGGGAGGCTGAAGCTTTTTTCCTATGAACTAAAAATGGTGGACACGGAAGGCTTTTGTACCTGGGAGGGTCTCACAGGGTCTGACTTAGTTTCAGTCCCTCCTTTTCTTTCATAATCCTCAGTCTTGAGGGAAACAGGTATTAGACAAGAAAGAAAATAATGTTTTGGACAGAGAGTTTAATTATAAAGTTGGCAGAGGAACTCAGTTTCAATGCCAGGCTATAGTTACATCTCCTTTCCTTCTCCTCCTTGGCAAACTTTCAGAGTTAACTGACAGAAGTTTTTTTTGTTATTGTTAAAGTTTGTGATGAAGTAGCCTAGTGACAATATATAATTTCTGAACTCTCTTGGGATATGTTGATACCTATCAGAAATCATCTAGTCATAAAATTATTGGCATGAGACTCTGACCGTGTAGATGGTAGAGAACCCTGGGGGAGGCACTTGGACTAGTAGAGAAGAAAAAAGGGGCAGCATGTGATCTGAAACTAATAGGAGCCAATACAAGAGGAGGCTTGAAGTAAGATAAGTAAGAGTGAGCCTGAAGAAGTTTCCAAATCAAAACACAGACAGCTGAAAAGGTATTCTTTCAGTTCTCATGACCACCAGCATGGATGTACCTGGGGCATTTCAGAAGCAGAAGAAAAGTACATAGACATGGAAAGGACGATTACATTGATGAGAAAGATAGTATAGAGGTAGAATCAATAGAACATTGAAAATGCTTGGAAAAGAGAGGAGCCAGAAATGGCAGAACTGGAAACAGTAGAATAGAAGGATAGTAACTAACACAGAGTAGGTGGAGTTGAAGTGTTGGGTTAGATAAATTGAATGCAATATTCCAGCAAGATCTCTAAATGACAGTGTATAGTAGGAACTTAGAAATTAAAGACTAGAGTTGTTAGAGCCTGCTGCTGCTGCTGCTGCTAAGTCACTTCAGTTGTGTCCGACTCTGTGCAACCCCAGAGATGGCAGCCCACCAGGCTCCCCCATCCCTGGGATTCTCTAGGCAAGAACACTGGAGTGGGTTGCCATTTCCTTCTCCAACGCATGAAAGTGAAAAGTGAAAGTGAAGTTGCTCAGTCCTGTCTGACTCCTAGTGACCCCATGGACTGCAGCCTACCAGGCTCCTCAATCCATGGGATTTTCCAGGCAGGAGTACTGGAGTGGGGTGCCATTGCCTTCTCCGTGTTAGAGACTAGAGTTGTTAAAGACTAGGTTAAAGCTCAGACAGGATTTGGTATTAGTAAGTATAAACAGTGAGGGAAACCACTAAACCATTCAGGTATGACCTAAATCAAACCCCTTATGATTATACAGTGGAAGTGAGAAATAGATTTAAGGGACTAGATCTGATAGACAGAGTGCCTGATGAACTATGAATAGAGGTTCATGACATTGTACAGGAGACAGGGATCAAGACCATCCCTAAGAAAAAGAAAGACAAAAAAGCAAAATGGCTGTCTGAGGAGGCATTACAAATAGCTGTTAAAAGAAGAGAAGCAAAAAGCAAAGGAGAAAAGGAAAGATATACCCATTTGAATGCAGAGTTCCAAAGAATAGCAAGGAAAGATAAGAAAACCTTCTTCAGTGATCAATGCAAGAAATAGAGGAAAACAATAGAATGGGAAAGACAAGAGATCTCTTCAAGAAAATTAGATATACCAAGGGAACATTTCATGCAAAGATGGGCTCGATAAAGGACAGAAATGGTATGGACCTATCAGAAGCAGAAGGTATTAAGAAGAGGTGGCAAGAATACACAGAAGAACTGAACAAAAAGATCTTCACAACCCAGATAATCAGGATGGTGTGATCACTGACCTAGAGCCAGATATCTTGGAATGTGAAGTCAAGTAGGCCTTAGAAAGCATCACTACGAACAAAGCTAGTGGAGGTGATGGAATTCCAGTGGAACTATTTCAAATCCTGAAAAATGATGCTGTGAAAGTGCTGCACTCAATATGCCAGCAAATTTGGAAAACTCAGCAGTGGCCACAGGACTGGAAAAGGTCAGTTTTCATTCCAATCCCAAAGAAAGGCAATGCCAAAGAATGCTCAAACTACTGCACAATTGCACTCATCTCACACACTAGTAAAGTAATGCTCAAAATTCTCCAAGCCAGGCTTTAGCAATATGTGAACCATGAATTTCCAGATGTTCAAGCTGGTTTTAGAAAAGGCAGAGGAACCTGAGATCAAATTGCCAACATTCACTGGATCATCAAAAAAGCAAGAGAGTTCCAGAAAAACATCTACTTCTGTTTGATTGACTATGCCAGAGCCTTGGACTGTGTGGATCACAATAAACTGTGGAAAATTCTGAAAGAGATGGGAATACCAGACCACCTGAACTGCCTCTTGAGAAACCTATATGCAGGTCAGGAAGCAACAATTAGAACTGGACATGGAACAACAGACTGGTTCCAAATAGGAAAAGGAGTACGTCAAGGCTGTATATTGTCACCCTGCTTATTTAACTTATATGCAGAGTACATCATGAGAAATGCTGGGCTGGAAGAAGCACAAGCTGGAATCAAGATTGCCAGGAGAAATATCAATAACCTCAGATATGCAGATGACACCACCCTTATGGCAGAAAGTGAAGAGGAACTCAAAAGCCTCTTGATGAAAGTGAAAGAGAAGGGAGAAACAGTTGGCTTAAAGCTCAACATTCAGAAAATTAAGATCATGGCATCTGGTCCTGGCACTTCTTGGCAAATAGATGTGAAAACAGTGGCTGACTTTATTTTGGGGGGGCTCCAAAATCACTGCAGATGGTGATTGCAGCCATGAAATTAAAAGACGCTTACTCCTTGAAAGGAAAGTTATGACCAACCTAGATAGCATATTCAAAAGCAGAGACATTACTTAGTCAACAAAGGTCCATCTAGTCAAAGCTATGGTTTTTCCAGCAGTCATGTATGGATGTGAGAGTTGGACTCTAAAGAAAGCTGAGCGCTTGAAGAATTGATGCTTTTGAACCGTGGTGTTGGAGAAGACTCTTGAGAGTCCCTTGGACTGCAAGGAGATCCAACCAGTCCATCCTAAAGGAGATCAGTCCAGGATGTTCACTGAAAGGACTGATGTTGAAGCTGAAACTCCAATCCTTTGGTCACCTGATGCAAAGAGCTGACTCATTTGAAAAGACCCTGATGCTGGGAAAGATTGAGGGCAGGAGGAGAAGGGGACAAGAGAGGATGAGTTGGTAGGATGGCATCACAGACTCAATGGAAATGAGTTTGAGTAGGCTCCGGGAGTTGGTGATGGACAGGGAGGCCTGGTCTGCTACAGTTCATGAGGTCGCAAAGAGTTGAACATATTTGGACATAACTGAGTGACTGAACTGAACTGAAATATAGACAGCAAAAATGAGAGGATACATGTTGTATAGAGAATAGTTATATCATCCTCAGAACTTCCTCCATGTTCATAACATCCTTTGTAGTAACATTGTGCTCCTGTGTCTAACTCCAGGCAATCACTGATTTGCTCTGTGTTGCTATTTTTTTATCTTTGCAAGAATGTCTTCCCCAGTAGTCCAATAGTTAAGACTCTGCCCTTCCAATGCAGGAGGTGTGGGTTCCATCCCTGGTTGAGGAACTAAGATCCCACATGCTGTGCAATGTAGCAAAAAACAAAAACAAAAAAAGACATACAAATGGAATCATATTGTATGCAATTTTGCGATAACCTTCTTCTAGTCAGCATTATATATTCAGAAAACATCTAAGTTGTAGAGTATATCAATAGTTCATTCCATCTTATTGTTGCATAATATTCCATGGTATGTATGTACTACACTTTATCCATTCACTCACTAAAGACCACTTTAGTGTTTTGACTCCTGGCAATTTTGAATAGAGTTGCAAATATCTGTAGAGGTTTTTATGTTCTCATTTTACTACCTAGGAGTGGGATTGCTAGGTTTTAGGGAAATTTAACTTTTTAAGAAACTACCAGGACTTCCCTGGTGGTCTCGTGATTAAGAATCTGCCAGCTAATGTAGGGGATATGTCTTTGATTCCTGGTCCAGGAAGATTCCATATACCGTGGGGCAACTAAGCACGTGCACTGCACCTACGGAGCTCCAGTGCTGCAGCTGCTGAAGCCTGTGTGCCCTAGAGCCTGTGCTCGAAACAAGAGAAGCCATCGCAAAGAGAAGCTATCAACTGCAAATGCAGAGTAGCCACTGTTTACTGCAACTAGAGAAAGCCTGCATGCAGCAACAAAGACCCAGCAGAAAGAAAAATAAACAAAAAATTTTAATTTAATAAGAAAAAAAAAAAAGAAACTGATAATCTGTTTTCCAGAATGGCTCTACTGTGTTTTATTATCACCAGGAGTCCAGAAGAGTTCCAGTTACTCTGCATCAGCATTAGGACTTGGTATATTTACTTATCTTAATTTTAGGTATTCTGATTGAGATACTATAGTGGTATTAAAATTATGGTATTAATTTGTGTTTTTCTAGTGGCAAATGGTGTTGGATATCTTTTTATGTGCTATTTACTTGCCTTCTACATAAGCTCTTTAGTGAAGTGTCTTTTCAAGCATTTCCACATTTTTATTTATTTTTTTAAAGGAATATAAAACTATTTATTGACCACTGTTCACCAGTATTTACAATAAAGTAAACAATATACAGTTGAATAACATTCTGATTACTACAAAGTTATTGTTTTTCTTGGCTTCTGCTGAACTAGTAACCCAAAATACTGAGAAAATTGAGCCTTCATGTAAGGAATGGATTGGAGTCAAGTCTGAAAATACATGTAGGTCAAGCGTAGATTAGAAAAGTTTGTTCACTCATTTATTCCTGTAGATTGTAAACTGCCAATATTTAAAAACTATCTGATTAGGTTTCCATGAACAAATCTGAGACATCCCATGTATCACAACCTTTCCTAAATACAGCACAGAGACTTCAATTTCTTGTAAAACAATGGTTCACCAGAAGGAATCATCAAGTGTCCATTTAATTAAGTTTTGCTTTGCTATATTAAAACATACCAGAATTTTTCTACTTTTTTCATTTGATTGGGAAGGTGGTTGATAGTGATAAAAATTTTCCTTCCAGGGTTTCTACATATAAAACTGCATTTATATGCAGATTCTGATAGGGATGCTTTAAAAAATTACCCAATTTAAATTCCTTAATGTGTCTAATTACAAAATTATTTAATTTGAAAGGTTAAGACTTAAATTTTTAGTCTAAGTTGAAGTTATTTCTTATATTGCTCAAAATGATGTAATTCCAGAACATGGGCTTATCCATGGTTATGAAAGGCTGTGATTTAAATATATTTACCAAAACAAAAACTACAACAAATAAAGTTAACTTCCAAAGCATTTACATATGTCTTTTATGTATACATATAAAAAACTTAGAATGGTCCTCAGGCATATATGAGTTAAATGCAAATTCTAAATTCTGATTGAGTAATGACTATGGAGATTTCCTCCAACATTTAGAAAAACTGTTCTCTAATGCTGAGGAAATAATATACCATGGTATCAAATTATTTCCTACTGAAGAAGGCAACTACAGAAAGCTTTTTATTTGTTCAAAGTAACCAGTGCTACAGATGGAAAAAAACCCAAAAAACCCAATGTAACTTTCCCAATATTACTTCAAAACAAACAAATCAAACCTGATTTTCATTAGAATGTAGTTATTTCTTCACACTAATAAATCAAAAAACCAAGACCCATGTTTTATATATATATATAAATATATATAAAAGGCAATGCAAACAATTATTGAGCCTCATCTTCCGGACAAGAATGCCAAGTTAGTCTCTCTTCATAAAAAGCAATTACAATTTGAGGACACTTCATATTTGCCTCTTTTGCCAGTACCAAGTCTGCCTCATCAGAATCTTTCCATTTCATGAGGAACATTAATTCTCCACTGCTGTCTGTGGCACCAATTATTTGTTCTGGATCAAGACCTCTGGGCAAAACCTCTCGGTTTATCAGCAGCATCTCTTTTCTTCTTTGATTTGCTATCATCAGATTCACTGTCAGACAAAGATTTTCTTTTTGTTCCATCTTTTTCTTTACCAGCTTTTTGAGAATTAAGAAATGCTTCAATTAACTCTGGACAATCTAAATTTTCTTCAGGTTCCCAAGTATTGTCTGCATCTGTAAATCCCTTCCACTTCAGGAAATACTCCACTTTCCCGTTCACTACACGGCGGTCCAGCACTTTTTCTACTACACGTTCTTCAGGTTCTGCCTCTTCAACTTTTTTACTCTTTCCATTTTGCTTCTTTCCCATTTTTTGCAATGTAGTTTTATTGGAGGCCATTTTTTATTGCAGACTTGAAGAGCTATTATTCACGGCCTCTGAGCTGCTCCGGGTCCCGGGTCTGCGACGTCTCCGGCCCTGCGCGCCTCAAGCTCCAGTCACATCCGAGGGGGAGGGCATTTCCACATTTTTAATTGGGTTGTTTTCTCTTCACTTTTGAGATACTTTATGTATTCTGGTTATAAGCCCTCTATAGAATATCTGGAGTGCAAATATTTTCTTTAAATCTATAACTTCTCTTTTTTTTTCCTGAAAAATGTCTACCACAGAGAAAAAGGTTTTAATTTTTATGACGTCTAATGTGTTAATATTTTTCTTTTGTGGACTGTGCTTTTGATACCTTGTCCAGAACTCTTTGTTTAACCCCAGTCATGAAGACTTTTCCAAGGTTTACTACTAAACACTTGTAACAGTCTTTTTTCCATATACCGTGATGTTCAGGTTAAAATGGCAACCCACTCCAGCAGTATTCTTGCCTGGAGAATCCCATGGACGGGGGAGCCTGACAGCCTGCAGAGCATGGGGTCGCCAAAGAATCGGACACGACTGAAGTGACTAAATAACAATAACAACGGGTTAAAATGGTCTCCACTTGGGGTATTGTAAAACATAACTGTGCTTTCATCAGACAAAAGTCAAGATTTTGCTGAGAAGGGAGGTAAAGGGATTGTCTGGAGTATTTCTGAGCTTGTTGACAACAGAATATCAGTTGAAAGGAAGAGAGGAGCTGTTGTCAGGGGGAAGTTCAAGGAGGCCTGAGAAGGAGGCACAAGAACAATTAAACTGAACTGGATAAGGATGACAAAGTGGTGAAAACTAAACTAGAGGGTTTTCAGCAGCATTTTAGTTCCTGTAATTGGCCCCTCCTCCCTTCTGGGGCTGCCTGGTGAGAGATGACATTATGAAAAATCAAATAGCTAAGCAAGAATTTATTGCCAGTTTTGTTAACAGGAGGGCAAGTATTCTGTATCTCCATGGTAAAAGATGGATGAGAAAGTCCAGTTTAGCTTTAAGTTGATTTGAGATCTTCTACATGAGAGGACGTTAAGGGAAGAAAAGGCAGGTAGAAGGTGGGTGGTTGTGCAGAGCATACATCTGACCATCGAACAGCCAGCAGCATGGATGAGAAGAAGTGGCCCTACCTCATTTACCCAGTCTTCTGCTTGTTGTGAAGACACTCCAATTTATCTAATTTTTGTTTAAATCCAACAGCATATCAAGCTTAACTAGTAGCTCAGACAGTAAAGAATTAGCCTGCAATTTAGGAGACCCAGGTTCCATCCCTGAGTCAAAAAGATCCCCTGGAGAAGTGAGTGGCTTCCCACTCCAGTATTGTTGCCTGAAGAATTCCATGGACAGTCCATGGGGTCACAAAGAGTCAGACACGATTGACTTAAAACTTTCACTTTCTTTGAACAGAGTGTCAGAAAGCTGAGTCTGTGCCACCAAAGGGCATTAATTTAGCACAGTGACTCAGGCTCCACTAAATCAGCCTTCCACCCCCACCCCCACCTGCCCCTGCCCTAGCACCATTACCACCGCTACCACCACTATGGAGAGGAATGCTTATGGGGTGGAAAAAAAGGCCAGAGGACTCACTTCAAACTTCCTGGGAAGTCTAAGTATGGAGTAAAGATGAGACCTAAGATGTAGTGAGTTTGGTATTGAGAGCCAAGGACCCGGAGTCATTGATGAGATAACCTCTGGTTAGATAGAAGGCAAGAACAAGATGCTGTCTGAATTACTTAGGAGATAGTCCCTAAAGAGAGCCACCAGGCTTCCATTCATGATACGTCTCATTTGTTGCCTTGATCCATTTAAAGAACCTAGAAAACGACCAAAACTGGGGCTTAGACATCCACTTGAAGTCCTGAAGACACGGTGGCTGAGCTCATCATATCAACCACGCCATGCAAAACACCCTAACTTTTCACCTGTTTTGTTTCTATGCCTCCCCACTCCCTAAGGTGAAACCCTGTATTAGCATTAATGGTAGTAGGGCCCTAGTTAACTCCCCCAGACTTTGCTTAATGGACTCCCTCTGTAGCCTCCCCATATTCTCACAGATCTGTTTCAAACCATCTATTGAGAAAGGTAAGGAAAAAGACTTGCTCTAGCTTCAGAGGAGGCGGTCACAAGTTCACATCCATTTATGCCTCCCATAATTCTATTTGTTTCCTTTGCATTAAGTGTTCCACGATAATGAATACCTCCATAGTAACAAAAGTCTGAAAATAAACTGTTACCTTGATTTTCACATTTTCAAAGAAAAATCCCTCAATGGCAACCAAACCAGAAGTCTCAGCAATGAACATGCAATAATGGTTACAAGGTGAACAGTGTTTTTTATTCTTTTTTTTTTTTTTAACAATACCACTGAGTGATTCTCTTGGAAAGGGATTTAGATTGGATTAGGTGATTTTTTTTTTCAGCTGTATAGCATGTTATTAGCAGTTAACTATGCAGTTAGTTTTGAAAAATGTAGGTGATAAGTGACTTTGAAGAAGATTTATTATATTGTGATACAAATGCTTTATAAATGCAGTTTTACTCTAAAACTTCCATCCTTTCTGTTTCTCTGGTTACAACTGTCAAAGTATTCTGAAAGCAGAAAGAATGTGCATATCTGGGAAAAAAGTACAAAACATTTCAGACATAATAAATGTCTTACTGGCTTAATTCAAAGGACTACTGTTGCTGCACTTTTTTTTTTTTTAAACCAATCCCCTTTTCTCTATGCACAATGTATTTCAGGGACAACCTCCTTTGTACTGTGTGAAACCAGAAAACACTTTACAATAAGCTATTAAAATTTGGAAAGACTCTACCTATCACCCAATCCACTGCTCTTGCCTGGAAAATCCCATGGATGGATGAGCCTGGTAGGCTGCAGTCCATGGGGTCGCTAAGAGTCTGACACAACTTCACTTTCACTTTCACTTTTCACTTTCATGCATTGGAGAAGGAAACGGCAACCCACTCCAGTGTTCTTGCCTGGAGAATCCCAGGGATGGGGAAGCCTGGTGGGCTGTCATCTATGGGGTCACACAGAGTCGGACACGACTGAAGCGACTTAGCAGCAGCAGCATACCTATCAACCATGAGAAAATTGAATAGGGCAGACAGCAAAGAGGAACAAAAGAGCCTCTTGATGAAGGTGAAAGAGGGAAGTGAAAAAGTTGGCTTAGAATTCAACATTCAGAAAATGAAGATTATGGTATCTGGTACAATCATTTCACGGCAAATAGATGGGGGGAAATGGAAACAGTGACAGATTTTATTTTCTTGCACTCCAAAATCACTTCTGACAGTGACAGCAGTGATGAAATCAAGACGTTTATTCTTCTTTGGAAGAAAAGCTATAACAAATCTAGACAGTGTATTAAAAAGCAGAGACATCACTTTGCTGACAAAGGTCTTTACAGTCAAAGCTACCGTTTTTCCAGCAGTCATGTACCAATGTGAGAGTTATACCATGTACCATGTGAGAGTTGGATCATAAAGAAGCTGAGCATCAAAGAATTGATGCTTTTGAACTTTGGTGCTGAAGGAGACTCTTAAGAGTCCCCTGAACTGCAAGAAGATCAAACCAGTCAATCCTAAAGGAAATCAACCTGAATATTTATTGGAAGGACTAATGCTGATGCTGAAGCTGAAGCTCCAATATTTTGGCCACCTGATGCAAAGAGCTGACTCATTGGAAAAGACCCTGATGCTGGGAAAGATTGAGGTCAGGAGGAGAAGGGGACGACAGAGGATGAGATGGTTGGATGGCATCATTGACTCAATGGACATGAATTTGAGCTAACTCTAGAAGATGGTGAAGGACAGGGAAGCGTGGCATGCTGCAGTCCATGGAGTCACAAAGAGTCGGACACAACTTAGCAACTGAACAACAATTGCAACTTAAGTTCTGGCAATTTTGAGGGTCTGAGATTCCCAGGGTTCAGCATCGATATCTTTGTAAGAGTCCAGCTGAACACCTCATATTGAAAAGTTGTTGCTGAGCCTTGAACAACACGGGGATTCTTGGCCTCTGGAGGAGAGGAATTCAATCCGGGGCCAGTGACGAGGCTTGATTGCACAGAGCTTTTCTGTGATAAAGTTTTATTGAAGTGTGTAAGAGATAGAGAAAGCTTCTGACATAGACATCAGAAGGGGGCAGAAAGAGTGCTCCCCCTGCTAGTTTTTAGCAGGAAGCTATACACCTACTGCTGCTGCTGCTAAGTTGCTTCAGTCGTGTCCGACTCTGTGCGACCCCATAGACGGCAGCCCACCAGGCTTCCCCATCCCTGGGATTCTCCAGGCAAGAACACTGGAGTGGGTTGCCATTTCCTTCTCCAATATACCTGCTAGCAGGCTTCTAATTAGAGAAAGGAAATGTCTCAAAACTCAGAGAGTGGCACCACACCCCTCACCCACAAGATGCATTTTGAGATAACATGGGCACAAGGTGAGTCATTCCAGGCCACGAAACAAATGACATGAATCTTGAAGAAAGTCAGGTTTCTAAGCAAATACATTAACATAGCTTAAGAAAGACACTTCCATAAGAAAAACCACACTGGTTAGCTCAAGGTTTGAGAAAAGTTAAGTTCAGGTGGAACCAGGTGTTGTCATGGCAACACAGAATTTTAAAGGAAACCTCCTTTTAACTTTGTACAGAGAAGGGGGGAAAAATCTGGCACTTGTAGTTTGTTTCCACTTAAGAGAGAGATAAAAGAAAGTCTGACACTTGCAGCCTATTTCTTCCATTTGGAGACCCCAGGCCTTCCTGCCTGTTACCCTCTCAATGTAAAACATGGGCATGTGCAAATCAGTTCCTATAAACTGAGAGCTTCAGTGAGTTCAGCATAAGTTCTGAAAGGACAGCTCCCTAAATGTCTACACTGGCTGGATTGGATATAATCTTAAAAATGAAATACTTACATTTATTTCAATGCTCTAGGCCTTGTGATTGTAGCTTAAGAGAGCCAAAAAATATCACTCCACTCTTCCCTACCCCAAGAGATGCAGCAATCTAACAGAGACCAAACCATGATCCTTATTATCAATAAAAGATAGAAGGAGGATGTAAAAAAAAAAAAAAAAAGAAGGAGGATGTGGCTTAAATGTTCGACCTCAATTCATTTCCTTACGCTTTGTCACTATGTTAAATTTAGACCCTCTGTGGTGATGGGTGGAAACTGTCAATAGAAAAATTAATCAGTCAGTCTAAGAAAGAAATGAGAAATGTTACTCAAGCCAAACTGAGGGTTATAACCTGAAAATGGCCTCCCAGAAAGTTCTGAGGACTGTCCCACCCGTTAGCAGTCAAGAGTCATTTATATAAGTTTTTTAAGACAGAGAGCTATACTTTAAATGATGTGTTTTTGAAAGTTTACATAATCCCAGATCTGTAAATATGAAGTGGTGGGTCACTGTGACTCCTTACAAGATCAAGAAGGAATGTTATCTTCTAAGGAGTTACCTTGTTGATGCTCGGAGAATGTCGCTCTTTATGGTTGATCAGGTATTTCTGCCGATGGGGAGGTTTGGTTGATGTATAATGCAGATACACAGTGCATGGTAGAGGGGAGAGAAGAGGCCAAAGAGCAGGAAAAAAATGTTTTGCTTAAATTTTTCTTGTCTTGCCATAAAATGTGAATTTCATTTCACAAAACTAAATTTTTGGTGGTGAGACTGTTGTAGCCACGCATTCTGGGAAACAAACTCACTCAAAAGGACAATGCAGATAGTGGAGTGCAGTTTATTACACTGGCGGGCCCAAGGCAGAGTCTCCTCTTAGCCAAGGACCCTGACCAGTTTTCCTGAAAACCTTATATACCCTAAGTGTACGTGCCCAAACCCACCTCCCCAAATTCCCTGAATCTAGTCTGAACAAAGGAAAAGAAAGATACAATCAAAGTTAACCCGTGATTCATATGACTTAAGCCTCCATAGTTAACAGTGAACAATTATCAATAGGCCTGTGATCACACCCCAATAAGCATAATAGAATTTATGATTCTATTCGGTTACACACATAATTAGGGTATTCTTTTAGGCAACAGAAAGTCTAGGTATGAGCCCTGGGGCTCTTCTATCCAGGGGGCCTGGTTTTCCATTTGGTATGTCATTTCCATAGTACTGGGCATATAGCTCAAAGTCCACAGTTCGGTCCAAGATGGAGTCCTGCTTTCAAGATGGAGCCTGTTCTGTCTGTTTCCTCCTTCATTCCCTCCTCTTGATGCTCTTAACTCATTCAGTTCAGTTCAGTCACTCAGTCCTGTCCGACTCTTTGCGACCCCATGAACTGCAGCACACCAGGCCTCCCTGTCCATTACCAACTCCCGGAGTTCACTCAAACTCACGTCCATCGAGTTGGTGATGCCATCCAGCCATCTCATCCTCTGTCGTCCCCTTCTCCTCCGGCCCCCAATCCCTCCCATCATCAGAATCTTTTCCAATGAGTCAACTCTTCGCATGAGGTGGCCAAAGTACTGGAGTTTCAGCTTTAGCATCATTCCTTCCAAAGAACACCCAGGACTGATTTCCTTTAGGATTGACTGGTTGGATCTCCTTGCAGTCCAAGGGACTCTCAAGAGTCTTCTCCAACACCACAGTTTAAAAGCATCAATTCTTCGGTGCTCAGCTTTCTTCACAGTCCAACTCTCACATCCATACACGACTACTGGAAACACCATAGTTAATTCATAGTATGAGCATCATTCATAGGGATTTATTGCACCCTGACTCTCCGACATCCAATTTGGGAGAACGACATCAACCTTTGGGTTACAAAGTTCATAATACATTGTAAAATAAAGGGTCCACAAAGCAGAACTAGCAAGGCAACTATAACAATGGTAAATGTAGTTTTCCACCAATCACCCCTCACCCAAGATAGGACCAAAGTCCAAAAAGGAAGATTATCCTCAGACATAACTTTTACCTGACCTTTCATGTCATCTAGGGTGGCTGATATATAGCCAGATAAATCAGGAATATATACACAACATTCAACTTTAATTACAGCACAGGTCCCTCTTTGTACTGAAACTATGGTTAGTCGCAAGATGATACCAACAAGTCCTTGAAGCAGCAGTTGATTGTAGAGCTTCATCTCTTTTTCTTCTTTAAGATGATCTTGGTTTCACAGGGATCAGTGGGGTCCTTTTATGTAGTCTGCTCAGCGTCCCCTGGGTCTGCATGGTATGCCCTCTTCACCCTCATGTGGAGGATCCAGGGAGTGACACTTGCAACTTTAACTGCCATAGGGCTGGTTAGAACAACAGTATATGGACCCTTCCCATGAGGGGCCAAGGAGTCGTGATGGCCTTGACCACACCTGATCCCTGGGCACAAATTCATGAATCTGTTCCCCAAAGGGGAATGGCACCCTTTCTTGTACAAACTTAGTTACCTGATTTATTACCTTACCCAGTTTTTCCATATGCTGTGAAATCTCATCTCCCCTTACCTGAGGCAAATTTGTTGACACCTGTTTTATTATGGGAGGAGGCCTCCCATACACAATTTTGTATGGAGAAGAGCCATGGGACTGTGGGGTCATCCTGAGTCTGAGCAGAACCATCGGAAACAAGTCTACCCAGGAACGTCAGTCTCTAAGCTCCACTTGGAGAATGTCTTTTTAAGTGTCTGATTGGTTCCTTCCACCATCCCAGAACTCTGGGGCCTATATGTTGCATGTAATTTCCACTTGATGTTTAAAGTTTTGCTTACTTGTTGTACTAAATCAGCTACAAAAGCTGGGCCATTGTCTGATCCACTGCTGGTAGGAAATCCAAATCTGGGAACTATCTCCCTAAGCAGGCACCAGGCTACTTCTGATGCTCTTTCAGTCCGGGTAGGAAAAGCTTCTACCCATCCCGAGAACGTACATACTATGACCAGCAGGTAATGGTAGTGTCGGTGAGGTTTCATTTCAGTGAAGTCCACTTCCAGGTGTTCAAAGGGCAGCGTGTCTTTTACCTGAATCCCTGGAGTTTTCTGTCTGTGCTGAGAGGCAGTATTGACCTGTGAGCAGACAGTGCAGTTCTGAAATTCTGTCCTGCATTAGGGAAGAGAGGTGGGGAACCAAGAAATATTTTCAAATTAGCTCTTCCAGTTTATCATGGCCTAGATGGGTCACTTGGTGTGTTTGGCTTACCAGAGTGGATGCCAGCTCCTCTGGTACCAATAATTTGCCACTTGGCAATTCCCACCATCCCTTTTCAGTCTGGATGGCCCCTTCTGCTTCGGCTAGTTGGTTTGGGGCTTCAGTGTATTTTGGAGAGTCTAGCATTAGCTCAGGTAGCTCCACCAATATGAGAGCTTGAACAGGGGCTTCACTTGTCACCCCCAAGCCCTCAGCTGCTTGTTTAGCAGTCTTATCTGCCTGTCTGTTCCCTGAGCCCAGGAGGGGTGGGGGGGAATCCTCTTTTTGATGTCCTCAGGAGTGTATGACTACAACCCTTTCTGGTTACCAGACAGCATCTAACAGGGTCTTAATTTCTTCTTTATTTTTAATATCTTTTTCACTAGCTGCCAAAGGCCTCTCTCCTTATACAGAGCCCTGTAGTGTGGCAAAAGCATACCTGGAGTCTGTGTAAATGTTTGTCTTCTTACCTTTTGACAGCTGGAGGGCCTGGGTTAGAGCATATAGTTCGGCCATTGAGCGGAGCTAGCCTCAACGATGGTTTCTTCCATGACTACTGCATATCCCGACAGTCATTGTCCTTGTTTCACCAGGCTGGTGCCGTTGGTATACAGGAGCAAATCTGGGTCCGGGATTGGCTGGTCTCTCAAGTCAGGTCTGCTGGCATATTATCTTGCAATAATGTGAGGGCCCACCTTCTCCCACAAGAAAGAGAGTGGCCAGATTCAGGGCCTGACAAGGCTCAGTAGTAACATGGGGGTTCTCACATAACAGTCCCTGGTATTGAGTAATCCGGGATGTTGACAGCCATTTATGGGGGTCCCCTCGCAGGAGAGTATTGATCTGATGCGGGACTTTTACGAACAAATCTTGGCCCAGTCAGCTTGGTTGCCTCCCGGACCAGTAAGACAACTGCAGCAACTGCCCGTAAGTATCCCAGCCACCCAGTGGCAACACTGTCCAGCTGATTAGAGATAAGTCACTGGTCTGTCCCATCTCCCCATAGTCTGGGACAACACTCCCATAGCCACCTTGTTCTTTTCAGTCACATAAAGAGCAAACAGCTAAGCAAGGTCTGGCAGGCCCAAGGTGGGTGCTGACATACTTGTACCGGGTTTGAGTTCTATTACCAGTGGGACTTGTTTTGCAAGCCTGGGGGTGGTTGTCTTCCGCCCAGACCTCAGGGAATTGTTGACTTAACTCTCTCTCTTGACTGTTTAGCCTGTCTGGTTTCCTTTCCGGGAGATTGTGCAACCTCCATTCATCTTGAGGGGTTACTGAGAGGAAGAGTAAATAGGTGGTTGAGCCCACACGAACAGTGGGCCTTTCGTGGGGGGAAAGGTCACTTGTGACCCCAATTTAGACAGCAAGTCTCTTCCTAAGAAAGGTACTGGGCATTCAGGGATGTATAAAAATTCATGAGTCACTTGGTGTCCCCCCATCTGACATTTTCAGGGTAGGCTAGAGACACAAAGGCTGCATTTATCACCATCTGAGACCCAGCAGCCTCTGGCTGGGTCTATTGGCGTATAAAGTCTATAGGCCTCGCACAGTCTTTCGCAGAACTCAGAGGGTGATTCGCTTTCCCTTTGAATCACTTAGGAGGGTTTTGCAATACTCATAGGTTTGCGGGCCCCCTTCTTGAGACCTTGTAAAATAGTCACCCGATATCTCTCCAGGTGGCCCCTCCCTTCCTCTGCGTTACAGTCCCAGCTGGGCCTCTCATCGGGGGTGGCTAGTTCTACCCACCGCTGCGGGTTTGTAGTACCCTCAGGTGCCATTTCTCTTAACCATTTTCTGGCCTCAGTTAGGATCCTGTGTCTTTCCTCAGTGCTGAGAAGGGAGACTAGTAGTTGGATTATGTCATCCTATGTAGGGCGGTAGGCTCGAAAAATAGTCTCCATTAGCCTAATCATGGCTTGTGGCTCCCCCGAGTATGGTGGAGGGTGTCTCTGCCAGTTTAATATATCCATAGAGGAAAATGGCTGGTAATAACAGGCTACAGGGGACTGATGGTAGTGCCCCATGCGTCCTGAACTGGAGGCTGTTGTAGCTCTCTGAGGGGCATCTGTTGTGGGGTTCTTTCCCCTGTTCCTTGGCAGAGCGCAGCCTCTAACTGCTGTGTTTTCTTCCCCCTTCCCGTCAGTACTCACTGGGAGAGGTGGATACAATCTAGGAGGTCCAGCTGAGGTGGAATTCTGGGGACATTGACCAGAGGTCTCCACTGCTGGGATTGGAGACTACCGAAACGGCAGCTCTACGAACTCTGGGAGAGCTGATGGAAGAGCATTGGCTGCTGCAGGAACTTCACCTGGCCCTGGATTGGGCAGTAAGGTGGCCTCCTGTCCTGGTGGATCACTGGGAGGCAGGCGCATCATTATCCAGTATGGGGGAGGGGTCAGGTCATCCCCGTCCAAATCTTGTAGAATTTCCCTTTTTATCATCAGTCAACTTTTGTGCCATTAATATTTTTCTCTTTCTCTTCTGAATAAAGAACCTTGTCCAAGTGGGAGGGTCTTGAGCTAACCCTAGCCATGAGTCAATATATGGATATTGATCCAAGTGTCCTGGCTCTCCTGTGACTACTGTCTAGACTGCTTCCACTATTTTTAAGTTCATGGTGTTCTCTGGTGGCCATCCTACTTCCACAGGGGGCCATTCAACCTCACAGAGTATGTGGAGGCGGTTAGACTTCATCTTCACCCCATAGTCTCCTCCAAATCCCTTCTTTAAATGTTTAATCATGCACTCCAATACAGTTGCCTTAGATTCACTTCCGCCCATCTTGCTTACCTTCTCGGACCTTCTTCTACTTTTCCTTTTCGTTCTGTCTACAAAGTTCTCAGTACCCTATGTACTTCTGATATTTCCACTCAATGACACTTAAATTGCCATTCTGCCTCCTTCCTAATTGGGGTGAGAAGAGCCTTACCTGCCAGATCCCAGAGGGATAAGGGGGGTCAGCGTGTCTTCACTTGCCCGTCAGCACAGCCGAACCAGAACACCACGTGATCCAAGACTGTTTCTCCCTTAACTTTTAAAGTCCATTCTGCCTTGGTGGGCTTGATCAGGTGTGGATGAAAATACAGATGGGTTAAATATCCCACGTCCCAGCTGTCTCCAGAAAAGCCCATTCGTACTCATTTATGTATCCCCCTCCTTCTAGCCTGACAGTTCCGAGGGGGTCAAGAATTTCATAGCAGACGGGACACCTCCTTGGGGACGGCAGAATACAAGCACAAAAAAAAAACACAAGTTTCTTCTCCTAAAAATCCTGTAGCAATTGCTTGGTAATAATTTTCCCCAAGATGGCATGGACACCACCTCCTAAATGACCTTCACAAATTTCCTTCCTAAGCCCTAACACGCTTGTCAACCTATGTACCAAGCGATTGTTGCCACCTGTCTATTCCAGGCTCCTGTGGGTCTGTGCCCCTTCTAATCACTCCCAGGGGGCTGATCAGGTCCCCTCTTCCACCCTACCGGGTGGGTTCCTCCTCACCTGAGCACTCAGTTCCCCTGCTACCGTCCACTACCTGCTAACATGAAAGGTCCGGGCATTGAGAAGCAGAATCCTTCCAGAAGGGTGAGGCGCCTTCCCCCCTCTAGGAGATTCAAGCTGCAAGGCCTCGGAGTAGTCCGAAATGGGACTTGTCTCCTCAAAGTGAGGAGTTTCCCCGCCCATGCACCAAATGCTGTAGCCACTCGTTCTGGGAAACAAACCCACTCAGAAGGACAATGCAGATAGTGGAGTGCAGTTTATTACACTGGCGGGCCCAAGGCAGAGTCTCCTCTTAGCCAAGGACCCTGACCAGTTTTCCTGAAAACCTTATATACCCTAAGTGTACGTGCCCAAACCCACCTCCCCAAATTCCCTGAATCTAGTCTGAACAAAGGAAAAGAAAGATACAATCAAAATTAACCCATGATGCATATGCCTTAAGCCTTGGTAGCTAACAGTGGACAATTATCAATAGGCCTGTGGTCATACCCCAATAAGCATAATAGAATTTATGATTCTATTCGGTTACACAGATAATTAGGATATTCTTTTAGGCAACAGAGAGTCTAGGTATGAGCCCTGGGGCTCTTCTATCCAGGGGGGTCTGGTTTTCCAGTTGGTATGTCATTTTCATAGATACTGGGCATATAGCTCAAAGTCCACAGTTTGGCCCAAGATGGAGTCCTGCTTTCAAGATGGAGCCTATTCTGTCTGCTTCCTCCTTCAAGACTACTGTAGTGTATACGGAAGCAGAAATATAGTGTTGAACACATGAAACTTATAGAATGTTCTAAACCAATTCTACTCCAATTTTTTTTTTTTTTTTAAGATATTCTCTAGAGCACAACAAAGGATCCATTGTACTGAGAGGTGAGACTGCACCTGGACACTTTGAGCACCTCATGACACTGAATCAACAGGCAGAACAAGAAGACTAGAAGGTACTCCAGCAAGTAGTGCTAAAGGCTGATGCATGCTGAGAGAAGAGGGGGAAATTGAAATTATTAGTACACAGTGAGAGAAAAAATCCTCTGCAGCTGAGTCGCTTCAGTCATGTCTGACTCTGTACAACCCCATAGACGGCAGCCCACCAGGCTCCCCTGTCCCTGGGATTCTCCAGGCAAGAACACTGGAGTGGGTTGCCATTTCCTTCTCCAATGCATGAAAGTAAAAAGTGAAAGTGAAGCCGCTCAGTCGTGTCTGACCCTCAGCCACCCCATGGACTGCAGCCCACCAGGCTCCTCCATCCATGGGATTTTCCGGCAAGAGTACTGGAGTGGGGTGCCAAAATCCTCTAGTCACCTCTTTATTTTGTCATATCCTGTGAATAAAAGGGGCTTCCCAGGTGGCTCAGTGGTAAAGAATCTGCCTGCCAATGAGGAAGACACAAGTTTAATCCCTGGGTTGGGAACATCCCCTGGAGTAGAAATGGGAACCCACTCCAGTATTCTTGCCTGGAGAATCCCATGGGCAGAGGAGCCTGGCCACAAAGAGCCAGACACGACTGAGCCACTGAACACGCACACACCTTGTAAGTAAAGTCCATGGAAAACAGCAACTATCAATTCAAGCAGAACTTGTAATGATTCAAACCCCTCAGAAATGCAATTTGGGGTCACCTCACCAGGCAAAGATTCATGACAAGTTAAGATAAATTCTCAGGACAAACGAAATATGGAAGGGGTACTGCATGGATGTCACCATAAATATTAGCTACAATCATGTGACCTGTTGCAGAAAAGAGGACTACAATAGCTATGAGTGTTTTTACTTATTTTTATGTGAATATTTTTGTTTTCTTACCTCTTTCACCCTTTATTATCTAACATAAGTTGTATGAATAGTAGAAAACTAAGTGTTTAAGTTAACAGGCTATGAAAGAGGGAGTGTAAATCAGATAGGAGAAGGATAAAGATCCAAAGACAAAAAAGAGACTTGCAGCCTCTCCTCAGAAAAGGGTTAGATGGTTTTTCGGTTATATGTGATAGAGTTGCAGCAAGTGAGGTGGAAATATGACTTTCTTATTGTCACAGTTTGAGATTAACTTTGCTTTAAGAAATGTATTTGCATGCAAGTAAACAGGGATTGGACTGTGGTGGTTTGTTCACTTAGGTAGGTTGAATAATATATCCCAGAATTCTTTTTTGTGTAAGTTTTTGATTAGGGTGGGTCCCAATAGAGTCTGTGAGAGACATGAGAGCAGAATGATATATGTATATATCTATCTGTATATGGATATCTATAAATATAATCTTTAAATATGTATATGGTTATTTATTATAAATAAATCTATATATAAATATAGATACAGATCTTCTCATCCTGACTGCCTGAGCTGTGGGCTTCCAGATTCTGTATCAAATGTGATGACAATGATTTTGTATACACTGCTTAACCAGCTCCACAATTGTTTTATAAGGCCACTTCCTTGCAACAAATCCTTCTTAGGTATAGATACAGACCTTGTAGGGTTCTGCCTTTCTAACTGAATCCTGATACATTTCAACAATGGAATCAACAGAATTTTCTGAACATACTGAGCTTAGACTACAAGAGGAAGAGAGGAAACAGGAATGGTTCCTAAGTTTTGGTCTCAGAAATTTAGAATGGAGCTGCCAGTTACTATGGAAGAGAAGGCTGAGACTGAACAGACCTAAGGGAGAAAATCAAGACTATGTTTCTAGTGATGTTATTTTTGAAATGCCTTCTAGATAGCTAGATGGAAGTGTCAGGTGACCATCTGGATTTACAAGTCTGAAGTGGTGAGAAGCCCTGAGATAAGAGGGCTTCACTGAAGACAAAATTCTTTGGGAAGTCATCCAGTTTTTAAGTACCATAGATTACTTAACCCATGCAAATGGATAAAAACACCTAGGGAGTGGATTTAAAGAAGAAAGGTGATGTGGGAATGGGAAAATGACAGAGGAAAAAGAGTTGGAAAAATGAAGAGGATCCACCAAAGGAAATTAAGAAGGAGCAACCAATGAGGTAGAGAAAGTGATGGCAAATGCTTCTGATAGATCAAGATAAATGAAGACCTAAATATTCCACAGGATTTAGGAATGCTTCTTCCCTGGTAGCTCAGCTGGTAAAGAAGGCAGGAGACTGCTGCTCAATTCCTGGATCAGGAAGATCCTCTGGAGAAGGGATAGACTACCCATCCAGTATTTTTGGGTTTCCCTGGTGGCTCAGGAAGTAAAGAATTTGCCTGCAATGCGGGAGACCTGGGTTTGATCCCTAGGTTGGGAAGATCCCCTGGAGTAGGAAATAGCAACCCATTCCAGCATTCTTGCCTGGGAAATCCCGTGGACAAAGGAGCCTGGTGGACTACAATCCCTGGGGTCACAGAGTCAGACACAACTGAGAGACTAGGCACAGCACAAAGATTTAGGAATGGGGGGATCATTTCTAACTTTGAGTGGAACAACTCTGAGTACAGTGATGGGAATGAAAGTCTGTTATCGTTGTTCATTCGCTCAGTCGTGTCTGACTCTTTGTGACCCCATGGACTGTAGCACATCAGGCTTCCCTGTCCATCACCAACTCCTGGAGATTGCTCAAACTCATGTCTACTGAGCCTGTGATGCTATCCAACCATCTCATCCTCTGTCATCCCCTTCTCCTCCTGCCTTCAATCTTTTCTAGCATCAGGGTCTTTTCTAGTGAGTCAGCTCTTTGTATCATGTGGCCAAAGTATTGGAGCTTCAGCTTCAGCATCAGTCCTTCCAAGGAATATTCAGGATTGATTTCCTTTAAGACTGATTGGTTTGATCTCCTTACTGTCCAAGGGAATCTCAAGAGTCTCCTCCTTGAACAGATTCATGGGAGAATGGGAGGAGGGGAAGTAAGTGTAAAGGCTATTAAGCACAGGTTCACATGCCTGGTACACAGTGAAGCCAAACAAACCAAACATCAGAGTTTGGAGGAGAGAAAAGTTTATTGAAGGGCCGTACAAAGAGAATGGGCAGCTCATGCTCAAGAAATACAAATTCTTAAATGTTTTTAGGGGAACTGTTTTTATAGGCAAATTTGAGGTGAGGGCTGCAAGATGTGTAATTTTTTCCTGATTGGTTGGTGGTGAGGTAACAGGGTGGCACTCCAGAAATCTTGTGCTCTGCCTGAAGTTACCATCCTCCACCCAGGTGGGGGCCTTAGTTTCTGCAAAGGAACTCAATGATATATTGTTAAGGTATATCTCTTGAGGAGGAACCAAGACCCTGCTTTGTCTCTGCACTGTTGCTCTTGAATGTTCCTCCTTTGTTTCTGTTTAGGGAGGGCCCTTCCCTAATTAGTAACTGTTTGAATCTGCCCTTTGTAACTCAGGGAAGGTCTAGGAGGTAAAAACCTTTTCCTGCAGACAAGAAATGGGGGATGCAGGAAGATTTTGGAACCCCGGAGCCCACAGCATCCTGCTCAGTTTCACTACCTTTCCGAGAAATGTTGTTATCAACAGGAGCAGAGACATGGCAGAAGCCAGTGGAAGATGTGAGATCCAGAGAAACTTATTTTAGATGAGAAATATTACCATATGTTATATACTGATGTGAATAATAATTATGAAAAGAGAAGGGGAGACTTGCTATAGTGATATCCTTGGGAAAGTGAGAAGAAATGGAATTCAGGACACAAGAGGAGAGATGGACTCAAATGGGACCATAAGCTGTTCATCTCCTTCAAGGGGTAGAAGAAAGTCACATGAGTTTGGGTATTGATGCTTTAGTAGATTAGATAGTGGGATCCTGTGTAAATCCTTTGTTAATTACCTCATTTTCTTAGCAAGGAATAAAGCAGGGTCATTAACTGATCATGTAGTTTGGGGAGGGAAAGGTTGGAAATTTGATAATAGAGAAGAATGAAGTGTTCACCAATGAGTAGAAGTGTGACAGGACTAGAGAAATGTGGTAGAATCACTGGGAAGCACTCAGGTCAGTCAGTTCAGTCGCTCAGTCATGTCCCACTCGCTGGGATCCCATGGACTGCAGCATGCCAGGCCTCCCTGTCCATCACCAACTCCCAGAGTTTACTCAAACTCATGTCCATTGAATCAGTGATGCCATCCAACCATCTCATCCTCTGTTGTCTCCTTCTCCTCCTGTCTTCAATCTTTCCCAGCATCAGGGTCTTTTCCAGTAAGTCAGTTCTTCACCTCAGGTGGCCAAAGGATTAGAACTTCAGCTTCAGCCTCAGTCCTTCCAATGAACATTCAGGGCTGACTTCCTTTAGGATGAACTAGTTGGATCTCCTTGCAGTCCAAGGGACTCTCAAGAGTCTTCTCCAACACCACAGTTCAAAAGCATCAATTCTTCAGTGCTCAGCTTTATTTATAGGTTAACTCTCACATCCATACATGACTGCTCGAAAAACCATGGCTTTGACTAGATGGACCTTTGTTGGCAAAGTAATGTCTCTGCTTTTTAATATGCTGTCTATGTGGGTCATAGCTTTTCTTCCAAGGAGCAAGTGTCTTTAGTTTCATGGCTGTAGTCACCATATGCAGTGATTTGGGAGCCCAAACAAATAAAGTCTCTCACTGTTTCCATTGTTTCCCCATTTATTTGCCATGAAGTGATGGGACCAGATGCCATGATCTTCATTTTCTGAATGCTGAGTTTTAAGCTGGGTTTTCACTCTCCTCTTTCACTTTCATCAAAAGGCTCTTTAGTTCTTCTTTGCTTTCTGCCATAAGGGTGGTGTCATCTGCATATTTGAGGATATTGATATTTCTCCCGGCAATCTTGATTCCAGCTTGTGCTTCATCCTGCCCAGCATTTCTCATGATGTACTCTGCATATAAGTTAAATAAGCAGGGTGACAATATACAGCCTTGACATACTCCTTTCCCGATTTGGAGCCAGTCTGTCTTTCTATGTCCAGTTCCAACTGTTGCCTCTTTACCTGTATACAGATTTCTCGGGAGGTAGGTCTCTTTAAGAATTTTCCAGTTTGTTGTGATCTACACAGTCAAAGGCTTTGGCATAGTCAATAAAGCAGAAGTAGATGTTTTTCTGGAACTCTCTTGCTTTCTTGATAATCCAACGGATGTTGGCAATTTGATCTCTGGTTCCTCTGCCTTTCTAAATCCAGCTTGAACATCTGGAAGTTCATGGTTCACATACTGTTGAAGCCTGGCTTGGAGAATTTTGAGCATTACTTTACTACCGTGTGAGATAAGTACAATTGTGCAGTAGTTTGAACATTACTTGGCATTGCCTTTATTTGAATTGGAATGAAAACTGACCATTTCAGGCCAGTGACCACTGCTGAGTTTTCCAAGTTTTCTGGTATATTTTGTACAGCACTTTCACAGCATCATCTTTTAGGATTTGAAATAGCTCAATTAGAATTCCATCACCTCCACTAGCTTTGTTCATAGTGATGCTTCCTAAGGCCCTCTTTACTTCGTATTCCAAGATGTCTGGCTCTAGGTGAGTGATCACACCATTGTGATTGTCTGGGTCATGAAGATATTTTTTGTATAGTTCTTCTGTGTATTATTGCCACCTCTTCTTAATTAATATCTTCTGCTTCTGTTAGGTCCATACCATTTCTGTCCTTTATTGTGCCCATCTTTGCATGAAATGTTCCCTTGGTATCTCTAATTTTCTTGAAGAGATCTCTAGTCTTTCCCATGATATTATTTTCCTCTATTTCTTTGTACTGATCACTGAGGAAGGCTTGTTTATCTCTCCTTGCTATTCTTTGGGACTCTGTATTCCAATGGGTATATCTTTCCTTTTCTCCTTTGCCTTTTGCTTCTCTTCTTTTCTCAGCTATTTGTAAGGCCTCCTCAGACAACCATTTTGCTTTTTTGCATTTCTTCTTCTTGGGGATGGTCTTGATCACTGCTTACTGTACAATGTCATGAGCCTCCGTCCATAGTTCTTCAGGCACTCTCTCTATCAGATCTAATCCTTTGAATCTATTTGTTACTTCCACTGTAAAGTAAGCAATTTGATTTAGGTCATAGCTGAATGATCTTGTGGTTTTCCCTACTTGCTTCAATTGTGGAAGACCTGGGTATGCCATGAGCCCTCTTGGAGGAGGTTGCCGTTAACCCCACCATAGAGCCACCAGCCACATAGGACTGGGGAAACAGACTCTTGGAGGGCACAAACAAAAACCTTGTGCACACCAGGACCCAGGAGAAAGGAGCAGTGACCCCACAAGAGACTGACGCAGACTTGCCTTTGAGTGTCCAGGAGTCTCCAGTGGTGGCGTGGGTCAGCGGTGGCCTGCTGCAGGGTCAGGAGCACTGAGTGCAGCAGTGTGTGCACAGGACCTTTTGAAGGAGGTCACCATTGTCTTCATTACCTCCACCATAGTTTGGTCTCAGGTCAAACAACAGGAAGGGAACACAGCCCCACCCATCAACAAAAAATTGGATTAAATATTTACTGAGCATGGCCCTGCCCATCAGAAGAAGACCCAGTTTCCCCCTCAGTCAGTCTCTCCCATCAGAAAGCTTTGGTAAGCCTTTTATGCTTATCCATCAGAGGGCAGACAGAATGAAAACCACCATCACAGAAAACTAACCAAACTGATCACATGAACCACAGCCTTGTCTAACTCAGTCAAACTATGAAGCATGCTGTATGGGGCCACTCAAGACAGACACATCATAGTGGAGAGTTCTGACAAAATGTGGTCTGCTGGAGACGGCAATGGCAAACCACTTCAGTGTTCTTGCCTTGAGAACCCCATGAACAGTATGAAAAGGCAAAAAAGATATGACACTGAAAAATGAATTCCCTAGGTGCCCAGTATGTTACTGGAGATCAGTGGAGAAATAACTCCAGAAAGAATGAAGAGACAGAGCCAAAGCAAAACCAACAGCCAGGTGTGGATATAACAGATGATAGAAGTAAAGTCCAATGCAGTAAAGGGCGATATTGCATAAGAACCTGGAATGTTAGGTCCTTGAATCAAGGCAAATTGGAAGTAATCAAACAGGAGATGGCAAGACTGAACATAGACACTTTAGGAATCAGTGAACTAAAATGAACTGGAATGAGTGAATTTAACTCAGATGACCATGATATCTACTACCATGGGCAAGAATCCCTTAGAAGAAATGGAGTAGCCATCATAATCAACAATAGAGTCCGAAATGCAGTACCTGGATGCAATCTCAAAAATGACAGAATGATCTCTGTTTGTTTCCAAGGCAAGCCATTCAATATCACAGTAATCCAAGTCTATGCCCCGACCTGTAATGCTGAAGAAGCTAAAATTGAATGGTTCTAATGAAAACCTACAAGACCTTCTAGAACTAACACCCCAAAAAGATGTCTTTTTCATTATAGGGGACTGGCATGCAAAAGTAGGAAGTCAAGAGATACCTGGAGTAACAGGCAAATTTGACCTTGGAGTACAAAATTAAGCAGGTCAAAGGCTAACGGACTTACAGACTTTTGCCAAGAGAACACACTAGTCATAGCAAACACCCTCTTCCAACAACACAAGAGAAGACTCTCTATATGGACATCACCAGAGGTCAATACTGAAATCAGACTGATTATATTCTCTGCAGCCAAAGATGGAGAAGCTCTATACAGTCAGCAAAAACAAGACTGGGAGCTGACTGTGGCTCAGATCATGAACTCCTTACTGCCAAATTCAGACTTAAATTGAAGAAAATGGGGTAGCAGCAGCAGTAGGGAAAACCATTAGACCATTCAGGTATGCCCTAAATCAAATCCCTTATGATTATACACTGGGAAGCACTGGAGCTTAGCAGATCTAAGTGAAGGACAGTGTTGATCTTAGTGTGCCACCCTGTGGATAGAAGACCAAGACACAGCTCCTTTTTGCACAAGCAGATCTAAAAAAGAGAGAATGTGACAGGGCAGAGATAAGCAGATTCAATTCCAAAATGGATTAAGAATTTGTTACTGTTTTGTTCAGTTACTCAGTCATGTCCGACTATTTGCAGCCCCATGGACTGCAGCACGCCAGGCTTCCCTGTCCTCAACTACCTCCTGGAGTTTGCTCAAATCCATGTCCAGTGAGTCTGTGATGCCAACCAACCATCTCATCCTCCATCGTCCCCTTTTCCTCCTGCCTTCAAACTTTCCCAGCATCAAGGTCTTTCCCAAGGAGTCAGCTCTTCACATCAGGTGGTCAAAGTATTGGAGCTTCAGCTTCAGTAACAGTCCTTCCAGTGAATATTCAGGGTTGATTTCCTTTAGGATTGACTGGTTTGACCTCCTTGCTGTCCAAGGGATTCTCAAGAGTGTTCTCCAGCACCATAGTTTGAAAGCATCAATTCTTCGGTGCTCTGCCTTCTTTGTGGTCCAACTCTCACATCCATACGTGACTATTGGAAAAGCCATAGCTTTGCCTATACGCAGCTTTGTCAGCAAAGTGATGTCTCTGCTTTTTTAATACACTGTCTGGGTTTGTTGCAGCCTTTCTTCCAAGGAGCAAGTGTCTTTTAATTTCATGGCTGCAGTCACTGTCCACAGTGATTTTGGAGCCCAAGAAAATAAAATCTGTTTCTGCTGCCTCCAAATGTGAGTGGTGAAAAGAATCCCTTTGGGAGGACATAGAACTTCCAGTCAGCCCAGAATATACTAGCTGTTGGCCACGGTAGAAGAAGTTATGATTTCTGTCCAACAATAAAACGGTCTCTGCCTGAGACCTTCAAATGACAAAAGCAAACGTTTGGGCATTTCAATGTAATCAAGTTATTGAAAGACAGCTAACAATGAAAACTGTTAGGATATATGTGAAACCAAAGGTGTAAAATGGTAGTTCATTTTACTGTGTATGTTCCGTTTATAGAAGAGTATATTGGTATTATTTTTGCACCAGATGTTTCATCAGGAACGGAACTTTCAGTAGATAAGAGAGTCAGAAGCAGAGTAAGACCCATTTACCTCGTTTGCTTCATTTGCTTTCAAAGGTCAAGTGCAGAGAAAGCTAGGGATGAGAAGAGGAGAAGGGCAGCCATCAGAGACTATGAGATGGAAGCTGCATGTTTAAGGCCAGAGATAGATGGAGTCAGGATCCTGGATGATTGTAGAATGACTGCTCTAAAATGCCTACTCAGACTTGAACATGAGAGAGATCTGTATCTCTGTCTTGTTTAAACTAGTTATTACTGAATGTTTTTCAACAGCTGAACCTACAATACAAGTCCTAACCAGGTCATTGTACTATAAATGAATGTCTCATTGAAAAAAAGGATTTTTAATACATATGGCTATAACTCAACGGGTCCTGGTACTTCAACAGAATGCATGTGTCAGCAGGCAGAGTCTCCTACACGATGAGGACTTTCACTCTTATTTTTGGCACCCGGGGGGAGGGGTTTCATATTTTTCCTATGGATGACCGAAAATTTCAGATTTCTGCAAGGCTCGTGTAACTTGAACTAAACATTTTAGAAAGATTTTCAAATTCACAAATATAAAGATTTTATTTAACAGTGCAATATAAAAATCTTATTTGTCTAATACAGTTGGTGCCAAAGTATAATATGCAAGTTAAATCTTTGAAAAATGTAAGCTTTCCAGCTCTTAGCCATAGTGTAGGAACATATTCCCATTTTATAAATGAAGCAACTCCAGAACATGTTTACCTTCTCTTAATTCAATATTTTTTCTATATTATATTATGCCATATTGCAGTTAAATGTACTTCCAAACTTATGCCATGTTTTTCTTTTATAGTTGCTGGTGTCTCTGTGGGTTACAGGATATACTAAGGAACCAATTTAGTTTCACCATGAAATTCTCCTCACAATTGCTCTTATGTGGCAATTCACAATTTTGCCACTGGATGGCACCAAATTTTATCTTTTAAAGTTGCTTTTTTTTCCCGTTGAAATTGATGCACAAGCAGTAAATATTTAAGTTGCAGAACTTAAATATTCATCAAAAACTAAATACTTCAATCAAGTAAAATCATACCCTAATCCTCTAGTCAACACTACAAACTAACATTTCTGCACCACATGTTTGTAACTGAAGAAACAAAATACGTGTACAAATGAACATAACAATTTAAACTCGGTGACTCAAAGCAAATTGTATGTAACAGCACCAGTGAGGGTTTAAACTTGCTATTACATTAATCCAAAGAAAACTGTTCAAACAAGCTAGGTCACAGCAAACTTGAAGAAACTTGCAATACAGACACAGAAAGCAATGCAAATATGCTCCAGAAACAAGAATTCAGGTTGGGAAATACCCAAAGCTTATGATAACCACCTATTTTTCCCAACAGTCTGCTCTAGGAGCTTACTCCAGTGTTTCGTTCCTTTGGTGGATTTTCTCAATCTTGCTGTGGTCTATGAAGTCATCCTTTGATGTCCCCATCAAAGTGACCTTCTCTTAAAGGCAGTGAACCTTCAAGTTGCTCTTGGTTCATGTTTCCAGTTTCCTCTGACGGTAATTTACACATCTAATCCACAATTGTACTTTAATCATTTTTCTATGTATGCACATGTGTGTGCGTGCATGCTCAGTGGTATCCTACTCTTTGCTACTCCATGGACTGTAGCTGCCAGGCTCCTCTGTTCATGAGATTTCCCAGGCAAGGATACTGGAGTGGGTTGCCATTTCCTCCTCCAGGGGATCTTCCTGACCCAGAGATCAAACTCACATTTCTTGTGTCTTCTGCATTGGCAGGCAGATTCTTTCTCACTGAGCCACCTGGGAAGCCCCTTTGCAATATGTATTAATATCAAATCATGCCTTAAAATTCCACAGTATTATATGTTAATTATATCTCAAGAAAGCCAGGGGGGAAAAGGTACTTTATCTACTGACTGGTTGGGCATATCATAAGCAGATGCCCACATACCGCCAAGAAAATAATATGCACAGAAGAAAGAGGAAAACCAGAAAAGGATGGTGCTTGAAAGACAAGAAAAAAGTCTTATAGGACAATTCCTTCCTTCCAGTTGCTCAAAGCAGAAATACTTGGAATTATCCTTGACTCCTCTCTTTTTCTCATTGAATGTGTATTCAATTCTCTACCTTCAAAACACATACAAGTCTGCTGTGGTCTGAATGTTTGTGTCTCCCTAAAATCTGTATGTTGAAATGTCCGTTGTGATGATATTAGGAGGTGGGGTCTTAGAAAAGTGCTGAAGTCATGAGGGCAGAGCCCTTATGAATGGGACCGGTGCTTTTATAAATCAGACAAAGACTTTCCTGGTGGGCCAGTGGCTAAGATTCTCAGTGCAGGGGGCCTGGTCTCTATGCTTGATCAGAAAACTAGATCCTACATACTGTTCAACTGAGACCCAATGCAGTCAAATGAATAAATAAATATTTAAAAAATAAATGCATGAAATAAAACAAACAAAATCCACAAAGCTCCCTAACTTATTCTGCCATGTGAAGATACAGTGAGAAGTGTGCAACCCAGAGAGGACCTAGAAATGGAATTACTGAGTCATAGGGTAGAAGAGGGGCTTCCCTGGTGGTTCAAATGGTAAAGACTGCAATGCAAGAGACCTGGATTTGACGTCTGGGTTGGGAAGATCTCCTGGAGTAGGGAATGGCTACCCACTCCAGTATTCTTGCCTGGAGGATCCCATGGACAGAGAACCCTGGTGGGCTACAGTCCATGGGGTCACAAAGAGTCAGACATGACTGAGCAACTAACACTTCCACACTTTCAGGGTGTGAGAGACATAAATTGGTGTCAGAGCTTTGCTTCTCATAGTTGCTACTTCCCTATATACCTTTTCCTAGGAGGAAAAGCTCCTAGGAGCTTCTTCTAGGAGAACCCCAGTTCTCTTGGGGTCTACATGGAGATCACAGTACCTTGATATGACCCTCATGTCCCCTGGCCACAGAACAGATGATCATTTCCACCTTGCAAATGCGAGAAATGAGTCTCAAAGAGCTCTAATAAGATTCCACAGGTTTAGTAAGTACATAAAATGAAAGTCAAACCTAAGTCTGCATGACTCCAAAGCTGTGTTCATTTTCCTATACTGCACCCTGACACAAATACAAAAAATTCTGAATATGGAAGCTAAGTGGATTTTCTAGGACTCAGGATCTTGACCCTGGTTGGATCTGTGTTGTTTTCTGAGCAGCAAGAGAGGGGGAAATCCCCACTCATCAAACATTATGTGGCATCAAAATGTTCTGACTCCACAGGACCACACATCCATCTTCCGGCTCTCTGGACATGGGTTTTGGTAATACTACAACATGGACTGGATGTTTTATATTTTGTCTGGGTATTTAGGGGCTATAGAGACCAACAGAATCCAATTAAGCACATACAGTGTTCAAAGTGAGATGCTCTGATGATTTTAGCATTTCTGATTCAAGGAATGAGGAAAACTGCTATCAATAAAAGCATTCATTTATTTGGACCTGATAAAGCACTCAGATATTATTGATATTTATAAACCAGTATATGCTTGTAGTGATAAGGAAAAAAGAATGAGGTGGGTAATTTCCTTGAATTGTATGGAACACGTTTCAGTAGCAGATGTCTGTTTCCCTTTGGTACAATTCTCTCATTTTACTCTTCTCTAGACTTACTGAGGTCCAGAGCATACGTAGCTTTTCCATTCCTCATCAGGTCCCCATCAGGTTCTCCAGTGGACAGTGCAGCTCTAACAGAACATACTTGCCTGAAGCAAACCTGGGAATTAAGTCATGCTACCTTCCTTAAAGCATCTGTCTTTCCTGTTGTAATAAAACCAGTCAACAGCAATGGTGATGAAGATGACATGATAATAACAAACATACATTGAGCATCTATGCATACGCTCAGGCTCCATGGTCTATGGCCCATTTTTATCAAATGTTCTTAATGTCATCGGAGGTAGGTATTTTTATTACCCTTTCTTAAGGAAAAGGACACTGAGCTCCTAGGTACTGCCAAGGGAAGCGATAGGGCCACAACTCAAACGTTGATCAGACAGGTTCTTCACGCCCTTGTTCTCACAGGCCTCCTATGTAGTCGCAGCAAGCCAGAGGCCACCACAACTGATCCTCCTCTGGATTCCACATTCCATCACCCCTTCTACTTTATTCAGATTAGAACTTGCCAGTTCTGTGCCTTAGATCTTGGTTGGAAAATATTATTAACCAATCTCAAGGGCAAAAATGCCCTTGGTTTATGGATTCTAGTGTCTATTTTAAAAACTATTATAGGGACTTCCCTGGTGGTCCAGCGGTTAAGACGCCACACTTCTACTGCACGGGCACAGTTTTGATTCCTTGTTAGGGAGCTCAGATCCCACATGCTGTGTGGTGCAGCAAAATAAAATAAAATGTCATGACCATAATATTCAAAATGACATGACCTAAAAATACAAAATAAACACAATAGTATGTCTTAATGTAATTGCCTTAATTCAAAGATGTTATTTCTTGAAGCAAGAGTTGCTGAGCTCTCTGGAAGGAGATTCTGGGCAGGCAGAGATTTCTAGATTTGCCCAAAAGATATTCCCAGTGAAAGGGAGGGAGCATCAGGGGGCACCAGAAGGAAGCCTCCACTGTGGATCCATCCTACTCCAGAGCACTTCCTGTCATGCCTGTGCCTACATGCTCAGTTGTGTCCCATTCTTTGCAACCCCATGGACAACAGCCCTCCAGACTCTTCTTCCATGGAATTTTCCAGGCAAGAACACTGGAGTGGGCTTCTATTTCCTACTCCAGGGCCTGACATGCCTAAACATTATCCACCTAGGCCTCAATCCTTCCAATAAACCAATTCTCTCTCTTTCTATTTTTGTTGTCCTTTTCAGGACTTCTCCCCAAGGAAATATGCCGAAACTCTAGATCCACAATACAAGTTTGTCATAAGAAAGAAAATTTCTTCACATTGAATCTTGGGCTCCATTATCAACAACGAAACCTAAATTTCTAAGGATACTTTTAAAACTTATCCCAATGGCTACCATTTCCTCCCCAAACTCCTCCCTAGTTTGCATGAATCAAACCTGGAACAGTTAGGCCTAGAAAGAGGAATGGACTTTTTGATTTCCCAATAAATTGGCTGATAGTTTATTTTACTTGGTAAGCTTCCTTGCATGTTTTCCATGTCTGTATAATATTCCTATATGGTTACAAATCTTAGTTGAAATGAATAGAAAAAAAAAAAAACTCAAACTAGCACAAGCCAAAAAGATAACTAGGAAGTTCAAGTGATGAACACACAGACAAAGCTAAATTCAGAGGCTCCAGTGATGGCATCAACCTTGGTCTCTTCCCTCCATCTCTCAGTTTTGCTACCTTCTACCCTGGCTTTCTTCTCAGGCAATTTTTGTTTGCTTTCTATGAGATGACCCATTGGCAGCCTCAGGTTTAAATTTTGCTAATATAAAATTCATTCAAAGGTTTTCTTTTGCAATAACTCTAGCAAAAGTCTCAGAATTCAGCCTTCCTTGGTGCCTCTGTGGTAAAGAATCCTCTTGCTAATGCAGGAGACACAGGTTTGATCCCTGGTCCAGGAAGATCAGCCCGTGAGCCACAACTATTGAGCCCGGGAACATCAACTACTGAAGCCTACGGGCACCAAGAGCCTGCAACAAGAGAAGACACTGCAATGAGAAGCCCACAAACTGCAACTAAAGAGCAGCCCCATCTCATCATAACTAGAGAAAAGCCTGTGCAGCAATGAAGACCCTGCACAGCCAAAAATAAAAATTGAAATAAATTAGTTAATAAATAAAATTACTTTTCAAAAGTCTCAAAATTCACCTAACTAACCTGGGTTCCAAGCCCAGTTTTGAAGCCATCATAGTAGTTGGAAAATGAAACTCTCCCAAAGACCAAGCCTGGGACATATATTCCTACTTCTAGATAAACCCCAAGCCAACACATGAATTGAAAGTCAGGTAGTCAAGTCCTCAAAGAGTAAGAAAAGACGTTGGATGAAGTTTCCTATGCCTTCTGTGTCTGTGTCTTAATCAGACCATAAGCTTATTGAGCAATGACTGCATCCTATGATTATTTGTATTCCCCAGATAGAACTCAAAACAGTGCTATACATGAGAGCTCATAAATGGAATTTTATTTACCAAGTATCTAGCTGCCTGAATACAATGGATTAAAAGGTGCCTTTATAATATATGGCAAAACCAATACAATATTGAAAAGTTTAAAAAAAAAGTGCCTTTATCAAAAGATGGTGACATCCTTCTGCTCCCCAAACGAACAAACAAACCCACGAAATTAAAACAATGAAAAGGATGGCCAAGAGGCAGTTGAAAAGATGCTCAACAACACTAATTATTCGGTTCAGTTCAGTTCAGTGCTTAGTGTGTCCAACTCTTTGCGACCCCATGAATTGCAGCACGCCAGGCCTCCCTGTAGTAATTGTTAGAAAAATGCAAATCAAAATCACAATGAGGTATCAACTCTTACCAGTGAGAATGGCCATCATGAAAAAATCTACAAACAATAAATGCTGGAGAGGGTGTGGAGAAAAGGGAACCCTTCTATACCTTTGGTGGGAATGTAAATTGATACAGCCACTAAGGAGAACAGTATGGAGGGTCCTTAAAAACCATAGATAGAACTACCATATGATGTAGCAATCCCACTCCTGGGCATATACCTGGAGAAAACCATAATTAAAAAAAAATACATGCACCCCACTGTTTATTGCAACATGTTTTTATGATAAATAAGAAACAGAGATACATATATAAATTTATACCTAAACAGTTGACTCTTGAACATCACAGGTTTGAACTGCATAGGTTCACTCATAAGCAAATTTTTTAAAAAATAAATATAACTCTAGCACTATATAATCTGGGTTTATATAATCTGCTCAGAAGCAGAACCACAGATATGGAGGGCTGACTATAAAGTTATATGTTGGTTGCTCAGTCATGTCTGACTCTTTGTGACCCCATGGACTGTAGCAAGTCAGGCTCTTCTGTCCACGAGATTTTCCAGGCCAGAATATCAGAGTAGGCTGCCATTTCCTCATCCAAGGGATCTTCCCAACTCAGGGATCAAACCTGTGTCTCCTGCACTGCAGGCAGATTTTTTACCCACAGAGCCATTGGGGAAGCCAGAATACTGGTGGGTTGCCGTGCCCTCCTCCAGGGGATCTTCCAACCCAGAGATCGAACCCAGGTCTCCCACATTATAGACGGATTCTTAACCGTCTGAACCACCAGGGAAGGCCATGTACGAAGTTATACATGGATATTTTTACAGCCTGGGGGCGTTGGTGCCCCTAACCCCACGTTGTTTGAGAGAGAGAGAGAGAGAGAGAGAGAGAGAGATACGCACATACATACAGGGCTTCCTGGATGGCTCGGTGTTAAAGAATCAGCCTGCCAGTGCAGGAGCCGCAGGAGACACGGGTTCAAACCCTGGGTTGCAAAGATCCTTTGGAGGAGGAGATGGCAACCCACTCCAGTATTTTTGCTTGAAAAATTCCATGGACAGAGGAGCCTGGTGGGCTACAGTCCATGGGGTCACAAAGAGTCAGACACGACTGAGCACACACACACACACACACACCCCTCCAATTGGTTGTTTCTCTGGAGGACCCTAACACACTATCATTATTTCAAAATAATACATTAAAAATAAAAATAAATATATGCTTGCATATTGAGCAAGTTTGGGTAGGGTTTTTTGTTTTTTGTTTTGCTTAAGTGTTGTTATTGTTCAGTCACCCAGTGGTGCCTGACTCTTCATGACCCTATGGACTGCAGCACGCCAGGCCTCCCTGTCCCTCACCATCTCTCAGAGTTTGCCCAAGTTCATGTGCATTGCATCAGTGATGCCATGCAACCGTCTCATCCTCTGTCGCCCTCTTCTCCTTAAGTTTTCCATGGAACAGCAATGTCAGCACTGTCCAGGATCTGAAACTGACAAAACTGCCCTGAAGCCCCAGTTCCTGCTCTGCCAGCAAATTTCTTAACCCACAACCCTCAGTTTCTCATCTGTAAAATGGACTTTATAATAGCTACTGCTCTAGGGATACTGTGAAAATTAAATGAGCCAACTCCTTTAAGCACACCACCCTGTGCCTGTAAAACTGTAAGTATTCAACATATTTAGTCACAGTTAAAATTATATTCATTCATAGTTAAGTATATTATATATCCATGCCCACATAATTTTTTATTTTTGTCATAGTTGTAAACCTGGTACAAGTATAAAAAAATGTTATGGGGAGCTATTTTCAACCTCAATTTTGTGCTAGAAGATAATTTATGAAATCTTTCATGGGAAACTTTGGGAGCTTTAATTTTCTTCATTCTCTATTTCTCAGCATGCCGGAAAGTATATTATGCCATTGGCTATTTAGTCTTGGAATTTCCTTCACACTGTTCTCAGGAAGTGTTGCCAGGGAGCAAAGATGAAAATCAGAATTGAGAGTCTTTCTTGTCCACATCCCACTGCTAGCTTCATCTCTGATGGCTGATCATATAAAAGACTAAAGTAAGTCTAAATGTGACCTTTGGTTTGCATGATCTTTTTATTGGAAAAAAAAGCATTATTTACTCAGATGGCAGCTGGGAGCCCAGAGCCCACGGCTTCTTACAGCATTTTCAAATACAGGCAATTTTCTGCCCTAGAAATAAGACATAAATGGACCAGCTACTGGGATGACCAACGGTGGTGAGGGGTCGGAGAGGTATGACAGAAAACTAGGTAAAGGGTAAAGACACAATTAAATGTCACTGACCAGGGTCACTGTCATCAGAACATCAGATTTCCTGGGGGCATTATTTACATAATCAAATACTGAAAGCTGATTGGATGAAGATGATCACCACTGGGTAAAATGACAGAGGAAAGAAAATTCAGGAGGTTTAAAATTCTTCGTGTAACAAAAGAGACACTGATATATAGATCAGTCTTATGGACTCTGTGGGAGAGGGAGAGGGTGGGAAGATTTGGGAGAATGGCATGGAAACATGTATAATATCATGTATGAAACGAGTCTCCAGTCCAGGTTCGATGCACGATACTGGATGCTTGGGGCTGGTGCACTGGGACGACCCAGAGGGAGGGTATGGGGAGGGAGGAGGGAGGAGGGTTCAGGATGGGGAACACAGGTATACCTGTGGTGGATTCATTTTGATATTTGGCAAAACTAATACAATTATGTAAAGTTTAAAAATAAAATAAAATTTTAAAAAAATTAAAAAAAAATAAATAAAATTCTTCATGTAAGTCAATCAGCTTATCAGTCCAAACCATTTTATGACTAAATTTTAAAAAACTAGAGTTAGAATTTGTATTTTTGTTTAAAACTTCAGATAAGAAATGCAAAATATTGATGAGATTTAAAATTAAGTAACTGTCAAAGAGTACATTCTAGGTAATTGAGGCAAAATTTTAAAGCTTCTGTCCGGAACACCAGGAGACTCTAACCAAAGGGATGAATTCTCTGATCAAAGAGGACAATTTGCCTTGAGAGTGGCCTGCAGCAAGAGCAGGGGTGTGATGTCTTAGCTCTAGTAGCGATTATTCTGTCATCCAGGTGTTTGAGATTTGCTACCTCTGATTTGTAAAAGTTGTTAGAGGTCCCCTAAAATCTGATTTACCCCAGCTGATCTGAGTGTTATGGTTATTAAGGACCCAACTGTGGTCATTCTGGTTACACTGCCCTGGGCGCTGCCCCCAGAGCCCACTGAACAAGTCTCTGGACATGGATGACTCTTATTATTTCCTAATATTAGTCAGGACTCTTCTGATTGTGTGTGACAGGGCTCTTACTCCAACCAGCCTAAGGAATAAAATAAAAGGAAATGCATGGGATCATCCAACCATTAGAAACTAATGTTTACTTACTACTTGACCCACTTCTCATTCTTTCCCCCTTTAATATATAAAATGTCGAAGTTGCTTCATTATTATTCACCAGAATTTTCTATAAATATATGGATTAATTACTTATCATTATGGCATACATTCAGGAAACTTAATAATGATAAAAACTATAGTAAAAGCCCTACAGTAAGCAACTGATAAAAGGGGATTAAAAAAAGATCTCAAGTGATTGACACAATTCAGTCCCTTGCCCATCCTAGGCTAATCACGGTGACTAGAGTTGGTACCTGTCATTCTGATTGGCTGTGTTCAAATCACGTGCTCCAATCATGTGTGTCCCAGATGGAGAGGGAGCCACTAAAACAGACCTAAAAATGTTCAGCTTTAAACGTGGCCATCTTAAATGTGCTAGGCATTATAATTAAGATGAAAATAATCACTATAATTATACTTACATATATTTATATAAAATATAATAAATACATCATATAAAATATATATCAATTACGAAACATATTTATAATTATTCTGCTGCTGCTGCTGCTAAGTTGCTTCAGTCGTGTTCGACTCTGTGCGACCCCACAGATGGCAGCCCACCAGGCTCCGCCATCCCTGGGATTCTCCAGGCAAGAACACTGGAGTGGGTTGCCGTTTCCTTCTCCAATGCATGGAAGTGAAAGTGAAGTCGCTCAGTAAGTGTCCGACTCTTCGTGACCCCATGGACTACAGCCTACCAGGCTCCTCCGTCCATGGGATTTTCCAGGCAAGAGTACTGGAGTGGGTTGCCATTGCTTTCTCCAATAATTATTCTATCATGCCTATATTTTATATTATAATATATAACAAATTATATATACACTTATGAATACTATAGTTATAATTAATAAGCATTGCTGTTATAAGATTGCTTCTATCCCTTACCTCACCCCTCAAGAATTAGGTGTTATTCTTACTTTATAGAAGATAACACTGAGGATTCAAAAGTTTAAGTGGTTTCCCAGTCTCACTGCCGGTGAGTGGAGGTGTATGGATTTGAACCCACACAGTCCAAGTCTATGCTGGCAGCAGAGTCATAGCCTTTTTTTCCTGATACTTCTTTATCTGCTAAACATCTGCAACCCTCTGATCTTCAAATATTTGATTTTCCCCTTTTCTTAATGAAAGACTGAATTCATTTTAGTAGTCAGATCTATCATTATTCAAGATATCATGGCAAGGAAAGAAGGCCTTCAATTACAGGAATGAGGAAATCAAAACACTAAGATGTTTAGTAAAGACTGGACTCTTTTGTCCTCTCAGCAAGGAAAAAAGCTGAGAGCTTTGTTCAGAGCTGAGAGCTCACAGAGGCATGAAGAGGGTGTGATAGAAAGGGCCTCCCAACAGCAAGTCCAGGTTAGGGGTGAACAGTCAATGGTAGTACAGTGGAATAGGTCTTGCTTTCTGATATAATTATTTGCCCAGCACATCCGTTCTTGAACTAGGCTGTACGTACTTGTACCCTAGTTCACGCTGACATCTAATATAGCTCAGATTCTGTAAGGCAAAACAGCTCTAGTCTTTTTGTTACCTAAGCTTCCCAAACTCATGACTGCTGAAAATGGAGTCAGCATACTGATAATTTGCATCTTGTGAATCAAAGAATTGATGCCCAGGGCATCATAAATAGCACAAGGAGTGGATAAATTCAACCAGAGCTTCCTTGTTCTCAGTCTTTGATCATAACACTGATGCTCATAAGACATGTGAAGGGGTTATTCTCTTATCGAAATTTTCCTCCAATTGTTGCTTCTATTAGCCAATTCTGAATTGGCCTTTCAGAGATAGAAGTATATTTTACTAAATGCTTGTATAGAACTATAAATTTTATTCAAGATATATGCATAGTAAGGTGATAAATGACTTCCTCAGAAGTGCATCCAAATTAAATTAACATTGGGAGTGAAGTCTTCATTTTCAAGAGAATCCCACACAATCTACTGCTTTCCCCCTGCTGAGAGTGTTAATTTATTTTTTCTTAACTAGAAAACCATAAGAAGATCTCTCTTAGGACTGGGTTTTCTATTTATTAATTTCTTTCATTGATTCTAAGATACTTTAACAACAACTGGGCATCAATGGTTACAGTATTTTCAAGCTATTTAATGTAATGTCAGACAATATGTTTCATAGTAGAATCCCTTTGGAGTGTTAGGCAGTCTGCTTCCCTGTGTAAAGCATCAAAGGACAGAGGCAAGTATTTATCACAGCCTCAGAAATCCAGTGATTGGTTGGAATTCTTTGTTCCACAACAAATAGAAATAAATGTTAATTTTCCAAGCATTTTATTTAGAAACCAATTCAGGTGACCATGTCCAAAGAAAGTACTTAGTATTATTAGTGGTTGTCTATGACTTCTCCCTCTATTCATTCACTTAGGAACTCAAAAACTCAGGAAAAACAGTACTGGCATTGCTCTGCTTGTCAAAGGTAATTTCTATTACAACTATTAAGTAAAAACACCTAGGTTAAGTGACTCAGCTATGTCCTCCATACCTAAGACTCCAATTTGAAAACTGTTTCTGCTCCAAAATTAACTTGTAGCTTTAAATATTGTCAGGGTAGGAGAGTATAGCTGTACTACTAGTTGTATGATCTTGGGCAAAAAACTTTGTTTCTCTGAATTTAGTTCTTATGCATAAAGGACCTTTCTAGCTTACAGGATTATTATAAAGATTTAATAGGATAGCAAATGCAAAATATTTAGTATACTTCCTAGCAAACAGTTGATGTTATATGGAACATAGTCCATAAAGGGCAATTTGAACCATTTAAAAAATTGAAAAAATTACATAAATTAGTATCAAATTCTGGAATAGAGAATATGCAGATTGTTTTTACAAGTAAATTTCTCACTGAAGATGAATGAACACATAAGTCCACAAGTAATAAGTATATTGCTCAATAAATTAAAAAAAAAAACACACCAAGTAACCAAATCAAGAAATAGAACATTACCAGTATTTCAAAAGCCTATTCCTGTGTTATTTCTCCCAGTCTCTACCCCACTTTCAAGGTTAATCAGTATTCTGACTTCTGACACTCTATAATGGTTTTGTCCATCCTTCAACTTTATACAAATGGAATACATGGTATGTACTCTTGTGTCTGGCTTATTGCCTTTCAACAATATTGAGATTAATTCATGCTGTTGTGTGTATCACAGTACTTCATTTTCATTGCTCTGTTTTATGCATATACCACAATTTACTTTTGCATTCTAATGTTGATGGATTCTGGGAACTATTATATTATGAAATAATGCTATATGAAGATTCCTAGCATAGTATAATGAAAGTAAAGTTGCTTAGTCATGTCAGACTCTTTGCAACCCCATGGACTGTAGCCTACCAGCCTCCTCTGTCCATGGGACTTTTCAGGCAAGAGTACTGGAGTGGGTTGGTATTTCCTTCTCCAGGGGATCTTCCTGACCCAGGGATCGAACCCAGGTCTCCCACATTGTAGGCAGACGCTTTACCATCTGAGCCACCAGGGAAGTCACTAGTGATAGTATAGAATAGTGTTAAAATGAAAAAATAGAATTTTTCAATTAGAAAAAGCTATTAAAGCTTCTGAGATTATTTGAAAATTTTTAATAGGAATTTGAAGCACAGAATTGATTTAATCATAACAAGCTTGCTCTTTGTACTTTATTTTACCTCAAAAACATAATGAACATTTGGAATTTCACTACCTAATGCAAGAACTGGAATAGTAATAGTAACTTACATTTACTACTACTAGTGATTAACAGCATATTAAACATGATTGAAAACAAACTGAAGGACCAAAAAAAGAGAGTTTAGAAATTACCATAATGCCAAGGACCTACTGTATAGCTCAATACCCTGTAATAATCTATAAGGGAAAAGAATCTGCAAAAATATACATATATAAGTGAATCACTTTGCTGTACACCTGAAACTAATACAAACCACAGGCAAGACTCAAGAAACTTAAAGAATTGGCGTTGTTCAGCCCACATATAAGAAACTACCTAAGGTGACTGAAAATAAGTGTAACTAACAACATTTGGAAGATGAAAGATAAGGAAAGAGCTAAGGGAAAGTGTAAAATGCAAATTTTCCTATTTCGTTCCAAAAGGAATAGTATACCTTAAATTTGCCAAATTAAAAATTTGGAAAATTAGTTCCAAATTTTGGAATATTAATTCCAAAAATTTGGAATATAAAGTTATAAGGGTAAGAAGAAGTATCAAAAGAAACCAAAAATTGTCAAAATTATTAAAAAAAAAACCTTGCATACATCAAGAAATTCATTTAGCAAAAGAAAAATTATGAAGTATTAATACTTAGCATGACAAAAATAAATAAAGCTCAATATGTTATAATAAATATAAACTGTAAATTCATCTGCTAAAAGAAAAAAACTTATATTTGGTAAATTTTTAAAATTATATATTGTATGTAAGAGACACATCTAAAACAGTGTGATTCAAAGGCAAGTGTTGAAGTATAATTTTTTTTCAGTGAACTATCAGAAAGAGAAATTAAGAAAACAATACAATTTACAATAGCATCAAAAAGCATAAAATAGTTGGGAATAAATGAAGGAGATGAAAGATCTGTGTACCGAAAACTATAAGGTACTGACAAAAGAAATTGAATAAGACACAAATAGGTGGAAAGATATTCCTTGCTTGTGATCCAGATTCTATCCAAAGTTAGCTACAGAATTAATTCAGTCCCTATCAAAATTCTAATGGCATTTTCCACAGAAATAGTTTAAAAAAAAAATCCTAAATTTAAGTAGAACCAGAAAGTAATTTTGAGAAAGAAGAACAAAACTGGAGGCATCACACCTCTTGATTTCAAACTATATTACAAAGTTATGGGCTTCCCAGTGGCTCAGATGGTAAAGAATCTGCCTGCAATGTGAGAGATCTGGGTTTGATCCCTGTGTCAGGAAGATTCCCTGGAGAAGGGAGTGCAACCCACTCCAGTAATCTTGCCTGGAGAATTCCATGGGCAGAGGAGCCTGGTGGACTACAGTCCATAGAGTCGCAAAGAGTCAGACATGACTGAGCAACTAACACTGTCCCTTTCTTCACAGTAATTAAAACAATATGGCATCGGCATGAAGATAGATATATAGATAAATGAAACAGAGTAGAGAGCCCAGAGATAAACCCATGCATATATGGTCAGTTAATTTTCAACAAAGGAACAGAGGATATACAATGAGGAAAGGATAGTTTCTTCCTTTATAAATGATGTTGGGAAACCTGGACAGCCACAAGCAAAAGAAGGAAACTGGACCCCTATCTCACACCATACACAAAGATTAACTCAAAATGGATTAAAGACTTGAATGTAAGACTTGAAACTACAAAATTCTTGGAAGAAAACATAGGGGGTAAACTTCTTGACATTGGTCTTGGTGATAATTTTTTGGATTTGACACCAAAAGCAAAGCAACCAAAGCAAAAACAAACAAGTGAGACTGTATCTACTAAAAAGCATCTGCTGCAAAGGAAAACATTAAGACAGTGAAAAGGTAAATTTTGGATGGGAGAAAATACTTGCAAGCCACATATCTGATCATGGTTAATATCCAAAATAGACAAAGGAACTCCTGCAGCTGAAAAAAAAATTATGCAATTTAAAAATGGGCAGAAGACCTGACTAGACATTTTTTCCAAAGAGGACATACAAATGGACAACAGATACATGAAAAGGTTTCAACATCACTAGTCATCAGGGAAAAACAAATCAAAAGCATAATGATTATCACTTCTCATCTGTTAGGATGAAAGTGAAGTTGCTCAGTCGTGTCCGACTCTTTGCGATCCCATGAACTGCAGTCTACCAGGCTTCTCTGTCCATGGGATTTTCCAGGCAAGAGTACTGGAGTGGGTTGCCATTTCCTTCTCCAGGGCATCTTCAACCCATCATATGATTCAGCAATCCTACTTCTGAGCACGTATTCACAGGGAGCACAATCACTTTCCCAAAGAGATCTCTGTGTGGCCATGTTCATTGGTAGCATTATTCACAACAGTCAAGGAATGGAAACAATCTAAGTGTCTATTAATGAATGAATGATCAAGAAAATGTGGTGCGTATTTACAATGGAGTATATTCAGTCATAAAAAAGAAAAACTTTTATTAGTGACAACATGATATAACATGATTTTTAAGAAATATATATTTGATCTTGGGACTTCCCTGGTGGTCCAGTGGCTAAGACTCCATGCTCCCAATTCAGGGGGCCTAGGTTTGATACCTGGACAGGGAACTAGATCTTACAGGCCTCAACAAAGAGTTTGCATGACCCAACTGAAAAAGATCCTTCATGCTGCAACTAAGACGTGGTGTAGCCAAATAAATAAATAAAATAAACATCTTTTAAAAGAAATAAATATTTGGTCTTTATCCCCATTCTGAACATAGAGCTCCTAAAACCCTTGGAACTTCCAGTGATGTTGTTGCTCTTCAGTTGCTAAGTCGTGTCCAATTCTTTTCAACCCCATGGACTACAGTACACCAGGCTCCTCTGTCCTCTACAGTCTCCCAGAGTTTGCTCAAATTCATGTCCATTGAATCAATGATGCTATATAAACATCTCATCCTCTGCTGCTGGCTTCTCCAGTGGTGAGAGCAATTAAAGTGCCTTTCGTTATGTTAATGAGATCACTTTTGGAAAGCTTGTTATCAGGGCACACAACCATGAGATTGGAGACTGAGAACTTTCAGCCCCACTCCCTTGACCTCTGGGAGGGGAGAGAACAGAGGTTGATTAACCACAGAAGTCTCTGTATTGAGGTCTCCATAAAAACCCCAAAGAACAGGGTTTGGAGAGCCTTCCAGTTGGCGAATTTGTGGTATTTGGGAAGAGTGATATACTCAGAGAGGGCATGGAAGCTACAAATCCTTTCCCCCTTCCTTGCCCTAAGCATCTCTTTCATACAACTGACCCTGTATTTTATCCTTTTTGTAATAAACAGATAATCTAGTAAGTAAAATGTTTCTCTGAGTTGTGTTGGCCACTCTAGCAAATTAATGAAACCTAAGCAGTGGGTTAGAGGAGCTTCTAATCTATAGTCAATCAATCAGAAATACAGATGACAAAACTGTGTTTGTCACAGGGGGGGGCAGTCTTCTAGGAGTGAGCCCTAAAGCTATGGAATCTGATGCTACCTCCAGAGAGATATCATTAGAAGTGAGATGAATACTAGGACACCCAACTGATGCCTGAGAACTGCTTGATGTGGGGGAAAAGCCCCCACACAGGAACTGGATGCACAACTGGACATGTCTGAACCAGGAGGGCTTTATGCTACGTGAAATAAGCCAGGGAGAGAAAGGCAAACACTGTGTTATCACTTATTTGTGAAACGTGAAAGAAAGGAAGGAGGGGTGGAGAAAAGGAAGGAAGGGTCAAATTCATAGAAAGAAATAATACAAAAGCAGTTGCCGAAGGTGAAAATGAAAGTCACTCAGTGGAGTGGGTAGCCTTTCCCTTCTCCAGGGGATCTTCCCAACCCAAGGATTGAACCCAGGTCTTCTACATTGCAGACTGATTCCTTACCAGCTGAGCCACTAGGGAAGCCCTGCCAGGGGTGTGGGTCGGGTAAATAGGGATCAGTTGGCAAAATGGTGCCAACTTTCAGCAGTAAGACGGATGTGGATCTAAGGGATAACATAGTGACATTGTTGATTATACTGTATTGTGTAACTGAAAGTTGCTAAGAAAGTAGAACTTAATATTTTTCATTCAAAAAATCCCAAAAGGTAATTATGTGACGTGATAGATATGTTAATTAACTCAGTGGGGAGAAACCTTTCACAATGTATACGGATATCAGGTTATCATGTTGTATACTTTAAATGTATTACAATTTTGTGAATTCAGCCTCGATAAAGCTGAAAAATAAATACTGTTTTACATAAATAAAATTATTGTTCACATTTACCAAATGTTATATCAGAAAAGTATGTAACATAGATAATACATTTAATTCTAAAAACAACCTCTGAGGCTTATTGGCCCCATTTTTATGCAAAAGGAGTTCCCTGGTGGCTCAGATGGTAAAGAATCTACCTGCAAGGAGGGCTTCCCAGGCAGCAATAGTGGTAAACACGCCGTCTGCCAGTGCAGGAGACTTAAGAGACACTTAAGAGACACGGGTTCGATCCCTGGGTCCGGAAGATTCCCTGGAGTAGGAAAAGGCCACCGACTCCAGAACTCTCGCCTGTAGAATCCCGCGGACAGGGAAGCCTGGAGGGCTACAGTTCATGACATAACAAAGAGTCGCACAGGACTGAAGCAACTTTGCACACACAGATGCAGGAACTGAAGCATGAAGAGATTAAGTAACTCAAAGTCACAGAACTGGTCATCAGAGGAGACAGGATTCCAATCCCAGTTTCTGGCTCTAGAGCTTCATTGCCTAGCAGCCCCATACTGTCTTAACTATAGTACAAAAAAAAGAACTTTTAAAACATGTATTTTTATATGCTTAAGACATTTTCCAGGAAAAATAAACTAGAAATTATGAAAATAATAGTTCCCTTTAAGGCAAGTGCCACATTATGGAAGAGATTTTTTCTTTGTTTCAATCTCTTTATTTTCATTGTTGTTTATTTATTTGAGGGAGGGCTAAAGACCATCATGCATCCAAAAGAATATATGAAACCTCTATTATGAAGCATAACAGTAAAATGAGTCCCTGTGAATCACGATATTAAAAACAGTGTGTTTAGTCTCTCAGTTGTGTCTGACTCTTTGCAACCCCATGGACTGCAGCCCACCAGGTTCCTCTGTCCATGAGGATTCTCCAGGCAAGAACGGCAGAATGGGTTGCTGTGCCCTCCTCCAGGGGATCTTCCCAACCCAGGGATTGAACCCAGGTCTTCTGCATTGCAAGCAGACTCTTTACCAGCTGAGCCACCAGGGAAGCCCAAGAATACTGGAGTGGGTATCTTATTCCTTCTCTGGGGGATCTTCCTGACCCAGGAATCAAACCAGGGTCTCCTGCATTGGAGGTAGATTCTTTAGTACAATTCTTTTATTTATTTATTTCTGGCTGCCCTACAAGGGAAGCCCTAACAAACATTCCAATACTGTTACATTTAGACCTCTATTATAACTTCTTACTCATGTAAATGTAGTACTTTAATTTTTTAAGTAAAAAGTTCAACTAGAAGTGTTTGGATGGTGCAACAGTATCATTTTTCTCACTGGCAAAACCCACTAACATTTCCCAAGAAATAAAAATAGAATCTGGATACTAAAATTAAGTCTAACCTCTTTTTTCTCTTTTCCTTTCTGGATAGTCTAGTTTCACTTGCTCATCGGGTGCCTGCTTCATGCACAGGCCACTCAGCCCACACTTCAGAGCAGAGTTCCTAGCATGAAATGGCTTCACCGACACCTGAGCTGGGCAGGCCGTGTGATGAAGCGTTGCACACAACACTGCAATTCAAGATGGTGGGAGGCAGGCCATGTGCAGAGAGGCTGTGCCCTGGACCAACCTGGCATTGCAATCTTGAGCCAGGTGCATCATACATGTGTCTGCACAAAATCAGCAAGGACCCAGTCTTTCCCCCTGCCTAAAAACAGCCCCACTCACAGCCCCACTTACAGCCTTCAGTAAGATCACACCTCTCCATTCTTTGTTTTTTGTTTTTTTTTAATTGAAGCATAGTTGCTTTACATACTTTTGCTGTTTTCTGTCAAAGCTCAGCATGAATCAGCGATAGGTATACATATATCCCCGCCCTTTTGAACCTCCGTCCCATCTCCCTCCCCATCTCACCTCTCTAGGTTGATACAGAATCCCTATTTGATTTTCCTGAGCCACAGCGCAAATTCCTGTTGGCTATTTATTTTACATATGGTAACGTAAGTTTCCATGTTACTTTTTTCATACATATCACCCTCTCCTCCCCTCTCCCAATGTCCATAAGTCTGTTCTCTATGTCTGTTTCTCCACAGCTACCCTGTAAATAAATTCTTCAGTATCATTTTTCTAGATTCCATATATATGCATTCAGTTCAGTTCAGTTCAGTTCAGTCGCTCAGTCATGTCCAACTCTTTGCGACCATATGAATCGCAGCATGCCAGGCCTCCCTGTCCATCACCAACTCCCGGAGTTCACTCAAACTCACGTCCATCGAGTCAGTGATGCCATCCAGCCATCGTATCCTCTGTCGTCCCCTTCTCCTCCTGCCCCCAATCCCTCATTAGAATATGATATTTTTCTTTATCTTTCTAACTTACTTCACTCTGTATAATAGGCCCTCGTTTTCATCTGCCTCATTAGAACTGACTCAGATTCATTCCTTTTTATGGCTGAGTAATATTCCATTGTGTATATTGTATATGTCCCATGACATCTTTATCCATTCATCTGTCAATGGACTTTTAGCTTGCTTCCATGTTCTATCTATTATAAATAGTGCTGCAATGAACATTGGAATACATGTGTTTTTCAATTTTGGTTTCCTCAGGGTATATGCCTAGGAGTTGGATTGCTAGGTTACATCAGCTGGATGATCAAAAAAGCAAGAGAGTTCCAGAAAACATCTATTTCTGCTTTATTGACTATGGCAAAGCGTTTGACTGTGTGGATCACAATAAACTGTGGAAAATTCTGAAAGAGATGGGAATACCCGACCACCTGACCTGCCTCCTGAGAAAGCTGTATGCAGGTCAAGAAGCAACAGTTAGAACCTGACATGGAACAACAGACTGGTTTCAAATAGGAAAAGGAGTATGTCAAGGCTGTATATTGTCACCCTGCTTATTTAACTTACATGCAAAGTACATCATGAGAAATGCTGGGCTGGATGAAGCACAAGCTGGAATCAAGATTGCCAGGAGAAATATCAATAACTTTAGATATGCAGATGATACCACCCTTATGGCAGAAAGTGAAGAAGAACTAAAGAGCTTCTTGATGAAAGTGAAAGAGGAGAGTGAAAAAGCTAGCTTAAAACTCAACATTCAGAAAACTAAGATCATGGCATCCGGTCCCATCACTTTATGACAAATAGATGGAGAAACATTGGAAACAGTGGCAGACTTTATTTTGGGGGGCTCCCAAATCACTGCAGATGGTGACTGCAGCCATGAAACTAAAAGACACTTGCTCCTTGGAAGAAAAGCTATGACCAACCTAGACAGCATATTAAAAAGCAGAGACATTACTTTGCCAACAAAGGTCCGTCTAGTCAAAGCTATGGTTTTTCCTGTGGTCATGTATGGATGTGAGAGTTGGACTATAAAGAAAGCTGAGCACAGAAGAATTGATGCTTTTGAACTGTGGTGTTGGAGAAGACTCTTGAGAGTCCCTTGGACTGCAAGGAGATCCAACTAGTCCATCCTAAAGGATGGCTTGGTCATAGTGTGTGAGTTTTTTGAGGTGTTGCTGAATTCTGTTTGCTAAAATTTTGTTGAGGATTTTTGCATCTAAGTTCATCAGTGACATTGGCCTGCAGTTTTCTTTTTGTGTGTTGTCTTAGGGTGGCTTTGGTAGTAGTAGGCTGGCTTTGGTATCAGGGTGATGGTGGCCTCATAGAATGAATTTGGAAGTGCTCCTTCCTGTGCAGTTTTTTGAGAGTTTTAGAAGGATAGGCATTAGCTCTTCTCTAAATGTTTGATAGAATTCTCCTGTGAAGCCATCTGGCCGTGGGCTTTTGTTTTTTGGGAGAATTTTTATCACAGTTTCAATTTCAGTGCTTGTAATTGGGTTGTTCATAATTTCTATTTCTTCCTGGTTCAGTCTTGGAAGATTGAACTTTTCTAAGAATCTGTCCATTTCTTCCAGGTTATGCATTTTATTGCCATATAGTTGTTCATAATAGTCTCTTGTAATCCTTTGTATTTCTGCATTGTCTATTGTAACCTCTCCTTTTTCATTTCTAATTTGGTTGATCTGATTCTTCTCTCTTTTTTTTCTTGTTGAGTCTGGCTAAAGGTTTGTCAATTTTGTTAATCTTCTCAAAGAACCAGCTTTTAGTTTTAATAATCTTTACTATTGTGTTTTTCATTTCTTTTTCATTTATTTCTGCTCAGATCTTTATGATTTCTTTCCTTCTACTAATTTGTTGGAGGTTTTTTTGTTCTTCTTTTTCCAGTTGTTTTAGGTGTGAGGTTAGGTTGTCTACTCATGTTTTTCTTGTTTCTTGATATAGGATTGTATTGCTATAAACTTCCCTCTTAGAACTGCTTTGCTGCATCCCATAGGTTTTGCATTGACGTGTTTTCATTGTTATTTGCTTCTAGAAACTTTATTTCCCTTTTGATTTTTTCAGTAACCTGTTGGTTATCTAGAAAAGTATTGTTTAGTCTCCATGTGTTTGTATTTTTTACACTTCCCCCCGCCCATAATTAACATCTAGTCTCATAGCATTGTGGTCAAGAAGATGATTGATACAATTTCAATTTTCTTAAATTTACTGAGGTTTGATTTGTGACCCAAGATGTGGTTTATCCTGGAGAATGTTCCATGTGCACTTGAGAAGAGGGTGTGTTCTGCATTTGGATGGAATATCCTGAAGATATCAATGAGATCCATCTCATCTAATGTGTCATTTAAGACTTGTGTATTCTTATTAATGTTCTGTTTTGATGATCTGTCCATTGGTGTGAGTGGGGTGTTCAAGTTTCCTACTATTATTGTGTTACTGTCAATTTCTCCTTTTATGTCTGTCAGCATCTGTCTTATGAATTGAGGTACTCCTATATTGGGTGATTGCTTTTGCTGCTGCTGCTAAGTCACTTCATTCATGTCTGACTCTGTGCGACCGGCAGCCCACCAGGCTCCGGCATCCCTGGGATTCTCCAGGAAAGAACACTGGAGTGGGTTGCCATTTCCTTCTCCAATGCATGAAGGTAAAAAGTGAAAGTTAAATCACTCAGTCGTGTCCAACTCTTCATGACCCCATGGACTGCAGCCCACCAGGTTCCTCTGTTCCTGGGATTTTCCAGGCAAGAGTACTGGAGGGGGGTGCCATTGCCTTCTCCGATGTTGGTTGCATAGATATTTACAATTATTATGTCTTCTTCTTGGATTGATCCCTTGATCATTATATAGTGTCTTTCCTTAACTCTTATAATCCTCTTTATTTTAAGGTCTATTTTGTCTGATATGAGGATTGCTACTCCAGCTTTCTTTTGCTTCCCATTTGCATGGAAGGGATGGAGCCAAAGCAAAAAGAATACCCAGCTGTGGATGTGACTGGTGATAGAAGCAAGGTCCGATGCTGTAAAGAACAATATTGCGTAGGAACCTGGAATGTCAGGTCCATGAATCAAGGCAAATTGGAAGTGGTCAAACAAGAGACGGCAAGAGTAAATGTTGACATTCTAGGAATCAGCGAACTGAAATAGACTGGAATGGGTGAATTTAACTCAGATGACCATTATATCTACTACTGCGGGCAGGAATCCCTCAGAAGAAATGGAGTGGCCATGATGGTCAATAGAAGAGTCCAAAATGCAGTACTTGGATCCAATCTCAAAAACTACAGAATAATCTCTGTTCATTTCCAAGGCAAACCATTCAGTATCACAGTAATCCAAGTCTATGCCCCAACCAGTAACGCTGAAGAAGCTGAAGTTGAACGGTTCTATGAAGACCTACAAGACCTTTTAGAACTAACACCCAAAAAAGATGTCCTTTTCATTATAAGGGACTGGAATGCAAAAGTAGGAAGTCAAGAAACACCTGGAGTAATAGGCAAAGTTGGCCTTGGAGTACAGAATGAAGCAGGGCTAAGACTAATAGAGTTTTGCCAAGAAAATGCACTGGTCATAACAAACACCCTCTTCCAACAACACAAGAGAAGACTCTATACATGGACATCACCAGATGGTCAACACTGAAATCAGATTGATTATATTCTTTGCAGCCAAAGATGGAGAAGCTCTATACAGTCAGCAGAAACAAAACCAGGAGCTGACTGTGGCTCAGACCATGAACTCCTTATTGCCAAATCCAGACTTAAATTGAAGAAAGTAGGGAAAACCACTAGACCATTCAGGTATGACCTAAATCAAATCCCTTATGATTATACACTGGAGGTGAGAAATAGATTTAAGGGCCTAGATCTGATAGAGTGCCTGATGAACTATGGAAGGAGGTTCGTGACATTGTACAGGAGAAAGGGATCAAGACCATCTGCATAGAAAAGAAATGCAAAAAAGCAAAATGGCTGTCTGAGGAGGCCTTACAAATAGCTGTGAAAAGAAGAGAAGCGAAAAGCAAAGCAGAAAAGGAAAGATATAAGCATCTGAATGCAGAGTTCCAAAGAATAGCAAGAAGAGATAAGAAAGCCTTCTTCAGTGATCAATGCAAAGAAATAGAGGAAAACAACACAATGGGAAAGACTAGAGATCTCTTCAAAAAAATCAGAGATACCAAAGGAACATTTCATGCAAAGATGGGCTCGATAAAGGACAGAAATGGTATGGACCTAACAGAAGCAGAAGATATTAAGAAGAGATGGCAAGAATACACAGAAGAACTGTACAAAAAAGATCTTCATGACCCGGATAATCACGATGGTGTGATCACTCACCTAGAGCCAGACATCCTGGAATGTGAAGTCAAGTGGACCTTAGAAAGCATCACTATGAACAAAGCTAGTGGAGGTGATGGAATTCCAGTTGAGTTATTTCAAATCCTGAAAGATGATGCTGTGAAAGTGCTGCACTCAATATGCCTGCAAATTTGGAAAACTCAGCAGTGGCCACAGGACTGGAAAAGGTCAGTTTTCATTCCAATCCCAAAGAAAGGCAATGCCAAAGAATGCTCAAACTACTGCACAATTGCACTCACCTCACATGTTAGAAAAGTAATGCTCAAAATTCTCCAAGCCAGGCTTCAGTAATATGTGAACCGTGAACTTCCTGATGTTCAAGCTGGTTTTAGAAAAGGCAGAGACACTAGAGATCAAATTGCCAACATCCGCTGGATCATGGAAAAAGC